>NC_059180.1:680000-3080000 GCF_019923935.1 Bubalus bubalis
ATTTTTAGTAATTTTATAATGCACTAATAATCCACCTCCGTCTGCGGACGCCTCCGCCCCTCCTCCTCCCGCCCTCCCCGGCTCGCTCCCCCGCCCTCCGCGCGGCCTCCCCGGCTTCGTCGCCGCGGGCCCGCGGGTGTGCCAGCGCTGGCAGCGGGCGCGCAGGAGCGGGACTGGGCTGGAGCCTGGCGAGGCCGCAGGCTCCCCTGGGGCCCACGCCCGGCGTTCCACGGAGAAGGTGGCCGGCCAGGACAAAGGCTGGACTCTGCGTCCAAGCCAGAAGCTCTCCGGTTTGAGCTGCTTCTCTGATGGGAGGGAGCGCAGAGGCCCAGAGAGGGGAAGGGACTTGCCTAGGGTCACACAGCGTTCCGGCGTCCGCTCTGGGCCGGGCCGGGCCGGGCCGGGCCGGCCTGGGCCCGGCCAGACCCTCGCGGCCCGCGCTCCTCCTGGCTCCTCTAGCGGCCTGAGCGGGTCTGCAAATCGCCGAGCTCAGGGCCCGCTGGGCACGGACTCCACTCCCCGCCGCTCAGCCCCTTCCCTGCGGGGCTGGCATCCCCGCGGCCCCCGCCCCCGGCCCCCAGGACCCAGCCCCGTGCCTTGCCGGTTATTAGACAGCTCGAGGGACTGTCTGCAGGCCGCCTCTTTCCTGCTAATTATCACCTTATGAAAAGTGTTTCATTAAGAAACTCTGCTTTTGATTAATTATCGACAGAATGCTGACCAGAAAGAAATGAAATTAATCTCTGACCCCGTCTGGGTAACACTGGAAATTCATCACATATCCTTTTAATATTGAAACACAGCGCAGAATTTTAATAGAAAATATTGTTTTTCCAAACCTCCAGTCTTTATTAATGCCCCTGGGCAGGGAATGATATTGCTGGCAATATAGCAGTCTTTGTTCATTTTAAATTTATTAAACATAATGCACTTCATTTTCAAACATTTTACTGTTTCTTTTTAATTTCACTCAGTGTAAGTACAGAATAAAACCTTTTTAAACATTTAAGATATTGAAAACCCATATACGGATGTATAACGGGAACACTCCGGCCATCAAATAAATTTAAGTAGAAGCAATTGTAATTTTAAGCTCCCAAGTATTATCCCCTTCAGACATTAAGGCAGCATCAGAAACTGTCAAAGGAAAGTGAGGAGGAGCAGAGGCCGGAGGCCCCCTGCCCCAGGACTGCGGGGGTGTGGAGACCTGCCCCCCAGGACAACCCCACCCAGCAGGGCCCAGCAGCACCACCCGGTGGGCACTACCACCCCTCCTCTCCCCCATTTCGTGGGTCCAAGCAAAATCACTCTTGGAGGCCAGAGTGCCCGTCAAGAGGTGCCCCCTGCCCCCTCTGTCCACTCCACCCAGGGCCCACCCTCTCTCCCCAGCTGGACACGGGGGCTCCTTCCTGCCCAAGTCCCTCCACTGCAGCCAAGGTGTTTTCAGCTCTGCCTCACTGGGGTGGGCACCCAGTGAGTTCCCAGGCCTTGGGGAGGGGGTCCCCGGAGATCACGCCCTGCCCCCTCCTTCGGGGCCTGAGGAACAGGGCTCTCCCCTCCACCCCAACCCCCAGCATAACTCCTGCCGCCCTTGTCCCCTTTCCCGAGGAATCCAAGCCCCGAGTTTAATGAGTCGTGAAGTGTGAGAACTTCCTGAGACCGAAGCACCCCTGATGCCAATTCCAGATGTGCAGGCGGGAGGGGCTGGGCCTCCCTGCTTCCTTGAGGAGGAGCTGCCCCGGTCTGTCCGAAGCGTCCAGGTTCCTGCCATCCGGGCCCTGAATCGGAAACAGGCAGCCTCTCCACTGAGAAATTACTCTTTTTATTTCATGTAGCGTTCCTGGTGCCCTATTTCACGGCACCGACAAATGGAATATTACTTCTAAAACAGTATGAGATACCGGGTCCTGTCCTCTGTGCCTTTTCGGGGGAATTCAATTTTCACTGAATGGTGAGAAGCCCCGGTGTTTCTTCTGGGGACTGATCAGTGGTTCCCTGGGAGGAAGAGGAAAATTCCCCAGGGTTGTCCTGGAGTCCGGCAAGCCCCCAAGTGCCGGGGTCACTCCATGGTGCCCCTTGACTGCCTGCCTCACCACCGGCAGTAAAGGTGTCTTGGATGGGACGTGCCGTCCAATGTACAGCACATTTTCCAGGCTGTTTCTGCATGTTAATTCTGCATGTTTTTTATTGCCCACTCGGAGCCTGGTTTAGGGAGTGACTATTTACAAGGTCATCTATTACCTGTAATCTGCCCGCCCCCTGGGGTCTGTCCCCCCATGCCCCTGTCCCTCTGACCTGTAAGAGACAGACTTTGCTCCGCCTCTCCTGCCGTCCTCCTGATGAGTGCTCCCTCTGCCAGCCCTCCTAGCAGACAGCTTTGTTTTCCGGTGTGCTGTGGTCAGGGCTGGGGAAGACTCTGCAAGAGGGCTTCCTCTGGACAATTTCTGGCCCTCAGCTGGCATTTAGACGGCTGCCCTCTCTCGCCTCCAGCCAGTAAGAGGAGGCCCAGGCCTGAGTTCTGGAGCTGCCCGCTGCCCTCCTCCTGCACAGCTGCCCGCACCTCCATCCCCAGGTGCTGGAGGCACCAGCAGTGGGGTGATGGTGACCCAAGTGACCCCACACTAGTCTGGGGGTACTTCAGGGGTTGTGTGTCGGGTGGGGAGAGGTGAGGCCTCCCCCCGTGAACGAGACAGAAGCTGAGCTTGAGGAGCGGCCCCACTGCTCCCGATTAGGGTCCCCTGTCTTCCCAGGTGGTTGTCCCTTGGAGGAGGGGAAGGGGTGCCAGGTGGTGGCCACACCCAGAGCAGGCTTCACCTCACCAGGGCAGGGCCAGGCGGAGTCCAGGTGAACCCACT
Source organism: Bubalus bubalis (assembly GCF_019923935.1). Lineage (NCBI taxonomy): Eukaryota > Metazoa > Chordata > Mammalia > Artiodactyla > Bovidae > Bubalus > Bubalus bubalis. The sequence continues at coordinate 682,856 of NC_059180.1, forward strand.
GGTGAAAGTGGCCTGGACGTTTCATTTTTCCCCTGATCCATTAAACACAAAACACAAGGGCTGTGGGAGAGGTGTCCAGGCTCCACCTGGTGTCCAGCCAGCCCTGTGGACCTGCAGGGCCTTCCAAAGGCACTGAGTGGCAGTGGAGGGTCTCCATGAGGGACCCGCACTTAGATTTCTGAGGATTTGCATCCACGACCTCCCAGCTTCTGAGTCAGGAAAACCCCTTGCCAGGGTCTCCACTTGGGTCCCACCCCATGCAAACCCCACTCTTGCTGGAGTTTCCTGTGAGCAACTACTCACTGGAGTTAAAACTCTCAAAAAAAAAAAAAAGATAAAGCGATTTAAAGATAATTAATTGCATTAAACTATTGACTAACTACCTCACTCAATAGTAATTCATTTAGAGAATATTAAAATCGGAGGAACAATAATAAAATTGATGCCAATTCCCACGGGGAGGGAGATGGCCAGCAAATTGGATACTTTTCTTAATCTGGCGTAAATAATAACATGTCTGCTCCCCTTCTCTCAGGCCAATTCCCCTATCATTTATTCCAGACTCTAAAGCCGGGTTTCATAATTGATATCAGTTACTCAATGAGTGCTTTTCCATTTGTTCTTGTTATCCGTGATAATTGCGAAGTTCAGCCTCTCTCCGAGTTGAGATTCGGGCTGCACGGTGGAGGCCTGCCTGGTTCCTCCAGCTCAGGTGCCAGCGGCCGGGCGGGGGTGGGGGGCTCTGGCTGCTCCGGGTCGGGGCCTCGCCTTCCTAACAGTCTATCACAGGCCTCCGGCCTGTCCTGGGAGAGCGCTTCAGGGAACTGACCGAAGTGGCTGGACAGTGCCTGGACCTTCCTCACCACCCAGAGCCGGGCACCATCCGCCATCCGAGAACATGCACTCTGCAGCAAACCCAGGGTGGAGAGCTCCAGAGACAATCAGTTTTTGTTTGAAAATCGGTGGGTGGAAGTGATGAACCCCAGGCAACACCTGGGAAAAACGTCTAGAGGAGCCAGGAGGAAGATTTGGGAGATGGGGGAAGGGCGGGCTGAGGAGGGACCCTGGACTGAGGGGGCCTGGCCGCGGAGGGGGCACACCTGCTCCCAACCCGCCTCTTAAACCGCCTGGACACTGGAGGGACACAGACCCTGGGCCGGAGCCCTGACGGCGGGTCTGGTCCCAGAGATGACTCTTTCGTTATTTATTCACTTATTTATTCATTTATAAAGTGTTTACTTAGCTCCGTGCAGCTGTAACATCTCATTTACAGCGTGGCCTCGGGGCATAGAAACAATTGGCAACAAAAGAGTAACCCCGGAGAATTAGAGAAACACACAACAAGAGCCGGGCTGGGGGTGGGGGAGCGCGCTAGCGAGGAGCTGGGCGGCCGCTGGACGACGAGTGGACACGGGGAGACCCCTGGGAAGGCCCGGGACAGGGGTGGGCGGCGGGTCTCCAGACGCGGGTGGGGCCAAGGGGGCGTCCTTGGGAGCCCGCCTGGGACTGTGTGCGGCCCCGGAGATGTGCATTCGTGGGGGTCGGCTCGACGAGTCTGGGGTGACTTTAGAGAGGATGGGACCTGCCTGGGAACTGGAGACGGCGGTGGCCAAGTGGAATCGCCCCCTCAAATCGCCCCCGGCCTCGGCCACGACGGCCGCGGAGGGCGAGCAGCCCTGCTTCACTTGGGCTCCAGCCCGGTCTTTCCAAGCCGGTTCCAGAGAAGCCCTTTGCGTCCCGTGTGCCAGCGCGGGGCTCGCGGCGGCGCCGGCCTGGGAATCGGCGGCCTCCCTGCAGCGCCCACGGCCCGGCCTGAGCCCCTCGCGGGCCCTCGCGGCTGCGGGCGGCCGGGAAACTGAGGCCCGCAGCGCGGAGCACCGAGACCCGAGTGGGCTGGGTGTTGGGGAAGGGGGGCCGGCTGGGCGCCAGGGGCACCGAGCGACCATGGCGGGGATGTGCGGGACCCCCGTCCCGGGACGGGACGCACAGCGCTGCCCGGGCGTCCCCGCGGGGGGGTCAGCCCGGTCGCCGCACAGAAGGGGCTGCAGCGGGGTCCCCGCCCCCGCGCAGCCGTCAGGGCGCGGACAGGAGGCAGCTGTGACTGTTTAACTGGGAGCCGGTTGCCTGGCAACCTGAGGCGGCTCATTACCGCGGCCACAGTGATTAACCAAAAAAGAAAAAAAGAGAGAAATAAAAAAAAGGGAGAAAGAAAAGAAAAAAGTAAGGAAGGAAAAACAGAAAGCAAGACTGTGAAAGTAAAATGGATTATTTAATTAGCTAATTGATAATCAACTTCTTTTTAATTATTCACTTAATTAAAAAAGTGTAAGTACAACACTGGCCTCGCCGAGCGCGGCCGCGCTGGCAGGGTTTTCAAAGCCGCCTTCCCTCCTCCTCCTCCAGCGCCCGGCGGCTTCCTCTCCCGCTGGCCGCGTCCCCATGAGGGGGCGACGGGGAAATAGTCTCCGCCCGCCGGGTTCGGGAACTTTCCCCAAGAGCCCTGGGTGCGCTTCCTGCGCGCCTGCCCCTCGCCGCGCCCCCGGCCTCGCCTCCCCGCTTCCAGGCCCCGGCGCGGGCGCTGAGCGGGCGGGACGACTGCCTCAGTCAACGGCGCCCGGCGCAGTGGAGAGCGCCGGGCTGCGGGCCGCAGGGGAATTCTGCCGGGGGCTGTGCCTGGCACCTCGGCCACGCCGGCGGTGGGCAGGTGTCCCCGCCGTCTTCGCTTATAAGGAGAGGAAAGGGAAGGCGACTTCGAGGGCAATTCGAGGCGCAGTCAGGGGGCGCGGGGACGGGCCCATGGCCTGAGACGGCCGGGGCTGCCGCCCGGGGCTGGGAGGCCAACCGAGGGAGGAGTAGAACCTCCGAGACTGGCCGAGGGGTAGGCAGCACGCCTACCTTCAGCACGCGCTCGGGCCGGTCTCCACTGCGGGGCCCGCAGCCCAGACCCTCGCGCGGGTTAGTCCCCGCCGGAAGGGAGCGGCCCCAAGCACGGGTCCCTTTCCTGGGGGCCCGCACCCCAAGGACAGCGTCACCGCGGGCACCTATGCCGCTGGGCCAGCGCGGGGAAGCGCTGAGGGCGACAGAGAGGCCTGTGTCTCCCCAGCCCGCCTCCTCCGATTCTGCGTACCTGGATCCAAAGACCGCCGCCCAGTCCGGGGTGTGAGAGAGGCGCGCAGGCCGGACCTGCTCGTGAGCGGGCTGCGCAGGGCAGGCGTCTAGGAGGGTGGGCTGCTGGTCTTCTCCCTCCTGAACCGTTTCCGGTCCTCTCCTCTCGCGGGCTCCTGCCTTCTTCGCCCACTCCCTCCCTCCGGGCCCCTCTCCTCTCACACCCTACCCCGTCCCTTTCCAGCCTCCCGCTCAGGCCCCAGCCTTGGTCAAGCACTCTTGCGGTTCCTTCTGACCTGAGAAAAGCACAAAGCAGTCCCTTCACTTGGGGCGGGAAGGTGGGTCAGAGACGGAAGGCAGCCCCCACCCCAGGGGACTCTGCCTTGACCCTGCCCTTTGCCCTCTGGGGGCTGATGGTGGCAGAGGGCTGTTGCTGGGCTTGGCGGGGACACCAGCTGGGACTCATGGTCCCACCGTCACTGAGACCCACGAACCTGGGCAGGATTGAGGCTGGGCCGGATGCAGGAGGGGGACCTGGTCAGCCTCCCCTCCCGGCTTCCTCCCCACTTCACGCCCCAAGGACAGTAGAGGGGTCAAAGGAAGCCTTGGAAGAGCAACCAGAGCTAAGGGGTCCTTAGGGATCCTTGCAGGTTCACCAGGGCGACCAGGCTTCCAGGGAGCAGGGCATGAACTAGAACTTGGGGGGAGGGACTGAGAGAAGGCACCACAGTAGTACTGGGGTTGGCATCTGAGCCTGGGGCAAGAAGCCCGCGGCTGCAGTGAGCGGCCCACGTGTCCAACCTTCCGTCTCAGGCACGTGGTGCGAATCCTTGGAGGGGCAGGTCTCGGAATGGGCGTGTCCCTGGAGGGGCGTGGCAGGGGAGAGGCTTGGCTGGTTTTGGATTTTTTTCTAAGGAGTCCGCAGTCCGGAGTCCGTGTCACAGTCAATTCCAGCTATCAAAGCTGCCCTGTCTGCGAGAATGTCTTCGCCAGCTTTGCGGAGGCTAACCTATCGTGGACTTAGCATTTCAGGGGTGGAAATTCCTTCACCTCGGAGTTCTCAGATCAGTTCCATCCCATCCACCCAGGCTCATGTGCCCAAAGGCCCACAGCCCAACCACCTTCAGGCTCCAGGAGACGCTGAGAACTCCTCATAGAGGAGGTGTAAGATATTCCCAGGATGCAACTAGGAATGCTGGACACTGGGACACAGCAAGGACTGTCCTGAGAAAAGACGTTTGCATGCTGATCCCTAGAAGCAGGAGGCAGGTAGAGCACGCTGCACCGCGGAGGGGGCAGGCACGAGGGAGGGGGGTCGGGGGTGGAGAACATGGCCTAGAGACTTTATTGGGTTTCCCAGGAAAGGAATGGGTGACCAACCATAAGGTAGGCAAGTGTAAGCAAGTTTAGGACTGGCTAGTTTGAATACTGAGGGCAGGCGCTGGGCTAGGGGCTGTCCCTAGCTTTCCCTGGGTGATGGGTGCAGAGGAGTCCTTTGAAAGGCGAGGCCCTAGGAGGAGTCCTTTCCTAGCTGTGGGAGGGGCAGTGTTTCCCAGTCAGGCCCCAGATGCCAGAGCATCAGGAACGCAGGAACTAAGAAAACACCGTCCATGCATGCGGCCCTGCCCTCTTGGAGCCCTGGTGTGGGAGGCAGGCTGGTGGTTCAGACGTCTTTACCACTCACTGGGCCAAGCACAGGAAGAGAGGTGGGCTAGGCCGGAGCCTCGGGCTGGACGGCCCGGCTCAGGTGGGGTCCTGCTGGGACACTGTGGAAGGTGGACGCTGGCAGGGGCACTCAGAGCTGTGACCTGCATGCCAGGCCCAGGGTGCACGGCCGCGCCCTGCTCAGAGCCTGTCCTTGGCGGACCCAGAAGCAAGATCCTGCCCGGTGTCCTCCCTGCTCCCCCTGCGAGACCCTGGGGGTCCTCACGGTGACTCAGTGCGCAGGCGGGGGCGGCTACTCGGGTCGTCGTGCCCAGGGCCAGGGGCGGCTGGGAGGTTAGTGGAGCTCCGTGGGCTTGGTGCTTTCTCAGCGGCCCGGCGGGGGTGGGGCCACGGCGGCGGGGGTGGGGCCACGGCGGCGGGGGTGGGGCCACGGCGGCGGGGGTGGGGCCACGGCGGCGGGGGTGGGGCCACGGCGGCGGGGGTGGGGCCACGGCGGCGGGGGTGGGGCCACGGCGGCGGGGGTGGGGCCACGGCGGCGGGGGTGGGGCCACGGCGGCGGGGGTGGGGCCACGGCGGCGGGGGTGGGGCCACGGCGGCGGGGGCCACCCGTGCAGTGACTGACCTTTCCTCTTCTGGGTCCGCTCCCCTCTGCTGCAGGGAGCAACCTGGGATCCCCACTGATCACCTGGGTGTCCCCTCCTCTGCTCCCCGACCTCGTTAGAGCCCCTCGGGGCTGAGTTCCCCTGAAAGCTGGAGGGGACTCGGGTCTAGTTTTCCACCACCCAGTGTCGCGTCCCTCTGAGCTGGACTCCAGGATGTGAATCTCTGGCTACTAAAGGTCTCCTCTGCAAGCCGAGAGATGGGGCTGAGCCGCATGAGAGGACCCCGGCCTGCCTGCCTGCCTGGGGCAGGTTGACCTCTTGGGTTCTGCCTGGGGTGGTGAGGATTTAGGGTGAAAGCATCCATTACGGTCTGAATTGTCCCTGGAAGCCTCACATGTTGAAACCCTAAACCCCAGCCCCTCGACTGTATTTGGAGATGGGGTCTTTAAAGAGGTGAGTAGGGTAAGATGAGGTCAGTGGGTGGGTCCTCTGTGGACAGGACTGAAGTCCGTGTGAGAAGAGGCAATCAGGACACACGCAGGCCAAGGGCAGAGGCCTCGGGAGGAACCAGCCCTGCTGGTACTCTGATCTCCGGCTTCTGGCCGCGAGAACTGAAAGGCAGCTCAGTTCTGCTGCTTAAGCCCCAAGCAGCCTGGGCTGTTTGTCACGGCAGCGCTGGTGGGCCAGTAAACCTCGTAGTGCAGGGAGGGCGCCCACTGCCCGCAGCCATTGCGGGGCATCTCCCCTGGGCCCTGGGTGACATCAGGACAGAAATCCTGACATCCCCCCACCCCTGCTCCCGCCGGCTCAGTATCCTCCCTGAGAAAGGTGCTCCCCTGGGCCTCTCCAAGGTTTGGGGACACATCTCTTCCCCCCAGATACTAAGGCGGGGGCAGCCCTTAGCATTCCCTCGGATCAAACAGCCAGGAGAGAGGAGGGGTCTCTGGTGCCCCCGTCTTGAAGCCCCTCTGCCCATGTTTCCTGGGGAGGAGCTTGGGGGCTCAGGACTGGACTCTAGACTGGACTCTGGGCCGGACCAGGAGGCCTGCAGACTTCTGCATCCAGGAGATGCTTCTGTTGCTCAGGGCGGGAGGGACGCCTTGGCGTGGCCTTGGCCGTGGCTTCTGCGGAGGGAGGCTGACGTGAGAGGCGGGGGCCGCTTCCAGTGTTTAAGCTGCAGATTTATGTAAGTGTGGATTATGGAATTTGGCCCCGATTCTGCCTCCCTGCCCCCCCTCCCCGCCCCGGAGCATCCCGGGCATCGGTATATGTTGGCGGGTGGATTTCTGTCGCCTGTCAAGGAGCCTCACTTAATTCTCTGGCAGATGTCTACTTATCTCACTGTGAGGTGGGCCTAGGGCTCAGCCTAGAGGGGGCGGGAGGGAAGGGGTGCGCCCTGAACCTCACCCGTGATTTCTTGGGCTTTCAGGGGGCAGCCTCACGCTGGGGCAGCCGGCGGCCTCGCCCCGCCCTGTGACTCCGGGTGGGTCCCTTGGCTTTCTGTTTGTGCTTCCCCATCTGATGAGACAGGGACAGTGGCCTGTCCCGCAGGGTAGGGTCAAGGCTAGTGAGCCTGTCCCCTGTAACCGGCTTGTATCCCCTCTGGTTCAGGAAGACTCAGTAAACTAGCCTGCTCAAGCCACCTGCTCACCTTTCCCGACAGGCAAGGCGCCGCCCTGCTGGGAAAGCCCTGGTCTGAGCGGACTGCCAGCGGGAGGACGAGAGTGGGCCCAGGCCAGAGGACAAGAGTGGGCCCAGGCCAGCGGCTTCCTACTCGGGGCTGGGAGGCAGTCGGGGTTTAACAGGCACCATCCGGGAGGACGTGCCGGCCGGCTCTGATCGTGCCCCGAGCGCGCCTTCCTTGGCTGCGCCCAGCCTGACCCACCCCGCCCCTGCCAGCCCAGCTCTGCTCTGAGCCCCCGAGGCCTGAGGTCCCCCAAGGGGAAGAGAGCCATACACCTTGGCTTCTGTCTCCCTCTCCGTCCCCTTCTCCCTCCGGTTTCAGAGCCACAAGAACCAGGAAATGAGTTCTGGAAAAATTACCCCTTCATTCCACCGCTAATCCCTCCCTCCCTTAATTAAGTCAATGGTAGCCTAAATTGTTCTAAACATCTTTTGGGGGATTATATATTTTAATCATCATTATCCAATGAATATTTGATTATATAGTCATCAAATAATCAAGAGTAAAAATTATAATCCAAAAAAAAAGGCATTTAATAATACTTTAAATGACTGGGCGCTTGATAAAGGGCATTAGAGGATTAGGTGCCCGATGGAGGGGCGGGGTGGAGCTCCCCGTCAAGGACTCGAACTGCCGATCTGCTTTGAAAAATAAGACCCTGATTTGAGCAAGAAGGAAAAAGAACCCAGCTGTTGTGTGTTCCCCGACCACGCCAGCTTCTTGACTAACGAGGCGCCTTATTTGAACAGCTGCTTTGGAAAGGATTTCTACAAATATCATTAGGTTTTGGGTGTCCACGGAGTTTTGTGGGAGGCCTTGGTGGGCTCATGAGATTCTGGGAGGTCTTCTGGCCTGCATGTTAGGATAGGCTGTCCCGGTTCCTGACAGTGAGACCCCCCAGCCCCAAAGCTTAAAGGAGCACTTTGCAGCTCCCTGGAGCCCCGGGTTGGAGATCAGGCAGGAGCGTGCTGACAGATGTGTGACCTCAGGCAGACAACCTAACCTCTCTGTGCCTGGGTTCCCACAGCTATAAGCTGGAGACAATACAAGGGCCCAGCAGGTCTGTGGAACATTAAGTGAGACAGTGCTGAGAAGTGCGTGGACAACTCCTGGCCCGCGGTCAGCCCTCTGCAAACATGAGCTCGATAAATACTTCAAAGAGGACAGAAAGACTGACCCCTATGATCTAAAAGCCACTCAGGTATGACTTCCTGGGGCAACCAGGGGTATCTCCCTGTCCGCCCACCTTCCTTAGGGTCACAGGATTTCATGTGGGACCGGCAGGTATCTTCCAGGTCACTGAGACCAGCCTTCTCCATCTAAAGAAGGGGACATTGAGGCCCGGAGGTGTGTTGGGGGGGTAAGTGGGACCAAAACCCCACATCTTGAGGCTCCAAGTCAACTGGCTGGCGGGCATCCCCCGAGAGCTAACTCACACCCAGGAACTGTCGCTGCTTGGTGTTCGTTCCAAGGGAGAGTGCCCAACCCCGTGCCAGCCTCAGGGGGGGTTGACCAGGCCGGTCCAGAGCCCACCTCCTCCAGGGCCAGCAGGGAGGCTGGCGGGTGGCAGGGCAGGTGGTCGCTCGGCCCCTCGCACCGGTGGCGGGTTAGCCGGCTCAGGCTTCGAGATCGGAGGTCACTCACAGAGGACAGTCCCCACCTTCATTCCTCCCCAGGATTTCCTCACGTTTGTCTTTTGTTTCTTTTCCTGATAAGCAAACAAATCTATGTGTGTTGTAAGAAACCTGGAGAGTGAAATATGGAACAGTAAAACAGAAAAATACCCACCCTTAAGTTTCTGAGCTGCGGATCTGATCCGGTTTAAAATCTTTCATCTAAAACTCATCTGTGGGTTCCTGGTCACTACAGAATAAGGACCAGGCATTCAAGGCCCCTTTACAAACCACGCTCCAGAGCCCCGTCCGCACCCCCGTCCCACAGGCTACTGCTCCTGCTAAGTCACTTCAGTCGTGTCTGACTCTGTGCGACCCCATAGACGGCAGCCCACCAGGCTCCCCCGTCCCTGGGATTCTCCAGGCAAGAACACTGGAGTGGGTTGCCATTTCCTTCTCCAATGCATGAAAGGGAAAAGTGAAAGTGAAGTCGCTCAGTCGTGTCCAACCCTCAGCGACCCCATGGACTGCAGCCTACCAGGCTCCTCCTTCCATGGGAGTTTCCAGGCAAGAGTACTGGAGTGGGGTGCCATTGCCTTCTCTGCACACAGGCACCGGGCCACATTTGCTACCTAAAGAGCTCTCCCTTCTTTCTCCTGCCTGCGTGGCAAACTCCTGCTCATCTGCCAAGGCCCTGTGCCAGTGCCCTCTCCTCTGGGAAGCCCTCCTAATTCCCTCAGGCAGGACCGCCGGCTTTGTTGCCAGTTCCTGCCTCTACAGACACACCTGTCTCGGGGCTCAGGCCAGCTCTGCACCAGGCACGGCTGGCGTTCCACACCTGAGGTTGCCCAATGAGCCTGTCTGACAGGTGAGAACACTAAGGTCCACAGAAGGGGCGTCCACTCGTGTGGGTCCGTCCCCGGACCCCAGGCTGCCCCGGCTCAGCCGCCTTCCCACACATCCTGAGCGCTGACCGGCATCCTCAGGGCCTGTGGCTGCAGTTGAGCTCGCCTGGCCCCTGCCGCGGGCTGGGCCGTGTCCACCGCCATGTGAATGCCCGGGGCCTCTCCCTGCCTGGCTGGCATCCCTGACTGCTGGTCCTCAGCTGCTCCCAGAGCCGCTGGCGTCAGGGAACTGGGAGGCCTGGCCTGGCCCTCAGCCCCCAGCTGCGTCTGAGTCGCCCAGGGGCCGGCGGGCCTTCCTGAGTCCCCTCCACCCTCCTCTGCTGGAACCACTTGAGACAAAGGTACTGCACAGGCGTCGAGCCACTTTTCCCAGCGAAACATCTGTCATTTAACTGGATGATGCAGCAGGGATGGCACTTCAGAACAATCTCGTTGCGTTTAATTTATTTCCTTCCGACGTCTGCTGCGGGAGGGGCAAGCTCCTCGATGCTCCATGTACACAAATTGGGCTCCTGCTGTATAAGGCAGCCCTGCCCCTATGGGGGGTAGGTCCAGCCTCCAGGCGAACACCCCCCAACCCCCAGAGCTCCCGTCCACAGATGGGCTCCTTCTCCTTCAGAGCAGCCTGGGGGTGCTGGGGAACCCCTCCTTCCACCCCCACCCCCAGCACCCCAGGATCCAGTGCAGGCCAGCGGGGCAGGGGAGACCGGCTCCTTCCCCAGCCGGGGCCTCTGCTCACCCAGGCTTTCTGCCCCTTCCTCCCAGCACCCAGAGCCCCGAGCACCCCCACACCACCAGGGCTGGTCCTCCGGGAGCCGCCTGCCCCTCCCTGCTCCGGGGTGAAGATCTTGTCCGGGTGTCTGTCCCCAGCCTGGGGGTGACAGTGAGCGAAACTTCAGGGACACCAGCACGTTTACAAGCCCTCTCCAGGCCCCCTGTCCCAGCTCCCAGAGCCCCATAGAGGAGGAGGCAGAGACGCAGGGAGGTTCAGACCCTTGTGGCGGACACACAGCTGGCAGGGCGTGAGGGCAGGTGCCCCTGACTCTGCGCCCAGACCTTCCCACTCTGCCTTTCTTGGGGGCTGACGGCCACGTGCTGAGGGCCCGTCACAGGCCGTGGGGGGCAGGCAGAGCTGCACCAGGCTGCGGGGTGAGGGGGTCTCAGGACCAGGCCCCAGCCTTCTCCATCTTGCCTCTGACACAGGGCGACTCAGCTCATCTGACATAACAGCCCTGCCATGTAGGCTCCCTGAGAGCCACTACCCCCGGGGACCCGTTGTATGGGGACCAGCCAGGGCGGCAGAGAGAAAGGTGTAGAGGCCACCCCCCCACCTCTCGGCTGGGCTGCCGGGGACCTCGCAGGCCCTGCTGTCCGCCTGCGCCCCCAAGGAGCACCACCCCCACCCTGGCTCTGGCTGAGGCTGAGCCCTTACAGGGCCCCGGGACCAGTGCCTCCCATTCTGGGGTGAGGAGCCTGAGGATCTGACTCCCGGGAGCCACAGGCCACTCTGCAGCATCCCCCGCAGGGACTTCCTGACTCCACCTGCCTCGGCCACAGAAAACCAGCAAGCGCTCCCAGTCTGCGAGACACGGGCTCGATCCCTGGGTCGGGAAGATCCCCTGAAGAAGGGCACTGCAACCCACCGCAGCAGTTCTTGCCTGGAGAATCCCGTGGACAGAGGACCCAGGCGGGCTACTGTCCTTAGCCGCGCAGAGTCGGACGCGACAGAGCGACTTAGCACGCGTGCTACCATTCCGGGCTTTGCACTCTCACGCCCTGCCCCTGTGCCTGCCACGAGCTCTCTGCTGCGCCCTGCCCACCACCTGGCTGCCCAGTCCTGAGCCCTTCGTGGCCTGTCCCTCTCCCAGCCCCGAGAGTTAGCTCGGGGTCTCCGACCCCATCCACAGTGAGCCCTGAGGCTCCAGGCCTGGAGGCTGCAGGTACAGGGCTTACCTGAGCCTGCCCAGGTCAGACACTGGGGTCCTGGAGTCATAGCCATGGGCCTGGGGCCATGGAGGCTGGGGGCTGCTGTGGGGTCCCGGACAGCCTGTGACGGGGGTGCCTGCATGTCGGGGGCGGTGGAGAGACGTGTGTGAGGGCGAGGGCACGGGCCCACCCCCTGTGGACTGGGCTCAGCTCACCTGCTGACCACGGGGCTCGCGGTGGAGGGAACTCCTTTCCACCCTGGCTTCACCACTGCCTCTCCCGCGGTCAGGGCTCAGAGTTAAGTCCTGCCCTGACCGGAGCCTCAGGGTCCCCAGCTTGTCTCTCCTGCATGTGGAGGCGCAGCTCTGGATCCACTTCCCACCCCGTGCTGGGAAAGCCCTCTCCCTGCCCCTGGGGCTCTTGGACCCCAGACTGTGCTGGACCAGCCCAGGACACGTTCGGTCCTGGTGGCCCTGGTCCCAGACACCGCCTCTCAGGTCTGGGACCTGCCAGGGGGCAAGACACTACCCCGGGCGGAGGGGCAGGGGCGGAGCGTCTGCTCAGGACCCCAGCCTCACCTGGATGCCACCTGGATGCACCCGTGGCCCCCCTCTCCAGGCTCCAGCTCTAGAGCCCCTCCTGGCGTCACCCGGCCTGGGCCTTGTTCCCAAGAAACGTTTGCTGCATCGGGTGGGGAGGAGGGGGGTTAAGACAGGAAGGGCACCGGGTGTCGGCCCCGCTGAACTTAAACCCTCGTGCACCTTCTCTGACCAAAGACCTGGGCTTCCTGGGTGGTGGCCTCCTCACGTCACCCAGGTGGGACCCTCTGAAAGCTTGGCTGAAGGCTGGGACAGAGATGTGAGCTCACCTTGCGTCTGCTGGGCGGCTGAACCCGGACGGCCCTGGAGAGGGGCAGGTCGGGGGGCAGGAGAGCGTGGCTGCCCCCGGTGAGCCGGCCTCCCTGCCCGTCTGCGACCCAGCGGCAGCAGGCGGGCGCGTGATGGATGCGGGGCATGCGGGAGCCACGCGGGCAAGCTGTTTTCCTCCCGGCCGCTTATGTTTGATTGGAAGGATTGGTTTCAGCCTGGCTGAGCCGGCCCGGGGCCCAGGCACCTCCCCGGCCCCGTCTCCCATCAAATGGCATGAATAATTTAGCCTCTAATTAAAAGTGAGGTCAAGCCATGAAAAATGGCCGGCCGTCCGGTGGCACGGTGATGCATTAAATCGCTGGCAGATCCGAGGCGAGAGGGTGGGCAGGGGGCCGCGGTTTACACACCAAACCGTCCAGGCCTTGGCTCGCGTGCAGGCAGCGGGGTCCACCCTGAAGGCGGGTCCTTGAGTGAGACAGAGGCGGTGGGCGGCTGGGCCACCCCTAGCCCCAGGGTCAGCCCCGCTGCCAGGCCCTGCCTGCACCCCTGCCCCCTGAGGGGCCCTCCAGCCCCCGCCCTGCGTTCCCCTGGCACACCAGCTCCCTCCTGCTGCAGGTCTGTGTGTGTTCTTTCTGGAACGTTCTTCCCCTACCACGTGTCTGCTGGGCTGGCTGCTCACCCCACTGGGGCCTCGGGTCAGACACCACATGGCCTGACCCTCTGCCCACCCCTCCCCGGCCTGCTCACTTCGTGCCCCTGCCTGCCCCAGTTTCTCGGTGGCACTCGGCGTGCCCTTGACAGCCAGTCGATGAATCCCTGTTGTCTGTGTCCCCAGCTAGAACGTCTGGGCAGGGCCATTGCCTGGGTGTCCTGGGACCCAGCGCTAGGCATGCTGTGCGGTGGCTGGTCGCCTGGGGGCAGGGGGCACTGCGGGCTCGCTCTCCCTCCCTGCCTGCTCAGCAGAGGCCTGTGGGAAGTGTGATGCCGTGCAGGCGGCAACCCAGCCCCCACCCGCCGCCTGCCCTGGGACAGCGAGGGGCCTTTCCACCTGGCTGTAGGCCGCACCACAAACAGGGGGAGACGAGCCCTGCCTGCAGGCGGCCACGTTTCCGGACGGTCAAGGACAAGGGGACGGCTGACAGCTGGGCGGCCCGCCAGCTGGGGACCAGGACCGAGCGCAGGTGCTTTGAGGGGCCCTAGATCTGCCAGCCCCGTGCCCTCCTTGGGAGGACAGCAGACCCAGCCGTCAACCCCAGGGGGCACCGCTCTGTCCTGTCCAAGCCGGCCAGGTCCCTCCTGGGGGACGCCCTCCCACCAGGCCCGGGAGTCCTCACGGAGGGGAGCCGGGTTGTGAATCACTCACCAGCCCACCCGCCACCCGTGGGAGCACCAGGAACATGCCCACTTCCCGGAGGGGAGAGCCGAGGCCCAGAGCTGTTGGCTTCCTTGCTCAAGGGCCCCCAGTCAATCGGTGGCCAGCAGCTGATGTGGGCGGGGTGGCCCCTCACTAGTGGCCATGGTGTGTGAGCGGTGCTGGCCCCTCTGCGCCTTGGAAACCTCTTCTGTAGAACCGGGAAGCCACAGCTCTGGCCTGAGTCCCCGGCATTGCATCAGCCCCCAGCCTCTAGAGATCCCAGAGTCCAGGGCGCTGATTCACACAGACAGGACTCCCACCCCCCACCCCCCGGGCCGGAGTCTGGGGACCAGGCCACGACCCCCCATCCCAGGGGGCGAGTGGTGCGCCCCCACCGTGCCACCAGCCAGCCCAGCGCCCTCCCAGCTCCCCGGTTGGATCCTGGTTTCTCTTTTCCGAGTGGAACTAGCAAGGGGCGGGGGCACCATTGGCCCTCGGGTAGCAGATTAAAGATGGATATTTTGTTTGTTACAATCAAGACCTCTGATTTCAGTTTTATAAATTTTTAAAATATTAATTATATTTTGGAAAGAGCGCCGAGGTGAATGCATTAGCCGCTGCTCCCTGCTTAGACGGCAGCTCTGCTGTTTGGCCCAGATTAGCTGCTGAGGGGGAGGTTGGGGCATTTTAATCCACCTTGTTAAGTTATTAAATTTTCTTTATTTACATACGGATCCCACTTTCATTAGCATTGTAACAGGTACTCATTAACAATTTATCATTTGGGAGGCGGAGGGAGACAACAGCAAGAGAGACATTGCTACAAAGTTTACTCTTAATTACAAGGAAGCGGCTTTGAGGACAAAACAAGGCTGCCACCCCTCCCCATCCCCCGCACCCCACTCTGGCAGCCCAGAGCCTTCCAGAAGCTCAAGGTCTGCTCGCCCTGGTCAGTCTGAACTCCCAGAGGAGCAGTCTGCAATGGGAGCTTGGTCTGTGCCCGGGGGCAGGGGCGTGACCCCTGGCCGTGACCTCCCGGGCCCCCGGGGGTGGAAGAAGCTGGGCCCAGAACCAGCCAGGGCTCCCGGCTCCCGCCCGGCAATGACTTCACCTCTAGAAACCTCCTTGGCCTCCCTTCTGGGGTCTAAGCCGTGGGAGAGCCGTTCAGAGGATCACCTGGGGTGGTGTGTGACTGCCGGCGTGGCCAGGGCAGCTGGGAGGGACCTGAAGAGGGGATGGGGAGCTGGGGGTGCTGGCCCTCTGCAAACAGAGGAGGTGGTGGTCCTCTCGCCCTTCCCAGACCCCCTTAGGGGGGGTCCAGGGAGGCAGGGCACGTGAGCTCGGGCGTGGTGTGGGGGCCCGAGGGGGCTCGGCCCGTAGCTGCCTGGCTGTGGGTCCAGCTGTCCTGAGCTTCCCCTCGGGACACCCTGGAGGACCCGCCGTCAGCAGGCTGGTTTTGGGGCCATCAGACTCCGACCGGCACAATTGAGAATGGGCCTTAAGGCGGGGACCCACGTCTTCCTCAGGGTCCTTGACGTGAGGGCACCGTGTGTGCCCCCTCCCGCTGCCGCATGCTCCGCAGGTGCCCGGTGCTGGGTGGGGGGGTCTGGAGGGAGGTGACCGTGTGCACAGCTTGTGGCCAGTCCTGCCGGAGGCCAGGCCGGGCGTGGGTGAGCTGCAGTGGGAGGCCCCAGCATCAGGGGCCAGCACAAGAGAGGGTGGGTGCTGCGGGGGCATCTGGGGGAGCCCACCCCCCTGGGGTCCAGGCCTGGGCTTCTTACCTGCCTCTCCCCTTCTGCTCTGCTTCCGCTCTGCCCCCAGGGGCTGGCGTGAGGGAGCAGGACCCGGTGTGGCCGGCTCACCCTGGTCCACCTCCTCCCCACAGAGGGTCTGGTGTGGATTAGCCCTCATTCTAAGCAGTGACGTGGCTGTGCCCACACCGAGCGAGAGGTGGCCGGTACCTCCCGCTGCGCCTGGAGCCCCACCAGGTGTGATGCCGAATGCCCACCCACCCCCGCCAATTTCCCAGAGCCTGTCCTCGCCCGGGGCGGGGGCTTCTGCAGGCCGGCAGCCGGGCCTCTCCAGCTCCCTAGATAATCGCCCTCATAATCGCCTTCCTTCACACTGCTCCTTTAAAACATATTTCCAGGGTGTTTTTCACGGATAGGGCTTTTAATATTCATCTCAGCGCTGACAATTTTTCCTGCCTTGTTATGGGAGCCGGTGTCGGTTTTTCTTTGTATCTTTGGACAGTCAGTTTATTCGGAGCCACTTAAAGGCTCAAAAGTGATTCTCTTTTATAATTTGAAAAGTTTCATGGGCTGAACATCAAAGTGATTGCGTGGCCTGTTTCCCTGCTCCCTGCACGCCGTCCCCCGCCCGCCCCCGACGGTCCCCGGCCGCTCTGCTGCTTTAGAGCAGTACTCTCAGGGCTCCCCAGCCCGGCTGAACCCTGGCTTTGTCCTGGGGTGGGGGCATGTTCGGTGTAGAGTCCCAGACGTGGCGAGGACGGGGGCGCAGCTCGGCTCAGAGCCTCCAGCTGAGCCGGCCGCTCGCTGCCCCATCTCCAGCCCTGCAGGGCCTCGGTTTTCTCAACTTTAAAATGGGTGTCTTGGTTCAGAGGCAGGGCCATCGGTCACATGCCCGCAGGGATCAGGCCGATCTGAGGAGCAGACCTGAGGGGTGTGTCGGCCTGAGGAGGGAGCCGTCCACGCAGCAGCGCTGAGCGAGCAGCTGCTGGTCCAGGCTCAGGTGCAGCAGGTACCTGAGTCTGCTCTGCGGGCTTCACTCCCGTGGATGGCACTCTTTTGGTGACAGAGAAGCACAGGGGCTGGGGGGCTGGGGGGGAGTGGGGGCCTAGAGAGCAACTCTGAAGTGGGAAGCTGCCCTTGGGGGCCCTCACCTCCCCTGGTGGCTCAGTTGGTAAAGAATCTGCCTGCAATGCAGGAGACCCAGGTTCGATCCCAGGGTCAGGAAGATCCCCTGGAGAAGGGCATGGCACCCACTCCAGCACCCTTGTCTGGGAAACCCAGGGACAGAGGAGCCTGGTGGGCTGCAGTCCAGGGGTGGCAGAGTCGGACACGACTGAGTGACTGACGTGTTCACTTATCACTTTCGCCTCCTTCTAGGGGCCGCCCAAGGTCACCCAGCTGCTAAGTGTCAGGGCTGGGGCAGGACATTCCGATTCCCTCCCGGCCCTCAGGGGCTGGCAGCAGGTAGCCGACAGCCCGCCTGGCCCTGATCCCCTCGCCTCTGCTGGACGGGGCTGCAGTGGGGGTGTAGTGAGCCAAGGCTCACCGTTGCCAGAGGTCTGGGCTTTCAAGAGAAGCCGGAGTCTAGGTTAGCTTACGAGATCTCCTGATTTCCAAATGTCGGCAGCTATTTCAAAAATTAAAAAAAAAAAACCAAACCACATAGACCAAATATCTGTTGTCCAGATTCGACCTGTAGGCTCAGTTTGCAAGCTCTGGTCTCGGCGAAGAGGTTGTGTCCGCTCTTCTGTGAGCGAGCGTCTGTGGGCGGCGTTAAGCGCAGATCTGCTCGCGAGCTCTGCCTGCGGCTGTCAGTGGCCGCGTCGGCCTCGCTGTGACGACGCCGGCTTCCACGGGGGGCTGGGCAGGGAGGCGCCGAGACCGTCTGCCCGGGTCCCTCCCTGCGTCGTCTCCCTGCTGCAGCCCTGCATTCCCGGGGACCATGCCCCCTCATGCCTGCCGGCCCCCGCTCCTCCGCAGGCTGCCACCAGCACTGGAGTGGTTTTATAACGCTTGCACTTTCAACTGCAGCAACATAGATGGGCACAATTACCCGCTTCCCAGACGGGGGACATGTGGCCTGGCATACATGGGGTCAACCTCAGCAGAAACCCCATGCGCCTCCCCAGACAGCGCGCGGAGCAGCCCACCCAGACTCCACTTCGGGATGGGGCCTCCTGCTCCCCACAGACAGGTGGGGGAGCGTCACACGCAGTACTTATAACAGAGGAAGAAATAAAAGTACACGTTCGAGTAGCATATTGCTGTTCCAAAGGGGCCTGAAGGCCTGGGGATAGACCTGAGCTTTGGTATAAATTCAGAGCCAGAATTACGCCCAGGCCAGGGCTGTCGCCGGTGGTCCCGCAGCCCCGGGGACCACCACGTTGCAGCAATGTGTGGCCGGCAGGGCTGGGCCCCGTGTAGAGGCGACTTTGGCAGGTCTGGTCCTCGGTACGGCTGACCTCAGTTTCCCGACCTGTGCAGTGGGATCACCTGCTTCTTGATCTTTAGGGGTCACCTGTGGGGTGCCGCCCCCAGAGGCTGGAGACCCCTGGGGCAGCTGGTGAGTCCTGGGGACCCTGGCTCCCGAGAAGCGACAAGTGCCATTTGGGGATGTCAGTGAGTTCTCGAGGCCCTGGGTGTGACGCAGTCACCCACGAGGATGCCCCAGGGAGCTCTAGGACTTTATCCGCTGGCCACAGCCATTACCTGGCTGCTCCCATCCTGTGGGTGAGCAGCTGAGGCTTCCCGGGGAGAGGGCTTGTCTGAGGCCCCACGGCGTCAGGGTGTGGCCGGCGTTCCTGCCTCTGGCCTCCCCGAGTCCCAGCATCCCAGGCCCTGAGGCTGGTCAGCCAGCCCGCAGGCGCTGTGGGGGCCTCTGAGGACCGCCAGCCGTTCCTCCTGTCTTTGCTGGGACTTGAGGGATTGCTGGAGGATTTGGAGGAAACTGTTAGGTACTGGGGCTTCCCAGGCAGCTCAGGAGGTAAGGAACCCCCTGCAATGCAGGAGACATAAGAGATGCAGGTTCGATTCTTGGGTCGGGAAGATCCCCTGGAGAAGGAAACGGCAATGCACTCCAATATTATTATTGGGAAATCTCATGGACAGACTCACAGCGAGTCGGACACGACTGAAGCGACTGAGCATGCATGCAGCAAGCACGCCTGGGTACTGACCAAGCTGGCAGGCTCTGCCCCCCGAGGGAAGGCACCAGCAGGGACATGCCAGGCCCCTGGCCCCAGCCCCTACCCCCGACCTTGCCAGCCCAGCAGTTGGAGACAGAGGGGGCGTTACGGCCCCCATTTACAGATGAAGAAACTGAGGCTCAGAAGGGGTAGAGAACACAGACACTATGAGATCTTGGGAGAAACTGTCCCAGTAGATCAGACTGCATGTGCACAGGCCCTAGGGCTGGCCTGGGCCCGAAGTGGACAGCGCGGCAGGAAGGGGGAGCGGGGTGGGAAGCTGCTAGAGGACTTAGAGCAGGAGTGACACGTGGCCTGGGGCCCCCGGGCATTCTGACCAGAGCCAGGAATTGAACGCAGAGCCTAGAGAGGAGACGGGCCCAGGGGCTCCCAGCTGCGGCCTCCCGGGGCACACACGGCGTGTCCACTCTCCATGAGGCCCCAGCGAGCGGCCACTGTGTCCCTGTGTGAGGGAGAGCCGAGTGGGACGTTTTTCAGGACTGGCTCAGGACCGGGGCTCCCGTGGTCCCAGGGGCTTGGTCCCTCCCCACGGCTGAGGCTCTGGTGTGGCTGGGCGCCCAGCCCTGTCCCCTCTGGCTCATTCGTCGTCTCTGGATCCCGGATCTCAGGCTCTGGGAGATTCTGGATCACCTGGGCCCTGTGGGGAGACGCTCCCTGGAGCCACCGAAGGGTGCCCCCAAGCACAGGCCCCCGAGCTGGATGGGCTCTGGCCGGCCAGGGTCCAGCCCAGGAGGCCGATGCCCCTTCCCTCCTGCTCCTGCCGGGAGAGGGCCCAGGCAGGGGGTGGGGCGCCCAAACTAGTGGGGTGAGTGGGGAGGGAGGGCCCGAAGCCCAGCGCAGGGCTTCAGGAGGGTTCCCATCTACCCGGAGGAGGCTGTGGGTGATCCCAGTGGGCTCCTTCTGGTGTGGCCTGGGCATCGCTGGAGCAGGCACAGGAGAGTGCGCTGGTTCCCTGGTGACCCTGGAGCTGCACCCCGAGAAGGGTGAAGCCCCTGATTCTCGGGAAGAGAGCTGGGCTTCGGGGAGGTGGCCGGCGGGGCTCCACGGGCGAGACCAGAGGGCGGTCAGCGTGGGCTTTCCTCCCCACCGCCTTGCTGCCTTCCCGGGCACTCCTCCAGGCAGCAAAGAGGGGGTGGGTGCTGGGGTGCCCGTGGGCCAGGAACAGCCCTGTTTGGGGGTGACAGGGAGGAGCTGTCGCTGGAGAGACGGCTGGCAGGGCAGGGCAGGGCTCCGTGCTGACGCTGGAGCACGGGGCTGCGTCTCAGTGTCAGGGACGGACCGGGCAGCCTGGTGAGGCCGGGACCCCGGTGGCAGGTCCTGGGGAAGGCAGCCTGGCCGCAGGGCCCTCAGGAAGCTCCTGCCTGCTTTACAGGGGGGTATACCGAGGCTGAGAGGGCGGCTGTGGCCGGCCTGGGTCCTTCCCGCCTCTCCCTCGCCGGCACTGGGCCCTGAGCCGCTGTCCGCAGAAGACTCTGATGCCCACAGGCCCCTCTCCAGCCGCGCCAGCCCGCACTAGCTGCCCGCCGGGGCCGCAGGGGATGTGGCAGGCCGCCTTGATTGTGTCGATGGGAGATGATTTTCAAGGTGAAATTTCTAGTTCAGTTGAGTCACTTTCGTTCAAGGCAGCGCACAAAATGCCACCCCGCCCTGCTCCGCGCGCACCGTGCTGCTCCCGTTGCATTTAAATTTACTTCACTTTCCCTCCCTGACACCTGTTTAAATCAATATCTTCCTCTCCAGGTCGCGGGGAGAATGTGCCCAGCTCTCCACACAGCGCTTCTCAAATCCACTAAAATCAACACAATAATTGAAATATTTTCAAGCTGATTACACCGCAGCCCGAGGCGAGCCTGGTTGCTAAGGGTGAGCTCCGCGGTTGCTAGGGGGAGTAAATCATCTTGCATTATTTGATTTTTGTTATAGATATGAAACCGCTACTCCCGCGATTAAATGTCTCTCAGCCTAACACCTATGGGACCTGGGGAGAGAGAAGAGAAAGGCACCAACCTTGACCCTGTCAAATAAATATCTCTAACTTTTCCTGTCCTCGGGCCTCCCAGCCAAACCTGTCTGTGGGTTTTTTTCTTCCCTTAACCTGACTTTAAATAACAAAGCTGTGGGGACCCGGAGATGAAGAGCAGGAGGCTGTCTGTTCTGTTAACCGCGCAGACCCGCCATCCTTGCAGCCCTCTCCCCTCCGGCCTGCGGCTCGGGCTGGCTCGGGTGGGCTCGGAGGACCAAGCCCCCTCCCCGGTGGGGCTTCCTGCAGACAGTGGATGGGGGACTAAGGACTGCCCTCCTCTGCCCACCTGCCATCCCCTTCTCTAGAGAATCTGACCCTGGCTTTGGCCCCAGCTTCCCCAGTGGCTCAGCGGTAAAGAACCCACCTACAGGCAGGAGCCACAGGAGATGTGGGTTCGATCCCTGGGTCTGGAAGATCCCCTGGAGGAGGGTATAGCAACCCACTCCAGTATTCCTTCGTGGAGAATCCCATGGACAGAGGAGCCTGGGGAGGTGCAGTCCATGGGGTCGCAAAGAGTCAGACACGACTGGGGTGACTTAGCACACACACACCTTCCTCACGTGCTGGCTTTGGCCCAGAGGTCCGGGCGCGAGGCCGAGCTCACCAGGTCCAGGATGCGGGGACCACAGTGCGCAGGCTGCTGGCCCTCTGGCCCCAGGGCGGTGCAGAGCTCCCGCTGCTGGAGAAGGTCGTGGGGTGTCCTCACTCACTCCTGCTCTTCTGACTCATCTGGGGGGTGTGCCCCCCACACCCCTCCTGCCCATCTCTGAGCTGTCAGGCAGCCTTCCCAGCCTGACCCGGCCAGCACCCTCAGGAAAGTTGGGGCATCCCTGTCCGGCCGAGGCTGCACCCACCCCGAGCCTGCCGACGGAGGCAGGGGGGCCGTGAGGCTGCCCTGCCGGGAGCTCGCCCGCTGTCCTGGGAACAAGCCTGGGGGAGCTAACAGGCAGCACACTCGCCTGTCGGTGGGACCGTTCGAGGGGACTCTGAGTGCCAGGTGGGCTGGGTGGGGCCTGCCCTCTGTCCGGGGAGCCGGGAGCCGTCCCAGGTGGCACCCCTGGTCCTCTGCCTGCCCCAGGGAGGCCAGATCTGGCTCCAAAGCACTGTTGCCCCCGGAGTGCCCCGGCCCCCAGCTCGGCAGGGCAGCACCCCGTGTGTCTCAGTGCTCACTGCCTGGCACCCCAACCCCTCAGGGCCACCCAAGCCCTGCTCACCACCCCTGAGAGCCTGGCCCTTCAGGGCTCCGTCGGGTCACTTATTAGAGGTCCTTGCTGACCGTTGCAGCCACCCGCCCCTCCTGCACCTCCCACCAGCTCAGCAGCCGGGATCCGAGTGTTTCCTCCTGTTTGGTGCCCGACGGGGAGGCCGTCAGCCACCCACTCACAGCTGGTGCAGAGGCTGGGGTCAAGCCAGGCCTCCTGGGTCACCCAGCTGGACAGCAGAGTGGAAGCTGACCCCCGCTGGGGTGCCCAGGACTCAGCACTGACCCGAGCACTCACCCCTCCCACCAGGTGGGCCTGGCCTCCCTGGATCCCCCATGCACCCTCACTGGGTCACGTGGCGAGAATGGCTCCCAGGCCGATAGGTGAGAAAGGCCACAGTGGGGAGCAGCCGTGAGCGGGGCCGGGGTAGCCTTGGCGAGGCCGTGGGTCTGTGAAGCCGTCCCCTGCGGGTATCCAGGCCAGGCCAGGCCAGCCAGACCTTGGGGTGGACACACGGAGGCCTTGGACATGCCCACCATTCACCTTCTCAGCTAACCTCTTGAGTGGCCCCCATTTACAGATGGGGAAACAGGTTCAGGAAGGTCCACCCACCTGCCTGAGGGTGAGCAGGGCCGAGGCTGGGGAGGGGCAGGCTTTGTGGCAGTGGGCTCTGGAGCCCTTCCCCGGCCCCAGGCCGGGTCAGCGTGTCCTCGGATGTCTGAGGCCTTGGAAAGGGCCTGGAGGGGCCCCAGGCAGGTGGAGGCCCGCCTGGACGCCCGAGCCTGGGGCTGCAGCCCCCCCGAACCCCGCATAAGAGCACGCTCAGGCATGCCTGCCCCCCGATCAGAGCCCACGGTGGCTGAGAGGCATCTCCTGCCCGCCCCCAGATGAGCGTCCAGGGCCAGGGAGGCAGCCTGCCCAGCAGGCAGAGGGGATGGAGCAGAGTCTGAATCTGGGCCCCCCCGCTCTCCCCTCTTCTCCCCTGCCCCCTGGGGCCCCTTGCACCTGGAGGTCAGGAGTGGCTGCCACCCGGGAACCTGGCCTCTGTCGCCCTCCCCCTTGGGCGGCGGGTGGCAGGGGCCTCACGTTCCTCCACCAAGTGCCCTTGGGTGAAGGCCCCACGGCCTCAGCCTCCTCGTGAAGGACAGGGGTGCCCCGAGTGGCGTGCGGTCAAGGGAGGGGCCAGGATGTGGTAGGCCTTCGTAATGGTGCATTGCTCTGACTCCGAGGCAGGGCACAGGTTCTTTGCCCTCGAGGGCCTTTGTCCAAGGCTGTCACACCCTCCTCGTGCTGTGACCTTGTGCTGTGACCTCTGCTTGGAGTGCCCTGTCCCTGTCTCTCAGTCCGCGAACTCCTATTCATCCGGCAAGGCCCTCCCAATTACCTCCTCCTCTGGAAGGCCTTTCCTTCCCTGGAGCCGGTGGGCATGCTTCCATGACAGCTCATGATGGCTCAGCCCTGCGCTGCCCTTGGGAGCAGGGGCCTCATCTGACTCAGCGTGCTCCTAGCCCAGAGCTGGTTTTGGCGAATCTTTGCCGGAAGCATCCATAGGCAGGAGCACCCTCTCTGGTTCATCTGGCTCAGCCCTGGGCCCAGGGTGACCTCTCTGTCACCTGGTCTGGCTGCTCCAGCTTGGGGGCGGGTGGCCAGCAGCCCGCATGGCCCTAGGGTGGGCTGGGGGTGGCCTCCTCTGCTGCAGCTGAGGTCGGGGAGCAACGAGGGCTCGACTGGAGGGCACCTGAATTCCAGAAGGAGACCTCAGATGTAGCAGCCGCGGGGAGCCCTGACCTCCACAGACACCCACGTCCGGGGGGGCCTTTCAGGGGTGAGCGTGTCCCAGACCATCCGAGGCTGGGGTGTGGGTGGGGCTGAGGGGACCCCCTGGATGACTGGAGTCCTACCTGGAGGCCCAGGCCCCGCATGTTGGGAGGGGACGGGCCGGGGGTTGGGTCAGAACAGGGGTGAGATGCCAACCGGCCTGGCCTCCAGGAGGAGCCTGGGGCCCTGGTGGTAAGTAGCCAGCGTGTCGTCCCCTGGGAGGGGGCGCCAGAGAGAGCCCTGCCCCGCCAGCCCAGATGCCCCCATGCCTGGCTCTCCCCCATTCTCGGGGCAGCTGAGGGTCCAGCCCCCGTTCCCTCCAGCACCGATCCACCCCCAACCCATGGGCACTGTGGGCTTCCCAGAGCCCTCCAGCCACCCTGACTCTGGCTCTGGAGGATCGGCTCCCAGTGCCCCCTCCCCGGCCCCCGGGGAGCCCCCGTGTTTACCAGGCTGCCCCTCCTGCCCCGCCTGGCCGCCGGGACCCTCCCCGCCGATCGGTGAGCCATCTGCCGCCAGAGCGGCGGGTCTCCGGCAGAAGCCTCCGGCAGAAGCCGCGGCGACAAGCTGGGGATGTCAGAGCAGTTATCAGCAGAAAGCAACATCTGCCTCCCCGCCGTCGACAGGCAGGCCAGTTAGTCGTCCCCCTCCTCCCTTTAGTGCAGACAACAGCTCCCTGTATTATATTTTCTCACTCAATTAGCACTATCATCCTGCTGAAATAGAGGCCAATTTACCTATAATGACATCATTGTTAGGGAGGCGCGGGCGGGGCGGCCCCGGGTCGAGGAGACAGGTCCGTCTCTCTCCACTAACCCTGCCGGGCCGGCCGGCCGGGCGGGAAGGCGCGGGGCGCCCAGGCGGCCTATCGGCGGCCACCCCGTCACCTCCGACCACAGACATTGTCTCCGACAGTTCTCAGGAGCAGTGTGGCGGAAAATTGAGTCCAGATTCATTAGGTTTTTCAGTGTGCCGCTCAAGTCAGTTAAATTGATACATTTCCTAACGAAATTGAAGTGCTTTGTGCTGCCAGCGGAAAGCCGGGTGACCGGCCTCGGCCCGCTGAGCAGCGGAACGAGCTGACGGATCCATTAGGCCGCCAGGGCGCCGGCCCCCTCTCCCTCCGCTCCCGGCCTGCGCTGTAAATCTCCGCCAATTTCGGGCCTAATCATCATTATAAACCCTTCCCCTGCCCGCTCCCTTGCTCGCCCGTCCGCCCCTCACTCACAAAACAGCCCACGATGTGCTAATCGGGCCGGGCCTGCAGGGTCGGCGTCCCCGCCGCCCATGGGGACCTGGGGGGCCGGGGACCCGAGGTGCGTGGGCTCCAGGCCAGAGGCAGGGCGGGCTCGAGGGCCGGCAGAGGGTTTCGGGAGTGGACAGCGGGCCCATTCGACAGGTAGGGAAGCTGAGGGCAGGGGACGCAAGCCTACAGTGTCAGGGCCTGGGGACCCTGGATGCCTCTGTCTCCAACTGGACTCTTGCTTTTCTTAGTTGAACGTCCACGTGGCAAGTCCACAAATGTCCCGAGAGTGGAGCGATTCGTTTTCACGAGGTAGTTCTCGTGTCCACGGAGCTCCCCGCAAATGGTGGGCCAGAACACTCCGGTTCTGCCTCCCACTCAGGGACCCCAGTAGGGTAACCGTGTTCGGATTTTATCACGTTGATTTTGCCAGATTTTGAGCTTCACGGAAGTGGGATTGTAAAACGTATCGGTTGTCTGTCTGGGATTTTGGGCCGTTTCACCTGTGTTTGGCTCTTTTTCACTGCTGCGTAGTACTCCGTGGTGCGGGCTCCACTCTCCACTGTCATCGCTGGCCCCGGGCTGCGTCAGTTGATCTCTCGTGAACATGTCTCTCACGTGACTTTGGTGCCCTGAGCCCTCATCTCTCGAATCTTCTGCCCATGTCCCTCCTCCCCCATCCGTCCCTCATTCAGAGTGAGTTTTGGAAAGGCAGCGGAGAGTCGTCCTTCCCACTCCCCCCCTGCTCCCCTCCTCCTTCCCTCCCCCTTCTCCCTCCCCCTCCTCCCCTCCCTCCTGCTCCCCTCCCCCTCCTCCCCTCCCTCCTGCTTCCCTCCCCCTCCTCCCCTCCTTCCTGCTCCCCTCCCCCTTCTCCCCTCCCCCTTCTCTCTCCCCCCTACCCCCACCCCGCCCAGAGGGAAAGTAGCCTGGTGATGTCAGGGTCCCTGTGAGGACAGTGTCCAAGTGAGGCCAGGAGACGGGCCGCGTTGTTGGGACAGTGGAACCGGGTTTCTCATTTCCAAACCGGGGCAACGCAAGGCAGACAGACAGCTGGTCCTCGCACCACTTGTCGGGCTGGAGTCGGTTCTGCGACACGCAGACGGATGAAGAATCAACAGGAGCGCCGTGCGCGTGTGAAGTACGCCACACTCTGCCTGTCACCTCCGGGAGGCCAGGTGCAGCAGCGTCTCAGCAGCTCCGAGCACACTTCCCGCCTGGCTCTTGGTTCCTCAACACCAGCCTCTACTTGGCCAAGGCCAGGGCCAGGGTGGCACTGAGGCTGAGCCAGGCACGTCTGTTCAGAAAGTAGGGGACCTGGGAGCCAGCGCCAAGGGGTGCCCGCTGGTCAAACGGGCTAATTCAAGCATCAAATAAGTAACAAGGTTATAACCCATGGAGTGAAATAGAAACCACACGTCCACAGTGATGCAGATAAACAGATAATCACAAGGGGAGGAGGGAGCAGGGGTTTGAAAGGGGCCATTTGTCAACCTTCACAGCGACCATTGATTCTGGCAAGAGCCAGCGGCGGGTGTAAAAGTGGTGAGTGGTGCTGGGTGAGGAGCGATTTTACATCGTTTCAAAGCATCTGCCCAGCAGGTCGTGTTCATTGAACCCGGGGGAGAAGGGGAGACTGGGGTCATGGCTGAAAACCCAGCTAACCACAGTGAGCCTCACTAAGGCCGGGACAGACCCCTGTGTGCCCTCCTGTAACACAGTCACCCAGCGACCTTCCTGCCAGAACGCCCATCCCAAGTCTCATCACCAGGAAACTCCATCCAACCCAGATGGAGGGGCCTCCTGGGAAACAACGGGCCTGCCGCCTCCACAGGGGCCGAAGTTGTGAGCGTCGAGGAGGACTCAGGAAACAAGGGTCCAGCAGCCGCTGCGGCGTGGGGTCCTCATTCTGAGGCCGACGGGTACAACCCGAATCTTCCGGGCGAGGCGCATGTGCGACTCTTGCAATCTCCCTCTAGGTTTGACATTCTCCCCAAATGAAAACGTTAAAGGTGAAAACATGCTGCTCAGTTGAAAGAAGGCAGATAAAAGTGGCCACAGAGTGTGCGATTCCATTTATGTGACTCGTCGGGATGGGCGAATCGGCAGACAGGAGGCGGGTGGGGGATGCCGGGTGCTGGGGCTCCCGGGGAGGGGCTGGGAGTGACGTCATGGGCTGCGGGCCCCCTCCGGGTGGTGAAGTTGGGTTTGAGCAGGATGGAGCGCTGGCTGCTCAGCACTGAGTGTTCTGGGTGGTGTGGATAGCTTCACTGGAAGACAGCAAGTTTTCTGTGAATCAGAATCAAAAGATGCAGGACTGAGAGAATTCAGACCTCTCCCTGTTGCTCTCTCCTAGCCCAAAGGTGTTGGGACCCCCAGGTCAGGCTCGTCCCTCCCACCCTTCCATAGATGTGCGCATCCACGGGGCCCTCGCCCTCCAGCCTTGACCAGCCCGGGTGAGGCTCCACCAGGGGTGTCAGGAGAGGCCGCCTGCTGGGGTGTCAGGCGCCTGCTGGCCCGTGGATGTGACCCCCACCCCGCCTGCTCAGTGTGGCCCCTGGACACCCACCTGCCAGGGCCGCCTTGGGGCAGAGCGACCAGGGCGGGCAGGGCCTAGGTGAGGCCCACGCTTGCGCCACTCCTGTCCGTCGGGTCAGAGGCTTGGGGCTGGACGCACAGGCTGAGGGGCTGGAGAGGGTCCCGGGCAGCCAGGGTCCCTGTGGGCACATACCCATGGGCTCCCTTCTGATGAGCTGGAAACCTGGCAGTCCTGGCCATGTGTCTCCCAGGCCCCAAGCCAGCCTGGGAGGGACCTCCCGAGACCCTGGATCCTGTCCCCTGCCCCAGGAGCCTGTCTCACTCTGGGGCACGCACCCCCAAACAGGGGGCGCCCAAGGGTGGGGCTCTGGACCTGTAGTCCCGGAGGCCCCCAGGAGGGTCGCAGAGGTGGCGGGTTCCCGTGACGAGAGGGCCAGGTGCCTGGAGGGAGTAGGGAGGCCAAGCCCTGGAAGGCTGAGCGGTGGCCGGGAGCCCCCACGGCGTTTGGTCCCGATTGGCTGTAGCGCTGCAGGTCAGGGAGTGACCTGGTCAACGCTGCTCCAGGGTGTCCGGGGTCCCTGGAGACCTGCCGAGGGTCTGACGTGGGGGTCCTGGGTGTGGGTCTGGGACCATTTGGAGGGAGTGATTTTTTCCGGGCCAGCAGCTCTGGCAGGCCTGACCCCGAGGAGTCATAATAGCAGGCCCCCGGCCCACCCTGCATGGGGCTGCCGTGGCCCAGATGGAAATTTACGGTGTTGAGGAGAGAGCCTCTTGCCCAGGGTTCCGGCTGGCCAGGGCAAGAGGACAATATTTCCCATTGAAGGGAAGTGCAGAAGCTCTTAACAGATCGATGGCTGCCTTTGGTCAATAAACCACGGAGCTCTGTGAAGCCCCCCCAGCCCCTCACTGCCTCCTCCTTGAGGGCGGGGCTCCTGACAAGGGCGCGGGGGCTGCAGTGGCTGAGACGGGACCCACACCTTCTCCAGGCCCGGGTTGGGGTCGCCACAGGGGTGGGTCCAAGAGCATGCAGTTTGGGCGTCAGGCGGCTGAGCGTCCTGAGCCGGGTCCCTGCCATCTCGAGCCTCAGTTTCCTCCTCTGTCTGGTGGACACCAGGGCACCCTGGAGAGCTCCTGAGAGGTTGGGGCGGGGGACGGGAGGCTGGCCCGTCTGCACACTGTAGAGCGTGGGGCAGGAGTGCGTGCATACAGCCTACTGGCCTGTCAGCCCAGACTGAAGCCGCCTCCACCGTTTGCTCGCTGGGGCAGAGTGGTGGGCCGCCTGCCCAGCCGGCCCCAGGGGATGCCACGTGGCCGGGACGTGGGGCCAGACTCTGCTCTCCATCTGGTACAGCGTGTCTCTCTGCAGATGCCCCTGCCTCCTGTGGCTTCCGCCCCCAACCCACCCCAGGAGCAGCCTGCGTGGTGCCCGAGCACTGGTGGACCCAAGCCTGGGGGTCGGCCCACAGCCCTGCTAGCACATCGGGGGCCGCTGTGCTAGCCCCCACGCACTGCCCCCCATGGGCCCCAGAGGCAGCAGGCGGGGGGCTGTGCACGCAGCACCCTGACCCCAGTGGGCAGCATCCCCAGAGTGCCCGGCCCCGCAGGCTGGGTGAGGTCTAGGTGTGGAGAGGCTGAAATGCAGGCCGTGGAGAAGCGGTGGGCAGGGCAGGGCAGGGCCAGCTCCTTGGGGATGTGGCTGGCCTGTGCAGCCCCTCCCTGGCGTCTAGCTGGCCGGAGGCCCTTGTTCAGTGGCACTCCTGAGGTCTATGAGCCATCAGAGCGGCTGTCCTGAATTCTCAGTGCTCCCTACCAAGGTCCCTGGGAGAGAGGCCTCTCTGTGTGGGCGAAGTCATCTGGCTCCCAGGAAGGGCTGGGGAGGGGTCCTCCCCTGGCTGAAATCAAGCCCCTGCCGTCCAGAGGCCAAGCCTTACCTCTGTCATTGGGCAGGCACAGAGACTTGCCCAGAGCAGGGGCAGGGCTCAGGGTCACACAGCTCGCTGGAGCCCCCGCTTCTTAGCGCCCATTCTATCCCCGTTTCACAGATAAGACAACGGAGGCTCCCAAGTCCAGGCCATGCCCTGGGCCAGTGAGCACCTCCTGGGGCCCGCAGTCCCGCCCGCCAGGCCAGGCTGGTGCCAAGGAGCCTCGGCGCCTGGAAACTGGAGAAGCCAGACAGCTTGTGCGCTCGTTGCCCTGGAGATGTGAGGGGGCCTGCCTGCTGGTCTTAGTGCCAGGCCCTCAACGGCCCCTTGGCCCCGCCCCCGGCCAGACACGGCTCCAGGCATCAGACAGGGGGACTGTGGGGCCGGATCCACGGACTCCATCCTGGACTAGGCTGGTAAGAAACCAGGGGTCCTGTGGGCACGGCCCCAAGGCCTGGGTGTCGACTCCGCCTGCAAGGAGGGGGCATGCGGAGCCTCCCCGAGCGTCCGTGCCCCCTGAGCTGGACAGGAGCGACCTGTCCAAGCAGAGCCCGTGGGCTCCTGTCCAGACCCAAGTCCGGGAGGCGGGCCCCCAGGCAACTCCCCATCCGTCGTGGAAGCCAAGCGCATCGGAGGATGTCCTCCCGGCCAGATTAGCCGTGCCCACGCTCCTGAAGACACTAAATCTGCAAATTGGCAGAGAGCAGGGCCAGGCCAGGATACCCCGTCAGCTCCTGTCCAATTAGCCCCGATACCACCCTAATCCTCCCAAATGCCGGGAAGTCAGCTGGGCACCGCCGGCCCTTACGGAGGGCTCCTCGATCCCACCGGCTCCTTCCACCCCTCCAGACGCAAAGATGACTCTCTCTATCAAAATGTGCAATAAAGGCAGCGAGGCCCATTTCTTTTTTCTATTTTGAATTCTGTTAACTGACAATTTAACCTAAAATCCTCTGTATTTCCAGCTTGTACAGCTGTGAATGGAGACTGACAGTTTATTTTCACATCCCGGCTTGTGGGGGGCGGCAGGGGGAAACCCATTTGAAATAAATACTTGCGGGCCCCTGACAGACTCCAGACGGCCGTCGACGCCGCCTGGCAATCTCTGGGACCTGTCACACTCTGTGATCCGTCTTTTTACAAACACAAACGCCGCTGATTTCTTATCAAATGTAAAACCGGCCCAGCTCTTTCTTAAATGGTTACCACGAGCATGAAATTGACATTGTGAATCACATGTGACACTGGCTTGTCTGCGCTGTAATTGATCGGTGCTTAGGACCGGGGCTGCCCCGGCCCCCGTCGGCCCGGCCGCGCCCCCCGCCCGCCTGCCGAGCCGGCCCGCCAGCCACGACGTCAGTGGGAGAAAACCCCCAAGAAGATGCCGGATCCGTGTTCGCCCGGCCTCCCCCCTCCGCGATCCTCCGAGGTGTCAATTCCAATTTCCACGGCTTCATCATTACGCACATCAAACGGCTGTAATTGGCTGCTACAGAAATTTATCCTCCGAAAGGAGAGCGGGGGCAGCAGAGGAGGGAGCCTCGGAGAGCGGGAGGCGGCGCCATAATGAGATTTTGGAAGCTGCAGTGCCACCCCCGAGGTTGGCAGGGAGAGGGGAGGCTGGCGAGCCCGTGCGCTCGCTCGCGCCGGCGAACAAAACGTTTGAAAACAAGCCTGGCAGGGTGTGGGTGTCACACAACAGTCGCAGACACACAGCAGCGTTCCAGGGACAGCCCGCCGCCTTTCACCGTCGTCGAGGCCACAATCGCGGCCCCGCCCCCACCCCGCGCTCAGCACAGCTGGAGGCCCCCTGCCCCGCAGACACCCCCGGGGGGAGGTTTCTGTTCTGCAGGCGGGGGAAACTGAGGCTGAGGGCCAGGGGGAGTCAGGGCCCCAGAGCACCGGGCCTCCTCCTTCAGAGGCTTTGCCACTGCCTGGGGCCCCTCTGCCGCGCTGTGACCCCCAGCGGTGCATCTGCCTCGTGCAGACCACCCACCCCACCTCCGAGGCTGCCCACCCTTTGTCCGGCAGGGCCGGCCCACGCCCCGGGCAGCCTGTGAAATCTGAATTGCTTTTTCAGGCCATGGATTTTCCGGGGCCTCCTGGGGCGCAAGCCAGTCTGTGAAGAGACAGAGCAGAGGCCTGGCAGGGCCCCCTGCTGCCCTCCTAGGCTGTCTCCTGCTCAGGGCTCCGTGCTCCCTGCTCTGCCTATCCCAGCCCCAGCTCTGCCTGACCTGGCCCCAGGGGGCAGGCATCCCCAGGGCCGGGGGAGCGGGGCCCACGCAGTCCAGCAGCTCCCCGGGAGAGGGTATTTATGTCTTTGTTGTTCAGTTCGGATTTTGTGACTGATGAAACAATGACGCTAAATTACTCGCGTCGCGATCCTGCCTGGCGGCGGGCGGGCGGCAGGCTCCCCGGACCGAGGCTGCACTGCCCGCCGCCTGTAGCTGGGCCCCTGGCCAGGCCCTCTCCGCTCTCACCGTGGCAGGAGACAGCGCCCGTTTTCCAGATGGGGAAGCTGTCACCAGCAACCACATGGGTTTCCTGGGCAAGCCCACAACAGACGTTCAGGCTGGCATCCCCTCGGTGGGCCTGCATGCCTGCAGAGGTCCACCATGGGCCACCGTGTCTGGGAGTGTCTCAGGCCTCCTGGACGGGAAAGCAGTGTCCTCCCAGCTGCCGGGCTGCCGTTTCTCATGTGGGTGCTGCCCTGGGTTCATTGAAATGGAGTGTGTTTCCCTTTTTGCCCTGGCCCCTGGGAAGCTCAGAGTCAAACCACAGTCTGTTTTTACCTGTGTGACTCCATGGCATGCACTTCTGAACCCTGACCTCAGCTCTGGCTTCTCTCCACATTCACTCGATTAGCTGTTATCTCACTCTTAATGCTTCAGATTCTTTGGGAATGACACAGCTGAAGTTCAGTGAAGGGACTGGACCTGCTGTTGCTGGGCCTCCATGGGGCCCGCTTGCTAAACGCCCACCCAAGGGCTGTGTGCAGCAGCCATGGGGCCGGGTGGCCCCAGGGCGGGGCTTTGACCGGAGGGGCATCTTGTGTCGCTGGTGATGGCAGGGGCCCCACTCTGTGGTTTGATTCACGGGCAGCTCCCAGGGAGCCGTGGAGAAATGCAGGGTGATCGAGTCCAGGGGCAGCAACCAGGTTTCCCTGCCGTCTGTTGGGGAGGAGCCTCTGGAGTGCCTGGTGCGGAGGGCCCTGTGGTCCTGCCTGGGAAAGCATGAAGGGCTTGCGTCTCACTGACGGCTGCTGGTCAAGCTCCCTGACGCTGGGCTCACTGGCCGCCCCTCTCAGCCGCCATCCTTCCCTTCACCCGTTCCGGGAGTGGCCCTCAGGCACTGCCAGTCTGTCCATGCACTGGGGCGGCCAGGCCTGCCGGGTCTCTGTTGCCAGCCCTGACGGCTGGGCAGTGAGGCCGCTGTGAGCAGGGGCAGGGCCCTGGGGCGGGGACAGTCTGTGTCCCGAGACACCAGGGGTGGGAGGTCACGCTGGGCAGTGCGGGTGGGACAGAGCTGGGGTCTGGGGGCTCTGGGAGGTCCAGAGGGTGGGGTCATGGCCTGGGGCCACCCCGGAATTCGGGTCCCCAAAAGGATGGGCCAGTGGGGGAGGATGAGCTGTGTGGGGGTCCAGGGACATGAGTGGGCCTCTTAGAGGCTCAGGTGTGAATCCTGGGGACCCCAGGACCCCAGCCTCCCTCTCTGGAGAGCCAGCGGGAGCCCAGACACCAGCTCATCATCATCCAATGGAAGGAGAAGGCCGCGGGTCAGCCCGGGTCCCGGGGGGGCTCTGCCAGGGTGCCCCGAGTCAGGGCCACTCACACGGGCGGGCTGCCCCGTCCTCCCCTGACCCATCCTCACCCAAACCGGGGCTCACACGGGCGGGCCGCCCTGTCCTCCCCTGACCCGGGGCTCTCCAGACACCAAAGTCCCAGGAGGAGATTTTCTTACTCAGGCTGAGAACAGAGGTGATGTAAGCGAGGACCCAGGGAGGAACAGGAGCAAGTAAGCCTCTCCCCATGCGCTCTGCCAGCCCAGGGCAGAGAGGCTCCTGGGGTCTCCACCCCTCCGCACGCAATACACCTGCCCATCCCCAGGGACTCAGAACAGCGGGTGAAGGGCAGGTCTCGGCAGAGGCGTGCTGGCCCGGCCTGAGGAGGGCCTGCTCCTGCCTCCTTGGGAGAGGCTGAGGCCAGAGGGGCCGGCCCCTGCACCGGCCGTGCAGCGAGAGCGGTCAGGCGAAGGGGGCTCTGGGCCGGGCTGCAGGGCTCAGGGCTGGGGGCACACTGTGCTGTCCTCTGCACGTGCGGGTCCGAGGTGGCCGGCCTCTGCCTGGCTGCCTCCTCTTCCCTCCCCGACACAGCAGCGTGGCTGAGACCGCAGAGGGGGCAGTGGGCTCCACCACAATACCGCTTGCAGGCCCTCCTACCTTTGGAGGCTGTGGGTCCAGCGTGCAGCTGGCCTTGGCCTCCTGCTCTGTCCCCTGCCCTTCGGCTGCCCTCCTCCCAGCGGCTGCCCAGCGAGGCTGCCCTGCGAGGCCCTGAGACACCCTGACACTCTGCCCAGGGGCGGTGGGCCACCTCACAACGAGACCCCGGGGTGGTGGGGTCCTTGGATGGGGCTGGGCCAGGCCTGGCCTTGCCTCACCGTGGAGCCACCCTGGGCCGGGCAAGGCCAGCCTGACGTCTCTGAACGAGTGGGGAAGGGAGGCAGGGAATGCCAAAACTTTAAGGTATATGAACTGTGAAATTAAATCGAAATACTCAAATAAGGAATCGCAGAACAACATAAGCAAAGATGTTTACCAGGGCTTGAAGTTAAATACAGATTTTTTCATAAACCCAAACACAAATGCAATAAAGTTCTGTGGAATGTTAAATATAATTTACAGTGGAAAGAATGTGCCTTATCGTCATAAACCTATGTGCGTGGTGTCACTATCCGGGTGCCGGGAAGCTGAGTTCCGCCTGCCACACTGCTGGGCCTGGCCAGGGGTGGCCGGGCCCAGGGTCCCCGGGGTGGTGGGCGCTCACTGCAGGCCCAGCTGGTGTTCCTTTCTTGGAGGGGGGTCTGGAGCTAGCTGTCGCTGCTAATTTGCCCTGTACTTGGGGACTGCTATAGGTAGCTCAGGTCAGGCAGAGCTCAGGGAAAGAAATCTCTCCAAACAGAAAAGCCGGCAGTGAGGGGTCACCCAGGTGCTGACTGGTTCCTGGTCCCACCTGGTCTTGGTCCTGGGGCCCCTCCCACCAACACAGGCCTGGGTGCTCCCACCCGGAGACGCAAGTTCCCGGGGCCAGGGGATGGGGTTGAGGCATCCACCTTCCTTGGCCTCCCCCCTCCTCCCACTCAGATCCTGGCACAGGAAAATAGTCACTTACACTCTAGTGAGAATGAGCTCCTTTATCTTGCCCCCTCCCCAGGACAGGGGTCTTCTCTCTTTCTGTGGCATCTTTTTCGACCCGGGAAATCCACTGGCATGGAGAGGCTTGGGGTGGGAGAGCCGCCCAGGGTCACCCACCTGATTCCAGGTGAGTTCCGATGGAACTCTCCTTCCAGGCCTCTGGAGAGAACAGCTGAGCTCAGAGGTCTTGGCTGGGATATTTATCCAGAGCAGCAGCCCCCAGAGGCCCGAATCACAGCCTGCACTTGAGGTGAGTGTGGATGTATGTAGGTGTGTGTGCGTGAGGGTGCAGGCATGTGTAGCTATCTGTGTGACGTGCCTCCGAATGGGGCCCGAGTGTGTCCGTGTGTCTGTGAGAATGTAAGGACGCCTGTGTCTCCGTGGGAGTGGCAGGGTCAGTGTGTGCCCAGAGCTGTGGCTCCTCCTCCCTGAACTGTGGGGTAGCCCTTGCCCAGGCAGGCAGCCCTGGGGGGTGTGGGCTGGAGGTGGACCCCCGAGCCCTGGGCGCCCAGGCTCTGAAGGTGGAATGAGCGACCTGGTTCCCCTACACGTCCCTGCCCCCACCCCTTCCGCCTGACCAGGAGCCTGTGTGTGAGCCGTGGGCAGGGGCGGGGGCCAGGTGCAGGACCCCTGTTCCCAGTGGTCAGCTTAGTGTGAAATGAGGCCCCACCCCTCCCCCCGGCCAGTCTTGACCTTGGCTCTTGGGCACAAGAGCTGAGCCTTGTAGGCCCGGATGGGCTGCCCTAACCTGGATGGGAAGATGGGCCAGGACTGCGGGGAGGGCCCCCAGTCATCAGCAGCATGTGGACCCTGGCCCAGGCACCCCGGGTGCCCATTGGGTGGCATCCCTGTCCTCAGGGCCGGGCTGTGTGCTCGCGGCATCTCCTCCAGCCCCCCTTGGGGGAGAAGCATCCGGGGCCAGGGTCCCAGCCCAGGCCACCCGGTTCTGACCAGTGCCCCCCCACCGGCTCCAGCCCACCCCCAAACACACGCAGCTACGCAACCACCCACCCACTCACCAAGCTGCCCAGTGCCTCCCAGGCCGCGAGCCAGGAGCTGGGGCCCCAGGACCAGATGTGGCCCCTGCCCTCTGGGGCCCTGCTCTCCGGGGGTGGGGGGGGGACGGGACTGGCGGTCACGGCTGTGTGGCTGATCGATTTCTGGCCTCATCAGCCAGGCCCTGGGTGGGGGGCTGGGCCCAGGATGGGCCACCTGGGTCCCCGGGCCTCGGGGGGTCCCTGGGGCGGCCCCGCCAGGGTCCGTGGTGTCCAGGCCCACGCAGCTGCCCCTCGGGCGTCCCGCCTCCTGCCCACTCTCCCCGGGCTGTGCCCTCCGCCTGCCCACAAGCCGCCTGGTCACTCCTACATTTGCAGGAGGCGGTGGCATTTCTCCAGATCTTAGCCCTCCCTAATTTATGTGCTGCTGCTACAGAGAGTATTTTCTTTAAAAACAGGATGGATGTGAGAAAAACAACAATACCCCAAAACCACACTCAAGGGGTGGATCGGGCTGGCTCGTTAGCGCTGAATAATCGAGCTGCAACCTCACTGATGGGAAACAAAAATAAACAACCCACCCAGGGCACCAGAGCTGGGGACGTCCACACGCAGCAACCCCCAGTTGGTACCTGGGTCCCGGGTCCCAGACGGCAGGAGTGCGGGGGTCCTGGAGAGGACTGCCTTCCTCCACAGCCTTTGCCGGG
This sequence comes from Bubalus bubalis, assembly GCF_019923935.1. NCBI lineage: Eukaryota > Metazoa > Chordata > Mammalia > Artiodactyla > Bovidae > Bubalus > Bubalus bubalis. The sequence continues at coordinate 719,391 of NC_059180.1, forward strand.
CACCCACCCTGGGAAAGGTCATTTGGAGGTGGTGCCCCCAGTGGAGATGGAGGAGGTCAGGTCTCCCAGCCCCTCCCGGGGACGAGACCCTTTGTGGTAACCGGAACCCCACTCGGTAATTCAAGCTTGCATCCCTGCTCCATCCTCAGTGAAGATGGACAACAGCTGGCCGTCTTTCTTTTTCCAGTAAACCCCATCCGACTTTACCGCCGGGGAGGGACCCACCAGCTCAGCTGTCCTTCTGGAGGAGAAGGGCCAGGTCTCTGTCAGCCCTGGGCTCTCGAAGTCGGACGGGAAGACCCAGGCGGGGACCCCGTGGCCCAGCAGCCCCCCACTCAGTGCCGTCTTTGTGTGGGTGGTGGGGGCGTGCCGTGCCGGCAGGAAGGCCAGGGCCAGGGGGGACGGCGGCCACTCCTTTGTGCAGCAAGTTCCTGACGCATTGTGTACTGGGCCGAACTTTAGCTCACAATTTGGGATTAGAGCAAATCCGAGTATTTTTCTGCATGCCTGCCCGCTCCCGGGCGCCCAGAGCCTGCTGGGTAACTGCCTATTATCCACCGGTTCCACTCCAGTGCCCTCCCCAATAAAACTTTTCATATCCTTATAAACGAACTCGATTGCCGTGTTATAAACATTTACACTGTGCTAACAGATCATCTCCGCACATCAGAATTGGCTAAATTCCCTTTTCCAGATGAATATATTGAAGGAGATTAGAGATATGATAGCTTTTCAGATTGCTGAACCCAGAGAAATTAGTTTAGTGAGCATTTACAGAGGCTAAATTGGAACCATTAAATAGTGGATTAAATTGATGGCACTTTCATTGTCTGTCCTTCGGTACCGCTGTAAAATCAATTAGCCGTCACCAGCCCATTCTCCATATAGTGAGATTGTCGTCCTCCCTGGAAGCTGATGCAAAATCTCCCAGCAGTGGCGAGGGGAGTAGGACACCTATGAGGTGGCATGGCAGGAAACAGCGTCAGGGACCCTGGAGCCCGGGGCAGGGCCCCACCCAGCCCCAGGCCTCCCCGCCTCCCCAGCCTCTGCCGGGACTGTGCGTTGGGGGCTGAGAGGGGCAGCAGCTCCAGAGGCGATGGGGTCAGGAGAGTGGGTGCTTGCAGGCGTGATTGGGCCCTAAGTGAGGCGGAAGGCCGGATGTTTCTGCAGGAAGTTGCAGTCTTGGCGGGTGGCAGGCTCAGAGGACGTAGAGGGTGCTTGGGGGTTGCCTGGAGGCGGCTTTGGGCCTGCTGAGAGGCTTACTGAGCATCAGCCACAGACAAGCGGAGATCCCAGTGAACCCTCGTCGTGGCCCCGGTGGGGGAGCAGGCCCAGTTCTCGTCCCCAGTTCTCAGAGGAGGAAACCGAGGCTCAGTCGGCCCAGTGGCCCGCCGGATGCCCACAGTCAGCCCCCCTGCGAGCTCGGCAGCCTGGAGCAGCCGTCCTGGGCTGACACTCGGGCCACGCCCGGTTCCGGGAGGGCAGGGCCTACCTACCTCACTCACCTAAGTTCCAGAACCAAGTGACCCTCAGGGCAGAGGAGCAAGTCGGAGAGGAGCCGATGGTTCAAGCAAGTGCTGCTTCCTGTGGGGTGGACCACAGCGAGGGGAACCCCGGGGACGGGTGGGGGCAGGGAGTGCCCCCATGCCCTTGCAGAATTCAAATGACCGGCCCTGGGACCCGGGGCTGAGCGCTGCACTCCACCTTGTGTGGCTGGGGACGCTGAGGCCCAGAGCCCAGAGTCTGGGTCACACAGCCGAGCGGACGGTCGGCCTGTTCAGCAAACTTGGTTTGTAACCAGTCCTGTTTAACTCCACCAGTACTGAAGGCCCCAAGGGACCTCCCCCAAACTCTCTCTGGACACACATTTTTTTTGTTTTTGCCCTTCCTGGCTTGCAGGATCTCGGTTCCCCGACCAGGGACTGAACCTGGGCCCCTGCAGTGGAAGCCCGAATCCCAAGCACTGCTGCTGCTGCTGCTGCTGCTACGTCGCTTCAGTCGTGCCCGACTCTGTGCGACCCCATAGACGGCAGCCCACCAGGCTTCCCGTCCCTGGGATTCTCCAGGCAAGAACACTGGAGTGGGTTGCCATTTCCTTCTCCAATGCATGAAAGGGAAAAGTGAAAGTGAAGTCGCTCAGTCGTGTCCAACTCTAGTGACCCCATGGACTGCAGCCTACCAGGCTCCTCCGTCCGTGGGATTTTCCAGGCAAGAGTACTGGAGTGGGTGCCATTAAGAAACGACCCGGTCGCACATTCTAGATGAAGGAGGACAGGACCGTGCTTTGGAGATGGTGGGCAGGGGGCACTCAGGGTCTGGATATAGGGCTGGGGTAGCTGGCAACCCTGTGCCCGATGCTGGGCCAGACCAGAGCTGCTGGGTGGCGCCTGGGGTCTGCTGCATAGTGTCCCAATAGCCTCAGTCCCACTCTGGAGCTCAGCTCGGAGGTCGGGTTGCTCTGACCCCCCACCCTCTTGGTCAGGCCAGGAGCCCTGAACTGGCTCTCGTGGGCCATTAGGCTTCCCCACATCATGGCCGCCGCAGCACCAGGTAGGACTCTAGGTTGGATTGCAAGGAGACCACCTACCCATCTCCTCCGGGTCCCACGGGTCCAGCCCATTTGAGTGGTGGCGGGGGGGACAGGTCAGCTGTGCTGATGGCCACAGGCAGGTCAGTGAGAACGTGAGTGGGATGCAATGGCCTGCGGAGCCCTGGGCCCACGTGTGGGGAGGAAGTCCTGCCCTGGAGCTGGCCAGTAGCAGACTGGCCACCTCCCTGGAGGCTGGAACGTGTAAGAGGTCTCCTGGCCGTGAGGAGGTGGCCCCGGGCTTCCCAGGCAAGAGCCCTTTGGGGAGCACCCTGGAGCACCCCCGACCCACAGAGCACTGTCCCTCCCTGACCTTGGACAGCAGTGCTCCATCCCACAGATGGGAAATGGGAGAGAATGGGCGTGGGCAAGCTCACATAGCCGGACGGAGGGGAGCTGGTCTCCTTTGATGGACTTGGTGCCCCTGCCAACTCCCATGGGGTCCCCACCCTGGTTTGGTGAGCTAGCCTGGGGTTAGCACGAGCTAGCATGGCCATCAGGACCCTGTCTCAATGTCTGGGTGTTCCACAGCCCTTCCCATCCCTTGACCTGGGCTCCTTGGGCTGCGGGAGGCTAATGGACAAGCCTGTCTGAGCGACTTCTCAGGGTTTCATGAAGCCAAGATGTGGATAATGGTGTGGGCAGGCTGAGCCCTTCCGGGCCGGGCTGGGCCTTTGGGCAAGGCCAGGGGGTGTGTGCAGAGTCCACGGGGGACCAGAGGAAGGTGGAAGGGAGCGGGCCGACGGGAGGGGCCGCATCAGCCCAGCCGTCCAGGCCTGGGGAGGGCCCTAGCCAGCTCTTTGGAGGGTGGTGGGTACACGCTGCTGGACAGCGGCCGAGCGGCCATCCTGGCGAGAGTGGATGGCCAGCTTTGGGGGAGGGAGCACTCGGAGCTGGGCCTGGACCACAGAGGTGTGAAGTGCCCCCCAGGGGTGAGGTAACTGACGCACAGTGCTGGGCGCACACGCATAGTCTCGGGGGCCCCAGACCCTGCAGGGTCCCGTCACCCACCCTGTCTTCACTGTCCTGACCCCTGACTTCTGGCCGCCCTGAGAGCCGGCAGCCCCAGGCTGGCTGAGAGGCCCGTGTTCAGCAGATCAGCGCCCCGCCCACCAAAAAAAGAAACACACTGCAGGTTTCATCTGAGTCCAGCAGGTGGGTAAGAGGCCTCACAGCAGAGCCAGACAGGCGGGGAGGGGCTGTGGGGGGCGCTCCACAGCACGTGATGTGTCGGCCTGGAAGGGCGCTGCAGCCCGCTGGGGAGTCCAGGTCAGAGAGCCCCGTGCGCCCAGCAACAGCTGTGGGCGGGGGCCGGGCTGGAAGGGGTCCCCGGAGTCTGCCCGGCTCCTCAACTGCCTCCTGGCTCTCCTCCATCCCTAGAGGCCCCGAGGGTCTTCTCCTCCCACCTTACAGACGAGGACACGGAGGCTCAGGAGAGGAGGGGCTTGCGGGGTCTCAGATAAGCAGCGAGCGGCCCCTCTGGGACTGGGACCCCGGCCGCCGGCACGGTGGGGGGAGCTGCAGGCGGCCAGAACCTGCGTTTTCCAGACGTGGGAGCTGTGGCCCGGAGACAGGCAGGGGCCTGCTGAAGCTGCAGGGAGGCCGGCCTCCTGTCCTGGCCTGGGGCTCTGTGGCATGAGCAGGCCCTCCCCAGCCCAGCCCGTCCCCAGGCAGGCGGGGGCAGGCGGGGGCCCTCACGGCTGCTGGATAAGACCTCTGGCAGCTTGGGGGGTGCCCTGTGGGGTCAGGTACAGGGGGAGGCCACAGAGGCAAGTGAGAAGGGCGGCCGCTGGAAGTTCTCACCAACAGACCGGGGGCCTGGCCGCGCCCGCCGGCACGGTGATCTCAGAGTGAGGGGGCCTGGTGCCCGCGGCCCACCCGCCCGGGAAGGCCCGAGGACCCTCCTCCCGCCCGCTCCGTGCTCCGAGCGCCTGCTTTTCTGATGGTGCTCAGGGGGCCACACCGCTTCCCCCAGAGATTCCAGGCTGGGTTCTGGGGGTCCCCCCGCTCACCCCCGCCAGGGCACCCTCTGGGAGTGGCCACTGCCTGCAAGGAGGCCCCGGCAGGGGCTGGAGCGGCCGTGCGGGCTCAGCTGCCGTGTCACGGGTGAGTGCCTCCGCCCCCTGGGCCTCGGTTTCCCCCCGATGGAGGCCGGGCCCCTCCTGCCCTGTCGCCTCTCCCTCCCCTTCCCCCAGGGGCTGCCGGGAGAAGCGTGAGCCGGGCCCAGCCGCAAAGATGAGCCCACAAGGTGTGTTACGGTTGTCACGCCTGTCACAGGCGGAGTTTCACGCTCGGCCCCTGGGGACCGTGGGGGCCCGCGGGGCCTTTCATCACCTGGGCCTCGGCTCCCCGCTCGGGACAGTGTTCATCTGGCCATGATGAATGGCTGCAGCTCTGGCTGGAAGGCCTGGGAGAGAGGAGACACAGAAGCCAGGCAGAGGCTCCAAGGTGCGGGGGGCCAAGGGGGTGCGGCTGCCTGCCTGGGAAGGGCCCCTTGTCCACCCGTCCTTCCCTCTGCCCGAGCAGGAGAGTAGGGCAGGAGGTTCTGAGCACACTTTCTGAGACATTTGACACCTGGAAGAAACTCAGGCTGAGCCCCCACAGACGGGCACCCATGTCTTGGGCCCAGAGGTGCTCCGAGGCTTCGGGCAGCCCCTGAGATGTGGCCGGGTCCGGGGTGCGGGGGCACCGTGAGGGGCAAGACCAGAAGTCCCTCTGCTCACGTCTTCCGGGGTGTTCCTGCCCCAGACGCATAGCCCGGGGCCCATCACTAGCGGACCCCACAAAGCCGCATTGGGGGGCATCCTGTGAAACAGCCAGCCAGGGCTCTGGACAAAATAGCATCGCAGAAAGGACCAAGATGCTGTCCCAGGATGACGGTGATAACGGTGATGTGACAGTTCTGTGCAGCATGGAGTCCTGGGACCAGACACGGGGGTCAGTGGGATGACTGGCGACCCTCGAGTTAAGACCCGAGCCAGGAGCTCTGTCCACACTTGGGGTGCAGGAGCTGCCCAGGCCGGCTGGCAGGAGGCGACCGTTAATCAGGACTTTCACAAACCAGCTGTAATTACTGAGATCGACCGTGGTGGGCGTCTTTAGGCAACGGACATCGGCAAGTGGGCTCTTAGGGGGCGGGGGCGCAGCTTACACTCACACCCCGCTTCTGTGAGGAGAAGCTGGATGAGGGCCAACCAGAATCCTGTGCACGATTTTGCAGCCTTTTTCCAAGTCTGAAATTACTTCTAAATAAAAAGTTCTTTAAAAATTCTAAGATCAGAGACTTACCTCCTGGCAAACCAACTCCCTCTCTGTGTCCTTCTGAGGCATCAGACTCCGTCCACGCCTGACACCCTCTTCCCTCAGTTCTGGGTAACCACATCTCCTGGCTTCTTTCTTTTCCTCAGTCCCTTTCAGCTTTTCAAATATGCTCTAATTTCTTCCATCTATCCATCCATCCATCCTTCCCTTCACCTATTCACCCACCCATCCACCCATCCACTCACTCATCTGTCTCGCATCCATCCATCCATCATCCACCCATCCCCTCACCTACACATCTACCCATTCGCCCCTCCCTCCTCCCCTCTATCCCTCCATCCGTCCATTTACTGTGTTTTGAGCAACATAAACGCAGGGAATTGCTCTGGTTTATTGCTCAGTAATGAGTAAAACAGACAGAGCCCCTGACCTCCCGGAGTTCATGTACCAACGGGGAGAAAAGCAAGCCAGCAAGAAAAGAAGGAAGGGGTGGGGAAGAGACATAAAGCTGGGAGCTGTGGCTGCCCAGCCCCCGGCCCCCAGCACATCCCAGGGACCACGATCAGACCCTCCGCCTCCCCCCACCCCTGAGATTCATCATCAGCTCCAAGCCTGCGACCACCCCATCGTTTGATCCGGGCACATGGGAAAAGTGAAGAGAGTTAGACAGTGTTTGATGGACCCCGACGTCCAAGGGCAGGCATGCTCTTGAAATCAGGATCCCCAGTTCACTGAGGCACAGCAAGATGGGGCCCCCTTGCCAGGGGTCCTGAAAGCCAGGCTGGCCCTGGCAAGGAATTTGGGAGCATGAACCCGGCATTGTGGAAACACTTAGCACCTTTGACACAGTAATGCCACGTGTGGGAGGCTCTTCCAAGGAAATTATCCAAAATAGGGGGAGAGTGTTAGCCTAAAGATATTCACTGCAACATTATTTATAATGACCAAAAAAAAAAAAAAAACTGGAAGCAGCTGAAATGTCCAATGATCAGGGAGTAGTTTAGAAAATATAGTCCACAGACTCGATGGAATACTAGATGGTCATTAAAAGTGACAATTACGAAGACTGGGCCATAATGCGCAGACGCGTCCACAGTGTAGGCTGAGGGGGGAGTAGCGTGTAGAATTATGTGTACATTAGGGGGGTAATGATGCAAGAAACATATGCAGTGGAAGAAAGCCTGGGAGGGGTCGAGCAGCAGAGGGTGGCGCGGTGGGCTGGGGAGACAGGGGGCCGACTGCTGTTTGCTGTTTTCTGACTGTAAACTAAGGAATTGCTTTAGTGACTTAGGAGTCAGGCACGTGATGGCTCAGACGGTAAAGACTCTGCCTACAATGCAGGAGACCCAGGTTCGATCCCTGGGTTGGGAAGACCCCCTGGAGAAGGGAATGACAACCCACTCCAGGATTCTTGCTCAGAGAATCGCATGGACAGAGGAGCCTGGCGGGCTGCAGTCCATGGGGTCACAAAGAGTCAGGCACGACTGAGCAACTCACACACACACACACCTCGCTTAACTGTGCTTCGAAGATACTGCATTTTTCAAAGACCGAGAGTCTGTGCGGACCCTGCATCCAGGGAATCTGGTGGTGCCATGTTTCCAAGCGCACCTGCTCACTTCATGTCAGTGTCTCGTTTTGGTAATTCTAGAGCTATTTCAAACCCTCTACCAGCCCAAAGATCACAACCTGAAGGCTCAGGTGACGGGTAGCACCCTTAGCAATGCGTATTTTTCATAAATGTGTGTCTGTCGTTTTTTAGCACACTTAAGAGACCGCAGTGTAGGGTAAACGCACTTTTATCTGCACTGGGAAACCGAGAAGCTGGCCTGACTTGCTTTTCTGTGATGCCTGCCTCTTCCTGGTGGTCTGGAGCCGCACCCGCGGGGTCTCCGACATGTGCCCACACTTAATTAATGGAGTTACTGCAGGATGTCGGGACCGGGGTAAGTTTTGTCTTCTCTTTGTGCTTTCTGGGTTTTCCAAATGCTCTCCTACAAAGAGGAAGCTCTGGTCCTGTGGTGGGAGGAGGTGGGGTGGGGCCGAAGAGTGTCAGGGTGGCCTGGGGGTGACCTCTTATGGGGTCATTGGCACAGGGATGCCCTCAGACGGCCCAATCCACAGATGGGCTGTCTCAGTGGGTGAGCAGGTGTGCCTGCAAGGTCCCGGGGGCGGACTGGCCCCGTGGTGGGAATCACAAGCTGCCCTGAAGGAAGGGCTGGGTGTCCTGGGGTGTCCCTATCACCAGGAAGCTTCAGGCCAAGGTTCTGGGCTGTTATGCAGGGGTCTCTGCCTGGAGAACCAGGTGGTCAGAGGGCTGTGGGGTGCACACTAGGGGAGGCAGAGATCAGTTGGAGGTTGCCCTGTGCCCACCCTGCCCAGGAGTCACCTGCACCAGCTCATTCATGCCTAGAAACACCCTGCAAATGACAAGCCTCGTTTTCAGAGGAGGAAATGGAGGCTTGGAGACCTCAAGTAGCTTGCCTGGCATTGTGCAGCTGGTAAGTGGTGAGCACCACAGGAAATGGCTCTCCTAGGATTGTGCAGTGTGCAACGTGCACCACCGTCCAAGACCCGCATCGGGGTTCAACCCAGGTCAACCTGAGCTGTAGGACTTTCCCATGTGGCCCCAAGTCCTGTGCCAGAACCACGCGATGAGACGTTGTCCTAAGCCTCAGGGAACTCAGAAACTAGAGAGAAAGAGAGGAGAGTCTAAGGCCATACCACCCTGAACACGCCTGATCTCGTCTGATCTCGGAAGCTAAGCAGGATCTGGCCTGGTTAGTACGTGGGGGGGCAAGAGAGAGGAGGGAAGATGCTAAAGATGCTGGTGCTAACGGTGAAGGTGCTGAGGGCCCCGGAGACGCGGGCGATGGTGCTGACGGCGACCAGCATTTACTCAGCGCCCTTTGGGTACCGGGCACTGGCTGTCTTCCAGAGAAAGCATTTGGGTGGTGGATAACACCTGTCCATTTGGTCAAGGAAGGGCTGCTATTTTCACCTAAGTCCACACGTTTTCTGGGCCTGGGCTGGACCAAGGCCTGGGGGAGGCTGGGTGAAAGGGGCTAGGACTGGGGTCTGTGCAGATGGAGCGCACCCCCCGCCCCAGCAGAAGGAGAGGAAATGTGATGGGCAGAGTCGATCCGCACAGAGTGGGGGGATGAGGGAGACATGGTCCTTCCCTGGAGGGGTGACGCCAGCCCAGCAGTGAGGAGACAAGCAGCTCTGGGGCAGAAAGCCCTAGGGGTGCAGATGTCAGGGGCCTGTAGGGGGTCCACCTGCTCACGTTCCTTTATTGCGGATGGAGGTTGGGTCCTGCAGAAAAGTGGAAGTGTTAGTCGCTGAGTTGTGTCTGACTTTGCAACCCTGTAGACTGTAGCCCACCAGGCTCCTCTGTCCATGGGATTCTCCAGGCAAGAATATTGGAGTGGGTTGCCATTTCCTTCTAGAGGGGATCTTCTCAACCCAGGGATGAAGCCTGTGTCTCCCACATTGCAGCCACATTCTTTACCCCCGACCCAGGCTCTCAGGCTCCCAGGCCAGTACTCCCCTGCCCCTGGTCACCCTGGCCAGGAGCCAGACAACTGGAGACCGCCACCTGCCCCAGCCCCAGCCTGGCTCTGGTCCCCACCCAGCCCTAAGCCCTCTGCACTGCGGGCCGCTTAGCCAGGCCTCCCTGTGAGAGCCGCACTGGAGGCTCCGGGCCCAGCCCCACCCGTGTTCCTCCTGCCTCCTGGCCACCAGTGCGGCCCCTGTGGCCCTGCAGGGCCGCCCTCTCCCCTGGGGAAGTATGAGTGAAAAATTCTTCTTTCACAGCAGCAGTTTCCATGTTTGCCACCGTACGTATCTGGTTAAAACACATCCTCAGTGCAAATGTCAAGATGGCAGGGGTGGCCTCGGGCCATCTGGCAGGAGGACTGGGGTGCAGTCATCACGGATGGGCTGTCTGGCCCATCACGGGGGGCTGTGGTGGGGTGAGCAGAGGTGAGCAGGCGTCCAGAGGGGCCACCGTGGTGCTGCGGGGTGGGCGGACCAAGGAGCAGGCGGGGAGATGCGCCTTCTGAACTCTCTCCTGTCCAGCTGCTGGGTGACGGGAGCGGGTCTCTGCCCGACTCTGGGTCTCCTCTGTGGACTGGAGGCCTGGGCCCAGGAGCTGCCGCTGCCCAGAGGGTGCTGTCGGAGCCAGGCCAGAGGGCGCCAGAGGGGCCCATGAGAGCTGCCAGCCTGCTCAGGGCCCTGGAGGCAGCAGAGGCTGGGCGGGGCCAGATGCCAGGCTGCGGAGTGGGGGCCGGGCGATGGCCAGGGGGTGCCCCGGCCGCCTCAGCCCGTGCCTGCTGGTCGGCGTCTGGCTGCGGCCCAGCTCCCCTTCCTCCATCCACTGGGCTGCCTCCCTGGTGCAGGGCCACAGCCAGCCCCTCTGGCCCGACATTGAAGCCTCCCTCCTGTAATTGGCAATTTTGTCATATTTATTCACAACAGATCGGATTGTCGGGAGCTTGCGGGGCTCTCCAGAGGCCTGCCGTGAAATTGGTTTGAAACGGCGTGTCAGGCTCTTCTCTCCCCGTTGCAGCAACCATCTGGCTGCCGGGCCAGGGCTGGGCCAACACGCTGACCCGGGAACTGCAGCTAAGCCACTCCTGGGGGCCACGTCCGCGGCCTCCCTGAGGGCTGGGATCCGGTGGGGGGGCACCTAGATGGGGTGGGGGCAGGCATGAGGCTGAGAGCTCCCAGGGCCCCACGTCCAGGGTCTCCCCAAGGGCTGGGCTCCGGGGTTCAGGTGCCTAGACGGGGCGGGCATGAGGCTGAGAGCTCCCAGGGCCCCACGTGCACGGCCTTCCTGAGAGCTGGGCTCCGGTTGGGGGTCCTAGACGGGGTGGCCTTGAGGCTGAGAGTTCCTGGGCAGTCCAGGCCCTGCCAGGATGGGCGCTGCCCGAGAGGAACTGCCCCGCCGGCCCCTGGTCCTCAGCCTGGGAACTGGGCTCCTGTGTGCACGACGTGTGTGGCCCCGAGCAGGTGTGCGCTTGCGTGAGATGTGTGGTCCTCCACGCATGCGTGTGCCCGGGCCGCGGGATCCCGGTGGCACGAGACAGGGGGCTGTGACAAGCACCCCGGCTGAGCAGAATCGAGTGGCAAGGCCTTGATCGCATCCACGTCTGTCTGGGTCGACGAGGGATCCGGTCCTGGCCTCCCTCGGGGCCCTGGCTTCCAGTGGCCTGGCCACCACAGCCCACGTCATGTGGTGGTGTGAACGCCCCGTGTCACCCAGCGTGGGGGTGAGAGGCAGAGCCCAGGAAGGCGCAAGCTGGATGTGATCAGGTGGTCCCACTGGGGCCAGGAGGGCTGGGAAATGTCATTTCTCTGGAGCCAGGGGAGGAATGGGCTGGAAGCCCGCAAAGCCGACCCTCAGAAAACAGGGGCACTAATACATTTTTCTAAGACATTTATTATTTCAAAAGTCAGGGACTTCCCTGGCCCAGTGGTTAAGACTGCGCTCCCGCTGCAGGGACCTGGGGTTTGATCTCTAGTCAGGCAACTAGCGCTGCATGCTGCAATACGGATCCACGTGCTGCCGCTGCGCCCCCACACGCAGAAAATAAATAGATATTAAAAAAAAGTGGGGCTGCTTCACACCTATCACATGCGTGAGTGAAGGTGCTTCAGTCGTGTCCGACTCTTTGCAGCCCTGTGCACCACACTCCGCCAGGTTCCTCCGTCCATGGGATTCTCCTGCCAAGAAGACTGGAGTGGGTTGCCATTTCCTCCTGCAGGGGATCTTCCTGACGCAGGGACTGAGTCCGCGTCTCTTGCATCTCCTGCATGGCGTTGGCAGGGGATCTTCCTGACGCAGGGACTGAGTCCGCGTCTCTTGCATCTCCTGCATGGCGTTGGCAGGGGATCTTCCTGACGCAGGGACTGAGTCCGCGCCTCTTGCATCTCCTGCATGGCGTTGGCAGGGGATCTTCCTGACGCAGGGACTGAGTCCGCGTCTCTTGCATCTCCTGCATGGCGTTGGCAGGGGATCTTCCTGACGCAGGGACTGAGTCCGCGTCTCTTGCATCTCCTGCATGGCGTTGGCAGGTTCTTCATCACTAGTGCCACCTGGGGGGCCCTGACGTCTGTGACGATGACGTCTGTTACGATACATACACATCCATGTCAGAGGGGGCCTGGCTGGACTGCTGCCCGGGTGGGCTGCCTGAGGCCTCTCTGCCCCTCCAGGCCCCCTCTGTGTTGTCAGCCACATCTGGGTTTCACGCTCAGCACCTCTGTTCGCTGGCCAGGTGGCAGTGGGCAGCTGAGGGCCCTGTCTGGCCCCTGGCTCCTCCCTCTGTAAAGGGGGTGGGGGCATTGCCCTTCCCTCACAGCCCTTCTGGGACAAACTCTGAAGCCTGCAGGAGAGACAGGGGGCCTGGGCGCTGCCTGGGCGGGGTCATCAGGAGAGGCCCTGCCAGCCCCTGCCCACAGTCTGGCCCTCGTCTCTGTGTGCCTGTGCCGTGGGGACCCCGGGGGGAGCCCAGGGACTCAGCAGAAGCCCCTCCACCAACCAGAGGTGGAGAGTTGCGGGGGCGGCTCCTGGTCGTCATGCTAAGTGGGTGTTTGCATGTCTGACTCAGGAGCTGGGTTTGCTATTTTCCTAAGGATTAGGGGTGGCCCGGCTCTTCACACAGGATGGCCCGGGCTGAGCCTCACCATGTAGGGCCCCGGGGTAGGCAAGGCAGGCGTCCAGGGCCGACTGCCCTCTGGCCACCCTCAGGCCTATGCTGCCAAAACGGGGGCGGCCGGCCACTGGGCTGGGAGGCGCTGTGCGTGCAGAGCCGGGAGGCTCCAAAGATGTGCAGCAACTCTGCTTGTTTTCACCGCGTTTGAGACGATGATGTTTGGGATCTATCGGGCTAACGAAAGTATATCAGGGTTAATTTCACCGGCTTCTTTCCACTTTTTTCACTATGGCTTCTGGAAAATTCTGAATCACATACCTGTGTGGTTCTGTTCTATTTCTCAGGACGGTGCTGCTACGAATAGTGTTCCCATGTGTGCCTTCAATGATGTGAACCGGGTGGGGCTGCAGGCGGGCTGGGGGAGGCTGGCACGGCCCAGAGTACCAGGCTGGAGCCTGGTCCTGTGAGAGGCGGGGCTGGACCTGGTGACTCACCTGATCAATAGGTCGTGGTGGGAGTGATGTCTGGACCCCGAGGCCAGGTCATGAGGAGGCATTCGGCTTCTCTCTCTTGTGCCCCTGAGCTGCCAGGGAAGAAGTGTTTACTGGAGAGGCCCCAGTGGCACTCAGCTGTCTGAGTCCTGTCTGCTGCCCTGTCTGAGCCCAGCCTTCCAGCTGTCCCCACGAGGGCTCCCCAGACCAGCCCCAGGGCAGCTGAGACCTGCTGAGTGACTTCAGATGATGACGCGTGGAGCAGGACAGCCACCCGGCTGAGCCCTGCCCGAGTTCCTGACCAGACACCAGCGAGGGACAGCGAAATGGCTGTTGTCAAAGCTGCTGATCAGTTGGGCTGTTTGTTACGCAGCAGAAGACCAGACACGCTGATGCATGACTGCCCCCTACCCTCAGCCCTGTTCCAGCTCCAAGGTGTCCCACTGATGCCTTCACAGCTCAGGGTCCGGTTTAGACTCCCACAGTGCCCTTGGTCATCACGGCCATTTAATGTCCTTCAATCTGGAGTGACTGTTCCTGGACTCACGGGAACTGACAGCCCAGAGGGTAACAGGCCCTTTCGTGGAGTCACCTTCAGTGGGGTTGGTCCGCTGCTTCTTCAGGGCTGGTTTCCAGTCTGACGGGAGTTACTGCCCGAGGAGGTGGTCCCCCTGGGGCTGGCAGGGAGGTGACCCTGGGGCCTCCAGGTGTGTGCTTGGGGAACCTGGGGTTTAGCACCCAGAGTCTGCGCCCACAATGGGCCTGAGGCATGCCCTCCTGTCCACACCTCCAGCCCCTGCTCCTGTGTCACAGGCCATGACCATGGGTGGCCCAGTCAGTGCCCCAAAGAAGGGCCCAAGTGCCCGCTGAGTGGGCGGCCACCAGCACACGCCCCAGAGCGAGGGCGCCAGAGTGTGCGCATGTGTGTGCTTGGCGTGTGCTCACGGACACATGTTCACATGCACATCTGGATGTGGGCACGCACGGTGAGTCATCCCCAAGGCCCCTGTGTGATCCAACACGTGTGTTTCTGTGTGCCTGTGGTCTCTGTGTCCGTGTCCTCAGGCTGCGGGAGCTGAGGGTCCGGAGGTGTGTGGGGATGCCCTAGAGAGGGTGAGTGTGATTGCATGTGTGTGTGTGCGTGGACCACAAACGCTCACTGCGTGTTCACGTGTCTGAGGCTTCCTGTTCACGTGAAGGCACGTGGATGTGTGTGCGTGCGCATGTGTGGCCCCCAGGTAGCTCTCCGGATGGAAGGAGTTCAGTTTGTGTCTGAGCACACCTGTGTCTGTATACCTGGACATGAGTGCACATGGGACGTGGTGCTGAGAGGTGGGGTGGGTGGGAGAGACCCCACGGAGTCACACCACCCCAGGCCCTAAACACACTGACCCCACACCCCCACCGTCCTGGGGGACAGTCAGGTCTCTGCCCATCCCAGCAGCCCGCCCTGGAGATGAGCCCCCATTTTCCCCCTCGGGTCCCAGGGCTCCTCGGGGCTCAGACCCTGGTCCCAGAGCACCCGGAGCACCCTACCCCACCCCAACTCCTGGGCACCCCCCACCCACCTGCCATTACCGCCGGTCAGCGAGGAGCAGAGGGCTTCTTCCCAGGACATGGCTGCTGGGAGGAGGGCCGAGGCCACGAGGACCAGTGGTTCCTGTAGGGTGGGGGCAGATGTGCTGGGGGTGCCGGCCAGAGTCAACTCCAACTGGGCCAGAGCCGCCTGAGGCCCTGCTGTTGGGCTCAGCCTCATGGGATCCAAGCCAAGGAGAGCAGGAGCTGGCCAACAGGCCCAGAGAGGTCTCAGACTCATCCCAGGATGCCCAGCGGGCCGGGGTCCTGCCTTCCACAGTTCTGGGCACTCTGGCCCTACCTGCCCACTCCCTGCCTGCCAGCAGTGGGGTCCCCGCATCATCACTGTGGAGAGGGCTCTTACGCCGGCTGAGCCTAGGAGAGTGCGCAGAGGAGCTGGGCATCTGGGGAGTGCCTCCGAGCCTTGGTTTCTGCTTCTATAAATGGGGGATGTGGTCCAGTCTTGCCTGCCACGGCCGGCAGGGGGCTGGGAGGCCGCCTCCCACTGGGCCCGAGCCTCAGGGAGCCTCCGCTGTGCCCTCAGCCCCACGGTGGGGGGACCATTGATCCTCGAGACAGGGGGCCGTCCGTGCAGGCGGGCAGCGCATCCCCCATCGACCAGACGCATCAGCAGCTGGCTCCCTCCGCTCTGCGCTAACGAGCCGATCTCACGGTACTGTGGGGCCTAATTGGCAGGACCGGCAGGTGCGTGTCTGTCTGGGAGCCTGGCTGCGCGCGCCCCAGCCCCCTCAGCTTGAGGCGGGCAGTGGAGTGGGGCCCCAGAGGGGTCTGGCCCCATGGGCTGCTGGCTGAGGCCACCTGGTTTCTGGAGGAAACACCCAAGGCAGGTCATCAGCAGGGATGTCAGTGGGGATAAGGGGCGAGTTCCTGGGCCCCCCACAAGCCCAGAGGCAGCCTAGAGCTGTCCCACAGGAGGGGAGCAGGCAGGGGCTGGGAAGAGGAGAGGCAGGCATGTGGTGTGGGGACCCGGGCCCCTGGCTCTTGGAGCAAAGGAGGCTGGGGGTTACTCACACAAGGTAGGGGAGTGGGGCAGCCCCAGAGGGTCAGGACGGGGGTGACGGCTGCAGGTGCAGGAAGACGGTCGCTCACCTCGTCAGCTGTTCTGTCCCGCCCTTGGGGAGCCCTCGTGGGCCTGGGCAAGTGAGGGCTGGTGAACTGAAGCCGCCTGGAAGGTAGTGAGCTGCCCGTCCGTGGGAGTGTGCAAGCTAGAGGCCTGAAGGAGGACTCTAGCTCTGCACGAGATAGGGGGGCTCTCAGCGTGGATGCGCTAAACCGCAGAAATGCCCCCGGGGGTCTGCTCAGCTGAGCACGGCGCTAAGGTGGCTGCAGGGAACCAGGTCCTTGTTCCCAGAGTCCCTCTCCCAAGGGAGAACCCGAAGCCAGAGGACCCAGCTGGGCTTCCAACTCTGCACCAGGCCCATCACTGGCTTGGCCGGGGGCTCTCCTCACCCCAATCCCCCCAGCGCCCCGGAATCCAGCCGCTCCCCCATCAGGTGGTCTCCTGATGGCAGTGACCCCGGTGGGGACACTGATGCCCGGAGGATGGCAGACCGTCCGCTCCCTCCAAGGCCTGCCGCCCAGCTGCGGCTGCCTGGTGCCCACTGCTCCTGCCCCGACGTCCCTAGCTGCATGCCCCCCCACCCACAGCCCCCGGGCCGGGGTCTTCTGTGCTCCTCACGCAGGGTGATCGGGGCCTCTGCACTTGCTCAGGCCTGACTATGCGCCAGGGAGACTCCAGCCTAGACGTTCGGCCCGGCCATCAAAGAACCCCTTGTTCCTGGCTCTGCCTCCAGAGACGCCGTGTTGGCAGCTTGAGGTCGGCTGTGTGCGGGACGTGTTCCCACCACGGAAACCCTCAAACACCACTGTCTTATTTTACTTCCGGGACTCATCTGGTGGCTCCTCTGCTCCCAAGTTCTGGACGAGGACGCTGAGCCGGGCAGGGAACAGGGCGCCTGGCCCCCCGCCCGGCTGCAGGGGGACCCAGGAGGGCAGCTGTGGAGCCTTGCCGCTGTCTCCGGGGCACCGGGCGGCCACCGGCCCAGACAGGTGTGCGGCCGCCGCAGCCCCGCGCCCGGCCCATCCATCAGGCCGCTAATCTTTCAGCATCCGCTGGCCTCTCGCGGGCGTGATGGATGGGCTCCCGGCCCTGCCGACCGCTGCGAAATCACTCAGCAGCCAGACAAGTCCTAAATCTGACGCACGGAGTGTTGAAAGGAGGAATGTCTGTTTTCATAACCTACCTCAGTTACAATAAATATTTAAAATGCACATTAACATCCTCTCGCTGCACAATCGGCCTCTGTGGCCCTGGCCGCGCAGATTTAATTAGCTCCGGGCTTCCCCGGCTGGCCGCGCTCGCCCGTGGACGCAAGGCCCCTGTTTTCCTAAACTCCGGGCGCCGCTGGGCTGACACAGAGCCTTTGTCTGGCTTGGCGAACCCCGCCAGCTGCCGGCGCTGGGCAGGGCGGGTCCCTGGGCTGTTGGTGCCCGTGGATGGGTCCCAGGGCGTCCTGCCTGCTGGCCTGTGGGCCCGTGCTCACTGGAGCCCCCCTGACACTCCCCTGTCCCGGGGGAGCAGGAAGATTGCAACCCAGAAATGAGGGTGGAGCCGAAACCCTGATCCGGGGAAGCTGTCCCAGGAGTCGTGCCCACCCTAGCGGGTGGCCCAGAGCCAGGCCCACTCACCTCCCTTCTGCCCTGGGCCTTGGTTCCTTGGATGGCGGGACCCCACCCTTCCCGGGGGCTGTGTGGGCGCCGAGCCCTGGTAAGCCCCTTTGGTATCTTCTCACCAATCTGCACGGACCCCTTCAGGTGGGGATGATGGCGCCACTGGAGAGATGAGAAAACAGGCTCAACATGGAGAAGTGATTGCTGGGTCTCCTGGATTTCTCGGGAGCCCCAGGCCTCGGACCAGCCGCATGCGGCCGGCCAGCCTGCCAGCTCAGCTGCTCCTTCACTCACGTCGTCCACACATCCAGGAGCTCCTTTCACCCAGCACCGTGCTCCTCCCTCCCTCCCTCTCCTACTTATTTATGCACCTACAGGTCTGGGCTGCCCCCCGCCTGGGAGCTCCTCCCTGGGGCCCCAGCACCCTCTGTGGCAGCTCACGCAGGCATCCAGGGGTCACCGAGAGCTCACAACCCCTGCACCCGGAACACTCTTCAAAACCCACAAACCGCATCTCAAAACCACATCTGTTTTGCTCACAAACCTGCACCTCAGCCAGATGGGCTGGTCTCCGCTCTACCTGGGGTCCCATCAGCTGGAACCACCCGCCAGCTCCCGCGTCATGGTCAGGCACCGAGGCTGCAGCTTCCCCGGGGGCCCGGGCCTCCTCACAGCCCGCAGGAGGGAGCCAGGGCCGGGGCTAAAGCGTGGGTGGGCAGTGGCTGCAGCCCTTGTTCCCCTTGAGCTGGACGCCACATGCTGCCCTCCTGCCTGGCAATGCTGCGCGGGAGCAGGGCGCTAAGCTGGGCCCACCTTCCAGGGCAGGGGAAATAGACCCTTCTCTTGCTGGAGGAGAGGAAGGTTCTAGAAGAGCATGTAGGGTGGGAGAAGCTGTTGCAGCTGTCCTTGGAAAGCGCACCCGGTCACACGAGGCATCGGCGGCCACGTAAGGCCCAGAGGGTAAGGCCTGACCCTGCCCTTAGTCCACACCCAGTCCACTTTGGGGCTCAGCCTGGGGTCACCAGCTCAGGGAAGGCTTTCCTGATTTCTGCCCAGACGTTTCTTTCATCCTTCAGGGCACAGGCCCCGTCTGCAGCTCTGTATAATGTTCAAGTGTTGTTAATTAGCAAATGTCAGTCTCTACACCTCAACTCTACCCCCAGACCATAGACCCTAGACCTTAGCATAGATCCTGGCATTCAGTGGGTGCTCAATATACACCTGTTAAATGATGAGAGAGCAGACACACTTCTATCAGTCAGAGTCTACCAGAGAAAGTGTAGGTTAATCTGTATATAATGAGTAGGTAGACAGATAGACAGATACATGGATATCGCCAGTAATCGGCAGCTGAGGTGGGGGCTGGCAGGCAAGGCCACAGTCCGCAGGCCGGCCTCCAGGAGGGCAGCTGGAACTCCCGGGCACAGGCTGGAGCTGCCGGCTACTGTGAAATTCCTTCTTGCTCAGGAAAGCTCGGTTCTACTCCAAAGCCTGTAGCTGATGAAACCCCGCCACCAGGTAATCTAGGATCATCTCCTGGACTTAAAGGCAGCTGACTGTCCACCCCAGCCTCATCTGTCCACACCGGCCACATCTGTCCACACTGGCCGCATCTGTCCACGCCGGCCACACTCATACATGCCAGCCACGTCTACCAAGCGCCCCTAGCAGCGCCTTTGGATCTCGGGAGCAGAGACCCGGCCACCAGGGTGCGTAGCAGGCCCTCACCCCTTTCTCCTGATGTTTCCCCCAGGGATGGATGCCCAGATGAGCCCCCGGAGAGCGCCGCAGGCCTGGGGCTTCCCGAAGCAGTTTCTCCCTGGAGTTGGGGGGGGCACTGAGCCTCAGAGAGTTTGGAGTCCGGCTAAGGTGTTCCCTCCGGCAGGAGAGGTGGGCCTGTGAGCAGATTAGCGAGACGCTCCCTGAAGAGCGCTGCAGGGAAGCTGGACCACGGGGCCCACGGAGCACAGGACACGCCTGTCCACAGGACACGGGGCACGCCTGTCTGCAGGGCCCATGGAGCATGGACAGCCGTGTCCAGAGCTGGATTTGATGTGCGTGTGTGCATGTGTGAGTGTGCGAGCATGCGTGCGTGCATGTGTCTGTACACGTGTGTATGTACAGCCCTGAGCAGAGCATTCTAGAAGTTCTAGGAGGCTGCCTGCCTCACCCGACCTGGCCTTTGGGGTACGGGTATCCCTCCAGCCCCTCCCCGTGCCTCCAAGCTGCCACAAGCCCGCCCAGAGTCCAGGGGCCATGTACAGACCCCCTCCACAAGGAACAGCAGAACAATGGGCCCATGCTTTCTTTTGAAGCCATGTTTTAAAGCCACCCTAACTGACGTGGTGGGATAGATTTTCCAGAAAAATCACCCTGGCTGGAAGCCAAGATCGGAGGCCAGAGACTGGAGGCCTGTGAGCTTTGCTCCTCCGAGCAGATCACAACCGCCTCTGCAGAGGAGCAGAGGGCAGGCCGGGGAGAGGAGAGGCACCCCGAGCGCGGGCCGGGCTGGGGGCTGGGCAAGGACAGACACGCACAGAGGGGGCACAACGCCGGCCAAAGGGCTTGGACAGATTTTCAAGTCTTTCCTGGAGCAAGAGGGACTGACAGGGCCTGAGAGGGTGGTGCTGGCCCGAGGAGATCTGGGGGACAGACCCTCCGGCACATCTGGACCAGCCCCCTGCTCGTCTGACCCCCTGCTGGCCAGCCTGCCCACGGGTGGCCGAGGCCCCGGAGCGGGTGCGCGGCGAGGGGCCCCGCCAGCCGGCGATCCGCAGGCGCTGGAGCCGCTGTGGCTCCCACCCGCCCGCGCCTGTTTATGGAGCGGAGGGTAAGTGTTTAATTAGTCGCCTAATTGCCTGGGTAATTGGGAGACGTACTCAGCTCTCCAAGTAATCAGTCGGAACAGGCCTCGAAAATATCTGGCCCAATATTCATTAGTGCAGTTCAATCGTTACACAGTTACCGTGTTTGGTTCATGACAAGGCCTAGCAAACAGCTGTGCGCCCTGCAGCCACCCGCGAGCCCCGCCAGGCAGGCCGCCCCCCTACACTGACCGTGGGCAGCTGCGCCGGGGCCCAGGGCCTCCCACCCCCCCGGTCGCCCTCCTCCTCGCCCTCCTGCACCCCCAGGGAGGGGACCGAGTTCCTGGGGCGGCAGGGCCGGGGCGAGGGGCTCTGGCACATCCGCGGGACCTCCGCATGCACGGCCCTTTGTAGCTTACAGAGCAGGAGCCCATCCACAGGACTCTGACGCTCTGCGCAGCCCTGCAGGTGAAAACCATCAATGTGCCCATTGTACAGATAGGGAAGCTGAGGCCAGAGGGACCAAGCAGCCTGGAGTGGAGCCAGGTCTCCCCCGGGATCAGCAGCCCCTGGAGGTGGGCCCAGCCTGGGCAGCGCAGCCCATCTGCTCCCTGTGCCCAGAACCCTGTCCCTGCAGGAGGGGTGGTCATCAGCAGGGGAAGCGCCTGGCGGCAGAGGAGTGTCAGTGGGAGCAGGGGGTTGGGCCTGTGGAGAGAGGCTGAGTCCTCGCCCGATGCCTGCTGCTATGAGCAGGCGGGTGCCTGCTGCCCTGTGCTGGTCACCCGCATCCTCTGTGACCCACCCTTGGGTCCTTCCCAGTACCGGGCTCTTCCTCTGCTGGGTGGGGGGACATGTCAGTGACCAGGCGGACCTGATGTCTGCCCCTGCCAATTTCCTCGGGGCACCTGGAGTTGTGGGGGACATGCTGTGAGAGTCTTCATGGGGGAAGTAGAGTGGGGGCGTTCCCCCAAGCTTGAGCTCAGGGCCTGAAGGAGGGGGCAGGGGCAAGTGAGGAGAGCAGAGGGAAAAGCATTCCACGCTGATGGAACAGAAGATGCAAGGTCCCTGAGGCAAGGGGAAGGTAGGAGGCCCTGGAGATGCAGGTAGAGTTGGGGAGATGTCGGGAGGGGCCAGGGGAGGGGGTCTTGTTCTGGGAGTCAGGGGGGCCTGTGAGTATGATTAAGGGGACAGTGTGCAATCCCTGGGCTGGGAAGATCCCCTGGAGGAGGGCATGGCATCCCACTCCAGCAGTATCCCTGCCTGGAAAATCCCACGGACAGAGGAGCCTGGCGCGCTGCAGTTCATGAGTTCGTAGAGTCGGACACGGCTGGAGTGACTGAGCAGGAGCGTGAGCAAGCCGGCACGAGGCTGTTCACCTGATGTTTTTAAAAGACCGGCTCTGAGGAGGCTGGACGGGGCCCGAGGGGAGGCTGAGGGGCCAGGGCCTGGGGAGCGGGGGTGCTGTGGGCTCGGGCTCCGGGCTCCAGGCGGCCTGCGTGGGCCCAAGAGGGGCTCGGCCTCTGAAGCCCACGGCCCTGCCTCCAGCCCCCCCGCTGCCCCAGGCGGGCCCAGCAGGACTCCTGCCCGCCTCCTCCCTCAGGCTGGCCCACAGCTTCTGGAACAGCCTCACTGTTAAATCTCCTGCCCCAGAGCCACATTCGCCAGCCTTGCCTGAACCCTGTCGAGGTCGTGGTCGTGGGGACGTGCCTTCACACACCGCAAAAGTTCTTCAAATATATTTGCTTACGCGTTTTCCTTCAGAAACTCCAGTTACACATGTGTTAGGCCACTGGATGCTGTCTTTCAGAAAACTGATGATCTTTTTCATTAAAAAAAAATTATTTGTTCCATTTTCATTCTGGGTAAATTGTCTTACTGTGTCTTCAAGGTCGCCTGTCTTTTCTTCCGCTGTGTCTAATCTACTATTAATACCAGCTGGCATATTTTTTTCTCTGAGTCATTGTTGATTTCAACTCTAAAAGTTTGAGTCTTTTTTTTTTAATATCTTCTATGTCTCTATTTAGCTTTTCAAACATATAAAGTAGCTATAATAACTTATTTAATGCTCTTTGTTCATTCTAATATCTGTGTCCGTGCAGGGTCAGTTTTAGTTAACTGAGTGTTCTCATTGTGGGTCATGTTTTTCTGCTTCTGTTAATGCCTGATCATCTTTGATTAGATGCCAGATGTTGTGAATCTTGCCTTGTTGTTTGCTGGATGTGTTTGTAATCCAGCAGATCTGATCTGATCTGAAACGTACATGAGCTGTGTTTTGGGGAACGCAGTGAAGTTACTGGGAAACTGATCCTTTCCGGTCTTGCTGCTGTTGTTGGTTCTGTGCAACTCCCAACTTAGAACTAATAATTCCCCAGTACAAGGCAAGACCTCCGTGAATATCCTCCCCAAGGCCCTGTGAACGATGGATTCTTCCAACTTGAGTCTGCTGGTAGAAAAAGACATCTCTCCCAGCCCTGAATGAGGCCAGGACGTTGTCCTCTCATCCTGGGATGGTTCTTTCCCAGGACGCAGATGATTTCCCACTTCATGCAGCAATCAGCACAGAGCTCTTCCTCTCCTTTGGGTGCCTGTCCCACAAATTCCACCTTGATGGCCCCAGATTCTTAGCTCTTTTTC
Organism: Bubalus bubalis; assembly: GCF_019923935.1. Lineage (NCBI taxonomy): Eukaryota > Metazoa > Chordata > Mammalia > Artiodactyla > Bovidae > Bubalus > Bubalus bubalis. The sequence goes on from NC_059180.1 coordinate 742,093, forward strand.
AGGGAGTTTGCCAGGCCATGTCTGGGTCCTTCCTCTCTGCCTCACAGCATGAGAGTTCTCCCCATGTCAGGACCCACCTCATTTCTCTTCCATCTTTCAGGAACCTCTGTCCTTCACTGCCTGATATCCAGTATCTTAAAAATCATTTTTTTATATTTTGTCTGTTTTTAAAAAAATAGTTGTTTTAGATGGGAAGGTAAATCTAGTCCCCTGACCTTATCTTGGGTGGAAGTAGAAATCCTGAGTTCCCATTGCAGGATAATTGGAGCCCAGACATGAATCCTAGGGGAGACATTGGAACCCTGGATCAAGCCAGGCCTGAAGCCAGAGATGGATCCCAGACAGTTCAGCTCTAGGAGGCAGCAGATTCCGTCTTCTGTTTAAGGTGCCCCTTGCTACTGCCAGCTTCCTATCCAAGCCTGGCTGCAAGGCAGCTCCCTGGAGGTGTGAGACACAGCTGCAGGAGAGCCTGGGAGTGAGGGCGAGTCTGGGGCGGCTGGGGCAGGTGAAGGAGCGCAGGTGCAGGGGCTGTGCTCACCTGTCCCGGTGAGCAGAGTGCACGGGCCCCACACTCCCCACTCCCAGCCCTCCAAAGATTCCTCCAAACACTCGGAGCCTAGAGCCCTCAGGGTGAACTGCCCTGGCCAGGGCTCTGATGCCCGCTGTCCTGCCCCAGTCTCCGGGCCCGTTCCCACCCAGCGCCTTTGCTCCTGCTGTCCAGTTGCCAGGGCCACACCCCCGGATGTCTGTGCGGCTCCACAACACCCCTCAGGTGCCCCAGAGCCCCACACAGGTCTGGGCACACAGCGAGGCCGCGCCCTTCCCCTTCCTGGGAACTTATGCCAGGAACGGGACTAGAAGGAGAGGGGGGCCCCTCAGAGGCTCCTGTGACCCCAGAATTTCCTAGAACAGGCCCCATTGTTGGCCCACCTCCCTGGGGCAGGGCCCGGAGAGGCCTGGTCCTAGACCTCCAAGCTGCCCTCCCCACAAAACATCCCCTTCCACCAGAGAGGATGGGTGGGGGAGTGAAGAGGGAAAAATAATTACTTCTCAGCCTCTAACCTTTCCGGCAAGTGACTTGGTAATAAATAATCCCCATGTCCCTCTAGTGCGATCCATCAGCAGGCACTCCTAATTACTTTAGACTCACTTTGAAACCGCTTCCAGTCCCACTTTCAAATAAATAAAAAATTAACATGGGACCGACCAGAGACCCAGGTGTGGGGGTCCCAGCCCCCTCCCTGAGGTGTGCCCAGGCCGGGGTGGGCAGTGCCCCTGGGGAGTCCTGTGTCCCGCCCCTCGGCAGGGCTCCAGGCCAGAGTCAGGGGAAGAACTGGAGGCCTGGCACACCTCTGACCCCGGCCTAGGGCCCACCTGTCACGTCTAGGGTCTCAGCGGTGGCGAGGGGCTCCCGCCCTGCAGACCACTGCCAGGGCCCTCCTGCGAGCTGAGGGCGCTGTGGGCTCCAGCCAGGCCCCGGGCCCAGCACCCTGCCAATGCGCGGGCCTCAGCCTCCTTCCTCCCAGCCCACCCTCCAGGCTTCAGCTGTGACCTCCATAAATAAGCCAGGGGGTTGACAAGGTGACCCCCGAATGCCCTTGAATCTCTCCCATCAAGCCCCACCCATGGGGGCCCTGCCTTTTTCTTTGAGCGCCTGGGGACAGGGCCACGGCCAGCCCTTGGCTACACCTCTGGGCCCACCCGTGGCATGGGGGCCTCTCTGGGGGAGGTTTTGGGGGCAGCCTAGCCCTTCCCAGCCCCAGATGGCCCAGGCTGCGAGGGCAGGCGGGCAGGGCCTCCCTGATGGGGACCAGATGGTGGACAGAGAGCCCATCCCTGCCTGCCCCGGTAGCTCCACCCCGGGCCCACCTCGCCTGCCCTGGTAGCTCCACCCCAGGCCCACCCCGCCTGCCCTGGCGGCTCTGCCCCAGGCACATCCCGGCCCCCCAGCCCCGCACTGTCTCACACCCCCCACAGACCAGAGTAAGCCCCAGCCCAGCAGGCCCTGGCCTCTTACAGCTGCAGGCCAACTGCAGGGCGTGGACAGTGAGCGGTCAGGGGGGCCGGGCCGACGAACAGAGGCCGGGCCAGTGTGGAGGCAGCTGGGGGCGCGTGGGGTCCCTTGGCCAGACCCCCCATGGGAGAATGCATTAAACACATCTCACTCTCGGCCACGGAGTGGTTTCTGCTGACCTCATCAGGCCAATTAATATTTAATTAGCCTCCAGAAGGAAGGGAAGGCACTTGTCAACCTGCTACGTCAACCTGTCGGCTGTGGGCTGGGCCCAGGACCGACAGTGTTCCAGGCAGGAGGACACAGACCAGATGCCCCAGCTCCAGGGCCTCCTGGACTCCCACCCCCACCCCCTTCCTCCGCCAGACCAGCCCTTGGCCCTGGCGTCCCCCCGCTGGGCTGCACTGGGGTCCCAGGGCTGAGCTTGGGTGCCCTGGCCCAGGTCTCTGGGCCTCAGTGGGGAGGGCAGCGTGCCCTTCATCAGGCTGGGGGACTCTGAGCAGCGTTCGCGGCCGGCTCCAGCTCAAGGACCCAGCCGCTCTGGGCCCAGCTCCTGGGGCTGACTTGTGGGGGAAGGAGGATGGGGCCCAGGATTTGGGGGGCAGCTCCATGCTGAGGCCCCGAGTGGTGGGGACTGGGCCAGGCAGGGTCCCTGCTGCCATAGGCGGTGCTGCCAGACTCGGCAACGAGCCCTAAGCAGGGGCCCAAGGTTACCCTCGGGTTGGGGGCAGGGGCGGGGGAGTTACAAGAAGCCAGAGAAGTGAGCTTTGTGTGAATTTTCCTGCTCTTTCAGTTCCAGGATAACAGACTCCGCGTTCCAAAAGCTGGGTGAGCCTGACAGCCCTTGTGTGGAGAGACCCACGCCGACACCTGTGTCCCGGCGCACAGTAGGTCCTCAGCAGACCGCACTGAGAAGGGCAGGGGTGGGATGGAGCTGGAGGTGGTGGACTGGGGAGACAGCCCACTGCTGCTGGGGCCTCTGCATCTGGCCCCGCCCCCGTGGGCCTCCAAGCCCTGGCCCCGCCCCCGCCACGGCCCCGCCCACAAAGCCCCAGGATATCGGCAGGAGCTGTGACTGCCCTGAAAAGGGGCTTTGAGTCCCAGCATGTGCTGGGGAGGCCGCAAGGCCTGTGGGGCTGGGGGAGGAGGAACCCTCAGACCCCTGGAGGGTGTCCTCGGGCAGACGTTACCCAGATGGGGGCTACAGTCAGGGCTGGGCGGGGACACCCACGATGGGCCCTGTCTCTGCTGGACAGCCCGGCCACCCCTGCCTGCTCCCTCCTGAGCCCAGAGCCAGGCACACGGGCAACTCTGCCAGGACCTCTCTCCCCCATGTTGGCAGACAGTGATGAAATTTTTAAATAAGGCCAAAAAAATTAAAACTCCCTCGAGTTTTATTAGCTAGCTAGGTAATTACAAACTGGCTTAATTAAAATCTACCCTCAGAAGGCACTGGGGGGCAGCCCGGCAGGGAAGGAAGATGGTGGGGGGCTTTTCTTGGGACAAGACTCAGTTTCCCCAGACGTAAAGTAGGGACAATACTAACCCCTGACCCAGAAAGACTGTCAGGAGCGTTGAATGCAGAGCTCACCTGCTCAGAGAGGCCAAGGGCCTTGCCCAGGCTGCACAGCAGTGCCTAGTGGGGCTAAACTTGACCCTGGGGAAGGCAGGGGCCTCCCTTCCAGGCCTGACCCTCACAGGAATGGGTGCAGAGGGTCCCAGAGGATGCAGCAAGCCCCACAATGTGGTCAGCACGGGGGTCTGGGGTCTGCAGGACCTTGCAGCCCAGGCACGTCCCCCCTCTGCAGGAGATGGTGGCACTGGGCCTCACAGGACGAGCTGGACTTGTTCACTGAAGAAGAGCTGTCGTGGGGAGGGCACGGCAGAGGCCAGGGCCCGGAGATGGGACAGCCCGGAGATTCAGAGGGGCGGCCTCTTGTCAGGGCCAGAAAGGGAGGAGGCAGGGAGGCCACATGAGGCCGCTGGGATGTGGGGCTTGGGCCTGGGCTCAGCCTGAGGTGGGGAGAGGAGCTGGGCTGCCCCAAACCCCAAGCCCCAAGGGGGTTCTGGTCTGTCTGCCTCGTTCCCTGAGCGGGGCAGCCCTGAGGGTGGGCGGCAGGCCCTGGGGAGGGGGGGCAGAGCTCACTGGTCGTGGGGCAAAGCTTCTGGACCCTTTGCCTTCCCAGGAGCAAAGAACTCCCGCCCTTATGGTTCGGGCCCTGCTGGGCCTGGAGGGAGGGGACCAGGACCCCAGAGGGGCCTGATGCCCGGGGGCAACAAACACAGCTGAGGAGGTGGGAGGGGCTATGAGGATGGAGGTGTTTGGGGAGGTGCTGAAGGGCTGGGACAGAGGGAGAGACAGAGAGAGAGACAGAGAGATTGGGGGAGAGACCCCTGGCGTGGGAGCAGGAAGGTGTCTGCTGAAGAGACATAACCAGTGGCTTTGGCTTGTGACCTGGAGAATCCAGGGCCTTCCGCTGGCCCCAAGAGAGCTGTGTCAACCCCGCACAATGGGGATTCCCCCCACCCCCAGCTCCAGCCCCGAAAGCCCAGGGTGTTCCCACCACAGCCCTCAGGCCCGTCTGCCCACCAAAAGGGAGACCTCTCCGTGGCAGTTGGGCCCCGGGGAGCCTGTGAGGCCATCCAGGCCTGGGTCCACTCCCAGTTTGGCCGCTGGCTGGCTGGGTGGCTGTAGGCAAGTCATCTGGCCCCAGCCTCCGTTTCTCCAGCTGTCAAGGGGACGAGGACCCCAGCCTCCTGGCGGCTGTGAGCATGGTAAACACCCAGCATGCAGAAGGGACTCTTAGCAGGGCCCTGCCGGGTGCCCCAGCCCATCTGTCAAGGCCGGGAATCTTGGGATCGCAGCGCCAGCCCCAAACCATGCCCCCACTTGGTTCCGGTGGCCACCCCCGCGGCTCATAAACCCCTGGGCTTTGATCTGTCCTCGCTCCATCCCAGCCGGAAAAGACAGGGGTCCTCCCAGCCCGCTCCCTTGACACTGGGCCTTCCCACCCCACTGCCTCCATTAACCTCTGTGTTCCGGCCGGAAGGGGCAGCAGCAGCCCTGGCCAGTTCCCACGGTGGGGGTGCCCCGAGGGTGGGGCTTCGGGCGGTCCTGCAGGGGAGAGGCCCCCCAAGCAGCCATCCTGAAAGGCTGGGCCTTGGGTGACCCGGGCCAGCACTTCTGAGAGAGTGGACGCCGGCAGACTCAGCCTGGCCCCACTGGCCCAGCACCTGCAGCGGGACTCGGCCTAGCCCCGCGGGCCCGGCACCCCCAGCAGGGAAGCTTCTTTGCCCCGAGGGCTCGTCCTGCCCCAGGAGAGCCCTGGGGTGCCTCTCTTCCTGCCCATTCCCTGTGACCCCCTGCCCACTCCCTGTGACCCCCCGCCCCCTCCCAGCCCCCGCCATCTTCCTCCAGGGCTCGTTCTGCCCCACGCTGGTGTGGGGAGTGCCCCCCAGCCTGCTGCCCCTGTGCAGGGGGCCGCCCACCTGGACCCTCTGGGGACCTCAGGCTGGCGTGCAGCCCCACCCAGGTCTGCCCCCCAGGCCCAGGGGACACCCCTGCTCCTCCCAGCAAGTCCTCAGATTATGCACACGACAGGCCCCCCTTCTCTGCCCTCCCACTCACCATGGCTCTCACGCTGTCATGGTGGTGCTTGTCATTTGTCCCCGAGGGGACAGGGCAGCCGTCACTGCCCTGAGCCCACGGCGCCCACTGAGACCCCCAGACCGTCAGCTCAGCCTCACCAGATGCAATGCGCTTCCCTTGCCCGGCCCGCTGGACCAAGGGCAGGGGCTCCCCAAGTCCCCACTCACCCCATGTGGCCCAGGTCCAGACAGAGCATCCGTAACTGGGGGAGCACTGCCCCCCTCCACCACAGGGAGCAGAGGGGCAAGCAGGGCATGCCATGAATGAGGTCTCTCTCCCAAGTCCAGGTGCTCAGCGTGTGTTTACAGGGGTTCCCCAATGTATGGGTATGGCGGTGAACAAATAAACAGCTCCCGTCCTGGCGCTTGGGGTCCGGAGGCCACAGGCACCATGGGGGTTGTCGCCAGGGGTGTGTGGAGTGCCAGGGCAGAGGAGACCCGACTGGTGGGTCTGGGAGAGTCTCAGGGAGCCCAGGGAGGGGGCTTAGGCGGAGCCGGCAGGAATCCAGCGGATTCTGCCTGGAAGAGAGAGGCGGGAAAGAGCTCGTGCGGTGGGGCTGGGGGGCGGTGAGGAGATGGGGCGAGAGACGGGAGGGAGGGCCTGGGGGGCTTTTCAGCTGAAAGTTTCTGCAGAGGGGCCGTCTTCCTACCAGGGTGCCTTGGGCCATGCAACCTCCGTCACAGCTCCCGGGGCCCATAGACCGCAGCAGGAGGCCAGTCTGTGGGCTTTGCCTCTGTGCTGTGATTGTGGGCAAGGCCCTGCCCGTCCAGACCCCCTGCACCCTGGTGCTGCTCACCTGCCTTCTCGTGGGGCTCCCTGCATACACAGGCCCAAGAGGGTGCATGGATAGAGGGTGCCCACCCACCCCCAGGCCCTCAGTCTCCAGCCTTGGGGAGCCCCCACCCCCTACAGCTTCAGGGAGGCCCCCAGACCTCCAGGCCCACAGCCTCCAGCCGTGGGGAGCCCCCACCCTCAGGGAGGCCCCCCCCACAGCCTCCACCCCCCACGCCTGCTCTGTCTGCAATCGACACATTTCCTTCCTCAAAAGGATGCATGTTTTCCCCGTCAGGTTTACAAATAACTTCAAATTTTACTGTTTTCTTTCCCTAATGAATTCTCAGAAACATGTTACAAGCTCCCTGGTAATGAACGTGGAGCAGCAGGCCGGGCGCACCCGGTTCCCGAGGCTGAATTAGCCTGGCGGCGCCCGGCACACAGCCCCGGCCAGCCCGGCTCGCCGCAATTGGTGGGAATCCATTATATTGACAATATCCATTTGTGTAATTCCTGCATTAGGATTTTGTGCTAAACTGTGTTTGAAAGGCACCGCTGACCCTGATTACCTCTTTAATTGTGCTTAAAAATCCAGATTAATCCAGAGTCGAAGTCGACTGCTGGGAAGAGGCCTTGCTGGGCCCAAGCAGGCGCTGGTTCTGGGTCCCTGGGGAGGCTGGTTCCCCGGGGACCCTCCTCTGCGTTGCTCCCCTCGGAGGTGCTGGAAACTCTGGGTCCGAGACAGGCTGGCTGGGAGTGTGGGCTGGCGGGGAGTGACCTCAGCTCTGGGACCCGGCACTAGGCTGGGGAGCAGGGCACACCAGGCTCGCCGCGGGGAGCACACACACATGTGCACACACATGCTCACACATTGTGTACACATGCACATACATGCATGGTCCGGCTCCCACTTCAGAGGTGAGCTGGATTCAGGGCCCAGAGTGTTCCCTCCACTGAGCACCCCAGCTCGCATGCACAGCCAGGGTGACCCCCAATCACCTAGTAGGGAGGCCCCACACTGGAGCAGGCCAGGTGACAGGGCTCCTTGGTCAGCGTGTGTTGGGGGAGGGCTCGCAGAAGAGGCCTGTGGGGGCGGGGGAATAGGATAAAGTTGGGGCTCGGAGGGGTGTGGTCCAGCCGAGGCTGCATCCTGTGCCCCCTCAGGAGCGATGGCCCATCCCGGGGTCCAGGGCTGGGGCGCTCAGTGCAGGCTGCCCCTGGGGGAGGGACAAAGGTGGCCCGGGGTCTCCGCTTGGCCAGTGGGGACACTGCTCTGGGGAGGAGGACCCCGTGAGCCGCCAGCAGCTGGGGGAGGTGAGGGCTCGCTGTCCTGACAAAGGACTTCCCCCGGGGAGGAAGCGGAGCCTGAAACCAGCTGTGGAGCTCAGCAAGGCTGATGGCACCTGACCCCATGGGCTGCTCAGTAGACGGGCACCCACGCATGTACACGCACACATGTGCAAACACAGGTGCACACATGCACACACGTGTGCTCAGCAGCCATCCTGGGATGCAAAGCACCGGTTGACGTGGGCGCTCACTGGTTTAGCGTATCCGAGAACTGGGCAGCCTGCACCACACGTCAGTTTTAGAGCGCCTCCGTCCCCGAAAAGCAGGGGGATGCTAAACCTGTTCCTGAGTCTTTCCCTCTTGTTTTGCACACACACTGCGGAAACCCTCTGGTGTTGGCTTCTGCAGGTGGGGGTAAGACAATCCCCAACACGGTGGAGAAGGCAGGATTGGGCGAGGGAGGGTCACCCCCAGTTAGCTGTCTCTGCAGAAAATTTACCCCCGAGTGTAGCAGCTTGAAACACCACTTGCGTCTCATCTCGAGGCGTCTGCGGCTCAGGAGTGGGGAGCAGCTGAGCTGGGTGGGCCTGGCTTGGGGTGGTCTTTCAGGAGCCGCTGTCGGGTGTGGGCCCTTCCCCAGGGGTGCCTCCCACAGCTGCTGGCAGAAGGCGTGGCTTCCCCGCCTTGTGGCCCCCAGGGCTTCCGGGGTCCCTTATCACGTGGTGCCTCCTCGCTGAGGGCAGGTGACCCAGCTCGGGGAGGTGCTGCCGTGCCCCTCGCCGCCAGAGCCCACACGCCATCCCCGCCACCGCTGCTCCTCGTTAGCGGTCACAAGTCCAGCCCACGCTCAAGGGCAGGGACGTGGCTGCCACCTTTCTACGGACGGACTTCACAGCCAGCGCAGGCGGCCGCTTTGGGCGACAGCGGTGGAGCCGTGGCCACCGGTGTTTCTGGGCATCTGGCCTCTGGCGAGCAACACTCAGGCCCAGAGTCTGGAGCTGGGGGGCTGAGTCAGGAGGCCTCAGGGCGGGCCGGCCCTCAGCCCTGCTCTGTCGGGGTCCCCGGGCCTCAGGCCTCTACTGACTGCACCCCAAGCTGGCCCAGAGCAGAGCGCGCCAACCCTAGGCTCAGGGAGGCCACTGCACACCATGGGAGCTACGCCTGTTCCTTCTCACGCGTGCACAGCCCTTTACAGTTTGCAAAGCCTTCTCCAGAATACGGTTGACTATGACCCTGGGCTGGGCCTGTCACGTGGCTGGGAACAGGCACCCACACTCACACCCAGACTGCAGGGCATGCCAGTCAGCCGGCAGCTCCAACTCAGAGCCCCGGGGGACTTAGGTCCCAGGCCCGCCTGCAGCCTCAGGGGCCCCCAGTCACAATGCAGAGAGAGAGGGTCTCTCCTAGCCCTCCAGACCCTGACCAGCCCACTCAGTGAGTGGGGGCAGGCTCCCCTCTGTCCCCACATGGATAGCGGGCCTCTCTTCAGGTAAGCTTGCTTCTGCGTCCCAGAGGGATGGAAGCTGGGGCTCCTGGAAGAACCCCAGTTTGCTCCAACCTGCAGTCCTCTCCCCACATTTATGACGGAGTTTCCAGGCGGGATTCCGACAGCGATGGATAGTTGAATGGCAGGGCTCAGCCTCCTGCCCACTCCTAGCTGTGGTTGCAGGAGGGCCCTCAGCTTCCGGGGGCCAGGATGCCTCTGCCAGAAACCCACCTCCTCCAACAGCCAAGTTATTTACTTTCCTTAATAACCTTTTATGAGGGGCCTCGCCCTGGCCTTCAGGAGAGCAGAGGAAGGCTCCGAGGTCATCCTTTGGATGCGATTTTATTAACCAAAGTCGGGCCCGCGGCAGGTTAAGCAGCCCTTCCTCCCGCTGGGCCGCACCGGCTGGACGCCTGGTCTCCCGCTCCAGGTGTGGTGCGGACCGGTTTAATTAAACCCTGCCTCCGCCCAGCGACAGCAGGAAGCCCCCGGGGGCTCCTACCGCCCAGGCGGCACCGCCTCGTCTCCACAGCGCCCCCGCCCACCTGCCCCTGAACAGCAGGCCTGGGTTTTTAAATGAATCTTTTTGTAGGTAATCAATCAAAATCAATCGATTGTATTTAATTCTACAATTAATCAATTGTATTGAAGTATAATTTACACGTGATAGGCCGCTCCCACTGTCGGCAGATGGTTCGATGAGTTTTGACAAGCCTGCTCTTGTGAAACAGCTCCACAGTCCAGTCGGGGCCCCTATCCCCATGTAGCTCGGGGGCCCCGGGCCGTGTGAGCCCCTGAGCACTTGAGAGGCAACTGGGCCCCGCTGAGGTGTGCCGCGTGCATGAAACACACACTGCGTTTCCAGGACTTAGCCTAGGAGGAGAAAAAAAACGCCAAAATATCTCACTAATGATTTCCATACTGATTACCTATTAAATGGTGACATTTGAACATGAGTCAACACGGCGTATTGTTGAAATCGACCTCACCTGTCTCCAGTGCTTTCTAAACGCACCTGGAGGTTTAAAGTGGCATCAGGGGCCCACACGAGGCTTCCGTCAACCAGGCCTGGTGCAGAGCAGGGTCCCGGCGCCCCAGCCTACCCCCGCCGCTGAGGTCCAGCCCTGACCCGGGCACCGTACCCCTCGGAGCCCTGTGCTCCCGTCTGTGAAACGGAGACAAAGACGCTGCCCCTGGGCTTGTCATGGGGGCTGAACATCAGAGGTGACTTGTCTGCAGAGGCCCCGGCCCTGGGTGTGGGCTCCGCACACCAGGAATGCCAGCAGGGTCACCACCCTGGCCTCTGGCCCCTGCGGTCACCCGTCAGGTCCAGAAGGTGGGAGATGAGGGGTGGAGGATTAGAGGAAAACGATTCCTTGATCTTATTTGCAGGCAGGGCAGGAGCGTTGTTATCCAGACTCTAAGTCGTGAGACCCCCAGGGACCGCAGCCCACCAGACCTCCCTGTCCTTCACTATCTCCCAGAGTTTCCTCAGACTCATGTCCACTGAGTCAGTGATGCCATCCAGCCATCACCCCAAAAGGCTCCTCCTGCCCCTCCTGGCCTGTGATCCGTTTGGAATTCCTTTTTATACGTGGTATGAGATTGGGACCCAAGTTGATTCTTTTTGGGGGCGTGTGTGTGTATTCCGAAAGACCGCCCTGTCTCCCCTGAGCTCCTCTGCGCACTTGCTGCCCGCGACACACGTGTCCAGCTCTGGCCTCTGTTTGGTTCCGTTGCTCTGTCTGTCTGTCTCTCGTACCGGGGCCACCCTGTCCTGATTATTGTCATTTGACAACAAATCAGAATCAGGTGGTCCCAGCTGTGGCACACAGGGCCTCCGAGCTTCACTGCCGCACGTGGGCTCTTTAGTCGTGGCACGTGGGGTCTCGTTCCCCGACCAGGGATCAAACCCGGGCCCCTGCGTTGGGAGCACAGTCTTAGCCGCTGAAGTCTGTCCTGGCTGTTTGAGATCCTGTGCATTTCCACTTGACCTGTAGAATCAGTACGTCGATTTCCACAGGCAGCCTGCCCGGATCATGTTTCAGATTGCCCCAGACCACCACTGTGGAGCTCCCGTGGGGACATCAGCCCCTGGCTTGGTGTTCATTTCCGGCTGGACTCAGGGGGGAACAGGGGGAGGGGTCAGGACCCCCAGGTGCTAACCCTAGCGCTGTGCCCTGCCCCCGACCTTGCGGGACCACCTGGCACTTCCCTTCCCTGAGCCTTCTGCTTGTGACCTAGGACAGTGGTGCCCGCGGCCCAGGCCTGTTGGGGCAGCACTGACGTGTGTGACTTCCCTGAGGGGCTCTCAGCTGCCCCTGCGGCCAGCCTGTCCTCAGGCATCTCCCCAAACCGTGTGTAGTCACATCTCTGGTGAAAACACTGCTTATAAAAGACAGTTCGCTTAGGAAGCTGCACCACTTCCGCACACTCAGCATCCCAGGGTGCACTGGCACCCTTTAATGAAAATAGACAAGACCCAGTTGGACCCTTGTTTGGGGTGACTGCCTGGCTAGCGGTGCTGCGCCATGCTCAGCAGGCCCGTGGGCTGACCCTCTGCTCGCTCTTCCACACTCTGCACCCTAGCCCTGCGGCTAGGGGAGCTCGTCAGGACAGCCCGGCCGGCTCTGGGAGCTCCCCATCCCCGGCCAAGCCAGGCAGGGGGCGTGCGGCCACGCTCCCAGCCCCGGGTCCCTCGCACGCTGCTTCCCCTCCTCTGGGTCCTCCCTGCTGTCCTGGGGGCCAGGCAGGGTGGTCGCGCCACACCAGGGGCCCAGAGAGGTGCGTGTGCTCTCCCCAGGTGGCTCAGTCTCGGGGGACGGGGCGTGCAGCCCGCCCCGTCTCTCTGCCCTGACCCGCTGTCCTGCGCGGCCTGCGGCTTCTCGCCTCGGAAGAGCCACGCCAGCTATTTACCATGGACTCATTTAAGTTAGTTAATTTTTAATAATGTTGAAATTTCCATGTGAGTAGTTCAGGTAAATTATTTATTAAAGCACAGGATAAAGGGATCAGGAGAATTACCAGGCGACTGTGTTCCCTGTGCTGGGGCGGGGCTGCGGTACCACTCGGTCCCGCGCCAGCCTGGTGGTTGGACAGGCGGCGACGGCCCTCCTCACTCCCCAGCCCCCCTCCCCGGCCCCCACTGACCGCCCAGCCGCCCAGTCCCGCAGCCCGGTGGCCCCGGTTTCCCTCTCAAACCCCCAAGTCCACCTCCACCAGCTTCGTTGACGCCCCAGCAGCACCCCTCACCCCAAATCCATCCCCAGTAGTCAGGCGAACTTCCTCTGACAAATCAGACCGTCTCTCCCTGGAGGGTCGGCCCCCTGGGCCCTCCTGGAGACCCTTACTCTCCTCAGGGTGCCAGCCTCCCTGCTGCAGCCCGGGCCATGGTCAGCCGTGTCTGTGAAAGCCTCTGCCCAGCCCAGTCTGGACCCCGTGGGCGCTGAGCTCTGGGGCTGCCCCCAAAAGCAGCTGCATCTTGGGGCCTCAGTGCCCCTCACTCAGCCGTCACGGTCACAGAGCTCCGGGCCAGGATGTGACCATGCAGTGCTGTATGTGAAGGGATTGGATAGACCACCAGGTCCCGCGTCCTGACAGCCTGCTGGCTTACTTCTCACCCACGCGGGGCTGCCTGGGGCCTCAGCTCTGCGTCAGGAGGGGCAGGGGGCTGGACAGGGCTGGGCCTCAGAGGGCAGCCCCGTGGATGCAGCTCTGCTCCACGCAGCTCTCGGGGATCTAGGGCCTCGGTCCAGCTGAGGGGAGAGAGGGCGCTCTGTCCTGGGCAGCTCCAAGGCTTGGATGCCAAACCCACAGAGGTGGATGGGCACCCCCCCCGGAACAGCACGGACTCTGGGTCTCACTCTGTGGGGTCCTGAGGGGGCTCCAGGGAGGGCTCTCAGGGGGAGGGGGACGGGCTGGACTTCTCTCCTGACCCACCTTCCACCTGCTGACCTGGGGCCTCCCCGAGCCCCTCGGTGCCTCCTCTGCCTAAAGGGGGTAAGTACCCGCCTCAGTGTGGCAGGGTGAGGTTTACGTGTGATAGCGATCGGAAATGCTGAGAATCAGGAGTGTGAATGACACAGAGGGGCGTCCCTGGGGGTCCAGCAGTTACGCCCCTCAGCTCCCCCTGCAGGGGTGCAGGTTTGACTGCTGGTAGGAGAATTAAGATCCCTTGTGCTGAGCGGCTTGGCCAATAAATAAACAAAACTTTTAAAAAGCCCATATAGTAACTGAGGGTGAGGATTGCTGCAAGCACCTTGGCACCGGTCCACACGGATTCCTGGGGACGAGAAGAGTCACACCCACCAGGCCCAAGGCAGGCACCCCGGAAATACTCGCCCATCTGGGGAGGGGCCTGAGCCCCCCACGGGGTCCTAGCCAGGGAGAAGGGGCCCAGCTTCACCTCAGGGACCCAATCCCCTGTAAGGGCCGGGCGGTGGAAGTCATGCTGACCTGGGATGCAGGAGGGGGCCAGAAGGGGATGGGAGCTCCTGGAGACCCAGCCCCAAAGAAGGTCACGCCCCACGCAGGGCCTGAGCGATGATAATAAATCGTTTGAGCACTTGAGGCTTTACATGTTTTCCTCATTCACTAATTAACCCCCAGGAGGGAGGCAGCGCTGGCACCCCGTTTACAGAGGCAGGAAGACGGAGCCCCAGAGAGGCCTGGGGCCTAGGGCCACACACCGGCGCTGAGATTCGAGTGGCTTTCGGGGAAGGCAGAAGGCCGCTCCTGGGGTGATGGCCGGTCCCAGGGTGGCCCTCCTGCCCCCTCGCTGAGCCCCCTACCCCAGCTCTGCAGGCAGGGCCAGTGGGAGCCCAATACGTCCCCGTGAGAACACGTCTCGTGTCTGTGATTTAATCTCGGAGGGCTGATCCCCACCAAGCAGGGCGCGACCCTGGTCATTTTACGGAAATGAATTGCCTGGGAAAATGGAAATTGTCACTTTATTATAGGATTAAAACATTCAATCCATTTGAATAATAATAGGAATATGGCCAGCCCATGCCCTTCCTGCTCCCTCTTATTAACGCATTAGGTCTGACCACCCCCCAGGGTCTTCTCCTGGAGGGGGTAGGTCTCCAGACAAAGGGTGCGGCTCCGCCATCCAGACCTCTCCCACCTCAGAGCTCCTCAGGGCCCGCCGCAGCCGGGGTCACCCGCCCGGTCTCCTCGACACCCTCGCCGGCTCTGGCCTCCTGCCCTCACCCGGGCTGGCCCTGCCCCGGACACCGGTCCAGCTCCGGTCCCCCGAATCCTTGCTCCGGGGCTGTCCCTGCTGCAGGCGCCGCCCTCCGGCTGCGGGAGCGTGTGCCACACCTGTGTGTTTCTATTGTGGTAAAAGCGCACGGCATGAAATTCACCCTCCCAGCCGCTTTCTTCAAATGTGTATGTGGCCGCCCCGGCGCTTGGCTGCCGCATTCGGGGACTTTGGTTGCAGCACGTGAGATCGAACCCCGGCCCCTGGCACTGGGAGTGTGGAGTCTTAGCCCCTGGACACCAGGTAAGTATTCTCCTGACCGGTTTTAAGGGTCCAGCTCAGGGGCATGATGCCTGTCACCTTGCTGTGCAACCAGCCCCGCCGCCTGTCTTCCCGGGGCTGAGGGGGAGGTGTGGGCTGGTGGCCACGGAGGGTCAACCGGTTGGAGACGCTGCTGGGCGCTGGGTGGAGAGCTGCCCTTCCCTCTGCACCGTCCGCAGGAAAGAAGAGCGAGGTGACTCCTAGGTGACCACTTGCTGCCCTGGCCACTCTGTCTCCTTCCTGGCCGCGCACTGGGCCCCAAAAGCACTGGGCGCCTGCTGGTCACTGGCACTCCCCAGGAGAGCTCGTGGTTCGCGCTGGGCCCCTGGCTCGCTGCCAGAGTGACCTGCTCGGGTCCTGGTCCTGCATCTGTCGATGGGCCTACTCACCCAGCTGCCTCCCACCCAGCTCGCTTGGGGGAGGGTCTCCCTCCCAGCTTCGGGCACCCTCACCGGCTCCCTGCAGCCTGGCATTTACACGGTGCCCTGGCCAGGCCGCACACTGCCCACGGGCACGTCCTGGTTTTCCAGCTCACCTCTGAGCAGGAAGCAGGGTCTACATGGCGGGAAGTGGGTTATTGCCTTCCGGGGTGAGCTGTCTGCAGGAGCTGTGGACGAGCGGGAGGTGTCGGCCTCCTCCAGAACAAAATCAGTAAAAGAGGATTCAGGGGCTCGGGCCCTCCTGTCCCTGGGGGAGGCCGGCGCTTCCCTCCTCCCGGGCTGAGCTCACAGGGCAGCTCTGTGGCCAGGGGTAGGCAAGAAGGGGGTGGGAAGGGGTTCCAAGGCCTGGAACCCCCAAGGGGACCTCAGAAGCTCAGCTGGCCCTCCGGGGATGGACCGCAGACAGGTCTGGAGCTCGGGCTCCCTTGGGGACTGAGGGCACAGGCTAGCAAGACAAGGAGCCCCCAGGCCTCCTCGGGGAGACCTCCCTGACCGCTCGTGCCTTTCTGCCCACCGTGCCCAGGCTCGCAGAGGTGGTCCCTACCTCAGCTCCGCTCACCCCTGCAGGAGGACAGGGTGGACTCGTGTCCACCGCCCCCAGCCTCCAGAACGCCCTGGAGCTGCTCGTTGTCCATGGGAGGACTACAACCCGCCAGGCTCCGCTGTCCGTGGGGATTCTCCAAGCAAGAATACTGGAGTGGGTTGCCCCCTCCAGGGGATCTTCCCAACCCAGGGACCGAACCCAGGTCTCCCGCATTGCGGGCAGATTCTTTACCAGCTGAGCCACCAGGGAAGCCCCATGGACTATATTCATATCAAAAGAATGTGTTGAGCACCTACTGTGTACCGGGGGCCACAGTGGGTGCTGGGGAGATGGTGAGTGGACAGGGCCTGTGCCTGGAGCAAGCCATCCGCCGGGAGAGACAGCGAGGAGTATATCAAGCTTGAACCAACAAGTGATTCTAAGCTAGAAACACGGAGCAAACAGTCCAGCAGAGCATCTAGAGCTGAGGGTCGAGGTCCCCAAACAGACCAACACCCACATCTGTCTTTGTGCTGACGGATCCTGGGACTCAGGAATCCGGTGGGGCGCGGAGGAGATGGGCCGTCTCTGCCCCAGCGTCTTGCCTGAGCTCAGAGCCTCAGGAGCTGGGGGTGACTTGCCTGGGGACCACTGGGAGGCGTCTTCCCTCATATTTCTGGGGCCCCCGCCAGCCGCTGTCCGACCCTCTGGCCCACTGGCCCGGCCGCCTCCAGGTGTCTGCGGGGGCTCCTCACAGCATGGCCACAGGGTCTCAGGGGCTCATCGGAGCCCTGCAGGTGGGAGGTGGGGACTGAGGCTCAGAGAGGCGACCCACCTGCCCAGGGTCACACAGTGAGACCTGCCGGACTAGAAATCAGGACTCAGAGTCACGTCCCAAACCCCCAAGCGCCAGCCAGGCACCCGCTGCAGGGGTAAATGCCCCGATCAGGTGGCCCTGTGCAATGTCCCAAAGACCCAGCCAGACAGAGGTCACCGGGCGGGGGACACCCCAGGCTCCAGACCCCAGTTAGCACTGGCAGGTTGTGAGGGGACCCCAGAGCCCCCAGAGATGTGGTGTCCCGAGTGGAGCCTTGGTGGTCCCGCTGTGATGACCACCGCGGGGCCCCTCCCCCCTCCATCCCCCCACCCTGGGGCTGCTGCAGGTGTGAACTGCTGGAACTCAGTCGACCCCACCAGGAAACAGGTGCAGGGGAGGGGGAGGACGACCCCGCCGCAGGGCTGGCTCAGTCCCGGCCGACGGGCTCCAGAGTCCTTGAGCCCTGCTCCGCCTCGGCGGGAGGGACATGCTGTCAGGAGTTCTGGGTCAAGGTGCCCAGCCCATAAGCCATGGGGAGACTACACACACACACACACACACACGCGTGCACACACACACACGCTGTCCCTGCTCAGCAGGGACCAGGCGGGCAGGCAGAATCAGGCTGCAGGCTTCGAGAAGAAGCGCATCCCTGGGGGCCCCCAGGAGCATAAACAAGCCCGGGGTTCCCATGGGAGCCAAGCCAGCCCAGGGCACCCGCCCTCCTGGCCCAGGGCCTTTCTGGGGCTGCAGCCAGGACGCGAATCCTTTCTCTGGTTCAGGCTTCTGTTTCTCCCTGTGCCCCAGGCGTGCCAGAATTTCTGGGGCCCAGAGCCCCCGCTCAGTCCTGATGAAGCCAAGACTGATCTCAGGCGCCAACCCCACCGGCTGGGACGCTGCACCCCCGCACCCCCCATTCTGACCCTCCTCCTGCCTCATCCCATCACACAGGCTCTGGGGGAGCAAGACTGTGGCCCAGAAGGTCAGACTCCTTGCCCAACGCAAACCCAGCTCGGGACGAAGCGATGCCAGCGGCAGCTTCTGCCCCCAGTCCTGCCAAGGCCCGTGCAGACCTTCCCAAACACACATGATGGGTTTTTATTAAACTTCCTTGTTAATTGCACAAGTAATGCACGAATACATCTGCAGTGAGTTTTAAAACAAATCCCAGACACCATATCATTTCACTCATAAATAC
Organism: Bubalus bubalis; assembly: GCF_019923935.1. Classification (NCBI taxonomy): domain Eukaryota; kingdom Metazoa; phylum Chordata; class Mammalia; order Artiodactyla; family Bovidae; genus Bubalus; species Bubalus bubalis. The sequence continues at coordinate 759,808 of NC_059180.1, forward strand.
TTCAGTATACAAATGGGGCTCTAAATAATCTGCTGTTGAAATGATGTTGGTTTCTCCTACGATCAGCACAGTCCAGGCTGATGGAGCGGGGAGCAGGAGCCCACCCCAGCGGCCCAGCGTCCAGCGCCTCCCCAGGCCGCTCGCGCCTGCATGGTCTGTGTGTGGGGCCTTCATGGGCCGAGCTCCCCATGTGGACTGGGGTGCCCACCTGTCCTCTTGCTTGGTCCCAGGATTAGCGTTTCCCCGGGGCTGTTCGCAGCTCACGGATAGTCGCCCCCAGGGCCTCCTTGGACACTGCGATTGGGAGCGATTCTTCGCGGTTATAAACACCACACCGAACATCTTTGTGCTCCAGACGATGTGTGGTTTTTGGATCATTCTTCACAGAGAGGTTCCCAGACTCCAGATTCCACAATCAAAGCTTCCAGCCCCAAATTACTTTCCAAGAAGACACAACACTTGAAACCCTCATAAATCACAGTGGGGCCAGGCGCTGGGAGGCAGCAAGGTCACTCTCGCCCCCGGGGTGAGGCGCGTGGGAAGGTGGCCTGGAAAGCTGGGATCTGTTCCTCGCTGGCCTGCTCACCGCTCTGCCCGGGGCAGGGCTGGGCACAGCTTTCTCCCTCCACACCTCCACGCCATCAGTTCCCCTGTCAGCCGGGCACGTGTCTGTGCGGGCTGTGTCTCCCAGGCATCCTCATGGGAGGCTGACCCCTGGCACCCAGAAGGACTAAGGACTACCCTGTCCGCTTTTGTGTGACTGCATCAGCTCTGGAGGAAGCCAGGAGAGGGCTGGGGAGGGAAATATCCATCCTGTGTGCGTGTGCTAAGTCCCTCAGTTGCGTCTGACTCTTTGCGACCCTATGGACTATCACCCACCTGGGTCCTCTGCCCATGGGATTCTCCAGGCAAGAATGCTGGAGTGGATTGCCATGCCCTCCTCCAGGTATCTTCCCGACCCAGGGATGGAACCCACACCTCTTAAGTCTCCTGCGCAGACAGGCAGGTTCTTTACTACTAGTCCCGCCTGGGAAGCCCTGTTCTGGGCGTGCTTTACAATCTGCTTGCTTTTGCTCTCTCCTTCTCCCCAGGGTCTCAGTCTTGCCCCCGAGGAAGGGAGGCAGCTTTGCTGAAACCAAGCAGGAAAGCTGAGCTCTCAGTGTCAGGAGCACCAGCCCTCATCTCTCCCCACCTGCTCCTGTTCTGGGGCCCAGAGAGGGCACATAATTTACCCCAAACCACACAGCATCTTGTAGCAAAACTCAGCACTCACCCATCCACTCAGACCTCCTGCTGGCTTCCTTTCAGCTCTGAGGCCGGCAGATCGAGGAACTCAGCTGGCCGTGGATGAGGAGAGCCAGCAGGCGGGACACCACAGCAGGCCTGCTTCCTGGGCAGCCTCCAGGTGGCAGCGCCCGGCCCAGCTCCCCTGGTGTGAGTTCTCAAGGCAGATGCTACCAGCATCCTGTTTCAGTCAAGGAAACTGAGGCGGAGCCTGGCGAGCCTGGAACCAGGGCAGTCGGCCCGCTGACCCTGGCCCGGGCCAGGACCATGGCCACCATGCTCCCCTGCCCCGTGGGAGTGTGTATTTCTGTTCATTGGCTGAGGTCCTGCCTGCCTGAGGGGGTTTCAAGGGGAGTGCAGATGGAATAAAATCAAGCTAGGTGAGAAATCCAGGCGGAGGGAATTGGGGGCGGGGTGGCAGATGGAATTGTACCCCTGGCCGGGGAACCCAGGGGCGAGGGGCGGGGAGGGGTGGGGAGGGCGGCCCAGTCCAGGCCCACTGCGGGTGCCTCCTGGCCCGTCCTTAGGGGGACCCCCACCCCCATGGAGACGCCCACCTCCAGGCCCAGCCCCAGGTGCGCGGCGTGCCGGGCGGCTCCAGCTGTCAGCGGGGCGATGAATTACACGCTCTAAGAAGGTGTTGACAGGAGCAGCTGGACACGCAGGGGTGATGAAAAGAAGCAAATCCAGGGCGAGCCCCGCGCGCGGCCTCCGGAGCGGCCAGGGCCGCCCCCTGGCGGCGGCGCGCGGAACCGCCCCCCCCGGGCCGCCCGCGACCCCATTCCACAGGCGAGGACGCCGAGGCCCTGCGGGGCGCCCAGGTGCGGAGCCCCGGGAGGGGCCCCTGCGGGGCGTGCACAGCGCAGCGGGGGCCAGTAGCTTCCCGCTCTGAGCTGCGGCCTGGCCACTTGTTCACCAGCACGCTGAGGCCCCGTGGGCAGGGCGGTGGGGTCAGCAGGGAGAAGTGGGCAGGAGAGTAAGGACAGCTGAGTCTGGCTGTGGCCAAGAGGGGGAGAGGGGACCCCGGTTCATGAGCCCTGGGTCAGGTGCGACTCTGCTTGGCTTCCTGGACCCCGTTCACCGCACCTGCTGACAGGAGAGGTCCTGGGGAGCTCTGGGGTACAGTAGGGGACCCCACCAGCCTCACAGCAGAGGCCCTCCACGCACAGACACAGGTTCAGAGAGGTGGGGAGAGGGGTGGTAGGTCAAAGGCCCCCGCACAGCCTCAGCTGGGGGCTCTGTCCAGGGGCCTTCCCTGCCGCCTCCTCCCAGCGACAGAGACAGACTGAAGACAGGGTGTCGGGAACAGAAAGAAACCTGGAGTCAGAGGATGGAGACAGACTCCGAGACAGGTCCATGGCCAGGGAGGAGAGAGGGGTCTCAGGAAAGGTGTTCACAGGGGTTATGGGGTCTCCCTGGGGTATTTGCACAAAGGATTTCCCAACGGTCTTTGTCTAAGACCGCCCACTGGTCCCCGAAGCCAACAGTGACACACTGGGACCCAGGCAGGGCTGGCAGGCCCAGCATCCCCTCTCAGCCCCAATGCGGATGTCTGAGCACGGGTACGAGTACTTCTGCCCCGTGCAGGCCTGGGGTGCCGGGAAGGACAAGGCTCACTAGGGGGTCGGGCACAGGCCAGCCAAGCAGCTGCACCTGGATGGGGCCGGAGCACCCAGCACCCACCCTGCCCAGCTGCGGAGGTGCAGACATACAATTGGTTTCCACTTGGATGCTCCTACTGATGGGGTCATCACTACCCCCCAGAGGTAGCCCAAAGGGTTAGACTGGGCATTTTGGAGATTTAGAAAGTCCATTCTTATTTGGAGGGAATTCTTCCTCCTTTCTCAGCCCGCTGCCCCTCCATTTCCAACACTGAGCTCTGGACCCAGGCATACCACAGACATTGATTTGACAAGCATTTGTCAAGGGAGAAGGGCCCACAAGACCAGAACAGAGGAGGCAGGGAGCAAAGTTTGACTCAGTACTCCGTGTGCCAGACCTCAGGCACCCTCATGGTAATGTGAGGAGGGTATCCCCCACTTTACAGAGGAGAAAACTGAGGCTCAGAGGAGTTAGGGCTCTGTGCTGGGCACCAGACAGGCTGGGGATGGGAAGGGCGTTCAGTGTTTAGGGGACAGAGGATTCTTTTGGGAAAGTGAGCAACTTCTGGAGACGGATGGTGGAGATGCTGGCACAACCGTGTGAATGTCATTCCTGCCACGGGGGTGCACACCTCAAAGAAAGCCTCTGACGGATGATGAAACATGCAAGGGCCCTGCCGCGGGCCAGCCCAAGCCGAGGGCAGAGGTCGCTGGCCGACCTCGCACCCTTTCTGGCCAAACCTCATGCATCAGGTCCCTAGTACTGCTGTACCAAACTCCCCCACACTTAGTAGCTTGGAACAATGCAACAAACAGAGAAATCAGTTTTCGTACAGTTCTGGAGGTCAGAAGTCTAAGGGACGTGCAGGGCCAGTTCCTCCTGAAGGCTCTTGGCCATTTCCTGGCCTTTTGCAGCTTCTTCAGCCGCCTGAATGCCTTGGCTTGGGGGCCCTTCCCGCTCTCCTCACTTTTCTGACCCTAAGGACGCCTGGGCTCCGTCAGACCCACTTGGACAATCCAGGCTCCCTCGCTCACCTCAGCAGCCTTAACTTGCTCACAGACGCTACGTCCCTTCCGCCATGTGCGGTGAGCTGGCCACAGGACCTGGGGCGAGGATGTGGACACCTCTTGGGGCCGTGGTTCGGGCGCCACACCTGGCTTAGACCTCAGAGTCCTTCTTACCTCGGGGGTCAGAGGTGGCCCGCGTGCCGACACAGCATCGTGGCACCTGCGCTCCCTGGCGTCCAGACACTGCCAGGAGCGTGGTCACAGAGGAAACTTTTCTCGTGTCTACTTTGCATTCTCCACTTTTTACAGTGAGTCTGTGTTCTTGCAATCAGATAATGATCGATACATAAATGATATAGATGGTAGGTAGAGGTGTTAGATGGAGAAACGAGAGGTGACCGATAGGTAAATGATGTATCGTCGATAGATGGACAAATGAGGGGTGGGACTAGGTCAGTAGACGTATGACTGATGACTGAGTGGTCCCTACACGACAGACGGATGTGCGGATGGGTGGCGGGTGGGTGGTGCTGGCAGGGAGGGCTCCCTGGATGCGCTGGACTCTGCCTGCACCTCCAGGCACGCACAGGCACGCTCGGAGGTGGGGACGGCCAGGGCGAAGGGTGGAGGCGGGAGAGAGGGTGGAGTTAGTGCCCTGCCCCCTGGGTCAAAGAGGGAGAGGTCATCGTGGAGCAGCAGCGCCGCCGGACAAGAGGGTGGAGGAGGGGCCGGGCCAAGGAGGGCCTGAGCCAGGCGGGGCTCCCTGCCAAAGCCCAGCACCGGGGAGGGCCTCAGGAAGCCCCAGGAGGCGCGGCGGGGTGTGAGCTGGTCCCTGCCCCGTCTCCCTCTTATTCCCCACAGCACCTGCGGGGTCGGTGGGGGTGCCCCTCACAACAAGGGACAGGGCGCGGGGGATGGGGGTATAGGGTACTGGGATGGGTCACCCCCGAGAGGTGGCACAGGAGGAAGGCAGAGCCGGAAGGGCCTGGAGGCACATGTGGGCAGCCCTGGGTGGGAGCGGGCCTGCACCTCCCTGCTGGCAGAGCCCCCGGGTGGGGACCGGCCCCCGAATCCCAGAATTGAGGTGCCCACGGCGGCGGGCCCACCGTTTGTCAGGAATTCAATTAGGTGGCAGAGCCGTTATTAATTTTATAGGCTTTGCTGGTCTGGAGGCTGTGCCGGGGGCGGAATCCGGCCGCCGCTTCCCTCGAGCCTGGGGTCAGCCTGCAGAGGCGGCGCGCAGGCGCTGGCCGAGGTATTAATGAGATGCCTCTGGGTGCAAATAATGGTTTAATAGGTGTGACTTACCGGGCGCTGCCGCCCACACCTCCCCACACGCCTGGGCCGCCCGCCTTGTTGGAATAAGTAATTAGACCGTTCGGACACTCGCTTTGACACTTTAATAAAGTGTCAGCCATCACCCATGTGGTACTTAATAAAATAAAATTAAACATTCATGACGTTTTTGTATGCATTGTATTTCAGATACATCAGCCCCACTCCTCGCCCCCTCCCAGCCCCCAAGGTTTTAATTCCAAGGACACCCCCTTCCCACCTCTCAGAAACCGCAGCATGGCTGGTGGGGTGTGGTGGGGAGGGAGGTGGGGGAGACCCCCAGGCACCTGGGACCGGAGACCACAGGGCAGGGGAGAGGCTGCCGCATCGGGGAGCGACAGGGACCAAGGCGGCTCCAGAGACACCCCCGGGGTCAGGGCCCAGCCTCTGGGTTTCTGCCTTCCTGTCACCCCAGCCAGGACTCTCAGCTCCCCCCTACACTTGCAGAGGCCACTGGGACCCCAAAGGCACCTGCCCGGGGCCAGAGGAAACAGGCCGGGGTGAGGGGGCATCCGAGATCCCCAGACAGCGCCAGTCCACCCAAGACCGAGAGTAGGCACCTCCTGAGGGTCTGTGGGGCCCAGGACCTGGGGCCACTCCGTCTCTCCATGTGGACCCCCCAACTCTGCCTCCCCTAGCTGAAGTCCCCCGTTTCCCTGCACCTGCCCCCACACCTGCTGGGGATGCTGTTTTCTGATGACAGAAGAAACAGCCAGGGAGGCTGGGAGAGGCGGGGTTGGGGGGCAACACGTGGAGGGCAAGGCCAGGGAGGGTCACCGGGTCAGCCCACTAGGACCTGTTCCCAGGAGCCCGGCACTCAGCCCGTCCAGACGCAGCTCTCCCTGTGGGGGCAGCACCCACAGGACGATGCATGTTCTCACAGGCAGCCCCCGACGCGTGGCTGGGAGCGTGCTCGGACACACCGGCCATGTGGCCATAGGGGCCTAGGGTGACCCTAGCACAGGTGCGGGGCGCAGAGGGCCAGGTTGAGAGGAGGGGCCGCAGCCCAGGGCTCGTCCCCGCTGACCCTGGGGGGCGCGGGGGCGGGGGTATCTGACGTGTGGACAATAAGGCCCCACGGTGAAGAATCCACCTGCTGTGCAGGAGCCCCGGGCTTGACCCCTGGGTGGGGAAGATCCCCTGGAGACGGGAATGGCCGCCCACTCCAGTGTCCTTGCCTGGACAACCCCGTGGACAGAGGAGCCTGGCGAGCTACAGTCCATGGGTCACAAAGAATTGGACACGACTGAGCGAATTTCACCTCACTGAGGGCCTGCTGAGAAGACGTCCCAAAGGTGCCCCTGGTTCCCTCTCCCAGCCTCAGGGAGCCTGCAGTGGAGTGGGCCCCTCAGTCCTGCTCAGGCCCGCCCCATCTCCCCACACCACCTGCCCCGGGATGGACGAGACCCTCCGCAGCGCCTGTCCATCCCTGTCAGCCCCGGGGCTGGGGGTGCCCCTGGCTCTGATGCCCACCTGAAGCACACGCTCCCCCTCCGCCTTCGCCCCCACCTCATCGTCAGGGGTTGGAGGTGAAAGCGGAGCCGGGCCCACTGCAGCCTACGGCTGAAAGGAGGTCAGGTCAGTGCAGCTCAGTCGCTCAGGCGTGTCCGACTCTGCGACACCCACAGCGCGCCAGGCCTGCCCGTCCATCAGCAGCTCCCGGGGTCCACCCAAACCCATGTCCATTGAGTCGGTGACGCCATCCAGCCATCTCATCCTCTGTCGTCCCCTTCTCCTCCTGCCCTCAATCTTTCCCAGTATCAGAGTCTTTTCAAATGAGTCAGCTCTCCACATCAGGTGGCCAAAGTATTGGAGTTTCAGCTTCAACATCAGTCCTTCCAATGAACACCCAGGACTGATCTCCTTTAGAATGGACTGGTTGGATCTCCTTGCAGTCCAAGGGACTCTCAAGAGTCTTCTCCAACACCACAGTTCAAAGGCATCAATTCTTCAGCGCTCAGCCTTCCTCACAGTCCAACTCTCACATCCATACATGACCACTGGAAAAACCATAGCCTTGACTAGACAGACCTTTGCTGGCAAAGTAATGTCTCTGCTTTTCAGTATGCTATCTAGGTTGGTCATAACTTTCCTTCCAAGGAGCAAGCGTCTTTTCAGACACAGTTTTTCCTGCCTGGACTGTTTTTACTTGAATGGTTCAAACACTGGACCTCGGTGCTGGGTTGGGCCTGCCCACCTTGCTGCCATCCTGGCCCCGCTAACTCGGTGCCTGGGGCCTCACCTGGGGTCCCGTCCACCCTCAGATGCCCACTGCAGCCTGGAGCTCCTAGGGGCTGTCCTGGCCCGGCCCCCAGAGCCTGGTCAGGCCTGGGCCTTGGGCAGACACAGGAGTAGCTGGGCTGGATTGTGACAGATACACAGGTTTTGAGGGATAGCTGAGCTGAGACAGGGCCCCTGATGCCCGGGGAACAGCGGGCAGCGGCTGGTTCTGTCCTGCTCTCTCCTCTCCTGCTGTCTCTCTCTGTCTCTGTCTCTCTCCTCTCTCTTCGTCTCTCTCACCACCCCCCCCATTTTTGTAGCTGAATTCCTGTGAATTAAATTTACACACCGAAGATGGGCTCCCTGAACTCCCTGACTCCCTGACAAGCGTCACCAGCTCACAAGGCACTGGCCTGCACCCTCGGGCACTGCCCGCACGCCCCGCCTCTGCACACAGGGCTTCCTCGGGACATGTGAGGCGCCCGGCCCACCTGGCAGCTCAGAAGGTGGTGGTCCCCAGGCAGACCCGACTTCGGTCCTCAGCACCCTGTGCTTCCTGCCGCCACCCCACCAGCTGGCTCGTGGGTGCTCTGGACAGCCGGGGAGCGCTGACAACCTGGCAGTGGGCACCCTAGGGACACTCACAGTGACGGGGGTGTCGGGGGAGGGGGCTTGGGTAGAGGGAGGTCACACCCACCCATGCTGGGCAGAGGGGGTCCCGCCACAGAGCCAGGGCAGGCAGGACACCGAGGGTGAGGGAGAGGAGGTCCCGGGGTCCCCAGCCCACCCCAGGCCCGGAAGCCTCCTGGACCAGTTTCCACAGCCGCACGGCCTGGCTGCCACGGACCAGGGAGCCATCAGGCGGGTGAGCTGGGCTTCAGCCTGGATCCCAGCTGTACCCCTCTCTGGGGGCCAGGTTGGACCATGTGGGGACCCTCTTGCTCTCTGCTCCCTCGACTCCCAGACTCCATGGCTGGGCTGCTCTACTGAGTTGTGTGACTGGGGCCCGAGGGTCCCCACCTCCAAGACTCTTGGCAGACGTTTTGTTGACATTTAATGATGTGGCCTTATTTGTTGGTTATTTGCAGGGGTGCGTGGGCTCTCTCCTGGCCCAGAGGAGAAGGGTCTGGCTGGGAGGGTGCAGCAGCAGGGGCGGCACCGACCCCTTCTCACAGGAGATGTGAGCCCAGGATGCAAGCCCAGCCAGAGATCTTCCCACAATGCCCTGCAGCCCTGGGCTGTAGCGGTCACTGTGCAGAGTCCCCGCCCCGGGCTTCTGCCCATCACATCCTCCTCCTGTCCCCGCTGCCTGGCACAGGGGTGATGGGTGAAGGGTGATGCCATCAGGGCTGCAGGGCCCTCTGAGACCACCGACCCGCCACCTACGCCAGGGAAGGACCACCCATCAGCCCAGCCTCAGCAGCCTGAAAACTCCAGAATTCAGCCTCTTGTTCTGGGTGCCCCCAGCTTGCACTCAGACCCTCCCTTCGGGAAGCCTCCTCCCTGGGCACTGCTGGGTGAGGGGCTGGGTGGGAAGCCTGTGTCATCCTGTCTGGAACTGGGTCTCCAGGCACCTTCCCAGAGGCGGGGGGCTTTGGGGGTCCTGTGGCTACCCGGTCAGGACCCCACTGTTGTTGCTCCGAGGAAGTGTCTCTCTGGGCCTGCAGAGTCTTCTCCAGATAACACTTCCTGTGCCCGGGGAGCTGGTCCCCAGAGCTGCCCTCTCACCGCTGGGACGTCCCTGAGGCCTGTTGCCCAGCAACCGCCTGGTGCAACCAGGGCAACCGCCATCCTGATCTCACCCAGGCCCCTGTGTTTCCACTGCGTCAGTGCTCTCAGCCCCGGAAGCCAGGAGGACCAGCCCAGAGCAGCAACAGCCTTGAGTCCCATCTCTGGGGGGCAGGCGTGGATCCTCGGTTTCTCCCAGCCTCACCAGTCAAGTGTCCAGTGGAGGCCCAACAGCGGGCGCCCTTGACCCAGCCACAGGGCACGTAGGGCCCCATCAGGCCTGCGGCGTCCAGCCCGGCGCTCAGGGCCTGTCCTTCAGCTGTCCCTGTCAGCCGGAAGTGGGAGGAGATGTCTGAGTGGCCCTCGGCCTCCCTACTCCTGAGTCAGTCAGGGTGCTCTGTCTTCACCAGCCTGGGACGGGGTAAACGGGGCTTCGCAAGCTGAAAAGTGCCCTGTGTCCCCATCTGGGGTCTGGGTCCCAGCCGCTGTGAGGCCCACGTGGTCAGCAATTCCCAGTCTGCAGAACTGTACCAACAGCCCCAGCTGCATCTGCATCAAAATTAGTTGCAAAGAGCAATTAGCACTTCATTAATAATCAATGAGGTGCCAATTTACACATCGCCCAAGAACAAATTGCAGATTCAGTTTGGCCTGTGATGGAGAGGGCTCCGGTGCCAGCCCGGGCAGAGAGAGTTCCAGACTGACGGGTGACGGGCAGGGGCAGCTGGGCACCCCCAACTCTCCTCCGCTGCCGTGGAGGCAGGAGCGGGGAGACGAGTGAGTGAGTGAGTGAGTTCCCACGTGTGTGGGCCGGGAGGGCCCGGGGGATGGAGGGGGTGGCGAGCCGCCCTTGGCTGCTGTGGGCCCACGGTCTCTCCCGGCCATCAAGGGGCAAGTGGGGCTTTCCTGAGCTGCACACGCCGTGCTGCACTCTCCATGCCGCGTGTCCTCTGTCCCTCTTCAGAGGCAAGGATGCCAGGCCCAGAGAGCGTGGTGGGCCTGAGTGTGGCCCCCAGCTCCACATGCCCAAACCCTGCAAACGCCACAGGGACCCTCATTTTCTGTCCCCGCCACTCTGTGGGCCTCCTAGCACCCGACCCAGGAAGGTCTGGCCTTACGAGTCTGACGAGGCCCTGTGACCTGGGTCAGTCAAGGAGGGCTCCCTGGAAGAGGAGGAGAGAGCCAAGTCAGAAGCCTGCTTTTGCCTTCCCCTCCCACAGACCCCACTTGCCTCTGCTGCCCCCCACCCTGCCCAGGTCCCCCCAGTCCTCATCTGCTTTAGGTTACCTGGAAGCCTCCTGGCTGGGGGTACCCCTGGGACGGCCTTAGGGCTGGCCAGCAGTGGGGCTGATCCTGAGGACAGACCCACAGTGAATGCCTCAGGTGATCGGGCCTGGGACATGCTGCCTGGCGGCTGGGATGGGCTCTCATGGCCAGCGAGGCCACGGAAATGCAGGGCGCTGGAGGGAACCAGGCCTGGGGCATCAGGAAGGAAGAGGTCAGCTGAGACAGGGGTCTGGGTTTTACTCGGGTCTTCACAGGGACGGGGGGTGTGGCCTAGGATCCACTGGCTGCCTTGTGGGGGCTGCCACTGGAGCCAAGAGAGGGCCTGGGTGTCACAAGGGAGGCGGACAGCGACTCTGGCACAGGCAGGGCCACGGTGGGGGGAAGGGGAGGGCAGTGCTCTGGTTTTCACACCCCGGTCGGCCGCTGGCAGGTGTAAGCAGACTCCCGGCCGGGGCCGCGCAGGGCCTCTCCGATTCCACCCAGGACCCGGCCCACTCGCCGCCCCTCGCCTGCACGCGCCACCCTCACCATGAGATTGAATTTATAGCGGACTCCAACACATTTAAATCCATTTATTGCAAAATTACTTTTCAATAATTATATCACCATGCCGACTCTGTTGCATAATGAAATTAGCATGAGAGATATTAGAGAGAATATAAAATTATAAGAAATATTGAAATACCTCTTCCCGTCTGTCTCCATGAGGCCCCGTAGCTTAACCGGGAAGCGGGCACACCTCACGGATGGGATTGGAATGCATAGAGGGTAGTTTTATAATGTCTTTTGTATAAATTAATTATAACAGTTATTGCAGCTCTCCATTATTGGATTGAAATTTCCCTCCACCAGAGCCGATTAAGGGAGAACAGGACCGTTGCTGGTGGCCCCAGGGTGGAGGGGCTGAGGGCGGGGCAGGGGCCAGGCCCGGGCTTTGTGGTCACACAGGTCACAGTTCAAACTTGGGTCCTGCTGTGTGCCTCCAGCAAAGTGACTTAACTTCTCTGGTCTTGGGTTTCCCCTCAATTATTAAAAAAAAGAAGAAAACCACTAGTAACTCAGCCGCGATGCAGGAGGAAGAAAAGAGCGTGTGTTCACTGCTGGTAAAGGCGGTGCCGCAGTTACGTGTCTCCGCACGGCAAGCAGCTCCGGGCCCCGCGGCTCACCGCAATAGCGAATGCTGGCTTCGCGGCAGGCTTCCAGGGTCATGGATGGGAGGGCGGCTTGGTTGGGGATCTGGCTCAGGGTCTCCAGCCGCTGCTTCAGGACTCAGCTGGGGCTGTGTCACCTGAAGGCCCACCGTAGGCCAGAGGCTCCCGTCCAGGCGGCTGGTGGCCGATGGCCAGGGTCCCGGTCCCTGCCTCCTGGCCCCACATGAGCTGAGAGTCCTCACAGCCCCATGGCTGGCCTCCTGGAGCCAGCAACCCAGAAGAGCAGCATCCTCCGTGGCTGCATCAGGGGTCAAGGCTGGTGTGTCCCCCGACCCCGATTCATTGTGGGAGGGGGCTACGCGGAGGCATAAGGACCGGGAGTCCAGCATCTCTGGCCACGTCCCTCGCACCTCTCCCTGGGGTTCAGTGGGGGGGTCCCCACGGCTGGCCAGGGCACGCTATCCCTGAGGAGGGCCTGTGCTCTTGTCCAGCCCAGTCTGCTCACCCCGGGCCCGGCCCCTCCCCTCCAGGTTGGGGCCGGGCTCTGGGAGAGGGGGGAGGAGGCCCCGAGTGAGCAAGGGCAGAGGCTGGAAGATGAGGATGCAGGAGCGGGACCCAGGCCCCGGAGCCGCAGAGGCTGTGCCTGGGGGGCCGCAAGGGTAGGCCTCGGCCCCCTCCGCCCGCAGAGGACCCCACTCTGGACCCAGGGTCGTCAGTAGGGGCCCCCTCAGTGGCCTCACTCTTTAGACCTCATCCAGAGACCAGCTCTCACTTACTCGTGAGGCGGGGAGGCTGTTTACGCGGCCAAAGCCGCCAGCCCAATCAATGCGGCGCTGAGAGTAGACGACCAGCCCTGCGGCGTCTGGAGTTTAACTGCAGGACGTGCGCTTTCCGGGGGGCCCTCGCCCCTGCGTGTGCCCCAGAGAGCCCGGGGTTAATTGATGCGGCCCTTTGCTCCCCAACCACGGGAGCCCCTTAAGTTTATTAAACTAATGTGTTTCATGAAGCGCTCATCCCCAGGAATGCGATTAACAGAAAAGCGTTCCTTTCCCTGCAGTGGGACACTCCAAACCTGGGAAGAAGGCAGAGGTGGGACACCCCTAAATTTAGGAAGCAGGCAGGGGGTGCAGAGCACCAGTAGGCCACCCGTGCAGACAAACGCCCACCTGTGGCCCCAGAAGCCACGCAGCTCTTGATGCTGAGACCTGGCCTGACCAGGTCCCTCAGCCTCTTTGTCCCTGCTGCCTCTCTCCGGGTCCACATGTGGTTCTGCTCCACAGGGTGGGTGGCCAGCGGACCCCTGGACCCCAACTGAGGTGAGGGGAAAGGGCCTTCACACTGCCTACTGGGGTGGGCCTCAACACTTTCCTCTCCACTTCCCTGACTCTCAACGAAGCCCAGGGTCATTCCAGGGTCCATCTCCCAGCCCAGGGGCCCAGGGAACACAAGAATATTTCCCAGTTTATTTACTTGCTGAATGGCTAATGTTTAAGATTTTAAAAGGAGGGGGCTATGTGTGCACCCCAAAGAAGCCAGAGGCTACCTATGAAGTTTCCATAAGCACCAGAAACTGGGAGGAACAATGCATCCTTCCGTAGGAGGATGGATAAATAAGCCTTGGGGCATCTGAGCAGTGGAGTACTACACAGCAGGGACAAAGAACAAGGGCTGCCTGCACGCCATAGATGGGTCTCAGCACGTGACGATGACTGAAGTGGCCTCCCGGGGCTCCACGCGGGGGCCCCAGGACCAGCTGCCCTGCTGGATCCCCTGAGCTGCTCGCCTGGGAGGAGGCACTTTGTGGAACGTGGCTTTGGGGGCTTATTTTTTTAAGCAGAGAAGGGTTTACAGAGAAAAGACTTCATCTCACTGTCTCCAGCCCAGCGAGCTCCCCTCTCAGAGTCAATGTCGACGTTGCCCTGGGAGCCCTTCCAGAAACATCCCGTACACACACGTAAGAGCAGGTATGGCTCCGCAGGTGGAACAGACACCCCAAGTGATCGTGCTGATGGTTGAGCCAAGACCCCGGTCCAGGACAGTGAGTTTTATACCTTCAGGGGGACAGCAAGCAGGGCCTGGGTGAGGGGGTCCATTCTTGAGGGTGTCGACTAAGAAACACTTCCATTATTCATGGATTTTCCAGAAAACCTTGAAAGTCGCATTGTGGACCACCCGTGACAAGTTGTCTGCAGAAGTGTCTCCCAGGACCCAGGGTGACTGGTGGGGCCGGGAGTGAATTGAAGACGCTGGTCTCTTGTTCAAAAGCTGGAAAAGGTGACCCTGGAGAAGCCCACCCAAGGCTGCTCCTGCTCTTCTGCGGCCCCGCTCCTGCCGAGCAGAAAGTCTCACGACCCTGCGAAGAGATGCCAAAACACTGTCAGGCAGCGAAACCCGCATAACGTAAACTTACCACGTTAAGCATCTGTCAGCACCCAGTTCAGAGACAGTAAGAGCATCCGCGTTCCCGGGCAACTGCCGCCACCATCATCTCCAGAACGTTCTCATCTTCCGCAACCGAGACTCTGTCCCCATGCACACTAACTCCCCACCCCCCAGTCCCTGGCCTCCACCCCCTGCTTCCTGTCTCCGTGACCCTGACGCCTCCCCTGGGGACCACGCAGAAGCAGAGTCGCCCAGTGTCTGTCCTCCGGCGTCTGCTTATTTCCCTGAGCATCACGTCCTCAAGGTCCATCCGCGCTCCGGCAGGCGTCAGGGTTCCCTCCGTGAACCACAGTCCAGCGTGTGGACGGAGCAGGCTGTGCGTACATCACCATCGACGGGCACTTGCGTGGCTCCACCGTCTGGCCGCTGTGAATGACGCTGCTCTGAACATGGGCACAGAAGTATCTCTTCAAGTCCCTGCTGTCAGTTCTTTGCGTATAGACCGAGACGAGGGGGTGATTCCATTTCATTTTTTGAGGCAGCGTCGCACTGTTTCCCAGTGGCTGCACTGTTTTGCGCTCCCGCGGGCGGTGCTCCAGGGTCTCCAGGTCCTCATCGACGCTTGCTATTTTCCATTTTACTTACATCTTTAGAATAGCCGTCCTAATAGGTGTAAAGTGGTAGTTACCTCATTGTAGGTGTTGAGAGAGGGCATCAGAGGGCAGACACACTGAAACCATACTCACAGAAAACTAGTCAATCTAATCACACTAGGACCACAGCCTTGTCTAACTCAATGAAACTAAGCCATGCCCGTGGGGCAACCCAAGACAGGTGGGTCATGGTGGAGAGGTCTGACAGAATGTGGTCCACTGGAGACGGGAATGGCAAACCACTTCAGTATTCTTGCCTTGAGAACCCCATGAACAGTATGAAAAGGCAAGATGATAGGATACTGAAAGAGGAACTCCCCAGGTCAGTAGGTGCCCAATATGCTACTGGAGACAGTGGAGAAATAACTCCAGAAAGAATGAAGGGATGGAGCCAAAGCAAAAACAACACCCATTTGTGGATGTGACTGGTGATAGAAGCAAGGTCCAATGCTGTAAAGAGCAATATTGCACAGGAACCTGGAAAGTCAGGTCCATAAATCAAGGCAAATTGGAAGCGGTCAAACAGGAGATAGCAAGAGTGAACATCAATATTCTAGGAATCAGCAAACTGAAATGGACTGGAATGGGTGAATTTAACTCAGATGACCATTATATCTACTACTGCAGGCAGGAATCCCTCAGAAGAAATGGAGTAGCCATCATGGCCAACAAAAGAGTCTGAAATGCAGTACTTGGATGCAATCTCAAAAACGACAGAATGATCTCTGTTCGTTTCCAAGGCAAACCATTCAATACCACAATAATCCAAGTCTCTGCCCCAACCAGTAACGCTGAAGAAGCTGAAGTTGAACGGTTCTATGAAGACCTACAAGACCTTTAGAACACCCAAAAAAGATGTCCTTTTCATTATAGGGGACTGGAATGCAAAAGTAGGAAGTCAAGAAACACCTGGAGTAACAGGCAAATTTGGCCTGGGAATACGGAATGAAGCAGGGCAAAGGCTAATAGACTTTTGCCAAGAGAACGCAGTGGTCATAGCAAACACCTTCTTCCAACAACACAAGAGAAGACTCTACACATGGACATCACCAGACGGTCAACACCGAAATCAGATGGATTATATTCTTTGCAGCCAAAGATGGAGAAGCTCTATACAGTCAGCAAAAACAAGACCAGGAGCTGACTGTGGCTCAGATCATGAGCTCCTTATTGCCAAATTCAGACTTAAATTGAAGAAAGTAGGGAAAACCACTAGACCATTCAGGTATGACCTAAATTAAATCCCTTATAATTATACAGTGGAAGTGAGAAATAGATTTAAGTGACTAGATCTGATAGATAGAGTTCCTGATGAACTATGGACAGAGGTTCATGACATTGTACAGGAGACAGGGATCAAGACCATCCCCATGGAAAAGAAATGCAAAAAACCAAAATGGCTGTCTGGGGAGGCCTTACAAATAGCTGTGAAAAGAAGAGAAGCAAAAAGCAAAGGAGGAAAGGAAAGATATAAGCATCTGAATGCAGAGTTCCAAAGAATAGTAAGAAGAGATAAGAAAGCCTTCTTTAGCGATCAATGCAAAGAAATAGAGGAAAACAACAGAATGGGAAAGACTAGAGATCTCTTCAAGAAAATTAGAGATACCAAGGGAATATTTCATGCAAAGATGGGCTCGATAAAGGACAGAAATGGTATGGACCTAACAGAAGCAGAAGATATTAAGAAGAGATGGCAAGAATACACAGAAGAACTGTACAAAAAAGAGCTTCATGACCAAGATAATCATGATGGTGTGATCACTCACCTAGAGCCAGACATCCTGGAATGTGAAGTCAAGTGGGCCTTAGAGAGCATCACTACGAACAAAGCTAGTGGAGGTGATGGAATTCCAGTTGAGCTCTTTCAAATCCTGAAAGATGATGCTGTGAAAGTGCTGCACTCAATATGTCAGCAAATTTGGAAAACTCATCAGTGGCCACAGGACTGGAAAAGGCCAGTTTTCATTCCAATCCCAAAGAAAGGCAATGCCAAAGAATGCTCAAACTACCGCACAATTGCACTCATCTCACATGCTAGTAAAGTAATGCTCAAAATTCTCCAAGCCAGGCTTCAGCAATATGTGAACCGTGAACTTCCTGATGTTCAAGCTGGTTTTAGAAAAGGCAGAGGAACCAGAGATCAAACTGCCAACATCTACTGAATCATCGAAAAAGCAAGAGAGTTCCAGAAAAACATCTATATCTGCTTTATTGACTATGCCAAAGCCTTTGACTGTGTATGGATCACAATAAACTGTGGAAAATTGTGAAAGAGATGGGAATACCAGACCACCTGACCTGCATCTTGAGAAACCTATATGCAGGTCAGGAAGCAACAGTTAGAACTGGACATGGAACAACAGACTGGTTCCAAATAGGAAAAGGAGTTCGTCAAGGCTGTATATTGTCACCCTGCTTATTTAACTTATATGCAGAGTACATCATGAGAAATGCTGGGCTGGAAGAAGCACAAGCTGGAATCAAGATTGCCAGGAGAAATATCAATAACCTCAGATATGCAGATGACACCACCCTTATGGCAGAAAGTGAAGAGGAACTAAAAAGCCTCTTGATGAAAGTGAAAGAGGAGAGTGAAAAAGTTGGCTTAAAGCTCAACATTCAGAAAACGAAGATCATGGCATCTGGTCCCATCACTTCATGGGAAATAGATGGGGAAACAGTGGAGACAGTGTCAGACTTTATTTTTGGGGGCTCCAAAATCACTGCAGATGGTGATTGCAGCCATGAAATTAAAAGATGCTTACTCCTTGAAAGGAAAGTTATGACCAGCCTAGATAGCATATTCAAAAGCAGAGACAATACTTTGCCAACAAAGGTCCATCTAGTCAAGGCTATGGTTTTTCCAGTAGTCACGTATGGATGTGAGAGTTGGACTGTGAAGAAAGCTGAGCACCAAAGAATTGATGCTTTTGAACTGTGGTGTTGGAGAAGACTCTTGAGAGTCCCTTGGACTGCAAGGAGATCCAACCGGTCCATTCTGAAGGCGATCAGCCCTGGGATTTCTTTGGAAGGAATGATGCTAAAGCTGAAACTCCAGTACTTTGGCCACCTCATGCAGAGTTGACTCATTGGAAAAGACTGATGCTGGGAAGGATTGGGGGCAGGAGGAGAAGGGGACGACAGAGGATGAGATGGCTGGATGGCATCACTGACTCGATGGACGTGAGTTTGAGTGAACTCCAGGAGTTGGTGATGGACAGGGAGGCCTGGCGTGCTGCGATTCATGGGGTCGCAAAGAGTCAGACACGACTGAGTGACTGAACTGAACCGAATAATTCGTGATACTGAGCATCTTTTCATGCACTTGTCAATTTGTATATTTTCTTTGGACACATGTCTATATTTAAGTCATTGAATACAAATATGGAAATTTCTACTGTTCATTTGTTAATTGGGTTGAGTTTTCATTGCTGTTGTGATTTTTAAAGTATATTTCTGGATATTAACCTCTTATCATATTTATGATTTTCAAGTATTTTCTCCCTTCCGTAGAAGCCTTTCACTCCATGGATCGTGCTCTTTGGCACACCCAAGTTTTTCATTCTGATGATTCCAATTTGTCTATTTTTGCTTTTGTTGCCTGTGTTTTGGTGTGACGTCCAAGAAGTCACTACCAGACATAATGTCACAAAGGGGGTCCTATCTGTTCTAAGAGCTTTATAGATCCGCTGTTCTGTTCAGGTCTTTGATCCACTTTGCGTCGTTTGTATGTGGTATGAGACAAGGATTCCCCTTCATTCTAGAAGTGTGTGGACTCTCCGTTCTTGGTGTGTGGATTTCCAGTTTTCCCAGAGCCCTTTGTTGAAGGGACTGTCCTTCCCCAGTTGAACAGCCTTGGCACCATGAGTGCTCAGTTGTGTCTGACTCTCTGAAACACCAAGGACTGCAGCCCGCCAGGCTCCTCTGTCCATGGGATTTTCCCAGTAAGAACACTGGAGTGGGTTGTCCTTTTCTGGGCATCTTCCTGACCCAGGTATTGAACCTGTGTCTCCTGAGTCTCCTTCATTGCAGGTGGATTTTTCATCACTGAGCCACTGGGAAAGCCAAATGGTGAGTTTTATTTATTTCACATCATTCTAAGTAAAAAAAAAATTTTTTAATATTAATTATTAGCATGAATTTTAGCACTCACCTTTGTATTGTACAATGTCAGCTTTAAATGAGAATATAAGGATATTTAACTCATATGCAAAATCATCAAATGACACAGTTCATATTTTCTTGCTCATACATCGTATGTTTTCTTCTTACTAGAATAGTTGACAGCATTTCTCCAGGATGGCTGCTGTCCCCACGCTTTTCCAGAACCTTCCATCAAGTGGTCGAGTGCATGTCCCCTCCCCTTGAACCTGGGTGGACCTCAGTGGCTGTTCAACCAGCTGCAGAGCAACTTCAAAGGGAAGGTCACAAAAATGCCAGGTGCTGCCACCGTATTCTCTTAAACGCCAGCTGCTGTGCTGGGAAGGAGCCCCCACATGGAGAGGAGCCGAGACCCCCGCCCCCAGCCCGCTGGGCTCCTAGGCACAGCCATGCAGACGAACGAGCCCTCACTTTGTTAAGTACAAGGAGCATGCGGCCACTTGGGGCCCTGCCATGGGCACCCGCTGTCCACCCGAGTCTCAGGGGAATCCAGGAGGTCTTCCTGGAGCAAGGGGCATCTGGGAACACTCTCTGAAGCACAGGTTTACCTGCCTGAGGTGAGGAAAGGGAGTGAGGCGGTGAATGGCAAGACTGGCAGGGGTCCCCAGGACACCCCACAGAGGTAGAGGCCCAGCTCAGGACCCACAGCCGACCCCGACACTGCAGCCTCTGCCCTCCCATAGGCCCCACGTTCTCATAGGCCCCACCCTTAGGACCCGCCCTCTCACAGGCCCCATCCTCTCACAGGCCCCGCCCTCTCGCAGGCCCCGCCCCTCAAGGCCCCACCCTCTCCAGGCCCCGCCCTCACAAGACCCCCCATCCTCCCATAGGCCCCGCCCCTCAAGGCCCCATCCTCTCATAGGCCCCGCCCTCTTACAGGCCCTGCCCCTCGAGGTCCCGCCCTCTCTCAGGCCCCGCCCCTCAAGGCCCCGCCCTCACAAGGCCTCATCCTTTCATAGGCCCCGCCCTCTCACAGGCCCCATTCTCTCACAGGCCCCGCCCTCCCACAGCCCCATCCTCTCATAGGCCCCGCCCTCTCGCAGGCCCCGCCCATCTAGGTCCCGCCCTCTCAAGGCCCCGCCCATCAAGGACCCATCTTCTCAAGGCCCCGCCCCTCAAGGACACGCCCTCTCACAGGCCCCGCCCTCAAAAGCTTGGAGGGTTAGCTCTCTGTCCCTTGAACAGGGGTCCCAGGAGACAGAGTGGTGTGAGTGGGGTCAAGGGCTTCTCACCACTCGCCAATGACCACGGGTGGGTCCGCCGTCCCGCCGGCCCCTGAGCTGTCCCTCAGGTCAGCTGGGTGTCTCCAAGCTCCCCCGAGACCTCAGGTGACATCACTCCCAGCTCTGGGCCGCAGGCCACCCACCTATTCTACCCGGGTCACCCCCACGCCCTGGGGACCTCCCCCCACTCAGCCCCCCATGGCAGGTTTGCCCTCCCGCGCCTCCGCGCAGGCTGGCCCTGTCGGCCGGGCCAGCACCGTCCAGGGCGCCCCAGCCCCTGGGAATGTGGCAGCAGGCAGGCAGGAGGCAGAGGCCCTGTCCAGGGTACGTCCCGGCTCCTGGCTCCTCCGCGGAGTCTGTTTGTTTTCATAACCAATTCAATATTTAAGACCCGGCGAGCCGCTGCCTGAGCTCTCGGGCTCCCCCTTCCTTTGTCTCAGCTCCCCTCCGCCCCTCGCACCTCCTGACAAACCAAGCGGCTCTGATGGAAAATTCATTAGTGGTCCGGTCCTCCCTCCCGCCCGCGTTCCCAGGCAGCTCCGCGCCCGACGTGTCAGCCTCTCCATCCTGATTATCTGGAGACGCCAATTTCAAAGAGACATCTTAATAGTGATGTCAACGAATTAATTAGATGTGTTAATGAGCTAAAAGCAACCCAAATTAAATTAATGCAGTAATAAGCGCAGACAGCAAAATTAGCTCCAATTTCTCTAAATGATTCTGAACTGTACACAACACCTCATCTCGCTAGAACATTACCATCCCCCAAAGCTAATCAAGAACCGACGCAATTAACTGCTTAATTACAAACAGGCGCGTGCACGGGCGGGCGGACACGCACACACACACGCGTGCACTCACGCACACACGGCAGGCAGGGAGAATTCAGCCTGGGCCGGCCTAGGGGGTGGGGTGGGGGCTGCAGACCCCCCCCCGAGTAGCCCAGGTCATCATTTCCTGCCTCCTTTCCTGGCTCCAGGAGGCTCAGCCTCCCCAAAGCCAAGCTGGGCGCTGTGGACAGTGTCAGGTGTCTGGACCAGGCCAGTCAGGGGGAAGGGACAGCTGCAGGGCTCCCCCACCACCCCTGGGCATCTGCATGGAGAGGCCGAGATGGGGTTGGGGGAGGAAGGGAAGAGGAAGGAGGGGCGTGACAAGGCCGAGGGCAGGGGAGGGGCCGTGCAGCGAGTTGTTTATTGCTTGCATCAGAATCTGAGTTGCAACTAAAGAGCTAATTGTCCAGCCTGGCTGATTTCCCAGCGGGCAGGGAGAGCTGCTAATAGCTTCCAAGCCACTCAGGTATCTGATTAGCTGTAATTGCAGCTGGAGACGGGAGAGAGGTGAGGACACGAGTGGAGAAATGGGCAGGGCATGAGGCCGGGGCCAGAGTGAGGCTGGGAGGGGGCACAGGCGGGTGCAGGGCAGGAGGGGCTCTGGCCAGAGAAGGTGAGGGAGGGGGCAGAGGTGCTTGGGAAGGCCGGCCCCTGGCAACCTCTCCGAGGACCACGTGGCATACACACACCCCGTGTGGACCCAGAACCCCGCTGCCCTGGCCACACCGTCTCGGGGGAGGCCTGCACCCCAGCAGGCCCGTATGTAAAACGGGGCATAGTTCAACTCGGGGGCCGGGCATGCAGGCTGCACCCAGGACCCAGAGCCGGGTGATGGGAGTGGGCCAGGGCTGCACACAGTCAGTGCCAACAGGCAGGGGCTGGAGGAGCTGCCCCGTGGGCATCAGGCAGGTGGGTGGCGTGGCCAGGACCCCCACCCATCTCCCACCCTCCCGCCTTTTACAGAGTAGAGTTCTGTCTCCTTAGCCAAGAATGATTTTGTTCATTTCTGATCAATTCAGGGAGGAAGGAGCTGATTGATCAGCCCCTGCCAACTAGGCCCCCCTACCCCAGGCACCCCATCCCCCTAAGAGAACGGCTTTTCTCAGAGGAGGGTGGGGCGGGGTCCCCAGGAGGACCACAGATGGGGTCGGGGGCAGGGGGCTGCCAGGCCCCATCAGTCTACAAGCTGCCCTCCCCCTGACGCAGGATCCCCGAGCCCTGGCCCCCGCCCTCCTCATTTCCTAGGTGTCTTCCCCTTGTGCACATGTTCACTTGTCCATCTGTTTGTGTTTCAGTGTATTGATTGCTTTAAAATACATTCATTTCCATCCTTGCTCCAAACGAGAAGAAAGGTGACGCTACCTCATTAACCTGTCAGCCGGGCCGCAAGCTGCTAGCCCGTGGTGGCACCCTGCCCCTGGGGACCAAGGTGACGGTCACTCCCCTGCCCCTGGGAGCTCCTGGGTGCTGAGCCCCGACACGTGCACTGATGATGGGCCTAGGAACCCCTGTGTACTGGGCGCAGAGGACAAGCCAGGGAGGTGCTTTGGGGGGCAGGATGTGGGTTAGTGGGGTGGCTCAGTAGGGGTGCCAGATGTTACATGGAAGGAAAGTGGGGATCTGTTGGAGCCCCAAGGGGGTGGCCCCTCATGAGTCCCAGAGCCAGGCCTCAGCCCCCTGGCCTCTGCTTTCAAGCCTGCAAAATGGGGGCATCGCAGCTATGCTCTCAAGGAAAAAAGGCTCAGCAACTTCATGGCCAGCAGAGACTGCCACCACCCAAGGCCACCCAGGCCACAGGCCCACGGATGAGGCATCACGCAGTGGTCATGAGTACAGGCAGGGCCGTGCCCCCTGGGGCCAGAGTGTGTGGTCCCCAGGCTGGGGCCTCACTCCAGTGTACAGGTGAGGAGAGTGAGGCTGGGAGCCAGGGGTGGATACAGCTCAGGGTCACCCGGGCCTTCTGCGTGTCCCCCTCCAAGGCCAGGTGGTCACCTTTGGCCGTGGTTCCAGAACTTTATTTCACAGCAGAAAGAAAAGATTGTTTTGCTCAGCAAGTGTTCCTACGAGCTTTCTCCTCCCTGAGCAGGGGTGAGTCCCAGAGTCCCTGGGGTGGGGACAGTGGGGCGTAGGGGTAGGAGGAGCTGTGGGGCCTGCAGGGGATGGAGAAGGGGTGGGGCCACAGCTGGCCAATCCGATGGCTAGACGCGGTAGCCACGTGACCGCGCCTTGGTCTTCATCCTCCGACGACAGCTTGCGGGCTGGGGGCTTCTGTGGCCGGGGAGTGTCCTGTATCAAGGCCCAGGTGCTCGTGGGCCGTGCCGTTTGCACCCACACAGGTGCACATGCGGGCCAGCCAGCTGGCCTCGGGGAGCCGGGCGCTGGCGTCTCGGGTGCACACCTGGAGGCCTCCAGGCTCCCACAGCCCACACCAATTAGGAACTCACTCTGCATTATTTTAATTTGTCTCTGGGGCCCTGGAAGGAAAGTCTTGCGATTATTATTATATTTTGGCTGCAAACTCCAGCCACCATTATATAAATTACGTGTAATTGAATCCATCAGAGGCAGTTTCTTTTAAGCAATCATGTTTCCCCTTCCCGGACCATGGGCACCATCTCCTCACAACTGACCTCCATGCTCCTGCTGAGAACTTTCTGGCCCTTCCGAGGAGGAGGGAGGCCTGTGGACTGCCCGACCACCTCACCCACGGGGTACCTGGTGCTTTAACATCTGACTGTCGTGGGGCCCGCCCTCTGGTGCCACTTCTTGCTGTGTGGCCTGCAGCTAGTAGTCTGCCCTCTCTGAGCCTCAGTTTTCTCCTCTGTGACAGCCTCTGCCCCAAAGGGCTGGCATGAGGCCTAAAGGCGATAGATAATGCCTGGAAAGCCCTCGGTGTGGTGCCCACTGGGAGCTTCCTGCTTGGGGATCTCTGCCTCCAGCCTCCCAGCCCAGAGCACACCCACTTAGTACCGGGATCTGCTTTAATCAGGTGTGAGGGGCACGGACTTGGACGTGCCTGTCATGAAGGAAGCTCGTGTTATTGTCACGTTCCCGCAGGGCCACACAGGGAAGCCCCAAGGTCGGGCAAGAGGTCGAGTGAGGGGCACTGCGGGCCCGGGGCTGCCCTTGGTGGTCTGGGACCTGCCTGGAGACGAAGGCAGGAAGACCACAGCAGGAGGGTGCCAGCTCCTGGAGAAAGGGGTGGGTGGGCTCCGCACTGGCTGGTTTGTGTCTGAAAAGTGCACCCTGGCAGGTGAGTTTTATCTGTCTTTGCTGCTGCTGCTGCTAAGTCACTTCAGTCGTGTCCGACTCTGTGCGACCCCATAGACGGCAGCCCACCAGGCTCCCCCGTCCCTGGGATTCTCCAGGCAAGAACACTGGAGTGAGTTGCCATTTCCTTCTCTAATGCATGAAAGTGAAAAGTGAAAGTGAAGCCGCTCAGTCGTATCCGACTCTTAGCGACCCCATGGACTGCAGCCCACCAGGCTCCTCCATCCATGAGATTTTCCAGGCAAGAGTACGGAGTGGGGTGCCATTGCCTTCTCCATTATCTGTCTCTAGGACTTGGCTAACCCCGGCGGGGGCGGGGGGGTGCCTCAGCCAGGCCCCCATGCGTGTCAGAGGATCAGACAGACAGAAAATAAGGAAACATAGTTAATATGATGAAATCCAAGTGATGCGGGCAACAGAGCCCTCCGTTGGGGCCGAGAGAGGAGGCTGTCCCTGAGTGCAAGTGAGGATGCTGAGGCCCAGGGGGACCGCTTGCCTGAGGTCATGCAGGGGGCCAGGCAGGGTCTGGTGAAGACCAGCCTGGAGACCGCACGTTCCTGGGCTGGGGCTGGGGGCTGTTGGAGGACGGAGGAAGGGCTGAACGTGGGAGGCCGTGCTGGTCTGCGTCACGGGCCACCAAGGCCCTGGCCATGCGCACAAGTGCACCGCGGGGGCTCCGTCAGCGCCCGCTCTCTGGGCGACCCCATCTGCCCTGCGGGAGGTGCCATGTTGGGTCAGGGCCAGGATGGCGCCTGCCCTTCGCTGGCTGCTATGGGGCCAGCAAGACACAAGACTGCTGCTGTCACTGTGGGGAAGGGGATGGTCGACACCAGTCCTCGTGCAATCACACAGCCCTTCCGGATGCACGAGGGGCGGCCTGGGCTCTGCACTCGCAGGCAAGCCTGTCTGTCGCTGCAGCCCGCTGTGCCGCCCTAAGCGCCTTTCTCACCAGGTACCTGTGTCACTTTCCTTCCAAAGAAATTTCAAGCACTTCTAAGTGTCCAGCAAGAAAACTGAGAATCTCTCCAGGCACAAAACTGTACACAGATATTCACAGAAGCATGACTCACAATGGCCAAAATGTGGGGCCAGCCCAAACACCCATCCCAGGATGAGGGGATAACAAACACGGTTATAGGCTTCAGCTTCAGAGACAGAGGGAGCACTGAGGCCGCCACAACACGGATGGACCTTGAAGACGTGCACATGGAAGAGGAAGAAGTCGACACAAAGGACGTGCATCCCATTGATGAGAAGCGTCCAGAATGAGCAAATCTCTAGGAACGGAGGGGTGGCCCAGGCGGCGCTCGTGGCCGGTGCAGGAGACATAAGAGGCAAGGGTTCCGTCCCTGGGTTGGGAAGACCCCCTAGAGGAGGGCAGGGCAACCCACTGCAGCAGTCTTGCCTGGAGAATCCCACGGACAGAGGAGCCTGGAGGGCTACTGTCCCTAGGGTCGCAGAGAGAGGACACGACTGAAGCGACTTAGCACGCACACATGCATAGAAATGGAGGGCTGGGGGTGGGGAGGGTGGGCAGTGACTGCTGGTGTGGGCGGGGTTTCTTTTGGGGGTGACAACCCCTTTCTGGGATGAGGTGGTGCTGACCGCCACACCGCTCTGTGGCTTGCACTGAGAATGCTGAAGTGCACGCTTCAGAAAAGAGAATGGTGCGGCTAGCGTGTGAGTTCCCCGTGGCTGCTGTAACAAAGAACCACGAGCTAGGTGGCCAGAACCACAGGTCCTGCAGGCCGGAAGCCAAGGTGTTGGCAGGGCCAGCCTCCCTCCAAGGACTGTAGGGTGTGCTGCCAGCCACTCCAGGGACTCCTGGGGTGGGGGGAATCCTTGGCTAGCGGTCACATCGCTCCAATCTCTGTCTCCATCTCCCCGTGACTTCTCTTCTCATAAGGACACCAGTCACCTTGAATCAGAGCCCACCCTAACGCCCTCATCTCACTTGGATTTCCTCTGCAAAGACCTTATTTCCAGGTAAAGCCTCATTCCTGTAGTCATGTACGGATGTGAGTTGGACCATAAAGAAAGCTGAGCACCGAAGAATTGATGCTTTTGAACTGTGGTGTTGGAGAAGACTCTTGAGAGTCCCTTGGACTGCAAGGAGATCCAACCAGTCCATCCTAAAGGAAATCAGTCCTGAACATTCATTGGAAGGGCTGAAGCTGAAACTCCAATACTTTGGCCACCTGATGCGAAGAGCTGACTCATTGGACAAGACCCTGATGCTGGGAGGGATTGGGGGCAGGAGGAGAAGGGGACGACAGAGGATGAGATGGCTGGATGGCATCACTAAGTCGATGGACATGAGTTTGAGCAAGCTCCAGGACTTGGTGATGGACAGGGAGGCCTGGCGTGCTGCAGTCCATGGGGTCGCAACGAGTTGGCCACGACTGAGCGACTGAACTGAACTGAACAGGTGGGGGAGGTCAGGACATCTTTGGGGGGGGGTCACGCTCATCCCACTGCAAGTGTGAATTGTCTCAGTTATTGTTGTTTAGTCACTAAGTTGTGTCCGACTCTTTGCAACCCTATGGACAGAAGCTGTTATTTTTTCTAGAAAGTTTTAAACATTAAAACATAGAAAGAAAAGAATTATACCCCAGTGTAAGGGGCACAGAGCCTGAATCAGGCTGAGAAGTGACCAGTCTGGGAAGAGCAGACGCGACTCTCCACTGGGCTCCATAATAATCTCTCCAATAATGTCCATGAACAACAGCAGGGATGACCGGATCCCTGGCCTGCTTGTTGATCCAGGCTGCCGGGATCACCCGGCCTTCCTGGAAGGCCCGCCCCTGAGCTCTGGCCCCGCCCACCCTCCTGGCCCCTCCCGCCCCCCCACGCCCCACCCCAGGCCTGTCAGGCGCCCACGTCCCCAACTTGTAAAGTAACAACCTGTCACACGCACAACCTCTTTGCACCCAAAATGTTCTCTGATCTGTGTAAACTGCAATTGAAGCTGCAGCGCTTGATATTAATATCTTTTGTTTGTGTGTCAGGGTTCTGCAGAATCTAATTAAGGCGTGTTCTTTGCGTATCCGGGGTGTTGGAACAATTCCGCGGAGCAGACAATGCAAGCTGTTGACCTGCAAGATAAACTGCTTACGCAGGATTTGGGGGCGGTGGGGGGGCGGCACACGGCTGCTCTTTTCTGCGGGGCACCAGCCACCCACTCGCCTGTCACCCCTGGTGCCAGCGGCGGGGGCGTCTTCACTGGGGGGCGTTTATCACTGCAGCGGTTTTCTGCGTGTACTTCTGTGTATACACACGGGCATACGTGCGCACACACACAGATGCACTGGCACACGGGAGGCGGCCTCCCTGGCCAGGCGACTCCTGTCTCAACAGCACCCCCCCTCCCCCCGGTCGCCATGTCTTGAGGTGGGCCTAACAGCCCTTATCACAGATGAGGAAGCGAGGCTTGAGACGCCTGTGTTCAGGCGGAGAACGGCGACTCTGAGAGGCCTCTGAATGCCAGACAAGCCCGCGTCTGGGGGGCGGGGGGCTGGGCCTGGGCTCGGCCCCAGTCAGGTGACGACATGTGACCCAACCTTCAAGGTAGGCCCAGGTAGAACTCATCTCTCCTGGACAGACGGGGAAACCAAGGCCCAGAGAGGTCAGGGGCTTGTCTGTGACACACAGAAGGCTGGGGGCAGAGCTGGGTCCTTCCTGACCACAGCCCGGAGGCTGAAAATAAGTGTCCTTCAGTTCCAGGGCAGCTTTGAGACACCCTCCACCTATGGTCCTGGTCCCCTCTGCGGGTGACCTTGGCCAGCGCCAGACCCACTTGGACCTCAGTTACTCCCCTGGGAGGCAGGGTTGATGGGGCATCATGGCAAAGTGACCTGCCCGCCAGCCCTGCCTGACCCAGCGCCCAGTGGGGCTGCTACTGTCCCAGCTCCAGGGTCGGCAGCCCCGCTGCAGCCTTTCCCCACCCCAGTCAGGACCTGCCTGCCCGCCGGTACGCCAGATAGAGGGGTCCATTCCAGGTTGGGGGGCTTCCTTTGGGCTCCCCATCTGCAAGTTGGACCCCAGACTCTGAGAGCCCCGAGAAAAACCGGAGCCGAGGTCTGCCGAAGGCCGGATGGGGAAAGACTCCAGGACCCCGGGCTGCAGGAGGAGGAGGCCGGCCAGGAGGAGGACACGGCGGGGAGAAAGGTCTGCGGACAGCCTGAGGCCGGGATTCAGTGGCACAGGCAACCAGTGTGGCCGTGCGCGGCGCGGGTCTGCGCCCGTGTGTGCATGTGTGTGAGGGAGGCGCAGGCACGCGGCTTATGTGTGCACACAACCGGATGCACACGCACCCGTGCACATCGTGTCTGTGCGCACGGAGCACCTGCCCCGCGCACCCGGCGCGGCCTCGCCGCCCGCGCGCCTTAGGAAACGCCGCAGCGCCACCTGCTGGCTCCGCTCCGGCCGCACGGAGGGCGCGCGGCGGGACACGAGGCCCCGCCCCGGTGGCCCCGCCCCAGCCCCTCCTCCCGAGGCCCCGCCCCCAGGCGCAGGCCCCGCCCTTTGAGGCGTGCACCAGGAGGCGGCCCTGGGACTCTGAGCCACTGGTGCCTGGGAGAGGTGGGCACCCGGGTCTGAGATTCTGGGGGCCCAGCTGAAGTGGGGACCCCTGCGAGGATTAAACGTGCACCAGGGGCACAGCGCACCGCCCTGATATGGCCCCATTTTACAGATGCAGAAAACGTCACCCGCCAAGGTTCCACGGGGGTGGAGGGTGGGGGCGAAGCCAGAGTGCAGTGTGCGTTCAGCCACGACCAGCAAACTGAGATGCATTTGTTAACTATTAATTAATAGTTATTTACAAGTACCGACCCACTAGCCCTCGCACCACCTTGCAATAAGGGTGCTGGCAGCCACTCCAGGAGCTCGTGCAGAGCCCTGCCTGTATCTGGAAGTGACGGGGAGGGGTCACTCTGCCGTCCGGGCTGCTGCCAGTGCCTGACAGGAGCAGGAATTTGGGCTGGGAGCGGAAATGGTCAGGATTTCAGAGCAAAGTCAGTAGGATTGACCCCCATAGGCCTGGCTTTTCCCAGCCATAGTGTTGCGGGTGGCTAGAAAAGGTATTTTCTCAGGTTCTGTTCCTGCCGCCCACCTTCCCCCCCCACCCCGCAAGGCAGTGCAGGATGCCAGGAACCCGTGAAGGACTGAGCAGGTCCAGGGACTGGTGGTTCGGGAGGTCCAGCGTCTGGCCCAGCCCCCTGCGGGGTCCCTCCCAGCATCCATGTCAGTCCCTGATGGGAAGTCCAAGCGCCTCTGCCTGCCCAGGCCCCCACGCCCATCATCCTGCTCCAAGGGAGGGGCCTCTTGGAGAAGAAGGGGCTGCCAGGGCAGATGGTGTCGGCCTGGGTGCCAGCCCAGTTAAAGTCACCAGAGGAGCCGGGAAGAGCCTGCTGCTGGGAAAGCCTCTGCCAAGTGCATGGCAGGCCCTGCACCTGGGGGGCCGGGGGGGTCACGCCAGGGAGACCCTGAGGGGGGAGGGGGAGGGGCAGCTGCTGGCCTGGCTCGGCAATGTCCCTGACAAGCTTGACCTTGGGCGAGTCCTTCTGCCAGCCCTCCTTTCCCAGCCCCCCAGGCCCTGCTGTCCGAACTCCTGCCCACCAGCTATGTGGGCACCCAGTCACACACAGCTCCATTTGTACCCCACTGGGCTCCTGACGGGCTGTGTGGCTTTGGGCAGGTTGCTTCACTTCTCTGAGCCTCAATGGCATCATCTGGAAAATGGGCTGATGCCTGGGCTGGCTCTGGCTGGGGTGTGGGTCCAGAACCAGCCTCCGAGACCCTACTGCGGGATGTTGCGGCGACAGATGCAGGTCACTGCTGGTTCACTCTGTCCACACAGCCGGCCGGCCAGCCAGGCCAGTGGGCCTTCGTTTTACAGGTGGGACAATGGAGGCGTGGGCCTTGTGACTTCCCCATGGAAGCTGTAAACAGGGCTTGAAGTGGATCACCCACCCATCCTCAGGCCAGGCCCCCTGCTCACCTCTGCCCAACCTGGGGGCTGGCCTCGGGACCTCAGGGGGGAGGATGTCTACACAGCTCAAGGGCTGTGGTGCTGCAGAGCCCTTCAACCCGGTTTACAGACAGTCAGCCTGAGGCTGGGGCAGAGCTGGGGGAGCCTGAAGCGTGCGTGCCTCCGAAGACCACCGCAGGCTGGACATGCCATGGGCGGGACAGCCACCTGGACCCACAACCGCGTGGCATGCGGCACACACAGCTCCAGCACGCCATGGCCACACCCCCACGCTGATGACAGGCTCCCCTCTGGGGCCCCAGAAAACAGCAGGAGCTGAGGGGGCGGGGCCTGACTTCCTCCATCCTTGCCTTCAATCCCCAGCTCAGAGCGAGGAGGCCTGACACCAAGGGCTGAGGACAGATGTCCCTCCAGGCTGTAAGCATTTGCCTGATCCCCCACACACAGACACACATGCACACACATCTGCACACAGGTGTGCCCAGGCTCACACCTGCCCACCCACCCACCACAGGTGTGCCTGTAGGCTGTAGGCTGAGCTGAGCAGGCTTAGCTCTGGCTCAGCAGCTCAACATACCTGTAGGCTAAACAGCTAAACATACCTGCTTTCATATGTTCAGATGCTGGGCAGACAAATGTCCACTGCAGTTGCTGGAAGGATGGAAGGATAGGCAGGGAGGGAGGGACAGACAGACAGCTGGTGGGCAGAGACTGAAACTAAGACCGAGTACACTACTCACGCCCCCATTGTCTCCTGGTCACGACAGGTCGCTCTAAGGCCTGCTGTGAACCCATTTTACAGATGAGGAAACAGAGGCAAGAGGTAGGAATTGACTGGCAAGTTCTCGGTGATGCTCAGGACCCAGTCTCTAGGGAGGCGCCTGCCTGGCCTGGGTGATGCAGGTGGTGTTGGCACCACGGCCATGTCGATCTCGGGCCCCGGCTCCAGCACCTCCCACAGTGCTGTGCTGGGGGTCCGCCTGTTCCCCTGGGCCTGCAGGTCAGCCCAGTGGCCTGGGAACCTGCCCCACCTGTCTCTCTAGACCCCCCTCCCCACCTGGGCCGGACCCGAGGGGCTCAGAAGCAGCGCACAGCGGGATGAAGCCCAGAACTCTCCCCGCCCACAGCGTTCACAGCACACGGTACTCAGAAGCTTGTAATTAAACACTTGAGTGTCATCAGATACCCCAGCACGGGGCCTGATGACTTCATCACCAGGACACAGACCCCTCGTTTTCCTCCTCCCCACCCAGTGCGCAGTGGTGGCCCTGAGCTGTGAAGTGGGGGCAATGTTCTAGAAGAGCAGATCCCACTCACCCCACCCCAACAGGCCCCCTCCCATCCCCAGCTCTATCAGGCGCCCACCCAGGCGCCAAGGCCAGAGACAGGCGTCCTCCTGGCCCCGCTCAAGACTCAACTCCTGAGCCGCCCACCCTCCCCTCGCTTACTGTCCTGGGCTCCCAGCCCTCTCCCACCCCTCCACCCCCACCCCTGAGTCCTGTCCGGCCCACCCTGAGGGGCCCGGATGCAGCCCCTCCACCACCTCCCAAGCAGCCAGACTCATGTTCTCAAAGCTCACGTCTGATGACAGGACTCTTCCTCCAGAAACCTAGAACCCCAGCCTAAGCCCAAGAAAAGCTTTGGATAAACCCAAACGAAGGGGTGCCCTGCAAAATGCGGGCCTAGAGTCCCTCAGACCCGCCAAGGCCCTCAGAAGCAAGGACAGTCACAAAACAAAGGAGACACAGGGACGGAATGTCACGTGGGATCCCAGAACAGGAAAGGGGATTAGGGGAGACGAGGAAATCTGAGTCAAGTGTGGGGTGAACTACCAGGAAGGTACCAGCCTGGGCGTCTCAGCCAGCGCCTTCAGCCCAGCAGATGAGGTGAGGTGTTGCAGGAGTGGGGTGGTCTGTGCGTGCCCAGGAGCCCTCTGTGCCGTCTCTGCACCTGCTCTGTGAATCTAAACTATCCTAAAATAAAAATGTTTTAAAATGAGAGTGCGTACCAGGGATCCGATTAAAGGATGGTGAAATGTTCACAGCTGTTTAATCTTGGTTGGGAGTGGGGGTTTCCCAGGTGGTGCTGGTGGTAAGGAAACAAAGAAGCCTCCTGCCAACGCGGGAGAGGTAAGAGACGCGGGTTCGATCCTAGTCGGGAAGATCCCCTGGAGGAGGGCATGGCAACCCACTCCAGTATTCTTGCCTGGAGAATCCCGTGGACAGAGGAGCCTGGTGGGCTACAGTCCACGGGATTGCACAGAGTCGGACATGACTCAGCGACTGAGCTCGCAATCTTGGTGGTGAGGCAGCTAGTATCTGTTCTATTGTTTTCTGTGTGTTTGAAATGTCTCATAATTTAAACATTTAAGAAAAAACAAACCCAAATCTAATACATTACCTAGGCCTGACACCCTCCAAAAACCCCCTTAAACTTTAGGATTAAGTGCAAAATTCTTAACCTCCTCCACAAGACTGCCCAGGACTCTCCCACCCACCACCTTACCCTGACATCACATGAGGCCTGGCCAATCCCCAGCAGTTGGCCTCCATGTCACACGGGGACAAACGCCTTCCATTTTGCCTGGTTCTGGCCCCTGGACCAGGCTGCCCGCCTGCAGCTCTGGCAGATCCAGCCTTTGTAGGGAGGGGTCACAGATTCCCAGCCCCCGAGGGGTCACCTCACTGGACATCACTGGTTGTGCTGCATGAAGCTCTCCCTCGCCCAGGCCCAGGTCTGGGGTCCACCTGTGAGGCAGGCGTTGTTCTCCCATTTCACAGACGGGAAGCCAAGGCCGCCCAGTGATTAGAGGGGTGTGAGCCAGAGGCCGGAGTCTGCCCCGTGGACCAGCGCTTTCCACCTCGCTGCCTTCCTGGCCCTGGTTTCCCACCTGTGAAGTGTTTCCAGGGCCACAAGGCCAGCCTGGGTAGAAGAAATCTTGGGGCCCTTGTATTCTGGGCCCTGTTACCTCCCAACCCTTGGGTGAAGGACACCATAGAATTTTACTGGGCACCTACTATGCGCCAAGCCCTGAGTTTACAATAGCGATGATTCAAGTCCCTGGTGGGGCTTGTGTTCTGGGGGGGCGTGGGGGGCGACTGGCAGTACATAAGCAGGCGCATACTGTACTGACTGGAGGTCTCTGAAGAATGCAGGAGGGCAGGGGGCTGGGAAATCACGGTGGTGAAGGGGGATGTCCCAGGAGGCCCCCTGCAAAACCAAGACCTCCTTGAGCAGGAGAGGGAGTCCAGCAACAACTCAGGGAAAAGCATCACCGGCCAGCGAGAGCAGGTGCAAAAGCCCTGAGGCAGGCGCTCCTCTGCTCTGTTTGAAGACAGTAGAGAGGCCAGTGCGTCTGCAGCAGAGTTGGGGGACTCGAGGAGACTAGGGCCTCCTAGGTGACAAGCCCCCTGGTGGGATGCCCATGGTCCCAGGTCACACAGGACCAGGCTGCTGGGGTCTGAGGGCTGGCCAGCTGGTGGGCCCTGGACATCCTGGGTGCCACCTGCACCAGGCTCGTCCGCTGTCTTCAGAAGTCTCCCTCTGGCTTAGTGAATGTCCCCGTGCCACCGCCCATCACAGGACGGGCAGGGAAATGAGGGCTGGTAGGAGGGGTGGCCAACAGTCTTCCGAGTCCGGGCAGGCCAACTTCCATCATACCAAAGGGAAACTGAGGCTCAGAGGAGACTCAGAACAAGCTGCTGGGACTAGCTCTTGGATCCCCTGCTTTCCCGGCCACGTGTGTACAGGTAGGCAGGCAGGTGCATGGCTTACCTGCTGGGCAGGTGTGACGGGGCACAGCCGAGCGTTCTGATGGGAGAACCAAAGTGCCAGGCAGAGCTAAAGGCCTTACGAGGCCAGCTGGGTCCACCAACTGGGCTTCCAGAAAGGGAAACTGAGGCCCGGAGCAGGCCGGCCAGCTCCCAAGATGCTCCTGGGCCAGACGTGCCCCTTCTTCCCGCCGTGTCCCCCCGGCCTCGCGACCAAACGACGCCTGGCCGGGGGCTGCGGCCCACCGTGGACTCACCCTGCCCCAGCCCCCAAGGAACAATTTACCTTTCAGAGCCGGTCCAAGATATTAATTAAGATAAATCTACCTCAATTTTGAGATTCTCTTATCATGTAATTTATCAAAATTATGTTAATTATTTCTGTAGGGCAGCAAAATTATTACCTCTTTTGTGTCTGATTTGTATTAATATTCATAATTTAATAATTCAGCATCCTGGCCATCTGGTCCGGGAGCGGCTCCCTTCCCTCCCTCGGTCCTCGCAGGAGCATCCCCACGGCACCATCCATGTCCCCGGGGCCCAGGCTCCCTGGTCCCCGCACCTTCGCGTGTCCAGTCCTGTGGCCGCCGCCCCCCGCCAGCCCGCCGGCCCGGGGCCCCGTGGCCTCAGCCCGCCGGTTGACGCGCAGGTACCGCGCACACACCGCCACCCTGCTTGGCAGGTGAGCCGAGCTGAATTGACATTTTCCACACTTTGTGAGTTTTACACTGTAATTTGACATAATTAATGCCTACATTACTGCTGATAATTTAGCTAGTTAATTAAACTCGGAGGAGATAATTAAGGAAAGGCTACTGCTTGGATTGCTAATTGTTTTTGTCATTATTTCAGGGGCCGACAGCTGCCAGCTGAGTCATCCTGTTTTGTCAGCTGACGGGTCACGTGATACGGGGGTCCCCTGGGGGGCCCCCCCACTTCCAGGGGAGGGAGGCACGCAGCCGGCTACCTGGCTGCTGCCTGGAGCCCCGCCAAGCACTGCAGGCTGGTCCCGCCCCTCCTCCCTCCCCCTCCCCCCTCCTCCCTCCCCCTCCCCCTCCCCCCTCCCCCCTCCCCCCTACTCCCTCCTCCTATTGAGGTGACAGCCACCCCCACTCGGACTACTGGGCCTGGGGTCACTCCAAGGTCAGCCTGACCAAGCCGGGGGAGGAGGGCAGCCCTCCCAGCCCCGCATCCACGCCCATGGGCTGACGTGCCCGGGCAACACCCCAGCCTTCTGCAACGGGCAGATAGAAGGGGAGACTTCCTGGGCCTGCTGGAAGTCAGCATATATTATCCCACGAGGCGGAGAAAGACTGGAGACCGTGGGAGCAGGTAGGGGGCGGGACTGTGCGCCCAGCTCTTTGACGTCCATCAGCAGGTGGAGCTGGGCTTGGAGAACTTCTCTGACTCTGCTCCAACCCTCCCAAGGGTGGAGGGCTGCCCACCCCCTGTGGCAGGCAGACCTGAGACCAGAGGAAGGGGGGCTGCTGAGACCCCCGCCGCAGTCCCCGACGAGCCGACAAAGCGCACAAGGCCGCCTGCACGCAGCACAGCGCGGGGTGTAACGCCGTCACTGGGGTCTCCACTCTCAGGGGAGCCAGGGCCCTGCTCCAGGTCGTACCGTGGACCCGCCGTGGGCCGCAGGGAGAGCAGGGGGCTCAGGAGGATGGGCTCTGAGTCCCGGGCCATGCTGCCACAGACGGGGGGCAGCCCCTTCGTTCCCTGAGCAGGCCCTGAGGGACTGTGTGACTGCGTGGTCAGGGCCAGGTCATCATGTCCGTGGTGCCCACAGTCTGTTTGGGGCACACACGGGCAAGGGGAAGGACTGCACACGTAGCTTAGGGGGCTCGACTTGGCTATCAGAGCATGCAAGGCAGAGGCTCAAACAATCCTGGTTTATTATCCCTTAGAACAAGAAGTCTCCATATAAAAGGTTCTAGATTGGCTAATTCAGGGCAAGGCAACAGCCATAGGATGTCGGCAAACACCCAGGAGCCTTCCCTGTTTCTGCCCTGCCAGTCACTGTGGGGTGAGCGTATCTTGCCTCATGGTCCCAAAGTGGCTGCTGTGGCACCGTGAGTCGCACGTCCCACCACGGCCCCCACACCCCAGGCGGCGCCCAGCAAAGACGGGAGGGCAGTGGTGTCTCACAGAATCATACGACTGTCTTAATGGGAGGTTTGCAGGGAGGCCTAGAAACGTGGGCTTTTCTCCTGATGAGCCTTCTACTTCCTTTCTGCTTTTGGCAAGAGCTTTAGCGTGGACCATGAGAACTGGCTTTCCTCCCACAGCAAAGCCCCTTCGTGGAATGCCTCATCAGCTGGGATGAAAGCTCTGTTAGCAAATCCTCAACGTCCTTCCTCTAGCTTTTGGGTTGGCTACCTTCACCTCAAACTCACCTCTTTCATAAGACTTATCAGAGGCCACAAGAAGCAGTCCGTTAACACT
The DNA here is from genome assembly GCF_019923935.1 of Bubalus bubalis. NCBI lineage: Eukaryota > Metazoa > Chordata > Mammalia > Artiodactyla > Bovidae > Bubalus > Bubalus bubalis. Next base: position 796,151 of record NC_059180.1, read on the forward strand.
GATATTCTGAGTATTTTCCTAATATTTCCCCAGCTTTGATGAATCTGTGGTCTGGAAGCTAAGGCAGCACAGGTTAACAGCTGCATCTAGTTTTCCATGAGTTCATCATTACGATCACCAACTTCCCAACCAGAGCGCCGGGCCTCACTGCCCACCACCCACCGGCCCTCCCGCAGACAAGGTCCACGTCTGAGGTTCTGCTAGGGGCCACACCTCCACTCCGGGAAATAAATTCCCAGTCATCTACAAATACCAGAAAATCTGAGTAAAATGAAAAGGGGATGATTTTCCCATACGGAGTAGGTTGAATGATGCCCCCTAAAACTTCATGTCCACCAGGAACCTCACGGTGAGACTTTATTGGAAATGGGGTCATCAGTGGGGGCCCTGATCCTTGTGAAAGGAGGCATCTGGACCCAGACCTGCATACCAGGCAGCGGCTGCAGAAAGACTGGAGTGATGCAGCCACGTGCCAGAACGCCGGGGATTGCTGGCAACACCAGAAGCTCGTGAGAGACCTGGAACAGGCCTTCCTCACAGCCTCAGAGGGAGCTGACCCACAGACACCTTGGTTCCGGAACCGGGTACTTTCTGGCTGCACCACGTGGCTTGTGGGATCTTAGTTCCCTGAGCAGGGATTGCGTCCGGGCCCTCGGCAGTGAAAGCGCAGAGTCCTAACCGCTGGACTGCCAGGGAATCCCCAAATTTCTGTTTTTCAAGTTAGCAAGTTGGTGGTGCTTTGTTTTCGCAGCCCTGGGAAATTCATACATGGTAAGAAACCCAAAGATACGGAGGTTCTGCATGTGTGCTAAGACTCTCAGTCCTGTCCGACTCTTTTGTGACCCCGTGGACTGCTGGGCTCCTGTGTCCATGGGGATTCTCCAGGCCAGAGTACTGGGGTGGGTTGCCACGCCCTCCTCCAGGGGATCTTCCCCACCCAGGGATCGAACCCTGGTCTCCGCATTGCAGGCGGGTTCTTTACCGTCTGAGCCTCCCAGAGCCTCCTTTAATGGGGATGAGAATGGCCATGATTGGCTTGTACTAAGTATGACTCATTTCCTAGGGTTGGGGAGGGGGCTATCTACCCTGAGCCAAGGATACCGAGAGCCAAGGATACCGAGAGCCGTCTACCCTGGAGGGGGACATCCAGACGAAATGGAGAAGCCAGCAGGGTCTGCTCTCAGGACACACAGGGCCCTGGGAGTGAGTGGCACAGGGTACGCTGTGGGGCCTCTGGGCGGCAGCGGGTGGGAACAGGCCCCCTGTGGGGACTGGACAGTGGCCACTCAGCCCGGCTCGCAGCAGCCTGGTCAGAGCGCCGCTGGCCCTGTGATAAGAGGAGAGGTGGGGTCTGAAAGGAGGGCGGGGCGGGGGTGGTGGGCGAGGGCGGTGTCCGCACCCCTGGAGGTGGGCAGGCCAGCGCAGGCAGACGTCCCTAGCGGGCAGGTGGGGTCATAGCGAGCCACTGGCATGGGCAGCAGCCCTGACCGCTGGACAGAGTCAGGCCATGGCTGCGAGGGCCAGGCATGCGGTGGTGAATTCCCTAGCAGCTGTGCTAAAAAGGAGAGCAAGAGACAAAATCAGTCTCGTAACATACCTTATTGAACCCGCTATGTGTGAAATGTCTCCATTTCAACATGTGATCAACATAAAATGCTCTGAACGGGCGGTCCTGTCCTTCCTGTGGGCGCAGTGTGGGAAAGCCCGCCCGCCTCTCACCCTGGGGGTGAGCCTTCCCCGGGACTGGCCAAACAGCAGGTGCACGACGCCCCCTCCCCCAGGCCGTCTGAGCATCCCTCTCCCCTGGACTGGCGAGCGGGGGGCTCTGCCGGAACTCAAGGCTGCAGCCCAGCTTCTTCTGTCCCAAGGAAGCCCAGCTGCACTCAGGCTCACCCCTGCTGTTCACCTACCTGCCCACCCTCCGACCCCCAGCTCCAAGGGGCTTCCTTCCCCCGCTGCACTCCCCCGGCCGCTCAGCTTGTCCCTCACAGTACCACCAGTTCCTGCCTCTCCCCCGCTGTCCTAGAGACATTTTCCCGCTAAGACCCCCCTGTCCCCCTGTGGAGCCTCGGACCCTGACCCCAGCCCCCTACTCACAGAGAGGGGCGGGTCCATCCCGGGGGGCCAGCCCCAGAGCCAGACGCCCCCCTCCCCTCTCTCCAGCAGGTCTTCCCGCCTCAGTAAATGAGAGGAGAAATGGCCCATACGGAAGTGTCATGTTCTTAAAACCACTGATGAAGTTTCACACAGCCGTATGAGAGCGAACAGAACGGTTTTAGCTTTTTAATTTAATACAATATAATTTCAATTTGTGATGAGATAAGATGTCCTGGAGATTGCATTCCGATCGGATTCCATCCTCACGGACTTTGGGAGGTGTCAGCGGCTGCAGGTGAGATGTGTGTCGGGGGGACGTTCTTTACTAGCAGCATAATGTGCCAGCGGCCATGCCATCTGCCCTCATCAGGGTCCTGGGAGAGCCCGTCAGCACAGACTCTGGTACTCTGGGACAGGACGGCCGGGAGAGGCACCCGGGTGGCCCTGCAGAGGGCTCCCAAGCCCGCCGGCCCCCGGGCGCCCGCCTCTGCTGGAAGGCGTGGGAGGCGGCACGGGCAGGCCTGAGTCAGAGCTGTGTTCTTGGGGGTGAGCGGGACCCACAGCAGCCTCAGGGGGCGAGGAGGCCCCGTTTGCACAAGGCTGCACATGGAAAGGCAGCGTCCACAGCACACACGGGGCAGGAGGAGGGCCAGGACCCCGTGTTCCCGCCGCACCCCTCCTGAGGGGCTGGGAGCCTGTGGGCCGAGGGGGTGTCCACCCAGAGCTCACGTCCACTGCCCACACAGCGCGCTCTGGGTCCCCGGGCTCCAGAGTGCGCTGACCTGACAGCCAAGCTCTGAAGCCCCCCTTGGGGTCTTCACGAGCCCCCATGCACGAGTGTGCACGCTCCTAGGTCCACCCCTGCGTCTACCATGGGCAAGGAGACCCCTCCCAGGGCAGGGCAGGCCCCGTGGGGAGAGAAGAGCGTGGCCCACGGGCTCCGGGGAGGCCCCTCCCCTGAGCAGACCGGGCCTGACCTCTGGCGCCTTCGCACTGACTCCACCAGGAAGGGCCGCGGCCAGCCCTGGGGTCAGTGGTACAGCGGGAACTCGGGCGGGCTGGTGGAAGCCGGGTCACACCCTGCGTGTGTCCTCTAGAGGCCTGGGCAGCCCTTTCTTCCCAGGACGCCCAAGATGCTGAGAGGTGAAAACGTGCCCACGGCAGTGACCACAGAGACTTGTCTGTGGGGCGACTGTGGCTCCTGCCTGGGCCAAACCGGACAGGGCCCCTCCCCAGTGAGTCCCCAGACAGGAGGGGGGCCGGGAGGGGGCCCAGGCTCTGCTCCCCGCACCTCCCAGATGGAGGCTAAGGACACCAGAGTCCAGGCCCCGCCATGCCCGCTGTGCGAGCTGGCCATCCTCCAGGATCCACCACCTTCCCGGCAAAGGCGGCGCTGCTCACCTGACTCCTCGGCTCCCGAGACGGGCCTACTTCCCGAGGCCACGCCTGCACCCTAGCCCCCAGGGTCGGACACACCCTGCCGCCAGCCCTGCCCTGCCAAGGACGGCTCTGTTGACCCCTCCTCCTCCTGCCTCTGATCCAGGGGGGCCCTTCCCCCTTCTAGGGTGGGAGTGGAGATGGCTGGGGGATGGGCGCAGGGAGCCCGGGGCATCTGTGGGAGGGACCAGGCCAGCCTCAGCCCCATGGACATGGCTGAGGGAAGCGGGTCGGGACCAGCCAGTGGGGGTTGCGGGGGTGAAGGAGGCGGCGGGGCCCCACTGAGGTCTCCACTGTTTACAGCTACTGAGCCTCGTGTGCGTGCTCGTCCCCCACTCCTGCCCACGGGCTGTACTGGGAGGGGGTCCCCAGAGGGAGAACCTCTCTCTGACACTCCAGGGGGCCCAGGGCTCCCCAGGCTGAGTGCCCTCTGGGCCGGGAGGCGGGGCCGCCAGCCCTGAGATAGCCCAGAAACCCCAAGGCCTTGACCCCTCCCTGGCTCCGTCAGGTCCGAGCAGGGTAGGAGGGGCCGCCCACCCCCTGGGCACTCTGCCCACCTGAGCCCACGCAGCTCTCCAGCCCTGGGCAGCGCCCCCCACAAGGCAGTTCTGCGCCAGCCCGGGGCTCAGGCCAGCCCTGTCCGGGGGCCGGGGAACCCCCAGCAGCATCGCAAGCCCCTCGCTCGGTGAGAAAGCTCAAGCCCAGGAAGGGCGGCGAGTGGGCCAGGGTCACATCCCGAGGTGGGCCTCACTCATTCACTCACCCGTGTGCTCGGCTCATTCGTGTGCCAGGCGTAGTCCTGGGTTTGGGACACGGCCCAGCTCCCTCACTCAAGGACATGGAACGCCCACCTTAGGAGACACAACACCTAAAGCAGGGTGGCCTCCAAGGGCCCCACGTGGGCCAGGGCGGTGGGCAGCCGGGGGCTCAGGGAGCCTCTTTGAGGAGAGCCCTATCTTGGAGCCAGGCTTGTGGAGGACGGGGCTCCAGGCGAGGGGCGGTCAGGGCCTGCCGCACGTCTGCCCCGGTGGAGGCCGGGGCAGTGGAGGCTCCGGCGGCAGCAAAGGAAGGCGGCCAGGTGGGAGGCTCCCGGTGGGCTTGGAGTCCGGCAGACAGGAGCCCCTGCTGGGTCACTTCCCCCTTCCTCCTGTAGCCACGCTGGCCCACTCCCCACCCTGAGCTCCCCTCACACCCCGGACCCTCCACACAGCCAGGCCTTGGTTCGAGCATCGCCTCTGCCCTGAAAGTCCGTCAGTGAGGCCCCAGGCCAGCGTGTGGGCCCCATGAGGGCCCCCGGGACACAGCCGTCTCCAAACACACAGCCCAGCACCGTGTCCAGCGATGGGGCACGGCTCCTCCGGGCCACGTCTGGGAAGAGAAAGGCCATACTGAGAGCCTCCCGTATGCACAGGTGGGTCTCAAAGCCCCAGGAACCTCCCAGCACATGTGGGCATGGGTCCAGCTAAGCCTCCCGCTCAGCGCTGTGCCCACTGCACACTGCCGTGCCCACTCCTGTTGGTCTGTGGGCCCCTTGCAGTCGTTGGGGCCCCCTGGGGCGGGAGCACCAGCTGAATTCTCCTCCAAGTTGGGGGGCCGCAGTGAAGCCAGGCCCCACCTATATGCCTCGAGGGTGGTCCCTGCGGCCCCTCCTGCTCTGGCCCCGATGGAATGCATGTTGTGTGACCTGGTAACTCCTCGGCCCCCAAGGACACCGCCAGGCTTGACCTGCCATGACCGGGCGCTGGCCCCCGGGTGGACAGCAAGCACAGCCTGCCAGCAGCTCAGACCCTGGGGTGTGACCGCCAGCAGGGGCTCTGCTACCTTGAGCCCCCCAGCACCCCCAGGGGGGCCTCCAGGGCCCCAAAGAGGAGCCATGATGGAGGGCAGCCCCCTCTCCCCGGGGGTGCCTCTGAGGTGCGTGTCCCCACCAGGGCTGTCCCCTAACGGGCTGGACAACCTCACACGCGCCGGGAGGAATCCTTCCCACCCCGTCTCAAGATGCCCTGTGCACCTGCCCATCCGGGCTCCCGGGTCATGTGGAGGGCACTGCCACTGGGGTGCTGGAGCTGGGCTGCAGGTTCCAGCCCCAGGCCACACCTAGCTTGCTGTGTGACTCCAGGGGGCTGGCCGCACCTCTCTGAGCCCGTCTCCTTGTCAGTAAAATGCAGCTATCGGCTCTGCTGAGTGGCCCTCTGCTTCCCCCTGGTGGTGAAGAGGCCGCACTGCCGCAGGGGCCCGCGTGGGAGGATGGTGTGGGGGCTGGCACTCAGGGAGGGTCAGGCTGACAGCCCTGGGGCCCTTCCCGGTCCTCTTCCTAACACGCAAGGGCCCCCGGCCTCTGCTCAGAGCCACCACGGTGCCCAGTGCCTGCGGAAGGACGTCAGGCTGCCCTACCTGGCCGAGTCCCTGCAGGGCCCAGGCCCCACTGACCGCCCAGGGCTGTCCACAGCCCCCCATCACCCCGCCCTCCACCAGGATCTGGCTGCTATCCAGGGGTCGGCAGGAAGTCTCTGAGCCCCTCGACCCACTGCTGGGCCAGGCTCAGCCCCGTGACCCCACCAACCTCACCAGGAACACGCAGCCCATCGCTACCAGAGGCTTAGGGAGGGCAGGGCCCTGGCCCAAGGCTACGCGGCTGAGCAGCACAGCCGGGACCAGGAGTCCACCTCTGCGCCAGGCAACACCCTGCCCTGTCAGGTCACATCCTGACTGCGGTTCCCCAGACCCCAGCGGAGACCCCCACAGCCCGTGAGGACAGAGCTGAGAGCCGGTGGGCCCAGCACATTCAGCCAGGGGCTCCCATCCCCACGGTACCTGCGGGGCCCTGCTGCCGGGTGGGCCCTGCCGCCGGGTGGGCCCTGCCGCCGGGTGGGGAGTGTCCGTGCTTCGCTGTTGCCGAGGGTCCCCAGGGCGGGACCACCATGGTGGGCTCCGCGGTGGCTGCAGACCCCACAGGAAGACACGGCTGTGACCCGCCATGCCAGGCTGGGAGGCTGAGCCCTGGGAGGGAGGCTGACTGCAGTCCAGGGGCCCGGGCTGGCGCTGCCGAGGACGCAGGTCTGGGCTGCGAGAAGCTCTGCTCCCTCAGGCCTGCCCTGAGGGACCGTGGCCCCCTTACCCGGGGTCGGGCAGGGCGGTGCCTGGCTCTCCCTTGCTGGACGCCAGGAACGCGGCCCACAGGGGCCCAGCTGGCCTTTACCTCAAAGGTCAAAGTCACAGATCTAGACGGGGATCCCACGAGGGGTGTGGGGGCCAGCAGCCGGTGCGGTTTGCAGAGATCCGGCCCTGCCCTGGCTCCTGGAAGGCTCACGTCTAGCCTGTCTGCGCCACCAGGCCAGGAAGGAGCCAGCAGGCCCATCCCAGAGGGCCCAGGCTGGGTCCAGAGAGGCTGTGAGCGCCCTAGGCCACAGGCCTGTCCACGCAGCAGTAGAGGACGGTGGCTGAGACCTCTGGGCTGCCAGGAGCTTGGGGCGGGACGGGACACGGAGGCCAGGCCACGCGTCAGTTTCTTTATTGAGGTGCCCGGGACCCCGCAGAGGGGGCAGCGTGGGTCCCACCCTGCCCGCAGGTGAGGGTCCTGCAGTGCCGCCAGGCGGCTACTCGGGGGTCCTGCTCCGGCTCTTGGGGGACCAGATGCTGGACAAGCGGAATCTGGGCTTCTTCCTCTGCTCCTCGCTGCTCCTCTGCAGATCTGGGGGCGGACACAGGGGCCTCGCTCGCCCACCTGGAGGCCGGCTCCCCACCGCCTCCCACCCGCGAGGCCTCCCAGGCCCCAGCAGAGCCCACCCACCGCCCTTCCCAGGGGGACGCGCCGAGCGCCTGCCTGGAGAGCACCCGCCGGGCTGGGCGCCTTCTGGGGGACGAGGCCTCCCCTCGCCCCGACCATGGGACCCCTCAAGCCCGGGGGACTCACTGCCTCAAGGTGAGCCTTCCTGACCAAGCGCCTCTGTGGCCCGCGGGCCAGCCGGCCCCCTCCCTCCCACAGGCCCCGCCCCGATGGCCCGCCCCGCCCCACGGGCCCCGCCCCCCTGCGCCGGAGCCCCCAGTCACCCAGCTTCTGGATCATGCTCTGCAGCACCTCGTCCTCCTCCTGCTCCCTGAAACGGAGCGGCCGTGAGGGCACGCGGCGGCGGGGGTGCGGGCGCCCTCATACCGCCCAACCTCACCAGCCCTCTCACCACCTGCCGGCGGGCCACACCACTGAACCACCCTCTCCCGCCCCACGCAGGTCCCCGCTTCTCCGCCCGGCAGGACCTGGGACAGTGACCGGGGTCAGAAGGGCCGGCGTGCACCAGGGGTTTCACTAGGGGAGACCCTGGGAACCGGGCTGCCTGGCAGGGCCCACCCTCAGCCTCGGGACCCACCTGCAAAATGCACAGGGTGGGTCTCCTCCGGCTGACCAGAAGGAGAGGTCCTGAGCCCCCCTCACCCAGACCCCCCTGGACCCCCTCACCTAAGCCGGTCCTCATCCAGGAAGTCGATGATGTCGCTGCGGCTGTTGACCGTGTGCACGTACTGGTCCAGCAGATCCTGCTCCCGCTGCCGGTCCTGGGGGGACTTCAGACCCTCTGCGGGGACAGCTGGCATCAGCGGAGCCCTGTTGTCCCCACCCTGCTCAGGGACGTGGTGTCCCCACTCCCCAAGGGTCAGGCTCCTCCCCTGACGGAGAAATGGGGGGGTCCCTGGGCCGTGAGGGGCAGTGCTGGCTGAGGGAGCAAGTGAACAGCGCCTGAACGGGAGGCGGGCGCTGCGGGCCCCTCCCGGCTGTCACAGCCAGGCACTCAACACCGCCCGCCCCGCCCGCCGTCCCAGACACGGTGGGCTCGCAGCACTATGGCAAGGGGCGGGCAGGCCTGCCAGGACCCGAGCCCCAGCCCTGAACTCAGCTGCGGGAACCACGATGCCAACAGACTCTTGTCAGCTGCTCCCGGCACGCCCCACACAACCCTCACCACCACCGAAGGAGAGGGTGCTAGAATCTCCATTTTCCAGGAATGAAACCCAGGCACAGAGAGGCTGAGGAGCTCAGCCAGGCAGCCAGCCAGGGGCCCAGGGAAGCCCACACCCCGCGCCCCGCAGCCCCGCCCCGCGCTGCTGGTTGGACGCACCCGGCTTGGCCATCAGCCGGCGCAGCTCCCCTTCGAGGTCCAGCTGCTGCTCCTCCAGGCGCTGGTCCCTGGCCCTGCCAAGGGTGTGTGGCTGTGAGCCTGGCCGCCTGCGAGCACGCCCACGAGCACACCCACAGGCATACCCGTGAGCACACTCCGTCACAAGCACGCCCATGAGCACACCCACGGGCATACACATGAGCACGCATGTGAGCACGCCCGTGACTACGCCCACGAGCACACCTGTGAGCACACCCACGGGCAAACCCGGGAGCATGCCCGCAAGCACACCCATGAGCACACCTGTGTGTGCACCCGTGTACGTGCACGGAGAAGGCCCCTCCAGGGGGCCACGGCCAGACACTCACTTGTACATCAGCTCCGACTCCAGCCTTAACAGCAGCTGCTTCTCGTGGACGAGCCGGAACCAGTCCACCATGAGGGCATCCTCTGAGTCATCTACAGAGAGGAGCGGGCTGGGCGCAGGCGGGCCGAGGCGCCCAGGGCCACGCTGGGTGAGGCCAGGTCAGGGTGCTGGGTGGGGAGGGGAGGCCCGACCGGGGGAGGGAGGGGGGCCCAACCCGGGGTGTGGGGGGCGCTCACCCCCCTCAGCCGCTCGCAGACGCTTCTCCAGCTCCACGCCCTGGAGCTCCAGGGCATCCAGCTGCCTCTCAATGTCCTGCACTTGCCGCTGGATCTCAGGCGGCATGTCGTCGGGGTGCAGCTGGGGATGAGCGGGTGGTGAGAGGTGGGGGGCGGCCGTGGGTCCCGGGGCTGAGCTTCTCACCCACCCGTGCCCCAGCCCACTCACCCTGACTGGGGAGGCTGCCGACTTGGCAGGCAGAGCAGCTACGCTGGCCGGGCCTGGAGGCCTCCCTGGGGAAGGGGCAGGACGAGCCTCTTCAGGCACCAGGCCCAGCATGACCCAGACGTGGTCTGCAGTGGGGCCCACCCAGCCCTGCCCCCCGGGACGCCCTGGCATCCTGGTATGCCTGCCATGCCCAGCAGCCCCTGCTGGTGCCTGAAGAGTGTGAGCTGGCAGACACATCCCAGGAGACCCTGTGCTCACTCGGGCCCTGCCCTCCTCTAGGTTGGCAGCAAGGACACCCTGCCAGCACCCCAGCCACCCTTCCCACAAGATGCCAGGAGCAGACGCCCCATCGCTGCCAGGGTGACTCAGGTTCCAGGAGGGAGGCAGGGCCTTGATCCCGTCCTGGGGCCCAGCCCAGCTCCTCCAGACCTCCAGCCCCACCTCAGATACACAGAGCCCAGCACGTCCAGGTGCACTCGCCTCTGCTGGCACTGGAGGCTTGTCTTCCTCCAGTCTAGGCTTCACGAGCTCCTATGCATCCTCCAAAGCCCCACGGGGCATGTCCTCCAAAGGATCCCAAGCAGGAACGCGGTATGCCCTGGACTCACCTGGTTTGCCTTGTGGAGGACCTTTCTCCTCCTCCTTCTGGCTCTGGGCAGGGCCTTCCTTCCTCGACGGTTCAAGCTGCAGCCAGTCGCCAGAAACATCCAAGCTGGCAGGGACGGCCAGCTTCCTGAGAGGGGATGCAGACGCAGACGCGGCTACCCGTGGTGGGGACGAGCCATGTGTCAGGCTGGTAGGCCCAGGCCCTCCCCCTCCTGCCTTCCTGAGCTGGGGCCCCTTGGAGGGGTGCCCACATGGGTGTCAGGCCACGATCCACGTCTGCCCGGCTGGCCCCGTCCATGGGAGGGGAAGGGGACAGAAGCCTGGCCCTTGAGAGCACAGCCTTTGAGAGGGGACCTGCTTGGGGAGGCAGAGCGCGGCTGGGAGCAGACACGCACAGTCACGCCTCACACACGCACGCCCGCCCGCCAGGACCACCGGCTGCTCTGCCCCCGAGGAAAGGGCCCGCTAGACCAGGGCTGCCTGTAGAGGAGGGTTGGGGGCCTCTGGCTGGCAGTACCTGGGAGGCTGGCCCCGGGGCCGGCCATGCCTGGCGTCCTGTCCACCCGCACAGAGTTCAGCGTGATGCGGATGCCCCCCTTGGAGCTCCCGGACGCCTTCCCGGCTGCATCACCTGCCCTCGGCTCTCCCAGGACCTGAGGTTCCTTTGCCTCCGGGGCCCTGGGCAGAGAGGCAGGAGGTCAGGGGAAGGAGACAGGCCTCCCCACACCCTGTGCAGACCAGTCTGAAGCACGCGTGCAGCTCTCGGCCCCGACGGTCTCACCTGGAGAACAGATGTGTGTGCACAGGTGTGAGCGTGTGCTCAGGTGCACACGGCCGATGCACACACGGCCCCCTGCCTGGAGCATGTATGAAGATGGGTCCCCCGCAGCTCACACAGGGAGGCCACCCCGCACCGCGGGCCTGCAGCGGCCCTCTCTCCCTCCCTGCCCCTCTCTCTGCCAAGCCTACAGTGAGTGGGGGTCCCAGATCAGCCCTGGGGGGATGCACCTCGGGTGCTCTCCTTCCCTGGGGCCTCCAGGCTGGCTCAGTGAGGATCTGAGGGTGCTGGTGGCCCCTCCCTGGAGCCGCCTGACCCCCCCGAGGCCAGCAGCCTGAGGGCACATGGCCTGTCCCCTCAGGCTCCCGCTTCCACAGCTGACCCGCACAGGCCAAGGGCACACAGCCCTGCCATGGGTGCCAACTGGCCGCCGTGTGGCTGGCCTGTGAGAAGCGCCTGCTGTGTGCCTGCCCGGTGCCCGCCCTGGCCACAGGCGGGGGAGGCTCGGCGCCCCGGGGGCCTGTGCACGCACCTGTCTGCAGGGCTCTTCTCCACGGGCTTCAGGCGGGCCCTCCACCCCGCCGGCTGGTCCTCCGGGCTGCCCTGGGGGCTGGCGCCTGGGCCTGGATGGGAGTAGTCTGCTGGGAAAGGCTGCCCCTCCCGCTCCTCCCACCACCCCACCTTCGGGCACCCCCACAGCCAGCCTGGCTCCTGGGAAGGACTCCCCCCTGTGTTGTGTGCCTGGGGGGTCCCTGCCCACTTCTCCTGCTGCCAAACAGGGTGTGTGTGCTCCAGGGACTCCGTGCGGGTGTGGGGTGACCGTCCGCAGGCCTCCTCGGCTCCGGGCAGAATGGCCTTCGGGCTGGGGGCTCAGCCACGAAAGAGTAGGAAGAACGCTTTGGATCCTGCGTTCTCTGAGCCGCCCAGTGACCCCACGGGTGCCTTCAGGGGCAGCCCCGGCGCCAAGAAAAAGCCAAGTTCACAGTCCTGCAGCAAAGCGCCCGTAACGCCGGCCCGGAGCACGAGGCCAGGGCAGTCAAGGGCATCAGGGCCTTTGCAGAACAGACCCCGAGGCCAGTTCTGGGCAGTGAAGAGGGACCCACGGGAAGGGGACCCTGCCAGGCCGCCGTCGCCACAGGGCGGCGGGGCTGTGGGGCTGGGCCAGCGGGTGACAGCTGCCCAGACGGGCCCCCAGGAGCCAGGCTGTGAAACAGGACCACAGGCCGGGAACAGAGCGGCCACGACACGGCGACAGGCTGGGCGCGGGGACCCTGGGGACCCCACCACCCCCACAGCCCGGCCCGCACCCCGCCCACACTGGGGGCTCTTACCCTTGGCCAGCGGGGCCTCCGGCTTCAGCCTGGAGCCAGCACCGGCCCCGACAGCCCCTGAGGAGGCAGCCGAGCCCTTCTTGGCCTCCTGGGATGCCCGTGAGGTGCTGCCCACACCCGGGGTGGCGGGAGGCCCCATCCTCGCCGGGGAGCTGAGGGTCTGTGGGGATGTGGGCAGTGACGCCCTGGCTGGCGGACTGGCTCTGGGCCCCTCAGATCTGGGATGGGAGCTGGGAGCGGGGGTGGTGGTGGTGGGGGCCCTGTTGGGGGGGCACGGGTGTCAGCAGGGGTGGGAGCTCCCTCGACCCCCAGGCAGTAAGCAGCCCCTCGTCTCCCTGAGACGCTTCCCAAGGCCCACCCTCCTGAGGGCTGCTGTGGGTGTGGGCATTGCGTCTGGCCCTGGCGCGCCCTCCTGTGAGCTCTGGGGTCAGCTGGCACTGAACACCCCCCGAGGCACCACGTGCAGGGCATGGGCAGCACCCTGACTTCCCTCCCTGAGCCCCCAACCCAATCGGAGCAGCCAGGCTGCATGGCAGAGTCTGTGCTCCATCCTGAGTGACATGCATGAGGCCCGCCCACGGCCACCGCGTCCCCGGGGGTGCACTTGTGCAGGAAGTGGGGGCCCAGGCCCCTCAGGCAAACCAGTTCTCTCCCCCGTCCCCCCAGACTGGGCTCCCCACAGGGAGCACCCTGGGAGCGCTCACACAGCCTCGGCCCCCGAGAGCTCTGGACACCCCTCAGCGCTGCAGTGGCAGGGGGTCTGCTTGCCCGTGCCCGCCCTGGGAGGCCCTGGCACCCGTCAGCATCAGCAGCTCCAAGCCAGGAGTGGCCCCAACGGGAAGGGCAACTCCGGGCAGTGGCTGCAGCCTTGTCGCCGGCCTGGCGTGGACCCTCCAACGTGTACCGGGCACCATGGTGCACCACCCCCTGTCCCCCCAGGGGCTCAGGGCGTGACCTTATTTGGAAACAGGCTGTCTCCAGGTGAGATCAAGCTACGACTCGCTCATCCTGGATGGGGGAGGCCCTGACGTCAAAGACAAGAGGGAAAGGAGAGAAGAACAGGACAGATGGACAGACAGGAGCCCGTGAAGACAGCAGAGACGAGCCAGGGGCCACGGGCACCCCCGCGAGCCTGCGCTGGGGTGCGGCCCTGCCCACCTCTGGCACTCGGACCCGGGGCCTCCAGCTCTGTGAAGGAACAAGGCCTGCGGTTGCAGCTGCCCGGGCCCCGCTTGTCCAGCAGCCCCAGGACGCGAGCGTGGAGACCCACCTCTACCCACCACCCTGCGGCCCTGGGTCCCGCGCGCTGAAGACACTGGGCCATGCTCAGCCCCGCCAACGCTCGGACCACCCGTGGCCCCGGCCCCTCATCTGTGCATGGTGTCCTCACGTGGACTGAGCATGGCCTGGCCCCCCGCACACATGCGGCCAGCTCTACAGGGCCAGCTGTGGCCCCCGCCTACAGCCTCCAGGCCCTCCTCAGTCCCCACACCCCCCGGTCAAGAAACAGGCTGGGGATGGGAAGCCCCGGTGCCACACGCCAGGCAGGGCCGAAGCCCTGAGAACCTCCCCGGCCTCCCCGGCTGCCCCAACCCCGCTGGGCCCCAAGCCCCTCCTGCACCCACCTGCCGGGCGCCCCGAGCTCCGGGAGGGTTTTGCGGAGGAAGCTCAGTGCCTGCTCCTTGCGGCCATCCCTGGAAGGCGCATCTGCAGCAGCCGGGCCAGGGCCTGGGGCAGCTCCGGGGGTCTGGAAGAACCACTCCCGAGCCTGCTGGGTCTTAGAGGATGATGGGGTCCAGGCCGGGGTGCTTGCTGGCACTGGAGACGCTGGCCTGGAACTGAGCTTGGTCTGAGGGGCTGAGACTCGGGGTGTGGCCCAGCCTTGTGGTGTGGCCGGGCAAGGATCCAGGGCACTTGGGGTCCCGGTGGGCCGGGGTCTGCCTGCTGGCGATGGCCATACCGTCAGGGAGCTGCTGGTCACATGAGTTCTGGCTTCACCCCCTGCAGGGCCCACCAGGAGCCTGGGTGCAGCTGGGCTCCCCGTGAGGACTCGGGATGAAGCGGGGGCCGGCGGGTCGGTTGCAGCTGGAGCAGAACCTCTGGCAGACGCACTGCCCGCCACGGGGTCCCAGCCAGGCAGCCTGGCCTTTGGCCCCACATCTCTCTGTCCGCTTGCCTCCCGCGTCTTCCTCAGGCCTCCAGGGGTCTCTGAGTCCATGGACATGGCTCCATACCGCCTGGAGGCCAGGCTGGGCAACGTGGGGCTGGCAGAGGCGGTTCCGGGGTGATGGCTGGAGCAGACGAAGACGCCGGGCTCTCCTGTGGCCCTGTAGGCCCCCGAGTGCAGTGTGCCGAAGCACTGCTTGCATCTATGGGGGTTGGGGGCGGGAGGCTCCATCCAGCCACACGCATGTGCACTCCTTCCTCCCAGAGCACACGCACGTGCGTCCCACGTCCCCTCGTGCGGCCGGCGAGTCACTCAAACACCCCATCCCCCAATCATTCTGAGGTAGTCTCACCCAAGGCCCGCCTTAGGGGTGCGGACGCCCTGGGAAGTGCCCACACCCTTCAGCACGCACACAGATGCACACGTGCACACAGGCGCACACACGTGTGCACACGCCCACGCCCACCTGAAGCAGCCGCGGTGGTACAGCCTCCCGTCCGCCAGGTGGCGCTGCATGAGATGCACGTGCTGCCCGCAGACGCCGCAGCTGCTGCTGAGGGAGTCCCCCGCGGCCTGGCCCTGGGCGGTGGGCACCACTGAGCTGCCTGCCCCAGCCCACCCACCCCCAGCCCGCCCAGCCATCCGGGGGCTGGAAGATCCCAGTTTACAGACCGAGGCCCCGGAGGAGGCTCATGCCTGGACTCAGTTCAGGGTCTCCAGCCTGGTCCAAGCGGAGGGGGGCTGGGGGCTGATGTTGGGGGACCCTGAGGACCAGGACAGGTTCCAACACCTCCAGTTCCCACCCCAAGGTGCAGAAATCCAACCCAATTCCCAGCGCCTCAGGCGGGGAAGCCTGGAGTGACTACCCTACCCCATCCCTTCTCCACCTCACCTTGCAGGGCTGGCCTGGGAGCAAAGGACACACCGCCCGTTCTCCAGGCCCACCCACCGGGCGGGGCAGGGGCTGAGGTGAAGCAGCGGCTTGCAGCACGGCTTGCAGCCCTACAGGCCTCCCTGGCCTCCATTTACCCGTCTGTACAGTGGGCATCACACCCCCACCATCTCAGCATTGAAGGAGCTCGTGGGGCCAGTCTAGGGGGCAGCTGGGGCCACGTCTGGGCCCCGAGGGAACTCCACATCCTGGGCACACTCAGGCCCCAGAGCCCTGCTCAGGGAAGCTGACAGAGAACCCATGAACCAGAGCAAGGGGCTGGGCGCTTACAGCCTTCTGCGGGGGGCCCTCCGTGCCCCCATCTTTCCGCTGGACGGTACGGTTTGTGCTGACTGGAGACAGCGGCTGTCCCCGGGCCGGGACGGGTGCGGGCTGGGTGGGCTGGGTCGGGGCCTTCTTTCCAGACGGCTCCTCACTGGCATTGGACGACGGCCTTTTGACACCGGCCGTGCGCTCAGCTGGCATGAGACACGGGGTCAGGGCCCAGGCCCCTCATGCTGGCTCTGAGAGTCCAGCTACCCTCCTCCCCACCCAGTGTGGGTTCCCTGGAGGTGCCAGTGCCAGTGCGGGAGCTGGGGTGGGGGGTATGGGCAGGGGCCTGGGTGGGGGGCCCTGACTGCTTCCACTCGCAGCAGGGCCTGGCCTCCCCCTCTCCCCCTCCCCTCCCCCCTCCCCTTCCCCCATCCCCTGCCCTCCCCCATCCCCTGCCCTCCCCATCCCCTCCCCTCTCCCCCCTCCCCTCCCCCATCCCCTGCCCTCCCCCATCCCCCGCCCCTCCCCCATCCCCTCCCCTCTCCCCTCTCCATCCTCTCCCCTCCCCAAGAGCCCTGCTCCGCGGCAGGGAATAGGGACTTTCTCTTCCCCCACGGAGTGGGGCTCTAGGGCAGGCTGGCCCTGAGCCCAGAGCGATCCGGGGATTTCTGAGCCCGGGTGAGGCGAGGCGTGGTGGGAGGTGGGGAGACTGCTGCACAAAGCAGCTGGAGCAACGTCCCCCCCGGCCAGCCCCTCCCCTGTGCAGCCTGCTAGCAGCTGCACCCTGCCAGGGCCAGCTGACCCTCAGCACCCAACGGGGGGTCTCTGCGTCAGGCCTGAGAGCCCAGTGGGGCTGGCCACGCCACCCGAGCTGTGGGCGCAGACCCCAGGGGTGCAGACAGGTAGACCCAGGCCCGGAGGGGCATGGGGGAGCTGGGTGTGTCTGCCCGCGGGGGGCCTGGGCGGGGCAGCGCTCACCGGAGGCACCCCTCTGGAAGTAGTTGTAGTACTGGGACACGTAGGTCAGGATGCTCAGCCGGTCGGGCACCTTCAGGGCCACCATGTCCTCAGCGTCCAGCAGGGCCGGGATGCCCAGCTGCTCCTCCGCCACACTGAAGGCCTGAGGGAGGGCGGCGGTCAGCGAGGGGCCGGGAGACCCCACCCCTCCTTGGCCAGACCACCAGCTACCCCCGGAGGAGTGGGATGGGCCCGAGGCAGCAGAACCGCCTGGAGTCCAGAAGGGTCAGGTTCTGGTTTGTGGTCTGCTTGGCCTGTGTGGCTCCCTGGCCTCAGTTTACCCGTCTGTACAATGGGGATCACACCCCAACAACGGGATTGAAGGAGCCAGGGGCCCGTCTGGGCCCTGGTCCTCAGGGACTCCAGCCCGTCACCGTGGAGACCCCTCAATGGTCCCCCACCCCCGAATCTGTGCACCCCTGGCTGACACGGGCCTCACAGGTCACGGGGCAGCTTTCTCCATGGGAGAAGCCCTCCCCAGGCCAACGGGGACCTGTGTCCTAGGAGCCAAAGCCGGGGGCCGCGGCAAGGGCACTGGCAGGAGGGGCTCCCCACTGGCCGCGGCCTCTGCGTCTCCCCGCCCTGCCTCGGGCTGCCTCCCCTGCCCGGCTCTGCGCTGTCGGGGCTCTTCCTGCCCGCCCAGTGGGCTCCCGCCTTTGCACTCCATTCCTCCCCTAAACTACCATGACTTCCCCAATCTCTGTGCATCCAAGAGGCTCCTGGGCCCGCAGATCTGCAGCCCCCAGCAGTGACGGCCCCTCCATCCCAGATACTGAGGCCTCCCACCGCCTCTAACTCCTTCAAAACACAGGCGGGATCTGGCTCCTCCGGCTGCCCCCCGCCCTGCACAGACCCTGTGGCACTAGGGGCAGCTCCCAGCACAACAGCCTTCAGAGAAGAAGCCAAGTTCTTCCCACACCCCGAGCTGCTGGCTGCTCCAGGCTCCTCCCTCTGTTCTAGTCTCCTCTTTCTTTTCCGACCTCCCCCCCAGCTCTGTTCCAGCCTCCTCCTCTCACTGTTCCAGCCTCCCCCTCCATCCCTGCCGGGCCCCGCCTGCTGTCTCCCACAAGCAGGGCGCCCTCCAGCCCCGGAGCCTCACCTCCGCAGCCCCCCTCCCGGCCTCACCCAGGGAGGCACCCCGGTCCCCTCACCATGCCTCGCACCCGCACACACATTCCCCGTGGTCAGGTGGTCTAACCACCCTGTCACAGTGGGCATATCCCATCCCAAGCCGTCCACGTGTGGCTGGTGAGGGTCTGAAACGTTGTCAGTGCCGCTGAGGAACTGAAAATGCCGTTTCATTTCATCTCGATTAAGTTTCCCATTGCCCACGCCGAGCGGCGGCTGCACCCGGGCTGGGCCCACAAGGGAGCACAGTGAGCATGGGCCAGCGCCCTGGCATCAGCGGGTGGTCAGGAGCTCGCTGAGCAGCAGACACACTGAGGCTAGCCGGGAGGGGTCCATGGTAGGAGGGCCAGGCAGCAGTTGAGGCCATTAGCCTGAGAGCAGGCCCATTCCAGGACCCCCAGGAGCCCCGTCCCGCCCACTCCCCCTGCTCTGCCCCGGGTGGGAAGGAGGGTCCAGGAAGAGGGACTGGGAGGGCCTGGCTGCAAGATCAGGGGCTGCTCTGGGAGCTGGGGCTGCCCCGCGCAGACTGGCCCTTCCCCTGACCACCTGCAGGCAGCGGCGACTCTGAAGCGACCCCTGGGGACGTCGCCCCATGAGGGTCCCTGGGACATGGGCTGGGGAGGCACAAGCGGGCACTCACCAGCTTGTTGTTCTCGTAAACATTTTCCTTCCTGAGAGCATCAAAGTTTCTGGAAAATAAGAACACTGGTGTTCAAAGCAGCTCAGGGTCCAAGAAAGGAGGAGCCAGAAGGGCCTGGGGGAAGGGGGAAACCGAGGCCGGGGTGGGGGCGGGGAAGGAAGTAGGTTGCACGGCGACCGCAAGGAGGGCAGGGCTCTGGCCCGGGAGGCCGTCCAGCACCTCCACTGACCTGGGCCCCGTGGCCCCCATGGGCCCCCAGCTACAACCTTCACCTCTCACCCTGTGGAGGCCGCACGCGATCCCGCCCATTAGGTGTGGCTGGAAGCAGGCCCTGGGCGGCAGAGCGGTCAGCCCTGCCGGGCTCCCGCTCAGGGAGGGTGCCCCCTGGCAGGGAGCTGGGGGGTCCCAAGAGGCCCGCGTCCCAGAGCGAGTGGCTCCATGGACGGAGGTGCGCACGGCCCAGTGGTCAGGGCAGGCCGGGCCCCGCGCCAGCTCCGGGCTCCTCTCGCTCCCTGTATGAACTCAGCGCTGCCTGTGAGCGCTGCTGTCCCCAGCTCCGTACAAACACTGCCCCGCGCCTGCAGACGCCGTCAACGCCCCGCTCACAGACAGGGATGCGGCAGAGAGGCTCCGTACCTGCCCGAGGCCACACAGCAGGACCACAGGACCAGAGCAGGGTCGAGGCCCCAGAGTCCCGGCGTTTGAGGTTCACACGTGCCCGCCAGGTACCCAGCCGTCCTCCTAAGGGGGCAGACCCTCCAGGCCGATGATGTCAGAGCCCCCACGCCCCCCCAGCCCGCACTTTGCCGCGAGTGTGCAGGGGCCCCAGGCCCGGCCTGGAGAGGCCAGAGCACAGAGATCACTCCAGAAGGGGGAGAAGCCTGGTGCCAGCTCCAGGCCAGGCCTAGGACTCCGCGCAGCACTGCATGGCACCCCTGGGAGGACGGTCCAAGCCGAAGACACAGCCGGGCCCCAGCAGGCAGCCGGCCCAGGCCTGGACACTCAGCTGGGTGGCCCAACGCCTCCGGGAGGCCTGGTCACATATGGGTCCGTCTGGCTGTCCATGTGCTGGGCGGCAACCTCACCACTTTGGGGTGATCTTCTGCAGAAGCCTCGGGGTACAGGAGAGAGCTGAGGGCTGCAACCCAGTGCTGCCCAACCCGGGCAGGGCCCTCTTCTCTTGGGGCCCCACCTAAGAGGGCGACTGCAGCTGCTCACGCCCACCTCGAAGCTGGGGAGGTCACAAACAGAGAGGAGACCCTGCAGCCACCTGGCCCGGGAGGCCTTGGCCTCCAGCCCTGACCGTGCACTGACCCCCTGACCCCTGACATACCCGGGAGGCCTAGTACACAGATGAGGAAACTGAGGCTGGCCCTGGGCCACACGTCGGGGGGGCCCACAGGCTTCCGGCTGCTGTTCATTGCCCTGCCTGGCTCCTCGGGACCCTCCGGTCTCCGCCTGGACCCCCACCTCCCAGGTAACTGGTCCCAGATGTAAGACCACCCAGGAGAACAGAGGTGCTTTGTGCCCGGGGCAGGGCGGCCAGCAGACTGTCTGAGGGGACAAATGACGGCAGGGCGGGAAAGTGGGCGTGGCGGCCCGGCCTCCCCTCCCCCGCAGTCCGTGGCTGGAGGACTGGCTGGGTTCCATCCATTGCCCAGGGACTCCCGGCCAGGCTGGCCCTTCTGACCTCAGCATCCCTTTGAAAGCCCAATCTCTTCTCCAGACCTGCCCTGGGTCACTGACCAAAATGGCCATGTCCTCAGCAAGATGCTCGGTGCTGCAGGGCAGGATAACAAGGTCTGTTTTGTCTCCAAACAAGCAGAAGAAGGAAGCCCTCTGCCCCCTGCGCTGGCCTCGGTCCACCCGGGGGGCTGCAGTGACCCCGTCCTGCGAGGTGGGGGGCAGCCAGCTGCCCACAGGACCCTGTCCACCTGCAGACCCAGAGCGAGCGTCTCAGAACCCAGGGCAGGTCGGCGCACCCACGACTTGGGGTCAGCCCCACTGAGCAGGCTCAAGATGTGCCAGCCAGAGGGTGCAGAATCGCCCTTCCACTCAAGTTCCAGGCCACCACACTCAGCACCAAAGCCAGCCTGCCTCCCAGGCTCCTTGGCTGGGCCGGACCACCCTGGCCAGTCCCACAGCGACCATGCCCCACCCAGACCCGGCTCTCTCCAAACTCCCTGTCTCCTGCCTCTGGGCCTTGGCTCACGCTGTTCCCTGCATCCAGAGCGCCCCTTCTCCCGGAGCCTGAGCTCACGGCTCCCTCAGCAGGGGGTTCGGCCGGCATCGCCCTGGTCCAGCGGGGTGGCGGAAACAGCCGGAGTCAGAGTGGCCTTGCAAACCCTTTCAGAGAGCGCCAAGGAGCGCCCGCCCCAGGCCGCCAGCCTTCTCCCAGCAGGTGAATCCCCGGTGGGACGGGCTGAATTATCCTCCGCAAGGGGCCGTTTGGAGCCCTAACCCCCACGACCTCAGGACGCGACCCTGCTGGGAAGCAGGGAGTTCACAGAGAGAATCAAGCTAAGTCAGTGGGGGCCCTAACCCAAAACGCCTGGCGTCCTTCTAAATGGGAAACACGGACGAAGAGAGGCCCAGAGTGGAGGCTTGAGGAGCAGACCGCATCCGCGTGTCCAGGGCGGAGGCCCAGAGGGAACCAGCCCTGCAGATACCCGCCCGGGGCTCCTGGACGGGCTGGTGGGACGGCTTCCTTCTGTGCCTCAGCCGCCCATTTGCAGACCTTGCCCAACAGGCCCCGCGGGCTGACCCCTCGTCTGACTCAGGGAGGTCTGGCGCCGGCTCGTGTTACAGTTTAAGGCCTCGAGGGGTCAAACCTGCACACCTGTGGGCGGGGACCGGAGCACCCGCCCCACCCAGGTAAATCCGACCTGTTCCCGGACTGTCCCAGCGGTGGGGACGCGGAGCACCCCACCCCCTGGTAAATCAGACCTGTTCCCAGACTGTCCCAGCGGCGCACCTCTTAGGACTCTCTGCTTCCCCTCTGGGGGGGGCACCGGTTTGATCCCTGGTTGGGGAAATAAGATACCACGAGCCACTCGGTGTGGCCAAAAATAAAAATAACCATAGTAATGATAAAATCATGGATGTTCTGTTACGACTCCAAGGCACCTGCCTGGGGCCAGCACACAGCTGGTGCTCCATAAACGCTCTGACGAGCTCCTCTGTGCAGTGCTCGCTGAGCGAGGGGTCCCCTGGGCATCTGTTCACTGTCGCAACGCTGGCTGAATGAATGAACTCACTGGGTCTGCGTGCCCTGCCCTGGCCGGCGCCCAGCCTGGCACAGTGCCCGGGCACACACAGCCCCTTCCCCCCCGCGGCCACAGCTGAGCAGGGCTGCTGACCTCCAACGCCCCAGGGGCTCTTGGGCATGCGTACCCCCTTCCAAATTCCTGGAGGGCTGACCTCACGCTGTTTACTTCCTGGAACTAAAAGCAGCTGCGTGGGGGTGGGCTCTGGGGCTGGGGTGGGGGTGGGGAATGCCAGAAGCAGAGCCTTTTTTCCAGGTGCCTCCAGCACATCTGGGGTTAATCCCACAGGGAAAGGGAGCAGAGAGGGGGACAGATGGACAGACAGGCCGAGACACAGACGGAGGGACACATAGGCACCAAAGCACCCAGGGAGGAGACAGGAGAGGCCACGGGGCCGAAGAGAGTGTTGGGGCGGGGGGAGCTGGTTTGGGGCCAGAGACACCAAGGCAGACACCCCGGAAGAGGCCAGGGGACTGGGGCGAGGAGGCGGCCAGGGCGAGGCAGGGAGGGGTCCCCACGCGTAGGGCTGGCCCCAGGACGCCCCCCTGCTTGCCGTCTGGCTGCAGGCCTCCCCCAGGCCGGAGCAGGCCCAGCCAAGAGGGGTCAGCTTGGGGCTCGTGCAGCAGCTGAAAGGGGAGTCAGGCGGGGGTTCGGACCCAAGCCTCTTCCCACAGGCACCCTGGAGAGCTGGCCAGAAGG
This sequence comes from Bubalus bubalis, assembly GCF_019923935.1. Lineage (NCBI taxonomy): Eukaryota > Metazoa > Chordata > Mammalia > Artiodactyla > Bovidae > Bubalus > Bubalus bubalis. The sequence continues at coordinate 818,440 of NC_059180.1, forward strand.
CCACAACAGGGCCGGGCTACAGCTCTCAGGCCAGAGCCAAGGCTTGGTCCCCAGGTGGCTTCCTGCTGACCACAAAGCCAGCGCCGGGGCGTGGGGAGGCCATCCCATGCCCGGGGCCTGGCCCCTCTGCCCTGGCCCAGGAATTAGGTCTTGGGTGGGGGCCTCTGGGACTGGGGCCTCCTGACCCCACCATGACTGGTGAGTCTCCCAGAGCGGTCAGGGAGCCCCCCACCACTGCCCTTGCTTCTGGTCCAGCCTGATACAAGCTGCAGGGAAAGGTCAGGTCACTCCCCACGGGACTGTGGGGTGCAGGGGGCACCCCACGAGTTTGCACAGAGCCCTACTCCCTGACTCCTGAGCCCTCGAAGGCCCCCAAAAGGCGGGGGGCTCCAGCAGCCCACCCGCCCGAAAGGCCCTGGAGAAGGAAGCCCTGCCTCTGAGAAGGGCTCCCACCCTGGCATCGTGCCCGCCCACCTTCCTCCTGGCCTCCTGGAGTCTTGGTCCCTCCAGGTCCAGCCCCACAGGTTTACTGCCCGGAGGCGGAACGGGAGTGTTTACTTTGAGCTGTTCCTGAGCTCACCTGGCTGCTGGGCAGGTGTGGCGTCACTGGGGAAACAGACCCTGTGGGCAGGCGCCTCCAGGCCCATCTGTGAAACCTACAGCTTCAGAGTGGGCTGGGCAGGTGGGCTGGGGCGGGGACAGACCGCCGGGTGAACCTGTCTCCCTACCTGCAGCAGACACCGCACACCTGCCAGGGTGCCTGCGGGCGACCAGCGCAGGGCACACGGGAACCCCAGGTCCCGCTGGGCAGAGCCGCTGTGAGGACCCAGCAGCAGGCAGCCGGAGCCCCGCACTGGTGTGCTCCTCCGCTGGGCGCCAGGAGGAGACAGGCAGCAGGAAGGCCTGAGAAGAGGTAAAAGGAAGGCCTTCCTGGTGGCAAAGCTAGGAGACGTGGAGACAGGATGTCCACTTTCCTGCTGCCGGGGGTCTTCACAGGATGGGGAGGGAGGGGGTGAGTCTCACCCAGGTCTGACCAGGGAGGACAGCCACCCTGCCAAGTTCCCACATGCTTCCTCCCCTCCTACACCACTGGGGGCCGGTGGGGCAGCTCAGAGCTTCTTGGGGAGGCCACCCCCTTGCCCAGAGGCGTGGCCGGAGCCAGAGGCAGCGGAGGGGTGCTTAGGGCACAGACAGAGGCCCGTGACGCACGTGGGCCCACGCTCATGGGACCCCACCAGTTAGTATCTGTGGAGTCCCTTCCAGGGCCCCGCCACGTACAGGACCCTGACGCATCGCCCACGGCTGCCGTGACAAACATCCGCAAACAGGGCGGCTGAGGGTAACAGACGTTTACTCCCTCCCACGCTGGAGACCGGAAGTCCAACACCAAGGTGCCGGCAGGGCTGAGCTCCCTGCGGAAGCTCCCGTCCCTCTGGCCTCCGGTGGTGTTCCCCGGCTGCAGCCATGCGCCTCCACCCTGCCTCTGTGGCCACGGGCCACCTCTGCGCTGTCTGCTGCTCCTAGGCGCCTGCAGAGCCCTCACCTGGCAACGACAGCCACGCCTGCTGGGCCCCAAGCACCAGCCACGTCTGCCGACCTCCGGCTGCATGCTGTTAGCTACTGAGTGCCTGGCACGCGCCAGATATGGTCCCAGGCACTGGGGACACAGCAGTGCACAAAGCAGACCTCCCCCCGCCTGGAGCTGAAAGTCCAGCGGGGGCAGGTGATGGACACCAAGCCAGCAGGGAGGGGCTACACCATCCTGCGCGCCGGGCAAGACCTCCTCCTCCCCCAGCGGCCCCTGCCCCACCCTCACCACCTCCTGGAGCTGCCTGGAGCTCCTGTCCATGTGTCTGTCTGTCTCTACATCACTCCCTGCCTGAGGCAGGGGCCAAGGCCACCTGGCACAGTACGCAGTGCTGAGTATACAGCAGGCACTCAATAACGGTTATCGGAACTGCTGCATGACACCAGCTTGCGCCAGGACGCAGACACACCCACGTGTGCACGCCTGTGTTCACCTGTGGGCAGTGCATGCTGGGACAGGCTTGCACACACACACATACACACAAACATACACACACAAAGGCCTCCAACCCCAGCTCAGCTGAGAACAGTTGGGCACTCCTGGGGCTCAGAAAGGCCCCAAATTTCCAGTTACACCCATGTGGTGTCCTGAGGCTGTGGGGCTGGCAGAAGGCCGCACCCGCTGGTTTTCTCAGCACTGGCAGACTCCTCCCGCTGACCCTGTCCAGGTTTCCTGGGCTCAGTCACCAGCTAGCCTTCCCCAGGACCCTGCCTGCCCCAGCCTCCACTGCTAGTCCGTGCCCCAGTCTCCAAGACCCCAGCCCACCCCTCAAAGCCCAGCTTCAGGTGTTCAGTGTGGAACACTCGCTGCATCACCGGGCCGGGGCTGGGGGCAGAGAGCACAGCCCACCGGCCTCACACGTGCATTTCACAACCCCCGGCTGCAGGAGGAAATCCTTGTGGGCCTCTTTCTTAAGACCAGCTTCCCTCTAGAGGGCCTGGGGACAGTCCCCGGGGGTACAGGGGACATCTGGGTGCGGGCAGTGGTGGGGGGGGCACGTGCCAGCTCTGGTTCTGCCTGATTGTGCTCTGTGTCCCAAGAAAGGATGCCTCCTCCCTGGGCCTCGGGCTCCGGGTCCGTACAGCAGACCCGAGGGCTGCGCTTACTGTAGGAGGTACAGCCTCGGGCCTCTCCCACCTGCGGGCTCCCTGGAAAACCCGCTCCACCCACCTCTGGCTCCACCCACAACTTCTCGGGAGAACTTTGAAACACCCTGCTTTCCCAGAAGGCATCTTCTGAGGACACCCTTCCCGAGCCTCTGTCTGGCCAGCCCAGGCACCCGCCCGGGCAGCTTTACTCATTGTGAATTCTCACGATGCAGGGGCCCAGGGCCTCACAGCACAGAGCTTTGTCCCAGCCAGCTGGGTCCCAGTCAAAGAGTGTTTGCTGAGTGCGTAACAGATGGAAGGGCCCAGAATGGGGACAAGGCCTGGCAGCAGGGCAGGGTCCACCTCCCAGCCTCGGCTCCGAGACGCTCCTGGGGGGAGACGACCTCGTCCCCAGACTGCCCCACCTCCCAGCGCTCCTGTCTCTGGCCCTATCACCCCAGGGTACTGAGGCCTAGCCAGTGGGACCTGGACCCGGGTGGTCTCAAGCTTTTGGCTCTGTTAGCCCCTCCCCTACAATGACCCTGGGCTGCATTCCTGGGTGCCTAAACAGGCTCGGGGAGGGGCAGTACCCCACAGTCAGTCCGATCAGTAAGGGCCCCTGATCTGGTGGCTAGGTCTCAGGACAGTGGGGGGTCTCAGAGGGCCCGGAAGGGCAGCTGTACTGGCCCTTTCCCAGGGAGACCAGCCAGGAAGGCTGGCTGTGGCCAGAGCCCAGGTCGCTGGCCTGAGTCACAGACTGACTAAGCCGGCGGGGGCGGCCGGAGGTCCTGGCTCCGGCCCAGCTCCACTTGGTGGTCGGGCAAACTGAGGCCGCGGGGGGCAGCCTGCAGAGCGTCCCGCCGGGCCGGGGGTCCTGACCGCAGTCCACGGCCCCGCGCCGGCCCGAGCAGGCCGGCCTCGGTCTCCCCGGCGGCGCGCGGGCGGCGCGCACTCACATGAGGTCCGGCCGGTGGCGGTGCAGGATGGCGCAGAAGGCCAGGCCGTCGCGGAACGACGTGGTCATGTCGGTGATGCTCACGTCCAGGTAGCCCTCGCACTGCTGCCGGCACCACTGCTGCAGCGCCTTGATGGCCGCCATGCGGGCGGCGGTGTCCGCCCGGCCGGCGCCGGAGCTCGGACAGCGCTTCCCGGTGGCCGCGGCCCGGCCCGAGCCCGGGGGGCGGACGAGAACCCCGTCCCCAAGCGCTGGGAGGACGAGGAGCCGCGGCCGAGGAGCCCCGGGAGGACTACGAGCCGGCGGGAACGCGGCCGGAGCCCGCCCGCCTGGCCCTGCCCCCGGCTAAGCCACGCCTCCTACCATGAGGTCCCGTCCTCCAGGCCCCACTCCTCCAGTCAGGATCCTCCCCCGGAGAGGCCCCGCCCCCGGGCCCGGCTGGACCCCGCCCCCACCTGGTCCTGCAAGGCTTTGGCCCGAGCAAGCCCCGCCCATAGGCCCCGCCCAGGCCCCGCCCGCCGCTCGCCCCTCCCTCCCGGGGTCCTGCGGAGGCGCTTCGACCCTCTTTCTTTCCAACCCCGTCCCGCACCCTTCTGGGGCGCGGAGACTGAGGCCTGACCCGGGTGCCGCCAGGCGGGCCGGCCGGCGGCCCCCACGCCCTCCCGGCGCTCAGCAGGAACGGCCCTCGCATTTCTGGCCTTTGGAAGGACTTTCCTATCCGGCCTGCCTGCCGGCGGGCCCGTGAACCTCCCGGATACAAAGAAGAGGCAGCGGAGGCCGGGAAAGGGGCGTGGTGTCGTTGGCGGCCCTGCCGGTGGGGCGACGTCCTCTAGGAGTCTCCCTGCCTGAGACCCCTGGGGGGGGTCTCGGTGTTCTGGTCTGTGTCCCAGCTTTCCGCTACGAGCATCTAAGCCCCAGGTTATTAAGGAAAAAAAGGGTCCCCGTGGGGACCTCAGTTACGGGGCTGCTCCCAGCCGTCCGTGTTCTCTGGGAACCCTGTCCGTATGCAGGAGGACAGGCAGCCAGAAACACACCAGACATATGTGCGGTGACCCTGCCCACCTGGTCAGGCCCAGGGCTTGTCCAGACAAGGCTGCTGCGGGCAGGAAGGAAGGTGTTTTTCCGATAGAGGCCCAGCAAGGGGACAGGGTGGCTTCTGTGCCCACTAGAAGGAGTGGAGACGGTCTTCCCACGCAGAGGTAACTCCTTTCTGCGACTGGGCCCAGTGGTGGTGAGCTTCCCATCCCAAGGGGCAAGCAGGTACTAGACAGGGAGCCCCTGTGACCTGAGACCATGCCGCTGTTCTGACCCCCTGGGGTTTTCCAGAAGAGGACAAAGGGTGATGTCCTGCCAGCTCGGCTGGGCTGGTGCTTAGTCCTGGAGCCAAGTGGGTTTTCCTGACCCCAGGGCAGAATTTAGAACTGGAAAAGCCAGTGAGGCAGGGAAAGGCCAAGGCCACGAAGGGGTGGTCACAGGGCTGGACGAAGCTGGGGGCTCCGAAGGAAGAGGGAGGTGGCCGGAGCGCTGACTCTTGCCCGCGTGGCTGCCTCTGGGAACAGTGGTGTGGCAGGCAGCACGTGTGGGGTGTCCCCTTCAGCACCTCACAGAGAGTGACCTTCTACCTCAGATACCTCCAGTCTGCCCACACCTCCCCACCGCGGCCCTTCCCATCCAGGCCACGGACACCTGGCCCCTGACCTTGGGCCCCTCCCCCGCAGCCTAGGGATCCTTCCAGAAAGCCAGCAGAACAAGCCCTTCCCTGCTTGGCCCCTGCAGCACTCTGAGTGAAGTCCGGCCTCTTATCACATCTGCTGCTGCCTGGCCCCACCCTCCCACACCTGCCCTACCCCTCTGGCCTAGAGCCTCTGCCCTGGGGCCCCCTGCACTCAGCCACTCCTGGGCCTCCCAGCCCTCAACCAGCCCCTCTGTTCCGGGCATGACCCTCGCCTCCTGTCTTCTCCCTGCCCACATCCAGTCCAGCCGGAAGCTGACCGTTGCCACCACCTCCACAGCCACCAGCTGCTGCAAGCCTGGGTTTCTCCAGGAAATCTAGCCATGCCTCTGCTTCTGGCGTGACACCTTCAGTCTCTTCTCAGCATAAAATCTTTGACAACAGTGGGAGCCAGAACTTGCCCCCCAACTTCTCAAACCCCTCCTCTAACCCCCCCGCCCCAACTCAACATAAAAGCACTGTCTTCAAAACGGGCCGTCCAGCCCTCCCCCAAAGTCACCTCTCCACGTCCCGTCCCACCACTGCCCCTCGGACGTGCTCCTCTTCTTGCTGTTTCCGCTGCCTGGAACCTTCTCCAGCCTCCCCTGCAGGTCAGGAGACTGTTGTGGCCTACGGAGGCGGTGGGTGCACTCCATCTCCGTCTTCTCCGTGGTCTGCGGGCTGGATGGAGAGAATTTACCAGATGATGGGGCCACAGATGGAGGAGCTTGGACAGTGCAGATCCGGCAGAAGGTCATCACTGGCCAGGTTGGCCTCTGGGTCGTGAGAAACACTGGCGGGCTGGATCCCGTTGCTGGAACTTTGGGACGTGTTTGTTACAGCAGCTAGCGTTCCTACCTGACTGATACACGTAGCACAGACAAAGGCAAACGGCCCCCATGACAGTGCCTCGAGGGGATCCAGTCCCTTTAGATGGCTAGCGAGGGGCCCCTGTGCTGAGCCAGAGGCAGGAGATGGCTTCCCTGGGGAGACCTGAGACCTGAGGGTAAGTGGGAATCGGCTTGTCCCCCTAAGAGGACAAGGACAATTGGCTTGTCCTTACTAAGAGGAAGGGGGGAGTGTCCCAGGCACAGGGGCTGGCGTGCATGGAGCTCGGCAGCAGGGATGAAGCCAGGGGAGCACCCGAGAGATGGAGGAGCACTGGAGGGGATGGAAGGACCCAGCTGCGGGGGCGGCTGGGGGGGCGGCTGGGGGGGCTCGGGGAGGCGGCAGGGCCAGGCCGGCCCCACTCCAGCCTTTTCTAGCATTTCCACACCCATTTGTCTCACCAAAAGTGAGTGGACCCAACCTGTTCTGCAGCTCAGGAAAATGAGGCTCTGAGGGGAGAGGGGACCACTGGGTCGGCAGATAGAGCTGAAACCTCGGAGTCCCAGCCCCCGCATGTGGGAGGGCCCAGGGAGCCTGGGTCAGCCTGGCCGGCCTCCTACCCGGGGGGCCACCCTGGTCCTGGGCAGGACTTCCAGGCCAGATGGTCTCAATCTCCCCGCTCCTGCTTTCCAGACCTCTTGGTGAGGCTGGGGGCCCTCCCTGGGAGGAAGGCTGGCAGGCACAGTGCTGGGGACCAGGGGCATTCGGGCCACAGGCAGCACTGATTTGCATCCCAAAAGCCTGCAGGGCCCCTAGGCAGGTAAGCGGTGGGGGACCGTGGAGTGGCAGGGTGGGGTCTGCAGACCTTTTAACCGGTAGATTGAACCGCAAGTAACAGGTCTGGTCAAGGCTGATGGCCTGAGCTGGAGCAAAACCAGGGGTGCCCCTGAGCTGGAGCGCAACCAGGGGTGCCCCTGAGCTGGAGCGCAACCAGGGGTGCCGTCCAGACACAGCAGAGCTGGCAGCGCCCGAGCCCTGAGGCAGAGGGAGGAAACCAGGGCGGGAGTGGGGGCACGTGGAGAAAGAAGGGAAAGGTACCCACCCACAAGGCCCTTCCTGCAGGACTTCTCAGAGCCTTCGTCCCCTGCCAAGCAGCGTGACGCCCAAGGGAGCGGCCATGCTGCACAGGGGTTCCCAAACTGACCCCCGCGTCAGGGCTGTCTCAGGAAACAGCGCTGGGAGCCCGGGCTTGTGTGGAAGACACGCTCGGACCCCACCGGGCAGGCCCGGGCTGGCAGCCGCGCTCTGCACAGCTTTGCCCCCTCCGTCACCCCCCTTTTCTGAGCCTCCTGTGCTTCAAAGCAAAGTGAGTGGCTTGTCCCCAGCAGCACTGGGGCTGACCCGCGGAAGTGGGGGCAGCTGAGGTTGTGGTCGCCGGACGCCTGTGGGCAACAGCTGAGCAGAGCACCCCGAGGGGAAGCAGAGCCACTTGCACGGGTACCGGGGGCCACACGGACTTCACCGCAGAGCATCCCAGGGGCGTCCCATCCTCCCCCGGTTCCCCAGGCCACCGTCAGTTCAGCTGCTGGCTCACACGGGCGGCTGTGGATGCCAGCACCCCAGGCAGGAGGGAGCTGGGAGCTGTGACACCCCATTTCAAGGGGCCACCCCTTAATTAATTAGGCCCCATGAATAATGCACGCTGCCTTGGGTGTATTAATAGCATATTTATATGGCATGCTATGGATAGTATACGTTCTCGTCCGAACACCTCAAGAATAATTCACGACCTGCTCCTTCCCAAGGCTCCGGGGGAACCCGGCTGGTGCTTTGGCTGAGGCTCGTGGTTTGCTTCCAACAGCCGAATTTTACATTTCATTATAAATGGCTTTGCTGGGCATGTCGGTAACTTTTACATTTCCATCCACTTTATTATTAATGGCTTTCCCGAACTGTAGCAGCCCAATGTTGCACACAATGCATTATAAATATTTGATCCGGCATCTATAGTCTGCCATTTATCATTTATAACGGGTTACAAAAACATTATAAAACATTAACCGCACATTTATAGATCATTTTCGGCTACCACGACGATGTGTTATAAATACATTATTAATTCTCCTCATGCCATTTATAGGAACCCCGTGTAATGGGGCCCAGCCCTCCAGCCCTGTTAACAGCACGCAGGGGCTGGTGGGGGCACCGGGCGGAGGGCCAGGGCGGAAGCTGGCCCTGCCTGCAGCGCCTGTGTGTCCTTGGCGAGGTTGCAGCACCTCTCTGTTCACAGAGCAAGCCGCGAGGACGGGCCCCCTTCACTGAGCACTCCTGTGCTCACAGCCCCCAGACCTGGGCGGTGTCGCGTCCCATCACGTGGAAGTGGAGGCTGCAGTCAAGGATGCTGAGCTGGCCGTGGAGGCCTGGGGTGCCCCAAGCCACCTGCCCCCGGCTTGGGGCTGAGAGTTCAGACATGGCTGCCCTGGCCTTGAAGGGAGCAGGCCTGGAGGACCCCAGGGGTGGAGCAGAGGTTCAGGACGAGGACACCCAGGCAGGGGCGGCGGGCTGACGGGGCGGCTGGGGCCCAGCATCCCCCAGGTCCTGCTGCCACGGCGCTTCCATTCCATGGGCTTTCCCAGCCTGTGGGCGCCAGGGACGCTGACGGTGATCTGGGCCAGGGATGACAGGCTTGAGGGCCCTTGAGAGCCCCCCAGAGACTCCCCTGGGTGCGCAGAGCAGGCGGCAGTCAGCAGTTGCTTCCTCCGCTGGAGCGGTCAGTGGGGCCCAGGGCTCTGCTGCCTGAAGTCCTGCCCCAATGCCCCCGCTCCCCGTGCGTGGCATGTTGACCACTCGCTGGACGATGCCCATGGAGCCCCGTGTGTCAGGCGTACCATCTGGGCCCCTTGAGCCCCACAGACCTCCCAGGCCAGGCTTTACAACGGGAGGCACCGACAGGAAACCGGGGCTGCGGGCTCTCCACCCGTGCGGCACAAGAGCCCAGGGCTCCAACTGTAGCTTGGCAAGCTGAGTCCTGCAAAACTCGTCCTCATCCTGCAAAACCCACTGGACACTCCACCTTCTTGGAACAGCCCTTCTCAGCTCCCCGGAGCATGAGCCTGGTGGGGTCTGACCTCTGGGGGCCCGGCTTGGGCCTGGACCGGGGAGAGGGCTCCGGGGTCAGCCTGTCCTCCCCAGAGCCTTCCTAACGGGCCACTTCCCCCGGGAGGGAGGGGCTGGCAACCCTGGGGGAGTCCCCTGCCATAGCCCTCTTGGCCAAGACGCCTGAAATAACCCCACCTCAGCCCAGCCAGGCCGAGCTGCGCGTTGTCAGTTGCTCTGAGGGAGGAAAAGCTGGGAAGTATCCTGGCCCAGGACTCCGGGGCAGCTCGACCTCGTGCGACCTGAACAATGAATGGCCTCAGTGCCTCATCTGCAAAGCGGGGCCACGAGCCGGCCCTCCCTGGGTGAAGGCGCGGCCCTACTGCTGGGGACCTCCATGAGGACACCTGGGTCCCGGGCCCCCACTGCCCACGTCTCTCTGGCCCTCTGCCCGGCCACCTGGCCCGTCTGCAGGTCAGGGTCCACCCCTCGCCAGGACCAAAAATGAAACCAGGAGGCGTTTGTTAATGAGGCTGTAAGGACAAAGGTGAACTCGTCACCATGGCAATGGCAATCTGGCCCCACCCCTCTGCACCTGGTGAGGAGAGCCAGGTCCTCTGTGCCCTCTGACAGCCCTCCCCGGACAGCGAGGGGCCTGGGGGCCAGCGGGGCTCCTCAGCTCACTGCCTCCCTCTGCTTGTCGAAGGGGGGCTGAGGCCCAGGAAGGGTGCAGGGGTCACACGTCCAGGACTAGAGCCAGGGGGCTCCACCCCACCTCCACACCTCCCCACCTTCCTGACTCTCAGGAGCCCCAGCCCCAGTCTGGCCCGTTTCCCGGGACCTGTGGGTCCAGCCAGGCTCCTGGACCTCGGATGTCCCCTGGGCAGCCTAGCCCACCTGCTCTGCAGGGAGCGGCCCCGAGTTTCCGCCATGCAGGGAGCGGGACTCGGGCTTCCGCCCACACGGCTGTGCACAGGTGCCTGTTAGGTGGTCTTGCTCCCCACCGAGGGGCTCATTCGGCGTCCCCACATCCCCGCTCACCCCACACACGCACACCCCGCCCCTGCCCCCCTCCGCTGGGCCCTGGGCCAGGTGTCCCTGTGTAGAATGGAGCTGGCTGAGGACGCTCACGGGGATGGGGACCAAGCCAGGCCGCCGCCTGCACGCCCGCTCTGCCCTCCCCTGCGCATACCCATGTGCTCCCTGAGCTGGCCCCGCAGCCCCCGCCCGCCAGGCAACGCGAACCCTGGCTGGCAAACTCAGGGGCCACAGATGCCGCCGAGCCGCAGCCACCCGCCCGCAGCCCTGCCTTTGCCCGTGGGTGGGGGTGGGCAGTGCCCCCTTCCCCAGGGTCCGGCTGTACCTCCCTGCCAGCCTCAGCCCTGACGTTGCTGGGACTGGGCAGCAAGGGGCCCCAGGCTCCCCTAGAGCCTGCCTGCCAGCTGGGCCCGTCCTCGGCCCATGTTGGGGTGAAACACCCCAGCCCCAGTCCTCCAGAACCCCAGGGCGCCTGTTTCTGGCCACCCTGGCCCGGGTAAGACCTGCAGATGTCCCCACGGCCACCACCCAGGCCCAGATGGGGGCTGTGGCATTGTGGAGGTGCCATGGGGCTCCCCACAGGGCACTCAGGCTGGGAGGGGACCCTTCAGGTTCATGCCCGTCTCTGCAGGGGCGGCAGGGGGGCTCCGGCCCCCAGGTGGGGCATCCATCCCACGTGCCCTGGGCAGGAGCCACCCAGACGGGACAGGAGGGGGTCGGGGGGCTTCACTGGAAAGTGGGCGGGACCTGGACACTGAGGGGTCATTGCATGGGCAGCTGTGTGGCTGACCCGTCAGGGGCACGGGGAGCAGGGAGGCTGGGTGAGGGCGCAGGGGTGGGAGAGGGCCTGCGAGGCCGTCCTGCAGCCGGACAAGGCCACGGCTGACCCGGGGCCCCGGGCAGGGAGCACAGCCCCATCCCTGGGGGCTGGAGCACTGCCCGCCCCTGCCCGCAAGGGCCTGTCTGCCTCACCCAGGCCGGCCTCCAGGGCCTCGGCCCATCAGAGCCTCAGTGGCCCCTGGTGGCCCGGGCTGAGCAGGAACCGGGTGACCCTGCTGGGGGGTGGGGCAGTGGTGATGAACCTGGGGGTCAGTGGGAGGGAAGACGAAGCGCCCTGCGCGTGGGGAACACCCCGCTGCTATGAGTGTTGATGTTGGGGAACGGCGTCACCCCACAAGATGGACACAGGCCTGGAGAAACCAGTGCCGCCTGGGGGCCCCAGCGCCCTCACTGGACAGGGCCCTCCCCTGCCCTCGGCGCCCCAGGCCAAGTTCCCGGGCAGACCAGCCCCCAGCACTGCGGCTCCGCAGGGCCGCCAGCCACCCTCAGTGGACAGACGCGGCTGGCCGTCCCCCCCTGCAGCTGGAACACAGAGGCTTCCGGGAGGGAAGCCTGCAGCCTCAGGCCCAGTGGTCCCTTCTGGGGACGGAGCAGGGGCTAGTCTGCACCCCCAGCACGCCCCACTCCCCCAGGCGCCGATGAAGCCGGGCCCGTGGGCAGCGGGCGCCCGGGCACTGTTGTCTCTCCTCCCAGCGCTGCCAGAAAGGAGAGCTGGCTGGAGGGCCAGTACTGTGCCCAGGCAGGGGGCCACCTGTCTCCTGGCTGGGCCAGACTCCCGGCTCCCACTCATTCCCCCTGAGCCCCCCCAGGTCTCTGAAAACCACACAGCCAGCAGGATCAGGGAATTCAACACGTTTCATTTGAACCCAACTCCGAACCACGACCCACAGAATGTCAGCACCCTCCCCCCCGGCCGCGACGCCAGCACCTGCAGGCGGGACAGCCTCTGGGACAGGTGGCCCCCACTGCCGGCCAGGGCCCTGGGTGTGAGCTCCAAGTGCTCTGCGGTCTGCCTTGGTGGTCCGAAGCTCGGCTCACATCACAGCCTCCAAGTGCAGGATCCTCAGGGCCTCAGAGATTTGGGCGCTGGTGTCCATCTGGCCGTACATGCCCACTAAGAAGGCCCGGTGCAGCAACACAGCCGCATGCTCTGTGGACAGAGGAGGGCCTGTCAGCTCTGCCCCTGCACCCCAGCCGCTCTCGGGAACGGAGCCTCTGCCCGTTCTTGCTCCCGGCCAGAGGACCGAGGCCCCCGGGGGCAGCAAACTGACCTTGGCAGAGGAGGGTGTACTCGGGCAGGTTCCTCAGGGCTGTCTGCACCACCTCAAAGTCCCGGCTGCCCAGACAGTACATGAACGTGGGCAGGAAGTCGGCTGCGATGCTGAAAAAGCCACGAGTTCAGGGGAGCCCCGCCCCTCCACCCCTACCCTGAGCCAGGACAGCCAAGGCCCCAAAGCGCCCCCACGCCCCAGCCCCGGGGACGCCAGCTCACCCAGGGTTGCTCTGGATGGAGCGCAAGGCCAGGCTGAAGGCCAGGCTGCGGCAGGACTCCTCGGCCGAGCTCATGAGCCGCTGCAGGCTGGTCTGCGGGAGAATGCCTGTCAGCGGGGCCACCTCCCGCTAGGGCCCCCCCCTCAGTGAGTGTGGCCGGGGACCCCACTCCCCCAGCCCTGCTCCGCCTCAGTTCTGGGCTGGATGGCAAGGCACCCTGCCCCCGCAGGAAGGAGGTGGGGGTGGCGATGCCTCCCACCCCAGCCCCCTGGGGCCCGCGGCCGCTCCGCACCGAGAAGAAGCCCAGGATCTCCGGTCTCCGCCGAGACATCTCATCCACATCACTCAGGACCTCCAGCAGATCTAAGTCGGGCAGAGGGCGTGTGTGACGGAGCTGTGTCCCCCCCCATCCCAGCAACCTGGAGGCAGGGGGCAGAGTCCGGGGCTGGCCCGCTGCCCTCTCCACACCGGATGGGCAGGGATCTCGGCCTGGCCGAGGCCCCAGGGTCCCAGGTGCAGCACGGCTGCTCAGAACAAAGTGCCCAAGCCTCCTGGGACCCTCCATGCCACCTCAGCGCTCGCTCAGGCCAGGGAGCCCCCAGAACCTCAGGATGCCAAGCCTGGGGTTCTGCTGCCTTCCCGACTCCACTGGGATGGCGCCTCTGGTTTGGGATCGACCCGGAGGTGCGTGCTCCCCCAAGACCCTCCGTCAGGTCTGCAGGGCCTGGGATCTGCGTGTGCACCACATCCCTGGGTGTCTGTCCGTGGCCACCTCAGTCATGCTGCAGCCACACCGCCCTGCCCTCCCCTCCCCCAGGGGCCACCTGGGCTCAGCTCCCCCGAAAGGGACCAGGGGCCGCCGGCCAGCTCCTCGCCAGGCCTCCCTTCCTTGGTGTCCACGGGGACTCCAGGGGGTTCCCCAAGAACACTGGCCAACACAGCAGCCCCCACCCTCCACCCTGGTCTCCAGCTTCCTCCTCCAAGCCCCTCTCCATGGCCCCACCCCCGCTATGAGCAAAGACCCAGCCCTCCCAGCCTTTCCAGGGGCCCTGCTGTCTTCTGGATGCCCCCCAGGAGAAGCCGGGACAGCCAGGGCCGCTTTGGGACCCAGGACCGCAGGGACAGAATGGGGGCCACCACCCACCACGGGGGCACCCCGGCCTGGAGGGCGCATGCCCCCCTAACTCACCCTCGACCGTTTGGCCCCGGGATAGCCTCTTCATGTAGGGAGCCATCTCGGCTGCAGTCAGAGGGGCGAAGATGTAGACGCTGACCAGAGGCAGGGAGCCGGCTGAGCTCTCATCTGCAAGACAGGAAGCCAATGCCAGTCAGGGGCAAGGGGACAGGATGGCCCGCCCCCAGCCGCCGTCCACAGAGGGCTTGTGCAGCCAGACACACGCAACGCTGTGGCCACAGGACCCCAGCGTGGAGAGGAGGAGTGTCCCTGCTGAGCAGCGTCTGGAGTCAGGGCAGACCCCCGAAGACGTGGCCCTGCCTAGGCTGGGCACAGCGCCAACATGCAGCGGGCGCTCAGTGAGTGTGATGAGACCACGAGCCTGCTGGGGGCCACCTGGGAGACACGCGCTTCTCCCCAGAGCCTCGCACTCCCTGCTGCCGCCGCGCACACAGCAGGTGCTCAATAAAGGCACCACTGCACACAGCACTGTGCCAGGCGTGTCAGTGGATGGCTGAAAGCCACACTCAGCACCAACGACGGGGCGAAACCGGGGCAGGACGACCGTGAGGGGCCAGCGTCGGGGCAGCCCCCGGGGGAAGGACGGCCATGAAGGGCCAGCGTCAGGGCAGCCCCCGGGGCCTCAGCCCGCTCACGAACCCACCACTCGCTTGACACGCTGCTGCAGGTGCCGGGTTGCCGCCAGGGCGGTGGGAGCCGCGAACGGGGGCAGGAATGTGGATGCAGCCAGGCAAAGGGACAGAGGACCCGGCTGATCCCACAGAGTAGGTGCTGGAGGTCACGTGGGCCACGGCACCACCTGGGGCTGCGTGAGCATCACAGAGCCGGAGCCAATGACGCCCCAGGGACACCCAGGGGAGTCCAGCCCGGTCCCGCCCAGCAGAAGCCCAGCCCCACTCACCCTCACCCTCCTCATCCAGGGCCCGGTCAGGCCCGCCGTCCCTGCTAGGAAGGCTGAGCCCCGCCAGGAGAGACTTAAGCATCACCAGGTCGCTGCTGTCAAGGGACAGGTCACTAAGGGGACAAGGTGGGGGGGGGACAAGGCTCTGAGTGAGGACTACATGCAGGGGGCAAAGGGCAACAAGGTCTGCCTGAGGGCCACACGGGGGGGGGGGTGGGGGGACAAGGTCTGCGTGAGGGCCACATGGGGCGGGGAGGGGGAGGCCAGGGCTGTGCCTGAGCAGCATGGGGGTAGGGCACTCAGGGGGCCGGGGAGGAGGGAGCCAGCTCAGGACGGCGCTGGCGCAGGCCCAGTGTCTGTGACCCGGGCACCACGGCCTGGGAACTCCCGCCCTGAGCCCTGCCACGCCAGGCCCCGGCCGAGACGCTTGGACAGAGATGCACTCACTGCAGCACGTTCAGATGCTTCTGCAGGAAGGCGACGGCGGCCGCGGGGCTGCAGCTGATGTACTTGTGGGTGAACCGCACGAACTTGCTGGCGAAGGGCACGAGGTGGCGGGAGGACTTCCTGTAGTTCTGCAAAGGGCATCGCGAGGCGGCACTCAGAGCTGGGGCTGCCCCAGATGGAGGCCGTGTCCCCCGTCCTGCGCGCACCCCTCCCAGAGCCTCACAGCGCAGGCTGGACACCACCAGGCGCCGCCCTCTGCTGGGTCCCTGAGGCTCAGGAGTGGCCCCGGCCCACGCCCCGCAGGGGCTCCCCCGGGAGGGGGGCAGCTGGGGGCCTGGCCCCGCCCCCGCCCCCCTGCAGCCCGGGGCTCTGCTCTCCTGCAGGGCTCCCTGGGGCCACATCTGCGCTCACCCAGGGGCTTCTGGGGACAGACCCCCAGTCCTGGTCAGGAGGACCGAGCCCGCTGCAGTTGTGGGAGCAGGAGGACAAACCGATTGGGGAGAGAATTCAGAAGGGGGGGGCGGGGCATGGTGGCGGGGGTGGGAGGGGGCTGGGAGGTGGGGGCGGAGCGGAGTAGGGCACAGAGGCGGGGCACCCACCCGCAGCAGGCGCACGAAGGAGAGCAGGCAGTCCCACAGCGCCCCCTGGTGCTCGCTCTGGAACACCTGCGGCTGCAGCAGCTCCAGGACCCCCAGCACGTGCAGGAAGAAGGTCAGGTGGTTCTGCTGCCGGAACTCCTGGAAGTTGAGGTGCGTGCGGCCGTGCAGGAGGGCGGCGATCATGGGCAGGTGCCTGCGGCCAAGCCAGAGCTGCCTGGTCCTGGGCGTCCCCCAGCCTCTCCCCTCCCCTCAGAGACCTCATCTGCTGGGACCGAGACCACCCCGAGCCCACAGATGCCCACTGCGAGGCTCCTGGCTGCTCAACCGACCCGCCCGGCCCCGCCCCCCAGGCTTGGCTCGTCAGCAAGCAGCCTCCGGCCCTGACCAACCCCAGGATGACCGCCGTAGAGCCCATTCCTGCAGGAACACCAGGTGTGGGGCCCGCCCCTGGCTGGGGGTGGGCAGACACAAGGCCAGACAGCCAGGCGGTACCTCAGCAGCAAGAGGGGGTGGGCCACTGCCAGCTTCCGACAGGCCATGCTGGCGTCGGCCACTCGGCTCTCGGACGCCCGGGAGTCGCTGGTGTCCGCCAGGAGGGTGATGAAACGGTGGATGAGGCCGTCCAGCTGAGAGGGGCAGGGGGTCAGGGCCAGGGCCCCCGCAGCCTTCGTGCCCACCTGCCCACCCGGGCTCAGCCCCGAGGCCCTGGCACAGTCCCTGAGGCCCCTCATGGTGTCCCAGAGAAACCTGCCCCTACTGCTTTCTGGGGCTTCGGAGGATCAAGCTGGCTGTAGCCGGGGGTCCTGGCCAACCTCAGCATGCAGTGTGACATCAGCCACTCCCCGGAGACAGAACAGAAGCCCTGAACTACCTCAGGTGAGAAAGACCGGCCGCACAGGTAAAGCTTAACTCCAGGTGTGTGAAACACAGAACACACACAAAAGAAAGCAAGCTAGAAAAACATCGCTCCCTCCTCCTCCTGGGACGCAGGGCTGGAGGCAGATCTGACGCAGGGCCCTGCCCAGGGAAGGTGGGGAGGGGGCAGGGAGACCCACCAGATCACAACCCCCCCCACCACACCGCTGAAAGAAGGGGAAGGCAGACGCTGAACATGGAAGACCCACACTAGGCATGTGGGAGAGGCAGGCAGCCAGGAAGAGACACGCTGTCCACACGCGCCGAGCACAGCGGCTCTGAAGTCACCATGCCCACAGAGAGCCCGCCGATGTGCGGGGACAGAGCAGGGGGTCGGGCACAGGAGACATCAGCACACACATTGCGCAGCCTGCGTTTCTCAACAGTCCCCATCAGGGAACGAGGGGGACACAGGGGGACGCCCACTCTGCTCTGCTCCACACCTGGAGGACTTCCTGGACGAAGGACCCTCCAAGAGGTCAGACAGGAGAGGGTGGCAGGGTAGGCTCCAACTTCAGACACTCATCCACACTCACCGAGTTCTGAGAAAAAGCACTTCCCTACCTCCTGGTCTGGGTTCCTACCCCCAAGCAGAGGACCCAGGCGCCCTGAGGAGCCCGTCGGGCCTCACCTTGCAGACACTGCTGCCGGCGGCCCCCTGGCTGTGCAGCAGGACGTCAGGCAGGGGCACCCGCAGGTCCGGCCGCTGCAGGTAGAGCTGCACCAGCAGGTCGCGGCTGCACTTCCCCAGCACGCTGCGGGAGAGCAGACGCGGTGGCTGCGTGGCCGGGGCAGTCCCCCCCCCCCCGCGCAGGCTGAGCCAGGCGGCCCCTCACCTGTCGCCCCACTGCTGGACGCAGCCCGTCAAGTGTGCTGTCACCTTCTTGATGCCTTCGTCGCCACCGCGGCAACAGCTCAGCAGCAGGGGCAGCCGTGCCTGGAGCAGCCCGCAGGCGCCCGCATCCCCATCCTGGCTGCGTGCCTCCGCTTCGGCCAGGATCAGCTCCACTAGCCCCACGAGCTCCGCCGGCTGCACCCGCAGCACCAGCTCCTCCCGCCGCTTCTGCAGTCGGACGCGGTCGGTCAGTCCCGCGTGGGACAGCCGTGCCCGGCCACCCCACCCTCCGGGCAGGGGACACCCCAAACCTGCCTGTGGGGTGCGCTGGTCCCTGCCCTGCCAGATCCGAGGGACGTGGATGCAGGCCCAGAGGAAGTCAAGGGAGGCTGAGGGATCAAACCTGGAGGAGGTGGGGAGGCCAGACCCAGCAGGAGGCGTGACTCCAGGCGGAGGGAGGCGGATGGGACCGGCAAGATGCCCCTTGTCGGCTGGGACCCCGGCCGGGCGCAGAGGATGTGGGCCACCCGCCCGACCTCGTCCAGCCCTTCCCGCACCCGCCCCTCACTTGCAGCCACGCGGCACAGACAACAGCCCTTACTGTGACTGGAGAACAGGGCGCCGGCCACCCAGAGCAGGGCCACCCGGGCCAGAGAGCCGGCTCCTGAGGGGGCCGGGGTGGTGTTGGGCCAGGCTCCAGGGGAGCTCTGCGCTGGGCGGCTGCACACGGCACTCTGGGGCCTCCCAGCGCCTGTGGTGGCGAGGAAGGAGCCTGTCGGGGGGGGGGCTCACCTCTGTTCCCGGCCCCTGCCCAGCAGGAGGCGGACACACTGGTGCAGGGTGGACCAGCTGGACTGGTGTGTGAGCAGGGCCAGCAGGTAGGGACGGAAAGATGGCACCTGGGGGCCAGGGTGGCCTTTGCCCTGGGACAGAGGAAACCTGGGTTGGTCTCCACCAGGCTGCCCAGCTCTGGTGGATGGGGTCAGTGGATGGCGGGCAGCCTGCAGGAGGTGGCACAGGGCAGGGAGAAGCCGCCGCTTCAGGGCAGGGCCTCCCAAGCTGATGGGTCACTCCGCAGATTAAACATGGGCTGAACTAAACCCCCCTCTCAGAGACGGGGTCACACAAGCAGCGCTGTGGGGGCGGAGTGTGACCCGCACCCCCAGAAGCGCAGGCCCGCCAGCACGGGGCAGGAGCAGGGCCAGGGGTCACACAACCCCTCCCTGGCCTCCCGGTCAGCGTTTCTTCGTCTTCCCACAGCCAGAAGGGCCCTGATGCGGGCTCCGGCCCCCACTCCTCGTCAGGGGAGCTGGGCTCCACTCTCCCTCCAGCACCCTGCGAGGACCTGGGCCCACAGGGACCAAACCCACCCCTGCCCTCCCGCCTCTGTGACCAGATCTGGCCGGTCATGGCGACTGGCTCGGCACACTCGGGACCTGTCTGGCCGATGAGACTCCAGCCTGGGGCCTGCCAGAACCGACAGGAAGAGCGCACGCCGGCCCGGTGAGCCCCACCTTGCCCCGGGAAAAGAGCAGCCTCTGCTGAAGGTCGGGGCAGCTGCCAACCACCTCAGGGTCCAGCATCTCCAGCCAGTCGACAAGCAGCCCCGAGCAGGGCCCCAGGAGCACGGCCTCTTGGCTGCAGGGAAGGGGGTTGGGGGTCAGACACAGCCGCCCGGGACTGCCCCCAGGCCCGACCGCAGCTCCGCCGACTCACCTGCAGCTGTCGGCCTCCTGCTTCCCGGGGGCCAGGGGCTCCTCCTTCTCTGGCAGCAGCAGCGAGCTGACCACCGCCACGGGCCCCGAGGGCGGGACGGCGGACGCGGTGGAGAAGAGCGCGGCCAGCAGCTCCTCCAAGTGAGGTGACCTCGCCTCGATCAAACTCCGGACGACTGCGGGGCAGAGGGGGTGCCCATCACACGGGCCCAGGGCACGCCCGACTCCAGGACGGACAGCCCCGCCCCCAGGGTTCTGTTCTGCTGGGGGTACCCGGCAGAGGGACTCTGGAGCGGCAAGGGGGTCCTCAGTGGAGCCCGTGGCCCGAGTACCTTTGCTGATGAGCTCGGGCTCCACGTCACACTGCTCCCCAGATTTGAGGGTGGCCACGATGGCACGCACGGTGGAGCTGACCGTTTCTGGGTCCCCGCGGAATGTCAGGGCCTCTACCAGGTGCAGGAACCCGCTCCGCACTGCAGGAGAGAGTGTGACCGGGTGGACTCTCGCCAGGGCCCCAGGAGTGACCCCTCAGTTCCCCCACACACTCCCCTCCCCAAGGGACCACCCCTGGGCCCCGGCCCTGAAACCACTGGGCCACGCCCCGGATGCCGCTGGGCCCCCTGGGAACAGGCCCCCCGACGCAGCGGCAGAGCCCGGGAGCCCCGCCTCACCGTTGCTGATCCGGCGCCGCGCTGAGCACTGGGCAGCGAACAGCCTGAGCTGGGCCTGCAGGGGCCCGGCCTCCACGGAGGGGCCATCCAGCCACTGCAGGGCCTGCACGAGCACTTTGAGGAAGAGCGACGAGAAGCCAGTGTCCTGGGGCGCGCAGCGCTGGGGGCGGGCGAGGCACGGCTCAGACAGGGCCAGAGCCCCGGAACCCAACTGCCGCACAGCGCCCACCCTCCACGGTGAGGGCCCGCCTAGCTCCCCCAGTGATCCCGAGGACACAGGACGGGGCAAGCCCATGTGCGGGCGTGGACGGGGCGGGAGAGGCAAGCGCGGCCCACCTGGTACTGGCAGAGCTGGCGCATCAAGGGGCAGGCAAGGACGTGGCTGCGGTGCATGGCCAGGGCCAGGGCCCCGCCGTGCGGGGAGCTCAGCAGGGCGGCGAGGGCCTGCAGGAGGCGCACGGCGACGCCCGGCACCTCGGGGCTCCCCTGGCGGACTCGTGCCAGCTCCCGGCCCAGGGCCTGCTGCAGCGCCAGGGCGGCGGGGCGTGCGTGGGAACTCTTCCACCGTGGGCCTGGGCTCAATGGGAAGATCTGTACAGAGAAAGGGGGCTGTCAGGCCAGCAGCGGATACCCTAATCCAGCACTCTCTTCAGGCGGGCGTGCAGAGGGGACCATGGACTGGGGACAGGGGAGCCAAGGGCAACAGGTCCCGGAGACCACGTGTGGACCTGTGCACACACGTGTGTGCAAGTGTGTCAGCCAGGAAGCGGCACGTGTGCTCTGCAGCAGCCATTACCGTGCCCGTAAGCCCGGGCCATGGGCGGGGGCGGGGGCGGGACCCACCTGCAGGAGCAGGCCGGCCAGGTCGTCCTCTGGGCCCAGCACCCGCACCCGCGTCACAGCCCAGGTCCCGCCCTGGCCCGGTGGCTGCTCTGGGCTGCTTTTGGGTTTCGGCGCCTCTGCGCTGTCTGCAGGGAGGGAAGGGCAGTGTCAGTGAGAAGCCCTCCCACCCGCTTCACTGGGACCCTGCCACCCAAGGCCAGGCTCGCGTGGGGCCCGCCGCCCACAGAGGAGCAGCTCACGGGCCCTCCCGAGAGCTCTCGCCCGGGACGCCAGCCTCACCGGGGCTCCCGAGGCCCACGAGGTACAGAACCCACTAGCAGGAGGGGGACACGGGGCAGAGGCCGCCTGAGTGGCCGTGCGTGGGTACCTCGCCGGGCGGGCAGGGAGGCTGTGAGCAGGGAGTGGAAGGTCTGGCCTCCGGAAGCGCCGCGCTCGTGCTGGACCTCCACCAGGTGGGCCATGTAGTCTGCAGGGACACCGCGGGTGACTGCACGGCCAGGGCGGGGGCGCCTCCCCACCGCGCCCACAGAGCCCCTTGCCTCCCTGGGACCGCAAGCGGCGTCTGAGGTGGCCGTCCGCTTGGAGCCCCTGCCCGGGGTGCTCGGCACGGCCTGCTGCTCACTCTTGTCCATGATGTTCTGCTCCAGGGTCTGGGGGTCGTGGGCCACGGCCTGGTCCAGGTACTGCAGCAGCTTGCTCATGCTGGACACGGGGATGCCGAAGGACTGCACGAACAGCAGCAGCTGCTGCGGCTCCAGGTCCTGCAGGGCTGTGGGCAGCTGCCTCAGCGGCCGGGCGCGCAGCCGGACAGCCCCGAGGGCAGCCACGGTCCCCCAGCCCCCGCCCCGCGTCAGACTTGCCCACGTGTGTCCTGTTTCCCAAACCAACTCGCCCCCTACCTGCCTGGCCTCCTCAGCTATTGGGCACCCTTCCTCCTCCCTGCAAGCTGCCCCAGCCCACCCCACAGTCCAGACCAACTGCCTCCCTCCCTCCTCCAGCACCCCATTCTCTCTGGGGCCTTGTAAGGCCATAAGAGCTTGCAGACAGAGACAGCTCCCTGAAAGATCTAGACACGAGCCGGATAACAGATGTCCCAGAACCTGCCAGAGGCCCCCGAGCTGCCCTCTTTCCTTGGCAACGGCCTACAGTGAGAGGTGAGGCCCGGATCCCCCCAGGCAATGCCAGCGTCCCCCCTGAGCTATCCCCACCCAGGCAGTACCAGAGTCCCCCGTGGGCTGTCCCCACCACCCGGCAGTACCAGCGTCCCCCCCGGGCTGTCCCCCACCCCTGGCAGTACCGACACCCCCCTCCCTGGGCTGTCCCCCCCAAGGCAGTATCGGCATGCCCCTCCCTGGGCTGTCCACCCGCTCCGGGCAGTACCGGCATCCCCCTCCCTGGGCTGTCCACCCGCCCCGGGCAGTACCGGCGTCCACCAGCCGCGGGACCTCTGAGCGGATCATACGCAGCTTCAGCCAGTCGGGCAGCAGCAGTGCCTCCTCCGATGTGTCCACCAGGAAGGCTGTGGGTAGCGGCTTCTTCTCCGGGAACCAGATGTCCAGCAGCGCCTGGAACTCGCTGTCACCAGCTTCAGGAGAGATGGTGCGGTCAGCACCATAGCCACTCTGGGACCTCAGGCCGAGGGCTGATGCCAGCATGTCCCCAGTTTACGAGGGGAGCCGGGGCTGCTGAGGAACAGGGCGGGGGTAGTCTACCAAGAGCGAGTGTGACCGGCGCCAAAGCCTTCAAGGGGCGGGCTTATCCAACCCTCACAACCACCATGTTCTCCCCTGTCAGTCAAGGAAATCGAAGTGCAGGGAGCCGGCCAGGCCCCCCAGAAGCCGGGTGAGGCCAGGACCAGCACGTGCACTGGGCTCCGTGGGCTTGGCCGAACCAGCTCCTTCCCGCCCTCGTCTCCACAAAGCCCTGGGCAGCCAGCAGGCCAGACCGGCATAAGGCCGCCTCCCTGGACACAAGACGCAGTCACCCACACCATCAGCCTCACAGGAGGGATGGAGAGGCTGCCAGGCCAGGAGGTCTCAGGCAGCCAGAGGATCAGCCAGCTCTGGACACAGCCCCTAGGCAGTGGGTCAAGGGCCACGACCAGGCCTGTGGCGGGGACCTGCGGCCCCTCGGTGGGCAGCCCTGTGGACATCTCCACCTCCAGAAACCCGGCAGGAGGAGCAGGCCCAGGTGTCCGGCAGCACCCATGTGCACCTCAGGACGACGGGACAGCGGCTGGACCTGAGGGGCCCCACCACGGAGAGGTTCACGTGCTCCCCAGGAGGGGCGTCTGCCTCCACGGGAGACCCGGCCCCACCACCCGCAGCCTGCTCACCACGGGGCGGGCCCAGAGTCAGGAGGATGACCATGGCGTGGACTACCAGGATGTGCATGGTGGCCGTCTCCCCGCTGCTCCAGCGCAGGAAGACCTGGTCCTGCGACTCTGACTGCAGGAAGGAGGCGGCGTGAGAGGCCGAGGCGGGGCGCGGGGCCGCGGAGCTGGGCGGGGCCTGGCGGGGCGCCACCTCCTTACCCAGCTATAGACCTCCTCGCCCTCCTTGCTCTTGCGCATGCGCTGCACGTAGCGGGAAAAGATGGACAGCAGGGCTGCCAGCACCACGTCCGACTCGGCGCTGCAGGAGCGCTTGGAGAAGAGGTGGGACATGATGGTGGAGCGCTCCACGATAAGCCGGGCCACGTCCTGGGGGACCGGGCGGCAGGGAGCGGGGTCAGCAGCTCGGGCTCTCCTCCCGTCACACCCGGCCAACGGCCCATCCCCGTCCAAGGCCACCCGACGCGGCACCCCATTCGGCACAGACACCCCAACACCGGCCAGCACGCCGACGACAGACGAGGCCCCGTGTGCAGCCCCCTCAGGCACACGGGCTGTGAACTGGAGAGGGCTGGCCCCGCGGAGAGGAGGGAGTGACAGGAACACAGGCGGCTCAGGACCCACAGGGAAAAGCCGCCTGCCCACAGCCAGACGCGTCTACTGGCAGCCGGCAGCAGTGACGTGGGGGAGGCTAGCCCCTAGACCAGACTCAGAAGGCAGGGGCCACCGGCCCCTCGGCAAGAACCCAGGCTTGGGCAGAATCCCACTGCCCACCAACCTCAGTCCTCAGCCAATCCCTCCACTCCCTCTACATACAGGGACTTGGGGCCTTCAGGACCCCCGCGCTGTGAGTCGACAAGCTCATGGAAGAGCAAGGTCAGGAGAAAGACGGCCAAGAAAGAGCAGGCCGCGGGAGAGCACAGGCCCATGCCCGGCTCACGGGCCCACAGGAGCACGATGCGTGGACCTGACCCCTCCACCTCCCAGGCCGGCCAAACCACACCTCTCGGGCCCAGAGCCCCAGAGACACGGGGCGCTCCTGCCCTCGACTCCTGCTCTGGACAGAAGGTCTCTGCCAAGGTAGCTCGCACTCGGGACCCAGAGCCAAGGTGTGGCCCTGCCGCCTGGTCGCCCACAAGCTCCCCCAGCCCCACCTCCTCACCAAGGCCAGATCGCTGTGCTGGCCCTGCTCCTCCACGGGCGTGTGCTGGGACAGGTAGACCAGGTAGGCGCTGATGGTCTGTGGGTCGGTCTCCATGTGGATGGCCTGCGGGGGGGGGCCGTGTGAGCAGAGGGGATGGCCCCCGGCCCCTCCACCCAGCCCCTCCCGACGGGACGGCCCCGCCCTCGCCCGCCCCGCCCCCTCGGTGCCCCGCCCTTCGCCTCCGCCCCGCCCGCACCTGCTGCAGCGCCAGCGCGGTGGTGCTCCTCACGCTCTCGAACAGCGGCAGCCGGGGCAGGTCGCGCAGCAGCCACTGGTAGCCCTGCAGCGCGTCCGCGTCGCCCGAGTCCTCCTCCAGGGGCGGCTCCTTCTCCTCCCCGTCCCGCAGGCTGCCCTCTGAGAGCACCAGGGACAGGCCCTGCAAACGGACAGGCGGGCTCTGGGGCTGCCGGCTCCCTCCAGCCCAGCAGACACCGCGCGCTCAGAGCTGCCAGGACAGTGGCCCGGCTGCCCGGGAATCTGGCGCCAGCACCTCTGGGAGGCGGCAGGACGGACACGGGGCTGCCCCCAGGACACTTCCGGTCACCCCAGAGCGGGAAGGGCCCGGGCGGGACAGGACCCAGTGTCTGCACGTTACTACCGTGCCGTTTTCCCTGATGGTCTCTTCCGGTGAAGCCCCGGTGAGAAAAACGGTCATTTTAACAGAAAAGACAACCGTGCCAGGGGAGCAGAGGGCCTGGTCCCCTCACCTTCATGGCCAGCACCCTGGCAGCCACCTGCGAGGAGCCCAGCCGCCGCAGGAAGTAGTCCAGCACCTCACACGTGGTCTGCTCGTCTGCCTTGGGGCCCAGAAGCAGGTCCTGCAGGCGGCCCAGCAGCTGCTTCTGCTTCTGCTGCCTCTGTGGGGGCGGGGGTTGGGGGTCAGGGTGGGCGTGTGGGGCCTGGGTTGGGGGGTGGGGTCAGGAGATGGGGTCAAGGTGGGCATGTGGGGCCCCGGGGATCAGGAGTCAGGCTGGGCATGTGAGGGTGGCGGGGTCAGGGCAGGCGTGTGGGCCCCGGGCAGGCACTGACCTGCCGCTTCCTGGCCTTCTGCTCCTTGCTCTCGCCCTCCTCCTCCTCCCCGCCCGAGGCGGGCTCATCAGCGGCGTCATGCAGCAGGAACTCGCACAGGCACTGCACGGGCAGCACGTCCAGGGAGCCCTCGCTGGACTGCACCAGGTCGGCCAGCCAGGGCATGGACTGCGAGGAGGCCTGGGCGGGCAGCAGCACAGGGCTCTTTCTAGTCAGTCCCGCTGCCGTCCTCCCCCCAGCAACTGCCCGCCACCCGCGGGGACTCCCGAGGCAGCTCTCTGCACCCCGGAGCCGTAGCTGAGGGGCCCGGTCTCCAGGCGTGCCCTCCAGCCCATGGTCTCATCTGATGCCAGGGCCCCCCGCAGCCTTAGGGGTGCTCACCTGCCTCTGGATGATGTTGAGAAGGAAGTCGGGGTTCCGGCTCCGACACAGCAGGTGCCCAAGGCGCAGGGACTGGTTGAGGCCTTTCACCTGGTCCAGGATGTGAGGCGGAGGCCTCCGGGGTGGCCCTCTGAGAGCGCCAGGCAACACGTGTGTGTCAAAGTGGCAAGTAAAGCGCCCCCAGCTAAGAGCGGATGGGGGGGGCGCCTGCCTGCCTCCCACCTGCAGCCAGCTGCCCGTCCTCCCGCAGGCCCGTGGCTCCTCCCCTCTCAGCCTGGCCTCGGGGGCTCTTGGCTTCACCCACAGTGTGGACCGGCCTCCCATTAGACCCCACCCCCACCCTCCAGGCCTGCCCGCCCCCCGCCCCCAGCCCGGCCGCCCCCTGCCAGCCAGGCTGGCTGTATCCCCCAACCCCCGCCCGGCCACGCCCCATGCCCCAGGCTGTGCACGCACTGGGGCTCGAGGCTGGTGAGCTGGGACAGCAGCAGGCTGCTGCTCTCGGTGATGGTCTGCCGGGTGGAGGCTGCGGCCAGGTGCCCCTCGAATGCCAGGATCTCCTGCTTCTCCCGCTGCGAGACCTGCAGCTCCCGGTTGATCATCTCGGTGCGGCTCTCCTCGTCCGTCAGGGTGCACGGCGGGTACGAGTAGTTGCTAGGACCAGGGGACAAGAACCTGTCACCGTGCCGCCCCCAGGTAGCACTCAAGAGTAGGGGTCAGAGCCCGTGGCGACGTCCTTGGCTCAGGCCTGGATGGAGCCTTTAGACTGTGCAAGGCATCCGAGGGCCATCGGCAACACACCACAGTCAGACCTCAGTGAGGGAGCGGGTGTCCCTCAGAGCCCACAGCCGGCCACTCTGTCCTTCCACACGACCGCACGCTGGTGCCTCCAAAACTGGCCGACAGGCGTCAGGGCCCCAGACCCAGAGCGGCATGTGTGCTGGAGGGCCGTGCGAGACCCCTGCCACTGGGCCATGTGGTCAGGCACAGGCACCAGGCCGACTCCCACTTCAGAGACACAGGCGCCCTCCGGGGGCCTGAAGACCGGGACCCCTGACACACGTTCTGAGTGTAACCGAGCCCCCGCATCCTGGCCCCGCGTAGTGGCAAGCGACTCACTTGGTCATCGCCATCTCCATGAGCATCTTCAGCGTGGGGTACTCTTCCCAGGCGGCCAGGCCTAGGGGCAAGGCAACAGGTGGTGGTGGGACCCCGGCCCGCTCCCAGCCCCTCCCAACTCATCACCCCACCCCCCCACCAGGCTCTGCCCCCCAGCCCGAGGAGCGGGACATCCAGGAGAGGCAAGGCCCACACAGGCTCAGGTGGCCGTGGCTGGCCAGGGCAGGGGGCACTCACCAATGTTCTCCGGGTTGAACGCAGCGACCACCAGCAGGAGGGGCCACGCCTTCCAGTAGAGAGTGGAGATGGCGAGGTTCGGAGGCTGATACCTGGAACCAAGGTGGCCACAGCTCAGCCTCGGCACCCGAGGTCCGAGAGGCAGACATGTCCGGACCCGGGCAGCAATAGCGCACACATCCGTGAGGGGCCACCCGGCCACCACAGCTCAGATGTGAAACGTCCAGAAACGTCCAAGCTACGGGACTCGTGGTGTCCGACAGCTGTGTGTGTTTGAGGGGAAGGGGAGGGGAGCGCCAGCGGATGGGGAGAGGCTTCTTGGAGGGACGACGCTGTCAGGTCACACAGACGACGGCAGCGGAGCCCCGCGGCTGCGCCGAGACTACCCTATCACAACCGCAAACAAGTGACGCAGGCGGCAAATGAAAACCACGCTGCGATCGGGCGCTGAGGAAACGGAGTGAACGCACTGTCGTCCGGAAGCAGACACAGTGCCTGGTTCACACACGAGGGAAATAAGCAGCCGAGTGCTGCGGGCCGAGGAGAGAGCGGGGCAGTCGGGGGACCCGGGTGCTGGGGGCCTCACCCTGGCGGGAGCTGGATGTTCTCGGGGTGGTGGTAGGTGCACAGGTTCAGGACGGCGTCGATCAGCTGCACTCGTTCCACCTTCAGCACGTCCACATCTGAAACGCAGGAGCCACACGCGGGTTCCTCGGTGGACGTCCCGCCTGGACTCGGGCCATGGACGTCCGGGAGCAAGGACACTGGGCAAGTGGGGTGGGGACGATGCAGGCACGGGACGCGCTGCTGCAGGAGCCCCAGGGCGCCAGGGCACGTCTGCACCACGTGGCGCCCGAGGGTGCAGCACGGCCGGGCTCAGGGACGGGCAAGGACATGCTGACACCCGTGGGTGCAGCGGATGCACCAGGGAGAGCAGGGGAACGGCGAACCCCCCGTGCTGCAGCCCAGCCCAGGCCCACCAGCAGCGAGACACGTGCTCTAGAAGGGGGCAGCTCCGCCGCAGGCCCTCCCGCGGCCCTTCAGAGAGGTGGGGGACAGACACTCCTGCCGGGTTCAACCGTGCAGAGAACACACAGAGGCCCGGGAGGTCACGGGGAGGGGAGCCGGCGGCGGGAGGCCCTCACCGTCAGCCTGCACGGCTGCAGCCCGCTTCACCAGGTGGTCGGCCAGCTCCATGGCGTCGGCGGGGCCAAGCGGGAGCTCCCGCGAGAGCCCGATGACCAGAATGCGCATCAGCGTGTCCTCCAGGATGGGCACCTCCGAGCAGAGGCGGAGGAAGAAGCTGCGGGCAGAGCGGGCAGAGGAGGGCTCGTGGGAGCCCACCCCCAGGGCAGGGGAAGCCCCAGCTCCAGCCTCATCTGGGCACAGAGGGGGCACTGCCCACCCTCCCCGTGGTCACTTGTGCCTGATGCCCATGTGGACCGGGCCCCACAGCCCTGCAGAGGACTGTGAGTGGGAGCCCGGCCTTGGGGGTCTCACAGGCCAGCTCGGCCCCAAGCTGTGCCCTCAGACAGGGGCGGGGCTCCGGCAGGTGTGGAGGAGCATGCTGACCCCGCGGTGGGGCCCAAAGCGGCAAAAGAGGGAAGCGACCTGTCAGAAGCTCGGGGAGGGTGACCTGGCTCGGGGACCGGTGAGGGCAGAGAGAGGACACGTGTGTGCGCTGCCTGGACCCGAGGGGTGGGGCTCCACCCAGCCGAGCATGCGGGAGGGCGCGGGGGCCTGTAGACAGTGCATCTAGGGAAAGGGCGGCACAGGGTGTGGGCGCAGGGACTGCGACCCCCAGGCCCGCCCGCGGCCCGCCCCCCGCCCTGCTCACTTGCGGTCGCTCTCGGGCGGCCAGTTGTCCCATTTGTAGTAGGTCTCGGGCTGCTCCGTGAAGAGAACCTTGTGGAGGCTGCAGAGGGAGAGGACCATCAGAATGGGGTCCTGGCCCCCACCCCATCAGCCCCTGTGGGCGAGGAAGCCCGTGTGCAGAGCAATGGCCCAGCTCCTGGCTCTGCAGTGAGGCCTGGGGAGGCTGGCAGGTGATGGGCCCCTCCCAACAGGGAGCTCCCCACCCCACCAGACAGGGCCCCGCCTCCCCGAGGCCCTGCCGGAAGCTCAGACACCACGAGGTTTTGGCTGTTGCCCACTGGCCCCTCTGGCCTCTGAGAGCCTGGCGCCAGCTAGTGGCCTGTCATCCGGGGAGGAGCCCTGCCGCTCGTCACCCATGAGCCCGGGAGCGCGGCCGGTCGGGGGCGAGGCAGAGCCGGCCGCACCAGTGCACGTAGTCCTTGGGGGCGAGCTTGCTGATGGAGGGCACGACAGTGTGCAGCCACCACACGGCGTCCCGCTGGATCGCGGCGATCTGGTTCTGGAAGGAGCGCAGCACCTCGAGGTCTGGGGAGGAGGAGCCGGTTACGCCGCCTGCATGGCAGCCAGGCACACGGAGAAGGCCTGGACAGCACAAGCATCCTGAGGCCTCACAGAGGGGCGGGACCCCAGATGGGGGGGCGCTGAGATGGCTGGAGCAAGGCTCCGCGAGCACCTGACCGTCCCAGGGTTGAGGACACCTCAGGGAACTGAAACCTTGAAATCCCAAGTGTCTTTCCAGCCAATCGCTTAAAGGGCCTTGCAGCCAACCCTTTCCAGGGTCAGTAATGACCCAGAGCAGGCTGACCCAGACACTGCTGCCCTGCCCCCCTACCCTACCCCCAGCCCAAAGGCACCAGGACCTGCACAAGCAAACCAGCAGAGGGTGACCCCAGGCTGGGAGCGGTTGCTCTCCGCCGGGACAGAGTAGGAAGCAGCCGTTTCCTGGGACTCCAGGGGCCGAGCTGCAGCTGCGACCCTCCCGCCCCAGGCCCACACTCAGAGCAGAGCCCCTTCTCCCACCCAAGGCCACCCCCCCTCCACGAGAGCCCCCCGCAGAAGGCAGCCCGCCCCCAGCTCCTCACTCTTCTTCTCTCCTTTGTCCCAGGCGACGCCAGCCTCCTTCACCTGGGCAGTGATGCCCAGCATCATGGACACGGCCAGCACATCCGTGACGTGCACCACGAAGCGCTCCTGCAGGATAGAGCAGCCCCGCCCAGCCCAGCTCAGCACAGCGGCCCACGTCCCTGTCTCCTCTCTACCCACCCCCCACCACGGCCAGCAGGACAGCAGGACGCTAAGGACCAAGAACCAGCCACAGCAAGGCCAGGTCGGGCCACAGGGGAAGGTTTAGCCCACAGAGCTGGACTGAGCTATCCTCCGGAGAAGAGGACCCCCACAGGCTGTCTGCTGACCTGCTCACGTGGCACTCGAGATCCCCCACTCTCGGCCCCAAGTCCTATTCTCCAGAGGCCCTTCCCGCCTCCCCAAACTCCCTAAAATCCACCCTGAGCAGACCCCGGGCCCTGGGGGCGCCGTTGGTCTGCACACACCAGACACTGCTACCCCACCCCAACACCCAGCCCAGAGGCCGCGGGGACAGCGGCCTGGGGGTGCGGTGCCGCGCACCTTGAACTCCATGTCCAGGTACTGGGGCTCCTTGCGCTCCTGCATGAGCCCGAGGCAGAAGGCCTGGAAGTTGATCTCGTGCTTGGTCTGCTTGATGATCTCACGCAGCAGGGCCCGCGAGGCCCGCAGGTAGTCGTCCTTGTTGGTCAGCAGGTCCTGGAACACCATGGCCAGGAACTGGGGAGAGAGAGATCGCGGGAGCTGCCGGCCGCCTGTCCCAGCTCCTGCGGCCCCCGCAGCTCTCATCCTCATGGGCCAACAGGAGGCCTGCCCAGAGAGCCCGCGACCCAGACACCCCGGGACAGCCAGAGCCTCCTCACAGCGCTCTGCACCCGCCAGTCCACACCCTTTCCTCCAGCCAGGCTCCGGGGCGGGGGTCCCGGGGGCCCACCTTGGGCGCCAGCTCGGAGCTGTGCTGCAGCACGGTGTACAGGATCTGCATGTTGTTGGGGTTCCGCGCGTTGGAGAGCTCGTTGAAGATCACGAACTTGATCGTGGTGCCCAGGTTGTCCTTGTGCGCGTTCAGCAGCTCCCTGGGCACCGCCAAGCAGAGGGAGCTCCAGCGGCTGCCGCCCGCACCCCCCATGCCCCCGCCCCCCGCCCCCGGCGGCCCCACGCCCCACCGCCCGCCCCCCGCCCCCGGCAGCCCCGCGCCCCCCCCCATGCCCCCGCCCCCCGCCCCCGGCGGCCCCGCGCCCGCGCACCTGATGCAGAGCATGTAGTGGTTGAGCAGGACCTTGGGCTTGAGGCGGATCTTGACCAGGTGGGAGATGACGTCCATGTCCTCGGCGCCGTGCGTGCTACAGTTCATGCACACGGACATGAGCAGGTCCTGGGCAGGCCGCGTCAGCTGCGGACGGCGGGAGAGAGGGGGACGCCGTCAGCCCCGCGGCCTCGGGTGCAGGAAGAGCCCTGCGTGCGCAGATCCGCGCACCTCACCTTGGGGTTCTGCAGCCACATCTCCAGTTTCTGCACCGTCATCAGCCGCACCTCCTTGTAGCCGCAGGTGGAGGTGAGCAGCCGCAGGAGGTTCCGCGAGACGCTGTCGATGGGCTGCCGCCGGTTGAGCTGGTCGCGCAGCATGTCCAAGACGTACTCCTCCACGCTCTCCGCCAGCTCCTCGTACCTAGGCCAGAGGGGGGACGGCAGCGGGCAGGAAGGCAGGCAGGCGGGGGGTCTCCTGGGACCGCGTGGGCCGGGGGCGCGCGGCACACCTACCTGGGCATGAGCTGGCCCTCCTGCTCGGGGCTGAGCTTCTCCTCGGCGATCAGGAGCTCCGTCTGGCTGTCCTCCTCCTCCGTGAGGGACGGGTGCGGGCTGTTCCCTGCGGAAGGAGCACCTAGTGGACATCGGCTCCCCCCCGGTGCCGCGTGCCCGGGCCCCTCCCACTGGGAACCCCAGCCCAGCTGCCACGGGGGCTCTCACCAGCACTGAGGTCCCCTCCGCCACGCCCCGCCTCCCCTTGCAGGAGCACACTCTTGGGGGGCATCTTGGTGTTGAAGGCTGTCTGGATGTTGTCCACGAAGGTCCTGCAGTGCGGGCTGTCCACCCAGATCCGCTCCCCCAGGGAGTCTTCGATGTACACCTGCCAGGACGGAGCCCAAGCCTCAGCCTGCCCTCTCCTGTGACCCCGCGTGTGCGGGCAGGAGCAAGCTGGGAGCCTCCCCAGGCCCCGGCTGCCCCTTCACAGCCAGCAGCTCGGGGCAGGAGATGCCCTGGGTTGCCACACGCAGCCCTCGGGGCTCAGATGCCTTTACTCCATGGTGGTCCAGCAGTCCCCCCACCCCAATCGCGGCCCTCTGCCCCCTTCACCAAGAGTGATCGCCTGGGAGAGGCCACTCACCTTGACGAAGATCTCGGGCCAGTTCTCGTCCTCCTCATACGCGGCCATGAGGAGGTTGCAGGCCAGCACGGACACCAGGCTGTTGCCCTTGGCCTTGAAGCTGACAGAGGCATCCCGGCGCAGGAGGCTGCACAGGGCCTGCGGGAGACGGCGTGGTGGCGGGGAGGCCCGTCTGGCCCTGCCCGCCCCTTCCCCACTTCCTGGCATGGAGGAGGGGACGGCGGCCCTCACCTCGATGACGCCCTCCGTGGCGAAGATGTTGGGCTTCATCTTGGCCAGGTACATGAGGCTGAGGTACAGGACGCTGTCCGGCTTGGCCCGTGTCACCTTCAGCTGCTTCACAGCCCCGCACAGCACGCCCTCCAGCCGGTCATCGTTGCCCTCCAGCTCGGCCGCCTCGATCTCGTCCAGCAGCACCGTGGGTGGGACTGCCGGGGGAACGCCCGGTCAGGTGGGCAGCCCCGAGCCAGACCGTCCCACTCGGCCCCCAGGCCAGGGGCTGCCGAGGGCGACTTCCAGGGACCTGACTGAGGGCCTGGGGTAGAGCCGCGACCGCAGGTCCCCAGGGAGTGGGCGGGGCAGCTGGGCCATGCAGTGCAGGGGTCGCCCAACCCCCAGGAGTGCCCAGGCCAGGAGGGGCCGTGCGGGAGCCCACCAGGCACTGCTAGAGCCCTCTCGCTGCGCCCACACAGCTACTCCAGGGTGACGTGGCCTAGGAACACCTCTTTTTCTACAAATTGGTCCTTTTCCCTAAGCTTCCGAGCGAGCTGGCCGGGCGCCACCTGTGGACCTGTGGCCTCCTCCTCCACTGCGGCCTCCCCGCATCTGCCCCTCAGAGGCTGCTCCCTGTATCTCTGAGAGAGCCCGCCAGGGGCTCCAACTCTCCCCCGACACAGCTACCCTCTGCTCTTTCCCTCCTGCTACCTCCTTGGGCATCCTGACTGGCCCCCACCTTCCTCCTCTGACGGGACCGGAGGACCCCCTCCCTGTTCCCCACCTGAGGGCCCCCTGGGCCAGGCTCGGCTCCACCCACGTCTGATCTGTGCTGCACTTGCGATCGTTTGGGTCCACCTATTCTCTCACTTCCACTGTGATTTCTTTTCTGACCCAAGAGGTTTTGTTAGGACTGTGTTTTTAGATACCCAAGTGATGGCGACGCGATGGATTTCTGACTCAAGTGCGTGGAGGACAGAGGTTGACCGGCACTCCCCGAGTGCTCTCCACGTGCCAGGGAGAAAGACAAACAGGCAGGAAGAGGGGTGGAGCTCAGAAAGTCCTGGCCGTGGAGACACTCCAAGTGCCACACGCCATGAAGTAGCTGAACTCAGCCTCTTCTGTTTTGCTAAATGTGTTTCATTTGTAACATGCCTTTCATAACCATACTCCAAGTAACCTTCAAAGCCACCTTATCTGGGACTCGTGTGATGGTAAAACCAAAGCACGGCCAGTGAGGAGAGAGCTGTGGCCTGAGTCGGGACTCGGTCCCTCAAGTGCTCAGTGCTGACCTGGCCCAGCTGCCAGGGAGGGACCCCAAGCCAGAGATCCGAGGCGGCTGCCACCCAGCGCAGCCCCAGGCCAGCCTCCGCCCGGGTCTCACCGCTGCCCAGGGCAGCCCCGGCCCTGGCCCGAGCACGGGCCCCTCCACCAGCATGAAGGCCGCCACGCCACGGCTTCTCTCGTAGTCCCGCTGCTAGTCGAATCCCAGCCAGCCTGTCAGGCTCTGTTTCCCGCCACAGTCCCCGATGGGCCTCCTCTCTCCCCGGTTCCCCGATGGGCCTTCCCCTCCCTGGCTGCCACGTGAGCCCCTGTACACTTTAACGCCCAGGACTGATGTGATGTTAAACAGACCCGACCTCCAGAAAAACGGGAACGCCCGGGGCAGAACAGCTTCTGTATAAACAGCGGGCTTGTGGGTAAGCTTTATGCCTGTCTCTAATGCTGTCATGATACCTCATCAGCTAAGAGATAAAAAACAAGCAAGTGAACTCTGCATCGTTAGGAACTGGGAAGAGGGTGAGGCAGCACAAGCTACCGCCTCCTGGGTGGAGAGGGTCCTCACGACACGCGCAGCCCCCAAGGACAGCACCTGTCTGTCTGCACTGCCTTGGACTCCCTGCACTCAGAGAAGACTGTCACAGAGGCGGCCTCGGAAAATAGCCAGGCCAGCAAGGGAACAAGAGAGTGCGCCTGCTCCCCAAGGACCGGAGCTGGCAGCCCTCCAGGAGGGCATCAGGCTCACGCCCGCTCCAGCCCTGGAGCAGGGCTGGCAGGAATCCGTGCAAGGCTTTCCAATGCAGGAGGCCCCTGCACGGCTGTCTGCTCCCCAGAGAGGGCCACGGAGGCGCGCACTCGGCAGCAGCCCCAGATGGATGTGGGCCACCTTGCCCTGAGTGACAAGCACCTCCCATCACTGTCAGTCTGAAGCAGAGGTGCAGTGAAGGCGGCCCTATGAGAGATGCTCTGAAAAACAAACTCACAGCTGACTCCTGTCCTCCATTGTCCAAAGAACCTACACTCCTAAGCTTGGAAGTAGCCTTTCTGAACCCCGGTGCAGGGACGAGGCAGGGGCTGTGCTCTCTGGGGGACGTAGAGAGGCTGTCTTTACCTTCAATCGGGACCACGGATGGCTCTTTAATGGAGGGAGAGATGGCACGCTTCTCTGCAACCGCAGCCTCAGCCAGGCGTCCCAGGGCACTCAGCGGGGGCGTGGAGGAGAGTTTGGGGCGCTTGGTGAGCCCCGGCAACGCCGAGGCACCCGCCAACGCAGCCGCAGCATCGCGCTTCCGCTCCGAGGGCAGACCGGAAGGGGCAGGCTTCAGCAGGGTGGAGGCTGTTTTCGACTCAGTAGTCTGACCCTTTGAGCCCAGAGCAATGAAGTCTCCTGGCGGAGGGTGACCTGCAGAGGGACACGCACCTTCACACAGAAGCTAGGTGGAAAAGGAGTCCGAGAACAACTCCAACCTCCCACCATTTCCATGGGGATTCGACTACGGTCGGGGCAGGCGAAAAAACAAGACACCCAGCAAGTGCACAGCAGTCCTGGGACTGGCCAGCGAGCAACAGCGGACAGGCACACGGTGCTGACCACACAGCAGGCCGTCTCCAGCCTATCAGCTTCCGGTCCCTGCACCCTCAACAAGTTTCTGAAACAGGCATCATTAACCTCACTTTACAGGTTGAGAACTACCAGGCACAAAGAAGTTCAGTAAAGCGCCCAAGGCCACTCAGCTAGCGCGGGTTGGAGGCCAGTCTGGCTCCAGCCTGCTGTCAGCCCCTGCTTGTGCCGCCCCCTCCTCCCGCCAGGCACTCCTGGGCTGCGGTCCGCGGCCTCGGATGCACAGACCAACGAGCCGGCCTGGGTCGAGAAGGCGGTGGCGGCGGTCCCAAACCCCCGTCCCGGGACTCCCAGGGCCCCCGGGACCAAGGGCTGCTGTCCGAGACCCCATTCCTGGGAACCGCGTTCGGCTCGGGGAAACAAAGCCGCGACCCGAAGGCGCTGCGCCGCGTGCCGCGGGGAGAGGCCGCGCACCCGAAGGCTTGGCCGCAGCGCTGGGCCTGCGGACAGTGGTGGGCTTGGCCCGGTTCATCCTGCCCCCGAGCCCTCGCCGCTCCGCGCTGCCGACGCCGCACTGGGGGGAAGACCCGCGCTAGTCAGCAGCCCGCCGCTCGCCCATTCATTCCAATCTGGGACTGCGGCCCGGGGCGAACGCTCCGCCCCACCGCGGGCAGCAACTCCTGAAGCGGCCGCGCGACCCCGCCTTTCCGCCTTGGATCCCGGGAGGCTCCGTCTCTCCGGCAGAGGCGACCCAGTCCCTTCTAGTGAGATCGATAGATGTCCATCGCAGCGGCGCCCGGGTACCGTCGCGTCCGCCCCAGAACCGGAAGTCGTCCTTCGAGCCCGACTTCCGGAACACCCGGAAGCAAAACAATGGGGGGGAGGGGCGCGCGGGTCCGCGGTGCCTGCAGCGCCCTCTGGCGGCGGGAGGCCGGTGCAGCCTCCTCGGTGAGGCGGGTTTTGTCACCCGCTCCCGCAGGTGCGGCTGCCCTTAGTGAGTGTCGAGCCCAAGGACACGCAGCTCGGAAGGGGGGCCTCGGCTGCTCCCCGTACGTGCTGGGCCTTCAGAGTGCTCTCCCACCTGTGGGCCGAAGGGCAGGCTGCGGGGTCCCCTGGGGGGGAGGGGGGGCGTCTAGGAGGGAGCCCAGCAGCCAAGCCAAGCCGGGCAGGGCCCCGGGGTGCGGCCTCGGGACTCCCGGGGCCTCGGGGCGCCGGCCTGCGCAGCGGGGCCCGCTCGGTGCTGAGGACGTGGTCGCCAACCACGCGCCGAGTGCGGCTCCACGCCAGACCCTCACGTCCTCCTCTTCCTGGGGGTCTCCACGCCGTCCCCACCTCCCAACCAGGAACGAGGATCGGGTGGACAGCCAGGCCCCACCCGGCCACTTGCAGCGGGCGGCCCCCCTTGAAGGCAGGGCGGAGGGTCCCCGCGCGAAGGACGAGGCGACCGTGGGAAGGACGCGGGCGCCACTCACCGACCGAGCGCGTCGGAAAGGCGGCATCGCTGCCGAAGGAAGCCGGACAGGGCCCGGAGCTGAGAAACGGATTTTATTCAGTAATGCTGCGGTGGGGGCAGCGCTGAGCTTTGAAAGGCGCAGAGCGGGTGGGCTCAGGCGAAAACCTGCGGACGGTGGCCAGTGTAGACGCACCGGACCAGCTGCCGGCGGCTGTCAGAGCCCCGGACCGGCCTTCCTCCCGAGGATGGTGTTCGGAGAAAGGGCTGCGGTCCTGGGGAGGCCCCTGCCGGGGAAGGGGTCCGAGGGGCGGGCGCTGGCTGCACAGTCGGTCCTCTCGGCAGCCCCCGCGTTGCCGGACTGAGCGCACACGGAGGCGGCGTCCCGGGACGTTCGTCAGCTAGAAGCCCTGCTGGTCTCGGCCATGTCTCTGTGAGGGTGTTTGTGCAGAGGTGGTTTCTTGTTTGTTTTTTAAAATTAAGTTTGTTTGTTTGTTTTTGTCTGTGCTGGGTCTTCTTGCAGTGTGGGCTTCCCTCCAGCTGCAGCGAGTGGGGGCTCCCTATGGTTTTGGGGTGTGAGCGGCTCACTTTAGTGGCTTCTTTTGTCCCAGAGCATGGGCTCCTGAGTTCAGGGGCTTCAGAAATTGTGGTGCAGATGCCTAGTTGCTCCACGGGATGTGGGGTCTTCCTGGACTAGGGACCGAGCCCATGTCCCCTGCATTGGCACGCGGATTCTTATCCACCGCACCGCCAGGGAACCCCCTGAGCAAAGATGTTGTGTGGTTCTCACAGCCCAGCCCCAGCCAGAGAGGTGCCTTCCCTGACCCCACCAGCCCCACCTCCGCTCCCCTGGCGGGTCTGCTGCCCACCTGGGGCAAGGTGGGCTGTGGTCACTTTTCTCTCTGCTGTGACAACATCAGTTGCGTTTGGGGTGTTGAGGTTCTAAGCCAAGAGTCCAAAGGCTCCCAGGGGCATCTGCAGGAAGCACCACTCTCCAGGGACCCTCAACACCAGAGAGGCTGACCTTGAGCCCCCCGGACGGTGCCAGGCAAGCACCGGAAGGTGCCAGGGAGCCAGCAGCTCCAGGTACAGGGAGCGGGGGCCCGAGGGCCAAAGGCTCAGCAGAGGCTGCAGGGAGGGCTGCACTCTCTGTTTTGCCTCCTTGGAGCTCGTCTGCCCGGAGGAGTAACGGATGGTGAAGAATGAAGGGTGGAGCAAGGGAGGGACACTCAGTGAGGAGAGAGGTGCCCACCTCCCGAGAAGCAAGACAGGCAGGGAGGGCGGGCTGGAGGGGCGCTGGGGTAGGTAGACAGCCAGGGGTGACTTTGGGCGGACAGGTCAAAATACTCCCCCTCTGATGGGGTCGGATGTTGTGGGGGAGCTCAAGAGGAGGGGACATGCGTACACCTATGGCTGACCCGTGTCGGTGTACGGCAGATACCGATACAATAGCATAATTATCCTTCTATTAAGAATAAATTTAAAAAATTGAAACAAAAAAAGAAAACCCCTCTGCATCAGACTCCCGGGGGCCCACCCAGCGCTCCCCATCAAGGCTGCCCCTGGCGGTGCTGGAGAGGCCCCCTTCTCAAACCTGGGACTGCTGCAGACAGCAGGGCTCCAGGAAGACGGCCCAGGGAGCCGTCACGCCAAGGCCAGGTTCCGGCAGAGGCTCTGCCGATGCTGGCCTTCCCCTGGGGCCGCCAGCCGTCCCCACACCCCGTGAGCGCACGACCATCCTGGGGAGATGTCTAGCGACAGCCTGATTCTGTAAGCTGTGCTCGACCTCTGACCCAACCAGCACGCCTAGGATCTGACCCCAAATGTGCAGGAATTCCAGCACCAAGTTGAGCCTCTTGGAGGCCTGGGATCCGGCTGCCTGGACCCAGGCACAGGGGGCCCAGAAGACGCACTCGTCAGAAGCTGCTGCGGAAGGACCACGTGGACCTCCTGTGATGGAACAGCCCAATCAGTGGCGAAGGGAAAGAAGCCATCCGGGCGTCAGGCTGTCGGAAGTGACCGCATCTATCTAACGGTGGAAACGGTCTGGGAGAGGCACACCCAGTGCTCCCCACAGTTACGAGCAGGCCCGGGCTGGGCGGGGACAGCCGGACAAGCCGTTCTCTCTGGGCGCTTCGTTTTCACTGATATGTGAATGGCGCAGCGACGTTTCCACTAGGAAATGAAGGGCGGCGCGCCTGCCGCACAGGGCTGTCCCGGCTCCTCCCGCGGGGCCCACTCAGGCCCCAGCCTCCCTCTGTGTCGCAGGACGGGCAGGCGCAGTCCAAGCTGGCAGTCACCACCCTGGCCTCTCCCTGGGACGTCAGCCTCTGCCTCACTGGACAGCCTCTTCTTCCTTCAAAGTCCAGCCTCCCAGCACTGCCCTTCTTCCATGAAGTCCTCCAGGGCTGCCCCCACCGGGGCAGGCGGTGGCCGTCGCCCTGCTCGTGCCTCCACCCTGGCAGCTCGCACACCTGGCGTCTGTGCTCACGGGCAGTGCCCCAGGGACAGCGCCCAGCCCTTGTGGAACAGAGCCTGCCTGCCTGCCTCTCTGAACTTTCTGGACAAGCCCCAGATGCTGAGGTCGGGGTCACAGAGGTCAGAGGTCAAGGGGTGATGGACAGATCTTTCCCGTTGGGATACCGGGGCAGCAGCGCTGGAGGCCCGTCCCCCACGGCACCGGCCGGCCACCTGGAGCTCTGCCGCGCCCGGTCCAGGAGGGAGGAAGGGGCTGCAGGGACAGCGAGGGGCCACCCGGGCTGCCCCCAGAACTGAGTCTGGGGGCCCAGGAACCTGCTTTCCACAGGTTCCCCGAGAACGCAGGGGTCTCCAGGCCTGCCTGAGACCCCACTGCGTTCGTTAGCTTCCCAGGGAAGCCCCTCTGCCGGGCGGCTGAAGCACAGGCGTGCCCTGCAGGCTGGGCGTCGAGGTCGGGCATCCAAGGAGGGGCCCTCTGCCCCTTCCAGCTCACGGGGCACCAGCTCCTGGGCTCCGGCCGCACTCTCCGTCTCTGCCTGATCCCCAAGCCGCCCCTCTCTGGTCCCCTTTTCTCTCAATGGATTTAGGCCCCCCCCAACCCAGATGACCCCAGCTTGAGGGCTTTCCCCGAATTAGGCCACAAAGACCCTGTTTCCCGACAAGGTCCACTCTGAGGGTCCAGGGTGGGCATGTGTTCTGGGGCCGCCCTCCCGCCCACAGCAGCTGCATTCCGAGGACTCTCGCCTGGTTTGCCATGCCCCCTGACCCCGTCCGGCACCCCAGCCTTCTCATCTCTGCGCGCGCCAGGCTCCTGTCTCAGGGCCTCTGCCTGCCCAGGCTCTTCCTGCATCAGAAACCCCAGGCGCCGCCGTTCTCACCCCAGGACCGTGGCCCGGGCCCCCAACACCTCCCTTTGGAGCCCCTGCCACCCCAAAATCCTATTGTTTACCTCCTTCTTTAAGGCCTGCGTCCTCCTGCCTCCCCCCCAGCAGCACCTCGCCGGCGTGTCCCCTGCCAGATGAACGTGGGTGGCGTGAGTGGACCAGGTGGGCAGAGCGAGGTCGCGACCTGAGAAGCCGTGATGGGCCGGTGCGGGGTTCAGCCTGGACAGACGCGTCAGCTGGACAAGCCCAGGCCTCTGACCCCCACTGCCCCAGGTCATCTGGGCGGTGACCCCGGAGCCACAGTGAGAACCCTCGCCCCCCAGACTCCTCACCTAGTGGGCGCATGGTGGGCACACACCTCCAAGCCCCCACGGCTCTGCAGGAGACAGGAGGGCAGCCCCTCCCTGGCACCTGCAGGTCTCAGAGCTGAGGGGGCCCGTAGGTGGGGGTCAGAGGTGAGAGGCACCTACCCCGGCCCCCCAGGTGGGGGTTGGGGAGGGGGCAGGACTGCAGCTGTGTGTGGTCTAACGGCCTCCATGCAGGAAGCAGCTGCTCCAGTCTGGGGCCCTGGGCACCCCCTGAGCTGGGCTCCAGCCCTGGGGGGTGGGGTGTCCCCGGCTGAGGTCTCCTTGCCTGGGGCAGGGGTCCCCAGCCCAGCCAGGCCTGGCCCGGCCCAGCACTCACAGTGGGGGGGCTGGGAGATGGGTGCCCCCCAGCAACCACCACAGGCTGGGGACCCATCAGTTCCTAAATCTAGAAGCCACCTCTTCCACGCTGGAGACCGGGTCAGCCGTGAGTCAGCGGCCGTGGGGACTCTCGGGAATTCCCTCCGCCGACGCCAGGCTGTCGGGGGGCGCAGGGGCCTGCCGCGGGGTGTGGCTGTGGTGAGGCCAGCTGGGGAGTGGGTGCCCTGGGCGCCTCCACCCCCCCACCCCGCCTGAAGCCTCTCCGGGGACCGGGGGGCCGGGGAGGTGGAGCGGAAGCCCCAGGGAGGCCGCCTCTGGCCGGAGGTGGGAAGCGCCTTCCGACAATGGTCTGAAAATAGAGCTCCCAAGGAAGCTGACCCGCCAGGGGAGGGGCAGGAGCAGGAAGGCTGCCTGCCCCGAGGGGCCCCAGGCCTCAGTTTCTCCGCCGGCACCGCCCAGGTGTGGGGCCGTGCGACTGAGGAAGCAGACCTGGGGGGCAGCCCCCCACAGGAGAGCCTCTCTGAGGCCACGCTTCCCACCAGGCCGCGGGCATGCCCAGCAAACGGATTCCAGGGATAGTCCCGTGTCAGCCGGTGCCCCCTCCCGCCCCGTGAGGGCTGGCACACTCTGGGGCCTGCACCCAGGACCAGGCTCAGCGCCTCTGGGGAGAAGACTGAGCTCAGGGCTCAGCTCCGGTGGGAACGCCAACCCACTCGTGACACGCTGCTCCCACGCCTTCGAGAGCCTGCAAGGCGGCGGGAAGCAAGTGTCAGCCACAGAGAGCAGGGCGGGGAGGAGCCGGGTGCCCCGGGGTGTGGGGGGCCGGACCCTTCCGCCTGCGGAACCCTGGGGCCCCAGGGAACCCCGCTGGAGAACCAGGGCAAGCGGACTAAGCAGCAGGGACCCCAGGCCCAGCCCGACCCCCCGACCAGCGTTTCACCGGGTTCCAGGCTCCCCTAACGGTCGAGGCTGAGCACCTCCACTGTGGCTGGGAAGCCCAGGTGCACCTGAGGGGCTGCTCAGCTACGGTGGGGAGAAGAGGTCGGGGTCAAGGGCACGGGGCTGGCAGGGCTGGGGTCACTGGTGTCAGGGCCAGCATCGCGGGATAGGAGGAGCTCCTCCAGGCCTGCACTCGCCCTGGTCAGCGGACGGAGACCCTCAGGCCAGCCCCTCCTTCTCGCCTGTCCTCCGGCTGGCGGGCCGGACGGGGGTCCTGCGACGCGCACAGCAGCCCCAAGCCCACGCTCCTGTCTCGCCGTCCCGCCGCCGCCTCGGAACCTCCCCGTCCCGACGCCGCCTCGGAACCTCCCCGTCCAGACGCCGCCTCGGAACCTCCCCGTCCCGACGCCGCCTCGGAACCTCCCCGTCCCGACGCCGCCTCGGAACCTCCCAGCTCCCCGGCCGGGTTCAGCTTCCTTGTGGGGTTTGCCCAAGTTGCCTGTTCAGAGCGCGCACCAGCTTTGAAATTAGAAAAACACCCTCACGGATTTTGCTTTCTTCTTCCCGCTTAAAAGCAGATGCAGACAAATGTCCCAGAGGCTCCGGCCTCCTCCCAGGCCCGCTTCTCCCGGTTGACACTTTTCTGTGGGAAGTGCCCTCACAGGCTCACACTCCATCACGTGTTCCAACGTTTGGCTCAGGACCGAGTCAGATGTCCCCAGGTTGGCTTGGTCTCCGTGATATTCTCAGGCTGAGCAGAGGCCGGTGGGGGAGCGGGCCCGCCCCCAGGTGGCTGACTGCAGGCCCCACGGGTCACAGGACTCTGTATTCACCGCCCGTGTTACCACCTCTCCTGGCCCAGGGCTCACTGGACTCAGCTGGGCAGTTCTGGGGGTGTGTGTGTGTGTGCGTGCATGCACACGTGTG
The DNA here is from genome assembly GCF_019923935.1 of Bubalus bubalis. Classification (NCBI taxonomy): domain Eukaryota; kingdom Metazoa; phylum Chordata; class Mammalia; order Artiodactyla; family Bovidae; genus Bubalus; species Bubalus bubalis. The sequence goes on from NC_059180.1 coordinate 861,258, forward strand.
GGGCGGGGAGGCAGGGACAGAGGGCCGGACGGGAGCACCGCGGTCAGTCTGGTCAGGGATCGAGACCTCTTCAGGGGCAGCTGCCCACGGCTCGGGCCTCCTTCCTGCAGGACACCAGGTTTCCAGGTCAGGAAGCAAAGAGACAGGGCCCAGCAACCCTGTATAACAAGGGTGTGCACTCCCCGGTGGTCCAGTGGCTAAGACTCCACGCTCCCAGCCGGGAGTTTGATCCCTGGTCAGGGAACTAGACCCCCTGGACCACAACTAAGACCCGCCAGAGCCAAATGGCTTTTTTTTTTTAAAAAGGACATGTTTGGTCTTCGTGCAGACCTCCCGGCGGGGAGCTCCTGAAGCCCTGAAGCTTCCTGAAGGGTAGGGTTGTCTGCGGATGTTCCTAACAAGCCCCCGTGGACCCCACCAAAGTTCACGCTAAGGAGGTGACTCCCGGGTGGAACCGCCCTCATGAGGAGGGAGTGGACCTTACAGCTGCACCCCATCCCCAAATCGGAGGAGGTGGGGGTCAGGGGGGTGCCGGAGAAGGTCCAGTGAGTTCAATGGCCAATGGCCAGGGGCTGGATCGATCATGTGTACATGGCGAAACCTTGATGGAAATTCTGGAAGGAGCTCTCCTAGGAGCCTCCGAGCTGCTGCAGGCACAGCTGTGCAGGGAGAACGTCTGCGCTCCGTGCGCGCCCCGGCCCGCCCCCTCACAGCTGAGGCCATGCCCCGGGGCCTCCCCACGCCTTCCCTGTGACCATGCCCCGGTGGTTCCCAAGTTGCAGCCTCAGCGATGCTCTGCCCTGAGTATAAGTCCTTCCGGTGCCCTGCGCATGGGTCTCTTTGAATGAATCATTGAACCTGAGTTTGGGGTCATGGGAACCCCCCAAATCTGTAGTCAGACAGGTAGATGAGAGGGGAGCCTGGGGACCTGGGGCTTGAAATGGGCTCCTGAAATCGTGGGGGGACCTCGTGGGACTGAGCCCTCATCCGCGGGGTCTGCACTGACCCTGGGAGCTAGTGCTCGAGTCGAACTGAGTTGTAGGACACCCCACTGGTGTTGGAGAGTCACAGAGCTGGCTGGTATTTGGAGAAACCGAACAGCTCCTTTGGTGAGCTGGTGTGGACACCCCCCCACCGTCCTCTGGGGCCCGGCGCGCTTCAGTCTTGAAATCAGGACTCAGGGCCCGGCCGCCACTGAACACGGCACATGGTAACAACTATGCCTGCTGCTTGGAGGACGCAGCGGGTGCTCCAGTTTGGGGAGATTATGGATCAGGCCAAAATAAACTCCTGTGTGCAGGCCAGCTACTTGGACTTCACCTGCACACAGTCACCCGGATGTGGTCCTCTGTCCTCCGTAACTGGGAGGTGACGGAGCTGTGGCTCCGGGTCCTTGGCGGGGGCATCTGGTGAAGGCATCTGATGGCCTCACCCTGTGTCTGGGGCCGAGAAGGACACAGAACGCAGATGCTTCTGCCGTTGTTGTTGTGGGGCATGGGGGACACGAGACTCGCGTTTCCCCAGAGCAGTTTCTTACCATCCTTTAAAAAAAAATCAATATACTGTTTATTGATAGGGACTGTGTGGATATATTGGAGAAAGAAATGGCAGCCCACTCCAATAGTCTTGCCTGGAAAATTCCGTGGAGGGAGGAGCCTGGTGGGCTGCAGTCCATCGGGTCACACAGAGTCGAACACGACTGAGCGGCTTCGCCGGTGTGTCTGTAGCCGTCGTTTGGCCACTTAAGCTTTGCCACCAGGTTCCTCCGTCCATGGGGTTTCCAGGCAAGAATGCTGGGGTGGGCTGCCACTTCCTCTCGTTCTGCCCTGCAGCCTTCTTTGCTTTCTGGGGCTGCCCCGTGCATTCTGGGATGTTTAGCAGCATTCCTGGCCGCCACATGCTAGATGCCAGTAGCAATTTTTTTTCTCAATAGGATAGGGGAGAACCGCTCAAAATGTCCTCTTGAGCAGATCCACAACATCGGCAGGGAAGGCTACAGGGCTTCTGTGTAGGTCTCACACACAGAAAGCATCACTGGCTTCACTGGCGAGGAAGCCTCTGGCTTGCTCTCTGAAGCGAAGGCCACACGGCTGTGTAAACACGCACCATTATCGTGGTCACTTATGACTCCAGACGGAAAGGCATGACTTGGGAAAAGAATTTTTAGTTTTGGATCCTGAAATCAAGTGCAGTTACCGAGAGAGGAACTTCTGGCCACAGTCTTTGTCGCTTCTCCAAGCTGTGACAACCCAAAATACAAAACGGTGTCCGGTCTTGACCAAGCGCCCCCAGGCCCGAATCATCCCGGTTGAGAACCCCACCCTCCAGCATCTCTAAGTCCCACGGGCAGGAAAGGTGTGTTTCTTTGCAGAGTCAAAGGATGGAGGGACTGGCGTGGCATGCGGTCTCCCTGCCCCACAGTCCTGTAAGAACCAGCGCTCGGAGCCGCCGTCACTGCGGGCCCTCCTCCTCCTCTATAACCCGCAGGGTCTGGGGGCCCCGAGACAAGGGAGTGAGCATCTTTAGTGAGACGCTGGTGGCCACAGGCGAGCTTGCCATCGCCTGAGTCTCAGGTGCTCCACCTGGGAAAGGGAGCCAAGTAACACCTGGATAGCCCGTGGGTACCAGTGTGGGATGGGGCTGCAGACCACGAGGGCAGCCAGCATGCCCCCCCGGCTGGCCGCTGCGGATGGGCTGGAAATGTCAGGGTGGGGCGGTCATGGGACCCTCACCTGGGAGCAGGAGCTTTGCAGAGCACCCGGCTGCCGCCCGACTCCTACAACTCGGTTCCACTCCAGCACTAACTCCCAGGGTCAGTGCAGACCCCATGGGTGGGAGTTCAGTCCCGCGAGGACCCCCCACAGCTCCAGGAATCGGTTCCAAGCCCCAGGGCCCCAGGTAAACACAGGAGAGGCGGTGGGCAGGGAGGTTGCGGGGGGTGGAGGGAGGTAACTTCTTTAGGAAACTTGATAGAGTTGTTCTCAAAGTGTGACTGGAGACCAGCTTTATTACTCAGTAACGCGTGAATCTGGGACCGTCTCGGCTGCGATAACTGAGGTCTCCTCTTTCATGGAGTGCTCTCCCGTGTGAGCCTCGGGCAGCTCTACGTGATGGACATGGAGAGGGCCAAGCGCCCTTGGGAGCCTGACTCCGCTTCCTCCCTCTGCGGCCCCCTGCTCCCCTCCCAGGGTGGAGATGGAGGGGCCCCTTCCCCGGAGCTGGAAGGCAAGGAGACCGCTGGGACACAGAGGGTTCCAGACGGACCCTGGTCCTGGCCAGGCCACCAGCTCCTTCGCCCCAGAAACCAGGGGCGGGGAAACCAGCAGGCAGACGCTCCCAGCCGCCCCCTCACCCCTGCTTCCTGGCGGGGCCCAGGCTGCGGGGAGCAGGGCGGCTCTGCACTCCCAGGAGGGGCCTTGGCCCCGGAAGCTCCCCCGGGGGAGGGACCAGGGCCCGGAGCGGGTGCACACATCTCCCAGCGAGGGCGGCCCCTCGCCGGCCTGAGGGCCAGCGGCAACCCATGGTTCCTCCAGAGCCCTGCTGGCCTGTCCAGGGCTGGGTGGGGCGTGCAGGAGGAGCCCCTGCAGTCTGCCCCCACCCTGCAGTCCAGCCCCCCACCTTTCAGGGGTCCAGGATCCTGAGGGCAACTGTGGGGATGCTGAGGGGTTGTAACTGCTGGGACCCCCCCAGAGCTGAAGTGGGCCCCTCGTCCCCTCCCCTGCAGACAGAGTCACTGATCTTCAGGCCTCAGTGTCCCTCTCTTTACCCAGACCTTGGCCAGGGCCACCTGAGTCTGCCCACGGCCTCCAGCTGTCTGGGAGGAGGGAGGAGCTGGGTGGACCCTGGGTGGAGAGGGGGGCCCAGACTCCTCCCTGGGAACCAGCTCTACTCAGCTGGGCAACGGGCAGGTCTGTCTGCCGCAGGCGGGGGCCCTGACGGTCACAAGCCTCTTCCCAGGGCAAAGAGGAGCCGTTTATCTGGTAACCAGCTCTGCCTTCACCATAAAGCCGTCATAAAAGGGCTATTTGTCAAGGCCAACCAGGACCCAGAGCTGTGCAAAGGTCTTCACAGCCATTTAGAAACTGCACTCTCATGACAGTCGAGTGAGGTCAGCCTAGTTCCCTCCATTTTATTTCATTTTTAATTTGACTTTATAGCTTTGAATAGCTAACACGTTGCACGGTCTGCCAGTGGAACTGACGAAAAGAAGCTGACACGGAGCCTCGTTTCTGTCCCCACGGCGTCGGCCCCGCCAGCCACAGGCAACCCCTGCCCCCAGTTTCTGTTCTACCTCCAGCCTGCCTTCTGCAGGAACAGATGTGAATGCGGCCGAACGTCCTCCATGGAAACCAAGCTCCCAGGATGCTCAAGTCCCTTCCATAGCACAGGGGACTTCCCTGGTGGTCCAGTGGTTATGACTCTGCGCTTCCACATCCAGGGGCCAGAGGTTCGGTCCCTGGTCAGGGAACTGAGATCCCATATGCCATGAGGCACAACCAAAAATATATATTTTTTAAATCGCAGTATTTGCACGAAACCTACACACACATACTCTCAATCATCTCTAGATTACCTGTGACACTTAATGTGATGTAATTTCTATGTAAATAGCTGCCAGTGCATTGCAGACTCGAGTTTTTGCTTTCTGGAACTTTTGAGAAGTTTTACCCCTGAATATTTTCAATCTGAGACTGGGTGCACCTGAGGATATGGAACCGGAAGATACAGAGCGCCGACTGTGCACGTTTCTATGTCCTTCCCTTGGTGACGCTAAAGGCAGCCCATCCTCCGCTAGTTCCGCACCTTGATGCTTCCGTGTAACAGACCCTGAGCGCTTTGGTAATGCGCGGGGCCTCGGGCGTCCTTTTCGCGGCTGCGTGGTACTCCGTCATGCAGGCGTTCCGCAGTGTATTCAGCTGGTGCCTTGATAATGACAATGTGGTGGCTTCTCATCCCCCTTTATTGGAGGTACCGCCACAGTGGTGAGCTCATCTACTCCCAGCTTCACGCGTGACCAGGTGCACGTGTGGCACAGATTTCCAGAAGTGAGTGACTGGGTCTAAGGTTGAGTAAGGTCCAAGGTAATATGGAAGAAGCTGCCAGATACTCCCCCAACCCCCACAGCAGTGCGCTCCAGGGCTCATGCCTCCAGCCTCTCCATCTGAGGAGGTGCTCTGGCTTTGGACCCTGGAAGATGGGCCGGGCGTTGCGATACCATGGTGACATGCGTTCCGTCTGTGGTGGGCGTCTTTGCTGCGTCTGTCGTGTAGATGTTCTTTTCTGTCGCTGACCTCTTCCTACCCTTTGCTCCTTCTGTTGGTCTTTTACATTTCTAGGAGTCCTTTGCGTACGAGGAGAGTAGTCCTAGTCTATTCTTTGTGTGGTAACTTTGCTTATGGTGATTTTTGCCTTAAATTACTTTAAAATTTTTTAGTGTTTTGCGGTTGTGCTGGTTCTTTGTTGCCCCCTCCGAGCTTTCTCTAGTCGTGCTGAGTGGGGTCTCCTCTTCGCTGGGGCGTGCAGGCTGCTCCTTGTGGTGGCTTCTCTCACTGCAGAGCGCGGGCTCTAGGGCGCACGGGCTTCAGTAGCTGTGATGCACGGGCTTTTGTTGCTCCACAGCATGTGGGATCTTCCCGGACCAGGGACCGAACCCATGTCCCCTGCATCGGCAGGCGGACTCTTAGCCACTGAACCACCAGGGAAGTCATTAAGTCATTGTTATGCTTCGACTTTTCATCATAATTAGAAGAAACCTTTTCCCACTGAGAAGTTATAAAGAAAGTCACTCGTGTATTCTTCAATATGTGAATGTTTTCTTAAGGTTGTTTTTTTTGTCGTGGCGACATACAAATAAAGTGTAATTCCCCGTTTTAACTGTTTTTGGTGTTTCTGCTCAGAGGCGTCAAGCACATTCGCATTGCTGGGCAACCACTGCCATCCACTTCCAGAAACTTCTCATCATTTCATGGCTTCTTTTAAAATACTATTAATAATTACTTGATCCCTTCGAGATGCATAATACTGCCGTACCCTGTAGGTAAACCATGGGCCCAACTTTATTTTATCCTGAATGGTTATCATGTTGTCTCAACATCACTTTTAGAAAGCCCATCTCAGGACTTGCCTGATGGTCCAGTGGCTAGGACACTGTGCTCCCAGTGCGGGGGGGCCTGGGGCTGCCAGCGCAGGTTCGATGCCTGGTCTGGGAACTAGATCCCACATGCCACAACTAAAGACCCAGTGCAGCCCAAGTAATTAATTAATTAAAAATAAAAAGCCCATCTTCATTTTGGTTTTATCAAGCCCATCTTATTTTTTATTTAAAAAATTTATTTTATGTTGGAGAATTGATTAACATTGTTGCATTAGCTTCAGGTATATAGCAATGCGATTCAGTCATATGTGTATATGTATCTGCTGTTTTTCAAATTCTTTTCCCATTTAGGTTATTAGAGAGTATTGAGCAGAGTTCCCTGTGCTATATAGGAAACTTGTGATACAGGTCCCTGTTGGTTATCTGTCTTAACTACAGCAGTGTGTACATGTCAAGGCTAAGCTCCCAACCTTCCTGCCCCGCGACACTCCCCATCCCGGTAACCATAAGCTCCTGCTCCAAGTTTCTGACTCAGTTTCAGTTTTGTAAAGAAGTTCGTTCATCAGGCCCATTTTCCAGCCGAGGAAACTGAGACCCAGAAGTGGACCTGCGTGACCGGCCCCAGCACAGGCGTACCCCCCGGCTCCCACATCCACCTGCTGCCGCTTCTGCGTGCCGGGCGGTCACGGCACTGAGGAGGCCGTTTAGACAGCGCCCTTGGAAACCAAGTTAATACAAAGAGTCTGCAGGCTGGTGAGGGGAATGAGGACAGGGAGGAGAGAATCCGTCAGCCTGACCTCTCACCGTGGTGTCCTGCTGAGAGAGCCACAATCTGGGGACAGAGGGCGTGGGCTGGGAGAAGGGGAAACACCTTTCAAATTCAAGCTCTGAAAACATCCTGGAGAGGCGAATGCTGTTGCGTTTGTTGGCAGCTGTTACTGCTGAGGCCATCAGCAAAGTCCAGCATGCCTGGTGGCCCCACAAGGCCAGGGCACCCTGGCAGAGCAGGTTGCTCAGAAAGAAGCCCACCTGTCATGGGAACTGCAAATGGGGGACTCGAAAACCCTTTGGCACTTTCTCCCATTTGTTGCCGGGATACACTCTGAAGGGCCCAAGATGGTTCGAGGCCCCCTCGCCCTCATACCAGCCTTAGCGACTTTCCCTGCTCTCTCAGAACCCAGAAATGTGGCCTCATGGACATAGCTCATTGTTTCCGAGAAGGATCCAGAAACCGTCCAGGGATCCGGCCTGCCATCCAAATGCTGAGGAGGGGCGAATGGGTCAGCTCCCCAGCTTCAGCCTCCACGTGCCGCAGGAGGGGGCTCTGCTCTCCCGTGCTGGCCCTGGCCTGAGTCTGGGCAGCATTCTATTCTGCTTTTTCAGGGTCTGCCACCCCACAGCAACCATCAGCTGGGCCTTAGGTGGGCACTGTTTCCAGGTCATGGGTCTTGGAGCCCCTTAACACTGAGGCTCTGGGTTGAAACCATTTAACACCATTTTATCTTGTTCTCTCTATCCATATCTAGGTCAAACTGGTAAATCAAAAGGCAGGGGTGTCTATCTGGAGGGCATGTCAGGGCTCTTCCCTTATTGGTGGGGCCAGGCCCCCACCCAAGACAGGGAGGTTGGTGTGTCTCCAGACCCACCTTCTCTCTTGATGAAACTACCAGACTGTTCCCAACAGGGGCTCCCCAACAGGGGTTCGCGCTGCGGCCAACCCTGGGGAGATCGGGGGTCTCTGAGGGCCCTGGTGAGTCTCAGGGATGCGCGGGCCTGGGGGATGGGGGGCGTTTAAGATTAGGTTCTGGAGGTCAACTGGAGAATATGGATGTGGATTGCAGACAGCAGTTTGCCCTTCCACCGAGCTGAGAGCGGACGAGCTCGAGGGAGAATGGGGTGCTCCCGGCTCTCGACGTCTGGGGACTGCTGCCGCCACCGCGCGGCGCGCGCGGCACCTGCGGTCACAGGTACGGCGGGTCGACTCAGCGCAGGTGGGCTCGGGGGCGGAGCCTCCGCTGGGCGGGGCCTGGGCGGGGCGGGGCGCGCGGTGGGTGGTGCCTCGAGTGGGCGGGGCGCTGGCGCGCGGCGGGTGGGCGGGGCGGCGCGCGGTGGGCGGGGCGGCGTGACGCGCGCCGACGCCGATCCCGGAAGCGGTGTCAGATGCTGGGGAGCCGGGCGGGCGGGCTGGCGGCGGGCGGCGGGGGGGACTTGTTGTTCTCCGCGAGGTCGGAGCCCGAGCGCTCGGCGGAGGCAGCGGCCGACGGGAAGCGCGAGACTGAGCGCGAAGAGAGCGCGTGCCCGCGAGGAGCCGCTGCGCGCCCGCGCCCCACGCGCGACGCCAGGTGAGGGGCGGGCGGGCGGGGGGCCGAGGGGCCGCCCGGGGGGCGCCCGCCGCCGAGTGTCTGCCGCCTCGGACCCGCGGCCGCTGGTGTCGGACCTCGGGACCTTGGCCCTGTCGGCGCACCTGCGGTCGGGTGTCCAGCCCCGAGCGCGCCGCACGGGCGGGGGGCCCTTCCTTGAGGGCGCGCCCCCATCCCTGAGCCCCGGCCCGCGTCCGGGGGCGGCGGGCGCCAGGCGGGCCCGGGGAGGGACGGGTGGGCAGCGCGGCTTTTCGGCGGGCCCGGCGCCCCTGCGAGGCCCGCCCCACCTGTTCTGCCCTCCGGGCCCCCGGAGATGCGCTTGGGGGAAGCGGGGGTGCGGCGGGGGCCACGTGCCGGGGAGCGCATGGCGACCCGGGCGACCCGGGCCTCGCGCACCTGGGCGCTGCCCGGCTTGGCGGCGCGGTCCCGCCCCGGCGGCGCTCAGGCCCGGCCTGCGCTGCCCGCGCGCGCCCGGTTCCCTGCCGCGCCGGACGTGCGCAGGGCGAGGAGCAGGGGCCTCGCTGACCGGGTCCCTGTCCGAGCAGCCGACCTGCCGGGGTTCACCGAGGGAGGCCTCGGCGTGGGAGCTTGTGGTGGGGAGGGGGGCGACGAGCGCGTCATTTCCCAAAGTCCGTGGCTCGCGTCTCATCTTTCTCCTCTTTGAGTGGGGGTCTCCGCCTCTTCTAACTGGAAACAGAGACCCTTCGCTACTTCTTTTGAGTTCCGGACACCGCGCGCTTCCACACACCTGCCGCGCCACCTGGGCTCGGGTCTGCGTTGGGAAAGCACGGTCGCTCCGCCCCGGCCCCCGTCCCCTGTCCCCCGAACCAGTGTCCTCACTCGCCACGTGTCCCGGAGCCCTCAACCAAGCGGCACTCGCTCCTTCTGCTCACATTCCGGGAGCAGCCTGCGGCCGCGTTGTTGCTGAAAGTCCCCTGCTCTCCGTCTTGTGTTAATGATTACGCTCTTGTTTACCTTCCCCACGGTAGGGCAGCCTAGAGAAGTGAGGTCCTCCCCCTGACAGTCCATTCAGAGTTGACTGCCACTCAGCCCCCTCTTGCCAGGCGCCTGTTCTCCGGAGGTCCCGGGACTCGGACGTCCACACGCAGCCCACAGTGACAGCTCAGTGGCTTCCGGGCAGTGTGGCTTGGCGGCCCATCGCCCTCCCCTCGCCCCTTTGTTGGCATCAACCAGGTTTTGCCAGCACAGTGGTTGCTGCCCAGGAGTCTTAATGAAGTGTGGCCGAATGCCTTGCCTGCCATCTCTGAAGCCCAGTCCGCAAGCTTGATGTCTTTGCTGGCTGGTGGGGGGTTGACCCTTTTTTAAAAAGCGTTCCTTTAAGCAGGTGGGAGGGCCTGGAACACTGAAGGTAGGCTGTGCAGGTGGGTGGGGCACACCTGCCTTGTGGATGGTTGCCTCCTATCTGAGAACTTCCCTCCCTGGGTCCAGTAGGGATGTTTGAGCTCGGTAGAGAGTGTCTGCTCTTACAGCTTAAAGCTGGACCTCTCGGTATTCCAGAATAAAACATTTATTAATTCAGAACCACAAGCGAGGCTTCTCGCCCGAGCGTGTTTGCGTCTCGTGCTTGAGCAGGGCTGGCCTTTAAGGGACAGCTTCCAAGTTGAGCATCGCTCACTTTCAAGGTAGTTGCTAAAAATGGGAGTTGAATCGCGGCTACCGGGGAAGTCGGCTCCGGGGCTTGCTGTGTTCCAGCCCTTTCTCCAGCCCTGCACTGAGGCTGCCGCCAAGCGAGTTCGTTTTCCGGGCCGTTCTTTGTCCACTGAAGTGCGTGTTTTCACGCTCAGGCTCTGCCGTAGCTGGAGAGTTTGTTTACAGTCTCAGGCAGCCCAGGATTCCTGCCTGTGTCCTGGCCGTTCCCGAGTCTAAAGGTTTCTGGATGGACTTTCTGGACGGCAGGTCCAGTCCGCACGGGAAATGGAGCCCCGGCCAGTGGGGACGGTCCTCTGCGTGGCTGCTCCTCGGGGCAGTAAACAGTGAGTCACTCTCCTCCCTGCTCCCCGCCTCCCTGTCCTCAGCTGATGGAAGATGCACTGCTCCGGTATTTACTTTTGCTTTTTATAAGTCACAGACTCGTCATGTTTCCTCTTTCTTACAGTTTCAGGAAATTGAGAGTGTCATCTCACAATTGTAGGATTTTAGAGCAGGTAGAGATGAACCTGCGGGATCTCAGTCTACAGACACACAGTTCTCCCCAAGGAAACTGAGCCCCGCAGCGCCTCAGCTGCCAGAGGGCTGGGCCCCATGCCCAGTGCCTGGTGTGGCTGGCCTGCCTTTCTGCGCTGCCCACCTGGGTGCCCTGGGCAGAGGGGCAGAGAGGACACGGGGTGGAATGCCCCAGCCCCCTCCCTCACGCAGGCGCTGGCACCTGCTCATGAAGCAGGCCTCCCACCTGCCAGGAGTCGTGGGGAGTGGGGAGGTGAGAGCACCCCTGCCGTCCACCCATCGAGGGAGGCAGGCCTTGGACAGAAAGGCCAGCGCTGGTCCTGAGCGCTGCCCTGGATGCGTGCTCAGGAGGGGGTGCCCACCTCCCACACGTGAAGCGAGGCAAGGAAGGGGGCAATGGCAGAGGGGCAGGAGCTCAGAAGTGGGAAGGCCCCCGGCACAGATGAGCGGGGGGCTTCAGGAAGTTCGTGGGGGAGGCCTGGCACAGCAACAGGTGGCCCTGGGAGTGGCGGCTTCAGGAGGGACCCCCTGCCTGCTTGTGGGGGCTGTGCTTGAGACACTGGGATGGGAATCCAGACCAGACTCGGGGGCCCGTGCCCAGGTGGTGCCAAAGGGCTGCAGCATCAGCGGGGGCGCAGGCCAAGCCAGCAGGCGGGCGCGGAGGGACAGGGGCCTGTGGCCGCCACCCACGCTGCAGGCCCGGGAGGAGCGCGGCGCGAGAGGGGGTGTCTCTGGGGCCGTGCGGGCTGGGGTGGTCCACAGCTGTCGCGTCCCTGGCTGGACAGAGAGGTGGGGCTGGTCGGAGCCCTGGTCGGCCCCGCTGGGCTGGGGCAGAGCAGAACCCCTGCCGTGGGGGCTCCAGGGGAGCAGCGGCCCAGCCTGAAGCTGGGTGGCGGGGGTGGGGTGGCGTTCAGCTTGCTGTCAGCCTGGCGGCCGCCTGAGTCACCTCTGGACATGGCCAGGATGACACAGCTTCCTCGGGCTGCAAAGGCAAGGTGACCAGACGTCCTCCAGGCCAGGCAGACAGTCACGTCTTGCCGGAGGGCAGCCAGCCAGGGCCAGCCTGCAGGCTGGGTGCGGGCTGGGCCGGTGGGGTGGCCGGCAGGGTGCGGCGGGACACACCCCCATCTCAGGGAGCTGGTGCAGGCAGTGGGTGCCCTCCTGGTTCTGGGAGCTGCCTCTGCTGGCTCCTTCCAGGGTCGGATGAGTCGACGGGCGCTTGTTCAACAGGCAGGCTCCTGCTCTGGCACCAGCCCCAGGGGCAGTCGGCTGAGGGTCTCTCAAGAGGAGGCCCCTAGTCCCCAGACGAGAGGCAGCACGGCACGGTGGTTCTGGCTTTGGGGTTCACTCTTGGCTGCCATGCCCCCCGGACGCCCCTGAGGCCTGGCAATGGAAGGTCCGCTCCGACCCCCTCTCTTGGGCTGAGCGCCACGGGCGTCGGGATCCTGCCCTGCTCAACGCTGATGTTGGAGACTCGGCTTCTCCCACCCGGGCTCATGACCTGGGTGTGCAGACTGGTCGTGCAATCCAGTGAGAATCTGAGACTCTCGAAGCCCCCTTTGCTCCTGGGTGATCTAAGCCCAGGGCTGCCCAGGTGGGTCGTGCCCCCATTCGCCAGTGGCTGCCCTGATGAAGAACGGGTTTCCTGGGCCCCGGCCCCTGGCCTGGCCTGGTGAGGGCTGGAGCACACAGGGGCTGGCCAGGCCGTGTGTCACCCCGGGAGCCAGGTCTCAGCCGCAGCAGGAACTTGCGAGGAGGAGGGCAGGAAGTGATCCTGGCCCCAGCTCACCTGCCTGCTGGAAGGGCAGTCCTGCACTGTCAGACCTGGGCGCCCTGCCCTGCCCTGCTTCTCACGGGCCCAGAAGGGGAGGGACGCTCCCGAATTTACTGCAGACCGTGTGGTCCCCGGGGTTGCCTCTGTCTAGGCCGCTGGGTCCCCTTCCCTACAGAGGACGTCCTCTTTCGTGTTCAGCTGGAACGGAGTTTCTGGCTTTGGGTTGAAAAGCAGCCTCTGAGCCGACGCTTGGCTGGGAGGTGCTCCTGGGAGAGGTGCTGGCGGCGTGCTGCACCAGAGGCTCCTCGGGGCACGAGAGGGCAGAGCAGCCCCGTCCAGCGTCCCAGACTGGCGCGGGCCTGGCTTGCGGGTGGCGGCACCAGGAGGAGCCGCTGGCTGGGCCGTCGGGAAGGTGTGTGAGGGTCCAGGCCCCGACGCAGCAGCGCTGGCCCTGGGCATCCTGGCCGGCTCCCACCTCTGCTGGCCTGCGCGGCTGCGGGGGTCACAAACACCTTTTCGGGGCAGCTGTTCCCCAGTCAGTTGTTCTACAAACTCTGGTTCACACCTGCAAAACTCTTCTCTGAACCTCTTTCCAAAAGCAAGCTGTTGTTTTCTGAAGCCTGAAGTGACGTGAGGTCGGTTCTGGGGGTGTTTCAGGTGTTTTAGGGAGAGCCGAGTAGCCTGCCACTCCTGTTCCCTTACTGAGTCCACGGAAGGGCTCTTGGCCCGCCGACCCACAGCCTGACTTCGACGTGAGCCCCCGGGCCCTGAGGGCTTTGGAAGCCGAGTGCTAACGCGCCTGGGTCTGTGGGGGTCGCGCCTGGGTCTGTGGGGGTCGTGACGATGGACAGGGCCGGCCAGCGTCTGCTTGCCTGGGGCTCGCCCCCCTTCCCCTGGGGTGGGGGTCCTGGTGCAGACCCTGGGGTGAGCGCCCAGGGTCAGGGTGTTGTCTCTGGGCGTCACCGGAGTGGCCCAGCTGAGGACGTTTGGCACTGGGCCCTTGGTTCCGATCTCCTCGTTTTTCAGAAGAGAAGACCAAGACCCACAGAGAGGAGAGGTGTTTCAGAGGCTGGGGATCAGCCCCCTCGGCTCCGTCTGGTTGGTGGGGGCCTGAGGACTGAGGGCAGGCCCCCGGGGGACCCCAGCCATGCTGCTCTCCCCCGTCTCTGCCAAGGCTCCTCGCCCAGGTCCTGGGCCCGGAGGCCAGGCGGTGGGCCAGGTGGGCTCAGCACCGGCAGACATGGGGCCTGGGGTCTGTGGCCAGCTCGACCCGGTGGACAGGGATGCCGAGCCCCAGTCCCGTGTGCATCCTGGGCCCTGGGTGCCCACCCGGTAACGTCACGGTGGGCAGGTCCCCAGGGGAGGCGCCCCGGGAAGGCGCTGGGGTCCCGGCCAGGCTGGTGCGTCCCTGAGGGTCTGCTGGGTCCAGCACAGGCCCCCTGCCCTTCCTTTCCCACCGGGGGTGGGCGGGGCCTCCGCCTGTGGGAATGTGAGCCCAGCTCTGTAAACAGCTGGTGACTCACCGCCCAGCTATGCCCTGGCGTGCTGGGAGCGGGCTGGAACGATAGCGGCCCCTCCTCACTCGACGTGGAGAAGTTTCTCATGGCCTCTCGGCCGCCCGGCCCGCCAGCCCTCCCCGTGGCTTCTCCAGACCAGGGCTGACTCCCGAGCTGGAGGGAGGGGTGGCCCACGGGGCGCCCTGGGTCCCTAGGGGTCAGGCCGCAGTCAGGCTGCAGTTCTCACCTCCTGTGGGGTCACCCGGGCAGCCGCATGTCCACCGTGGGCACAGGCGTGAGCTCAAGAGGGCCCAGGGGCCCAGTGCCCCCAGGGCTGGGAGAGCAGACTGGGCACAGACCGGGGTGCTGAGACCATCTGGTGCTGAAGGGTGGGCGGGCCGCCAGAGGCGGGACCAGCGCCTGGGGGAGTCCAGGCGGCGCCACCGTGAGGGTCTCGGGCTGCAGGGGAAGACTGCCCAGCAGGTCTCCCTCACCTTGAGACACGGCCTCTGCTGCGGCTCTGCCTCTGGCCCCAGACCCTCCTTGGGTGTCTCTCTCTGCTCAGTTCACCTCGGAACCGGGGGGCGGGCCCCGAACCTGTGAGCCCGAGGCCCGTGCACGAGTGGGGGCCGGGTCTTCCGCACCCCTTCCCCAGCTGCGGGCCCAGGGGGCCTGCTTGCCGCCCCACAACCTGTGCTGTCGGCGCGGCCTGCCCAAAGCCATTGTTGCTGTGGGCTTCTCCGTTTCCATGACGACCATCAGGGGCTGGCTACCTCCCAAGGTCGTCATGGCAACTATCAGAGGGGAATCATGCTTGGGATGCTTTGGCTGGCTTTTTCATGAATGATTAGAATGTGTGACACAATGCAGACGCGAAAATGAGAAGGGCGGGCGGTGGGGGCTGGCGGGCGGCGGGGACAGCTCCCGCCAGACGGTCGGTGGGCGCTGGAGGCGGTGGCTCCCACTCCCCGGCTGGCCGGCGGCGGGAGCCCCCACTCACCCTCTGGGCCTCGGGTCATGGCCGTGGGGCAGCCTCAGTGGAGGGGGTGATGTCACCGCTGCAGTGCCCTTGGAGGAGGTAGGTCTTCCGGGGAGGATGGAGCTGCCCCCACCGGTTGTGGGGGCGAGCTCAGCAAGGCTGGAGTTCCCCAAAGGGGGCCTTCCTGTCGGGGGCCAGGTGGTTCCAGGGTGACGGGGTCCTGCCAGGGTGGGCGCGTCCCTGGGGCCAGCGCATTTCTCGGCTGAGGCGTGGCCTCCCGGGAAGGGACTCAGCTGCTGCGCACGTGGACCCCCAGGCGAGGCGTCCCGCGCTGCCCAGGTGCCGCCATCCAGCTCAGGGCGAGAGCAGGAAGCAGCCGCGGCTCCTGCCTGCTGCCGGCCCTCGACGCTGGTGCTCGTGGCCAGGGCCCTGCGGGCGGGGCAGCCGTTGTGACCACTGCTGGACGAGGTGTGTCCAGGCCACCCCGATGGCGGATGCTGGACTGGAGGAAGTAACCCGGCATCCCCTCTGCCCTTGGCAGAGGCTCAGGCCCACCAGGATGCCCTTGCTTTCGGGATGCTGTGACCCCCTGCAGGGGGCCGTTCCCGCTCAGGTCACTCGTGACGGTGGCCTGTCCCCCCAGCCCCCACCATAAACTGACCGCATGCATCTCTCTGATTCCCAGCTACCATTTCCAGGTGGTTCTGTCCGGGTGACTGTGCCCAGGTTATGACGACTAATCCCAAAGCGAACAAGGCGTTGAAGGTAAGGGAGGGTGGGTGCAGCCCTGTCTCTGCACCAGGCACCGGCCTGGGAGAGGCCCCCTCTGGCCCCAGAAGCCCGGGACCACCCTGGTGTGTATGGAAGGGCGCCTGTCAGCAGGGTCGGGAGGGGGCTGCGGGCTGGAGGAAGTACCTGAGGGAGGCGGGAAGAGTCGGGGCTGTGGCCTCAGGAGACGTTGGGGAGGAGGGGTGGGTGCCTGCTGGCCAGGATGTGCTTGTCAGCCCAGCACCCGGATGTGGGCGCGTGGCCTCTGATCCCACAGAGCCCCTAGGGCTGGCCGGAGTCGGTTCTCCGTGTGTGTGTGTGTGTGTGTGTGTGTGTGTGTGTGTGGCCTGCAGACCTCCAGGCCCCTGCTGGGTCCCGCTGGGTCAAGGTGGCCTTGGGGACACCCCATGGACTGGAGGGGTGCACAGGGCGGGGCAGCCGTCTGCCCAGCAGCCCGCACCAGGCACTGGAGGTCCCCAGAGGGCAGCACAGCTGGGACAGCCTCGCAGGGTTGGGGTAGCCGGCTCACAGCAGGGCATAGCCAGTGGCTCCCTCAGGATGGCCTGCACCCCGTGCCGTGTGTGCCCGACGCCTGGTGAGGCCGCGGTGCCTGTCCCGTGCCCAGTGGAGGGCAGCCTGGGGGGCAGAGGGGCCTGGTCACTCGCGCTACTCACCGCCCGAGTCCTGGCCCCCGGAGCTAACCCCGCACTGTGGCCCCGCAGGTCAAGAAGGAGGCGGGCGAGAACGCCGCGGCGCTCAGCGACGATGAGCTGGTGTCCATGTCGGTGCGGGAGCTGAACCAGCACCTGCGGGGCCTCACGCGGGAGGAGGTGGTGCGCCTGAAGCAGCGGCGCCGCACGCTCAAGAACCGGGGCTACGCGGCCAGCTGCCGCATCAAGCGCGTGACGCAGAAGGAGGAGCTGGAGCGCCAGCGCGTGGAGCTGCAGCAGGAGGTGGAGAAACTGGCCCGCGAGAACAGCAGCATGCGGCTCGAGCTGGACGCCCTGCGCTCCAAGTACGAGGCCCTGCAGACCTTCGCCCGCACCGTGGCCCGCGGCCCCGTCACGCCCACCAAGGTGGCCACCACCAGCGTCATCACCATCGTCAAGTCCGCCGAGATGGCCGCCTCCGCCTCCGTGCCCTTCTCGGCCGCCTCCTAGTGCCCGCCCGGCCGAGGGGTGTGGTCCCGCGGAGAGCGGACCCCGCGGACTCTTGCGGACCGGCCGGCGGGAACAGATGGGGTTCCGCGCGCCGCCCGCCCTGCACACGCGAACACGCACGCGCACTGCATGCCCCGCCTGCCCGGGCTCCGCTGCCCTCTCCGGGCCGTCTCCCGCTCCGGGCCGCCTCCCGGGCTCTCAGTCCGGCGCCAGCGGGGGCAGGGCGTGTGGACGGAAGGCCCTTAGGAGGCCCCTGGCCCAGACGTCTTCCACCCCTCCCTCGAGCTGCCCGTCCGCACGCGATAGCGTGTCCACACCCTGCACGGGCCCCCAGCTGGGCCAGCACCCCTTCAACACGCTGACTGCACCTGGGCCCCCGGGAGGAACCGCCCCCCACGGGGTCCAAACACTGTGATCCTGCTGCAGCCTCGGCCAGAGGCCCAGACCCCTTGAGTGGGTGGAGGAAGGGCTGTGCAAGCGTGTGCGAGGGTCACCTGTGCGTGTGAACATGTGCGCACGTGTGCCTGCCCTCCTCCGGGGTGCCGCCGCTCTGGGTGCCTCGGGAGCGGCTTGTCACTGGGCCCGCCCACGCTTTGCGTTTCCTCTCCATGTCGGGGGGCCCAGGGGCGGTCCCCAGCGAGGAGCAGCAGCCACCTGGCCGGGAGAGGGGAGCCCCGGGGGTCACGCAGGGGGAGCACGTTCTGTGGGGAGCAGGTGTGAAGTTTGCAGTGGCCGAGGTCCTGCTGGATGAGACGGAAAGCAGGGAGGAGGGTAGGTTGGAGGACAAGGAGTGTTGTTGGTGAGGACGGGGGAGGGGTGGGCGCTGGGCTGGGGAGGCGGCAAGGACCAGCCTCCTGGGGACACTTGGACGGTCTGTCAGCAGAGGACGTGGCACTCTGCCACCTTGGTGCTTAATCGTTGCCTGGAACCTTCATCTGCTCTTCCTCTTGGCACTCAGAGCCACTGATGATCGGGTGGCCTTTGCTGGGTGTCCCTTCCCTGAGTGTGGCCAGGCTTGGGCGCTCCTTCCCGCCCTTCCTGGGAAGGTGCCAGGCCGAGAGGTAGGTGGTGGGTGGGTGGTGAGCCCCAAGCCCCCCGCAGGCCAGAAGCCCTGAGCTCCAGCTCCTGGCTCCTCCTCAGCTTGCTTCCCACCAATAGCCCACCCGGGAGGAGGAGGCAGTGTGTGGGGAGGGCAGAGGGCCCCAAGGGCTGCAGATGAAAAGTGTCCCCCTGTCTGGGGGGAGGTGCGGCCTTGGGGATGTCTGGGTCCCTTCAGGGCCAGGCGGGCGTGTAGAGAAGCTGTCCGCACCATAGCCATGGTAGGTAATCCACATTGGATATCAATAAGGACCATGGGGATATTTAAAAGAGAAAAGTATATATATATATAAAATTATATACACATTTTATCGTTCAGATTTTCGTACCTTTTCTTCCTATTTGATACTGTAAATCTCTATAGAGCAGAGCTGCCTGGCAGTGCGGGTGGGGGGGGACCCCCTCCCACACCTGGCCTCTCAATTCGGCTGCCCACCGCCCAGTGCTGCCCGCCGGACCTCCCCGCTCCCAGGACCAGGCCTGGGAGACCCGTGTGCCCCCTCCTCCTTTCAGAGCTTTGGAGTTTCATTGTCACAGTTTTAATATATGGGTTTTTTTATTTAAGAAAACAGGCCCGTCCCCCTGCTCCCTGGCGACAGGGCCCTGTGCGTCAGCTCCACACCCGTCTTCCACACCTCCGGCCACTCAGCAGTTTCATTTCAATATTTATTTTTGTGCTGCTTTTATCATGATATAAATTATTGAGAAGAGACCCTATGTCGTGGCCCCGAGGTGGGAAGCGGCCCGCCCGGCTGGCCACACCTAATTTATTGCTGTACATCTCTGCTGTGACGCTTTTGTACCTTTCAATAAAGAGTTTTCTGGTTTCACGTCGTCTTGCCGCATGGCTACCACTCAGGGACAGCTGTCCGTCCGTCCTTCCCCTGCCCGAGGGGGTTGTCGGCGCTGCACGTGCCCGCCATCGCCGTGACCACGCCCCCCCCGCCCCCCCCGGGGCCGGGTCAGCAGCGGAGCTGCTGGGGGTGGGCGGCCAGGCCTGCGTGGGGCGGAGTCAGGCGCCGGTGGGTGGGCTCCCTGGGACCCCACTGCCCCGTCGCGGACGCCAGCGCAGCTGTCTTGGCTGGGGCTCCAGTGAGCCCACAGGAGGCGGCAGAGCTGGGGTCTGCCCGGGGTGTGGGGGAAAGCAAGGAGTCAGGCTCCCCTGAAAGTCAGTGCTGGGGCCCAGCCAGCCTGGGCCTCCTGGGGTGGGGCGCCCGCCCTCAGATGCTGCCCCCTCTGTGCCCCACGGACCCACCGAGGGTCAGGCGGGTCAGTACTCGGCCTCGGCCTCTGAAGAGAGGCTTGCAGGAGAGCTGCTCATCGGCGTTTCTGCCGGCTG
This sequence comes from Bubalus bubalis, assembly GCF_019923935.1. NCBI lineage: Eukaryota > Metazoa > Chordata > Mammalia > Artiodactyla > Bovidae > Bubalus > Bubalus bubalis. The sequence goes on from NC_059180.1 coordinate 880,510, forward strand.
TCGGCCCTCCCGCCCACCCCTGCCTGAGCTGACCCGGGCAGCACCTGATAACCCAGGGACTCTGCTTCTGCGCCAGCCACTCCGTGCGAGTCCATGCCTGGCCTCCATTGGCTCCTCCTGCGTGCACTGAGCGCCCTTCCGTGGAGTCAGGTGAGGGCACAGGTGCGCTCAGCTCCCCCCTGCCTTCTCTCAGCGAGGCTGGACCCCCGCCCCAGCCTGCTGCTTCTCAGGACCCCCAGAACGGGGCCAGAAACCAGGGCAGGCAGCAGCCATGGGTGTGGGCCTGGGAGGCACGGAGCATCTGCATCCTCTCCCTTGGGTTTGTCAGGTCAGGAGGGCCTGCCCACAGGCAGAGGGGCTGTGGGGCCAGGACCGGGGTGAGCCGCGCCCTGCTTCCCGGCTCTGTGACCCAGACAAGTGGCCCAACCTCCCTGGGCCTCCCTGAGCCTTCGTCAGCTGTGTGTGTGTGTGTGTAGTGTATGGGTGTGTGTGAGAGAGAGCCACACACACACAACGGGTGCTCCCTGAGCGCCAGGCCTGCCCGGGAGCCCCCTGCCCCCAGGACCCTACCACTCTGGGGTCTCCAGGAGGAGGCCTGGCCCCGGGCCCTCCGGGTACACAGCTTTGGGCAGCTCATGCCGCACGGAGGTCCCTGCGGACAAAGCCTCCGGGCCGCCGCACCCCCGTCTCACTACGGAGCCGCAGAGGCCTGTTCTACAGCCTCCAGAAAACCTCCCTCCTGGGCCGGCACGTCTCTGGGGAGCCCCATGGCTGCTCCCACACCAGCTGACAGACGAGGGGCCTCCCCGCGCTGGTCTGACAGCCGCAGAGGGTGATAAGGCAGGTGGGGACTTCCCAGGGGGTGGCAGGGAGGAGGCCAGCCTATCTTATCGGGCAGGCGGGCTGGGCCCTGGGAGAGGCTGCTGGCCTTGAGCCCCGTGTCCCCAGGCCCAGGGGTGACTCTCTGGCCCGGACATCACAGGCCATTTCTGCCTGGCTGAGCCTCCCTGAGCCCTTCGGCCATTCGCTCTTTCCCTGGTGAGGTGGGGGCCAGCGACCAGGAGGCGGGGGGCATCACGCCTGGGTGGTGCCCGGGCCTTCCTGCCCACCCAGCCGGGCCACTGCCCCCGCCCTGCTCCTTCCCCCAGACACACTGGACTGACTCAGCCTCCCGGGTGGCTGCCGCCCCCTCCCCACGTGCTGACCCCCGACGCCTGGGGCCCACTCTCACTTTCCCAGCTCCTGTTCCCCCTCCCAGGTCCCAGGCTCCCCCCGCACGCCAGCCCGGCACAGGGAAGGGGAGAGGATGGAGAGGCAGCTCCAGGGAACAGTTCCCTCCTTGGCCTCTGGGCTCTGCACACCCGGCCTTCTCAACCCATCCCAGGCAGGGCGGCACAGGGCCTTGAACTGGGAGAGCAGAGGCTCTGGATCTCAGGGCCTGCGAGGGGCAGGCCGCCCCATCTCAGGTCCAAGCCCTTCGCCTGCCTGCTAGGAGCTGTGACCGTAGCCGGTCGCCCCACAGTGGATGAGACCCTCCCCGCAGCACCCAGACTAGGGAGGGTGGTGTCATCTGTGCCCCCCACCCTGCAATCCGTCCGTCAGAGTGCTGACCCTGCAGGGACACAGCTCGCTGGAGGCACTGGAAAACCTGGCTGTTTATGTATGAACATGTGCACCTCACCAGGAGACCCTGTGACCTCCGCGGGGGGCCCTGCTCCCCCGACCCACAGCCAGCACACCCTCTGCCTGGCGGGCGGGCTGACCTAGGGGCTTGCACCTCGGCCCCTCCCTCCAGGGCCCACCCCGCCTCCCGCGGCCCACGTGGAGCCCTCCCGTGTGGCCTGCAGCTCCTGGCTGCCCAGCGTCCTTCCCCACTGCTGCCCCGCCTGGGGTCTGTCCATACGGGGAGGCTGCCTGAGCTGCCGGCCGGGGGAGCCCGGTAGGTCCCTGGGGTCACCAGGTGGGCGCAAGTGCCCTCTTCTGGGGCTGCGGGCCCACCGGGTGAGGGAGCAGCCCCTGGGCGCCTAGCAGGGCTACCAGGTGACCCACTCCACCGGCCGCAGGTGGGTGGGCAGGAGGCTCCCAGGAGAGGCCTGACCTTTGGCAAGATGGTCAGCAGGCAGGGCTCCCTGTCCTTTCCAGGCGGCTGCTAACCGTGGGCCCCCTACAGCTCCTCCGCGGGTATTAGCATCCTCTTCTCCACATTGCGGCCCTTCCTGCCCCCGCCAGGGCCACCATCCGGGCTGTGGGGGGGCGTGCGGGGTGAGGGCGCGCTGCCCTGGCCAGGCCGGGGGGCCTCCTGTGTGGCCTGCTGCGTGTACTTCTGGTAGGCGGGGGAGAAGTTATGGATGGCGTCCTGCACGATGTCCTGCGGGCTCATGGTCTCCTTGAGGCCACTGGAGATGCTCTGCATGGGTGCTGAGGGGGCTGGGGGCAGGCGGTGGGTGGGCTGGGCACGCCCCGGGCACGCACCACCCCGCCCCTCGTGCACCCAGCCCCCAGGACCTGGCTTCCTCCCTGCCAGCCTGCGCACTGCCCAGGGCTGAGGCCTCTTTTCTGCATGTCCAGGTCCTGGCTCAGCCAGCAGGGGGTGACTCCAGGACCCCTGGATCTCAGCCCAGCCCTGGGGCACTCCCAGCCCAGACCCTCTGCCAGGTCGCCTTGGGTTGGCCCCCACCTTATCTCCACCTTGGGGTGACCCCTTCACCTCCTCACCACTCCAGGCTGACCAGTCCAGGCTGAGGCCCGTCCCTACCCACATGGGCCTTTCTCTAGGGGCACCAGCGCCAGCCAGCTCCCCGACTCTCCTGCCAGGCCTGTCTGAGCGCCGAGATGTGCTGGTGAGGACCCCTCAGGCCCAGGGGGCAGGAACTGTCTATCAGTGCAGGGACTCACTCAGCTCATCCCACCCCTGGTCTCCTCCCTGGGACTGTGTGGAGGTGACGCCCCTGCTGGGGGCCCGTTCCCTCCTTGGGGCTGTCTCCCTGCCCACCAGGATGAGATGGGGAATAGAGGCGTGGTTTGGGGGCTGCCCAGGCCGCCCCAGCACCCCTGCCCTCGAGACGGTCCAGGAGCTCCTCACCCGGGCTGCGGGCCCTGCATACCTGGCGAGCTCTCTGTCTTCTCCGAGTACACCTGGCAGGTGAAGGCATAGCGCAGGGCGATGGAAGCAAAGAGCATCTCGATGCAGATGATGAAGTTCTGGTAGCCGGCGGCCACCGTGCCGGCCCCCACTGTGCTCCCATCGATGACCTGGACCTCGGGGATGACCCCACACCTCTCCAGGATGGCCAGCAGCAGCCCTGGGGAGTGGTGATGGCCGCTCAGTCAGCTGCTCCGGACAGGAGGCTGGATGGGAGCTGACCCCAGCCAAGACCCCCCCCACCCAGCCGAGGCTGCGTGAGCTTGATAGGGGTCTGCAGGGTCTGAGCTCAGTTCAGGGGGACTGGGCGCCTCCAGTGCTGGGTCCTTGGCGGCACAGCGGGCATCAAGAATCCCCAAGGGCCTGTCTTGCTCTCCCCCTGGCCCCAGCTGCTCACTGTCCTCTGAGAAGTGGGGGCCAGGAGTGCCCAGGGGCTGGTGGGCGCAGGGCTCCAGCACCCCTCTGGGCGTCCTGTCTCCCCACATCAGGCCCCATCTGCTGGGGGGTCCTCGCTGTCTCCCCTGCTGAGAGGGCCACCGGCTGACCGGGGCTGCAGCTGGGAGTGGGGCTGGGCTTGAGGGCACCAGGAACGTGCCCACCCACCCTGCCAGAAAGAGAGGAAGATGACGGCCTTGATGGTGAGGAACTTGAGGACGGGCTCAAAGGGCTGCAGCAGCTCCCTGGTGGCGGAGTAGAAGAGGAACAGGGCGTAGAGCGCCAGGCTGACCGAGGCGTTGTAGACGAGGGTGACGTACAGGTAGCCGCTGCGGACGCTGCGGGCCAGGACAGGAGCCCGTTAGGGCGGCTACAGCCCTGTGCCCGCCCCACCCCACCCACTGTGCCACCGGCCTGAGCCCCCAGCCTGGGCACCGCAGAGACTCAGACCTGGGCCCCCCTCCAGGGCCGCACGGGGCACCTGGCGGGGAGGCCGAGGAGCTGAGGGGCGCTGGGTCTCCAGCTCCCGCCCCCTCCAGGCAGGAGCCCCGCTGCCCCTCCCCAACCTCCCTCCATGGGAACAGCCCTGTGCAAGGCAAACCCACGTCGTGTGCGGGCCTTGGTGTGCATGTGACTGTGTGAGCAGGAACATGTGTGCACATGCATGCACACGTGAGCCTTATGTGTGCACGCGCATGTGTGCACTCCTCTGTGACAGCGTGTGTCTGCACATGTGCATGTGTGAGCATGTGTGCACGTGAGCAGGAGTGCGCATGCGTGTGGGATGTGAGCAGGAGTGCGCATGCGTGTGGTGTGAGCAGGAGTGCGCGTGCGTTTGGGATGTTCTTGAGGCCCTGGCCCAGGGGCACGTGCGAGGGCGGAGCTTGGCTCCCTGGGTGCCCTTAGCTCCCCCCTGGCTGTCCGGGGGCCGTGGGGTCGGGGCCGCGAGGCCCTGGGGTTCCTAGGCCTCACCTGGGAACAAGGGTCTGTTTGCCACAGTCTTGCCCCCGGCCCTTACCCCTGTGCTGAGCCCTGCCTCCCGCTCCGGCCCTCACCCCGCCCTGCCCGCATGCTGGCCGGGCCTCACTTGAAGTCCCCGTCGTGGTATTTGCCGAACGCCTGCAGGAAGATGGTGACCAAGGCCATGATGGGCTTCACAATGCAGAACTGCAGCGTGGCCTGGGGGTCGGGGAGGGGCTGAGGATGGTGGCTGGGGGCACTGGTGAGGAGCCAGCCCAGTAGAGCCAGCCCAGCATGCTGGGTGCGCAGGGGCCGTGGGGGGCTGGCCAGGCGGCCCAGGGACTCACCTGCTTGCAGAAGCGCAGAAAGCCGATGGAGTAGGTCATGCCCCGAAGGCAGCAGGTGCCGTGGAAGCAGCTGGTCCTGGGGTGCAGGAGTCCCTGAGGTGTGTCCCCGGAGGACACCCCCAGAGTGTCCTGGCTGCCCAGCAGGGGGTGGGGGACCCGCGGGCTCTGGGCAGAAACTTACCTGACGGGCTTTCCCCGGATCTCAGCCATGATGGCGCTCTCACCCCCCAGGTACTGGAAACAGAGGCTCAGAAAGCTGTAAATGACAAAGGCTGCAGAGCAGGTGTGGGCAGTGAGCCTGGGCCGCCCGCGAGGCCCTCTGGCCACGCAGAGCTCTGGGCACCCCCTGCCCGGGAGACACAGACACACTCCTCATGGGGCTCGCAGCCCAGCCCTGGGACGTTCCCCTGGGCAGGGGGTGGGGCCACAGCAGTCCCTGCGGCTCTGACCCCCCCACACCTGGCCCGCGGCCTCTCCCAGGCTCCGGCCGGCCCAGCTGCAGCCCCCCCCACCTTGGGAGCCCAGGAGTCTCCTTGGCACCCCTGATCTGGCCATCCGGCGGGGCCCTCGCGAAGCCAGACTCAGGCTGGCAGGGGCTGTGCAAGCCCCTGGGAGCCCCTCACTCGCTCCCCGGGCCCTGGAGGGCTGGCGGCACCCACCTTCGTAGCAATCCCTCACGGAGTCGAAGTAGACGTAGTGCTGGTGGGCCCCCAGGAGGAGGAGGCTGAGCCAGGAGTCGAAGGCATAGACGGGGACGATGAACAGCAGGCGGATGATGTAGCGCTGCTCGTGGGGCACCGTGTAGGAGCGCAGGTGCAGGTAGATCTGGGCAGGCAGAGGAGGCAGGCCTGGGGCTCGCTGCCCGCCCGCCCCCGGCCCCCAGCCAGCGGGAGGGAGCAGAGCCAGCCTCGCTGGGCCCTGCCCTGAGCCGACACTGCACACCAGGAGTGTACATAGTCAAGGGCGTGTTCATTCATTCATTCAGGGGTGGGCATGTACGCTGGCCTGCGGAGCAGTATGGCACGGCGACATGGGGGCATTAGAACAGCTGATGCCTCCGACCCCTCCTTGGGACTTAGCCCACGGAACAGATTTATTCAGAGACAAAAACAGGATTCACGTTCAAGGACGTTCATCATAGGGACACAGGAGACTGAGCCTGGTGGTGGGCCCTTGACTGCCTTGCAGAGGGCGACCCTTAGCCCCGGGCACCAGCCTGGGGGGCTGCTCCGAGAGAACGCAACAGGACGGCAAAGCAAGTAGGGCCCAGGTGTGTGCCAGAGCCGAGCAGAGACAAAGGGGAGGACATCCCTGAACGAAAGGGACAGATGGGTGGTCCCCGTGATCGTCTGTAACCTTCCTACATCATCTTTGTTTTCTATGAGGACATGAAAAAGCAGTGACGGGAAGAAGCACAGGGAGCCAGGCAAACAGGTAGCTGGCCGTGGTCCCCAGCACCCCTGGGAGGCTTCCTGGAGGAAGCACCATGAGGGAAGGGGGAGGGGCAGGCAGAGGGCAGGCTGAGCACAGAAGCCCAGCCTCTGGGGGCACAGCCTGGGGTGGCGGGGGCAGGCAGGCGTCATCAGGCTCCTTATCAGCTGCTCCCTCCCCAGCGGGTGCAGTGGGAAGGGCACAGCCTGACCAGCTATCAGGAGACAGACTCGGGCCCTTGGGCACGCACTGCCCGCTGCGGGCCTCGGCAAGCCGCCATCCCCTCGGGCCTCAGTGCCCTGTCTTTAAAGTGAGAGTTGAGTCGCTTTCTGTACCCCTGGGTGGAGAGTGAGGGACTGCCTGTTGGGGTGGGGGGAGGAGGGGAGGTGGGGGCCTGGGAAGTGCCGCCCACAGACTCTCCGTCAGCCCTGCCCAGGCCGTGGGGCCCCGGGACACTGGGCTCCAGACACACGCTCCCAGAAGGTCAGGGCTGGACAGAGGGCCCAGCCAAGGCTCAGACTGTGGCTGGAACTGGGACAGCCTGGACCCAGGACGCTGGGTGACCACCCCCCTGGTGCTCGTTGTCCCACAAAGCACAGCTGCCTGGGAACCGAAAGCCATGCTGCCACCAGGAAGAAGGCCCGGCTTCCGTGTGATGCAAACGCACCACCCACCTGTCCTGTCTACCCGTCCAGATGCTCCGGGACAGCTTGCTAAAACTCAGGGCAAATACTGCCTCCTCCAGGAAGGCCTCCCTGATGGCCCCAAGAGGAAGGGGCCACCTTCTCCTGCCGCTCTCGGCTGCACCTGGCCCACCCTAACATGCTTGCCCTGTCCCCCTTACGACCGGTTATCTGAGGCCACGCCTAGACGTGCACCAGCCTGGGGGTGACTCTCACTGGGGGGGCATCGGCCCCCACGGCCCTGCCTCGAGGCCTCTGGCCACCTGCTGTCCTGCCAGCCAGCCTCCTGACTGCCCCTGCCACAGGCTCACTCCGCCAGTCCAGCCCCTGCAACGATGCCAGCCAAGCCATCCTACGGGGCCACTCTGCCCTTGGTGCCCAACCGCAGCCTCCTCTGGCTCCCCAGCACCCCTGGCTGAGGGCCAAACTCCCACATGTCCGGGGAGTGCCTCCAGCCCGGGCAGCCCTCTCCCGCCAACCTCCGCTTGTGCCTCTCTGGGCTGGTCCTGGGCTCCCGAGCTGCTCTGCTATCTGTGATGCCTGGTACCCACTGCCCAATGCTGCCCCCAAGCACCACCTCTCACCGCCCCCCAGCCACTCCCTCAATCTCTCTGCCAGGCCTGGCGGTTCCACCTGGGGCGACCTGGGTCCCCAGCTCTGGGCCCCTCCAGCCACGCTCTGACCCCCAGGAGCAGAGGACTCTTCCCCTCCCAGCAACGCGGGCCTGGGAAAGACCCCCAGCCTTTCACAGCCTCAGTCTCCTTGTCTGTGAAAGCGGACCCTGCCGCTGACCTCAGCGAATGGACCCATGGCCTGACGAAGCGCCCCGGGGTGGGGTGGGGGGGCCGGGCGTCCAGCCAGAGTTCTTCCCACTTCTGGGCGGAGGCTGTCTGTCTTCCCGCCCAGCTCTCTGCGTCCCCTGAACCTCCCTGGCCCCACGCGGCTGTGGTGAGCCCCCGGGCGCTGCTCCTCCAGCCAGCCAGGCCTCCGGGTCTGCCCCAAGGCCGAGCAGGCCCCCTGGGGCTGGGCTGAGGGTCCCCAGGGGGCACCGAGGGGAGGCTCACCTGGTGGCCGGTGAGCACCAGGGCCGCCCACACGAAGATGCCCGAGACGCCGCGGGCCAGCGGTGAGGTGAGGAAGAGAGGCCCGGGGCCCTGGGAGCCGTTCCCCGCATGCTCCATCTGCTGTCCAGCAGGCCTGGCCGGCGGCGTCCACGCCAGGGGGGTGCCCGGGAGCCCCGGGGCGTCAGTCATCTGCAGAGGGAGGAAGGGCACATGGGGCGTGGAAAGGGCAAAGGTGCTCTGGGAGCAGGCGGCATGTGGGCGGGCGGCAGCGCCTGGCTGCGCAGCCAAGCTGGGCTTTGGCCAACAGCCCTCCCGCAAGGGTGCCAGGCAGATCCTCCTGCCTGCGTGCCTGGGCTCTGGGCAGCCCTCTGTGTGCAGGGACCCAACTCCGAGGCCTGGCCCCAAGGTGCTCTCCTTCCTGGTGTCGGCCCCCCGGGCGCAGACGCCAGCCGCCTGCCCGTGACCTGGGGCGATGCCCCCTCTGGTATCATGGGCTTGCGGGGAGCCCGCATCCAGGAGCCAAAGACATCAGAGGAAATCGGGGAGTCCCCGTGGCCCTGCCTGCTGGGGGTGGCGTCTGGGAAGCCAGCCAGATTGGCCCTGCCCTCAGCAGCAGACAGGGTGGGGGGCGCGCCCTGTACCCACCCACCCAGCCTGCCTGCCTGACCGTCTGGCATCCTGCTTGGCCAGAGCTCCTGGCCACCCCAGGACCGCTCGCTCGTCCTGGGTGCCCGCTCTGCAGCCTCTTGTAACCTGCTGGGGCGCCAGGCACCTCCCTGCTCTCGCACTTGAGGCCTCCACCCCGCCCTCCGGCCCTGGTCACAGGGCCCAGCACCTACCTCTCAGGCAGGAAGCTCCCGGGCCAGTCCTGGGCACTGGGCCTCTAGGGAAGCCAGGCTGGTCGTTCGTGTGGCCAGTGAACCCGGGGGGCGGCCCTGGTGGGGGTGGGACCGGGCTACCTTTGGGAGGCCACGCCAGGCCCGGGGAGGGGCGGCCACAAGCAGGCACAGCCCCGTGGCCCCCCCAGCCTCAGGCGGAGGGCGGGCCGGCAGAGGGGCGGCACGGAGGCGGGCCCCTCCCCTGACACTCTATCCCTCCCCCGGCTGCTTGCTCCAGGCGGCTGGCTCCCGGCCTGCCTGCCGCCAGGTGCCCTCACCTGCCTGGACCAGAAGGCCAGGCCCACGGGGGCCTGAGACAGGGGGCGGGTCTGCGGCGGGCCAGGGTGGGCTGCACTCCTGTAGGTACGGGCTTCCCGTTGGGTTGATGGAGTTCTCCAAGAAGACAGAGTGGGCATAGCGTGACATCGAGGGTGGATTAAATGCCCCTTAAAATGGGTAAATCTATTATCGGGTCCCAGCCCCCAAAAGTCTACTGGGAATGTTCCTGTGTTTGTCTGCTGGAGGAGGGGAGGAGGGGCCTGGGTGAGTGAGAAAGGCAGCTGGGCCTGCGGGGTCAGCCCTGGGCCAGGGGCCTGGGGCAGGGGGCTCACCCGCCCGGCCTCAGGGGGCGGCAGGGGGCGCCTCGGCGGGCGTCAGCACGGGTACCTGCCCACACGGTCTTTCCTTGGTGCCGCCCACCCTCCCTGAGGCCCTGGGTCCAGGCATCAGGCTCCTTACAGAGGCGGGAGTCATTGGTGAGACGTGACTGGGCTCCCCCAGGGGTATGGGGGTGCTCCAGAGAGGCTGCCACCCCCTGCGCCTGCACCCGTCCACCCACATGGTTGCCCCAGGGAGCCCCCAGATACGCCCTGAGGTCCTGGTCCTGACCCGGAAAGCCCGGGACTGCCCCTCCCCCAGGCCCCTGCAGGCCGCCTCGGCCAGAGTCCCCTGGGCCCAGTGTCGTCCTGCATCCCAAATGTCACCTCCTTCAATTCCACAGGCGCGTCAGGATCGCTGTGCCCTGCCCAGCCCACGCCCGGGCCCCGGGGAGCCAGCGCCCTGCCCGTGGGCTCCCACGCTGCCTGGCAGGTGGCTGCTGCGGCCTGTGGCTTCTCCCGCCGCCGCGAGTTCCCGTGGGCCCCCAGCCCCGTCTGCCCACCGAGCAGTGGCTGCACGTTATAAGCCTGGGCGCCCGCCCGTCCTGCGGCTTCCTGATCAGGCCACCCCAGCGGCCGCCTCGGCCCCGCCTGCCGCCGGGATCCCGGCCTCCTCGGAGGCCCCTTCACCTCACTGAGCCTCTGTTTTCTCGTCTGCAAAGGTGAGTCTGGGTTCCACCAGCCCTTCCGTGGGGTGCTGTGTGCAGATTGCAGGCCCTGCCCCACCTGCTCCTTCCTTGAGCCCCAGACCGCAGATCGTAGACCGCAGAGCCGGGCCACATACCAGGTGTGGCAGGATCAGGAGCCCTGGGGGGTGAGGCGTGGCTTCTCCAGCTTAGAGGGAAGGACCAGCTGTGCCAAGCCCGCGCACAACCGGCGAAGGGTCCCAGGTCTGGGGAGGCGAGGGCTTCAGCACCCCGGCCCTGGGAAGGGCCCGGGCAAGTCTGACCCTCCGGCCAGCATGGGCCTCTTCGGCCACAGGAGGCCTTGCCGCTGTCACAGCCACACTTCCTTGGGAGAGGTGGCCGGTCCGGCTGGGCCTGCTCGCCCTCCCGGGGCTGGACACTGACCGAGCCTGTCTCGGGACAAACCTGCCCACCCAGAGGCTGAGGCCCCTGAATGCGGGTCCCCTGACAGGTGACGGGGCCCCAGGCGGCCCCCGGCTGGGCTGCGGGAGGCTGGGACGCTGCAGACCCATCACAGACCTCAGCACCCTCGTCCCGGCACCTGCCCCTCACCTCAGGGACCTGACACCCGGGGCACTCAGCCTGGGTTGGGCACCGAACCTCCCTCCAGGCGTCCCTGCCGAGCCAGCCCCTTTCTAGGCCGGCCTGCTGCCTGGGGACATCTCCGGGGGCATGCAGGGGCAGACTCTCCCTGCCCGCCCTCCTCGCATCCAGGCCCTTTCCGTGCCGAGAGCAGCCTGCCAGGGTCCTTTGATGCCCCCTAGGCCCTCGCTGACAGTGCCCACGGGCGGTGAAAGGACTCACCCCTGGGCTGTGGCTGCTGCCAGCAGAATGGCCGGTGACTCAGCCAGCACCTGCACAGCCTGCACAGGGCGCCTGTCAGGCCCCCAGAACGCCTCTGCAGCCCACGGGGGATGAGTCCCGGCCTGGCCGCCCATCAGCCTGGGGGCCCTGAGCCTCTCCTCCACTCCCTCTGGGCCTTAGCTTGGCGGGGGCAGGGGGCGCTGAGGGGCCTTCCAGCCCTAGTTTGGGGGCAGTTTTGGAAGCATGGCCTCCCTCTGTCCAAGGTGCCGGCTCCTTGCCTTGGCGGAGCCCTGGGCCTGAAGCCAGGGGTGCCTGGCCCCGGGCAGAGGCAGGCCCGGGACCCTGCAGGCCTCTCACTGTGTCTGTGGCCATGGCCGACTGTGGCCTCTCCGGGCCCTGGTTTCTGTGGGTGATGATGGCCGTGTGTGGCAGGGCAGCCCTGGTCAGCACGGGACTCGAGAGGCTCTGCCGGCTCCTCCCAAAGGCGGCCTCGGCTGCCGCCGCCGGGGGCTGGGCGAGGGTCCCACCAGCGAGCGCACATGGGTGGCCTTCTGCTGCCCAGTCACCGAGCCAACCAGCACCGCCCCGTGATGCGCAGGGACCCACACGAGGCATTCTCCTTGCATCCCGCCCTCTTTCCTGCCCGTGCCCAGCCGAGTCCCTGCCAGACCTGCTGCCTTGGTCCCCAGGACAGCCTGTGCCTGCCCGGGGCCTGTCCATACCTGCCTGTTGCCCCAGAGCAGACTGGGGTGCTGACCTGGGCCTGGCCTGACCGGGCTGGGCTGAGGGCCTCTTTGGCCACGGGGTGGCACCCGGGGCACGGGGTGCCTGGCAGGGGGCATGGCCTCTGGGGTGGAGGTGGGCTGGGGATAGAACCACTGTGAAGCTCAGAATCTCAGGGTGTGGGTGTTTCTCTCCAGGGGTGCACAGGGGTCCAGCCTGGACACATCTCTCTCCTGGGTGTGCAGGCACGCCCACACACACACACGCCCGCACACACACACAGCTCACCTCCCTGGTAACGCCCTCGGCCATCCGGCCGGGCCTGAGGCAGGTCTGACGCAGGCCTCCGGGCCTGTGGGGGTGGCGGGCTGTCTGGAACCACCGCCAGACCTCCAGGCCTCTGCCGTGCCTCCTCCCGGCGGCCGGGGTCAATCCGATAGGCCTGCTGCTGGGAAAGTGCTGGCCTTGCCCCAGACCCAGCAAATGCCTCCCTGCTGCCCGCCCCAGCTGCCCTGCCAGGCCGGCCCTACCTGCCTGGGTAGCCCAGCCATGCCCTCCTCCATGCCCCGCCCAGGGTTGGGGCCAGCAGTCCTTCCCACCCACCACCCACCTGGCCGTCATGGCTCCGACCTCCAGGCATGGGTCTTGCTGGACCAGGGACTGCCGTGGCTCTGGGTCCTGCGTCTGCCCGGCCCGTCCGTGTGGCCGGGGGTCCGAGGCCCACTTCACGTGCGGTGAGGGTTGAGTGGGGTGATGTGGCGTTTGCCACACTCGGAGCACCCCCACCCAGCCCTGCTCTGTTCACGCTGCTCTATTTTCCTGTCTTCCGTCCCTTCTGCCCTCAACTGCCCCACCTCAGGGAGCCGCGCCTCCCGGGGCTCTGGCACCTCCCATGTCTTGCAGTCCGTGCGGAATGTACCCTTCTGATGTCCCTGGTCCCCACAGGAAGCCGGACCTGCCGCCTGCTCTCCAGCTCTGACTGTGAAAGCCCGCGGCGCACTCGCCGTCCACACCACTCAGCCAGCTCTGAGCTCGTTCTCGCGGATCCGGCCATCACCCTCGTCCCCTGTCCAGCGCCCCCTCCTGATCTCCAGTTTCCCTCCAAGGTGCGAAACAGGACAGCCGACGCCAGCTTATCCAGCTGGGCCTGTGCCCGCTGCCTCATTCCGTGGGCTGTCTGTCATAATTGGTTCAGGAGGATCCAGGGCTCCATCAAACCCTGGACAAGCTGCTTGGATGGATAACCGAGGATGGCCGCCCGCCTGGCCTCTCTTGACCGCCAAGGGACCCACTCGCCCTTGACTCTGAGCTGGGGCTGCAGGCCCGCCCTTGACCCTGAGCTGGGGCTGCCGGCCATGTCCACTTAGGAAAAGGCAGCAAGTGGGAGAACGTGGGCTTCTCTGCTTGCAGCTCAGCAGCAGGGGTGTCTACACCACCTCACCCCACCCCACGTCCACCCCACACTGCGTTGGTCCAAGGGCACGGCCTTGAACAAGGGCACTTCCTGCACCTGTCGGCGTTGCAGGGGCTGGCACACCGACCCCACGTGTGTTATCCACATTCAGCCGTACATTGCTGGGAGTTGTAATTACAGTTTGATTGCTGGGTAAAGCACCATATGCAGCCTTTCCATCTAAAGGAATAACAATTTCCACGAAGCCGACAGCCCTGCCTGCGGAAACCGCGGCTTTATGGATCTCTTTATTGGAGCGTGTATCTCTCCTCCTGAATTACAGCAGCTGCGAGCAGAGCACCGCAGAAAGCAAGGGCCAAGCGCCTTCTCACACGAGCCGCCCGTCTTGATTTACAAGGCAGAGCAGAGCAGCGAGGCGCTGGCTTCAGTGACGGAAGTCTTTGCTCTCGCTAGCTACGACAGCTTTGGGCAGCTGTGAGTAAGTACCACTCGGGACAGCGCCGGGGACCCTGGTTTCAATTATACGTCAGCCGTCCCCCCACATTCCTGGCGGGCAGCCGTGGGACAGCACAGATGACGGGCTCAAGTGTGTTTGCATCCTGGGGCTGGTCCCCTGGGGGCCTGAGCAACTCGCCCCGTCCTGCTGAGCCTCGATTGCCTGCACTGCCCACCTGCCTCCTAGTACAGTCACCAGGACTCGGTCAGACGGTGGGGGTGCCGCCAGGGCCTGGCGCGCAGGAGGCCTCCACACAAGGCTGCGCCCGAGCCCTGCACGCAGAGCACGGAGGGACGTCCGTCCGCCGTGTCGACGAGGATGGCCTGTCCCTTAGAAAAGGGACCAGGGAGTGCCAGCGTGGGGCTGGGGCCGGGTGAACAGTGTGGAAAAGTGAAAGTTGCTCAGTTACGTCCAACTCTTTGTGACCCCACGGACTGGAGCCCGCCAGGCTCCTCTGTCCATGGACTTCTCCAGGCAAGAGTACCGGAGCGGGTAGCCTTTCCCTTCTCCAGGGGATCTTCCCAACCCAGGGATCACTCTGGTCTCTTGCATTGCAGGCGGATTCTTTACCAGCTGAGCTACTGGGGAAGCCAGTGTGGCCCATCCAAGGAGCGTCAGTGAGGGGTCTGGGAACGTGTAAACAGCGTCCCTCGGGGCCCTCGGCTTGCTTCAAACCCCAGCCCTGCCGCTTGGTGGCAGCGTGCCTCCGTTTCCTCAACTGCTGTGTAGACCTCATTGGGTGGGCGGGAGGATTAAACGTGTTACCAGGACTGAAGGGTGAGCCCAGAGCTCACCAACAGGCAGGGTGAGCCAGACCTCTCGTACATTTAGGGGCCGAGGCAGAAAACCAAAGCTGCAAATCTGGACTAAGCCCCAGGCTGGAGCCTGACCCAAGGTTCAGGTTCCCGGCTGGTCAAGCAGGAGAAGCGTTTCCAGACTCGTCTGATGCCTAGATGACGAGCGTGCTAATTACAGGCTGCTATGGGTCGAGGCGGCTCCAGCCCAGCGGCACTTGCGTCGGCCCGTGCGCCCGGCCAGGCGCCGCTTCTCCAGGAGCTGTCGCCCCCATCATTCCCAGGTGCTGCTGACCCCCCAACACATCTCTTCTACTCCGGCGTCTGTGTCCCCACACCTGCCATGACCTGTGTCACCCCTCGGGCCCTCTCATGTGGGTGGACAGGCCTTTCCCTTCTCCTGTTGGTCAGCTGCTTTCTGGCCTTTAAAGCGTCCGTGCAAGCCCTCCAAGTGCAGACGCCAGGCAGGGTCTTCTCAGGAGAAAGGCCAGGGCTGAGAGCGAGCAGCAAGGAGGTGGGACCCAGAGCCCCCAGCCAGATGTGGCCGCCGAAGAGCCCTGAGCTGCCCGGCATGGATCTGCCTGTTTCCCCTGGTGGAGGCCTGGCTCCCAGGTCCCTCAAGCTCCCCACACAGGGGCATCTGCAGCGCTCTAGGAAGTCTGGTGGACCCTTGTATGACTGCCTGGCCCTCCTGACACAGGTCACCGGGTCACCCCACAGCTGGTGTGTGCCTGTGGGTTTACCCGACGGTCCTGAGGGGCTGTGAACGTGCCTCCCCGGGGGCCCTGGCATCTGCTGAGGGAACGAGCCTTTAAACAAGGCTGTCTTCTGTCCCATGCTCAGCAACCCCACTCGAGTCCTTCTCAGGTTAGACCAGCAGCATGGTCTCGCCATCACCGGTCCCCGACAGCCCTAACGTCCCAGTTTGAGCTTCTGCCCCCTGGCCGTTCCCACAAGCACCCACACCGGTGGCGGGATGCACCTCTACCCTCTGTCTTTAAGCACGTGGCTCTGGAAGCTAGGGTGCCAGTCCATCGAGAGGCCTCGAGCGGCGTCTGGGCAACAGAAGGATCAGAAAAGCCACGGAAGAGGAGCAGGATGAGGGAGGGGGCAGAGTCAGCTCCTGGAGCTGTCTCACTGTGTGAACCTCAGATTGAGCTTTTGCCAAATATGTTTTCCTCCCCGCAGCTGTTCACTGCAATGAACGTATGTCGTGTGCCTGACATTTCTCAGCATTGTTAAGAAGAATGGTAAGGTATTTGAGGATATGCATTTATTTTTAATAATAAAAAAAACTTCCCCCAACAATTGAGGGCCATGGCTCATTTGTCACTTCTCACACACGTGAGGCTCTGGACCTGGGGAGGAGGACTCGCAACCTTCTCAGGACGTGCTTCCTGTCCCTCCACAGGGGCCGTCAGCCTCCAAACCAAGGCCAGCCCGAGGCGTCTGTGTTTCTTCCAGCCAGAGAGCTCCTCCTTCTAACCAAAGGAGCGCCTTCAGATCCTTGAGAAGGTGTCTGAGTTGGCGCATGGCCCTCCCGGGTGGCAGGGGCGGCCACGCCAGGGTCACCACACCTGGCACATCTGGATCGCCTCCTTCAGGGCCTCCACCACCTCCATGCTCTTGTCCTTCACGGCCAGGGCGAGGAGGACAGCTCTGTTTCCAGCTTCTTGAGACACAAATGCCACCAGGTTTTTCGCGAAGACATGGACGAGCGGCTGAAGAGGGAAGGGGAGACCACTGTAACTGAAGGAGACCTGCTTTCTTCTTAATGGCTTCACCCAGTGCCTCTCAGGAGCCCAGGCCAGCTTCCGGATCCTCTCTCTCCTGGTTCTCTCTACTCTGGAAGGGCCGTGAGAGTCCACAGAGGGAAAGCCTGTCAGACCTCACAGATGACCTTTCCTGAACGGGGCAGAACAGGCTCTCACTATCATGAGGTACTATGATGGGGTCAAATTGTGGCACAGGCTTGCATTACAAAACAATGCCTCTGCATGTGTCTGATAAAATGCTGATGGGCTGCATGCAGCAGGTGGACACCCTCCAATTATCTGCGGGCCCCACGCAGTGCTGCCCTGGGCTGTGGTGGCGGGGGGACAGGGGTGCGCTTGCCTACCGGATGCTCCACATCCTGACAAAGTACGGGCACTGGGAGCCCTTCCCAGCCCATTACCTCATCCTTCCCGAGGAGGACTTTGGTGGTCAGCACAGGCTTGCCGACGTCACTAGTCACACTGCTGGGCTCCAGGGAGACCAGGGTACCCATCTTCCCCAGCTGGGTCACCACCACCAGGATGTGGCTGCTGAAGGCCGTGCAGACCACCTGGGTGGGGACTCCGCACACCACCGCAGTCTTCTGCTTGGACGTCAGCAAGGGTTTACCTTCCATTGCGGAGTCTGCTCGGTAGCACCTTACATTTATCTTAAGAAAAAAAAAAGTAAATCAATCGATGGCAGATAGCCTGGGAGCTCCAGAATAAACACTATTTGGCATTAAAAGAGAAACACAAGTTGGCCCATTCAAAAGCCTGTCTGTTCGCCCACACAGGCTTTATTCGCCCGAAACTTTCTGGATTCACTCACACACACAGAGGTACCCAGGCTGGATGTCAAAGAATGCTTCTCCCTGTGGAGGCAGACTAGGGCTCTTCTTCCCCGCGCGAGGGCCCCGCCCCACCCCGAGGGCCCTCCCTGAGTCCCGGCGGCCCGCCCTCGCAGGGGGAGTAGGCGCCGCAGGTTCGGAAACCCGGCGGAGCAGCGGGCCGCGCCTCCGCGGCCCCTCCGGTCCGCCCACTAATCGTTTCCTGCGTTTGGGGAAACCGTGGGTCCCACAGAAGCAGCAGCACCCCGACCACAGCGCGAGGACGAGGGCGGCGGGGGCCAGGCGGAGCCCCCGGGGGCGCCCAGCCTCTCCGCCCGGCTCCAGCCCCGCGAGACGCCCACTACGCCGCCACCCGCCATGCCGCCCTCGCTCACCGCGCCGCGCCCGGAAGTGGCGCACGCAGGCGCCGCGGGCCCGCCCCCGACAGGCCCCGCCCCGCGAGCGCCGAGCCCTCCCCCCCCCCCCCGCCGGAAGTGCAGCCCGCGGGACTTCCGGCTCCCGCCGCGGCTTGGGACTCTGTGCTGTGGGGTTCCGCGCGCCCGGGCAGGGAGGGCTGGGCGCCATGTTTGCGGAAAGGGGCTGCAGCAGCAACCCGCGGGCCTGTCGGCCGCTGGCCCTCAGACGAGGGGCGTCTGACTTCTCCAGAAGGGCGTCATCGCGCCCTCCTGAGGGAGACTCTGCAGCTCTGTGGTTGAGGAACCTCAGAAACAGGGTTTCTGGCCCGTTGGCCATGGGTTCCTGGACCTTCAAGGAAGCACGGGGAGCTGAGAGAAAAGCAGGGCTGGACGTCACTTTAAGCGCCGAAAACATCCCCGTCAGGACCCTTGACGTAGGGCGCAAGAGACCTCAGTGTGGGGCCCTCTGGGTTCATCCCAAATGCCTGTTGACTGAAAAAAAACACACGACCTAAAAGTCGGGAGTTACGTTTTATTCCTTGGACAAAACTGAGGACTTAAGCCCAGGACGCAGCATCTCGGATAGCTGAGGGAATGCCCCGAAGAGGTGAGGGAGGAGCCAGGGTTTATAAGGGTGTTTGCAACAAAGACCAGGTAGTCCGAAAGTCAGAAGATTGCTTAATACCGGAAAACCAGGCATCTCCAGGAATTCAGCGCTTTCCTCCGTTCCTTTGATGTGCACCTCAGCTTCCCGGGGCCAGCGTCCCGTGCTTTCTCACCCGAGTCCCCTCGGTGCACCGTCGGGCAGCTGTGATGTGACGGCTTGTAGGTTGCAACATCCTTTGCTTACTGATAGAGCAGGTGACATTTTTCACTTAGAGCCGCAGGAACCAGTGGGGATTTACAGCCAAGGTTCAGGATAGGGTCAGTGGGTGGGAAATTACTAAGAGGAAAGCGGGGTGGGGGGTTTCTAGGCAGGAAAACCCAGCAGAATTCCTGCTGGAGGCTGGCCAGGGTGGCCTCAGACCACCTGGGGGACAGTGGGGGATGAGGAACTGGTTAGACATTGGCGGTTACCAGACATGCGGGATGGGGTGGGGGGCAGTTCTTACTAAGACTGGAAAATGCAGAGACATCGCAGAAGTCCAAAAGTGAGTGCCTAGTTGGGAAAGAGTTCAGAGGGACTTCCCTGGTGGTCCAGTGGATAAGACTGTGCTCCCAGTGCAGGGTTCCATTCCTGGTCGGGGAACGAGATCCCACATGCTGTGGCTAAGCCCAGGCGCTGCAGTGAAGACCCAGCACAGCCAAGATTAAATAAACTGTGGCAGAGAATTTTTTAAAAAACAGTTAAGGGAGTAGAGTCTGGTCTAGGAGAGAATCTTTGTCAGTATGCTCTGCCTGGCAGTAACAAAAGCCTTTTTTAAAAAAAAAAAATCTTTTGGGGGCTTCCCTGGGGGCTCAGTGGTAAAGAATCTGCCTGTCAGTGCAGGAGACAGGTCCAATTCGTGGTCCGGAAAGAGTCGACATCCGGAGAGGCAGCTCTGCCTGTGCACAGCTTCTTAGCCTGTGCTCCGAAACCCACAAGGAGAGAAGCCACCACGATGAGAAGCCCATGCACCATGGCTAGAGAGTATCCGCCACTCGCTGCAGCTAGAAAGAAGTCCTGGCGGCAACGAAGGCCCACACAGCAAAATGCATACACTTGAAAGTCACTGAGACTGTAGAAACCGCTTTTGGTTGCACCACGTGGCATGTGGGACCTTAGTTCCCTGACCAGGGATTGAACCCACGTCTGCTGCATTGGAAGTGCGGAGTCTTAACCACTGGCCCTCTCGGGAACTCCCTGACTAAGGCCTTTGAGCCCCTCTAGGTGTGCCAGGCGCCTCTGCCCTCACAAGCCCCTCTGGGCCAGCCGTCCACGGCCGAGGGGGTGATGACAGCTGACGCTTATTTGGCGCTTAGTGTGTGCCAGGAGTTGTGCTCAGTGCTTTCCTACAGTGACGTGTTTAATCTCAACCCCACTGAGTAGACACGTTACCATCCCCGTCGTATAGACGGTATGTTCAGGCTCACCGGACTCGCCCAAGGCCACACAGCTGAGAGGGGCAGGATCTGGGCTTCCGAACTTTACTCTTGATTACTGGTCTCACGATGCGCACGCCCAGGTAAAGGGGAAGAGCAGGGGCAGTGCTGTCCTGCAGCAGGATAACTTCTGGTCCCCCCAGGGGTCTGAGAGCCCCCCACACCCCCTGCACGCATCTCTCTCTGAGCTGAAGTGGTGTTGGCAGAGGAGGGTCTTGTGCTGACCCTGCAGTAATCAGAGTCTTGAGCCTCTCCCTGAAGAGATGAACACCCCCTGAGGAACCTGTCCGTCTTCCTGATGGCCTGTCACAGCAGACTCCCCCCGGCCTGGTCTGTCCACATCACTTAACCCCTTAGGAAGCCCTGTTGTCATGTCCAGCTCTGCGACCCCGTGGACTGTAGCCCACTAGACGCCTCTGTCCATGGGATTTCACAGGCAAGAATACCGGGGTGAGTTTTCCTCCTCCAGGGGGTCTTCCTGACCCAGGGATTGAAACCGTGCCTTCTGCCTTAGCAGGCAGACTACCGCTGAGCCACCTGGGAAGCCCTGGGTGGCACCCTCCTATCCTTACTGCTTTTTCTCAGGGTTTAATAACTCCGTGCACAATCCAAGTTTTGTCAAATGAAGCATGCTCCTTGCACAGTGATTTCTGGTGGCATGAAAGAAAAAGGCTTGTCTGCAAAAAATGATCAAGACAGACATAAAAGTCAAGAGAAACCTTGTATTTTGAGCTTTTTTTGCAGCCAGTTCACCAAGGGAAAGATTAGGAGAAAGTGAAAGTGAAGTCGCTCAGTCGTGTCTGACTCTTAGCGACCCCATGGATTGCAGCCTTCCAGGCTCCTCCATCCATGGGATTTTCCAGGCAAGAGTACTGGAGTGGGGTGCCATTGCCTTCTCCGAATATTCAAAAGAAGAAGCATACAGTTTCTCAGGCGGGTCTACGTTTTTGTTGGCTCTAAATTTAAACACCCATCCATCCACACGTGCCTCAAAAGCCAATTTCCAATGTATTGCCGTGTGAAACCTGTAAAAGGTTCATTTATTTTTATTCACCAATTCATGCATTCTCTCTCTGAAGGCAAATAGGTACAAGAAATCTGACCCCCCCGAAAAAAGCCCACCCAAAACAAAACAAAACCCCCCAAGTCTGGAATAAGCTTATCACTTTTATTAAAGAGATGCTGAAGAACAAAGTAGATAGTTTTTTAAAGATTCTTTTTGATGACCATTTTTTAAGTCTCTGTTGAATTTGTTGTAATATTACTTCTGTTTTATGTCTTAGATTTTTGCTGTGAGGCTTGTGGGATCTTAGCTTCCTGACCAGGGATAGAACCCACAGCCCCTGTGTTGGAAGGTGAACTCTTATTTTTGTTGGACTGCCAGGGACGTCCCTAAACTGGATAATGTTTTTATGATGGCATTCTTTGGTTTAGATCTTTGGTAAAGCCTGAGTATGAAGGACACATGAGGTGAGATGCCGTCCCAGACTGAGGTGATGGCCGTCCAGGCAGGGGGCTTCCTGGTGGCCTGAGTGGGTGTGTGAGCAGAATTTACACAGTTAGAATATCTGAGCAGGAGGTCACCGCCTGCCCTGGACTACTTGAGTGCAAGATGAGACTCGAACTGGAAAGAAAGATCCCTTAAATTAAACTCTTTTGCCCCACCACTGACATCATTATGATGTCAGTGATGGGGCAAAAGAGTTTGAGAATTTATCTTGAAAAAAAAAAGGAGGGGGAGTATCTTGAATTTGTCTTGTATTCAAGGAAATTTAGGTTCTTAATGCAATGATAAGTTGAAGAACCAGCGAAGAATTAATCAGGTGGTGTGTTGGCAGGTCATAATTTTCCCAACAAATTGTGTGCTTGCTCTCCACGTTCTCCTTCACATCGTGTATGATTTCCCCAGCTCTGTCATAAAAAGGGTCAGTTGTGCTGAGATATACACGCTCAGCATCCATTTCCCCAGGCGCCTCTCCTAGCCCCTTGCTGTTCACGTCACTCACAGTGGGAGCCCCAGCCTGATACCAGCTTTGTCAGTTTCCTGGTCCTTGGTTGCACAGTCAGGCCCTCCCACACTTGCCAATGGCTTTGGGCCAGGTCTGAACATCCCTCAGCATTTCATTTATGGACTTTTTGAAATTTTGCATCTTTTGCAAGATTTACAACCTGACTTGATCTGCACTGCACTTCCACAGCCTCACAACATGATTCCCAGGGCGTTCAGTGTTGGGGGTGTGTGTGTGTGAGAGAGAGAGAGAGACAGAGAAAGAGGGGGAGAGAAGTAGATTCTGGAGCTACACAGTGAGAGATACCTGAGCGGAGCCCAACTATGCAAATAGTCAATTCATTCATGAAACTCCTTGTGTTACGACAACGTCTCTTCCTCTGCAGCCTCCTGACTGCAGGCACTCAGGCAGCTGAAACCTGGACCAGCAAGACTTCCAGGTATCGCAGTCTTGGAACAGGTAAGGCATTGCCAGGGTTTGCCTCGGTCTTGTAAAGGCAACATCCCTCTAAACTTTTATGAGACGCGGCAGTTAGTGGAACCCCTTTACTTATTCATTTGACTGCACCTCCTGGCTTTGGGGATCTCACTTCCCTGATGAGCAGTTGAACCTGGGGCCGCAGCAGTGAGAACACTGAGTCCTAACCACTGGACCGCCAGGGAAGTCCACTTGTTTTGTATAAAGGGTGCTCGCTCTCACCTCTCTCGGCCACTCTGGGTCGCAGCCATTGGAGATTACATTTGTAACGCAGGCCTAGACGCAGCTGGGGTGCAGGGCTTTCATCACGTTTAGGTTACAGATGTCTTCAAGCGAGTCAGAAAGCCGCATCCACTGGGATTTTTTCCAGTGTAGGTGCAGACACAGACGTGAAACCGTCTTTTGCCCAAAAGGAGAGCAGATGGGCTTGTACAGAGGAGACCGGCACGCCGACGTCGCCTCCACCTGTGGACGGGCTGTGCCCGGCTTTCTCTGGGCCGCAGTGCAAGTCCTGTGACCGAGTCTCCTTAGAGCATCCTGGGTCACGTGCCTGTCCTCAAATCAGTCACTGTTTTTAGAAGGAGTTAATGTCAGGAGTTCCCTGGCTGTCTGGTGATTAGGACTCGGAGCTTTCACTGCCGTGGGTTCAGTCCCTGGTTGGGGAACTAAGATCCTGCAAGCTGTGTGGCTCGGTCAAAAAAAGAAAAGAAAAAGTTAACGCAAAAGCATTAACCCGTGTATCTATGAGTTTAAACAATGCTCCTAAATACTATATGTCAAACAAGACGTTGTCAGTGGGAATGGCAGAATATTTAGGACTTCCCAGTGGAGACCACTCGCTCACTTCTGCTTCTGTGGTTCAGCCTGTCCCGGGCATTTCCTACCCATGGGCTGACGTTCTGTGGCCTTTCATGTCCGGCTTCCTCCCTCAGCCTTCGAGACGCATCTGTGCTGTGGCCTGGGTCAGTGCTTTTCCCTCTTGGAGGAACCCATTCTTGCTCGTTCAACACTTGGGAGAATTAAATGGCATCCCACTTGCAGAAGGGCCTCGCCCATACGAGGCGCTTACAGAGTCTCCTTCCCCTCACGGGTCATTGAGTTCCACTGGCAGTGCCCTACGCACAGGCCTTCGCGTGATCCGTGACACCAACCGCTCCGCGCGCCAAGCTTTTGCAAGCAGCAGAAAGACCAGGAGAGGCTCGGCCCCTGATTCCCCTCGATGCCGAGTCTGGTATCAGAGCAGCATCCTAGGGACCGTCGGGGCTGGGAGGTGCTGATGCCACGGCCCCCTCTCTGGAGAAAGGCTGTGATGATGCGGAAGCCGCGTCTTGCTGAAGCAGGACGTGCGTTCAGAAGCAGGCACAGGAGCTGCGGGGCCGAGAGGGCCAGCGTGGCAACCACGGCCGGCCTCCGGGTGTCCGCAGACCTCGGTCCACTCGGCAGCCCTGCGGTGGAGCGCCTCCGTGCTTGCGGACCCCGCTTGCCACCCCCAGCCTGCCGCTGCTCTTTGTCCTGGGCAGGGTGCAGCCTAGTCTCAAGGCGTGGCTGTGTGCCCGGCGGTCACCTGTGTGGTGTGGGGCGCCCCCGCTCGGCGGTTGCAAAGAGCGTTGAATGAGCAGCAGCACGGTCCCCAGCCAGGAGGCTCTGGGCGCCAGAAGCGGCCTTTCACTGAACCCAGTTATCTGGGAAAAGGTGGTGAACCGTGACTTTTTTACAAACTAGGTTTATCTAAGTTGAGGGAGGGGGAAGGATATAAAGATTAAAGGCAACCCATTGAAAATCACATGTATTTTATTGCAGGAACAAAACCCTGGGACTCCCTGAAATTCTGATTTTTCTTGAGGGAAACAAACACCATCGACACCGAGCCCAGTTTATAAGGGTCCGGGGAGTGTTTCACCGGAAAGGGCGTAAGTCCCCTTCCCCAGGCCGGGAGTGGGCGCAGCACCTGCCGTGGAGGCTGGCGCCGCCGCGTGGCCTAGCGCTGCCCCGGCTTTGGAGCTTTATATCAGCGGGAGTGTTTTTATTTAATGTCATATGGTGAACACAAAGAACATCCTCTGTTTTTGGACCTAATTTCAGCAGGGCACAGAATTAAGAGTTTAGCTGGTTGCCTTGTTTTCTGCCGAACTTAGGCTTCAGTATTTTTGTTCCTGGAGCGAAGCTTCCTGCCCTCATTAGAGAGATTGAAAACTTCCTTGTACTCATATCTTACACTATTTGTTTAGTTCTTTAATAAATGAAACCCTAATCCAAGTGCAATTTCCAAAAGCCTTTTTTTCAATATTTTAAGAAGTTATTTCCCCTGACTAGAAGCCGTCTTATTGCCCCGTGTCGAGCTGAACAACAGAGCCTGCCAGGCTGGTTATCGGTCGTCCTGTCCTCTCTTACAGGGAGAGGACAGAAAGCCAGCACACGGCTTTGATAAAGCTTGGCCAGGTTGGATTGTATTCTAGTTGGTGTGAGACAGGGGTCCAGGGTAGTGGGTGGGCGTGGGGAGGGGATAGGATGAAGCCCTGTCCGTGGGCCCTGGCACTAACTTCTGATGACCACGGACAATGCCCTTCTGTGCTCTGGGCCTCCGTTTCCTCATCTGTAAAATGGGCAAACAGGCTGGGTGGCCTCCAGGTGCCTCTGATCCATCCTCTGAGCTCCGGGCCTGCGATGGGGACAGGGCCGGGCGGGGGTGGGGGGAACCCGGCGTCGGTCTCATCCGAGCAGGGAGGGCGTGGAGCTGTCTGGGGAGGTCAGAGGCGGGCTCACCTTCCTGAAGGCCGTTCTGCATCTGCGCACTGGGCTGGGGCCTGTACCCCGCAGAGGGTCTGGGAAGGCAGACTGGGCACAACACAGGGACCGTCTGGCCACCGGGGACGCCGGGCCTTCCGCGGGAGGTGGTGAGCACGCTCCCTCCGGAGGTGCTGAGGCCGGGTGGTCACCGTGGTAACGGTTGTGCTAGGGTGTCTGCGCTGAGGGGACTGGACTCAGAAGAGTTTGAAGGCTTTTCCAAATACAGCGTCTGCGGTTCTTTGAGTCAGTGTGGGCCGATGACCAAAAGAAATGTGGCTACTAGAGCGTCTCCAGCAAGACACACAGCTGAACTCCGCAGGGACCTGCCACGCCAAGTGCTGGTGGGAACGCGGAGCAGCTGGGGCGCCCCGCACCACCGCTGGGGATGCTGAGCAGGGTGGGCGCCTTGAAAAGCAGCATGGCTGCTCCTCGTGGAGGTGAACACGCGCCTGCCACACGACTCCCTACACGTTGCTGTTTGCCTGGGAGACACGGACGTCGTGCCCATACCAACGCCTGCACGCAGGCGTTCTGACTGACCGAAAACTGAATACGACCCAGTTGTCTCCAGCAGGCGGACAGACAACAAGCTGTGTGCATCTGCGGACGGAGCACTGCTCTCTGATAGGAAGGAAGGAGTCATCGGGGCTTTTGAGGGTGGGATGGGTCTCAAGAACAGAGCCAGGAAGGAAGCCAAACAGGGAAGGCAGTGTGCTCTGCGGATCAGCTCAGGCGATGTTCTGGAAAAGGCGGGATTCTGTACGGATCAGTGGTTGCAGGGTGGGGGTGAGGGGCAAGTGTGAATGAAAATGGGGGACGCCGGGGGAGGACGGATCTGCCGTGTCCTGAGTGTGATGCTGCCTGAGCACTCGTCTACACTCAGAACTGTGTGTTGTGAGTGAATCCTAAGCTTTGTAAATTAAAGAAGGGCAAGGAAATGATTCAAGCGAAGAGCAGACAGAAGCAGTAGGAAGCTCCCACCCCCACCCAAGGCAGTGACTGCCTTTAAACGGGGGCCCGTCACACCCGTTGGGATGGCTCGTGTATACACAGATGTGGCGAGAACACGCGTTGGCCGGGGCGTGGGGGAGCTGGGCGCTGTTCGGGGGGCTGTAAATGGTGCGGTCGCTGGGTAAAGCCATGTGGCGGTTCCTCAAAACACAGAATCACGATGTGATCAAGGTGGGTCTGCCCAGAAGAACTGAAAGCAGGGCCTTGAAGCGAGATGTCAACATGCACATACGTGTTCACTGCGGAATCGACCCCTGTAGCCAGGAGGCGGAAGCGACCAAGTGTCCATGGACAGGCAAATGGATAAACGCCGCGTGGGCCGTCTCTGCAGTGGGAGACCGTTCAGCCTTCGAATCCACGCATGCATCTGTACGTCCATCCATTCATACGTTCGTCCCTACACTCTCTCCACGTGTCCGTCTCTCCATCCACCCGGCGGTGAAATGTTTGCTTGCTCACGCAGTCAGCGGACATCCTCTGCGGGCAGCTGGTCTGAGGGCCCCCAGTTGCCCACCGCCTCACTGCAGACAAGAGACGGACGATGAGCAAGCGGCTGCGGGTCAAGACAGTGTCAGGAAGAAGCAGGAGAAGCCCCACCCCAGCAAAGGAAGCAGATGAGACTTCCAAAGCAGGCCGAAAGCGCAGTGCCAACACTCCTCTAGGAAAACAGCTCTGAAACGTAAGGAGACGGATGCAGACGCAGCAAGGTCCTGAGACACAGGGTCTGCTGCCTGCTGAAAAGGCCCATCACGACGCTGGCCTTCTGGGGTGGTGGGGGTAGAGTTAGGTGGGACTTTCCGTCTCCACGACCATGCATCTCTGTACCATTTGAATCTGTAGCATATTTCAGAAGGGAAGTACAAAGGGGAAAGAAGGAGATGTAGTCCTGGCTGTCAGGGGGTTCTGTCCCGTGCAGACGCACCCAGAGCTCCAGGTGGACCCAGGCTGGGGCCTGAGTAGGGTCTGGGACCAAGGAGCTGGGCGGGGAGTCCCTGCGTTATCAGCGAACACCCCTGGGGGGCAGCAGAGGCCGCAGAACTCACTCAGCGTATGGAGCAGGGACCAGCCAACCCCAGTGTGGGCAGAGGAACGGCCCTGTCCGCCGCCTCCCCTCAGGCCCTTCCACCTCATCAGCCATCCTGCGTCTTCCCAGAGGCCAGAGGCTGATTCTGCTCCCTGCCTCCCTCCCCCCGCTGCCCACCCACCCTTCCTCCCACCCCAGCCCACCCACTCTCCCGCTCTGTCTCTCCCTCCCCTCCCCACGCCTCCCTGTCTGTCTCTCTCCCCATCCAAAGAGCCACCTGATGACAAAGCTCTTTGTCCTTCAGAGGAGTCAGCATCTGTAATGTACGCCACAGTCACCTGCCGAGCTTGTCCTGGGGCCTGGACTCTGAGCCACGGGCTGCAGGGCTAGCAGGAAGCTCAGGTCGAGCCCCGGCACCTGGGAGCCCGTGGGGTGAGCCCTGTGTGGGCATTGCCCTCAGCACTAGGAAGTACCACTGGACGAGACCGTCACGGCCGTGGGTCCCGCCGGCTTCTGGGCCCCACGTTCGCTAAGATTGGCCTCAGGTTTAGCTTTGCGCTTCTGGGTGCCACTGAGAGAAGGGGAGCAAGGTCAGGTATCCAGGTGCCTCCCCTGCTGTCCATGATCAGAAGCGTGGTCTGCGCAGACTCCGTGGGGAGGACGGGCCTCTCCAGGCTTTCTACAGGGGCCGCTGTGGGGTCCGAGCTGCCCCTTGCTGGGATGTGGCCCTGGAGTATCACTCAGACAAGACTGGATGGCCGGGGGACGGAGAACAAGCCTCCCCTGGGGCTCAGCCTTGGGGCCCTCGGGGCTGTGACTTTCCCTGAATAGAACAGTAGGACTCTTAGAGCGGGTTTTTAGTCTTCTTAAAAATTGAGGCGTGACATCCATGCGGGGGATGCCCTTGGCATGCCATCCTGAGTTCTGACAAACACGTGTCGTCACGTAACCGCGACCATGTGCCCTGCCCCCAGCTCCCCCTGGCTCCCTGCCTGCATGACCCCTGGGCTCTTCTCTGTCCCCGCAGTTTTGTCTTTTCCAAGACATCACCTGGAGAAGGAAACGGCAACCCACTCCACTGTTCTTGCCTGGAGAATCCCATGGACAGGGGAGGCTGGTGGGGTACAGTCCATGGGGTTGCAGAGAGTCAGACACAACTGAGCGACTAAACAATAAAACAACCCCCTGAGCAGAACCACACGGTGCGTGCTGGCAGGGCTGCTGGGGATGGTGCGCTGTGCGGACACGCGTGGGTGAGCGTTTGCACGTGTGTGCACCTGCCTGCCTGCAGCTGTGTGTCTCTGGTCCCTCCTGGGGCCCCACCTGCCCTATGCCCGCCCTCCGCCCGCCCTCCGCCCGCCACCCGGCTCAGCTCAGCGCCTCTGCAGGGATGAGCTCCCGACCCTCGACCCCATCAGCTGACACTTAGTCCTCCTTGTATTCAGGCTCCTCGCCGCCCGCCCCCCACGAAGGGCATGGCCCCTCCTGGCCACGGCAGGCACTTCTGTAGAGACGCACGAGCGGCCCTGGGAAGGGAGGCTATGGGGGGGACCCCCGTGGGCGCGGCCCCCTCAGGGGCCTTGCACTCCTGTGCGCCGTGTCTGTCCTCGTCCTCGCCAACGAGGGCAGGCGGGCCGTGCCACACGTCCATCCTGGCCAACCCTCCAGCGTGACTGGTCAGACTCCCGGTGCGCGGGGGCATGCGGTGGGGGCTTGACATCCGCCCAGGTTGCAGTTCTGCTGGGCCCTCCGGCGGTCAGTCAGCCGCCGCCAGCAAGTCCCCTGCTGCCCGAGCCCTTCCGTCGGCTGTGTCACACTGGGGACAGCTGGCTTCACCCAGCGCGGCTGGAGACAGTAACCTTCTCCGCTGACTGCCGTGGTTGTCGACACACAGGCCTTGCATGGCCGCAGGCCTATCGAGGGGCTTCTTCACCCGCCGTGTGTCTGGGGGAGACCCCAGCACCCCTGCATGGGGCTGGGGGCCGGGGAGTCTCTGGGGCATGGCCTGGCATAGTAGAGATGCCCGGGGTCTGGATGCAGCGTGGGCCGTGGCGCTGTGGGGTGCAGGGTGAGGGCTTGGGTGAGAACCTGCCGGCCCCCTGCCCATCTCCCTCGCACATCACACTTGGCCCCGCCAGCAGGAGGTGCTTCTCTCCTGTATCCGAAGGCCTCCCAGCTCCTGTCTGTCCTGCAGCCGTGTGTCTGCTGTCCCTCAGCAGCCCCACAGGACTGTGGCCCCCGAGAGCCTGCACTTCGGGAGCAGAGCGTCCTAAAACCAGAGAAGCGAACACTGGGGATTTGACTTAAACTCATTACACCCCACGACCCCGCCTGCCTGTGATCCCGGCCTGCACGCCGGCCTTTTAATCTCGTCCGGCCTGGGGATAATTTGTTTAGCTGTGCTGATCAGTTGAAGGTTGATTCAATTGCACGGGGTTATTTATTTGTGCCCGGATTTGCTAAGTGTCGCTGGAGGTGCATGAGGTCTTCATTAGGGTGGCGAGGTGGCTTCGTCAGGGTGACGGCCCCTCCCGCCCGCCTCCCCACCCCCTCCCCTGCTCGGAGCATGGGGCCGGGGGTGGGGGGGGTGGGGCGGGCGGGCCGGGCTGTGGCCGCCTGGGGGTGGTGCCTAGGGAGGGCATGGCCACCTTGGTTGGGGGCGGGGCCGGTGCCCAGGTGCCGCCTGACTTGGGGGGCGGATGCTGTGCAGAGTCCAGACCGGGGTTCTGATTCTTGCTCTCATTCTCGACCACCTGCAGTTCCACTTATGAAAACGCCGGTTCTGGATGAGTTCGGGCGACCTGCTCACCTGCACTCCTCCCCGCAGTGTGTGTGTGTGTGTGTGTGTGTGTGCACGTGCTGGGTCATGTCCAACTCTTTGCAACCCCATGGGCTGTAGCCCACCAGGCTCCTCTGTCCACGCCATTTCCCAGCAAGAACACTGGAGTGGGCTGCCATGTCCTTCTCCAGGGGATCTTCCTGACCCAGGGATCGAACCCGGGTGTCCCACATCACCTGCATTGCAGGAGGATGGTTTACCACCGAGCCATCTGAGGAGCCCACTCTCCCCTTTTAGGCCCCTCCTTGCATAAGGGCCCCAGGAGAACCCTAAAGGCACCCCCCCCATCAGCCTTGGATTTCCCCTCGCACTGGGAGCACCCACCTTCCCTCTTGCTGCAACCCCCCTTCCAGGGTGGGCTGCATAGTCCGTGAGCCCACGTGGCTGGTGCCTGTGGACACCGAGGTCACAGGGAGGGCAGGTGGGGCCAGCTGGCCGGCACACTGCCCAGAGCTGGGCTCACTCTCCGGGCAGCTGGGAATGATGGATGGCCCTGTGATGCCCGCCCAGGATGAGCGGCCCTGGCAGCTCGCCGCATTCCTGGCCCAGGGTCAGATGCCCGGCCGGCTCCTCCTGCCTGGCCTGTGTCCTCCCAGCCCACCTCACCGTGACTCGTGCCGGGGGTGGGCGGGCGGGGGGCCCCACCCCCGTGATGGTGCACGGGGTCACCCCAGGGTTGCTCATCCCAGCTGGCAGGCTGTCTGGCCCAGAGCAGGTGCAGCGAGGACAACAGGCACATTCTGGGTGGGGTGGGGGGCCCGGGGCCGGGGGCTGTAGTGACCACAGCCGGGGAGGTGGGCACGGGGTGGGGGTGCCCCCAGAGACTGCCGGAGGGTTGGAGGGCGGCCATCATTCCTGTCTCTGATGCAGGAGCCGGGGCAGGGTGGGGTGGGGAGGGGTGTGGGGGCAAAGATCCCGCCCACGTTCCCCACCCAGGGGCACCAGGACCAGCTTGTCCTTCCATCCCTTCTGGGGAGGAAGCAGGGCAGAGCCGAGTGGCCCCCTAGGCAGTGCTTCCTCAGCGAATAAGCTGAGTTCTGAGAGCTCGGCAAGTCTCAGCTGCTCAGGCTGACCCCTCAGCTGAACCTGGAGGAACCTGAGGCCCAGAGAGGGGAAGCAGTGCCTGCAGAGTCACACAGCACACCAGGGGCCCCGCAGGGACCCCTGTCAAGGGCCACGCGAGGAAGACGCTGGTGATGACCCAGAGGCCAAGCCCTCCGTCCACAGACATCGATTTGCTAAGGCCCAGAGAGGTTAGGTGACTTGTCCAAGGGTGCACAGCTGCCCTACTGAAGAACCGACTGCAGACCCGTCTGCTTCTACCCCCATCCCCGGACCTCCCTGTGCAAGACAGGCTTCAGGGCCGTCCTGGGAAAGACTCGGGGATAGCCCCACCAGCCAACCCTGAGAGGAGAGTCTGAGCAGGTGTGTGCAGGGTGGTGGTGGGGGGTGAGGCAGGGGAGGGGCAGCCATCAAGGGCAGGGCTTCATACAGGTCACCCTGGGGGCGGCTGTGGCTCCCTCTGCTGCAGGGCCCTGGGCAACGCCGTGGGGCACCCCTCAGGGCCGGCCCCCTTCCTGCAGGTGAGGGGCGTGTCGTCAGGCGCTGGGGAGCCTCTGTGTCCTGGACCATCTCCTCCTGACACTATGGTGTCTGGTGGTCCTCACGTCACAGATGGAGAAAGGGGCTCAGAGAGTCCTGGCCGGCTCAGAGCCCAGAGGCCCTCCTTCCTTCTCCCCGGCTGGGTGCCCTCATTGAGCTCCTGTGCTACCCCACGTCACCACTGTCCTTGCCCTGAAGAGCTCGTGTGAGCCCCCAGGGAAGTGCGTTTCTGACTCACCTGAACACCCCAGATGTCCCCGTGCTCTGGGCACCGCGAGAGGGTCAGTCACAGCCTGGGTCAGTGCCTGGACTGTCTGTCCTCCTGCGTGTTCCAGTGACCCGTGCTGTGTAACAAAGCACGTAACACTTACCGCCACTCGAGACGCTGGCTCAGGAATCCGGGCTGGGCTCAGCTGGTGCTCCTGTTCTGCGTGACGCTGACCAGAGGCCACCTGGGGCACTCAGCGCGGGCTGGGCTGGGCTGGTGGGTCCCAGACAGGGTCACTCACATGCCTGGCACCGTGACAGGGATGGCTGGATGGCTGGGCTCAGCTGGGATCGTCCGCTGGGGTTCCCACCTGTGGCCTCTCCGGAGGAGCTGGACTCCTCACGTGGCAGCCCAGGGCCCCAGAGCCAGTGTCCTGGAGGCAGAAGCCGCCGGTGTCTCTGGGCTGGACCAGAAGCCAGCAGCGTGGCACCGGTCCCCTGTTCCCTCTCTGTTAATTGTGGCAAAACACTCAGAACGCAGTGGGGCTTCCCAGGTGGCTCTCGTGCTGAAGAACCCGCCTGCCAGTGCAGGAGACAGAAGAAACTCAGGTTCTATCCCTGATAGAAAGGTCAGGAAGATGCCCTGGAGGAGGGCATGGCAGCCCACTCCAGTATTCTTGCCTAGAGAATGCCATGGACAGAGGAGCCTGGTGGGCTCCAGTCCATGAGGTCGCAAAAGAGTCAGACACGCCTGACTTAGCTTGCACACACAGAGACCACGGTAGTCATTATACCGTCTTAACCGTTGGTAAATGTCAATCCAGCGACGTTAGAGTTACTCACGACGTTGTGTAACCATCACCAAACGTTCCTGAAATATTTTCATCACCTGGAACAAAATCTCCATCCCCATTAAATGCTGACTCCCCCTCGCCCTCCCCCAGGCCCTGGCTCTCAGCCTCTACTCTCTGTCTTTATGAATTTGACTCCGGGGGAGCCGCCTCTAAACGGAGTCACGCGGCATTTGTCCGTTTGTTACCGGCTGACTTCAGCGAGCATATTATCTTCCAGGTTCATACGTCTTGCAGCAGATGCCAGCATCTCCTTCCTCTTTTAAAGTTGAATCGTATCCCGTTGTGTGGATGGGCCACATTTTCTTATCCATTCATCCACCGAGGGTCACTTGGGGCTGTTCCACATTTTGGCTACAATAATGGTGTGGTGATGGTGGGTGAACAAGTATCTGAGTGCCTAGGCTTTTTTGCAGGGGGCGTGCCGTGCTGTGTGACCTGCAAGATTTAGTTCCTCAACTGGGGATTGAAGCTGGGCCCTCAGCCGTGAAAGAACAGTATGGTAACCACAGGGATGCCAGGGATCCCTGCATGCTCTTTTTAAAAAAATGTTAATGAATTGATTTAATGTTGGCTGCGCTGTGTCGCTGAGTCGGACACGACTGACGCGACTTAGCAGCAGCAGCAGCGGCAGGGGCGCTGCGTCTTATTGCCGCGGGGCTTTCTCTAGTCCTGACCAGCGGGGGCTGCTCTCTAGCTGCGGGCACAGGCCCCTTTGCTGTGGCTTCTTTTGCTGCAGAGCACGGGCTCCGGGGCGCACAGGCTTCAGTACCTGTGGCGTTCGGGCTTAGCTGCCCCGAGGCACGTGGAATCTTCCTGGGCCAGGGATGGAACCTCTGTCCTGTGCATGGGCAGGTGGATTCTTATCCACTGACCACCAGGGAAGTCCCCCCATACACTCTTGATAAGCACCCACGGAGCCCACAGAGTCAGGGGAGGGTGTGCGGGCTCCGTGTCAGCAGGAGGAGGGCAAGGACCCGCAGGGTATTTGGTGCCCCCCGCCTGGATGCTTCGGATCATGTGGTGAGTCAGGAGGCGGCAGCAGGGATGGTCAGAGCAAAGGAAAGGGGGCTGGGGGCCCGGGGTCTGGGGTCTGGGGTCTGGGAGGGCGGGTGGGAGGCAGAAGTGGCCTGAGAGGTGAGGGCTGCGGCTGAGGCCTCTGGGGAGGGGGGCCCATGGTCACAGAGGACGCAGGGGGTCTGGATGTGAGGCTGGGCTCCACCCTCCTGGAGCTTTGTGACCTGAGTCTCAAGCGTCCTCCAGAGAAGATGGCGGGGGTGGGGCGCGGACAGCACCGCCGCCCTCGAAGGACGTGGGGCAAGTTCAGTGGGGCCTCTTGCCTGGCTCCCGGCCGCCCAGGTGACAGAGGGCTGTAGACCCACCCACAAGGGTCCACGGTTATGCCCCCAGGGGTCACAGTCGGCAAGGCTGGGGGTAGGGGCTTCCCAGAGCTCTGGGGAGAGGGGCTCCTGGCTCCCTGCAGTGCAGCACCCACCCGCCTGTACTGGTGCCCCCAGGGCCACCCTCTGGGGGCTGCGGCGCTGGGCGGCTCCCTTCCTGGGCCCCTACCCTCGGAAGGCTGGGCCAGCTTCCTTACCGGGACAGGGCCGCTCGGAAGAGCCTTTCAGGGGCTTCTCAGGGCAAACTTGGGAACATGGAACTTCACCCCAGCAGCATTCCAGCAGTCAGATGTGTTCTGGGAGACCCCACAACTACAGGGGGCGGGGGGCCGGCCCGGAGCCCTTGACTGCGGGGCACAGGGGCCTGAGGAAACAGCACCAGGAGCATCCAGCAGGCACCGAGCGTGTGCACGTCACAGGGGTGTGCAGTGACTAGGCGACCCGGCGGGCCCTGCCAGCTGGCAGTGGGCACCAGGGAGGGAGTGAGGCCGAGGGGTGCACCTTACAAGGGTCGCGCCCGCACATGCCTCCTCTCGCCCACACCCGGGCCTCCCACCCTCCCCGCCTCCCCCTCAGCCCACCTCTCCTTGCTAGTCAGCCAAATTCCAATTCCCCCAAGGCTGCCTCATCAAATATTCCTTCTTTCTCATCACCATAATGTTTCATTTGTAGGTTAAGCTGCACCTGGGGTTCTCAGAAACCCACTCGCTGCCCTGCAACTTGCCAACTTCTCAGACGTCTCGTCCTCCTCCTCCGCGTCTTTCCTTCTGCAGGAGGAGCCGGGCCGTGGGGGATGGGGGGCGCCCGGTACAATCTGTAGGATTTTGCTTGGAGATGGTGGGCCTCGGCCCCGCTCCCAGCTGGGAAGAAGGAGCCCTTCCTGATCCATCTGTCCATCTTTCCCAAGCACGGTGGACTAGAGGGGTTAGTCAGGCTTGACTGTTTTTCCAGCACCTTCCACATGCCGGGCACTCTCTACCGGACCCGCTGAGATTATCTTGTGAACACTGAACTCCTCACCCCCAGGTAGCCCCTTCTCGTGCCCGGAGAGCCAAGGCTT
Organism: Bubalus bubalis; assembly: GCF_019923935.1. Classification (NCBI taxonomy): domain Eukaryota; kingdom Metazoa; phylum Chordata; class Mammalia; order Artiodactyla; family Bovidae; genus Bubalus; species Bubalus bubalis. The sequence continues at coordinate 915,372 of NC_059180.1, forward strand.
GGGAAGGCTGCGGCCCCTGGTCACCTGGATGGTAGCAAGCAGAGCTGGGGTAGATCCCAGGGCTCTGGGGTCTCAGTGTGCTCAGGAGGAGGCGCGTGGACAGGACACCAGGGCGCAGAGCAGCTCGCGGCCTTGGGCAGGGGCCCGGCACAGGCGAGGCGGGAGGTGGGGAGCGCGGGGCGGAGTGGCTGGACATGCCGTGGAGGGTCAGAGCACAGGCCAGGGCTGGGCCAATCCTGGGCAGCCCGTCCGAGCCCCGAGCCCCAGTCTGGAGGCGGGGGCGGCTCTGCTCGCTGGCAGTGTCTGCGGTGAACCTCTGGCGGCCCTCTGCTGGGGGGCGAAGGCTGAGCCCCACCCGCAGCTCCTCATCCAGGGTGCCTGCCCCCCAGCAGGCCCGAGTCCTGGGGGGTGGACACGAAGACACGGCCGGGCCTCTGTCCCCAGGCGGCGGTGTCGCTCGGCCCTCGACAGGAAGCAGCTCCTGCTCCCCGCACACCCTGAGGGGCTGGGTGGTGTGTTTTTACCCATTACACGGATTATTATTCCATTAGTGAGGTCACACAGTGGGGACCACGAGACTCTCATCTCCAAAAGGCCTTGAGAGCATTGATCACTAAAAATTAATTAAAGCATCTAATCTCTAAGTGCCTCCAGGCTGCAATATTCCCTTCCTGTGTCAGCTGAGAGAAACACAGCCCTGGTTACGGGAAGCTCCTGGCGGCCAGTGGGGGGCAGGGACCGCGCAAAGGCAGCCGGGCAGAAACCAGACACCTGAGAAGGGGGCACAGGGGGAGCAGGGGCGCAGGGGGCGCAGGGAGTGCCAGGGACCAGGGGGAGCAGGGGCACAGGGGAGCAGGAGGAGCAGGGGGAGCAGGGGGCGCAGGGGAGCAGGGGCCACAGGGGGAGCAGGGGAGCAGGGGGAGCAGGGGGAGCAGGGGGCGCAGGGGACACAGTGGGCACAGGGGGCAATGGCGCAGGGGGAGCAGGGGGCGCAGGGGGCGTAGGGCGCAGGGGGCACAGGGGGCGCAGGGGAGCAGGGGGCTCAGGGGGAGCAGGGGGCGCAGGGGTGCAGGGGGCACAGGGGGCGTAGGGCGCAGGGAGAGCAGGGGGCACAGGGGAGCAGGGGGCGCAGGGGGAGCAGGGGGACCAGGGGGCACAGGGGGTGCAGGGGAGCAGGGGTGCAGGAGGCACAGGGGTGCAGGGGCGCAGGGCCACAGCAGGAGCAGGGGGAGCAGGGGGCGCAGGGGGCGTAGGGCACAGGGGGCGCAGGGGGAGCAGGGGGCGCAGGGCTGCAGCAGGAGCAGGGGGCGCAGGGGACACAGGGGAGCAGGGGGCGCAGGGGGAGCAGGGAGCGTAGGGAACAGGGAGCAGGGGGTGCAGGGGTACAGAGGGCGCAGGGCCGCAGTGGAAGCAGGGGGCGCAGGGGACGCAGGGGAGCAGGGGGCGTAGGGAGCAGGGAGCAGGGGGAGCAGGGGGCGGGCCGTGCCCCTGCTGCCTGTGCTGGGGTGAGGCTGCTTCCTGGGCTGAGGTCCCCTGCCCTCCTGCGAGGAGGCCACTTGCTGACCTTGAGGGCGTCCCTCTGCTTCCACTGCGTCCCCAGGGGGGATGTGAGGAGGAGCAGGCATGACTCTTGATGACCCCCCACCCCAGGCCCCACGTTCTCCTCAGTTACTGAGTCTCCGGGACCCCTTCCCACCCTGACTGCCCCAGATCCGAGAGAAGCTTCCGGCATTCTGCGGCCTTGCCAGGCTGACTCTCGGGTGTAAACGTCTCACCAGCCAGAAGGTTGAACTAATAACGAAGGTTCTTCGGGTTCATTATGTTCCCGGCTTTCTCTCCCCGCGGGAGCCCTGGACGTCAGATGAGAAGGTTTGGGAAGCAGAGCGGCCTGGCCGAGGGCTGTCCTCGGAGTGGGCTGCGGCGGGCTCAGTGGGCATCAGATGCAAAGGGCAGGTGCGCTGGGGGGACCCGGGGGCCGTCGGCCTGGGCACCGCGTGCCCAGCGTGTGGATGTGTGTGTGCACAGAGTGTGGCCCCCACAACCCCAACTTCAGAAAGCCAGGGCTGTCCAGGCTCCCAGGGCCTCAGGGGTGCCCTGGGACGGGCATGCCTGGCCACATGTCCAGGACACAAGGGTAAATCCAGGTTCCTCGTTACCTTACGGGGTGTGGTCGTGCCTGGTGTCGGGACTCCTGGGAGGACGTCGATGAGGTGGGGGTTTGCCGGCCCTGGGTCGCAGGGCACAGTCCCGGTTAGCGCTGACTTAGGGGAGTGCGGGCGTCAGGGGCCCCTCAGCCAGGCTTCAGGCAGGTCCGGCAGCTGGGCTGGTGGCAGGGCTGGAGCGGACGTCTGGTGAGCAGGAGGCCAGGGCTGAGGGTCCCCCACGGGAGACAGGGTGGGCGGTGCTGGCTCAGGACTGCAGAGGCGTCTCTGAGGAGGGCACTGCCGCTCTAGCGGTCACTGGTGGCCGCTTGTGTCCGGCTAGTGGGCGAGGGGGTGGGAATCTGGGGAGTCGCGGCCAGGAAAAAGGCTCTGGATACTGCTGCAAAGGCCATGAGACCGGAGCCCAGTCAGGAGCCGGGAACCAGGGTCTCGGGTCACGCACCTCCGTGCTGCGAGAGGGGAGTCACCCGGCCTCCAGTCCTGGCCTGGCCTCGGAGGAGCTGGGTGGCCTCGGGCCAGCCAGTCTCTGAAGGGCGGAGTCCTTGTAGGCACACTCTGAACTCTGCAGTGCTCCAGGGTCGGCAGTCATGGGGGTCAAACCCCAGCCCGCCGCCTGGCCCAGCAGGAGCGCAGCCCATCGGTGTGTCTGTTTTTCAAAAAGAGCTTGAAAGTGAAAGTGTTAGTGCTCGGTTGTGTCTGACTCTTTGGACTGAAGCCCGCCAGGCTCCTCTGTCCATGGACTTCTCCAGGCAAGAATACTGGAGTGGGTTGCCATTCCCTTCTCCAGGGAATCTTCCTGACCCAGGGATCAAACCCAGGTCTCCTGTATTGCAGGCGGATTCTTTACCATCTGAGCCACCACGGAAGCCCCAAAAGAGAGTTTATTTTTATTTATTTATGTGGCTGCACTGGGTCTTGGGTACATGCCACACGCAGACTCTTCAGTTGCGGAAGGTGGGATCTAGTCCCTCGATGAGGGTTGAACCTGAGCCCCCTGCACTGGAAGCGTGGAGACTTAGCCACTGGACCACCAAGGAAGTCTTGAGGTAGTTAGTGTCTGATCGTTGACCCGCTTAAGGAGTGAGGCTTCTGCCAGGGTGGGGGGAGCGTGGGTGGGCAGGTCTGTCTTCAAGGAGCTTGCCTCCTCGCTGCAGGAACGAACACTCAACAAGCAGCTCCAGTCTCAGGCACTCAGGGCTGTGATGGGGAGAGGGGCTGTGGGCGCCCGGACCAGGGGGCGGGGTTCCCAGGGGAAAGTGCTATGAAGGGCTCTCGCAGCTCAGACCTGTCGCGGGAGTAACTCTTCTCCAGTGAAGATGTGCAGAGTCTGGGAGGAGGGCCAGCACGCACGCAGGCCGGGGAGAGGGTGCGCCCAGAGCAGGAGCTGGTGCTGCTGGTGAGCGTGATGCGGCGCCGGCGCTGACGCCGACAACCGCGGTGATGGAGGAGGTGGCGACGAGGTGGCAGAGCGGGTGACGGAGGCGGCGATGGAGGCGGTGGCGACGAGGTGGCAGAGCGGGTGACGGAGGCGGCGATGGAGGCGGTGGCGACGAGGTGGCAGAGCGGGTGACGGAGGCGGCGATGGAGGCGGTGGCGACGAGGTGGCAGAGCGGGTGACGGAGGCGGCGATGGAGGCGGTGGCGACGAGGTGGCAGAGCGGGTGACGGAGGCGGCGATGGAGGCGGTGGCGACGAGGTGGCAGAGCGGGTGACGGAGGCGGCGATGGAGGCGGTGGCGACGAGGTGGCAGAGCGGGTGACGGAGGCGGCGATGGAGGCGGTGGCGACGAGGTGGCAGAGCGGGTGACGGAGGCGGCGATGGAGGCGGTGGCGACGAGGTGGCAGAGCGGGTGACGGAGGCGGTGATGGAGGCGGTGGTGATGAGGTGGCAGAGCGGGTGATGGCGGCGGTGATGGCGGCGCTGGTGACGAGGTGGCAGAGCGGGTGACGGAGGCGGTGATGGAGGCGGTGGCGACGAGGTGGCAGAGCGGGTGACGGAGGCGGTGATGGAGGCGGTGGTGATGAGGTGGCAGAGCGGGTGATGGCGGCGGTGATGGCGGCGCTGGCGAGGGCACAGGGGTGGCGCTCGTGCTGGAGCCGGTGGAGCTGATGGTGACGTTTATGCTGATGACTCAACCGCCGCAGAGCCTCCTCCACCCCTGTCAGGGGTCCAGCTCAGCGGACAGGGCTGGAACCGGCTGCCTTTTCTTGCGTCTGAGCTCTGCTCTCTGACCCCCTGCCTTTCCTGCGGCCCCGTGCGGAGTGCAGGCCTGGGGCTCCTCCCGTCTGTCCCCACACAGGGCTTTGGTCTGTGCTGTGTCCCGTCTCAGGGGCAAGGACCACCCAGGCTCTGGTGCCCCTCAGCCGCACCCCAGGTCACTCCCAGTCTGGCTGGTTGGGGGAGGTGAGACTTCATCTTGGAAGGGTTGGCCACCTCTCACTGAGTAGCCCTTATTGGGAGGTGACAGCTGGCAGCTGCCGGACCACTGTCTCCAAGGCTGGCTGCGACCGGGGGTCTTATCAGGCAGGGCTGACCACCCCACCCCTGGTTCCCCCCAACCCTCCTCCTGGACCAGCCACATCTTCCTTAAGAGCAAGTGATTGTGATTTGAAATTAAGATCACTTTGGAGGTTCTAGAAATCCAGAGAACCTCCCTACAGGAGGTCCCTGTAGGGACCACATGCAGCCATGGTGCCTGCACGGTGGTTTTATTGGAGGGGAACCAATCTGTGACCCTCTGCCCCTAGCTGGCCCCCAGCCCGTGCAGACACCGGTCGCGGAGGCTGAGGAGGTGGCTGAGAACACGGGACGAAGGCTCCTTTCCGGGGCCGCGGTCCACGTTCCTCATGCTCCTTAGTCGTCTCCAGGCCCTCCGAATGCGCCCTTCCCTGGCCCCTCTCTCACACCCCGTCAGGCACTCAGCGGGCACCAGGCATGGGTCTCCATTCATCTGTTTACGGATGACAAAGTGGAGGCGCCCGAGGCAGACCTCTCCAGCTTCTGAGCCCAGATGCTTGGCCGGGGCCCAGCCCCCTCCCCGCCCCTGTGTTCCAGCCGCACAGGCTCCCCTGAGTCCTGCTCACATGCGCTGGAACAACCTTCTGACCCCAGCCCAACAATCATATCTTCACACTCCCCAGACGTCTCCTGTCTCTGGGGCTGAGCCCTGGGTGGGGATCCCCCCAGAATAGGCAGGTAAGGCGTCATCCCAGGGCATGGAGCCAGCTCGCGGTGAGGGGGGCGGTTGGGAGGACCAGGCCTATGAGTGAGAGCATTCTCCTGGTTCTCTGGATGCCCAGCAAGCATTTCTAGGGCCAGGCGGGGCAGTGATGTCCCTGAGTCCTGCCGGGGTGTGGGGGCGAGAGGACCCAGGTGGGGGCGGTAAGGTGATTGCCGATCCTGGTGCTGGCAGAGAGGCAGGGAGCTGGGGAGGGGCCAGGGGGTAGCCAGGGCCTCTGGTGTCCGACGGGCTTAGGTGGCATCCGTCCGGGCGTGGGGACACGTGGGAGCTTGGGGCGGCTGGGGGCTGCCACCATGACGCCTCATGGGGAGACCGAGGCCCTTCTGCCATGTCTTGCCCACTTCCCACGACACAGACGGGGAGCAGCCAGGAAAAGGGGCCGCTCAGGGTCCTGGCCCCCCGAGCCCTGCATGGGTGTCCCCAGAGGCCGGTGGAGGGGCCGCAGCCGGCAGGGTGTCGTGACTGGTGCAAACGGCCTTGAGAGAGGACAGTGAAGAGCGACCCGCGTGACCGCGCCAGCAGCCGCGTGGACGCCGGCCCTCCCCGCGGATGTCCCCGCACAACCCGCGACGCTCACGAGCTTGGCAAGCAGCTCCCAGCTTTTAATTTGTGGGGAAGTGACCTTTTATATTTCAGATCACATGAAGCTAATTTGCACTCCAAGTTCAAGAGAGCTTCTGAGAAGGTACAAATGTGATTTCTTAACAGCTGTTCCTGTAGGACTCAACACGACAGAAATGAGAAGTGAGGATTCATCTTTAGAGAGAGAAAGAGATGCTCCCTCCCCAGGCCGGCCCGGAAGGCGGCCATTGGAAGAGAAAAGCCTGTGGCAGTGTGGGAGTCAGTGCTCAGCTTGCGTGAGGCCCCGGCCCGCAGGAATGCCAGCGATGACGGGGGCTCAATGTCTCCAGGGCAGCTGTGTCTGACGCTGCTCAGCTTGGCTGTGGGAAGGTCTTGCAAGTGTTGGGTCAAACCTGCTTCTGCTGATTGTGCTCTGCCCTTGGAAGATGCACAGATGACCTCCCTTCCTCCTCCTCCTGCCCTTCTGGTGTCTAAAAGCAGTCAGCTCATCCTGCCCTCTGCTGACCACCTCCAATTCCTTAACAGCGTATCCTAAGCTGGCGTCCGGGTCCTCCCACCCTGTCCCTGAGGATGTGCCGATCCACCCAAGTCTCTACGATCAGCCACTCAGAACCAAACAGAACGTGCCTTTTTCTGACCAACCGGCCAAGATCCCCGTCACCTTCCTGCCTTGGGACACCGCACATCCAGCCCGACGGCCGAGGGTCACACTGGGCATGACCTTCAAGACACTACTGGTCCGACCAGTCAGCATCTAGGGAGAACCTGCACGGGGCAGTTCCATGCCGATCCCCGTGGGGCTCGGGCAGGGAGGCGGCCACAGGGGTGCTGGGTCTAGGCTGAGGACCAGCTGACACTGACTGGGGCTGTGGCTTTGGGGTGAGTCCAGCCGTCGCACTGCCTTCCCTGCCATCCTGACGACTGGCCCCGGGCTGGTCACCTGACTTAAGCTAGACCTATAGGACTGGGAGTCGGGATAGTGGGTCAGTCCCTGCAGCTAGCCGAGGGGGCGCTCTGTTCCCACGCGGTCGGGGAAATTTGATGTCTGTCTGCAGAGACGCGGTGGGGGGGCCACGTGGACAGAGGAGTAAAACAGGACGCAGATGCAGAGAGGTGGGGATGGCCCCTGCGTCACCTGCCCCCCCATCCACGTAGACCCAGAAGGTCCCAAGGGAAGGGTTGGTGCCGGGTATCCGGCCCCAGGACTCGGCTCCAGTTCCGACCTGAGCCCCTCCTGGAGCCAGGATTCTCCGACATCCTCTGCCTCGTGGGAAGATCCAGGCAGCCCTGAGGCGGCAGCCTCTCAGGCCCACCCTCCTTGCTACCAGGGTCGGGGCTGGGGGGCAGGCCCATTGGCTGAGGCCCCTGGCGGCGGCGCAATTTTGCTCCTTTTGTGATTTGCTCCTGCCACCCTTGGGGACAGTTCCTGGCTTCTGGCTCTGTACCTGCCCAGGTGTGGAGCCCCCTGCCAGTCGGGGCTGGGTGAGGCCTGGAATCGGGGAGGGCGTCCAGGCCGAGCAGACGCTTCGCTGCTTGGCCGAGAGTGGTTGACACAGGCTGGGTGCACTCTTGCCTGGGCCCTGCGCGAGCCGGAGCCTCTGGTCTCCCCCTGCAGGACGGGGGACGGTTATGTGCCCCACCTCCTCCCAGGCCAGCGGTGACGGCTGTAGGTAGGACGCCTGCATGGAGCCAGTCCTGGGGAAGGCTGCCCGCGAGGTGGCACGCTCGGGGCAGCAGGGGTGCTGGCTGAGGGCCAGCGTCCTCCTTCCCCTCCAGGTGGGTCTCCCCACTCCCGGCCCCTCCCTGCCTGCCCCCACGCCCCGCCCCCAGCCTCGTAATCAGCGTGTTACACGCGGAATTGTGTCCCCTCCAAACTGTGGAGTCCAGAGTCCTAGCAGCTCAGGCAGCGACTGTGGTGGAGATGGGTGTTTAAAGGGTGAGCTAAGGTAAAACGAGGTCACGTGTGTGGCTCCTAATCCAGTCGGACAGGTGTCCTAATAAGGAGATTAGGACACAGACGCGCAGACGGACGACCACGTGGGGCCTGGGAGAAGAAGGCCATCTGCACACCAAGGAGAGAGGCCTGGGGAGGCGCGGGCCCTGCCCGCACCCGGCCCCGAGGCTTCCAGAGCTGACGGGAAACAGGCGTCTGCTGCTTCCCCCGCCCGCCCGGGCGGCTCTGCAGCTGTGCGGCCCCAGAGGCCGTCAGAGGCCTGTCCAGGCGGAAGGAGGGGCCACAGCAGACCCCACCCCTTGATGGGGGAAGGTTCTGGAAGAGCAGGTGGCCCTGGAATGTCATTGCTGGGGAAGTCCATGTGCTCCAGTGACGCTGGAGGACAGTCCAGGAGGGGGTTCAGGCAGGAAGCGCGGGAGGGGCGGGTGGCGAGGCATAGACAGCGAGGAGGCGGCCTGGAGGAGGAGGCGTGGAGCGGGGCCTGGGGTGAGCGCCGAGGGTTAAGACGGTTAACGAGCAGGAGGTGCTCCGGGACAGCAGGGAGCCTCCCGGGCACCTGGAGACCAGAGCCGCCCGGCGCCCCGGCCCCGCCCCCGCCCCCGGCCCTCCCGTCCCCCACCGGCCCCCCTGGGTCCGCGGGCATCAGGGTTTGTGGGTTTCACTCCTCTCATTATTCTGTTTAACAGGCTGTTACAGCCTCTCAGACAGCGTGGGGCGGTGGGGAGAGGCTGGAAGACAGGGCTGCGGAGTGCAGGTCCCGGGTGGGCAGGGTCTCCCCGGGCCCACCCCGCGCAGGTGGGCTTGACCAGCCTAAGCCACGCCCCGCTTCAGGGCTGCAAACCCAAGACTCTCCCCTCGTTTTTCTGTTCCCTCTTCTCCCCGGCCCCCTTGGCTCACCTCATTTCATTCACTCGTTCACTTACTCATCCATGAAAGGTCCCCTTGGTGCCAGAGGACGCAGAAATAAATGAGAGGGAAAAAAAATCCCAGTCCCCAGCCACTCGCTGGACACAGCACAGCCCCTGCCCTGAAGGCCCGCTCTGTTTCCTATCCTTTACCCTCAGAATCGCTTCCTTTTCAGGGAGTCCAGCTGTTCCAATGGTTAAATACAAAATTACCCTGTGACCCAGCAATTCCACTCCTTGGTATTCGCCCAAGAGAAAGGGAAACACATGTTCACAGAAAAACCTGCACAAAATGTTCACAGCAGCATATTCACAACAGCCAAAAGGTGAAAAGAACCCCAGTGTCCATCAGCTGATGAACAGATAATGAAATGTGGTCTATTCACACGGGGGAATATTATTATTCACAACGGGAATATTATTATTCACACGGGGGAATATTATTATTCACAAGGGGAATATTATTCAGCAAAAAAAAAAAAGGACAAGGTTCTCATATGTGCTTCTGCCTGGATGAACCTGGAAACAGGACGCTCAGTGAAAAACACTCGTCACACCAAAGCCCCAGAGTGTGTGATTCCATTTACGTGAAACCTGGTCAGCAGGGCTGGGAGCAGGCGGATGGGGTGACGCCTGAGGGGTGCAGAGTTGTTTTCTGGGGTGAAGAAAATGTTCTAAAATTAACTGTTCGTGGTGGGTGCAGACTTCTGTGCAGGTACTAAAGCCTCCACCTCATGCTCTCCAAGTGGGTGATCTGCCTGTGAGTTATGTCTCAGCGAAGCTGTGGAGCATCACCGTGCCCGCCTTCACAGGGGTGTCCAGGGGATTCACTGTTTTCTGTGAAATATTTAAAATAGTGCCTGACATAGGCTAAGTGCTCAATAAATGTGAACTATTTAAAACTCATACATCCCTTTTAAGCTCCTGAAGCTGTGTGTCCCCCGAAAAGCCTGCTCGGCCTGGATGGACGGGGCTCCCCACACTGGTGGCCATGCCAGCCCCGCCGTCATGACACTCACCCCTTGGATTCTTTTTCCTCTTTTGATTTATTTATTTTTGCCGGCGCTGGGTCTTCGTTGCTCTGTACGGGTTTTCTCTGGTTGCGGCGAGCGGGGCTCCTCCCGGTTGCGGGGCTCCTCCCGGTTGCGGCGAGCGGGGCTCCTCCTGGTTGCGGGGCTCCTCCCGGTTGCGGGGCTCCTCCCGGTTGCGGCGAGCGGGGGCTCCTCCTGGTTTCTCGCTGCACTGGCTTCTCGTTGCGGAGCATGGGCTCCAGGGCGAGTGGGCTTCAGGAGTCATGGCGCACGGGCTTAGCTGCTCTACGGCTTGTGGAACCTCCCCAGACCAGGGCTTGAACTCGTGTGCCCACACTGGCAGGTGGGTTTTTGTCCCGTGTATGCCACTGAGGAAGTCCCCTTGTATTTCTTTTAACAGCTGGGCTTCACAGCCAGCTCCTCGGTCTGTGGTTTCAGCGTCACCTTGCAGGGGCCCGGCGTGGCCTTCTCCCATCTTCCCCACCGCCCCTCAGCACCCACACTCTCAGGCCGCATGGCCTGTTTGGGGGTGGCCCCCCCTCTCACCCTCGCTTCTCCTCCCACCTTCCCCACCGCCCCTCAGCACCCGCACTTTTGGGCCGCGTGGCCTGTTTGGGGGTGGCTTGTCTCAGGGTGGCCTGTGTGGGGGTGACCTGTCTGGGGGTGGCCTATCTGGGGGTGACCTATCTGGGGGTGGCCTGTTTGGGGTGACCTGTCTGGGGGTGATCTGTCTGGGGGTAACCTGTTTGGGGGTGACCCCCTCTCGCCCTTGCCCACTCACTGGTCTCTGACCACAGTGCCCCTTCTCTTCTCACGTGGACGTGGCCAGCAGCCGGCTCCAAACGCACACACGTGCTTTGGGCTCTCCCCAGGTTTTGCCTGGTCCCTGAGAGGTAGTTTGGGCAGACAGGTGCCCTCGAGGCTGGCACTGAGTCCCGCTTCTGGGACCCTGGCTGGAGGCAGCCTCCAGGAAGCTCGTGGATTTCTGACCCAGAGGAGAGGCTGGCAAATCCATGGGGGTGAACATTTGCAGATATCATTAAACTGACAGAATGGCTAATAACTTAGATGATATTAAAACCATCCAACTTTGTCTGAGTAAATTAGAAGAATAAAATGAGATTTATTAAGGGCAAAGCCAGAGCAATCCAGCAAGAGAAAGAGTCAGAAATAGAAAAGGCAGGGTTTGGAGCAGTGTTACATGAAGGACCAGGGGGTGGTGTCTGATGAGAAATGACAAGTTAATCACAGTAATGAGCCCCCTGACCCTCCCTCGTCTCCCCGGGGGGCCCAGAGCCGCCGGGGCTTTGGCTGAGTCACCTACCCAGCGCTGAGGGCAGAGGGGGCAGCCTCTGGGTCTAGTCTGGCAGCTACCCAGGGCCCAGCCCTGGAGCTGGGGCCTCTCCCAGAACTCCTGTTCCCGGGAGAGGCCAAAGACCCAGCCAGATGAGCAGCCCCTTGGGGGCGTTGCATTTATTGAGCACCTACTGTGTGCCAGGCAGGGCTGGAAGACTTTAAAAATACAGTGTTGAGCACCTAGGCTGTGCTGGGCGCCTCCCAGAAAGTATTCAGTACGTGCAGTAACAATTCTCCAAGTCAGGTGTTCCCTCCTAGGTTATGGGTGAATAGCCAGGCTCAGAGAGGATTGGCAGCTTGCCCAAGGTCACACAGCCAGCAAGGGGCGGAGCCTGGATTCAGGATCCCACCGTCCTCCCAGCTGTCCCGCAAGCGTGCAGAGCGCCCGCTGCACACAAGGTGGAGGGTGTGGGGTGGGCATGGTTCCCTCCCCCAGGTGGTGTGGCCCAGGGGAAGAGGAGGAGACCCAGCCAGAGAGCCATTTGGGGGTCTCCCATGGGGGAAGGTTGTGACGGGCTCTCTCATGGGAGAGGAGTGGGTGAGAGGGCAGGGCTGGGGAGTAGTCTTGAGAAGTTCCACCTTCTGCTGGGCAGCTCAGTGATGGCGTGGGGCCCAGGGCCGAGGGCAGGGAGGGTGTCCAGAGAGAGAAGGTGGTAGACCAGTTGTCCCATGTCCTGCAGCAGCATTTGTACCCAGATGGGGCAGCCCTGCCCACTAACCCCCCTCTCAGGATGAAGGCCCCGGGAAGAGACGGGAGCTTGCTGTGAGCGGGCAGCAAGCTGGCCGAACCACCCGAGTTCTGAGCAAGCTCACCAGCAGCTCAGGGGGCCCCAGGCTGAGTCTCCCCAGCGTGTCGGTGGCCCACCCTGGCTCCCAGGGCGCAGCCCTGTTCTGCACGCCTGGTCCCAGCACGCAGACATGGCTCTGGGCTTCCTCATGGACCCCGCATGCTGGGCTGTCCTGACTGGTCGTCCAGAGCCGGCTGGGCATGTGCGGCCAGCCTGGATATCCCAAGGTGAGGGACGGCGGGCCTAGGCCCCTCACACACCCCTCGTCCTTCCACAGGCCTGGCCATGCAGTGAGTGTGGCCCACCGCCATCTGTGGGAGAGGCTGGGCCAGCAGCGACATGATGCCCGTCTGCATTTGTGGAAAGGGAGGCTCAGACCAGGGTGGGGAGCCGTGTGTGCGCCGTGGACTCCCGCCAGGGGAAGTGGCGGCCTCGTGCATGGGGCCCGGCGGTGCGCTGGTTGGTTTGCCCCCTGCACTTCACGAGGCCTCATTAGACTGGCTGAGGCCGGCCTGGAGAGGCCATGCTGCTGCTGAGGGAGAGCAGAGACCACCCAGTACCCCAGGACTTGACCAGCCTCCCAGGGTGGGGATCTGTGTGGAAACAGGCCTGGGCTCCCCCCGGGAGCCACAGGGAACAGCCATCTGGGGCCCAGCTGTCACAGACTGGGGAGCTGGGGTGGGGTCTGCCGGGCCGTGGCTCCGGGAGGGGCGGGGTGGGGACTGGCCCCTGCGCAGAGCTGCCTGAGGTGCTCTAATGATGCCTCGTGTCAGAGCCAGGCCTCTGCTCTCACCACGGCGTCCTTGGCAGCACCACGCCAATTAAGGGTGAGCTGAGTGTATCGTTAGTTTCCAAATCGTCAGGATTCCAATTAGGGGCGTCTTAGATCCGCTCGAGCAGTTCTGCCACTCGTCCGGGTTGGAGAAGCTGGGCTGGGCAAGGGGTGCTGCTGCATGCTGACAAGCTGTAATGGGGCTTTGCCAGGTGGGGGCTGGGTTAGGTTAAACTGGCAGAGAGTCCAGCTTCCTGGCTTAGCCCGAGGGCCAGGGCCTTGGTTTCCTGACCGGTCAATGTGAGTGTCCTTCTCGTGGAGGTGGGGAGTGGGCCAGACAGACTGGACGTCCACTGGGAGACAATTCAAATGTCACATTCCCAGCAGACCTTGCCCTGAGGCCATCTGGTCTACCCTTTCATTGACAACAGGAGAAGCAGGCTGCTCAAGGCCGCAAGAGACCCTAGAGGTGGACCTGATCCAGACTCTGAGGCGGATTTGAACCCCCTCCATTATCCCAGCCGAGTGGCCATTCGCTTGGGCCTCTCTTATGACGACGAGGCCTCTCCTACTCCCATCGGGGCGTTTCCTGTGTCCGCCGAGGTTCTTCCTATTTTCTTCGCTGCACCTGTCTTCACTGAGGCATGTTGGATTGAATCCCCTGACCAAGGATTGAACCCCAGCCTCCTGCACTGGAAGCATCAAGTCTTAGCCACTGGACCACCAGGGAAGTCCGTCCACTGGGGTCCTTTATTTGGAAGGAGGGGGTTTCGGCTCAATGGCCAGAGCAGCCTTGTGAAGGCCATGTGCACATCTGGAGGAAGAGCTTCCCAGGCAGAAGAAACAGCGAGTGCAGAGGCCCCGGGGTGGACCAGAAACACAGCCCATGTGGCCACTGGACAACGAGGAGCGCCCTGGCCAAGGCGGAAGGGACGTGAGAGGCTGTGGGTGAGGGGGGCTGGGCGAGGGGGATGTGTTGGTGGGAGGGATGTGAGGAGCTTCTGTGAGGAGCTAAGCTGGGGGTGTGATCTGTGCTCTGAAGGATGGAGCTGCCTCTTTGCGGGGAGCGAAAGGGGCTAACACCTGGGGATTCTGGGTGTGGCTTCAGGCTGGAGGTGGGGGGATGGGGCTCTTGAACTTGCTCCTGGCGTTGGCAGGGGTAGTGCTGGGAAGTGGGTACGATCAAAAGTTTTGGCTTGAGCCACTGCCGAGGTGCGGAGAACGAGGCGAGTTTGGACATGTCCCATTTGAGCAGGGCTGGGGCAAGGGCAGTGAAGGGCTGGGAGAGGCTGGGCTGGAGCTGAGGGGGTGGCAGGACCGGGCAGGTAAACCATTGGCACTGCTGCCTGGCCCTGCCCAGGAGCAGGAGATGCAGCCCGGAGGGCGGGGGCAGCGGTGGGCCCTGGGTCTGGACCCAGGCTCTGTTCCTCCCGCGCCCTGAATGGGCCTCAGTTTTCTCACCTGTGAAATGGGAGCCCTCTGCAGGCCACCTCTGCCTGCCCACTGGATGTACGCCTTTCGCTGGGTGTGGCTTCCTCGCTGGCCAGCTCCTCCCCATGGGTGGCTTCCGCAGGACAGGTGCCAGAGACCCTTCTCTGCTGGACGTGTGGGTGTTGCCCCAGTTCCCCCTCCTCCTGCTGTTTCTGTCTCCCCCGTTTCGGATGAGCCCGGTGGAAGGGCTTCAGGGCCCATGCTGACATCTGACCTCCGGGGTCACTATCCTGGGACCACCTCTCGTTTGACTTGCTCTGGTTGAGGACTCGTCTCACCTGAGCATCCCTCAGGGCCTGTGACCTGGGACTCCTCTCCCAGGTCCCACCCTCCCCAGACCTTGGGCAGCTTGAGGTTGCCGCTACTCTGCCGCTTCCATGGTCAGGAGGGTCTTGATTAAGTAGGCATGTTGCTGGCCCTGGGAAGGCCAGGCACTGAGTGTGATGGAAAACCAGGTTGGGTGTAGACAGTCCTGAAGGGGGGCCGGGGGCCTGGCCCGGGGTGAGAAGCCCTCTCCTCACTGTGGGGCTGGTAGGGGGCAGAGACGGGCATGCAGCTGACCTGGGAGTGGAGGTCAGGCCGCTCTCAGAATGATTAGGAACGTTCTCCGCTGGCCGAGAGGCACGGGCGCCTCTGAACCAACCCAGCACCCGGGCTGAGCAGACGTGACGTTCCGATACACGCCCTTTTCTCAGACCTTTCTTCACTTGGCTCAGTCCCACCGTGTCTCTGTGTATTTACTACGCATGCTCACATCCGTGCAGCCCACAGAGTCAATGTTTGAACTTGATATAAATGGTGCCCGGAGTCCCTGACATTCAGCATCGCTCTTCCGCTCAGTCTGACCCTCCCGAGACTCATCTCAGTCAGTCCACGTCCGGTTAGCCGATTGCCTGTTTACGTTAACTGCGGTCCAGGGCTCCTGTGCGAACGTCATTCATTCATGTCCCACTGGGTACACACGGTGCTCTTCCCACGCTTTCCCACACCAGTCCCAACACACGCCGGTGAGGAGTTCAGCGGCTGGGTCCTGGGCAGACGTGTGCAGCTCCAGGAGCATCCCGGACAGTTCCTGAAATGACGGTACCCTCTGCCCTGCCCTCGCTGGGAGAGTTCCCCGTGCTCCAGAGCCTCACCAACACTCCCGCCTGTGGAACCTGAATTCTTGCCCACCTGGTGGTTCTGGAGTGGGGTCTCGCTGAGGCTTTATCCTGTGTATCCTGGTGACCGTGGTGCCCGTGGGAGAGCCCGCCGTGGGAGAGCCCGCCGCCAGACTTCCTCTGCTGGGGTCCCTGCTCCCGCCCGGCCAGCTCCCTCTTCCTTTAGTGTCGTGCAGGAGTGCGGGAGCCCTCCGTGCAGCCTGGGTATCGCTCCCTCGCTGGTCACGCGTGCTGTAAACACCCCGTGTCTGGTGGCCTCACTGCTGTGTTTATGGAGTGCTTTGTCACAGAGTTCTCTCATTTTGCTCTGGGTGGATTCATCCATCTTTCCCTTGCTGATTTGTGCCTTTTGTTTAAGGAATCTCTCTCCACCCGAGGATGGTAAAGAAAAGTTAACTCTGCACACTTGGCTCTGTAACCTTCGGGGATGCACCTCGTGGTGACATGAGGCGGGGCCGCACCTGGCGGTGTCTGCCCAGGGGCCTGATTCCCCAGGTACCCTCACTGCCTGACCGTCTCCCCCTCTGCTCAGTGTGACGGCCCCCTCCTCATGATCCATGGGGTGGTCTGTGTTCCTGGAAGCCCTGAGGGAGGGAAAAGTGGATGGGAGAGAGGGAAGCAAGGAGGCCGCCTGCGATGGAGGCAGCTGGGACGGATGCTGTGGGAGGTGGGGGGTTCCTGGTGGGGGCTCTGGGGAGGCCGGATGCTTACGTGGGACCAGACGCCACAGGGACTAGGGTGACTTGGTCGGCCTCTAAGGACGGGGCTGCCCCCAAAGGTCAGGGGGCAATGCCTGGGGTAAGGGCAGGTGCCCCCCGCCCACGCCCACACACACACACACACACACACACACACACGCAAGAACTCAGACTCCAGAGGGAGCCCACGTTCCCGCTGCGGGGAGCGGCACCTCAGGGCCGATCTTCAGCTGAGTTACAGATGCCCGTAAATCGTCCTTTGCTCACACCTCAGCTTGGGGGCCAGCGTCTGCATCTCCTCTCCTCCCAGGGGCCACGTGTTCTCCCAGAGCCTGGGATTAAGAAGCCAGAAAGACGGGGGACCCCTGGGCCGGCTGGAGGGGGCGGAGTCTCAGACTGCCTGTCTCCCCCGTGCCATCCAGGGCCTGAAGTTGGATCTGGAGCTGGAGAACTTCGGCCTGGGAGTTGGGGGGCAGGCGGGGGAGATGACAGGGACCCTGGGTCTCAGGCTCTGGGCTAAGCCATGGCTGGGGAGAGGCAAACGGCAGCCCGGACACCCAGCGGCTGGCAGAGGCCAGGCGGGCACAGGGCGCAGAGGGCCCCTGTGCGGCCCCCAAGGCCCCCCCCAGGCCTCTGGTCCCTCCCGCCCATCGTCAGGCAGATTAGGTGTGAGGCAGCCTGGCTGCCCTCTGAGGCCACTGAGCCCGTGGCATTAGGCGTCTCCTTCTGACCTTGGGAGGATTTGGTGCTGTGTCTGAGCTGGCCTGGTGGGAGAGGGCGGCCCAGCGCTGGGTCAACCCCCCAGTCACTGCTCCACACGCCCTTTCAGCACAGGCCCCAGACATGGGCTTCGGCTGAAAGTGCAGCAGTTAAACAGATCATCAGAATCAGCCGCCAAGATTTAAACTGGAGAGGTTTTACATTCAAATCTGATTTCTAGCGTTTTTTTAGGAAACATGAACTGAAGGCCAGGTAACTCTGGGCTATGCTGGGGCTCCGCTCAGACCCTCCAGGTCCCAGTCCCCTCAAGGGAGAAACCGTCAAAGGCCCCCCGCCCCCAGACACCGCCCCACCCCCCCGCCACCAGACACCGCCCACCTCCCCCCCCCCCCCCCGCCCCCAGACACCGCCCACCCCCCCCCCCCCCCGCCCCCAGACACCGCCCCCCGCCCTGCTCACGTCCCCCACCCCCGCCCTTGGCCGTGGCCCCGCCTCTCCCGCTGCTCCCTCTGCGTCAGGTGCGTGGCCCCGCCCCCAGGCCCCCGGCCCTGCTCTTATGTTCCGTGCCCCCCCAGCCCCCCTCCCCGGCCCTTGGCCGTGGCCCCGCCTCTCCCCCGCTCCCTCTGCGTCAGCCGCATGACCCCTTGCCCCGCCCCTTCCAGCTTCCAGGCGGGCTGCTGCCCCAGGGCCTTTGCGCTTGCCGCTGCTCCTACCTTCCCCCCCACCTGCTCACACCCGCCTCTCTGGGGTCTTCACTGTCACGTCGTCCCCTTCCCCTCTATTTGGGATTGCTGTCCCCCACTCCTGTCTCCGTCTCCTCTGCTCCCTCACGCACTGATCCGCGGGGCTGAGGGCTGACTGGGGGCTTCTCCGTGGGGTCTGGGCTTTCTTGTAGTGCGGGCACCCAGCAGCATCTGGAGAGGGGGGCAAGCAGTGTCCTGCTCGTGGCCTAGCCCAGGATACGTGCACAGGGGCTGCTCCTCTGCACACTCTGGGCCGGTGGAGTCATGGGTCCCTGTGCAGACCAAGAGGAGGGAGCAGAGTCCTGAGCACCACCTAGGACCAGGCCCACAGCCAGTTTTGGTAAATACAGTCGAGTGTGTCTTAGACCCGTGGTGCTCAGTGACACGTTGATCCGCCCGCTGGGGCCCCTTAGGCCAGAGCTCCCTCTTGCTGTGACCTGCCAGATGCCTGAGCTATCGCGCCCACCTTTAGAGACCCCCCCCCAGTCCTTTCCCACTTCTCATGCCCTCCGTATGCCAGGTCCCTCCTGTCATCTCTTTGCAGTCAGCCCCCCAACTTCCCCCCTTCTTAGCCCCCCTTTGTTTTTAGTTTTTAGTTTGTTTGTTTACATATGGATATCCAAATGTTCCAGTATCTTTGGGTGAGATGATTGTCCTTTCTCTTCTAAGTTGCTTCTGTCAAAAGTTAGTTGTTTATGTCTATTCCTGTGCCTACTTGTCTGTATTATACCAACACCTCACAGTCTTAATCGCTGTAGTTTTACAATCCGTCTTGAGATCAGGTCGTGTTAGTGCTCCAACTTTGTGCTTTTTCAATCTCTTTGCCTCTTCTAGGCCTTTTGCATCCACATGAATTTTACAAACAGCCCGTCAATTTCTCAAGACAAAGCCAAACCAGACCCGGTGTGGACTTGGGCCCGTGGTAGCCGGCAATTGTTAAGGCTCGTGCCGATTCCCCGCTGCAGGCTGACCCAGGAGCTCCTCCTGCTTTTCCCGGGCGTGCTCCCTCTGCGCTGCGTCCACTCCCTGAACCTACTTGCTCATGTTTCTTGACCCCCACACAGAGACCCCAGGCCTCTGGCATCACCCATGGAGTTTCCTGGGCTGAGGGGAATCATCACATTCTCCACCATCCAAAGAGTCTATTGGAGTTGGCTACATGGAAGAGTTTTTCCTAAGGTTTTGATATTTCCAGACATGTTCATTACATTATGGACTAAAATTATTAGGATGCCAGTGGGGTGAGTGCCTGACGCTGTGAGTTCCCGTCCATCCACCCGTTTTCACCTCCATTGACCCGTCCCCCATCTTTTATCTACTTACATATTCATCCATTATTTTTCATCCTTTACTCTATATCCTTCCCACCCATCCTCACCTCCATCCATCTCCCCCAGCCCTTCATCTGCTCACCCATCGTTATTCCCATCCATCCATCCAGGCCCCCATCCTCACCTCCATCCATCTCCCCCTACCCTTCATCTGCTCACCCATCATTATTCCCACCCATCCATCCAGGCCCCCATCCTCACCTCCATCCATCTCCCCCCACCCTTCATCTGCTCACCCATCGTTATTCCTATCCATCCACCCAGGCCCCCATCCTCACCTCCATCCATCTCCCTCCACCCTTCATCTGCTCACCCATCGTTATTCCCACCCATCCATCCAGGCCCCCATCCTCACCTCCATCCATCTCCCCCCACCCTTCATCTGCTCACCCATCGTTATTCCCACCCATCCATCCAGGCACCCATCCTCACCTCCATCCATCTCCCCCCACCCTTCATCTGCTCGCCCATCGTTATTCCCATCCATCCATCAGGCATCCACACCCCATCTTTGTTTACATACTCATCTGCTCTTGTTTATCCTTAACCCATCCATCCACCCACCCCTCCCACACCCACACCTTCCCTCTCCCACCCACCTTCACGTTCCCCCGGCCCTCCCTTCCTGATCACACACTGTGCTGGACACTGAGGCTCAGACCTAGTTTCTGGGACCCAAGTTTCTCTCTCTTTAAACAAGCAGGTTGAGTGAGCTGATTTTCCTGAGCCCTCCACACTCTGTTTTTCTTTGACTCCTATACAAGGATAGCCAGAACCGGAAGCTGAAAGGTTCGCACTATTCCCACAAGAAGGGTGAGGAGCTGGGCCAAGTGAGGGCCCAGTGGGCATGCCCCCCGACTCAGGGACAGTCACAGATGGCCACTTGCCCCATTTGAGCCAAGACCCCAGGAACTCAGGTCCCCATCCCAGGGCAGGCACGGTGGGTGTCCATAAGATGGCACCTCTTGGCTGCAGGTGGCATTACCTGGGCATCCAAGGGTGCCCCACACTGTGTCTAGTGAGAGCCTCCAGGTGCCCCAAGGAGGCAGTGGTTGAAAATAGAGGACCCGAGAGGCAAGCAGAGGGGGCCATTCGGGCCCGGGAGGCAGGGCAGGGGTCTGGGGAAGCCTCAGGTTTGTATTTTTAAATAATTTTATGTATGTATTTATGGCTGTGCTGGGTCTTCACTGCTGTGCACGGGCTTTCTCTAGTTGCGGTGAGCGGGGGCTACTTTCTAGAGGCGGTATGAGGGCTGCTCATTGCAGTGGGTTCTCTTGCTGCAGAGCGGGGACTCTGGGGCACGCAGGCTCAGTACTTGTGGCCCTTGGGCTTAGCTGTTGTGGCTCCCGGGCTCTAGAGCGCAGGCTCAGTACTTGTAGCCTGCGGGCTCAGTTGCTGCATTGCACGTGAGATCCTCCTGGACCAGGGATGGAACCTGGGTTTCCTTCACTGGCAGGTGGATTCTTTACCACTGAGCAACGAAGCCTCAGGTTTATTTTACCCCAGGGTGGGGTCAAGGCCTGGGTCTGAAGCTTCTGAGCTGACGTTATCAGTGACCGGAAGCCCTGTTCCGCCACTGCGCCCTCGGCCTCTCTCCTGAGCACGCCTAGGGCTGTTTGCACCGTCCCTGGCCTCCCTGGCCAGGCCATGCACGGTGTGCAGGACCGCTGGGGTTGACATCTCAGAGGTTGGGGGAGGGCTCCCAGCTGAGGCAATGCTAGGGCTGGGGGCTGGGGGAGGCAGCTGACCCCCCTCCCATCCACCGTGGCTCCAGTACCTCCTGGCTCCTGGGGCTCACCTGCCCCCCCAGCAGCCTGGGCCCACTTGTGACACTGTACAGTTTGGAGTTAATAACAGAGGCTTTTCATCTTTTCTGCAGTTTTCTTGTTGCTCTGTGGCCTCTGCCCGTTGAATCAGGGCCCCGGCTGCCTCAGGGGGGAGGCAGACACAACCAAGAACAAGGAAATCAATTGACTTTCTGGATGAATTTTTAAAAATGCACAGCAGAGGCAATATTCTGAAAGCGCAGAGGATTTCTTTTGCAAGAGCAGGGCTTTTTGAGAAAGGAAGCGTTTTTGAGTGAGAACACAGACTTTACTGCATAAGCCACAGATGGGGAAAACTGTGAGGGCTTTTTCCTGCTGAAAGGGGCAGTAACTGGACAGGGGGAGGGAGAGAAGGGGGTCCGAGCCCCATCCCTGCCCCTGCCTGGGTGAAGCCACGTGGAGGCAGCTGGCGGGAAATTCAGCGAGTCTGGGGACTCTCAGGGCACAAGGCCTGTGCCCGCTTGTGCCTTCATGGAGAAGCCCCTCCCTGATGCTGTCATGGGGGCTCCCGGGCTGGGGGAGGCCCCGTCCACTACTCAGGCAAAGATGTGTATCGTTATTTCTGTCATTATTTTTGGCTCACAGAACAAATGTGTATTTGCTATCTCCTGCTGCGTAACAAACCTACCCCAGGTTTAGTGAAGACAGTAATACACGTCTCCCCCATAATTTCAGGAGCGAGTCATCTGGGGGTCACTCGGCTGGCTGGGTCCAGCTCAGGGGCTCTCACGAGGCTGCATCTGAAGGCTTGACCGGGGCGGAGCGCCCGTCCGCGTGGCTCAGGGTCAGTCTGCCTGGTGGCTGGGGCTTCGGTTCCTCCCACGCGGCCCCTCCACTGGCTGTGCTGTGCCCTCACGGGCCGGCGGCTTGCCTCCTAGAACCAGCGACCCGGGAGGGTGAGGAGGGGAGCGCAACGCCACGTGGTCCATTCAGCGCGGGAAGAGACAGCAGTGGGCGTGGGTACCAGTGGGGGCGCGTCCCCCGAGGCCTCCAGGATTCCAAAGCGCTCCGCACACGCAGCAGAGGCGAGTGCCCAGTAGCTCGTAGCCCCTCCCTGAGATGTTTCCGTTTTCCTGTGAAGGGACTGGGGTCGGCGGAGGGGCGGCTGTGAGAGTTGCTCTGGTCTTGCTGGGCCTCGAGCGGGGTCTCCAGAGTTCATGGGCCAAGGAAGCCATCTTGGAGGAGCGGTCCAACCCCAGGCCCAAAGAGCAAGGTCGCAGGTCAGAAGGAGGGGTCGGGTGTGGGTCAGCGAGGAGTGGAGAGGGCAGAGCAGGGAGAACGCGGCCGGCGTCATACAGAGGGTCTGGGACGTCTGGCGAAGCTGTCGGCCAGCAGACCTCGATGCCCCGCGTCCCCTCCTCGTCATCATCAACGCCCAGCCCAGGGCCTGGCCCCAGGCGGTCTGTGGGATCGGGGGCCCCTCCCAGGTTTTGGAGTGGGGGCAGGAGCACTTCTGGGTGGCCAGCTCCTGTGGGGGAGGCCTGGAGGCAGGGAGGCCCGGTGGAGGCTGAGAAGCCCGCTGGCCTGGCGGGTAACGCTGGCCCCCTGTATGATTCGGGGTCCCCTCCCCTCCTGAGCCATCCGTGAACCATAGTAGATGCCTTCTGGAGGTCTGACCCGCCTGGGGGATCCGTGTTCCAGTCTGACCTTGGGGCCGAGGCAGGGGCCTGTGAAGTGAGGGGCTTGGTGCCCGCGAGGAGCCTGTGCTCAGCGCCCCGGGCCCCCCTCTGGCCCTGAGATGTGCCAGACTCCTTGTTCCCCGGGTGGGGCTCCTCTCCCACGGCCACTTCCTGCTGCTCTGTGGACTCTGCCAGTCTCTGCTTCCCAGCTTTCCTGGGACTCCTCTCTCCCAAACCCTTGCATCCACAGGCTCACTCTCGGTCCCGCAAGCAGCGGAGCCTCCCCTGGGGTCAGACCCTGGCCGCGAGACGGGCGCCACCGCTCAGAGGTGGGGCTGCGCCCTTGGGCCAGTGCCGCGCGCCCCTACCCCAGCGACCAGCAGGGACCACGCGCTACCTTGGCTGAGACTCTGAGGCCAGAGAGCTGAGCTGGGAGCTGGTCACCCCGATCCCGTCCTCCCTTCCCCTCACCACGCCCCACCCAGGACTCACCCGGGAAAGGCGAGATGCTTCAAGTCTCACTCTCCTCAAGAGTGCCTACCTTTAACGTGGGCATCATGCAGTAACTGTTGATCGAGTCCACTTTATTTCACAGTCTGTGCTTTTTCTGTCACATTTGAGAAATCTCTGCCAAACCCAAGGTCCCTAAGATTTTTCTCCCATGAAAAGGCAGACAGCAGACTCGGAGGAAATGCTTGTGTTCAGAATGTCTCAAGATCTTTCATAACTCAGTGACAGGAAGACTCTGAGCCCAGTTTTTTTAAAAAAGGATTATTTATTTTTTTGGCCATGCTGGGTCTTGTCTGCCACGCATGACTTTCTCTGGCTGTGGCAGGCGGGGGCTGCGCTCCAGCTGTGGGGTGGGGGCTGCTCCTCGCAGGGACTTCTCTTGTTGCGGAGTGCAGGCTTTAGGGCACGCGGGGTCCTGCAGTCCTGGCTCGTGGGCTCAGTAGCTGGGGCGCATGGGCTTAGTAGACTAGTGGCATGTGGGGTCTTCCTGGACTAGAGAGCAAACCCGTGTCCCCCGCATTGGCAGGTGGATTCTTAACCACTGGACCTCCCGGGAAGCCTGGGCTCACTTTTTAAAATGGCAGCACGCCAGGCTTCCCGGTCCTTCACCATCTCCCGCAGGATTCCCCGTCCTTCACCATCTCCCGCAGGATTCCCCGTCCTTCACCATCTCCCGCAGGATTCCCCATCCTTCACCATCTCCTGCAGTTCACTCAAACTCATGTCTGTTGAGTCAGTGATGCCATCCAACCATCTCATCCTCTGTCGTCCCCTTCTCCTCCTGCCCTCAGTCTTTCCCAGCATCAGGGTCTTTTCCAATGAGTTGGCTCTTTGCATCAGGTGGCCTAAGTATTGGAGTTTCAGCTTCAACATCAGCCCTTCCAATGAACGTTTAGGACTGATTTCCTTTAGGATGGACCGGGTAGATCTTTTTGCAGTCCAAGGGATTCTCAAGAGTCTTCTCCAACACCACAGTTCAAAAGCCTCAATTCTTTGGTGCTCAGCTTTCTTTATAGTCCAACTCTCACATCCATACATGACTACTGGAAAAACCATAGGTTTGACTATGTGAAACTTTGTCGGCAAAGTGATGTCTCTGCTTTTTAATATGCTGTCTAGGTTGTCATAGCTTTCCTTCCAAGGAGAAAGCGTCTCTCAGTTTCATGGCTGCAGTCACCGCCTGCAGTGATTTTGGTGGTTAGGAAAACGCAAACGAGAACCGCAGCACAATGCCACCTCATGCCCCTGGAAAGGCTAAAGTGGAAAAGGCCGGCCACGGCAGGCGTGGGCGAGGGCGCAGAGCAGCGGGCGCGGGGCAGGGGCGCTGTGGGAAGTCTGGCGGCTTCCTGAGGAGTTCGACACATACCTGCCCTAAAGACCCAGCTGCTCTGCTCCCAGGTTCTCGCACACGCTGTCCCACAAAGGTGGTGCATGGATGTTCCCAGCAGCTCCTGTGACCAGCAGACCAAGTGCCCCTCCCTGGGCTGCTGGGAGGATTGATTCTGCTGGTGGACGCTGTCACCTGGGAGGCTACCCAGGTGGTGCTAGTGGGGAAGAACCTGCCTGTCAATGCAGGAGACGTAAGAGACTCGAGTTTGATCCCTGGGTTGGGAAGATCCCCTGGAGGAGGAAACAGCAACCAACTCCAGTACTCCTGCCTGGAGAATCCCATGCACAGAGGAGCCTGGCGGGATGCAGTCTGTGGGGTCACGGAGGATCAGACGCGACCGAGCGCACTCATGTCACTTGGGCCAGCACCTGGGAAGCCCTGAATCATTACGTCCCGTGTTGTCTTCATCTCGTCCGACTGGGTCAGAGTGCAGGTGGGGAAACAGGCCTGGAGAGGGGCGGAGTGATTCCTGGGATCAGCCAGGGGTCAACGCCAACGCCAGAGCCAGCAGCCAGGCCTCTTACTGTGGCCAGCGGACACCGGGCTCCCCTTCTACCTCCGTCTTGGTGGGGCCTCTGGGCCTCCGTCTCACAGACACAGGAGTGTCTCCAAGCTTCCTCTCAGCTGGATGGAAGCAGCCCGGCCCGCGCAGACCGGGCAAGTACCCATCCCCGAACCGCCCAGCTAATAAGCTCCCCATTAAGCCCTAACGAGCAGCACCCGCCCCCCTTGCTGGTCTGGGCTAAATTAGTCCAAAAAGAGCCTCATCTGATGTGAGGCCAGCTCTTCTGGGCAGCCTTGACAGAGGCAGAGGAGAGGGAAGCGGACGGAGGCAGAGCTTTTAGCGTCTGCTTTGAAAATGAATCTTCAGTTCCTGAGTGAGGTCAGGAGGGAGGAGGCGGCCGGCCTCACCGCATCCCAGAGCCGCTGGGCCTGGGGTGAGGGTGGGACGTGGGGCCAAGCCAGGCGCTGGGTGCAGCTTGGAGCCCCCGAGCCCCACCCAGCTCCCACCTGAGCATTCTGTCTCTGGGTCACAGAGTGCCCCGGGCTTGGGGCTGAAGCGCAGTCATTTCTTCTACTTGGTCAGGGCCCCGTGTGGGCTGCATGCTGGGCTCTGCTGCCTGAGGTGCTGGGCAGGCAGCACCCACCCCCTGGAGGAAGGGACCTCATTCGAGAAGGTGCCCTCGTGGGGGCGGTCTGCAGGCAGGACAGGGTGTCTGTGTCCCCAGGATGGAGCCGGGGGCCATCGCGTCGCTGTTTGTGACCGGCGTCACTCCGTCAGGCTGCCCATGGGGGCCGTCCAGATGCCACCCCTCAGCAGGGGAGCTGAGGGTCCGCCAGGGCCATGGGACGGGAAGCGGGGAGGTGACCACTCTCAGAGCTGCACCACGTGCCCCCCCCACACCCTGCAGACAGGATGGACCCCAACTCACCCCGCCCAGAGCCCCCAGGATGCCAGCTCTGCCCGAAGTCCTGCCCGTGGTCCCTGAGAGCAAATCGGTTTGAGAACCCGGCTTCAGCTCTCCATGCCTGCAAAGGCCAGAGGCTTGCTGACCTGGCGGGCCTGAGGCAGCCGAGGGGGCCTGGCCTGGAGGGGAGCTCCGCTCACCTGACAGAGAACCTTTCCCTCTAAGGTCTGACTGCCCTTCCGTTAACAGACCCTCTGCCGCCTGGCAGACCCCATTCACCTGGTCCATGAGCTGGGGGCCTGGGCTGGGCAATGCCGGGAAGCAGAACAAAATGCCTGAGCACTTGTGCTTCAGGTTCTGAGTCACGAGCGTCCCTGTGGCGTACCCACACCTGTCCTGGAGCCTCCCCAAAACATCAGGGCCCCCAGGACCTGGCTTCTCCCCGAGGCTCAGCGCGGGCAGTGGACTGGCCCAGCACAGACACCTCCTGGCCGTGCAGCTGGCCCTCACCTGTCGCCTGGCCGTCACCAGCCTCGGAGGGACAGGTCCTGGCCTGGGTGGGGCTGGAGCTGCCAGCAGGGGGCTCCTTGGCCGTCGGGGCGGGCAGCCCTCCACAAGCTCCGGGGGAGCCTCAAGTGACGTGTGTTGGTGGGGACCCCAGACTCCCTCCCGGGGGATAAGAGGGGCCCAGGGTCCCTCAGCCGAGCCCCTCCGTGCCAGGCTGACGTGGGCCCATCAAAGTCTCCAAGTTAACAAGTTCAGGCCTGATGATTATTAACTAGATTCACAAAGTTGATGAAAAAAATCGGGATATAAATAAATATTCCTGGAGATATTCCACCCCCTGCAGGCATGAACTTTGAATAATTGGAGAGAATTATGCTAAGGACTAATCAGAACTTTTTTTTTTCTTTTGCTAATTACCTCTGGGTTTCATCAGTGTCAGAGTCTAATCAACTCCAGACATCTTAATCGACCCTCGGGAAACGTTAGGGAGGGGAGGCTTGGTGTCACAGGGAGGGGGAAGGGGCGCTGGGCGTGAGGGGGGTCCTGGCTGCAGAGCCGCAGGCTGGGGCGCGGTCCGGGTGGGAGTGCGGGTGGCTCTCTGCTCCGCAGCCACCTCTGAGCTGCGTTTCTCGGTCAAGTGGACGGGCCCAGCGTGGGGGCTGCCCCGGGGGGCCCCCAGTCCTGGGGGGAGGCGGCCGGGTCGTGGTGAGGCCTGGGGGCAGCTCAGGATTCTGGCCGTCTCTGCCTGGAAGGAAGCTTTGCTCCCCTCGACCCCCCACAGGAAGACCGTTTGCATATGTTGAAAAATTGCTCCAGCGCCTGGGAGCAGAGGCCCGGGCCTCAAGGGGCTGATGGCCTGATCATGATCACGGTTTTTGCCCTGAATGCAGGGGCTCTGGAGCCGCGACAGCTAGGCCTGCGCAGCCGCTCAGCCCCTGAGGGGACGCCCACCCCTCATCCTCTAATCCCCCTGAGGGGACGCCCCCCCCTCCCCGTCCTTTCAGCCCCCGAGGGGACGCCCACCCCCATCCTCTCAGACCCTGAGGGGACGCCCACCCCTCATTCTCTCAGCCCCCGAGCAGGTTGCCCACTCCCCTGGCCTCTCTCCGTCACTGGGGCTGCTTCTGCCCCTTTCCTCCTCACATCCCTGCTCCCCAAGCCCAGGAGTCTTTAACCAGTTTCAAAGGGAAATCTCATCCATATGGAAAGTCGCCTCAATGTGGGACCTTCTCCAGGTTCCTGCCTGGAGAGTCCTGTGGACAGAGGAGCCTGGCGGGCTACAGTCCAGGGGGTCACACAGAGTCAGGCACAGGTGACTGAGCAGCGTGCAGCGCATCCTCAGGAAACCAGAGCCCCCGAACCCGCCAGGCAGCATGCCCCTCCCCGCTCCCTCCCTTGCACGGCTCCTGGGAGTCGCCCTGGTCAGGTCGGGTCCGGTCAGGTCGGGTCGGGTCAGGTCGGGGTCCTCAGGCCTGCGCTGCCACAGGGAGCAGGCTGGATGGACCCCCTGCCCATCCCTGCAGGCAGCAGCCCGCAGACCCCGCAGGCCAGCGCAGGGACAGCCCCTCGGAGCTGGGTCCTAGGAGATGCCCACCACGTGAGTCCCCAACCCCGCAAGGGCCCTGGCCTCGGGGTCCTGCACCCCCAGCAGGGGGCCCTCGTAGACCCAGGGCGAATGAGGTGGGGTGTCTGTCGGCCCCTCTCCTCTCCCGGGACCCGCGAGGGTCACAGCTCCCCCAGCAGGCAGGTCCTGGCCGTGGTGATGGGTTGACAGTCTGTCCTGTTCTCACAGGCCCAGAGCGGCCAGCTTTGCCCGCATTTCCTGGAGGTGCCCCAGGCTGTGGCTCCAGGGAAGCCCACCCCTCACCCCCTGCTGGCCTGGACCCGGGCCCGGATCCCAATCATCCCTCTGGAAGCTGACGGGGGTGCTGAGGGTGGGAGCCGGCCTGGAAGCATCACAGCTGGGGCCACTCGCTCCCCTGCAGGGCAGGGGGCACGGCCTCTCCCCGCTCTGACACAGGGGCTCCGAAGCAGGCTAGCTCCTTTTCCTCCTGAACTTTCCTAGATGGGGGCTGGGGTCTGGGGCACAGGGGCTTTGCAGGGAAAGTGCCCCAGGGGCCTGGGCCTTGCAGAAGGGGACGTAGGGAGGGTGTGCTTAGCGGTGTCCCAGGGAGGCCCGGCGGAGGAGGGGGGACGGCGGTGCCCGGGGGGGGCGTTGGGAGGGCAGAGGTCCCGGGGACGGGGTCTGAGGGGGTCCTCAGTGTCTGCCTCTGGCTCACTCCTTGCTTCTCTAGGCCTGGCCTTCTGCTCCCGTCTTCCCGTCTCTCCCCACCTACCTTGCAGGGCTCTCAGTGTGCAGGTGGCCCAGGGCCCTGTGGGCATAGGGCGGGGCTGGCTGGGCCGCCCCCCCGTTGCCTGTCCCTCCTGATGCCGCCTGACCAGCTGCCTCTGCAGCCCCTCCCCACCCCCATCAGGGAGGCGGTGGTCGGACCACTGCCTCCCTCTCCTGGGGTCCCGAGGATTAGACACGCACAGACACCCCTGAGTCTGAGCCCTGGCCACCCCTGTCCCTCCTGCCTCCCTGCCTCCTCAGCCAGACCTTGCAAGTCGATCATTTCCTTTTCTTTCTTCCTTTTTTGATTTTTATATTTATTTATCTGGCTGCGCCTGGTCTTAACTGACTTTCCTGGTATCATGCGGGATCTTTCGTTGCTGCATCTGACCTCTCGTTGTGGCACTCGGGCTCTGGAGCCCATGGGCTTGGTAGTTGAAGCCACCGAGAACTTTGTGGCTCCGTGGCAGGTGGGATCTTACTTCCCCGACCAGGATCGAACCTGCGTCGCCTGCATTGCAAGGCGGGTTCTCAACCACCGCACCCCCAGGGAAGCTCCTACACGGGATCTTTGATCTTTGTCAGCATCTTCGGTTGTGATGTGCGAGCTCTTCACTTGGGCCTGTGGGCTCCAGCTCCCTGACCTGGGATCAAATCTGGGCCCCTGCTTTGGGAGCGAAGTCTTAGCCTCTGGGCCACCAGGTAAGTCCCGCAAGTGGATTATTTCTGATTCCTGCCAAAGACAAGGGTAGATGACCACTGACCTGAGAGATTCTGGGTTCCTTTCTTGTCTTTAGACAAGTCAGGGGTTGGCACCCCTGTGACACAGGAGGGGGCCCCGAGGAGAGCCGCCTGGTGGACGGGGCAGCAGCCGCTCTAGCGCTAGTTGTGGACGAACAGGGGACCCTGCCCGGGGCCCGGCACTACGCACAGCCCACCCTCCACGTCCAGGAGGGACTTGTGTGCTGGGCAACTTTTCCGGGGGAAATGGGTGACTCAGGATTCAAACCCAGATTGGATGCCCAGCCCACACCCCCGGGGAGGGGCAGAGAGGGGCTGGGGGGTGTTCTGTGGCCCAGCTGCTCGGCCAGAGGTGGTGGGAGACAGAACCCCGACTCCTCCCCGAGGAAGCCTGGATCTGGGGGTCTGGGTGCTGCTGTGTCCCCACCCCGCCCTGTCCTGACCCTGGATTCCTGTGTGGCTCTGGGCACCGGCCCGCTGTCTCTGGGTCTGTTTCCCATCTCCCATCCAGACTGGGTTCCATGTGCCCCAGGCCCAGACACGGTGTAATGGGCCGGGCAGGTCCACCAGAGGCCGACCCCGCCCTCCCGGGGACCCTGGCCTCCGCGTCCAAGCAGGACCATCCATCATGACTCCGTGATGGATTGTTTGTCCCTCCTCTGCCACCGCGCCTGCTATTTCGGCTGCAGAATAATGTTTATCACGTCACACTATGTGACACCCTCCCTCCCCTCCTTCCTTCCCTGCAGCCGCCAGCAGATATCGGAAGATTTTCTTGGGCTATTTTCATGATTTTAATTTTCCAACCCCCTTCCCCTCTCTTCCCCCTTATTACATTTTGGGCTCTTCTTGGGCTTCTGGAATGAGCCTACATTTTCCTGGTGATATTTTTTAATAAAAACCATCATTTATGATTATTTTTCTTCCCCACGAACTGTCAGCCTCCTCCCTGGGTTTCCGAACAACGTGGCGTCCTGCCTGCTCAGTCACCACGCAGATGAGTGAGCACGCCCGCCCTGACAGGCCTGGGGTTTGCTCCAGAGGCCCCCTCGGCCCGGGGACCCTCCTGTCCCCCTGCCCTGCCCCGTCTCAGCCGAGCCCTGGTCTCCCGAGTCTTCTCGTTTCCTGAAGTGAGTCTCACCCACAGCTTTCTCAGTTCCGACTGTTAGAAGGGACTGAGGTCAGAGAGGAGGCGGGGCTGCCTCCCGGCTCCTGACGGCTCAGGACGACCAAGGACGCTGGTCCTCCACCGAGATTCCCATCTAACCCGCAGGCACTGCCCTGTGAGACGCAGGCTGGTCCGGGACACCGCCCAGCACAGCCTGGGACGGGGCCCTTCCTCTGAGACTTGGTTTCTCCCCTTTAAAACACAGACGTTCATTCAACAACTACGAATCGAGGGCCTGCTGTGTGCAGGAAGAGCCACACGCCTGTCCTGGGGCAGGAACCAGCCCAGAGGTCAGCCTCCTGTTGCCAGTTCCCACACCCACAGACTCCAGAACGGAGCCCTGGGCTGTCCCAGGTTTCACTGTGTGACCTTGGGCATGGTGTTGCCACTCTCTGGGCCGCCCTTACTTTCCTTCCCTGGACTCCCTCCACCCCTGACGTGGATCCTGTCCTCATCAGCCCCCAGGGGCTCCTGTTTCCAGCAGCTGCGGCTTCCTCCCAGCTCCTCCTGGCTGCTGGCCAGTTACCCAGACCAGCCAGACCGTCCTGAGGCTCCCGGCTGCTCCGCCCTTGCCTGCTACGTCCAGGCGGCCCTCACCAGCTGCGCCCGGGAGCCCCAGTCCACGGCAGGGGGTGGCCACATGGCCCTCCCCCCCGGCCAGGCCCTCGCTAGCCCTGGCTCCTTGGTGACCTTTGCAGAGGGGCCCTGTTGGGTCCTATGGCAGACGGGCTCAAAGCCCAGGACCACTGTCCGGGTTCTGGGCAAGCGAGTGGTGGGTTCTCCTTCCCAGCCCAGTGTCTCCCTTATCAGTGGTAGAGATGTCGCTATGAATATTCATGGACTCATGAATATTCACGCTGGTGATGCCGCACTCCCCAACACCCCTCGCCCTTGGGCCCCTCCACAGCTTTCTGGGCTCCTGCACCCTCTCTTCCCCTTGACCTCTGCCTGCGGGCAGCCTTACCTTCACTGCAGGGAGGCCTGGACCCCTGGTCCTGGACTTCCGGGTGGGAAAGAGCCCTGACCTGGTGCCCAGGGGTCCACACTCCCACCTCCACTCTGACCCCACTCCCCACGAAAGGGCTGGCCTCCCCAGGCTTCAGCTTCCCTTCTCTAGGGGCCCTCAGCGTCGGCCAGGCTGAGGGTGTTAGAACAAACACGCCCTCTATGAGTCCACCTTCCGGGCGAGCGCTCTATTGTGTGGGGACAAAGCTGGGGGCTTGGGTTCTCTGGGGACAGGCCAGGGGGCCTCGGATTACCCAGGCAGTAACCAGAGCAGCCTGGGGTCTGGTGTTGTGGGCCCACGGCCAGGACCTGCTTACCTGGCCGTCCCTCGCGATGGGCGAGACACAGGTGGGCGCTCACTCTCTGCCGGGGTAGGGGTGGTGCTGGCTGACGGGACAGCAAGTTCCGGAAGGCGAAGAGCTGCTGAGGCGACTCTGATCCTCCAGCTGAATTCAATCCCCAGGTCTGCGGGTGGATCTGAGAGTTCACCCCCAAGATGAGTCTACCTGGAGAGCCTCACTGTTCCAGTGCTATCCAGACACGGAGGAAAGCAGGGCAGGAGTGGCAGAGACACCGTGGAGAAAGCTCTGGAAGCCAGGGAGGGCGGGGGGCAGGGGCAGGGGCAGGGCGAGCCTGGACCCCCGTCCCGTCTCTCCGGCTGGGGGACCAGTCGCAGGGAGTTGGGCCCCTGGGTCACCGTGTGCCCTCGGGCAGGCCACCTGGCTGCGCCCTGGGGTCTGTCTCTGCCTTTCGCGCTGCATTCAAGGCCGAGCGGCCCTTGGCTACTGTGGGAGAGCCCCACTCTGGGAGCATTTGGCCATTTGTCCTGACAGGACCCACTATGGGGAGCCGTGACACGCATGACCCACTGCGGAGCCCATCACCTCGGGATTCCGAGAGGCCAAACACTGCCTCAATGCCCCGCCCACGGTCCCAGGGTGCTCAGGGCGAGCTGCCCACCTGCGCCAGACCTCCAGGGGCTCCTCTCTGGGCAGCGTCATGCATGCTGACCCTTATTCTAACCCTGACCCGTCTCGCTGAGGCTCCCTCTTTGCCAGTCTGACTCTCATTGGGCTGCAGGCCATGGGCATCTGAGGCTCCCAGGCCTGTGTCCCGCTGATGGGCCCGCCGCCCAGGCAAGAGGTAGCCCTCAGCCTGCAGACTGTTTCCAGGGGTGAGGGGTCTCCG
This sequence comes from Bubalus bubalis, assembly GCF_019923935.1. Taxonomy (NCBI): domain Eukaryota; kingdom Metazoa; phylum Chordata; class Mammalia; order Artiodactyla; family Bovidae; genus Bubalus; species Bubalus bubalis. The sequence continues at coordinate 948,000 of NC_059180.1, forward strand.
GCAGGAGCAGATGAGCGGCTGGAATTGTCAAGGAGAATAAGCCCCGACTAGCACTTCTAGAGAATTCCAAGACCCTAGGCCCCCTCGGTCTGCTGGTCACCAACCAGTCTCCGTGGACGGCGGCCTCCTTTGCGCTTGAGCGAGTTGAAGGCTCTGGGGGCCCTGTGCTCCCAGTGCACACTGACCACTGTCCTGGGGACCTGTCCCGCTCCCTGCGGCAGCGTGGAGGCGGAGGTCCGGAGCCGCGGGGTGCTCGCCCAAGGTCACGCCAAGAGCACGTGGGGCCAGTGGACGATGGACGCTGGGTGCCCACCCGGGGGTCTCACTCAGACCGGCCCGCGTGAGCTCCGCGGCTGAGACCCGGCCCACTCCACGCTGTTTGCCTGAACTTGTCCCACTCTGTCTTCCCGCGGGAGCCACCGCGACATCTGCGGGGACGCGGCCGAGGAATGCCTAATGAGGGTCCGCGTGGCTGCGCCGCGGAGCGCGGGCCGCACAGATGGCCCATCATCGCCCATTTTTATTAATTACTGGCTCCGTGTGATACGATCGGCTTGTGCGCCCCGGGCTCCTTGGCCACACCGCGGGCCCAGCTATTCTGGAAGAAGAAACGGCCCTTCATTTACATCAGCGCGCGTTGCTTCCCTGCTTGCTTTGAGCCTCAGACACTGCTGGGTCCGCTCGGCCCTGGGGTGCTGGCTGAGCGAGGAGCAGCAGGCGTGCAGCCGCCACCCGCCCGAGGGGCCAGGGGTGCTGGGGGGGTCTGTGCAGGAGAGGCCCGGAGCGCCAGGGGGACCCCAGCATGGGCCGCAGGCGGGCAAGGAGACGCCAGGACCCCAGGGGCCCAGCCAGGGCTGAGGCCTCCTGGAAGCCCCTCACTGCTGGCCTCAAGCCTGCGGGCCCGACTGGGCTTGGAAGGAGAGTCTTTCGTCCCTGCCCTCAGACGTGGGCACTTTGCCTTGCAAGGGCCTTGGGGCCCGCGGACACCTGCTGCCACAAGAAGCCTCGGGTGTTTGAGGGTGCTCCACAGCCTCCCTCCCATGTGCAGAGGCTCCAGACCCCAGCTGGGAAGTTCCCTCAGGCTCAGGGGGTCCCACAGCCCAGCCTGGCCTCTGGCTGGCAGGGGTGTCGCTAAGCCCCCCGACCCTGGGCCTCACAGACCCGCCTGCAAAGCGGGGACATGTCCTCCTGGAGGGCGAGTGGTGGGGGGCAGCCTGCGGCTCTGCCGATGCTGCCTGTGCACCTCGGCCCTGGGCACGTCCCTTGCTGCCCGCAGCCTCTGTGAGGAATGATCGTATCCTGCCGGACCCCCAACAGAAAGGAAAGAAAGTGCACGGGGGGGCAGGGACCCACCATGCCAGACAGTCCTGGGAGGGGGCTACTGACGCTGGGGGACACCCGTGGCCCTGGGCTGCGTTGGGCGTCTCCCCGCGGCCGGGACACTGCATTCCCTCGGGCTTCTGTGTGCGGCCTGTTAGCCCAGGAGATAATGGAACACGAAGCACAAGTCAATGAAAAGATGCCGCGGAGGCTTTTTATAACTTGTTTCTGTCACGCCGGGCCGGAGCCTTATCTGCTGCCCACCTGACAGTCACTCATAAAGCTGGGTCCCTGCCCCGCTGGCGTCCATCACAGCCTGTCCAGGGTTGCTTCCCGTAAGCCCGCGGAGCCCAGACCCTCGAGAGGTCAGCTCCAGGGTGCGCCGGTGGCTGCAGTCAGGAGAGCAGGGGGTGCCTTTGCAGAGATGTGGGGGAGGCGAAGATGTTGGGGTGCAGGTCACATCAGAGGGGGTAGGTAGGGCTGGGCCGTGGGCTGAGTGGAGGCCAGGAGGACTCAGAGGTGGGCCCACCACAGGCTGCCCTGAGATGGCTCGAGCGGCAGGATGGGGTGCTCAGGTCTTGTCAAGACAGAGCTGGGAGCGACTGTAGGTATATAGAAAGCGAGCATCTAACGGGGCTAGGTGGTAGTGAGCTCCCTGACATGGGGGGAAATCAAGCACATCCTGGGTCAGGAAGCTTGCGTGGGAGAAGAAAGGCCAGTATCACCGGGGTTGGGGGAGTGGATATTTTTATCAAAAGTAACTGGGGGGAGCAGTGTCCTGGGAGGAAGCAGGGGAGGAGCTGTCTTCCACCCAGTTGATGCCTTGATGGCGGCCCAGAGGCTGGGCAGCCTGGTGGGCTCCTGGGGGCAGCTGTGGACCCCAGAGCTGGACCACTCCCTGGCAGGATCATCACCACTGACCCAGAGGCAAGGGCAGAGGAAGGTGGCTGTGAGGGTGGCCTGGACGCTCGCTGGCAGGCCTGTGACCCGCGGAGCAGGCCAGAGGGAGGGCGGCCGGCCAGGAGGCCCTGGCCTCCTTCCCGAGGAAACGCGATCGATCGCTCCTGCGGCAGAGTGCCTCCTGCCCGACCCTCCCCGCTTGGGCCTGGACTGTTGTCCCTGCAGGGCTCAGAGTGCGGCCTGGCCGTGCGGGGCCTCTGGGGGAGAAGGGCAGCTGAGCGAAGGGGAGACGGGCCGGGCGTGCGAGGACGCTGCGGGGCGCGGTGGTCTCCGTGCCCTGGACCCTCCCGCCTCCCCTCCCCTGGGGTTCCACCCCTCAACCCTCGCCCGCCAGGTCAGTTCAAACTCCTCGAGGGGCATGGGGCTCAGGGGCGCTGGCACAAGCCCCCCTCAAAGTGCTCCCTGTCCAGAAGCCAGGGACTCCAGTCCAGGTGACAAGCAGTCACGGGCACCAAACCTGCCTGGGACACCCAAGCCAGGCTTGAAGGACAGAGGCCCTGGCAGGCCAGCCAGGGTGTGGGAGGGCACGCCAAGCAGAGGCACCTGTAAGGGCAGGCCTTGAGGTCGGGGGGACCAGCACGCCCACGAATGGGGCCCCCCGGCCCCGGGCCCGCCCCACGTGTCTGAACATGTACGCCCCGGGCTGGGCCCCAGCGGGTCCCCGGGGACAAGGGTGAGGAGGGGTCCCTGCCTGGGTAGGCTGCAGGGCTGCACGCTGACGGCTTGTCCACAGCTCAGTCCTGAAGCTCCGCCTGCGCGTGACGCGGATCAGGCTGGTCCTGACCCCGGGGGTCATGTGGGAAGAGGGGGTGGGCCGGCGCTGTGGCCTCTTTTGTCATGTGTGCAGAGTCACACAGGCACTCAGGCCCCTGTCCGCCTGTGGCCTCCGAGCACCTTGTCTCGGGGGCTCCGGGGGGGCCTGGGGACGTGAGGCAGAAAGCCTCTACCAGCCTCGACACCCTGGGTCTCTCCTTCCAGGAAGGAAGTCCCGGTGGCTGATACCATTTTTAAGAAATCAGATACCTCTCAGTCCACTCCGAAGCTTCTGCATGTCACCTTTGCTATTTTCCGGCCAAGTCCTTCAACGAGCAGGATGGACCCAGGAAGGCCATGTGGCCGGGGCTGGTGCTGTGGTCCCTGCCTCTCGTGATGCAGGAGGGGGTGCGGGCCCCTTGGGGACAGCGAGGGGCAGTTCTCCCAGCCCCCACCTCTGAGGTCCCAGGAAAGGTGGCCCTTTAGTCCCCGGAACCTGGACCTGACACGTTTGGGGCCTGCTCTGTCCGTCTGTCCTTCTGTCCCTCCTGCCAGCTTTCAGGCTGCAACGTTGGTTGGTCATGGATGGTGGCCCTGTGCTGGGTCTGGCAGGGACACAGACCTCACATCTCAGTGTCTCTGAGGGCAGGGTGCCTTGGAGGGGCCCGAGCTCCGCTGTCTCTCCTGCACCCCCACCCATCACGATCCACATCCCTGACCGTCAAGAGGGACGATTCTGGGGGAAAGAAACCACCATCGTCCTGCCCTCTTCTAAGCACGTGTACATTTTTGCTTTGCAAAACTGGATTGAATTTATTACTATGCGATTTATAATCTGTTGATTTCTCCACCTAACACCCTGGCATGTGATTTATCCCAGACTCAAGATGCCAGCAAAGACGTGTGTCTCTGCAACCTCTGGCTTCCGAGGGGGCGGCATCACCCTCGTTTCCTCTGATTGGCGGCATCTGGAAGGCGGCCCTGAGGATCGGGTGGGGGCGCAGGTGCGAACAGAGGTCACACAGGTGAGCAGGCGAGAGGCCAGAGCGGGGGCCGCTGGGGGGCAACGTGGGTGTGCGACTCAGCACCGCTCTGCAAAACGCAGCACCCCATGGACACGTACACCTTGTGCAGAGCGGAAGGGACCAGACACAGAGAGGACACTCTCTGTGACCCCAAGTTTATGAAAGTCTTGTTGTTCAGTCGCTATGTCACGTCCGACTCTCTGCGACCCCACGGACTGCAGCACGCCAGGCCGCCCTGTCCATCACCAGCTCCCGGAGCGTGCTCAAACTCATGTCCATTGAGTCGGTGACGCCATCCAACCATCTCATCCTCTGTCATCGCCTTCTCCTCCCGCCCTCAATCTTTCCCAGCACCAGGGTCTTTTCCAGTGAGTCAGCTCTTCGCATCAGGTGGCCAGAAGTATTGGAGCTTCAGCTTCAGCATCAGTCCTTCCAATGAATATTCAGGCTTAATTTCCTTTAGGATGGACTGGTTTGATGTCTGGGACACAGTAAACCAGCTTTCAGTGGGAAAAGTCAGAACCAGGGTGGTGTGGCGGGGCTGGGCAAGTGGGAACATTTTAGTGGGTGTTCTGTCTCTCAGTAGGGCTGCAGAGAGTGCCCACGAGAGCATTCATGGTCCCCCTATAGGTCTCCATTTCCTTGTGTATCAGTTTTCCTCCAAAGAATCAAAACTCTGTAACAAACATCGAACTCTAGTTGGTGCATGCGCTGCCTATCTAGGGGTGCCCCGTGCTGGCATCTGCAACTGACCTGGGAAGCGGCTGGTTCCCGCAGGGCTGGGGAGGAAGTTGACAAGGCGAGTGGAGCCAGATGCGGCTGTGGGCGTCTGGGCGTCACCGTAAAACTATTTCAACTTTTCTGTATGTCTGAAAACTTTCAAGCTTCCGCGTGAAAAACAGTGCGAGTGGGGTGCTGTAGACGAGCAGCCGTTCCCTGAGCGTGTGTGTGACCTTGGACTAGTTCCCCAGGCTCCTGGTGCCTCGGTGTTGCCATGGCCTGAAGGAATTAACTAACATCAAGAGCTTACACGCAGTAAGTGCCGGCATACAGCAGGTGCTTAGGACGTGTGTGCTTGTTGGTTGCCTTTCTTTGTTGGTCACACTGAGTCGCCGGTGCTCCTACGCGTGCTGTAGCTGCTCAGGGAGGCTGAGGGACAAGCTGAGGCTTTGCACGGAGTTCAAGAGTGCGTGCGTGCTCAGTGGCTCAGCTGCACGCTCGGTGGCTCAGTCGTGTCAGACTCTTTGCGACCCCATGGACTGTAAGCCCTCCAGACTCCTCTGTCTGTGGGATTCTTCCAGGCAAGAAGACTGAGTGAGTTGCCATTTCCTCTTCCTGGGGATCTTCCCAACCCAGGGATCAAACCCACATGTCCTGCATTGACAAGCAGAGTCTTTACTCCTGGGCCAACTGGGAAGCCTTGAGTTCAAGAGTAAGGCACCCCAAAGAGCCAACATGATCTTGCAAAAGAACAAAGCCAGAGGCTCACAGGTGCCGCTGTCAAGCAGGACAGAGCCGTCTGGCAGAAGGACAGAGACATGCCCACCGAAGGGGTGGAGGTGAGGCTGCGGACATAAACCCTCGCTTGAAGGTGACTCTATTTTTGACAAGCGGGTCAAGACGATTCAGTGGAAAAAGAACAGACTTTTCAACAAATGGTGCTGGGACCAACAACACTCGCACGAGAACGAAGCTGGAGCCCTATTTCACACCGTCTGAAAAATAACTCGGTGGATCAAAGAGCTGAATAGCAGAGCTGAAACTGTAAAACTCTTAGAAGAAAATATACGAGTAAATCTTCACCTTAGGCAAAGGCTTCTTAGACACGACATCAAAAGCATGAGCAACAAAAAGAAAAAAATTAGACTTCATCAAAATTAAAACCTTTTGTGCTGCCAACAATTCCAACGAGAAAGTGAAAAAACAACCCATAGAAAGGGAGGAAATATTTGCAAATTATAAATCTAATTAGGAACTTATGTCTAGACTACATAAAGAACTCTTGAAAGTGTAAGTCACTCAGTCGTGTCCCACTCTTTGCAACCCCATGGTCTGTAGCCCACCAGGCTCCTCCGTTCATGGAATTCTCCAGGCAAGAATCCTGGAGTGAGAAGCCTTTCCCTTCTCCAGGGGATCTTCCCAACCCAGGGATTTAATCTGGGTCTCCTGCTTAATTCTTACAACCCAATAATACAAAGATAAATAGCCCAGTGGCCATGCGTAAGGATCCTAATAGACATTTCTCCAAAGATTTACAAGGGCCAAGAAGCTTATGAAAAGATGCTCAACATTATTAGCCATTGGGAAATGCAAACCAAAGCCACAGTGAGACACCCTTTCACACCCACCAGGTTGGCTGGAATCAAAGACATAAAAACAAGTGTCGGTGAGGGTGCAGAGAAATCGAAACACACACACCGCTGGTGGGAAACAGTTTGGGAATTCTTCAAAACATTAAATGCAGAGTTGCCACACAGCCAGCAATTGTACTCCTCGGACGTACCCAAGAGCAATGAAAGCGTATGTTCACATGAAAACTCTATAAATGCTCACAGCAGCATATCTGTAATATCCCCTGAAGTGGAGACAACCCAAATGCCCATCACTGATGAATGGATAAGAAAGGGGATTTCATCTACACATGGAATATTGTCAGGCCATCAGAATGAAACGGTGACATACAGTACGACACGTGTGAATCGCGGGCTTCCCTCGTAGCTCAGTCAGTAAAGAATCAGCCTGCCGTGCAAGAGACCCAGGCTCAATTCCTGGGTCAGGAAAATCCCCCAGAGAAGGGAATGTCAGCCCACTGCAGTGCTCTTGCCTGGAGAATCCCACAGACAGAGGAGCCTGGCGGGCTGCAGTCCACGGGGTCGCAGAGTCAGACACGGCAGAGCGACTAAACCACCGCGTGAGTCTCAGAAACGCCCCAGTGAGTGAGAGCAGCCAGTCACGGAGGGCCCCTGAGCAGGCGAGCGCGTCGATCTGAAACATCCAGAACTGTCAAGACTCGGAGCCAGAAAGCAGGTTGGGGACAAGGTCCTACTGCTGCTGACCTGCTGAGTGCTTCGTGGCAGGCTGGACGGGAAGGGAATTTGGGGGAGATGGGCACATGTTTACATATGGCTGAGCCCTTGCTGTAAACCTGAAACTATCCGTTTAATTCAATGTAATAGTTTATAGATTTAATTTAAGCAGTTAATCAGCTATATACTCCCATAAAAAATAAAAGTTAAAAGAGAAAGACCTAGGGATAGACGTCATGGTGGAGGGTGGGGGTGACTACTCACGGATACCGGGGTTTCCTTTGGGAGTAAAAAATGCTCAAAAAGTTAGATGGTCGCACAACTCTGTGAATATACTAAAGCCATTGAACAGCACACTTGGAACAGTGAACTGAGTAATTATGTAAATTAACCCTTAACGAGGCTGCTCAACATTATTAGCCATTGGGAATCAGAGAGAGCCTCGGGTTCCAGTTCTGCCGTGGCTCTCCAGGGCAAGTCCCTGTTCTTCCGGGAGGCTCAGTCTGATCTGTAAAACGGGAGTGGGAAGAGTCGCCTTCCTGGGATATTGGAGGTACGAGATGACAGATGTGAAACCATCTTTCATTTTAACTTCTGTATTTAAATTTATTACAAAGGAAATGTATGCGCGTTGTACAAAATTCAAACAGCAGATGTGGGTACAGAGTGAAAAGCCTCATTTTCTGGTGCGCTGGACGTTTCAATATCTTGATTGGGGTGGTGATACAGATGTACACCTTTGTCAAAACTCATGGAACTGTATACTGTTCAGAAGGGTGAAATTCACTGTCGACACGTGAACAACACCTCTGAGTAAAGCAGTTTCCTCCCCTCTCTCCCATCTCCTGGCCCTCCAGTTTTCCTGCTGTTTTGCACACACAGGCAAATAAAATGTTACTGTGTTACATCCTTCTTGCACGAGTTAATAAAAAGTCCTACACACACAGTTCCACTCCTCCTTTTTTTCCCCTAAAGACCGTTCTGGGAGATGGACTCAGATTAGCGTGTGCCTTTCCAGCTGCGCGTGCATCTGTGTGGACGCGTCCCTGCACTCCACTGTCTGCCCGCATTTCAGATGCTTCCAATCTGCTGCTATTACCAAGAGTGCTCCGGTGAATAACCTTGCGTGCAGTAATATATCATTTTTCACATTTGTGAGCACTCTCTGGAGGACAGATTCCTAGAAGTAAATGCTGGGCCAAAGGGTATAAAGTATTTGGAATTTGGACCTTGTTTCAGATGCTCTAAAAGTGCCTGCTTCCCACATCATCGCAACAGTGTCATTATACCTTACTCTTTGCCCATTGGATGAATAAATCATCTCTCAGGGTAGTTTTAATTTGCCTTTCTGTTGTTAGGAGTGAGACAGGGCACTTTTTGTATATATAAGCATTATTTTTATTTCCTTTTCTGTTCATAATCTCTGCCCATTTTTTTCCTGCTTTTGGGTTTTTTTTATTATTGATTTGTAAGAGCTTTTTACATATGGGGGAATAGGCTCTTTGCTTAGATGTAAGACGGCCATGTTGTTTTTTGCATGGCTCTTGGTTTTTCGGTGTTTGTCTTCATCACTATGAAGTTCTGGGCACAGGAAGGGACAGTCTCCACCTCCCTCTAGGTACTTCTACCAGGATGGGCTTGGGGAGGGCTCTTTTCCACATTAACCCCCACCATGGTGTCCCTCTGGTCTTTCCCTGTACACCCTCAGTTGTCCGACTGACCTGCCTGGGTCAGTTCCTCCCAGCCAGGCCATCCTGAGAGGAGAGAGGAGCCACAGCAGGGGTGCAGACACGCGTCAGAGCCTCCTCTGTTGTGAAACCACAAGCGGTCACACCTCCTGCGCTGGTCCGGTGTTCAGAGGTGAGTCAGACTGTCCTTCTCTGCAGAGTTCACAGTCTGGTGAAGAACCCAGTGTGGTGAGTACTTGGGCAGGGGATCTCGAGAGGCACAGAGGGGCCTCTAGCAGCTGGGGAAGGTGGTGGTCCCAGCCCCAGGCCCCAGGCCCCTCACTGCCTGGCTTGCCTCTCCCCAGGGGACTGGGGTGAGTCTGGATTTATCGGTTGGTCTGTGGGGGTGAAAACAAGGATCTGCTGACCCAGTTCCTGGAGAGTTCAACCCCGGCCTCCCTGTGAAGTGGGAGACGTTAACAGTGCTCATTTCTAGGTGGCTGTGAGCATGAACTGAATTGATGCAAGCCACAACCGCATGCTTGATACGTGGAGGGCACGTGAGCCTGCCCGTGTGTGTTAGGTGTGGACTGGGGTGCGTTTGACCTGGGGGTGTTTGGAGCTGGCTGTGGGCTGTACCTCTGGCAGCCCAAGCTGGGCATCTGTGAGGACGGGAAGAGCATCCCTTGTTCCCGCCCAGATAACGCCTGGTGGGGAGATGGGCTGGTCGGTGCGACTGGGGCTGTGTGTAGACACGCAGTGTGTGGGCGGAGTGTGTGTGTGTCTACAATGCAGGCTGTGTGGGGGTTTTCAGGAGGAGATGAGTGTCTGAGAGAGGAAGGCGGGAGAGAGAGGGAGAGAGCCAGCGAGATCTCATAGCACTGAGACCAGCAAGAGAGCACTTGGGCTTTATTTAGCCCAGAGAAAGAGGGGCCCCCTCCTGCCTCCTCCCTCCAGGGCTGCGCTGGGGTCTCCTGTTCTCAGCGTGAGGGGTGTCTGGCCTTTCCGGGGGACAGCAGCTAGGCTCTGCTTGCAGAGCAAACAAGGGCATATTTCAGCATCTCAAGATGCTGGAGTGTGAAAGTATCCGGCAGGCGCGCTCCCTCAGGCAGGAGAGCCGCTCCTGGCAACCAGGTCACAGCGGACTGGCAAGGCCTGGCCAATTAGGGGGAAGTGGGAACCGGGGGCTGCAGCTGGCCTGGGCTATAAGCGCCTCCATTAGGGACCTGGACAAGAGAGACTCCCAAGGCCAGCCTCTGCCCCCACCTCCTGGTCCAGGGGGTCTGAGCGCCCCTCAAGGACAGGACAGCTTGAAGACAGTGGCTCCGACCTTGACTGTCATCCTCCGGGTCCCAGGGTCCACGGGAAAGGCGGTGGGCTCTCCTCCACTCTGGCCCCCTTTGGGGTCTCGGCTCTGCATCAGGGACATCCAGTCTGGAGGAGATGCGGAAGGAGTTGGAGGGCGGCAGCTGGCGCCGCAGGCTGGACCCGACCCGACCCGGAACCCCGCGCGCCCTTCCTGGGCCCGGCCGTCCTTTGGCGGCGTGGTTCGCAGCCTCACCCGCCACTCCCAGGCCGGTCCTGGTGCCTCCTCCAGGAGGGGCGCCCCTCACCCTTCATCAGACCCCTCCTCTTTGCGTGCGAGCCCGGGGGCGCGCAGGTCGACCTCGCTGCCTCTGGCTCCCTTCCCAGTCCGGGACAGCGCGCGGGGCAGGGGCGCCGCGCAGGCGGCGGCGTCCGGAGGGTCGCGCCCCGAGCCCGAGCCCGGCCGGGTCTCTGCTCCGCCGCTCGGACTCAAGAGGCTCGGGGAGCGGCGCGCAGGCCGTGCCGCGCGGGTGCGCTCTTGAGCCTGGTTTGCAGTTCTCGCCCAACGCGCAAGCCGCAGGCTGGGCAGCGGCCGTGGGGAGTGGGAGCCGCCCGGCGAGGCGGGGTAGACGCCGGGAGCGGGCGCGGGGCCACCGAGAGGCTGCGGATGTAGAACCCAGTCTAGAGGCCGACCGAGCGGTTGCAGCCCCTCGGGGATTCGGGAGGCGAACGAGGAGGAAGGGATCCGTGGGAGGAAAATCCTCTAAACCGAACCTTCCGGGAATCGAAGGAGCCTGGCTGGTCCCATACCCCTCCCCGGCCCTGACCCCCTCCCCCCCGCCCAAAGTGGGGAGGGCGGCGCTGAGCCCCGGGAGGGTTGGTGGGTCAGTGATCGAGGGTAGAGCAAGTCCTTCGGGGCAACCACCCTCCCGCCCCCGCCCCCGCCCAGGTGCAGCGCCCTCCCCATCCCGGAAAACGCGCGCCCCAGCGGGCAGAGCAATTGCACACGCGGCCGCGCGCGCCCACACAGGGTCTGACTTCGGGTCAACTTTCACGCGGTTCCCGGTGTGTGTGCACATGGCAGTGCCCGCACGCGCGTGCTCGTCTCCGCCCAGGTGCCCACCTCCCATCGTCACCGGCGTCCCGACTCCTAGACCTTCGGGGGCCTCTGTTCTAACGGTGGCCTAGGGCGAGGGCAGGGGCGCGCAGGGCGAGCCAGAAGGAGGGGGGCGAAGACGCCTCTGGGCTGCCCACGCCGCCCCCCAGCCTGCTCGACTTCCCCTCCCGCGTCACCCTTCGGACACCCCCCGTCCATCGACGTGCCGGAGCTACACCGCCGCCCGCCCCTCCGGCCGCCCCCGCCCGCGTCCCCCGCCCCTCCTCCAGCCCTCCCTGCTTCGGCTCCTACACGAAATCTTCGATCACGCTCAGAAAGAATGTGCTACAACCTCGGCGCGGCCACGGCCGCCACCACCGCGCCCGCGCCGGAGCCGGAGGAGCAGGAGCCGGAGCCGCCGCTGCCCCGCCTGTCCGGCCGGCCCGAGGCTCGCCGCGCGCTGTCTCCGCCGCCGCCGCCCCGCGCTCGCCCAGCGCTTGACGCAGTGAGCGCCGCAGCCCGGCTCCCGCCGGCTCCGCTCCGCTCCCCGTCGCAGGCCGAGCCCAGCCCGGCGGGCTCCGGGAGGGGCAGGCAGGGCGCTAGGGGGAGGAGATCTGTCTGGAGCCAGCGAGGCCGACGGAGGAAGAGCTGGAGGAAGGAGGGGAAGCCGCCGCCGCCGCCGCCGCCGCCGCCGCCGCCGCCGCGCTCCGGGGACCTGGGCGCGCGCGCTGCGCTCTCCTGTGACCGTGCCTCCAGCCCCGGGCCCACAACCCAGAGCAGGTAGGAAGGGGATGGTGGGGGTGGGGACGGGGGCTGCGGTTCGAGGGTCCTTTCTCCCGCGGCTGCAGGGCCAGCAGGTCCCCGCCCCTGGGGGAGGCAGGGAAGAGGCTCTCCCGGGCGGCAGTGGGGGCGTGCGCGGGGTCCTCAGAGGCTCTCGCTGCCAGGGCCGCCCCAGTCCCCGCGCCCTGCCCTGAGCGTCCTCACCGGGGCCGAGTCCCCCGCCAGTGGGGCTTGGTTATGGAGCGTTGTTTCCGCCGGTCCTCGCCGCCCAGCTCTCGGGTGCCGAGGCGATCGCACCCGAAGTTAGCAGTCGCCGGGCCCTGGCCGGACAAACTTCCCTCCCCGACGCCGCGGCCCAAAGGCCCGGGACTCCGGACCCCTCGGGCTAGGAGGCGCCATGGGGACCCCGAAACTTTCCTGAGCGTTGTGAGCAGGAAGGGAGGGATAGGCAGGGATGGGGTAACGGGGTGGTCTTGCTTGCGAGGGAGCAGTGGTAGTCGCGGCGCCCCAAGTTCATGCGGAGACCGCCCCCCATCAGGAACCCCATCTTGTAGTCGAGGGCGGGCAGGAGCGGACTGAGGGTGCCCAGCCTTCTCACGGCAGGCGTGGGGGGAGCCTTGCTCGGAGCGGGCGTTACAGGACCCCCGCCCCCACCCCCCCGGGTCTCCTGGCTCCGCCGGCCTCGCCGCTCTCCCGCGAGGGACCCGGCTCCAGGCGATTCCCAGGGGCCTCTGCCCCGAGCCTCTCCGCCCGGAAGCCGGGGGCCGGGCTGGGCTCCGGGGTGTGGCGGGACCCCAGCGAGCGGCTCTCAGCCTTCTCACCCTGCCGCTCTTGCCTCCACGCCCCCTGCTCGTCCCTCCTTCTTGACTCTCCCGTCTCTGGGTGTCGCCCCCAACTTTCTCTCTTCCCAAACTGCACCGTGTGGCCTGTGGCCGCCCAGACCGGCGCGATGCTAGCACCGTCCTTAACGGAGCCCTCCCCGCTGGCGGGGCGTGGGGTTCCCGCCCGACTGTCGCCGCTGAGCGGGAATTCCCTCCCGACCCACTGACGCGAGCCCGTCCCCCGCCCCATCTGAGCGGCGGGGGGCGTGCGGTGGTCGCGGCTAGCAGCCGGCTGGATTGTGGAGAGTAAAGGGGACCCGCGAAGCTTCCGGGAGGGTTTTGGGGTGTAGCTACAGTCTCGCGTGCGGGGAGGAGGGGACGCCCCGGTGGGCTCCCCTGCAGCGTTGCCTGCACGTACCCCCAAGGCCCAGGAGGGTTCTGTCCTCCCCTCCACTCCACCCACCCCAACACTCAGGTCCCAGCTTGAGTGGATTTGGGGGACGGAGGACACGGGGTACTTGCTTTTTCTCCCTGTCTGCCGCATCCAGCCCCCAGGCAGCCTGGGGGTCTTTGTCCCCGGGGCGGGCCCCGCCCCCTCCATCAACTCGGGGACCCCGACGCCCTCCAGAGCTTCTGCGCCGCGCTCCAGCGGTCTCCAAGCCTCGGTGAGCGAGGAGCCGCATCCGTGTCCATCCCTCACCCGCTCCGGGTCTGGGGGTGGGGCAGGGGGCGTGGAGCGCGGTGTGGGGTCGCTGACAGAAGTCCTCGCCACGGCGCCGGCGCCTCTGGAACAGAATTAATGACTTACAAGCAGGCGGCCATCGGCGCGACCACGGGGGAGGGGCGACCGAGCTGAGACTCGGCGGAGAGGTCGCAGCCCTAAGGGGCGGCCTCGGCCAGGGGTGAGGGCGTCAGTGGCCGGGACCTCAAGCTTCCCCTCAGGCTCCACCTGCAATCTCCTGCGCCCCCAACTCTGGGTTTTGCTCTCTGCGCAGCTGGCTCGGGGACCTCCCCCCATGGGGAGCCTGGACCCTCCCGGCCCCTCCGCAGAGCCCTGACTCTGGCTGGACGTATGCTCGCCTGGCAGTGGGGCAGGGCTGGGGCGGGTCCTCTGGCCTCGGCTTGCTCGTCTAAGAAACGGGCTTATAGCCCCCGGGCCTGGGGAGCAGCAAGAGGCTGCTCTGTAACTCTGGCCGGCCCTAGCTCGGTCCCTGGCATTCTGGGGTGGCCCCTCCCAAGCCAACCCCATCCTTCCTGAGCCACAGCTACTGGCTGGGGTCGGGGGACTGGCCAGAAATAGGCATCCGTCACCTCCCGGCAGGGGCGCTCCTGGGGAAGGTCGCACTGGAGCCCTGCTCCCATGCATTCACTGCCCAGGGCTGGTGAGGCCAGAGGCTGATTTCTCAGACCTTCCAGGAGTGACCGGTGTCCCCAGGGAGGCTCTCCTCAGCTCCAACTGCAGCTGGAGGAGGGGGGCGGCTGTGAGGCAGGAAGAGAGCCCTCTTCCTGGTAGGCCTGCTCTCTGGTCCTTCAGCCCCAGCCGAGCACATCTGAGGCTTGCTGTGTCTACGGGGAGAGCCCGGAACCTGGCCTTGGCCTGGGGCCTGCGGGGCGAGGGTCCAGGCAGGGGCAGCCCAAGGAGAAGGGATGCAGCTCAGATGCCCCCGCGGCCCAGCAGCCTCCTTCCCTGGGCCTCACCCTGATCCCTGGGGCTGTGGCAGGTTTCTGGACACAGCGCTCCCCAGGGCTCGGTCCCCACCACCGAACATGCTGGCTTCGCTCTAGCAGGCCCTTTATAGCCTGGCAGAACCCCACTGTGCAGGCAGGAGGGGGCCACAGAGCACTGAATCCCTAAGTCCCCACCTGGCAGGGGAGGCAGCTTGGCGCCCACTCCCCAGGTCCTGGCTGACCTGCACCCAATTGGCGCTGGGGGAGGGGGTCTGCCAGCTCCTATAGGAGTCGCCTGTGCCGTGGGCGTTCATTCACATCCCCTCTCCGGTCCCCACACACTATAGGATTTATCTTGATTTGCTGCTTTTGAATTGAGTCAACTCTTTTGTATGCTCGGTGAATTGCCCAGCTGCTGGCGGGGAGCGGAGAGCGTGCCGGGGGTACTGAGGCCGGGAATCAGAGGCGGGCGGGGGACAGGAAGCGGGGAGGGGGCTGCGGGCGCCTGAGGCGACGGGCCGGGCGGCGCCGGGACGCGAGCGGGCCGGGCTGCGGGCTGGGCAGCCCCCCTGGGCAGCCCCCCTGGGCAGTCGAGAGCACCGCCGAGGCCTGCCTGGCCCCAACGAGGAGTCCCCGAGGGGCCAGGAGGCTCAGTCCTGGAGGCAAAGCTGCCCCTCGGGTTCTGCTTCGGACCAGCAGTGTGGCGGGGAGGGGGGGGGGGCCATGCCCCGGGGCCTCTCTGGGCCGTTTCCTTGCCTGTAACTTGCGGAAAGGGGGCTTCTGCATGCGCAGGTGGCAGGGGTCAAACTAAGAGGAGAGCTTGCTCAGAGCCCCCCCACCCCGAGTCTCCCCCCCACCCCGAGTCTCCCTCCCCCAGTCTGCCCAGAGGCTGGGGGAGTGAGGGAAGGAAGGGGACCAGGGCTGGGAGAGGGTGCCTGCCCTCCCCGCCCCTCCCCCAGCTCTCTGCCCCCAGACCCCTGCCTTCTCCCAGGTGGGCCGGATCGACTGGCCGACCCGGGTCCTGAGAACGCCCGGGCTTTGCTTAAAGGGGAGGGGGTCGTGGGCAGCCCTTGCCAGCCACAGCTGCTGCGCGCTCCGTCACGGGAGGGCGGACGTGGGTGGGAGGCCGGCCAGGGGCCGAGAGGAAACCCTCCTGCGCTTTCTAGTACCTCCCCCTCCCGCGCCCTCCCCCGCCCCCCCACCCCCGGCTCGGCGGCGGGAGGGCAGGAGCCGGGGAGGGCAGGAGCCGGGCAGCGAGGAGGCCGGGCGGGCGGGGAGAAGGGGGGGCGCGAGACTCGGCGCCGGACTCGGAGGAAGAGGGGGCGGGGGCGCGCAGCGGCGGGGGGGGGCGCAGGGCGGCGCGCGGGCTCGGGCGCCCCTGCCCGCGCGCGAGGGGCGGGGCGGCGCGCGGATCGATGGGCGAAGCTGGGGAGGAATTTCAATCCCCGGAGCGAAGTTAGAGCTTGAAGGACGGCGGCGGCGGCGGCCGCGGCGGCGGCGGGCGCAGCCCCGGAACGGCGGCCGGGCGAGCAGGTAAGCGCGGAGCCGGGACCGAGCCCGGGGGCGCGGCAGTCCGGCCGCTCGCGGGGGCTGCGAGGCGGGCCCCGCGCCCTCGCACCCCGCGCCCCCGCACCCCGCGCCCCCGGCCCCTCATGCGCCCCGGCCCCGCGCGCCCTCCGAGCGGAGCGGGCAAAGTTGGAGGAACTTGGCGGCGGCGGCGGAGCGGGCGCTCGGCTCAGCGGGGCAGAGGGGGTCCTGGTCGGGGCTCCGCGGCCGCCCCCGGAGCGCCCCTGCCCCGCGTGCCACTACCCCTCGCAAGGACTCGCCGCCCCAGCACCCCCTCCCCTTGTCGCCCCTCATCCCATCCCCGCTCAGAGCTGCTGCTTCCCGTGGTCGACCCAACGCGGCCCATGCCCTTCTCCGGAACCTCCTCGGCCCGGGGTCCCTGAGCCCCGTCGGTGCGAGCGTGTCTCACCTTTCTCGGTCTGTCCGCACTCGCGACGTTGGGCGCCTCCCAGCCCGGCACCCCGGAACCGTCCAGCCATGCCCCTGGGAGCGGCGGCATTCCGCGAAAGGGGAGCCAAACCCTCGGCGTGGGGGCGGGGGCCTTTGCTCAGAACCTGGTGGAAGTTCTCCCCTCCTCCCCCGCCTTGGACACGTTCTCTTCGTCATCCTTTGGGGGAGGGGCGCTGAGCCTTCTTGCCCCAGCGTGCCTCTAAGACAGGGGTCCCCTTCCATTCTGTAAAAGCTGCAGGTCACCTGCTTGCTGCTCAGGGTGGGCCCCCTGCAGGTGTTCCCCCTCCAAAACAGACCGGCAGCCTCTGGCATCAAAACCAGACTCTTCCCGACAAGAGCTATGTGACCTTGGGGCAGGTAAGCCTCTCAGAGCCTCAGTTCCCAAATCTGTGAAATGGGGCACAAGGCTCGCCTGTGCTCCATGGAAGGAACACCCCAGGGAAGGGTCAGCACTGGCAGGGCCCCTGGAGGCCTCTCCTCCAGGCTCGGGAGCCTCCAGCCAGGCTTGCAGCCCCAGCAGAGCCTCAGGTGTGAGCCATCCTCTCCTTGCCCTGCATCGTGGAGTGCTTGCTTCTGGGGTGCAGCTGTGTCTGCCTCGCTCCCTCGCTGTTGAGCTGGGGGCTGGGAAGAAAGCTTAACCAGAGCTAAGGTCTTAACAAGAGCTAAGGTCTCATGGGCCCTGCGGGGCAGGGGCTTTCAAGGCTGGGGAGCGAGGGGGAGTACCAGGGAATAGGAAGGTAGCCTCCCCTAGGCTCCTCTGGGCTCCTCTCTGGTGGCGACTCAAGTGGGGCCCCAGAGGAAAGGAGCA
Source organism: Bubalus bubalis (assembly GCF_019923935.1). NCBI lineage: Eukaryota > Metazoa > Chordata > Mammalia > Artiodactyla > Bovidae > Bubalus > Bubalus bubalis. The sequence continues at coordinate 965,245 of NC_059180.1, forward strand.
GGTTGGCTGGTGTTGCCTTGCAGCCGCGAGTACTGTCCTGCTTCCTGCCCAGCCAGCCCCCTGGCCTCCTGTGCCCTGGGTCCTTGCAGCTGTCACCTTTTAATTGAGCCAGCCCTGGGGGATGCTCTCCCAAACCCCACCCCAGGTTTGCGTCCCGCTTCATCAGAAGGGGAGACACCCGAGATGCAGGCAAGGATGCCGGGTGGCTGTGTCAGGGGAAGGCCCCTGCTCTCTGGGTTCGGGGTGGCAGACGTGCCTCACTTTCCTGGGCTCGTGGAGAACTGCCCCCCCCCCCAGCCCTGCAGGATCCCCGGGTCGGGAAGGTTGGGAGTCACGCAGTCAGATCCTCTCGGACCCCCTCCTGAAGGCCGGCCGCCCGGGTCCCACTCAGGGTGACACAGCAGCTGCGAGCTGGCAGTTCTGATGAAGGAAGCGGGGTGGGTGTCTTATCCTGCAACCTGGCAGATGTGAGGGGGTTGGCACGGGGTGTGGTGGTCACACATACCTGGGCCTGGGGACAAGAAGGACCAAGGTCCCCTCCCCATTGCCCCACAGGACTCCCTGTGGAAAGCTCAGCGGTTGTTCACCATGCCTTTGGAAGCCAGCACCCCCCACCCAAGCTGGGGAGAGGCTGTTGCTCTCCTAATTCCCTACCCCCCAAAAAACAGGTGATGGGGCCCCCAGGAGAGACGGGGACCCAGTAGCCCCTGTCTTAGACCTTGGCAGTTTGAACCTAAAAGTCTCCTTGTAGCATCATTTGCTCCAAGAGAGGAAAAATTAGTGGGGTCTAAATTATGATAGGATCTCAGCACGGTACCAGGGGCGTGTCTGCCCAAGTCCCACATCTGTGTGTGTCTCTTAGACACACATGCACGCATGCACACACTACACACTTCCCGGGTCCCATGTCTATGTATGTCTCTAAGACACACATACGCACACACGCACACACACCCCAGGTCCCACATCTGTGTGTGTCTCTAAGATACACAAGCACAGACACACCCCAGGTCCCACATCTGTGTCTCTAAGACACACATGCACCCACCCACGCACCCACCCACCAGCTCTAGGTTTCAGTGGGGTTTTCTAAGCACTGAGATCGCCTGGGTCAGAGCCCCACCCCCGAGAGGCCCAGGCTGTGAGCCCAGAACCCTCTTTCTGAGGACGTGCAGCAGCAGGAGAAATTTATGAGCAGAGGTGCTGGGACTGGGGTATCCATATATCTCCGCAGGAAACAGACAGCCCCCACGGATGCCCGGGCGGGTGGTGGAGAATACATGTGGAGTGGGGGTGCGTTGGGAGCATCGGGTGAGAGAAGCTAGTGAGTGACAGGCAGGAGCTGGATCTCAGGGCCGGGGGACGGGGCCATAAATCTCCAGGCGTGAACCTGGAGCAGATGGTGGCATTGCCGCGGACACAGGATACATTTGTCATCTCTCCAGCACCCCCGTCCCCCCATACCGCCCTTCCCTCTTTGTCTCCGGTCATGGATTCCGATTTCTTCCCGCAGAACCTCGGGTGTCACCTGGCCCCGGGCAGGGCTCCGGGTGTGGGGGGAGGCGGGCTGATGGTGGAGCCCACGCAGGGGCTGGTCCTCGGGTACGTGAAGGACTTTGGTATCATCTGTCCCAGCACCCACTGCACAGATGGGGAGACTGAGGCCAGAGTGGGGCAGGGTGCGATCTGGGGACGCACAGTGAGTGGGGCTGGTGGCGGGGCTCCTGCATCCCTGCTCTGGGGGTTCAGGTCTGGTCACCTGAGCAGGGCATGCTGGCCTTGGCTGCTGGGGACACCTGCCCCCTGACCATCCCCACCCCCCGTCGGGTACCCTGTGTCCGCGTGCACCCACGTGGTGAGCAGGAGAGGGGTGGCGGGTGTGGACGCAGCTTCTCCGTCTGGCCCCACTGCCAGTCATTCATCCTGCCCGTGTGTGTCCAGTTGATTCCCAGCTTTGCCGAGCTCTCCGGGGAGGAGAGGGTGTGGAGAGACCTTGGGGACTCGGCACCCGCGTGGGGCAGGAACCGAGGCTTCCGGCCCTCTGAGCTGGAGGGTCCTGATGGTTATTCCCCAGGTGGGTTGAGGGTCCATGCGTGCTCTGCTGGAGCGTGAGTGTATTGAGGCCCCGGCAACTGGGGGGCTTGTGTCCGGGTTGGGGAGACAGCTGGTACACAGCACTCAGGCATGAGCACCCAGTCCTTCCCGGGGCAGTCAGCCCATCTGGCCCCGCCTTTCAGAAGGGCCCAAGGTCACACACGAGCCCGCTGGGAGGCTGAGGCTGGGGTCCTCCTGGGAGCCGGGTCTGGGTTGGCCTCAGGCTTGCAGGAGGAGCTGGAACAGAGGCTGAGGGTGGCGGGACCGCAGGAGGGTGGGGCCCCCTTGGGGTCAGCAGGGGGCCGTGCCTTGCCTCTCTGCTCTGCCCTGGGGGCTGGGGCGGCGCTGTGGGGAAACTGAGTCATGGCTGTCCCCACGCTGGCGCCGGGGGACCCTGAGCCTCCGCCTCTGCCTGCTGGGCCCTCCCTTCCAGGCCCGACAGGAGCTTTGGTTCTGGTCCTTGGGGCTCCTGCCCCCGGGAGGGGGGTCCGCTCCTCCTTGGGGGGCTGCTGTGCCCCAGGCCTGGGGGCTCCCAGAGGAGGAGTTTGGTGCTTCCTTCAGCGTTTAGATTCACTGGACGTGAGCTTGGGCAAACTCTGGGAGATGGTGAGGGACGGGCAGTCCTGGCGTGTTGCAGTCCCTGGGGTCCTGGAGTTGGATACGACAGAGCCAGGGACAGCAGCGTAAGCATCTGGGTGATCCGGCAGGAAGAGGCTGCCTGAGGGCGGAGAGCGGGGGTCGCCTGGCATCTAGCCCCTCCTGACCGGCATAGCAGGGCCTCTGACTCAAGCCCTCCATTTAACAGATGGGGAGACTGAGGTCCAGACTGCAGCGCCAGCAAGCCAGGCCCTCCAGGCTCAGCACTGCCCGCCTTGGAGAGAGCAGAGGGTCCTTTCAGACCCCATTGCCTAGCAGCCGGGCCTCAGCTCCACCCCTGCTGCCTGGGGGCCCACAATGGCCGCCCACCTTTAACAGCCGCCGCCCACCCCCCCCCCCCCCCCCCGACCCAAGCACAACTCTCTGCTGACCATCCTCCACCCCTCTACCCCACTGGCCGTGCTGAGAGCCATCCCCAGCTTAGAGCTGTGGACGGTGTGATGGAAGCCCGGGTGTGCCCCCGAGAGTGGCTGGCACATCCCCTCCCCCGCCATGGGAAGCCTGGGGTCTCCTCTGAGTCCTCCCATGGGCTGGGAACCCTAGGCTCCCTCGTGTTTGCCTGTTTGCCGACAGATCCTGGTTTATTTTCGGCAGGACCAGCTCTCCCTCCGCGGCTCCCTGGAGCTGAATAAACGGAGACACAGACCAGGCGCTTCCCTGCACGTGGGGATGGTGCTGGGCCGGGCTGGCCTTGGGGGGCTGAGAGCCCTGTGTAGGAGGGGCTTTCTAGATCCTTCCTGCACACAGTAGGTGCTGCAGAGAGAAGGCTTGTGAGCACGCAGTGAGGAGGTGCTCCTCGCCCCTTGCTGTCAGGATGGAGCCTGGAGGACTTCCGGGAGGAGCAGCATGGACCCTCTGCATGCCCACCCACCGCCCCCCGCCCCCCCCAGCTCCCGCGCTGCCCTGGAGACCCGTGGCCAGGGGCTGCCGGGTGCTTCTGGAGCCTGTGTCTCCTGCCTGCCCCCGCCATCCCCCCATCTCCATGGAGGGGGCTCCTCTACCTCTGGTCGCCCTATGGAAGTTTCCGGAAGGGCCCAGCAGCAGGTCAGGGGTGGCCCAGTGTCTGCTCTGGCCGTGCAAGCTGGGAACCGGCGCCTTTCTGCCTCGGTGCTTCTGTCAAGTGGGTTGAGGGCCCGGCCCTCCCTGGGTGCTGGGCTGGGGGCAGAGCCCAGGGGCCAGGTCACGGTCTCCAGTCAGGAGGCCCGGGCTGGGGGCTGGGCGCCCTCCCCCCGCTGAGCCTGTTTTCTGCTCGGCAAGGGCAGGGCTGAGGTAGACGGCCAGCCGTGGTGAGTCTGAATGGGGGACCCGAGTTCTGCGAAAGACAGAGCTGCCCCTGGTGTTCGTGCAGGCCCTGCTCAGCCCCAAGCCCCGTGTCCCCTCGTGCTGTGCTGTGCTGTGGAAAGTTGGGGCTTGGAGAAGGGCTGCCTGCTGGGGGGCCCTGAGCTGGTGCAGGCTTGGTGTGCTGGAGGGGCCGGGCCAGAGGTGGTGGGTCGGTGGGCACAGGGCCCCCCGTGCCGGCTGAGAGGGCTGGGGCTTCTGGGGAAGACGTGAGTCTCGTTCTGTTTGCCTTGGGACGCTCTTGGGGACTTTGAGATGGTGAGGGATGCCGTTGGCTTCCGTGTCTAAAGGTCCCTGTGGCTGGAGGGGAGGAGGGGGGTCTGCCCACATCTGGTGAGATGGGGCTGCCTGGCGGGGCTGATGGTGCCGGCGAGGGAGAGTCCGGAGCATCTGTTTTGATGTTGCTTTAAAGATTGGAGCTGCGCTTCTGTAGAGAAGACGGTTGTGTAAAGCTACCCCATATTCCCATCTGTGTCCATTACCAAGCGAGAAGTGTGTGTGTATGGAGGATAAGATGGTATAAAGCGAATCCTGCTCTCCTCAGACACCCGCCAGCAGTTGAGAGCTGTCTTTCTAAGGGGAGCAGGGCCTGCGCCAGAGGATGGAGGGTGGCGAGAGACCGGGGGACCCAGCGCCACCGCGGTGCCTGGTGGAAGTGTGCTCACACGCGTGTGCAGGTGCACGCCTCCCGGCAACCGCAGCCAACAGCAGGCTCGGCCCCGTGACCGACACTGCCTGACGGAGGGTGCGTTCCTGGCTCAGGTTCTGGTCTGGGGTCGGGAGACGTGCTCCTGGGGGTGGACACCCTTCCCAGAGCCCAGCCCCGCTTTCCTCCCAGCTGGCCTGGGGGGCCTGCTCCATCGTGAGCTCACCTTGGCTGTGCCGGGCCTGCACAGACCAGGGTGGGGCCTAGGGGCCCAAGTAATGCTCTGCCCTTCCTCAGGGGGGTCCTTGGGAAGCCAAGGGCCTGGGGGAGCGGGAAAGGTGGGTGGTGGTGACCATCGGGGAGGGCACGTCTGCAGGCCATGCAGGGCTGTCTCGTGAGTGTAGGTGGTGGAAGGCCACACCCCGCTGCGGGACGCCCGGGCATCTGGTGCTGCCCTCGGTAGGAGGTGACAGACCACGGGGATGCCTGCTTGGATCCTCAGTGATATCCGTGCCTTCTGGAGCCGCATGGCTGGAGGGGGCGGGAGCCAAATTCAGGTCCTTTCGGCCAGAACCTCTTTCATTTTCCTCTGCCCCCTACGCCTTGGTGGAAGATGTCTGGAAATTCTAGACTCCAGGAGAAAAGCCCTGCCTCTGGAGGCCGGGCGATGGGGCTGCGGGTCCTGGGCAGGAAGGGTGATGTTCCATACCCAGAGCTCTAGGGCTGTTCAGCGCCCTCTTCCGGAAGGGGAAACGGGCGGGCGGGCGGGGCAGGGCCCTGCCCCTGGGCGCGTGGCCCCCTTGCCGGCTCCCTGAGCTCACAGGGGAGGCCCCGAGCCTTGTGGAGCACAGCCCCTTCCCCAGATGGGCCTCTTGGCTCCTGCCTCACCTGCTGCTATCCTGGCCTCTGAGACTCCTTGAAACGCAGAGCCCAGCGCCCGCCTGGGCGTGGTGGTCCAGACTCTGCCCGTCCCGCGCCCGGTGTGGGCCCCCAGCACCACCAGGGAGCCTCTTGCAGCTGAGAGGAAGGGGGCTGGGCCCCGGCTCATATCACAAGCTCCAGAACCCAGACCCGCCTGTCTCTGACACCCCTCACCCCAGCAGCCCCTCTGCCCATTTTACAGCTGGGAGAGCTGAGTCTCAGGGCAGGAGGCAGAGCTGGGAGCTGGCTGTGGATGGCTCTGGGCCCTCCACTGCAGAGGAGCAGGGGCCTGCCCCCAGCAGGCACCGAGGCAGGGGCCCCCTGGCCGGCTGTGGGTGAGTGGCCCGCGGGGTCCAGACTGCCCGGGCTCACCCCCTCTCGTCCTGCCCAGGGTTCTGTGTGTGCAGGGAAGGTGCTCCAGGGTCGTGGCACAGGGCCTTCTGTTTGAGTGAAATCTTGGACCAGCACAGAGGCTGACAGCCTTGGGGGCCGCTTGGTTATCCTGAAGGTGACTCTGGCCTTTAGAAACAAGCTGGTCGCCTGTGAGGCTGGTGTCCCGGGGAGGCTGGGGTGTGTGTCCGTGTGTGCGGGCTGCCTGTTCTTCCCGCTCCCTGCTTTCTGGAGGTTCCTGACAGCGTGGGCGCGCTTCTCTGCCCTCGGGACGGGACCCTGCAGTGGTGCCTGCGTGATGGTAGAGGTGCTCAGCCACCGCCCAGGTGAGTCTTGGACCCTTCCCATCTCCCTGCCCAGGCACAGATCGCACCCGTCTCTGTCGGCTTCTTATCAAGCTCTGGTCGGAGGGTTGCAGCCCCTCACGTTCCCGCAACGCCTGGAAGTGCTGGTCTTTTTTATTACAGATGCGCTGGGCAGGGGTCAGGGGCTGAGGTTTTAATTTGCATTTTCCTAATGACCAGTGAAGGTGGACATGTCCTCGTGTGTTTATTGGCGCTCGTATTTCATTTCTGATAAAATGTCTGTCTAAATCTTTTGCCCATTTTAATGTGTTATTTGTCTTAACTGAGTTTCAAAATTATTCAGAATTGTTGTGAGAGTTCTTTGTATGTTCAGAGTACAAGTCCTTTATCTGAAGTATGATTTGCAAATATCTTTTCCTGGTCTGTATGTTGTCTTTAATATTTTTCATGGTGTCTTTTGGAGCACACAAGTGTAATGAAGTGTTATATGTAATGAAGATTGCTTTATCAATTTTTCTCTTTTATGAATCCTATTATCAGTGTTATACTTAAGAATCCTTTGCCTAATCCAAGGTCACAAATATTTCTTCTGTGTTTTCTCCTAGGAGTTTACATTCTAATTTTAGCTCTTGGATTTTGGTTTATTGACCATTTTAAGTTCATGTTTGTGAATGCTCTGTCTGGCCCTTCATTCCTTTTTTGGGTACAGGGGTATCTAACTGTCCCAGCACCATTTTTTAAAATAAAATATTTATTTTTAATCAGAAGATAATTGCTTTACGGTGCTGTTGGTTTCTGTGAACCCTCAGTGAATCAGCTGTAGGTGTCCGTGCGCCCTCCAGGCTGCTACAGCGCCCTGGGGTGAGGTCCCACTGGCTGGCCGTTTCCCCTTGGGGATGAGCGTTTCCGTGTTCCTCTCTCTTCGCCGCCGCCCTCGCCTGCCTGCACCCCGCTGTGCCCACATGGCTGTCTTTGTGTCTGGGTCTCCACTGCCGCCCAGCACATGCTTGGAGCAGGACCGTCTTTCTAGATCCAGCAGCATGTTTTGAAGAGACTGTCTTTTCTGTAAAGTTTTCCTGGGACCATAGGGTTAAGGGTTTGCTTCTGGACTTTCAGCCCTGCCTCACTGGCGTGTGTGTCTGACCTTTTGCCGGTACCGACTGGCTTATTGCTGTAGGTTTGTGGCCCATTTGGAAAGCACGTGGTGTTAAGTCCTCCAAATGTTTTTCTTTTCAGAGTATTTTCTGCTGTTCTTAGTCCTTTACATTTCTGCGCAAACTTTAAGACCACCTTGTTAATTAAAAAAGAAAAAAGTGCTTGCTGGGATTTTGATGGGCTTCTGTTTAATTCATAGATCAACTTGGAAATATTAAGTCTTCCTGTCCATGAACATGGACTGTGTGTCTCCATGAATTAGACCTTTATTTTCTCTAAGCAGTTTTTTGGGGTCATTTTCAGTGTGCAAGTCTTGGAAATTAAATTTCTGTTGTTAAATTTATTCCTAAGTGTTTTTTGATGCTATTGTGAACGGAATTATTTTCTTAATTTCATTTTCAGATTGTTTGTTGCTGGTACGTAGGAGTGGAGCTGAGCTTTGTGTATTGATATTTTATCCTGTAACCTTGCTGAATTTAATTATTGGCTAGTTCCCCTAGACTTTTGTGGATTCCTTAGGATTTTCTGCATGTCCTCTGCAAACAAGGGGAGTCTTACATCCTCTTTTTCCAACAGGCTCTCTTTTATTAGGATTATTTTTCTTGCCTTATTGACCAGAACCTCCAGAGCCCTGCTGAATGGCGCTGGTGCTCCATGCCTGCCCTTAGGGGAGAGCACTCAGCCTCTCACCATTACATGTGTTAGCTGTGGCTGTCCTGGATGCTCTGTGTTGGGTTGAGAAGCTCCCACGTGGTGCTGGTGTTGAGTGTTTCTGCGGTGAATGTGTGTTGGTTTGGTTATGCGCGTCTCCTGCAATGGTCATTTGGCTTCTGCCCTTTTACTGGTGTGGCTTCAGTTGATTTTCAGGGCTTAAACCAGCCTTGCATTGCTGGGGTAAATGCCACCTGTTCAACCCTCTTTCTTTATTGCTGGATTTGGTTTGCTACCATTTGATGAAGAATTTTTGCACCACTGTTCATGTGATGTTTGGGTCTGTTATTTCCTCATGATGTCTTTGGTTTTGGTAGCAGGGAAAATACTGGTCTTGTAGAATGAGCGAGGAAGTTTTTCTTTCTCTTTTTTCCTGAGTTTGTCTAGATTCAGTATGATTTTTTAAAAACATTTGACAGAGTTTGCAATTTAAGCCACCTGGGTTTGGACTTTTCTCTGTGGGAGTGTTTTAAATTACTCACTCATTTCTGGATAGGTTGTACGTTGGTCCAGGCTTTCTGTGTGTGAATGGGTTTGTTACCTTGTGTCTCTGTGCGTTTGCCCACTCATCTTCTAAGCGGTGCGGTTCGTTGGTGTAAAGCTGTTCACAATATTACTTTTATTGCTTTTATATCCCTTTGATTTCTGTAGGGTTGGTAGTGATGATTTCTTTCTAATAATATCTGATTTTGGCAATTTCTGCTGTTTTGTTTTTTTTTTCTTGGTCTGTGTAGCTAAAGGTTTTGTCAATTTTGTTAATTTTTTCAAATAGATGATTTTTGCTTTGTGTTGATTTATTTTTCTATTTTTTCATCAGCCTTAGTTTGATTTATTATTTCCTCTGTTCTACTTGCTTTGACTTTTTCTAGTTTCTTAAGGTAGATCCTTCGGTTGTTGAGATTTTTCTTCTTTTTTGATGCACGCTGAAAGCTGTAAATTTCCATCTAAACCCTGCTTTAACTGCATCTCCTAGACTTTGATATGTTTTATTTTCATTTAATTAAGGACGTTATCAAATGTCCTTTGTGATTTCTTTGACTCATGACTATTTTTAAAATTGTTGTTTACTTTCCAAATATTTGAGGATTTCTCAGATTTATTTCTTTTGTTGATTTCCAATTCAATTCCACTGTGGTTGGTGAACATACTTTCTATGGTTACATCCATTTTAAATGTATGGAGGTTTGTCTTTTGGCCTGAAATGTTGTCCATCCTGAAGATTCACCTCGTGTGTTTGAAAAGACTGTATGCTGCTGGGTAGGATGTTCTACAGATGTCAGTTGGGTCAGGTTGGTGATGGTGTCATTCTGATTGTCTGTATCTGCTGATTTCTTGTGTCTAGTTTTCTCAGTTACTGAAGGTGGAATATTAGAATCTTCAACTGTGACTGGTGAGCTGTCCGTCTCCCCTTGCAGTTCTGCTGAGTTTTGCTCGCTGTGTTTTGGAGCTCTTACAGGCAGGCTCGTTTCTAACTGTCGTCTCTTTCTGGGGTATGGACCTGAATGTGATTATGAGCGTGTCTCTGCCTTTGCTGTGTCTCTTGACGTCCCTTTGCCTCAGGTTAACTCGCCTGTCCTGGCTCTGATGTGGTTCCTGTTTGCACGTATTTTTCTGTCTTTTTACTTTCATCATAGTTGTATATTTGAACCTAAAGAGTAAGATTATTGGACAACATATATTTGGATCTTGCTCTTTTAATCCAGTCTGACACTTCTGCCTTTTGATTGAGCCATTTAGTCTGCTCACATGGAAAGCAGTTTTCGGTTTGACGTGGTTGCCATTTTCTGAATTGTTTTCTGCGCGTCTCGTCTTCTTCCTCCTCTGTCTCTCTCTTCATGTCAGGTAAACACTTTCAGTGCACTATTTTAGTTCCTTTGTTAACTTTTTAAACTTTATTTCTTTGTTTTCTGAGTAGTTGCTCTGGGGGTTACAGTATGCATCTTAATATGAATGGTTTCAGATTAACACTGACTTTTTTGTGGTTGTTCAGTCATTAAGTGGTGTTTGACTCGGTGACCACATGAACTGCAGCACGCCAGGCTTCCCTGTCCTTTGCCATCTCCCGTCTCCCAGAGCTTGCTCAAATCCAGGTCTATTGAGTCAGTGATGCCATCCAACCATCTCATCCTCTGTCATCTCCATCTCCTCCTGCCTTCAATCTTTCCCAGCATCAGGGTCTTTTCCAATGAGTTAGTTCTTTGCATCAAGTGGCTGAAGTATTGGAGTTTCAGCTTCAGGATCAGTCCTTCCAATGGATATTCAGGACTGATCTCCTTTAGGATGGACTGGTTGGATCTCCTCGCAGTCCAAGGGACTCGCAAGAGTCTTCTCCAACACCACAGTTCAAAAGCATCAATTCTTCTGCACTCAGCTTTCTTTGTAGTCCAACTCTCACATCCATACATGACTACTGGGAAAAAACCATAGCTTTGACTAGACAGACCTTTGTTGGCAAAGTGATGCCTCTGCTTTTTAATACGCTGTCTAGATTTGTTATAGCTTTTAATACAGACTTAACTATGGTAAGACACGGAAGCTTTACTCCAGTATAGCTCCATTTCCCCTCCCTCTTTTGTGCTAAGGCTGTCATATAAAGGACATCAGTATCTGCTAGTTATAAAAGCAATGTAGGGTTATAATTACCGCGTTATATACTCTTATATTATTAAAAGAAGTTAAGGGAATGGAAGAGAAAATAATGCATTTACAGAGTCTTTTATATTCATCCACACATTTATCGTGTCTGGCACTCCTTATCTCTTTCTGTGGATTTGACTTACCCTGGACGTGACTGCCTTTCCGCCTGAAGTTCTCCTTTTAGTAAATTTCTTCTGAGTCGGGGCTGCTGGCACTGAATTCTCTCAGCCTTTGTCTATGCGTGTCTTCGGTTTGCCTTCATTTCTGAAGGATAGTTTCATGGGATGTGGACTTCTCCGTCGACATCTCCTCTTTCAGCGATCTGAGTTGGCCATTCCGCTGCCTCTCACCTCCGTAGTTTTGGCTGGGCCGTCCGCCGCTGGACGTGCTGTCTGTATCTTGCGTGTGACGAATCACTCTTCTCTTTCTGTTGTCTCTGTCTCTCAGCAGTTTGATTATGATGTGTCTAGGTGTAGATTTTTTGTTTTCATCCTTCTTGGGGTTTGTTGATCTTGCATCTTTTAGATTAATGTTTTTCATCAAATTTGGGGCATTTTTAGCTGTTATTTCTTGAAATATTTTCTTACCTCTTTCTCTTCTCTTGTCCTAGGATTTCTATCACATATATGTTGGTACCAAGCCCTTGATGTTGTCTCCCACAGATGTCTGAGGCTCACTTTATTTTCCTTATCTATTTCCTAAAAAAGGATTTATTTATTTGGATGCACCAATAAATATTTATTTAAATATTAGATCTTTCTTGCTTGCAACATGTGAGATCTTTATTGCAGCATCTGGGATCTTGTTCCCTGACTGAGGATCGAACCTGGGTCCCCTGCCTTGATAGTGCAGAGCCTCAGCCCCTGGGCCACCAGGGAAGTCCTCCTCCTCTTCCTTTTTCTCTCTGTTCTGTAGATTGGATACTTTATTTTGATCTATCTTGAGGTTCACTGATTCTTTCTTCTGCCACCTCAGATTGACTGTTGAGCCCTTCATGAGTTTTTCACTTCAGTTATTACACTTTTGAATTCCAAAATTCTGCTGAATAATTCCTCTCTCTTCATTTAGGTTCTCTGTTTTCTGAGTCCATGTCATAATATTTTCCTTTCATCTTTAAACATAATTGTCTTTTGCCCTTTTTAAACAGACTTATGATTGCTGCTTTGAAGTCTTTGCTATTCACCGCAACATTTTGTGACATTCATGACAGTTTTTATTGACTGCTTTTTATTTGAGTGTGAGTTACCTTTTTACTTGAGTGTGAGTTACCTTTTTACTGGAGTATGAGTTACCTTTTTACTTGAGTATGAGTTACCTTTTTGTCAGACTTTATTTCTCTGGGCTCCAAAATCACTGCAGATGGTGACTGCAGCCATGAAATTAAAAGACGCTTACTCCTTGGAAGGAAAGTTATGACCAACCTAGATAGCATATTCAAAAACAGAGACATTACTTTGCCAACAAAGGTCCGTCTAGTCAAGGCTATGGTTTTTCCTGTGGTCATGTATGGATGTGAGAGTTGGACTGTGAAGAAAGCTGAGTGCCAAAGAATTGATGCTTTTGAACTGTGGTGTTGGAGAAGACTCTTGAGAGTCCCTTGGACTGCAAGGAAATTCAACCAGTCCATTCCAAAGGAGATCATCCCTGGGTGTTCTTTGGAAGGAATGACGCTAAAGCTGAAACTCCAGTACTTTGGCCACCTCATGCGAAGAGTTGACTCATTGGAAAAGACTGATGCTGGGAGGGATTGGGGGCAGGAGGAGAAGGGGACGACAGAGGATGAGATGGCTGGATGGCATCACTGACTCGATGGACGTAAGTCTGAGTGAACTCTGGGAGTTGGTGATGGACAGGGAGGCCTGGCATGCTGCAATTCATGGGGTCACAAAGAGTCGGATACGACTGAGCGACTGAACTGAACTGAACTGCCTTTTCCTGCTCCTTTCCATATCTTGTAATTTTGTGTTGGAAATGGGCATTTTAGAGAACATACTGTAGCACCTCTGGATTCTGATTCCCACCCCCCACCCCCGTTTGCTAGGTTTTTTGTTTGTTTATTGGGTAACTTGCCTGGACTAAAACTTTGAAATCCTTGTCCCCTGATGTGTGATGATTGATATCTCTGCTTAGTCTGCCTTTTTTAAAAAAATGAACTCCTGGTTTCCTTTTAAATTTTGGCTTCCTAGGGATCACCTCGGTGTCTGCTTAGCTTAGTGGTCAGCCCGTGATTGGTCAGAGGTTGTGTCAGGCTTTTGCTGTCTGCTGATGGATCTGCATGTGGGTTTGGGGGCACCTTCAAGGACCAGACAGTTTCGAGTCAGTTCTGCCTTTTACTCTCTGCCAGACTCTTGCATCTCCTGCGTGTGTCCGCAGGCTCTCAGGAGCCCGGGGACGTGTGGATTTCTCGGGCTCGGTCTGCTTTCCCCCCGGCGTGCCACCCATCAGTCAGGCTTGTGTGGGGAGTTTGTCGAGCACGTCTACAGCGGTCACATTTCGTGTCTTTCTCGGTCAGGTTTCCAGCTAGTCCCCTGGCCTGTGGCTGCCCCAGCCAGGATCACAGTCTCAGCCTGGTGGCACAGCTGGCTTTCCTCTTTCACTCGCCACTGAGATCGCTGCTTACTATCGACATCACTGCTGCTGAGCGTGAGTTTTGTGCCTTCTGCTCTAAATCAAATCAGCCTCTGACGGTGAAGCTTCTGGTTTCTGTGGCCTGCGCTGTGCTGTCCTGCCAGGGTGATGTTCCAGCCGAGCTGGGAGTGGGGAGATGGGAGCAGCTCCAGGTAAGAATATCACAGATTTCCCCTGACTTATTCAGCGTTTAATCGGTTTTCCTGGATAAATGCCTTTTGGTCAGTTTCGAGGATACTGAAATGGTTATTTCTGATTTTTTTTTTTTTACTATTTTTGTAGTTCTGGGGAAAGGATTTGGCAGCCCCCTTCCGCCAGTGTGCTGAAGACCCATCTCGTGGTGCCACCTTCTAGAAACACAACTTGAAAAAACAGGCAGCTCCATGCATTATCACAAAGTGTAATCCGTTTCAGAACCAGCTAGTTCAGAAAAGAAAGCGTGACTTGCATCCCGGGATGTCCTCATGTTCTCACCTGATTGTTACCCTCTCTTTTCTCCTTAAAGGGAAACACGTTTCTGGTTTTTAATCCTATAGTTTTCCCTGTTTTTATGCTTCATATGAATGTGTGTCTATGCGTGTCACTCAGTCGTGCCTGACTCTTTGCGACCCCATGGACCGTATCTCGCCCGGCTCCTCTGTCCATGGGGGTCTCCAGGCAAGAATGCCGGAGTGGGTGGGCACGCCCTCCTCCGGGGGATCTTCCCGACCCGGGGCCTGAACTCGGGTCTCCTGCACTGCAGGCGGCTTCCTCACCGTCTGAGCCGTGAACCACGATTCGCGTTCTGAGCCCAGCTTCTTGTGCTGCGCACGCTCTCGTGAGGCCCACGGTGGACGTGCTGCACACGTCGCTTGTGGTCGCTAGTGTCCTTCTCCTTCGCCCTTTCCCACTGTTGATGGACATTTGGGTTTTCCAGTCTCCAGCGACTGTGGCCACTACTGTCAGGGACGTCCTTGCGCTCGGGCACGTGCACCGTTTCTGCTGGACAGATACTTAGCGGTGAGTGGGGTTGTGCGTGGTGCGTGCTCAGTGTGAGTAGATGCTGCGTTTTCAGAAGTGCTTCAGGCGCTTGTGCCCTCCCGAGGCCGCCCACGGTCAGTACCGGCTCAGTGCTGGCGGTTCTGCACCTTGTCAGCACTCGATACTGCCCTTTCCATTTTACCCCTGCCGAAAGGTGAGCACCTTTTCCTGTTTATTGACCAAATATCGTTCAAACCTGTTACCCATTTTTGTTGAGATTCCTGCCTTCACCTTATACACCTGTAAGAATTCTTTATATTCTTTCCTAATCCTGATTATATAGGTTCTAAGCATCTCCCCCACCCTGTGTCTTGACGTTTCCCTCTTCCGTTCGTATCTTTTAATGAGAAGTTCTTCATTTTGATGTAGTAGTCCACGTTTTCCTTCAGAGTTAGTGCTTTTTGTTAGCTTGAAGCAAAATCTTTTCTCACTTCAGGTTTCTGAAGAGGCTCCTCTAGATGCTTTATTGTTTTACATTTGAATTGAGACTTCTAGTCCATCTGGAATTAATTTTTTATTCTATGGTGTGAGGTAGGGATTCAGTTCCATTTCTTTTCATATATATTAATCCAGTTGATCTTACACCTTTTATTAAAAACACCCCATTTCAATGCATTATTTCATCCATTTTAAGTTTAGCTTTTGTATTTTGAGATCCATTGTAGATCCCATGCAATCATGATAAATAATTCAGAGATATCTCGGTACCTTTTATCCATTTCTCCTCAGGAGTAACATCTTGCAAAACTATATGACAACTGGGATATCGACAGTGATACAGTCCAGACGCAGCACATTCGCATCGACACAGAAATCCTTACCGCTTTTTATAGCCACATGCTGCCGCTCCTGCTGCTAAGTCGCTTCAGTCGTGTCCGACTCTGTGCGACCCCAGAGACGGCAGCCCACCAGGCTCCCCCGTCCCTGGGATTCTCCAGGCAAGAGTACTGGAGTGGGGTGCCATTGCCTTCTCCATATAGCCACATAGCCACACTCAGCTCCCTCCCCCAGACCTCGTCTCCGACCCCGGCAAACTCGAATCTGTTCTCCATTTGTATGATTGTGTCTTCTCAGAGACTGTGTAAGTGGAATCACATGCTTTGTAACTTTCGGGGGCTGGCTTTGTTTTCACTTAGCAAAATTTCCTGGAGGTTCATCCAAGTTTTGTTTGACGAAAGCCCGTTGTTTTTGTAGCTGAGTAACGACATTGTGTGTTAACTGCTCCCTCTACAGGCGCCCCGTGTGTGTTAATTACGCCCGTGAGCGTGCTGGCCAGCACGAGCACAGTCCCGAGGCTGTGCAGGGTCTTGTTCTCTGTTCCGTTCGTATGATACGTCCGGGGTCTGACAGTACAAATGGACAAGGGAACCAGAGGGTCAAGGGACACATGGGGAAGAAGACCACTTCCCAGCGTGGACCCCACAGGTGTGGGCTGCTGAGGGATCATGCGTATGTTTCTGGGTGTTTGGTATAATTTGGGGGTTTCAGATTGTCCTGTTGCCTGGGATCTGCAGAGGTCTCCTCTGGGTAGGTTTAGTCCACCTTGGCTGGAACCCTTGGGAAGCTGTGGAATCGGTGGCGAGGGCAGAACATGTCTTGTCCCTTTATTTTTCCTCCTTTTGGCACATCCTCCAACCACGTTGTCCACTGATAGCCGCTGCTCTCAGCACGGCCCGTTGTGAAGCCTCTGCGGTCATCTGTCTGTCGCAGATGGGGGGTCTGAGGTTCTTGAGCTGGTTCACGTGGTCCCTGAAGCGGGGCCAGTGGTGAAGGCCTCTGGCCCCTTAAGCTTTTGGTTGTCTCCAGGAACCCTCGTGTGGAGACAGAAGCCCTTCCTCAAGCTGACAGGGATCAGAGCCGATGCCGGTGACAGGATGGGGACTCCTGGAGCTGTTTGAGTAGCTCGCATCCTGGAGAGGACACGGGTCAGGATTCGGGGACCGGGGCTCTAGCCCTGGCCCAGGACTGTCTGACTTACTCTTCATAAATGGATGCGTAGATGGCTGAGGTGGTGGGGTCTGTAGATGGATGTGATTGGATGATGAATAAAATGGATGGAGGATGGATAAAGAAACTGGATGGATGATGGAATGGACAGATGGGTGGATGAATGGTGGGTGAATAAACTGGATGGAGGATGAGATGATAGATGGATGAATGGTGGATGAGTAAACTGGATGGATGATGAGATGGACGGATGGATGAGTGGACGGATGTGTGAGGAATGAAGGAAGGAAGGGTGGATGATGAACAGGTGAATGGATGGCTGAAAGAGGAGTGGAGGATGGATGAATTGCTGATGGTGGGTGAATGGATGATGGGTAGATACAGCTACAAGGACTGAAGAGAGACAGTGTCAGTATGGACAGAGGTTTGGAATAAATGGGAGTGTAGACGGCCCCTGGCTCAGAGACAAATTGCACCCGACTGCAGCTGGGGATCCCGAGGGCCAGGGAAGTGGCTGGGGCGAGCTCACAGAGGTGGGTAGTTGCAGAGCTGAGGCTTGAACCCCAGTCTGCCTGAGTCCACTTTCAGGCCTCCTGCCAGCCCTTTCCCCCTAGAGAGGCAGGGATAACCAAGGGGTCCGGCCACCTCACACAGACGCCAGCAGTGGTCCTGGCAGACGGGGCAGCTGGCGCCCTCCTGGCGTATGCAGTGGGCCCAGGGGTCTGGGGTCTCCACCCACCGCTGCCCCTTGAATGGCCCTACAGGTCCTCATCCCTTAACCCGAGGTGGGTGAGACCTCGAGGTCGCTGTTCAGGGACTCGTGGCCCCTCCGCCAGTCTCCCCTCTGTGAGGTGGGGCAGGGTCAGGGTGCCCTGCACGAAGGCTGCGCTGGGCTGAGGCCCCACTGCCCAGCCTTGTCCGTGCCGCCTCAGCGCCCCTGGGGCTGGCTGCTGGAGTTGTTTTCCGTGGACCCAAGGTGGCAGCAAGAGCCGGGGTGTTGTAGAGTCCATGTGGGTGCCGGCCTCCCTGAGCAGCTGTCTTGCCCCTCACCCAGGATGTCACTCGGCTACATCTGGAGGCTGGGCCAGGGAGCCCGGGAAATGTTCAACTTTGAAAAATGGACCTTCACAGCTCATTAGGCGTCCATCGCGTGGCCGGGTGCCTCGGGCGGCTGGGAGGAGGAGGACGGTGTGGCATGAAATCACCAGGGTATTTAAAGGCCGCTCTGCATCCCTGACCAGCGCCTCTAGCTGCCCAGCGCAGCACTGCCTGGCCAGCCAGGTGTTCAGGACAACAGCGTGGCTGGCAGGGTGGCGCCCAGGCTGTGTGCAGCAACGTAATCCCGGCCAGACCCTCCTGGTGGCTTCTGTCTCCTGGCAGCCACTTCTGACGCGGGGCCTGTTTCTCCACCTGCCCCGTGACCAGTGGGCTGAGCGGAAGCCGGAGTGACCGGGAGGATGGTTAGGAGCCGTCGTGAGGCCTGGGGGAGGGGCTGTGGCACCCATGTCCCCCAACCCCCACCCGGGTGCTGCAGCCAAACCCCACCCCCCAGGGCTGCTCACTGGGGCCTGGACAGCTCTGTCCAGCCTGCCTGCCTGCGGCTGGGCCGGCAGAGGACCCTCGTGGACCCGTCAGAGGCTGCAGGGCCAGGCCGGGCTGCTCGCTTTATCCGGGCAGAGGCCCCCTCTCTGGCCTCACACCTGCTGGCCATCCTGCCTGGTGGAGGGGCTTCTCTCTCCTCGGCCTGGCCACCAGGGCCTTGATGCCCATGGGGCCAGACAGGGAGCCGGGCGGGGTGGCCAGGAGGGGCCCGTGACATCGGCAGAGGCCGGGCTGCCACGCAATGCTCTCAGTGTGGAGACCTGCTCTCCTGCACCCTGCTGTCTGCGGGAGATGCGGGGTCATAGATGGGAGGCACTGGGCTGGACTGCAGCTGGGGGTGGTGGGGGGAGAGGCAGGGCCAGGACATCCCAGCACAACCTGCCGGACTGTCCGAGGGCTCTGTGACCTTGGGCGAGCTCCCCTTGTCTCTGCCTCATTTCTAGTTGGAAGCTGAGGGAAGCTTCCGGAATCCCCACCTCGAGAGCTGAATGAAAGGAGGCAGTAAAAGAAGATGCCTGCTTCCCGCCTGACCACGTGCTGGGCCGTGGGGGTCAGGGATCAAGGTCCAGGGGAGGCCCAGTTGGGCCGCCTGCGCCCCTGGATAGGCACATGCCATGCACAGCCTGTATCTACCCCGAATATGGGCCCACCTCTAGGTTAAAACATGCAGGTGTGTGTGTGTGCAAGCGTGCACACACATGTGGATGGTGTGTGCATACCTGCAGACTTGTCTTTGTGCCCAGCTCCTGTGGATACCTCGGGGGTGCCCACGGCCCCACCTGAACATGCTCCCCGCACCGGCTCGTCCCCTTGGCACCCCCGGGCATGGAGCGGGTGTCTGGGAGACCTGGATTGGTGCCGACAGGTGGGTGCATGTGGTGGGGTCCCCAGGGGCGCTGGTCCCATCAGAGCCCCGGGGTGGGGGCTCCCGGAAGATGGGGAAGTGCTTCCCTCTTCCCAGGAAACGCCCCCCCCCAGAGCAGGAGTAGGTGGGAAGCTTCCGGAAGCCCCCGTCTGGCTGTGATTCATGCAGGATGTGCTGGGGCCTTCACAGCTGAACAGCGCCCTGCCCCCAGGGGTGCCGGACGCAGCGGGGAGGCCTCTGGAAGTCCTGGGCTCCTGGACTGCTCCTGCCTTCTGAGAGGGGAACCAGGGCCGAGGACAGCCTTGGCCGGGGCCCCCCCGCCGCCCCTGGGCAGACGTGGCCCCGCCGCCCTCTGTCTGGAAGGAGTGGGACTCGGAGCGCCCTCGCCCTGCGCCGTGCTCGGCCTGTCGGCCAAATGGCTCCCTGTGTCCTGTGCCGTGTGGCCGGGCATCGGAGCGCGCTCCCTGCGTCCTGTGCTGTGTGGCTGGGCACCTGAGCGCGGCCTTTGCCGCAAGACCAGGCAGGCCCAGCCCCGCTCCTCCCGTTGCCCGCCCGTGAAGTCATCGGCTCAGCTGGCAGGGTTCCCATGGCAACAGAAGTGACGTCACAAGGGCCTGGGAGGATGGAGGGGGTGGGTGAGGACAGAGGAGGGGATTTCTGGCTTCTCAGTCACCCCCAGGCACTGCTGCGGGGACGAAAGGGGGCTGGAGTGCCCTCCACCGCTTGGAGAAAGGAAAGCTCCTCCCTCAGGGGGGTGCCCCACACCCGCTGCCCAGGTGTGGGGATTCTAGCAGCCGTGAGGGCAAAGACCCAGGCTCAGAAGGCATCACGGCCCCTCCGCCTCGGCAGCCGTGCTCTGCCAGACTGGACCTGAGGTCCTCCAACCACACACCTCACCTGGAGCCTGTCTGGTCCCGTGAGACCATGGGCAGGTGCCCCTGCCTGGTGGGGGTGGGAACCAGACTTGAGTTTCTGGGTCTCATAGGAACTAGCCTGAGATGCTCTGCAGAAGAAAACAAACGCTTTCTGTTAACGGGTGGTGGGCGCCCTGGGAGGCCCTGTGTCCTGACCCCCTGGCTGCCCGTCAACGCGGGGCAAGGCTGCTGCCCTCTGCCTGGCCGCAGGTGTGGGGGCCTCCTGCCTGTTGGGGCCAGACGCAGCCTCCTGTTCCACCTGGGGCTGTTGGGGACCCCTCGCCCGACTTTCTGCCTCTGTGCCCGTCACTGCTCACGTGGCATCATAAACGATGCAGGGCACGCTGCTGCTCGGCCGTGCAGTCCTGCACGCACTCGGTGTTGGGGGAGGAATTGGCCCCCCGACCTGGAACCTGCTCCCCCCACAGCCCGGCCAGGACCGTGACGACTCTGCCTGCCCTCGTGATGCTCCTGCTGGCCCGGGCGCTGGTGCCCTCGTGATGTCCACATGATGCTCCTGCTGGCCCGGGCGCTGGTGCCCTCGTGATGTCCACATGATGCTCCTGCTGGCCCGGGTGCTGGACACCTTCATCCCTTCGATGCCTGAGAACCAGCCTTAGTCCAGAGCGACGAGGACCCACCTCCGCGACTCCACTCCGCCTGCTCCCTTGCCAGCCTGCGCCCTCCCCCTTGCGCCAACCCTGGGGCCAGGCAGGGGGAGGCCGGAGGCAGAGGAGCCGGCAGAGCCCTCACTCTGAAAACCTGGCTGGGTGTAGGCGTCCCTGATTCCCGATCACAGGTTCACTCGGCGGGTCTTGTGGGCCCCCCGCCCCGCCCCAGGCCTGGGGAGACCAGTCCTTCCCTTGTCAGATGTGCCCCTGTGCAGTGCGTGCCGCGTGCTTGGCCTGTCCTGGGGGCAGCGTGTGCCACGTGCTTGGCCTGTCCTGGTGTAGCTGCCAGGGCACAGGAGGCACACACAGTCCCTGCTCACGTGGGGCTGACGTCAGTGTGGGTGGCCTGCAGACACAGAGAAGTGAGGAAAAGGCTGGAGGAAGGGCCCTGTGGATGTGGCCTGGGGCGGTCCGTGGCTCCCTCTGCGTGAGCACGCTGGGGAGGCTTTCTGGAGGAGGCAGCGTTGAGCCCTGGTCCAGGCCAGGGTCCAAGTCCCCCACCCCCCCATCTGCCTTGAGATCTGGGAGAAGCCCCTTCCCTCTCTGGTCGGGGCTTCCCGGCAGGCATGTGGACATCCGGGGAGATGGGGTGTCAGAGAGTTTGCTGTGAGTGGGGGTGGGGTGAGAGGATGGGGTGCTGGTGGTCCTGGGGAGGGGGAGCCCCCGCCCTCTGGCAGGACAGATGCCGCTCAGGCTCTGAAGGGGGCGGCTGGAAGGGTCTCCTGCCCATGTCCACTCATAGAGGCGCAGACCAGCCTGGGGCCTCGGCCTGGCGAGGACAGCAGCCCCTTCTGCCCATCTGCCCCGCTGGGGTTGTCTGGGCGGTGGGGGGTGCACAGACTAGGAGACCATCGCGGCCTCGCCGGGCCCCACCCGCCTGTCTGCTGGGCTGTGCATCCCGTCCATGGGCCCGCGGAGGCGGGGCTCTGGCGGGAGTGTTTGGGGTCGGGTTCCTGCCCAATGCCTGCCCACTGGCCGTGGGGCCCCGAAACTATGTTCTCACCTGTCAGAAGGGCTCCCGGCAGGCGGAGGACAGCTCACCACGGGCGCATTTATTTCCCCTTTGATTTCCAGCCCTTTCAAGAATCTGCCTATCCCCCCCCCTCCATATTCTTCTTGGAACGTGTCTTTTTTCTCCTTTTATCAGCGTCGCCGTTGTGAACGGGGAAGGTGTGTGTCATCGTTGGCAGATGGGCCCGAGCAAGTGTTGGCCGGGCGGGAGCGTGCGGGCCTCCCTGCTGGGGCCCTCGGGGAGGGAGGTGCCCGTCCCAGGCTGCCCGGCAGCGGGGGTGAAGGGGCCTCCTGGCAGGCTGCGCTGAGCCTCAGGGCTCACCTGCCGCCTGGGTCCCGAACTGGGGCCACCTGCCCAGGTCGAGTGAAGAGAGGATGAGGCCTGGTAAGCCAGCACCCGTGGTTGCTCACTGCGCCCGCTCAGCGCTCAGCTGGCTGGGTGGCTGGGGGCTGGGGTCCTGGACCACCTGGAGGCAGGAGCCAGAGTCGCTGGACCAATGGCGGAGGGTGTGGGGGTCCGGCTGCTTTTCTGGCCTGTTTCTAAGGAGGGTTTTCTGGAGCCCCCAGGACAGTGACAGGCTCTTCTGGGGATCTCACTTCTGTCTCGATGTACTTTTAACCTTGCAGCTACGGTGGAACAGCTTACCACGTTTAGCCAGTGAGTCTGAGGGCACCTCAGCCATCGTTTCAGGCAGACAAGCACGTTTGAAGCCTCATTCTCATATTTCTAATAAGCACTTATCAAATTTACAGCTCTTGCAGACGACTCATCAGGCTCCTGCCTCCCCTTTGCTGCGTTTTTCTTCCCTGCTTCGCACCCTCTGAGCTGGCTCTGCCTTTGCTCAGCAGATGAGTGCGGCAGCCCCTGTCGGCCGAGGGGTGGCGGGGCTGTGGCTGCAGCTGTGTGGGGGTCCCGGGCACGTTGGCGTCAGCCCTGCGTTCTCCCAGCATCGAAGCGTCAGGCCCTCCTGGATCGCAAAACGTTAATCAGCACCAACGCTTGTTTTTTCTTGCCTGGCATTTTAATAAATGTAATAGTGTATTATTTCCCAGTTATTTTTTTATGTCTGAAGATAACTATTTTCTTCTCTAAAGCAAGTTAGGAAAATGCTCAAAGGAGAAAAGAACTGTGGTTCCACCTGGAGAATGGCCTTCTGGGCTTTCCTTCACGTGAGGATGAGAGTTTGTTAGAGTGTTGGTATCAGTCACCCTTAAAAAAAAGCACAACAAACTGAAGTGTAACTCACCTGAGAGACGCGCGCACAGGCCCCAGGGTACTGTTTACTGAATTTTTCATAAAGTGTAACCAGCACCTCTGTCAAGAGGCAGAACCCACCAGCTCCTGGACGTCACCTCTTGGCCTTTCAGGGGTCATGCCCTGCCCAAGGGTGACGACAGTCTTGGCTTCTAGCGGCGTCGTGTTGACGGAGTTTCCTGGTGACTCAGTGGTAAAGAACCCGCCTGCCAATGCAGGAGAGTTGGATTTGACCCCTGGGTCGGAAAGATCCCCCGGAGTAGGAAGTGGCAACACACTCCAGTATTCTTGCCTGGGAAGTCCATGGATAGAAGGGCGGGCGGGCTGCAGTCCGTGGATACGGGGGCCCGGCGGGCTGCAGTCCATGGGGTTGCAGAGCCGGGCACGACTTAGTGACTAAACAACAAGCGTAGTTCTGTCTTGTTTTCACACATTGTGTGAATGGAGTCACAGGTAACACGCTCCTCGCGCCTGGCTTCTTTTGTCACACGCTGCACTCGTGAGAAACGCGTTCCTGCTGGCCGTGATGGCCCCTCCGTCCTCGCTGCCGAGTGGCGCTCCCGGGTGTGCGGACGCCCCGGTCTGTCGGTCCCTCTGGCACTGACCAGTGTTGTTTCCAGCGTGGCTGCTCTGAGCCGTGTTGCTAAGGACACCCTTGCACGTGAGTTTTGCGGGAGTGTGTTCATGTTCTGTCCGTCTGGGAGTGGACTTGCTGGCTCTGATCAGTCACAGATCTTGAGCGGTTTCCAAGCTGCAAACTTCTCATCAGCATTATTGAAATGATGGTGCAGTGTTTGGAGAGAGTGCCCTGTAACTGATTCACAGTCCTCCTCAGATCCTCCTTACATGGTTTCCAGTTTTTTCTCTTCTATATTAAGAGGCAGTGGAGATCTTTGGCTCAGTTCCTCTTTGGGATTATTTCTTTATGATAGGTTCTTGGGAGGAAGACAGTTGGCCCAAAGGCTGGACTTTCCTCCCCCACTCCCGGGACTTTTTCAGATTGTCAGATGGGCTTTCCAGGTGGCTCATTGGTAAAGGGCTTCCTTGGAGCGCAGATGGTAAAGAATCTGCCTGCGATGTGGGAGACCCAGGGTCGATCCCTCAGTCGGGAAGATCCCCTGGAGAAGGGAATGGAAACCCACTCCGGTGTTCTTGCCTGGAGAATCCCAGGGATGGGGGAGCCCAGTGGGCTACAGTCCCCGGGGTCACAGTCGGGTACGACGGAGTGACTGTCACTGTCTTGATAAAAGAGTCTGCCTGCCAATGCAGGAGACGGCGGTTCGATCCCTGGGTTGAGAAGATCCCCTTGAGGAGGTCATGGCAACCCACTCTGGTGTTCTTGCCTGGAGAATCCCGTGGACAGAGGATCCTGGCGGGCTACAGTGCATGGGGTTGCAGAGTCGGACAGGACTGAGTGACTGAGCATGCACACGTGCTCGCAGTGGGTAGCGTGTACAGAAGAACACCGAAATCATGTAGGAACACGGAAAGGATGACCACTGTGTGGACGCTGCCCGGCCGCAGTCAGGGCTGAGAGACTGCGATGGAACTTCGCCAGCCCCGGGAGCCCTTCCAAGAGCTTTTCTGTGATGCAGCCCTCTTGCCATTCCCACACACAGACGGTACGTTCTGGGATGGCCTGTGTTTGTGTACTTTACATAAATGTGACCCACGCATCCATCGGAGAAGGCGATGGCACCCCACTCCAGTACTCTTGCCTGGAAAATCCCAGGGACGGAGGAGCCTGGTGGGCTTGTGGTCCATGGGGTCGCTAAGAGTCAGACACGACTTAGCAACTTCACTTTCATTTTTCACTTTCATGCATTGGAGAAGGAAATGGCAACCCACTCCAGTGTTCTTGCCTGGAGAATCCCAGGGACGGGGTAGCCTGGTGGGCTGCCGTCTCTGGGGTCGCACAGAGTCGGACACGACTGAAGCGACTTAGCAGCAGCAGCAGCAGCATGCATCCATAGCCTTTGTGACTGCATTCTTTTGGTCAGCAGTACTTGGAGTCGATTTATCCGTTCATCACGGGTGGCTTTTCATTGCTGCAGAGCAGTCCCTTTCAAGGCCTGGATCAGACTGGTTCCTGCTCTGGGGCTGTGATAAACCTCTGTGTGCGTCTTTGGTTGTGAGTGCCGCAGTCTGAGCTTTCCACCTGGGGTGGGGGTCTCTGCTCTCGGAATGTACAGGCGTGCATCAGTCTCCTCCTCGGTGTGATGGTGAAACAGCCCCCAGAGCAGAGGATGTCTTCCTGTTTCACCATGTCCCCAACACAACACTCCTGAGACTTCTGAAGCTTTTCTGTCTCCATAAATAATGAAGTTGAGCATCATTTATGGTTTGATGTTTTTGGAGCCATTTGGATGTCCTCATTTGGGAAATGCCTTTTCAAGACCTCTCTCCATTCTCTATATTACTGAGTTGCCTGTATTTTCCTCTTGAATTTGTAGGAGTTGTCCATAGATTCGGGATAAAATGGCCTTTCCTCAGAGTAGATTGTTGTTCTTGTTGTTCAGTCGCTAAGTCGCGTCTGATTCTCTGCGACTCCAGGGACTGCAGCCCGCCAGGCTCCTCTGTCCATGGGATTGCGCAGGCAAGAATACTGCAGTGGGTTGCCATGCCCTCCTCCAGGGGATCTTCCTGACCCAGGGGTCGAACCCACATCTCCTGCATTGGCAGGTAGATTCTTTACCACTGAGCCACCAGGGAAGCCCCAGGAACTCTTCACTTTTGTGGAGTAAAGTTTATCAATGTGCTCTCGTGTGTCCACGGGGAGGAGGCCTTCCTGGCTTCCAGGTTGTCCATGCATTTCTCTGTTACCTCTTTAGATATATAGTTCTTCTTTTCTCATCAAGGTCTGTAGTCAACCTGGAATTGATTTTTCATGTGGTGTGAGGTAGTGGTCTGATTTCATTTTCCTCCCAGATATCTGATTTCTTGATTTACTGGTCTCCTTTGTCATAACAAGGGCTGGCTCCTCGTTCAGGGGGTGAGCTTCCTGTTTTGATCCATGGGTTCATTTTCTGATCTCGTACCATGAACACACTGAGTTTCTGTGGTTGTGTAATAAACTATCTGATGAGTAATTCGCAGTCCCCCACCCCCCCTCCACTCCACCTTGTTCTTATTTAGGGCCATTCTAGGCCCTTGGCTCTTCCATGTAAATTTCAGAGTCAGCTCGTCAGGTTCCACAAAAAGAAAAAAATTTCCAGGATTTTGATTGTGATTGCGTAGAATCTGTGGATCAATTTGCAGTGTTGAATTTTAATAAGCGTTCATGTTCTGCTTACTACAGATGTATAGAAATTCACTTTACGTTTGAATATGGATTTTATGTCTAGCGCTCTAAGTTCCGTCATCCATCACTGCGTTTATACATTCTTCGGGATTATTTTTATGTAACACCTGTGAATAACTGGAGTTGTTTCTCCCTTTCTGAGTCGCATCACTTCAATTTCTTTTTCTGGCCGTATTGCAATGGCTGAACCCGCTAGTGTTGAACAGAAGCGGTGGTGGCAGCATCCGCGTGCTGTCCTTGGTCTCAGAGGGAAAGTTCCAGCTTCACCATTAAGCCTCTCGTCTGCTATCAGCTATGCACACTTTGGAAGCTTTTTATCTGTATTCCCAAATGACTTTCCAAAAAAATTGTGCCGGTTTCACCCTAACCTTAGCAGTACTTTTCTTTAGTTGCCTTTTTTTTTTGGTGGTGGTTTTTAGATCACTGTTTATTTGATGAGCCTATATGGCGTCTCAGTGTAATTTTAAAAATTTGCATTTCCCTAATTATGCAAGAAGTTGAACACGGCCTCGTCTGTTTGTTAACCAACTGTGTGTTCCCCTTTGTGTCTTTGTTTATGCGTTTGTTAGTGGTTCCCTAATCAATTTGAATTCTTTACATGATGAAGTTATCATTTGTCACACTGGCTGTAAATAGTTTTCCCTGTATGTTGTACATCTTACTTTTTTTTTAATGTTCTTTTACCTTATATTTATATGGTCAGATCTGTCTCTCTCTCCTTGTACAATTTATTCCATCCCTCCAGAGCTTGGAAAGCCTGTCTCTCTCCTGAGGCCTGCTAAGTATTGGATTCTGTTTTCATCCAGTGTTTTTCTATGCTGTAATATTTCATATTTAACTGTTTACTCCATCTGGAATTTGTGGGGCTGTGGGGTGTGAAGTGAGGAGTTAATTGCTGCTCGCAGTTAACGGGGAAGGGGCCTCATTTGCACTTCCAAGCCTGGGGCCCCGGCTTCCCTTAGGCAGGGCTGAGTGGGAAGAGATTAAAGGGGGGAGGGGAGGTGGTGTGTCTGCAGCCAGCCTGGGAGCTGTAATTACCGCGTCCCTGGCTGCCACTGCCCGACTTTGAGTCAGAAGCAAAGAGCTGTCAGGCCGGCTGAGGAGCGTCCTGGGTGATCCCAGGCCCGTCTGTCGCTGGGACTGAGTCTCCCCGACTGCAGAGGAGTGGCATTGATGCCCCTGTCCTGTGGTGCCCTCACAGGAGCCAGTCCTGCAGAAAGTGGGGGCGGGCGTGGGGCAGGCAGTCAGGCCGGCTGGGCACAGGTCCCGGTTCCCGTGTGTGGACTGACTCCTCTGAGCCTTGGTTTCTCTTTCTGGAGGCCAGGGTCATCGAGGTGCCCGCCCGGCAGGGTCATGTCTCTGCTGTTGTGGTCACTATTCAGGGACCCCAGCTCTGATGGGCCGGGTACACCCCTTCCCCTTCCTCAGTGCCCCAGATTGACTGGGTGGCCGGCACGCAGAGCCCCGTGTCTGCTTCCTGACCCAGGGAGTGGGTCTGGGGAGCGCCGCCCGGCAGGGATCCGCTGCCTCCCCAGCCCTGTCCGCCCTGCGGGGGCCCCCTCCCGCCCCTCTGCCTCCTGACTTGCCCTCCACTGGAAACCAGCCACACTGCACTGTGGACCCAACAGAGCAAGGAGAAGCCACCCGGCTCCCTTCATGGGTCCCCAGCCTGGGATGAGCCCAGGGACCCATCTGGAGCCTTGCGGGGGGGGTCTGCCATCTGTCCAGCTCAGTGGGCAGTGGAGGGAGGTGGGGTGCTGAGGAATGGAGCACTCCCTGGAGCCCCCCAGAGGCAGGAGGGAGCTGAGACAGTGTGGGGCACCCCTGCCCCCTGGACACCCCAGGAGGGCACCGCCCACAGCAGCTGCCAGGGAGGGGCCTGGGCAGCTCAGTTCACCCCCTTCCCCCACCCGCCGCCAGCCCCATCCCCCAGCCCTCGAGTCCCCTCTGAGTCGGGGGTCCCTGCTGCCCTCCGTCCTGCCCTCTCTGTGGGGTTGGCACCAGGATGGCGCCCTTCCCCGGCCCCTGGCACAGCAGGTGCGCAGACTGCAGGGGCCTGGGGTGGCAGCGCCCACGGCTGAGCCTGCCACGTGCCAGGCCCGGCGAGGCGGAGAGGGTGGCCGGCCTGCCAGATGCTGGGCAGTGGGGTCAGGTCGGGGTGGAGGCCTTTGTGAGGGGGAGCGCACGCCAGAGGTGGAGGAGAGGCCGTGGAGCGTCTGAGTGAGAGCTGAGCCTGAGCTCGGCGCCTCCTGGGCCCCGCTTCCCTGGCGGGGTCTGGTTCCAGACCGAGAGGCAGGCCCAGGTGGAGCAGGACGTTTCCTGCCGCCTGGAGTCCCTGCGCCCCCGCCCCATGGGGGGTGCGGGCTGGAGGGGAGGGCCTGGGGGGGACGGTGCAGCTGCGGGAGGCGGGCTGCTGGCATCAGCAGGAGCCCCTCCTCCCCTCCCCAACAATCATGGCAGAAAATATGCAAATGGTATAATTACTGGTATTTGTTTTGCTGATATAAGTGCTTGAAATGCAAATGTCAAGTTTGGGCCTTTCCTCTGTCCCACCCTCACCCGGACTGACGTCTGCGGGGGGGAGGGGGGCGGGGGGGGGGGAGGGGCGGCACGCGGCTTCATCCATGGAGGAGGGTTGGGGACCCTGCCCCCCACTGTCCACCTCTGCTGCCAGAGGGGCATCCAGACGCGGTGGGCTGCCGGGCCCCCACCCGACCGTGTGCACGGCGCTCCTCGGAAGGGAGGCCTCGGGCACCCCCACCTTGTGGCCTGGGGCCTGTCGGTCGGCCCCCAGCCCCAGGTCACCTGTCCGAGGGGTGAACCACAGCCGCGAGGCCCCCGGGGCAGCTGAGGGAGGTTTGTGGTCCGCTCTCCAACCTGAGAAGCCTGGCACAGGTCAGTTGCGGTAAACCGGAGACTCAGAGTCCCTGGGAGGCCTTTGGGGCCCCTGGTGAACCCCCAGCTTCTGTGTGTGTGCCTGCCCGGGGAGGGGCAGGGGGATTGTCACCTTCAACCCCTCCAACCTAGGGGGTCTCTGGGGCTTTGGGGGCCCTGAGGCCTGTGGGTTCAGACCAGCCTGGGTGGTGGCCAGCGAGGGCTGGTCACCGTCATCCCGGTAGTTTGGAGGGCGAGCTGAAGCTTGTCGAGGTCACCTGGGTCAGCGTGTGTCCATTGGACGCCCACTTCCCTCCCCCCCCCCACCGCAACCCTGGTCTCCCCCCCGGGCTGCGCCCCTCGAGCCCGCACCCTCAGTCACTGGCCTCACCTGAGCTCCTCCCGTGAGTCCAGCATCTCTGGGCTGTTCAGGCCAGTGGATTTCCAGTAGCTGCACAAGTGCCGTCTTAAAACTGGAATGGGCACAGCCCCAGAGAGGCCTCCCGCCGGCCCCTAGTGTGGTCAGAGGCGGGGGGGGGGGGGGGGGGGGGTGGGCCGCCGGGTCCCCTGTGGTGCGCGTGGTGGGACGCTGGCTGGGGCTGAGTTGCAGTGACGTGCGGTGTGTGTGGGCACACGCGGGCCTGGGAGGGTGTGCCTGCGCGTGCAGCCGTGGGACCTGTGGGTCTGCAGGCGATGCCAGTGGAGCGTTGTGAACGGCCTGCTTCTCCTCACATGCCTGTGAGCCGGGCCCGCTCCGCCCTGGCCAGCTGTGCCGGACGTCTGAGGGCGGCTGGAAGCCCTGCCCTAGCAGGGTGGGGGTCCCCGGCTTTCCAAGTCTGTAGTCAGGACTGGGTATACAGCAGGCACTCAGCACGCGTGCCTTCCTGCTTCTCTGGGGCCTAGTGGGCGAGGCAGCCCCTCTGCCTGCTCCGGGCAGCTGGAAGGCTGACCTGGGGTGGTCAGGGTCCCCAGGACCTGGGAGAGGAGAGCGGAGGCCGCGTGGGGTGGGCAGAGGCTGTGGGTGGGAGCGGCTCTGGCCTCCTGCCCCTGGTCCCCAGGCTTCAGCTCGGCCAGGAAGCCTCCTGGGAGCTTCTGAGCCCCCTCATTCTATTTTTATTCCAATTACCTTTTCCTAGGCAGGTTCAGCCTCATTAGCATATTCAAATGCATCCATTATTATTTCAATTAGCTGTTAAGTAATTAAGTCTAATTGATGAGCATTCCCCCCACTTCCCCACATATTTTTTGGTTATTTACATCCGCTCCTAACCAACAATTTTAGGTAATTACACGCCACTCACTCGTCTATTTGCACACACTCGAGCACGACAGGCGCCCTCCCCCCAGCCCCGGAGCCTGGGGGGCTTCCAGCGGGGGTGGGGGCTTCAGGCTGACAGCCTGGGGACCCCCTCGGCTCTTGCCCAGGCCCTCCTGAGGGTCACTGCCAGGCTTCCAGGGGCTAAAGGTGTCCCGGGGCCCCCCTTACTCCCAGAAACGAGTTGTCCCAAAGACAGCACCTCCTCTGGGCAGCCCCTTAGCCCCCCAACCAGGTGGAACATTCAGGCCTTCAGTCAGAAAGGCTGAGAGCGAGGGCCCGGCTCCTCACGGCGTCTCCACTGTGTGACCCCTCCCTGAAGGCGCCCCTTGCCTCAGTTTCCCTGCCTGCAAAGAGGGATCCAGAGACTGTGGAGTGAGGGCTCACGAGGCCCGGGAGGGCGCTCAGGGTCCAGGGAGCTGGTGGATGACCGCTCACAGCTGGTGGGCAAGTGCGAGGCTCAGGCTGTAAACTGACTTCCTGAGCATCAGCCAGAGCCTGGCGTGGGCCTAAGGCTTCTGTTTGGGGGCCCCTGCCCCGCATCTGGGCCACCGCACGGTGGAGCGGGCTGGAGCCCCAGCAGCGACCAGAGGCCCAGCCGGTCTGAACTCGGGAGTTCTGTCGTCTCTGTTTCTGGGTCGGCCCTGCCCTCTGCCCTCCTCCAGTACCAGAAGCCCCAGCCTTTCTCTCCCGTGATCCACGTGCAGGCACGCCCAGGGTGGAGGCTTCTGTGTGCCTGGCCGGCAGGGTCTTCCAAATGTCCCCACGTACTTCTTACCTCCGCTCTCTCTGTCTCCACACAGCAGGAGCTGCCAGAGACCCTGTGTCCTGCCTGGACCCCCATCTGTCTGTGTGTCCTGGAATGAGGAGGTGATGCCCACGACCCTCACAGGGAGGAATCCACCCACCTGGGCTCCACAGACAGTCCAGCTCACCGGCGGGCCCTGAGCTGAAGGTAAGGGCCACCTCGCCTCGTGGGCCATCTGGATGAGGCGGCCCTGCAACCCGGAGGCAGGGGTGCTGGGTCGTGGGCGGGCCTCCAGTCCTCCGTGAGACCTGCTCTCCGACAGAAGCAGATGGCCTTCAGGGTCTGACTCGCGTGCAGTGGTAACGCCCGCCCCGAGGGGAGATGGCCAAGGCTTCAGGGCCCCTCGGGCCCGAGGGGAGACGCTCGGGGCTTTAGGAGACCAGGGGATGGCGCTCCGGCCTGTCACGTCCTCCCCAACGGGGCACCAGTGCCCTGTGGGTCAAAGGAGGTCTTGTCTTCTCCCGCTTTGTGGGAACAGATACAGCGTTGGGTTGGAGCGTGCACTGCCGTGCCCGCCGTGAGGCTGGTGTGTGCAGACATGCCTCGTGTCTGCTTAAAGACAGGCTCTTTATCCTGACGGTGGATGCTGGACTGAGCACCCCAGTGAGTGAGGGGGTCGGAGCTGCCCGGCCGTGGCCAGGGGTTCAGTGACCGCTGTGCCATGTCTGCTGGGCGCCTCGTTCCAGCTGAAAAGCAGCCGGACAGGCTGTCTTCCGTCGGCTCAGAAGTCGCAGATGCGCCCTCTTTGGGTGGTGTCTTGGTTTCTCGGGCCACGGGCGCTTCCCGGGCCTCTGACTCCGCAGCTCTGACTCGGCTCCGGGGCCTGTGCCGTGGGGCATCTGGGCCGACGGAGCTGGGCCGTTGTGCCCCTGAACCGGCAGGGGTGCTGTCCGTAAGCCGCGGCGCACTGGCCGCTAACCGCGGACTTCAGGTTTGGGGTGTTTGTAGTGGGCCGTCGCCGCCGTTTTCTGCCGTGTAGAGGATTCGCTAAGCTGAGTTTATTTCAAGTGACCGTGACCTTACGCTCTGCTGACTGTCACTGGAGATGACACGAGGCGTTGGGGAGTTTGTGAGGCTTCCTCCTCCATCACGCACTCCCCAGGCTTCTCCGTGGCTTTAGACGGAGGCCTCTGGGGGCGGCTCTGGAGGGGCGCGGAGGATGGGGACGACCCCCTGCTGGGAACTGGGGCAGCGGGCCTCTGGGCAGGCCTGGCCTGGGTGGGCATCAGCACACAGGTGCAGCGGGCTGGGCCCGGATCGTGGGGTTCAGCCCCCTGGCCACTGCTCCTTCCGTCATTCTTCAGATGGCCATCAAGTGCCTGCTGTTGGCCAGAGCTGGTCATGGGGGTGGGTGGAGACCCTGGCCCCAGTCCGGCGGGAGGGCGGCGTGAGAACGCGCAGGTAGTGCTGGGCCAAGGCCTCGACGCTTTAGCTGACAGCGTTAAGGAGGTCGGGCGGGTGGACGGGGCTCTGACCGTCACAGCCACCAGCTCCGTGTGACGGCGGTCAGCACCCGCCCCTCAGTGGGCCTCATGTTCCCATCTGAAATGTGGTGGGCTCTCCAAGAACCTTCTGCATGGACTTGTTGAGAAGTCGGGAAGACAGGACCATCTGGGGAGGGGTCGGCTCTGACCACATAGTAGCCTAAGACCCCTTTGGGCGTCCAGACTGAGACTCACACAGCAGTGGCGCTGTCCACGCAGGTGGTGGAGTGTGGACGCTGAGGGCCCGGCTGGGTGGACTCAGGGTGCTGACCCCAGGCCACTGGCACTGCCACGGGGGGGTGCCCGTCCCCAGGGTTTGGCTGAGGCTCCGGCGTCGGCTCAGCCCTTTCTTGCCCCGAACCCCACTCTCGCCCTGAGCCCCATTCTCGCCCTGAGCCCCTTTCTCGCCCTGAGCCCCTTTCTCGCCCTGAGCCCCATTCTCGCCCCGAGCCCCTTTCTCTCCCCAAGCCTTTGCTCTCAGTGGTGCTCTCCCTAGGGTCCTTGAGTCCCTGGAGCTATCTTGGTGTCGATCAAAACCCACTCTGCTGAGTTGTGGATGTAAAACTCTGGCAAGGTCGCTCACCACCTCTGACGTCCCATTTTAAAACAAATTCATTGAAGTATATTTGATTTACGATGTATTAGTTTCTGCTGTACAGAAAAATGATTGAATTATGTGTGTGTGTGTTCTTTCCCATCGGGGTTCATCACCGGATATTGAATGAGCTCCCTGTGCTGTGTGGCAGGACCATGGTGCCCGTCCATCCTGTACGCGCTGGTTTGCATCTGCTGACCCTGAACCCCAGCCCTTCCCCGCCCGCACTCCTCCTTGGCTGCACGTCTGTCCTCCGATCTGAGTCTGTCTCTGTGTCACAGACGAATTCATCTGTGTCGCATTTTAGATGCCACATACATGGGATCATACAGCAATTGTCCTCTTTATGACGTAACTTCACTTACGACCTCCCGTTTTTTAAACCTGTTAAGTGGCGATAATATCGTCATCCTCCCGTATAAGGGGAGCCTTAGTGGGGACGTGTCAGCTGCCCCACGTCCAGCAGGCGCTCAGGAAACAGAGGTGGGGACCCCCTCCCTGCCCCCTGGGCCACCCCAAGCATGAAACAGGAGCGTCTCTGGTCCATCATGTTCCATGAACGCTAGCTCTTCCCTTCCCCGTGAGAGCCTGTGCCAGCGCATGGCAGGCTGTTCAGGTTCGGGCTCACCCGAGTTGGTCTGGGCCTGCCCCCGAGCCCTCACACTCGCCCCAGGCTGCGTGTCCACTGAGCCTGGCAGGAGGCAGGCCTGAATGGGTGTCTGTGGGGTGAATAGATGGGTGTTTCCCAGCTCCGCCCCACCTGAGAAGGCAGGTGGCAAAGCAGATGGCAGGGCCCCTGCGGGCCTGGCAGAGGAGCCTGCGCCCTGCCCTCGTCTTCTCCGGGAAGCTGGGGGTTGGGCGGTTGTTCCCAGATCCCTTCCAGAGAGAACATTTCGTCATTTAGTGACTTGAACTTTCTCAGTCTATTCTTGCCTCCTTCCTCCTCCGTTTCCTGGTCCAAAGGCCTCGTCCCTAGAAGTTGCTTTTATTGAAGCGGTGACTAAGAGTCCAGGAGGGACCTTCTGAGCGTTCTAATGACCCCAGGTGACCCGTGGGGCAGGGCCCGCTCTGCGGCGGCCCCATGTTCAGCACCAAGGACAGAGCCCCCGTGGGCCTCTCTGGGCTGCAGGGAGGTCTGGGAGCCGGCAGGGCTGGAGCCCGGTGCCCCCCTGTAAGACCCTGCCTCTCTCCAGGCCTTGGTTTTCTTGAGAAATGGGGGTGATGCTCTCCCCAGCAGAGCTGCGTGACATAGGGGTGACTTGCCATCCAGCAACTGTCAGGACGCCCGCCCCCTCCCCCAGCCCCCCAGGCAGTCCCCGCCCCCCCGCCACCACCCCCCACGCCCGCACCTCTCCAAGGAGCAGTTATTTATCTGCAGGAAGGTGACAGGCGGCAGTGGCTGGAGTTGGAGCTGCTGTCCAGAGATCAGCTGGCGGCTGCGGAGCCAACAGCCCGAGCTAATTAGCAAAAGGTCACGCCCGCTCCTGGAGGCCCCGCTTTTGAAGTCAGGGCCTCACACAGACAGGCTGGAAGGGACTGAGGCTTTGAGTTAGTGGCTTGGTTACCGGAATGGCTTCAAAACCCTGCCCACAGCTCATCACTTGACCACCTAGCCCACAGCGCTGAATTCACCTTTTAGAAATTCCCGGCGCCAGGGGTCCAGCCACCCACTCCCGGCCTGGGCTGGGCAAACCACGGAGACCAGTCTCCAGTGTGGGTCCAGGGCTGGCCTCAACCCCCGCATCCCCCCAGGCATCCAGCCCAGAGCCCAGGGGTGGACCATCCATAGACCTTCCGTAGCAGCCACCCATGTACCGCCCCTACCCCCGCCCCGCCTTCCCGCTGACTGCATTCTTACTGTTTTTCCTTTTAAGTAAATTTACTTTTTAAAAACTTAAATATATTTATTTAAAAGGGAAGTTTTATGGCACCGCTACAAATGGAAAACAAGCCTCCTTTTCCATAAATAGAATTGATAATCATAAAAATAAATTCACTGGAAACGAAACAATGTTATTAAATTCTAGTTGGATGCTGGGGCTCAGGGGAGGCTCAGAGCCCAAGGCCTTCTGTTGCTTTATTAAAAAGGGAAAACAGCACGCGTGCAGAGGTGTTCGAGACGTGCTTGCCCTGACCTGAGGCTCTCTCTTGATGTAATCAGAAGCACTGAAAGGAATTAAATTGAGAGCAACTTTCTAATGAAATTACTCAGCAGTATTTTATGCTGTGTCAGCGAGGGATTGAACCTGGCTGCACAAGACAGAAACCGGACACTTGTGTGGGTGAGCCCACGAAGGGGCTCATTTCCTCTCACGTGAAGCGTGCAGCGGTGCAGGTGGCGGAGTCTAAGGAATCTGTCGGCAGCTCGGGTTTCTTGTAGCTTCCCCTTGAGCCAGTCTCAGCATTTGTCTGCATGGCCTCCCAAAGGCTGCTGCGTCTCCAGTCATCATATCTGCACCTCAGGTGGGAAAAGCAGGAGCAGTGAAGGGAGAGGAGTATGCTGGCCGAGTCCGTTGCTTGTTAGCCGGGCAACAACTTGAGCCCGTTCTCTTTGCCCGCTGTGGTCCACGATTTCCTCCCGACTGGTTCTCACTAAATGGTTCATCCCTGCCGCAAGCTTACTTGGTGCCTACTGGTTTCCAGGCAGTAGCCCCTGCCTTTGAGGTGTTCGCAAGGCCATGTGTGGCACTCGCGAGCTGAGTCGTGGAGCATCCTTCCCCACTCCACCCACGCCTGCTCCTGCTGCTCACAGTGGGCTCAGCTCAAGGATGGTCCCCCCAGTACCATTTCCCCTCCCCCAAGCTGCCCTTGCCACCTGCCGGGGTGTCCAGGTCCAAGGGCCCAGTCAGCCTGTACAGTGCTGCCCCGGGTGGGGGAGCAGCCCTGCCTGTCCCCGCAGCCTCCCTGGGTCCCTGTTCCCCTCCTGCCTAACCCTAACCCTAAACCCCCTTTGGCTTTTGTGTCCCTCCAGCCGGGGGCCAGGCCGGGCCACCAGGGGCCACGACTCTGCTCCCTTACCTAACCCTTTCATTTCCTCCTGGAAAGCGCCCCTCACGGTTTCTGAGCTGAACCAGCAGGAGGAGGGTCGGGCTCAGGCGGAACTGGCCCCGGGGACCCTTCTCCTTCAGGCCAGGGCTCCGGGTGTCCAGCCCTGCCACACACTTGGTCCCTCGGCCTGAGCTCCTTCTCGCCCCCTCCCTCTTAGACCCAACCTCTGCCTCTGACCCCTCTCCTTGGTATCAGCGCTGAGGACCCACTCTAGGCCCAGATTTGAATATGGGTCCCGGTGTTGGGCAGACGTGCAGTCATGGGCAAGTTGTTTAAGCTCTCTGCTCTTCATCCATACGACGGGCTGTTGGAAGCTGCTGGGGGCTCTTTGAAGTGAATGGGAGGTCCCAAGGGGCTCCCCGCCTGTGCCTCCCCTTCCTCCCCCCCGCCCCCGGGGACGTCCACATTCTGTACACATGGGCACACACCGCTCTGTGCGGATATGGCCCCGATATGGGGCCTGTTCCCCGCCCGCCCTCCCCAGTGACTCAGCGCCTCCCTCCCCAACTCTGCCTGCTGAACTGGGACCCCAGCAGCCACCGTGGGCCCAGGGTTAGGGCTACAGGAGGGAAGGGTCCAGGGAGGGGAGGCTGCTGCCCAGGCTGGGGCGATGGCAGCTGTGGGGGGTGATGGGAGAGGAGGGGAGTCAAGAAAGAGTGGGGTTTGGAGCCGGGGAGCCTGGGCAGGGGAGCCAGTGGGGAAATGAGCAGAGTTGTTTCCTCGTTGTGGGGATTTGATAGGGAGGGACATGGCCCAGAGCTCAGGAGATGCGTCTCTACCAGACGGATGTGCGGGTGAGAGGACAGGAGGGACGGGGGATGCGTCCTCTCTGTGCCTGAGCTCAGCTCCCACAGCCCCCGAGAGACCACCCCTGGGAAAGGCATGTGGAGAGTGGCTGAAGGTCCTGCCCCTGGTGGACCATAGGAGGCTGAAGAGGGGACGTGGAAGGTGGCAGGGACGAGCTGGCAGAGGGTGTGTGTGGGGGGGTCTGGTCCTGCCTCTCCTTCGTCCCTCCCCACCCAGGCCCAGAGCATCTCATCCATCCCCTTCCTCCCAAGCATCTCCAGATCTGGTTGAGCACCCTCACTGGGAATCTGTCCCTGGGTGAGACGGCCCTCATCTGTATTAGTGAGCTGTTAAAGTTCTCGAAAATACAGCAATTCAAATGAGATAGAAGTTTTATTGTTCACAGAACAACCCAGAGGCCCATGGCCCAGGGCTGGTAGGGCAACTCTATAACCTGTGGCTTCTGTGTCTGGAACCAAAGTGGCTGCTCCAGTTCCCACCATCACATCTGCATCCCAACTGGGCAAGGCGCATGCATGCCCATTCCTTTTAAGGGAGTGATTCAGCAGTGGTGCACCTCAACTCCACTCACAGTCTACTGGCTAGACCTTAGGCCATGCGTAGCTGCAAGGGAGACTGGCAACCTCAGTCTTTACGTGGATCCAGTAGCAAAGGAAGAGAAAGATAGAAACTGGTGACCACAGAGAGCGTGGTCACACATTCCTCTTGGTCTTCCTGTGGACCTGTGGGGAGAGGTGGATGCAGGAGCACCCTCAGCCGACCTGGCTGGTGAACGGGGGGTGGGCTGGCGTGTGACGGATTCACTCCAGGGCCGCAGTGATCTGGGCAGGAAGCTTGCTGTTACTGGAAGTTACAGGGCAAGAGGAGGTCTTGCACATTTTAAATATGGTGGCAGAGGCTGGCACTCCCTAGTGAGAGGGTGACTCTATAATGTAGCATCTAGTCGAGAAACACTTCTGAGAGTAAAAAGACAATATGAATAATGACATGGAAACGGGAAACCTGGGTGTGTGGTCACCCTATGTAGAGACAGATCAACTTACCTGTTTCCTGTGTAGGGACAGTGAGGCCTCAGGCCCTGGGTTAGTGACACAGGATCTCAGCCACGTCGTCATTTCTGCCCCCACCCCAGCACATCAGCCTCCCTAAGCCTGGGTTTCAGTGCTGCCTAGGATGGGGTGTCCCGAGGCAGGGAGCTTGCAGCTCTGAGTTTAGGGCTTCCGGAGCTGTCCAGGGTCCTGACCAGCTGCACAGAGTTGGCGCGGGGTGCAGCTCCGACTACACTGAGTGGCCGTCGCTTGCTGCCCCTGGTCCCCCGTCGTCCCGTAAGCCACCAGGCAAGGTTCGTCTGGCCTCTCCTGCCCCCCTTCGTCTCGTGCTCCAGTCTCTCATTGGAGTGTGACACAGAAGTGCAGGTGTTAGGAGTATGTTTAGCTCCATAAACTTTCATGAACCAGACACAGTCGTGTCCCCAGGACCCAGATCAAGGGCATCACTGCTCCCTGAGGCTCGCCTCACGTCCCTTCCCAGTCACCACCCCGAGGGCAACCACTCGCCTTCTGCATTTGTGATTTCATGGGAATGGCTTGCTGCTCAGCCCCGTGTGTGTGACCGCATCACGCTGTTGGCTCCTCGGGGCCCGCCCGCCCTGTTGCTGTTCTCTCATCGCTGGGCACCGGGGGCGTCCAGTCGGGGCCTGTACGGGCAGCGCTGCTGTGAGCGTCCACGCCCCCTGTGCCCGCGGCGTCCAGTCGGGGCCTGCACGGGCAGCGCTGCTGTGAGCGTCCACGCCCCCTGTGCCCGCGGCGTCCAGTCGGGGCCTGCACGGGCAGCGCTGCTATGAGCGTCTGCGCCCCCCTGTGCCCGCGGGTGTGCGTTTCTTCTGGGGCTCATCCGCGTCTCCCTCTCCGTTTCCAGGGCCCCGCTCTCCGTCTTTCCGTGGCCACTGCAGCTCCCTCTGTTCCCAGCAGTAGTTCCTCCTCCATCCGCAGCCAGGGCAGTCCTGCCTCCTCCCTTCTGACCGTTCCTTGGCTCCCCAGTGCCCCTGGTCTGATCACAGCTCTCAGCAGGTCTGCCCCGATGGGTCCTCTCACCGTATGCCATCCCCTTCCCACCTCCGGGCCTCTGTACATCCTCACAGGCCATGCCCCTCTCTCCCTTCCACCCACCCAGGGCTCTGCAGGGGCAGACTGTCTCCTCAACCCCTGAGGCCACTGGCCGAGGCCTGGACCGTGGACTGAGCCTCCACTGTGGGCTCCCTGCAGCGCTCACAGTCCCGTCTTGCTCAGGCCGGTAGGAGTTCTGTCTTGCCTGCCTCGGTCTGCATCCCAGTTGGCCCAGCATCTGGCCCATGGTGGGGCGGGGGGCTCGCTCGCCATTTGTCTGTGAGGTGGGCGGGCAGGGTGGGAGCCATGGTCCCCACTGAGGGTCAGGAGCTGAGTCACCGGGGCCCCTGGGTGGGGAGCGCAGTTGGCCGGGTGGCTGCGCACACCGAGTGGAGCAGAGCTCGGAGCCCTGCCCTCAATCTGAAAACTGAAGACACCGCGGGGCCCAGAGAGCTCTTCTTAAATGGGGCAGGGCGGGGGGGTGTTGGTGAGCACTGAGACGGGGGTGGAGCAGACCCCGGGGTCAGGCGGCGCCTGCAACCTCGCCCCAGAGGCCTGCTCACCCCATGCCCTGCCCGGCTCCTCCTTCGCAGCACCCCCGCCCTGGCCCTGGCCCGGAGCTGTCCCAGGAGACGTCACCTGTCTCCTCCCCACTTCTCCTCACGAGGAAGCCCTCACTGGGCTGCGGCCTGGGACCACCACCCACCCTCTCCACTGGCAGCAGGAGGTGGGCACCAGCCAGGGTCCCAAGTCTCCAGCCTGGGCCCACTTTAATTCCTCCAGCTCCCCTCAAGGCCTGCCCAGCCTCGGGAGAGGGGCAGCTGGCCCAACCCCAGACCAGCCTCAGGTGTAGAGAGTGCCCTGAGGTCACAGGCGGGGGCGGGCTGGGCAGCCACGCTCAGGGACTCCGCCGGGGGCAGCTGGGGACCAGACCGCCCTCTGCCTGGCCTCGTGGGCCAGCAGTGTGCCGGGCGTGGATCCAGAGACCCCTGCAGCCCCTCCTGCTCCGGCATCGTGGGCCCTGAGACCGCCTCTCCCTTCCTGAGCTGGGTCCCCTCCCCCGCGAGCCCGCTCCCCTTCTCAGTACTTGGACCTCCCTCTCACAGAGCCGGCTGTCAGGGTTTCTGTGTGTTTTGTGAACTGGGGCATCCTTTCCTTATTATCTGAAGGACGGATGACTGGATGCTGGCGCTTGGCTTGGACTCAGACCCCACGCGCCCGGACGGTCCGGTGGGCAGCCCACGCCGTCCGCCGGGTCCGGCTCCCAGCCCGGCCGCCTGCTCTTGTGCGCCTCCGTCTCTTCTCAGAACAAGGCCCGTCATCGCGCTGCTGCGTTCAGGGCTTGTGATGCCAGACGCCGGGAGCCGTGAGGAGCGCGACTGAAACTGGTTTTCCCAGCCCTGGGGGGCAGCTGCTGGCTTCCTGACAAGGAGGCAGTGACGCAGAGATTCCGCGGCTTGCCCAGGGCCCTTGTCTGGCCAGCGGCAGCTCGTCTGCAGAGCCCGAGCACTCAGCCCTTCTGCTCAGCCCATTTGGCCAGGAGGTGCAGGCGGAAGGGAGCCAGCTCCACGTCTGACCCCTCTCTCGACTTCGGCCTGGACTCCTGGCCCCGAGGCCGTGACATGGCCAGACGTTCTGGGTGGGGGCCCAGGGAGCCCCCGGGAGGGCCAGGACGGCCAGGCCCTTTTCCCGGTTCTGCCGTGACCTTGCTGTGCGACCCGGGGAAAATTCCTTGCCCTCTCTGAGCCTCAGTGGAGGCCAGAGCCAGGAGGCTCTCGGAATGAACCCTCAGGCTGGCTGGGAGGGCACCTTGCTGGATGGTTCACCCGTGCGCCCTGCCTCCCTGCAGGCTGCCTAGTAGGGGCTTCGCTCTGTCGACCAGGCGAGGGGAGAGGCTGGGGTGTCCGTGCCATCGGCCCTGAAGTGAGGATGGGCCTCTCCCGGGAGCCACCGCTGGGAGCGCTATGCACCTACCCGGGTGGTCAAGTGCAACCCGCACATGTTTACGCAGCGCCTGGTGAGGCCGGGCCTGGCCGGAGAGACCCCGGGCGGACGCGGGCGTCCGGGGGGGCGCCTGCCCCTGCGTCCTTGGGCAGCAGCGTGGCTCCGTCTGCTGGGGGTCGTGAAGCCCGTGACGCCTGCAGCCCCGGATGAGTGGTGGGGAGGCTCGGGCTCCAGCCGGCCCTGCGGCCTCGCCTCCCCAGGGTCCTGAGCCCCTGCGCCGGAGAGGGGGAGCCCTTGCATCAGGCGCCGGCGGCTGAGCTCCAGGGATCAAGCTCAGGGCTGGTACGTCACCCCTGACTCAGTGGCCGTGAAGCCAACCGCCTTCTGTCCTGACTTGAGACTGGCCTGGTCCTTGGGGCCTGGAAACAACACATGGGCCAGACAGCGCCCCGTGAGCCCAGGGGACCCTCGCATGCCCTCCCGAGTCGGGAGCGCCCCGTGAGCCCAGGGAACCCTCGCATGCCCTCCCGAGTCGGGAGCGCCCCGTGAGCCCAGGGGACCCTCGCATGCCCTCCCGAGTCGGGAGCGCCCCGTGAGCCCAGGGGACCCTCGCATGCCCTCCCGAGTCGGGAGCGCCCCGTGAGCCCAGGGGACCCTCGCATGCCCTCCCGAGTCGGGAGCGCCCCGTGAGCCCAGGGGACCCTCGCATGCCCTCCCGAGTCGGGACCAGAGTCCGGCGCTGGGCCAGGGGCGGTGGTCTGCGTGGTTGAAGCTCACGAGTGGCTCCGCGGGGTTTCCCGGCCTGGAGACTGCTGCCCCAGCCCGCCCGCTCCAGCCTGAGTGCCCGCACTGGCCCCACCAGTCCGTGCACTCCTCAGGTGACGGGGGCTCAGTCTCGCGCAGCAGTCCATTCCTTTTCAAAACACTTTAAAATCTGTTGTAAAATATTTAAGCTGTCTCAAATATTTAAGAAATCTCTAATAAATATTTCACTAATTATGAAATATTTAACGCCGCCCGAGGTATGAAGAATGATATCGTGAGTGATTGCAAGGGCTCCTCTCCAGCGTGAAAGTAACCCAATTCCCTCCCGTGTCCGGGGGCGCCCTGGAGGGGGCACAGGGCATTCCGGTGCCCCGCCACCCCCACCCCCGAGGCTGCAGCCCCCGTGCAGCCCTCTCGGCCCTGCCCCCGTCCGTCTCCCTTCCTGAGACTCTAGGGGCGTAGAATACGCAGAACGTGAAGTCACCGTCTCAGTGTGCGGGTCGGGCCCTGAGCGTGTTCATGCCGCGTGCCGTCACCCCCAGGACCCAGCCTGCCCGCCTCCATCTGCAGCCAAGTCCTCCGCGTTCTGTGCTGATGATCCTCCTGCAGGCTTTCGCTTGCTCTGTATGAGCCCCTTGTGACACACTGGGGGGTTGTGGAGCCCCAATTTGCGCCCCCCGTTGTGGCAGCTGCCCCCCACCTCTGGGGCCTGTGTGAATGCGGCTCGGCGTGGGCGCACACAGCACCAAGTGATAGAAAGGGGTCCGAGGGCAGCTCAGGGCTGCAACCCTGTTGCCTGCGTTGTTCACAGACTCTGACCTGAGGACCGCGGCCGGGTCCTGCGCCTGTGAGGTCCTGAATGAGTGAGCGAGCAACTGCGGAAGAGGTCCATCCCCGCAGCGGAGCGGGGAGTCTCCAGGGCTGCCCGCCAGGGTGTCCCCTCCACCTCAGTGGCCAAGGCGTGCAGCCTTGGTCTTCCTCCCTGCAGTAGTGGAGGTGATGGGGACAAGGCCTTTTATTCTGGTGAGGGGATCTCCGCTCAAGGCCAGGTAACTGGACTGTCTTCCCTATGCCTTTTTGGGACCTTCCAGCAGTGACCACAGGCCTCTCGGGGCAGCCGTGAGCTGCCCAGGCTCCATAGCCCGACGGCGGTTCCCGTTCACCTGCTCGCTGAGCTTGCTGACCCCAGCCCCCTCCCTGGCTCCTCTTGGCTGGAGGCTCCGGCCATGTCAGTGCGTCCTAACTCTCAGCTCCCCCGACTTGAGAGGGCCATGGGTGGACCTTCTCTGCACCCTGTCCGTGGGGTGGGGGGGTCTGTGCTCAGTCCTCCCCACGCTTGGCCGTCGGCAGGAAGCAGCACCCCTCTGCCCGGTCCTTCTCTGGACCATGAGCTGGAGAGGCAGAGCCCGACCCAGGTGCCAGGCACCCTGGCCTCTGTTGTGTCCACCCCCAGCCCCATGTCGGGGGGAACAGGCTCACCTCGGGGCACCAAGCGTGGGTGGGAACGGGAGACCCCTGCACCTGCCCGAGCATCTCAGGGATCAACAGTGTCTCCCAGACCAGTCCCATCTTGGCCTTCAGCCATAGGGATGCTTGCTGTGTTAGGGGGCTGGCAGAGTTGGCCAGGGGCAGAGGGGCAGCTCTGTCTGCCGCGGACCCTCACACCAGACGCTACCCGCCTCGATCCCGAGCTTCTCCGCATGTGGTGCCGGGAGCCGCTGTGGTCGGCTGGCGGCTCTTCCCTGGACTGGACGCGTCCCTGCCGGGCTGGCTGGAGGCCGTGCCCGGGACGGATGCAGCTTCCTTCCACCCATGCTGTCGTCAGAGCAGAATTGGGCCCTCTGCCTCAGGGGTGCCGAGAGAGACCCCCTGGGGGGCCGGGGGTGGTCAGCTCCCAGCCAGGGGAGGTCTGGGAACACCATCTGCTGTGATGGCCGCAGCCTCGCCTCCCCTGGGAAGCACGATTTCCCCGCAGTCACGGAGTGGCTGAGAGGGCTTGTGCCGTCCGCTTGCTGGTGTCTCTGGGCTCTGCTAGGGTGTGACCCCGACCTCACCGCGGGGCTGGGTCTCCCTCCCAGGCCCCTGGGCAGCCCTCCCCGCTCCGCCCTGGGCCCCTGGAGGCCGGGGCAGGACTCCCCTGAGCGAGGCGCCTGTCCTGAGCTTTCCCAGCCGAGGTCTCCCTGCTGCTCACCCGCCCTGAGCCGACCCGACTCCTGTAAACCCGGAATGCACAGAAGATGGTAGGGGTGATGCCTCCCGTGATGAGATGGCTGTGCACCTTGCAGACTGGCCTGTGGGACTTGTCTGCATGGCTCTCCAGGGCGGACCTGAGCTCACAGAACCAGGAGGCCGGGAGCGAGAAGGGCCCCAGACCGCAAAGTGTGAAGATGGCCCAGGAAAGAATCCCCACAGGGATCTTGCCCATGAATAGTAGATCAATAATCCTAAGTCACAGGCAAACTCAATTCCACAGAATATTAGGCAGAGACTCTGCCATGATTATGTAGGATTTATCGAAAGAATTCAAAGATGGCTTAATAGTGGAGAGGGCCATTAATGTGATACATGGTGCGGGCAGATAAGTCACGATGCCACGGCAATAAATGACAAAAGCCTGTGGTAAAACCCAGCGCCAGTGTTTTAAAGTAACGGCTAAAAAGAGAGCCAGAGAGAGACTTTCTCATCACTGAAGCGTCGGCGTCTCAGTTCAGCAGCCAGCGTCACTCTAGGTGATTGAGAGTCTTGATTCCAACTCAGAAACTTATTAAAAAGTACCCAGCAGTGTGCCCTTTATCATTGTCCAGATATTCTGGACGTAGCAATAAGACACGAAACAGAATTAAATGGGATATGAGAAAGAACTGAAATTATTTGCAGACAATGTGATTTGAGAGCTT
Source organism: Bubalus bubalis (assembly GCF_019923935.1). NCBI lineage: Eukaryota > Metazoa > Chordata > Mammalia > Artiodactyla > Bovidae > Bubalus > Bubalus bubalis. The sequence continues at coordinate 1,009,955 of NC_059180.1, forward strand.
AGAAACCCAAGAGAACCAAGTGAAAAAATAATGTGAGAACTCGGTGGAGGTGCTGGGCTGAGCAGGACGTGGACGCACGCGGATCAATAGTTTTCTCCCGTGCGAGCACCACTGGTTGGTAACAGGATGAAGTCAACAGTCCCCAGTCACAGTGGCAACAAAGCAAGCCTGCACGAATTCCCAGGAACACATTTACAAGAAGAAAGGAGGATGGTTGTGAGGAACTCTGTACAGTGTTTCTGAGAGAGGCCGGGGGAAACCGCAGTAGCGACCTGGAGGCTCTGCCAGAGTTGACGCGTGGGTTCCGTGCAGCCCCGCCCGCACCTTGGTGGTGGTTCAGAAGGGCGGGATGACATGGTTCTACAAGGTTCGCCTCGAAGAATGTGCACAGGATTCTGCCCCTGCGTGTGGAAGCTCCTGACGGACAGTGATTTATTTTTCGCCGCAGCCTGGCTGACACGAGCCGTGTTGTGTGGCCTCTGCCATAGAGCAGTGCCTCGCTTACACATGTGTGTGCACTTGTATCTTGCTTTCCGTTGTGGTCTGTCCCAGGGTGTGGACTCGCCTGTGCTGCACAGGAGCACCTTGCGTTTGTCCGTCCTGTGTATCAGGTCCCCGGCCTGGGGCTGCCCGTTAGGAACAGGCCACACAGCAGGGGCTGAGCATACGAGCGCGTGAAGCTTCCTCTGCTGCTCGCGTTGCCACCGGAACCATCGCCACCACCCCCGCCCCGTCCGTGGAAGACTGTCCCCCACGAAACCGGTCACCGTACCACAAAGGTCGTGGACCACGGCGCCCTGGGTGTAGCTCGCATCCGCTCACCCCAGGCTCCTCCTGTGCCTCCCGCCCCGCCCGCCTCGGCACCACAAGCCCCCGTGCATGCTGCGTGTCTGTTCCTGAGTGTGTTCGCTTGTGTCGTGTCTCGAGTCCACAGGTGAGAGCTGTCGCGCGGCGTCTGTCCTTCCGGCAGGGCAGCCTCTAGGTCCACCCGTGCTGCTGCAGGGGACGTGTCTCCTGCTTCCCGTTGTGGCCGTGCGCCCCGTCTCTGTCCACGCCTCTTCGACGGCCGTCCAGCTGGCTCCGCGTCTCGCCGGTTGTAACAGTGCTGCAGGGAACCGAGGTGCAGGCCTGAGTCAGTGTGTTCTGCGTGCACGCCCAGGAGCGGGGCTGCCTGCGGGTTCTGGGCTTAGTCTTTTGAAGAGCCTCCAGACTGCTCTCCATGGCGACTGCTCCCTGTCCGCACTCTCACCCACTGCGGAGGCGGGGCCCCTTCCCCCCCGCCTGTCAATCGTGGACTTTAACGATGGCCGTTCTGACCAGCGGAGAAAGTGATTTAAACGGGGGAGGGGTGGGGTGGGGTGTGTGTGTGATCGGGAACAGAAGAGTCCCCAGAGGCCACCACAGAGGGTGAGCCCGGAACAGCTCACTTCCCAAGAGGGGCCCCACGAGGACGCGTCCCAGGGGGCCGAGCAGCGTGTCCTCTGGTGGCGGGGGCTGCCACGGGCTCAGAGCATGTCCCGCTCTGCGCCGTGCAGAGGGACCCGGCCCGGCTGGCCACGGGCTTTCTGCCTGGGATCTGACGGGTGGGGTCACGGTGGGGAAGCCCCAGCAGCTTTGGGGATTACCCAGGGGAGGCCCCAGCCCCAGCCTGACACTTGGCCGGGGAGGGAGCATCTTGGAGATGTGTGAGAAATGCGAGTTGGCCACCGCCTTGTAGGTCACAGGAAGGGTGCGGAGGTTGAGGCAGGGGTCAGGCTTCAGTGGCCCCCCCCAGGCTGGGGGCAGAGTCCTGACGACCCCACTGTGCCTGCAGTGGGGTGGGCTGGGTGAGGTCTGACCCTCCTCTGTGCCCGAGGCGTCCGTTCCTGCTGGAGGCAAGTTGCAGGGATGGATGCAGATGTAGGGATGCTCAGACGGGCGGGCGTCTGGTCTCAGGAGGGTCTGCGGTCCCTACGGGCAGAGCAGCCCAAGCGAGAGCCGTGCCGTGTGTCTCTGGTGATGCATGCACGTGAACACGAGTGTGTCTGGGGTGACACACGAGCACGTGCCTTGGCCCAGGCCTGGCTGTGGGCGGCGCCCCCCCCCCCGCCCCCCGGAAGCCGCAGCCGCGGGTGGGATGAGACCAGGCAGCTTCCAGGTTTGGTTTCTAAGCTCAGACCCAGCGGGGCTGGTGGACCCTCAGAGTGCGGGGCTGACACGTCTGGGGGGTTTCTTGGCGTGTACAGGGCAGCTGATGGCGGGGAGCCTCCTGGAAGGACACGGCCTCTTGGGGACTCGATGGCGCAGGTTGCAGGCGCAGGGACACGTGTCCTCAGATGCCTGGCCGCCTGTTCCCCGGGAGCAGCCCGGGTCACCGGGTGGCGTGAACAGCTCTCGATTCCCTCATGGACACCCCCCGCTGCCGAGAGCACCGTGGGGGCCTGGCCCTGGCCCGTGTCAGCGCGTGGTGGCCACCGAGGCCGGCCTGAGCTCTGCACATGTGCCCTGACTGCGGCGCTGCACGGACTTTTTAGACCGACTCTGCCCAGTGTTTATTCCCCACACTAATTTAGCATTTGAGGGCTAATTGTTCATTTATAACCTCCGCTCCAAAACTGTGCCCCAAATCTTTCATACCATTAATTGTGGCCAGCAAGTATGGTCCAATGAACGACCGCAGCCCGGCAAGGTGAGGCAGGGCCCGCGTGTGCAGAACGCGACCGCGTGAACGGGGAGCGCAGGAGGCCCTGGCCCCTCCCCAACGGCCTGAGTGCCATCCCTGCCTCCTGCCAGGCTGGGCTCAGAGCTCAGGGCATCGGAAGGGCCCCTGGTTCAGGGTCCACCAGCAGGAGCAGAAGAGACGATCTCAGCGTCCAGGCTTGGACTGACCAGCCCTCAGAACGAGAGATTCGGGTCCGACCAAAGACAGCTTCCTGGTGCCAAGGCCCTGGGGCTGTGAGGGGAACAGGGCCCGGCAGACACCCCCACCCTCCCCTGGTGTCGGGGACGTGCGTCCACAGCACAGGCCACGCCCGTGTTCCTGGAGAGGGTCTCGCGTCAGCCCCCTCCCCGGAGGCCAGCCAGCCACCCTCACCTATGTCCTGCCAGCGCCGAGCAGGAAACCATTGCAAAGTGATTTCTCCCTCCAACGATGCCGCACATCATGTTTTTTAATTTAAAAAGATGCCCGGTGGAAGCGTAACAGACCATGAGATGTTTGGGTCCCTAATTAACTCCAGAGCAGCTTGAGTGAGGGCCTGCGGGGTGCTGGAGTGGGCGAGGGGGAGTGGGCAGGACTCCAGCCCCCCGCCTCCTGCTGCTCAGGCACCTCCCCCCACCCTGTCCCCCAGGGACTCTTAACACAGCAGCGGGTGCGAGCTAAGCTCCTGCCCTCACTCTGGGAGGTCTGACCTCGTGCCACCGCCTTTCCTGCCCTGAGCCTGCTTCCCCTCCATTCCCCCACGACTCAAAGACTCTGTGGCAGCGCCAGGCTGCAGAGCCCTGCAAACGCTGACACCTGCCTCCCCGGATGGGAGAAGCGGGCTGGTATACAGTAGGCACTCGATATGTGCAGGATCCTGAGGAAGTAGGAGGGCACGCCAGGCAGATCAGGCATGCAGCACCTCTGTGCCTGGCCCTTGCCGGCTCCATCCCTGAGGGTGGAAGGCAGGGGTGATCCCTCTCCCTCATGCCTCCCAGAGGACGAGGCCGCCACCAGCCAAGGTCTGGGCCTCACCGGCCCCAACCCCGTGGCCAGGGCTGAGGCTCCAGCCCTGCTATGTCAGCGCTGCCAGGCTGCCCGCTGTGGTAGCCCGTGGCAGCCTCCATGGAGACCCAGGGAGGCAGGGGGCAGGCAAGGGCAGGCTCTGGGTGCGCGCTGAGCTGAGACCGCCCCCCGCGGACACACGGGGAGGGGCTGGCCCGCTGGAGCGCTTCCCAGGGTTCCTCCCTGTCTGCAAGGCGGGTGGCTGCAGGGGAGACCAGGGTGTACAGAGCACCCCGCGTGGGGCGCCTCCGGTCACGTTGGCCTCCCTGTTACGTTTGAGGAGGTAGCAGGCTCAGAGAGGTTGGGTGAGCAGCCTGTGGTCACAGAGCCGGAGCACAGCATGGCTGGCATGCCGGTCCCGGCCTGGGAACCTGCGGTCCCAGCTGGCTCCGCGCTTTCTTGCGGGCAGGCTGCGTGGCTGGTCTGGCTGGTTCAGATCACGCCATCTGCCTCGTGGCCCCCACTGCCGTTAGGTGCCCCCCACGACTCACAGACTCTGTAGCAGCGCCAGGCTGCAGAGCCTGGCAAACGTTAGCTGTTAATGTGATCTGTTGGCAGAAATGGGCATGGCAGGAGGCGGTGGGTACATGACTCCCTGCGCCTGGCCCTCAGCCCGTGCGGCCCTCTGGAAGCACCGAGTCCCCGCCCTCAGTCGGCGGGCTCCTCAGCCAGCCCGGCCCTCATCCACACCCTGTGGTTTACAAACAGGTGCTTCTGTCCCCGCACGGCGCCCGTAATTATGCAAATCCAGTCGTAAGAAGTTTAAAAGCCTGGAACCACCGTATTTCTTCACTTCATCAGCAGCGACCCAGGCTAGCACTGACATGACGGAGCGAATGTGATGCTGGGCTCACGCTCACCGTCCCCGCTGGGCCCCTCCTCGGGGACAGGGCTGGCGTCGAGACGGCAGCTGAGGGGCTTTCGGGGGCCCGGACGGCGTGGTGGCCATGCCGTCCCCTCACCTGCAGGACCGCCGGGTGGCCTGCGGACCCGATGGCTGTGAAAGCACTCGTGCCTGGGGGCTGCATCTCCCTGGGCACAGGACGGGCACGTCACACCCTGGGCACAGGACGGGCACGTCACACCCTGGGCACAGGACGGGCACGTCACACCCTGGGCACAGGACGGGCACGTCACACCCTGGGCACAGGACGGGCACGTCACACCCTGGGCACAGGACGGGCACGTCACACACCCTGGTCCTGCCAGGACTCAGGCCAGGGTGGCCCTTGGGCGTAGGCGCACTTCCCGCTGGCCCTGTGAAACCAAAGCAGCTGGTGCTTGTGAGCTGGGCACTCCTCCCTGTCTCAGATGAGGAAATGGAGCAGGTGTGCCCACCACTGTCCAGCCTGGCGGCTCCCACGCATTGGGCACTGCTTGGGGCCTGGGGCGTCATGGTGCAGACTGGACGCTTCCCTCTGGAGTTCACATCCCAGCAGGGAGAGGACCTTTGTCTAGAAAATGAACCAAGAGGACAAGGAGCCTGTCAGGAGACCGTGATGGGCAGAGAGGGAGGGGGGTGATGGACAAAAGAGCTTGTTCAGAGGGGAGGCCGCTGGCCTGCGATCCCCCTGCCCCAAGAGGAGGGGTCTCTTCTCATGAGCAGCAGGACGCGCCCTTGGGCGGAACGGCCGTGCGGGGGCAGCTGGAGGGCAGAGGGTGCTGGGCAGGCCCTGGCAGGTCTGTGTGGGGGGCCTGGGTCTTGCTCCCTGCAGGGAAGGATGGTTGTCCTTCGGGGTATGGATGGCACAGTCCCATGAGGCTCTCCCGGTCCCCGGGCTGTTGGCAGGTAGAGGGTGGGTGGGGCAGTGGGCTTCATCCCAGCAAGGGAAGGGGCTGGCTGGGCCTGGGCGGTACCCAGTGGGCGTGGCGGGAAGCGAGGATCACGGCTGGGAGCCGCATGGGCACTGCTGTCTTGGGCTTGGGCATGTGCGGCCTGGATGGGGGGACCTGAGGACAGAACTTGGTTTCTGCGTGAGGAGTGCAGGGGGCAGGGTGCACCCCATCAGGAGTCTGAGCTTAAAGGGGAGCAGCTGTGTCTGAGTCTGGGGCCCAGGGCAGCGAGGGCAGCGGGTCAGGCACATGGAGAGAACACTGTGGCTGCTGGGGGTGGACAGACCACTGCGGGGGCACGTGGAGAGACGGGGGGGGGGGGGACCACCGTCGGGGCACGCAGAGACACCACTGCGGGGACATGCGGAGAGACACGGGGGGACCACCGCGGGGGCATGGAGAGAGACCACTGCAGGGACACGCTGAGAGACGCGGGGGGACCACCACGGGGGCACGTGGGGACAGTAAGGGGTCAGGGTGGGGAGACTACCGCAGGGGCTGAGACCTGAATGCACAGGAAGTCGCCCCTTGGAGCAGCAGGCAGCCTGGGATGGGGGTGCTGATGCTGCCCAGACAGTCGGGAAGGGATGGAACTGCTGACAGCCCCGGGGAGGAAGGCAGGGTAGGCGGTAAGGCCTGAGGCTGTTCAGTCCTGCTGTCTCCCTGAGGAAGGTTCTAGAATCATGCCCAACACCGTCACCGCCCAGCCGTGTTGCCAGTGCCCTGCCCCACCCAAGACCGGGTCATCTGGTCGGGCAGTGCATGTGTGGCCCGTCCACACCGGCGTGATCTGTGGGCGCTGTGGGTGGCCGGGGGCCCACGTCAGGTACGGCGGAGCGGGGACACAGGGACCCCGGAGAGGGCGAGGGCCGGCCGGGCAGGGTGAGGCCCCCGCTCCACCTGGGCCCTGAGTCGGGGGTGCAGGCAGGGACAGGTGTCTTGGCTCCTCGGGCCAGGAGCACGTGCTCCGCCGTGTGGCGACGTGGGGCGCCCGGGGCAGGGGGTGAGCAGGCGGGAGGACAGCTTGGGGTGGGTAAGGGGGGTATGTGGATGAACAAGGGGGACTGTGAGCCTGAGGGGCAGCGGGGGCGGCTTGGGGGAACTGTCCGAACCTTCCTAGGTCGTCGGCCAGCTGTTTCCCGAGGTCCCTAGTCCTTGGGGTTGGGGTCCCGGCCCGCCCTGCAGCCTGGGGTTCAGGGTGATGATGCACACGGTGCCCGAGGGGCCCCCCGGGGATGAGGCACCTGCTGTCCGGCCTCTCATGGGCGACCTTGACCGCAGCCCTCTCCCCCCGTCACCCCCACGGCCCGCTGCCCTGAGGTGAGGCATGCAGCCCTCTGGGGGCCCTCCGAGGCCATGGTCATGCGGGCAGAGGCAGCTCTTGCACGCCGTGGGGGGTCCCTGTGACACCCACACTCTCACCAAGGTGCCATCTGCCCAGCCTGGCTCCTGCTCAGCCCAGGCTCTCGGGGCAGGGGAGCTCGGGCTGAGGGCGGGCTGACCCAGCGGAGCCCACTGGGCCAGGCCAGTCGGTGGGCAGGACCCAGCCACGCCTCCTTGTCTCACAGGCCTCAGGGCGGGGGTGCCCGCGGGGCGAGGCTGGTCCCTAGAAGCACCTGCAGGCGCCAAGCCAGCCCAGTCCCTAGATTCACACCCAGGGTGGGAGGCGGTGTGCCCTGCCTGGCTGGATACCAGCTGCCGGCACACCCTCGGGTGCTGGGGCGAGGCTGCATCCACCTCCAGGCACACAGGCCCATGCACACACAGGTCCCAGCATGTGTGCACACACACACACGGCCGCCACACACCTAGCTGTGCCAGGTGTGGGGGCGGCAAAGGCTGGGCAGCCCCTCACCCCACCCGCTGAGATAAGGGTTCTTTAGACCTGTAATCCTCCTTAACTTGACTTTGGGTTATTTTGAGCAAGAGATTAAAAGTGATTATGATCAGGCTGCACCTCCTAGCTGGGCTCTCCGCACACGCCTGGTGCTCCCGCCCACACCTGCTGCCCAGTGGCTTGCAGCCCTGGGCACAGGCCCGGCTGCTTGCCCACTCTGGGCAGTAGAGCGACCCCGGTCTCAGCACCGGGACGATGGGGCAGGTGTGTGTGTGTGGGGGTGCCGGGTGGCGGTGATCGCCCCAGGATGCCCCAGGGGGTGTAGATTTCATGTCAGGAGACGACCACACGGGGACCCGGGGCTGCTCCCCAAGGGGAGGGGTCCGAGCGAGCCCCAGGCCTCCCCTCTCCGTTTCTGGTCCGGCAGAGAGGGCCCGAGCTTTCCTGGCGGTTGCACGGCAGCACTGGGCTAGCCAGGACCTGCTCCCACCCGCCCCTGCGGACCCTTCCCCTTGCTTCAAGTCAGAAAGGCTCTTCCGCAGGAGTGAGGTCAGAACTGTTCTTGATCAAGTTTCTGAAGGGGGAGAAATCCATTGCACATCATTATTTTTTTCTCCTAATTTAAACCGCCTCAGTGCAGACTAGTTGCAAACGTCAATATCAGTGAAATACAGTCAGCTGGCTGCCTGCCAGGCCACAGAGCGGTTACAGAGGCCGCTGTAAATCCAAACAGTAACAAGCAAACACACCCCCATCCTTCCGTCCTGCGGGAGAAATACGAGGGGCAGAGGGGAGAGTCCCACAGATGGCCGTGGGGTCCTGGGGAGCAGGACCCACCCAGCGGCCATCTGGCCACATCTCCGCACACACGCGGGCTCCGTGGGGCGGGGGTTGAGTGTGTGATCGGGGGTCCCTGCTCTAGAGAAGCTCAGGGTTTGGGGGGAGCAGACAGCAAGGTGCTCGTTCACAGCCAAGACCCAGGGCTGGGTGGGGTTGGGGGAGGAGTCGGGGCCACAGCAGTGTCCTCAGCTGAGCCGGGGGGCACCATCCTCTCAGTCCTTACTGCCGGGACCCAACTCGGTGGTGACAGCCTCAGGTTCCGCAGCTCGTTGGAGGAAGCAGACCTGGAGTGCAGCGTTCTCACCTCCCTTGAGAGGAGCTCAGGAGGGCTTCCCTTCACCCCAGCTCAGGACCACGGGGTGGGGCTCAGAGCTGCCCCACCTAGGGTGCACAGCGGGGCACCTGTCACCCCCATCACCCCTGGCTGAGTGATGGCAGCCTTGACCCTGGTGTGCCCACCTATCTGGCTCGGCGCTGGATTCCCATGAGTCAAGGCGGCGGTGGACGCTTGCCTCTGGTGAAAGAACTGCCCACTGAGCCCCCCAGCTCCCCTTCCTCATCACCAACACCCCAGACGTGCCTCCACATCCCACAGGCTGGGTGCAGGCCTGCACCAGACCCGTGACCATGGGGAGGCCTGCTGACCCGTCTCCCCTTTCGTCTCCCGCAGGACCGGCTGGACTGATGGGGAAGCAGGCCGAGGCCCCGGCCGGACACGGGCGGACGGAGCAAGGCGGCCGGCCGTGAGGGAGGTGCTCCCCTCGCAGCACGTGGGCCGCATGGCCATGTGCCTGGGACGGCCCTAAGCAGGCGGGCGTCCTCCCCTCCCGCGCACCCCGCTGCCCAGGCCCCCACCCCGTGCCCTGGGCAGGCTGAGCGGGCAGCCCCCGTGGGTGGGTCCTGATGGCTGGGTGCGGGCGGGAGGCGCCGTGGGTGTGGGTGTGTGTGGTGGCCGCCCTGCTGCACGCGGGTGGGCTGGTGCACGGTGACTGCTGGCTCATCGAGGGCGACAAGGGCTTCGTGTGGCTGGCCATCTGCAGCCAGAACCAGCCACCCTACGAGGCTATCCCGCAGCAGATCAACAGCACCATTGTGGACCTGCGGCTCAATGAGAACCGCATCCGCAGCGTGCAGTACGCGGCGCTGAGCCGCTTCGGCAACCTCACGTACCTGAACCTCACCAAGAACGAGATCGGCTACATCGAAGATGGTGCCTTCTCGGGCCAGTTCAACCTGCAGGTACTGCAGCTCGGCTACAACCGGCTGCGCAACCTGACGGAGGGTGTGCTGCGCGGCCTGGGCAAGCTCGAGTACCTGTACCTGCAGGCCAACCTCATTGAGGCGGTGGCGCCCGGCGCCTTCTGGGAGTGCCCCAACATCGTCAACGTGGACCTGTCCATGAACCGCATCCAGCGTCTGCACAGCGCCACCTTTGCGGGCCTGGCGCGGCTCTCGGTGTGCGAGCTCTACAGCAACCCCTTCTACTGCTCCTGCGAGCTGCTGGGCTTCCTGCGCTGGCTGGCGGCCTTCGCCAACGCCACGCAGGCCCATGACCGCGTGCAGTGCGAGTCCCCGCCGCTCTACTCCGGCTACTTCCTGCTGGGCCAGGGCCGCCACGGCCAGCGCAGCATCCTGGGCAAGCTGCAGTCCGTGTGCACGGACGGCCCGTACGCGGTGGAGACCCGCCCGGCGCCCGGCCGCCCCCCCTCCGGCCGCTCGCCGCCACCGCCCCCCGCGCCGCCTGCGGAGCCCAGCGAGGCCCCCTGCGCCGAGGACGAGTGCTTCTCCGGCGACGGCACCACGCCGCTGGTGGCCCTGCCCACGCTGGCCCCGCAGGCCGAGGCCCGCCCGCTCATCAAGGTCAAGCAGCTGACGCAGAACTCGGCCACCATCATGGTGCAGCTGCCCAGCCCGTTCACCCGCATGTACACGCTGGAGCACTTCAACAACAGCAAGTCGTCCACTGTGTCCAGGCTGACCCGGGCCCAGGAGGAGATCCGCCTGACCAACCTGTACGCGCTCACCAACTACACCTACTGCGTGGTGTCCAGCAGCTCGGGCCTGCATCACAACCACAGCTGCCTCACCATCTGCCTGCCGCAGCCGCCCGGCCCGCCGGGCCCCGTGCCCAGCCCCTCCACGGCCACCCGCTACATCGTGGCCGTCCTGGGCTGCCTCTTCGGCATGGTGGTGGCGCTGGGTGCCGTCTACTACTGCCGCCGCCGCCGGCGGCGGCGGGAGGGCAAGCAGAAGCAGGCGGCGGCGGTGGCCGGCAGCCTCAACAAGACCATCATCGAGCTCAAGTACGGGCCCGAGCTGGAGGCGCCAGGCCTGGCCCCGCTGTCCCAGGGCCCGCTGCTGGGCCCCGAGGCGGTGACCCGCATCCCATACCTGCCCGCCGCCCCCGGGGAGGTGGAGCAGTACCAGCTGGCGGAGGGCAGCGGGACACCCAAGGGCAGCAAGGGCGGCTACATGGAGGTGCGTGCGGCAGAGCAGGCAGAGCGCAGGGACGGGGAGCAGGGCCGGCCGGGCCCCGACAGCCAGAGCTCGGTGGCTGAGATCTCCACCATCGCCAAGGAGGTGGACAAGGTCAACCAGATCATCAACAACTGCATCGACGCCCTCAAGGCCGAGTCCACCTCCTTCCAGGGCGGCAAGCCGGGCGCCGTGTCCACGGCCGAGCCGCTGGCCGGCAAGCGCGGCTTCCTGGCGCCCGCCTACCAGGACGCCTGCGGCCTGCAGCGGCACCACAGCCTGGAGGCCGCCCCCGGGGCCCCGCGGGCCAGCTCCTCGTCCAGCGGCTCCGCCCGCAGCCCGCGGCCCTACCGCGCCGAGCCCCCTGCGCTGCACGAGGCCAAGTACATCGAGAAGGGCTCGCCCGCGGCAGAGGCCATCCTCACGGTGACACCCGCGGCCGCTGTGCTGCGGGCCGAGCCCGAGAAGGGCCGGCAGTACGGGGAGCACCGGCACTCGTACCCCGGGCCCCACCCTGCGGAGCCCCCCGCGCCGCCCGCGCCCCCTGAGAGCCTGGGCAGCCGCAAGGCCTCCATCCTGGAGCCGCTGACGCGGCCGCGACCCCGCGACCTGGCCTACGCGCCCCTGTCGCCTCAGTACCGCCACCTGAGCTACGCCTCCAGCCCCGAGTACACCTGCCGCGCCTCCCGCAGCCTCTGGGCCCGCTTCAGACTGAGCCGCCCGCGGCACCGGGACGCCGGGGAGTGCGTGGCGGCAGGCCACGCGCTGCGGCGGAAGGTGCAGTTCGCCAAGGACGAGGACCTGCACGACATCCTGGACTACTGGAAGGGCGTGTCTGCGCAGCACAAGTCCTGAGCGGGCCGCGCGCGGGGCCAGAGGACACTGCAGCTAACCCAGAGACTCACGGTGCGCGCGCACACACGCACAGAGACTCACGGCGCGCACGCACACACGCACACGCACACACACAGACCGCAACTGCTGAAGCCCTGGGCTTTGCGGGCAAAGTGGGGAGGGGGCACCAGCAGGCCGAACGGGAGGGGCGCGTGGCTGAGCGCGTGCACCTGCTGAGACATTCTCGCTGGTGTGACGGGCCCGTCCACACACGCGTGCGCGCGCACACACACACACACACACGCGCACACACACACACACACAAGGGACTTCCGAAAACTGTGTCTTAGGGATGGGGGGCGGGGGAGGGGATTTTTTTCACTATCTTTTGATTCTTCTCTGCCTTCTTTCTCTCTCTTTTTTTTTAAAGTTCTCTTTAAAAGACGTAAAACGCTCTATGTGGGGGGTGTGGCCACCTGGCCCCCGCACGACTCCTCCGTCCGTGGCTTTCTGTGGATTCTGTTTAGTCCGTCTCTTCGTCGCCGCCACCGGAGAGGGCCAGAGCGAACGCAGGCGGCCAGGTGGTCTCCGGGAGGGTCCCGGGACTCGGGGGCAGGGAGGGCTGTGCCTGCAGACGGCCGGGGGTGGCGGGGCCGGGAGTGTGCGTTCCAGCCCTGCCCCCACTATACACTGTCGTCCTATTGTATAGAGAAATATTTCTATATTTGCAATGTTTGCTGTAAAATGAGAAAGGAAAAAAAAAAAGACTGTGTCTACTAAAAAAAATAATTCTGCAAAGGAAAAAAATCCCAACGCTTGTTTGCAGTGGTTTTTCCTCTGGGACTTGGGGCAAGATGTGTGGTGTGAGTGACCTTGGGTTTGGGGCAGGTTGAGGCCCTTGGGAGACGGGGAAGCCAACCCTGGGCTGGGGAGTGGCTTTGAGAGGCGGTGTGGATGGGGCAGAAAGGGTTGAGGGAGCTGGGCACAGGGTGGGTAGGTATGTACCTGACCCTGCATGTGGCTGGCAGGGTTCGGTGGGAGTAGGGTGAGCTGGGGGGGGCTGGGGCCCCTTCAACCGCTGGAGACCCAGCTGCAGGGCGTGAGCCCCGAGATCCAGATACCACAGGCCCCTGGGGCCCCCAAGCTGGCCCCTTGGCCCTGCAGCCCTGAGGACCTGCCTCAGCCCTCCAGCCGTGGCCCCGAATCTGGCGGGAGAGGTGTGAGTGCGTTTATGAACACCAGACTCTTCAAAGTCTCTGCAGAAGCCTGGACCCCAACCTCCAGCTGGCACCAGGTCCATCGAGGTGGCTGGCTCCAGGGCTGCCTGCTGCCAAGGTCACAGGTGCCCCCAGCAGAGCAAGGCTTGGAGCACGAGACGCCGTCTGGGAGCCTTGTGTATAGCTGGCCACGTGGGGGGGGGCCCTGCGCCCACCCCCCCCATCCTCAGTTCATGTTGGGGGTGGAGCCCCCAGGGACAGCTGACCCCCCTGCAGGGCGCTGAGCCTTCCGGCCTCCTTTCCCTGCAGGGGTCTGGGCCTGGGCCTGCCCTGCCCCCGTGTCCAGGGCGGACCCACTCAATCTTTCTGACACAGACACCCGAGCACGGAGGCGGTGGGAGCCTTGGAGACGCCAGGCAAGGAGCGGGGGGTGGGGAGCAGTCTCGGTCGGCCGCACTGCTCGCGCCCCCCCCGGGACAGGACGCTCGCTCCCCTCCTCCACGTCTCCCTCGGGGCACCTTGCAGACCCTGCAGCAGTCAGTGGCTCGCTCAGGGCCCAGCGCTGGGACAGGGCTTGTCTGTCCATCCTGGCCTTTGCACCCAGGTGACCCCACGAGGTCCTGCCCGTGGGGCCTCCTCACGGCCCCCTCGGCAAGCCCCTCAGAGTGAGCCCCCTCTGAGGATGCCGCCCCACCCTGCTTGACCAGATGGGCCCCGGGGTCCCTGGCTCTGGGCAGCTCCTCGCCCTGTCATGGGGTCCAGGAGGACAGCTCAAGGAACCCAGAGATGTGAGTGGGCTGGAGACCACGAGGCTGTGCCCAGAGTGGCCGGGGCAGGGAGGAGGGTAGGGAGGGGGGCCGGCCCCCGGCTGGCAGGGCTGGGGGGCCTTGTCCAAGGTCACACAGTGAGGGGTGCCCGTCCTGGTCAGACACAGGGCTAGGCATCTCCCTGCTGCCGCTGCGGAGGGAACACTGGCCGTTTACAGGGCATCAGACAACAGCGGCCACAGCAGAGGTGCCTGCCCTGGGGAGAGGGCAGCTGGCCGGATGGGCCAGGCCGGGGGGACACGTCGGCCCCGGGAGCACCCCCCAAGCAGGGATCCCTGGGGAGGGGCGAGCACCTGGAGAGATGCGGGAGTGGGGGGTGCACCCCGAGTGGACACCTGTCAGAGCACAGGCCCTCCTGGGAACGCCGCGGGCTGACAGATGCGTCTCCAGCTGCCCGACTCTGGCCCAGTCCCAGGGCACAGCCGGACGTCACTGCGGCTCTGCTCGAAGGCAGGCACACATGATACATGCATTTACTGAGCACCGCCTGTGTGCACCCTGCTGGAGCCCAGCAGGGCATCTGACCTTCTTCCCACTGCCCCTCCAGAGAGGCTCACTTAAAGCTGGCAGGTGACCCAGCTCTGGGTGGCAAGGGTCCAGGCGGCCCAGAGGAGGGTGAATACTTCTGCCTGGGAAGAGTCTGGAAGACTTTCTGGAAGAGCAGGTGTCTGGTCTGCAAAGAGGCCGCCATGGTGGGGAAGGAAGTTGGATGCCTCAGGCTGGACAGAGGCCAGCAGCCTGCAGGCTTGGGGCGCAGAGCGAGCAGCCGCCTGAGGGGTCCTGCCCAGGTCTGGCGCTGGCGCCGGCTGCCCCCAGGGCGGCTCCTGTCGGTCTGAGAGAAGGGGTCATGCTGCTTGTGACCAGAGACCCCAGAAAGCCCCGTGCTTCCGGCGTGTCAGGGGGCTGCCCCTCCTCACCGCACTCGGCCACCAGAGCTTAGACGCAGAGGTTATGTCCGTCACCGGCCAGCCCAACCAAGCCGTGTAACCAGCCACCGGCACACATGCAGTTGCTCATGCAACGGGCTGATCTGGGTCAGCCTGGCCCCGTGACTGGGGAGGCTGGTGGGGACGGTGGGGGGTTCTAGGGGGACTGAGCTCTGCTCCGCACAACTCTCATCCTCCACAAGCCAGCCCTGGTGACAGCCAAGACGGCACGCCTCCGGCGCTCAGAGTGAGTCACATGGCCGGTCTCAGAGTCGGTGCACACAGGCCAGCCCATCCACAGGGGCGGAGGGCCAGGAGAACTAGAACCGTCTGAGAACGGGCCGAACGCAGGGCCAAGCCCAGCGTGCCCTCCCTCCAGGGCTCACGGCACAGCGAGCAGAAAGCCCAAGACCGTGGTCCTGGCTCATCCGTGTGCAGTTACAGAGCAGCGACTGTGTACCAGACATCCTGGAGACACGGACAAACCTGTCCCCCGACCAACTATCGTCACCGTCCCAACAGGGAAGAGCTGGTGTCCCATCAGAGCAGTTCAAGCGGGCCTGCCTGAAAGGACTGCGGCCAGAGAGCGTGGAGGGCCCGGGGACAGCCACAGCCACCTGGCCCAGAGCTCAGCCGTGGCGCCTGGGGAGAAGCCGGCGAAGAGGCTGTGCAAAGGAGCCATGAGGGCCCTGGAGGGGGCGTGCAGTGGGGCACCGCCAGCCCAAGGACCCCACAGATAGCCCCACCCGATGTCCCCACTCCCATCTCCTGGGGCTGAATGACTAGGGAAGCAGGAGGCAGAGCCCGGCGTGTCAGGATGTGGGAGGAGGGCGGGAAGCGGCCGAGAAGACGGGGAGGGGCCGTGGGCAGACGCGGGCACTGACCGGGCGTGGGGCCCGGACGTCCCTCGAGGAGAGCAGCAGGCCCTCCGGGAGGCTGGTCTCCAGACCCTGATGGACAAATGGGTCAGCATGCTGGACAGGGGTGGGAACAGGGCAGGGCCTGCCTCCCAGTGGGACCTTCAGGGACCAAGGCTGCTCCCCACGCCCGAGGGGCAGGAAGGTGCCCTGGAGGCCTGGGGTGGGGCTGGGCGCCGGGGTGCGGGCTGGCCGGGCTCAGGGCCTGCTTTGCAAGCATAAAGGAATTAAGAGTTAGGCTCTGGGTCATGGAGGGAATTTTGTAGAATAATAACTCGTATTGATTTTCGCCTTACCTCAAAGCAACCCTTTTATTACAGAAGCTTTAGAAAACAGCTAAACACAGAGAAGAAAACGCGAGTCACTGCCTGCGCCACCACCAGGTAACCGTGGGATCCATCTGCCCGG
This sequence comes from Bubalus bubalis, assembly GCF_019923935.1. NCBI lineage: Eukaryota > Metazoa > Chordata > Mammalia > Artiodactyla > Bovidae > Bubalus > Bubalus bubalis. The sequence continues at coordinate 1,025,814 of NC_059180.1, forward strand.
CCCCTCTCCCCACACGCCCCTCCCCGCGCCGCGCAGCAAGCTGACTGCGTGGAGGGTGCGGAGAGACAGGAGAGCGGACAGGATGCTGGCGAGATCCGGGCGGAGGAATGGCCAGAATACGTTTGAGTAAGAAGGGCTGAGGTTCACCGGCCAGAGAGACCGTTGTTACAAAGTCTACCAATGTCAGGGGCTTCGCAGGCAGCTCAGTGGTGAAGAACTTGCCTGCCAGCGGGGAGACACAGATCCCATCTCTGCTCCCAGAAGATCCCACAGGCCCCGGGGCAACGAAGCCCGTGGGCCACAACCACTGAAGGCCACGCGCCCTGGACCCCGCTCCCTGCAACTGGACAAGCCCTGAAGTGTGAAGGCCGCACACATCCCTGGAGAGTGGACCCCGCTCCCTGCAACGGGAGAAAAGCAGGCGGGCAGTAACGCAGACTCAGCACAGCCAAAAACAAGTCCACGAATGACAAACGCTGGAGAGGGTGTGGGGGAAGCAACCCTTTCCCACTGCTGGTGGGGAGTCAGCTGGTGCAGCCACTGTGCAGAACAGAATGGAGGGTCCTCAGAAAACTACAAACAGACGGCCAGCAGTCCCACTCCCGGGCACAGACCCAGACAGAGCTGTAATCTGAAAAGATGCATCCGTGCACTCCTGTGCTCACTCCCGCTCAGAGCAGCAGGATTTACAACAACCAAGACGTGGAAACCCCTAAATGTCCACTCACAGATGAGTGGACACAGAGGATGTGGTGCCTGCATGCAAGAGAGTATTACTCAGCTGTAAAAAGCAGTGAAAATGCCATTTTCTAGCAACATGCATGGACTTATTAGACTGTCATACTAAGCCCGTCAGAAAGAGAGAGACAAATACCATATGATATCACATATATGTAATCTAAAATATGACACAGATGAACTTAACCTATGAAACAAAAACAGACTCAGAGAGAACAGGCTGCCAAAGGGGAGGGGAGTGGGCGAGTTGGGGAGGGGGTGGGAGAGGGGAGTGGGCGAGTGGGGGAGGGGAGCGGGGGAGGGGAGTGGGCGAGGCTGGGGTGAGCGGACGCAGACCATCCCGTATAGAATGCACGAACGAGGCCCTGCTGTAGGGCACAGGAACTGTACTCAATATCCCATGACAAACCATAATATAAAACAGATGGAAAAGAACATATGTGTAACTGGGTCACTTTTCTGTACAGGAGAGACTAACCACACTGTAAAACAACGATACTTCAATAAAAGGTGTATGGAAAGGACGGATGAGGTTTACTGCCTGATGGAAAGCACGGTCTGGGCTAGCGCCACGGACAGCTCGCCACCCGTAAGGGAGAGCAGACCGCACACGGGCTCGAGGCTGGGGCCATTGGGGCCATGAAGGGCCCACTCTGACCCCTGCAGACTCCTCGTCTTTTCTCACTTCACTGCACTGCTTTACTGTCCTACTGCCTGGGAGATTTTTAGGGTTTCTTTTTTTTAATGTGAAACAATTATACAGCCACACAGGAAGTCACAGAAACAGTACACAGAGTCACCCGCTCTCCACCAGTGGCACCGTTTCATGTACCTGAGCTGTGCTCAGCTGCTCAGTCGTGTCCGACTCTTTGTGACCCCATGGGCTGCAGCCCGCCAGGCTCCTCTGTCCACGGGGATTCAGAATACTGGAGTGGGTAGCCTTTTCTCTTCTCCAGGGGATCTTCCCAACCTAGGAATTGAACCGGGGTCTCCTGCACTGCAGGCGGATTCTTTACCAGCTGAGCCACCAGGGAAGCCCCATGGACTGGTGGTACGGCACCAAACCCAGGAAGGCACTTGTCCATCAGTGTGGTTGTGTTAACACACTACAGAGCTCAGTGTGGAAAGCGAGTTCCACCAATTTCACAAGCACTTGTGTGTGTGAAGTCTCTGCAGATATACCGTGCATACAGACCTACGTAACCACCACCCCGATCAAGATATATAGCCAACCCGCCACCACGAAGACCACCCACTGCCGCCCTACATGTTCACCCCCACCTCCAGGACCACCCCGTCCTTCTGAGAGCATCGTGTGAATGAAGTCACCCCCACCTCCAGGACCACCCCGTCCTTCTGAGAGCGTCGTGTGAATGGCGTCACGTCCTCTGTGACCGCCCGCTGCCGGCTTTGCTCACTCCGCATACCTTCCTTGAGAACCACCCCAGCTGTCACTGAATCAGCATCTGGCCCTTTGCGTTGCTGGCCGTGCTCCACTATATGGAGGACGGGCCCTGCTTGCCGCTCACCTGCTGGAGGACGTCTGGGTTGTGTCCAGCTTGGGGTTATTACAAATAAAGCTGCTATGAAAATCCTCATACAGGCTTTTCATGAAAACTTAAGTTTTCATTTCTCTGGGATAAATGCTCAGGAGTGCAATTGCTGGACTGGATGGTCAGTATGAGGTTAGGGCTGGAAGGAACCGCTCAACTGGCTTTCCAGGGCTCGTGCGCCCCTTCGCACTCCCAGCGGCGGATGCGAGGCACAGGCTCTCCACGCCCGTCACCGTTCGCTGTCGCTGCTCTGTCTGAATGCTGGCTGTGGGCACGGTGCGCACTGGTGCTTCTCCGTCTAGTGCTCAGCATCTTGCCGTGTGCTGACTTGCCGTCGGCCTCTCTTCTCTGAGTCCTCATCTTCCACCCGGGCTCTGAACACTCTGTTTTTACCACCAAGTTTTAAGAGCTCTTCACATTTTCTAGATACAAGACCTTTGCCAGACATGTGGTTCACAAACATCAAACCTTTTTTTCCAGTCTGTAGCCAGCGTGACGACTTGAGTAAAATGAAGAAACAAAAAAACATTCCAAATGAAACAAGATAAAACCTCAGAAAAAGAGGTTTTATGAAGCAGAGGTTTAATAAAGCAGACAGAAATTATTTACCTATAAAAGAGTTGAAAATAACAGAGATGCTCACTAAACTCAGGAGAAGAATGGACGAACAAAGTGAAAATTTCAGCGAAGAGAGAGGACATAAAAGAAAATACCAAAGAGAGGTCACAGAACCGAAGCAATGACTAGACTGAAAGAGCAGAGAGGGCCAACGACAGACTAGACAAAGCAGAAGGAAGGGTCGATGAGCGTGAAGACAGAGCAATGAAAAATGCCCACAAGAGCAGCAAAGACAGGGAAAAAAAGAATATGGACATCCTGGTGGTCCAGTGGCTGAGACTGCGCTCCCAATGCAGCGGGCCGGGTCCTATCCCTGGTCAGGGAACTAGACCCCACGGGCCACAACTGAAAGGTCCTGCCTGCCGCAACTAAGACCCAGGGCAGCCGAGTGAGTAAATACTTTTAAGAATAAAACGAGCAAAGACAGCTGAAGGGACTAACAGGAAATACCGAGCAGATAGACATCCGACTCCTGGGGGCCCAGGAGGAAGAGAGAGACGACGAGGCAGGAAACTTACTTGAAGGAACAATGGCTACACACTTAATAACCTGGGGAAACAGAATCCAGATCCAGGAATCCCAAAGAGCTCCAAATAAGACGAACCCAAAGAGACCCACGCCAAGACACATCACAATTAAAATGTCAAAAGTGAAAGAAGAGAATCCTAAAAACAGCAAGAGAAAACAACTTATGCTGATGATACTCATAAGCCCATAAGCAGAGTTCTTGGCAGAAACTTTGCAGGCCAGAAGGGAGTGGCATGGAACATTCAAAGTGCTGAAAGAAAAAATTCTCCAACTAAGAACACTCTACCTGGAGAAGCTGTCGTTCAGAATCGAAGGAGAAAGACAGGAAAAAGCTGAAAAAGATGACGGTTTCCAGACCAGTCTTATAAGAAATGTTACAGGGGCACTGTAAGCAGAAACAAAAGGGCGGTGATCAGTAACGAAAACACACAGAAGCACAGCTCTCGCTGGTGACACGAGATCTGTGGTAGCGTTCAGAGTAACCCTGCAAAGTCGCAAAGAGTGGCTCAGTCCTGCTGACTCTGTGACCCCATAGCCTGCCAGGCTCCTCTGTCCATGAACTTCCCCAGGCAAGAATACTGGAGTGAGTAGCCACTCTCTTTGCCAGGGGATCTTCCCGACCCAGGGATCAAACTCATGTCTCCTGCACAGCAGGCAGATTCTTTGCCATCTGAGTCACTAGGGAAGCCCCAATACTGTAAAGGTGGTGGGTTAGTCACTTATAAAGCTAGTATGAAGGCTAAAATATGAAAGTCATAAAAAGTTATTAACTACAATTTGTTAAGGGATCAGTTCAGTTCAGCCACTCATTCGTGTCCAACTCTTTGCGACCCCATGGACAGCAGCACGCCAGGCCTCCCTGTCCCTCACAAACTCCCGGAGCTTGCTCAAACTCATGTCCATCGAGTTGGTGACGCTCTCCAACCGTCTCATCCTCTGTCATCCCCTTCTCCTCTCCTGCCCTCAGTCTTTCCCAGCATCAGGGTCTTTTCCAATGAGTTGGCTCTTTGCATCAGGTGGCCAAAGTATTGGAGTTTCAGCTTCAACATCAGTCCTTCCAATGAACATTAAGGACTGATCTCCTTTAGGATGGACTGGTTGGATCACCTTGCAGTCTTAGGGACTCTCAAGAGTCTTCTCCAACACCACAGTTCAAAAGCCTCAATTCTTTGGCGCTCAGCTTTCTTTATAGTCCAACTCTCACATCCATACATGACTACTGGGAAAACCATAGCTTTGACTAGATGGGACCTTGGTTGGCAAAGTAATGTGTCTGCTTTTTAATATGCTGTCTAGGTTGGTCATAACTTTCCTGCCAAGGAGTAAGTGTCTTTTAATTTCATGGCTCCAGTCACCATCTGTAGCGATTTTGGAGCCCAGAAAAAAAAAGTCTCTCACTGTTTCCATTGTTTCCCCATTTATTTGCCATGAAGTGATGGGACCAGATGCCATGATCTTAGTTTTCTGAATGTTGAGTTTTAAGCCAACTTTTCCACTCTTCTCTTTCACTTTCATCAAGAGGCTCTTTAGTTCTTTACTTTCTGCCATAAGGGTGGTGTCATCTGCATATCCAAGGTTATTGATATTGCTATTGTTAAGGGATACACAGGATTAAAGATGTAAACTCTAACATCAAAAATGTAAAGCATGGGACTTCCCTGGTGGTCCAGTGGCTAAGACTCCACACTCCCGATGCAGGGGCCTGGGTTCCATCCTTGATCAGGATCTAAATCCCTCATGTCACAGCTAAGACCTGGCACAGCCACCTCAGCTAACAAATAAATATTAGAACAAAATCCCCATAGATATAAAGCACACTGGGGGGCGGGGGCGGGAGGAGTAAAAGTGGAGAGTTTAAGAATGCATTCAAACGTAAGCTGTTATCAACTTCAAACAGGCCATTACAAGTGTGAGCTGTCTTTAAGCCTCAGGGTAACCACAAGCAGAAGCCTGTAGAGCAGGTAAAGAATGTGGCTCAGTGGTGACGAGCCCGCCTGCCAATGCAGGAGACGTGGGTTCAATCCCTGATCCTCGAAGATCCCACGCGCCCCAGAGCAACGAAGCCCGTGGGCACGCTGCTGAGCCTGTGCTCCAGAACCTGGGAGCTGCACGGGGAGAAGCTGCCGCGATGAGAGGCCCACACACCACGGTGGAGGGCAGCCCTCACGCCCCATAATCTGAAAAAAGCCCACATGCACTCGTGAAGACCCAGCACAGCCAAAAAGAAAGAAAGGCCTACAGCAGATGCCCAAGAGGGGAGAGCATAGCCGTCTAAGGGTGCTGCTGCAGAAAATGAAGCCGCAGGGGAGACCAAGGGAAGAAGAGAGAGGCAGAGAGGCCAGAAAACCATGAACAAGATGCAGTACGCACACCGAGCAACGCTCACTTTAAATGCAAACAGACCAACTGAAGGCCACAGTGGCTGAACAGATGGAAAAAGACACCTATATGCTGCCTACAAGATGCTCATTTCAGATGTCAGTACATACACAGACTGTAAGTGAAGGGATGGAAAATGATATTCCATGAAAACGGAAATCAGAAGAAATCTGGAATAGCTCTACTTAAATTAGACAAAATAAACTTTAAGAGAAAGGTTGTGTATGAGAGGCAGAAAGGTCGTTACATGATGATAAAAGGGTCACTTCAATGCTTTGACATTTGTGAATATCTATGCACCCAGTACAGGAGCACCTAAATACATAAATCAGAATTAACAAACCTAAAGGGAGAAACAGGCAGCAATATAGGACAGTACAGATGTTAACAATTCACTTTCACCCATGGACAGATGATCCTGACAGGAAACCAGCAAGGAAAACACTAGCCATAAATAACACATTAGACCAGATGGACTTAACAGACAAGACGCTGAAAATTCCCTCCAAAAGCAGTAAAATACATGTACTCAAGTACGCATGGAAGGTTCTTCTGGGTAAACTGTATGTTTGACCACAAAACAAGTCTTACTACATTTAAGACAAGACACTGAAATCATATCTAGCATCTTTTCAACCACGATGATATAAGATGAGAAATCAGTTACAAGAAGAAAACTGGAAAAGTCACAAATATGTGGATCTTAAGTTACTGAACAACCAATGGGTCAAATAAGAAATAATAGGAAAAAATTTAAATATCTTGAAACAAATGAAAATGGAAACACAACACATCAAAACGTATGGGGGTATAACAAAATATATCAAAAGCAGCTCTAAGAAGGGGTTCATAGAGATAAATGCTTACAGCAAGAGACAAGCTATTTCAGCTGCTTAAAACTCAACATTCAAAAAAAGAAGATCATGGCATCCGGTCCCTTCACTTCATGGCCAATAGATGGGGAAACAGTGGAAACGGTGACAGATTTTCTTGGGCTCCAGAATCACTGCAGACGGTGACTGCAGCCGTGAAATTAAGATGCTTGCTCTTGGAAGGAAAGCAGTGACTAACCTAGACGCGTATAGAAAAGCAGAGACATCACTTTGCCAACAAAGGTCCATCTAGTCAAAGCTACGGTTTTTCCAGTAGTCATGTATGGATGTTAGCAGGACCATAAAGAAGGCTGAGCGCCCAAGAAATTGATGTTTCTGAACTGTGGAGCTGGAGAAGACTGTTGAGAGTCCCTTGGACTGCAAGGAGAGAAAACCAGTCGATCCTAAAGGAAATCAATGCTGAATACTCATTGGAAGGACTGATGCTGAAGCTGAAGCTCCAATCCTTTGGCCACCTGATAGGAAGAGCTGACTGACTGGAAAAGACCCTGCTGCTGAGAAAGACTGAAGGCAGGAGGAGAAGGGGGTGACAGAGGATGAGATGGTTGGATGGCATCACTGACACAGTGGACGTGAGTGTGAGCACGCTCCGGGAGATGGTGAAGGACAGGGAAGCCTGGTGTGCTGCAGTCCACGGCATCACAAAGAGTCAGACACGACTTAGTGACTGAACAACAACAAACAAACATCTACCTCTACACCGCAAGGAGTCAGAAAAGCACAGACAAAGCCCAAAGTCAGGAAACAGCAGAGCAGAAACAGAGACAACAAAAAGATCAATGAACTAGGAGCTGGATTTTATTGGCAAACCACTAGCCAAATTCACCAAGACAAAGAGAGAGAGGACTCAAATAAACAAAATCAGGAATGAGAAAAGAAGTCACAGCAGACGCACAGGAGCACAGCTGACCGTGAGTAACTGCTGCAGACAGCTGCGATGCGAGCTGGACATTAAACATGGGCGGGCCTCTGGAAACACACGCCCACCAAGACTGAACCATGAAAAAACAGAAATCTGAACAAGCTGCCACATAAGAGGCCGGAGCAGTCATCAAAGCCGCCCAACAAAATCCAGCACCAGACGACTTCACTGGTGAATTTTTACTAAATGTTCAGAAAAGATTTAACATCTGTTATTCTCAAACTTCCAAAAAACTGAAGACGAGGGAACACTACAACACTCATTTCACAAGACCAAAACTACCCTGATACCAAAACTAGACAAGGATGCCGCAAGAAAACTGCAGGCCAATATTTCTGATGAAATAGATGCAGAAGTCCTCAACGAAAGATTAGCAAGCTGAAGCCAACAATGCATTACAATGATCCTATGCCATAGTCGAGTGGGATTTATTCCAGGGATGCAAGGATGGCTCACATCTTCAAGTCAGTCAACGTGATACACATTAACAAAATGCTGAAGAAAAGGCATACGGTATCTCAGCAGATGCAGAAGACACATCTGACAAAACTCAACATCCGTTTACGATCATTCTCAACACAGTGGGTACAGAAGGAACACACGTCAACAAACTAACGAGCACGTATGCCAAGCCCACAGTTAACATCACACAACAGTAATGAGCTGAAAGCTTTTCCTTTAAGATCAGGAAGAAGACAAAGATGCCCACTCCTGCTTCTTTTATTCAACAGGGCATTCAAAGTCCTCCTCAGAGCAATTAGGCAACAAAAAGAAGAAACGCACACAGGTTGGAGAGGAAGGAGTAAACCGTCACTGTTTGCAGATGACACTGTATGTGCACAAAACCCTGCAGACCCGTGGAAAGCCGTGAGCGCTCACACGCGAGCTCAGCAAAGCTGCAAGGTACGGAAGTAACCGTGTTTCTACACGCTAATGACAGAAGCAATCCCACGTATAATTACGTCAAAGAGAAGAGAATACCTGAGAATACGTTTATCCAAGGAGATAAAAGACGTGTACTGAAAGCTTTAAGAAAGTGAAGACAATAAGTGGAAAAAATATTTCACACTCATGAATTGGAAGAACTAACCTTGTAAACATGTCCATACTACCCAATCTACAGGTTCAGTTAAATCCTTCTCAAAATTTTTAATGGTAGTATTCATACAAATATAATGAAAAATCCGAAATATGTATGGAACCACAAAAAGACCCCAAATAGCCAAAGCAATCTTAAAAAAGAGGAGCAAAGCTGGAAGCATCACACTTCATGATTTCAAACTATATTACAAAGCTAAAGTAATCAAAACACCATGGTACAGACATAGAGACAGACACACAGACAACTGAACAGAATACAGAGCCAAGAAATAAATCCACACGCGTGTGGTCAACTTGTGACAGGAGCGCCAAGAATACACAATGGGGCAAAGGATGGTCTCCTCAATAAATAGCAGGAAAACTGAATAACCTTATGCGAAAAATAAAAAGCAAACGGAACCACTGACTTGCACCATACACAAAGGCCAACTGAAAACAGATTACAGACTTGAATCTAAGATGTGAAGCCACAGAACTCCTAGAAGAAAACACAGGTGTGAAGTTCCTCAGCATTTACTGGTGACAAGTTTTTGGATTTGACACCAAAAGCAAAGGCAATAAAAGAAAAAATAAATAAATGCAACTAGATCAAACTAAAAAGCTTCTGCACATGTAAGGGAACTGTTGGGGGCCGGCGTGAGGCACTCCACCCGTGGCAAAGGTCATGAGGAAGGAGGCTCGACATACGCAAAGGCGGGATCGAGCCTCAGGGGTCCCCCTGGAAATTCTCGAGCATCTACCCCCATAACCAGAGCCTGCCTACTTTACTACTTTGTGCTCTCACCTACACCTCTGACTTTACGGGGGGCTGTCCCCCACCACCTCTTTCGGAGAAGGAGTTAACTTAGAGCTCCAGTTAATAATAATTCCTGGGCGTGACAGGAGTGTTTCAACCTACAAACTCCTCTGAAGGTTCTCTAGCCTGCCTGACAGGCTTGTCCGGCCACATGTGATTGCTCACAGCCTCCCAACCGTGAGAGGCACGAGATGCTTTAAACCTTCTAAAAACAGGTTCTTTAGAAAAGTTAGAAAACCATTAGTATAAGTATAGTGGGCTGATTAGAAACTGTATTGGTGAAGGGTTTTTCATTTGTTGAGCCAATGTTTGTTGCTAAGTCTCCACATCCCCTGCCCTTACACACATTAATGAATATATAGAAGAAATAAGTATTAACCTTTGATATAAATCACGTTAGACCTTAGGCTAAGTAAATTCTTTCCTTAACTAAAACCCACTACACCCTCACCCTATAGGAATGTAACTTTATTTGGGTGGCGTCTGTTTTAAGAATAATCACCCCTGGAGAAATAAGTGTCCTGGTTGACTGACTGCTGTCACAAGGAGAGGGTCATAAATTGTCAGCAGGCCCCCCGGCCAGAAGATGATGTAACACCCCTAAGACCTCTGTATACATTTGTGTGAAGCACCTGACTTTGATAAAAGTCAGGACTGCTGACCCCGTGTGACTTTTGTATAACATCTCAGTGTATGAAAACAGACTCTGGAAAATAAAGAATTGGGATCAGTTCCTCGCAAGACTGGTCTCCCCATGTCTCTCTCTCTCTCAAACTCTGGCTGAGTCTCCATCTGGAGCACGGAACCCACCAAGCTTACTAATTTTGCTTGGGCTTCTAAGATCTGACCGGGGTGGCCTCAGTGTCTCCTCTCCCTCGGGAGAACGGAAGGACGCCTGTGGCCTACGTAGTGGTGCAAGCTTCTTGTCTTGAAGTTTTATTGGTCCCCCGCGTAAACCAAGCTACTCAGCCTCTTTTCTCCACTGAATTTTCCTACTGAGCTATCCTCATTCTATTACTCTTTATATCTTTGATGAATAAATAGTCGCCGATGCCGTCTCCCCTTTGAATACCCTGGATCAGCCAGGGTTGGACCCCGGCAGGGAACCATCAACAAAATGAACAGGCAGCCTACCAAATGGGAAAAGATATTATATAATCATGCATCTGATAGGGGGTTAACATTCTTACATATATATATATATACACACACACACACACACATATATATATATACACACACATATATAAAGGAGTCATACAACTCAACAGCAAAAAAAAAAAAAATCTTTTAAAAAATCTTAAAAAAAGATTTTAAAGTAGGCAGAGGATATGAATAGATATTTTCCCAAACAAGACACAGATGTCCAAGAGGTTCCGCATCACTAACCATCGGGGAAGCGCAGACCAAGCCCGCGGGGAGCGGCCGCCTCCCGCCTGCCCGACGGCTGCCACCAGGGACGGGGCCGTGCTGAGATGCGGGTGCGCGGGAGCCCGCGCGCACTGCTGGCGAGATCGCAACCTGGGGCGGCCAGCGTGGGAAGCATGGTGAAAGGCCCACCAGGTGACCCAGCAACCCCCCTCTGGGCACAGGTTTCCCCAGCAAGGTCGCGGCAGCGCACTTCACAGCAGTCAAGACACGGAAGCAACCCAAGTGTCCACTGACAGACGAATGAATAAAAGGATTACATACACACTCACAGAGAAGTACCACTCAGCCATTAAAAAGAGGGACACCTCCCCTGTGGAGCACAGTGGGTGGATTTTGATGTCACTGTGCCAAGGGAGTCCGAGAGGGACAAACACTGCAGGATCTCACGCGTGGAATCTAAAGAACGAAGCAGACAGCACACGCGCGACCTCACAGAGAACAGACTGACGGGCTGGGAGTGCACAGGGGCAGGGGCGGAGGCCCCAAAGGGACAAGCTTCCAGGCACAAAGCACGCGCGTCCTGGGTGTGCTGCACGGCCCCTGACGCCGGGGCTAGGACCACGCCGCCCATGGTTCCCGTCACAAGAAAAACACCTGTAACTCCGCGTGGTGCTGGACGCCAGGTGTGACTCTTTTGCTCTGTATATAAATAGCGAATCACTACGAGGTACGCCTGAAACTAATATAATGCAATTGTATCTTAATAAAAATTTTTTTCAAAAAAAAAAAATTTTTTTCAGCCCACACTCTTTTTCTCGAACTCTGCTGACACAAATATTAGATATTTTGTGATTGTTCCACAGATTCCTAAGAGTAGGATAATTTATTTCCAGCCTGCTCTCTCTCTCTTGTTCGGATTGGGTAATTTCATAATATGTCTTTAAATTTACTGGGTTTTTTTTTTCCTGCTCGGCTTGTCCAATGGATTTCAGCTTTTGCTCCTGTAGTTCCAGCTCTCTGATGTCTGTAACTTGATTCTTTTTCATATCATCTGTGTCTTAGTTGAGACTTTCTTGTTCACTTGCTTCAAGGCTCTGCAGCCTTACAGCTGCTGCTCTGAAACGCCTGTGAGGCGATTCCCATGCCGGGGGGAGCTGCCCGCGTGGGGTCCGAGCTGTGGCAGGGCCTCCTGCTCAGACCGCGTGGATCTCAGGCCCCGTCTCCTGCTCCCTGGGGGACAGTTCCTCACAGCCGCCAGTGCGGGAGCCGGACACAGCTGCGTTAGAAGCCCCTCGATGCTTGCAGCGGAGCCCCCTGCCTGCTCCGCGCCACACTGGCCCTGTCGCTTCTGTCCGCAGACCCGGCCACCACACCCACGCCTGTCCTGCGCCCACTGAATGCCCACCTCTTCCCCGCGCGCCCCGGGCAGCCTCCTGGAGACCAGCCCTCCTCCTGCACCCGGAACGGGGCCCTGTTCATCTGCCCGGGGTGAGCCAGCTTCATCCCGCGTCCTTCACGTCTGCAGGCCCACCGGCGGACGACAAGTGTTAGGCTGGTTTTCTAGAAGCAGAGACTGAAAGGGGAATTCTTGGCAAGGAATCAAGGGTGTTCCCAGTATAAGCCTGGGGGCCGTGGGCGTGGGCAGTGGAGGCAGGATGCGGTTCCCCCGAGTTGCGAGTTGCGGCCTGCCCTGGCCCGCGGGGGCCTGGAAAAAAGGTGCTGGAGGCTCCGCCCCGCCCAGGGCACGGAGCAGGGAGGCTGAGCCCGAGTCTCTCAGGAACCGCCGCCTCTGCAGGGGGTAGGGCTGCACTCGGGGTCCCCGCTGCCCCAGGGTCCCCAGGGTGAGCCCCGGAGAAGGCTGCAGGCGGGGGCAGGAGGGATGGAGGCCTTTGAGGGTGCCTGCGGCGTCGGCCGCCCCCGCGGGCATGTGCCGCCGTTACAGGGCCGCGCGCAGGTTCATTGTGACTCAAGTAACCTCTGAACACTTACTTGGCAAAAATGCATCCATCTGTTTTTCTTTATACATCCTAGTATTTTTACAAGAATATTTACAACAGCCTAAACTGCAAACACCCCAGAGGCCCATCGACAGAAGGGATGAGCGGAAGTCACTGGAGAAGCAGACGCGCTGCTCGTGCCGCGGGCGGCGGTTCCGGTCCCGGTCCCAGGACAGCGTGGACGCGCCCGCGTGCAGCACCGTTTCCACGGAGCCAGGAATCCCAACCCCGCCGTAATGAAGAACAACCCCGTGTTTCCTTTTAGCTTTTATTGTATCTTTTCATCTTAAATATTTAATACTCTGGAGTGTACTCTGGTCTGCCACATGAGGCAGGATCTCAGAAAATCTCTTCCAAGTGGTGACCAGCTGTCCCACACTATTATTGACTAATCCATCCTGGAGCCGCGGCCGCCCTCACGTCTGTTTGGAACCCGGGTCTCGCCCATCGGTTGGTCTGTCTGTCCTCTCTGGATCCTGTGGCGCTGGTCCGCGGGGCGTGCGGGGTGGGGGTTCTCTGGATCCTGTGGCGCCGGTCTGCGGGGCGTGCGGGGTGGGGGTTCTCTGGATCCTGTGGCGCTGGTCTGCGGGGCGTGCGGGGTGGGGGTTCTCTGGATCCTGTGGCGTCGGTCCGCGGGGCGTGCGGGGTGGGGGTGCTGACGGGCAGCCCTGTGTCATCCCTTCGTGTTTCCACGTTCTTCTTGGCTGTCTTCACACACGTTCTCGTCCAGATGAACATGAGAACTGCTATATCATATTCCAGAAGTCGTGCTGGGCTCTTGTACGGAATTGCTTTAAATTTATAGACTAACTTGGAGGAAATTATATCCTCACAGTATCAGGTCTTCTGATGCAGCAACACCATAATTCTCTCCTTTAATTCAGGCTTTTTCACACCCTGGTGTCAGAGCCACTACAGGGGCGGGAGCCCTGGGGAGGAGCTGGGGTGGGGGGCATGAAGCGAGGGGGCGTCTGCTTGCGGCCACTCCCGCTCCCTCTGGCCTGACAGCCTCCCTCCTGAGAGAGACTTGGGGGCGCGTCCCCACCAAAGGGGCAGATGCTGTGAGCCGACGGCCAGGCAGAGCCACCCCGGCTGCAGTGGTGGGGCCACCGCTCAGGGCGGAGCCGTCGGGCCCGTCCGGGTCTGGCATCTGCACGCCAGAGGGCGGTGGGGGGGAGTCACCCGCCGTGAGGACTCCCCGGGCTGGGCATGATGCCTTCAGCAGAAGCCCAGCAGCAAAGCCGTCAGCGCTCCCTGAGCACAGGCCACACGCCAGGCGCTGTCCTGGGTCTGTCGAGAAGTGGCTCCTGTGAGGGGCACAAGAGCCCTGGGCAACGGATGGGAGCGAGTCCAGACATTCAGTGACGGGCTGGCGAGAAAGGCGGACCTCCCGAGGGCGGGCGCCGGCCCGGTGGCTCAGGGGCGCAGGGCGTCCACTCGGCTGCTCTGGCCTGCGTGGCGGGGCGTGCGGGGTGGGGGTTCTCTGGATCCTGTGGCGCTGGTCTGCGGGGCGTGCGGGCTGCTAAGCCTGAGCCCGTCTGCAGGGCCGCTGTCCTCACCCTGGGGCGCGGCCGTCACTGCCGGGACCCTCGGTGTCCCCTGGCTCCGGGGGGCGGGGGGCTTGCTGTGCAGGGGGGACCCCGCCGAGGCCTGTGCCCCCCCAAACTGCACCCCTGCCATGAAGGTGCGGCTGGGGCTGACCGGGGAGATCAAAGGCCGGGAAGTGGGTTCTCCTGCAGCCTCTGGGGACACAGCGGGCCCTGCAAGGCCCCGTCCAGGCGGCCTGCCCGAGGCCCGGGACGAGCCTGCCGCGCTGAGCCCTGGTTCTGTGCCGTGTGTTACGGCAGCAGTGTGCGCGCAGCCTCTCTGCTCCCAGTGCTCAGAGCAAGCCCGCTTAAAGCCCGCAGGCGAGGACGCCAACTGTGCCCTGCCGCGGACGCGGGGTCTGCCGCCCGGGAGGGGTTCCCGGAATCCACTTCGGGCAGAGGACCCACGGGCTGAAGCCGCACAGACTCCTTTCTCTATCCAGAGAAAGGGCAGAGGAAGCCCCGGCCCGGCCCGCCCGGCCCATTTGAGAGCGGGTGTCGGCCGCGTGGGTCCCCCAGGCCCTGAGGGGTTCTGCTCCGGGGCTCCCCCAGTGCTCCCGGGTGTAGCCGCGTCCCCCATCCCCACCCCCATCTTCCCATGGGCCTCTCCCTGCACCCTAAGGTCCCCTTCCTGTAGGGACCCCAGTCAGCTCACTTGTGACATCGAGACCCCTCTTCTCAATCCCACACATTCACAGGCAGTGGAGGCGGGACGCGACCTCCCTGCGGAAAGGGCTCAACCAGCAACACACCTGAGGTGTTCAGGAAGCTGGAGGCAGAGACTGCGGAGAACCTAGACCCAGAACGAGCCCAGCCCTGGGGGCAGGGAGGGGGTCGGGGTGTTGCTGGAGCAGCTAGGGCCCGACGGCCACGGAAGCAGACGGACCCTAATCGGCTTTGCTGTCGACCTGAAACCCTCCACAGAGCACACGCCGCATGCCCTGCGGCGCCTGGTGCCCGGGTTCCCCGTGCAGTGCCGGGCGGTGGACCCGCCAGTGCTCCCAGGAGGGCTGCCTGCTGCCAGGGGAGGTCGGGGGGGCGCCTCCTGGAATGGACCTTCATGCTGGCCGTGGCCTCCTGGTGCTGATGCCGCTAATCTACCGTGCGGACGCATCCGGCCGGCCCACCTCTTCACCCCCTGATGGGTACTGGCTTTCTGCTTTGTGTGCTTAAGAATGAAGCCTCCCAACAGAGGAACGGATAAAGCAGACAGGGCACACACACAGAGGAATATCACGCAGCCATAAAAAAGGGCGAAAGAAAGCCATGTGCAACAACACGGATGCAACCAGAGATTACCACGCTCAGTCAGAAAGACGAGCATGGTATGATGTCGCCTGTATGCGGAATCTAAAGGATGACCCAAAGGAACCTACGAACAGAAAGACTCCCGGAAATAGAGAACAGGCTGGCGGTAAAGGGAGTGGTGGAGGAAGGGCTGGGAGCTCGGGGTCTGCAGATGCAAACTGGTGTGGGTGTGTGGACAAGCAACAGGCTCCTGCCCTGTAAACAGGGGAGCATATTCAATACCCTGTGATAAACCACAATGGAAAAGAGTGTGAAGAAGAGGACAAGACGCCTGACTGGGCTGCTCTGCTCTAACGGCAGAAACTAACACGACTTGTAAAGCAACAATCGCCAATGAAATTAAAAGGAACGAAGCCTACCATCTCAGCCTGCCTATCAGTATTCCCGCTACTCCTCACAGATCTCGGGCGGCTGCGTTTCACACGCTCTTGGGAATTTTTCATCGCGACTGATGTGACAGATGAACTGGAGTCGCATCGACAGTGACGGCCCCTATTCACTCCACGGCTGGGCTTCTGGCCCCAGAACTCAGGATGCACTGTCTGTCGGCTACCTGACTGGGGCCTCATGAGTCCCCAGATCTTCTCTTTCTCCTTTAAGGCTACCTGACACACGCACAGCATAACACACATGTGTACCATCTGCCGCAGCACGCACCGGGCCGCCTGCGGCGCCCCGGCACCCGCCCCTGCTCCCGTCCTCCGGCCCCAGGGCGGCCAGTCGGAGCTGATCTTCATTTTCATCACAACCACCTCTCCTATGGTTGTGGTACTTTCATGTGTACCCACGAGACAGTATTTAAAATTATTTTTAGACATAAAAATGATGTCACAGTATGTTGATTCTTTGACAACTTTACTCCACTTTGAAGACTCGTCCGTTGATGTGTGTGACTGAGTTCCATTTACCCTGAGTCCTGTGTTGTGGTCCGTGGCACAAATACACATCAGCAAGCTTCCTCACTCTTCTCGTCACCCCTTCTCCTCAGGACTGTCTGGCTCCTCCCGCCCCGTGACTTTCACACAAATTCTAGACTCGGTCTCTCAAGTTCCGTGAAAACCCCAAGTGTGCCTCTAATGAGTTGCCACCGTTAGTGATACCAAGGTTTTGGGTGAAGGAAACTTTGTGTTTCTAGGGATTTTGTCATGGATGGCTGGTCCTTTCTGTCTTAAATGCCTTCCCTTCACCTCCTGAGGTGGGCGAAGAGTCTTCTCTTTCAGCACCATGGAGAAAGGCAGAGACCATCTTCCAGGGTCACAGCTCCCTCTCACTGCAGGGCTGCACCAGATTTGGTGATAATGCGACAGACTGTTCAGGCCGAGAGTTCACTAGAGAGTGTCCTTGGGTCTCCTCTCCCGCACTGCCCTCTCCACCTGGGCATAAAGGTTTTCTGGCCTCACACATCAAGCCAGGGAGTGACTGCTTTTCCTCTCTGGTCCCAAAGACCAGGAATCAAAGACTGGAATCATCTGTGCCTTGAAGGTTTTGCTAGAACTTGCCCATAAAACAGGCCGAGCCTCATTCTTACATTATGGGCAGATTTCTAAAATACTGATTCAATTTTCATTGTTATTATAGCATAGTTCAGGTGGCAGCTTTTCAATCTGTTTTGGTAATACTCATTTTCCTGGAAACTTGTCATGTCATCTATATTTTAAAATTTATTTGCCAAAAGAGGTACATAATATTCCCTTATTAACTTTTAAATCTCTCTTGTCATCTGCAGTAATATCCCTTTCCCGAGTCTAATAGTTTTATTGGTGTTTTTCATCTTTGTGAAAGTTGATCAGTCTCATAAGTAGTTACCAGCTGTATTAGTCTTTAAAAAACAACTTCATCTTTGTCATTTCTCCCCCTTCCATTTTAATTTTCTAGCTCATTAAATTCTTTTTTTAAAAAAAAATTCCCTTCCATTCTCTTTGGATATACTTTGTTGTTATTTTCTGAGTTTTCTTTGGCCATGGCACGCCGCTTATGGCATCTTAGTTTCCAGGACTGGCAGTGAAAGCGTGGAGTCCTAACCACTGAACTGCCAGGGAATCGCCACTGCTGGCTAACTTGTCAAGTCAGACACTTGACTCATTAATTTTCAGATTCTTTCTTCCAACATATGCATTTATGACCATAAATCACTCTAAGCAGCACACAGTATCACATTCACTACCGTCTGGTTTTTTCATTATTATTTCAGTTCAGTTCAGTTCAGTCGCTCAGTCGTGTCCGACTCTTTGCAACCCCATGAATTGCAGCACGCCAGGCCTCGCTGTCCCTCACAAACTCCCGGAGTTCACTGAGACTCACGTCCATCGAGTCAGTGATGCCATCCAGCCATCTCATCCTCTGTCGACCCCTTCTCCTCCTGCCCCCAATCCCTCCCAGCATCAGAGTCTTTTCCAATGAGTCAACTCTTCACACGAGGTGGCCAAAGTATTGGAGTTTCAGCTTTAGCATCATTCCTTCCAAAGAAATCCCAGGCCTGATCTCCTTCAGAATGGACTGGTTGGATCTCCTTGCAGTCCAAGGGACTCTCAAGAGTCTTCTCCAACACCACAGTTCAAAAGCATCAGTTCTTCGGTCCTCAGCTTTCTTCACAGTCCAACTCTCACATCCATACATGATCACTGGAAAAACCATAGCCTTGACTAGATGGACCTTTGTTGGCAAAGTAATGTCTCTGCTTTTCAGTATGCTATCTAGGTTGGTCATAACTTTTCTTCCAAGGAGCAAGCATCTTTTAATTTCATGGCTGTGGTCACCATCTGCAGTGATTTTGGAGCCCAAAATAAAGTCTGACACTGTTTCCCCATCTATTTCCCATTAAGTGATGGGACTGGATGCCATGATCTTTGTTTTCTGAATGTTGAGTTTTAAGCCAACTTTTTCACTTTCCTCTTTCACCTTCATCAAGAGGCTTTTTAGTTCTTCTTCACTTTCTGCCATAAGGGTGGTGTCATCTGCATATCTGAGGTTATTGATATTTCTCCCAGCAATCTTGATTCCAGCTTGTGTTTCCTCCAGTCCAGCGTTTCTCATGATGTACTTTGCATATAAGTTAAATAAGCAGGGTGACAATATATAGTCTTAACGTACTCCTTTTCCTATTTGGAACCAGTCTGTTGTTCCATGTCCAGTTCTAACTGTTGCTTCCTGACCTGCATACAGGTTTCTCAAGAGGCAGGTCAGATGGTCTGGTATTCCCATCTCTTTCACAATTTTCCAGTTTATTGTGATCCACACAGTCAAAGGCTTTGGCATAGTCAATAAAGCAGAAATAGATGTTTTTCTGGAACTCTCTTGCTTTTTCGATGATCCAGTGGATGTTGGCAATTTGGTCTCTGGTTCCTCTGCCTTTTCTAAAACCAGCTTGAACAACTGGAAGTTCACGGTTCACGTATTGCTAAAGCCTGGCTTGGAGAATTTTGAGCATTACTTTACTAGCGTGTGAGATGAGTACAATTGTGCGGTAGTTTGAACATTCTTTGGCATTGCCTTTCTTTGGGATTGGAATGAAAACTGACGTTTTCCAGTCCTGTGGCCACTGCTGAGTTTTCCAAAATTGCTGGCATATTGAGTGCTGCACTTTCACAGCATCATTTTCCAGGATTTGGAATAGCTCAACTGGAATTCCATCACCTCCACTAGCTTTGTTTGTAGTGATGCTTTCCAAGGCCCACTTGACTTCACATTCTAGGAGGTCTGGCTCTAAGTCAGTGATCACAGCATCGTGATTATCTGGGTCTTGAAGATCTTTTTTGTACAGTTCTTCTGTGCATTCTTGCCACCTCTTCTTAATAGCTTCTGTTTCTGTTAGGTCCATACCATTTCTGTCCTTTATCGAGCCCATCTTCACATGAAATGTTCCCTTGGTATCTCTGATTTTCTTGAAGAGATCTCTAGTCTTTCGCATTCTGTTGTTTTCCTCTATTTCTTTGCATTGGTCGCTGAGGAAAGCTTTCTTATCTCTTTTTGGTATTCTTTGGAACTCTGCATTCAGATGCTTATATCTTTCCTTTTCTCCTTTGCTTTTCGCTTCTCTTCTTTTCACAGCTATTTGTAAGGCCTCCCCAGACAGCCATTTTGCTTTTTTGCATTTCTTTTCCATGGGGATGGTCTTGATCCCTGTCTCCTGTACGATGTGATGAACCTCTGTCCATAGTTCATCAGGCACTCTATCTATCAGATCTAGTCCCTTAAATTGATTTCTCACTTCCACTGTATAATCATAAGGGATTTGATTTAGGTCATACCTGAATGGTCTAGTGGTTTTCCCTACTTTCTTCAATTTCAGTCTGAATTTGGTAATAAGGAGTTCATGATCTCAGCCACAGTCAGCTCCTGGTCTTGTTTTTGCTGACTGTATAGAGCTTCTCCATCTTTGGCTGCAAAGAATATAATCAATCTGATTTCAGTGTTGACCATCTGGTTATGTCCATGTGTAGAGTCTTGTCTTGTGTTGTTGGAAGAGGGTGTTTGCTATGACCAGTGCATTTTCTTGGCAAAACTCTATTAGTCTTTGCCCTGCTTCATTCCATATTCCAAGGCCAAATTGGCCTGTTACTCCAGGTGTTTCTTGATTTCCTACTTTTGCATTCCAGTCCCCTATAATGAAAAGGACATCTTTTTTGGGTGTTAGTTCTAAAAGGTCTTGTAGGTCTTCATAGAACCGTTCAACTTCAGCTTCTTCAGCATTACTGGTTGGGGCATAGACTTGGATTACTGTGATAATGAATGGTTTACCTTGGAAACGAACAGAGATCATTCTGTCGTTTTTGAGATTGCATCCAAGTACTGCATTTCGGACTCTTTTGTTGACCATGATGGCTACTCCATTTCTTCTGAGGGATTCCTGCCCGCAGTAGTAGATATAATGGTCATCTGAGTTAAATTCACCCATTCCAGTCCATAGTTCGCTGATTCCTAGAATGTCAACGTTCACTCTTGCCATCTCTTGTTTGACCCTTCCAATTTGCCTTGATTCATGGACCTGACATTCCAGGTTCCTATGCAATATTGCTCTTTACAGCATCAGACCTTGCTTCTATCACCAGTCACGTCCACAGCTGGGTATTGTTTTTGCTTTGGCTCCATCCCTTCATTCTTTCTGGAGTTATTTGTCCACTGATCTCCAGTAGCATATTGGGCACCTACCGACCTGGGGAGTTCTTCTTTCAGTATCCTATCATTTTGCCTTTTCATACTGTTCATGGGGTTCTCAAGGCAAGAATACTGAAGTGGTTTGCCATTCCCGTCTCCAGAGGACCACATTCTGTCAGACCTCTCCACCATGACCCGCCCATCTTGGGTTGCCCCACGGGCATGGCTTAGTTTCACTGAGTTAGACAAGGCTGTGGTCCTAGTGTGATTAGATTGACTAGTTTTCTGTGAGTATGGTTTCAGTGTGTCTGCCCTCTTGCAACACCTACCGTCTTACTTGGGTTTCTCTTACCTTGGACGTGGGGTATCTCTTCACGGCTGCTCCAGCCAAGCGCAGCCGCTGCTCCTTACCTTGGACGAGGGGTATCTCCTCACTGCCGCCCCTCCTGACCCTGAACATGGAATAGCTCCTCTAGGCCCTCCTGCGCCCGAGCAGCCACCGCTCCTTGGAGGTGGGGTTGTTCCTCCCGGCCGCCGCCCCTGGCCTCAGGCGTGGGGTAGGTCCTCTCGGCCGCCGCCTCTGACCTCAGATGTGGGGTAGCTCCTCTCGGCGTCTTGGCATTTAGCACGGGCGGCTGTGACCAGCGCACTTAGCGCAGCTGAGAGGAACTACCCCATGTCCGAGGTCAGGGGCAGCGGCCGAGAGTGCCAGGCTGCAATGATGCAGGAACGGCCATTATTATTTAGCTCTGCGTATTTTAAAATTTCCATTACGAGACTTTCTTTTTAACCCATGTGCCATTACAAGTACGCTTTTTAAATTTCCAGATGACTTTCAGGAGTGCAAGCCCCCTGATTTTCACTTGTTCCCTGCCTACTTGTGCTGTGATCAGAGAACATGCTTTCTGTGCTTCAACCGTCTGTCTGCTGAGACTGGATTTATGACCTAATGCAGCCAATCTTATCATGTTCCTTGCGCACTTAAAAAGAAAGTATATTCCCCAATTACTGCATGCAGAGTTCTATAAAAATCTCGTAGATCAAATTTGCTCCTTTTGTTGTTCACATCTTCTAAATCCTTACTGATATTTATCTGCTTGTTCTGTCCATTATGCCGCTGGGTTTGTCAATTACCCCGTGTAGCTCTGCAACTTGTTTTCTTGCTGTTAATAAAATACGTCACGCTAACAGGTACATTCAAATTCAGAATCTCCGTGTACTTTCAAAACCGAGTTCCCAAACTGCATTCCTCTGCAGTTTATGATTAACCCTTCCATCCAAACGTTACTCCCTTTCTTGCTCCACACCTGTTCCCTCCAGATTGAGGATTAGGAGGGGAAAAGGCGGGACTGAAGCCGAGCAGGACGCTATGGGCCTTCCTGGGACAGCCCCCGGCCCTGTCCTCCGCCTGCCTCTGGTTTGTAGGAGAGCGGTGGTCTCCCAGGCCTGCCTAGGTCTCAGATGGCAGCCGGACAGGTAATGACCAGGGAACGTGCAGACGCAGAAACAAGGCTGGGCTGCTGTGCCCGGAGCCGGTGCCCGCTGAGATGACAAACCAGCCCGAGTCACCAAGCCGCCAGTTCCCTGAGAGGTATGGGGAGAAGTCGGACACATCCCTGAGTTGTCTTTATAGGAAGCAGACCCGGCCCCCCTGTGTGCAAACTGCTGACCACAAGCACAGAGACCCCAGACCACGTGAGACCAGAAGATGGGTGGACGCCAAGCAACCCGAGACTCGTGTGGGAGGCACCCTCGGGCCACGGCCTCTGCACCGCAGGCCCGGAAACCTGTCTCCTGCCCTCGGACAGCAGGCCTCCATCTGTCTTCCCAGGTCACCAGCCTCCGGAATAAAGCGACGTGTCCCTTCCACCAACACCTGTGTCTTTAGGGACCGAGTTCTGTTTGTTATCTGGGGTTTTCCTTTCTTGGATGCTTTGTGAGTTTAAAGATCCGTATGGTCACCTGTATCTTATATAAACATGTGAATGAATGCACGCTTGACACTGAGTGTGGAAACTCTCCTCGGCCTGGTGTGGGGGTGCTCCTTCAGAGGTGTGTTAGCTTCAGGCAGGTCCCTGGGGCACTACAGGGCCACTTCAGACACCATCTGGCACTTTGCCATCTGGGGTCCTGCAGAGTGTACAACTCTGAGGTCCAACCCCACGGCAGAGCTGGCCCGAGCAGTTCCCAGGCCTGAGGCTTGGGAGAGGGCAGCCCTGGCTGCATCCTGATGTCAGGCAGGGCTCTGACCCACCCCACCTGCATCCCAGGCTTGGTGCCCTTGCCCCTCTGGGCACAGGACAGCCATGTCAGAGCCTTTTGGCCCCGGAGGCCTGCACCTCTCCACTCCCCCTCCTGTGTTTCCCGGGTCCCAGAACCCCCTCTTATTACAGGCTCGCCCGCACCTTGCCTGGCAGGGAGTCAGCTCGGGTCTCAAGCAGCACCTCTGGGGAGGCTCTCTCCGTTAGAGCCCTGGCCCGGAGCCTGACTCAGAGCGTCCGCTGTGGGGCCCGAGTCTGCATTCCGTTTCCATCGGGGCCTCAGCTGAGACCCACGCAGCTCCTGCACCTGGAGTGCGGCCCCTCCCGGCGTCCCCGGACCCGAGACACAGCTCACACCTGCCGGGACGGCGGGACCCCGCCGGCGGCTTCCAGCCAGGCCGAGGTGCCCGCCCTGATGGACGGCGGCGCAGAGACCTGTAGACCCTGCACGGGCACAGACCTGGCCGCCCTGTTAGAGCGCACGACGCCACCTTCGTGCCTTAGTGCTGGTTTCTAAGATCAGCTTCGGGGTCTACACATGTCACTAATAAGCTTTTTAATATAACTTGCTTTTCATTTATTCTTGTTTTCTTTTTTAGGTATGTTCAGATGTCTTTCCGAGTTCTTGGCTTTTATTGTTTTTTGTTCAACAATGGAATCCTCTAATCCGAAAGTGTTCTCTCCCCTCGCAGTCTTAGCTGAATCTCATAATTAAACATCTGACATTCTCTTCATCATTATAGAATTTAAGTGCAGTTTTTTATTTCCTTTTTGACTCGAGGCTTATTTAAGAATATTTCAAAAGTCTAATTATAAAATGCTTATTAAACAGAAGTTATATACCGCACTGCATTTTGAGAATACAGTCCAGATACAAATACTGATATTCTTTGTTGTATTTCAACAGATTGTCAATCTTTCCAAATGGCACATGGGACTGAAGAATTCTATTCTCTGCCTGGATGAAAAGTGATGAGAACACACTTGTCTCCTCAGCAAACCCCAGTCATCACAGCGTCTCCTAGAGTGAGCCCCGAGCCCCCAGCTTTCTGCCTCGAGAAGGGGTCCAGCCTGTGACGCTGGACGGCCAGGCGGTCAGAGTTGGGAAGCGCAGATGCCGAGGGCACCCGCCGCTCCTGGCTCCCCAAGGCCTGCGCGGCTGCCCAGACCGTCCCTGAGGGGGCTGGGCCACATGCCCCAAGGCCTGCCGGCTGCCACTGCCCAGAGTGCTGCTCTGCTTTCCAGGGGCCATGGAGCAGACCTTGCCCAGAAAACCAGCCAACTCTCCTTCCCCGTGGGGAACCCCACCTTCCTCAGGGAGGCCTGAGCCCCCAAGTCTGTCCTGCTCCCCTGAGCCCTCCGGCCCCTCTAGTTCTCTCCCCACCTTGCCAGAGCCTCCCCTGACCTCTTCTACTTTTTCTATGTCACACTTCCCCTGCTTAGACAACGGTGTGGTTTCTGTCTGGTGGATCCACATCAGAACTTAAAAAATAAAAGCAAATTAACCCCAAAGCAAGCAGCAGAAAGCAGAAATTTTTTTAAAAGAGCCGAAATGAGCGAACGTGAACGAAGAAAAACAACAGAGAAAAAAATCAATGGAATGAAAACCTGCTTCTTTGAAAAGGTCAATAAAATTACCAAATCTTTAGCCTAAGGAGGAGGAGGAACAGGAGCAGGAGAAATAGTAAGTTTCCAACATCATAAAGGAGGGAAGGGACATGTCACAGCCCTGCAGACTTCTAAGGGGACATTACACACCACTTTATCCTCCTAAATTCTATAACCGAGACTACCACACTTCTTGAGAGATACAAACCACCAAAGCTCATTCTAGGGAAAATAAACTGGACAGTCCTGTGTCTGTTAAAGAAACGTGATATACGCTAACAGACATGGCAGAGGTGGGACTCCAGGCCTCGACGGCTTCCCTGGTGAATCCCACCAAACATTCAAGGGGGAATACAGGCTCAGAGGTAACGAATCCACCTGCATGCAGGCGACGCCGGCTCGATCCCTGGTTGGGGAATCCTCCAGAGGAGGAAGCGGCACCCCACTCCAGCATTCTTGCCTGGAGAATCCCATGGACAGAGGAGCCTGGTGGGCTACAGTCCACGGGGTCGCAAAGAGTCGGACGCGGCTGAGCGTAAGAAGCTTTCTTCCCACACACTTTCAGAAGCAGGAAGAGCAAGAATCACTTCACACTCGTATTATGAGGTCACTGCTACTCTGGTAACAAAATGAAAGACGCCCAAGAAAATTTCAGAATATGCCCCGTTATGGTAGAGTCAAAAATCCTCTTTAAAAAAGTCCAGCAAGCTGAATGCAGGGATGTCTAAAAATGTCTAGTATATCATGACCAAGTGGGTTGGCCCCAGGAATCAAAGGTTGCTTCAACACTTAAAAAAAAAAGTTATTTACCATATCAACAGAGCAGAAGAGGAAAACCATATGGTTACCTCAACAGAAATGAAAAAAGAGCAAAAATACCACAACTTTTCATAATAAAAAGCTCCAAAAATCATGCATAGCACAATACTTTCTTAACTCAAACAAGGGTATCAAAGTAACTCACAGGTAACATCATATCAACGGTGAACTGCTGCCCGCCTGATAAACAAAGTAAGATCACCCACAACCACTGTTTCTACCGAATGCCGCGCAGTAAATCCTGGCTAATGCAATGAGGCAAGACATAGCAAAAAGGATGAAAATCAGATATGAGGAAATGAACTGTCTTTATTTGAGGACACTACTGTGAAAATAGCAAATCCAAAATAATCCACAAATTATTAGAATCGATAATGAATTTAGTGAAACTTACTAGACACCTCATCTCAAGGCTTAGCAGAGATGCACAGTGATTCAGAGCATGTGGAACCGGGGATCCGCAGAGCAGGCAGCGCCCCTGGCAGACGGCACAGGCGGAGGCGGAGGCCGCACTTTCCAGGCAAGGGTCCCAGAGTACCGGGCACTCAACCAAGACATGACTCCCGACCCCACACCATACATAAAACTAACTTGAGGTAGGCCGTATACACAAGCATAAAAGCTAAATCACAAAGTCTCTAGAAGAAAATAAAGAAGAACACCCCATTCCCTTGGGCTAGACAAAGCTGACTAAAAAAAATGCAAAAAGCACTAACCATTAAAAAATGATAAATGAGATAATTAAAACTGCAAACTTTTCTTCATCAGGACACATTATTAAGAAAATAAATAGGCAAGCCCGCAGTCTGGGAGACATTATTTGTAACACATGTCTGACAAGGAATTCACACTCAGAATGTCCCACAAACCAGTAAGAAAAAGGAAAACAACCGGATTTTGAAACGGGCAGAAAGACAACTCTCGAGTTCGTCCTGCCTGGAAGGAGCTTAGAGTCGTCACTCTGTCCTGTGACGAGCAGACACCAGCCCTTCCCAGAGCGGAGGCTGCCGCTGAGACGCCAGCCCAGCGCAGAGAATCACAACTCAGCACAGAGAAAGCCTAACCCTACCCCAGCCGCCGGGCTGGGCAGGGAGCCTGGGCTGCAACTGACCTGGAGTGGGGTGCACGTGGACCCGTCCACGGGGTGGAGACTCCAGGGTCCCCGTCCCGGGTCCCCGCACTGTGGGAGCTCCTCCAGCTCCTCACAGTGAATGTCAGCTAAGATCCCCTTCTGCTTCCTGCCGGGTGGGGGGATGGAACCCTCTAGAACCCTTAACGAGGCTGCAGTCAGAGAGCACTCGTCAGGATGAAAGGGGGAAAGAGGCCGGACACCTGGGGCCCGGGAGCTGGACTAAGGCCGAGTCTGGGTGCCCAGGACCCGTAGGCATCAGTTAGGTCCCAACAAAGTGGCCAAACCAGAAAGCTGCTGCCTCTGGGGGACGAGGAGGAGGCTGGCCGAGAATGGGAAGCAGGGATGTTCTGGAACTACACCGACTCTGCGTGCTCTGGGACTTCACATGTGTATGCGGTCGTCACTGAAGGGTGACGTTTCAGGGGTGACTCTGACTTTGGAGAAAAGAAATTGCAGACACGGAGGAAACCCTAGTTAACCTCACAGACACTGAACTATGCGGCGAGAAGGGTGTTGACGTCTGTGCTTTACTCTCAAATGCATCAAGAAGTAAGGACGGATGGAATGGTGGGTGTGTAGAGATGCAGCAGACCAAACACAGTAAAATATTAATGGGAGAATCGAGGCGGTGCGTGTATGCGTTTACTGTACAATTTTTTCATCTCTGCTAAATGTTTTTCCATAAGAAGAAGCTGGGAAGAGGAGCCCCTGGCAGCAACGTGGTCGGGTGTGTTACACACAAGACTGAGCAGAAGCCAGACCCCGAAGGACACCACTCAAGTTCAAGAACAGGCAAACTGGCGGCAGGAGTGGGAAGTCACTTTGGGTGGGGGCGGGGGGGTGGGGCATGACTGGGAGTGGGCCCGTGATGGTTTCTGATGTCTTGGCAGCATTTCGTGTGTGTGCTGGAAACCCGGAGAATTCAGTGAATTTACTGAGAATGCATTTGTGCCTCTTTATTCGTATTTGTTATGCTTCAATAAAAATGTCCATGACAAAATCTCCCAGGGAAAGGCGGAGAGACTGGAACTTTCTCTCCCTGAAGAAAGGCTCTGCTGGTAACACGACAGCCTGTAACTTTGGTTGTCCGTGTACAACCCCGTGTTACGTGACGTGTGAATCTGTGTGATTATGGACAGTAGGTAATGTACACACACAAGTTTATTCAGTGTGTAAGAAAAAACACACATGCAGCAAAAAGAAATATTCTCTTTTAAGAAACCAAAAACTTACTACAAGAACACAGAAGGCCCCTTCTGGCCCCTTCCATCCCCTGACCTTGCTGTGTGAGCAGTTCAGGAATTAAGACACTTTGGCATTAATCCTGCGGTAGACTTAGTGACCCAGGAGAAGAGGTGAAGCCCAGGAGGAGACCTACTGCTTCATGGAACCTGATTTATGACAGCGGAGGCGGGGGGAAGACCCCCCCGGGCGAGAGGAGACCATTTAACAAACGCTACCAAGACAATTAGTTATTCATGTGGAAAAAATGAAATTGGATTTCTGTCTCAAGCCATAAATAAAAATCAGTTGTAGAAGACAAAGTGGGGGATCATCTTTACGACCTCACCTAGGCGGGAAGCCTGCTGAGACACGACACAAACACGCCAGGCGTCAAAGAGCAGATGGATAAACGCAGCGACGCTGACACGGAGAACTCGGCTCATCAAAGCCAGAGAGGGGATAAAAGTCAGTAACGGAGTGGGAGGGGACGATGCTAGACATAAACCAACAAAGGGGTAGTGTCAGGGTGTAAAAACTGGTAAGAAAAAGAGCCACAAAGAAACGGGTAAGGGATGGAAGCCAGCTTCTCAGTGACAGACATGGGCAAAGATGCCCATTCTTCTGCTAGCTGGAGGAAACGCGAGTGAAGACCCCCGAGTTGCCACACCTGTGGGACCACCGCTGGGGATGCAGTTTTCCTGCTGGTAGAACGCAAATGGCTCCCGGCTCTTTGGAAAATAATTAGGCTTCATCTTGTAAAATGGAGCGTTCGCAGATGCCATGACCCCGCAGCTCCGCTTCTCGTTAAATTCTAAAGAAATGTTTGCTTCTGAGCCCAAGGAGAGGAGCTCGGTTGTTCACAGCACATTGCTTTTAGAAGCAAAACACTGGAAACGGTCCAAACGTCCGTTTGACGGGTGAATGGAAAAGTACATTTTCGGGGTGTATTTATGCAATGGAATTTTACAGACAATGCAGATGAACCTTAGAAGCACTGTTGAGTGGGGAAAGCTGCGTCGATCACCAATAGGCACGAAAGCAACACCAGACCACACGTCGTGCAGCGTGACCCGAGCGGCGGACTGAGTGAGCCAGCGGGTGCACTCCAAACCCAGGGTGCAGGGGAGGGGCCGGGGCGCTTCCCCACATCACCGTGAGCATGTGGGGCGGGGGATCCCCGAGGTGCACGCCCCCGTGAACTATTTCCTGGCCTGTGTCACATACTGCATGGCCAAATTAATGACACACACAGGTGGAACCTTGCACACACCCAGGCATCGTGAATAGCGCGTGCCTCGTGCGTTCACTTTCAAAAGGAAAGGTTAACGTTCATTCAGCGTAAGACGGAAGGTGGGAGGAGAAGGGGTGACAGAGGACAAGATGGTTGGGTGGCATCACCCACTCGACGGACATGAGTCTGAGCAAGCTCCGGGAGCTGGCGACGGACGGGGAAGCCTGGTGGCCGCAGTCCACGGGGTCACAAAGAGTCGGACACGGCTGAGCGTAATACACAGACGTAAAGAAACAGATGTGGTTCCACTTAAGCCAACTTGTGTGCTTACTGCTGGGCCGTTCCCTGTCGACTGGAGTCCAGTTTGCCGGGCCTCTGAGGAGGACTCTAAGGTGGGCGGGCTTTCTGAGGCCAGAAACCTGGGGGTGTTTGCTTTGCTTTACAGCACAAAACCCCACTCCGTGAACTCGAACTCCCAGCTCAGAACCGTCCCTCCCCTCAAACCCTGGGTTTGGTCTGCTGCCTCCTGGCATCAGTTTCCCCCCATGGGGCCCACCTTCTGGCCTAGATGCTCCAGGAAACTGCAGGTTCCTCCTGGGAGCCTGCGGTGAGTGCCCCCATGGCAGCCAGGACATCCCCTCCTGCCCAGGGTCTCCCCCAGGGAGCCCTAACCCGCCCCCTCAGGGCCTCGCTGCCTGTTCCGGTCTCCCCTCCAGCCTCCAGCAGCGTCCCTGACCTGCTCCTGCCTTTTGACTTCTGGAAGCCCGACCTCTCCCACCCCTTCTACAGCCCTTCCTGTTCCCCTTGAGCAGCAGGCTGCCTGCGACTGGAGTCCTGAAGCTAGAAGAGCGCTCCTGGGAGCCCTCGGGGGGCCCTGCTCCAGCGCAGCCCACGGAGGAGCCTGTCCTGTCCCGGCTCTGCCCTTCGTGGGTGGCCAGGGACCAACACGCTAATCTTAGCAATCTATTAAACATCTTTCTCTAAATATTTAAACACTCGTGCAATTAATGAATCCCCATTAAAAAATTAACCAAGAAAACTTGCCAGATATTTAGGTATTGATTATAAACTTTAATCAAACATGTCTAAATGTTTAATGAAAACCAGACGCTAAATATACAGATCTGCTTAGGCTGCTTCGTGCGCCTTCCTAAGTAAGTAAGTCCTACCGCGGTGGGCTGAATGGCCCCAAATGCAGACGTCCTCACCCACACAGGCCTTCGGGGGGTGGCGGAGGTGAACCAGCTCCCGCGGGGGAGGGGGGGCCTGGCCCACGGGACGCGGCCTTCTGAGAAGCTGGGGCACACGGGCCGGGCAGGCCTCAACCAGCCCCGCCGGCACCAGGTCTGGGGGAACCGGCGCCTGTTTGAGCCGCGCCGTCTGCGGGGTGTTGTTACGGCGCGAGGGCTTCAGAGCGGGGGGCTCGGGGGCCCGAGAGGCCGGCAGGCAAACACGACCGGGCAGGAAGGAGGGAGCCCGCGGTGCACCCACGCGGCTCCGGCCTGCCCGCGGCCCTGCCCTGTGGTCACTCGCGCCCGTCCGAGTCCTTCGCGCACCCCCGAAGCGGGACGCGGGCATGACTGGGCCCCCGTCACCCGGGACTACCGGCTGCCTCTCCGCACGTCGTCGTCTGCGGGCTGGGCTCTGGCTCCTGTCTGGCGTCATCCGTCCTGAGGGGCACGCGGGCACGCGGGCACGCGGCTGCGGCGGAAGCGCGTGGAGGCGCCGCCCAGCGGGCAAGGAGGCAGAGGGGCGCGTGCACTGACGACCCACGCAGCACGCCACGCACGCCACGCACACCGTTCGTACAGACAGGTACACCGCACAGGCACACGCACCCACACACTGCGCATGCATACGTACCCCGTGCGCACGCACGCACACGCACTCCAAGCACGCACACGCACATGGCGCACACGCACGCCCGCGGGAGCGGGCCAGAAGACAGCTGTCAGCCTTTCGCAGGGACTGCCTCTGGGTGATGGGTAGTAAGTGACTTTCACTTTCTTCCCAGACTTTCCCACATTCTCCACATATTTGACAATGACTGGTTGTGAATGTTACAAGAAAAAGAAAACACTCAGATGTGTTTGTTTTTAAGTAAAACCTACCAGCTACGTCTTCGGGGTGGCTGCTGTGAAGGCCGTGGGCCGGACCCATGCACGGACCGCTGGTCTCAGGACACGTGGCGCCAGGAAGTGGCTCAGCAGCGGGTCTTGGGCCACCTGCCCGGCCAGGCTGGGCCCCTCTGGCTCCGCCCCCCACCCCCAGGCCCTCCCAGCCTCAGGCCAGCTTGGAAGGGGTTAAGATGCTCCACCAATGCAAATTAGGTTTAATTAATCCTTTTCATCAGTTGCAAATATACCTTCTGAACCCTATTAAAAACATGAATATGCAAATGCAGACCTTTTTTAATTCTCATTTTCAAGGACTTGGTGTTGGGGTTTGATTAAGTGAATTCCGTTAACAGCCTGTAAACCTGGTGGAAAAGTAAATTTCCATTTTAAGTTTGAAACAAAAAAGCCACGAAGGCTGCTGGTAATTGAGCTAATTCTAGTGCCACACTACAGGCCACACGTGGAGCCCACGCGGGAGGGGCCCCGGGGGCGGCTCTCAGGGGGCCACAGCGGGTTCTGCTGTCCGGCCATTTTCTCCACGTGGAGACTGAGGCTCAGGTAGGGGCGGAACCTGGAGTCCAGGCCAGGGAGTGTGCGCTGCCTGGGCCTGGCTCATGGGAAGCGGGGGCGCCCCAGAGGGGAAACCTGAGGGAGCCTGGACTCAGGTGTGCACTGCGATCGTGTGGGGGCCGAACCCCACGGCTCTGCTGACGTCTCCAGAAGCTCCAGGTGACCTGCTGGGACAGCCACTTCTCTCATCAGTCGGACACCATGGTTCCCTGGCAGTACCGCCGGATGCCGGGACCCTCGCCACCCGGGCCCTGTCCGCGGTGCTGGAGAGCCGTGGCGGGGCGGCATACTGGTGGCCTTTGCGCATGCGCCACTGAGACCATGGCTGGTTGGAACCCAGATGGGCTGCAGGGGTAAAACACGAGCTGGGTTTCCAAGACTCCGTGCCAAGAGATGGTCAAGTGACTCTCACTAATTTATATGTATATAATTTAGAGAACTCGTATTTTAAAGTTAAGATATAACTGACATATTGGTTTCAACAACAGGATGATTCAATGCTTGTATATACTGCGAAACTAATTTTCGTATTGACTCCATGTTGAAATAAAATTTTGGCTATATTAGGTTAAATATATTCATCAAAATTTCACCTGCTTTTTAAATGTGGTTACTAAGAATTTCAAATCACATACGTATGTGGCTTGCATGTTACTTGTCATCGGGGCGGCTCTACAAGGTCTTGAGAAGGCACTGATGCTGATGGAAACGTGTATACATGTAATATGCATATACTGTAAGTGAAACACGTGAAAGAAAATGTCAGGTGGCATTATTAAGTGCCACAGGAAGGATACAGAGGCTCTGGCACGAATCGGCTCAGGGCCCCCTGCCGCCCCCCGTAACAACGAACCACAGTCTGGCTGGCTTCAGCATCAGGCGGTTTTCTCATAGTCCTGGAGGCTGGGTGTCTGAGATCCAGCTGTGGGGCAGGGCTCGTTCCTCCAGAAGCCTCCATCCTCAGCCTGCAGACGGCCGACTTCTCCTCCCGTCCTCGCGTGGTCATCCCCGGTGGCTCTGTGTCCCCTCCTCTCCTCTTACAAGGACACCAGTCCTACGGGATTAGGGCCCAGCCTAAACCCTGGTTTTAACTCAGTCACCTCTTGAAAGGCTCAGTCTCCAAACAAGTCATACTGTGAGGTACAGAGGTAGGAACTCAATAGATGAATCTGGGGGACAGCTCCGTCCACAAGGGAGGACGAGGTGGTGAGATTCCGAGAAGAAACCCCAGCTGGGGGGATGCCGGGGAAGGGAAGACCAGGGCTGGCGTGTCTGAGGCTTGCCATGGGGTCCAGTTCTCAGAAATATTAACCAGTTGGGAAAAACCGCAAACTTTCTGCTCACTCTGGAAAATCTGGGGCCATGAACAGGGTGGGGACTGGAACCACAAGAAGGACTCGGGCAAGACTTGTTAGTTTGGACCTGGAAACTCGTTCTTGTTTGTTTTGCCATCTGCTTGTTTTTAGATGACCACTGTGGCTCAGAAGCACGGAAGTTCTGAGAGAGGCTGTCGATTTCACTCTAAAATGAGAATCTGGTGTTTCTCTAGGTTATTGCTTTCAATAAAACTCCTTAAGTGTTTTGGAAATAACAACAAAAATCCAGTGAAATACATCAGTAGATGCTTTTATGGAAAATTTCCAAGACAATTGTTAAGTGAGAAAAAAAAATTCAAGCTGCAGAACAACCCAGTTATTCTAAAAGCACAGAGAAGCCCAGTGAGACTGAACGCCGCCCTGTGTGAGGTGTGTGCGGCACCGCAGGTGGACGAGCTGGGGGCTTTCTTACACTTGACCTTTCTGCTGCCGAGGGCGTTTCTTTACGCACTGGAAGTGCGTCAGCGGCGAGCAGCTGAAGATACAGAGAATGAGAAGAAAACCAGAACCACAAGCAAACAGGCCACAGGGCGCTGGCCCCTCGTGCTGTGTGGCTTTGGGTGGCCCTGCCCCTCTCTGGGCCCTAAGCAGGAATTTAAGCAGCTTGGTAAAGCCACCGGTCCTCACTGTGCACACACATGCAGGAACACACGTGACACAGCCCTCCATGCACACAGACACGTGACGGTCACACGCACACATGTCCACTCACGCAGTCCTGCACGTGGGCCCGTGCACACGCTGCTGCCCGTCCTGCTCTGGACCTCTGAGTCGCCCCTCTGAGGCTTCCTGGGGACAGATGCCTGGCCATTCATTTGGCCCTAGCGTCCTGGTGACTCTGAACCACGAGAGAAGTAGGCCACGTTTGACCCAGAAGCAGGGCTCGTGAGGGCAGCTGACCCTGCCAGGAGGGCCAGGCCTGAAGGACGTGCATGTGGCCCGAGGTGGGTTCAGGCCCTTTCCGAACCTCCGCCTCCTCTTTTGATGAGATCCAGCCTGCAAGGATCATCATGGATGGGAGTCAGCTCACAGGCGGGACGGAGCTTTGCACACTGGGATGTTCCCACTGGGGCGGGGAGGGGAGAGCCTACTAGACTGGAACGGGGTCGCGTCACATGCTGACTCTGACCCAGCGGGCCCCTGCGTTTCCAACCGCCTCCCGGGTGATGTGCTGGCTGTGGTCCACACCGGGGTCGTGCTCATCTCAAGCTTGAACCAGGTAAACACGGAGGGACAGGGACCACACTGCACACTGGCGAGCTGAGCTGGCAGCCCTGCTGCCCGGTCCCGGGGGTCCCCAGGGGCCCGGCAGGTGGCGCCCTCCTCCCTGGGAGCCCGGAGGACGCTGGAAGGAGCCTGGTGCACACCAAACCCCATTCTGTCCTGGCAATTACGGCTTATCGCTGCCGCACTAATCCCTTAAAATTAGTCATTAGCGGCTTAACAACCTCTTGGCATAGGTGCCCACTAGCGAGCTGGTGGCAGAGGGGGTCTGCCAGAACCAAACCCTTCTGGGGTCCGGCTCCCCATGCAAGTGAGCTCGGAACCCCTGGCTGGCAGTGGTGCAGGGAGCGGGCAAGCTTGGTGGCCGGTGACCCAGTCAGCTGGGAGGATACCAGAGGCCTCTGTGCCCCGTCCTGCTCAGACGCATCCCTGGGGGTGGGTCAGCTCCTTCTGCCTTTTTGGGGACAGAAATCTCATAACTGAACACAAGTGCTGTCAACCTGGGGCCGCCCCGAGCCGGGGACCTTCTCACTGTGGACAAAGGTGAGGAGCCCGGGGCAGCGGGGAGTCCAGGGCCAGGTGCTCATGTGAGCCTGGACTCGGGGGAGGCTTAGCTGCCGGGCACGCCCTGTCCTGCGGAGATGCGGCCGGTCCTGGCTCCACCGGGAGACGCTCTCCCCGGGGGTCGACTCTCCGGAGGTGATGGCAGGCGCGGATGGGCAGTGCCGGGCGACCCAGGGCACAAGGCGCAGGCTGGGGCTGAGCAGGCCCCTGGCCCCTGGGGCTCAGCACAAGTGTGACCCCAGCCTCCCAGCCTGACTCACATGCTCCCAAACCTCCAGCGCCTTTTCTGCCGAGACTGCAGGAGCTTAGCTGTGGCCGTGCAATGGAGACCACCACCCTAGGGAGTGCCCACCTGGCCTGCACACCCCGTGTTGGCCCGCGGTGACCCCCGGGCATAGGCCAAGCGCCTCTGCCCTGGCCGGCGTTACAGGACCGTCTGGCCAGCATGACCCTCTTCCTGCCCCTGCCCCGCGGACCCCAGAACCTGCCTCGCGGGGAAGCCAGCCCTCATGAGCGTCCTCCGTAGGCGGGGACATGCTGGTGTACACGGGGGCCTCGCAGGGCATTTTAGGGGCTAATGATTTTGCATCAGGTTCTGACTTGAGCATTTTATTACCGTTGGCAGCATCTGGTCTCAGCGATTCACCCAGGAGGGAGGTCAGGCCCAGGCCTCAGCCTCTCCCACGCCTGGGCTCAGCCCAGCTCTCCAGGGGGCTCTCCATGGGGTGAGGGGGCTCAGGACGGGGCAGTCAGAGCTTGGTCCCCAGACCCCCGCCTGTGGGACCTTGCCCTCTGTGAAGCGGCAGGAAGTCAGCATCGAGGGTTTGAGGCTCCTGAAGGGAGGCAGGAGGGGGCCCACAGGCCTTGGAACCCCAGCCCAGCTGCCTGAGGAGGGTCACATAGCCAAGGGGGGCACCGGGCGCTGCACTGATGCATCTGGGGCCCCAGGGAGCCAGGGGTGTGGGGAGCGGAAACCCCCCGGATGTCTGCCAGCCTCGCTATGCAGGGGCCCCACCCCCCGATGGCTCAGCAGTGCTGCTTCTGTCCCAGAGCTGCGACCACAGTCGGGCACAAAGCTGCACTCCCCACCCCTGAGAGCTGGCGCTGGGGTGCCCAGCTGTGCATGAGGCACCCAGAGTGTCTGATGGGAGGGGAGCGGCACGCCCCAGCTGGACCAGAGTCCAGTTTGGAGCAGCTGGGGTCCCTGGGAAGCCAGTCCATTTGCCAGGCTGTGGCCTTCTCATCTGAGAAGAGAGAACAGTAACCCCCAGGCTTCAGTGTGGCCGGATGAGCTGGGGGCTCTGGGTTCCAGCAGGAGGACCTGGGCCGACTTCATGGTGACCCTGGGCCGGGCCAGGCGCGTCTGTCCAAGGCACACAGTCAAGGTCTGAGCTCCAGAGCCGACAGTGACGGGCTGGAGCGCAGAGCAGGGTCAGGTGCGGCCCCAGCTCCGCCGGCCCCGCCTGCCTCCCCGGTGGTGACCTGGGAACCCGCCGTGGGCAGTGCCCGAGGTGAGTCTGTGGTCACGGGCTGGCCCACAGGGCAGAGGGAGGGCCCCAGCCCTGGGGTTCAGATGCACACACAGTGAGGGGCTGGGGTGCTGAGGGGACCTTTATTTCATGAGAGCTGGGACTTTGCAGGCACCCAGGCTCACTTGCGTGGTCCCAGCCAGGCTGGGCTGGAGCAGGCTGTGGCGAGAGGGCACTGTGGGGAGGGGCGGGGAGCTGGCCACAGAAACCCCCCTCCACCTGCACTGCAGGACGGGGGGTGAGGAGGCGGGCAAGGAGGTGGGCCTGCCCTGCAGAGTGGGCGTGGGCTCAGGGCTCAGGGAGGGGGTCACCCTGAGCTGCTTAACCCCCCCGACCCGGCCAGAGGTGTGCCCCTGGGCCCTGAGCTCGGGTGGGGTGCCTGGTGGGGTGCAGGGCGATGCTCAGGAGTCCTCACCAGGCCGGGAGGCTCGACGCCCCGTTGGGGCAGAGGCTGGGCCAGGCCTGGGGGGCCGGGCAGGGGTGGGTGGGGCCTGACGGCCGGTGGGGGCTGGGACCCCAAGGAACAGACAGCGGGGCTCCTGCCGGCCGCCCGTTCCCCACTCCGAGGCCGGGGGCTGGGGTCTAGGCCAGCGTCTGGCGGCTGAAGAGGTCGAGGGTCAGGGCGCTGAGGAAGGCAGGGATGCTGTCCTGCTGCAGCAGATGCAGCTCGATGAGCCCTGGCACTGTCCGCGAGAACGCCGTCTCCAGCAGCTGCATCTTGGTGCCCGAGGGGCCCGCGGCCTGAGGGGGACACGGAGATGCATCAGCAGGTGCAGGTCTGGGCAGACAACTCCCCCCGCAAGGCCCCAGGTCCAGATGCAGACGGGCGGCCTGGCCATCGCCCACGTCCAGGCACGTCCCCGCAGGCGAGGCTGAGCCTCAGGCCTCACGGGCAGGGTCTCACCCCTTCTCTAGGGTCCAGAAGCAGATGGGCGTCTGGATTCCAGCTCGCCAGCTCCCCCAGGTCAGCCCCCCGGCACCCCTGCCCTCAGCCCCACCCTCATGAGGACACTCGGAGCCGGGCGTGAGGGCCCCGTCTGGCCACATGCAGTCTGAGGCAGGTCTCACTCACGGGCTGTGCCCAGTGAGGAGGGGGTGGCCGAGAGGCCGCAGAGCAGGGCCTCTCTCACCCACCGCCCTCGGGCCGGCCGCACGGCAAGGGCGGGGTCTCTGTGGGGAAGCCTCTGGAGCCCACCCGCCCACCCGTCCAGGCTCAGATCCCGTCCTTTCTGGCTGTGAGGCTTCGGGCAGAAGTGGAGGGGCTCCCAGCTGAGGGTGTGCTGGAGGCCACCCCTCCTGGAGGGCATCCTGCAGGCGGCAGGTGGGGGCCAGGCATCCTGGAGAACCCAAGGGGTTGATTCCTTCCACGCTTCTTTATCTAAACGTCAGATGAAGCTGCGGAAGTGCCAGGAAAGAAGACGGGCCCCTCTAAACACTGGGTGCCACAGGGAAGGGCCCCCAGACTAGCCGGTCAGCCCCTCACATGTGAGCTCAGAGACGTCTCGGGGCTAGCTGGGGTCACCAGGCAGGTCTGAGCAGAACCAAGCCCGGGTGCTCAGCTACTGGGGGTGGACGGAGGCCCAAAGGTGCCCGAACACTCGGGCAGGGCTCACTTGACCGTTCCCTCCCACAGGCAGCGCCCAGGGGCAGGCAGAGGCTGCCTGCTGGGGTCTGGGAGAGCTGGGGGTGCAGGCCTGGGCAGAGGCCGTCAAGGATCAGACAGGATCCTGTGGCCTGCAGCCCTGTTCCTCGAGGCAGGGGTGCTAGTGGGGCAGCTCGGGGGGGGCGGGAGGGGAGGGGGGTGGTGGCCACCAAGGGTAGGCCCCCCTCCCCAGCAGAGAGGCCACCTGCCCAGCCTGCCCACCTGACCCAGTCAGCTCCACCCCTGCTCACAGGACGCCAGACGCCACTCCGTTTGGAGAATCCAGGGCTGGGATACTCTGGTGACACGCACCCCTCTGGAGAGCTCTCCTTCCCAGGCAGCTCCTTCTGACCCCAAACCCACCTGCCAGCTGAACCCCAGCTCTGCCTCGGTCTGTGGGCGCCCGCCCCACCAGTCCCGTAACAGCCACCAGAAAGCTGCCTGGGGCCCACGCACGCTCCTCCCAGCCGTGGAGACCCTGCAACACGCCCCAACCCGGGCCAGGCGTCTGTTCAGGACCACATGCAGCACGCACCCGTGACTCTTTCCAACCAACGAGAAAAAGACAAGTGACCCAATGAGAAAGTAACAGAACCATCCGAACAGACATTCCCTCAGAACACAGACCGACGGCCACAACGCTGTCGGTCTTCAGGGAAATGCAAGTGAAGCCCGTGTGAGACCTGCTCCAGGCCTGCGGGGACCATCTAAACCAGGCCGCGAGGACCGTGCTGGTGTGGACGCTGTGCTGATTGCCCGGCGGTTCCTCGGGAGGGAACCCTGCGACCCGCGACACCGCTCCTTGGCACGTGCCCGAGAAAAGAGAGAGCACGTCCACACGTGAGCTGGCTCGGGAGCATCCACGGCAGCAGCATTCAGCACGACCGCAAGACACGGACGACCACTGACAGGCGAACAGGCCTGCGCTGCGGCCACGGACGGGCCCGGTCCAGATGCGGGAGGGGTGAGACGTGTGCACACAGCACCACAGCGGCTCCACGGGCAGCGGTCTGAGGGAGCCATGGGAAGCTCACGCGGGCAGCGCTCTGTGGGAGCCACGGAGGCTCACGCGGGCAGCGCTCTGTGGGAGCCACAGCGGCTCACGCGGGCAGCACTCTGTGGGAGCCACGGGAGGCTCACGAGGGGAGCGCTCCACGGGAGCTGCCGCAGTGAGGCCTGCAGAGCAGTAGACTGGCCTGGGCAGCACCCAGCTCCTCCCAAGACGCCCCACCCCCCTGGGGTCCCAGGGCCCCCAGATGGCCCATGTGGGCCTACACTGCCCCGCTGAGGGGCAGCCCGCGCCCCCGTGAGTGCCTGCTCGTGTGTGCAGCTCAGGTCTTCTCAGAGTGTCCGTCGCTGACGCAGACAGGGCTCCCTCTAAACACTGGGCACCACAGGGCAGGGCCCCCCCAAACTAGCTCTCATCCCCCGCAGAGGCCATGCCCGCTGCCTTCTCCCCTGGCCCCCGAGCGCCGACTCAGCCGCGGGCACCTCCTCCCGCCACGCGGCCCCACCGGGTGGCTGGCCCTGTTCCGCTGCCCACTTAGCCTTGTCAGAGCTCAACACAGACTGTTTTTACACAAAAATACGAGAAACCACTCTGACCTTTACCGAGAAAATCCTTTCATTTCTGCCTTCTGCTCTCGATTCCGAGTCTCCCCTAAATGTCAGAGGGGCTGGTTCTCCTGTAGCTGTGGGCCCAGTGCAGGCTGGGGGTGGGCAGAGGCCGGAAGGGCAGCTGCATCTGCCTGGCCAGGGGTGGGGGCAGAGCCCGCCGTCCCTCCTCCCAGCCTGGCCCCCTGTCTCCCTGCCCCCAGGGCAGCCCTTCCACTCTGACTGAACCAGGGTTCCTCAGGCCGCCTTCCCAGGCCCCGGTGGGCTGTGGGCTCCTGACTGCCCTTCACATGCAGACATGTCTCGCGGCGTCCACGGCGGGGCCATGTGGGGCCGCTCGCCCAGCCACCAGGCGCTCCCTCTGTGCAGGGACATCGGGACACCCGTGTGCCCTCAGGGCCCGGGGACCTCGGGACAGGTCAGCTGGTCCGGGGTTGGCCCGCCCCAGGCCCAGCCCGCTGCCCGCCCTCTGAGGGGACAGCTGCCACGGACACTGTTCTCTGCCGGGGTCAGGCTTCCAGATGCTCCTGTCTTCAGAACAGAACCAGGGCTCCTCCAGCCAGGACCTTGCTCGCTCCAGGTGATCTCATGCGCTCCCAGGCTGCACTGCCAGGGCCCTGCCTCAGGGTGCCCCCACCTCCACGCCCGCATGGCACTCCCACCGACAGAGAGGAAGAGGCTCTCAGAAAAGGCGGCGGAGCAGGGATGCCGGCCGGTCGCTCACAGGGCCAGGGTGAAAGGTGGCTCGTCACGGTCTCCTGCTTTCTCCAGGGTTTTACTGTGACTGCACGTTGTATTTGTGATCAGAAAAAACAATACCTGAATTATATCCACGAGAGCTGAACAGCTCAGAGAACAGGCACACACACACCCTGTCCCTGCTGCACACGCGCTAATGTCTGTGCCACCAGCCCCCGGGCCCAGGCCAGGCAGGACCTGCAGTGGGGACAGGGCATCTGGGGCCAGGCCTCGCAGGACAGCCTGCCCTGGGGCCCTGTCACCACCGGTCGGCCTCCGGGGCTGCTGTGGGCGCGACCGGGGACTGGGGGGGGGGGCGACGTCTGGCTGCTTCCCCCAGATCTGAGCCGCCCTCCACCGTGGTGGGGGCGCCTCCGGGGATGCCCGCCTGCCCACTAGCACTCTGCGGGGAGAGACGTGCACACAGCCCTGGGCTCCCTGAGAACCTGGGTGTGTGGAGTGTGCCCCCCCATCCACTCCTGCTGCTCTCCCCTCGCCTCGGAGCCCAGGCCCGAGGCCCACACGGACCCCCCAGCCCTCCGAGGGCCTGTGGGCGCCGCCCCGCCACCCCCGAGGCCTGGCGCCCTCCCTTGTAGCAGGAGATGCTGTCAACCCTGCGAGGCCGCCGGGCGTGGCTGCCTGGACCAGGGCACCTGGGGGCTGGCCGCGTGTCTGGGTCCCGGAGGCCCCTGGGAGCCCCAGGCAGACGCTGCTGTGCATGAACAGAGAGGCCGCGGAGGCAAGTGGGTCAGGACAGCTTGGCCAGGAGCTGAGCGCACTGTCCCGGCACCAAGTTCCAGGGAACGAACGGAAGCTGGCGAGGAAGCATGTCCAGCACGCGGAAAATAGCTCACCCAATTATCCCCACTTAATTGTACTGAAAAGCATCTAAATACTGCATGTTCTAATTATACCAGCGTTATTGGAATTCACCGTCCCCAGCGAGGGGTGACCTTTCCCAAGAGCGATTGTTGGGGGGGCAAGGCCAGGCACCCCAACAGTTGCAGACCGATCTCAAACCCACAATTATTATTATTATTCTATTTATACAGCCCTCCATCTCTCAGATGCTCCGTTTTAGATCCACACGCAGCTGTTCCTGCAGCCTCACGGGGTGGGGGGGGGGGGTGCGCACGGGGCGGCAAGGCCCCGGGAGGTCACATCCAGGAGCCCGCCCGGCATAGGCGGGCGCCCAGCACCTCCCGGTCCCAGCGGCAGAGGCCCGTGGTCGGGGGCAGAGGCGGGTAAGTGGGGGCAGGCGGGCAGGGGCGAGGCAGGAGGGCACCGCAGGGCTGACCGCCTCCTTCCCCTGCTCTCAACGGGCAGAGAGGACCCTGCAGGCCGGGCCCCTCTGGCCCGGGCCCCAGTTCCAGGAGAGCCCGGGTCCCTCCGTCTCCTCCATCAAGTGGGCTGGACCATCTGCCCCTCCTGCCCTCATACGAGAGGCCTGCCCCTCCTCGCCTCCCCGTTCAGACAGCCTGGAGTGGCTGAGGAGCCCACGGGGCCGTCTGAGGGGCAGGATGCTTGGGGGATGGCTCCGATGGAGAGGCGGGAGCTGGGGTCCACGCGGGCCGCTCTGCTAGGCGCTGCATGACAGCGGGCTCCTCACTTCACTGCTCTGAGCTGGACTTCCCTGTTTTAGGGGAGGGTTGAGGGTGGGCTCAGATGCTAACACCCGTCTAAACACTCGGCTCTGGGAGACAGAGGGAGACTATTTGCCAGCCTGAAACAACCAGAAAAACAGGACACAGAAACGCAAGGACGCCTGTACGTCCAGGGAGGCGAGGGGGCAAGGGGGCAGCCCCGGGAGACGGGAGGGGAGTCCGGGACAGCCCTGTCCTCCCGAGACGCTTTCTGGGCATAGGGGGACATTCTGAGTGGAGGGTCAGCTGACAGCTGGAGAGACCAGGGGGCCAGAGGGTGCAGGGCAGCGCACCCGAGACGGGAGCCAAGGTTGGAAGCAGGACCGAGCAGACTGTCCCTGAGCACCTCGCAGGGGGCCGATCACAGAAGCTCACACCGCCGGGTCCCGCCTGCCCCCTGGCCACGCCAGGAAAGCGCCTGAGACCAGGAAAAGTCCCCACAATGGTTCAGAGCAAACATCGCCACCACAGAAGCTCACACCGCCGGGTCCCGCCCGCCCCCCGGCCATGCCTGGAAAGCGTCACAGGGCACAGGGCGGTCTCCCCTCAGGACGAGCAGTACCGTTGACCACCCGCTGCTCTGGTCTTGCTCAGAAGGCTTTTTCTGCTGCGCCACTTGGCACGCAGGATCTCAATTTCCCTGACCAGGGCCTGAACCCGCATGCCCTGCGGTGGAAGCATGGAATCTTAACCACTGGATCACCAGGGACATCCCTGGCTCACACATCTTAAACGAAGACCTGAAAGACTCGTTTCCAAGTAAGTAACAGTGCTTCTGAGCAAAGCCTGGGTGGGAGCAGTCACAGAAGACAAAAACACCCAGCCCCCAGCAGGGGGAAATTCACCACCCATCAAAGATGACAGGCTGTGAAAACCCAGAAGAATGTGATTCACAGTGAAGAGAAACAGCAGTCAATGGAAGCTCATCCAGAACCGACACTGACGCTGGAATCAGCAGATGACGCGAAAGCAGCTGTCGCAACCGGAGTCCACGTGTTCAGAAAGCCGGTGACACGAAAGGAGCAGACTGAGCTTCTGCAGGTGAACCCACAGCGCTCGGGACGAGTGTCCTGGGGGGTTAATGGCAGACTGGATGTTGTGGAAAAAGTCCAGTGAACTTGCAAACGTAGCAACAAAAGTACGTGCGTGAGCGGGCCGCAGTGCCTGAGGACGCATCACACATGCCCGCGGCCCTGGCGAGGCCCACAC
This sequence comes from Bubalus bubalis, assembly GCF_019923935.1. Classification (NCBI taxonomy): domain Eukaryota; kingdom Metazoa; phylum Chordata; class Mammalia; order Artiodactyla; family Bovidae; genus Bubalus; species Bubalus bubalis. The sequence continues at coordinate 1,069,199 of NC_059180.1, forward strand.
GAGTGCAGGGGGGCTGCCACAGGGACGCACCACACACGCCCGCGGCCCTGGCGAGGCCCACACGGGTGCAGGGGGGCTGCCACAGGGACGCACCACACACGCCCGCGGCCCTGGCGAGGCCCACACGGGTGCAGGGGGGCTGCCACAGGGACGCACCACACACGACCGCGGCCCTGGAGAGGCCCACACGGGTGCAGGGGGGCTGCCACAGGGACGCACCACACACGCCCGCGGCCCTGGAGAGGCCCACACGGGTGCAGGGGGGCTGCCACAGGGACGCACCACACACGCCCGCGGCCCTGGCGAGGCCCACACGGGTGCAGGGGGGCTGCCACAGGGACGCACCACACACGCCCGCGGCCCTGGCGAGGCCCACACGGGTGCAGGGGGGCTGCCACAGGGACGCACCACACACGACCGCGGCCCTGGAGAGGCCCACACGGGTGCAGGGGGGCTGCCACAGGGACGCACCACACACGCCCGCGGCCCTGGAGAGGCCCACACGGGTGCAGGGGGGCTGCAAAAGGCTCCCAGTGACCCCGCCTCCAGGCATTTCCATCCCGTGCAACCCATGAAAGAATGAAAAAAAAGATATGCCACCCTAGCAGAAGCTGAAAGCTGGAGTGACCGTGTTAATACCAAACAAAGCATATTTCAGAGCGAAGAATATTACCAAGGAAAATGGCCATTTGAAAACAATAGAGGGATTCATTTACACATGAATGAAAGCCACCAGAAACGCAAGGTGGACAGACGGATCTATAACTACCGTTGGAGATTTCAATACCTTTGTCCACTGACAGAAAGGGAAGGCAGGAAACGAGCGCAGATTCAGAAGCTCTGACGAGCCTACCAAAAAACTGCCTCACACACTTACAGCATCCTGCAAAATGCAAATTACCTTCAAGTATTACGTACTTAGACAACATTCTGGACCCTAACACAAAGGTAAACAGATTTAAACTAAGGTATCAGAGCTTGTAGAGCTGGTGAAGCAGCCTTACGGGAAGATGTGCAGCACTAAGTGCCCACGTCAGAAAAGAGAGCGGGTCAAATGGAGGCTTTAGCTTCACAGGAGCTCAGTGGATAAGGGGGCAAGCGTTTGATTCCTGGTTGGGGAACTAAGAGCCTGCAAGCTGTGGGGCACAGCCAAGAAAAAAATTTTTTTTAAAAATAATAAACTAAAATAAAAAGGGCAAAGTCGACACAAAGTAAGCAGAAGAAAGGAAAAAAGATCAAAGCAGAAGTCAGTGAAGTAGAAGAAGCATTAGGAAAAAATGAAACCAAAAGTGACCTTTTCAGAACATTAATAAAGTTGATAAACTGGTCCGATGAATCAGGAATAAAAGACACAAACTGCTGTTCACAGTGTCATGAATGAGCGAGACGATAGCACTAGGAATTCTACAGATTTTCAAAAGGACAAAAAAACATTATAAACAACTTTTTGCCAATAAATTCAACAACTGTCATCAAATGGAGAAAAATTTCTGAAAGATACCAAATGACCAAAGCTCACCACAAAGGAAGGAGATAACCTCAACAGTCCTGCCTCTTCTCGAGGAAATGAGATCGCAGTGAAAAGCCTTCTCACAAAGAGGTCTCCAAGGCGGGATGGCTCTCCTGCTAAATTCTATCAAATATTTAAGGAACAAACTATACCAGCTCTACATAAAGTGTTCACAGAAATGGAAGAGGAGACACGCTCGCCGGCTCACCCTGTGAGGCAGGTGTCACCAGGACACCACGGTCGGATGACGGCATCATGAGGGAGAAAGCACGGTCCGATAATCCTCAGGAGCACAGACGCAGAAGTTCTGAGCAGAGCAGTAAGCAATACATGTCCAATAACACAGGTAATAAGGGTGATACAACTCTATCCCAGGAGGGCTTCCCAGGTGGCTCAGACGGTAAAGAATCCACCTGCCCAGCAGGAGATGCAGGAGACCCGGGTTCAATCCCTGGGTCAGGAAGATCCCCTGGAGAAGGAAATGGCAACTCACTCCAGTACTCTTGCCTGGGAAATCCCATGGACAGAGGAGCCTGGGGGCTGCAGTCCGTGGGGTCGGACAGGACTGAGCTCATGCACCACACCGCTCTTATGGGAATGCAAGGCTGGTTTACTGCTATAAAGAGTAATTCAACATATTGACAAAGTCAAGAAGAAAAACCACGACATCTCAACAGATGCAGAGAGAGCATCTGACCACACCCGACACGGGTTCCTCAAAAACATTCCTCCGTGGACGAGACCAGGCTGGCATGTCCTCAGCCTGATAACGGGCATCTGCAACTGCCCACGGCTGACGCTACACTCTGGCTCCAGCTGAACGCATCCCTTCAGGGTGAACATGGGGCAGGAAAGCTCCCGCTCCGGCTCCCACTCAACACTGTTGTGGGGGTCCCAGCCAGGGAAACAAGGCGGGAAAAAGAGACGCAACCCTCCAGCCTGCAGGCAGCAGCAGCTGCCACTGCTCACAGAGCCCACCACCGTCTCTGCAGAAAATACCACGCAACAGGGTAAAAGGCTACCAGAACTCATACATGAATTCAACAAGGCTGCAAAATAAAATGTCCCTTTTATAAAAATGAACTATTTGTATGTACTAGAACAAAATGAAATTAAAAGTAAAAACCAGTTTATAATAGCATCAGACACACGAAACACTTAGAGATAAACCCGACAGACATGAGACTGTGCCCTAGAAATGGGAAGACAGAGCAGAGACCGTTCTTGGGCTGAAGACAGAGGAGATCGTTCTCAGGCTGAAGACGTGACACTGCTGAGGGGCAGTTCTCCCCAGGGGACCCCAGCCGCAGCGTGGTCCTAACTGCACCTCAGCAGGCTTCTCCTGGAGAAGTCGACGAACTGGGTCTAAAATGAATATGGAAATGCCGAGAACTAGAACCCCCCCAAACTCTGAAGAAGAACAAAACTAGACGCCAAGACCGAGCCTTGAAGATGGCAGAGAGAGGGGCTGGCTTACCACCACGGCCCCTCGGCCTCTCCTGACCCTGCTCCTCCCAGCCGCTCGCCCGTCCCAGACACACACACACACTCACTCTCTTGTACACACACACTACTCGCGCACACACACACACACTTTTGCACACTCTTGTACATACACTCTCGCACTCACTCGCACACACTCCTGCACACACACACACATTACTTGTACATGCACTCTCTTGTATACAAACACACATGCTCTTGCAGACACACACGCTCTCTCTCGCACGCACACACCCTGCAGTCCTGCTGCAGACATGCCAGGAGCCTCCCTGCCGCCTCCACGTGGACCCTGACACTTGTGTGACGCTCTCCGTTTCACGCCGGGCTGTACAAGCGTGTCCGGCACAAACGTCCGGCATGATGACCCAACAGCCGTGGTCTCCCTCCATCAACAGAGCAGCGTGGATGGGAGGAGAGGGCTCTCTCCTCTCACCCAAGCTGCCTCCTCCGCCACTACCGCTGGACTCAGGCACACGGGTGGCGGGACCGGGCCTGACCGCGAGGGCACGCCCACTGCAGGACGAAGCTGCCAAGTTTGGAACAGGTGACCAGCCTTGGAAGCCTACCCGGCCGGTGCTGGGGAAACCGCAGGTGCACGGGTGACGTCCGTGGGCTGGAGCCGACCACCCCTCACCCCGCGCCAGACCGTCTGCACCGGCCTTGTTTTCCGTCTCTGGCAGGGATGAGGATCTGATCTCCAGACAGAATTTTCTCTCTTCCTTTTTAATTAGTACTTGGTAACATCACCAAGCTGTGAGTTTATGGCTTTGTAGATCTTGTGTTTTTGACACTAATTACTCACAAAGGCTTTTTAAGCTCCATTTCAACTCTGCAACTGACATGCTGGTAATTAAACGAGAGAGGAAGCGGCAACAGACTTCACCCCCGGCCCTTCCCACCTGAGTGCTGGGCTTCACGTGGCTGCAGCCCCTGCGGCCCCGAGGCTTCAGCCCGCAGGCCGGAGGTGGTCCATCCAGGGTGCCGCTGCTGCCTTCCCTGCTCAGGGTCTGGCCCTACTGTCCATTCTGGAGCTAGATCGCACGTCCTTGAAGAGGGAAAGGAGCCAGAAGTGGACGCTTCCCCAAGGATCCCGAGGGTCCAAACCCGTGGGGTGCCCGGTGCCCCCAGGACAGGCTGGCCCCCTTCTCGGGGCTCCCATGCCCACACGGCCTCTTGGCCAGTTCTCAGTCGGACGTGTGCCAGGCACTGGTGTGTGCAGCTGCAGAGCTGACCCTTCCTCCCCGGCTCCCCCTGCAGAGCAGTGGAGTCAGGGGACGGGAGGGCAAGGCAGGGGGTGTGAGGGTTACGAGGCGTGGCCACCGCTGTCCTCCTCTCAGGATGGAGCAGACTGGGGGGCCGGGACCAGTGTGTCTGAGCCCCAGGCTGGAGGATGGGCTGCAGGGGAGGGCTGGAGTAAGACGTCAATGGCTGGCCAATCTTGGGGCTTCTGGAGCCAACGTGGCCCTCCTGGAGCCCGCAGGGGGCAGGGTGGCTGCAAGGAGGACCTGCTTGCAGGGACCTGCACACAGGAGCTCCAGTGACCGCCTAGATTCACTGCAGCCAGGGCCGGCTCCCCGCGACTCCCCACACCCCTGTACAGCCAGTCAGCAACCTGTGTCCTGATGGGGAGGTGGCGTCCTCTCTTCCTGGTAGAACCCAGAGGCTCTCTGACAAACGATAAATTAACCCAACAGGGTCCGGCCCTCCCCTCTTGTTTCCAACCCGGGCAGTGCCTGCCCGGTATGATGGAGCTGGACCTGGGGAAGGGTCGCGGTGGCCAGGCGGGCCGAGGTCCCGGCGCCCTTCTGAGGGCTGGGGCTCGGGGAGTGGGCTGGCTTCTTTAGTCTGCCCGCCTCTGACCGTGCTGGGACTCCCTTAAATACAATTGGTTAGTCACAGTTTAAGGTTCTTTATTGCAATTCTATTTTAAGATGCAATTAAAACATCTCATTGTTGAAGCGCACGGTTCCTACTGGGCTTTTCTATTACGGAGTCAAAGCCAAAGGTGGGGGTGGAGACAGGGCCGAGACTCGTTTCCAAGGCGAGGGTTTGGTCAGGACTCACCTCCCGTAGAGAAGCCCCCACCCCGTAAGCCACCTTCCCCGGCACGAGCCAGGGCCCGAGACCCCCGAGCTCCGCACCGTGCCCTGCCCAGGCACTGCTGCTCTGTTGGCCCAGGCAGGTCCTGAGGTCCGGCCATGCTGAAGGCACGTCCTCTGCGCCCGCTCCCAGCGGCTCCATGCTGGCGCCAGGTGGCACGCCCTCAGCCAGCAGCAGCTTCTCACGCTGCCCCGCCGCCCAGCTCCGCCAAGGCGCACGACTTCCAGGCGGCTCAGAGCACAGGTGGGGCAGGGCCGTCCTTTGCTCTGGCTGGACGGCGCCTCGCTGCCAGGATGGATGATGTAGACGTCACCAAGGGAGGCCCCCGCCGAGGGTGCCCATCTGACGAGTCACCCGGGGCGTCTGCCCAGTGCTAGGACCCACGGGGCGTCGGGTGTAGGATGAGCGCCAGGCAGTGACCACCCGGATCGGCGGGGTGGAAGCAAAGGGTCCCGGCTCCCCAGCCCCTGCGGGGCCCCGGCGGGAGATGCTGCGTGTGCACCTGAATTCACCCGCGGGTGCCCCCTGCCCCCACCGCCGCCAATGGGAGCAGAAGGGAGGAAGGGCTTCATTCTCCGCACAGAACGCCCGGGGGTGCAGTCTGCGTGTGCACAACGTGTGAAGTGCATTTTCCGTTTCATCAGCACCTCAGCCTGCATGCGGCCGAGCTCGGCTTCCAGACGCGCTTCGCGGGGCGTCCCTCATCCTGCTGGCAGCGCTGCATTGACCACATTCATTTAAAAAAGAAATTTCCAAACACATCCTGCAGCTGAATTTGCTCTTTGGCCCCAAGAATGGAATACAGATAATCTCCTCACTTCTTGAAGGTATCTTCCTGCGATTTAATTTCAGAAATGATTTTTGCAAGGCCCCTCACGTTCGCATCTGTCCGGGGAGAGGAAATTACCCTCTTTGGGGGGTTGGAGGACCACAGACTGTTCCCAACTTCGCCGGCCTTTTCTGCTGAGTAAGCACCAGCTTTGTGTCAGGACACAGGACCCAGGACTCATGCGCTGCAGCCTTGGGGCAGAGAGCCAGGCATGGCTGGGGGGCAGAGGCCAAGCTCGGTGAGCCCTGAGGGCGCACGTCGGTTCAGGGTGACCCTGCAGAGCCGGTCCTGCAGGAAGGCTTGAGCGCCCCCGCCTCGGCCTCCCTGAGCCGACGTGACTCCGGGGAGTCAGTCAGGGCTCTGACGCCCGCTGCTCCTGCGAGGTGGAGGGTTCCCGATCACACTGCCTTCCCCGCAGCCTACTCACGGGGCTCGGGTCCACCAGGGCTGGGAGGGCGCACGAGGGGAGGCCTGTGAGGGGTTGCCGGCCCTTCTGCGCTCTGGTAGCAGGAGAGCATGCGGGCCGGGCCCAGGCGGGGAGATGGGACCCCACACACTGCTGTCCTTCCCTCCAGGGAGGACGGCCACCCGGATTAGGAAAACACTGCTTAGTTTCCCGGCAGGGCACCACCTTAAGGGGGAGTCTCATCTCCCGAGTAGCCTGGCAGGGCCTCTGTCTGAACACAGCTCAGGCTTGCCAGTGTCAGCGGCTTCCCTGGGCCTCGCTCCCGGGCCAAAGCTCCTGGGGCTGCGACGCCCCCTCGGGCTTCCAGGCCCCCGTCCTGGGTGCCGGGCAGGGGGGCGGGGCACGTGGCCACCGCAGCAGAGCTGGGACCTCAGGCCACAGCGAGGAGCCTGAATCCCGTCTGAGCGGGGCGGGGGCCTCGCCAGGGCGGGCGTGTCGGGCGGTTCACAGTCCCCGAGCCCGGCCGAGAGCCCGCATCTGAGGGCGGTCCGGTGACATCATGTGATTTAAAAGTTAATTAAACGGAGGGGGACAAAGTGTAACAGCCCCGGTGTTTATTTCCAAGCAGTGTTTGGAAGGAAAGGGGGAATCTAATAAGCAGCTCTGAGGTATTGTGTTAGGAGTAATCACGTCGCTAAATCATCTGGCGTCCACGGTGGGGCTCCCCGCTGCTCAGGCGCCCCTCCGGGCCTGGCACCCGCGGGCGGGAGCCGGGGCAGGGACTCCGAGCCCAGGGGCCCCAGCTGCCCAGAAGGCGCACCCCCCAGACGCAGGTGGGCCTCTCGGTCCAGGCGTGGGCGCCCCTGTGGACGGAGGGAGGAGAGGCCTGGGGACCAGGGCCTGACCATGGCCAGGACCTGCTGGATGGACACTCACTGGGGTCAGCCCCTCTGGGGGGCTCCCCCAGCATCTGGTAGGGGGAGCGTGGCAGGAGCTCAGCGGGGCTGGGGGGCTCAGTCCTTCCTGGCCCCTGCGGCCTCCTTCAGGTTGAACCAAGTGAGCCCCCTTCATCCTTGCAATCCCAGGGTACCCTGCCATCCAGGGACCTGTGCACAGCCCTCCTGCTGGCCTCCCAGGTACCATGTGGCCAGGCAGGTGGGAGGGTGGCAGGCAGGTGGGGGGGCCAGGCAGGTAAGGGGGCTGGGCAGGCAGCTGGGGGGTACCAGGCAGGTGGGGGCGGCTGGGCAGGTGGGAGGGGGGTAGGCAGGTGGGGGGGGGGGGTAGGCAGGTGGGGGAGGGGCAGGCAGGTGGGGGGGCAGGCAGGTGGGGGGCCGCCCTGGAGCCTGGGTCCAGCCCCCAGAAAGGTCTGCTTAGAGCTGGCTGAGCCGCTCCTGTGAGTCACCAGGTAACAAATGGCCTCCCCAGCTCCCGCGGGGGCGCTCTGGCGAGGCCACGATTGATGGCCCTCATGGTGAAGTGTAATTACCAGCTCACTCCCCGAGCACCAGGCCCATCCATCCACGTGCCTGCTGAGACCCTCATCACTGAGCGGGAGGCCCCGCGCCACCTCCGCGCCTGCACGGCCTCCACGCCCCCTGGCCCTGATGCCCGAGCTCCTCTGCGGGCCTTGGGCCCCATGAGCCGGCTCTGAATCCGAGGGGCACACCCTATGACCCGCCCACGGCTGCCCACGGGCCCCCCTGCTCATAGGGCAGACCAGGGGCAACCCTAACCCCTCAGCAGACATGGAGGAGCAGAGACACAGCAGAACTCCCGCCTGAAGACAGCCCACAGGACCCTGGAGGGACCCAGGCCCCGCCCCCCTCTTGTCCTGGAGGACCTGGCATCCTCCTGGGAGACGGCTGGCACTGCCAGGGGGAAGCTCACCTGAGGGAAGCCCCATCAGCAATGTCACCAGTCCCCGCCCCCCAAGAGGCCAGGGCAGCTGCCCCGCCCAGGCAGGTAGGGTGGGGGCAAGGGGAGATCCACCCCCGGCATCGGCGGGACCGTGACAGGCTGACCACTGCTCCTCCCCGCGGCTGCCCAGGACGTGTGGGATCTCCCGGATCAGGGATCGAGCCTGCGTCTCCTGTGCTGGCAGGCAGATTCCTCACTACTGAGCCACCAGGGAAGCCCCGTGATTTACAGCTCTGTCTGGATACAGGCCCCGGTGTGCGGCTGGAGGGTCACAGCGTGGCTCTATCTTCAGTGTTTTGAGGAATCTCCAGACCGCTGTCCACAGAGGCCGCAGCAGCTCACACTCCTGCCGACGGGGTGGAGGGCCCCCTTGTCCCCACACCCTCCCTGCCGCTCGTTACTCGTGGGCTTTCTGACGGCAGAGGTTCTGACCCGTGTGCGGTGACGCCTCCTTGCAGCTCTGATCTGCGTTTCTCTAAGACACTGATCATTTTTCATGTGCCCGTGGGCCATCTGAGCGTCTTCTCTGGACAAAGTCTACTTAGGCCGTCTGTCCGTTTTTTGATGGGGTTGCTTGCTTTTTTGTTATTGCGTTGTATGAGCTGTTTGCGTACTTTGGAAAGGAAGCCCTTGTCGATAATGTCGTTTGCAAATGTTTTCTCCCAGTCTGTAGGCTGCCGCTTCACTCTGTTCGTGGTTTCCATTACTGTGAAAAAGCTTTTAGGTTTGATTCAGTTCAGTCGCTCAGTCGTGTCCGACTCTTTGCGACCCCATGAGTTGCAGCACGCCAGGCCTAGGTTTGATTAGATCCCACTTATTTATTTTTGTTTTTATTTCTATTGCCTTCAGAGACTGATATAAGAAACACTGCCGTCATTCACAGCAGAGAACGTTGTGCCTGTCCTCTCTTGTAGGAGTTCCGAGTTTGACGGTGTCCTGCTCTGTATTTGGGTCTTTAAGCCATTTCGTGTTTATCCTCGTGTATGGCGAGAAGGTGTGCTGAAACCGCACTGATTTACATGCGGCGGTACAGCTTTCCCAACACCACTTGCTGAAGGAGTTATCTTTCCTCCGTTGCGCGTTCTCGCCTCTTGTTCGTGGATTAACTGGCTGTGGGTGTCTGGGTCTGCTGCTGGCGCTCTGGTCTGCCTCGTTGATCCATGCATCTGTTTTTGTGCCAGAACCATGCTGTTTTGACGACTGTAGCTCTGCAGCATCGTCTGACGTCTGGAAGGGTCATGCCTCCAGCTTTGTTCTTTTTGCTCAGGATTGCTTTGGCAATTCTGGGTCTTCTGTGGTTCCATTAAGTTTTAGAGTTATCTGTTCTGGCTCTGTGAGAAATATCAGGGGTGACGGACGGCACTGAGTCAGACGGCGTTGGGCAGCACTGGCTGAAGTGTCTCACTCCTCAGCAGCCCCGGACCCATGGACACAGCCTGTCCCGCATGCACACGGGCTCCGGTGCTGACCCCGAGGGCAGGGCAGGCCAGGCTGCCCGGGAGAGGAGAGGAGGGGGAGGCCGAGCAGGAGGTGTGCTGGAGGGGAGCACACAGCAGACAACGCCTCCGGGGCGACAGCCGGGCCGCACCTCGCTGGGGGGCTGGGCCCGGGGACGTCTCGCCCCAGGATGCTGGTGCCCGGTCAGGGGTGTGCTCAGCACCTTCTTGGACTCCCGGCCAGAGGCGCAGGTGGGGGCTGCGGCCCGTGGGTCGGGGCTCCGTGCCCGCCCTGTGCCCTCCAGGGACAGGTCACAGGGACAACGTCAGTGCTGGACTCGCTGCCCTGCAGCCCAGACCTCCTTCCTGCACACGTGAATTAGGGCAGAGTACACAACGGCGTTTTGAAAAACGTGTGTTTCTATGTGATTGCTTTTTTAATTGGTTAGCTTAACATTTGAAATTTGATTTAATTTCAGCTTGATTTTCCTCACCACGGGGTCAGGCTGAGAGCCAGGTAAATCGCTGCAGGAGCTCCATCGTTAACAGCGGGGGTCCAGGGGCATGCGTGCCAGAGCCTGCAGGCTGCCATCAGGGCTTCATCTCAGCTGAGTCGGGGGAGGGGGATGGGGAGCCTGCGGCCCCCGGGTCAGAAGCTGCCTGTGTTGGGCCCTGTGAGCTGGGAGCTCCCTGGGAACCCTCCGTGTGGTGAGGAGTTGGGGCTGCTGCAGGCCGAGCGGGCGGCCATGAGCAGGCAGTCACTGGGTCTCTGAGCGACAGCTGTCTGCACGTGCCACTGGCCAGGTCTGTCATTTACTTAACGCTTTTCTTTAAATCAACTATCCTTATCAACTTAAGTAGGCTCAGCTTGGAAGGAAGCTTTGCATCACCAGCCAACGTGAAAGCAAACACCGCCTGCCATGGGGTTACCACGGAGACGAGGTCAGCACTCACGAAACAGCAACACCGAGCCTCGCCTGCATCGGGTGGGGAATGGGCGAGCCCACGGCTGGTTGGGGAGGGGACGGGGGAGTCAGACAGCACGGCCAGGCCAGCCCCAAAGAAGCACCCCCCGCCCCACCACGGGAAGAAGGCGGCGGGGCACAACGCCTCAGAGAACCCACCACCGTCACCAGCTGGGACTCGGCAGAGGAGCACTGGCAGGGAGGACTGGCCGGGGGGTGCACCCCGCCCCCTACAGCTCCCTTCTCGGCTCCAAGCCTGCCTTAGACACGCGCTGACCCTGGGACTCTGAACGCCCGTCCTGACCTGAGGATTTCTGACCTGAAAGCAAGCCGCCTCTCCCATGTAAGGGGAAACCCGGCCCCCAACCCAGGCTGGCTGCGGGAAGCCGGGTGCGTGAGGGGCCATGCCCGTGGGACCAGCACCCCGCAGGCTCCTGACTCCCCAGGCCCCGGGGCTCTGGCTCCCAGGTGAGTTAAGCTACAAGACTGCGTGTGGGTTGGGCGGGGTTCAGCGGGCCCCACACCCTGGCCCAGTCACCTCGCTCGTCCAGCCCTGGGATCCACCGGGCCCTGAGGAAGGAGGGTGAGCTGGGGCCCTGCCCTGCGGCCCTGCCGGGGGGCTCCACCCGTCTCCAGGGGCGCTTGATCACTGTACTCACAGGCCCTTTCCCGAAGGGGTGCAGCTGTGAGCCACGGAGGGGCTGTGTGGAGGAGGGCAGCCCCCGGACCCAGGCCAGGGGCCCCCGCCGGTGATGGCAGGGCCCCTCTCTGCCTTGAGGCTGAAGAGACAGGCAGTCGGTGGGTCTCAGGGAAGCCAGAGAGCAGGGCCGTGACAGGCGGGGCTGAGGGGCAGGACGGGGGCAGCTCCCCTCGGCCCCTACCCTGCAGTGAGGTGACAGCGAGGCTGCCCCACGGCAGGGTCACCGTCAGAGCGCCCAGCCTGCCCAGTGGCCCCAAGACTCCAGCTCCCTGAGGGGCTCTGCCGGGCCCCTGCGCCACAGCCGTGCCCCCATGACAGACACAGAGCCCGGCCCGGCCCCAGCTCCGAGGGAACCATGCCGGACGCCGGGCCATGCAGGGACCCCCGTGCTCCCTTCCGTCTCCTGGAAAAACTGCTTTAATATTCTTCACAGCAGCAGCGCCTTGGAGGAGGGGCAGACAGACCGTGGCGCCCAGGCGGGTGGGGCTAAGAGCCGAGGGGGGCCGTTCCTGGGAGACCGGAGGCTGCTCACGCGGCCCCCGGAGGAGCACCTTCCACGAAATTTGACGTCAACTAATGAGGTTTGCACAGTTAATCAGGACCGGCGGCCCGGGGGACTCGGCATCGGCCCGGGGGACTCAGCATCTGCCCAGGCGGCCACCAGACGAGCGCTCCTGCTCAGTCCTGCGGCGTCGGCTCGGGGGGAGGCCCGGGTCCCCGGGGAGGGCAGGCGGTCCTGCACCGGGAGTCTTGGCTGCATGAGCTGGACGAGGGCACCGGGTGACCCACTAGGTGACCCACTAGGTCTTGGGACTGCAGTCCAGCCCAGCGGTGGACGGCACCAGCCCTGGGGTCCTCTGGTGGGCCCTTCCCAGGCCGACGGCACCCGAACTGGTGCCCCGTGACCAGGTTAGGACGCCTGTGAAGGGCCGGGGGGAGGGTATGAGGGCCCCGAGCCAAGCACTGGGTGAGGCTGGGGGCAGCGAGGCCTGGGCCTGCAGGGAAGGGCGGGGGCTGGCACACGAGCTCAGGGGCAGAGCCCCCTGGGGATGGCCTTTGAGGACAGAGCCTACTGGCTGTGTGGCTGGGGCGTTCTTGGGTGGCCCCCAAGTTGCTGAGAGGCCCTTGTCTGAGGCAGTCACTAGGCATGTGCTGGCCTCGGGGCGCCCAGAGTCACCCACACCTGCACCTCACATGTCTGCTCCTTGGCCCCATCATGGGCGAGCTGTGTTCAACTACAAACTGTCACCAGGTCCAAAAATCTAGGGGACAGAGTGGCTAGGGCCGGGCCTCCCACGGCTCCGAGTCCTCGCTGTCTCAGGCCTCTGCTCTCACTGACCCCAGCCCGTACCCCAGCACCCTGCCGCGCAGAGAGAGGCGTGGGGACAGCCTCCGCGTCCCAGCGTGAGCCCGAGGCCCAGCGCAGGCAGGCGCGCTCGGGTGAGGAGCCCCGGATGGCGGCCTGGCCCCGGTCAGCAGGGGCGGAGGGGGCGCCTCTGAGCCCCGCCCCCGCCCCCCAGCCGAGAGCTGTCACTGGCAGCCCGACTGCCTTTCCAGCAGAGCCTGCTGGCTCAACCCTGCAGCCCTGAGCCCAGGCCGCACGGAGCTCCGCCACCGCCTGGCTCCAGCATAGTCCATCCTCTTCTCCAGCCCCAGCCCTGGCTCGGGCGGCTCTCTCCAGGGAGGCAGAGGCAGTGGGCGGAGGACGCCTGGGGTTGGGGAGGGGGGCTTCCTGGCCCTTCCTGCCTTCACAGGGAGCTCTCCATGCGCCCACCCCCACGCATGCAGCAGGCTGTTGGACTGTATCCAGCGGACAGGACACCTGTGCCAGGGCAGGGTGGGCCTGTGAGCCAGGGTGGTAAGGGGCCTGCTCCCCCCACGAGGTTGGGGTGGGGTGGGGGGGCCACAAACGCACTTTGCTCATCCCAGCTGCTTTCCCAGGACGCAGCGGGCAGCTGGGGTGCACACCCACCCCCAGAGGCGCCTGCACACCAGCCCCTCTGTGACGCACATGGGGCCACGGGGGCCTCAGCCTGAGTCTCTGAACCCTGACAACAGGCGCCCTGGGGCGGACCCTGCTGTGCCGATCCGCAGGGACCAACAGGCGGGGCGTGCTGGACAGGCCGTGAGGGGGGCAGGGTGTCCGGTCAGTGGGGACCAGGCCCCTCCACCTGTAGGCAAGCACCCGGGGCCCCGCGGGGTAGCTAAGAGCTTGGCAGGCAGGACAGGAGCGGCCACCCTCTGGCCGCTCTGCTGGTCTCTGTCAGGAAAGCTCTGGACGCCAGAGGACCAGCTGACACTTGCCGGGGGCCGGGAGCTCGGGGCGGCTCAGGACCCCAACGCTGGCACCACGCAGCCTGGAGACTGCAGGGACCCGTCCCACTGCACTGCCCACAGCGGATTTCTCAGGGGGCGGGGCCATGGGCCCCCAGGAGGCGCGCTGACTGGGCACGAGGGGACAAAGGCAGGCGGGGCCCCCCTGCACATCCATGTGCCCTGCCAGCGCACACACAGAGCCACGAGAAGGTGCCCCGCCCATGGGCACTGGGGACAGTCACACCTTTGAGGTTCTGGCTCACGGTCCACCACCATGCCCCGCCTGACAGCAACGCCTTGGGAGTCACATCCATGCCGCAGACACTGACCCAGAGCCAGCTCAGGGCCACAGCTGATGCTGAGGGGCTGTGGGGCTGTGGGGAGGAGCAGACGCCGCCAGGATGATCCCCAGGATGACCCCCATGGCGCGCACGAGCGGGCCCAACGCGCAGGTTCTGCCACCCAACTCTGCTCCCTGCTTCCGACCCTTGGGGACCTGCCGCCCACTCTGGGCCCGAGGCCAGGCTGAGAACGAGACCAGCTCCCTAGGTGGACTCGCCTCAGGGCCGGGCTGGGAGGGCAGGGGGTGAGGGCAGCCCTGGCTTCCTGCAGAGGCTGCACCTGAGCTGGGCCGGCTCTGCTGACCTGGACGCGCCGAGTGGGGGGAAGGCACATCAGGTGCAGAAGGAGGGGAGCCGGCCGGCAGACCCCGGACCCCAGCCCACCCAGCTGCACGCCAGCCTCCGCGCCGCCTGCACTAAGGCTGCGTTTACGTGCTCACGCGGCCAGAAAGGTTTAAGCCTGTTTACAGCAGCTTCATCCATAATTGCTAAAGCCTGGGAACGACCACGTTCTTCAGTAAGTGATGGACAAGCTAACTGTGGATGTCCAAATGGGAAAGACGGCTCAGAGCCAAAGAGGAACCAGCCGTCGAGTCACGAGAAGAGCTGGGGCTCGGCCGGGTCACTAACTGAGGGAGCCGGCCTGTGAATCCACTGCCTCCGGGAAAGGCAGAGCCACGGAGCCGGCGATGAGCACAGGGCTGCCCAGGGCGTGGCGGCTTGCATCTGTCAAAACCCACAGACCCCGACGACACGCGGGTGAGCCATGGACTCCACGGTCACAGCGACACGTGAGGCCTGCTTCATTACTCCTAACAGAGGCGCCCCTTGTGCAGGGCCCAGGGGCCCAGCTCCGCCCCCACGGCCCCTCCACACGGCGGGTGCGCGCGCACAGACAGCGCGGCCCTGGCGCGGGCGAGCGAGAAGCAGCCACCTCCCCCCCGGATCCCTGGGGCCTGGTCCCCTGGGGTCTCAGACAGCAGGGCCGCTGTGACCCTGGGTGACACGGGGGGTCCGGAACTCCCACCCTCCTCACAGCTCAACAGGGACCCTGGCTGCCAGCTCCCGGGACAGACCTTGCGGACACGCCTGAGGGCTCAGGGCCCACTCCTGGGGGCGGGCGGGCGGGGGCCAGGCCCTGTGGGGAGACTGCGGGGCTGAGCTCTGGCAGGCGGCTCCCCCTCCTCCGGGGCCGCCCAGGCCCGCCCTCCCCCCTGCAGACCTGTGCCCCCCACCTGCGACAGCACAGCTGTTTCTAACTCTGCCTCCAACACCCCTGTTGCCTGTGAAACCACCTCTGGGAAAACAAAGTCAGCCACGGAGGCTGCCGTTGTCTGCGGTCATTCCTCAGCCGGGCCCGCGGCCCCGGGAGCCTGTGTCCGTCCCAAGTGGCAGGGCCGGCCTCTGCTCCCACCAGCTCCCCCGAGACCCTTCCATGGAGCTCGGCTGGCCGGAAATCCTTCTGACCCCTGGGGCCAGGCAAGATGGGCCCTGAGTCCCAGTCCAGTGAGACGGGCGCTCCGCTTGAAGAGCAGGGCCCCGCCAGCCACTTGCTCTCTGGGTCCCTCCCTCGGCCCACACTCTGCGCGTGCTCTGAGCCAGCAGGCAGGGGGCCGTGCCAGACACAGGGCTCCCGCCCGACTCAGCGCCCAGGGGGTCCAGCAAGAGGGCAGAGGTGCACTGAGCTGCTTAGACGTCCCACCATTGGGTGTGGCAGAACTAAACCACCCTGTCAGACCCCAAAAGCCCACCCCGGGGCCCCCAGCCGTGGGAGCAGCTCGGATTCGGGGATTTCTCCCTGGTCCCGCCCCTGCCGTCCAGCTGCAGCCGCAGGCGCGCTGAGGGCCCTTCCCTGACTTTCACCGTTCCTCAGCCCCCAGAGGGCACTATAACGCGGAGCCCTGCCCCCCTGCCCCCCAGGGGGGCGGACGCCGAGGGAGAGGGCAGGGAGGGGCCCGGGGCTCGGGGGGCGCTGCGTCCCACCTTGAAGATGAGGCAGTCGGCCTTCTGCTCGGCGTACATGGAGGTCAGCCGGTACTGGTTCTCTGTGGTGATGTCCACCTGGTAGCCCGTCAGCGTGTAGCACACTTTCCGGAACTCCTGGATCTTGGTCTGGAAGACCTCCTTCAGCCGCTGGTTCTTCAGCTCCGCACTCTCCACCTGCTTCTTCAGCTCTGTGGGGAGGGAGAGGCAGTCAGCTCCCTGGGGTCTCAGGAGGACATTCAGGGGCAGCAGCGCGTTGACTGAGGAGTGAGGGGGGCGCACGCCATGTCGGGGCCAGGCAGCCACGCGCGGCTCCCGACGAGGATGATGAGCCGGGCAGCAGGTGGGCTCATCTCTCCTCTGGGCCCAGACGGGGACCCCCACCCCGCACTCCAGCCCCAAGTCTGTCCCGTCAGCCCAGGGAGTGGCAAACACTTCCCAGGCCGCTGCTGAGAAGCACGGGGTGGGGGCCACAGGAGCGGAGGTCATCTGGAGATTTGGGATCACGCTGCCCGTGGTTCCCCGGCTAGCCTCCCGGAGACCAGATGCTGGGAGAAGACAGGCTCCCTGGGTGTGGGGTCGGGCAGGGCACCCTGGGCCCTGTCCTAACTGGACAGCTCAGGGCAGGGCCCTTGGGCCCACCTTCCGGGGAGAAAGCAGCTGTGCAAAGCCACCAAGAGCGCACACAGCGGTTACCTGAGTCCCCCCCCCGAGGTGCCATCCCGGGAGTTAAACCTCAGCTCAGCCCCGTCATCAGCGAGCCGGCTACACACGGTGCACACGAGTCGCCTGTGAGGCCCGATGCTGCCTGGGGATGCGGGACCCCAAGCCTCCAGACTCAGCCTAGTGTGTGGCCTGCCCTTCCCGAGGACCGCCCCCGCCCCAGGCTGACCCTCAGGACCCAGGGCGTCTGCTGCAGGTGTGGGCGCCCCGGCGGGGCTGCTTTCAGATGAACGGATGTTGTCAGGCTCTCCTTCAGAGGAGGCAACGGGGCAGGCGGGCAGGGATCCTGCATTCCAGGGAGAGAGATCTCCCACCTCTGCCCCTACGCTGGTTCCAGGGGTCGTCGGGGATGCAGCCGTGTTGAGGATTGGGCTAGCCTAAGTGGGGCAGGGGGCCGGGCACTGCTGAGGGGGGAGGGTGACAGCCACCGGACAGGCCCCAACACGCTCAGCAGCCACCGCGGCCATGAGGTCCCCCACTTCACAAGCACGAACTCAGGCGACCGACCACTGACCGCAGATCCGCGTCAGAGGCGGGGCCCTCTGACCCCGGACCTCAGGACCCGCACAGACTCCGCAACACGCCAAGGTTCTAGCACATTTCCCCAGTCTCGTCTCCACGGCCTGCAGCGCTGGGGCAGCCTGGCAGCTGCCGCCCCCGGCCCCGAGCCAGGGGCCCTGACGCCAGGCCTCTCCATGGCCCCTGTGCTCCTGGATGGCCTCCCGCCCTGAAGGCCTGAGGGCCGCCCTCACTCCAGGGCCGAGCCTGGGGACGGGGCCCTTGATCGACTAAGTAATCAGACTCCAAAGTTAGAAAGGCGGCCGGCCACTCTGACCTCAGGTTCTCCCCTTGTCCCGCAGCTGAGCCACCGAGGATGGGCCGTTAACGGGGGAAAAACCTGCTCTGGAGGAAGCGCTCACGGCCAAGCTCATGGGGGCGTCTCACCCGGGACACAGGCTGCACCGCCCATGAACTCTCGGACGCCAGACGCACGCAACCTGGCCGTGAGGGGGACGCCCGCTGTGTGCAGACGTGGCCTGTTCCCCCGCCGACAGACCCCACAAGCAGGTGGGTGACTCGAGCCACCTGCTGCCGGGGGACCTGCCACGGACCTGCAAGGCAAGGCCGGGACAGAGGGCTCGGGGGCAGCGTCCTACAGGCAGAGGGCACCTGGCACTGGGCGGCCTGGTCCCCAGGGGCAGGCTGCGGGCGGCAGAGCCCGCCAAGCGGGCGAGTCCAGGGAGGACCCCAGGGGTGGCCCCTTTGATTCGGAGCAGAGTCAGTGTCTTGACCTGCTCCCACGATCCGTGTAGCTCAATCGCTTACATAAACATGAATGAATAATTCACAGAATGGCTTGGATTAAATAAAAGATAGGCCCTCCTCCGTGGAAACAGCATCGCTCTGGCCCAGCCTCTCCCAGAGTGAGCAGAGGCCTCCCCGGGCAGGACTGGGGACCCGAGACCCGGAGCCCGCGGCACGGTCACAGCCGTCCCACCAGGGCCCAGGCCGGCCTCAGGCCTGACCTGCTGGCGATGGCCACTCTTGGCTGACAGCAGCCAGCAGCCAGCAGCCAGCGGCTGCCCATCTTGCTGAGCTCCCGCCCCAGCCCTCACTCCCCCACACCTCACTGACAGGCTGAGCTCCCGCCTGCCCCCCAACCAGTCCTCACCCCCACGAGCTCCCCCAGGCCACTCAGCTATGTGAGAGATGAAAGCCTTACCCCGGGCCTTACCCAGGGCCCCCAGCCTCCCCGCCAGCCCGGGCAGCAGGCGCGGCCGAGAGGGCTCTGAGCTGCGGTGCGGGACCCGCCCGGCCGTCCCGCCCCTCCTTCCCTGCAGCTTGCGGGCAGTCTCCCCTGAGCTGAGCCTTCCTCCAGATGCCACCAACGGGCCTGAGCTGTGCCCACGGGCGGCCTGTGCCCAGTCTGGGCAGCCAGGGTCTAAGGGTCCTGGTGAGGGCGTCACCCTGCTCCTCCTGCCCCAGGGGATCCACCTCCCCGGGAGGAGACAGAGTCCAGCTTCAGGCCCACAGGCCCATTTCAGACGCTCCCTTCCCCAGACGCCCACAAGATGCTCCCAGGAGACACATCTGTGGCGGGGACGGTCTCCCTCCAGCCCTGCCGACCAGCACAGCCAGAGAGGGCCTCCCCAGCTCTCTGTGCCTTGCGGGGGGCGCTGAGGGGTCTCTCTGTGTCTGGTCGTGGGGGAGTGAGGGGGTCTCTGGTCGTGGAGGGAGTGAGGGGGTCTCTGTGTCTGGTCGTGGGGGAGTGAGGGGGTCTCTGTGTCTGGTCGTGGGAGTGAGGGGATCTCTGGTCGTGTGGGAGTAAGGAGATCTCTGTATCTGGTTGTGGGGGGAGTGAGGGGGTCTCTGGTCGTGGGGGAGTGAGGGGGTCTCTGTCTGGTCGTGAGGGAGTAAGCGGCTCTCTCTCTGGTCATGGGGGAGTGAGGGGGTCTCTCTCTGGTCGGGGGGGAGTGAGGGGATCTCTCTCTGGTCGTGGGGGTAGTAAGGAGGTCTCTATGTGCCTGGTCAGGGGAGAGTGAGGGGGCCTGGCAGCTGAGCTCCCTGCTGAGCCCCCCAACCCCAGCAGCTGGGCAGCGGCCCTTCCAGAAAGGGGATGGGGGCCACACTGGTGTCCAGCAGAGGAGCCCCAGAGGGAGGCCCCGGCCAGCCTCCTACCCACCCCACCCAGAGGAAGCATCCACAGAAGCACACCCGGGGTCACTGGATGCACAGGAGCTTCTAATGTAAGACGAGAATAAGGCTACCTGGATGGAGAGAGACCGGCAACGAGACAGGCCTCGGCAGAGGCCGCCCCACGGTGGGGCCAGGCTCCCGTGGACGGCGGGGAGGGGCTCAGACAGCAGAGGACGCCTCCTAGAGACACGCCAGACAGGCAGAAAAGAGCAGAGACAGGATGTAACCAGAGACCCTGGGGGCCCGGCACCGAGCTGGCGGCAACTTCACAGAAAGAGACTGCAGAAGGTGGGCAGGAGAGGACGTCAGGGAGACCGCACAGATGCCCGCGGAAGCAGAGGCCACACCTCCCAGGCCAGACGGGAGCAGAACACGCCACATCCTGCAGGGAACAGGAGCCGGATCCACACGAGCTCCGAGTCCCAGGGCCACAGGCAGGACTGACCACCGACCCAAAAAGGGGGCCGTAAAGCTGTACGGAAACCGGCTCCCGCCTGGAGCCTGAGGGCAGACGACGGTCTCCAAGAAACCCCGCCCTGCCGTCCACAGCCCCTGGACATGCAGCGGGATGGGACCAGCAGGGGAAGGGGAGCGTGGACGGCGGGGCAGGAAGCTGACAGCAGGGAATGCCGCCCGGGGAGGCCAGCCCGCCGTGACGGGCTGTCTAAGCGCCAGGAAGCGTGCAGGGCCCGGGACTGGGGGAGTGTGAGGCCAACAGAGGACAGAGAAGCAAGAGGAGCCCTGGAGCGGGTGAGACTCGTGTGTCCCCAGAGGACGCCACACGTTCCAACTGTGAGGAACGCGGGCAGTCACAGGATGGCCCACGCCCTTGCCAGGATGCCCAGGCCACAGTCACGGGATGGCCCACGCCCTTGCCAGGACGCCCAGGCCACAGTCACGGGATGGCCCACGCCCTTCTCAGAGGGCCACTCACGCCCTTCCCAGGACGCCGCCCACAGCCATCATGGCAGCGCGAGGCGACCACAGGTGCTCCGAAAGGGCTTCTGTCCCTGAGACGATGGTGGTGAAAGCCCCGGGCGGCTGGGCACCCCGGACGGGAGGGGGCGCTGACGGCACCAAGGGTGGCTGGTGCTGAGACCAGCCCCCCAGCGGCCTCCCCACCCTGACTCCGTGAATGGACCCCCGGGCGGGTGGCTGCCACAGCAGGGGGCCCGAGCTGGCCGGGGACAGGCCCCTGCGGGCTGCGGTGCAGGCTGGGCCCCTGCAGTGACGCTGTTTAGGACTTGGAAGCAGCTTCTGAAATTGTCCTTTGGGGGCTCAGGACAGAATCATTTTTCTTTCTGAAAAGTGAATAAAAAAAGGTAACGCTGAGATCTTCAGGCTTGATAAAAGCAACAAAAGGTTGAATTCTTCATCGTTAGAAAGAGCATCTCTCTGTGCAAAAGGGCCTACTCCCAGCACACCCGAGAGACAGCAAGAGGAAGGCCTTCGGGACTGCCCGGCAGTGGGGGTGGCGGGGGGCAGGACGTGGGCTGGGGGGCACCGTCTGCTTTTCCAAGAGCTGGGACTACCAGCTCCCACGCTCACACACAGCCTGCCCCCCGGGCACAGCAGGGGCAGCCACAGCAGGAGTGACAGCTGCCCACTCCGCACCTCTCACCAGGAGCAGCCTCTGTGGTCTCGGCGCATCCACAGGAGGCGGGGAGCATGGCCGGCTCTGTGATGGGGAGGCCAAGGCTGGGGACATGGGCGGGCCGGCTCTCCCAACTGCCCTGGCCGGCGGCTCAGATGCAGGCTGGTCCACCTGGGGAGCAGGGTTCCCGGTGGCCTCTGGACACTCGGCCTCGGGCCCCTGCAGGCTGTGAGCACCACTGCCTCTGCTCAGGCCCCGCGCGGCCACTGCCAGGGCTGAATTACTCGTGTCCGGGAACTCCTAAACTACTTCAGTTTTACATTTTTAAATATTTAATAATTAGGCATGAAATATTAATGCCATTTTATTAGCCACCACGGGAGCCGGCGCTGCAGGGCTAGGACTGGGTGAGTGCCCCGGCCCCGCGGGCCACCTGAAGCGGGGAGATGGTGGGGTGTCTGTGGGCCCGAGCTCCACGAGTAGGGCTCCGTCACAGCGGAGCAAGGTCTGCCCCCCGATACGGCAGAGCCTCCTGCTGGGGAAGGAGGGGAGGGGAGATGGCAGAGAAGCCTGCGTGGTCCGCAGGTGCTGAGGGGCTCGTGGCCAGCCTGGCAGCTCCGCGGTCCCGCGCTCCCCTCCCTACACAGCGCCCAGGCCGGACACCTTTCCAGGAAAGGCACGCCAGGCACACCATCCCCACTGCTGGCTTCAGCGACAGGGGGCCAGGACCCGGACTCGCTGGCCGGAGCCTCCTGCCGCCAGAGGGCCCTGAACAGTCTCGCCGCCATGAGTCCGGGCCCCCTGTGGGGCCGGAAATTGCACGTTTCATGCGAGAGAGGAGATGCAGCCCTGGAATTACATGCAGATGAGCAGCATGCGTGCCCACCGCCAGGCTGCCTGGCAGACGCCCGCCCTGGTGAGCGCGGTGCCGGCTTTCAAACGGGCCTCGCTGTGTGGTTAACTGCTCACTCGGCAAGCAGCTTGTCACCTTGCACAAAAATGATCTGAAAAGACACCAGCAATTACAGCCACCAGATGACGGGGTGGGAGAGTCCCGGGGTGACAGGCGGGCACGGGTGCGATACCACACTCCCAGGAAGCCAGCCTCCCCCACTGCCGAGATGCGGCAGCGGGGGCCCGGGGGGCGGCCTGTCCCCCAGCCCGAGCTGCGCCAAGCGCTGACGGCCACAGCGTGCCCTCCGGACCCACACAGCCCTGGGTGGGGGTAGACGTGGGGTCAGGCCCAGAGGCCAGTGCCCTGCTCAGTGCCACCCAGACAGAGAGCAGGGGAGCCGGGTGGGCCCCCAGATGCTCCCGGCAGAGCCAGCCCTGTGGTGAGGACCGCCCTGCGTCCGGGCCACCTCGGCACAAGACTGGCCCCCTGCCGAGGCCCCAGCACGGCCTCTGGGGGCCCCATGTTTGGTGGGGTTCCCCTCGTGAAACTCGCCGCCCTCTGACGACTTATTCACCTGTTTAGTTGCCGACCACCCACATCTCCCACCTAAAGCCCCCACGGGGGGGACCTGGATGCACAGCTCGTGACTGCCGCTCGTCCAGCCAACTGAGGCTCCCTCCGCACGCACCAGCTGGTCTCAAGCTTTGGAAGCACCCCACGAAGCATCACCACGCGCACCCCCACCTCACGGACACAGAAACGGGCTCCGGCAGTCACAAGCAAAGCGCCTGGAGATACACTCGTGCTGACACATGCACGCGCGCGCACACACACACGTGCACGCTCTTCTGCACACATTCACACACACGCCAGGGCCAGAGACCACCTGGAGGACAAGCGCCTTCGACCCCCGAGACAGAGCGTGAGAACACTGCTGGCTGACACGGGTTTCCAGTGGCTTCCACACACGCCCTGCAGGCTGCCCGCCAGAGGAGACTCCAGGGAGCAGAGGATGAGGGGCCCTGGCCTGCTGGTTCGGGTGGGGAGGAGCCTGGGCTGGTGGCTATGAGCTGCTAGCCTGCAGGCACTGTCCCGAGTAGGGGGCGCTTCCAGCAGGCTCTGGCTCTGTCCACCCCACGCTGCATGTATTATTAACTCCTGGTGGTGGGCTCGCAGAACATGAACTCCCCGGAAGGTGAGCTCCCTCTCAGAGACAAAAGGCTTCCAGAGCTCATCTTTTATTGACTGAGTTGTTCGCGAGTCAATCTGTCTGCTTTGGGCGAGACGGGAGTTTAAATCGTCTCTCTCTTTCTCCTTTGGAGGCAAGGCAGTTTATTAAAGCTGCTGACGGCTGCAGCGAGGCCTCATGGCCGAACTGGAGGGACCCCCTCAGACGGCACGGGCGCAGAGACCCTTGGAACCAGCTGGCCGCAGGCTCGGGAAGCAGCAGATGGGGCAGGGGCAGCCCGCGGGGTCTGCGGGGCCAGGACACAGGCTTCCCAGTGGAGCCGGGCCTGGGAGAGCACCGGGAAGATGGGCTCCAGCCTGGGGGTGACCACACGGAGAGCGTCCTGGCTCCGCCTGTGAGGAGGAGCGAGCCTGATGCACACGCCCGCCGGCGGACGGGAAGGGGACGGCCTGGTGGTCCTGCAGCCCCTCTTGGCCTGGACGGCCCTGGTGTCCCGGCACAAAGGGCCCTGGTCAGAGGTCACAAGCGCCCAGCGCAGCAGGTGGTGCCAGCTCAGGGACAGCCTCTGCCCGGGATGGAAGAGGAGGCTCAGAGGGGCCAAGGGAGTGGCCCGAGGACACACGGCAGTTGGCGGCCGTCAGGACCAGAATCTAGGTTGCGTGAACTCTGCTCCTGGCCCAGGGAGTGGGGCTTGGGCTGACCACCAACGACGTGACAGCACGTGGCTCCCCCGCAGAGTCCAGACATGACGCACGTGACTTCCCCTCCCCCACAGGGTCCAGACATGACGCACGTGGCTTCCCCTCCTCCACATGGTCCAGACGTGATGCACGTGGCTTCCCCCTCCCACCGCAGGGTCCAGACGTGACGCACATGGCTTCCCGCCCCCCTGCAGAGTCCAGAGGTGATGCACGTGGCTTCCCCCTCCGCCCGCAGAGTCCAGACATGACGCATGTGGCTTCCCCCTCCCCCCGCAGGGTCCAGACGTGACGCACATGGCTCCCCCTCCTCCACAGGGTCCAGAAGATGCCACTGATGCCCACCCCCCACCCAGCCATGGGAAAGCCTTCTCCCCCAACCTCCACCCAGCCCCCACCTCTAGAGAGGCCCCCGACCACGAAGAGCCGCAGCACCAGCACCACATGATCCACCCAGCGAGGGCAGGGAGGGAGGTCCTCTGGCCGTCTCTTAGATATAAACTATTGCAGAGCCTGGCAACCCCATTCCCGCTGAGGGGAATGCAAACCTTAGTCCACACGCAGGCCCGGACTCAGATGTTCACAGCAGCCAGGGCGTGCGAATAGCCCGTGGGCGCCAGCTGACGGGGAGCCCGCCATGGAGCATGTGCAGAGGGGGTCACCCAAGACAGAGATGAGATGCCAACCCTATTATGTCATATAGACGCCCACACGCTGGGGGACCCCCTTCCTGCGAGTGTCCTAGGGGACCCACCGACAGAGCCAGAGGCCGATGGGGCTGTGGGGGGCACGGACAGTGACGGCAAACGGGAGTGAGACCCTCTGGGGGGTCCTAACGTCCTGGAGCCAGATTGTCAGGACTGCTGCACAATACCCAGTGTTTACTGGAAACACCTGCTCACGTAGAACAGGAGACGACTGGGCGACTAGGCATTCTTTCCAAAGACTATCAGAAGAGCGTTAGGTTCATAGCAGAACTGACTGGAGGTGACAAAGACTGCCTCCAAACCAAGCCGCACCACTCCCCAGCATCAACACACCCTCCAGAGGGGACACTCGTTCACTAGCCCGCCCAGAAGCCACGAGCCCCACGGGCTACCGCTGCCGCGCCGCTCACTTGGGGGCCGTGCCGCCTGTGGTCTGCCCGAACGTGTAACGGTGAACATGCAGCCTCCCAGCGGTGCAGAGGACAGCGTCCTCGCCCTGGACGCTCCCTGGGCTCCACCTTGCCCCCCAACGCCCCTCATCCTCCCGTCTCCACCACTCCACCCTCCCCAGACCGTTGTGCCGCCAGTCACGTGGTCTGTCGTCTTTCCCGACCGGCTCCTTGCGCTCAGTCACGGGCATGGGAGTTTCCTCCATGTCTTTCTCGTGAATTGGCGGCTCATTTGTTCTCAGTGCCGGACGACGCTGCACTGTCTGGACGGAGTGCGGCCTCCGCCCCGCGCGCTTCCGGAAGGCCTTCTCGCCTGCCTCCAGGCTGTGGCACTCTCGGGCTGCCGTGTGGACACACATGCGTCCTGCTCCTCCAGGTGAATGCTGAGGGCTGTGCGGCTGGGTCATATGGTCGCTTTGAAAGAAAACACCAAACTGGCTTCCAGACTGGCTGCGCCATCTCGTGCCCCCACCAGCCACGGATGGAGTTCCCGCTGCCTGCCAGCATTCGGTGACGGCAGCGAGGGGCCTGGGTCATTCTCACGGGTTTGGGGACTCTCGCTGTAGCCTGGAGAGGTCAGTTCTGATCCTGCTAATCCTGCGATGCCCAGGAGACAGCTCGCAGAGGAGTCCCATCAGGAGCTGGGAGCCGGGGAGAGGGGGACATGGGGACCCCACAGACGCTGCAGACACACGCCCTGCAGGGCCGCTCCTGCCCAGACAGCCTGATTGCCCAAGAACGTCCCCGCCGCCCATGTTCTGAGCAGGCTGCCTCACCTGGCTGCTGGCACTGTCTCCAACGTGGAGAACAGGGCTGGGTGGGCACTGGGTGGGGACGCTGGGCTGCTGACGATGCCGGGGTCTGGCCCCTGGACAGTGTCAGGTCTGCCCGTGGCCGGGGACAGGGCAGGGCCACCAGGGACTTGCTCATGGGCAGCAGGAGGCAGAGGGGCCGCAGCCGCCGTGGCGGGGTCTCATACGCCCCTCCCTTGGCCTGTCTGCCTGCAAACCCAGAGATTAAATTACACGACTTCCTTACAACTCCAATTAAACACCTAATTGATGGTGTTGCCCTTTATTACCTGACACCAAGAACAAACAAACAGCAGAGAGAGAGCAGCCTGGGACACACAGTGATTAAAGTGCCACTGGTTTCCCCACTCAGCCTGCCTGGGAGCGGCCGACAAGTGCGGCTCCCCGCGCCCCCAGCGGGCCGACGAGGGCGGCTCCCCGCGCCCCCAGCGGGCCGACGAGGGCGGCTCCCCGCGCCCCCAGCGGGCCGACGAGGGCGGCTCCCTGCGCCCCGCAGCGGGCGACAGGGGGCCTCTCTGCGCCTCCCAGCGGGCCGACGAGGGGGGCTCCATGCACCCCCCCCAGCGGGCTAACCTGGCGCCGCCCCCTCCGGGTGCGCCTGGGCTCAGGGGCTCTGCTGACATCCAGGCTCCTGCAGGGCTCCTCTTCGGCTCTGGAGAAGCCATGCTGGAGGCGGTAACCACCGCCTAGCAGCTCTGGGCAGCAGCCAGGGCAGCAGTGCCCACCCTCGGGCCCACAGGGCCCTGCCTGACCCCGTCAGCAAGCACGATGACCTCCCCACGCCTCCAGGCCCCTGGCTCGAGGGCCTGTGTCCCTGAGAAGGCGCATGCCCTGCCAGGAGGTGGAGGGGCATGACCCCAACCCCTCGCCCTCTCCCTCCACTCCCACCCTTGTCTTCCGGCTCTTCTGTGGGGCTTGGGTCCTGCCTCCAAAGTAGACGCCTCACTGGAGCCATAGGTCACCAGCTGTGAGTGTGTTGGGGGAGCTACCGGACAAACGGTTCTCAAGCTGTTTCTGTTTTTCTAGCAGAAGTGACCCCAGGAGAACCGCAAGAATGGGAGGAGAAGCAGGCAGGCTTGGGGCCTGGGGCTGGGGGCGCAGGGAGACGCACGGGCCCCCAATGGAGGAAGGTGGCCTGGACCCACATTTCCCGACATGGCCCGGCAGCAGACGGCGGCTAGTAGTGGGGCGGGAGTAGAGACACACGTCCCAGGACCTGCGCCTGCAGAGGGCCTCCAAGCAACCAGGGGTGCCCCGGCCTGGCCCCTCGGTCCCACAGGCCTGGTGAGCCCCCACCCGTCCAGAGACATGGGACGCAATGAAGCTGAAAACTCGCCCACCAAACTAATTTATATCTTTAAAGCAGTGTCAATAAAAACCAAAACCTCAATGGCTTTTTCTTGAACTTGACAAACATTTCTGAAATTCATTTAGAATAATAAACATGCTAAGGAAATCTAAATGAAAGCAAAGAAAAGGGAAAAGCCGTGCTCTACACCAGATATGCAAACATACTTTCTGTTATAATTACTAAAGATGTGGAACAGAAAAATGAAATAAACGCCCAGAAGCCATGGAATAAAGACAAAGAAAAATAAAGACACATTATAAACCTACAGGGCAAGGAACTATTATCTGATGGACGGCACCCAGGCAGCCGTTTGTGATCAGGAAAAAGATCAACTGAGGCCTTCACCTTATGCCACATCCCAAAATACGTTCCAGGCAGATTAGATCTTTAAATATAAAATACAAGCCAAAAAGTCACAGAAGAAAATAGACTTTACCAAATCAATAAAGAACTTTCTAAGCTTAAATGGAATAGACCGATGAAACTCCAAAATAAGTTAACACTTTCTATACAAAATAATCATAAAGAAAAATAAGAAGTTAAACTTCTGTACAAACTGAGTAGAAGAAGAGATAAAGGAGCTCTGGTTGTGATAAGACGATTCAGAAAAGAGGAAGTAAAAAATGTTTCCTTATCAGTAATGACGTGAGATGCTATTTCTATTAGAAAGTCTTAAGTGTGCAGTGGTCGACCCTCTGGGCGCGCGCCTGCAGGGTCCAGCCGGGCGCAGTTGTCTGCGGGCCCTGCACTGCGTCCTGTGCTCTGCCTCTGACTTGCTGCCAAGCCCTCCCGGCTTGCCCACCAGAGGGCCTGGCGCCCTGGGGACCTCAAAGCCTCTCCCACACGCGGCCCCTGAGCCTTTATGGAGCCCCGGACGCTGGTCGTCGGCCGTCTCCATGCTGAGCGGCAGGGCAGCAGCTGCACCAGAGGGTCTGTCCGCTCACCGGTTCAAGGTCGTCTGCGTGGTTTTTAACAGCTCTGGTGACCATGAGTTATCCACACTGGATTCGGGCCACAGGTTCACAAGTTCCAGGTCTGGGAAAGAGGAAGGAAGGAAACCCACCGGCCCTTAACGAAGGCGCCGACCTACAAGGAGGGAACAGCCGACTGCCAGCCAAGAGACGCGCCCATGCGGGCAGATGGGGGAAGAAGCCACGGGTGCAGAGCTGACCTCCCACGGTAACCGCGGCTTGGGGCCAGCCTGGGCCGCAGGGACAACTTCTTGACGGAGCCTCTCATGCCTGAATGCAGTCTGCCTCTTCCTTTATTAGAAGCCCCCTGACTCCCTGCTCAATGCGCGGCCGTTTTCAGCACACAGACCTTTTATGTGCTTTGTTAGAATTATACTCAGGAATTTCATTTTGGGAGAGTGAGCAGGGATGGTATAATGTCTTAGATTTCAGCTTCCCTAACTGCTCACAGATGTCATATTCGCATTATACACACGTATCATGTAAGTGAATTCAACAAGGTTGCAGGATATAATGGGATTCCTGGATAGCACTAATATTAGGTCAAGAACCTACCTGCCAATGGAGGAGACGAAAGAGATGTGGGTTTGGGTTCGACCCCCAGGTCGGGAAGATCCCCCGGAGGAGGGCATGGCAACCTCTCCAGTATTCTCCCCGGAGAAGCCCATGGACAGAGGAGCCTGGCAGGCTATGGTCCCAAGGGTCACAAAGAGTGGGACACGACGGAGCGACTGAGCACGGATATAAGAGCAACACACAAAAATCAATGATGAACTCACTGCATTCTTTAAAAAAAAAAAAAAAAACTTCTTGGGCTCATCTGTGTAGACAAACACATCATCTGCAGAGAGGAAAAGTTGTGCATGCCTTTCAGACAACAATAGAACAGGAGAAGCTCAGACCAAGATGAGCAGAGACGCCAGAACTACTGACGAAACAGCAAGCTGAACCCAGCAACGTGCGGAAAGAAAATATACCGCAGACAAGGGCGATTTACCTGGAATGCAAGGCTGCTTCAACATATTAGTAAAAACTTTCACAATAACCCACCACACTGACGGCCTATGGAAGAAAAACCAGATGAGCCTATAAGTGATGCAGAAAAGCATTTGAAAAAACTCAACACCTAACATGACAAATGCTCTCGGCGGACTCAGACTAGACAGGAATGAGCAAGGGCATCTGCAAAGAGCCCAGAGCTGACCCCGCGCCCCCGGACCGGGGAGTACGGCCAGTGCCCACGCTGACCACCGCGGCCCGGCACAGTCGTCGAGTCCCAGCCGCGCGGCTACAGGGAGAGGATGTGCGATGCGAGGAGTCAGGCCCACGGGAACAAGTGCAACCGGCCCTGCTCACAGCCAACACGACCACAGACAATCAAAATCAAAATCCTCCCAGAGCTGACTGGCCTTAGCGTGGCCACGGCTGCAAGCCCAACACCAAGATCAGCCACATCTGTGTTGCTGTTGATCAGGTCACGACCCACTCACTCCTTTTGACCCCGTGGACTGCAGTCCGCCAGGCTCCTCTGTCCGTGGGGTTTCCCGGGCGAGAACGCTGGACAGCGTTGCCATTTCCTTCTCATACACAAGCACGGAACAACGGAAACAACAAGGAAAAACACGCACTGAGGATAACGAAAAATTACAAAAACAAAAGACACACAAGCCTGTTTCTAACAAAACACGCAACTGGTGTGTGCGCTGAAAACCACAAGAGGCTGATGAACGAGCTCGAAGAAGGCCTGAGTCAGTGGAGAGACACACTGGTTCTGGACTGGGAAGGCTCATCATGGTAACGATACGGATTCTCCTCAAACTGATCTACAGAGTCAGTGGATTCCCCGTGTAAAGTTCACCAGGATTCCTGCAGATATAGACACACTGATCCTAAAGCTAAACAGAAAGGCCACAGAAACAGGGCTGCCAGACGCTGTTGAAAAAACAGCTTAAAGTGGGAGGGATTATGCCGCCGACCTTAAGACTTCCTTCCCGTCCAGCTACCGAGACTCTGCAGGGACACTCGGGACAGCAAGCGGGAGGACCGGGAGGAGACAGGACCACGGCATCAGTCAGCTGACGTGGCCAACGTACAGAGGTGACTGATGGAGCCACGACACCATCTCATCATGTGATGCTGGAGTATCTGGACATTTACAGGAGAAAGCCCCGCAGACAAACAAGAAAAAGAACCTCAACCTGAATATCACATTACAGGAAAAATTAACAAAATGGGTCACAGATTTCAATGCAGAACTAAAAGACTTAAGAGAGAAAACGTGAGGAAAAAGGGTCCTGACTTGGGTCTGCTGAAGTCCCTAGATCTGACTCCTAAAAGAGAAGAACTGACCACTAGAGCACATCCAAGTTACAGGCGTTTGCTCTGAGAAAGACTCTGCTAGGGAACGCAACCCCCAGACTCAAGCCAAAGACAAAAAATGGACAAAAGCTTGAGCCTGCACCCACCCAAGGGGATACAGGAAGGGCTAACGTGAAACAAATCATGCTCAGCGTCTTTACACGTCAGGGAAGCGCCAGTCACACCATGGGGGCCTCCACTGCGCACACCTGGGAACGACTGAAGGGCCCAGTGCTGGCGGGATGCGGAGCCCGGAGCCCCCGTGGGGCCAGCACGGGTGAGGAACCGCAGCCAGCCTCGAGGTTCACAGTGCACGAACCACGTGCCCCAGTGATCCAACTCCGGTGTTCACCCGAAGAAACGCAAGAACGCTCACAGGAACCGGCACAGTTACTTCCTGCCTTCACTTTCCAGGTTTGGTCATGGTCTGGGTATCTGACCCACCCTCTGTGGGCTCGGGTTCCACGTCAGCTCCGTCCGAAGCCACCACGGTGCTTTTCAGATCCACCCTCGTGCTGCTCGGGCATTTGAAGACCAGAGCAGGCCTCTCTCCCGCCTGCTGCAAGGCCGGGAGGTGAAGGATGCCAGTGACAAGGCCAACGCAGTTCTGCTGGGGCGGGGCGGGCGAATGGGGAAGGGCTGAGCGGGAGGGACACGACTCTTGTCTCCGCTTCCCACTTGCTTGCAGTCTCCTTGGCTGTTCAGAGGTGGCCCCTCCAGCTGAGAACAACCAGCGGCAAAGTGCAGGCAAGGCTCTTCTTGCTACAGGCTGGGGGCTCTCCCTGCTCCCCGAAGGCTCTAGGTGCTCAGAGACCAGCTCCTGTTGAGCACAGCTCTCTGACCCAGGTTACACCCACCTCTATGCCTCAGGCAGCCAGACCAGTGGCCACAGGTAGCCCTGAGTCCATGACCACGTGCCGGGGCCGAGCCACGTGGGGCCTCAGCGCCCTCACCGGTGACCCGCGGCTGCCTGGGCCCTGTGCTCAGCAATGCGATGTCCCGGCCAGTGCTAATCCAGGCTGGTGGCTCTGGCCA
Organism: Bubalus bubalis; assembly: GCF_019923935.1. Taxonomy (NCBI): domain Eukaryota; kingdom Metazoa; phylum Chordata; class Mammalia; order Artiodactyla; family Bovidae; genus Bubalus; species Bubalus bubalis. The sequence continues at coordinate 1,100,684 of NC_059180.1, forward strand.
GGGGCCCCTCGTGCCACCCCAGACCCCCCGACAGCCCCGTCCTCCCCCTGAGGGGTGGGTGCCGGCTGAAGTGGGAAAGGGGGTGAGCCTCGGTCTGCACAGAGAGGCAGGAGACAGAGCAGATGACACGGCTGCCACTGGCCGGCCTGTGGCCGCCTCCCTGTGGTGGCCTCTTCCCTGGGCAGAGCGAATGGCACTCCAGGCAGGGGCCCAGGCACAGCCCTCTCCAGGGACCCCGTGGGATCAGCGGCATAGTCAGGCAGGGACAAATCTGATCACCTCCTGTGCATTGCTCTGACAAGATTAGAGATTTTAATATTAATGCATTACCTAATTAAGCACCAATTAGTAATCTCTCTGGCCCAGGCTGGGTGGGTAGGGAGCCATGGGAGGAGCTGAGCCAGCTCCTGCAGGGGAGGGGAGAAGGGGTTCAGGCTCCCGCCGACTGAGGGCCATGCTCCTGACAGGGGCTGTCCTAAGGCCGAGGTCCAGGAACAGCTGGCTACAAGCTCCCCTACCTGTTGTGGTGTGGTCACCCGCGGCTGGGCGGCTGCCCCACACCGCCCCTCCTGGCCCCCAGGGCGGCTCCTGGCACAAGGGAACTGGGGCACCTCTAGTGCTGGGCCGCCCCCATCCTGGCTGCCCGGCGTCACCGTGGAGACCACGCCCGCCTACACGACCCCCAGGGCATCTGCAGGCCCAGCGCCGTGTGCACAGCAGATGAGCCCATCAAGGGTGCGGGGCTGTCCCGCAGGCCACGGGGAAGGCGGGGAGGGCCCTTCTGTCCATGATGAGGCTCTGAAGGTTAGGGTGTCCATGTACTGAAATTTCTATGGCTGGAGGCAGGTCACAGCTCAGAGCCCGGCTTCCTGGCCCCGTTGCCAGAGTCCTGGGCACTGAGGTGGATGCGGACAGCCCGGGAGGGCGTTTGCTAAGCTGTGACTCTGCCGACCATGCGAAGCCTGGCCAGACAGAAACACAGCAACAGAGGCCAGGCTCTAACAGCACGCTCCGTGCACAGGCTGGCCACCCATTCAGCTACTCGGTGCCCTCACCATCTGTCCTCTGGGAGCTTAGAAGCCACCACAGAGGCGCTGGGCATTCTCACGGCTCCCGGGGACCTGGAGCAGCACCCGAGTTGCCGCTGAGAAGGGATGTCTGGTGACCCCTGGCCTGTGACCCACTATTCCAGCGCGTGGGGGGCTTTCTGCCACCACGGGCCCTGCCAGCACCCCCCTGTGCTGTGAAAGCTCCTTGGCGCGTATGCGGCCTGTCCTCCCGGCCTCCGCGGAGCAGGTAGGATGGAGACGTGGACCTCACGGGCTGCCGGCTCCTCGACTTGCCTCACTGTTTCCTCCTGTTTCCCATCTCGCTGTCTTGTTCCTCTGCTTTTCAGACTTTCTCAGTTTTATCTTAAAAATCCGCTCTTTAGATCATCATTTAACTCTTGTATTCTTAGCTCCCAGAAGCTGGCTGCTTTCCATCTTGGACACTTTGAAGTCTCCTGCCCGTGTGTTGCTGTTCACAGTCCCTCCTCGTCTCCGAGGACACGCTTTCGCGAGGCGTCCAGCCCTCTGACGGCCTGTGTCCTCCAGGCATGCTTTCCCACTCGCTTGCTCTGCTCCCCCGCACGTCAGCCGGCCCTGGTCACAGCCAGCACTGGGCTCTCCCCGCCGGTCAGCTCAGCTCAAGGGCCGCTGAGTAGCAACCACGTGCCTGAAGGGGCCTCCAGGTTCAGCGCCTTCACGTCTCCTCGGGTCCATCAGGCTCCAGGGGGTGAAAGGGGTGGGGTGAGGCCCCTGGGATTCTGACCCAGGAGGTCTGAGCTGGGGCCCAGGGACCTGCATCTCCACACGCGCCTGGGGAAGTGCTCTGATCCGACTTTGCTGGGAGAGAAGCTGCAGCCCGCAGACGGAGCCGGGAGAAGGCCTGGGTCGGCGGGCCTCTGGGTTACACCTCGGGCAAGTATCCATCCTGCTCCTGAGCTTGGCAGTCACGCCCCCTCCCCCAGCGCCACTTGCTGCCAATTCCCGGCCTTTGGGGAGGGTCGTGGCATCACTCAGCCTGGTTCCAGCCACGACCACAGCTGCCTGGAGTCATTCTTCCTAAGTCACTCACCATTAAACCACCCGCTCACCAGCTGTCCCGACTGCAGAGGTCTGCGGTGGTCCCACTCTCCGTGGGGCCTCAGGGAGCACAGCAGAGCAGGGGCCCAGGTTCAACCGGCCGTCTGCCCGAACGCCCACAGTGCCCTTGGGCGCGTGTTGGGTGCCCCAGGAGGCTCCGAGCAGCTGCGTCCCCACAGCTGAGCACGTCGGAGGAGCGACAGACTTGAGGAGTAAACGGTCTGTCGCGTCAGATGGTGTGAATCCTTGTGCAGGATGAAGAGCAACCTTGAGCGCCCGAGTCTGCATTCCCAGCTCCTGAACTCGTCAAGGACACGGGCGACTCGCAAAGTGGGGCTGAAGGAGCCCGGGAGAGAACAGGAGTGTGAGCCCGGAGACCACGCTCGGCTGCCCGCCTGCTGAGGACCCTGTGGGAGGCCTCGCCCGGCTCTCAGGGCCGGGAAGCCCACCCTGGGCCGCAGGGACCCCCTCACAGCGGTCTTGGCTGCTGAGCCGTGGTTTGGCCCCAGAATCACCTGGGCGGCACCCAGGCAGCCAATGCCACCCTCCTGAAGACAAGACAGGAGAGGCGGGTGGGGTCAGGAAAGGACGTGCACCTCACACAACACCCACGGTCACCGTCTGCCAGCCCCACGCCCGGTCACAGGAAAGCGGCTGAAGGAGGAGTGTGGCCTGGGGAGCCAGGGGTTCAGGGGGGCCCGGCAGACCTGCACTTCGGGGTCCCTGCTGAACCCAGCGGCACACAGATCCTCGCCTCACAGAGGACCCTGGGATGGCAGGCGTGGGACCAGAATCGTCCGGGACACACTGGGGACGGGGAGCATGCGGAGTGCGGCCCCCGGGACGGCCAGGCTCGCTCCAGTCACGGCCACGGCTGACCGAGGCCTCCAGGCCCGTGGGCCAGTGCTGGGCCTGCCTCCCGCCTCCACGGGCTCATGGGACAGTGACCACTGACCAGGCGCCTCAAGAAAGGCTGGCTGCACGCCGAGGTCGACAGTGGGAGCTTGTGGGCTGGAGGGGCTGCATCCACGACCCCGGGGACAGGACAATGGCAGAGCCCGGCTCCAGACGGAGACGCCTGTGCTCCCTCTCCAAGCCTGACACGGCAGACACGGGCGGAGGAAGTGGAAAGGGCTTCCCGGGGGAAAGGCTGCTTGGAAACGCAGGCAGCAAACGTCAGGAAAATGGCAGCCGTGTTCTCCCGACGCGGACGCCCCGCAGACATCGCGGGGGTGGGGAGTGAACAGAGCCAGCAGCAGACACGGGAGCGGGGGCTGTGCTCCGGGGGGGCCAGGGAGCGCCCCATCTCCAGCCGCTTGAGGCCCAGGGCAGGCAGCCGCGCCTGGCAGCTTCTGACAAAGAGAGAGGCTGCAGGCGCCCTCCCTCCCTCCCCCGACCCCAGGCTCCTCCTGGGGCCGGACTGGATGACTCCTGGGAGGCACCCTCTGATGGCAGAGAGAGGCTGCAGGCGCCCCCCCAGCCCCCAGAATAACCCTGAGGCCGGACTGGGCGACCCTTAGGAAAATGGAGCCCCCAGACGGTGCCCTTTCTGCGAGGCAGTGATGGACCTGCTGTCTGCCTGAGAGACGGCCTTGGGGACCTCGGGTGCAGCAGGCAGGCGCACGCTCACTGTGCTGCCTGGAGACAGAGAGAAGCTGCGAGGTCAGAGACTGCGGCCCCGAGTTAAGAGCTACAGAGCGGGTGAGACCCTCGTGCTGGAAGAGGCAGCTCCAACCCGCCCCCCTGCTGCCCCGCCGCCTGTCGCAGGGCCTGCGGAGGGCTCACTGCGTCCGGAAACGTACTTAGACAGTGAAAGCTGGCCCCTGCTTCCTGGAACGCTGGTGTCTGTGTGATTAATGGACATACATGAGCTGATAAATGGTATTAACTTGTTCCCGGGTCGGAGAGATGTCCCCCTGGGTCATTGCCGCGCGCACTCTGCAGGCCGGGGCCCCCATCCCCCGGAGGCCCGTGGCCCGGCTCCTGCGTGGGCTGGATGGAGGGATGGATGGAAGGACTGGGGCCTACCTGCCACCTCCCTGGACGAGGGCAGCCCCGCGGCGGCCTCCAGGTGGGCAGGGATGGGGCCGCCGGCCTCCAGGGCGCGCACGATCTCCCGCAGCCGTGCACACTCCTCCTGCAGCTGCTGCTGGTCCTCGCGGAGCCGCTGCCGCGCCGCGCCGGCCGGGTTCAGGCTCAGGTGCAGCACCTTGGTCTTGCTCTGGTCGTAGTCGCCCTGCGGGAGGACCACAGGCAGGCGGTTAGCGCCCCCACGGGCGAGTGCAGCCCAGCCCGCGGGGTGCCCACCCCCCATCGCTGGGGCATCGGCAGGAGGCAGCGCGCGAGCCCCCCGCTCTGACCCGCGTCCCCCCGAGCACCGGTGTCCAGTGCGTGCCTTCAGACGCGATCCGCGACCGCCTGGTGCAGTGACCCTCCTGTCCCAGGCTTTCACACTGGGACCCGGCTTTTAAAATTTAAACACTTAAGAAAGCCGTGACACTAAGGTGGAGTCCCCGCACGCCTCACTGTCGTGGCTCCTGTTACTGACACACGACGCCAGCCCCAGGCACAGGAGGGGACGGCTGCGGGCAGAGCTGGTCTGGGCCCTGGTCACCAGGAGCAGACGCCCGTGAACATCCATGCTGGACGTGTGCACATCCCTGCAGGCGCGCTGCTTGGCACACACGCCCAGGCCGTGCGCTGGATGAGGCCTGGGCCAGCCTGGACTCAGCTTGCCCGCCACAAGCATCGGGGAGCCCCCAACCCTGTCAGGGCCACCCCCACCCGTCAGGCTCACCCCTCACCCCTCACCCCCTGAAGCTCACTCCCCACCCCCATCAGGCTCACCCCACACCCCCATCAGGCTCACCCCACCCCCGTCAGGCTCACCCCCCACCCGTCAGTCTCACCCCACACCCCCGTGAACCTCACCCCTCACCCCCTGAAGCTCACTCCCCACCCCCATCAGGCTCACCCCACACCCCTGTCAGGCTCACCCCTCACCCCCGTGAACCTCACCCTTCACCCCCTGAAGCTCACTCCCCACCCCCGTCAGGCTCACTGGCAGCAGTGAGGTCAGCGAGAGTCACTCCAACAGCTGAGCACAGGCGGGCAGCAGACAGACCACTGCTGAATAACCCCACTCTCAGTTCCGTCCCCACCGTCTGGCCCAAGCGGCCCCAGGAGGGAAGCTCGGCTCTGAGGCTCTGGAAGTCAAAGCAGGAGCCGCACGTCTCCGGCTGTCACTCCCTGGGCCCCCCTAGTGAGCGGGAGCCCCGCTGGGCAGGCGCTAAGGGAAGGCCTGGGCCTTGGTGAGGGGGCCCAAGGGTCCCTCCCCCAGGTGCAGGGAGAGAGACATGCTGTGTCCCTGGCCGAGGGCCTGTGGGCCTGCTGGCCGGGCCCCCCGGCCTCCCAGCGAGGGCCGCCGGGCCAGCTGAGCGGTCATCTTCCTCCACTCCAACACCAAAATTCCCTCTTAGAAAACTGGACCTTCGCCCGGGACCTCTGCCCACAGCGCCCTCCTCCAGGGGCAGCAGCAGGAACAGCACCTTTACTCAGATCACCACCGCCCGAGAGGTGGGGCAGGCGGGCAACACGGCCATGCCGCAGAGCAGCCGCCCCAGCGTGGGAGCGAAGCTGCGTGGACGCCGGCCCTCCAAGTCACCAAAGGCTTGTGTGGCCACTGCCGGCCAGGCCTCGCCAGCCACCTGCTAACTGTGCCCCTAAAAGGGAGGGGGGCGTGTGGAGACGCTGCCAGCTCTTTCCTGCCCCAGGCGAGGGGAGAGCCAGCAGAGGGCGGTGCAGGGGAGGGGTGCTGGTGGCCGGCTCCCCACGGGTTTCTGAAAGCCTTGTAAGAGCCTCAAAGGACAGAGAGACATGGGGTAACTTCGGTGACTCACAGGCTGCCAGGCTGGAAGGGATCTTATTTCATCTGATTCTCACAGCCTGGGACACAGCCAGGCGGGCGGAGTCCGACCACCCCGCACGCTCAGGCAGAGGCCCCGCGGCCAACGGGGGTGGGGTGGGCGCCTGGGGACCCGCGTCCCCCATGGGTGCCGGGTCAGGGGGTGCAGGGAGAGGACAAGGACAGACATGTTCTGCAAAGGGCCATGTTCGCACAGATGTGCCAGGCGGTGCTGGTCACACCGTCTCTCCCCGCGGGTCAGCCGACAGGGAAGGCAGGAAGGAGGGCAGGAAGCACCTTGCAGACCGTGAAGCTCTGCACAGGGAGCCCAGGGTGGCTTCAGGCTCGGCTCCGACCGTGAACTGATGCGAGGTCCCAGGAAGCACAGGTGAGCGCTGGGTAGGGGAGCAGCTGGCCTGAAGGCGGGTCAGGGGCAGGCCAGCGCCTCCCGGCGGGACCACTTGCCAGGAAGAGGTGCTGGAATGTGGACACCCACGCGCAGAAGCATCGAACTGAATCCTCACCTCACACTGCGCACGAAAGTGACCTCAAAGTAGATAAAAACCTAAGCATGAGAGCCAATGCTGGCGGGAAGCATAGGCACTGGGCTTGGTCTTAGATTCTTCCACATGACACTAAAAACAAGGAACAAAAGAAAAATGTAGACAAACTGGACTTCATCAAAGTGAAAAACTTCTGTGCTTCAAAGCACACCACGAAGGAAGCAGGAAGACAACACCCAGAGCAGGAGAAAGTACTTGTAAATCACTTATCTGGTAAGAGACCTGTATCCAGAACACACGAAGAGCTCCTGCAACTCGGTAACAACAGAAACAAAACAAAACAAAACAAACTCATGTGAAAATGGGCAATGCATCTGAACCAATCCTTCTCCAAGGAAGATGCACAAACAGCCAACCAGCACATGACGACGCTTGATGCCAACATCATTAGAGATCAGGGAAACATCACTGCACCCGCCCGGCAGCTGGAACGGCAAAGGCAGTCTCCATGAGGACAGAGAAACCGAGCCCTGGGGCTGCTGGGGCAGAAAATGGTGCTTCCTCCACGGAAAACAGTTCCTCAAACAACTGGACACGGTGACCACGTGATCTGGGCTTCCCAGGTGGCTCAGTGGTAAAGAACCCGACTGCCAATGCAGGAGACACGGGTTTGACCCCTGGGTCGGGAACATGCCCTGGAGAAGCAAATGGCAACCCTCTCCAGTGTCCTTGCCTGGGCAATCCCGTGGACTGAGGAGCCTGGTGGGCTGCTGACCACAGGGCTGCAGAGTCGGACACGACTGAGCAAGTAAACCACCAGCACCAGCACCATGTGATCCAGCAAGTCTACACCCAGGGACACACCTGAGAGGCGTGAACACACACGTCCACGGAGAAACTTGTACACAAATGTTCACAGCAGCACCATCCACGTGCCCACCCACAGCACGGAGTATGACGCAGCCATGAACAGGAGCGGAGCGCTGACAGCAGCCGCGATGTGAACGATCCCTGAAAACACTGCCCAGGGACTTCCCCGGGGGCTCAGTGGTTAAGGCTCCACGCTCCCCACACAGGAGGGGCCGGTTCGACCCCCGGTCAGGGAACTAAGATCTCACATGCCCCGTGGCGGCAAAAGGGGAAAGAGAAAACACCGCACTCAGTGGGTGAAGCCAGTCACAGAAGACCACGCACACGACGCCACTGGCATGACGTGTCCAAGCAAGGACAGCTCCAGGTGCAGAGCAGAGCAGCGGCTGCTGGAGGCTGGAGGGGGCGGGGCGCGCAGGGCGACGCACAGGGTGTGCGGGGTTTCCTCCTGAGCCGATAGGAACGTTCAGAATCTGTGCGGTGATGGCTGCTCGCTACCTGTGAAAGTATGAAACCCACCAAACCGCACGCTTCACACGGGCGAGCGCTGTGGTGTGTGAATCATATCTCAATAAAGCTGTTTTTAAGAAAGAGATGAAAGAAGAGAGGGAAAACAGACAGCGGGACGCGTGCGGTTGCTCCATCTGCCCCGAGGGCCTGCTCGGCACCAGCTCCTCCTCCACACGCCTGCCCGGCCTGTGGGCGGCATGGGCCGGGTGGGCCCGGGGAGGGGGGTGGCGCTGGGCCCCGGGGTGCATGTGCTGGGCCGGCGGGCGTGGCCAGGCCGGGCCCGGGATAGGGGTTGGGGACACGGGTCCACAGCGGGGCTGACCCTGGCTGGCACGGCCCAGGGCCTCGGGCATGGACATGGCCCTGCCTGCGGGTTTCCTCGCGCCCTCACGACCCAGGGCCCCCACAGCCCAGGAGGTCAGGGCAGAGGTCTCCAGCGCCGCCCCTGAGCGGGGCTGTCCTGGCTTCCTCTCAAACCACCTCCTGGTCACGGGCCCCTACGCAGCCGGGACTCCACCCTGAACAGCACGCTGTCCAGATGCTGGTCCTCAGGGCAGGTCTCCGCGTCTGGCTTGGCAGGGAGCAGGCTAGCCCACCCAACTCAAGCCCGTGCCGCCTGGGTCCGGCCGGACTCTCAGGGGGCTTCCCGAGGTGCCTCCGTGGGGGCCGGGCACACGAGACAAGTCTGTGACAGCGCCTCGGGGCTGGGGTCGGCAACAGGCCCTTTCACCTGCAACCTCCCCCAGGGCGCTCAGAAGTCAAGGAAATTAACTTTGCTTAGAGGAGGGGGACTGCGGCAGCTGCTCCCCCAGGAGTCTGACCTGCCTGGGGATGGAAGAGCACCACATTCCCAGGTGCCGGGGAGGACTGGCCCCTGAGGCCCAGCTGGACTGCACACAAGCTGCTACCGAGTAGGCCTCCTCCACAGGCCCGATGAAGCTGCATGGGTTAAAGGCCCACAGGACCGGGTGGCCAGGCCGAGCGAGAAGGCATCAGGGTTCAGTGCACCTGGGCTCCGCTCTACACCCCCTCCCGGAGCAAGGAGGCCCTCCCCTCCCTCTCTCCATCCCTCCTTCCTTGCACGTGGGCTGCACGGTGCCCGGGAGAGGAGGTGCTCACAGCCAGCCAGGGGCAGGGGTGCCGCCCTTCCCCCCGGGCACGTGTGGTCGGAGGCACAGGGGCCCCGTGGGACCGTGAGGGGCACCAGGAGCCGGCACCACTAAAGCAGATGGGAGGGCGTGAACAAATCTGCTGATATCTGCGACTAGATGACAGCTCTGAGGAAGAAAGGGGAGAAACGGCTGTAATCTTCTGCTAAAAATTTGTTGCCTTGTTTGATTCACAGCTGAGGAAACTGTTGAGACGCTGACGGGAATCTCAAAAGGAAAAGTTCTGAGCCTCTCTTTGATGTGTGGGTGCAATTACTGGCAAACAAAAACCTCCCCCTTAAAAAAAAAAAAATCTCACCCGTGCCCAGGAGCGGAGGCCGGTTCCCGTCCGTGACCACAGGTGGGCGCAGGGCAGGCTGCAGAGGAGCTCCAGCCCAGCTGGGGTCCTCGGGGGACCACGAGTTTCTCAGGATACAGGAGGGGTCCGCAGAGGACCGGGCCTGCCTGACAACCACGGGCCCAGGCAGCAGGGCTGGGCCTGAGCAGTGCTCCTCCCCGGGGCCCCACAGCCCGCCTGTGGCCCACAGGTCACAGGGGTCTCCTTCTCACGCTCAGATTCTGTGCAAGGTATGACGAACGGCCAGGCCCCCTGCGTCCAGGTCTTAGAGCTGGCGTCCCGAGCCCCACACACTTGCCTCGCTGCTGTCAGCGGTCAAGTTCTGCCCTGCCTGCTAGCAGCCCAGGGCATCTATCCTCCAGGGCCTCAGCTTCCATCCGAGGAAGCGGAGGGCAGTGAACTTGACCTCTAAAGGCCTTTGCAGCCTAGCGCCAGGGACACTGGGGTCGGGGGAGGGGTGAACAGACCCCAGGGCCCCTGTGGGCTGTGAAGGACCACGGTGGCTGGGGAGAGGGCCCTGCTGCGCCTGCTAAGAGAGACCCTGCTGGCGGGAGGCAGGGACGCGGGGAGAATTAAAAAGCACAGTTAAGTAACCACCGATTCTCATGCATATTTATGAATCACCCGGCCTGAAAACTGAATCAATACCTTCCCCGCTGCAGGAAGCTCAGCTCAGGGAGAAAAGGGCGGGGAGCTTCGGGGTCCCACGGAAGCTGAGGGGCAGGGCCAGCCAGACCTCAAGGACGGGGGTGCTCAGCCCTCCAGGCCCCGCCGGCCGGCACACCCGCCTCTGTGAGCCCAGGACCAGCGCCCTGCAGCTCGTGAGCTCCGTGACCTTGGGTGGGTCCCTCGGGCGCCGACCTCACGTCCGACACGCCGTGTGCGCCGGTTTCCTTTGGCGCTTGGGGGCTCATGGGATGCTGCCCAGGTCTGAAGCTGGGGACACCCGGCAGGCCCAGCCTCGAGACAGTGTGCTGGCCGAGGGTGGAGAGCCTGCGGTTCAGCTGTGGGCCACGGGACTGCAGGCCAGATCCTACAAACACTACAGACCCCCGGCACCAAGCACCCGAGACCCTCGTAGCCACAGAGCAGGTCACGAGAGGGGTGAAGAGCGGAGGGCCTGGGCTGGAGGCAGGAGGGCAGCGGGCAGGGAGAAGACCTGCCGTCTGGGGACCAGCCTCCTGCCGCAGGCAGAGCGAAGAGGGTGCTCCCAAGCCCCTGCTGGGGGCACCACAAGCAAGGGGCCACAGGGGCGGGGCCCCAGGGGCCGAGGCCCCGCCCTCCCACGCGCTCCGTTCCCTGAGGCCCCGCCCCACACCCTCCGTTTCCCCGAGGCCCCGCCCCCCACCAGCCAGTCCCCGTGGCCCCGCCCCCACGCCCTCTGTTTCCCCCCGCCCCGCCCCCTAGGGCTCCCTCAGGACCGGGGGCCGCTCTCCTGTGGCCGAGGCGCCCCACAAACAAGCCGGCTGTGGGGCCGCCACCCAGGGGCCGTCAGGGTCGAGGGGGCCTCAGAACACCCTCGCGTGTGCTCGCCGCTGCCCAGCCCTGGGGACCGGCCGCTGGAGCCCAGGGGTGGTACTGGGAGCGGGCCCACCAGGCCCTGACTGGCCCCAGGCCCGGTGCGAGCTGGGGCTGCCAGGTAGCCGCACACAGGATGGGCCGTGGGAGCGGCGTCACCAGGCCGGCACACGTGGAGGGCCCTTCTCACTTCATCCTCCCTGGACAGTCCTGCCAGCGCCAGGGAGCCTGGCAGGGAGTTTATCTGCCCCTGGCCACGAGGCGCCGAGCGGGCCCCGGACACACGGGTGAGCTTGCAGGCTGCCCAGTGGCTGCGATGAGTCCCCTCGGGGGCCGTGGAGCCTGGGGAGGGGCCTTCCCGTCAGCGCCACCGCTGTCCTTCTGCGGCCAGCAGCCCCTCCGCTCACATGAGACCCCCGGCGAAACGGCACAGCCCCTCGGCTGCTCAGCTGGCGTCCTGTTGCAAGAAACACGGACATCCCGGCACGGGTTCTGAGATGACCAGGCTGCTCTGAGACTCAACTTGCTCGTCTGTAAAACGGGGACCCTGCTCACCTTCCCAGGTCTGGAAAGACGAGAAAGTCAGTGGATGTGAAAAGAAAAAGTGAAAAGTGAAGTTGCTCAGTCATGTCCGACTCTGCAAGCCCATGGACTGTAGCCTACCAGGCTCCTCAGTCCATGGAGTTTTCCAGGCAAGAGTACTGGAGTGGGTTGCCATTCCCTTCTCCAGGGGATCTTCCTGACCCAGGGATTGAACCCGGGTCTCCCACGTTGCAGGCACGCGCTTTACCGTCTGCGCCGCCACCAGTGGACGTGAGGACAGTTGTAAGCGCCCTCGGCTTTGCTGAGTGTGCCGCTGGCACCTGTGATGACCGTGGAGCAAAAGCCAGCATGACTCTTGGCAGGCATCTCTCACACCTGCTGGGTGCGGCCAGTGTGCGCTTGTCTGAGGACCCAGGCCCTTCTCGAGTCACGGGAAGACAGTGCAGGAAAGCACCAGTGCAAATCTGACCCCCCAGAAACGCAGAGCGGGGACAAGGCCCGGCCCAAGGCCGCAGTGCACGGGCAGGGAGCACTGCCTCCCATCTCAAGGAGTCCCTGTGTCTACCCCACCCAGGTGCTGGCAGAGGAATGGGTAGACAGAGAACGCAGGTGTCCAGGGGCCATCTGAGAGGGGACACCAGGTCACTTCCACGCGGCTGCAACAAGGTCCCCACCCAGTGGGTGGACACTGAGTCTGTGCCGGGCCTCGGGGGCCCAAAATGCTCAGTCCTCAGTCTCCTCAACCTGCACCAGATCCTGGCTTTTTCGGGTCCAGCAGCATGACTCCGCAAGCTCCCAGGACCTCTGACTCCAGCTGTGCTGCTGAGAGCCAAGGGCTGCCCGGGTCTTGCTGGGCAGGTGAGGACCGGTAAAAGCGAAGACAGAGGAGGCGTGCTGCAGAGGCCAGAGGCCCCGGCACATGCGGCGAGCTCCGCCTGTGGCCCCGTGCTGCCCGTGCAAGATCACAGCCCCGACCCCCGGCTCCAAGCAGCAGACACAGGGTGGTCGCTGGAGCCAACTACAGGACACCAATCGCCCGCGACCCCATGCGGAGCCCTTCAGAAGGTGACCTGCTGTGAGAGAGGCTTGTAAACAGCCTGCAGGGGAGCCACGAAAGACAACCCTCCCCGCTGGGAGGGCGGGGTGGCGGCCACTGCGGCCGAAGGCCAGCTGCGGCTCCAGGCCCTCCCAGTGCTCCCACGCCGATCGCCCTCCCAGGCCACCCTGCAGGGAGACTCAGGGCTGCGGCGCAGCAGATGCGGGAGTGGGGAGGTGCGGCAGTAACTGCATGGCGGGCTGGGTAAGCTGGCCAAGCTGCCCCCCGACTAACACGGCCTCACACTCCTGTCCGCGTGCCAGGCTGCCCCCTGAGCTACGGTCCCATCAGGGCAGTGCACACGGCTGGGACACTGGCCACCCACCCGGGCACCCCGGGGACGCGTCTCTCGGGGGAGGGACGGGGGAAGCTGGGGAAGGAGGAGAAGGCAGACAGGACACGCCTGCGGCAGCCCCTGCCCCTCCACAGCGATGGCCCTCCAAGCCCGCTGACCGAGTGGCCCGTGTCCCTACTCGGCTGGGCGGGTGGGCAGAAGCTGGAAATCAGGCGCCTCGGCTGCCAGATCTCCCTTCACAGACAGCAAGCGGTAGCAGGCACCCTAAATCTGCCCCAAGCCACAGGAGCTTGGGTCAGGCCGGCATCTGTAGGACCAGCTGGTGAAGGGGAGGGCCTGGCTGCTCGGATGGGAAGAGGGTGGGACGACCCTGTACCCACGCCCCTCACCACGGACACGGGCTGTGCTCCCGCCAGGCCTTTGAGTTAGAACAGAAGATGTTCAGCAAAGCCAGTAAGAAAAGTTTTGGGAATTGTGATAAAATTTGCCGCCATAACCGTTTTTAAGCGTGTTGCTCGGTTTAAGTCCATCCAAGCCGCCGTGCAGTCGTCACCCCTGTCCACCCACGACCTTCCCAAGCTGAGGCCGAGTCCCCATAAACTCTGGCTTCACCCCCCAGCACCGGCGCCCTCTCTCTGCTTTCTGTTTCTATGACTCTGACTCCTCCAGGGACCCCGCAGGTGGAATCACACAGTGCCTGTCCTTCTGCGCAAGCTATTCCTGGGGCGGGAGCGGGGAGAACACAGACCCTAACAGAGTCTAAGCAACATCCTCCTGGAGGAGGGCGAGACCAGGAGACCCGACCCCTAGACCCTCACGCTCTCGGTTCATGACATCCAGCAAGTTCTAAGCTGGCTGGGGGAGGGGGAGCTGGATATGCTGATTCCAAAGTTCACATAAAAGTGAACGAGAAAACCCTGATAAAGAGTCTGGTGGCAACAGGACACCCGAGCCCCAGCCTCGATCAGACCCGGGGCATTGGGTGCATGAGGGGGCTGACCTCACGCCAGTGAGGAAAAGACAGGCTTTCAGGAAGTGGTCCAGGGGTACCAGGAGGAGCCCCTCCCAAAACCATGCCTCCCACCTTATAAAAAACCCAAACCAAATCCCAAATCTGTCAGATTTAAACGTAAAAAATGAAATTGCCCCAGAAAACCAGAAGATACCATGAGAAAATTCTTTACTATCTGGACATGAGAAAGGTAAAGACATGAACAAAAACCCAGGAGCTAAAAAGGAAAAGGTGGTAAACACATCTGTAATAAAGTAAGTCTGAAAGCCCCAAACTTCTGCTTGGTTAAAAAAAACCAACAAAACAGCACCAGCAAAGAAGTGGAAAGACAGATGACGATCGGGAGAACGTCGCAGCCTGAAATGCCCTTGACACACACAGAGCTCCAAGAGACCAACAGGAGCAGGACCAGCGAGCCATTTGAAAAGTGAACCGAGGACGCTGACACACATTTACACATCCTCACTCACGCGCGATAAGGGGACAGGCAGTTCCAACCACACGGCGCACACCCACCGGACCAGGAAGCCCAGGAGCCTGGCGGCGGGGGCAGGGGGCTGGCACCCTCACGGTGCGGCCGTCGGAACGCACGCAGCGGCCGCTGGCCCTCTCTCCTGACACGCACAGGGCAGAGGTATGGGCAGAAGGACACGGGCCACAGCTAGGTCGTGACCACGTTCCTGGTAACCCGAAGGATTAACGCGTCACAGCACACGGAGGTGTGGCACGTGTGAACACTAACAGGGCGCACGCATCCCTGGAGGAAACCCCCCTGAGCATGCACTGTGACAAAAGCATCAGGAAGTGTGAAGACGGGCTCTGTGAGTTTGCAGGGGGTGGGGGTGGGCAGCGCAGACTCACATCAGGGGGAGCAAACCCACCACCTCCAAGCAGCTACATGGGAGAGGAGCCGGACGGGAGCCTGACGCGCACCTGGCCTGATGCTCGCAGCCCTGGGCATTTGCTCCCCACTCAGGGTCCGAGCAAAGGAGCCGGGACTCGGGGAGGGAAGCGTCCGCCCAGGGCCCTGGTCTGAGGATCAGGAGCTCACTCCTGGACGTGCGTCCTCCGGAGCCCACCTCCGGGGAGCCCTGCCTGCATCACCACATGTGCCCTGGAGTTCCTGTGCCCCAGAAACACTGCCTGGAGTCAGGCCAGGTCACCACACTCGGCTCAGTGCCCAGAGGAGGGGTGATGCCTGAGCTGCCCACCCGGTACCCCCAACCACAGGCAGGCAGGGCCCACAGCAGACAGCTGGCCATGGCCCTGCGGGCAGGGGAAGGCAGCTGACTGGAGGGCAGCCCGCTCTTGACACCACAGAGCTCTGGCTTGGCCAGGATAGGGGTGGGGTGGCAGGATGCGGCCAGCCCTGCGGTCCTCACACAGATGACCCAGGCTTTCAGAGCAGACAGGGGCTGCTGGCCAGGGAGGTCTGGACCTCTGCTGGGGCAGTATAGCTGGCTTGGGGCTGGGGGCGTGATAGTGTCACCTCCCACCATGCAGCAGACAGGTGGCTCTGTATGCCCAGCCGCCTCCACTCGGAGGGGGGGAACGGCACACCCGCCTCAGTGCCCGTGAGTGTTGAGTGAGAGCAGGACCAGGGCCAGGCCAGCGGTGCTCCCGGGTCAGGCCAGGGCCAGGCTGACCGGGGCCAGGCCAGCGGTGCTCCCGGGTCAGGCCAGGGCCAGGCTGACCGGGGCCAGGCCAGCGGTGCTCCCGGGTCAGGCCAGGGCCAGGCTGACCGGGGCCAGGCCAGCGGTGCTCCCGGGTCAGGCCAGGGCCAGGCTGACCGGGGCCAGGCCAGCGGTGCTCCCGGGTCAGGCCAGGGCCAGGCTGAGCGGGGCCAGGCCAGCGGTGCTCCCGGGTGCAGCCAAGAAGGGGCCAGCGTCACAGCCGGTGGAGGGGCCGCAGTGTGCAGAGCCACAGCCCCACCATCGCCAGGCCACACCCAGCCCTGTGCTCTGATCACCTGGCCGGCACCGAGGAACCAGACGTGCAGAGCAACATCAGCCTGCAGGGCTGGGGGTAGGGGGTCAGCTGGGCCACTAGGGATGTAGCCAACCCTGCCCAGAACAGCCTTGGGGGCTCACCCCCCCAGGCACCAGGCCCCATGGTCTGCAGGGTCCTGCCCCCGCCAGGGAGCAATGCCCAGAGGACATTTCAGAAGCACGGCAGCAGGCCATCAGGAAATAACGTGTCTAGTCGGGGACAGGACATGCTCAAGGCCCTGGTCAGCAGCAGGAGGACCCAAAGGCAAGACAGGCTCCGAGAAGCAGAGCCTGGACCTGCTGTAGGTTCAGGGCTCCCTGGCCAGTGAGAGCTGGTGAGAACTGGTGGGGGAGGGACCTCTCGTCCAAGGACTGAGCCTGGGGGTGGGGGGCAGGCAGAACCTGCAGGCGAGGGGCCAGCAGGGCTCGGGTCTGCTGCGTGGCGAGTGGGCGGGGGCTGGGGGCAGCGAGGCGTGAAGAGCAGTGAAGGCTGCAAACCCGCCCCAGCACCCCCGCCCCAGCCTCTGTATCCTGGAGCAGGAGGAGGCCAGGCTGGGGGCCGCTATGATTAAATGGGGCGGGAGCCGGGCAGTTTCTCCGCTCACAGGGAACCCGGCAATTTTCTACCCACTCCATTTCCAAAAAAGATACAGTCAGTGTAATGTCACCGGGCTGCAGTCGGGCCCCTTCCTGAGCACAACCCCCCCCAGACCGGAAGCGCGCAGGGCGGGGATGTGAGGGGACGCTCCAGCTCGAGGGGCTTCTCCCGCCCCTTCTGAGCGACAGTGGGACGGGGGCTCAAACCCCAAAGATGAATTCTGCCTAATTACGCGCGTGCTGAGGCATTTAGAGGTACAGATGTTTGCAATTTGCTTTAAAATGCGTCAAGGAAAGAGACAGGACTAACGGAAGGAAGGGGCGGACAGGTGCGTCACGGCGGCCGCAGGGGAGCGTCCCCAGCAGGGGGACACGGGCTGCTCACGGCAAAACTCTTGCAACTGCACTGTATGCCTGAGCACGTCTGTGACCAGCAGGCTGTGTCGGCACACTGGCTCCACTCCTGGGACCCAGGGGAGCCAGAGGGCCCGAGGCCTCCCGCCCACCCGCACGAAGCTTGCTCCTCACTGGAAGCGGCCCTGTGGGGGACCAGTGGCCGCCAGGCCCAGAGCTGCCGTGCGTCTGGCCCTCGGGCTACTCCCCAGAGCGCCAGGTGGCTCGCTGCCCCGACAGCCCTGGACGTGGCCCACGATGTGGACGCCCAGGGCACCGTCGGTGGAGGTGATGCGGTCTGCAGAGCAGTGAGCTTGTGAGGCAGTGCTCCTGGCTGGAGGTCACCGTGTCCACCACAGCTGGCAGGAGGTGGGGTCAGCCGCACGTCCTGGCGAGCAGACCAGGACCAGGGCCACCACCACGGAGGGGCAGAGCCAGCAGCAGGCCCAGGGCCCACTGCTGTGGAGAGGGGCACCCAAGGGCAGGAGGGAGCTGGGGTGCCAGGTGGTGCCCCGCCCCACCAGGACCGCTGGGAATGGCCAGGTGGGCGCGGGGCGGGGGTCAGCGCAGTGGGAGTTCGACCCACAGAGTCTGGTTCCCAGAGGACCCCGCAGCTTCAGGCCCAGACTTTCAGGTGGCCTGCTCGAGAGCAGCCTGTATCAGAACATCCCACCTTCACACAACGGCCAGTCATGTCTGGCTCCGGGGGCCTCAGTTCCGCCATCGCTAAGCAGGGCTCATCTCCCTGATGGTTGCCTACTTTAGGGACACACACAGCTCACCCCAGACGCGGTGGGAAGAGCCGATGACCCTAGAAGCCGGGACAGGCCACACGGCACGGGAGTGGCTGGGAGCCCGCTCCGCAGCATTGCCCAGCCCTGCTGGGCACCAAGCGGGCACCAGTGGGCACACAGGCAGGCGTGCACTCAGCTCTGAGCAGTAACTGGAGCTCGTGCCTCACCAACCAGCTGTGAACTAATTACAAGAAGTTCTAACTAGTCGACTCCCTCTCCGAGCATATGTTCCCAATTAAGTCAAACTGCAGCTGATTTTAATCAATCTTCCTTGAAGCGGCCTGCCTTGAAGACTCTTCCAGGAGAGAGAGGAGGGGGGCTGCATCAGGAGCAGGCCGCAGACAGACACACGCCAGGGGCTGTGTGCCGAGTCGCCCCCGGCCTGCGTCCCCCACTCTGCCCCGGACTCGGGTCCGCAGCTCTGCAGTCACGCAGACCAGGCCTGGGACCAGCCAGGCCACCTGCAGGGCGCCTGCCTCTCCTGCGGCCTCCACGGCCCAGGGACCAAGGTCTCTGCCCTCACAATGGTGTGCCCACACATGGCCCCTGAGCCCTTGTTAACCGCTCCTGTTATCCCCCACGGGGGCTCATCGTCCCCCATTTTATAAAGGATGTGCTGGGGGCTCAGATGGCAAAGCATGACATGCCTGAGACCACCCAGCTAAGGAGGAGGGCTCCAGCTGAGGTCTGCAGACGCGGATGCCCCAACCCACGCTGGGTCTGCCTGGGGCCCAGGAGGCTGGACGTGGTCGACATCGCGGACCCCACCCAGGACCCCATCGCCCACACCCACTGACTGACAGTGCTCACTGCCCCTCTGACCTAGTCTGACCCCCAGTACCCGCAGCGGGGCCACGGCGGCACCTCATGACTGTCGGCTTCAGCAGGACTGGCTGAGCCCCGTCCTGAGGCCCGGGAGCTGTCAGCCGTAACCTCGGGCGCGCTCGACCCAACGCGGCCGCTGACGGGCGGCCGGGGATTCACCTGCCAGCAGCCGCCCCGCGTCAGGACTGCGGCCCAATTAAAACCGAGCAAGATGACAGGTCCGGAGCGGAACACCGTCCAGCCACGGCTCCCGGCGCCGTGCTCTATCAAGGATGTCACTTCTCCCGTCTCCAGGAATCGGGAATAAAAAAGAGATTTGATTTGCCTCTAATAGGTGTCAAGACAAAAATCAATGGCCTGTCCAGAATCTGGGTAATCATAGACCTGCAGGTTTCCTGCCTGAGAACAATTTAGACAGGAGGATAAAAATGAAAAACAAAGAACACTGCAACAGTGTAAGCAGCTACGGACCTCACAGCTGCAGGCCAGCAGGACCCACCGGAGACAGACCCCAGACCACGGGACCCTCTGCGGGGCCTCTCCTCCCCCGGGAGCACGCCCACATGCCCGCCACGGGCGCCGCAGGGGCTCTGCAGCCAGCGGTCGGGAAAACAGGCTGTGAATCAACGAAGCACACGGGGCTGGAGGGGTGGGGGGGCGACAGCGCGGCCCGAGGCAGGGGGTGCCCGCCACGGGCTCGGGACCCGAGCTCTCAGCCAGCAAGGGCGTCTGGCCCGTCCACCGGGAAGTGGATGGCTATGGCGCGGTAGCCTCACGGGAGGGCGGGCGAGCCTCAGACGAACTCACCTGCAGTGTGAGCCGCTCCAGCTGCGCCTCCAGCGTCGTCTTCTCCTCCTCTAGGCGACTCCGCTCGGCTTCCAGCTCCTCAACCTTCAACCTGCAAGGAGAGCAGACCGTGACGGGAGGCCACTGCAGCATGGCCTCTGGGCAGGGAACAGGAAGGGTCACAAGACGGTTAAATAGGCACTTGTGAAAATATGACACAGAGCGCCCACAGCGAGGAAAAGCTGTGAAAACAAACAAGCAGGGGGTGGGGGAGTGCAGCACGGCATCTATGGGGGGCAGGGGGGCTCTGCTGACCGCGACTCCAGAGGGGCGGGGGGTCAGGCGGGGCGGGGGGCAGGTGGGGGGGGCTCCGCTGACCGCGACTCCAGAGGGGCGGGGGGCAGGTGGGGGGGGCTCCGCTGACCGTGACTCCAAGGGGCAGGGGGTGCAGTTGGTGGGGGCTCCGCTGGCCATGACTCCAGAGGGGCGGGGAGACTAAAGGGGGGCTCTGCTGACCATGACTCCAGAGGGGCGGGGTGGGGGGGCAGGCAGCGGGGGCAGGCGTGTGGAGGGGGCTCTGCTGACCACGACTCCAGAGGGTCAGGTCGGGGGGCTTCACTGACCGCGACTCCAAGGGGCAGGGGGCACAGGTGGGGGGGGCTCCGCTGACCAAAACTCCAGAGGGACGGGTTGGGGGGCAGGTTGGGGGGGCTCTGCTGACCGCGACTCCACAGCGGCAGTGAGACCAACGGGAGTCAGGTGGAGTCAGACTGTCCTGTGCCCACTGGTCCCCCCCACACGTGGGACTGCACCCTGGCGAGGACTCAAGAATCAAGAAAAGGACCAAACTCGATGAAAAGAAAAGACACACAATGTGGGCTGTGGACGAGGCTGGGGCTGGGGGCCACCAGGACAGGGTGTAGACGCGGGCCCTCTTGCCCCAAAGGCCCAGAGGCCAAGCAAGCCCGGGGTGGAGGCAGGTATACAGGTAGGCTGCCACTTGTTGCAAGAAGGCAGCTATTTTTGTCTTCATTTTTTATAGGAACTAACGGCACCCCACTCCAGTACTCTTGCCTGGAAAATCCCATGGACGGAGGAGCCTGGTGGGCTGCAGTCCACGGGGTTGCTGAGGGTCGGACACGACTGAGCGACTTCACTTTCACTTTTCACTTTCATGCATTGGAGAAGGAAATGGCAACCCACTCCAGTGTTCTTGCCTGGAGAATCCCAGGGACGGGGGAGCCTGGTGGGCTGCCGTCTATGGGGTCGCACAGAGTCGGACACGACTGAAGCAACTTAGCAGCAGTAGCAGCATACTGATATAGGAACTATACTGATATGCTTTTGAACTGTGGTGTTAGAGAAGACTCTTGAGAGTCCCTTGGACTGCACGGAGATCCAACCAGTCCATTCTGAAGGAGATCAGCCCTGGGATTTCTTTGGAAGGAATGATGCTAAAGCTGAAACTCCAGTACTTTGGCCCCCTCATGCGAAGAGTTGACTCAGTGGAAAAGACTCTGATGCTGGGAGGGATTGGGGGCAGGAGGAGAAGGGGACGACAGAGGATGAGATGGCTGGATGGCATCACCGACTCGATGGATGTGAGTCTGAGTGAATTCTGGGAGTTGGTGATGGACAGGGAGGCCTGGCGTGCTGCGATTCATGTGGTCACAGAGAGTTGGACACGGCTGAGCGACTGAACTGAACTGATACTGATATAGTTTAAAATAAACAAGTGCCTGGGGGCTTCCCTGTTGGCTCAGTGGTGAAGACGCCGTCTGCCAACGCAGGAGACGTGGGTTCAATCCCTGATCTGGGAGGATCCCACAGGTGGGGGAGCACAGAAGCCCGTGCGTCCACAGCTCCGGAGCCTGTGCTCCAGGGCCCGCGTGTGGCAGCTACTGAGCCCGCGCTCCACAGAGCCCACGCGGGAGAGGCCGCGGCAATGACAGGCCATGCGCGTGATGACAGAGAAACCCCGCTCGTCACAACTAGGGGAGAGCCAGTGTGCAGTGGTGATACCCAGCGTGGCCAAAAATAAATAAATAAAATGAAAAATAAAAAAGCACCCAGGAAGCAGAGCCCAGTGCTGACACGGGGCGAGGGACGGAGCCTCTCCCACCAGCTGGAATGGAGGACTCATGCTCCGTGGGTAATTCAGGAAGGTCGACTCGGGAGTGGGAGGGTTATTTTCTTCAGAGAGAAGTGCTCCAGAATGGCCTCACAAATCAACAAAAGCGAGACTGGAAGGGACCAAACTCTTTCCAAGAAGCCTAACTGCACCTCTGAACAAAACACCAAGATTATAGGGACACAGAAGCGCTCAGAACCCAGCAAGCTGACAGACATGGCCTGCTGCCCGGTCAAAGGTTACCAGGCATTGAAAGAACCAGGAAGACACGACCCACAATGAGGAGCACAGCCAAGAACCGCACAGGCATTAAATCAGCGTCCCCGGACATGAAAAGTTATTAAAAGCTCCAGGAGTAAAGGCACGTTCCACTGGGTGGGAGCCGCAGTGTCCGAGATGAAGAACACTGGATGGGATTCATGATGGATGAGACTCTGCAGGACAAAAGTTTCATGCACTTGAAGACAGGGTGATAAAAACTACCAGGGTGGCAGACAGAGAGGAAAATCAATCTTTAAAACCAGGGAAAGCAGTATGAGCGATGGGGCAGCTTCATGAAGCAGGATTTATGGGTAACTGGAGTCCCTGCGGGTGGTGGGGGCAGAAAAATAACTGCAGGAGGGTCCACATGTGATCCAAGTATAAAGACACAGACTCAAGAAGCCGCACAGACCCGAGCATGAGAAAGACAGGAAAAGAGCCCAGTGCATGGAACAACATGGGCGCTTAAAACCAGTGCTGATGAGGAGACCCTGCAAGCAGCCAGAGGGAGGAAACGCCGCCCACAGAGAAGCACAGCAGATTTCTCGGCAGAGAAACACGAGTGAGAAAGAGGAGAAAAATCTATCAAACACTGGAAGAAATGAAAAATGTCAACCTAGCATTCTATTCCCAGTGAAAATATCTTTCAAAAAGAGAAAGCAAAATAAAGATGTTCTCAGACACACAGAAGCAGAGGGCTTATCCAGGCGGACTGCCCTACAGGGACGTGATAGGAAAGCCTCCAGGTGGAGGGGAGTGAGTCCAGAGGGGAGAGGACCCACACCGGGCCGGAGCAATGATGGGGGTCTTAACCACACAGGCGCAAACATGGCTTCATGCTATTGAAATATTGAAAAAGTATCTAAATTACTATTTTAAAAAGAGGTTAAACAAAACCAATAAGAACATGGTGGGGTTTTAAGACCTAAGTGCAGATAAAACGTATGGCAGCCAGAGTGCGGGGGCTGCGTGACGGGTGCCTGCAGCTGCGCGGTTGCACAGCGCGTGAGGAGGTGTCTGTCACTGGGAGCTAGACGGGGATAAGCGGAGGAGGAGCACTAAACACCTAGGCAACCACTAAAGAAAAAGTTACAACTAATAGGCCGGGAAAGGAAATAAGAGGGTATCATACAAAATGTGCGAGTAGTTCAGAGGAGTCAGAAATACAGGAAAACGGGAGCAAGAGGAGACAGGACAAACAGAAGAGAAAACAAGATCAAACCTAAGCACACAACAATCACATTAAGTGTAAAGGGTCGAAACACCCCCAGTTAAAAGGCAGAGAGAGGGACGCGCCTGGTGGTCCAGTGGCTAGGACTCTGTGCTCCCAGTGCAGGGGGACCAGGTTCCATCTGTGGTCAAGGAACTAGACGCCACGTGTCCCAACTAAAGACCCCACATGCCACAGCTAAGACCTGGCATGGCCAAATATATCAATGAATATTTTTTTTAATATTTTTTTTAAAAATGTAGAGAGAGAGGATCAAATGGACGAAAAGGCGGCCCCCAGTTACACGCCACCAACAAAGCAGCAGAGACTGGGTGGTGGCCATGCTGGGGGGGGCGGTGCTGGAAGGCAGGAGATGACGTCATGAGCTCACGGGGGCGTGGCTGAGTGCTTAGGAAGGCAGGACTGTGGAGTCCCGGGGACCAATGAGCACAGTGTTCAAAGTAAGCTCCCTGCTTCCTCCTGTTTATATTGAAAGTGAAGCGGGAACTGTTGACAGCGTGTCACCCCTGACCTGACGCCCCAAGCTCAGGCATCTTCCCCAAAGCCAGCCCATCAGCTCATCAGGGATACAAACCCGGGCTGCAGCTGTGCAACGGGCCGCCTGCGGGCCCTGCAAAGTGGCGGAAAACAAAACCGAGAAACGGAGGAGCTGGTAACGAGGGGCAGAGAGGAGCTGTGCGGCCTACTCAGCACTACCCACACAACCCTCCTCGAAACCAACAGTCATCCCAAATCACCTCCACCAGCTGGACAAAGAGAAGAAAGGGGCAAGGAGGGAAGAATGGACAAAAGAGGCTTCAGAGGAGATATCTAGACAGTGGGTGCCCAAAAAAGAGGCATTTCAAAACTGTAAAACAGTTTATTCACCAAGAAGACACAATAACCCTAAATGAACATGCTCCTAAAAGCAGAGCTTCAACAGACGTGAAGCAGAAAATGACAGAACTGGAAGGAAAAACAGACGGATCCACAAGTGTGTTTGGAGATGTCAGAGCTCCTTGCCAAGGAGTCAAGCCTGTGGACAGACGCCGAGCAAGGGCCCGCGGTCTGCTGGGGCTTCACACAATGTTTGACCCGACACCACGCAATTCAAGCACAGACAGGATGTTCTCCAAGACAGAGCGTATTCCTGGGGCATCAATAAACACTAGCAAATTAAAAAATGAAAACTATACAAACTAACTCACAGACTATAATGGAATTTAAACCAGGTATCCATAACAGAAGGCCTTCCCTAGTGGCTCAGTAGTAAAGAACCTGCCTGCCAATGCAGGAGACACGGGTTCAATCCTTGGGCTGGGAAGATCCCCTGGAGAAGGAAATGGCAACCTGTTCCAGTATTCTTGCCTGGGAAATCCCATGGACAGAGGAGTCTGGTGACTACAGTCCATGGGGTTGCAGAAGAGTTGGACACAACTTAGTGACTGAACAACAAAAACAGAAAGACAAGAGGGGAATATCAACGCTGGAAAATGTGACATCACATCACAATGACACAGTTTAAGGAAGATGACAAATGAAGCAGAGAGCATCTGTGACTGAATGAAAATGAGAACACGACAGACCTCAGGTGCGGGGTCAAGTGTGGGGTGCAGCTGAAGCAGTGCTTAGGGAGAAATCTGTAGCCTTAAACACTTATATTAGAAAACAAGAAGAACCTCAAATCAACAATCGAAGCTCCCACCCTAAGAAACTAAAAAAAAAAAGGGAAAAGTACACCCAAAGCAAGAAGACAGAAGGAACTAATAAAGCACAGAAATCAATGAGAAAAATGAAAGAAATCTGCCACTGTTCCTCTGGAAAGACCAATTAAATTGTGAGGCTCCAGCGGAAGAGGCCAGGCAGCAGCACCAGGAACGGGACAGCCCACCTCAGGCCCTGCAGACACACAGAGGAGCCACGGGGGCGTCCACACGGACAACTGCCCATGGTCCAGCCACATCGCCCACACAAAACCCACAGCCCAGCCTTCAGAGCCCTTCCACAACAGAAATATCCAGGCCTACATGGTTTTACAGGGTACAAACATTTAATGAAGAAATAATGCTAATTCTACACAATCTCATCCAGAAAAGAGAAGGGATAATTCCCAGCTTGGCACAGGAGGCCAGCATTATGCTTGAAAAGAAATGGATGAGGACAGAAAATAAACAAAACCCACACACCCATGTCCCTCATGACCGGAAACACCATCTGCCAGGGTCCAGCCTCAGCAGAGTCCAGGGATACCCTCAGGATGAATGGCGTCGGCGAGAGAGATGACACGGGGAGACCAAGCTTAGGTGAAGTGGGTCTGCAGCTTTATTTTCAAAAGGAGCTTTTATACCCTGAGTTACACATTTCCAGAAGTGAAAACTGCAGAGTCATGCAGAAAGTACTAAATAAAGTTACATTCTTATGGAGCAAAAATGTAGTGGGTTACAACAAAGAAAGAACTTATTAACTCAAAGGTCTAATGTTGCTAATGCCAAGGCTATTACTTGTTTTTTTTTATATTCCAACTATATCAACTAATGTACTCCCAGGCACACAATGGGTACGCAAGCATTGGCTCAACAATGCAGTATTATTCTAATAAGACTTTTTTACCGCTCAAAGGTCATGATTGGGGTGCTGTGAACAATCATGTGCAATAGTTGCAAGAGGATGGATAAACCTGCCAAGCAAGCTAAAATGCCAACAGAGGGGTTAGAATTGAAATACTCCTTTCATGCCCAGGAGACTTATTAACTAGAGCCCTAAGTTGATTTTCTTCAGAGAAAGGTGGTCAGGGGATAGCCCCCTGTTAATGTCAGAAGAGTTGGTGAAAGGCATAATATAGTAAACAGTAGACAGACAGACTTTGGTTTCTGGGCAGATGCTCGAGCAGGTCCAGGGAGTCCCTCGAGTCCTGATCCACCTTGCCTGTCAGGTCTCCTCCACATGACCTTGTCATGGGTGGGATCTCCCGTGCTGGCTCCCGGCAACCATCAGCAAAACGCGAGCAAGTTGTGTCCAGCAATGTGAAAGAACAGTGACAGCCAAGGAGACGTATCTTGTGATGTCAGGCTGTTTCAATTGAAAAATAAATCAATATAATCTACCATATTGGCAGTTCAAAGAAGAAAAAACACAAAGGTATCAATCTGTGGAAAAAGAAAGGATTTGACAAAGTTCCGCATCTATTCATGACAAACCAAGAATAAAAGACTGAACAAGAATGGAGGGGACGCCTACATCCTGATACACCTACAAAGACCTACAGCGAACACCGCTCTCGACGGCAGGAGACCAGGAGCGCCCCCAAGACCAGGAGCAAGGCAGACACTCCAACACCAGCCTGAACGTCTTCACCGCAGGCGCCCCCAAGACCAGGGGCGAGGCAGACACCCCAACACCAGCCTGAACGTCTTCACCACAGGCACCCCCAAGACCAGGGGTGAGGCAGACACCCCAACACCAGCCTGAACGTCTGCACCGCAGGCGCCCCCAAGACCAGGAGCGAGGCAGACACCCCAACACCAGCCTGAACGTCTTCACCACAGGCGCACCGCTCAGAGAAGATACGAAACCGGTACAGGCACTTCATGAAAGTCGCTCAGTCACGTCTGACTCTTTTGTGGCCCCACAGACTGGCCCGCCAGGCTCCTCTGTCCAGGGAATTCTCCAGGCAAGAACACTGGAGTGGGTAGCCGTTTCCTTCTCCAGGGGATCTTCTCTACCCAGGGATAGAACCTGGGTTTCCCGCATTGCAGGCAGATTCTTCTGAGCCACAAAGGAAGCTCAGATAATTTATAGACAGCAGAATCTGTGTAGTAAGACCCCAAGGAATCAACCAAAAATAAACACCAAAAACCCTCATAGAACTGAAAAGTGAATTTGGTAAGGTACAGGATATAAGATGAACAACTCAAGAATCAATCACTTCTGTACAGTCATAGTACATAACAGTAAGGCAAAGTAAAACAAAATTTACGACTGATATAAAAAGACATACTTAGGCATAAATCTAATAAAACGTGCAAAATCGGTATAATGAAAAAACAAAATGCTGACAAAAAAAAGCAAAGATGTAAATAAACAGATACTGTGTTCATGGAATGGGAGACCCAACACAGCAAGAGTGTCAATTCTTCCCAAATGACACCCAGACTTAACACAAAGCCAATAAAACCCAGCAGGATTTTTTTTTTTGGGGGGGCGGGGAGGGTAGATCTAGACAAACCAACTTTAAAATTTATACAGAAAGTCAAAGGAACTAGAACAGCTAAAACAACTTTGAAGAAGCATGAAATCAGAGAAGTCACTCTGGCAGATTTTAACTTACCCCAAGGCCACCAGTAATCAAGATAGTGCTGATGAGATAAACCCTGGGATCAATGCAGCGAAGCAGAGAGTCCAGGGAAGAGAGAGATATGCCCAACTGACTTGTGACAAATGCATAAAAGCAATTCAGTGAAGGAAGGACAGCCTTTGCCATAGATTGTCTGCAAGCAATTAAACATCTTTAGGCAAAAATAAATCTTCACCTAAACCTCATGTCTTACACAGACTTCAACTGAACATGGGTCAGAAGCTTAAATATAAAATGTGGAATCATAAAATTTTAAGAAATAAACATAGGAGAGCATCTTTGATACGCAAGGCTAAGCAAGAAGTTTTCAGACTCAAAAAAACAGGCTACAGACTAAAAGAAAATATTTGCAAATCACATATTTGACAAACATATCCACTATAAATAAAGAAATTGCAAAATTCAACAATAAGTCAAAAAAAACAACAGCAACAAGAAAACTAAATATTTAAACAGATATCTCACCAAAAAGGTTAAGCAGGTTGCAACTAATGAAAATATGTTCAACATCATTAGCCATTTGGGAAATACACGTAAAAAGCCATGGTGAGACAGCCATGGTATGCAGTATTACACACCCAGCAGAAGGGCTAAATAAAATAAGAATGTTGACAATACCAAGTGCTGACACAGAAGAACCCAAATTCTCACACAGTTCTGTTTAAACAACCATCAAACTATTTTCCAAAGCCAAACACACACTGAACACATTACTTAGAAACTCCACTCTGGGGTATCTACCCTGCTGCTGCTGCTGCTGCTAAGTCACTTCAGTCATGTCCGACTCTGTGCGACCCCACAGACGGCAGCCCACCAGGCTCCCCTGTCCCTGGGATTCTCCAGGCAAGAACACTGGAGTGGGGTGCCATCGCCTTCTCCTATCCACCCTAGAGAAATGGAAACCATTGCCCCTACACAACCTGCACACAAATGTTTACAGCAGTTCCAGTCATAACTGCCCCGAGCTGGAAACAACGCAGACATCCCTCAGGAAGTGAAGGGTCGCATTTGTTTAAGTTGTGGTTTCCATCAGTGGACTGCTACCTAGTTATAAAAAGGAGCAACTACCGCAGGAAGCAGAGCGCTTGGGAGCCCGTGACTCAGACCAACAGCAGAGGACACGCTCTGGCCAAGTGCACGTGGGCGTTCTCCAGAAAAGAGCACGTGTCAGGCTGCAAAACAAGTCTCAGTAAGCTAAATCTATTGATCTAATGGAATTAACTCCGTGAGATGAAAATAAAGCCCAATAATAGAACAAAAACTGGAAAACAAATATGTGAAAACTAAACAACAGACTTAAGCAACAGATCAGAGAAGAAATGAGAAAATAAAATGGAAACATAAGACAGCAATGAAAGCCAGGCTCCCGGGGAGTTTACAGCCTTAAACGCCCACATTTGAAAAGAAAGTCACTCAGTCGTGTCCTGTTCTTTGCAGCCCCATGGACTGCAGGCCAGGCTCCTCTGTCCACAGGATTCTCCAGGCCGGAATACTCGAGTGGGTACCCGTTCCCTTCTCCAGGGGATCTTCCCGACCCTGGGATTGAACCCAGGTCTCCCACATTGCAGGCAGATTCTTCACTGTCTGAGCCACCAGGGAAGAGGAGGATCTCAAATCAATAACATGAGTATACATCTTAAGAAACTAGAAAGAAACTAGAAGAGCAAATTGAACTCAAAGCTAGAAGGAAGAAAATAATACAGACTAGAACAGAGATAAACGACACAGAAAACAGAAAAACAGTAAGAAAATCAACAAAACCAAAAGCTGGTTATTTGAAAAGATCAACAAAATGAACAAATCTTTGGCTGAAGTGACTAATATGTTTCAATATAGATAAAAATCAGCCATATTTCTAAACAATAGCAATGAAAAATCTGTAAAAAAGGAATTTAACAAAATCAGTCCATTTACAAGAGCATCAAAGAGAACAAACTACTGAGGTTTTAATTTACCCAGGGACGTAAAAGATTTGTATACTGAAAACTGCAAAAGATTGCTGAAAGAAATTACAGAAAAACTAAATAGATGGCGAGATATTCCATGTTCATGGATAGGAAGACTTAAAATGGTTAAGACGTCAGATGAGTTGAAACAACCTTGGAAAAGAACAAACTGGAAAAACTTTTACTTCCTGATTTCCAAACTTGGTAGAAAGCTACAGTAACCAGAAATAAGGGCCTTCATGGCGACAACACCATGGAGGATTTTCACTTACACTAAGTGAAAGACACTGGTCTCAAAAGAGTGAAACTGTAGGAGTGCATGTATAGGACATTACTGAGAAAGAAAGGGAACTGTGGGGAAGAGAACAGATCAGAGGCTGAGCAGGGTGTGCAGGGCGACATAAGCTGGCAGCAGGAGGGGGCTTTGAAGTGACCGCATCAGTTTGTGCTCCAATCAAGGGGCAAGTAATTGAAATGCCTGGGACTGTACACCAAGAAAAAGACAATTTGTCTTTTTCCAAATACTCGTTGGAAAGACTGATGCTGAAATTGAAGCTCCAACACTTTGGCCACCTGATGAGAAGAGCCGACTCACTGGAAAAGATTCTGATGCTGGGAAAGATTGAGGGCAGGAGGAGAAGGGGGTGACAGAGGATGAGATGGCTGGATGGCATCACTGACTCGATGGACAAAGAGTTTGAGCAAACTCCAGGAGATGGTGAAGGACAGGGAAGCCTGGCATGCTGCAGATCATGGGTTGCAGAGTCGGACACGACTAAGCAACTGAACCAAAACAGCTAAAAGATAGCAACTCTCCTAGTATATATTCTGTAGCTTATCGTGATGGTGATTACAAGCAGGGGCACTTATCTGTCAAGTGTGACTGTGGTCTCTGATGGGGGTGGGTGGGTGGAAGAGGAGTATTTGATTACTGACATTCTTCACATCTGAAGGAACATGGTGATAAGCAAAAGCAGACTCAGATCAGATCAGATCAGATCAGTCGCTCAGTCGTGTCCGACTCCCTGCGACCCCATGAATCGCAGCACGCCAGGCCTCCCTGTCCATCACCGACTCCCGGAGTTCACTGAGACTCACGTCCATCGAGTCAGTGATGCCATCCAGCCATCTCATCCTCTGTCGTCCCCTTCTCCTCGTGCCCCCAGTCCCTCCCAGCATCATGGTCTTTTCCAATGAATCAACTCTTCGCATGAGGTGGCCGAAGTACTGGAGTTTCAGCTTTAGCATCATTCCTTCCAAACAAATCCCAGGGCTGATCTCCTTCAGAATGGACTGGTTGGATCTCCTTGCAGTCCAAGGGACTCTCAAGAGTCTTCTCCAACACCACAGTTCAAAAGCATCAATTCTTCGGCGCTCAGCCTTCTTCACAGTCCAACTCTCACATCCATACATGACCATAGGAAAAACCATAGCCTTGACTAGACGAACCTTTGTTGGCAAAGTAATGTCTCTGCTCTTCAATATGCTCTCTAGGTTGGTCATAACTTTCCTTCCAAGGAGTAAGCGTCTTTTAATTTCATGGCTGCAGTCACCATCTGTAGCCCAGAAAAATACAGTCTGACACTGTTTCCACTGTTTCCCCATCTATTTCCCATGAAGTGGTGGGACCAGATGCCATGATCTTCGTTTTCTGACTGTTGAGCTTTAAGCCAACTTTTTCACTCTCCACTTTCACTTTCATCAAGAGGCTTTTGAGTTCCTCTTCACTTTCTGCCATAAGGGTGGTGTCATCTGCATATCTGAGGTGATTGATATTTCTCCCGGCAATCTTGATTCCAGCTTGTGCTTCTTCCAGCCCAGCGTTTCTCATGATGTACTCTGCATATAAGTTAAATAAACTGGGTGACAATATACAGCCTTGACAAACTCCTTTTCCTATTTGGAACCAGTCTGTTGTTCCATGTCCAGTTCTAACTGTTGCTTCCTGACCTGCATACAAATTTCTCAAGAGGTAGGTCAGGTGGTCTGGTATTCCCATCTCTTGAAGAATTTTCCACAGTTTATTGTGATCCACACTGTCAAAGGCTTTGGCATAGTCAATAAAGCAGAAATAGATGTTTTTCTGGAACTCTCTTGCTTTTTCTATGATCCAGCAGATGTTGGCAATTTGATCTCTGGTTCCTCTGCCTTTTCTAAAACCAGGTTGAACATCAGGAAGTTCACGGTTCACATATTGCTGAAGCCTGGCTTGGAGAATTTTGAGCATTACTTTACTAGCATGTGAGATGAGTACAATTGTGCGGTAGTTTGAGCATTCTTTGGCATTGCCTTTCTTTGGGATTGGAATGAAAACTGACCTTTTCCAGTCCTGTGGCCACTGCTGAGTTTTCCAAAATTGCTGGCATATTGAGTGCTGCACTTTCACAGCATTATCTTTCAGGATTTGAAATAGCTCAACTGGAATTCCATCACCTCCACTAGCTTTGTTCCTAGTGATGCGTTCTAAGGCCCACTTGACCTCACATTCCAGGATGTCTGGCTCTAGGTCAGTGATCACACCATCGTGATTATTTGGGTCGTGAAGATCTTTTTTGTACAGTTCTGTGTATTCTTGCCATCTCTTATTAATATCTTCTGTTTCTGTTAGGTCCATACCATTTCTGTCCTTTATCGAGCTCATCTTTGCATGAAATGTTCCTTTGGTAACTCTGATTTTCTTGAAGAGATCTCTAGTCTTTCGCATTCTGTTGTTTTCCTCTATTTCTTTGCATTGATCGCTGAAGAAAGCTTTCTTATCTCTTCTTGCTATTCTTTGGAACTCTGCATTCAGATGCTTATATCTTTCCTTTTCTCCTTTGCTTTTCGCTTCTCTTCTTTTCACAGCTATTTGTAAGGCCTCCCCAGACAGCCATTTTGCTTTTTTGCATTTCTTTCCCATGGGAGTGGTCTTGATCCCTGTCTCCTGTACAATGTCACGAACCTCATTCCACAGTTCATCAGGCACTCTATCTATCAGATCTAGGCCCTTAAATCTGTTTCTCACTTCCACTGTATAATCATAAGGGATTTGATTTAGGTCATACCTGAATGGTCTAGTGGTTTTCCCTACTTTCTTCAATTTAAGTCTGAATTTGGCAATCAGGAGTTCATGGTCTGAGCCACAGTCAGCTCCTGGTCTTGTTTTTGCTGACTGTATAGAGCTTTTCCATCTTTGGCTGCAAAGAGTATAATCCATCTGATTTCGGTGTTGACCATCTGGTGATGTCCATGTATAGAGTCTTGTCTTGTGTTGTTGGAAGAGGGTGTTTGTTACGACCAGTGCATTTTCTTGGCAAAACTCTATTATTCTTTGCCCTGCTTCATTCCGTATTCCAAGGCCAAATTTGCCTGTTACTCCAGGTGTTTCTTGACTTCCTACTTTTGCATTCCAGTCCCCTATAATGAAAAGGACATCTTTTTTGGGTGTTAGTTCTAAAAGGTCTTGTAGGTCTTCATAGAACCGTTCAACTTCAGCTTCTTCAGCGTTACTGGTGGGGGCATAGACTTGGGTTACTGTGATACTGAATGGTTTGCCTTGGAAATGAACAGAGATCATTCTGTGGTTTTTTAGATTGCATCCAAGTACTACATTTCGGACTCTTTTGTTGGCCATGGTGGCCACTCCATTTCTGCTGAGGGATTCCTGCCCACAGACCTGCTTTCACTTTAGTCACTGTTTTCATGCGTGCTGCTCAGTCATGTCTGACTCTGCGACTCCATGGACTGTAGCCCACCAGGCTCCTCTGTCTGTGGGATTTTTCCAGGCAAGATACTGGAGTGGGTTGCCATTCCCTTCTCCAGGGGATCTTCCTGACTCAGGGATCGGACCCGTGTCTCCTGCATTGGCTGGAGGGCTCTTCACCACTAAGCAACCAGGGAAGTCCAATCATTGTTTTAAGCCTCACCAAAGACAACATGCTGTCCGAGATCTGCTCTCTGGGGGACAAGGCCCACAGCCCCATCCTGGCTGCCCACGACACTGGGAATTACAAGGGACACAGCCTGTCGTATGTGGAGTACGCCTTGATGACACGGGCCTTGAAAATCCCTCAGGGCTGGCACTGAAGGGAAAGCTTGGGGTGCAGAGCCTGACCCACAGAAAGCACGGGGTGCACGTCAGCGGTTTTGGTGCAATGATTACGAGAGCTGCTGATGGGGGCGGGGGGGGGGGGGTGTCTTGGTTTCAAAAGCGTAATGCATCGGAATCCTACATGGAAGTACCATCGGATTTCGGGGACCCAGAAAACACGCATGTGTCTATGTAAAAACACAGGCAATGGTTCATGCGGAGATATTCATCACAGCTTGTTCTCAGCGGCTGAAAACATGAAATAACTCAAGTTGCAACAGCGGAGCAGTCAACTGTAGGATGAGACAAACTAAGCGTCCGTGTTCGCAGACAGCGCCACAGGGCCGAGGGAGAGGCAGGGCTCACATGGTGGGGGCTCCACTGTGTGTAAAGCGCTTATGCACAGAAACATCGCCAGACTTCAGGTGAAGATGGTGGCGTCTACATTTACACTTAAGTGCAACCTCTCTCGAAATTCCTTTAAAGCGAGAGCACAGGCCTTCCTGACTTCTCGTGAGGCCTACTTCTGAAAAAACGAAGAAGACAGAAACGACAGCGTCCAGAAAACCTTAGAAGCTGGAAAACAGAAGCACATGGTAAACGACACAAAAGAGCCGAGCCCTGGGCCAGCCGTGGAAAGGCCGGGAAGCTCCCACCACTAACAGCCCAGAAGGTCTCGGGAACAGCGTCAGGGGGAGTCACCTCTGAAAGCAGCGTGGAGCCTCTCTCTTTCGCCCACTCCTCAGGAAAGAATTACAGGAACCTGCACAAACTTGGGAGGAGGCCCACGCCCTCTTCACGGAGCCTCTGTCAACGGTAACAAGGAGCACAGGCCACACAGGTGCCGCCACGCATGCACATACCCGCGGCCACCACCGCCACGAGCTGACCAACGTCCCTCTGGAGAGCCCCCCACAAGCCGGGCCACCTCCTCCTCCACTGTCTAAACAGACTGTGTAAAGCTGATGATGCTTATCCTCTCAGCATTTACAGTTCTCCAGAGGCAACCCACAGACCTGGCAACATCCTTTGGGGGAAGCACTGTAATCGTGAATTCAAGTTTTCAAGGTTTGCAGGACAATGCAGGGGGGCTTCCCAGGTGGCTCAGTGGTAAAGAATCCACCTGCCGACACAGGAGACAAGAGTTCAATCCCTGGGTCGGGAAGATCCCCTGGAGGAGGAAATGGCAACCCACTCCAGTATCCTTCTCTGGAAGATCCCATGGACAGAGGACCCTGGAGGGCTGCAGTCCTTGGGGCCACAGAGCATCAGGTATGGCTGAGTGCGTGCACACACAGGGTGATACAGATCACCCAGCTCGTCTTGGATGGGGTGTGCAAGTCCCTGGACTTTGAGAAAGTGGTCCATCGTGCCCGAGTTGACGATTCTGTGAGCATAAATTGCTCGTAACATGCCCACATCCTCCAGAGGCTGGAGGGCCTGCAGAGGCTCCCCGTGCTCCCAGGTCCTGATGCTCTGCGTCTCCTCGTCTATACTTGTCACCTTTGCTGGAGGTGCATTCATTTTCCAAGAACTGGCTTTTTGCCTCAGTAATTTTCTGTTTTTCTCCTTTCATTATATTTTCTCTTTAAAAGTTCCTCCTTTCTGCTTGCTGTGGGCTCCCTATGCCCTTCTTTTTCCAAGGTCTGGAGACTGAATTATAAACCAGGCGTCTGCCTGCTCTCCTACTGCCCGAGCCACAGACTCACAGGTCTATTTTCACCATCACTTGGCTGTCTGTCTCTCCTTTGAGACGTCCTCTTTCACACACGGGCTGTTTAATAGAGTGTTTAATCTCCAAATGCCAGGAGACTCCCCTGGGTTCCCCTGGCACTGACTTCCGGATCAAGCTCCCTCTGGACACAGCACACATGGGGGGGCGAAGGTGACTCCAGGACGTGCTGTCCCACAAGCCGGGTGCGGTCCACCCGCCGTGCCTCCCACGGATGTCGCTCGGGCCCTGCTCAGTCCTTCCGCGTCTCTGCCGCCTTTCGGGCCAGTCCTGCTGCTCCTGGGGGCACTGTGCCGGGCCCTGACCGCACAGGCGGATCTGCCCACACCTCCTCCCAGCCCATCACTCGGCTCCGTGAGTTGGAAGTTACACTTCTGTGCAGACAGAACCTCATACAGGGTCCCTTTCGGTCCGCTGTACTTTACCTGACATTGTTCCATCGGCATAAGCCACACCTACTTTAAAAACACTCATGCATGCCCCGCACACCATTTCTTGTTCTTTTACTCTCTACCTACCCGTGTTGTCACGGCTGAAGTGAGCCCTGCAGATAAGATGTAACCGGGCTGTGTGTGTGGATCCATGCTGCCCATCTGCCTCCTAATGAGTGCATTTACGTCGTGCACATTAAATGTAGCTTGATCTCCCGATGACCACATCTGCCACTTCACTTATGCTCCCTATTCCCTCTGTCTCCCTTCTTTTGCCTTCCTGTGGGTTCCTTGGCCACCTTCTAGAATCTCATTCTGCAGCGTTTTGGATACACGGCATTGTGTGTTTTTTACTGTTGCTGGAAGCGTGGAGACGAGCATGCATGATGCGGCTTCCCAGTGCTGAGACCCGCTGCCCACTGTCGGATCAGGTGGGCTCGAGGCTGCCACACGTGTGCCAAGCACCAGCATCGCGGGACGCTCCAGGCTTCCACCTCGGGGACGATCTCACAGAACCACAAGGACAGCCTGCTACCCCGCCGCTTCTCCCCGTTTTCGCCCGTGCCACTGTCCTTTCCTCATTGAATTTCCAGGCTTTCCCATGTCACTGTGCCCCTCCTGCCCGGAAGCTTCCTCTGACGTTCATTAAGGGCAAGTCTGCTGGTGACAGATTCTCTGAGCTTTGCTTCGGCACAGGGTGTCTTGATTTTTCTTTCATCCCTGAAGGATGTTTTTGCTGGCTGACAGTTCTTTTCTCTCAGAACTTGAAAAATGTTGTGCACTTCCTCTGGCTTCTGCAGTTTCAGATGAAAAACTCGCTGCCGCTCAGATCCATGTCCCCACAGATAATAGTGTTTCTCTCCAGCTCCTTTCAAGACTTTTCCTTTGTGATTAATCTTCAGGAGGTTGATCAGCACATGTCACGGTGTGGGTTTCTTGGGTTTGAGGATGTAAGGGGTCCATTGAGCTTCTTAAACCTGTAGTTTCATGCCCTTCACCAGATTTGGGAAACTGCCAGTTATACTTCTTAGGGTGTCTTCTCAGCCTCAATGCCCTTCTCCCCTCTGGGACCCCAACTAAGCGAGGTGCCCCTCTGTCTGCTGACCACGGGTCCCCGAGGCTCTGCTCCTGTTTGCACTCAGTCTGTCTCCCAGCTGCTCTGCTGAGGGGTTTCTACTGGCCTGGCAGTCTACTGTGGGGTGTACCTGGTGAGTTTTGTATTTTGGTTATTATATTTTTCAGGTGTATAATTTACATTTGGTTCTTTAAAAAAAAAAAAAAAACCGATGATTTTTATTTCTTTATTGAAATTTATCACTTGTTTAAAGAGGATGCGTAACTGTTTGCAGAAGCGTTCCTATGCTGCTGCTGTAAAACCCTCATCAGGCAGTTCCCCGCCTGAGTCGCTGTGGCGCCGGTGTCTGTCGATGGTCGTCTTGCCCCGACTCCAGGTAGGGTGGGCTCTACTGCATCCTGGACACGCCAAGCACCAAGCTGCAAGACCTCGCCCCCCGCTGAAGACCCGAGATTCATTTTCTTGAGAGAAGAGAGCAGGTCTCGGAGCAGAGAGACACCAGGTGGAGGGCCAAGCTGCCCCGGCTGGCGGGGCACTGAAGGCCCGTGTCCACGAACGCCAAACCCTGGTCCTGCCCCGGCTCTGCACCCAGAAGCTGGCAGCCCACCTCCAGACAGTGCTCTTCCCCGAAGACACGAGGGTTCCCCGTGAAACGGCCACGGTAGACCTAGTGAAGCCACCAGCAGAGTCCATTGGGCCCAGGCGGGACTGGGAGGGGTCAGTGCCCCCCTCCTTGTGAGCAGACCACCAGGACTGCCAGGACCGCAGGCACAGCATCGGCAGGAGGCCTTCCCCCCAGCCACCACGCTGACAGAGAAAGCAGCGTAAACAGAAGGGGGTAGGGACTGAAGGAAACTTCAGAAAGTCCCATTATGACGAAAAGAGCTAGTGAACACATTTTACATGAGGGAATACTCAAAGAACAACGCTACCAAAAAAAAAAACCCTCAAGAAATTTAAGAGTATAACAGCAGAAATAAAGAATGAATGGGCTGATAACTTGAGAACATTTTATAGAAAGTAAAGCCCAATGATAGAAAACAGGATCAAAAGTGTTTTTATAACAGAAAGCATCCAGAAAGTTCAACATCTGAGTAACAGCTTCAGAAAGAAACCAGAGAAAACGGAAGAGGAAAAATGACCAATGAATAATTGAAGGGACTTTCCAAGAGCTGGAGAGTGTGAGACGCCAGACCGAAAGGCCACCGACCGTCCAGCACCAGACACACGGCTGTGTTCAGGACCCTGGACAGCAGACGGCCCTCGGTCCTCCGGAGAGTAGCGCGGGGCAGGCGAGGACCCCGGGCCCAGAGGCTCTGCTCTGGGGGAGGCCGCCCCTCCCGCCCGCCGCAGGATCAGCACAGGAGTGGCAGCTGGGCACAGCCCCGGCTAGGACGCCCCCCAGTTCCTGCAGCTGGGCAGCAGGGGCACAGCAGGCCTGGGGCCCAAACATGGCTGCAGGAGCTGTGCTCCCGGGGGTGTCTGCAAGCAGGCAGAGGAGGCCTCTGACCGGTGAGTGGGCTTCCTCCTGAAGGAGCGGCCCTGGTCGGGAGGGGCATGGGGCTGCAAAAGCCTCCTTGATCAAATGCAGGGCTCCCGTAATGGCTCTCCTCCAGACCGAGCCCTCAGCCGGTGGGCACCAGGGTCCAGGGGCAGCCTCACCCTCGCCGTGGTTCACACACCAGGCCCAGGCCCGCGGGGGCGGGTTCTGCTTCTTCCTGGGTTGTGGGTGGTGGCTGAGGGTCTGCGTCCCTCTGTAGATGTGCCCTCCTCTGAGGTAGGAGAGGCAGGAGACACCTCCTGTCATTACGTGTGCACGCCCGTGGGTGAAGCAGAGTCAGGTCCCTGCAGAAAGTGCCATGCGGGGCACCCTGCTGTCTGCCAGGCTTGGGGCAGGAGGAGACCAGACCGCTGAGCAACGGCCAACCCGGTGCGGGGGTGGAGAGGGGAGACTTGTGAAGACAGCACAGCAGGGTGGGCACAGGGGGGCTGGGCACAGTGGGGGTGGGCACAGGGGGGCCAGACAGAGGGGGGGTGGGCACAGGGCAGGAGGGCAGGACGCACCTGAGTGAGCTCACCTCCTCCCTGGAGAACAGGAAGCTCTGCTCAGCCGGGCCCGCCTGTGACTTCAGTATCTTCAGCTCCATCTCCAGCTGTGAGGAGACATGGGCAAGAGGTCAGCCTGCACCAGGGGCCCGGGAGACACGGGTGAGAAGTCAGCCTGGACCACAGGCCGGGAGACACGGGTGGGGGTCAGCCTGGACCACAGGCCGGGAGACACAGGCGAGAGGTTAGCCTGGACCCGGGGCCCGGGAGACACAGGCGAGAGGTCAGCCTGGACCACAGGCCGGGAGACACAGGCGAGAGGTCAGCCTGGACCAGG
Source organism: Bubalus bubalis (assembly GCF_019923935.1). Taxonomy (NCBI): domain Eukaryota; kingdom Metazoa; phylum Chordata; class Mammalia; order Artiodactyla; family Bovidae; genus Bubalus; species Bubalus bubalis. The sequence continues at coordinate 1,139,542 of NC_059180.1, forward strand.
GGCCTGGGAGACACGGGTGAGAGGTCAGCCTGGACCACAGGCCGGGAGACACAGGCGAGAGGTCAGCCTGGACCAGGGGCCCGGGAGATACGGGCGAGAGGTCAGCCTGGACCACCGGCCCCAGGAGCCCGGGGGCGCAGCCACTTCCCTGTTGGGGGCAGGTGAGGAGACCCTCCTCCCTGGGCTCCCGTCTGCCGCCAGGGCTCCCGTCTTCCGCCAGGCCTCCCGCAAACACAGCTTCGGTGTTTTAGTTTTTGTCTCCGCAACAGCTATGGAGGGAGACACAGTCACGTTGAGGGGAAGCGTCAGAATCTGGGGCCAGGGGACCCAGCAGCTGGAAAGAACGTATTCCAGCATGGCAGCGCTCTGATCGGTTCTGATAGTCCTGATCCGTTATTTATTTTGGACGTCAGCGTCCTCAACAGGATGTCAAGTTGCACAGACCGTGCGGAAGGCAACGAGGAAGTGAGCTGCTGTAACAAGTGGTGGGGGCGGGGGGCAAGATGAGGCTGGAGAAGAGCAGGGCGGAGACCCAGCCGCGGATCCGAGGGGGAAAGGGGCGGGGTGGGTGGTCCCGTGGGGCGGGGCGGACCCCAGCCATGGTGCGTCCGGCCAGAGCTGCCCTGGGCTCTGAGGGCCCCGATGGGACACAGTGGGCGGAAGGACGCCCCAGGCCAGGCGGCCGGCCGCGGGCGCAGGACCACTGTCCCCACACTGGCCTCCAGCCGTTCTCCAGCCCACCCCCAGGGCCTGCCATCCCTGACCCCAGCCAGCCTGGTCCCCCGCGTGCGGGTCACTGTCACCCAGCTCGGCTGTTCCTGGCCTGCATCGGCCATCGGCATTCTCCCTTCTTGGCCCGCTGCCCGACCCAGGGACTCCTGCTGGTCTGGCTGTCCTGACGCCCAGGGAGGACCTTAACCCCGTTTAGTTCCCTGCCGAGCCCCCGAGGGGACAGGGGATGCCGGGAAGGCTCCTCGTGGGGTCCACACCAGCCACAGGCCCCGGCTGGGAGTGAGGCGGCGTCCCCAGCGCGGGATCTGTGGCCGGGCTGACGCCCGCTGCACTGCCTCCAGGCCCGTCCTTGGGCGGGGCGAGGGCCTCCTTGGGCGACCTGACTTGAGGGATGCCTGGGCCCCAGACACGCAGTCGTGTGACGCCCCGATCAGCCGTCAGGTCCCTGTAGGAGACCCTGCCCCTAAATGGGCCAGCGGGCCTGGGAGACCTGAGCCTGCCCGCCGGAGCGCAGACCAAGCACAAACACCCTGGGGACCAGCTCCCAGAACAGCCTCGGCGGAACTGAGTTGCACGCAGGCCCACACCCACCTCCTCCGCCTCTCCTGGCGCTGAAGGACACGGCCCAGCGCCCGCCACGCTAGCTGCACGCCCCAGAGGTGGCAGGCGCCCTTGGCGGGGCCCCTTGGTCAGGGCGATGGCCGCACTCACTAGCCGGCACCAGTGATGTCTGCGCCACGTGGTCTCACGAGCAGAGCAGAACCCGGCCGTGTTCAGGAGCAGCGGCGTCCACCGTGTCTAGGGGCCCCAGGCCTCCACTCAGAAGCTGGAGCCTTGGACAAAGCTCCTCCTGGGAACCGAGCTATCCGTGCGCTGCTGGCCCCAAGCGCCCAGTCCCGCCTCTCTCATGCCACCCACACCTCCTACCTAGCGGCCAGTGGTGGTCGCCCAGGAGCCCTCCTCACTGTGTCCACCTTCACAGTCACGATCAAACAGACCAGCGGACACGAACTTCCCTGGACCTGGAAGGGTCTCCCCTGGGGGAACATGGGCCCGGCAGGTGGTCCGGGTTGGTCCCTGTTCCATGCAGGCGTGGGCTGATCCGGCAGCAGGGCACGGTGGTGGTCTCTCCTGGAGACCCACAGCCCTGGTGCCAGGCCCTGCCAGAGGACTACACACCTCGTCCTGGAACCCGCGGGCACTTTGCAGCCTCAGGAATCGCACTCAGACCGGTGAAGTGGAGAAGCCTCCCTCCAGCCTTGCCTGGCTCCTCTCCCAGCCTGCAGCCCCCAGGCTCAGCTCACGCATTTACCAGTTACAAGGCTGACGTTCCATAAAAACGTTATTCTGTATGTATTCTAACCTTGTTCTGTACGTTAATTTTTTTCATGTAGTACACTTGGAGACATTTCCAGATCCGCACACAGAGTGCCCAGTTCACCGTCACGGCTCCCGGAACCGCCCCTGATGGCCACCCTCCTGCCAACCAACGTCTGACCTGCTTCCCGTCCGGCGGCTCAGACACGCCAGTCCCCTGGGCATGAGCTGACCCCGCAGGCCGAGTCCCAGAGCTGCAAGTCCACCTGCAGTCCCATCTGACGTTGTCACCGCACAACGCACGCCAATCAGTCGCTCACAGGCTGCGGTGACCCGAGTGTTCACTGCAGGGTGCCCAGCCCAGGGCGGGCGAGGAGCTTGGGCTGCTCAAGCCCAAGGCCCCGAACCCCCAGCGGCTTTCAGGGAGGGCTTTTAAAGACAAGATTGCGGCGAGAGCTGTGGGTGTCTGAGCGGCCTGCGGGCATTCTTCTGCTCTGCTGTGAGGAGGTAACTGGCGGGTGTTTTGGGCGTCAATACCATCAACCTTCTGGATCGGCCTGGCCTTGGGCCCACGTGCAGGGGGCCAGCCCCTAGTGAACGCCTTCAAGCTGGCAGGCGTCTCAGCATCTGCAAGACCAGCAAGCCCACAGGCCAGGGAGTTACCCACTGCCTCGAGGGGGAACTGAAGGCCCTGTGCTTCATGCTAGAGCCAACTCACTACTGTCCCGGCTTGCTTGACTGTTTCCCTCTGTTTCTGCGTTTTCTTGCTTTTCTGATTAAATTTGCTCTTTGGAACTGGGGAACAGCCTGGGAGGTAAAGGTCTTTCACAGACGAGAGGCGGGGAAGGCCCCATGGGTCCTGCTGGGCTTCAGGGCAGGGCCCAGCCATCCTGTCTGTAATCAGGTCAGCTTCCAACATCCTGTCGACAAGAATCCCGGGCCCTCTCTCTCCTGCCCCTCCCACCCCATAATTTAAAAAAAGAGCCCAAACCGCCAGTTCTCAGGAACCTGGGGCATGTCCCAGGGCTCGGCCGAGGGCGGAGCCGGCTTGTCCGTCAGGACCCGCGGCTCCTGCGTCCGCCCATGTCTTACTGCTGCTGGAGTAGGAGGGAGGGTTTTCCTCATCGTCTGACTTGTCATCTGTAGATACAGGCTCTGTCAAGTTTCTCTGTGTTGGCTCTGCCGCCCACTGCCTCGTGGCGTCTCAAGGGGGCTGCGAGGCCTGCTGGCCGACCATCTCGCCCTGGCCGCGTCCCTGCTCCTCTCCAGCACCGGTCCTGCGTCTCTTCCTGTCCAATAGTGACCATTGCAATCTCCAGATCACCAGGCTACGGCTCTAACACTGGACACTGCTAACTGCTTTGTGGCTTCGGTAGAACTAATCTAGCATCTTCCTATTTACAGCGAGCATGTTGGTTTTCGCTTGAAATGAATACATTTGTGCTGAGAAATTACCCGTATGTTATTAAGGGATCTTAAGTCTGACTGTTGGACTCAAAACTCAAGCAAGTTTTTGGCAAATACGGACCAGACACCCTGTGAGCTGACAGCCCAGGATTGGAGCGGCAGCCTGTCCTGGAGAAACCCTGCGCACATCGCGTCCCGACACGTGTGGACGCACACGGCACAGGTGGGCCCCTGCAGAATTGGCGTCCATACGACCCAAGCTTCCCTGCCCTGTGCCTGGGCAGCCTGTGTAGTGTGGATGGCACTGGAGCTGCAGCGGGATTTCCCTGGGGCTCACACTCAGTCTCATGCCTTTCCGTCTCTTCCTGTTTGCTGGCGGGGTGACAGAGGTGGCCGTTTGTTTGTTTGTTTGTTACAAGTTGGTAGTAACTGGTCTTTTTTTTGTTGTCGACTGTATAGAGCTTCTCCACCTTTGGCTGCAAAGAATATAATCAGTCTGATTTCGGTGTTGACCATATGGTGATGTCCATGTGTAGAGTCTTCTCTGTGTTGTCGGAAGAGGGTGTTTGCTATGACCAGTGCGTTCTCTTGGCAGAACTCTATTAGCCTTTGCCCTGCTTCATTCTGTACTCCAAGGCCAAATTTGCCTGTTACTCCAGGTGTTTCTTGACTTCCTACTTTTGCATTCCAGTCCCCTATAATGAAAAGGACATCTTTTTTGGGTGTTAGTTCTAAAAGGTCTTGTAGGTCTTCATAGAACCGTTCAACTTCAGCTTCTTCAGTGTTACTGGTGGGGGCATAGACTTGGATTACTGTGATATTGAATGGTTTGCCTTGGAAATGAACAGAGATCATTCTGTCGTTTTTGAGATTGCATCCAAGTACTGCATTTCGGACTCTTTTGTTGGCCATGGTGGCTACTCCATTTCTTCTGCAGATGGTGACTGCAGCCATGAAATTAAAAGACGCTTACTCCTTGGAAGGAAAGTTATGACCAACCTAGATAGCATATTCAAAAGCAGAGACATTACTTTGCCAACAAAGGTCCGTCTAGTCAAGGATATGGTTTTTCCTATGGTCATGTATGGATGTGAGAGTTGGACTGGGAAGAAGGCTGAGCGTTGAAGAATTGATGCTTTTGAACTGTGGTGTTGGAGAAGACTCTTGAGAGTCCCTTGGACTGCAAGGAGATCCAACCAGTCCATTCTGAAGGAGATCAGCCCTGGGTGTTCTTTGGAAGGAATGATGCTAAGGCTGAAACTCCAGTACTTTGGCCACCTCATGCAAAGAGTTGACTCATTGGAAAAGACTCTGATGCTGGGAGGGATTGGGGGCATGAGGAGAAGGGGACGACAGAGGATGAGATGGCTGGATGGCATCACTGACTCGATGGATGTGAGTCTGAGTGAACTCCAGGAGTTGATGATGGACAGGGAGGCCTGGCGTGCTGCGATTCATGGGGTCGCAAAGAGTCGGACACGACTGAGCGACTGAACTGAACTGAGTAACTGGTCTGTTTGAAATTTCTCTCTTCTGGAGTCAGTATTTATGGGTTATGTTTTCGTAGAAAATGATTCATCTCTTTCAGGTTTTCACTTTAAACAGAGTTGTGACATAATTCCTAGCTTTTTACGGACTCCTGGGCCTCGTGATTCTCTCTCCAGGGTTCTCTCGGACACGTGCTTCCGGCTGTCCTCCTCACCTGCGGGGAGGCTGGCGTGCAGGGCAGTGCTCACCCTGTGTGTCCGGCTCCAGGGCTCTGTGTGGCTGCACACGGGGAGCCTCGTCCAGGTCAGACCGGAGCCTTTGGCGCCCAGGACATGCTCTCCTCACCCGCCCCAGCCCAGTCAGCAACTCCAAGCTAACTACTCTTATTTCTTAGTTTGGGTGGTGATGGTTTCTATTAATTTTTCACTAGGATTGTGAATAATTAATGTTTTACTGGTTTGTTTTCAAAGCACAGGCATTTGGATTTATTTGTTATTTCTACCATTTTTCACTTTCTCATTAACTTCTGCTTTGATCTTTACAAATTCGTACTTCTCCTTTGCTAAGGTTAATCCTGTCTTCCTCTTCCAAGTTCTTAGACTGAGTGTTTAATCCATACATATTCACTCTTTCTTGTTCAATAACATAAATATTTAAACCTGTAACTTTTCTTCTCAGCGCTGGTCTGGCTGTTTCCCACAGGCTCTGAAGGGAAGAGTTCCCATGAAGACTGTTTTCTCAATTTTATGACCCAAGAATGAAGGCCAAGTCTCTTGTTCTATTACATTTTTTCTTTCAAGAATTAGGCGCTATTTCTTTTTTCGGTTGTGCTTTTAAATTCAAATTTCATCACAGTGTGATCTGAGGAAAGCTATTTGTCCTAGTTCTATTTGGATTTTTTTAAGTTTTAAAAAATTTTATTTTCTCTTTTTGGCTGGGTGGGTCTTCTTTGCTGCATGCAGGCTTCCTCCAGTTGCTGTGCACGGGCTTCTCACTTGGAGGCTTCTCTCGTCGTGGGCTACGGGCTCCAGGGAGCAACGGCTCAGCAGCCGCGGCTGCACGGCCCATGACATCTCCCCACACCAGGACGGACCCGTGTTTCCTGCACTGCCAGGTGAGTCTCAACCAGGGGACCACCAGGGAAGCCCGTGCTACCAGAGGGCGCTGGGTCTCGCAAGCCAGCCTCGCCTGGGGGTCTGGTGAAACGGCCAGGGCCAGACTCACCCTCCTGCTCAGCTGCATCCCTGGGGAACACCCCGGGACTGGCCGAGGTGAAGGCCTTCGTGCTGCTCAGGACGCCTGGCTCAACGGCCCCTCCAGCCAGCTCCGCGTCTTCTGCAGCAGGGTCGGGTCACAGGAGGCTCCAGGGGAGAGGTCCCGACAGAGCAGGAGCAGCACACAGCAGCCCCGGGGGCGGGGGTGGGGCCGGGGCACAGAGCACGGGGCTCCCAGGAAACACGTGGGGCCCGGCCTGCGCAGGCGCTGACAGCGGAGCCTCTGTGGGGCGACTCTGACGCAGCAACACACTGCCCTCTTCTCCAAGAGGCGCCTGGCGCTCCAGGGAGGTCGGCAAGGACAGGCCCGGACAGGCCCTTCTGGAAGAGCCCGGGGACGGACAGGGCCCCAGGCGGCCAGGCTGTCTGGCAGGGACTGCCTGCAACTCCAGCTCCAAGCCGGTCCCTGGAGACCTGCCCCTGCCTCGCCCCGCGCTCCACCCCGGGACAGGGAGCGGGTCACTGAGTGCACACACCCCTGTGCCTCTCCACCTGGCCCGGCGTCGCCCCGAGGCCCAGAACCTGGGGGCGGCCCTGCCTTCCGCGCCTCCTCCCACCAGAGCCGGAGACGGTGCTTCTGTCACAGATGGAGGGCCTGGGTGGGACTAAGCCTCCCCAGGAACAAACACTGACCAGTGGGCAGCAACGCGCAGGATCCCATAGAGGTGGGCCCTGAGGCCGGCCCAGCTCACAGCCTGGGAGCATCCAGGATGCAGCACAAGCTGGAGGAGGCGCAGAGACAGGAGCGTGGGGAGGCCGGGAAGCCAGAGGCCATGGGGTGCGCGGGGGGCAGGGAGGAGGGGCCCCTGAGGACCCAGCAAACCGACCAGCCCCCGGGGCCGAGGAGTGAACACAAGGAAGGACGAGAGAGACAGGCCTGCTCCCTGCAGCCAGGCTGGCGTCTCAGGGTCCGCGGGCGCCGGGCAGACACCCCGCAGGCATCACCACCCCAGCAGAGCGCTGCCCCGCCCTGGACCCACTGGGACACAGCCCCTCCCTCTCCTCGAGGAGACTGGACGCTAAGGGTCCTCAAGGCGAGCTCGCTAGTACAGCACGACCTTTAGACAGAGCCTGTGACCTTCAGTTTAATTTGACAGGGTGCGCCACTGGGGCCCAGGGGTGGTACCCAACCCCACAAAGCAATAACCAGCGTGGGGGCGATGACATGCTCCCCCTCCCCCAACAGCAAGTCTAACTACCGTGGCCGCTGGTGAGCACCAGCGTGAGGGGTCACACATGTCTCAGCAAAGGAGCCCAGCCTCTGACCAGCCCCACAGACGGTCACGATGGGGCCGAGGGCCAGACTTCCAGAGCTGCTCCCCCAGGGCCCTCATCGCAGAGATCCAGGCCGCTGCCTTCCCCCCGGAGCCCCACTGGGCAGGGCCCCAGGCCTCCTGGAGACTACAGGACACTGAGATCAGAGGGGACCTCGGCCAAAGGGCCTGCTCAGCCTGTACCCATTGAGCACCCAGGAAGGTCTCGGGTCGGGGGGTGGTGCTGGGTCCTGGGAGGGTCTGGAATGACCCCCTTGTCGATTCCGCCTCAGCCTGGGGGCCACGCCAGGTGCAAAAGGCCATAGGCTGTCACCAACGGCTCAGCCAGCTGCTGACTTGAGCTGGACACACCGCTGCCTCAGATAAAAAGAAGCCCCGCTGGAGAACGTGCCCAGGCTGCGTTTCACCCTGGAAGGCCATTTCTTGAGTACATTTGCTAAGAGAGAGCTCTCACAGCACCGACCCTGCCAGCTGCAGTCCAACGGGAGGCCCAGCCGAAACCTGGCGAGCGAGCGCAAGGCCTCACCTGGGGCAGAGGACTGGAGGGCGGCTAAGAAAGTGCAGAGAAAGAAAATGACCCAAGGTCGCGCTGTGTCCGCTGTGGGAGCCACGCAGGCCCCGTGAGAGCGGCTCCAGCTGCGCTCATGCAGAGATGGGGGGTGCTCCGCCAGGCCCGGCCAGTGGGACCCCGGCCCTCCGCCCTGTCATCACGGCCTGGCTCTCAGAGACGCAGGGGCCTCGCAAGGCTACAGGTTCAATCACTGTCTGGCTCGACCTACGTGAGCCTAAGTGGCGTGGGCCTGCACATGTGGACTCATGCCTGCGGGCCAGGCTCCTGAGAAAGCAGCGTTTCTCAGCAGGCGCTGAGGCTCGGGGCAGGGGCCGAGGGCTGGGGAGGCCCACTCCTCACGGTCTCCGTGGTCACCTCCACCAATGGGCCTGACCGACACGCCCGCCTAGGACAGACGTTTTTCAGACACAGCAGGACAGATCCAGAACGTGAAATGACTCACCACCAGTCAGAACCAGGAGGTGCTTTTAATCATTTACGGAAAGGCAGCTGGCTCCGCTGGAGGACTGTGATAAGGCCGGATGTTCGGGTGGGGGGCGCAGGCGGGAGATGGTGCGAGTGGTGAACAATGGAGGCTCACCCCCCTCCTGGTGATTCACTGGCCTGAGCTTTGCGGTCGACAATGACACAGCATCGGCAAGGTCTGTGGGGGTGGGCACTGCCCGGCAGGGCTATGAACACCTCCCACCATCCGTGTGATCTGTGCTCGAGCCCCAGGACTCAGAGTGAGCGCTGCTGGTGCTCCCGTGCAGGGGAAGCCCCGGAGGCCTGCGAGCCCCTGGAACCTGCCCGGCTGCGCTGTCCACAGGCAACAGAGGCGGCTGTAAAGCACGTGTCACTGGGCAGCACGCGAAGCCTGGACGCTCACAGCCTGGACCACTGCGCCCACTTGGAGACGGAGCGGAGGGGGAAGGCGGCAGGAGGTGGAGGGGGTCACCAGGCCGGCCGTGCTCATCCCCATCTGGACGCAGCGCTTCCAGGAGAAGCCCTGGGAGGCGGGAGGCGGGCCGCAGACCCGAGCACAGGCGTCCAGCCCCGTCCCCGAGGTCGCCAAGTGAGAGCACCGTGACAGCAGCGAAACCTGCCCTCCAGCCACAGCCCGGCGAGGCGCGCCAAAGACACAACGCAGTGGGCTCGTCTTTCCTTAGGGTGTTAACTGCATTTAAGAAAAAACACGAATGGTACTCACACACACTAATTGGCATGAATTTGCTAGTTATTAACAAAAAGTCAAGCTGTCTTTGTGCCGTCATCTGCAATTACCTAAAGATGCTTAATTGTTTTTTTTTTTAAACGTCTCTTCTTGCCTGGTGAGCTGACTTTGGTCCGGAGAACAGCAGGTCAGGGAGCTGGGGCTGGGAGAGCAGGAGCAGGAACCATCCTAGACGGAGGCCCTGGGTGCAGTCAGGGCCCCTGGACACAGGTTGCTCGCCGCCCAGACCCAGAGGAGCGCGCCCTCTTATGGCAGCAACGCAGGGGCAGGACCAAGGCCTTTGGCACTGGCGTGGGAGGGCGGGCTGACTGTGGCCTCCCAGCCTCAGCATGCGCTCCGGTCACTACCCCCGCTCCAGTCTCACTCCTCCACCCCTCGGGGGTTTACATCAGAGCAGAAAGCCCCCTGTAACCAAACACAAGCATTTCCTGGGCGATCCGCTCCCTGAGGACTGGCCCACAGGCATCAGGCCCCGGGTCCCATCCTGCACCAGCCTGTGCCTCGGGGGCTGCAGGGCCCTCTGGACCCAGTCGGGAGCAAGAACAGAGGCTCGCACGCTCCTGTCCTCAGGTCCCTGGGCACTGCCATTTCTCATTTTCCCTTTAACAAGGAGAGAGAAGAGAGAAGTAAAATAAACAACACAAAATAAGCTAAAGATGGGACAGTCAAAGGCAGAGATTAAAAGCCTCTCTGAGGAGACAGCGACAGCCCAGAGCCAACACCAAGCCTGAAAGGACCAGTGTGAGGAGCCCGCAGCGCCCCGGGCGTGCACGCAGGGGCCACCAGCACCGCACCTCTGGGCTCAGACCCTCTCAAGGGTCAGCACCGCTGGGACAAGCTGATTCCTCGAAGTGAAGTGAAGTCGCTCAGTCGTGTCTGACTCTCTGCGACCCCATGGACTGTAGCCTACTGGGCTCCTCCGTCCATGGGATGTTCCAGGCAAGAATACTGGAGTGAGTTGCCATTTTCTTCTCCATGGGAACTTTCCGACCCAGGGATCGAACCCGGGTCTCCTGTATTGTAGGCAGACGCTTTACCAACTGAGCCACAAGGGAAGCATGCTTCCTGGAGAGCGGTCCCCAAAGGTCCCCCGGTGGCCAGGGGAGGCCTGGCACTGAGTTTGGGGCACCAGGCCCACAGGAGGCTCTCCACCGTAGCTGACATCAGACTTGCCCCGGGAGACGTGCATTAACACCCCTGCCTGGCTGCCTGCCCCAACAAGCTCCAGTGTAACTGGTCTGGAGGAGGGACTTCAAAGGCCCTGGAGGCTTCACACGAGGAGCAGAAACCGCATGAGCTGAAAGGAGGAGGAAGCACACAGCCCTGCAGCCCCGTGAGGAGGGGCAGCTGCCCCAGCGGGCAAGCGCAGCAGGCCTGTCCCCCCTCCTCCTGACAGGGCACCCAGCTTGTCCAACAAAGCCCCAGGGATGGGGAAGGGCAGCTTGGGGATGGGGAAGGGCGATGTGCAGGCTTTCTCAGGGCAACTGTGCCCCTGGGCACTCTCTCAACCCCAGCAAGGAAGCTCAACCCCAGCAAAGAAGCGTGCAGGAGACACACAATGTCCCGTCCCCAGGGCCTTGTAGGAGGGGCCATCAGTCTTCAAGGACGCCCCACCCTGGCCTGGCGGCCCCAAAGTCAAGGTCGGTGGACAAGGACAGGAAGGGGGGGAGGCCCCAGAGAGCCCCAGCCCCGTCACCAGAGCCCACCCTCCCAGCTCCCGGAGGCTGTGGTCACGATTGGGGGCTTGCACGGGTCCAGACGTGTCCTCTGCCTCCTCAGGAAATGCTCCCCTAGGCCCCAGGCACCCTAGTCTGTCCCACGGCGTCCATCACACACGTGACTGGGGTCCTTACTAGGCATAGCCTCTCCACCTCAGGTGGGGCCGACCCCGATCTCCCGACAGGCATCTGCGCTGGAGCAGCTAGGCGGGGTCGGTCTTGGGCTCTGCCCCTGGGCACCGATGCCCACTCAGAGGGGTGCTTCCCGGCCATGCCTGCTGCATCTCGGACGCCACGTTGTCCTCTGAACCCAGCTCCCTGATCCCGCTTGCCTCCCCACCCCTGACTCCTCGGCTGGGCCCCCCCCCGCCACGCCCCCTGGGCCCCCACGGGTGGAGCCCCCCAACAGGAAGGGTCAGCAGTGGTGGCGTCAGCTGGGGGGCCGCCAGCGGGGCACAAGGCGCGTTCAAAGACGCCTCACTCCCACCTGTGTCTGCCTCACCGGCGGCGCCAACATCGAGTCAGAACCCCGACTGCAGGCGGGAGCCCCAGGGCCCTCCGGAGCTCCTGATGCCCCACCCACAGCGACTCCCGGCGCCCCGCCCACAGGAGCCTCCGGTGCCCCGCCCACAGCGGCTCCCGACGCCCCGCCCACAGCAGCATCCCGTCCAGCGGGAGAGGGTTTTGGGCAGGGCAACCGGACAACACGTGCCAATTCCCCGGCACGGCCTGCCTGTGCCCAGGGGTGTCGTCCTCCAAGCCGCCAGACCAGGCGCCGGAGCACACTGGATGAGGACACTCGCGGCCACCCTGTCTCCTGTGGGTGCCGAGGGCCAGCGGGGTCATGTGGCCGCGTCTGTACGCGCCCAGGCGAGGGCTCCCAGCCGCGAGGACACAGGGCGGACGTGGTCTGACGTCAGAAGTCAGCCCGCAGCCGGGGCAGCAGAGAAACAAGGGCAGGCGCGAGGCTGGAGGGCCCAGTGCGCACTTTGCGCACACGGCGACGGGCGCCCCGCAGGGTCAGGGTGGGGGCCGCGTGGCCTCGGGTAGGGGGCACTCTGGACCCCAGCCTGGAGCAGGCGGGCAGTCTGGACTCAACCACGAGGCCCCCCTCCCCACTGGCAGCTGCGTCTCTGATGAAACAGTCGGTCAAGGGCCCTGCGGCTGCGCCCACAGGGCCCTGGGCTCCCCTTGGCCACATAGGCCTCCACCGGGCGTGGCGTCGGGACTCACCATGTCGGCTCTTTGCTTCTGGCCTCCCAGCTCCTCCAGCGCCTGTGACAGCTGAGCCTTCAAGACAAGACAGAAAGAAGGTCAGTGGGCTTGCTCCTCCCGGGGCGCAAGGGACCACACCTGCCGTCTCTGCTCACCCACCACTTTCCGGGGAGCCCCGAATCCCCCGTTTGGAAGGAGGGGCAGTGGTAACATAACAGCTTGCCAAGGCCACCCCTGAGCAGCTGCCTGAAGGAGAGGGCGTTCAGGGTGGAGTTTCAGTGCCCGGGTAAGAGGCCAGGGGACTGGCCATGCACAACGAGGCAGACACTGACCAGCACAGCATTCGCCGAGGTGACAGGACGGGGGTGGGGGACGGGGCACAGCGTGGGGCTGCCAAGGGCTAGCAGGGGCCCCTCCATTTTCCGGGGGCCTGGAGCACCAGGTAATGGGGGCCTCTGGGGGCTTCTTCTGGGGATACTCATCAAGCTGACAGTGCCGACGTGTGCATCTATGTGTGTGCGTGCATCATACTTCAATGAGAAAGTAGCTTTAAAATATACAGGCACCAGCACTCTGGAGGACAAATTAGGGAGAAAGGGAGGCGGTTCTGCTACAAGCGGAGGATTCTAAGCAGGACGCACACCATCGCTGCAGGCGATCACACAGCCCGTCACGGGCCCTGGGGAGGGCCAAGTGGACGCACAGCACGGCCCTCTGGACGCACGCACGGTCCGGCCGCGCTGGAGACCCTAAGAGTGCTGCGGGCCCTTGGCTGGAGGAGAGAAGGCCTCCGACAAAGCCTGGCGGGACAGAGGCTAGGCAGGGGGGAGGTGGCAGCGGGGAAGCCCCTCACCAGCACTGGCTGCAGCCCTTCATCAGAGCAGCCCAGGGGCCTGGGGAGATGTCAGGACGGCCTCCAGCGGAGCCGAGGAGGCAGGACCAGGGCACCGTGGCCCCCGGGCTCTGGGAAGGCTGCTGGTGCCGGGGGCAGAATGAAGCCACAGGCGCCAGGTCGACCCTTCCCTCCTCAGCAAAACCCCGCAAACAGCAGTTTCCTGGCATCAGTGGGCAGGCCCCCCAGAACTCGGGTCTGAGGGATGGAAACACAGGAGACGGGCCCCCACTGCACCAGCTCCCGTCCTCACATGCCCTCCGCCCAGGCAGGGCCCTGGGGGCTGGACACGCAGAGGGGGCGCTGTGCAGAGGCCACAGCGGGGAGGGGCAGGGCCACACGACCCCCGTCTTGTCCACTCGGGAGACCCAGGGGTGTAGGATGAGGGCGGCCGCAGGCCACATGCAGCCTGGACGCCCGGGTCTGGACGCGGGCACAGAGGCTGGAGGAGCCCTCACTGCCCCGGGCCGGCTCCTCATCTGGGGGAGGTGGCAAGGCTAGCAGTCACCTAGCTGGCGTGCTCTGCACCCGGGGGGATCCCAAGGTGGCGCCGAGGTGGGGAACCCTGCAGGGTGAGCCTCACAGGGGCGCAGTGCGGTGAGGACATGGGAAGACAGCAGGCCGCCCGGGAGACTCCGGCCGGCGACTCCACGGCAGCTTGCGCGGCCCAGGCCAGGGCGCTTCCTGAAAGGCACAGCCGCCCTGAGTCCTCAGGGGACACACTCCCTCCGGCTGCGCTGTGTGGAGCGGAGCTGGCGGGGCAGGCGTGTGGATGGAGGAGCCGGCCAGCTCAGGGGATGTCACTGGGAGGTGCCCGGTGACCACAGAGCCGTCAGGCCTAAGCACCGCCTGCCGCAGGTGAGGGCTGCACCCAGACTGCGAGGGGCTGTTTTTATCTCCGAGTGAGAACTGCCCCTGACCCTGCAGCGGACGCCGCACAGTGCAGGCGGGACAGGTGACGCCCAAGGTCACAGGGACAGAAGGAGACTGGAGCTTCACGCCCCTGCCTTCTGGCTCACTGCACACACAGGAGGGTGATGAAGCGCAAAGACAGAGGCTAGTTGAAGGGCACATCCAGGCAGCACCCCAGACGCACCTTCACCAGGGAGCAAACACGGGGCAGAGGGACCCCTGCCGTCATGGACGCCAGGCTGCAGGCAGGGGTGCGCCGCACTTCCTGAGGCTGCAGACATGTCGGCCTGTAAGTGGGCGGGTAGCAGCGTGCGGGGCTCGGCCTGGCGCCAGGCTCTACGGGCAGCCGTGGCTCCAGGGTAGCCGCAGGACGGAGCCCTTCACCCCTCGGGAGCCCCTGATGAACCAAGTGTCTGCCAGGCCTGGAGCGAGCTGGGCCCCGCCATGCACTCAGGACCACCGTGGGCACATCCATGGTGGGCCTGGCCCCTGTCCTGGCTCAGTCCACCCCCGCTGACAGCCGGGGTGCTTACCCTGCGGGCAGTGGGCCTGGGACCACAGCTCCAGCGCCCTAGAACTTGGGCAAATGCCAGGCCTCAGCCCCCGTCCTCGAGAGCTCTCTCCTCACCAGCCCTCCGCCTCTGAGACATCACTGAAGGCGGGAGGCCAGACCAGAGACCAACCCCAAGGCCTCTTGACCTGGAAGACGGTCCTGGCGGAGGGCGTCGTGAGGGGAAGGAGCAGCTCAGCCATTATCCTTTCAGAGAACGCGGGTTCAGACAACCACCTGGGTCCAGATGGAAAAGGTCAACAAAACCAAAAGCTGTCTTTTTAACAGATAAACAAAACTGACAAACTTCTAGCTGAACTAAGTAAAAAGATAAAGCTCAAGTAAATAAAATCAGAAATGAAAGCAAAGACATCACAAAGGATGCCACAGAAACACAAAGACTGAAGAACTGCTGTGATCAACATTCTACACCAGAAAACTGGACAACGAAACAAACAAACTCCTAGAAACAATCAGGAAAAACCTTTAAAAAAAAAAGATCTGAGCAAACCAGTAACGAGTAACAAGAATTAATGAAAAAAAAAGAAAACCCTCCCTACAAAGAAAGGCCCAGGATTACATGGTTTCACTGGTGAATTTTACCAAACATTTAAAAAAGTATTAATACCAGTCCTCCTTGAACTCTTCCAAAAAATCAAAGAGAAGGGAACACATTCAAATTCATTTTATAAGGCCAGCATCACCGATATGAAAGCCAGACAAGGGTGCCAAAAGAACAAAACCAAAGTGAAACAGCTGCCAACAGCCCTGATGAACACAGATGCGAAAATCCTCAGCAAAATACTAGCAAACTGAATCCAGCAGCACGTCACAGAGATGGTGCACCGAGATCAAGAGGGATTCATCCATGGGATGCAAGGGTGGCTCGACATCCACAGACCAGGCACAGCAAAGCAACACAGCAGCAGAGTGAAGGAGAAAAATGACATAAGCATCTCAACAGAGGCAAGGAAAACATGTGATAAAATTTAACATCTTTTCTTGAGAAATTTTCTTGATAAATCTGTACGCAGGTCAGGAAGCAACAGTTAGAACTGGACATTGAACAACAGACTGGTTCCAAATAGGAAAAGGAGTACGTCAAGGCTGTATATTGTCACCCTGCTCATTTAACTTAGATGCAGAGGACATCATGAAAAACGCGGGACTGGAAGACGCACAAGCTGGAATCAAGATTGCCGGGAGAAATACCAATAACCTCAGATATGCAGATGACACCACCCTTATGGCAGAAAGTGAAGAGGAACTAAAGAGCCTCTTGATGAAAGTGAAAGAGGAGAGTGAAAAAGTTGGCCTAAAGCTCAACATTCAGAAAACGAAGATCATGGCATCCAGTCCCATCACTTCATGGGAAATAGGTGGGGAAACAGTGGAAATAGTGTCAGACTTTATTTTTCTGGGCTCCAAAATCACTGCAGATGGTGACTGCAGCCATGAAATTAAAAGACATGTACTCCTTGGAAGGAAAGTTATGACCAACCTAGATAGCATATTCAAAAGCAGAGACGTTACTTTGCCAACAAAGGTCCATCTAGTCAAGGCTATGGTTTTTCCATTGGTTATGTATGGATGTGAGAGTTGGACTGTGAAGAAGGCTGAGCGTTGAAGAATTGATGCTTTTGAACTGTGGTGTTGGAGAAGACTCTTGAGAGTCCCTTGGACTGCAAGGAGATCCAACCAGTCCATCCTGAAGGAGATCAGCCTTGGGATTTCTTTGGAGGGAATGATGCTAAAGCTGAAACTCCAGTACTTTGGCCACCTCATGCAAAGTGTTGACTCGTTAGAAAAGACTCTCATGCTGGGAGGGATTGGGGCAGGAGGAGAAGGGGACGACAGAGGATGAGATGGCTGGATGGCATCACTGACTCGATGGACGTTGAGTCTCAGTGAACTCCGGGAGTTGGTGATGGACAGGGAGGCCTGGCGTGCTGCGATTCATGGGGTCGCAGAGTCGGACACGACTGAGCAACTGATCTGATCTGAGCTGAATATCTTTTCGCAACAAAATTAATTAGGTACCGAAGGAAAGGTTTTCAGCATAATAAAGCCCACAGCTAATACATTCAACAGTGAAAAGCTGAAGGCTTTTCTTCTGAGATGAGGAACAAGGCAAGGACACCCACTCTCACTGGAAGCCTGAGCCAGAGCAATCAGACGAGAGACAGAAATAAAAGGCATCTAACGGGAACGGAAGCAGCAAACTGTCTCCTTGCAGATGATACGGTCATACATAGAGAAAATCCTACAACTTCACCAGAAAACCGTTAGAACTAATGAACAAATTCAGGAAATACATAGAAATCGATATACAAAAATAAGTTGCAGGCTTCCCTGGTTGTCAAGCAGTAAAGAATGTGCCTGCCAATGCAGAGGACATGGGTTTGATGCCTGGTCCGGAAAGATTCCACGTGCCTCCGGGCAGCTAAGCTGGTGCCGCCACAAGCACTGAAGGCCTCATGCCCTAGAGCCCAGGCTCTGAGATGAGAAGCTACCGCGAAAAGCCCACACAGCAACCGAGGGGAGCCCCTGCCCACCGCAACAAGAGGAAGTCCCACACAGCAACAAAGACCAGCACAGCCCGGACACCAAAAGCTGTTTCTATACGCCGACAATGAACCATCTGACAAAGAAACTAAACAGTTCCATTTACAACAGCATCAGTTCAGTTCAGTTCAGTTGCTCAGTCGGGTCCGAGTCTTTGCGACCCCATGAACCTCAGCACACCAGGCCTCCCTGTCCATCACCAACTCCCGGAGTCCACCCAAACCCACGTCCATCGAGTTGGTGATGCCACGGAACCATCTCATCCTCTGTCGCCCCCTTCTGCTCCTGCCCTCAATCTATCCCAGCATCAGGGTCTTTTCAAATGAGTCAGCTCTTCGCATCAGGTGGCCAAAGGACTGGAGTTTCAGCTTCAACATCAGTCCTTCCAATGAAAACCCAGGACTGATTCCTTTAGGATGGACTGGTTGGATCCCCTTGCAGTCCAAGGGACTCTCAAGAGTCTTCTCCAACACCACAGTTCAAAAGCATCAATTCTTTGGTGCTCAGCTTTCTTCACAATCCAATTCTCACATCCATACATGACCAATGGAAAAACCACAGCCTTGACTAGACGGACCTTTGTTGGCAAAGTAATGTCTCTGCTTTTGAATATGCTATCTAGGTTGGTCATAATTTTCCTTCCAAGGAGTACGTGTCTTTTAATTTCATGGCTGCAATCACCATCTGCAGTGATTTTGGAGCCCAGAAAAATAAAGTCTGACACTGTTTCCACTGTTTCCCCATCTATTTGCCATGAAGTGATGGGACCAGATGCCATGATCTTCGTTTACTGAATGTTGAGCTTTAAGCCAACTTTTTCACTCTCCTCTTTCATTTTCATCAAGAGGCTTTTGAGTTCCTCTTCACTTTCTGCCATAAGGGTGGTGTCATCTGCATATCTGAGGTTATTGATATTTCTCCCGGCAATCTTGATTCCAGCTTGTGCTTCTTCCAGCCCAGCATTTTTCATGATGTACTCTGCATATAAGTTAAATAAGCAGGGTGACGATATTCAGCCTGACTTACTCCTTTTCCTATTTGGAACCAGTCTGTCGCTCCATATCCAGTTCTAACTGTTGCCTCCTGACCTGCATACAGGTTTCTCAAGAGGAAGGTCAGGTGGTCTGGTATTCCCATCTCTTTCACAGTTTTCCAGAGTTTATTGTGATCCACACAGTCAAAGGCTTTGGCATAGTCAATAAAGCAGAAATAGATGTTTTTCTGGAACTCTCTTGCTTTTTCAATGACCTAGAGGATGTTGGCAATTTGATCTCTGGTTCCTCTGCCTTTTCTAAAACCAACTTAAACATCTGGCAGTTCACTGTTCACGTATTGCTGAAGCCTGGCTTGGAGGATTTTAAGCATTACTTTACTAGCGTGTGCTGCTGCTGCTGCTGCTAAGTCGCTTCAGTCATGTCCGACTCTGTGCGACCCCATAGACAGCCTCCTACCAGGCCCTATGTCCCTGGGATTCTCCAGGCAAGAACACTGGAGTGGGTTGCCATTTCCTTCTCGTGTGAGATGAGTGCAATTGTGTGGTACTTTGAGCATTCTTTGGCATTGCCTTTCTTTGGGATCGGAATGAAAACTGACCTTTTCCAGGCCTGTGGCCACTGCTGAGTTTTCCAAATTTGCTGGCGTATTGAGTGCAGCACTTTCACTGCATCATCTTCCAGGATGTGAAATAGCTCAACTGGAATTCCATCACCTCCACTAGCTTTGTTTGTAGTGATGTTTTCTAAGGCCCACTTGACTTGACATTCCAAGATGTCTGGCTCTAGGTGAGTGATCACACCTTCATGATTATCTGGGTCTTGAAGATCTTTTTTGTACAGTTCTTCTGTGTATTCTTGCCACCTCTTCTTAATATCTTCTGCTTCTGTTAGGTCCCTACCATTTCTGTCCTTTATCGAGCCCATCTTTGCATGAAATGTTCCCTTGGTATCTCTAAGTTTCTTGAAGAGATCTCTAGTCTTTCCCATTCTGTTGTTTTCCTCTATTTCTTTGCATTGATTGCTGAGGAAGGCTTTCTTTTCTCTCCTTGCTATTCTTTGGAACTCTGCATTCAAATGGGTATATCTTTCCTTTTCCCTTTTGCTTTTCGCTTCCCTTCTTTTCACAGCTATTTGTAAGGCCTCCTCAGACAGCCATTTTGCTTTTTTGCATTTCTTTTTCTTGGGAATGGTCTTGATTCCTGTCTCCCGTACAATGTCACGAACCTCCGTCCATAGTTCATCAGGCACCCTGTCTATCAGATCTAGTTCCGTACATCGATTTCTCGCTTCCACTGTATAGTCATAAGGGATTTCATTTAGGTCATACCTGAATGGTCTAGTGGTTTTCCCCACTTTCTTCTATTTCAGTCTGATTTTGCCAATAAGGAGTTCATGATCTGAGCCACAGTCAGCTCCTGGTCTTGTTTTTGCTGACTGTATAGAGCTTCTCCATCTTTGGCTGCAAAGAATATAATCAGTCTGATTTCGGTGTTGACAATATGGTGATGTCCATGTGTAGAGTCTTCTCTTCTGTTGTAGGAGGAGGATGTTTGCTATGACCAGTGCGTTCTCTTGGCAGAACTCTATTAGCCTTTGCCCTGCTTCATTCTGTACTCCAAGGCCAAATTTGCCTGTTACTCCGGGTGTTTCTTGACTTCCTACTTTTGCATTCCAGTCCCCTATAATGAAAAGGACATCTTTTTTGGGTGTTAGTTCTAAAAGGTCTTGTAGGTCTTCATAGAACCGTTCAGCTTCTTCAGCATTATTGGTCGGGGCATAGACTTGGATTTCCATGATATTGAATGGTTTGCCTCAGAAATGAACAGAGATCATTCTGTTGTTTTTGAGATTGCATCCAAGTACTGCATTTCAGACTCGTTTGTTGACCATGATGGATACTCCATTTCTTCTAAGGGATTCCTGCCCACAGTAGTAGATATAATGGTCATCTGAGTTAAATTCCAGTGGTCATGTATGGATGTGCAAGTTGGACTGTGAAGAAAGATGAGCACTGAAGAATTAATGCTTTTGAACTGTGGTGTTGGAGAAGACTCTTGAGAGTCCCTTGGACTGCAAGGGGATCCAACCAGTCCATCCTAAAGGAGATGAGTCCTTGGTGTTCACTGGAAGAACTGATGCTGAGGCTGAAACTCCAATACTTTGGCCACCTGATGTGAAGAGTTGACTCATTGGAAAAGACCCTGATGCTGGGAGGGATTGGGGGCATGAGGTGAAGGGAACGACAGAGGATGATATGGCTGGATGGCATCACCAACTCGATGCACATGAGTCTGGGTGAACTCTGGGAGTTGGTGATGGACAGGGAGGCCTGGCATGATGTAATTCATG
Source organism: Bubalus bubalis (assembly GCF_019923935.1). NCBI lineage: Eukaryota > Metazoa > Chordata > Mammalia > Artiodactyla > Bovidae > Bubalus > Bubalus bubalis. Next base: position 1,160,014 of record NC_059180.1, read on the forward strand.
GGGTCGCAAAGAGTCAGACGTGACTGAGCAACTGAACTGAACTGAGTTAAATTCACCCATTCCAGTCCATCTTAGTTTGCTGATTCCTAGAATGTCCATGTTCACTCTTGTCATCTCCTGTTTGACCACTTCCAATTTGCCTTGATTCATGGACCTGACATTCCAGGTTCCTATGCAATATTGATCTTTACAGCATCAAACCTCGCTTCTATCACCAATCACATCCACAGCTGGGTATTGTTTTTGCTTTGGCTCCATCCCTTCTTTCTTTCTGGAGTTATTTCTCCACTGATCTCCAGTAGCATATTGGGCACCTACCGACCTGGGGAGTTCATGTTTCAGTGTCATATCTTTTTGCCTTTTCATACTGTTCATGGGGTTCTCAAGGCAAGAACGCTGAAGTGGTTTGCCATTCCCTTCTCCAGTGGACCACATTTTGTCAGACCTCTCCACCATGACCCACCCGTCTGGGGTGGCCCCTATGGTGTGACTTAGTTTCACTGAGTTAGACAAGGCTGTGGTCCGTGTGATCAGATTGGCTGGTTTTCTGTGATTGTGGTTTCAGACTGTCTGCCCTCTGAGGCCTCTCTCAGCGCCTACCATGTTGCTTGGGTTTCTCTTACCTTGGACGTGGGGTATGTCCTCACGGCTGCTCCAGCAAAGCGCAGCCGCTGCTCCTGACCTTGGACGTGGGGTAGCTCCTCCCGGCCTGTATTCTATGGTAGGTCCATTTTAAATACAGCAGTGTGTACATGTCCATCCCAAACTCTCTGGGAAGGGCTTTCGTATAGATGACAGCTGACGTGCTGGCCACGAGGACCACCTCGCTGGGGGGTGCAGGGCCTGCACAGGCAGCAGAGCAGAGGACCACCTCGCTGGGGAAGTGCAGGGCCGGCACAGGCAGCAGAGCAGAGGACCACCTCGCTGGGGAAGTGCAGGGCCGGCACAGGCAGCAGAGCAGAGGACCACCTCGCTGGGGAAGTGCAGGGCCGGCACAGGCAGCAGAGCAGAGGACCACCTCGCTGGGGGGTGCAGGGCCGGCACAGGCAGCAGAGCAGAGGACCACCTCGCTGGGGGTGCAGGGCCGGCACAGGCAGCAGAGCAGAGGACCACCTCGCTGGGGGTGCAGGGCCTGCACAGGCAGCAGAGCAGAGGACCAGCTCGCTGGGGGTGCAGGGCCTGCACAGGCAGCAGAGCAGAGGACCACCTCGCTGGGGGTGCAGGGCCTGCACAGGCAGCAGAGCAGAGGACCACCTCGCTGGGGGTGCAGGGCCGGCACAGGCAGCAGAGCAGAGGACCAGCTCGCTGGGGGTGCAGGGCCTGCACAGGCAGCAGAGCAGAGGACCACCTCGCTGGGGGTGCAGGGCCGGCACAGGCAGCAGAGCAGAGGACCAGCTCGCTGGGGGTGCAGGGCCGGCACAGGCAGCAGAGCAGAGGACCACCTCGCTGGGGGTGCAGGGCCGGCACAGGCAGCAGAGCAGAGGACCACCTCGCTGGGGGTGCAGGGCCTGCACAGGCAGCAGGGCAGCTGTCAGAACCACAGCGTCAAGCAGCCATGAAGCAGGACTCCCTTGCTGGTTCAGCGGGAAAGAGTCCACTTGCCAATGCAGGAGACAAGAGTCAGATCTCTGGTCTGGGAAGATCCAGTACGCCCATGCACCACGGCTACTAAGCCTGTACTCCAGAGTCCAGGAACTGCAGCTACGAGGCCCACGTACCATGCCTCCTGAAGCCCTCTCACCCTGGAGAGCCTGTGCTCCGCAACAGGAGAAGCCACGGCGATGCGACGCCCGCGCACCACAACCAGAGAAAAAGCCCGAGCAGCGGCCAAGACCCAGCAAAGCCAAAAACTAATGAATAAAAATAATAAATTTAACCAAGGAGATAAAGGAACTATATACTGGAAAATATAAGACTCCGATGGAAACTGAATACGATGTAAAGAAAGGGAAAGACATTCTGTGTTCCTGGATTGGAAGAACACTGCCAAACTGTGCATGCTTTCCAACGCGAGCTACGGACTCAAAGCAGACTCGACCAAGAGTCCACGGACTTGTGTGACGAAAACAGAAAAGCCAGACTATGAAGCTTCTGCACAGCAGGGACAGAAGGAGGGGCGGCCTACAGAATGGGAGAGAGTGCGCGTAAACGGTTTACCAAGTAAGGAGCTGCTATCCGACATACATAAGGAACTCATAAAACTGAATATATATATATATATAAAAAATACCAATTTAAAAATGGTGAGAGGATCTGAACAGACGTTCCTCCAAAGAAGAATAAAAACGGCCAAGAGAAAAGATGCTCTGCGTCACTGGCCGTCAGGGAGATGCAAAGCAGAAGCAGTGAGGGGTCCCCTCGCGCCGGTTAGGAGGGGTGTTGCCAAAACACAGCAGCAGTGAGTGTGCAAGAATGTGTCCTGTACTGCCGTGGGGGGCGGGGCGGGTGCAAACGGCACGGGGGTCCTCAGGAAGCCAAAAGCAGCACGGGGCCGCCGCCCATCACCCTGGCCTCTGCCATCGGGTCCCTGCAGCCAGGGAGGCAGCCCGGGCGCGCGTGTGGTCTCCTCCCCGAGCACCTCCTTCCTCCCCGTCGTTTCTCTTCAGCTCTTGCCATCCTGGAATTCTGTCTCAAGACTGTCCAGTTTGTTTCAGCTGCGCCTTTTACAGGAGTCAGCTCAAGCTCCTTACGTAAGGGGAGCACCAAACACGTACTTTCACAAGTAAGAGAAAGCCTGGACCTGGTACAACCTAGGGTTCAAAAGCTGCTGTTCCTCCTAGCACCAAGCCCCCAGGCCGGGAGGTGATAACAGAAACACGGACGTAAGCCCTGGCCTAAGTCACGGGAGGAGCAGAGCCATGTCCACCTTTTCCTAAGCTGGAGCCAGGAATTAACTGCTGGGATTTTTCCACAGACCTCCATGCAGCCCACAGCACCGTAATCTGCTTAATTAAATAAATTGGAAACACAACTCAGGCTAATATTTCGAATCAAGGTGGCGTGAGCTGCATGTTTATAGCTCTGTTGACAGAAGAGGACTCACGACATATGCCACCAACTTCTGCAGCCACTTTATTAAACAGAATAAACAGAAGCCGTGCAAGACAGCAGCAGACATGGGCTACTGGGATTCTCCCAATCTCAACACTTCCGGCATGTCGCACTGAGATGTTTTTGCCAGAATCAAAACACGTTTCCCATTAGAACTGGCTGATTAAGCTAAATGGGTGAAGTGGGATGGCTCTGTACGAAGTGGATGTGTTTTCAAATTTCCTGTGCTCACATCCATGCTTCCCACTCCTCCCCAGCGAGTGAAAGCCAGGGGAGTGCCCCGTCCCCCACACCTGTGGGTGGGTGCCTGGACGGGCCCCGTGGAGCAGGCGTGGCGGCTCTCACATTGGCAGCAGGGTCCTCGGGGTCCCAGAACAGAGGTGCTAAGACAGACGGCCGACAACTGCAGCCAGCGTCCAATCCAGCCCCCTCCCGGCTCTGTCAATAAAGTTTCATTAACACAGAGCCTCACCCACCATCTACCGAGGGCCCCCGAGCTGAGCATCAAGACCACATGGTCACACAGCCCACAGGCCTTCCTGTGGGTCCTTCATGGACACAGCCTGCTGAGAAGAAAGAGGAGCTTGGGGGTGAGCAGTGGGCCAGAGAAAGGCCAAGGAGAAGCAGAGGGCAGAGGAAGGTGAGAGAGGACAGGGAGGGGCAAAGGCAGAAGGAGACGGAGCCAAGATGGAACAGAAAGAAGCAAAGGAGGAGAGGGGAGACGCCGGAAGAGAAGAGGGAGGAGGAGAGGGCAGGGAGAGGGAGCCCCACCTGCCCGCAGGCCTGCCAGACTCCAGGCACCCCCCGCCCCAGACCAGCTCTCGCTCCGTGCACACCATGAGGCCTGGTGCGCTGTGGGACTGTGCTCTCTGCAGGCACCACTGCTCTCTGCAGTTCCTGAGACAGCGGGCAGGACGGGGCTCCTCCCCACCAGCACCCCAACAGTGCGCACAGCTCAGCGCTGAGTGACGGAGGGCTTGCCCGGAGGCTGCAAACAGCCACTAACCAACAGGCTCTGTAAAGTTAAGTCACTCTCTACCGTCTGTCCGCATGTGATGCTCAACTAATAAACGTCTGGCAGCAGCTTGAAGCAGCTTCTACAGTCTCCAAGTGGGGGCAGCTTTCGAGCTTCAGAGACATGAGATGTTACTGTTACTAAAACAAGAACAGGACAGCCGACAGGAGGACCCCAGCCCAGCCTGCAGTCCCGGGCTGTGTGGGGCCGCTGGGCTGGGGGTGGGGGGGGGGGGTGGGGGGGGGAGGGGGGAGCGGTCAGTCAGACACCGCGGGGCCTCCCCCTTCCGAGGGGCTGCGGGAGCGGACACGCAGGTGACAGCTCAGGCCTGTCCTGCCGGGGGCCTGGCGCCCAGGGGCTCCTACCTGGTGGGCTCCGGGGCCCATAGAGGTGGTGCCGGCACAGAGGTCAGCGGACGGCCGGGGCAGTGGGGGGGAAGCAGGGAGGAGGAGCCTCTGAGATACGGGGGAAGAGCCAAGCAGGAGGAGCGCCCAGGTTGAGCAGAAGCCTGTCCTGTCCTGCTTGCTGCCCAGGCACCGCCCAGGCCCAGCCCCGCCCCTGCCCAGGCCCCACCCAGGCCCCTCGGCACAGCCCCCGTCCAGCCCCAGTCCCGCCAACCCGGAACAGGGCGCCGGCTCCGTCTGCTGCTGCCTGGTGGCGCCGGGGGCAAACGACTCTCGGCAGGGCGGGCCAAGTCCTGACTCCCACCACGGAGGCAGCCTCCCCCCACCTGCCCGGGATGCCACGCGGCAGCCCCTCTGAGCCTGATCCTCTCCAGGGACAGCAGCTCAAGCCCAGGCGGCGCTCTTGTGGGGACTCGGGGGCTCTGTGCCCTGCAGGGTCTGCAGCACAGGACACACGGAAGGTGAGTCCGCCCCCACCGACAGCCTTGCTGGGCGGCCGCGGACTGGCCGGGACTGGCAGAGCCCGTGTCCAGAACACGTGGCGGGTCCCGGGAGCGCCAAGCCTCATAGGTGGGGACGTCGCGGCCCTGGGGTCAGCGTGGCCTGGGCAGAGGGCAGGAGGCCGTCCACACCTGCGTCCGGAGAGCACAGGGTTGGGCTGGGAGCCTGACGTGGACAGGGGTGGGGTGCTGCCGTGGCCGGGAGGCCGGTCCCCTGCCCCTCGTCTGCCCGGGGCCGCCCGCCCATGCCTGGACTGGCTGGCTGGGCTCCCGCGGTGACAACGACGGGGAATCGGGCACTGACGCGGGTGCACTGTGACACCCGCCACCCCCTGAGCTCCCGGAGGGCCGCGCCAGAGGGGGAGGCGGAGGGGCCGCCTGCGGCCCTGCTGACCACAGGAAGGGCGGGGGCAGGGCCTTCTCTGCCCAAAGCTGGCAGCCTCAGGGGCCCCGGGAGAGTCGGGGCTCACAGGGGAAGGGGCAGAGAGGTGGCCGGGTGTCCCCGGGCCTGGGGCTGAGGACAAGGTGAGGCGGTGACCACGCTGCCAACGTGCTCTGAGGGCAGGGACAGCCCCCAGCACCGACACGGGGAGCCGGACAGACAGCCATGAGGTGCAGCACTGCCAGCCCCGCGGCGACCTGACTGAGTGTGCGTGGAGCACAGCGGGGCTCGGGGTACAGCGAGCCGGGGACTCGGGTGCTGTCCCCCGTGTGTGGCTCTTGGTCAGCATCGCGGGGGCGTGGCTGGGGACTCGGGTGCAGCCCCCCGTGTGTGGCTCTTGGTCAGCATCTCGGGTGTGGCCCCCGTGCGTGGCTCTTGGTCAGCGTCTGGGGTGCAGGCCCCGCCCCCAGCACTCACCTCCACCTCCGAGCTGTGCGCCTGCACCTTCTGCATCATGTCCTCGGCCTCGCGCATGCGGCGGGTCAGCTGGGGCGAGTGCTCAGCCGGGGTCAGCTCGCTGTCATACGAGCCCAGGATGGCCCGCATGCCGTCGCGCTCCTGTGGGCGAGAGGGTGGAGGTCAGGCCGGGGGCGAGACAGAGCAGCGCGGGGGTCACAGGGTCAAGTCCGGGAGCAGGCTGCCAGGCTCCTCGAAGACCGCGAGCTGAACCGAGCCCGGCAGAGGACAGAGGCCGGGCCGGGCCCTGGCCGCTCTGAACCCCAGCGGAGCTCGGCCTGCGATGGCGGGTCCACCTGCCGTCCTCAGGTGGGGCACACGCCGACCACCCGGCCTCGGGCGGCACCGTCGGGGCTGTAGCGTCAGAGACTCACAGGAGAGGGGTGGAGGGCGCCCCTTCCCCCGGAGCTTGTGGGACGCAAGAGGCCACAGTTCAAGGCAGCAACGTGCCCCAGCCACGCCTGGCAGCCCTCCCCGTGTCTGGGACAAAAGACAGAGCCTGGTAAAGACGCAGCTCAGGTCTCATGGGAGACGCTGATCACACGGCCCCGAGACCACCCCTAAAAGCCAACAGGAGTCACGTCACCACTCAGTGACAGGAAGGCCGACAGCCCGAGCCAGGAGGCCAGGGCCTGGGGCAGACGGGCACTGCACCCAAGCCGGACGGGAGGGCCTTCCCGAGACGCTGGTGGCCGGGGTCCTGGGGAGTCCTGGAGACCGCGGGGCACCCCGCGTCCACGAGTGGAGCCACTCTGGCTCCAGGAAAGGAGGTCTCCGCCCCGCTGAGGGTCTGACGCTGGGGTGAGTGTGGAGGGGGGACCTCTTCCTGAGCAGGAGCTGGGCGTGGGCGCCTGCCCTCCTCCCGCCCCATGCCCCCAGCTGTTGCCAACGAGGCCCACATGGGCGACATAAGTAAAGAGAATCAGCTCCCTGCACGCAGCAGGCTCAGGGGGCACCGCTGCACAACGCTCCCGCCTGCTGTGAAAGGTCCTGAGAGCTCCAGCAGGTCTGGGTGGGGCCCGAGAGCCCGTGTTTCTGGCGGGTGAAGCCGCAGTGTGCCAGCCGCGCTGGGGAGCAGGACGCACAGCCGGGCGGACTCCGCCTGAGCCAGCAGAACCTGGGAGGATGTGCCCGTGAGACCACGTCCAAGTCCCAGCTCTGCTCCTCGGCCCCAAGCCTCCGTCCTCAACAGCGGCTCTCATGGGCTGCCCAGGACGACCAACGCTGTCCTGGACCAAGTGCCCAGCCGCGGCCCTGGGGCCCGCGAGGCTCACAGAGACAGCAGCGATCCCGTCCACACGGGCAGACAGACCCGTGTTCACGGGTGCGGCGTCCCTGCGGCTGTGCTGGGTGCAGCTGCTGGGGAGGGTCAGGCAACCTTGCTCCACACCCTGCTGGTGCCCCCACAGCCCCCATGCCCGCCAGGGCAGTGACCAGGCGAGCTGCAGGGCCAGCCCACACTGGCCCCGGCCCCGAGGCACGTTCTCAGACCTGGAACAGACTGGGGGGCAAGGCCACAGGCGCTCTGCCCACGTCGTCTTAACTGGTGCTTCCATGAGTGGAGGCCCGCCTGCCCAGGACAGACGCGCCCCACTGCTCCTGCACCCTGAACACCACGCAGCCCCCCGGCCGGCCTGGGCCGCTCCTCAGGTGACGCTGGAGAAGGTGGGCGCTCACCTCCACACTGCCTTCCTCGGGGGCCCATGGGTCCTCGCCCGCTGAGCTCAGCGGTCTCGGGAGCCTCCGGCTGGGCCATCACCCCGCCACAGACTTCATCATTAGGTGATGACAAAAAATTCAATAAGTGAGAAATTAAAGTTACAAATCCAACTGGAACCGGTCACACACCCGTGGAAAATTTGTTTCCAACAGGACGGTTTATCGAGCGTCATAATTTTATTGAAATCCTATATCTTCCCATCGACTTTTATGGTTCCGAGCTGGTTACAGAGTCATCATCACGGAGCGGTGGGGCACGTGGGGGCCAGGGCCGGGAGGGCTTTCCTTTCATAAACAAGCGGTAATTGTCGCCTTTATTGACCAGTAAATCTCCACAACGCCGCCTCTCACCACGGTTCTCTTCTGTTATGTCTCCAGGCTATCAAAGAAGAAGACTCAAAATTGAAAGTTTGCTGTTTGTACCTTTTACAGAAACTGTTTTGTCATTAGTCACGAAATCAGGAGAACTGTGCTGGCTTGATCCGATAATGACTTTTTAACGACAGAGTCCACGTGCGATGAAGCGCTCTGGTTTCCACTTGAACGAGTGCGGCCATTCACTCCTGAACACACAGGTCAGCACAGGGGCCAGGCGGACCCTCCGGGTGCACACGAGACTGGCCCCTGCGGGGCGCCTCTCCCTGGAGACCCACAATCCTGGGTGTCCTCGCCACCCTGCTAGTCACGTGATCAGCGCGGCCCAATCTCGTGGGAGAGACGAGCTGAGGGTGCAGGGGAGGGGCAGGGATGGACAAGGCCCCCACGTCCCAGGCCAGGCCTGCTGCACCCACAGGGGCTGGGAGAGCGGAGGCCACGTCCAGCCGCAAAGGCAGGGGCCGCGACCCTGCTCCGCTCTCAGCCTCAGAGCTCCAGGCTGAGAGGGAACAGCTGGTCCTGATGGCCCCACACTCCTAACAGACGCGGTGGTTGGCGTAACACGGCCTCATGTTACCTCGGGTCTCAAAGACCAGACAACTTGCTGGGGGGTAAGCAGGCCTGGCTGGGCGGGACAGAGGGAGAAGGCCCTGGGCGAACAGGCAGAGGGTCTGCACACATCCTGTGGACCGCACCGTGTGCGCGCTGCTCTGCGGCTGCCACTCCTGCGTCCATCGGGGTCCACACCCACGGAGACCCGGGGACAAGGTTGAGGCAACTCCACGTAGGCCGCTCAGAAGCCAGCCTTGCAGCCCTGGACCGGCCGTGGAGGACGCCAGGGCACACGGCTCAGACGGCAAAGGGAGGCGAGGCCAGCCGACAGCGTCCGAGGACAGCGCACTTCTGAACAGAGGCGATGAGCGTCAACAGCGAGGGACCGCCACGGGGCGCTGCCCACCAAGTCTGCACCCAGCAAGAAGGTCCTCCAAAAGTAAGTTTAATAAAAACATTTCCAAACCAAGAAAAACTCAGACAATTCCTCAGCACACAGCCGCACCGAGGGGAAACGCTAAAGGATCCCCTTCCGGCAGAAGGAGAGGGGCCCCTCGGACGCATGGAGATGCTGGTGGTAACAGGTACGTATAAACTCAGCCACAGTGGAAACTGCTAAGTATTTTGAACTAAATAGGAAAAATACAATATATCAATGCTGAACTCTGCAGCTAAATTTACATCCTTAAATGAATGTATTAGAAGAGAAAGATAAAACCAATCAACTACACATACGACTGAGAAAGTCTGAACAAGAAAAACAAACCAAAGTGACAGTAAATATAAAAATAGAAATTAATGAAATAGAATACACAGAGCACAGAGTCAGTAATACCAAAAGCTGGTTCATCCAAATGATTAATAAAATTGATGAACCTTGATGAGATACTCCAAGAGAGATTAAATAACCAAATAATGAGGCAGAAAAGGAAGACGTAACTACAGACCACAGAAATATTTTAAAATCTAACAAGATACACTGAACTTCACACAAATTTAAAATTTTAGATAGACAATCCTTCTTTTGTGTTTTTTTTTTCCTAAAGGCTTATCACCACTGAATCAAGAATAAAAAGAAAATCTGAATACTTCCAAAGCTATTAAAAGAAATCAAAGCCCCAGTACAGAATTTTCCCAACAAAAACTCCAGGTCTGGATGCCTTTCTTGGTGAACTCCACCAAACTTTAAAGAAAGAAATATCACCAATCTCACACAAACTCTTACAAAGAAGGGAAAGAACCTTCTAACGCATTTTATAAAGCCAGAAAAACCATGACACCAAAACCTGCTAAGGAAACTTTGTAAGAAATAAAAACTGTCAAGATCTCTCCTAAACACAGAAGCAAAATCCCTGAACTGCTTATTAGCAAACCAAATAAAGCATTACTTGCACAGGACAGTCCACAGACAAGTTTGTTTAATTCCTGGAATGCAGTTTGGCTTTAACATTTGAAAACCAATTAATTAAATTCTCCAGATTAACAGAATAAAGAAAAAAACCATGATTGGCTCAATATATGCAGTAAAAGCATCTGATTAAAATTCAACAGCTATTCAGGATTAAAACATTAGGATGGAGAAGCCCCCTCAGAGATGAGGAGGAAAGGGGACCCTCTGTGGGCTGACAGATTCCCACACTAAGTCCGCGGCTGTGATGGGGGCGGGCGGGGGAAGGGACTGAAATAGAAGCAGAGTTACTGAGGTTCCCGCTCCAACCAGCACCGGGCATCCTGAGCAGCGGAGTGAGGCGTGAAGATCGGGAGGAAAGGAAAAGCTACTAACAGTCCTGACACATCGCGAAGGTGGAAAACCCAAGAAAATTTACTATAAATGATTAAAACGAGGGAGCTCAGTCACGCTGCCGGATCAAAGTGAACACCCAATGTTCAGTTACATTTCTACATGCCGGCAAAAAGGGTTCCAAGAGGAAATCCTGGAAAAGATGCCATTTATAACATCTTCGTTAAAAAAAAAAAAAAAATACGAGATGAGATGTCTACCCAGAAAACTCTGCAAATGTTACTGAGAGAAATTAATGACCCAAAAACGTGGAGACAAATAAACAGGTTCATGGATCAGAAGATTTAACGCTATAAAGATGTTACTTAATTGCTGTACCCCCAGTAAAACCTCGGCAGGTTTATCGGTGGAGTCTGACAGGCCGAGATCTAAGCTCGATGTGGAGATGCGGAGGGTGGTAGTCGGCCCGGGCAGTCGGCTGGCGAGGAGGGCGGGCTCCCTACCAGACCGCAGTCCCAGGGATTACAGCGTGGTTCCCGCGCGAGAGACGGGTAGGGACAGCCCCACACAGAGGGGCGATTAGATTCACATAAGGAGCCCGAAAGGCCCATCTTCTCAATAAATGCTGTCGAGTCAACTGAATATTCCTGTGGGCAGAAAACCAAGCTTGCCAAATACGATAAAGCCTTGTGTTGTGAAGTTAGGTGTGAAAGGCAAAGCGTTAAAGAAACACGATGAAAACACACCTCAGTGTCTCGGGGCAGCAAAGCTTCCTTAAACAGAGTACACAAAAAGTGGTAACTGTAAAGGAACTTTCACATTCACAAGAGTATACCTTGTTAAGATTAAGAGCTCTGTTAAGTTAAAGGGAAAACCTAGGAGAAGATATTTGCAAACAAATACTTGATAAAAGGCTAGGATGCAGAATATACAAAGAATTCTTACAAATCAGGAAGAAAAAGGCCAGAAAGAGAAAAAACGGGGAGCAGTGAATCTGGAGCGGGCTTCACCAAAGTGGATCTCCAAATGGCCCATCAGCACAGGAGGGGTGTCCCCGCTCAGCCTGCCCTGGGAAGCACAACATGCTGCAAACACGGGAGGAGCTGGCCCTCCAGGAACGGCAGGGTGTGAGGCAGCGTGGACGACGCGAAGTGTGAGCAAGACTGAAGCCACCGGAATGCCGGTGCCCTGCCGCAGGCTGCAGCCGTCACAGCCCCCCGGCCAGCTGTGGGACCCCAGCTGCACAGGTGAGCACGTGATGGGGCCTCCAGGGATGTGCAGACAGAACTCGTGCATGTGCGTGACCGCGAGACAAGTGAAAAGACGTCATGGCAGCATCAGTCACCATCGCCGAGAAAGCAACCCGAACCCCCGTCAACAGGAGGAGGAAAAGCTCTAGGGTGGCACATTCGTGACACAGAAACGAACCTGAGCAGCAGAAAGCGGCACAAGCGGGCACCCGCTGCACAGCACACTTATACAAAGTTCCAAACCCACGGAAGCCATGCTCCCCGAGCATCATGCGCTGATAGAAAGCTGATAGAAGTATTAAAAATACAAGATCCTGTGAAATTTCAGAAGCAAGGCTCTGGCTGTACAGTCACACTCACACACAGCTTCTCGGAAAAAACCCCAGCCCACGACCAACTCCCCACCCATGCCTGCCGAGCAGGAAGAACTCGCATGGAGGCCAAGGTGTCCCAGGGCCTAAGGCACGGCACGGCAGAGGGCAGGCCGCAGGGGACACAGACTTCCAGCCAGGCTCCCAGGAGTCACGCCGCTCAGTGAAGGAGGGCCAGGAGGGGAAGGCCTGGGTGTCTGGAGTAGGGAGGAAGACACCGGAGACCAGAGGAGGTTCTGTGGGAGCTGTGATTATCATGATGCGAGCGGGGCCGGGAGGAAGCACGGAGCAGAAGCAGACCGCCACCTCCCTGGAACTGAGCCGGGGCCGGCCCACACCCATTGGGCTCTGGGAAAGGGCTGGCACTTCTTGCCCAAGGTCCCCAGGTGTTCCTTCCGAGAAAATCCAACTCCCGGGGCCTGAGGTCATCTGGACGGTGCTAGCCCTGGCATTCCCTGGGGAGCCAAGGATCCAGTCCCGACCCTCCAAGCCGCCGCGGCCAAGAGGGATAGCCCGGAACAGCAGGCAGGTAGATGGCCGTGGGCACCCCCCGCCCCGCCCCTGCAGCAGGGGTCACACCTCAGGACCCACACAGGAGACGCCCCCAGAGACGCGGCTCAACCCAGGCTGGAGGGAAAAAAGGCTCTCATGGCAATGTTTTCAGAGAAGTTGAAACTCAGCAACTCCATTTACCTGGGTGAAAAGGCCGTCTAGTGGATGACGAGTGGATCAGAGGGTAATTTTAACAGAAGGCAGTTCTACTCACTTGCTGGAGCAGCCTGAATAAATGAAACAATGAGTGCTGAATGAAGCGTCCCCACGTGCGTGTCTCGCTGGCCTCTCCCTACCGCCAAGGCTCACGCAGTACACGCGCTGCCTAACACGCTTCTCCAGGACAGGCTGGAGGAGCCGGGCTTCACAAGAGGCAACGGAACCCCTTTAAAAGCGGCAAAAACTATTCATCTGTGCTTGATGGAAATGCTTCCTAAACAAGTAAGACATCGCCCCGGTCACAGCAAATGGAGGACACGCGTTTTTAACCTTCCCTAATGGGCTGGCTCGCTGGAAGGAGCTCTGATGTCCACGACCTCACAGCTGGGCTCCAGGGCAGCTGGAGCAGGCAGACCCTGACCTTGGCGCTCAGCAGCTTCCCGGGCCTCTGCCATCCACGCCCGCTGCTCAACACGGGCCGGAGTGTGTTCCTCCCTGGCTCTCCAGCCCGCCCCCGAGGTGCCTCTCCTTCTTCACTGCTGTGTCCATCAGCCTCATTCCACGACGGTCTCATCGCTCACAGCTCATCAGATGCAGAGCAGGCCCCTGGAGGCAAGGGCTGCCGGACTGGAAAGGCAGCTCCGACGCCCGGGTTCGGCATGCGTGCAGCCTGGCGGCACCTCCAAGTCCACTCACAGGCCCCCCTCTGGGAAGGACTGTGGTCCCGGTTTCACGGTGCCACTGGGCACAGCCACCTGAGGTCTGAGTCACTGTCCGGGGCCCCCCGCCCAAGCCCACACGAGCCGGCGGGTCGCGGGGCAAGGGACGAGCCTCGGTTCATCTGTGAGTCCCGTACTTCTCACCAGCGGCCGTGTTCCTGCAACTTCAACCTCCTGATGAAAAGCTCCACAGCACCTACTGGAGGCGGGAGAGGGCAACCTCCCCGAGCCCCCTGACTCAGATTTCACACTGCTCTCTGACCAAGTCCCTTCATTTATGTCAGCCAGATCACGCCTCCCCGGCACCCAGCCTGACCGGCTCGCAGCCTCCCAGAGCAGGGCCTCAGCACAGGAACCCCTCAAGGGAGGACGGGGCCAGGGCCGCCAGCACCGCCCCGCCGGGTCCCAGCCAGGGAGGGGGCTGTGACCCCCCCAAGCCCACTCAGCACTGCACACCACACAGAGGCCACCCGCCTCGGCTTAGGTGGAACTGACAGGCTGGAGAGTGAGGCCAGGTGAGGCAGGCACAGGCCACCTCGTGGGCCAGGCCAGCTCGGCCACAGGGGGACGGCCCACCTGCTCTACCCGCCGCTTCTTTCCCCGCGGAACAGAGGCCGGGTCAGAGGGCCCAGGGCGCGGCTGCCGACCCCTGCACGATGCCCGGAGCCTTGGGGGCGGGGACGCAGGCGGCTGGGGCTCTCAGCTCGCCTCGCCCCGCGTCCCTCTCCACTGGCCCCCGCACGGCCCACAGTGCAGTGACACTGGGTGACTCCTGCTCAAGGGAGAGCTGGGTGTGAGACACGGCCCGCCTCCAGAACACGCACAGGTGCCAGGCCCCCTCCCAGATGAGGGCCCCGGCTGACTGAGGAGAAGAACCTGCCCGGGTCACTAGCGACAGGGCGGAGCTCAGAGCCCAGGGCTTCAGGAAGCGGGAGGCTGAGCTCAGCAGTGGGGCCGAGGCGGGACGGCGTCCTGGGGGCATCACCGCCCAGCACAGCCCTGGGCTCAGGACCGGCTGCTCTGGGCAGCGACCCCGCTGCTCCAGCGCTCACCACGCTCATGGAACGACCCAAATGACTCATGGTGATTTAAAACGAGAACTTCTCAACATGGAGACCAAGCGCCTGACATGGAGCCCCACCCCAAGTGCTCTGCAGGCCGAGCAGAAGCTGCGAGCTGCCTCCATCCCAGGTTTTGACGCGAGGCAGCCTCATCGAGGGCTCAAGTCCAGGCTTGTGGACGCCCAGGCAAGGTCAGGCTGCCCGACTACTGAAGGGGCTGCACCGGGTCTCAGCTGTGACATGGGACACATGCAGGACAGCAGGTGGGGTCATGGTGGCTCAGACGGTAAAGAGCCCGCCTGCAGTTCAGGAGACCGGGTTTGATCCCTGGGTCAGGGAGATCCCCTGGAGAAGGGAATGGCAATACTCTTGCCTGGAGAATCCCACAAAGGAGCCTGGTGGGCTACAGTCTGTGGGGTCACAGAGTCAGGACACGACTGAGCGATGCTCCCTTTCCCTTTCTTTCATCTGGGATCCTGGTTCCTGGACCAGGCTTGAACCTGGGCCCCTGCACTGAGAGAGCGGTCTTGGCCGCTGGACCCAGGAAACTCCTCTGCCGGCTTTCTAACGGGTGTTTGTTTATACACCGTCTGGCACTGAGAGCACTCCTCTCTCGGGCGCACGGTGTGCAGATATTCTCTCAGTCTGTATCTGTCTTTTCATCTCTTAACAGGATTTTCCAGAGGAGAAGTTTGTAGTCTAACTTACTAAATCTCCCTTCCACAGACTGCATTTTGGTGCCCAGTCTAAGAACTCTTTTCCTATGTTCTACATTTAAGTCTGTGATTAACCTTGAGTTAATTTTTGTACAAAAGGTTCCCGCTTTTGCTTTATGAACGTCTAACTGCTGCAGCACGCTGTATGGAAAAGCTTCTCTTTCTCCCACTGAACTGCTTTTGCAGTTTGCTTGCTTTACCCAAAGCAAGCAGACAAAGGAATTAATAAAGACAAGAGTAGAAATAAGTTAAATGGGAAGTGGGAAATAAGACAGAAAATCAGCTGAGCCAAATGCTGGTTCTTTGAGAAGATCAATAAAATGGATAAAGCTTTAGCTGTAGCTGGATCGACTGACCCAGAAAAAGAGACAAGATTCCAGTTACCACAGCGAGGAATGTGAGGTGAGGCAGCACCACAGACCCTACAGGAGGAACAAGGATGGAAGGGATTCCATCAGCAACCGGACTCGAAAACGTACACAGCCTGTGTGAGATGAACAGACGCCCAGCAGACACACACCTCCAAAACTGACTGCAGAAGAAGTAAAAAGCCTGAAGAGACCCATCATAAGTGAAACGCTGCACCAGTGCCAACACCTCCCTGCAGCCTGGCCTGCTCCGGCCCCTCTGCCGGGACCCTGGGCAGGAGGGTCACGCTCTCCCCGGGGGCCCTGAACTCTCTCTTCCAGGGCTTCCGTATTGCACACGGGCCCGTTTCTGCCGCTCCATCTCCCCGCTGGCTGATCTCTCCCTGTATTCCCTCCTTCCTACCACAGGCTCATCTGTCAGTTTACCTGCAGTTCCTGTGCTCCCAGTTATCACAGAAGACGTCAGGTCTGCCCGGCCGCTGCCTGCCTGGTGCTCTGGCTGGGTGGGGGCAGCGGGCTTGTGCCGTCCCACCCTCTGGCCGATCCGGCAGCTGACCTGAAACGGAGCCCAGCAGCGCCCATCACGAGCTGCTCCGTGAGCCCCGAGGCTGGGCCTCCACCCTTCTCATCTCATACCCAACATGCAGGGTCTGAGTTTACCATTGTGTATGGTGTTAGCAAGTGGTCTAGCTTCCTTCTTTCACATGCAGCCTCCAGTTCTCCCAGCGCCACTTGTGGAAGAGGCTGTCTTTGCCCCATTGTATGTTCTTGCCTCCTCTGTCAAAAAGAAGGTACCCGTACGTGCACGGGTTTATTTCTGGAAGGTACCCGTATGCGCAGGGGTTTACTTCTGGAAGGTACCCGTACATGCACGGGTTTATTTCTGAGCTTTCTATCTTGTTCCATTGGTCTGTATTTCTGTTTTTGAGCCAGTACCATACTGTCTTGATGACTGTAGCTTTGTAGTATAATCCAAAGTCAGGAAGCTTGATTCCTCCAGCTCCATTCCTCCAGCTCCATTTTTCTTTCTAAAGACTGCTTTGGCTATTCGGGGTCTTTTGTGTTTCCATATGAATTGTGAAATTTTTTGTTCTAGCTCTGTGACAAAAGGCGGTGGTGATTTGAGAGGGGCGACGCTGAATCTGTAGATTGTGTTTGGTAGTATAGTCATTTTCACAACACTGATTCTTCCTGCCCAGGAACATGCACTATCTCTCCATCTGTTTATGTCGTCTTTGATTTTTTCATCAGTGTCTTGTAATTTTCTGTGTACAGTTCTTTTGTCCCCTTAGGTCAGTTTATTCGTATTTATGCTTTCTGTTGCAACGGTGAATGGGATTGATTCCTTAATTTCTCTTTCTGATTTTTCATTGTTAGTATATAGAAATGGAAGAGATTTCTGTGTACTGATTTTGTATCATATACAAAGATAAACTCAACATGGATTAAAGACCTAAAAGAAAGACCAGAAACTATAGAACTCTTAGAGGAAAACATAGGCAGAACACTCGATGACATAAATCAAAGCAAGATCCTCTATGACCCACCTCCTAGAGTAATGGAAACAAAAGCAAAACGAAACAAGTGGGACCTGGTTAAACTTAAAAGCTTCTGCACAGCAAAGGAAACGATCAGCAAGGTGAAAAGACAGCCCTTAGAAGGGGAGAAAATAACAGCAAATGAAACAACTGACAAAGGATTAATTTCCAAAATATACAAGCCGCTCATACAACTCAATGCCAGGAAAACAAACAACCCAACCAAAAAGTAGGAAAAAGACCTAAACAGACATTTCTCCAAAGAAGACACACAGATGGCTAACAGACACGTGAAAAGATGCTCAGCATCACTCATTATCAGAGAAATGCAAATAAAAATTATGACATAGCACCTCACACCGGTCAGAATGGCCCTCATCAAAAAGTCTACAAACAATAAATGCTGGAGAGGGTGTGGAGGAAAGGGAATCCTCTTGCACTGTTGGTGGGAATGTAAATTGATTCAGTCACTATGGAAGATAGTATGGAGGTTCCTTAAAAAACTAGGAATAAAACCACCGTATGACCCAGCAATCCCACTCCTAGGTATATACCCTGAGGAAACCAAAACTGAAAGACACATGTGCCCCAATGTTCATTGCAGCACTGTTTACAATAGCTAGAACGTGGAAGCAACCTAGATGTCCATCGACAGATGACTGGATACAGAAGCTGTGATACATACACACGATGGAATATTACTCAGCCATAAAAAGGAAGGCATCTGAGTCAGTTCTGATGAGGTGGATGAACCTAGAGCCTATCATACAGAGTGAAGTGCATCAGAGATAGAAAGATGAATATTGTATTCTAACACATACATACCAAATCTAAAAAAATGGTGAAGAACTTATTTTCAGGGCAGCAATGGAGAAACAGACATAGAGAGCAGACTATGGACTGGGGAGAGGGGAGGAGAGGGTGAGACGTATGGAGAGAGTAACATGGAAACCTACATCACCATACGTAAAATAGATAGCCAGCGGGAATTTGCTGTGTGGCTCAGGAAACTCAAACACGGGCTGTGTCAACCTAGACGGGCGGGATGGGGAGGGAGATGGGAGGGAGGTTCAAAAGGGAGGGGATACATGTACACCTATGGCTGATTCACGTTGAGGTTTGACAGAAAACAAAATTCTGTA
Organism: Bubalus bubalis; assembly: GCF_019923935.1. Taxonomy (NCBI): domain Eukaryota; kingdom Metazoa; phylum Chordata; class Mammalia; order Artiodactyla; family Bovidae; genus Bubalus; species Bubalus bubalis. The sequence continues at coordinate 1,178,145 of NC_059180.1, forward strand.
AAGCAATTATCCTTCAATAAAAAAAGAAAAAAGAAACAGAGAGAAGCGTGTCTTTTCCATCTTCCTGGAAACAGAATCGTCCACACGGTCAACGGCGGCACCTCGGGGTGCCGAGCGCTGCGGCAGACGCCAGCGGGAGCGATTCAGGGGCAGCAGGTGTCTGGCGCGGCTCCTGGCTCGCAGGTGGCAGCCGCAGCTGCAGGATTCGACCGGACGAGGCGGCGCCAGGAGCGCAGAGATCGGATCACAGGGCCCTCTCTGCCCAAGGAATGCAGGCCTCCGCACCTGCAGGATTAGACCCGAAGAGGCGGCGCCAGGAGCGCTGAGATCGGATCACACGGCCCTCTCTGCCCAAGGAATGCAGGCCTCCAACAGAAGGGTATTACCTCTAAGGCGCAGAACACCATCACCAACGTGGCCCCCGGGGTGGGGGAGGACGAGGGAGACAACGGCCCAGGGGCCCACTCTCCCTGCCCCCTGCCACCAAAGCTCCCCACAGGCATCCAGTCTGTGCCAGCAAGACCACCACACCCAGAGGTCAGAGGGCACGCACCCGGGTCAGAGGGGACCCTGGCAACGTGGCTGGCGCTCATCTCTACTGCCAGAGAAAGGGGTGCCCGCCCACACACACCTCCCATCCAGCGCGGGTAAATGGCCTCACACTCGCTCTCGGCACGCCCATTCTCTGCACTCCGCCTTCTCTCCCTCCAGTCGGTGGACTCACCAGCCAGCGGACGCAGCAGCAGCCGACCCTGAGCTGAAAGCCACCACCACCAAGCCAGGCTCCCGGGGGGACAGCGCTGGACTTAACAAACCTTGGTCCCTACTTTCTGCATTCTTTTTATTTATAAAATCACTTACGTAAAGGTATTACCATGCATAATGTATTCAACTATGCAGTGTAAGATGTAGCCTTAATGAAGAAAGCTTGAGTCAGCCACAATGACAGTTCAGAAAATAATTTTTAAGAAAAGACCAAGTCACTGACTTTCAAACGCGTCTGACTCGGCACACCTCTCACAACCCATGGGGACACAACATAAACACATAAACCAGGGCTGGCTCACTCGCAGGATAATGGCCTGGAGCTGACGCCTCTCCTCCCCCAGGCAGGGTCTGCATTAGCATGTAAATAGCTGGCAGATACAAGGGAATGAAAGCAGGAAGAGCTCTTTAATTAACTTTAATCCTCGGAAAATCCAGGCAGCGATCTGCCCTGGCAGCCCTCCTCAGAAGGCCCTCACCACGGCCCGGAGCCCTATCCCCGCAGCCCCGCAAGGAGAGGGTGGTCAGAGAGGCCCATTTGGGGAGGGGACATCTGGGTACTCGGCCCAGAAACGGCCGTGCCACGCCTGTCATGGAGTCTGGAGGTGGTGCCCGGACAGAAGCCTGGGCCGGTGCACGGGGCCCTGCCAGCCGGGGAGGCGGGGGCAGTCACCTGCAGGGCACAGGTCTGAGGGGACACAACCCGCGCACCGCCCACAGGGCAGGGACCACAGCTTGGGCAGCATGCTGAGGAGGCCCCCGCCACCCGTTCACGTTCTCCTGCGGCGCCAGCGGGCTGCAGACCCGGTAAGGCCGTGAGCGGACGCACGAGGCAGCAGCCAGCAGGACCGACCAGGAGCACACAGACATGCTCCGCCTCCAGTGCCCACAGGGCAAGAGGCCTGGGAAAGCCACGGGGCCTGTGCTGGAAGGAGGCGGCTGGGCCACAGACACACCAGGACGGTGCTTTCAAAACCCAAGATAGGCCCAGAAGAGACAGGCATGCACCCCGGGCTACCCCTCACAGAGCTGGGAGGGCAGGGCGGCAGTGCAGACCGCGGGGTGGGGGGTGGGGTGGGGGTCAGGGCCGGGCACCGCGGGGTGTGGGGGGTCAGGGCCAGGCTCCGCGGGGTGTGGGGGGTCAGGGCCAGGCTCCGCGGGTGGAGGTGGGGGGGGGGGGTCAGGCCTCCACCCCGCTGCTCTAGCTCACCAAGGTAGGCACGAAGCTCACTGCTCCAGGGAACTGGGAAGACGCGCGGAAGGGAGGCCTGCAAACACCTCCATCATGTGAAGAGCACGGCCTGCACCCGCCACAAGGAGCAAAGAAAGCCAGGCTGGCGTGGCACGGACGCTGAGCTGTACCTCTCAAGGGGAGCGTCTGCCCTGGACCCACGTCTGGGAGAGTCCAAACTCGAACCCAGGCCTCCAACGGCGCCTGTGCACGTCGGCACCGGCAGAGTGGCCAGCAGCAGCGGTCACAAGGCTACGCGGCTGCCCCTCCACAGTCCCTGCTCCCGGCAGAGCCGTCCAGACACAGAGCTCATCCCCTGGCCTGCACCGGGGAGGGACAGGCCCTGTCTGCTGCAAGGAAGCCCCGAGACACGCCCGCTGCAGATGGGACGAGCAGGCTGGCGACATGGCCGGACGGGGTCCAGCGGATCCCTCCAAGGACCGGCTCCGTCCCAGCAGACGCCTCGCAGAGGCCAGTTCCTGGCAACACGGGGTGGCCCCAGGCCTGTCCCGGGCCTCAGGATCCCAGCGCGGGGAGCACGAGATGGACGCGGAGCAGTGAGTGCTCGTCCTCTGGCGCCCCAACCCACCCCCTGCAGCACAGGGAGGGGCTGGGAGCGGGCAGGGTCCCCTCCAGCCGGGCCTGCTGCTTGCTGCGATTCCCAGGCCCTCGCCCTCAGGCGCCCCTTCACAGGTGGGGACACTGAGCCTCAGCCACGCTGAGGGACACTGGCAAGAGGGTCCCCAACCCCAGAGGCAGCTGCAGCGCTTTTCTCACCACACCCCACCCTCCTGGGTGGGCAGCCTGCTGCCAACGCCTCCTCGAGCCCCTGGGCCCCATTCTCCAGACCCTGTGCAAAGGTGGAAATGACCTCCAGCACAGCACACACCAGAGCTCCGGAAAGGGACCCAAAGACGCGCCCACCCCGGCCACAGCCACAGGAGCCTGTGCAGAGTGCGTAACGCTGTGTTCACACCATGAACACACCGTCCACCACGGTGAGGAGGAACTCTGCAGGAGGAACCCCGCAAGCCTGCTGTGGGCGGCTCTGCTCGGGAAGCGCTTCCTCCCCTCCACGGCATTTCATGGGCGGCAGTTTGGGTCTTGATGGGCGAAATCAACCAAAAGAATACGGACTCCAAACCACGCTCCCTGCATCTGACTGTTTCTCATTTGATGATGGATGGTATTTAATACCTCTGGGCTGAGCACACCCCGGGTCTGTAAACGCAGAGTCCGTCTTACTGCTGTTCAGTACCATCACAATGGCCAGGCTGGCCTCATGTTCCAGGAGGTCTCGTGGGAAAAGCAGCCTAACTGCACTCAACAACCAGCTTTCCAGAATGAAAACATGCAGACTCACACGTGCAGTCACACGCACACGTACATGCCTGCACACACGCATAGACTCACATGTGCACGAACCCACACGCTCAGAGGCCCACCCTCCCAGACACGAGGGGGCTATGACCTAAGGGTGGGGGCGGGGGCTCTGGGCAGAGCCGGACACACCTGCCTGGACACGACCTAGCCCCCTGACTGCAACTCCTCAACCTTCCCCAGCTAAGACTCCTCTTCCACAAAGAAGGAACCTGCAAATTCTAGCTCGTAGAGTTTCCACGACTTTCAAAGATGATTCTTAGACAATAAAAGTTAATGAAAACTAGGCAACAAGATGACTTAGCAGGCACTAAACGCCTGCTCACCCCAGGTCCTGCACCAGGCAAGGACAGGCGTTCCCGGGAAGATAAACACGATGAGGGGACGGATGCCTGCCTCCCAGCCCGGGGGGAGACCCGAAGGCGCGGACTTCTCCAGCACTGACAACGAACCAGCAGGGGCTGGCCTGCGGGGCGCAGACCTCGGGTAAGAAGCCCCCGAGCGCTGTGGGAACCCCACCCACACGCACCCCGCCCTCCCGGGCCGCGTCTGGGCCACGTGCTGCGTTCACCGTGGTCTTTGTCCGTTTCTCAATCACTGGTCCCGAATGGAACGGCGCCACCGTCGTCCCCAGCGTCTTCCCGCCCTCGCACTGCGTCACCAGTGAGGTGTTGGAGTGGTGTGTGTAACTGGCGGCCGGGTAGTTCTGAGGAACCCAAATGTCACGATAGCAGAACCCACCGTCAGCGTCTGCTGAACTCACTGCCACGCTTTTGTGAATGTTGGTTTACAGGTAAAATGTCCTTTAAAAGCACTGGCTCCCATCATCAGTCTCTGGGGCAGGCCCCCGCCTCCGCCTCCTGGAGAGGAAGAGAAGGTTAAAGGTGGGGGTCCTGCTGTGAGAAGCAGAGGGTACCAGAAGGACAGAGCTCAGGTTCCCGCTGTCTTCTGAGCCGCAGTCCCAGGCTCCTCTTTCCCAGAACAGAAGAGCGAGGAGCGAAGCCTCCCCGCCCAGGCGCACAGGGGGCCCCCACTGCAGGCGCAGCTGCTGGGTCTCCAAGCCCCTCAAGAGCGCGGTGAGGAAAAGCAGGCTTCCACGGCAGCAGTCGGGGCCTGCTGCAGAAGGGCTGCCGCAGAGCCCAGCACAGGCCCGATCGGGCGCGGCGGGGCCCCGTCAGGACCGGGCACACCCCCTCCCTGGACATCCTGTGGGACCGCCGCCTCCTGCCCTGCTATAGCTCTCGGCAAGCCGCGCGGCCAGGCCCACGCCGGGGTGAGCCCAGAGAGAGCCGGGCCCGGCACCCTGCCTGACGGGGGCAGCCCAGAGGGGCGAGGAGCCGGGAGCCGACGACAGTGACGGGAGGGCCCAGGCCCAGACAGGACCCCGGGAGCCTCACGGGGGGAAGCGGTACAGGGTCCCTCCGCATTCACAGCCTGGCAGCAGAACCCGGACGGCCCAGAGCGGGCAGGGGCAGGGAAGGAGCCATCAGGCCTCTGCAAGCCGAGGGCGAACGTGCCCGGGCCGGAACGGCTGAGGGCGCTGCGGGCACCTGCAGCGCCTGCGATAATCACCGGCAGCGGCCTGGCGACAAGTCAAACGCCCCCGGCGAGGCACGTGGCTATTTTTAGCAGCAGCCTCGAGAGGCTGCCTGGCAGGGAACCATGTCTTTGAGCATGACCATCAATTTTCACCTGCAGCCAAGTTCCTTTCCTTTCAGGATCAAGGTTATTCAAAGATTTGGATTTCTTCGAAAATGAATTAAAAGGAAAACACGTCTCCACAACAAGGGAGATCTGAAGTGTACACGGGACACTCATGGCCAGGACAGCCGCGTCCTCCCAGGCCTGCAGACCCTCCTGGCCGGGAGGGAGCCCAGGCCGTGTGGCAGGCGGCCCCCCTCGCAGCCAGAGCCCTGCCCTGGAGACGCCCCCCGCTGAGGGCCTGAGCTGGGGGCGCCAGGGAGGCAGAGCGAGGAACACGGCCTTCTGGCCAGTGAGGAAATGGAGACAGAGGCGCCACGCTCGGGGTCATGTTTAAGAAAGTGCCAGAGGCTCAATAAACAGACAGCGGATTTTAACACAGTAGGTTAGAAACACAAGGTCCACACCAAGACCCAGGAACAAACAGCAAGACCAGAGTGACAGGGCCCGTCCAGCACTTGCAAGCTCACCTCTACAGGTCCACCCGTGGGGTACCCCCGCCCTGCGGGATCTCCCAGAGCCGTGAACAGGCAGACAGGCACAGGGACGCGGTGAGTGAGTGTGCGGGGCTCTGCAGAAAACTCAGTGCCGGAAACTGTCTTCAGGACCCTCAAAAGACGGGGGTCCTCGGAGAACCGGAGCCTCGCAGGTGGCACAGAGGCACCGAGGAGCGAAGCCGGGCTGCGGAGCACTCTGGTTCCTGCCTGACAGGCCCCACGGCCCCGCACGCCATGTGAGTGGAGCCACAGGCCAAGCCCCGTGCCCCATGGGGCGCCGAGCTCAGCGAGGGCCCGGCCCAGGGGATGGGAGTGTGGACCGCCGACCCTCTGGCTCCACTGCGTGAGCAGTCCAAGCAGGAGCGGCGATGCCCACGGCCCGGCACCTCCCCCAGCCGGAGCACCCTCCAGCGTGACCACAGGGGCCGGGACCCAGGGGCGCGCAGGACAACTCAGGGAGGGGGAAACCGTGGGAATTCTACTCGGCTAGTTTTCACGTCACTTTATTTTTTAATTTAAAAATGGACGTACTCACACTTGATTGTTGAACGCTGCATCGCTATGGGTCGCACAGGCGCTGTTAGTGTGGACTTGGCGCACAGACTGTGACGGCTGTGCAAGGCTGCGAGCCAGCCAGGGGGGCCGTGGGAGGAGCCCGGGGGGGACAGGCGCCCTCCCGGAGCGCGCGGAGGGGCAGGCTCACACAGTCAGAGGGACGCCGCCCACGGCACTGACACCCTCGAGGCTATAGACACCTGCCCAGCCACGCTCACCTCCCCCGTCTGCCAGGAGCTGCTCTGCTCACTTTCGCTGCTGGGGGAGCAATTCGCACCGGGGCTTTTAAGTCACAGCAGATCTCACTGGACGCACTTAGGCGGTCCCACTCCCTGCACAATGGCAGCCCAGAGGGGAGTGGGGGTGCCTGGGGGTGTGGGGGGCGACAGAGAGCCCCCCTTGCACAGTGAGAAGTGGGAGGAGGCCACGGCCAGCCGCAACGCTGCCCCTCGTCCCCTGGGGCTCCGGTCGAGTGGCCTCCTCGTCTGTCACATGAGGGACTTAATGCTGAGCCGAGATTCTGGGCGCCAGCCAGGTTCCACGTGCCCGCTGTGTGCCTGCTGGGGCACCCAAGGGCAGAGGCCCTGCCCTCTCGGGACGGACAGAGATGGGCACGGGGGCGGCGGGAGGGCATCTTCCCAGCCCCCCGCCCGTGCAGCACTGCCGGCCAGACGGGAGCAGCGGCCGGGACTGCAAGCCCTCCTAGTCCCACAAACAGACGGAAGGCAGGGCCTGTGACCAAAGCCGAGTGTGACCCGAGTCCCACCTAAGGCCATCCTGGCTCAGCCGTGCATCCTCCTCACGGCACGGGTCACAGGCCGGCACTCCCGCAAACTGAGCCGCTCGCCCTTCCCCAGGGAGCAGGCTGGGGGCAGGCCCTGCGCTGGGCTGGGAGCGTCCATGGAGCATCCAGCACGGCTCCGGGTCACACCCACCAGGGCTGCCGCCGGAGGCCAGGCGAGCCCAGGGTGCGGTCCCCTGGGGACCACGCCTGCCACAGAGCCTGCGGCTTCCGGAGCCCAGGGCGCCTGGGTCGGCACGGTGGGGCGGGGAGCCGTGCTCCCTCAGCACAGGGACATGGAGCCGGGCGGCCCACGGCCCGCAGGAGGGGGCTCTCAAAGGGAGGCCACGGAGGCCCCCCGCCCACCCAGAGCACCCCTCTCCCACGCGACCACAAATCTATCTTAATAAACATCTTCAAACTGGAGAGAGATGAAAGGCATTTTGTTTTGATTTCATTATATTTCCTAAAATTGCTTTTCTCTCTGGAGTTTTTTCCTGCCACAACCCAGTCCGGCTGCCCCCTCGGTGGGATAATGCAATAATACCGGCGACAAGATTGGCTTTCTAACAACTCTGCAAATGGCATTTTCCCATAACAAAACAGGCGGACATCTTCCTTAAATGGATATTCTAGAAACGCCAGCCTGGAAAGGGAGCCTGAAAGGACAACATCTTAGCACGTGAAACTAAATTCTGGAGCAGGGAGGGTCCTGCCCAGCCGGGCTGGCTGGCGCTCATGGCCCTCCTCGGGGCTCGTCTGGGGGCCGGGAAGAGGTCCCCAGGGCGACAGCATTCAGGGGGCGGCACTCGGAAGACAGCAGAGGCTGAACCCGAGCCTGAACGTGAAGCAGGCGAGCACCGCTGCACCGCGCCCTTGCTGGGCGGAGAGCGTGACCCTGGTCCTCGGGCAGCCAGGCCCAGGGGGCCTCAGGGGAAGGCCAGCCCCAGGTGCAGACTGTTGTCGGGGAGCAGAGCGGCATTCAGACACCCAGGCAGGACAGCCATACCCCAGTCCCGGGACTCCCCCTAACTGGGGGCAGGGTCATGGGCAGACGGCAGGGGAGGGGGGTCCAGAGGAGCCCTGCCCTGCAGGAGCCACCAACCCAAACCACCACCTCCATCCCGCCAGCATCCCGGCCCCACTCAGACTGCAGTTTCCTGAGGTGGAAGCGGGGAAGGGGCACGGCGCCCCCGATCCAAGCCTCGGTGGGCGGCAAAGAGCACGCCAGAGACACACAAAGAGGTTTCTGCTTCTCAGAAGACGGAGCAGGTTCTCAGCTTCTTAAGTATTTCCTCCTGTGCTCCCCAAACCAAGAATTCCCAGCATTAAAAGAGGAGGCACAGGAGAGAAACCCTTAATAAGATTAGGAAGCTTGTCAAGGCTGAGGACAGGTGTGAGAGGAGCATGGAGACGCGTGATCAGAAGCGGCTGGTGGCCTTTCTGCTCTTTGGCATGAGAAACAGACGTGCTCAGCTCTTCTCCCAGGCGGGAGGCCTCAGCGTGAGCCAAGGGCGGTAGCCACAGGCGGTGCTCAGGCCCGGCCAGTTGGGGCAGCTGCAGGGAAGGTCCCCGCCTGGGGGGGCTGCGGGCAACAGGGCAGCTGCTGCTGAGGGCCCCGCAGACGCCTAGGGGCCCGGGCGGTGCTTATCATGCCTGCTCACACCACACAGCCCCCGAGTCCTCGCTGGCCCCTTACCAGTCACGGGAAAGTGGACGGGGGCCCCTGAACACCACAGCCCAGGCCCCCGCTGGTTCCGCTCGCAGGTGTGATGAAAACAAAACCTGAGATGCTGAAGGTGCCAGCAGCCACAGCCGAGGGACGAAGCGGAGACCAGAGCAGAACCCACCGCTCCTGGCTGCAACGCCGCCTGCCTGCTCCGGGTCTCAGGGTCCTCAACAGTAACACGGAAACACCCTGCCTCCAGGGCTCCCTCGAAAGGGGAGAAGACACGATGTGTGACAGCGGCACGCGGCAGGGCACACGACGCCTGCAGGATGTGCTGGGATCGAACGCACTCACAGCTAAACACTCTCCACGCGGCTCCGGTGCTGACGGTGAAACTCAGGCCCACACGAAAGCCTTCAGAAACGCAAGCGAGACGTCCAGTAAGTGAGGGGTAAACAAGCAGATCCATCCAGATAATGGATTTTACTCAGTGATAAAAAGAAGGGAGCTATCAAGCCAAGAAAGGATACCGAGGCTCCCGGAATGCACACCACTGACAGAGGCCAGTCTGAAAGACGACACTGCGGGACTCCAGCTGCGTGACCTCCGGGGAATCTGCAACAACGGAGACAGCGGAAGTGCTGGGGTCCAGGGGAGGAGGCAGCAGAGAGCGGCGCCCTGCGGCGGGCGCACCTGGCAGCGAGCACCGGCCAGAGCCACGGGCCCGGCAGAGGGCAACCCGGGCGTGGGCTGCGGACCTCAGCTCACGGAGCGCAGAGCTTCCCAGCTGGGCCGCCGGCCGCTCACAGCGCACAGAGCCATCAGGAGGGCCGCCTCGGGCGGCGGAAGACACGGGAACTCTCTTGCCTACCTCACTTTGAAAACCTAAGCCACTCTAAAAGATAAAGTTAACGCCATGTCGATCATCCGCAGTTTATGGCACAGACTCGATGACTGTCGTTACACAGCGTCCTTGGAATGCCAAAATTTCCAGAGGTGGAGACTGGATTAGGGCTGGGGATGGGAGGCCGGGGGCTAAGGTGCAGCCTAAGGAGGCCTTCATGGTGGCGGCGAGTCCTGAGGAGGGCTTCTGCGAGGACAGCAGCATCACACACACTCTCACCTACACACACGTGCTCACTCGCACACACACATGCACACACTCTCACACAGTCACACACTGCGTGAGCATCAGCCCTGGGCCCGCCGCTGCACTGGGGCTGTCTGCGCCGTCACCGCCCGCAGCCCGGGAGCTGGGTGACGCGCGCCTTTCCACCTGCTGTCGCACCTTCCTGGGGTCTCAACCGTGTTCTTTCTAAAGGTCGTAAAACTGGCCCACCCGCAGGCTCCAGCACGTCTCCTCTCCTGGGCACTGCGCCCTGGCTTCTTCGAGCTTTGCCTGCCTGCTCTACCCCAACCCAAGGGAGACCCCAGCGCTGAGCCTGCCCACCCGGCTCACGGCAGCCGCCCCCGAGAACCTGCGTTTCAGCAAAGGGCAGGGTGAGCGAGCCTGGGCTCCTTCAATCCCCTTCCAGCCTTCCCATCTGCTACGCTGTGAGCTTGGAATGTGCAAACGTCGCCTGAAGGTCGGCCTTTACAAATCGAGAGAGGATGTGAGAAAATATTTTGAACAGGAAAATAAAAATAACCCACATCAAAATTCACAGGGTAGGCACCGATGATAAAAGCACTTAGAAAACGACCGCTCGACGGGGACTTCCATAATCCAACAAAGACTGTCTACAAAGACAGACAGCACATGGGGTGGCCTGTGCCGGTGAGCTACCAGGGCTCCCTGAGACTCGATGGAGACCCGGCGCCGGGAGCCCCACGTCCCGCCCTGCTCCCGAGGCTGCAGCGCTGGGCTGGGCGCGAGAACGTGCAGGCGCGAGGACGGTGCAGGGGGGGCGGCTTCCTGGCGGGCTGCTCCCACCTGGGGGCCCGGGGGGCCGCACACGGCAGAGGACCACCCTGAGAGGCAGCATTGCCATACAGGAAACACGTGCCGGGGGAGGGGACCTAACAGGGTGCGAGACCGCCACCCTAGAAACTGGCAAACACCACCGAGAGCGTGAGGAAGACCCAAATAAGGGACGGACAGCCAACGCTCTGGTTGAGAAGATGAAATGATGCTAAGGGGCCGTCTATCCCCAAAATGATGTACAAACTCTTTGTAAATTTGCTGTAATCCCAACCGTTCCCCAGCAGGCTCTGTGTGTGTAAACTGACAAAGTGACTCTGAAATGTATAAGGACAAGCGAAGGACCAGGATGAGCTGGAGACAAGAGCAGCAATCCCTCTGGAGCGTGCTGCCAGGTATCAGAGCACCACCGAGTCGCTGCAGTGAAGACGGCGGCGCTGGCAGAGGACAGGTGGGACCAGCTGCAGAAGCTCAGCTGCCCGTCGGCTGCCACAGGCCGGCAACTCAGGCAACCAGACCGCACGCGGGGGACGAAGGGTGGCTCCAGAAACGGCGCTGGAGTGATGACACTCGCGGCGGGGAAGTCCACCTTGTTGCTTCACCCAGCCCTCTCGCCCGGAGAACCCCACGGGCGCAGGAGCCTGGCGGCCGCAGTCCACAGGAGCATGAAGAGTCGGACACGACTGAGCGACTTCCCTTTCACTTTTCACTTTCATGCATTGGAGAAGGAAATGGCAACCCACTCCAGTGTTCTTGCCCGGAGAACCCCACGGGCGCAGGAGCCTGGCGGGCCGCAGTCCACGGGGGCATGAAGAGTCGGACACGACTGAGCGACTTCCCTTTCACTTTTCACTTTCATGCACTGGAGAAGGAAATGGCAACCCACTCCAGTGTTCTTGCCTGGAGAATCCCAGGGACGGGGGAGCCTGGTGGGCTGCCGTCCATGGGGCCGCAGAGTCAGACACGACTGAAGTGACTTAGCAGCAGCAGCAGCAGCCTGCTTCGCTCACACCCAAAATCAAGACATGCTGCACGTCACATCCACGTGTAAGAGGTTAGAACACTGAAGCAGGGGCCTGTCTCCACGGCTCTGATAGGCAAAGATCAGTCTATCGCCACCCACAAGGCACCAACGTCGAGGTGACGAGATGGAAGCAGGTGGCCCACAGGAAGACGACAACGCCTGCTCGTCACCAGATGCTCCTGCTCACTCGGGAGTCGGCAGGCCCAGGAGAGGGGCCTGCCACACGTCTCCCACCAAAGATCCCCCTCGACTCACCGCAGACACAACCCTCGAAAACCTCGAAACAGGGCAGGCAAGGCAGGAGCAGGCCCTTCACCCATGGGACATCGATGTCCCCACCTCCCTAGGCTGCAGGGTCTCACAAACAAGGTGGTGCCTCTGTCCTCAGCGTGACTCAACCAGAGTGACCGGGCCAGGGCTCTCCAGTCACTGGCGGGGCGTCCACAGAAAAGAGGCCAGCCCTCAGCCTGCCCCCGCCAGGGACACAGCTGTTAGGACCACCTGCCTGGATCGCCTCCGGGAAACTCAGAAAAACCCGGAAATCCCTGCAGTCTCCCTCCTTCTGATCTAACACACACACACACACACACACACACACACACACGCCCAGACTGCACAGTGTACGGAGCCTGGAACGGTGCGCTGGACTCGAGCACAGAGCCGGAGCTGTGCCCTCGCCCACAGGGCTGGGCTGCCTGAAATCGAGAAGGAGTGCAGACTCCTGCCAGCAGGCTACTCTTGAGTCGCGGGCAAGCACCAGCAGGCTCTGGGGACCGCGGGGTCGTGCCCGGCCCCCGCCCAAGCCTGAACCTCTCTCTGCAGAGCCGCTGACTGCTGACCCGTGGCAGCAGCTAGACAAGCCCCCCCCCCCCCCACACGGGCTCTTCTCTAAGCCACCAAGTGAATATGAGGAACAGAAAGAGCTGCATTTACACAAGATAAATAACCTTATACCAACGCCGATACCCAAGCCGAGCCCCTCAGTCGGAAAAGGACCAGGAGGCTAGACAGAGCCCCCTGGGCACAGCATGGACCCCTGGGCGAAGGGGGCGTCCCGTCCTCAGGGACCCCCTAGTGACACGGCTCCCCCAGCCCAGGAAGGGCGCCCACCTTGCTCCCGAGCCTCCTCCAGCACAGCCTCGTCTGCACACGAGGCGAGAGGAGCCCCGGCCTCTCCTGGGGGCCCAGCGCTTCCGGCCTCGCCTTCTGTCGTCATATGTTTCTCAAGCAGCAACGGTGGGGACCCACGAGGTGGACGTCATCACCCCCAGACCACGCCGAGAAAGCCGGCTAGCAGTAACCGCTGTCCTCCTCCAAAGGCCACGCCCCCAGGGAACTGGGGGTGGGGAGAAGGGGGGAGTTTACTTTCATTTTTTAACATTTCATGCAAAAAGTTAGCTTTCACTGCTTAAAGTCTATAAATAGGGTTCTGTAGCCATATTGTGGAGTATTAGGGGCACGCTGGAAATAGCGCATTTCAAATAAGAAAATGGTTTGTGTTCACCCAGATCTGGAAGCCAGTTTTCAATTGCTTAAAATAGTCACGGTATTTCACCAAGGTAATTACACTCTTAGCTATCAGTAACAATTAAACCCTTAGACTGGAGAAGCTTAATAAGGTCTCAAAATAAAATCGCGCCCTCCAAGCACTGTACTCCGAAATGTCAAGCATGGAAGCAGGCCCCTCGACGGCTCGCGGGAGCGGGCGCCCCCTTGGAGGGCTTGGCCCAGTGCCCAGTGGAGGGCGGGACAGTGCACTCCCACACCCGCCCAGGGCTGGGCTGGGGGCCCCCAGAGGGTGGGGGCGCCTCCCCAAGAAGGACAGAGAAACATGAGCAACCCACACCTTAAGGCCAGACAGCTGCCACGCCGGAGGTGCCCCGAGGAGGAAGCTCGCAGACCACAAGGGAGCCGTGTGTGAACCCACGGGGCCACGCAGGCGGGGGCGACGCACCCGGCACCGAGCCGGAGGCAGCAGGCTGGCCGCCCTCCGCAGACTGGCCTGATGAACAGCTTAATCATGCGGCTGGCAGGATGGATCCTGCGTGCTGGACCTGGGCCGTGCGGGCGACTGTATCGACCCCTCACAAACACGCCTCCAAGTGACAGGCGGTGTAAGCCATCCGTCAGTGCCAGGCAATCAATACGCCTCTCAGAGCTACGCCTGTGAGCGCAGCGGGCCAGGCCGGGCTGAATTAGGCCAGAACGCACCGCTGCCTTCCAACCTGCTGAGCCGGGGAGAGAAGAGTGGAAATTTCCTGCCCTGGGAGCCGGGAGCAGTGACTCTCAAGGGCAGAAAGTGCCCAAGACGGAAGCCAAGCAGGAGCACATGAGTGTAGAGGCACGGGTGGACATGCAGCCCTGCAAACAGGTGCCCCCTGGCCCCGCGCCCCGAGCGGGGGTCCACGCCCAGAACCGAGGCAGCCCTGATGGAGAGCAGGCCTCCAGGCCGCCGATCCAGTCCCAGGACACTCACTCTCGGGGCATCGTGGGCGCTAGGAGTGGACGACATGGGCGGGGCTGATGGGCCCTGTGTGGGGACAGCCTATGAGCTCTCCAAGCAGCCAGGCTGTGTCCCCTGCGGATGGTCAGGGGCTGCACCCTCCCAGAGAGCCTCACAGGCTGTGACTCTGAGGATGAGCTGGAACCTCCGAGCACGAAGCCGAAGTGGAGCGGCCCTTAACACCACAGGAGGGCCCACGCAGGCCCACGGAGTGACTCCTCCCAAAGCCTGAAGGGGCTCCTCCAGGGCCACAGGCAGCTGAGGCCGGAAGGCCGCCCACCCGGGGGGAACACGCCCTCTGCCCCGCAGCACGGGCAGCCCAGAGCCCCGGGGGCGAACAGGCAGGGGGCCAGCACCATTTATGTGTCCTCCTGAGCACTTTCCCCCATCCCTCCACCTGACCCCCACCTCGGCAGCGTCCAACCTGGCCTCTTTTATAAGCTCAGCTTTCTTAAATCCCACCCCCAGGCAAGACCGTCTCTGTCTGAGTCTTCTCATCAGTGTAACGACTGCAGGTCCAGCCACACTGTGGCAGATGGCAGGATCTCCTTTCTGACGGCTGAGGAGTGTGCGTCCCTTGAGGGGTCCTCCGGGCTTCAGGAATAGCGCTGCGACAAACGAGGGGTACGGAAGTCTCTGAGAGACGCTGCTTCTGTCTCCTGTGGACAAACGCCCAGAGCTGGGACCGCTGAGTCTCACGGTGGTTCCATTTCTGAACCTTCAGGAACCTCCATCCTGTCTTTCTGGAGTCTTCCCAGCGCCCCGCATGCACCGTCCCGGTGAGAACCACCAGGCCGGCTGAGCGACTTCCGTGTGGAGCACCGTGGAGCACTCGGAGTGGGCCGGGGTCATCCGGCCTAAACTTCTGGCTGAGGACGGAGACCCAGTGAGAAAGCAGTGCTCCTTCGGTCACAGGACAGTCTCCCATTCGTCACCGGGGGTGGGCTCCGCATTTCGCGCATCAGGGACCACACACAGCCTCTGGCCCGGATGTCGGGTCCTGGCATCAGTGGCCCTGGTGGAGCCCTGGCCCTGAGCTCCGCCTGCCTCCCCTCCGGGCCCTCGCGTGGCCTGCGCCCTCGGGCTGGTGCGGGTCAGCGATGTCTGGTGGGCCTCGGTTGCCCTGTTCTTTCCATTGTCTTGTCTGGAACCGTGGCGGCTTCCTGCCGTCCACGCTGGGCTCCCCGCCCGGGAGGCCCGGTTCTCCACGCTCCTTCCACCAACGTCAAAGTCCTGGGGCTCAGCTCCACCCTCAGCACCTTCGAAACTCCTCCGGAGCCAAGCCGAGCTCTGCGTCTGTCGCGTTTGCGGGCAGAAGGGGGTGTCAGCCCCGCCCGCCTGTGGGACCGTAGCCTCCGTAGGGCCGAGCACACGCCTGTATCCTGGGCGTGTCCCACAGCGCTGCCACCAGGACACAGAGGAGACACAGGAGACGGAGGGGAGGGGCCAGGGAGCCAGCCCGGGTGGCGGAGAGCGGCCGCCCCGGCCGGGGGCTAGCCCGCCTCGCTCCGGAGGCAGCGGCTGCGGGTCTCCCCTGAGGGGCACCTGCTAGGTCGCTGGTGGGACGGGCTGCGCCCGACACTCACAGCAGGGCACACCCATGGGGCACAGGCCGTGACGGCAGGCTTCCTCCAGCTGACTCACGACCAGGAGGTCCCGGGTGTTTATCAAACCGTCAAGAACACACGGCTGTCACACGTAGTACCGCGTCCCAGGAGAACTGTCACCTTCCGGGGGGGCCCGCCCAGCCCCTCAGCATCAGCCTGCCAGCAGCTGGACGTCCCCACCCGCCCCCCACGAGAGCATCTCAGGACAGATTCTGGCTTTTTCCTGCCTCATCCTCTGAAATTTCAGCATCCACGGCAACGTCTTAAATTACGCTCTCTCACATAAAAACCTTAATTCACGCTCCAGCAAGCTCTGCTTATCGAGTCAGACTTCAGAAGCTCAGCACAGTTGGAGACCCCGGCCCACAGCGCATGCCAGCCTCTGCTCACTGGGCTCTGAAGGAAGGAGAGGCTGGGCCTGCCCGGGGCCGGAGGGAGGCTGACCCACGTGAGGAGCCAGCGGCTCGGGGCCAATGCCTGACCCCCGGTCAGCAGACGAAGCCCTCAGGAGGAGGAGAGGAGCAGCGGGGCAGCTGCTCAGCTCCGGGTCAGCATCTCAGAGCCTCCTGGAGAGGCAGGGTCAAGACAAGGCGGCCACACGCAAGGCGCCCTCCTAGGGACGGGGAGCTGGCCCAGCTTGAGCTGCAACTCCCAGGCGGCTCCGCGGGCGGCTAACCACTCCAGCAGCAAGACACATTGCTGGGGGCTATGAATGCACCACGTGGCCGAGACCAGGCCAGAGGAGGCCTGGAGAGACGACTGAGTGTGGACGCGGGGGCCGGCCGGGGGCTGCTGGCCTGGAAGGGTGGACGCGGGGGCCGGCCGGGGGCCGCTGGCCTGGGGCTGAGGACGTGGGGGGCCCCAAGCCGCTGGCATGGGGCTGTGGACGCAGGGGCCGGCCAGGGGCCGCTGGCCTAGGGCTGTGGACACGGGGACCCCGAGCCGCTGGCCTGGGAGGGTGGATGCAGGGGGGCCCCGAGCCGCTGGCCTGGGAGGGTGGACGCGGGGCCTCGGGAGCCGCTGGCCTGGGGCTGTGGACACGGGGCCTTGGGGGCCACTCCTACCTTCGTCAGCAGCAGGACTCTCTTCTGCAGCCGCCGCGCCAGGGCCTCGTGCATCTCACGCCGCTTCCTCTCCTCCAGCAGCTGGCCACCGAGCTGGCGGACCTCGTCCTGGAGCTGCAGTCGGGCCTTCTCCAGCTCCCGGGCACTGCAGGGGCAGAAGGGCAGAGGGGTCAGGCCCAGCGCCCACGCATCACTCAGCCCCGAGATGGAGCCACACGCGTGCCCAGCCCGCCCCCCGCTTCTGAACAGCTACTTGGAGCCTTTCAGGAGACTCAGGATTTTTCAAACGGGGCCCAGGGTGACCCCAGAACATGTCACGCGCAGCGGGGAAGATCACCGGCTGTGGGCTCGGAGGCACCTCTGAAAGAGCCAGGACAGCATGGAGCACTTCCCACAGGCCAGCAGGGGCCCTTCCACCCCCGGATCATGCAGAGCTCCAGCGGGGCGGACCTGGGGGCCTTGAGCTGCCCCCAACCACAGATCGGGGTGGGCGGCCCCAGGCCCGAAGCCCAGCACGCCCCTCAAAATGCCCCCCGCCCTTCACAGCCTGCGGGACCGTCCTCCGCCCTGGCCTGTTCCCACACGGACTTTCAGAGCCCTGTCCCGTCCCACCTACATCAGGGGTGCCCGCACACAGACACCCCCGTGCTCTGTGAGGGGACAGCTACCAGGAGAGCTCCGGGGAGGCACGCCACCACGGGGCAGGGAGGCACCAGCCCCAGGGGCATTGGGCGGGGCGGGAGCACCAGGCGGACACCAAGCTCACGCCACTCAAGTACAGAAAACCGCTTTCCAAAATACCTTTAATATTCTCCTCTGTTCCTTTCTGTTTTTTTTTTTAGCCACGCTATGCGGCGTGGCGGGGGTTGCGGGGCAACTTCCCCGACCAGGGATCAAACCCACAGCCTTCGCTCCACAGGCATGGAGTCACCACTGAACCAGCAGAGAAGCCCCTGTTCTTTCCTTTGGAGGTTTTCTCAGGATTACGTCATAAGCTGCGACTCATAACGTTTCCCTGGGCTCACGCCCAGCGGCTACACCGACAGGGCTCTGAAGACATTAACAGCTGGAGCCGAGGCCTACAGAGGACACCGCGTCTTGCATCATTCTTGGCTGTCCAATTGCTTTCTTGCCTCGATCACACGATTTTCAAGAACACCTTAATCCACAGGGGTGGCAGGCAGTGCTTTCTTTGGGGGTGGTCTCCACCATGCTAACTTTTCCTATTTCACAGCTGAGTCAGTATGTGGTTTTTTATTATAATTTACTGCAATTCTTTAAACAGCTAATTAGTGAGTAAACGGGAAACGTGCATTTAGAGACGCTGTACGAGACCTCCTGGTCTGGGCTACCTGAACGGGGCTCAGCGCCCGCAGGAGCCGGGACGCTGTCCCCCGAGGGTCCCGCCCTGCCCCGCCTGACCCCGGGCAGCCCCCTCAGAAAGCCTCACCCTGAGACTGAGCCCCCCACCCCGCTGCACAGCTGGCTGACGGCACCGGCCACCTCACTCACCCTGAGACTGAGCCCCCCACCCCGCTGCACAGCTGGCCAACGGCACCAGCCACCTCGTGGTGATGAGTAACCAAAAGCATAAAATGATATTAAAAAACAAGTGTACAAATATTCATTTGGAACAGCCTTGTTAACAGGCTATTTTGAGTTCCAGTTCAATTTGGAACTATTCAAAGGCCGACTGAATGATCAA
Source organism: Bubalus bubalis (assembly GCF_019923935.1). Taxonomy (NCBI): domain Eukaryota; kingdom Metazoa; phylum Chordata; class Mammalia; order Artiodactyla; family Bovidae; genus Bubalus; species Bubalus bubalis. Next base: position 1,196,548 of record NC_059180.1, read on the forward strand.
GGACTGTGAAATCGACTCTGGAATCACCGACTTCAGGTGGGGATGTTCAGAAAGCTTGAATCACGGCTCCACCTCGAGATTTAAATAGAGGAGCTCGAGTTCCCTTGTCCGAGCAGGCCGAGGGCGGTGGGGGTGGGGTGGGAGGCAGAGATGTGCTGCCCCGCACCCCAAGCACGAGGGGGAGCAGGGGGGCCCCTCCCTCCCCCCAGCGCCTCCTGCACCCCCTGGCAGGGCAGAGCTGGAGAGGAGGCTGGAGAGGAGGCTGGTGCTGCAGGAGCCACGGGGCAGAGGCAGACAGGAAGCGAGCACACGGTCACCTCAGGAGCGAGAGCCAGAAGCAAGGGCAGGTTCAGGCTACACGACAGCACGCCCCCCCACGGAGGGCAGCACCAGGGGTCTGAAGCCACCGGGTGTGCGCGAGGGCCTGCAGGGGTCAGAGGGCAGACACAAAGAGGATGAAGAGCAGCCGAGGAGGGCTGCACGGAGGTGGCAGCAGAGAGCGAACGGGGCCAAGACCACCTCCCAGAGCAAGGCAGCAGAGACACTGGGCAGGGGACGGAGGAGGAGGGGGCACTGGCTTCTGCAACTCCTGTGGGAAGCGGCTGCTCAAAGAAGAGGTGTGCCCACAGGACTGACCTCACAGGGTGGGGACGCCCCCACGGGCAGGAGAGGAGGGACTGTGAACAGCTGGGCCTTGGGGGACAAGGTCTGAATGAATGGGCACAAACATGCCGCCCCCCCCAGGAGCATGCTTTCCTGACGTTTCGAAGATCTCACCCCGTAACGCCCCAGATCAGCCTGGCCTGCCTGCCCACAGGCCGCGCCCTGCTCCCGGAGCACCCGGGGGGGTGCAGAGAGTGGCCTCGGCAGAGCAGGCCTCCTGCAGCCCGACGCACGGCCCGCCAGCGCCTCTGGGCGGGACACAGGAGTCCGATCACACAGCCCCTCCTCTCCACGGGAACCTTCTCTCGTTCCATCGTGGCCTTTCTGCCGAAGCAGAGGAGAAAACTCATAAAAAATTAAACTTCTGGCTCTGTGCTCACGCTGAACCCTGAGGTCAGTGGCATTTTCGTGCACCCCTGGGAGCTCAAAGCGAGGCCCTCAGTTCTCAGAGGAGTGGCCAGCCGGCATGTCCGTCCATTAACGCCTTTCCAAGCCGGCGTCTGCAGGAGGGGTAAGGCCTGATCACGAGAGCCCGCTCTGCAGGCGGGGCCGCGCGGGCCGCTGTGACGCCTTCGTCATCAGAGCCCCCCGCGCAGGGAGGCCCGTCTTCAAGGAGCGGTGAAGGGCGCCACGGCGCTGTGAGGCTGCAGGAGCCGCCGTGCCCTTCTCCTGCGGCGGGGGGCCAGCCCTTCATCTGCACCCCGCCCTCCACGTCCTCCCCCTGCTGCTCCAGCCGCCGTGCGGCACCGCCGGGAGGCAGGAGGGCAGGGCGGGGCAGCCCACCTGGGAAGGACACTGGCCCTGTCGGAGCCCCGCTCTGAGATGCGTCTGGAGCGGTGGCTTCGCACCCAGGCCTGCCTGGCAGGTCAGCTCGGAGGGCGGAAACGGTGCTCCTGTGGCTGGACCCGAGTTCCCACCAAGAACAGCCCTGAAATGCGTGATCCCTCTGGGCAGTAACATGGTCCAGACGCTCGCTGGGATGGTGGGATGAGGCAGAGCTTGATTTGTGACGACTGCCCGGGAGCGTTCCCCAGGCAGCACCAGTCGCCCGCCGAGGCCTGCAGGTGGACACAGCTCAGATGCCTGGTGGTCACACGGCAGCAAACAGGTCACTATCAGTGACCGTCCCCAGCTGCTCAGAATCCTCAGCGCATCCTGGGCTCCAAGGAGCAGACAGCAGATCCGGCCGACACACACTCCCCAGAGCCTCCGTCCCACCGCGGGGACCCAGCAGGGTGCTACGCTCCTCCGCCAACCAGGGCACGAGCCCACCACCAGCCACTCCAGCGCAGTGGCCGCGCGCCCCGGGCCACCGGGTAACAGGCAGGCAGCCGTGTATCCATCGGGAAGGATGGGGCTGCAGGCCAGCCGCGGAGCTCAGAGGCCCTCTCCACACTCCTGGGGCAGCCGCAGAGCCGCCAGAGGACGACCACGTGGCTTGGGGCTACCACAGCTCCTCAGGGAATCCCCAAAAGCTGAAAACTCTCCAGGGTTGCCTGTGCACAGCGAGGGGAAGGCCGTGGAGAGGGCAGGATGGAGCCGAGGTCCCAGGGGATAAACAGTGGACGGAGGGACTAGGAAGGAGCCAGGTGCCGGGGCTGGGGGGTACTCACGGGAGGAAGGGCAGAGCCAACCCCGAGGCCATGTGCTTCCAGAGGGGCATCGCGGACAGCCTGCAGGCCCCGCCCCCGATGCCCGTCCCCACCACAGGCCGGATGGCAGGCTGGGCCCAGCGCCCCACCCACACCCAGAGCCCTGGGCCAGGCCGCCCCTCCCCACTGCTGCCTGCTCAGCATCCCCCTTCCCAACCAAACACACAAACCCACCTGGAGGCAAACCTCATCGCCACAGGGACATGACACCCACCACATGGCAAGGCCCGTGGCCGCCCCATGGCCTGCATTTGCAGGATGGCCCGGTCCAAGTCCAGGCCCAGCTTGGTCCGGCCTCAGGGAGGCGCGCCCGTGCCCACAGGCCTGGCCGGGAGCCGCGTGGCAACCCGACAGGGCAGGGGCGGCTGGTGAGACAGAGCCAGGTGCTGGTTTCGGGAACGCTGTCCCAGAGGACGGGGTGCCCCCCACACAGGGGCTCGTGCCCCCGCAGCGCCTGGCTGTGCCCCGGGGGCAGCACGCACACAGGAGGGGAGACCAGCGTGGCTGCTGGGGGCCCCAACTCCCCAGACAGAGGAGCCTCCAGAGCCGGCTCGGCCAGCGGACGCCAGCCAGAGCCCACCCAGCCAGAGCCCACCTGCCCAGCTGGGCTCGCGGGGCTGAGCTCAGGGTGCCCTGAGTCTTGAGCAGGGGCAGCGCTGGCGTGTGTGGGGAGTCATGGGCGGACGCAGGTGCCCCTCCGGCCTGGGTCCTGCTCGGACTCGAGAAGGGCCGCCTGGGAGGGGAACCCGGCACACCCAGGCCAGCAACAGACAGCCGTCTTCACATACAGCATCTAATTCCAATCCTTAAATGCCTCCAAAGGTCAGCACACATTTCTCAGAAAAAAATTTTAAAGATCCAAACAGTGGAAACAGAACCAGAGAAGGAGGTGAGCAGAGGCTGAAGTAACTGCCATCAAAGGGCTGGCGAGGAGCAGGCTGAGGGGCCCGCTGCCCGGCCGCCACTCCCAACAGCCCATCAACCCGAACCACCAAATGCAATAAACAGAGGCCACACAGTAAATACTCTCGTCTGACCTTGAAACGTGAGAAGGAGAATTACCCTCTGCAATTTTAATTCAAGCCCAACTGTAATGAATAAAACTCAATTTAGCCGATCCATTACCAGCCTGTAACCGCAGGGGTGGGACAGCTCCAAATTCTGGGGAGGGGGCCTGAGGCTGGTTTGGTGCAGCCCCCCAGGGCGACGGGGGTGCAGGGCCAGACGCGGCGGGGGCCCTCAGACCCTCTAGAGCAGCTGCCCGGACCCTCGTGCTCGGCTCTCAGGAGCAGCCCCGGGAGGAGACGGCGGCCGGGTAATAAGGTGACCCTGCCTCGGAACCGCGGAGGTGACCTGACCTCTCGTGCGCACCCGTCTCTCTAAGCCCCACGGCGTCCCGGGGGTGCCAGTCAGCGCAGGCTCAGGGCTTCGCTCACCGAGCACCTTGAGCCCCCAGCCTCGAGGTGAGCGCTACAAAAGTTAAAAAATGACAAAGAGAAAAAGGCTTTTACAAGGTCACACCTCCTGTCCTCAGGGAGCTCACAGCCCAGCACAGGAGATGGGATAAAAACCAGGACCAGCAGAAGCAGAACCAAGAGGGAGGGACGGAGCACAGCTGCCCGAGGACGACAGCCAGGCCAGGGGGGCGCAGGGCTGGGGGCCCGACGCCTGCCCGCCGTCCCGGCCGGGGCAGCGGTCGCAGGGCAGCACCAGGCACGGGCTCTGAGCGCACCTGTGAGCTCGGGCCAACGCGGAATGGAGACAGCGCAGTCTGCCCCGTCGGCCCCCGAGTCGCCGGAGGACCCCAGCAGCCACTCTGCCTCAAGGCTCCAGCCTGCAGACAGCGCCAGCAGCGCCCAGGCCTGCAACTGGCCCTGAACCCGCGACAATCCTTCCGGCTGCCTGAGCGCCACCCGCAACACAGCCCGGTACCCCCGTTCATTCTCCCATGGACGCCGCTGTCCTGACAACCCGCCGCCCAGGAGCCCTCCTGGAAGGCTGGCCCGCGGGGCTCCCAGGGAGGAGCAGGCACGGCCGCACGCCCTCTAGTCGCTGCCTGATCAGCACCTCTGGGGCGCCCCCTGTGCTGGAAGGACGAGAGGACAGGAGAAGTCAAGATTGAAAAGCAACCAGGCGCTCCCTCACTGCTCTCAGGGAGGCGCCACCCAGCCCTGCTGTGTCCACAGAGCTGCTTGCTTGCCAATCGCGCGTCCGCCCCAGGCGCGGGGCCCGGGGGGCTGACACGCGCCTGGACAAAGGCCAGTGCCGCTCAATTTGTTCCTCTTGCCCTTGAAGAGCTGATGAAGACAGAAGCGACCTTTACATGGCAGGCCCTGTCAGGGAAGCGGGAGCTCCCTTCTGCTCACCCACAGGATGGGGGTGGGCAAGACTCCTGACTCACCTTGCAGATGCTGCCAGGGGCCCAGGAGAAAAAGCGCCAAGCGGGTCTGGGTGGGGGCAGCCAGCGGGGGCAGCGGCGGCTGGGTCTGTGAGGTCCTGGGGGGTCCGCCCTGTCCCCACCACCCCCGAGTGCAGGATAGGGACCCAGGGACACCGTTCACCCCTCGAGATTCCTCAGAAGAAACACACTTTGTTCAGAGACTGACGGACTCCCCAACACACGGCAGGCGCTCTGCTTCCAACCTTCCGCGTAATCCTTGTGATCGCCTTGCACACGGCCTTGGGGCGCCCTGCGTCCTGCTGCAGGGCTGCGGGAACGCCCCATGGTTTATCCAGTGATAAGGAAGGCTGCGGCCCCACGAGCGGGAAGGCAGCGAGTCCCAGCTAAGGCCCAGGGTGCCCAGGAAGAGGTGTCACCCGGAGGCCCGGGCGAGCGCCACGCCTGAAGGGGGCAGAGCCCAAGCAGGCACGATGGTGAGGGGCGCCTCCCCACCGAGAAGACCAGTTTAGGGTATGAGGAAGACACCACACGGGGCTGAAGAAAAGGTGATAGGAGAGCCTTGAAGACTCCAGCAGAGGGCAGAGTCCACCCACCCACATGTGGCAGGCCGCAGGGGCCCCCGGGGGGCCTGGACCCGGGAGTGCACAGCATGGGGTCAGGGTCAGGAGTGGGTGGGCCGCCAGGGTCAGGGTCTGGGTCAGGAGTGAGTGGGTGGGTCCCCAGGGTCAGGGTCAGGAGTGGGTGGGCTGCTGCTCACCCACTGAGTGACTCCACCAGGACTCCCTGCCAGGCAAGGTCTAATTCCCCACGCAGACCAACATGGGGAAAAGACACTTGAGGGACATCCACACAGTGACTCCATTTTCACTGCTGACTCTCCACCCCGCAGGGCGTCTTGAGTGAGCAGCACTGGGCTGGGTGGGCAGAGAGGAACTGAGCGGTTGCGATAACGCAGCGACATTCAGGAGACGCCGGCTGACAATTGCCAGTCGACAACTCAGAGAACAAGCCTGGGCGTGTGAATAGAAGGCGGAGAAAAACGAAGGTCTAGCGTGATTGTGAACACTTACTGAATTTCCTGAAACTCCTGGAGGAGAGAAGGACCTTCACCTGCTGCAGGGGCCTCCAGCGCGGAGCCCGGCCACCATGCGGCCCCACCGCCAGGCGCCAAGGAGGAGCCCGGGACCCTGAGGCCCCACACACGCCCGCGCAGTGACGAGCGGGGAGGCAGAGCCCTCCAGAGACGGGGCAGAATGTGGATGGCCGTCTGGGCGTTGATACCGCACGGCCGACCACTGGGAGTGGGTTAGACTCAGGAAACGCATTGCCACGTACAGCAGACGGTGCGGAGGCCCAGCGCACCCTCCCGTGCCCCAGGGGGCACCCTGAGAGCAAGACACTGGAATGCACCTCACACCTGTGAACATCTGCAAGGCCCACCCCCCCAACCGCGGCTCCCTATCGTCTGAACGTCTGCACGGCCCACGCCCCCAACCCCGGCTCCCTGTCATCTGAACGTCTGCATGCCACGCCGCTCCCTGTCGTCTGTGAATGTCTGCACAGCAGCCCCCCCGGCTCCCTGTCGCCAGCCCCCAGGTGACACTGGAGGCCACCAGAGCCACCGTTGGAAACACACATGCAGGGCCCGGCAGCAGGCACAGGCTGCTCCCCGGGGAGACGGGACGAGAGCTCACGGCGGGGCCAGCACCCCATGCTCCACGCACACCCCCTGGACAGGCTGCGGCCTGCCGCGGTCCCCGGGCACGCGGGCTCTGGAGGCCGGTCGTGAGGTCTCTGTGTCCAGACCCCACGCTGGTCACGGCCGCCGGTGCACGCTCACAGCCTTGGGTCCCTGCTTGCACAGGCCATCAGTCACGGCAAACGGACCGCCTCCTGTGAGTCCGCATCGATGCGGAAAAGAAGGCCGTGGTGGCCGGCTCTATGGCGCACCCGGCATCCCGGGACGAGCTGCAGGGCGTGGGCCGCCCGGGCCCCTTGCTCGGGTCTACCAGCTGGCCCACCCTCCGTACTGTGCTGGCCTCAACCCAAGCCTCACTCACAGCACAGGCCGCTCATAGCCTCAGCCCCTCTGCCCGCCGCTCCAGGCCCGGGAGGGACAGGCCAGCCCCGGGGCTCACAGGCCCAGCCCTGCTCCACCCATAGAGCACTGAGGAAGGCCTGCTTCCCAGCCGGAGACCCACTGCCACCCAAGGTGGTCCCCACGGTGGCTCCCCACGTGGCCCTGGGTCCATCATGAACATGGCCCCATGGATCAGATGCTAAGAGCTTGTGATGGAAAGACCCCTTTCTCTGAAATGGCCATTTTACAGCAAATCGCTCAAGTGGCAAGCTGCGGGCAAAGACGGTGATTTACAGCCTGGCTCACAGGGGGAAGGGCCTGCGGGAGCCCCAGGGGGTGGCCCAGGTCCCCCCCGAGGAGCTCAGACTGGCCATCAATGCCCACCAGGCAGCCAGGCCGGAGGGCCGGCTGCACCACCTACCAAGTCACTGACGGAGCCAAGGTTACTTTAGGGGCACCTTCTCAATGACCCTCACATGGTTCTCAGGCATTAATGTTACAAAACCATTTTTTGAAGAATTTACTCATTTTTTAGACAAAATTTACATAAAATCTCCATTCACACCATTTCAATGTGAACAATTCAGTAGTTTTAGTATATTTGCAACGTGAGAGTCAGACCATAACAGCTGAGCACCGAAGAACTGATGCTTTTCAACTGTGGTGTTGGAGAAGGCTCTTGAGAGCCCCCTGGACTGCCAGGAGATCCAACCAGTCCATCCTAAAGGCAATGGACCCTGAATATTCATTGGAAGGACTGATGCTGAAGCTCCAATACTTTGGCCACCTGACGCGAAGAGCCGACTCACTGGAAAAGACCCTGATGCCGGGAAAGACTGAAGGCAGGAGGAGAAGGGGACAGGATGGTTGGATGGCGTAACCGACTCAATTGACACGAGTTTGAACGAGCTCCAGGAGACAGTGAAGAGAGGAGTGTGGCGTGCCACAGCCCAAGGGGCTGCAGAGCAGGACACGCCCGAGCGACGGCCCAGCAGCAGCACCGACTGCAGACACCGGCGTCTGCCTGCCAGTGGCCACCCTCCACCCTGCTCCCCGCCGCCGCCCCAGCCCAGCCGGGCCCCCGACCCACCGTGAGTCTGCTTACTGGGGACACTGTCTTCCTGGACTCCTACACTGCGGGGCCCTCTCTGACTGGCTTCTTCCAACGAGCATCTTGGTTTCAAGGTCCATCGCACGTCACCACGCGGCCCTGCTCCACCTCCTTGGAGGATGGACCACTGCTCACCTACCCACTCAGCCTGCATGGACACTGGGCAGCCTCCAGCTCGGATGACTGTGTGCACGGGTGTGCAAACAGCTGTCCCGGCCACCCCACACCACGTTTCCCGAACCACCAGCCGGGGCCCAAGGGTGCGGCCTCTCCCCCTCCTTGCCAACAGCCGCTTCCGGTTGTTTGAAAGGAGCCGCCCTCCGGGGTGAGAGGTGACATCGCCGGGGTTAGGCCCCATCCCCCTAATGATTACTGATACCGAGTACCTCTTCATGTCCTTATGGGACGTTTATTTACCTCCTTTGGAGGAATGTCTATTCAAATACTTTGCCCATGTTTTTAATCAGATTGTTTTCTTGATGGCTGAGTTGTGAGAAGTCTTCATACATCCTAGATACCAGACCATTATCAGATACTTGGCAAATATTTCCTTTCTTACATGGGTTGACTTTTTTCAGTTTCTTGATGGTGTCCTTTGGTGAATTTAATTTTGTTTCATTGAAGATGATTTTACTCTTTTTTTTTTTTTTTTTTGCTTTTCCATAACGACATTTGTGTATGTTTTTCTTGGTCTTCAAGAAACCGTTGCCACCTGACCCAAGGCCACAGAAACTCACACCAGCAGTGTTCTTCCAGGAGTTATAGCTTTAGTTCTTGCATTTGGGTCTCTGATCCATTTGCGTTATTTTTTGCACTCAGTTTGAGGCAGGGGTCCAAAATTTATTCTTCTGAAGCTATCTCGGCACCATAAAATGCATTGGGAAGAGACTCCTCCTCTTCTATTTTTTGGCGTTAATTACTTCTATAAATGCAAGGTAAAATTAACCAGTGAAGCTCTGCTGGAAATTCTTTGGTTGTTAGTTACTTATTATGGGTCTGTTCAGATTTCCCCCTTCTTTTGAGTCCGTTTTGGTACTCACTGCATTTCTGGGAATTTGTCCATGCCATCCAGATGAACTCTATGTTCTCTCACACGGTTCTTCGTGTTTATTTAGGGTCACTCCCACTTCCAGTCCCGATTTTCTTAACAAGAGGCGTCTCTCACGTTTGCTCGGTCACGCCAGCTCAGAGTGTTGGTGTTATTCATCTTTTCAAATAACTAACTTCCTGCTTGTGGGTTTCCTCCACGGTTTCTGTCTCATCCATCTCTTCATTGTTTCCTTCCTTTGGCTTGCTTTGGGTTTGTTTTGCTTGCTTCTCTTTTTCTAGCTTCTTAAGGCAGTTTTGACTGCAGGCCCTCTTCTGTTGACGCGGGCACTCACAGCTGTGCGTCTCCCTCTGAGCACTGCTTCTGCTGCACTCGTGAGTTTTAGCGTGCCGCTTTTTGATTCTGGCTCCTTACCGAGTATTTTCTAACTTTGCTACCGAGTATTTTCTAACTTTGCCTGTAACTTCTTTGACTGATTGGTTATTAAGAAATACGTTCTTTAATTTCTGCCTTTTGTGAATTTTCCAGGGAGAAGGCAATGGCAACCCACTCCAGTACTCTCGCCTGGCAAATCCGATGGATGGGGGAGCCTGGCGGGCTGCAGTCCATGGGGTCGCGAAGAGTCGGACACGACTGAGTGGCTTCACTTTCACTTTTCACTTTCATGCATTGGAGGAGGAAATGGCAACCCACTCCAGTGTTCTTGCCTGGAGAATCCCAGGGACGGGGGAGCCTGGTGGGCTGCCGTCTATGGGGTCGCACAGAGTCGGACACGACTGAAGCGACTTAGCAGCAGCAGCACCAGCAGAGAACCCTCCAGGTTTCCTTTTTTAAACTGATTTCTCGCCTCACTCCACTGTGGCAGAAGGACATACTCTGCGTGGTTCTGAACGTTCTGCATGAAGCATATTTCGTATCCTGACACACGCCCGGTCCCGGGCAGTGTTCCGTGTGCCCCTGAGAAGAACGTGTGCTCTGCCATCGAGTGGGGTGTCCTACAACTGTGTCCGTGCCTAGATGCCCTCGCCTACAAACGGGGACAGACACCCCTACCTCGTAAGCTTTTCACACAAGCTCATGGAGAGGAGGTACACAGAGGAACCATTGCAGCCCTGCACCCAGAACCTCAGCCGGGCGTGGAGAAAATTAGTAGTGCTCCAGACAACCCAGGGAGGAGTCCCTCCTCAGTGGCAGGTTGGCCCCACTGAGAAGCACTCAGCCCTGTGACCTCTGCGCTACACTTTAATTTCTAACCCTAACTCTAACCCTAATTTCCCAGAAAAGTCTGACTCGGAAAGAGGATCCACCTTTAAGGCCGCTGGCAGTGGGGGCGGGGGGGTGGTGGGTAGGGGGAGAAGGAAGGAAGCAAAGACCCGGAGGCCTGTGCGGGGCGGGGGGAGACGCAGCCCCGGAGTGGCGACAAGGCAGGACTTCTTTCCTGCGTTTCGGGGAGAGGACGAGGCGGGCGCCACCCGGCTTACCCTGTGGGTGTCCCGCAAGCGCTGAGGAAGAGCCGCCCGCTGGAAGCTGTGAGTCACCCGCTTCCCCAGGAGCCGCTCCCTGCGCTGAGCCCTGCAGCCTTTCAGGGGGAGCCACCGCCCCACTCAGCAACCCCAAAGGCAAACAGCACTCAGCAAGACGAGGAAGCAGGCTGGGGACAAAGAAGAGCGCTTCCCTCCACACAAACTCTCCATAGGAAGTGGATTTCAAAGCGGCCATCTGTCTGAGATTAGCATCCCAAAGCTGTACCACCACGCGAGCAAGGAGCCTGGCTCGCCTGAGCCCAAACTTCATCACAGTAGCAGAAAGAGTCCCATTTAAATGATAATAACGCCAAGTGCTTAGGAAGCATTTTACAGACAGAAGAGCCCAACTGCACCCCAGCTCCGGGCAGGCTGGACCAGACCCACCCTCCCTGCAGGCCTGCCCCGGCCACCCGCCTGGACCTTCCCAGACTGAGTCCAGAGGAGAGGGACGCGAGCTGGGGGCGCATCGCCCGGGGATGGGGGGCGCAGGCCGCGACGCGCCCTGCACACCTCGGGCAGCTGCAGGGGTGGGGACACAGGAGAGGGCCCAGGGCCTGGCCAGGCGGGCCTGTGGACTGCGGAGGGAGGGACACCGCTGAGCACCGCAGGGGGCTCCGCCGGCTCCTCAGGGCGGGTGGGCGCCCCAGGAGGGCCGCGGTAGGCACCCCAGCAGCCTGCTTCTGACACGCTGCACCCACCGCTCCCGGCACAGTGCCCCTGCACGGACAGGCCTGTCCACCAGGAACGGCCCCGGGGAGAAGGGGCACAGAGCCGGGGCTGACGGACAACGGAGCGGGGCCGCTGTGCCTCCGGGCCTGCTCCTCGGAGCGCCTCTCAGCCTGCATGTGATGAAGCCCAAGGAAAGGAGGCAAGGGAGCCAGCCTGCCCGCTGCCCGGTCAGCCCAGGGCTGCCCTCTGCTCTCCAAGGAGGGGGGTCCTGCGGCCCAGACTCGGGGTCAACTGTCCAGCTCTGGGTAAATATATAAAAAAATATAAAGAGAAGGAGCTGGCACCTGGGTATTTAAAACTCAGCGTGCAGCTGCAATAGGTGCAGAGTGGTGGTGTTCATCGCCTGTCAAAACAGCGCAACTCAACTGCAAGGTCTAACGCGGACTCCAGTCCACGCGGGAGATGGGCTGAGAGGGAGCCTTGTTACTTATGAAACCCCATCAGGACAACCGGGCAGCTCTCCGGAGAAGACCAAGTGAAGCCTTACTTCAGAGCTCCTATCAAAAGACAGGCTCAGTGATGAAAGGTTTTAGACATAAAACATAAAATCATCAAAGAGGACAACACAGGAAAATTTTTTGACGACTTAGGAGACAGAGAGTCTTTTCCACACTCATACAAAAACAGAATAGAAGCACTAAGGGCAAAGGCTCACGGGCTCGACTGGAGAAGAACTGAAAGTGAACACGAGGAAGAAAAACTGCACAACCAAACAGAAAGGGAATGTCAGACTGGGAAACCACAGTTTCAGGCAAAGGGCTCATTTCCTTAAGCTATTAAAAGCTTCTTTAAAAAATTAATTTTTAAAAAGGCAGACCGAATGGATAAAAAATTATGAACAAATACACAGGAAAATGTGTCATTAACAGCGACACTGAGAGGCCCTTCACAAAAGCCACGATCTGAACGGCCAACAAGCACAGAAAACAGTGCTCAGCGTAATCCGCTGATAGAAAAACACCCGGGGAGACCGCAGGGAAGCCCTGGACACCGGGCGGGAGACTGACAGCCCCGAGCGCCGGGTCCCTCCGGGCCGGTGGATGGGAAACCGGCAGCTTATCAGCAAGACGGGCGGGCGGCATCCTGCGCCTCGGGTGTGCTCGAGATGGGAGCGCGTGTGTCCCACAGACGTGCACATTCTTGGCTTTCTCGTGGCGGTCAGATGGGGCCCCGCCCAAACAGGACTGGGGCAGGGACACATGCACGTCAGAACCCCAGCCCCGCTCTGCAGGGGAAAGAGCGCCATGGACAGATGGGCATGTCCTCTGCTCAGCACCCTTGCTCAATATTCTCAAGATTCACCTGAGCGGCTGTGGCGTCGGGACCTGTGGTTGTCGCTGTGTTGTGGATGTTGATGGCACAGGTAACCAGGGGCCCCAACCCTAACCGCGAGCACTCCTGTCTGATGACAGGTCTGAACGGTGGTCTCCTCCGTCTGGTGGGGGTGCTGACGGGGCTGAGGGCCTGGGACTCCGCTTCTCTGGACCGGACGGGTTGTAGCTGCTGTCCCTGAGCTGTACCCTGAGGGGTCGGCGCTGCACTGAACGTCAGCCACCCCTCAGGAAGGTCCTGCTCAAACAGTCACAGACATTTTCACCTGACAGTCACGGAATGAGACTGAAGGGCCAGGCCTGAGCCGAGCAGGGCCCTCCTCCCGGGGGAACCGAGCCCTGGGCAGCAGGCCCAGAATGGCCCAGCGCCTGCTGCCTTCAGACCCTCCTGCGTGACGAGCAGGCCTGCGGCATGGGCTGAGGCAAGCTTACCAAGTCTGCCTTTATGAAGTGTGCTTTCGGTGTTATACCCAAAAAAATTATCGTCAAGCCTAAGATCACACAGATTTTCTCCAATAGTTTTTCCTAGAAGATCAAAGAGCCTTTATAAGTATTAAGCCAGATAACGTGTATATAAAGGCACTTGGCCCAAGATAAATGTTCAAAACTGGGTGGCTTCTAAAATGTGCACGCTTTCTAAACAGTGCTGCCTCTAAGTACTTCTCCTAAAGCAATGATAAGAAATGCAAACGGACCTGGGGACATGTGTGCTAACCAGAGTAGTACTTAGAATAAGGGACGCAAGGATGAAAACAGGTACCTATTGAGAGCCTGGCTAAATAAAGCGTTCATAAAGAAGCAGCCTACAGCCCAAAGGTTATGTTTTAAAAGAACACTTAACACGGAAAAAGTTCACAGAAGTTTAAACAACACAGGAGACCCAAACCACACAGCACCAACAGTGTAAACTTCCCCCAGAAGTGCATCGGGAAAGCGCGCGTGTTACACACACGTCGGGTAGAACGTGAGCCCACACACGCAGTGGCTTTCGGGGCAGGACGGTGGAGGCCGTCCGGCTCACCTGTCCTGGTTTTCTCTGCTACCCTGTCAAACGCTGTAATGAAGAGGTGTTCCTCTGTAGCCAAAGCCCTTTTTAAAGTCAACCGAATAAAACACTGGCATCTCCTTCGCCACCCCCTGCCCTCCTGTCCGGGAAGGGGCACGCACGGCCAGCCGCGGGGAGAAGGGCTCCCAGGGGCCACACCTCTTGCCTCCCCCTCACACAGGTCGGCGAGCTAATCACACGAAGGTGTGCCGGCCGGTCCCCGCGAGGCTCGGGGCGGGGGGGGACTTGGATCCCCTGGGAACGTCGGGTCACCACTGAGGCACCCAGAGACGGGGACAGAAGCTGGAGACAAATGGTACCAACAGAACCACCGCAAAACCAAGTGCCACGTGGGAGAAGCTGGCACAGATGCTCACCAGAGGGATGGGCAAGAACGGCCGTAGCCGCCCGGCTCAAACAGGCCCAGACTGCAGCAACCCCAATAACCAACAGCAGAATGGTGTACAAAACTCCAGCATTTCCCAAAACGGAACATCACAGCACCACAATGAGCCACTGGCAACCAAACACAAAACACGTGACCCTCGGAGTGCCTGTGAGCGGCAGCACACGGCTGAGACAGAGGCAGGGCAGGGCAGGGACCCCGCGGGGGACTGCGGTCCTGCGAGGAGGAGGAGGACACATTGGCGGGAGGGGTCTGGAAGACACAGCAGAGCTGCGACAGGCAGACAGGGTCCCCCTCGAGGGTCTCGGGGACCTACCCCCCGAGATCAGCAGGGCTCTGACTGTGTACCACTGTCTCCGAGGCCACAAAACTGTCAGCCAAGCGGGTGGTGAGGAGCCTGGCGTTGTGGGCAGGCCCCAGGTCCTGCTCAAGGAAGGACTCTAAGGATCAGCCTCCAAGGGAGCAGACCAGAAGGCTGTCCCCATCGGCCAAAGCCTGGGCTCCCACGGAGAACAGGACGGGTCCCCACGCGCGGTCTGGTCTCCTTCAGCCACCATGGCTTCTGCCAACAGGCACAGCAGACCCGCAGGGCCCGGGCCAGGCACATAACGCCCTTCTGGAGGAGAGCAGGAGGCCTGCGTCTGTCTCTCTGCCGAGAGGAGGCAGATCCAGCTGCTTGTGAAGGATGCCTCGTGCCACAGGGCTCTGTCTCTTGGGTCCAAAAGGCAAGTCAGGAATGCTCCCCTTCCTCGCAGACACCACCCTGTCTGCGCTGCGAGGCTCTGGCATGACCTCGTGGGCTGTGCAGACACTCGGCACAGCACGCACCATGGCCTCCGCCTGGGGGGTGAAGGCCAGCAGAGAACGGGAAGGCTTGGCACCTCCAGAAACCGAGTGTGAACTAGGCTGGCGACGGGTGGGAGGCGCCCTGACTGGGCCCAGAGAGGGGAGGCCGAGGCCCGCGCCCAGCAGAGAACACGAGGCCTTCCCATGGTGCTCAGGGAGCCGTGCGTGTGTGCGCACGCGGGCATGTCCCGTCTCGGTGACCACACTCGGGACCGAGCGGCACCGAGAAGGCGCACCCTCGGGAGGACCGCAGGCTGGAGCACGCGGCAGAGCCCTGGGCGGGGCAGAGGATGGGGAGCCCGGCCATCAGGAGCTCCCGACGCCGCTGCATGGGCAGCGAGGGCGGGCACATGGGCCAGGGCGGCCGGCGGAGGGACGGTGACGAGAGCTCAACCCACAGGGTGCTGCCCTCTGCCCTCGAGGAGGCCACGGCCTGGAGGCTCGGCAGGCACCCGGCCACTGCTACGGTCACCTTCCACCCTGGACGCGGCATGGCCTCCCCGCGGCCGCTGCAGCTGGCCTGGCGCGCGGGCTCCGGAACAGCAGGGGCTCCCCGGGGTGACTCGGGCCGCCTGGGCATCATCAATATTCAGTGGCGATGGATTCCTCTCTCGTTTGCCTACTTTTGTGCTGCAGAGATAAGTAACATTTCTAATCTCTGCTATCTTCCAGCTGCAAATGTTCAAGCACTTTTTTCTTCCTTATTTAAAAAGCAAAATCTTGTTTTAGATTTGCAAGAGAGATAGCTACTCCTCCTCACTGGAGTAACAGCCTGGCACCCAGAGGCCAGGCAGGCCCTGTGGATGGAACATGTCAGGCTGGAGACATCAAAGCCCCAGAAACTTGAACCAGGAGATCCAAGTCCTTTCGAAACTCCTCCAGACACGATCCGAGGAGGCCTCCCGCTCGGCTGTCACCTCCTGGTGACGATCTGCAGGCGTGAGCTACCAGCGCTGACAGAGCGACCTCTGCAGACCAGCGGCCACACAAACACCCAGCGAAACGGCCGCTCCCCTCACGGAGCGCAGGGAAGCCGATGCAGCACGGAGAACAAGCACGCGGGGGAGGGAGGGGGCCCCGGGTGGAGGCAGCGAGGGGCCTGGCGCCGCAGGCTCCCTGCAGGCGGGCCCCAACCCCCCCTTCTGCCACACGACAGCTAGGCCAGTTGGGGGGACACGGGCATCCACGTACGACCCATCGTCAGCCGGGACGCAGGGCAGGGCGTGCAGCTGCTGCAGATTCAGCGACCCCTGGAGTCCCCAGGCTCAGCAAGCGCCTGAGCGGCTTCCACCCCAAGGCGGGCAGGGGTCTGAGCCGAGGACAACCCCGTAGCCCTCCTCCACACAAGCACGGGCCGCTGCCGTCCTGTCTGCTTCTGCAGCCTGAAGGGGAAGAAGAGGCCTTCTGCATTCCAGCTTTTAAAACAAGAATAAGAGATTTAAAAGAACGTCACAGCAGGTGCTTCTGAGAATGAAACCCTGCTTCCCCGTGGGTGGTGACGATGTCACCTGGACTTGACAATGCTAGGGGCCTGCTCAGGCCTGCCCAGCAGAGGGCAAGGCTGGGCAGCTGCCTGCCCACAGCACAGCGGGACCTGGGCGCTGTCCGTGGTCCTGACGCTGGCTCCCACTCAGAGTCCGGACCAGCAGAGACGGAAGGGGCGAGACCGGGACAGCAGCCCTGGGTCACACCCTCATCCTGGCAACCGGTTCTGGTTTCACTGCCACCCTCCGTCATAGTTCCGGCCCTGGAGGGGTTCGGGCAGGACAGGAACGGCCCAGGGACCCGCCCCCAGCACGGCCGCCGGGATCCCGCGGGCTCAGGGCCGGAGCTCACGGGCGGCTCACCCTCAGGTTCACCTTCACTCTCCAGACACGCCTGACAGGTTGACGTCTGTGTTGAAACCTTATCATAGATGGAGCAGCTCAGTTATTAGCGGCGTCTCATTTGCACGTGTCAGAGGAAGAGAAAATCACCTAATTAACTCCTTCCTCATCAGCAGAGAAGGGGCCATGCTGCCAATTTCTCCTCAGTTCCTGTCTCCCGCCCTCTGACACCCGTGCCTCTCGCATCACAGACCATGTCTAATCCTTGTCACGAGGGGCTGGGAACACTCTCCCCCCAACAACAGGGACCATGCGCAGACCACGTGCGCGACCCTCACCAGCCCGCCTGCCAGCAGGGGCGGCCATCCCAGTCTCCACCCTGAAGGCGCTCCGCCACCAAAGGTGCAGGAGGAACGCACACGCGGCCCCGTCACTGAGGCCACCAGCCAGTGAACCGCTGTGACCGGGCCTGTCCACGAGGCTCCGCACTCTGAGCCCTGAGCAGACACACTGCGGCCAGCGTGTGGACACCGGCGATCAGGGTGAGCAGGACCGAGGCTGCCTGGACCACCGCGTCCCATTCCGACAGAGCAGGAACGCCCTCCAGCCCAGCTGCTCGGCAGGTGGGTCCCGACAGAGCCTCCGAGGTGACGACAAGCCGGCAGGGCCTCGTGGGCAGGCTCCACGCCGGCCTGGCCCTCTAACGGTCAGCCAGCACCGACAGCTCTAGGGCAGCCTGGGCTCACGTGTGTGGCTGAGCTGACACCGCCTTCCCCTCGGAGACGGGCTGCTGCTGGCGGGAGGGAGACCGGAGCAACAGCAGCACGAGCTTTTACAGAGACACTCCCCAAAGGCAGCTCCCTGGGCTCAGTGAGTTTGCCCCTGGTTACATTCTCTTGAGAAATCTGTATGCAGGTCAGGAAGCAACAGTTAGAACTGGACATGGAACAACAGACTGGTTCCAAATAGGAAAAGGAGTACATCAAGGCTGTATATTGTCACCCTGCTTATTTAACTTATATGCAGAATACATCATGAGAAACGTTGGGCTGGAAGAAGCACAAGCTGGACTCAAGACTGCCGGGAGAAATATCAATACCCTCAGATATGCAGATGACACCACCCTTATGGCAGAAACTGAAGAACTAAAAACCCTCTTGATGAAAGTGAAAGAGGAGAGTGAAAAAGTTGGCTTAAAGCTCAACATTCAGAAAACAAAGATCATGGCATCCGGTCCCATCACTCCATGGCAAATAGGTGGGGAAACAGTGTAAACAGTGACAGACTTCATTTTTTGGGCTCCAAAATCACTGCAGATCGTGACTGCAGCCATGAAATTAAAAGACGCTTACTCCTTGGAAGGAAAGTTATGACCAACCTAGACAACATATTAAAAAGAAGAGACATTACTTTGTCAACAAAGGTCTGTCTAGTCAAGGCTACGGTTTTTCCAGTAGTCATGTATGGATGTGAGAACTGGACCATAAAGAAAGCTGAGTGCTGAAGAATTGATGCTTTTGAACTGTGGTGTTGGAGAAGACTCTTGAGAGTCCCTTGGACTACAAGGAGATCCAACCAGTCCATTCTAAAGGAGATCAGTCCTGGGTGTTCTTTGGAAGGACTGATACTTAAGCTGAAACTCCAGTACTTTTGGCCACCTGATGCAAAGAACTGACTCATTTGAAAAGACCGTAATGCTGGGAAAGATTGGGGGCAGGAGGAGAAGGGGACAACAGAGGATGAGATGGTTGAATGGCATCACAGATTCGATGGACATGAATCTGAGTAAACTCCGAAGTTGCTGATGGACAGGGATGCCTGGCCTGCTGGAGTCCATGGGGTCACAAAGAGTCAGACATGGCTGAGTGACTGAACTGAAGTGAAATTCTTAACCTGAAAACCAACTGCCTCATTCTGACGCCCCAAAGCCCGTTCTGGGGAAGCCGGAGTTGCCGCATCCCACCATGATTCCCCAGCACAGGAGAGTCCGCCCTGGCCGGGATGTAAACCACCATCCAGGCCCCACCCGGGCATCTCACCACCCCTCCTGCTGTGGTGCACGCCACAGGATCACCAGCCGCACCCCCCCCGACCCCCGCCAAGCCCTAGCGGCTGAGGACTCTTCCTGGGGGGCAGGGGAAGCGATCCCTCTCCTGCAAACACTGAAACACACACAGCCTGTCCCCCTGAGGACAGAGTCCTGCCTCTCCTGGGAGCCCCACCCGACCTGGGGGGTCCTGCCCTCAGCTCCCCAGCGGCCAGCAGCTCACACCCCAGCCAGATCAACGTCCAAGGTGGGTGCAAGACCACCCCAGGCCTCACCACCTACGAGGCCTACAACTGGTTCCCAGCAAATACACGTCCCCCTGCCCCCTGCTTCACGCGGTCCCCACGCAGCGGGCTCGCCCCTCTGCAACAACGCTCGCATCTTCACAGACCTGCCTTTATCCTCAAGAACACGGGCCCCGGATCACCTGCCAAGCATTCTGCTCAGACCTAGTTTAAGCGCTGCGGAAACACACGCTGTTTCTGCTGGGCAAGGAGAACCCCCCTACCACCTCCTGGGCCCCAGCCCTCCATGCTGGTGCCTGGGCACACTCAAGAGGCACCTGCCCGGCAGCCTGCTGCCCGGTCTGGGAGTGGGAAGCACTTGCCTGCAACCCCAGGGCTTCAGAGCTGGATGAGAACTAGCTGCCCTCTGACAGAGCCGCGGCAACCTTCCCACGCTGCCAGCACAGACCCGGACCGCGCGACGCCTAGGTCACGGCCCAGCTCCGATTTGGCCGCAGACTGAGTCACCCCCCACAGCCCAGCAGAAGGGCCCGCTGCAGCACTCCCCCGTTACAGAGCCCCATGGAGACCCGCTCACATGACCCCAGGGGACTCGGGATGAACCTGCCCGGTCCCCCAGCTTTCATCAGCTGAAGAGCACCGATAGGGAGGGAGGTGAGTTCTCGCGGGGGTCCCACAGGGAGCTCCCAGGAGGTAAACACGGCCATGCCATGCACGGATCCTCCGCCCCGCGCCTGGCAGCCTCCTCTTCACCCCTGTAGGTGGCTCCCACTGCAGGGAGACCTCTTTGCAGGGCAAGCGCGGGCGGCCAGACCACAGAAGAGCAGCGCGTGGCCAGGATAGCGGGAGGGCTGAGCAGCAGCCAGGAGGGGCAGGCCCTTCAGAGCCTCCTAGGCCCCACCACCCGCCAAGCCGCACATCCCCTACCAAACACACGCAGCCCCTCCCCCTCCCCACATGCTCAGCCCCTCCCCCCCATGCAGCCCCTCCCCCACACGCGCAGCCACTCACCCCCCCACCCACACGCAGCCCCTCTCACACACATGCAGCCCCTCCCCCACACACTCAGCCCCTCTCACACACGCAGCCACTCACCACCCCCACACACGCAGCCCCTCTCCCTCCACCCACACTCAGCTCCTCCCACACACGCAGCCACTCACCCCTCCACACACTCAGCCCCTCCCACACACACTCATCCCCTCCCACACACACGCGCAGCCCCTCCCACACACACGCGCAGCCCCTCCCACACACATGCAGCCCCTCCCACACACACTCAGCCCCTCCCACACACGCAGCCACTCACCCCCACACACACGCAGCCCCTCCCACACACACGTGCAGCCCCTCAAACAGCCCCTCCCACACACATGCGACCCCTCCCACACACATGCAGCCCCTCCCACATATACTCGGCCTCTCCCACACACACGCAGCTACTCACCCCCCCCATACATGCTCAGCCCCTCCCACACACACAGCCCCTCCCACACACACACGCATCGCTCCCCCCACCCCTCCACACAGCCCCTCGCCGGAACCGTGGCCACGCTCGGTCCTCCAGGCGCACCCTCTGAACTCGCAGGTAAACCACACCGCCCTGCTCCTTTCGTCCTTACGTGGCGACCACGGTCACCGACAGGCCCACCTTCACTCTGGCTGGCAGCATGCATGGACCCTGCAGCCTCCCGCAGCCTCCGACTCAAGGCCGCGACGCCAGCTGCTCTCTCACCCACCGGCCCTGCTCGCGCGGCCTGCTGCCCCACTTTTCAGGGCTTCCGCCTGCCACTCCGAGGCCCTCCTCGGGCCCCTCTCCTTGCACTGTCCACGAGCAGAGTCTGTCCCACCACCGCTCCGCTTCTCCCCGCAGGACGGCAGGCCCAAAGGCAGGTGCCAGGCCCACCTCGCTGGACAGCGGCCCAGGGCGCAGGCAGGACGCCCCGTCACCGGATAAATGTGTTTAAGGCGGCGGAAAACCAAACAACTCTCATCCTCAGGATGAAGTTGGAGTTCACCTGGGATCTGGCTTAGGTGAAAAGAACAAGATTTCACAAGGCTTCAAGATTTCAACGTCGGGAAGGGCACCAACATTCTGGGTCTCGTTTCTTCACACTCAAACCACCAGAGAAAGTGCCCCTGTCCCCGCTGGACAGGTGAGCACACTGAGGCACCAGCCTTGCTAGACCCACCCAGCGTTCTGCCCCCCAGGCTCTCAACCCGACAAGTCCACCCCAGTGGCCTGCTGCGAACAGCTGACCGGCGGAAGGAAACAGGGCTGGGTGAAGACCTGGAGCCAGTGTCCTGGGGTGGGGAGGCCTGGACTTGCTGTCTCTGGGCCGCGTCCGCCCGGCCGGCAGCACACACACCCTCCAGGAGGCCCCCCTGTCTGACTCACCTGCTGCAAACGGGACACGGTGCCCAAGCAGGTGCTCAGAGAAAAACTATTTTAAAACTTGCTGACCGAAAAACCCCAAAATGGATCATTTTGAAATTAAAGAGAAAGACGGAAATTTTCATTATGTTTAACACTTCTATTAAAACAGAAGACACTCGGGAGTTATATCACACCAGTTCCGGGGAGGTGGGGGGGGAGGGTTGTGTCCGCTCTAACCTACTGTTCAGGCACCGTCTCATTAACACAGAGGCTTAATTGGCGTTTCATGCCTGCATTGTGTCTCAGGAATGAGCGAGGTGCAATTATGGTATAAAGAGCACTCCAGCAGCGTCAGTTCAATTCATGTCATTCATCGCGTCAGAATAAGCACAGATGTTCCATTGGAGGACAGAGAAGAAGATGAGCGGCTTGCAAATGACACTTTTTTAGTTTAAAACTTTATTTAAAATAAAAAGTTATTTAAGTGAAATTTACAACACACTGTTTTTCTCCCTTTGTTTTACTTGCTATAGGGCATTAACTTTCAAAGGCTGGTTCCGCTTAATTTGATTTTTCATTTTCAAATGAACATCTGTGTTTAGGTTTAAAAAGCTCTTTGTGGAAACATACAGAGCCCCGAAAGGGTCTGAACAAAGCCTGCCTCAGTAAACACTTGCTCACCAGGAAGGCCTGCCTTTCACTGGGTCCTGGGGTCGTGGGGGGTGGGGGCTGCTCTGGCTCCTCCTCCCTCCTAAGTTGTGGAGAAACTGTCTTCTGTGCAGAGTGGAAATGAGAAAGGCAGCCCCACTGGACCACTGCTCAGCCTCAAGGCTTCCTCCTCAGCCAGAGACACAGGCAGAAGCTGCAGCCAGAAGTGGCCCGCATGGTCTCTAGGAAGGCGGCCCAGTCGAACTGTGCTCCTGCTTCAGCAGCACGTGTGCACACACGCAATGATGCAGGACCACTAGGGCCAGCCAGGCAGGCGGCCCTCCCCACGCCCACCCCACGGCTGGGAACCCTGTATGTAGCAGTACCGCCCGGGTCCCACGGGGACAGGCCTGGCTCTGGGGCCCCCACGGTCACACAGGCCACTGTTAGAGAACCCGTGGAGGCAGGATGTATACCGCCTCTGTTCCTGAACTGGCCCTCAGACGACAGAGGCGCAAGCTCCCCACGCCTGCTTCTCCCTCTGTTCACATGGGTAACACCTGAGCTATGGTTTTTCCAGTGGTCATGTATGGATGTGAGAGCTGGACTATAAAGAAGGCTGAGCGCCAAAGAATTGATGCTTTTGAACTGTGGTGTTGGAGAAGACTCTTGAGAATCCCTTGGACTGCAAGGATATCCAACCAGTCCCTCCTAAAGGAGATCAGTCCTGGGTGTTCATTGGAGGGACTGATGTTGAAGCTGAAACTCCAGTACTTTGGCCACCTTATGCCAAGAGCTGACTCAGTGGAAAAGACCCTGATGCTGGGAAAGATTGAAGGCGGGAGGCGAAGGGGACAACAGAGGATGAGATGGTTGGATGGTATCACCGACTCAATGGGCATGAGTGTGAGTGGACTCCGGGAGTTGGTGATGGACAGGGAGGCCTGGCGTGCTGCGGTTCATGGGGGTCACAGAGTCGGACGCAACTGAGCGACTGAACTGACTGACTGAAGCTGCCCACAAGGCCACTGGAGGCAGACCCAGAATCAGGCACAGAAACTGGTTTTACGGGCATGTACTCAACAAGAACGAAGTGTGGATTCAGGCCCAAGCCCTGCAAGGACGCTCAGAATGGACCTCCCTGGACTGAGCATGTCAGAACTCCCAGCCTCGGGAAGCAGGGGACGATGGGCCCTGGGCACAGCCTGACAGCGTCTCTGCTGTCCCCACCCCCAGGAGCCACTCAGGTCTTCTCTGCATGCACCTCCCGGGTAACAGGGGAGTCCAGAGCTCACTGCAGCAGCGTGGGGCTAAACAGTTGGAAACACTTGTATGTTTTTATGATGCTATATTTAGAAACCTCTAAATAAAACCCATGGAGCGTGTTGCAATAATACACATTTTTTAAACTCACTAATTGAATGTTGCCATTACAAGTGCTATTTTGGACCATCTGCTAAATATGTAATTTAGGAATTAAGATTC
Organism: Bubalus bubalis; assembly: GCF_019923935.1. Lineage (NCBI taxonomy): Eukaryota > Metazoa > Chordata > Mammalia > Artiodactyla > Bovidae > Bubalus > Bubalus bubalis. The sequence continues at coordinate 1,220,014 of NC_059180.1, forward strand.
ATATCTTAGAGGATACGCTAATTATTCCTTTGAATCCATTTGGGTCCTTTCTGAACACACACAAGAAGTCCTGCAGTTAGCCACAATAACTGCCCTGCTGCCCCAGGGTGTGTGGTCAGAGCCACGACAAAGGGGACAATTGGGAAGCGCATGGACGGAAGGGCAGAGGGGGTCACAAGGCCACACCTTTCCAGGCTGAGAGTCCACTCTGGCCCCTTAAAGGCAACAGGGATTTCTGTGGGTCAGAGCAAAGCCTTTTCTCAAAGGCTTCCACTGGCTGGCTGTGCAGTTCATCCAGCTCCAAAGCCTGCCCTCTCCGGTCCCCTGACAACAGCGCCTCTAATCCCCTTTCCAGTGGGAAAGTGACTGGTCTGCAGCGATGGAGACTGGCCCCTTCCCATTGTCCACATCCCGACGTGCCTGGTCAGGAGCCAGGCCTCAGCATCAAGTGGACCGTGAGGGGCCCCGTGGGTCAGGCTCACCCCCTTTTCTGTGACGCGCTGCTTCTGTTAATAGGACCCGAGGAGGAGTTTACTTCTGCTGTGACACCCTGGGTGATTCGCTCTGAACCTCGCTGACCCTGGGGCACACCCCTGAGGTCAGTCATCCACACAGCAGACAAAGCACGTCTCTACCCTGGGTGCAGACAGAGGTTCTGGCCTCGTGTTTCTTCTGCCCCAAGTGAAATTCACCACGTCCAAGGACTCACTGCTTCAGACTATAAAGTTCCCAGACACACCCACACTCATGCTGAGTCAACCGCCACAGAGCCCACGGCGTCTGAGCCACGCCTGAGCGGGCCCGCCTGTCTCCTCGTGGCCAGGGCATGGCTGGCGGGGAGGTTTGCGATAGGGGGCGGGCGGTGGGCCGGTACTTCCGCCCGGGCCAGGCTTCTCAGAGACCAGATGCGGGGATGGCAGCCCACCCCAGGCTGGGCAGGGTGCTGGACCGCCACCAGGGGACAAGAGAGGCGGGGCAGCTCAGGCAGTGGTGTCTCCCTGCACCTTCCCGCTACCAGCTGGCCGGCCAGCCAGGAGGCGTGCGGGGCGGCGCGGCCCCCTAGCCGTGCCACTGGGAGGAGGTGCTGAGGGGGGCCGGCAGCTCGCGGGCAGCCTGGCAGCTGGGCAGGACTGCGCGGTGAGCGCTGTTCTCAGCTGAGGCCGCAGGGGGAGAATGAGCGGGGCAGGGCAACTGGTGCGCTGAACACCTCCGGGTCCTCACCCAGCTGCCCCCGCCCCTTAAGAGCGACGAGCCCGAGGTCGATGGTGGTACGGGGAGGGGCGAGTGGGGGACCCAGGCGCCTGCCCTGTCCTGACTTCTGCAGCTGCCCACGCAGGCGAGGAAGCGAGGGCCCCTGAGCTGCCCCTGAGCATGGAGAGGAGGACGCAGGGGACGCCCAGCCCTGCGTGGGGAGCTCAGGGCGAGCCAGGGTGGGGCTCAGTCCTGAAGACAGGGGCGGCTGGTGAGGGCGGTGACGGCTCGAGGGCTTGCAGTGGCCCCACTCTGCCATGGGGAAGGATGCTGAGGATGTGGGGTGGGGGCGTGGCTCTGACGAGGGCTCTGGGCTCTGTGCACAGGACAAGCGGGCCCTTCAGGGGACCTGGGGCGAAGCAGGTAGAGTGGGGGGGCCAGAGGAACCGGGCAGAACCGGGGAGACTGTCGCTGTCTGACACGCAGCTCTCTGTGATGAGCACAGACTAACTCCCAAGACTGAACAGCAATGAAGATGAGGTTTGGTGGTGAGGTCCCTCAATTAACGTCGACGTGGAAGAACATACATCAGGTCCCCTAGAAGCAGGCGGTCTGGTGGGGCCTCAGCAGCCAGCAGCCTTCGCCCTGGGCGTGCGCAGCGCCGGGCGGGGCGGTGAGCAGGACCCAGGAGTTCAGGGAGGAGCGGGCCGAGTACCCAGGCCTGTGCAGAGGAGTCAGATGCAGCCTCCTCCCCCCACACCTGCGGCGAGTCTGCCTCCACAGTGAGGCCCCGCTCACTGCCCCCCTCTGCTTGGATTTGGGTGGGCAGGTGTTCAGTCCTCGTACACGAGCGTGGCCCCAACCCTGCGAGGCGTGGTGAGGGGCTGCCCCCAGGGTGGGCTGGGCCCCGTCTCCTTGCAGGCGTGCCGGCCCAGTCCTGCCCCCACTGCTGCTCACTGGCCACCCCAGGGGAAGTCCAGCTATCCTCTTCTCCAGGAGAGGCCCATCACCCCTGGGAGGAGCTGAGGGGCCGGGACCCCCTGGCACCCTCAAGTTCTGCTCCCCGTTTTCTGACCTTTGGTCACGTGCAGGGGGCGTCTCCGCACTCGCAGGGGCAGCACAGACCTTCCGTCAGGAGGACTTCTCAGCCCTCAAAGGCAGGGGCTGAGGGTCGCTGCACTGGGGTCGCCCCTCAGGCGGGCGGGACACCTCCACTTGACTAGCACGGGCTGCAGCCCACAGGGGCAGCGGTGGGGGCGACGGGCCTGCCAGGGCGTGGGCTGCCTGGAGCCTTTGTCCCGAGGGGCTCAGTCCCGGCCCGCGGCAGCGTTTCCTCAGGCCCCCACAGCCAACAGCATGCTCTGGTGCGGACCCCTGGCCTCTGGGCTCCCACCGGGGGAGACCATGGACCTCGGTGCCGTGAACGAGCAATGCGCCCTGGGTGCAGGACTTCCGCTCAAGGCCTGTGCCAGCCCTGCTAAGCTCACTGCCCCTGAGTCCATGGGTGGAGCGGGACCTTGGAGGGGTCAGCTATTGGGGGAGTGGTTCTGCCGGGGTCGTGGCCCCAAAGCGCGTTCTCACTGTGCTCCCGGAGCACTTGGAGCTTGCCACGAAGCTCCGTGACCATCCGTCCTATGTCTGTGGCCAGAGCTCCCAGCAGGGGAGGGAGCTGGCAGGCCCACAGATGGTCTGTGGGTCTCAGGAGCCTTAGCCCAGGTGGGCACGGCAGCTGGCTGGTAGAAGCAGAGAGGAGCGGGCTGCCGACCTCGTGGGTCCGTGACGGAGCGGGCTGTGGTCTCCCCGGTGTCCGGCACCCCGCCCTCCTGATTCCCAGCTGCCCCAGGGCCCTGGCTGACCTGGCCAGCAGTGGGCCCCTGACTGGCATCCTGCAGCACTTCTGCCCAAGAGCAGTAGGCGACCCCGGGTCCTGGGTTGGAGGGGGTGGTATGCAGATTCATGGAAAATGGGGCTCCACCAACAGGAGGCAGGAAGGTGCCAGTGGGGGTGCAGGAGGCGGTGGCCACGGACTTCGGGGTTCAGGTTTTGGTGCTGGAAATGCCAGGTCATTTCAGCAGCCAGATGGGCCAGCATGGACAGCCATGCTTCTGACCAGTGGGTGGACAAGTTTACCCAACGTGTGCGTACGTGTACAGACACACACACACACGAAGGTGAGCCGTCCGCTCCCTGAGCCTCCACTCCCTCGACTCTGCACCCATCAGGCCACTGCCCTCTGGCCCCTCGGCCTGGTTCTCTCCGGGGCTAGTGGCGGAATGACCCATCCCCCTTCCAAGGTGGGCAGGCAGGACGCTGGTTTTGCTCCGGGTGGGTCTGGGAGGAGGCCGGGGGTCCTGGGACACCGCCTGCTGCGTGGAGATGTGCCCTGTGCAGTGGGTGAGCTGGGGCGGACCCAGGACCCCGCGCGGCGCCCGCTGCTGGCGGAAGCAGGGCCTAGGGCCTGCTGCCCGGGTGGCGGCTGTCTGGCCGCCTCAGCCATGGGAGCACTCAGGCCGGGCGCACGCTGAGAGGGGCGCTTGGGGCCAGGGGCCTAGGGGACGAGTGGAGGCCCAGGGTGCCTCCCCTGCTGAGCTCAGAGGAGGGGACTCCGGGCAGGCTGCCCACAGTGCCCAGAGCCAGGAGGGCGGCTCTGGGGGCGGAGGCAGTGCCCTGGTGTGGGGAGGGGCCCAGCGGCCACCTGCCTCCTGGCTGTACCCAGCTCGGCCCCAGAATGGCTTGCGGGGACCCGGCTCTCCACAAGTCCTAGTAATGTCTGGGAGTGGCGAGAGGAGAGCCGGGGAGGCGGGGGTGCAGGGGGGCCGGGGAGGTCTCCAGGCCTGGAGGGGCCCCGGCCCCGCTTGCAGAGCCCACGTGCGCTGCGTCACGTTGCCACTGCCCTCTGTCGTGCCACCGACGAGCACAGGTCCCGGGTGTCCACGGCTACAGCGCCACGCGGGGGAGGGGGCGAGTGCACTGCCGGACGTCCCGGGCTGCAGACACGCCCCAGAGCAGGGGACTGCTACAGTCGGGCTGGTGGCCAGGGCCCCTCGGCTTTGGGGCTAGCGTTGCTTGCCCAGCTGGGGCTTGGACCCCAGGACAGAGCTGCGGGCTTGGAGCAGGGGCCCTAGTCTTGCTCTGCGCCGGCGGAGTGAGTCCTGTCGGGGCCAGGAAGTGGCCCCAGCTTGGGCAGGGGCCTGGTGCACGTGGGGCCAGCCCAGGCCCTGGGGCAGGGCTGGGGAGGGGTCTGCAGGTGGAGGACTGAGGCCTGGGGCCAGCTGGCTGGCGGCTGGGGCAGGACTCCCCTCCGGGGCGCGGTGACCTCCGCCCCCTGTGGTCCTGTGCCCGCCCAGCCCTGCCGCCCACCCTCGGGCTCGGCTCTGAGCTCCCGCCTGGCCGTGTGCTCTGCCGCTGGGAGGCGCTGACAGGCAGCTTCCACCCACGGCGGCCTTGGCCTGTCGGGCCACAGTGGGGGTGCTTCACTGCCCTCGGCAGCCCCCACCCTGGGCGGTGCCCCCCAGAGCCTCTGTGAGAGCCCCAGGCGCTGGCCGGCTCGTGGAGAGCCTCGTGGAGGACACGGGGCAGCGTCAGTGGTGACCTGAGGTACCAACGGGGACCACAGGCCCAGCGCCAGCAGGCAGGCCTCCTGGGGCTGGGTATCCGGAGGTCATCAGGGGCCGCGCTGACCACAAGCCCTGCCAGGGGGTCTCGGCAGCCGGCCCCGCACTGGCCTGAGGCCTGGGCCCCGGGTTCTGCAGCCAGCGAGCCGGACGCAGTGCTCGGGGCGCTGCGCTGCCCCCTGGTCACAGCCCAGATGCAGCCCCACCGTCCCGGCCACGCCTCCTGCTCTGCCCCTGCGGGTCAGCGCGCGACAGGACCCCGCCGTGTGACCAACCCAGCTGCCGTGACCTGCGTCCCTCCTGCAGGAAGTGAGCTCCCTGACTGAGCCGCCAGCAGATGCCGCCACAGACAGGCGTCCCAGGTGACCCCAGGGACAGCTGGACTCAGACCTTCATGGACCCCACTTCTGTGACACCCCGGCCTGGCCCAATGGAACTGCTGGGGGGCTCTGGGAATCCTCCCTGGGGGTGTTGGCTCTGGGTGAGGGGCCGAGACCCCAACCCTGCAGTCTCCTCAGGGAGGGAGTAGAGAGAGGGCCACACTGGCCACCGGGCGGCCCCGGAGCACCCTGAGTGCTCCACAGAGAGTCGCTGGGACGGGGTGTCCCAGGGGGGCAGAGGCAGAGCCTTCCTGGAAGCAAGGGTGATGCTGCCCACGGCCCCAGGTCCTATTTCTGAGCGGAGGGTCTTCCCAGGCCTGCCTGCTATCTCCCGCCCCTTCGGGCACTGGTGGGGGTGGGAGGGAAGGGTCCTCACCCTGACCCCTGCTGGCGCGTGGTTTCAGACGTGGTGGTGACCCCACGAAAGGCCAGGGTGCACTTGGCACGGACTCTGCAGGGCCACCACATCCCTTCTGATGCCAAGAGGACAGCTTGTGGACACAGCACACGGCCACCCTGCCAAGTGGCCTCCGGGTCCTGGCGGCTGAGCACGGCTTTGCAGCTGCTCTGCCCGTTGCCAGGAGGATGTCAGCAGGGCCCTGAGCTCCACTTGAGAGGAGGCCTCGAGTGCGGCCGGCCTGGACTGGCGGGGGTGACAGACAGTCCTGGGAGGCCGGGGCACTGTCCAGCCAGCCGAATCCAGGACAGCCCGTTGCTCTCCAGCTTCCTCGGGCACCGACCCTGCCTATGGCCCTCACTGGGCCCCCTGGGTGCCACCCTCCCCATCTGGGCCTGACTGGAGGTGGGAGGGGTGACCCCCTTAAAGACGAGGACAGGTCGGGCAGGCCCACCCCTTGCCCACGGTCAAGACAACCAGCGAGACGTCGAGCCCGGTCAAGACGAGCAGCTGTCAGGACCCCACTGCCCCCGTCCTCCACAAACCGCCCGCTTCCAGCCTCAACACCGCCCGTCACCCCTGGAAGGACAGCCCTCAGGACCGGGCCCTCGGCGAGGCGGCTGCTCTGGTGCAGGAGCAGCCCTCGCGTGCAGCATGTCCATCCAGCACAGAGACCCGAGAGAAGGACCGCAGGCGGGGGCAAGGAGACCGGGGACGGCCAGCCGACAGGAGGGGGGCTCCACACAGGCCTGGGAGGCCGCGCAGAGCGGGGCGGCGGGAGCGCACGCCTGCTGCAGGGCCAACGTCCGGAGACAAGTCCAGGGGCAGTGGGGTGGACGGGCAGTGGCCTGGGGGGCAGTGCGCTGACGGGGGCGTGGACAGACGCACCCCGCTCGGAGCAGCCTTGGCGGGCGGCTGAGCAGAGCCTGTGTCCACGGGCTGAACAAACAGGCAGGGGGCCGTGAGCACAGCCAAGCTCCTCAATATCACAGAAAAAACGACCCGCAGGAGGCTAGGACCGTCCCAGCAGGAGCCGGGGCTCCCTGGGAAAGTAGGCGACTCTGTGACAGGGGCAGGGAAAACACGAGTTCAGAGAGAGGAAAAGTGCTCAAAGCAGAACCGTGGCAAAGGGAAAGGGCACGAGAGCCAACTCGAAAGACAGCCACAGCCCGAGGCTCGGATCACCAGAGCAAATCAAGCCAGCACGCACGTCGACTCCAACAACTGACCAAGCAAACAGGCGGGGAGAAGGGACAAGTCCTCCTCTGAGAAACCCAATGGACACACGCAGAAGAAATGAGGGAGCTGGGGAACGCCATGGTGATGCGGGCTGCAGACGACCTGGCAACGCACGCTGCAGAGGCGGAGCCGGAGCCGGGAGGACGTGGGGTACCCGCATGGTCGCGGGAGGCACCCCAGGACACTTCTCAGTCGGAAGGGGACACCCGGCCTTCACTGGGGGAGCCGGTGACCAAGGCCCTCAGCACCCACGTCTGAACACGCCAATGCCAAGCACTGCCCCCCCACACCTGAGAAGTCACAGCACTGCTTCTGCGCTTTCACAGCTCTACCTAACGGTGATGAAAAATCACTCACACCCTGGTCTCGGGACGTCCTACAAACATCTGGCCAGGGCTCTTCAGAAGAGCCAAGGTCGTGAAAGACCCGAGAAGGACAAGCCGTCCCAGATGTTAGAAACCCAAGAGACGCAGCACGCTAACACAACGTGGGAACCTGGCTTGGAAGGCTGGCAAAATCCCAGGGAAGTGTGAAGAGAAGGGGCCTCCTCGCTGCCTGTGAGTTTTCTGCAAGCTGCACTGAGGCTGCGAAGGGTGTGGAGCTCGGGCGGGCTGCAGGGTGTCCCTGAAGCCCGCCCACCGTGCCCGAGGGCCCTGGGCACCAAGGGCCTCTGGGCGGCCTCCGCCTGTCTGGGCTCCCGGCCCTGGGGGATGGAACCGGCCCCGACTGCCATGCACAGGCCCCAGTCTGACCTGCATGTAGACACCTTCCTCTGCGTGTGCACCAAGGACCCGGGGACAGCACACAGCCCTCAGCGCTCCTGGAGGGCCCGCTCCCAGCCAGCACCAAAGGCACGGCCATTGCCTGCGCCCTGGGCCCTGCGCGGGCCGTCGCCCAGGAGGCCTGGCCGGGCCTTCGCGGTGCACCCCGCCCCCGAGCCGCCCGGTGGCCGCCCCGCCCCAGGGCAGCGCTTTCGCTGGCCGCACGCCCCTAAAGCCCGCGGTGACCCCACAGGTCACAGGGAGCCTGCCGATGGGCTGCCTGGCGTTCTGCCGCGTGGGGATCGCGGCTTACTTTCAACAGCGAGAGCATCCCCTTGGTGTGTGTTTCCTTCTTCCCATGTCCTCTGTGCAGGCCGGAGCGGGGGGTCCTCGCTGCGGACTCCAGACTCCTCGAGCGCTCACCTCGGCAACGTGCCCCTGGGGAGCGCCCCCAGCGCGCCGTGCTGCTCTACACCCTGCACAGCCCAGGGTCAGCGAGAGCGCGCCACGGGCAGGGGGGTGCTCAGCCAGGCGGGGCTTTACGAAGGCTGGTGCGCAGGTGGTGCCCTTCTGCCTGGTGGTCCATGACCCCCCACCCCTGCACACCTGCCCCTCCCCACTCCTCTGTGGGGGGCGACGCCCGCCTCCACCCACCCCTCCTGACATGGTGGAACCCCGTGCAGGGCCGCCCGGCACACCTGCACTTCAGCTGGGGCCGAGCTGGAAGACGCCCCTCCAAGGGGCTCTCGGTCACGAACCTGGGCCCTGCTGGGGCTGCCCGGGCCCCCAGTGCTCAGGAACAGAGCGTCCCCCGGCGCTGCCCCCGCTCCGCGCCCCTCCCAGCACCACCTCCAGGCACCACGGCCGACGCCCAGGGAGGAGCCCGGGTCACTCTGCATGCCTGGGTCTGAGGCCAGCCGGATGACCCCATTCCACGCGGGCCTCTCCTGGAGACCAGACTCCGTGACCCACACGTCCAGTGAAGCCCAAGTATCTGGGCAATCCCGGTCTCCTCCCCTGCTCTCTTGATAAAAGGTACCTCCAGCTACACGGGCTCAAACCCAGACGCGCAGGAGCCCCTGCTCTCTGCCCGCTGCCCATCCCCAGAACCACTTCCTTCCAGCCAGCCTTCTCTTCACTGGCTGCCCCGCCCCAACGACCCACCCGAAACATTACACCAGATGGCACACCCTGTGACGAAGCAGAGGTCTGGTCACGTACACCCTGCCCGCCTCCCGCCCCGGAAACCCTCGCCTTCCCCCAGCCCCACTGAGCCTGTCAGGCCTGGGAGCCCGCGGGGTGCCCAGCCCTCCTCCCTGCGGGAGCTCTCTGAGCCTCTGACGGGACAGTTCTCAGAAGCCGCCTTCACACCAGGAGCTGTGTCTTGCATCGCTCTGTTTCCCCAACACACAAAGAGAAGAGCTTTTTTTACACAGAAAACATTATAATTATTTTGGCTCACCATTCCAAGATGGATCTGTAAACAGGAGCACATGCGAGGAGAGGCGAGCATGTGGAGGGGGAGAGAGAGGAGGAGCTCGGGCTCGGAGCCACCCCGCAGTGTCGGGGGCCCACAGAGGCCATCCTGCAACACCCCAGGGTGGACGCAGACATGCCCCCCGGCTGGCGCAGCACCGGCCCAGGGGCCCGACGGAGAGCGGGGCTGGGCTCAGCCTGGGGGCGGCCTCCTTGGCACCGGGCCGCGCTCACAGACACGTGTGAGCACACAGCCAGGGCCTGGACGGATGCGCGCACCCAGCACTGGGGGCATCACGGGGCACAGCAGCGAGGGCGGCTGTGCCAGGCTGGTGCTAACGGGCAGCTGCAGGCAGCCGCTGCTGACATGGGGGCACTTCCCTGGGGACCCGGGGGGGCCCTGGCTGGTCAGGGTGGGCCTCATGAGTCCCCTGTGCACAGATGGCCGTCCCCCTGGCAGTCACGGCTGGCACAGGGCAGGGTGAGCAGGCCTCTCACTCAGCTGCACAGGCTCCAGACCCACACAGTGAAGCCCAGGCTGGCCTGGCGGATGGTCCCTGCACGGTGCCGTCTCCAGCTCTCCTCCCTGATGGGGAACCGGCCCTTCGGTGCTTCCTCCGGCTCTTGTGGGATGGCGTCCATCCTGCCCTGGGCACGGGGAAGCAGAGGAAACAAGGCGGACGCCACGACCGCTTCCTCATGTGTAGACAGCAGCCCCAGGGAAGCAGGGATGACGCCAGCCTGAGGGCTGGAATGAAATCAGTAACCACCCCGCAGAGGCTCCGGGGCACCAGCAGGAACCTGGCCAGTGGGAGAGCCTGACAGCAAGTGACCCGGGGGCCCTGGGGCCGCGTCTGTGACTGAGGCCAGCACTAGCCTCCCAATCGCGACCAGGGGAGCCGTCCTGTGTTCACCGGGTCAGCGACAGCTGGGCCTGCTCCCCAGCAACCAGGAGGGCGCCACTGAAGCCCCTGGCCGTCCCAGCTGGCAGGAGCCTGGCTGCTTCAAGGATACACCCTGGGGAGAGACTTCACTCCCAGGGGAAGAGCAGCCTGAGCAGAGCGACATCTCCAACCAAGATTTATGGGAACACTTGGTGCTGGAGAGCGGGGCTGGAGGCAATTAAGCCCATTTCAGAGCAGGTTTGGCAGGAGGCGCCAAATCGATCGGCTCCCCCCAGCCGCGCAGCCCCGCAGGTAAGGAATCAATCAGGCAAAGGCTCCCATCTGTTCCCGCTGGGCCAAGAGGCAGAGCTGTTTACCATTCACGCCCAGAGACGAATAAATAAGCCAACAACTAGTCAGCACCCTGTTTCTCTGGCAAAGCTTTTAAGTTTCTTCAAGAGAACCAGGGCCCCTGCCTGGCCCTCCATTAGGACATGAACCATCACAGACTGCCAGGAGCCATGCTCACCACTCCAGGAGGTGGGGGCGGGTGCAGCTCAGCTCTGGCCCTGAGAGCCAGGGGGCCCTGGGGTGCAGCCTGCAGCCAGCCCGGCCACCCAGTCTGAACAGACAGCACTGGGAGCAGCTGGAGGTCCACACTGCCCCGGACGCAGACGCTGCAGATCTGGGCCCAGGCGAGCGAAACGGGAGCAGCGATACCTCGGAAGGAGCTGGGGCCACTCCCAGGTCCCCACCCAGGGCTGCCTCAGTGCCCAGACAAGACCCAGGGCCGTGAGGACCAGGGACACTCGGCCCCTCCTAACCCGGGGCGGCTGCGCAGCCTGCCTGTCCCCCCCTCCGCGGCCACCCGCCCACCGGCACCAGGGGTCGCCGACGGCAGGGCCTTCCTCAAAGCAGAGGCCTGTATTTTCAGGACAGGATTTTGACACAGAGTTTAAAACAGCCTCTACGTATTTATGAGTTCTCACCCATCCATGGGAGCCAGGGACGGGTCTGGCTAACTGAGCTGGTGACAAACCCCTCCAAGGGACGGGGTTCTTAACTGGGAGAAGACCGTTGTGGGGCTCGGAGGCCAGCCATGCACCCAGACGGGAGAGAGGCTTCCTCAGGAGGCAGGCAGAGCAACACAAGGCCCAGACGCTGCTGGAACACCGGCTCGAGCTTCTGCCCTGGTTTCTATCCAATGGATCCCAGGATCTTCCTGGCAGCTCTTGAAATAAACTAAGGAGATCATATCAAGAGAGAGTCCTGACATTTGTCCAGCCTTAAAATCTCAATAAAACAGACGACCTAAAAAGTCAGCTCAGAGCATCTATTCAAAAGCAAGCCAGCATTCGGCTTCTGGAAGCAGCCAATTAGCCCCAGCCGCTGTCCCTCTCCCTGCTGACACGGGTGCTCCTGCAGACAGGTAAGAAGGGACGACGCTCCTGAGCTACTCTCTGCCTAGCACTGCTCCTGCCTGGGGACAGAGGCTGACCGGGCACAGGAGACACAGGCAGTTCCACTGGACTTGTGCGTGGACTGCGGCCAAGTCACTCCCTCAGCCTCTCATCTGTGAAGTGGGGTTCAGAACCTCCACACAGGCCCCTGGAGCTGCAGAGATGCAGCAAGATGATTAAAGTGAGAGTGGATGAGAAGAAGGGCTTCATAGAAAAAGCAAGGGCATTCCAAAAAAACCCGACTTCAGCTTCAGTGACTATGCTAAAGCCTTTGACTATGTGGATCACAACAAACTGTGGAAAATTCTGAAAGAGATGGAAATACCAGACCACCTTGCCTGTCTCAAAGAGCCTCTTGATGAAAGTGAAAGAGGAGAGTGGAAAAGTTGGCTTAAAACTGAGCATTCAAAAAACTAAGATCATGGCACCCGGTCCCATCACTTCATGGCAAATAGAGAAACAATGGAAACAGTGGCTGACTTTATTTTCTTGGACCCCCAAATTACTGCAGGTCGTGACTGCAGCCATGAAATTAAAAGACACTTGCTCCTTGAAAGAAAACCTATGGCCAACCTAGACAGCACATAGAAAAGCAGGGACATTTCTTTGCTGACAAAGGTCCGTCTAGTCAAAGCTGTGGTTTTTCCAGTGGTCACGTATGGATGTGAGAGCTGGACCATAAAGAAGGCTGTTGCTATTCAGTCACCGAGTCACGTCCGACTCTTTGCAACCCCATGGTTGCCAGCACACTGGGCTTTCCTGTCCTTCACTATCTCCTGGAGTTTGCTTTAATTCATGTCCATTGAGCCAGTGATGCCATCCAACCATCTCATCCTCTGTTGTCCCCTTCTCCTCCTGCCCTCAATCATTCCCAGCATCAGGGTCTTTCCAATGAGCTGGCTCTTGGCATCAGGTGGCCAAAGTATTGGAGCTGAAGACTGAGTGCCAAAGAATTGATGCTTTCAAATTGTGGTTCTAGAGAAGACTCTTGCGAGTCCCTTGGACAGCAAGGAGATCCAACCAGTCCATCCTAAAGGAAACCAACCCTGAATATTCACTGGAAGGACTAATGCTGAAGCTGAAGCTCCAATATTTTGGCCACCTGATGGGAAGAACTGACTCACTGGAAAAGACCCTGATGCTTGGAAAGACTGAAGGCGGGAGGGAAGGGGAGGACAGAGGATGAGATGGTTGAATGGCATCACTGACTCAATGGACGTGAATTTGAGCAAACTCTGGAGACTAAGAAAAGGGACTAACTTTTTCTGAAGAAAAAGTTCAGACTTAACAACTAAACAGCAACAGCTGACCCAAAGTTCCTGCTAGAAACAACTCAGAGGCTCCCAGTTCACTGATCCACATATTCAAACGACTGGACACAAAAGAGGGTCAAGAAACAGGCAGCTTCAAATCTCACTTTTGAAAACAATGACGGCTCAGACACCCACAAGCACGTGGAGTGGGAGAGGACGCACAGCACGGGGCAGCCAGCCCCGCCCGGAGCACAGGCGCTGCCCCGGCGGCCCTGGGGCAGCAGCGGTCCCCAGGCTGGGTCAGGAAGAGGGGGAAGGCAATGCGAGCAGGAGCACGGAGCCGCCGCCGCGCGCACGTGGCCCGGCCCGGCGTCCAGCACAAGGCCACGCCAGGCACCTCAGCTCCGAAAGCCCCGTGCAAGAAGGCCCAGGGTGACTTCTGAGGACCACCTGCTGCTACCCGTCTCCGCTCTTAAACCCAGCTTCAGCGAGTCACGTCACCGAGGAGGTGGTGACGGCCCAAGTGGCAGCGTTTAGCGCACTGTCAGCCCCACGCAGACGCCAGAGTGCCCTGCCAGGCGGGGCAACCACCACACTGCCCGCCTTGTGGGGGGGGTTCGTTAGAAACCACAGACCTCAAAATAAATAACCCCAGCTCCACAAGGTCGGGCAAATCAGCTGATAAATGGTGCTGCTGCTGCTAAGTCGCTTCAGTCTTGTCCTACTCTGTGCAACCCCATAGACGGCAGCCCACCAGGCTCCCCCGCCCCTGGGATTCTCCAGGCAAGAACACTGGAGTGGGTTGCCATTTCCTTCTCCAATGATAAATGGTGCTACCGTACACCTAACAGAGCCTCTCGAATGAAAAGCGAACCGAAACAGAGGCTCTGTAGTAAAGCAGTCCGCGTGAGGAGCGCCGTGGGCCTCACAGAGCAGCCCAAAGGCCACGTGGCCAGGACTCTGAACCCCGGCTTCAGGGTCTCCCCGACAGGAGGGTATGATTTGTGAAGTAGGAAATGACAACCCACATCAGTATTATTTCCTGGAGAATCCCACGGACAGAAGCAGCTGGGGGGCTAAAGCCCATGGGGTCACAAGAGTCAGGCGTGCCCCTCACGCGACAGTGACGGGAGCAGGGAGGCAGGGTTGGGGGTGCACAGGTGAAGTGGACCCCCTCAGGAGGACGCAGGCGGCTGGGAGAGGCGCCCGGCTGCCAAGCCCGCAGCACTCCGGGGAGACACCTGGACGACCCACCAGTCACCATGGCTCTCGGGGATGAATCCCCTCGGAGCTGGACCCAGAAAACTGCCCGGTGGGGACAGCGAAGACTGAAGGGTGCTGGGTGCCCACCAGCCCCACCACTCTCGAGGACTCGCTGGCCCTGAGAGCGTCAGCTGGGGCAGCCAGACATGGGGGACAGATGGCCTCGGCTCTGCCCTGCACCTCCCAGCACTGGCCTCGGCCTTGGCTCTCGGCCTCCCCCAAAGCCTGAGGACGCACGGGTCCAGCTCCTGGCACCGCTGGGGCCACCACAGCAACGCCTGTCGAGGTCCCGACACGCGAGGGCACCCAACAAATACAATGTACTTTTAATCATGTTCATTAGCTATAAGAATGTACTGAGGCTACTTCAATTCACAATAAATTCAGTATCTGGTTTGGACCAAAGAACTGGCTCCGCTCCACGGAGAGCTCCCGGCGCTGCTGAAGCGTCCCCCAGACTGTTTCCAAATCAGTTAGGTTTCCTGAAGCCAGATGATGACTCCGCGCTGCATACATTCTCCACAGTTCTCTGGGCCCAGACGGACAGCTTCAGCTCTCTGGGGCTGAACAGCACGTGTCGCCCACTGGCTCAGCACCCCCTGCAGCAGGAGACCTGCCATCTCCCCTCACCGCTCCACCTGGGCACTGCGGCGCCACAGCTGGGCAGCCCGGGGGCCAGGCTACTGTCCGGGACGTGATGCCGCCCCCCAGGGCCGGGTCACGAGGGAGAGGCTGCGGGCCGCCAGCCAGGACTTGGGCACTCGGCTCTCACAGAGCAGTCGCTCCTCAGGAGGACTCTTGAAGCCAAAACTCGAGCAGCCGTTTCAAGAGGTGACAGTCAGAAGCAGCTCTGGATGACCTCTCCGACGGGAGCTGTTTAATCAAGAGTCCTTAGTGCAGGCGGGCGGCCTCTCGGGTGGCGTGTGACATGCGGCTCGCTGGAGACAGCAGACACAATTGACCTCCGTCACAGTGAAGCCAAGGGCCTGGCCCCGAGCCTCCGCCGTCCCAGGTCAATGGCCCACAGGGGCCCCGGCAGTCACTCCAATGAACACCCTGGGTCAGCGGCCGGGCTACCTGCTGGCGCGGAGCCCCTGCGTCCCTGGAGCTCCAGGAGCAGCCCCTTCGCCCGCAGGCGCCCAATGGCCACCTCGCTCTGCTGGCCGGGGAACGCAAGGACCGTCCACCGTGGCCCCAGGAGGAGGCAGCTGCTCTGCCTGCCCTCGTCCTCACTTCTCTCCCCGCGGACGCAAGTCCACGGGAAGCAGGAGGAAAGCCTGGCTGCCAGCGGGGGGCGGCACACCACCCTCTGGTGGCTCCAAAGGCTGTCTGGGGTGGCAGGGGAGGGAAAAGCGCTACTGGAACTGACCCTCCCGCCCCCCGCAGAGCAAAGGCCACAGCTGCCGCCCCTGCCGGCGCCAGGGAGACAGACAGGAGGGGCCCCGCGGAGCCAACGGGGACCCAGGCCGGCGCCAGGGAGACAGACAGGAGAGGCCCCGCGGAGCCAACGGGGACCCAGGGCAGCCAGCACTCTGACCATCTTTCTAGCCCAGAGCCAGCGGGAACTCAGCTCCAGGGCAGGCCTGCAGGACCCCTTCAGAAGCAGCGAGCTGGCAGGGACCCCAGCCCGGCCAGGCGGAGAGGGCAGGGGGACACACGCGAGGCCGGCAGGAGCAGGGCGCTCTGCCCTCGGGGTCTAGAGTGTGGGCCCCAGGGGCGGGAAGGCTCCGGGCTCACTCTGTAGGACGGTGAGCCGTGTCTGGGGGGTTCCGGGAGGAGCCTGTCGAGACCCACTCCTGTCTGGTAACATCCCTCCCCACCGTGACCCGCCGCTGACAAGCATGCCGAGGAAATCTGGTTTCTCAAGGGCAAGTTACAGGAAACCCCGGGTGTTTCTTCTCGCCGGGGAGAAAAGCAGACAGTCACCCCACACCTCCAGAGGTGCCGTCTGCACACAGATGGATGGGCAGACATGCTCCCCCGGGACAAGAGAAGACCGCACAGCAGACCACGGGACTAGCGGCTCACGATGGGAGAAACAAACGGAGTTCCTCGGTTCCCGAGAGCCTGCGGGGGCCTGCAGCCTCTCCAGGGTCCTGTCTGCAGCCACCACCATCAGAGGAGCAGAGAGGTGGGCACAAGGGACCCGCAGCACACCAGCGCCTTGGGCTCAACCTCCCAGGGCCCCCAGACCAGCAGCGGAGAGGAGTGACGCCTTCGCCACGAGGCCGCGCCCAGGGCTTCTGACAGAAGAGCAGGCCTCAGGGGCCCAGGACATCTCCACCTCGTAGTGACCTCCCTCCACTGTGCCAGCCTCCTGAGGGCCACGCATGCTCTCTGCAGTCTGCCCATCACAGAGGGCGACGGAGCCGACAAAGCTGAGACGCCCGCGCCATGCCCCAGGGCATCCACAATGAAGAAGCGAGCTCCACGTGCAGACGGGACGTCTGGGGGAGGAGGAGCTGGTCCCCCGCCAGCAGGCACATGTAGCAGCGTCTCTGAGGAGTGGGCGAGCAGCAAGTCAGGAGGCTCCATGGGAGACGCAGGTGCAGCGTCTTGTCCTGCTGGCTTGCTCCCAGCACTGCGGGCCCAGCCCTCTCCTGACCTCCTCCCAGGGCACAGTGGCACCCATGCACTCCACACGCCTGGGCAGCACAGGCCCTGGCTGCCCCCTGTGCCCCTCCTGTGCCCCTCCTGCCTGCCAAGTCCAGGGCGGCACGCAGCACGCAGCCCAGGAGGACCGAGGCCTCAGGAGCTGCAGCTGCCTCGAAGACCAGTCGCGTTTGAAACACAGCTCAGTCTCAGAGGACAGGGTTAACTTGCTGGAAACGCATTTGTGAAGGTATTTTACAATTAATGGTAAGACACATTACGGAGTCATTACCCAAAAGGTCATGGACATTTAAACAGATCACAAAATTGTTCCAAAACGCCCCCTCCAGAGCAGCTTTCCTGGATGGCACCCCCTGAGGCCCAGGACACCCTCCTGGGCACCCCGAGTCCTGGGCCGAGACGGCTGGAGACCCTGGCAGCTCCAAGCCAGAGTCCTCTTACAGCCTCACGCGGGAGGGGCAGGAGACCGGGTGAGCAGAGCTGAGACACCTGAGCCCCGGCCGGGGGCACCTGCAATGAAGAAGCGAGTCTCCAGGTGTGGACAGCACCCAGGAAAGGACCTTGTCCTTCCGCCCCCTCCCTTGGAAGGCCGGGCAAGGGGCACGTCAGGAAGCCTCCACAGAGGCCTGACCCAGAGGCTTAAAAATGGAAGGACACGCGTGTGTTCTGAGGGCTGCCAAGGCATAATCCCCCTCGTTCCTCTGGCTTTATGAGAGGCTATATTAAAAATGGTTTATACATAATAAAATCTGTTACATTTATGGCAAGAAAATATGGAAAGACAATAAAATTAGCAGAGCATAGAAATGAGAGAATGCTAAACATCCTTGGCTCTCCAACAGGAACAGAGAAGGAACAGTCAAGATTTTAAATGGAAGGAATTTAACCTGATTTGAAATTCAAAGTTCCGTTTCTCCCTCCCTGCTGAGCCCGGTTCCAGGGGGCCCTGCTTGGCATGGGCAGCCCTGCTGGGGTCTCCCGGCTCATGCTCACAAAGGGGGCCTGGCACACCCTGCTGGCACCGGGGGAACCCTGGGCTTTGGTCTGTGTACCCCGCCCTCGTCCCAGCCTCTCTCTACCGTGACCCCAGCCCCTCCGCCTCCCCGCCTCAGCACAGCCCCCACCCCGGGCCCCAGCGGTGGCGGCACACCAGGCCAGAAGCACCGCATGGCGCGGCAGCCGCGCCCAGCCCTGCGTCCTGGCCCAGCGGGTGTGCGTCCATACACAGTAGCTGGCAGCCACCTGGGTCCGACACCCCTGCCAGCACAGGCTGAGGAGCCTCGCCACCCGGTGCACCTGCCGCCCGCCGGGAGCAGCTGCCCACGGCGCCAGGCCGGCCGGAGCCCACGCCTCCCGCTCAGCGGAGCCTCTCCCATGCCCCCAGGCCGCCAGGCCAGCAGGATAAACTATCCGCGCTAGCCTCGAGACCCTGACTGCCAGGATGCTCCTTCTATAGGCCCATCCGTCTTGGTTTGTTGTAAATGAAAAGACATTATTTTTAAAGCAGTTTTCGCTTTACAGCCTCCCACCCACTCTCCCCTAACAGCCCACCTCAGTGCAGCGTGCTGGTCACACAATGAGCGGACACACTGCTACGTGTCACATTAGGGTCCATCTGTCGGGCTGTATGTTCAACAGGTTCAGAGAAATACACGATGTTATGTAGCCCCCATTCCTCGGTCATGCAGAGGAGTTTCACTGCGCCAAAAACTTCTCCACCCCTCCGTCCCCCGAGCCCCGGTAACCACCGTGCCCCTGCCATCCCCAGACCACCGTACACTTGGAACCGGGCACTATGTGCCTCTCCACATTGGCTTCTCCCACTTAATAACGTGCATTTACGGTTCCTCCACATCTTTTCATGACCTGATAGCTCACTTCTTTCTCCTCTTTGGATGTATCAGGTCACCCATTCATTTACCGAAGGACATCTTGGTTGCATCTCTGTTGTGGCATTTATCAACAAAGCTGACAGAAACACCTGTGTGCAGGTTTCTATGTGGACCTAAGTTTTCACATCTCTTGGATAAATACTGAGGACCCTGAGTCCTGGATTGCAGGGGAGCATGTTTGCTTCTGTAAGAAACCCCACGCTGCCTTCCAGAGCGACTGCGCCACGCACGCCCCGGCAGCAATGAGGCTCTGTCGCTCCGCACCCCCAGGAGTGCTGGGTGTTGCCCGCGCCCGGCTTTGCCCACCCTAACAGCGGTGTGCTGGTATCTCACTGTCGTTTTAGTCTTTCCCTGATGACCCAACGTGGGAGCCTCTCATATGCTTATTTGCCTCTGTTTATCTTCTCTGGTGCGTAGAAGGCAATGGCACCCCACTCCAGTACTCTTGCCTGGAAAACCCCATGGACAGAGGAGCCTGGTGGGCTGCAGTCTGGGGGTCGCGAAGAGTCAGACACAACTGAACGACTTCACTTTCACTTTTCACTTTCATGCATTGGAGGAGGAAATGGCAACCCACTCCAGTGTTCTTGCCTGAAGAATCCCAGGGACAGGGGAGCCTGGTGGGCTGCCGTCTCTGGGGTCCCACAGAGTCGGACACGACTGAAGCGACTTAGCAGCAGCAGTAGCAGCAGCATGTTCTCTGGTGAGGTGTCTGTTCAGATCTTTTGGTCATTTTTTAACTGGGTTGGCTTTTACTTTTGGGTTTTAAGAGTTCTTTTTACATTTTGGATGCCAGTCCTTTATCACATACAGGTCTTGCAGATGCAGGTGATCCTGGAACAACGCAGGTCTGAACTGCACAGCTCCACTTGCACACAGGTGTTCTCAGCAGTGGTCTGTGGCTGGCGGAAGCGAGGACGCAGACCATGAATTACACAGGTTCACGCCTGCACTGTTCAAGGGTCAGCTGTGCTTCTCCCACTCTGTGGTTTGTCCTTTCATTCTCTGAACAGCATCTTTCATGGAGCTGAAGTTTATGGTTTTAACGAGGTCCTGCTCGCCAACTTTTTCTTTCACAGACTGTGGCTCTGACGCTGCTTTTGGAAAGTCACTGCCCAACTGAGAGTCAGCCACACCCAGTCCTCCACCTTGCAGGACAGTCGTGGTTCTGCGTGTTACACCTAGGTCTGTAGTGCATTTTGAGCTCATCTGTGTGAGAGCGAGAGGTCTGCATCTGGATCCACGTGCCTGTTCAGCCTGTGGACGTGCAGTGGCCCCAGCACCTTTGCTGAAATGACTGCCTTTGCTCTCTCACCAAAGCACACCGCCTCTCCCAGGGTGCTCCTGGGGCCTCGCTCTGCCCCACAGCTGGCTGGCTGCTCCCCCCACAGCACTGCACTGCCCCGCTTTCTGCAGTCTGGAAGGAGTGGGAGGCCAGGGAGGTCTGGGAGGCCTGGGGGGGGGTCTGAGGGGTCTGGGAGGTCTGAAAGGCCTGGGAGGCCTGGGGGGTCTGGGGGGTCTGGGAGGGCTGGGAGGCCTGAGGGGTCTGGGGGGGTCTTGGAGGTTCTGGGGGTTCTGGGAGGCCTGGGAAGCCTGGGGGGTCTGGGAGGCCTGGGGGGTCTGGGAGGTCTGGGAGGCCTGGGGGATCTGGGGGGTCTGGGAGGGCTGGGAGGCCTGAGGGGTCTGGGGGGGTCTTGGAGGTCTGGGGGTTCTGGGAGGCCTGGGAAGCCTGGGAGGCCTGGGAGGCCTGGGGGGTCTGGGGGGTCTGGGAGGCCTGAGGGGTCTAGGGGGTCTGGGAGGCCTGGGGGATCTGGGGGGTCTGGGAGGCCTGGGAGGCCTGGGGGGTCTGGGGGGTCTGGGAGGCCTGGGAGATCTGGGGTGTCTGGGAGGCCAGGAAGGCTAGTCCTTCAACCTTGTTCTTCTCCTTCGACGCTGTACTGGCTCTTCCCGGGCTCTTGGTCTTCACACAAACTTTAGAATCAGTTTGCCCACATTCTGATTAGGACTGTATTCAATACACATATCATGCTGAAAAGAACTGACAAGATGACAGGATTGAGTCTTCCTATCCATGAACATGGAACATCTCTGCTTCAGATCTTTAACGTCTCTCATCAGATGTCTATAATTTTGCTCGTTAGACCTTGCACAAAAATTTTGTTTGGTTTTTACCTTAGAATCTGTCTGTTTTGGTGCTAATGTAAGTGACATAATGTTTTAAATTTCAAACTAAATGTTCACTGACTTAAATATATTAACCTATGGCCTGCAACCCTGCTATAATCGCTTATTAGTTCTAAGAGCTTTTTGCTTGAGTCTCTGGGATTTCTATATAAACAATCATATCATCTGCAAACAGTTTTATTTCATCCTTCCTCCCACTGTGCACATTTTATTTCCTATTTCTGGTCTTACTGCATTAGCTAGGATTTCCAGTATGAAGTTAAATTGGACATCCTTGACTTGTTCCTAAATCTTGGCAAGAAAGCCTCTAGTTTCTTACTTGGATGAAAGATGGAAATATCTGACAAGAAATCAGCCTCTCTATCCACCACAGGATAAATAAAACCCTGCCCGCTTAGGTAGCAGCCATCACCACTGAGTGAGCCCAGCAATTGTACGAGCTCTGGGGACGCCCTGTCCTCTCTCATTAAGCGCTATTCCTGGACCCCAGAGTCTTATGCTCTCCAGGCACATGGTGGCCCCCCTGTGCTCCAAGAGCCCCAGTTCTTAACGTAACCAGGAATCAGGTGGGAAGCAACCTGGAGCCAGGCAGCCTCCCACACTGACCACTGGGAACAAGAACAGCTGGAAGGGGGAGGTGGGAGGGGGTTCAGGATGGGGAACACATGTATACCCGTGGAGGATTCATGTTGATGTATGGTAAAACCAATACAATATTGTAAAGTTAAAAAAAAAAAAGAACAGCTGGAAGGAAAACCAGCTCTGCTGCTGAGGACCTGAGACCCCTGCCACTCTGCCACTCGGCCACACGGCAAAACTAGCTATGCTCTGAGACAGGAACAGCCCCTTCCGGGAAACACCACAACTGGGGAAAGCTTCTCAGACACTTAGTGGCTGAGGAACGTGACAAAACGCCCCCGTCCTCAGAGAGCAGCCCCCTCCCCACGCTCCACCCCACCTCTGCCCCAGCTCCCCTGGGTGAGAGGAGGGGGTCCCGCGGCCGCTGAGAGCCCGAAGACCAGCCTGCAAAGGTTTGCCGAGAGAGGCTAGAGAGTGCCCAAGACTGCCTGGCGCGCCAGAGAGCAGCGAGAACCCGTGTGCGCTCTCCTGGGCTTGTTCTTTCAAACGAGCCAGCGCCAGCGGGGCTGCACGGCTGAGCAGGAAGTCCTCAGGCTCAGGGCTCCCGAAGTGCACACAAAGCGTCAGGAAACTTGAGAGCAGCGTCAGAAAGACGCTGTGACCCCTCCTGCATGGAAGTCATGGGGCACAGAAAACCCAAGCCTCGGGCCCGAGGACCCCACTTTCGGCCTCCTCAGCGGCCGATCGAGGGGGTGGCCGTCTGCACAGGCCCCTGCCACAAGCAGTCTCTGCTCGCCCCGGCTGGCCTCCCTGAATCCCTTCCAGTGAAACAAGTAAGCGGAAGTTCTGAGGCACCAAGAGTCAGGGACCAACCACAGGATCTCTTCACCATCTCCTCATCCAACAGCAAACAACATTCAAGGATTATTCACTTCTGCTTTCATCCAAGCGTCTGTGGAAACCTAGATTCTAACGCACCTGTGGAGGCAGCCAGCAAAGAAGACTCTGCCTGCTTCCCCAGGGTGGAGGTGACCCGGGCGCCTCTTCAACCTCAGCGGCTTGCCGGATGGTATTTCCTCACTGGAGGGCTCTGAGCCCAGGTCTGTCCTCTAACAGAATCGTCACAAAGCAGATTAGGGATCCCTGGGCCATCCACCCGCTGGCTGAGCCTGGCTGAGGACCATCACCTCACTTTTCTGCGGTCACAGCCCTGCTGCCCTCCGCCAGGGCTGCACGCAGGACAGCGTTCCCTCCTCCGCGTCCCAGGCCTGCGGTCCAAAGGAAGTGTGCCCAGGGTCCCCTCTGCCTTCAGCCAATGGGGCCAATGCCCCTTGACCCACAGAGTCAGGTAACCTGGCCTGGAAGTGCAACCTGGCCCTCCGGCCAGGCCTGCCTCTGGTCTCTGGAGGAACCTGCCTCTGGCGACGGCCCGGAGCCCTGAGCGAGCACCAGTGTGGGGCAAAGAGCATGCGCACTGGAAGAAGCTGTCATTCAAACAGTTCTGGAGGCTGGGCAGTGGCACAGGCCACGTCCCGCGAGCCCCAGCAGCCACAAGAAGTCCAGCCGGGGACGCCCCAGTCCATGCCGCGTGAGGTCTCCATGTGGAGAGAGGCGATACCCGCAGCTGGGGAGCCACACCTCTGACACCCTGGTCTCCAGAGGCCAGGCGTCCACTTGGCCATGCTGACGAAAGTCGACGGCACCTCAGCTCACGCGAGAGCTCCCATCAGAGCCCTCACCAAGTGACCGTCACTCAGTCCGTCTCCAAGAAAGCCAAGAGAGTGGGTGATGCCGCGGGTCTATGATGTGGGAAGGCGGCCTTGAGGCCACGATCTCATGGCCAGAAGTTCACAAAGATAAAACAGACCATAACATGTGACTCTGACTTTGTTTACCACTTAGTAGATGTATCCCCACGGAGATGACACAATTTCAGGTGAAGGTCAGGAGCTCTGCAGTCTGGGTCTAAACAAGCCTCAGTCTCCCGGGGTCTCCAAGGACTGTCCGGGCTGCTGCTCCATTATTCAGACTCTGAAGAGCCCTCAAGAGGCTCCTCTACACACACCAAGCCACACGGCTACAGCCCCGAAGCACCTGGTCACTCCCCGGAGCCACGCCTGGCTGAAGATCAGACACCCCCGGCCCCTTCAGGTGCCCTTGGAGGGCTCCCCGTCCTGGTCAGTGCTTGGGATCTCCAGCTGGCTCCCCGCCACCCCAACACCAGAAGCAAAGGTACGCCCAATCTCACTAGTGGCCCAACGTGAAGAAACGAGAAGACCGTCCAGCCAGCCACAGGCCAGCCCCTCACTCGTCCTCAGTGATCTGGTAACGACCCAGCACAGAGGAAGGCAGGGCCTCTCCCCCCGCAGACAGAGGCCCCGGCACAGCCTGGCCCTCCTGCCCTGCGCCGCACCCAGGGGCAGCAGAGCGTGGCCACACCCTCACCAAGGGCCGGGCTCTCTCCCCACACCCAGCTGCCTCAAAGGCATGGCCACGCTGGAGCCAGGGGCAAGCACTTCTGACGGTGGGCAGGGGGTGGCGGCAGGGGAGGGTCCATTGCACGCTCAGGAACAGCCTGGATCCGTCCACCAGAGCCTGCCTCGGACACCGCAGGGAGAGGCCTGGCCACGTCCACACCAAGCATCCTGCCCCCAGAGAGAAGCCGGTGCGGCCGTCAGCGTTCAGGTGGGCCCCCGGGCGCAGCATCCGCCTCCACGGGATGGGGAGGCACGTCCGGGCACATGCTGCCCCCGCGGCGATCCTCCCACAGCCACGGCCACAGAACTCACCACTCAAACGGATGTCGTTTCAGGGATGAACATTTTTTCCAGTGCTTGAATAAAAGGGGGAGTTTCACATTTTATCCACTTCCACATCTCTTAACAATAAAAACTTATTTAAAAGACCCATGAATATGTAAATGACGTTTTAAATATGGAAATGCAAAACATGCAAGAAAACAGTCTGGGTGTGAAATATTAACGCATCTCATCTTGCTGAGAAGACAACACAAGCTGGCTGAAGCAAGGACGAGGAGCCCCAGCCTCTGCTTGGCAGGGGAGCAGCCTGGGGGAGGAGGGCTGCTGGGGCGGAGGGGGGTGCCCCGCAGCTGTGTCCCAGGAGCGCCTCTGCCAGCAGGTCCTGCCCCTCAGGCCACTTCCACTGCCTCCCGGCCCCCTGCTCTGCCCTCTCCCTTGTCCAAAGCCACTGGACCAAACCAAGCATCTTTGCTGGTGCAAGCTCAGACTGCACACTCTGCCCCATAGCGTCCACTCTGCCCGCCGGGCGGACGGCAGGGAGGGGTGCCCCAGTGAGAGCCGCGTCCTCCACCCCGAGCAGGGCCAGAGAGCCCATGAGGACAGGGTCACCCTTGGGACGTGAGCGCAGGGCCCCCTCCAGGGTCAGAGGCAGGGCATCTGACTACCGGCCACGCTGAGCACAGACTGGCCACAGGCCCACCCGAGGCTCAGAGCCTTCAGGTCCATGCATGGAGCAGAGGGCCTGGGGGCTGGCCACAGTCCTCACCCAGCGATGCCAGGGCCTCCGTGGGCCACAGCCCCAGGGGGGTAGCACCCCTGTGTGTGTCCACAGGAAGTGAGCGCCCCAAAAGTAAGAGGCTGACAACCCCTAACAGAACAGAGCCTCCCTCCCTCCAGGGAGCTCACAGAGCTTTAGGGGACTTCTCGGAAGACGATGACCGGAAAGCAGTGAGCAGGCCTCTCTCTGTGCAACAGGAACCCGGGGAGGACGAGCTGTTGCTGCTCCGAGCATGGTCCCTGGACCAGCCGCTTCGGCTCCACAGGCGCGCCTGCAGGGAACACGGAGCTGGCCACCCCTGCAGACCTGCCGAGCCAGAGCCTGCGGGAGCCCAGCGCTGACCCCACAGAGACCAGGCAGCGGAGGAGCCGCCATGCCCAGCGCCAGGGGAGCCTCGGGGATCGCGCCAGCC
Source organism: Bubalus bubalis (assembly GCF_019923935.1). Taxonomy (NCBI): domain Eukaryota; kingdom Metazoa; phylum Chordata; class Mammalia; order Artiodactyla; family Bovidae; genus Bubalus; species Bubalus bubalis. Next base: position 1,245,149 of record NC_059180.1, read on the forward strand.
AAGCGCCGACTGCAGCCACGGGCTTCCACACACAGCCCCTGCCTTGCCCTCACACGAGCCTGGGCAAAACCACCAGCACTGCCAGTGGGGTCCTTTGTGGGCCTGGCACCACCAGGACCCTGGATGGACTGGGTTCTCCCTCAGGGTGATGGGGCTTGGTCTCAGGGACAGAAGCCAGGCGGCCACAGTCTAGAAAGTGAGAGCAGCTCCTGAGGCTCAGGGCCAAGCCGGAACAGCCATCAGCCCTGGAGGTCCACGCCCACCCTAAGGGGGATGGCGCGGGGCCTCGCCTCCACGCCCCACCCCAAAGGCCTCGTCCACACTGGTGGGGAAGCAGCTGGTGGCCTGGAATCCACCACTCAAGGAGAGGACACAGACACTGTCCCCGGGGAAGCATCTGCAAAGGGCCCTCACCCGAGGAGCCTCCAGGCACCGCCCTCCCGCGCGCGCGCCCATCCTCTCTAATTGGCCGCAGAATTTATAGCCTGGAATAGCCCTCCCTCCGGGGAGGCCACAGAGGAGGTTCTGAGGAGAGTCAGAGCAAGTGGCTCGGAGGGCTGCAGGCACCACCTCACGTCCAAACACGGCACTGCAGGCGGGCGCAGACCCTCAGCCGGACCGAGGCCCGTGCCCCCCACTGCACAGCGGCGAAGCGACTCTTCCTGCCCTGAGTCCCAAGCAAGGAGGGAGGTGTGAGGGATAAAGGGGCGAGGGCACGAGCAGATGGCCAGGAGAGACCTGTGTGTCACCTTCTGGTTACCAACTAGGCCAGAAAACGGTTCTTAGAGAGAATGACTCTCACCTTGTTAGATCCAGCCAGAATTGCGGAAAACAGCAAAAACCCGGGAAACATCACCCGAGATGACGCGAAGCCAGGGCAGCTACAGGAGGATGGCTGCCTGTGTCTCCAAGTGCCCCTGGGCCCCCAGGGTCCCATGAACGACCAGCCGAGGGCGCGCGGCCTGAGCAAGAGCCTCCTGCTCTGCCACCATCGAGCCCACGGCCAGTGCCTCACAGGGCCATGGAGCCCATACGCGCACGACCACCAGGAAGACCGCGTGGAGACCAGCTGTCAGAGGCCTCTGGTTCCACACCTCCTGCCAAAGGCCATTAGGTCTCATGGCACCAAGAGCTGAGCAAACAGGCGAGCCTCTGTCTCCATCACTGAGAACCCCAGGGCCACCACTGCAGAGACAATGATGGCCAGGACAAGCAGGAGAGCTGGCAGGGAGGGCCAACACGTCCTCCAGCGGCTCCCGCGTGGGACGGGGGCACACCCCCCCAACAGCCTGGGGCTCCTGTGCCGCCCTGCCCCCTCCAGTGGGGACAGAGGGCCGGGAGGGGCCCAGAGGGCGCACAAGCCGCCCCGGCAGGAAGCTGAGGCGGGCCGCGCAGGGCCTGCAGCAGCACCACAGCGCCCTCCAGTGGAGGGAGATCGCCCAGTCGAGGCCAGGCCACGGGGCGGGGGCACCACGCACAACGGCAGGGCACACAGGGGCAAGGCGAAGCCTGGCCCCTCGATGGCACCCTGGCTGCCCGGCAGGACGGCACGGTCAGGGACCGGCTGACCCGTGCAGAGCCTGCCTGACCTGGGCTCCTGCCAGCCTGATGTCCGGCCTGGCGCCCCGGGATGGGCAGAGCACAGGCTCCCACGCTGCAGGCCTCACTCTGTCTGCCTGGCACATCCCCGTGCGCTCAGCCGAACCACTCATCCATTCCCTCGCTCAACCAGAGCGCGGCGGGCAGCCCTCTGGGCCCAGGGAGCGCGGCTGGCAGCGGGGACACAGCATGTGGGGAGCGTGGTGAGGGCCTGCGGGCACAGTGCCGCTTCAGGCAGAGGCAGCAGGAACCATGCAGGCACGAGCCCTGCAGGGAGGGGGCGGCTCCCGGGACACCTGGGGGCGGGGGCGGGGGGCGCATCCAGGCGAGGCCGCCGGGGGAACGGAGCCGGCTCGCGTCCGCCTGCCCCACAGACGCCCCTGTCCGGGGCGAAGAGGACCGCAGAGCAGCTCTCTGGCGTTCCCACCCGCCTGGTCAGCTGCAGGCTGAGGTGGAGTCGCATCCTCACCCACCTGGAAGGGGCGCCCCGGTCTAGATGCTACCCTGGCTACATCCCACGTGCCAACTGCCCTCCCCATGCTTCACACACTTTTCTAACAGATCTCAGTGTCCAAAGCTGCATTTCCAGCTCCCACTGCCTTCACCTGCTCTTCTGCTAAGTTCTCCGGCGACATGAGAAGAAACAGCACCATCCACAAGCTCTTACCAAAAACTTCATCCTGTCTTTCTGTGTCACCTGTCACAGTGGGTCCACAGCAAACATAGCACCCCCATCTTTCAGGTGTGCCTCTGTCCACCCCCTCCTCCACCCCGCCACACACACACACACACACACGAGACAGACCTGCTCACTCCTAATCTGCCTGCTGGGAAACACCACTGGCTGCCCTGCGCTACCCTGAAGTCATGCTTTCCCCAGGACTCCGGGCGCTGCAGGCTGAGTTGCTTCCGTCGTGTCCGACTCTGTGACCCCCTGGACTGCAGCCCGCCAGGCTCCTCCGTCCGTAAGATTTCCCAGGCAAGAATGCTGCAGTGGGGCGCCATGCCCTCCTCCAGGGGATCTTCCTACCCAGGGACTGCACCTGCGTCTGCTGCGTCTCCTGCGTCGGGAAGCGGGGTCTAGACCACGAGCGCCACCTGGGAAGCCCCTGGCGCTGCCGGGCTCCTCAAACACTAACAGGTGAAGCAAGGGCTCTTGTGAGGCGCGTGCAGCCCAGAGCGGGAGGCTGGTCTTCAGAGCACGCTGCGGTCGTCAGAGCAGCCCAGAGCTGGCGCGTGCGTCGGGCGCGAAGCGCCCCAGGGAGCCGGGCTCGGCAGGCGCGCACAGCGCGTGGCAGGCAGAGGCCGAGGCTGCCCGGCTTCCCCTCACCCGCTCCCACAGCAGGTCCCCCGGATCCGCACCGAGGGCCTGGCCCGACACGTCACACCTGCAGGCGCATGACGCACGGCTCCACCACGCACAGCAACGCGTGACAAAGGGTGGTCTGCAGCCACACCTAGCGCCTCTCCAGGGCCTGGCTCCAGCCTCAAACAGTGACGTGGAGCTCCCAGGACGCACAGACCAGGATTCAAATCCTGCCTCTACAGCTTCCTAGCTGACACGGGGCTCAGCGCTCTGCTGGGGGACAGAGACAGCACCATCGTGCAGGGCTCAGGGGAGACACCATGCGCGAGGCAGTCAGCACGCAGCCCAGCACCGGAAATACTCTCAGTACCACCACACGTGCACAGGGAGAGCCTTCAGCACACCCCCCATGGGGACCAAGACCAGCCACAGGAACAAGACCAACACTGGGTGGCCACGAGTGGAAGGCAAGGTTCCCTGGGCTGTGATTAAACTCCAGTCCTAAGGCAGGCACCGACAGGCCGCTCTCAGTAGTGACCCACAGTGCCTCTGGAGCTGTCTGTCCCAGGAGGACCACGGTGCAGAAAGCAGAGACCAGCCCACCGGGCCAGGGCACCCTGCTCACAGAAAGGCCCACCAACAGCAGCTCTCCCCAAGGTCGCCCGACAGGACATCGGCTGGAACTCAAGGCCACAGAGGACTTCCCGGCGCCACATACACACCACCTGTTTCCTGAGCGCAGCTGATGACGAGGCTCCTCCTGCCATCTCGCCTCATCCTCTAAAGAGCCCCGAAAGCCTCCAGCCAGAACCGCGCTTGCCTGGGGCTGGGCAGAGCCCAGCTTCCACTCTCCTGCCAAGGCGCCTCTCCTGGTCTAGCCTGGATTCTGCCCAGCTGCACCGGCTCTCGGAGGGAACCCAAGGGTCCTGAGAGGCGGACGAGCGGCCCCCACTCCCCCAGACCACCTGCCCTCCGTGCTGGACCGCTCCCTGCAGCGCGAGTCCATTTCCAAACCCAGCCCACAGAAGAGACGGGGTGCCTGACTCACTCTCTAGGACCACAGACCGAGCCACGCTCGCAGCTCTGAGAGGCTGACTTTCCTGCTGCTGCTCAAGCAAGTAACCTGGAAAGCGCCTCACAGTTTGGCGGGAGAAAGATGCAGACAAGCTTCCTCTCCTGTAATAGTTCATTCTGTTTCAAATTCAAAGTAAAATAAAGAGGATCGCGTGGAAAAATGTTAAAGCTTTAATTTCGAGTCACTTTTAATGCCCGTTTCATCTGACAGCAACTTTGAAAGCAAAAGGCAATCTTTATCATTTGAGGTTTTTAAACTAAATTGATGTGATTATGTCCAACACAACCAGATGCTTCTAAAACCAATTTTCAAAGTGACATCAGCCCCCAAAATAAGAAAGCCTTCCTTTGGTTATTAATAAACTATTAACACGCAGTCTGCACAGGGGGTGAGGCTGCGGGGGGTGACCACGGCCCACAGGCTGACCTCACAGACCCCTTCCCACCAGCCCGTCAGGGCGAGGGTGAGCATCCAAGGTCCCTCTTGGTCACCATCGTTTCAGCCGCCCCGAGCCCTTCCCTCACCGGAGGGGCTGACCTCACACGGCGGTCCACCTTCAAGTGACTCTAAGTGGGAACCGTCTAGTTTAACCCCATCCTCCGTGGGCACCTGGTCTGGGGCAGGGAGCGTGACTGGGGGTAGTCTGCCAGCAGTGGGGGTCCTAGGAAAGGTTTCCTTGTTCCAAAAAGGAAGAGGCCTCTCCTGCCTCTGACTCGACACCCAGGATGTAGGTAGCCACCCTGCATACATGAGAGAAGCCTGCCTGGGCCCCAGAGGAGGGAGGCGGATGGCAGTGGACAGGCCCATGCGTGGTTCAAGAGGAGCAGGCTGGCACGTAGGCGTGCTCCCCTTTCCCGGCACAGAGCTCTACAAAGCCCTGGAATTTCCTGAACAGTGAATGATGTGAGTGTCCCTACGGCCAGACCCCTGGGTGGCGTGGGGCTGGGGGGGTGGAGGGTGCCTCTAGAGGAACCAACGCTGGGAAGAGAGGTGGGAAGTTCCACCTGCCCCCTCCCTGCCGCCTCCAGGGAGGGGAGTGGGCTGGAGACCCAGGAAGTCACCAAAAGCCGAGACTTAACCAAGCAGGAAAGTCACAGAAACCCTGAAAGGGGGCCTCCGAGGCGGCAGACACGAGGCGGCGATGGGAGGGCAGCACACCCAGAGCGGACAGGGCAGCCCTGCCCCCACCCCACACAAGCCTGGGGCGTCTCTTCCCGTCCAGCTGATCTGAGCTGCACGCTTCACAATAAACCCGTGATCCAAGACAGAGCGCTTTCCTGAGTTCCAGCCATCACTCCAGCACCTGATTAGAGGCAGGGAGGACCCTGCACTCCCGGTCAGACAGACGCGCAGGCGCACCTTGAAGGACCGAGCCTCAGCCCTGGGGCCCGGCTGGCCCGGGGGTCACGGCAGAGCTGAACCGGCCCGGGACACCAGCAGGCGTCTGAGTGAGAGCGGGTGCAGGACACACCGCAGGCTGGGTGCGGGGGAGGCCCCAGCCCTGGACCCCCGGGCGCAGCACACACTGCACCCCGGGTGCGGGGGAGGCCCTGGCCCTCGACCCCCGGGCGCAGGGCAGGGCCTCAGTGCAGCGGGGCAGGACGAGGGACCCGCACATCTGCAGTGCCTGCCCCGCTCTGCGAAGCCAGGGGCACGCTCACCCACAAGGCCTCTCCAAAGCAAGTTGGTTGTTGGATAAGCGCGGCCGCGAGGCCTACCTGCTGGTGATGGAACTGTTCCTGTCCTTCAGGGCCAGCTCGCGCTGCTGCAGCTCCACGATGAACCTAGACAGGTCCTCTGGCGTCCTGGGGGGACAAGAACACATGGGGTCAGCGGGGTGTGCCTGCAGGGGACGGGGCTCTGACCCTAGGGGCCGGCCCAAAGCCAGGCAAGCCACTGGCGGACCTCAGAGCCGGGCGAGTCAGGGCCTGTGAGGCCCCCGGACAGCGTGTGTGGGCTCACGGCACAGCCGGCCGCCGGCCCCGTGACACTGGGGACGTCACTCGTGCCAGCCCGCGCCTGTGAAAACCGAGTCGCATCACTGCCACGCAGAGGATGTGAAGTGAGGAGGAAGCGCGCCTGCCGGCGGCCCGCAGGCAGAGTGCCCGGGCACGCTAACCTCCTCCCTCCTCTCAGACGCCACGCGCGTGGACGGCAGCGGGGGAACAGCAGGCACCATGGGCACGGTGCCTCCCATGTCAAAACGCCTCCAGGGGGACAATCAGGCCAACCCTCGCAGCAGCCCCGCTGCTCACCGTCTCCATTTCACAGACGGGAAACGGAGACTAAAAGTCCGTGACAGCGGGCTCCAAGGTCGCCCGCTCTCCGCAGCACGGAGCCTCAACCTGAGCCCTCTCCTCCAGCTCAGGCCCCGGCTCAGGAGAGCGTGCACAGAAGCGTCTTTGACATTCACACGCCCAACAGGCACATGAAGGATGCTCACACCACTAACTCTTAGAGAAACGCAAGTCCAAACTGTGCTCAGGCCCCACCTCACGTCGGCAAGATGGCCATTATCACAAAGTCTGCTGATGACAAGTGCTGGAGAGGGTGTGGAGAGACGGGAACCCTCCACACTGCTGGTGAGAATGCAAACTCGCGCAGCACTGTGGACAACGGAGGGAGGTTTCTCAAAAAACTAAAACAGAGCTGCCATGTGATTCTGAAATCCTACTCCTGGGAGTGGGATTAAAGAAAACTCTTCATTTGAAAAGTCACATACACCCCAGTGGGTCACTGTAGCGTATTCACAGCAGCCAAGACATGGAGACAGCCCACACGTCCATCAGCAGACGGACGGAGAGAGGACATGTGGTGCATGTATACACAGAGGAATATTACTCAATTATATTACTCAATAATATTATTATTTTATTATATAACATATAACATTATAATATATAGTAATTATATATAATAATTAATAATTGATATTATTAATAATAATATTAATATTATTAAACGAGCATGAAAGGCTTCCCTCGTGGCTCAGGGGTAAAGAACCCACCTGCAATGCAAGGACACGGGTTCCAGCCCTGGGTGGGGAAGATCCCTGGGTTGAAATGGCATCCACTCCGGTACTCTTGCCTGGAAAATCCCATGGACAGAGGAGCCTGGTGGGCTGCAGTCCATGGGGTCGCGAAGAGTTGGACACGACTGAGCGACTTCAGTTTCATTTTCACTTTCATGCATTGGAGAAGGAGATGGCAACCCACTCCAGTGTTCTTGCCTGGAGAATCCCAGGGACGGGGGAGCCTGGGGGGCTGCCGTCTATGGGGTCACACAGAGTCGGACACGACTGAAGCGACTTAGCAGCAGCAGCAGCAGCAGAGATTATTATGCTAACTGAAGCAAATGAGACACCGAAAGATGGATACTATATGATATCACTACATGTGGAATCTAAAAAAAAGGATAGAGGATTCCCTGGTGGTCCAGTGATTTAAGAGTCTGCTTTGAAGTGCAAGGGACACCAGTCTGATCCGTGGTCCCAGAGGCTCCCACCTGCCACGGAGCAGCTGGGTTGGTGCCACAACTACTGAGCCAGCGCTCTGAAGCCCGTGAGCCCACGCGCCTAGAGCCTGTGCTCCACAGCAAGAGAAGCCCTACCACGACCAACAGCGAGAAGCTCAGTACCAACCCAGAGAGCACCCCCCCTCACAGCAACGAGATAGAGCCTACGCACAGCAACAAAGACCCAGTGCAACCGAAAAATAAAAATAGATAAACCTTTGAAACACTAAATTAAAAAGTGACAGAAGCGTACTTATTTAGAAAAGAGAAAGAGACCCGCAGACATACAAAAAAACTCACGACGACCAACGGGCAGTGGGGAAAGGGGGTACGCTTGGGGCTAATGGACACGAGACGGGACAGGAAGGGAAGCAGCTCGGTCGTGTCCAGCTCTTTGCGACCCCATGGGCTGCAGCCTGCCAGGATCCTCCATCCATGGAATTTTCCAGACAAGAATACTGGAGTGGGTTGCCATTTCCTCCTCCAAGGAATCTTCCCAGGCCAGAGATGAAACCCGGGTCTCCGGCACTGCAGGCAGACACCTTACCATCCAAGCCCCCAGGGAAGCCAGTGGGTACACACTCCTACAAATAACGCAGATAAACGACAGGACCCACTGTAGAGCAGACGCGACTATTCAGCGCCTTGTGATACCCTACCACGGGAAAGAGCCTGAAAAAGGGCAGACACACGCAGCCGAGCCCCGCGCTGTGCTGTCAGCGCCGTCCTGAAACAGCAGCCCTGCAGACTAACTACACATCAGTGTCAAAAAACGGGCTTTTTTTAATGTCTTCAAAGAGGAAGAGAGACGAGAGACAGAGATGGAACATCAAGTGGAGAGCAAAGACTCCTGACCCCTGCATGGAGCTAACATGGCATTAAAAAAAATGGAAGATGCTCAATGTCACTAATTCTTAGAGAAACGCAAATCAAAACCGTCATCAGGCACCACGTGGAGGCGGGCACAGGCCCGGGGCTCAGGCCCGGGCTCCACAGGGGCCACAGCGCAGCGCGCAGGCTCCTTCCCCGGCCCCAGAGCCAGCACAGCACGCAGGCCCAGCGCACTCTCTGGCCTCCCCACTCCTGCTGAAGTTGGCCCTGCTGTTCCGCCTGCCCGAGGGCCGCTCACAGAGACCTGCTGAGCTGCGCCTCATGTCCAGAGCCCACACACCCCGAGCCACCAGCCCTGGAGGGCCTCTCCACCTCCCGCCAGACTTTGCTCTGCTGCTGGACACGCCAACCCATCCGCTCCCCGAATATCTGTAATGGTTAACCCTGGGCCTGCAGAACACCTCCCTCAGCCTCCCCAGGCCTCTCTCATCCTCACAGGAGAGGTCTCGGAACAGCTGTCACTTCCTCCAAGAAGCCCCCAAGCCTCTCCTCGCCTCATCACGAGGCTGCTCAGGACCATCTGCCCCGTGACCGGCGGGGCCTCCTGCGTCTGCCATCACTAGGCGTGAAGCCTAAGGCCCCCGCGTGCCGGCAGTGTGTCCTGAAGGCCCAGCGCAGCCCCGGCATGGAGCAGAGCCCACAGCCGCCCCACACGGGCCTCTGTCCTCAGCACCCCTGGCAGGGAAGGCCAGGCCCTCTTCCTTTCACACCGCCTCATGCAGGCCGTCCCTGGCCGCCAGAAGAAACACCCTTTCCTGCACATTTTGTGAGGACACGGCCTTGATGTGTGAGGAACCAAGAGGCATGATGCCAAGATTTCTACCCTTGCTCTGCCCTGAATGCCAGCCAGCTCTGTGGATGAGAAAACACACTGAAAAATGCTCACCAGCAGGAGACCTGTGAAAACTCAAATCTAAGAGGGGAGGGGTTGAGCCAGCCTTGAACACCAGATCCCCATTCTTCTCAGAGCTTCCTCATGTCTGCCGACCTTAGATAGAAAGTAAGTAAGCAAAACAAGTAAACCCTTTTAAGCCAAAAGGTTTTTTTTTAACATTTTAAAGAGATTGAAGTTATCTTCTATTTTTTATGCTAGTCAAAGGGAGTATGCAAACTATTATTAAATCAATGGGAACTATATGCAAAGCCGATGCAGCTACGCACGTCTACCTCTACAAGGCCACCAGTGCCTCTGGGCCCGAGGGCAAGCCTCGACGGCCACACACCCTCTGGGGCCTCAAGAGCTGAGGGGGTGGTGTTCTCTCATCGCAGGCAAGCTGTCTGCAATGTCCTCCAGGCAGAAACCTGTCTGGAAGCTGGAGGGCAACGGCAGGGCTGAGAGCACAGGAGGCAATTTAGAAACCAGGGTCTTGCCCTGAGGCACAAACTAGCCCCACAAAGCCAGGAACTAGAGTGACACAGAAAGCTCTCAACCAAGGCCCTCCGTTCTCCTCTGAAGTAAAGATAATTTGAAATGTAACCATTTAATAATGAGGGGAAATTGGGAATGGTCAAATGAAGAGAAAAATGAACTTAACATGCTCTCCTTCAGAAACGCTCTACTCCCGCTGATGGCTCAGGCACCTGCACCCTCCCGGGACACCCGCAGGCTGGGGCCAGCCACACGCGGCCACGCCAGCCGGTGGCCGAGGCGCACACCCTCCAGCTGAACCTCGGGGCAGCCATCAGACCCCAAACCCACTGGAACTTTTGAGCAGCTACTTCAACAAGCCATCAAGGGGACTGGCTCCATATCTGAATAAACTAAGCAGGCAGCTGGCTTTCTTCTACCCCCCATGCCACTCCTCCCCTTCGACCAGCCACGCAAACAAGAGCCCCCCGCAGCAAGTCCCCAGGGGGGTGCGGCTCATCCGAGCAGGCAGGGAGCTGCTCCCACTGAGAGCATGGCGGGGAGGCTGCGCGGGGCCCAAGGCCAGGGCAGACTCCGCAGGCGGCTTCCGGCCACATCCCAGCCCCAGGCGCAACGCCATCACCCAGAGCCAGTGGCCAGCCCCGTCAGGCGAGCCCGCACATCACGCACAAAGCATCTTCATGGCGGTTCCACAGAGCCCCCAACCATCACAGCCCTGCACCGCAGGGACATCCCGTGACAGCATCCAGTGAGGGCCTGGCCCAGTGCGCTCGCCCTGGCCCCGCTTGTGTTCACCAAGTCAGGCGTCAGGGGGCGGGTTGCACACAGCGCGGGGGCCACAGGGCCGCGCCCTCCCTGAGGCCCAGGCATCTGCCCTGCGCCCTGACCCGGGCGGAGGCCCAGCAGACATGCCCAGTGTGTCGCGATCGCTAGCACCCCCTCCGTGCCAGCTCTCCAAGCTCTGCAGGGCCGAGCGCAGAGCACGAAGGAAGACAGCATCCTCTGCGTGGACCACACGGCAGGGAGGAAGGGGAGGGCAGGAGGGGGCCACGCTGATTTCTGGGCCTCGGGGAGGGCGCGTTCGTTTGTTCAGACCCTAGTGAGCACCCGGCCCGCAGGCAGGGCCTCAGCCAGCACGGCAAGCAGGAGGCGTGCCAAGACCCCATGCTACCAAAGTGCGCTTGCCCCTCCTCGGGGAGCCAGAGCAGGCCCGCGGGCACGCAGAGAAAGGGCTCAGGTGTGGCATGTCCACTTCCATATACACCCTGCCCCTCCTCGAGGAGCCAGAGCAGGCCCACGGGCACGCAGAGAAAGGGCTCAGGTGTGGCGTGTCCACTTCCATATGCACCCAAAACTGCACCTCCACTGCTTATTTCTAAAGAAAGGCACCGATGTGCCCGCATATTTACAGAACATAACCTAGCCAGGTCAGGGCCAAGAGGGGTGGTTGAAATCAAACTTTATGTGCCTTATTTGAATTTCTTTTGATGAGCATTTATATATTATATGCATAAGTACAAATAAAAACTACAGAAAAAGCCACACACACGCTCCCCATATGGCAATCCACTGGCAACGCCCAGCCGGACAAGCAGAGGCGCTGATGCGAGACGGGGCTCCTCCGGGGAGGCTCAGCACAGCAGGAGCCCAGGGCGCCTGGGGACACAGTGGAGGGGCCCACCTGGGGACGCTGCCACCATCTGCCCATCAGGAGCGCCAAGTGCGGCCGGAGGGAGGTTCCTGAAGGGCTATTGAATCAAGAAGGATTATTAAACCACTGCAGCCTCCACCACACATCAAATCAAAGGCCAGAGGCCCAAGTGCCCCCCATGGCAGGAGGAATGTTGATTTTCCAGAGCCTCCTGACCTGGAGTACTCGGAGCTGCTCTCCGAGGGCGCCCTGGGGACTGGCTATGTGCCTGTAACCAGCAGGAGTCGGGCCAAGTGCCATGGCAGCCCAAAACAGCGCAGGCGCATGCCGCAGGAAGAGCCAACCACCCCCAGACTTCCGCTTCAAAAGCTAGAAGTGGCGGCCTTCAGAGGGCCCTGGGATCCGCCGACTCAGAGGTGGCAGGAGCGCGACAGTCCCAACTGCAGCCAAGCTGTGCATCTGCTGCTTAAGCTCTGGGCTCAGCTGCAAAGCCTTTTAACTCTAACTGCTGGGCTTTGAAGGGGGAAAGTCTCTGTTCAACCTGCAGCTGAGTTTTGGCTCGAGCTCAGCTGCGAGCAGAACAGGAGCCTGGGGAGTGGGGCCCAGTGGTTCATTCTTGAGGTAGAGGCACTCCAACTCCAGCAGAGCTACTCTGAGGCTCCTGACAGCAGACGCCAGGTCTCTCGCTGAAGCTCACAGAGCTATTTCAATGGGTCTGAAAGACACGCGATCCAGAGGACTCCCATTTCTAAAATGAATCAAACAGTGACAACCAGAAAACTAATTAACAAGCAAGAAACCTCAAGCTCTCTTCCATGGTGTTATTTTCCAGAACAGAAGCCCACAGGACACAGAGCCACAGCCCAGAGAGTGGGTCAGAGGGCCCTGTCAGAGAGGGGCACACGCAGGTGGGGTAGACTCTCTCCCAGACAGGCTTTTGCAGAAAATACGCACAGGTGGGAACCAGGCACATCACGGAGAAAAGCTTGGTGCTAAAGCCCAAACGGAGCAGGGGCATTCATGGCTGCAAAGTCACAGCACGTCCTGGCGAGTCAGGGGGTTTTGATAATCTGACCCAGTTATGTAGGGAGGGAGAAGGAAATGGCAACCCACTCCAGTATTCTTGCCTGGAGAATCCCGTGGACAGAGCCTGGTGGGCTGCTGCCCACGGGGTCGCACAGAGTCGGACACGACTGAAGCAACCTGGCGGCGGCAGCAGCAGCAGGTAGAAAAGCTGGGGAGGATTCATGTCACCGAAGTCGGGCAAAGCCTGGCCCACAGCCCGGGGTAGGGAGCAGCAGCGCTCAGCCCTGAGCCACGCAGGCTGCTGGACACTCCAGAGAAGGAAGCCCGTGACCACTGACCATTTTGAGGCCACAGGAACCAACCTTTAGGGGAAGAAGGCCATCGGCCTCTCAGCACCAAGCGCGGGGCCAGGCCATGCCATCCTGGCCACATGGTGGACGGCGGCCATCGGACTGCTTCTCAAGCTGCTGTGTCCCAGATGGACGGAGAGCAAGTCACTCTTTCCCCGAGAGGTGGCCCAGAACAGATGCGGGCTCAGGCACACACCCAAAGGGCACACGTCTGAAGGCCCGCGTGGGGCACCCAACACAAGGGACCCTCATCAAGCCGCAGTCCACCCCTGTGACCAACGGCAGTTTCCACACGAGACCAGGTCCTCTGCCCAGCAGCCACCCTGCCTGCCTGCCGGGACGAGAGGCCTGGGCTGCTCCAGGTCACCGCACATCTACAGGCCTTCCCGACTCCCAGGACCACGCGGGTCCTGTCTCCCCAGTCACAGGGAGGCCTGCAAGACCAACCACTGTACTCGGAGCTCCCGAAGCCCACGTCCCGTGGGCCCTCACCCAAGCTACTCTCTCAGCCCCAGGCCTCATCCGCTGACGGCACTCCCACACTCCTGCCAACAGCCCTCAGCCTCAGGCCTTCAATAAACGTGAGCTGAAGGATAAAGAAGGCAGTATGCCTTTGTAGAACAGTAACTATCCAACTAAATTCTACCCGAGTTTGAGCTCAGAGCACTGGATCCGAAGTTTAGTGTTACAGGTTACATAAATTACAGTCCCTCTATAAAGTATATTAAAAAGGTCTAATATATACCAAGGAAATATAATACCTATTTGGAAAATAACTTTTCTAAAACTTAGCATTACAAACTTATACTTAGAATCAGATATTATACAAAATTTTTCAAAAGAGAAAATAATTATTTCATGATGAATTAATGCATTAGAAACTAATTATAACCACTTATAATGAAATAATCTTATATCATTTCTAAATGGTGTTTAGCTAGGTATAATAATAAGAATAATTTGCATTGTAAGTCTGGCAAAAATATATTAATAAAAAACTTCCCATTTGAAGGAATCAAGCTGGGTCACTGTTCCCAAAAGTTGGCTAAAGCAGGTAATCAATATCCATATCGCAAACATTTTAACCTAAGATATTACATGTACACAATCATTCTCCAAGCTGCAAACTTCTTCTTCAAATATGGGTCCACTAAACTGGAGTTTCATGTTATATTTCTGTATAAACCACAAATCATAATTCATGATTTTAGCTGTTTCTTTCAAATAGACACCTGCCATCTTCCTAAATTTTATAACTTTTCTCCTCGTTTTCTATAGTCAATTCACTTTACTCAACAGCTTCTTTTTAGAAATTTTCCTTTGAGACTTTTCAAAACATCCAACTTTGCTTTCACAAAAACACTGCTCTCTTCACATACTTTTCGCCAGACTCTTACAGTATCTAATTAAACTGTGTGATTACAATAACATGTGAAACTGGCAGAGAAGCAGGCTCATCTCGGAGAGCCCAGCACCACTCAGGGGGCGGCAACCCCCGGGCATCCTGCCACGATGAACACACAGGGCTGGCTCTGGACGTGGGAGGAGGGATGGGGTGGGGTTCTTAACCTGAGGGTGGGTCCAGAGGAGGCTGTATCTACTCTTTAAAGACGTTTCTGTCTGTGGATAGTGCCCTTCAAAATGTCTTTTTTTAAAAATTAGCCTACGTCCCAAGTATCTGCTGTGCTGCAGAAATCTATCAGGACGTTTCAGAGAAAGATGAGGGGTGCTGGCCAGTTTCAGGAGAGGCACTTGGGTGCACAGCTCTTCCAAGAGCTGCTACCCTACTTTCTGAAAGAATCAGACACAGCACAGATGGGAGACCAAGTGCAAAAAGCAGATTCCACAAACCACCAAAGCACAGAGAGACAACAGCAAGCAGCTAATACCTCAAATTCTAACTCCATTCACTCCATTCACTCACTTATGTGACCTCTGACCATCATTAACCTCTCCAAACCTCAGGTCCCTCTTCGGGAAAACGACCGTAATAAGAGTGCCCACCAAACGCGGCCGTCATGAGAATGCTGCGCATAAAGGACTCACCGTGCAAGAGCATTGCGCTATCATGAATTATAGGCATTATAGAACACGTAGCCAAAATGATATCTGTGTCCAATCAGAAAGCAAAGTGGCTGTTTCTGGTTACCAGTATGAATTCACTAAGAATAAGATTTACATAAATTAACATTTCCACCTCTGATTTGGTTATTGTAGCACAGACTGATGTAGAAATTCATGACATATTATGAGAACATTTATCTACTCCCGGCCTCATTCCAGAGCAGACATGAGGAGACTCCGAACGTCTCCGGGCTCAGCTCCAAAAGCGCTGATTAACAGGGAGAGACCAGAGCGCAGAGGGCAGGGCCATGCTCCAGAGGCACCAGGTGCAGAGGGCAGGGCCCTGCTCCAGAGGCACTGGGTCCTGTCCGTGCCCAGCTCTGCTCCTCCCCGGACACAAAACAGGGACGACCTACGGAGCCCCGCAGAGGCCTCCAGAGGCGCCTGGGAGGCCGGCTGGACCCCTTCGGGGCTCTCGTCTCTGCTGGTGGTGAAGCCCTCCAGGACAAGGCCCAACCCCCGACCCACCCAAAACTTCCCCAACCATCCGGAACAGACAGTACCCACCAGTCTCCAGGTAATACAAAATGAAGCCAGCACCTGCTCAACGACCATAAGAGTCCATAAAACCACTCAGGGGTGGGGAGAAGGGCGGGGGAAGGGGGAGGATGAGAGCCTGGCTGTGCGCCCCACCCCGAGGAGGGAGAGGACAGGGGCCCCTGCAGCCAGCCAGGACCTGCAGACACAGGGCTATGGCGCGTGCGGCTGACACGCATGGCGAAGGCGAGCCTGTGGCCAGCTCGGGGTCTGTCAACGGCTAGCTTCTCTGTGGCCGAGAAGGTCCTGGAGCGGGGCCTCCACGACAGCACACGCAGGTCCGTCCGCTAGCAGCAATAGGCCAACCTGCTTCAGGGAAGCGAATTACACGGCTCCCCAGACACACGTAAATAAAATGAAGAAATGTCAAATTTACAGTTGCTGCCTTCGAATTCTTCCTCCCAGCTCAGGCAGGATTAAAAGGACTTCAAAGCAGCCTGGGTTCCAATTAAGCCAGTGTGACCACCCCAGGGACGCTGGAATATTCTTCTGATTAACAAGAGGCGCTCTTTGAACTGTTTGAGCTAAAAAAAAAGCGTTCAGAACCTTTCAAACAAATGCCATAATTTCCTCTCCCTGTTCCCTCACTCTCTGGAAAAGTTGATCTTTTGAATGCTTTACACATTGAAAAAGAAAGCTGGATAATGGCCCCAAACACAACCTGAGCCACGAGCTCAGAACAGGGCCGTGGGCAACAAGCTCCGGATCCGTGGCAGGCCAGCCCGCGCCACCACAGGCACGGCCACGCCACCAGGCTGCGGGAGAGGTCGGGAGAGGTCGGCAGAACCGGCCGCTGGGGGCCGGGCCAGGGGCCTTCCACCAGGACCACAGGGCCACCGTCACAGTGCGTGACGAGGGCGCCGGCAGAAAGGGGACCTCGCGGAGCCCCTGGGCGCAGGGCAGAGCTGCTGCCCGTGAGGACCACCAGCATACACAGTGGGCAACACGCTGGAGCCTGCCAAAGAGGGGGACGCACAGGCGCGTGGCCGGGGTGACACAGGACAGAGCCACGCGAGCCCAGAGTGTGAGGCAGCCCCTCGGGGGCGGGGGCGCCCGAGGACTCGAGGCAGAAGCTGCACAAGGAGACATGCGGCTGTCCCGGCCCCGGTGCCAGACCGCCTGTGGGCGCACGAGCCGAGGGGAAACCCAGCCCATCTCCCCCGGCCCCGGTGCCAGACCGCCTGTGGGCACGTGGACCGAGGGGAAACCAAGTCCATCTCCCCCGGCCCCGGTGCCAGACCGCCTGTGGGCGCGTGGGCCGAGGGGAAACCAAGTCCATCTCCCCCGGCCCCGGTGCGAGACCGCCTGTGGGCGCGTGGACCGAGGGGAAACCAAGTCCATCTCCCCCGGCCCCGGTGGCAGACCGCCTGTGGGCGCGTGGACCGAGGGGAAACCAAGTCCATCTCCCCCGGCCCCGGTGGCAGACCGCCTGTGGGCGCATGGACCGAGGGGAAACCAAGTCCAGCCCCCCAGCCCACACTGGGCCTCCAGAGATGTGCAGTCCCCGATACTGATACGCCTACTGCACACACGTCAATGGTTGGGTCAAACCTATTGGGACCATCCATGTTTTATGATCAAGAATAAGCTTTGAGATTGTTATAATCAAGAAGAAGGCAAGTGGAAACTTTGAATGGGCAGAAAAAGACAACTTGGTGCCCATCCAGCTACCTATGAAGCATATCTGTCTCCTAATCTTTGAGCTATTTTACAAGTTAGTGAGTAGAAAAAGGGGTTTCCAGGTGGCTCAGTGGTAAAGAATCCACCTGCCAATGAAGGAGATGTGGGTTCAATCTCTGGGTCGGGAAGAACCTCGGGAAGAGAAAATGGCCACCTACCCCAGTATTCTTGCCTGGAGAATCCCATGGACAGAGGAGCCTGGCGGGATACAGTCTGTGGGGCTGCAGAGAGTCGGACACGACTGAGCACACGAGCACAAGTAGAAGAAAACTAACAGATGCAAAGAGCCCTGTTCACGGAAATGCCAGGTCCAGGCTGGGGACACCGAGGCTCACTGCCCGGTGGAGGCTGACCGCGCCCCCTTGCTGGCATCTCAAACCGATTCAGGGGTCCCTCTCTGGTGACAAACACGCGGTACTTTAAACCTCCTCTGGACCAGCTACTAGTTCTTCATTAATTCCTGAGTTAAATAAAATAGGTAACACCTCCAGAAACCAACAAGACTACTACATTTAAAGCTATAGACTATTGCTGTGAAAATGAAAGAGGCATACACACCATGAAGTGAAAAGTCATGAAGACGTCATTCCTCTCCAAAGTGACCTATAAATTCAATGCAAAAATCAATACACATCACAGCAGTGCTTTTTTGGCAGATATTGATGACCTATTTATAAAATGTATATAGAAAAGCAAAAGAACCTTTAAGAGCCTAATGTTAACAAAGGAAAAATTTAGATGACCTGCAGCACCTTAAGACTTAGTATAAACACACAGCAATCAAGAAAGCACAGTACTGGCATGAAGATAGTCATGTATCAACAGAAGAAAACAGAATCCAGAAACAGCGGCCACAAATACACCAAACTTACCTGACAGAAACAAAGCAGCTCCAAGGCAGAGGAGCCACTTTACCAAATAACTACTGAAACTCGACAAAAGCGGGGAGGGGAGCCTCGACTCCAGCCTCAGGCGCCATGCAACATGAACCACACGCCAGCACATAAAGAATCAAAACAAAGAGATTCTAGAAGGAAACATGAGAAAGCTCATCTCCAACCATGGAATGTGAGAAGACTCCTTAAAGCACAAAAACCGCTAACCATAAAAGACAAAAACTGATAAATGGGTTTCATCAAAGTTGAGCAGCACCGCTGAGGCTTAAGGGCTACGGTTAACTTATTACCGATAATTTCCTACCGTGAAAGGTCTGGTGAGGCTCTGTGATAAGAATAATGGGACTGAAGAGGAGACCGTGTTGTTTCTGTGGCACCCAAAACAAAGACATAAAGGCGATCGAAACCCTGGACCACAGCCTCCCTGCAGCTCACCACTGTCATGAGACTGCTCACAGCCGGCGGGAGGCTCCCCACCCTGACCCTGACTCCGCAGCTCTGCCGACGTCTCCAGTAACCGTGTGTCCCCCAGCCCCCGGGACGTGAAGCCACGCCACCTGAGCTCCCGGGACGTGAAGCCACGCCACCTGAGCCCCCGGACGTGAAGCCATGCCACCTGCACCAGGTCCTTCTTCCTCCCCAGTCCGGAGGTCTGGGGGAGAGACCACATCACTCCCACTGGAATAACCACAGTTTCTTTTTAAACAGCTCAAATTTGGTGAAGTTATGATGCAACAGGAACTCCCATACGATGTGGGCAGGCAAGTAAAATCATACAGCCATGCTGGAAGGCACCTGGTGCACTAATGTGCTCTCGGGAACTGACCCAAGAGAAGTAACAGCACAGTACGCACAGACCCAGCCGTGACTGTGCACAGCAGCTTTACACACAGCAGCCAGCAGCTGCAAACAATCTGAATGTCCACAGAGGGATGGATACATGAACTGAGAGATGGTCACACAATGGACCACTTCCAACACTGAAATAGAATCTCAGATGTCAGATGGCGGCGGGGGGGTGGGGGGGTGGGGGACGGGGTGAAGGAGGGAGTGCCAGAGGGGCTCGCTCTGAGCCTTACTTGAGGGACCAGGCAGCCCCCAGCCTCTGCTGGCTCAGCCTCATCTCAGCCCCGGGAGCCCCAGGCGGAACAAGACAGCAATTAAGCAATACACACACTCGCCGTTCCATGTGTTTACAACTGAAGAACAGAAAAAAACAATCTACAGGAGCCGAGAACAGTGGCTGTCCCTGGGGTAGGCATCAACGGGAAGAGACAGAGGAAAATTTCTGAGCCTATGGAAACTTCGTAAACTTCACTGAGGTGCTAACTGACAGGTGACACAATTTCAAAACTTGAGGTCAATCCTTTCACCGTATTATTATCCTCAATTAAACATTTTTAAAGAAATTGAAAAAAAATTTCGTTTTTTTAAGGCCTCACTGAATGCCACTGTCAAGGGAAGTGAACGAGATGTAGCAATACACAGGTATTCTCTGAAGTCATCAGCTTTTAGATTTCTGGGAAGCAGAGACCACCTTTAATCCTAGGAAGCTGGTGGGACTTGGGGGGGACTCCTGTCCTAACCTGGATAAAGGCAAGAATGTGTCTGCCCACCACTGGCAGGGATCTCCGCTGCCACGAGGCCTCCACTCTCTCAGCGAGCCCACGGCCAGGGGGCAGCACTTGGGAGACCCAGGTCCCAGGTGGAAAGAGGAGCCGAGAGCCTGGAAGACCAGGGCAGTAAGGAAGAGTCGGAGAAGGTAGCACTGTCGTCTAAAATCGTCTATCCTGGGCTTCCCTCGTAGCTCAGTGGTGGAGAGTCCCGCCAGCTGATGCAGGAGACGTGGGTTCGATTCCTGATCTAGGAAGACCCCACGTGCCGCGGAGCCACCGGGTCTGCGCAGCGCAACTGCTGAGCCTGTGCTCTGCAGCCCGTGAGCAGCGCCTGCTGAGCCCACGTGCTCCAACTACTGACGTCCAAGAGCCCTAGAGCCCGGGCTCTGTAACAAGAGAAGCCCCACAGTGACAGGCCCGTGCCCCGCTCACCACAGCTAGAGAAAAGCCCATGCAGCAACAAAGATCCAGCACAGACAAAAACAAATGCTTGTTTTCTAATAATTTTTAAAAAATAAAATAGTCTATACTGAATAGCACCATGATTTAAGATCCACCTTTTAGGGGGGAAAAATATTTTACGTGAAAACAGTGACTGACAAACAGCAATCACCCCAACGCGGGTGTCTGGCAGCATCTTCTTAGAATGAGCTGATTAAGGTTCTCACTTCAAAGAAAACAGCTAGAGTCCACGCGGTCCCTTTCAGACCCCAACCACACTTTCACAGAGACAGAAAAATCCACCGTAAAATTCATATAAAATCTCAAGGATCCAGAATAGCCAAGACAATCTTGAAAAATAAAAAAAAAAAAAGATCAAGTTGGAGACTCATATTTGCTGATTTCAAAACTTATCACAAAGCCACAGTGATGGAAACAGAGTGGTCCTGCCTGGCATGAAGCAGTGGACAGAGCAGAAAACCCAGAAACAAACCCAGCACACACGGTCAAATGACTTGACAAGAGAGCCAAGACTGCTGAATGAGGGAAAGGGTAGTTTTCAACAAATGCCAGGAAAACTGAGATGAAATCTGGACCCTTAGCTAAGACCACATACAAAAATAAACTCAAAACAGACCAAAGAGCTAAAACCATAGAGCTCATAGAAGACAACACGGGGGAAATCTTCCCGACACTCGATTAGGCAGTGGTTTCTTGGCTATGACACCAAGAACACAGACAACAAATGAAAAAACAGAGAAGCTGGGCTTTAATCAATATTAAAAACTTCTGTACAGAGAACACTGTCGAGGGAGTGAAAAGGCAACCCACAGATCGGCGAGAACATCACACCTGGTAAGGGCCGAGTTAATACCCAGAATAT
This sequence comes from Bubalus bubalis, assembly GCF_019923935.1. Taxonomy (NCBI): domain Eukaryota; kingdom Metazoa; phylum Chordata; class Mammalia; order Artiodactyla; family Bovidae; genus Bubalus; species Bubalus bubalis. The sequence continues at coordinate 1,266,106 of NC_059180.1, forward strand.
ATCAAGAATCCTCACAAAGCAACATCAAGAAAACAGCATGATTAAAAAAGTAGGTTAGGATGTGAATAGACATTTCTCCAAAGACAGACAGACACACGGCCAAGAAGCCCATGAAAAGATGCTCGACACTGACTATCGTTAGGGAAACGGAGACCAGAACCACAGTGGGGAACAACCTCACATCCATGGAAATGTCTATTATCAAAACAACAACAAAAAAGAAGAGACTGCTGGCGAGAAATTGGAGCCCCTGTGTGCTGCTGGAGAATGTAAAATGGTACGGGGGAGGGGGGGAAAGGAGGGAGCACACCCTGAAAACGACAGTTAACAGGACAGTCTACACCTATTAAAGGAACTATGTTTGTAGTAAAAACCTTGCTACAAAGAGAAGTGCAGGCCCAGAGATGGCTCCACTGGTAAATCCCGTCAAACACTTAAGAAATAATGCCCATTATATATAAACGCTTCTAAGAAAACAGGAAATCCTTACCAACTCATTTCATGAAGCCAAAATTACCCTGATGCCAAAACCAGATAAAGATATGACAAGAAAACTATAAAGCAACACTCCTCAAGAACAGAAAAGCAAAAAAACTTAATGAAATACTAGCACATCAAAAGAATAATATACCACGATCAAGGAGGGGGGATTTTATCCCTGGAATGCAAGGTTGGTTAAGCACTGCAAAAAGTCAATTGATATACTAACTACATTAACAGAACACTGAATAAAAACCTCATCACCATCCCAACAGATGCATAAAAAGCATCTGATAATATTTAAAACTCATTCATAATTTTAAAACAAGAACTCTCAACAAAGAATAAAATAAAACATCCTTACCCTGAGCAGCAGCATCCCAAGAACCTAAAACCAACATCACACTTGATGACCAAGAACCGAAGGCTTTCCCTCAAAGATCGGCCGCCAGGCACGGCTCCAGCCTCATCACTTCTATTTAAAACTGCACTGGAGCAGTCCGCGAGTGCAGTGGGGCAGGAAAGAGGACATGCAAGATGACTGAGTGAGTGAATGCGATGGAGCAGATGGAAAGGGAAGCCCTGTGCCGCCAGCCACCCCTCGAGAGGCGGAGCGCGGGGGTCCAGGCCTCAGCCGGGGCCTCTGCAGCGGCTGTCAAGGTCCGATAACCCTCCCTGGGGAAACAGCCCAGAGACTGAATCAGGGGCCACAGTAAGACTCTCCCAAGCTTCGGAGTGCACACATTAAACACTTTCATTCAGAATTTTAGGTTAAAACGTTTGTAAAATTGCTTTCTATAAACACATGAATTTTTCTATGCCATCACAACCAAAATTGCTCTTTTTAACCATTAGTAAATCCCTTTCTAACTCGGTCCTCCAAATAAACCTGCAGTGGAAGGCAGCTTCTGACGCGGCTCCCCAGGCCCCCACCTCCTAGAATTCACCCTCTACAGCCCCCTCCCCCAGCGTGGACTGGACTGACGGACTTGCCTCTGGTGAATGAACGTGGCATAGGTGGGGCAGCTCCTCTGTGGCCAGGGCGCGAAGCACAGCTGCCCGTTCCACCCCGATCAGGCCAGGCCAGCAGCCACACGGTCCTGCTGAAGGACGCTCTGTGGAGGGCCTCAGGCTGACAGCCACCAGGCCCTGAGTCCTGCCCACGTGCGAGCGAGTGAGGAAGCGGAGCCCTGCACTGGAGCCTTGAGGTACGTGTGGCCTCGTGAGAGATTCAGAGTCCCACCCAGATTCATGACCCACGGAGACCCGAGACGCCAAGGTCTCGGGGCAGAGTCTGCGCACGGCAACAGGTCACTAACACATCTCCATCACCTCCCATCTCCTCCAAGACCCCAGGAGGTGGGCAGAATCAGCTCCATCCTGCAGATGAGGAGCTCAGCGAAGGAAGCAGCTTCCCCAGAGACAGCCTGTAATCTGTCTCCTCCACACAGACTGCCACCCTCTCCATGACGACCTAAAGCGGTTTCTAAGAGGTCAAGTTGAGAACAGAGCAGCGAATGTGATCCTGGTGTTTATCAGGCTCCCCCGCAGCCCCAGACAGAAACCCTTTAACCCCCAGCGCATCACCAAGACCGAGTGCACAGCCCCAAGCCTCTGCTCCTAATGGATCCATTCATAAAGCGCCTACAAGACAAGCTCCCACTAGGAACCAGAGCAAAAAATGAAACAAATGTTCTTTAAAAAGTCTGGACCTTCCCCTACCCCTCCCTGTCGTGTCCAGCCTGGGCCTCCTGCTCAACTCAGAATCAGTGAGAAACGTGCCCTCCAACCCCCAGGGCTTGACTGTAATTCAGACACAGAGACAAGACTGAAGACTGTTCCCAGAGGCCCCAGCGTGCGGGAGAGCCTGGGGACAGGAGGGCCCAGGACACACACGGGGCCAGAGAGGCGAGCGTGGCGAGGAAGGGAGCTGCGGGAGGCTAGCAGACGGGGCGGCTGAGACGCGGGCCACCCGTGCTCCCTAACCAAGCGGCACACGCGTCATCTTCAAATGCGGCTCCCTGGGCCCAGGTGGTGCTTTTAAAGATCCACATTCTCTGCTTCTCTTAAAGATCTGGACACACACCCTTGCAGGGTGGCCGTCAGCTGGGGCGCAGCAGCAGTGACCCAGCAGCAGCTCCGTCAGCCTGGCTCACGCCCTCTGCCCCAGCACAGGGCCACTCGCGCAGCCACCCTCCCGGTGCCCACGAAGCACGGGCCACTGACAGAAACACAACAGAGCCAAGGGCACCCAGCACAGGGCCGCTCGCGCAGCCACCCTCCCGGTGCCCACGAAGCACGGGCCACTGACAGAAACAGAACAGAGCCAAGGGCAGGGCCACGAGGAAGTGCGAGTGACGGTGTCCCTCGTGGACGGAGCACCTGAAGATCAGGACAGCTGGGGGTCTGCCAGCCACACAGTCGCTAGCAAGTCCACAGAGGTGGTGTGGCTCCAGACGTGGCACAGGAAATGGTCCCCCCGGAAGGCGGTGTCTCTCCAAGGATGAGGAGCGGCCCTCTGGAGACCCCGCGCCCACTTCCAGGTGGCCACAGAGAGCAAGTTTATTCTCACTTTTATTAATAACAGGCCTGTAACACAGAGTTAGAATGAGGCAGCTTATTAATTATAAATCCATATTTGGGGCTGAAAGGGGGACCCCCCTGAGACTACAATAATTATCCCCTCCTCCCACACTCCTCCTCCAAGATAAGAGCTTTGAATCCAGGAGCTGCAGAAAGGCTATCAACTATGAAACTGGTAGATTAGCGAAGGGCGGAATGAAAACGAGACTGAGTGCACAGTCATTGGGAACTGATTCTCCAAGGAATAAAGCTGAAAACAAATCCCTCCTGAGAACTGGGGAAAGAAAGGTAGCTTTTCCCCCCACCTGCCTCCACTCCGACACTAACGTCATGCCCCAAGGAAACGACAGAAAGGATGTCATTAATAAATTTATTTCCACTTTCTTTTCAATGGTGCTGTGAAGTATATGCAAATCCATCCATAATTAGGTTTAAAAATTCCATTTCATGGAATAATCAGACTTCAAAAAACTCAATTTTAGTTTTAATCAGATTTTAACAAGGACATTAAGTCCATTTCGTTTAGAAAAAGGAAAACTGTGAATTTAACACAAAATGTATTCAAGCTTAGCCCTGGGAGATAATTAAATAAAATTAATTTGGCAAGGGTTGTCAGTAAATGGAAGTACTCGGAGCCGTGTTCATGCTCTTATTGGAAACAAAAGCAACTCCTTCCTGTCTGGACAGACAGAGGGAGCGGCGGCCTGCTCCACCGTCAGGGTCCGGGCCCAGGAGGCCTAGGAAGGTGGGGACACGAGAGCCCTGGACACCACTGCAGGCCCTGAGTCTGTCCTTTCCCTCCCGAAGCTGGACCCCAGGTCCGACCCAGCACGCCCACCCACCCAGCCACCGAGGAGCAAGACAAGGGACGCCCAGTCCAAGTCTGACAGGAGGGCTTCCCCACCCCAGGCCAGGCGAGGCCAAGGCCCCTCAGCCCCCAAAACAAGGCAACACTCAGCTCAGTGCCGGAGCAGGGATGGCACTTAGCGGTCTCGGTGACCTCTCCAGTTGGGCATCTGCCCCAGCCAACTGCTCAACAAGCGTCTGCTGGGAACTCGGCTACCAGGAGGAGGGAAGACAGAATGGAGGCCCCCCGCGCCCGCCCTGGGCCCTGGGAGTGAACTGCTCCAGAGCTCCGACCTGGAGGAGCCCCGTCCTGCAGGCATCTCCCACCCTGAGCGGGAGCTTAGGCCCAGCACCAGGGGCCGGCAGGGCAGGTGCTGCCCCTGTGATGCAGGCGCCCGAACCTGCACCTGGCCCACTTCCAGTAGCCGCCCCAAACAAGGTTACGTCCGTGGCCAGACTCTCCCAAACCAGAAAAGAGGAAAGAAAGTTATCCCATGCCCCTGCATGAGCAGAAAGCCACGAGGAAAACAAGCTGCAGAGAAAGCAGGGAGCAGGGCTCTGGGCCGGTTCTTTAAATCAAATGGCCCGGACTGGACCTTAAGGCAGGGCTCAGCACACTGTCCCCACTCCAGTGCTCTTGCCTAGAAAATCCATGGACGGAGGAGCCTGGTGGGCTGCAGTCCATGGGGTCGCTAGAGTCGGACAGGACTGAGTGACTTCACTTTCACTTTTCACTTTCATGCACTGGAGAAGGAAATGGCAACCCACTCCAGTGTTCTTGCCTGGAGAATCTCAGGGACGGGGAAGCCTGGTGGGCTGCCGTCTATGGGGTCGCACAGGGTCAGACGACTGAAGCGACTCAGCAGCAGCAGCAGCACGCTGTGGCCTTCAGGTCAGACCCCGCCGCCATCTCTTTAAACAATAAAGCTCTCCTAACGTGGCCACACCCACTCACTCACAGCACGTGGCAGCTTTCCTGCCGGATAACCGAGAGCTCTGTTTTGTCCTGGACCACCCTAGTTCAAGCATGAAGAATCCCACATCCCAGGCCAAATGGGAGGGCTGGCCACCCTACCCTGTGTCACAGAGACAGAGCTAAGCACACCACAGAGACTTCATGGGCCACAAAGCCTTACATGGTTACCACCTGGCCCTTTACAGAGAAGAAAATTGCCGGCACTGCTATAAATCCACCATCCCAGGTGCTGACTGTACAGCTGTGAAAACTCTAGTCGACTACCTGGATAAGACAAGACAAACTACATGCTCTGTCACCAAGTCTGCATTTGAAGGCTCAGGCTTTGATAACTTGGTAGTGACCCCTAGGGGACATCCCAGGCGCTGCAACCAAGCTCTAGTAAACACTAAAAACGCCCCAACTGAGGGGAACACCAGCAGCCGCTTCCAGTGACCCTCTTCCCAACTAAGTCCAGCAGGAAAAGCCTAATCCTCCCATGGGCAGACCTGGAGAGACTGTGGCTCTCGTTCCAGACAGCTAGAGTAAAGCGAGTGCTGCAAGACCAAGTCGCGTGGACCCTTGGTTTCCCGGTGAACGAGTTATATTCACACTGTGGTGGGGTCTACTGAGTGTGCGTCACATGTAAACCCACAGTGTACCTGCCTCCATGAAAACACAATGTTGTTGGATAAATGGCGCCAAAAGACTTGCTTGACACAGCATTTCCACAAACCTTCAATTTGTAAAAATGCAATATGGGCAACGCACAGCAAAGCAATGCACGATACAATAAGGTGCGCCCGTGCAAGGGGAAGAAAACGTGCTCTGACGACAGGAGCCTACTCCAAACCCAACATGCAGCTTGCCCAGCCCAAACAAGCGTGATGTAGGAGGCATCCAGCAACACAGAACAGCAAGAGCAAGCAGGAGACAGAACGGTGTCTGAATGTCCTCCACACAGACCCACAAACCGTCGAGAAGCAAACCATAGCACTCTGAAGAGATCAGATGAGGGAGAGGCCTTCCCGTCTTGCTGTGGGAAGGCTGTCTGGTTCCACGAAACTAAAGAGTCGTTTGCGCGTAATGAAAACGGCTGCCCCTCTACCTCAACCACCTTCGTGAGCAAGACAGGACTGTGCTGCGGCCTCAGAAGTTAACCGTTCCCCTCCCAAGCGACCACCGTCTTCCTTCACCCCGCACCCCAGAGGGGTCAGCCTGAACAAAGGCAGAAGTCAGTCACCGCCACCCCCACCGCAGCTCTCAGGCTGGCGGGACCTCCGAGCCCAAGTGCACGGGGAGCCGCCAGGTCTGAAAGGGCTGCTATCAGCATGGGCTCCCTGCCCACTGTGGGCCGAGCGCTGCCTGGGCCAAACGGGCGGGCAGCTCCCCAGCAGAAGCCTGAGCACCAGCAGCAGGCGGACAGGCTCACAAAGGCACAGGCTCCAGCTGCAGGCACCACGCGGCCAGCCAGATGGGTGGAGGTCACGCAGGGCAGGGCCCCCCCACTAGACCAGGCCCAGCCAGGTGGCTCCACAAAGGCACCACAGACACTGCACGACCCTGGCCAGCGAGCCCACCTGTCGTCCGGCCCCTCCTCTGCTGAGTGGAGGGGTCAGCAGCTGTCTCGTCCGCGGCGCCGGGCGCCGGGCGAGCAGGACCCGCGTGCACAGGGGTGAACAGCCCCCGGCAGCTCTCCTCGGGTGAGCCGCTGCCAGCACGGGTGAGGCCCCGCTCTAAAGACCCCTTCAGAGCAGAGACTACCTTCAAACAGACAAGCTTCGGGGCCTCGAGTCAGCCTGCAACTTTCAGACCAGAGAAAAGTCTGACCTTCTACCCACCAGTATCGTTCAAGTGCAGCAAAGCTACAGCTGAGGTTCGTCTCCAACTCAGCTGAATGCTGCCTGAAAATGCTGCTGTCTCTGCGTCCTCTACACAGACCCAGCTTCAGCTCGCCGGGTCCAGAGGCGCCCCTCCAGTGTCGCTGTTACAAGCCTCCGTCTGTCCCGTGAGCACAAAGCTACAGAGTGTGACTCAGATCCGCGATGTCCAGCAAACAGCAGGTCCACAACTTAAAGAGTGTGAGGAAGGAACACGTGCGTGCCTCTCCCCAAAGTCACCGCTCTCTCAACAGACGATGGACGGGTCAGGAGGACGGGCATCGACCCGAAGGGAAACCAGGACGGATGGAGAGAAACTGGCCTTGACCAGGAGACACCTTCATGAGTTCCAAGACCTCCCGGCAGGAGAGCCACCCCTCAACTGTCCACCACAAGACTAACACAATCCTCTGCTTAGGGGCAGAGGTCCCAGCAAATCCTACGGGACAGCCTCACCCAGTGGGAGCACCCCCACCCTCCTGGCGCTGCGGGGCTCGGGAGCCTGCAGTGCCTCAGACAGCGGCCGAGATCTCTGCCAGGCGGGGCCCAGCCAAGGACCCAGGCCTCTCGTGACAGCAGGGAGGAGAGAGGCCCACCTGTCAACGGCAGGAGGAAGCCCAAACTCCACGGCGTGACCCAAACCCCTTCAGGATGCGATCCCTGCCACCCCACGCACCCACCCTAGAACTGCCTGGGACGAGCGACTCCTGAGAGCCCCCAGTCTCCGGCTGGTATGCGGCTGCAAGCGCCACTTCCCGGAGCAGGCCGGGGGCGTCCCCGTATCAGCTCTAATGGACCCGAGGCTGCTCACAAGCCCGCTCCTGCAGCGACAGCCCCAGGTGGAGGAGGAGGAAGGCAGGCTGGGCAGGCCTTGCTCAGACTGAGCCCACCCGCTGCCTCTCGGGTGGCTCGGGCCCCTCCCCTCCCCGCAGGAAGCCTCAGGTTCTCAACCAAACGAAGCGCCTCAGGCAGCAGCTGCCAGCGGCCCCTGAGGTGGAGCGGGAGGCACTGGCCCCCAGACGCTGCCGCCCCGTCAGGGCCTGAGCGCCCAGGGCTCTGCTTGCCCCTCGGGTCAGCTGGACACCTGCCCCCAGGTTTCTGAGGACAAAGTGGGCGGAGCAGGGGTGCTGTTTCGGGGTTTCCTTCGTTCAGCTCCACCTCCTCGGAGCCTTGCAGGAAAGGGGAGTTTTCAGAGACCCCCACGGCACCCACCCTGTGCTCCCCTCAGCCCAGCCTGGTCCTGAAGGCTCCACGCAGGACCCGCGTGGGCTCAGAGCTCTCACGTGTGTGCAGGCGGCTCCCCTCACTGACGGGCAGAGGGGACCGGGCCGCACTCTCCCCGCACCCCGGGGGATGCCACACGTAGGTCAGGGACATGGGGATGGGTCAAGCTCTGCCCATCAAGCTGCAGGGGCTGGGAGGAAGGGCAGGGTGAAGGAAAGCAGCTGATGGCAGCTGCCAACAAGCTTTATCAGAGAAACCTCTAAACTCGTCCAGGGCCCACCTGGCAGTGGCGGTCCTCCCGGCCCCCAGGTCCTGCTGTTTGGGTTCGTTCGGCCCTCCGCCCCAACCCCATTTCCGCTCACCCGCTCTGCAGCACACGTTTCCCCTCAGAACTTGATCTGAATGCCCCCCAACAGGACGCTGGCCCCACCAGGGACACACGACGTCCCACCTCCCTCGCAGGTCCCACCAGCCCCCTCCTAAACAACCCTCTATGCCAGCTTCAGGCAAGCGTCAGGCTGGGTGTTCTCATTTTCTGTGGGGTGTTTTCCAGGCTTAAGATTAGTTCTGCATGTCCGGAACAATTCTAAGCCATCAGCAGCCTGCTTTCCTCCACTGGAGTCCCTCCCCTGCGTGCGTCTTGGATGAAGCCTCGTGAGAGAGGACCATCTGAAAGCCAGCCCTGCCCGACTCAGCTCAGCCCAGCACCCTGGCCCAGGCCCCTCTCTCCCCGACAGCCTCCGTGCGGTGGGCGCGCTGGCCTGCGCTGCACTCAGGACACACAGAGGCCCCAAGACCCACAGTCACGGCCGCCATGAGGCGGGGGTCAGCACGCAGCAGCTAGGGTGCCCGTGAGGACCCCTGCAGCCTCAGCGCCAGCAGGAGCCACACACCGAGTCATGGAGACCTCCCAGGCACTGCCAGGGGCTCCCGGCCAGCCAAGCAGCCACCTGGGGCCGGTGACGGGACCCAGGCGTCACGCGGACGCATCCCACCCTCCCTCCTGCCGATCGCAGCCTCTCCTGACAGGTCCGCACACGGGAACACCGCTGCGCGCTCATGAAGCTGACCTGAGTTCTCTGTCGGGCTGCAGAGGGAAGACACCCCGCAGGAGGGTGGCATGCACTCCACACAGCTCCCCACAGGCGCCAGCGAGGAAGGGGTGGTGTCTCCCAAGTCTCTCTGGCATCTTCCGCTCCCAAGTCAGGGTGAAGACAGAACAGGAAGGAAGCCTGCCAGGCGCATCTGTGCCCTCTCTCCCCAAGCCCCGGGGGGCACCGTGCTCTGTGCCAAGGCAGTGCGGCCCTGCTGCTCCCTCCTCAGAACCACCCCCCCACCAGCTGAGCGCGCCACCATCTGACGGCCAAGCCCGCCCTCCAGCCAAGCCCCATCGCTGCCTGAGTGACAGCCTGCTCTCAGACCCCGAGGCCCAGGCCAGGAGCTGGCCACCCTGCACCCCAAACACTCAGCATCCCCAAGAGCACGATACGGAAACACCTTCCAGAGGCCCGCCACAGCGCTGAGGTCTGAAGCGTGTGGTCTTCAGTGGGGCAAATGCTCACGGAGAGTCTGGAGTGCTGGACACAAACCGTGGGCCACAGCCCCCAGCCCCAGGCCAGGGACGGTGCCCGAGACACACGCCCTGCCACCTGCACTCGGCGACCACCTCCTGCCAAACCCTAGAGCAGGAGCCCAGGCACAGTCCCGGGGCGAGAGCCCAGCTCCCCTGAGGACACTGCGCCTGTCTGCAGACGCCAGCCCTCAGTGGCCCCATGAGCTGGGGCGGGGAGCCAGGTCTCCCTCGCGGCCCCCCAAGCCGAGGGGCTGCCCAGCGTCCTGCCTGGGGCTGCTTCACTGCTGACCGTCTCAGGGGCCAAGAGGGGAAGGAAGGCACAGCCGCTCCTTCTCCTTCACAGCACCGTGAAGAGCAAGCCTCCACGTGCCCGCTTCAGGCGTGGCCATCACAGCACAGCCAGCCGCACCCAGGGGGCTGCCCACTGCCCCCCGTGCCGGCGCACCCTCAGCTCCCTGGGACGGAGGGATGAGGACAGATGGGCAGCCCAAGGGCCAGCCCGGGCCAGGAGGGGGCCGACACAGGGTGTCCCTGACAGGCCCAGGGACACCAAGCACCTTAGGGCAGAGGTCCCCCACTGCAGGGGACAGCGAGCTCTGGAGGCCTCTGGAGACACAGCCTCCACAGCAGCAACCCCCACGAGACACAGGGCAGAAGGAGCCAGGACCAGAGCCCTGCCCGGGGCCAAGGGTCCCCAGGGAGGGCCGCCCACTCGGGACAATCACCACCCACCGCCCCGGGCACACCCAAGACAGGCCAGGGAAGGACCTTGTGGTCCCGCCACTGGGAGACTCAGGGCAGCGACTCCACCTCCAGAGGGTGCTCCCCGCCTCCAGCCCCGACTCCCCAGCAGCACCCGCACTGGGTCCACCACCGCCCGCACCCGGGACACTTCCTGTCGCTTCGCCTCCCTTCTCATCCTCAGGACACGCCTATCTGCCAAGGGACATGTACCCTCAGACAGCTCACCCAAGGCGGCACCAGAGCCTGCGTGCTGCTGAGGCTGGCACACAATCAGCAGGGGGGCCCAGGCGGCATGTCAGAGCTCCGGGTGCACAGCCTCAGCTCAACCGAGAGCAGAGCTCCTGACGGCAGGGGGCTCGGGAGCCTGCAGGACAGCAGAGGAGGAAGCAGCACTGGAGGAAAGCCAGAGCACATGTCCATCAACAGTCACCCAGCAGCCCTGGGCCCAGCGCCCTCTTGTTTAAACGACCATTTCACTTCCCTTCCACGGTCGTGAACCGGTTCTCCGCATGCAACTCAGGGGCAAGGGCCCTGCCTCAAAGCCCGCCTGCTCCAGAGGCCCAAGAGCCGCCAACTGGGTCCCTCACCACTGATGAAGGTCAGGCCACTCCTCAAGCCCATCCCTGGCCTCCAGCCGGTCTTGGAGAATCCGAGCCAGGTCCCCAGGCGGCCAGCCACCCATGGGAAGCGGGCACAGGGCTCCAGGCAGAGAAGGCTGGGGCACTGACTGACCCTGGACTCAGGGAACTGAGGCGGAGCTGCATGGGAGGAGAGATCTAGCTTCTGACGCAAACAGCAGCGGCCGTGGGAAAGGTCGACGGGGCACATGGCTGCCTGCAGCTGACCCCCAGGAGGCCCTGGATGACTGCACAGGCCTCTCCTCACAGCCTCAGAGCTGACAGCCAAGGGTCTCGGGGGAAAGCCCAGGTGCACACGCCGACTGAAAGTCCTCTCACTGTCCCAGAAGACCCCCCGCCTCACCCCGCCCCAAGACACTGGCCTTGCGAAGGCCACGGTGGCTTTCTAAGGGGGCAGGCCCTCGGGGATGCCCCACAGGGAGTGTGCAGCCCCCGAGCCCTCCTCACGTTTGGTCCTCTCAGGACACCCCCACTCTGCCCAGGGACCCTGGCACCCACCAGGGAGAGGCCTGGGTCCTCCCACAGCCCCTGGAGGCCCGCAGGCGTGACTGGCTCTCAGCAAGCCTCTGCCAGGTCTGAGCCCCTGGGACAGCACAGCTGCCTCCGCATCCCCCCCGAGCAAGCCCCTGGGAATCCAGCACAGCCTGACCTGGTCTAAACCCTTTCACTGCCTGGCTTTCGACTGTCGCCTCATGTGAATTTAAAAGGAGGCACAAAAGTAGAAGAGCCGTATCTACAAAGATGGGAGAAAAGCCCCCAGAGTGCTTCAAGAGCCAAGTGAGAAGCAGAGAAGCACAGGTCCGCTTGCTTTCCCGAGCACAGGCTGCTGCTCGGCCACGGGGAGCACACACGAGGTTGCCCCCCTAGGAAGATGGTTCTGGAGCACGCTCCTCCACCACGTTCCCTGCAGCGCTGCAAAGCCCAGAGCCGGGGAGACGGGGCCGTGCCCAGCTGGGTCTCCATCAGAGCTTCCTGGCCAGCCCAGACCCCACGGGAATAAAGCAGTTTCTTTTCCCGCTGGGGCTGAGCGAACCTGTCAGGGTCTGTCCACACCTTGTTGCACAAGTCCAGAGGCAGAGGCTGGGCCACGACGCTGCCAACTCACATGTGAAGGCCTCAGCAGGGAGCGGGAGGCCCCCAAGGGCTGCAGCTGAGAGAAGGAGCGCGGTCAGGACGCTCCCTGCTACACTTGCCATCTGGTGCCCACCGGGCGCACCGCGCACAGCGCCAGGACTCTGCCACAGCAGCCAAGCGCCAAAGGGCGCCCACCCAAGTCACAGCGAGCACAGCACTGCCAAGCAAGGCTGCCGCGGTGTCATCACTCACCACCAAACGTTCCTGGAACGCGCCTCGGGTCTGGGCACGGAGGCTCTAAAGGCAGAGGCTCCTGGGTCACAAGTCTGAAGCCTGAGGATGACCAGAACAGAAGACACAACTTCCAAGGCTGAGAGAGGCTGAGGACTCGGCACCCACGGTGAGTAAACCCCCGGGAACAGCTGCTGTCAGCCTCCGCAGGCGGGTGAAGCCCCCGGCCTCTGCCTGCACCCCTGGGGGAGGAAGCTCACAGCTGGGGCTGCAGGGGCCTGGGAGCTAACACCTCACAGACACACAGGCCTGAGGGCGAATCAAACGCGGTTCAACGCCCCCCTGCAGACCTAGGATTTCTGAGAACAGCTGGGAACGCGTGAGAGAATGAATGAACCAAGAATAAATAGGAACTCGGCAGAGACTAAGGAGCCATCAGCTTGCTGGACCAGAAGGGGCCCAGCTCACAAGCACCCAAAAGGCCTAAGCTTTCTCCTTCCATCTTCTCTCCAACTTCTAAAGAAAGCCACACCAAGACCAATTAAAACAACTGAGACGGCGGACAGCCTAGCCACCTCCCCATGCGCCCACAGCACTTCCTGTATTGATCAGCCCAGCACCCAGGTAATTAGAAATTGGGAACACAGTCACCAGGGTAATAACAGTGTCCAACCTGCTCAGTAGGATCCGTTCTTAGGAGGAGATTATGCACGCCCTGTGCCGTCCTCCTAATTGGCCTCGCACATCAGGGGAACGGTACCCAGGCCTTGTCACCTGGCCAGCCTACAAATGCTTCTGGGAAACGTCCAGATCAGCACTTGTCAGCTCCCAGCTTCGCTCCAGATGATGGGTCAGCAGTTTCAGGGCCGCAGCTGCCAGGCTTCAGAGGCAACAAGCCCGCCCACCCTTCTGTGTCCCTGGTGCCAGCAGCCCCCGCGCCGCGCACTCCATCACACCTGTGCTCACACTGGCAGGTACCGCGCCCTCCAGCCTGCCTGAAACCGGGCCAGACTCAGGCGCAAAAGGGTGGAGACAAGCCGTCGCACAGCGGCTCCCTGGCCACAAGCAAGCTGTTTCCTCTATGAAATGAGAGGTTTGGCGGCAGAGGGGCTCAACAGGCATTCTGTGCCTGTTGGGTGAGCATCCCCCACAAGAGGAGCTGCTGAGGTGCTTCTGAAAGCCCGGCCGCTGCATTTCTCCGCCCCTCCGCTGTGACTGCACTCTCCATCCCTGTCAGAGCCTTTGAACACACACTGCCTCAAGCGACCGACGATGCGCCCACGCTGTGACAGAAAGGTCAGGTACACGCTTGGAGGGCAGTTCGGTCAAACACAGGTATCTTTTAGGGTAAAAAACTACTGCGTCCAACCAAAGTAACACTGCTTATTGGTGGGAAAATCACCCCACTGGAGACGCCCTGATGGCCATCAGCAGGGGAACCGAGTCAATCAGAGCCACCCACACCACGGATACCGCGGGACCCTGACGACGCAGGAGGCCAGGCTGCGTCGGGGCATGAGCACTGTCAGAAGTTAACTGAACAAAGCAAGCCTGCAGGGCGACGGCACAGAGTGGGCACCTCTTGGAGGGGGGCAGGGAATACATCAAGAGCTTATATGACAAAGAAAACTTTTTTTTTCCTATTTTTTAAATTCTGCACCCACTAAACTCACCATGGTAATCACTGCATGAGATGTATAACCCCAACCATTATGCCCCATGCCTTAAACCTGTACAGTGCTGTCTGTTGATATCAAAATAAAACTGGAAGAAAAAAAAGCTCACACGTACACACAGCATTTCTAGAAAATCGCATAGGAATTTACCAGCTTTTGCCCAGAAAGACGGACGAGGGTGAGAGCCCTATCACCGAGCAGCCCTGCCCTGGGGGCAGCCCTTCATCCTGCTCTGAGAACGGCAGCCCTGGGCACAACCAGGGCACCACGTGCTGGCGCCCGACAGGCACACGGGCAAGCCTGGGGGGCCGCCCAGAGGCGGGGGGCAGGGTGGGGGGCGAAGACCACGTCCTCCCGCCTCCTCTGGGGTTTACACGAAGATGCTGAAGTTGAGCGGTTCTATGAAGACCTCCAAGACCTTTAGAACTAACACCCAAAAAAGATGTCCTTTTCATTATAGGGGACTGGAATGCAAAAGTAGGAAGTCAAGACACACCTGGAGTAACAGGCAAATTTAGCCTTGGAATACGGAATGAAGTAGGGCAAAGGCTAATAGACTCTTGCCAAGAGAACGCACTGATCATAGCAAACACCCTCTTCCAACAACACAAGACAAGACTCTACACATGGACATCACCAGATGGTCAACACCAAAATCAGACTGATTATATTCTTTGCAGCCAAAGATGGAGAAGCTCTATACAGTCAGCAAAAACAAGACCAGGAGCTGACTGTGGCTCAGATCATGAACTCCTTATTGCCAAATTCACTTAAATTGAAGAAACTAGGGAAAACCACTGGACCATTCAGGTATGACCTAAATCAAATTCCTTACAATTATACAGTGGAAATGGGAAATAGATTTAAGGGACTAGATCTGATAGATAGAGTGCCTGATGAACTATGGACGGAGGTTCGTGACATTGTACAGGAGACAGGGATCAAGACCATCCCCATGGAAAAGAAATGCAAAAAAGCAAAATGGCTGTCTGGAGAGGCCTTACAAATAGCTGTGAAAAGAAGAGAAGTGAGAAGCAAAGGAGAAAAGGAAAGATACAAGCATCTGAATGCAGAGTTCCAAAGAATAGTAAGGAGAGATAAGAAAGCCTTCCTCAGCAATCAATGCAAAGAAATAGAGGAAAACAACAGAATGGGAAAGACTAGAGATCTGTTCAAGAAAATTAGAGATACCAAGGGAACATTTCATGCAAAGATGGGGTCGATAAAGGACAGAAATGGTATGGACCTAACTGAAGCAGAAGATATTAAGAAGAGGTGGCAAGAATACACAGAAGAACTGTACAAAAAAGATCTTCGTGACCAAGATAATCACGATGGTGTGATCACTCACCTAGAGCCAGACATCCTGGAATGTGAAGTCAAGTGGGTCTTAGAAAGCATCACTACGAACAAAGCTAGTGGAGGTGATGGAATTCCAGTGGAGCTATTTCAAATCCTGAAAGATGATGCTGTGAAAGTGCTGCACTCAATGTGCCAGCAAATTTGGAAAACTCAGCAGTGGCCACAGGACTGGAAAAGGTCAGTTTTCATTCCAATCCCAAAGGCAATGCCAAAGAATGCTCAAACTACCACACAATTGCACTTATCTCACACACTAGTAAAGTAATGCTCAAAATTCTCCAAGCCAGGCTTCAGCAATATGTGAACCGTGAACTTCCAGATGTTCAAGCTGGTTTTAGAAAAGGCAGAGGAACCAGAGACCAAATTGCCAACATCCGCTGGATCAGGGAAAAGGCAAGAGAGTTCCAGAAAAACATCTATTTCTGCTTTACTGACTACGCCAAAGCCTTTGACTATGTGGATCACAATAAACAGTGGAAAACTGTGAAAGAGATGGGAATACCAGACCACCAGACCTGCCTCTTGAGAAACCTATATGCAGGTCAGGAAGCAACAGTTAGAACTGGACATGGAACAACAGACTGGTTCCAAATAGGAAAAGGAGGACATCAAGGCTGTATATTGTCACCCTGCTTATTTAAGTTCTATGCAGAGTACATCATGAGAAACGCTGGACTGGAAGAAACACAAGCTGGAATCAAGATTGCCGAGAGAAATATCAATAACCTCAGATATGCAGATGACACCACCCTTATGGCAGAAAGTGAAGAGGAACTCAAAAGCCTCTTGATGAAAGTGAAAGAGGAGAGTGAAAAAGTTGGCTTAAAGCTCAACATTCAGAAAACGAAGATCATGGCATCTGATGCCATCACTTAACGGCAAACAGATGGGGAGACAGTGGAAAGAGTGTCAGAGTTTATTTTTCTGGGCTCCAAAATCACTGCAGATGGTGATTGCAGCCATGAAATTAAAAGACGCTTACTCCTTGGAAGGAAACTTATGACCAACCTAGATAGCATATTCAAAAGCAGAGACATTACTTTGCCAACAAAGGTCTGTCTAGTCAAGGCTATGGTTTTTCCAGTGGTCATGTATGGATGTGAGAGTTGGACTGTGAAGAAGGCTGAGTGCCGAAGAATTGATGCTTTTGAAGTGTGGTGCTGGAGAAGACTCTTGAGAGTCCCTTGGACTGCAAGGAGATCCAACCAGTCCATTCTGAAGGAGATCAGCCCTGGGATTTCTTTGGAAGGAATGATGCTAAAGCTGAAGCTCCAGTATTTGGCCACCTCATGCGAAGAGCTGACTCATTGGAAAAGACTCTGATGCTGGGAGGGATTGGGGCAGGAGGAGAAGGGGACGACAGAGGATGAGATGGCTGGATGGCATCACCGACTCGATGGACGTGAGTCTGGGTGATCTCCGGGAGCTGGTGATGGACAGGGAGGCCTGGCGTGTTGCGATTTGTGGCGTCGCAGAGTTGGACACGACTGAGCGAGTGAACTGAACTGAACTGAACCTGACCCTCTGCAGCCCTCCGCTGGCTTGCACGGCAACACTCCTGCAGCACTTGCTCCAAGTCCCCAAGACCCAGACGCACTGAAAGAGCCTGGGCCAGCCCCAGCTGCCCATGGGCCTTAGACAAACTCAAGAAGAGAGCTTGTTCCCAGAGTGAAGGCTTTACACAGCACCGCGTCCACTGCTGACTCCGGGCCAGGCCGGCGCCCGCTGCACCACGCCGTCCCCGGGTGGGGAGCGGGCTTTCGCTGGGACCTGAACTTTGCTGTGTGCTGACGACATCGAACAGCTTTCACGTCTTCATTCACCACACATCTTCTCAAAGTTATCTGTCCAAAGCCTTTCACCCACTTTTTTAACCTGCTTATCTTATCAATTTGAAAGCATTTTACTCTGCATTTTGGATAAAAGTCCTCAGTCAGACACACATATCACAAATATTTTCTCACACTCTACGTTTTGCCTTATTTTTTTCTTAACAGTGCTTTTTGAAAGCAACAGTTTTTTATTTTGATTAAGTCTAACTTATCCATTTTTTTCCATGTATGTCTTGCTTTTTGTGTCCTAAGAACTCTTTACCAAACCCACGATTCCAGGAGTGTGTTTTCACCCGTAGGTCCGTGCCCCGCTGAACTATTCAGTGGCCAGTATGAGGTGCCTGTGTCTATGCAGACTCCCTGTTGGGCAGCACCATCTGCTCAAAGACTCTCTCCCACTGGATTATCTTGTCACCTTTGACCGAAATCAATTGACTCTGAGTATTTAGACTATTCCTGAGCTTTCTATTCTCCCCACTGATCTACTCCACACCATGACCACCCTTCTGGATTAACGCTGCTCACAGGGAGCTTGCGGTCAGCCTCTGGCAACCCTCTGACACGCTCTTCTCCCAAAGCCTGACAGCCGTTCCAGGCCCTTTCCGCTTCTACAGAAACTTTAAAGTCAGTTTGTCAGCTTCTCCCAGAAGAGCCTCCTGGGGCTGCGTGGGACTGCGCTGACCCTGTGAGTCATCTCCACAACACTCAGTGAGACAGCGTCTGTCTGCACCGGCTTACCTGCTGCCAGTTTACGCTCTCTCAGCCACATCTCAGTTCCCAGTGCGTGGACCCTATAAACACAGCTTGTTAAATGTGCCCCCGAGTACATCACAGATACATCACAACGCGTCCGTGTTCAGCACCTTCAAATCACCAGCCAGACTGTAGTCGTGAGTCGTCAGCACCTCACAGACCTTCACCACCTTCACTCCCTCCGTCCAACCCGCAAGGCCCTGGGACAAGGACATCTGGACACCAGAGGCGCCCGCCCTGCTCACCCCGGCACGCCCAAGTGCACAGGCCCCACCTCCCCCATGCACGGCATTCCCTCACACCCTCCAAGTCCTGAGGCCAACCTGCCCCCGACTCACATGACCCGTGTGCTGGAGACAAGGGTCAGACAAGGCCAAGAGTGGACAAGCTTGTCTGGCGGATACAGACACTCGGCTAGACAGGCTTCCCAACAGGTTTGCACTGGTTGGCCCACCAGCCCACACTACTCCTCCCAGCCGTTATCTCTGGGTCCTCGGGATTTAACAAATCTCAAAACAGGAAAAGGGTGGCCAATGTCATGCTGGGTGGACCCTTCACAGTTCCTAACCTCTGCGAGGCCACAGAGCCTGCTGAGAACCTAAGAGAAGCCACAGCCCGTCCAGAGCAGAGTCCACGTGGAGGACACTCGGTCTGAAGCACCAGAAGCTCGGCCTCCAGGGCTGAGAGCGCCTTGCAGAGGCGAGCTGAAGCAGCATGGGCCGGCAGGAGCTGCAGGCAGCAGGCCCCAAGGCCGCAGGGAGCAGGCCCGCCGAGGGCACTGCCTCGTGGCGGCAGCTCTCAGAAGCCCACGGAGACGGGACAGCAGCCAGAGCCGGGGGTCGCAACAGGCCCCAGAGGAGCAACACTGTGGCCACGCTTTGACCTGAAGACCCAAAGTGCCTCCCAGGCCTCACACTGCTGCTACCAGCACAAATGCTGGACTTCAGCGGCCACCGTCCACCAGAGCTAGCTGACCGTGCTTGGGAGACGTGGGTCCCTGAACCAGCCTGCAGAATCTCACGTCTACACACACCCACTCGCAAATCTGTGCTTTTGTGGAGAGAGAACAAGTTTTGTCAGATTCTCAAGAGCATGACCCTGTGGTGAGAAGCCCACATTCCAGAAAACTCTTCAATTTATACATGTGGAAACTAAGGTGTAAGAGGCCCCACGACAAGTAGGCTCAGACAGATGGGCAGACACGGTTTAACAGGGTCAGGTGCTCACACACCCAAGCGGCTGGTATCCCAGGCACGAGAGGCCACAAGAGAGCAGCCACGAGCTTCCTCCGACGAGAGCCTCCCTGGGAGCGGGCGGGAGCTCATGAGCCCAGACAGTAGGAGAAAGTGCGCGCAAGAGGCCCCACTGGGCCCGCCCATGTGAGCCTGGCTCTGCAGGTGGAGGTCAGGCGGGAACAGCAGCCTGGCCTGTCCTCTGAGACTCAGCAAGGCAGAGAGAAGACAACGGGGCATTTTCAAGCGACAAGCGCCTGGAGCCCACAGCGCTGGGGAACTGGCAGGTCTCGGGGCAGCAGTCAGAGGGTGTAACTACAGGACAGCCCCTCACAGTCTTGGCGCAGTTTCCAAGAGCAACAGGAGAGGCACAGAGAAGAACCCGTCTTCAGCTCACACAAGCAGACAAAGAGAAGGCTCCTTAACCACCACAGGACCCGGGAGCCAAGGACTGACCCTAAACTATCAACCTCCCAGCCCTGCGCCCAGGCAGAGTCGGTCTATGTGGGCCGAGAAGGGGCCCAGAGGCTGAGGGCCAGCGGCAGAGCAACCCCAGAAGGGGCGAGGACCCCAGGAGGCCAGGCGGCAGGGGGGTGGAAGATGCCCGCCGCTCACCTGTGGGGTCAGCTCGACAGACTCGCTAAGGCTGCTGCAGAGGCCTGATGGCAAACCACCCACCATCACTGCTTCCCTGCTCCACCCCTCAAGACTCAGTGTATTTCAACTGTTAGAGCCACCTAAAAGAAATTACTTC
Source organism: Bubalus bubalis (assembly GCF_019923935.1). Taxonomy (NCBI): domain Eukaryota; kingdom Metazoa; phylum Chordata; class Mammalia; order Artiodactyla; family Bovidae; genus Bubalus; species Bubalus bubalis. The sequence goes on from NC_059180.1 coordinate 1,285,943, forward strand.
CCCTCAACAAAACAACTACTTCCTCAGTATAAACAAAAACAGTCCTTTAAGAAAGCTCAGTGCTACTGGGGCAGTACCTACTGGTCCTTGAGATCGTCCTTGGCAGGGAGAGTTGCCCAGCTCCATCCCTTTGAGCCTCCACAGACGCAGGTAGGGCCGCTGCCAGAGGAACCTGGGGCACAGGCTCGCTCACCAAGGGTGTCACCCATGAGGAGAAGGCGGCGACTGCAGCCCTGGCACCCTCTGCCTACCTGATGCTCAAGCCGGTGGTCTGGTCCAGCCTCTCCCAGCTCTGCAGCTTTGTCAAGAGCCTCTGAAAAGAGAGAGAAGGAGACCCCTCAGAGCTCTGTGCCAGCGTTTCCACGCAGGGACGCACGGGCCTGCCGTCCCCCCACAGCATGCCACCCCCTCCCACCATGCACACTCGACCCAGAGAGGACAGCGTCACAGGAAACGGACGGTCACTGTGACATCACGGCCCCGGTCCTCCACAACCGCCTGCCCTCATCTCCAAAACGCGACATGCTCCCAGGCTGCTTCCCAACTGCTGAAGCCACACTGAGTGTTTAGCACCTCATTCACACCGGCCGTAACTGGGGAGGCTCCCAGCAGGCTAGGACTGTGGGCTGGGGGCCAAGAGAGCCTCACAGACGGTCCTGCAGTAACAGCCTGTGCCCCAGGAAGCAGGCCCTGGGCACTGCAGACCCCGGCCCCCACCGCCTCCTCTGTCTTCCCGGAGCTCCTCAGGACGCTCAGCCCCAATCCCACCCCCAAAACACACACACAGAGCAGGCTGGGCCATCAGTTCAGTTGCTCAGTCGTGTCTGACTCTTTGCAACCCCACAAACTGCAGCACGCCAGGCTTCCCATCACCAACTCCTGGAGCGTGCTCAAACTCATGTCCATCACGTCAGTGATGCCATCCAACCATCTCATCCTCTGTCGTCCCCTTCCCCTCCTGCCTTCAATCTTTCCCAGCATCAGGGTCTTTTCTAATGAGTCAGTTCCTCGCATCAGGTGGCCAAAATATTGGAGTTTCAGCTTCAGCATCAGTCCTTCCAATGAATATTCAAGGTTGATTTCCTTTAGGATGGGCTGGTTGGATCTCCTTGCAGTCCAAGCGACTTTCAAGAGTCTTCTCCAACACCATAGTTCAAAAGCAGCAATTCTTCAAGGCTAGGGCCATGACGGCTGGGATGAACATGAGGACACGCCCCAACTCGGCCTGAACGCGGGGTCTCATGCCCAGTATTCTCACAGCTGCAGCACGCTGACCCACATGTCAGAGTCTCGCCCCCTTTCCAGACCACCTGCCTCTGCCGAGCTCCTCCCGGGCCGAGCACAGTGCTGCTCCGTGCGCTCACGTGGCCGCTGGAGCGTGTCCTGAGCCCTCTCACGTCCTGGGCACAAGCCTGGCTAATAATTCTGTGACTACAGCTGACGCTCAGTCAACACTTACCACTGTTCAAGCACTTTGCGTGAACTTATTCAATCCTCACAACCCTACAGGGAGACGCTTACTCCTCATTACACAGGTGGACAGAGAAGTAAAGCAATCTACCAGGGTCACCAGCCAGCAAGCACACGCAGAAGGGTCTCAAACCAGGCAGTGTGATTCCCCCCAAAGAAGCTCAACCAACTTTCAAACAACCTATGTCCAAAGTAAAACTACTTGTCTCCAGAACTGCTTCTTCAGGCTGAGTTTCCATATAATCAAGTGTCTGAGAGAACGTGTGCTCTGGCCCCAGGATGCCCCAGCTGGTGGGAACTGCTGGAGGTAGGCTGACCAGACTGGAAGTCATGAGAAGCGGTGCCATGGCTTATGCCAGGCAAACCAGAAAGGGAGGTGACTGAGTGTGACCACGGGTACTCAGTGTGGAAGGACAGAGGACCCTGGGCCTGGAGGCCTTGCACTGGTCTGCCCAGGAGAACTCGGGTGCTTTGGCATCAACGTGCATGGCCATCTCCACAAGGTCCCACAGAATGCCCACAGTGAGTCCCAGCAGCAGAGCCAGGGAGAGGAATCTCAGCACAGGAGTCTGCTCCTTCTGTGGGGAACAATGTCTGTCCTGGGCACCAGAGAGTCCTCTGCTCTCCCCCACTCAGCAGCTGGTTAAGTGCTCCAAGGGCTGCTGACACCAACAACCATGCACCCGGTAGCTGAGGACACACGTCTGCTGTCCTGAGCCCCGCAGGTGAGCAGCCCAGCGAGGACCTCCCTGGGCTGGATTTAGAGGCCAGAGGACTACGCTCCACAGGACACTCTACTGCTGGAAGGCCCCAAGTTCCCTGACTCACGGCCCCTCCATCTTCAATGCCACCAAGAGCAGCACAGCAAGTCCTTGTCACTCCACACAGCTCTGGCCTCCTCCAAGCACTCCTGCACCCACCAGGACCTGTGCACACCAGCAGGAACCCCAGGGGTACCTCCTACCACAGGCTAGTGCTCAGCACCCTTAGAGGTCCCCTTTTTCCATAGTTCTGGGGTCAGGACAGGGCTGACTGCAGGGGCCACCATTCGACCCACCGTATGAGCCCAACAGCCGCCATTCTAGTGGATCAGCTGGGATGTGGGGTCCCCTTGGCAAGTGAAGGACCCCACAGAGACCAGCTGGCTCACCTCCTTCTCCAGCTCAAGGTCCACCAGCGTCTCCTGCATCTTCTCCTGCCGCCCCAGCCTGCGCTGCAGCCCCTCCAGCTCCTCCCGCAGCAGCCCGTTGGTGTCCCGCGTCTCCCTGGCAGAGCCAGAAGCAGAGTCGTTCAGACAGCCACACACCCCAGGGACGAGTGCAGAGGCCCTGACCCAGAAGGCTGCATGCACATGTGTGCGCACACGTGTGTACGTGTACATGTGTGTGCACACACAGGCACACATCCCCAGCCCCTCACCGCAGGCAAGCGTTCTCCACACACATGTCCCCAGCTCCTCACCGCAGGCAGATGTTCACACACACACACACACACACCTGGCCCCTCACCGCAGGCAGGCGTTCTCCACACACACACACACACGCACACACACAGGCACACGTCCCCAGCCCCTCACTGCAAGCAGGCATTCTCCACACACACACACACACACACGCGCGCACACACACACACACACACACAGGCACACATCCCCAGCCCCTCACCACAGGCAGGCGTTCTCCACACACATGTCCCCATCTCCTCACCGCAGGCAGATCTTCACACGCACACACACACACACACGCACACACACAGGCACACGTCCCCAGCCCCTCACCGCAGGCAGGAGTTCTCCACACACACATGCATGTGCACACACACACACACACACACAGGCGCACACCCCTGCCCCTCACCGCAGGCAGGCGTTCTCTTCCCGCAGCTGCCGCAGCTCCCTCTCCATCGTCGGCAGCCGCACCAGCTCAGACCTCATGTTCTTCACGATCGCAGCGTCCTGCTCCTGCAGGGACAGCTTTTGCTCCAAATCCTGATGGAGGTGGGAAACAGAGAGGAGGGAGATGGTCACAGACGCCCAGCGCTCCCAGGCCTCGACAGCCTCCAGGGCCACAGCCCCCGTGGGTCACATGCAGTGCCGCCCACGGGGCAGGAGCCTGGCACACACTTGGCACGAGGACGCGCAGCAAAGCCTCTGTGGAGATACCCACTGTTCCACATGGCTCTGCTCACTGTCCCCGTGGTGGAGAGACCCACCGTTCCGCACGGCTCTGCTCGCTGTCCCCGTGGTGGAGACACCCACCCTTCCGCACTCTGCTCGCTGGCCCCGGGGTGGAGACACCCACCCTTCCGCACTCTGCCCGCTGGCCCCGGGGTGGAGGCACCCACCCTTCCGCACTCTGCCCGCTGGCCCCGGGGTGGAGACACCCACCCTTCCGCACTCTGCCCGCTGGCCCCGGGGTGCAGCGTAACGACTGAGCCGTTGCACAACAAGGCCCTCCTTTCCTACGTGGAGTCCCCAGGCTGCATGGGGAGCCGGCGAAACTCCAAAACAGGTCACAGAGCAGGTTAAGAACATGGGCCCAGGACTAAACTGGGCGGTTGTTCAGCCAACACTAAGGGGCCAGCTCCGCTCAGTCCGCCTGAGCAGGCCGTGCCACCCGGGCAGGTGGCACCCCGCCCACTCCTACTCGGTCCTCACAGCAGCCTTGGTACTTGAAGTGCCACACGCTTACTTTCTGCTCTACGTGCTTGATTCTGATCTTCACGCAGAGTGCGAGCTTCCTGGGAGCAGCATTTGCCTCTTACTTTCTGCCGCACCCCAGCACCTGGCATGGGGCCTGGGGCACAAGGAGATGACCAGCAGTGTGAACAGCTGCAGTAGACACAGGCAGCTAACTTCCCCGGACAGCAGTGAGCACGCCCCACGAGTCACAGGGGGCTGAGCCAGCACCCTGAAGCCCACCAGACACGGGCCGCTCACCTTGATCCTCTGCTCCTGGTCTGCTCGCACTTCTTGGCTGGCCTGGAACTCCTGAACCTTCTGGTTAGCTTCCTGCCATTTCCTATTGAGAGAAGGAACACGTGCAAAAACAGGCAGGTGGGGAAGCCAACAACTGTCCTCACTCTCAAAGCTCTCCAGCAGAGACACGCGCACACTCACACACAAATGCGCACACATTCACACACTCCCTACTGCAAGGAGGCCCCAGGGTCCGGGCCTCTGTGGCCTGAATCTCGGGGCAGGTGGTTAAGTCTCGACCACCTGCAAGCTCCCTTCCCAAGGTTCTCCTCTCTCTCCACAGTTCTCACAACAGAAGCTGCTGCCGGCCCAGGCACAGCCGAAGCCCAGGGCCCGCTCAGGACTGCACGTCCACGGCCCACCAAGCGGCCAGACCGCCCAGACAGCACCTGGTAAGGCAGAGGCCGCCAGCTGCAGGAGAGCGCGTCTCCACCGCGCCTCCAGGCGAGCCTGGCCACACTGCCGTGCCTCTGTGCAGAAGGCTCCCTCCCCAAAAACAGCCTTTCCCACCCACATCCCCCCAACCCCAGGCATGTCCCACACAGCCTTCAAAACCCAGCTCAAACCTAATACCTTCTCTAGAAACTCCCACCAAGCAGGCACCCCGCAAGGAGGGAAGAAAAGACTGTTCCCATTTCCTGTTCTCGGAACGCGTGAAACGCTGCTCTGTTCGGCACTTAGTGTCCTGGCTTCAAGGTCTCAGTGTGCCCCCAAGTCCGTGGGCGGGGAAGACAGCACATGCAGGGCGTTTACGGGTCCTCCGAGCTTCAGCGCACATGACATTCGTGGGCACTGGGTGCTCAGGCCACAGAGGGCACACACAGGAACGCAAGCCTGGGTCTTGTGCCCAGATAACAAGTGGATGTCCAGTTCAGTGCCCGCCCCAGCAGACTTCAGGCCAACGGTGTCCAGGAGGACAGATGGCCAGGCTCGCCTGGCACAGGGGGGAAAGACGCCTGGCCTGGAAGTTGGCAGCCCTGCCCGCCCTCCACTCACTGGTGCTGCAGGTCCAGCTGCTCCTTCAGCTCCTGCTTCTCCGACTCCAGGCGTTTGACCTGCATCTCCTGGTTCATCACGCTCCACTGCAGGTCCGAGAGCCTCCCCTTTAACGCGGTGATGGTCTGAAAGCGAGACGCAAGCCACTCACCCTCGTCTCCGGCACAGGCATGGAGGGGAGCCTCTCACAAGGAAACTCAGGGGCCAACGCTGTCCCGAGAGCCGGCCCCCATCCAGCCCGCTCCTGAGGGCCCGGACGGAGCCGGCTCCTCCTTCAGAGCCCGTGACCACCCCTCGAGCCGAGCTGCGATGACAGGCGGCCTCAGGCACGAGGACACTGCTGGCCAGGACGGGCGCGACCGCACCGGGCGGCCCCGCAGCCCCTCCGTGGTCCCACCGGCCGCATGCACGCAGCCCCGGTCCTCAGCAGCGCCGCACAGCTCCCCCTCCACACCTGCTCTCCCTCTCAGCCTGGATTCCTTCTCCAACTGCCCCATCCCAGCTCTGCACAAGATGCTACTTGTGAACCAGCCAGGCGCCCGCCAAGAACACAGGAGCGGGGGCGGAGGCTGTCCTCAGGACGAACGGGAGCGGCCCGAGCACCACAGAGCCTGACGCATGCCCAGGCCAGACGCGGTGGCTGAGGAAGGCAGGGGTGGGTGGGCCCACAGCCCAGCCCCAGGACGGCGAGCCCACCGGGCGGACACGGGTGCGGACCGCAGCCTCCCCAGACAACCTGCTGGTGATGGGGCTCCGCTGTGGCTGTCCCAGGGCAGGAGGCCACGCCTCCAACAGGACAGCCAGCCACTCTAAGGTAACGAGGGGAGCCTCACCCCGTCAGCCTGAGGGCCAGACAGCAACCCACAGGCTGAGGGCGAGAGGGTGGACCAGCGAACCCAGCACACGAGCAACGTCTGCGGGGGCCCCGAGCAGGCACGGTGGCCGCAGCAGGCCTCGCCCGCCCAGCCAGGGCAGTGTGAGTGCACCCACGCAGCCCCCCACAGGCCCCGGAGAGGCTGACGGCAGGGCTGGGGGCTGGGGCCTGCCCTCTTAACATCCTGCACGGTTCCCTTTTTTACATCAATCAATCTGGGAGTCAAAGAATGAACGTACTAAAACTATGTAACAATAAACATATCCTTTGACAACTTTTCCTGAATGAAATAGACAGGCGCTGTGCTGAATACTGCAATCAGACACCCGCCCCACGGAAGACAAAGCTGTGGGGAAGCCCAGCCATTAGCAAGATGACCTCAGAGTGCAAGCGTCTAATCCAGGGCACCATGACAAGAAAACACAGTTGGCCGGCGGGGTGGGCGTGGATTTACAGCCCTGGATTCAGACCGAGGGTTGGGGGGAGCTTCTCCAAGGGAGTGAAAAGTAAGAGCAGGAGCAGCAGGGCTCCATCCCAGCTCACCACCACCTCTGCCCTGCCGGGGCCCACTGCCACCTGCTCTGCAACCTCGGCCCTTCATGAAGCCATGTGCAGGACACCCCCGCCCCTGCCTCCGGAATAGCCTGCAAGGGGCGCAGGCAGGCGCACGCCGGGGCAGGGGGCGGGCTTGTCCGAGGCCGTCACGGCTCCCCTCCGCCAGCATCCCCGTCAGAGGACAGATGCAGGGACAACCGTAACAGGCTCTCCAGCGCTGCCAAGGCAGAAATAAGCTGGGGCCCACTCCTGAGATCTATCAGGGAGAGAAAACTACACGGAGACAAAACACCAGTGACCCCCAGGCCCCCCCGGCAGCGTCTCCTCCATTTCCTCATGGCACCTGTGACCTGGAGCAGCTCACGGAAGGGACAGGAAAGGTCAGCATTCCCACCTGCACCAGCAGCAACGCTCGGGCCCAGTTTCTAAAATGCATCCAGCCTTCAGCTGGTGGAGACAGGACCACAGTTCATCCATGTCTGGCTCCACAGAGATTCTCAGATGCTAATAATCAAAGACATGGAAATCCAGAGGCACCTACTTACATCTTCTGGGGAGGGGCGGGAACCACAAGTATTTCCATCCGTAACAGGGAAGGCTACAGTGAAAGCGGAATCCTCCACGTTTCCTAGCAGAGCACGACAACTGGTAGCAAAAGCCACAGAGTCCTGGAACTGGTGATCCTGTAACACTACCCCACAAAACCCTGGGGGCTTGTCCAAATACAATCATTCGACAGAAACAAGAAGGCGCTGTGCGCCCCGTGTGTGTCCACACCAAGATGTGTGCATAAAAAGAACCCTTGAAGGTGACTGAAAATGGATTAATCAACCACCAAAAATCATAATTACAAAGACTAAAAAAGCATTCAACTTATTAACTGAAAACCACAAAATGGAAAATTAGTATTTTGCTATGATCACACCCCTGTAAAAAATGCAGGTGGAGCAGAATCAACCAGGGACACTAGCCTGCAGCTACGGGCTGGGGGTGGGACTGCGTCCACCCTTCCCGAGAAGCAGCGCCTCCGCCGCGGCTCCTCACCTCCCCGGCCTCGGCCAGGCCATCCTCCTTCTCCCGCAGCTTCCTGCCGGCCGCGTCCAGGCTCTGCTGGCACAGCCTGTGCCGCTCCAGCTGCTCCTTCATCTTCTCCTGCACCTCCGCCTCCCGCTCCTGAAGCTGCCGAATGCGCGTCAGGAGCTCCTGGTTGCGGTCCACCTCGCGCTGCCAAGAAGGATGGGCCTGGTGAGGAGAGTCTGCGCAGGCAGGCCCCCAGCTCCACCCTCAGGGCAGGACTGAGACCCAGAGCAGAGCCGCCAAGAGGCCGGTCGTCAAGTCCACAGCTGCCCCAGGGCTGGAGCCGGGACCCCCTCCGAGGCGAGCGCACGACCCCGCAGCACACAGGCACGTTTCGCAGTGGCCCCCCGGCAGGGCACGTGGCACGCACCACCCGTCACTGACCACTGCTCATGGGAGGGGATGGAGCACAGAGATCTCCCTCAGACTCCACCCTGGGAAGAAGCCTCTGAGCTTGGGACCCAGCAGCTTCCTGATCACACACAGGCTGCCATCACGACCAGCCAGCTGCCCCCAGAGAGCGGGTGGCCAGGCAGCGACAGGTGGCATGGACAGGAGCCCACAGATAGGAACACTTGACCCTGGGCCTCAGCTCCTACAAAGCTTCAGAGCCACCCTGCACTGGTTCCCACCAGGCCGTGTAGCTTGCCCTGAAAGGCAAACACAGAACTCAGACTCCTCATTCAAATGATCCCCACAGGTCCAAAGGTTCCAGTGTCGGCCACTGAGGTTACCGTTACCCCAAGAAGCTAGGGGGGCCACAAAGTGGGAGCCAGAGTCCCAGGGGCAAAGGAACCAAGTCCTGGTTACATGGAGCCCGACGCTCTGCTGACCTCTGACCTCAGGAAGCTAAGCCGCAGAAGCTCCCACCCAGACGACAACGGGGAGACCCTGAAGCCAGGGGACCTGCCATAACACAGGAGCCAGGGGCGGTGGCTGTGCAGGACCCAATCAGCACGTCACAGGGCAGGACGGGCACCGCTACTCAGGCTGCACCCCCGACAGTCCAGGCAGGTCCCCAGACCTTGGAAATGCCGCCAAGATTCAGGCAGAGCATTGGACCAGAAAGCCTCTGGCCCCGTGCCTCCCAGAGGGTGGGTGCTGGCCCGTGCTCGCGCTTACTGAAAACCCTGGGGAAGTGCTGTTATCACAGCGAGGAAAGCGTGGGGTTTATGCACTGAGTGAAAACCTAGCATCCCCTCTGGGTAACGGGGTGCGGGTGGGGCAGGCCAAGGCCACCACAAGGCAGCCCCTGAGGCCTGGCGACCAGGTCTGGGCTGGGCTTCAGGCTCCTATGCAAGCTGGTGACTCTCCTGCCAGCCTCAGGCCACCTGGCACTCCTGCCAGACCTGTATCCCAATTCTAGCAGAGAGGGCAGCCAGGCGTCCAGCGGAGAACACCCACCAGCACCTCCTCAGGCACAGAGGCTCGGCAGCCAGCCCCTCGTGTTGCCTTCTCTGGGGACCCAGGACACACCCGAGAGCCAACCCGCAGCCTCGGGGGGCCAGGAAGGCAGGGCGCCTGGGCTCTGGCCGGGGGGCTCTTACTTCCCATGACCGGCCAGGCCTGGAGCACACCCACCTGAACCCACCTCGTAGTTCCTGGCGCTGGTGCTGGCCGCCCGCTCCAGCTCCACGCGAGCCCTCTTGTGACTCAGCTCCATCTGCATCTTCTCCCGCTCCACCTGGATGAGGTGAGACTTAGACCGGATCTGCTCTGCTCGCTCCTCCAACTGACCAGGTCCCATGCAAAGGAAAGACAGATCCTCAGCAGCTGTCTCAATCGAGTGAGGCGAGGGGCTCACTCGCCACTTCCTCACTGAGCCCCTGCTCCCCACAAGGCCCTCACTCAGCCCTGAGGAAGGGGGAGCACCAGCCCCCAGGTGGGAGCCGGGAGCAGCAAGGGAGGCGGTAAGGGACAGGAGAGGGAGGCGCATTCTCAGGTGGCATGTGCCGTCTTCTGTGCTGTTTAACAAACTACCGCCCACGCAGCAGCTCGGGCCCATAAACTGGCCACCAGCTCCGTGGAGCAGACGGCTGGGCACACACGGCCGGCCTCCCTCCCAGGGAACAGGCCCATAAATTGGCCACCAGCTCCGTGGAGCAGACGGCTGGGCACACACGGCCGGCCTCCCCCCCAGGGAACAGGCCCATAAACTGGCCACCAGGTCCATGGAGCAGACGGCTGGGCACACACGGCCGGCCTCCCCACCCAGGGAACGGGCCCATAAACTGGCCACCAGCTCCGTGGAGCAGACGGCTGGGCACACACGGCCGGCCTCCCCGCCCAAGGAACACGATCCACAGGCTGCAGCCCACATGATCGGCAGCTGTGCTCTCCCTGACTCAGGAGCCCCCTCCTGCTTCCTGTTGGCTGGCAGACCCAGAGGCTATCCACACGCCCTGCCACAAGGGCCTTTCCACCCCAAAGCTGACAAGCGAGAATCTCACACGCGGGGAACCCTTTTCCTGCCTGCCTCTCTGACTTCTGTCTGATCTCTGGACCCAGATTTAAAACATTCAGCTGACTGGGTCAGGCCCACCCAGGTACTCTCCCACCTTAAGGTCAGCTGCTTGGAACTATTCAGTCTAACTGCAGAACACCGTGGCCTCAACTCCTACTTAGTGTTTGATTCAGTGGGAGAGGCTGCCAGGGCCTGGCAGTTTGGGGTCCATCAGAAGTCTTCCTCTCACAGAATAAGGGGGGATGGAAGCTCTGAGGGGCCTCAGGAGACACAGCCAACAGCACCACAGAAGCACCGGCTGCCGGGGCCTTGTCTTCAGGTGGGCTGGAGCCCACCCATTCTAAGACTGGCCTGCAGTCTGGCAACACGGCATCTCCGGGGCACCTAACAGAAACACAGAATCTTAGGCCACGCCGCCGATACCAAATCAGAATCTTCCTTTTAAAGTATCTTCAGGTTCATAGGCACGTTAAAGTTCAAGAAGCACGTGTCTCATCCTAACCAGGGACACATGGCCACGTCTGGAGACACTGCTGCTCACCCCAAGGAGGGGCGGCAGTCTGCGTTTGCTCCCGGCACCTGGGGGAGAGACCACGGATGTTGCTAAACATCCCACAAGGCAGAGGAAAGTCCTGTAAACAAAAAGTTACGCCCCAAAATGTCAGTCACGCCACAGGTGTGAAATCCCGGGTGGAGAGAAGACATTTTTCCCATCCTTCCCCAGCGTCCTTCGGGAGCTAAAGCCACCCTTTCTTTTCCCTGTGATGTAGTCTCTCATTTCAGTTCCCACCTGCTGACAATTGAGAGTCCCCTACGCAACCCTCCATCAAACTCAGTCTTCTTGTCTCACTCTGAGTCTGACGCTAAGGCCCAGCTTCTTCAGAGGATGGCGGGACCCCGGCCCCAGGTGTGAAGGTGCCACACAGGGGTCCCAGAGACACAGATCCGCTGGCCACACCCTCCTGGAGCAGTGACAGAAAAAGTATTTGAAGGAAAGTCCTATTTTTATGTTTAAGCTGACAGTGAGTGACACACAGCACAGAAAGAGAACGTTACAATGAAGCCAGGCGGGGACTAGCGGACAAGACCTGCTCCGTTTCCAGACTCCCAGACCTGCAGCCGCTCTGTTCCCCTCACTGCCAGGCGGGCGGGAAGAGAAGGACCGCTGACACTCCTGAGACAGGACACGTCTGGGGTCAGGGCTCCCAGGCAGGTCCTGCGCCCCATGGCTCTAATCAGCTCAAGCTGGCTACAGTTCTCATTTACTGACCTCCCACCTGGGGAAGCCGTTCAGGTCAGAGCTGAGTGGGAACTGGGACCTTGGAAATCCCAGACTCTAGTTCCAACAGGCCAAAAGTTCCCAGAGAGCTGCATCAACAAAGTTATAACACTGTTTTAAACCAAAGTTGCCAACTTCATATTCTGCCAGTGAGCAAAGACCAAGGGAAAAAAAAAAAACTACAATCTATTTCCACTACTATTTCAAAAAAGGTGTTTTAACACCAAAAACAAATATAAATGACCTAATTTCAGAATAAAGAACAGTCCATGCCAAAAAGGGGCAGTGAGCAACTTAGCTCACCAACACACGCACAGTAAGTAATTCAACTGTCCAGCCAGTGAACGCATACACACACAGCCTGTTGTGCCACACCAGACACGGGCTCATCAGGGCTCCCAGAGCAACAGAAACTCCTGGCTCGTCTGACACAGGGCCCCAGGGCAGGTCACCGGCAGAGAGGCGGCAGCAGCACGGCCAACATGGGCCGGAGAAGGGACTCAAGCCAAGCAGCCAGGGGCCGCCTGATGCAGCCCCTACGGAGGGGCAGGGGCCAGGCCAAGGCTCGACACCACACTCCCTCCCTGTGTGGACCCCACGATCCCTGCCCCAACGAGCACTGACCCCACGGCACACCAGAACCTAAAGTCCTTCAGGAGACCCGAGCCTTTACAGCCATGTGCAGTGAGCGCTGCCGAGCACCTGAAATAAAGTGAGATGAGACGATAACCAAAGCGCAAGTGTGAAGATGACCCCGTGGCAGACCGAAGGCAAGCTGTGCAAATGGCCTCCCTATCCTGAGACCATCTCCTGCCCAGGCTTCCCTCACTGCCCTGCCCTTCCTGCCTGGCTGACCAAGAACCTATCCTGACAACACAGCCCTCCTATGTGTCACACCATCGAGGAAGCCAGCAGCTGGCTGCACCATTCCAGTGGCCACAGTCCCGGGCAGTTTAGGCTTTTATTCCTCAATTAAATGAGCTGGCTTTCCAATCCCAGCTCTAGCGTCTGTGAGCTCACAGTGTGAGTGCAATGCTAAACACCAGGCCCACTCTGTGCTGCTGTTATCTCAGGCTTTTGAGTCAGGACATCTCAGGGCCAGACCATGACTTCTAGCTCTCCTCCAAAACTATGAATATCCATGTTGGAGATGCGAAAGATGGCCATCCGGCCTCCAGGCGGAGAAAATGCTGACCTGCCTCAACTACACAGAACCTGGTCCAGTCCTACCTAAGGACAGGTGTCTGTCCATAGAGGCCCCTACCCCAACACACATCGCTCACCTGAGCCATCTAGAACCTGATCCAGTCGCGCCTAAGGGCAGGCGTCTGCACCTGAAGGCCCCCACCCCAACACACGCCGCTCACCTGCATGCTCTGCTGGTACTGCATCTGCAGAGAACCTTGAGCAGAGGTGGAAACATCCAGTCCAGATCCTCCCTCCACTCGCTGAGAGATGAAGTTGTTCAAAGACCTCAGGGTGGACAGGACGGTGGTGTTCTCCCCCAGGTCTTCCATGATTACTTCCCTTCTGGAAGAAAACAAGGGAAGGGTCACAGGGAGCCGTCTGATGCGCCATCGCCACTGCCAGCTGCCCGGTCAGAGAGAACCTCTGGGCAGCCCCACTCCGCTACTGCTCTCTCAGAACCCTTAAAATATTCCAGCATCTGTAACCACATTCTTCGGAGTTAACTGAGAGCCTGTACCTCCAGTTTCTCAGAGAGGAAGTGGAGGCATAAAAAGACAATATGCCACCAGGCTGCTGACCATCAAAGTGCTGACCTGCAGACCAGCAGGACAGACAGATGGCTCCAGAGATGTGGTGTTCAGCCGTCAGGTGGCACACTGCCCACATACGCACTCACAAAAGGCCTAGCTTCCAGGAACCGGAAACAAAGCACCCAGCAGCGGCAGTAAGGATGCCAACCACCGCAATGCTACTCACAGGTGAACAACGACATCTCTGCCACTTTCAGCCAGGTACCACGGAGGAAGGTGCCTGGCATTTAGTAAGCACCAAGGCCTCTGGGGCCCATCTCCTCATCTGAGAACTGAGGGCCCCACTTCTCAAGGCTGGGAGGATTACAGGGCCCAAGAGAAGGCTCCAAACGCAGATGGCACAGCTATTGCCACAAAGTTAAACTGTCACTCTGCTTGTAAGTTCACATACGGCATCGCAATCCTCAGAATGGGCAGATGAATCAGGTCTTCTTGAATATTATCTTAGGGGTGAGGCTTCCAGTTACAGAACTGAGATGGGAACGTGGGTCTGTCTGGCTCTAAGGTCGACCGTGCTCCACAGGCCAAGGTTGAAGGCCGAGGACAAGCAGCAGGGAAGAACCCCCATCCCCACAGGGGTGCTAATCCCAGCCTTGCACCAGGCAGCCTACCAGTCAGAAAGGGGGCACGTGTCCCAGCACACTGAACAGCCAAAAGGGGTGGAGTCCTCCAGGTGCATACCGTGTTCCTCTGAGGCAAGCAGCCAGCTCTCACTGATGACCCCTAAGTATCAGATGGAAAACACCTGCCCTCAACCTGCTCCCCACCTCCAAAAAAGTGAAGAAACTTGGTTTGATTCTGAATTTCCCATTTAACAAGAACCTTGACCTTGTGCACTGGGATTCCCTGGTGGATCAGAGGTAAAGAACCCACCTGCCATTGCAGCAGACCCAAATTTGACCCCTGGGTGAGGAAGATCCCCTGGTGGAGGGAATAGCAACCCACTCCAGTATTCTTGCATGGGAAATCCCATGGACAGAGGAGCCTGGTGGGCTCTAGTCCATGGAGTCGCAGAATCAGACATGACTTAGCAACTAAACAACTGGTCTTGTACACGCAGAGCCCTTGTTTTCTGGAGGCTGTCCTTTCCACTCTTGCACAACACAGCTGTTCTCCCTACCTCTCCTTCAGACAAATGGAAAATGAACTGGCAGAGAGACCAGGGAAGAGCACTCGAGTGCTGTGAGCCTGGCAGAGAGACAGGGCCCACGTGGAGCCAGGCGGCAGCACTCTGCTCCAGAAGGCAAATCACTCCGTTTGACCGGGGCCATAACACTTTCCCAGAGTTGGTGATGGACAGGGAGGCCTGGCGTGCTGCAGTCCATGGGTTGCAAAGAGTCAGACACGACTGAGCGACTGAACTGAACTAATACTTTTCGTCCCGTGATGGGAAATTTAGCCAATACACCCTCTTCTCAAGACAGCATCCCCTGTAAGAGCTGATGCACCTTATACGCAAGAATGGACAGAACACACGCATTTTCACCTGCCTGGAACTAAGCCGCTCCGTAAGGCAAGGGGAAAGGTGGCAGCTCAAATGCCATCCTCTGTATCCAGGAGCCTCACCACTGGATGTCAGCTGCTCTGGATGGAACCCTGAGCTGGAGTGCAGAGCACTCTGACTCTCTAGTGCCCTCCACGTCCTGAGGGAACCCACAGACATTACAAGGCTCCTCAGCACCCGCAGCACCACTTCACAGCGCCCCGGGGCACTTTCGCTGGTCTGCTGCGTTCACCGCTCCTCCACCTGCTTTCTCCCAACTGACACGAGAGAGGAAATCCAAGTGCCCGCCCCACTGCCTGCCAGGAGTGCGACTCTGGGCAAGGCGCTTCCCATCTTCCCACCGGGCTCCCCGGGTGGGAAATGAAGTAGTGGCACCCCACGCTGGCCGCTGAGGTTGCAGAGGCGCGGGCGACAGTGCAGTCAACCCGCGAGCAACCGAGGAAGAGCCCCTCCGTCTGCACCGCGCCGTCTCGGGCCGGGGGGCGGGGGGGCTCGCTGAAGCCCATCTCCTCCGAGGCCGCCTCCGCCCCGGCCCTTTCCAGCTCCTCTCAGAGAGGAAGTCTTGCGGGGCCCCGCTCTGGACGCCCAGGCTCAGAGGACAGAGCACGGAGAGCAGAGGCGGCCCGGGCGGACACACTGGGTGCGCCGGTAAAAGCCCGGCGGCCCGGGTCTCAGAGAAGGAAGCGGGCACGCCGAGGGGCGCCGGCTCACAGCCCCCGGAGGAGGCCCGGCGGGCGGCCCCAGCCTCTTCACTGCCCGACTCCCGCCGGCTCTGCTGGGTACCCGCCCCCGGCTCAGCCAGGCCCCCGCCCGGGACCCTGGCCGGTCACCTCAGCGCCTCAGCCTGCTTGCAGCCGTCGCCGCCGCGGCTCAGATCTCCCTCTATTACCGAGCCCGCGTATCGCGAGACGTGCGCTCGCGCTCTCGCGAGATCTGGGCAGGACTGGCCGTGAAACGGCGGGTCGGCGCTCTGACAGGGGCTGCGTCTCCGTCCCACGCCCGGGATGCCGCGGCTCGGAGAACGCTCGGAGCCAAAGGCCGGCCCGCGGGACTCCCTTGGTGCCCCTGTCCGCCGCAGGCCAAGCTTCCACTGGACGGCTGTCTCGCACTGTATTCCGTGGAATAGCACCGCCCAACGGTGGCCTCCTGGGGCCAAACTTCCTTGCAGTCGTGACTAGTCCGCAGCTTTTGCCACTGCGGTGTTTGCTTGAATTAATGAATGCGTTTTTACTTTTCTCTAAAAAAAAGAAAAACAGGAAATACCATGCGACTAAGCTATCTTCCTAGCGCCCTGAGAGCTGTTGGGGTGCGGAGCCGTCGTCTGGGTCCCGTTCTCCAGGGAGCAAGGGCAGGGGGGGGTCAGCCCACAGCCAGCAGGCCCTTCCTGCAATCTCTGCAGCCTGCGTCTACTAACGGGTCTCTCAAGTCCCTTCTTCCTCCTCCACAAACCCGGCGAAGCGCCGGAGGGTCTGCACCGAACTTCCAGAGAGTAAACCATGAATTTGTGTCGCCAGAGGAAAAAGGATGCAGAGGCAAAGAATGTGGTGGTGAGGTAGGACACGGGGCAGTGAAAATAGGATAAAAAAAATTTTATAAGGCTGGCCCGCAGACTACTTCGGGGATCTGGACTACCCTTAGACCCCGTTTCTTCCCCCAGCCATCCTTGGGATGTGTGAACTAAAAATGCTGCCTGCCATATCAGTAAATAAAGAATGCTGCAGCCATCAGCCACTCATGAGGATGAGCTCAGGGTGAAAACAGGTCAGTTGCTCAGTCGTCTCACTCTGACCCCACGGCTGTAGTGGGCCATGTTCCTCTGTCCATGGGATTCTCCAGGCAAGAATACTGGAGTGAGTAGCCATCCCCTTCTCCGGGGAATCTTCCCAACCCAGGGACTGAACATGGGTCTCCTGCATGGCAGGCAGATTCTTTACGGTCTGAGCCACCAGGGAACCCCCAAAATGTAATGCCAGCCACGAAATCATCAGACTCTGCAGCTGCCGCCACCCCACGTCCAACCCCGACAGTGAACCCTGAGGAGACTCAGGGTGAGAAAGCGCAGGACACTGGGCCCAGGTAGCTGAGGTCGCACCAAAGGAACGATTTCAGTGAGCCTAAGACTCCTGTGTCTTTCCACACACAGGAAAGCACGGAATTCTTGGAGACATCTAGTCTTTTGTTTATTAACCAGAAATCTTTTGATGTTCCAAGTACGTGGTCTTTGTTCCAAAAATTCCTATATACTCCAGCTCCTCCTCTACCTCTTCGGGGCAGTCCCTGAGTTACCTGAGATACTATGTCCCAGGCTTAAGTCCCCAGTTTTATCTGCCAAATAAAAATAACTCCCAGCTCTTTAGGTTGTGTGTTTGTTTTCAATAGGCAAGACTTAATCATCATTACAGTCAATACACTCTTAAGGGATGACCACTCCTCCAGAAAATGGTTTCAAAGAAATCAATTTTTTTTTAAAGTATGGAAATTCCAGAAAATATTACACCCTATGCTGTTTTATAACCTTGAGTTCCTGGAAGAGAGTAAAAGGAAATAAACACACCATGTGTCTGCTTGCTTTGGTTATTACCTTTAAGTCTCTGGAGCCTGGCGTGTTATAGAAACATTTCTAGTTTCACACTGTCTGCCCCCCTTCCATAATTCATACCAAATGTCTTCCCTAAGGAGCTCTCACTGCTTGAAGTATTTCCGGATCATTCACCACAGAGATGGAAACAAATCCCCAGACTGAAGGTTCAGATTTTTCTACATTACACTGTATACCCAAAATAACACCTGGAAACCTGGTCGTTTTGCGGCGACGGTGGAAGCCAGTTCCTCCGTAACATACTAACCATGGTGAGAAAATTCCATAAAGGTGTCTGTGTGTTTCTCTGCCTCAGTGTTTTTATGCATCCCAGTCTTTTCATCCTTTTATCTTTGTCTCTTTCTCATGGTAACTCCTCTTCACAAATCGTATTATAGCGATTTTTTAAATCATATATCGTCATATATTGTGAACAATGAATATAGTTTTGTCTTAAAAAAAGGTCCCCCATCTGTCCTGCCTGCTGCATCCTAGATCCAGCTCAGATCTCCCCGGCCACACTTCAGGACAGAGCTCAAGCTACATCTGCAGTGAAGAGCCAGAAACAGGAGAACAAGCGCTCAGTCCTTCACAGACCTCCTGGCTTCCCTCGGTACTGTGTGGCCAGGAGGTACACCTCTGATGATTCTTTCCTGCTGGCCTCGGGCTTTACAGTCCTTGTGTTCTGGAATTCCTCAGTCAGTCTCTTCTGTAACCGATGGCTCTGACTTCCAGCCCAGGTTTTACAAAGGAATGTCCCCCTGGGGTGCAGGACATGTGGAACCATGTCCAGAAGGGACAAGCACAAGCTAATGAGCCTGTCGTGGTCGAGGCTGCGGATCCCCGTGGCGTTGGGTGCCATGTCACTCAGGATCACATCTGCTCTCCCACCAGGAAGCAGCTCTTGGATTTTCCGGAAGGTTCTAGGGTCAGTCACATCAGCAGGGCATAGAAACGTTGCTCCTTCCAGGGGGAATATGTGGAGAAGATCTACCCCAAGCACAAAGCCAACAGGAGCACTGGGGTCTAAGGAAGAAATGGTGAAGGTACTTACTCACTGACATCCCGAAATCATCCCACAAAGTAAATGTAACAAAATAATAAAACAGATAAAGGGGACTTTCTCCAGCAGTCCGGTGGTTAAGTGCGTGCTTCAAATGCAGGGGGCACAGATTCGATCCCTAGTTGGGGAATAAGATCCCGCACGGCACAGACTAAAGAAAAAAAAATAATATATATATATATGTGTGTGTGTAAAAGTCAGGACTGAAAAAAGAACTAATGTGCAAAAATGGGGACACAGAGTTTTCCTCCTAGAAAAACATGTGGTGGGCGGGGAGTGGTGGTCTTCCCTCTACATCTGAGGAAACTGAGGCTGGGAGAGGCAACCTGACTGTCCCAGGGGACAGGCAGACCTGGGGCCACACCCTGGCCTTGACGCTCCACCTCTGACTCCATTTCACTCCCCGAGCCTTGCTCTCTGTTAAAAGGGTTCTTATCTCTGAGGAGTCTTTGATAAACTAAAATAGAGGACACATTATTATATAAAGTGCCTCTGGATTAAATCAACAAATCCATTCTGCAGTTTAATCCAGTTTCTTTCAATGTAGAAACTATTAGAAACAAGTCAAGAAACAGGATAAGTGGACAGCTGCTAAATAAGGTAAAAAAGTGATACCCTGCCCATGTCCGAGTGACACCAGCTGTGAAGCAGAAAGATGTCAGTCTCGCTTCACCTGAAAGGGGGTTTCCTGCTGCAAGGCTGCTGCCCTGGCCTCCACCTCCCAGCCCCTCCCAGCACCACTCCCTACACACCAGGGTGGATCCAAGGAACAGTCACAGACTCAGAGCTCGCTCTGCCTAGTAAAAAGGCTGCTCTGCGGGTGAGGGGCAGGTATTTGATCTTTATCTGAAGATGAGAAATCCAGCTATTCTGCAGGGCGCCTCATTTTTCAAAGGCGGAAACTCGCTGCTTTCAGCCCTGGAGAGTGGGACAGCTCTCCTCCCACTTTGCACACCAGTGCTCGTTCCTTTAACGTCCCATGTACTGTGGCCCCGGGAAGTGCCTTCTAAAAGCAAATGGCTTTGGTTGCATTTTTGCAACTTCTTTTGGGACTAAAAGAACCCAAGCCATTTTATGTACACAGTCTCTGCTTCTCCCACCTCTTCCTACAGGTTAAACTTAGCTGTTTTCCTGCTTCTCCTGAAGAGCAATTAGGGGGGCTGCTGCTGCTGCTAAGTCGCTTCAGTCGTGTCCGACTCTGTGCGACCCCGGAGACGGCAGCCCACCAGGCTCCCCCGTCCCTGGGATTCTCCAGGCAAGAACACTGGAGTGGGCTGCCATTTCCTTCTCCAATGCATGAAAGTGAAAAGTGAAAGTGAAGTCGCTCAGTTGTGTCCGACTCCTAGCGACCCCATGGACTGCAGCCTACCAGGCTCCTCCGTCCATGGGATTTTCCAGGCAAGAGTACTGGAGTGGGGTGCCATTAAAGAACCTCTAAAATCAGTCGTTAGGAAGTCTGTGGGTAGACTCAGTGGCGGGAAAATAATTCATTCATTTGAATGATAAACATTTACTGAGCTTGTAAGACATGTTTTTAAACTGTTCTAAACCCCCTTGAGGCATGCTACCCAGATTAAAGAGACTGAAGACAAAACCCAGGGAGTGGCATGCCTGGTTCAGCAGGTCACTAAAACTCCTGTAGATCTCAATTTTCTCATCAGGAAGATGGGCACACACACCATTCTAAGGTGTATGGGAGAGATCTCTGTGACCTGCCAGAGCAGGTGGTACCCTCAGAAGTTACAGTAGGAAATGCAAGTAACAATCCTTACCGGATTGTTACCTTAGCACTGCTCACCTACAAGACTCAAAGGCGATCTTGATGCCCATGATGAGGAAACTGGCTAAATACCAACAGTATAACCAGTATCTGGGATAGTATGCAGCTGTTTAAATGGATGGTGTCATTTTCTACCTTGTATGGGTAGTCGGTTGATCTATTAGTCAGAGGCAACTTTTTTATATCTATGATCTTAGTTAAAACTCCCAGACACATAAGAGATAAGCACTAAGTCCCTTGAGTTGGGCCAAAGTGGAGTGTCCAGAGCCAGGAGGGCTCCCTGGGCAGCCCCAGGAGCAACTCCAGGAAACCCCAGGTTGATTCAGCTGTCCTGCCAAGGGAGGATGTCAAGGGAGGAAATCACAGAGTGATTTCTTTGCTGAGGAAAGAAACCTGACTTACAGACGGCCATCTGAGTGCGTTGCTGAGGCCGCGCATCAGCAGCACAGGCCTAGGACACAGGCCGTGTCAGCCTAGGCACTTCTGTGGTGTGGTCGCAGGCGTCTTTCACCTTCACTCCCCCTTCATTTTGAAAATGTCCGTGTTGGGTTTGCATCACTCCTACTAAACAAGCACGCAGAAGCGCGTGCTTTCACAGAGCGCCTGCGCTGCTCTGTGTGCCCTGAAGGGCAGCTGGCCTGCGTCTAGACCACAGTGGTCGGGAGGCCCCACCTGTGCCCGCAGCGTTGACTCTCTGCACGGCCACCTGGCTCCACGCGCCAGGGGCAGCCCCACAGTCTAACACCCGGAGGCCAGGCCGTAGGATCTGGTGCCTCTCGTTCATTTCCAGGAGCTTGAAGGCGCTTCGACATCGGTAACTTTCCACCTTCGCAGCTTTCACAAACGGGTCCCTCAAGTGCCGCGTCAGCCACAGGTGCTCAGCGCCAGTCCGGCTCTTGTAGCAACTTCCAGCGGTGTGGAACCTTTGACGCTGAAGGGAAGCCCACACCAGTTTCAAGGACCTGGTGAGGAAAAAGGAGCAAGCAGGTTGGCATCACATAGGCCAGTGGGGCCCCAGGTTCAACCCACACATTTTTAGAGATGGGTCACTATGGCCCAAGTGGGAGAGGCAACTTGACAAGACTACAGCCGGAAAGGTGTTATGGGCTGAACCACATCCCCCCAGAGTCTGCATGTGCGCTTAGTCACATCCAACTCTTTTGAGACCCCGTGGACTGTAGCCCACCAGGCTCCTCTGTCCATGGGAGTTTTCCAGGCAGGAATACTGGAGTGAGCTGTCATTTCCTTCTCCAGGGGATCTTCCCGACCCAGGGATTGAACTCGCATTTCTTATGTCTCCTGCACTGGCAGGCAGGTTCTTTAACCACTACCTTAAATGGTAAATGGGTGGGCTCTATCCAATACTGCTGCTGCTGCTAAGTCACTTCAGTCGTGTCCGACTCTGTGCAACCCCAGAGACGGCAGCCCACCAGGCTCCCCTGTCCCTGGGATTCTCCAGGCAAGAACACTGGAGTGGGTTGCCATTTCCTTCTCCAATGCATCAAAGTGAAAGTGAAGTCGCTCAGTCGTGTCCGACTCCTAGCGACCCCATGGACTGCAGCCCACCAGGCTCCTCCGTCCATGGGATTTTCCA
Source organism: Bubalus bubalis (assembly GCF_019923935.1). Lineage (NCBI taxonomy): Eukaryota > Metazoa > Chordata > Mammalia > Artiodactyla > Bovidae > Bubalus > Bubalus bubalis. The sequence goes on from NC_059180.1 coordinate 1,307,932, forward strand.
GGCGAGAGGACTGGAGTGGGGTGCCACTGCCTTCTCCAATCCAATACTGGTGTCTTTATTAAGAAGTAATCAAGACGCAGACACACACAGGACAAAGACCACAGGAAGACACAGGGAGAAGACAGTGTCTGTAAGTCAAGGAGAGAGACTTCAGAGACTAATCCTGCTGACAGCTTGATTTCCGTTTTCCAGATTGCAGACACTGAGCCAGTAAATCTCTGCCCTCTCGGCCGCCCATCCTGGGGTGCTTAGTTACAGGAGCCAGAGCAAACTAACCCAGCAAGCCTCTCGTCTGTGGTCATAAGATGCTTTTCTCTCCTGAAGTTATCTTCAGAAGACAATCTCAAAGGGTAATGGTAGTCACTTTGTGTCAACCAAAGTTTTCCCAATACTGGTTGAAAATACTGATAAATTTCATGAAAGGAACATTCTTTCTCACAGGATACGAATTTTCATTGGGCTTTATTTAAGAGATTAAACACACACACACACACACACACAGGACAGGTCCTTTGCTTCCATCGCTTTGGCAGGCAGCACAGGGTCTGACCAACCTGTCACATTTCTTGATAAAATTGAACTTATCTTGTGTATAACTGAGAAGGGCAATTTTCAAGCCTCTTTGGAAAGTGGGGCTTTTAAGTTTATTGAGTGCCATGGGTTATCTACACCTCTCTTTAACTCGCAGAACAACCCTACAAAGTATCTACATTCTTCTGACAAAAAGAAAACAAAAAACTATTATTAGTCCCATGGCTCCCAGGCAGAGTTCCCTCAGCATGAAAACTGTTGACGAGGATCCGGAGACAATACTTGGGAACTGCTGCCTTGAAAAGGCGTGAGGAGCCTAGAAAGCGGGCACGGCGTCCTGGGCGCCGAGTTGACTGCAGCGGTCAGCGCGGGGGTGGAGAGGAGCCGCGCGCCCCGCGGCCGCCTGCTGTGGGCGCGGACCGCCAGCCCCAGCCCACGGCCAGGGTGCAGCCACACGGGGCGCTCGTGTCCCGACGGCGGCTTCAGGCCCGCGGCGCTCTGCGGCCGACACGCCTCCACCAGCAGCGCCCTCCTGCCCCCACCCCCGCCGCCGCTCCTCGGGAGCCCCGGCCGGTCCGAGCACGGACGGTCCGCTCTCGTCACCCCGCCGGGGCTGCGCCGACCCCTTTCCGGGCCAGGACGAGGTAAGCTCTGAGCCCCTTTCCGGACCCGAAAAACGGGGCCGCCGTCTGGCCACTCCGCCTCCCGCACACATGCAGTAGGTGCTCCATTAATTCCCACTGAGCACCAGCCGCCGCGCCCACCGACCTCCCACCTCAGCCACCTCACCGCTCACCCCGCCATGGACGCAGACCCGCTCCGGCAGCCGCCACCGGAAGTACCGGCCTCACTTCCGGCCCGAGGCCACGCCCCCGGAAGCGGCGCGTGGGTTCGAAAGGCGCGCGCAGTGCCCGGGCCTGGGTGAGCCCGGGGGCGAGAGCACAGGTGAGCAGGGGATGCGGCCGCCGCAGATGCGCCTGGGGCCCGCCGAAGGGCAGCTGCGGCCCTTCACGGACGGCCAGATACGGGAGCCCGAGCCTGGCACTCGACGGCGTGTTGTCTAAACCCTAGTCACGGGCCTCAGTGGACCGGTGTTCCCGTTCAGAGGCCACCCGGCTGAGAAAGCGGGCCGCCTGGCCCCTGACGTCACGTGTGCTCTCTGGGGACCCGCCCGACCGTAGTGCCAAGAGCTGTGGCCAACTGTATTTCAACAGCAGGTAGACCGAGGGTTCGGCACTGGCTCTGGTGTTCGATTTTCTTTAGCTTTTCTGAGCTTCAGTTTCCTTGGCGGAAAACGGAGAAGCCAAGTCTCAGCTCACAGGGTTGTTGGGTCTGTTAAGTGGGATACGTTTTGGAAAGTATATGATCGGTGCCTAATAACGGACAGCAGAGATTCCTAATTAATTTAGGAAGTCCGGGCTTTGCGCCTTAACAGGTCAGCAACATCACAAAGACCGCATGTGAAAGAGCGGCTGGACCCAGAGACCCATTTATGCACGAGCTGTCGCCAGCACCGGGACCCAGGCCTCGCTCCCTGTTCTCGGACACCGTGACTTCCCTGGAGCATCCCTGGTCCCGAATCCTGCATCTCGTCCAGTGTGGGCCCCAGACCGGGATGAGGATGGATGGACAGGGAGCACGGTCCTGGACCTCCAGCACGTCTCCAGCAGTGACCAGACGTCCCCTGCAGGGTCTTTCACACACACATTCGGGCAGGAGTGGTGTTCCAGGCCGAGCACCAGGTCCCGGAGCAGCAATGGTTGTGAGCAGAATGTGAACACCTGTCATAGCAGGGGAGGCCGGCCAGGCCTTACTGGGGGCTCTCCAGTGTCAGAGCCGTACATTTCCTGGGAATCTGGGGGTCTGGTACTGCAGAGAGGCAGAAACCAGAACCCAATAGCCAGAAGGCCCCAAAATGAAAAGGCCAAGAGCAAAACCCAGATGCAAGAACCGTTGGGTAAAAAGCATGGTTCATCTCATGCCAGGTGGGCTCAGAGGTGGACGCAGGAGCAAGAACAGCCCTGTGCTAAGGAGAGAGGCAGGGACGACCTGGCCATTGCCTGACCTGCATCAGCCCAGCAGGCAAAGGGTCCAGAGCTGCTGCTGCTGGGTCAGGGGGGCCAGGTCTCCATCTGCCCCAGAAAATCTGCCACATTGGGCAGAGCTGGGATGCTGCCTCTCCCTGCTCTCCAGCACATGTTTCCAGTCCACCCGGCCCCTGGCCACCAAAATGCTCATGCTTCTGTCCACACCCCATCCACACCCAAATCAAGCTGACCCAGCCCCTTGCCTTCCTCACAGAACCCAAGGGCACCATGTGCGCCTCAAGGCTTTATACGCTGGTCCTGGTGCTGCAGCCGCAGCAAGTCCTCCTGGGCATGAAGAAACGCGGCTTCGGGGCCGGCCGGTGGAACGGCTTCGGGGGCAAAGTTCACGAAGGAGAGACCATCGAGGATGGGGCCAAGAGGTAAGGGGAGGAGCCAGCCCGACCGCAGAGCCAGCTTCCACAGGGGACAAGGGTTCAGGTTGTAGAGCTGACCCCTGCCCACCCAGAGCCACGTGACCTGGAGCACAGGCTGAGTCCTTGTGCCTCAGTTTCTTCATCTGCACAGTGGGAATAATAGCAGTATCTGCTACCTCTTGGCTTCCCTGGTAACTCAGTCAGCAAAGAATCTGTCTACAATGCAGGAGACTGCCTACGATACAGGAGACCTGAATTCCATCCCTGGGTCGGGAAGATTCCCTGGAGAAGGAAATGGCAACCCACTCCAATATTCTTGCCTGGAGAATCCCATGGACAGAGGAGCCTGGCGGGCTCAAGTTCATGGGGTCACAAGAGTCATAACACAACTTAGCAACTAAACCACCGTCACAACTACCTCTTGGGACTGTTGTGAGGATTTAGTGAGAAAATAGACGTAAGGACTGAACAGGGCCTGGCACATGGTCCGGGCTGGGCACACCTTGGCTTGCTGCTGTGCGGTGGTGGTTTGGGTGGAAAAGTCAGCTTCCTCTTTCTAGCCAAGGGGCTGGCCAGTCACTCGGCTTCTTCATTGGTTCAGGGGAGCTGATGACAAGCATATCTGGGGCCTTTCACTCACAGTCTCTTCCTCGACACCAAGTACATTCACGTGGGAAAGAACTGAAGCCCAGAGACACAGCAGTGCCCGAGACCACACAGCCTTCCGGACTTTAGCCTCTGCCTTCTTGCCCCTCGGGCTCGTGGGGATAGATTCAACACCCTGTGTCATCCACTGAGCCCACACGGTCTGGCCCAACCCCTCCTTTCCATCCTGCCCCGTGTCAGGACACCCCTGACAAAGGAGTGCGGAGCCCCTGCAGATGGGAGGCAGGACGGGTGGCACGCTCCCATGCCCGAGGCACAGGCTGAGACCGGCCCCACAAGGCCGCACTGCCGTGCACCCGACTCTGCTGTCAGCCCCCCGCCCCCAGGCGGCTCTGGCTTCTTTCCTTGCACACGCGTGTAGCTGCTCCTCAGACCCCATCCCCTGGCTGCCCTGCTCTAACAAGCAGGTCTCGGCAGCCTTGGTGTCTGGTGCCCTGCCCCTTGGGGTCCCGGGTGGGCACCACTTCAGGGTTAACGTGTGCTCCTCACTCACCTGCAGACTCAGGTGGCGTGTGGGGCTGGCTCTGGCTTCTTGTGTGCAGGACACACTTGGGGGGCCGCCAGAGCCCCAAGGAAGATGCATTCTCCTCCTGGGGGGAGGGTTGCTGGCACTTGGGGACCGGCGGCACCTCACAGCCAGGTTCGGGCTCTGGGTGTGGAGCAGGCCTGCCGTCCTGGCCAGTGTTCCCAGAGCTGGTGAGTAGCAGAGTGTGGTGTTCAGAGACCTCCCGCAGGCTGGGCTGGAGGAGGAACAGCAGGCGGGCCCCCAAGCTCCGCAGCGGGCTGGACCACAGGGTCGCGCCCCACCGCCCCGCTCCCACCAGGGGTTTAACGTGTCACTCATCCTGTTCCCCGCCTGCCGTCTGGGGAGCATCCCAGAGATGTGATCAGACACATTAGCAGAACTGGAACAGTGTCATCTCAGCTGCCTGATTATCCAGGCCTGAAATGGAGCCTTGGCTCTGACACCAGGGAGATGACTGATACTTCATAGCCCGCCACGGACTCGGGGAAGATGAACCCAAATGAGTCAAAACAGTGAATCAGTCAGTGACGTTTTTAAAAACGAGCTCCCAGCCTGCTGCCAGAGGTGGGGAGGCCCTGCTGAGTGCTTCTCTTATGTCTAATTGGGGAGCCATTTGCACCCCCACAAGCAAAAACACTCATTTTTTTAGGTCGTGTCTAATTCTGATTGATCATCGCAGTGAATACATTCCAGCTTTCGGGATGTCACTCGGCCGCACTGAAAGGCAGCAGGTGGACCCAGTTCTCCCGGCTTCACGGGGAGGCTAGGGCAGAGTCCAGGCTCAGAAAGGCAACCGTTTAACCCAATGCGCGTTTGATGGACACAGTGCTTTCCCTGACTCCTAGTCGTGGGCACAGGAATTATGCACTGTGTTCCTAACAGAACTCCGAGATCAGAGCTTAAACAGACCTTTTTTTAACCTACAGCTCTAAAAGGTTAGACATAATTAGAACGGTTTTACAGCCACAGAAATAAATTCAGAGCAGTGGGGAAGTGAGAGTCGCTAACAGGAGACACAGGCGCTGAGCTTCACGGCTGCAGGGCTTGTGGGGCCCCCAGAGCCCACAGCAGACCCTCCAAAAAGCTCTGTCCCGGATGGCGAGCAGCAGGCTGGGGGAGGGCTAGCGGCAGGGGGCGTGCCTGAGGATGCGCATCAGGTACCCAGCGGCAGAGAGGCCGGCTGAGTCCCTCCAGATGTGGAACGTCGCTCCGCAGCGTTCTGAGCAGCACAGGTCCCAGATTCGGTTCCGTGTTTGCAGTTTTCCAAGTGGTGCACGAAGGAGAAAGACCCGAAGGGAAGACTCCAGTGCTCACAGGGGTTCTTGCTGGGTGACCAGGCCTCGTGTGTTTGCTAAACTGCCTATGTGGCCTGGGGAAGTGTGAAACAGGCACTCGTGTTTAGGGGGCACCCTCGCTTCCTTGTCAGTCAGCTGGCTTGTGAGCTCAGACGTGGCGATGCCCCCTGGCCCTTCCTCCCAGCACAGGTCGGGGGCGGGGAGAGAAAGGGGTCCTGAGGAGGAGGACACAGCAAGGATGGCCCAAAGCCCATCCCCCGCAATCAAGTTCAGAGGAGGCTCGAGAGCTGGCTGGTCTCTGCGGGAGGGCAGGGGTGTCTCCCCTCCTCTGGGAAGGAGGCGAGGAGCCTGCGGCCTGATGCGGAGCTCTGAGCAGGGCAGGCCAGAGCGAGACCCTTTGGGCAGGTAGGCTTCGGCTCAGGGCCCAGCGGTGCAGGGAGCCGAGCGGGTGGGTGGGGGCTCCTGGCCCTAGTGCGGGCCCCCCGCCCCACGGTACCACCGAGTAGCCACGTAGGGCCAGGCCAGGGCTGGCTGCCACTTGGCGCGCCCAGATGCTCAGCTGGGGGCAGGGGGCGCGTCTGGGCGCCCCAAAACAGCAGCCCCAAACCCGCCCCCTTGGCCACACACGTGCACTCTCCACTCCTCTGTCCGCCCAGCTCCATTCTCTGGTTCCGCGTGGACACGGGCGCCTTGATTTAATTGTCGCTTCCTGTCTGCCCGTCTGTCTGCAGGGAGCTGCAGGAAGAGAGCGGTCTGACCGTGGACGCGCTGCACAAGGTGGGCCAGATCACGTTTGAGTTCGTGGGTGACCCCAAGCTGATGGACGTGCACGTCTTCTGCACAGACAGGGTCCAGGGCACGCCCGTGGAGAGTGACGGTGAGCATCCAGGCCGGGAGAGGCAGGCAGTGAACGGCTGGCTGGGGTGGCCCCTGGCCCCGCCCCTCCCCAAGCGCAGGGGCAGAAACACACCAGGGCCTGAGCCTCCCTCCTCTCCTGCAAAATAAGGAGTCCAGTCCCCTGGATGAAATAACAAAGGATGCCAAGCTCCTCGCACAGTAACTCAGTGAATCCCTCACAGAAAATAAGGCTGAGATCCAGGCTGGCGTCAGTGACTCTGCTTTTTTGTCCCCTGCAGAGATGCGCCCGCAGTGGTTCCAACTGGACCAGATCCCCTTCGGGGACATGTGGCCAGACGACAGTTACTGGTTCCCGCTGCTGCTTCAGAGGAAGAAGTTCCGTGGCTACTTCAGGTTCCAGGGGCAGGACACCATCCTGGACTACACGCTCCACGAGGTGGACGCCGTCTAGGGCAGAGCCAGCTCGCCCCTCAGACCCCGAGACCCCGGCCCGGCCGTGCCCTGGCCTCAGGCCCCCCGCCCCTGGGGCCTCGTCTGTCTGGAGCACAACTGGATGGAAAAGCAAATAAAGTTTTTTCGACAATTCCCGCCAGGCCTCACCGTGACCTGCCCAGTGTGTCCTCGGGAAGCCACCAGACGTGCCGGGCCATGACCTGCATCGCCAGACAGGGATGGGCAGAGACACGGGCCCAGAGGCAAGGGGCCGGCTGACGCGGGAGGCGGCGTGGGTGTGTGCGGGGTCCCGGGGTGCACCAGGGGCCGTCTCCTCCCGCCCCTACTCCCAGGTAAGGGGAGACTGAGCAGCGGTCAGTGCCGGGGCTCGCACCCTATCTCATCTGCCATCAGCTGGCTGCCCTCCCGCCCCCAAGACAGGCTGCTCCCGTCCTGGCTTCAGACCCTGGGGGCCACGGGAGGGTCATCCCCGTCCCACAGACTCACAGCCTGACGCAGCTTTTATAAATACGTTTAATGATAGTTGTTTATGTAAGTTCACTGATAAAAATCTCAGAATGTAGCTCATCTGTAAACAATTCCAGTTAATTGGATGTGGCGGTCATTGATTCCTGCAGCCTCATAAAGTGCTTCATACATAAACCAACTCGCACAAAGCAAGAGAGAAGGCCTCAGACCCAGGGCCGCCCTGAGCCCCAGCGGCCAAGCCCCGTCCACGGCCCAATGGCCCGCGTCCCGTCCACGTCCCCGGCCCCCCTCTGCAGCTTCGCCCAGCGACTAGGCCGTGGCTGAGTCACACTGAGTCTGCCCGACACTGGCCACAGGGGCGTGGCCTGAAGGCACAGCCTGCAGCCGCAGAGGGCTGTGGAGCTCCCACCGGGGCCACGGAACCAGTGTCCTTTAACGGGCCGTGGCCAGGCTCTCCCCGGAGGCAAGGAAAGCCTGGGCAGCAGGAAGGACGCAGAGGGTGTGGGGACCCCGACCTGGGAGCAGCCTCGCCTGCAGCAAACACTGACCAGAAAGCCTGCACCCAGCAGCAGCCCGGGGCGGGGAGCGGGGGCTCCGGGGAAAAGCCGCCTCCGTGCCCAGCTGCCGGCAGGGGGACACAGCCTGCCGCCCTCGCCCCCCAGCCTCCCGACACTGCCTCTCCTGGGGTGAGGACGACACAGGCTAAAAATGCCCCCGACCCCACCCCTGCAGCCCCTGAAGAAGTGTGTGCTCCCGGTGTCCACGTGGGAGCCAGTCCTCCAGGAGGGGTCACCCGGAACAGCATCTCGAGACTGCTGCCAGAACGCCCTGGTGCCCTGTGTGGGGAGACGCCCCCCCCAAACTGTGCCGCTGGCCCAGGACCTCGGGGCCCTTAGCTTGCACCGTGGGCCCTGGGGCAGGGCCTCCACCTCGAGGCAGGGACGGCAGACGCCTGCGGTCACACTCCGCTGCTCCAGTGGACACGGCGCCCGGGGGCCGGCCTGTAGGGCAGCACAGAGCCTCTCAAGGTGGTGGGCACCCGTTTCCACAGCGATCAAAACGCAGACGAGAGCCCACAGAGGAGCGAACGGCACGGCGGCCCCTCCTCGTCTGCTGGGGACTGGCCAGGCCAGCTCAGGAAGGCACACGGGTCCACTGGGGGGCTCAGGCCACGGGCGCAGTTGCCTCGCTGCACCCCCAAGGCTGCTCTGGAGGCACCGGCAGGACCCACGTGTGGCGGGCCCAGGCCAAGGCAGGACACGCAGCGTCCGGGACCAGACATGCGTCAGCTTGTCAGGGATGCCTGCCTGGCCCTGCATGTAGACCTCAGACGGAGGGCAGCCCCCAAACCAGGCACATGTTCCTGGGAGACCCTCAGGAGCTCTACCCTGCAGTCACCCTGCTCCAAGGCCCCTCCGAGCAGAGAGCCGTGAGGGGTGGGGGGCAGGCGGGTTCCAGAGCAGAAACACCCTGCTGGGCTCAGACGCCCGGCTGGAGAGAGCTAGAGGGAGGCTGGAAGGGGAGCCCATTGCTCTGAAGATGAGAAATCAGCAGACACGCCCGCGCCCTACTGCGCGGCCAGCCTCGGCCCGCCCAAGAAGGGACGGCGGCCATCTGAACCTGGACAGACCCACGGCGGAGGCACCAGCTCCCGAGCCTCCAGACACCGCAGTCCCTCCGTCTCCCCCACTCCAGCCCGCGGGCACACACATGCGAGCATGGAGGCAGGCACACGCACGGCAGGGCCACCAGGCTGCTCCTCGGGAAACGTGGGGGAAACCGCTCCAGGGACTGACACGCTCCCAGCACCAGGCTGACGGCCACAGCACGGTCAGGACGGGCAGGGCTGCGGGCCACCACGCACAGCCCGCATGGCCCCGGCCTCGCTCCCCGAGAGGGAGGGGAGCCACAGCTACCCGGCCCCCCCGGCCCCCTGAGCCCCAGCCTGGTCGTAGGCCCCTCCACAGGGGGCTGTAGCCCGACACGCTGGCCCTCGGGGTGGGGGCGGGCACCGACCGAGGGAATCAAACAGGGACACACCGTTCGGAAAGAGGCTTTAGTGAGGGCGCCAAGCTGTCTCTGAGCCCTCCGGGCACTAGTGAGCAGACAGGCCGTCCTGGGGGGGCCTCGGGGGGGCCGGGGCGCCGTGCGGTCCCACGAAGAGGCAGCGCAGCTTGGGCTGCAGGTCGTTCCACACCTTGCTCATCTGCGGGAGGAGAGGGGCGGGCCAGCTGCGGGGGCGGCCAGGGGACACGCAGCACAGACACCCGCGTCCGCAGCCCCAGAGCGGCCGGAGGGCGGACAGTGGGCTTCCCAGCCCTGCCTGCAGTGCCCCACAGGGGCCACGGGGGCTGCTTCCTCCGCCCCTGCACACGAACAGACACGTACAGGACGCCCCGCAGGGACTTTTAAGAAACTTTAGCACTGGGACGCTCCCTCTAACGGCTCTGCAGCGAGGCCGAAACAACGTCCACCAAAGGAACGCAGAAACAAAGCAAGAGCCGGGCGGCCGCGCAGTGGCTCCTAGGCCCTGCAGCGGCCTGAGGGATAGGGCCGTGGGCGCAGGCAGGAGGGGAGCCGTGCAGCGAGGGGGCTCTGAGATGGGCACTGGGGCAGAGCAGCTCAGGGGCTGCCGAGAGCAGGGCGAGGGGGCTCTGAGACAGGCACTGGGCAGAGCGGCGCAGGGGCTACCGAGAGCAGGGCGAGGGGGCTCTGAGATGGGCACTGGGGCAGAGCGGCTCAGGGGCTGCCGAGAGCAGGGCGAGGGGGCTCTGAGACAGGCACTGGGCAGAGCGGCGCAGGGGCTACCGAGAGCAGGGCGAGGGGGCTCTGAGATGGGCACTGGGGCAGAGAGGCTCAGGGGCTGCTGAGAGCAGGGCGGCCCGGGGCACATGCCATGAGTCCAGTCCCCAAGTTTGGAGACGGGGGACCGAGTCACCCCCGAAGGAGAAACGCAGAGCCGTGTCAGGCGACGTGCCCGCCTTCTGCCTGTCACCAGGTGGTCCCCCAGCCACCCAGACCCGCCTGTGAGGTCTAACCACCGTGCAGCTCTGCCCCCGCCCAAGCGCCCTGCTGCTGCCTCAGCCGTACATGCAGTTCCCCAACTGTGCCTGAGGGTGCCCTGGGCACCCCAGCAAACTCCAGGGGCACCAGGAACTATGGGAAACGGGCAAAGGAAGCTCCGCACTGGTCACAGGACACGCGGACCACCGCTGTGAGCCTGCCTGGAGCCAAGAGCTGACAACCGGGACGGGTGGGAAGGGACTTTAGCTTCCGGCTGCTGTGAGCACCACGGTGCTGAGAAAGCCAAGAACCCGCCTCAGACAGCGCAGTCAGGCTGCCTCAGGCTGCAGGGTCCCCTCGCGGCACGGCCCCCGCCCCCACCCCCGACCCCGCAGACCCTCAGCAGGAAGCTGGCGGAGCCCCTCCCGCCCCTCAGAGCGACACCCCACCTCTGCTCTCGTCCCAGCTTCTGTGCCCTCCGCCTCTGACCTTCCCTGGAGCTCCTCCTGAGGCCAGGGACCCCTTCCTCTGCGCCCCGCGTGCCCCGCCCTGCACCCCGTCCCTGCAACCGCGAGGACGGCCTCACGGGTCTCCCCGGCTACCAGGAGACCGGAGAGTCCGGCAAGAGCGGTGTCAAGTCCCGGAACCCAGCCCGCCCACCCGCCCAGGTCACTCGTCAAGGTCAGCTGGGCTGCCGCTTCAGGAAGGAGGGCGCCCGCCGGCCCAGACGGGCAGCTGTGGGGGACCCACCTCCTTGTGCCCTTGGATCTGGGAGTTGACAAAGGCCCCGAGGATGTGGGAGGTGAGCGGCAGGTACACGTGGACCAGCTGCGTCTCCTGGTGCAGGCAGTACAGGGAGAAGTAATTGCGGAGCTCCATGGTCTGGATCACGTTCTCCTGCTGCAGAGCAAAGAGCCCCCTGGTGCCTGGCTCAGCACGCCTGGGAGCGGGTCCCCCATCCTGGGCCGGCCCGAGCCCTGCCTCCGGGTCACAGCGCCCCTGTCACTGGCGCACAGGCGCCAGGGTCCCGGCAGCTCATGGAGCCCCCACAGGACGGCGGGGAGGATGGCGGGCCCGGCCAGCAGGGTGGAGCGGCCCCCGCCAGCCCGCCCCCACGCCGGCAGAGACGCACCTCCACGATGCGGGACTCCAGCTGCTCCACGGACTCGGGCTCGCGGCTCTGCACGGCGGCGCTCATCATCTGCCGCTTCATCAGGCTGTACTTGTGCAGCGCCCGCTGGTGCTTGTGCAGCACGCCCTTCTCGTGCCGCTCGCACAGGTCCTGGGGGTGGGGGGTGGGCAGGGCTCCAGCTGGGGCCTCTCCTCTCGGACAGCCAACCCGCACCCCGCTCTGCACGTTCGGTGGTCGCGGGAGGGACGGCCCGAGCAGCGAGGGGCTCACGGTGCATATCAGCACCACCAGGGCCCCGCGGGGACACGTGAGTGCCGGGCCGGCTCCGGACCGCACACCGTGAACTGACCTTCCCCAGAGAGCCGGCGTGCCTCAAGCAGCAAGACCGGTCAGGCTCCCGAAGGAAGACGCCCCGGCATCTCCCCGGGGCCCCAGGATAACCTAGTCAGAGGCCTTGTGGGAACAGGAGCCGCAGAATCACAGGCTGCAGCTGCAGAGGCCACCCAGCGGCCACCCCAGGATTCCCTTCTAGAACCTTCCCACCAGGGCTGGGGCAGCTCCCTGAGCTCAGCACCAAGGCTTCACAGGGAGCCACCCCGCCACCGAAGGTCAGCAAGCCGCCCTGGCCCTGAGCTGAGATCTGACTTCCTGCAACCTCCACCAGCTAAAAGAGCCGGTGTCCCGCTGCGCTGCGGCAGACCCCCACGTGTTTACGGAGACGACAGTCACACTCACACACACACACACATCGGGGAAGCCTGCCGGGGCCACACCCCCTGGGGGAGCCTGCAGGAGGCCCGTCCACCCTCCACAGCCCTGGCCTCAGGCTCTTGTCCCACCCCACCCCCAGCCACGCCCCTGAAAGGTCACAGCATGTTTTCAAGGCTCTGTGCCCGAGCAAGCAGCCGCGAGACTCACTTTGTAGGACTGCAACAAGTCCAGGAAGAGGTTCAGCTTCTCCACAACGTCGTTCTCCTCCTGTTTGCCCTGGAAAACACGGGTCAGGTGGGCCAACACCGCTCAAGCACACAGCTTGGCCACACGGGTACCCCGCACTCCTGACTGGCAGGGGACACGGGAGAAGGGAGGCTCCTCCCCGGGGTGGCGGGGGTGGCTCCCACACACGGCGTTCACTGCCAAGTCCCGGCTCTGGTCCCGACGCTTTACAAGACCCTAAACCACGAGCACGTGTGCCTTTAAAAAAGCTGTCACTGCGGAAGAAATCCCACCTTGAGTCTCACCTTTCTGGCTGGGACACAGTTATCAGGTCTCCCAGCTGGTCTGGGAAGAATAAAACCGCGACATGTGAAAACGGAATTGAGAACGAGCCCTCCAAGGTCTCCACTCGCACAGCAAGCGGGAAATGGAACCCTGGCCCAGACGGTGGCAGTCCTGACGGGCCACCTGTCCACTTTGGTACAGTTAAAGCTACGTTAATTTTACTCCAACACAGAAACCACCGAAGGCACTGAGGAGCGTTCGGGACGCTGCGCCTGTGCAGACATGACGGCACGTGTGAGGGATCCGAGAACCTCAGAGGCAAACTACAAGCCGCACCCCACCAGAGGCCACACGCCCCGCTCCTCAGGGCAGAAGCTGCATCCATTTCTGGACCAGAGGAGACCCCGGCAACGTCGGAGTCAGGGCTCCCACCTGCTCCGTGCGCCCCCCCAGGTAACCTGTCCGAGAGGGGCCGTGGGCCAGGGCCTGGGCCCCAGCTTCGTTCATACTGACTGAGCTCTCAGACTGAGCTCTCAGTAGAGCGTCGAAGCTGGTCCAGCCCTCTCATTTCTAATCGTGGAGAGAAAGACCTGGGGACCAGTGCTGGGTGAGGTCCCTGCTGAGACTCGGGCCGGCGCAGAGCAGGCTGCAGGAGCGTGCCCCGTCTACACCCAGCCAGCCCTCTGACGCCACGTTCTCGGTTCCCCCTCACACCCAGAGATGGGCCAGCCCAGCGCCAACTCCAGGAGACGCGGACATCGCCCAGCACTCAGCTTCTGAAGGGAACCCACGGGCAGGGCGACCACGGAGAAAGAAAACCCAGGACTTTCCACACCAGGAACGCAGTTAGATTCTGGCTCCAACACTCAGAGCCGTGCAGGCCGCTGAGTGCCCACCTGGAGCCGGAAAACCCCCGGATCTGCCCGTTGCTGACTCACTACTAAGGAGCTTCAGGCTGCTGCCGGGCAGCAAGGCCTCCACACGGACAGCGTTTCAGTGCAATTAAAACCACCCACCAGCGGCCTAAAGCCCATTTTCCCAAGAGCCAGGAAGCACACTCTCACCCCGAAACTCATGTAACAGTTTTATAGACTAAGAGCACCCAGATGCACCTCTCTTTTCCCTCTGACTGCAAATTAATCCCCGGCGACATGATTCTCTGCAGAGTTCTGTTATGCAAGTAACACTGCCTGCAGAGCAGAAGCGTTTCCTGAAGTTAACTGGGCGTCCAGGGTGAGACCCGGGTGGGGCCTCTGGGGTGCTGGGAGCCCGGTTGCTCTGATGAGTTACCAAGTGGCCGAATGCCACCTGCCAGGACAGCAACACAGGAGCTGCCTGTGCACTCTGGGCGCCCTGGCAAGTGCAAGGTTAGGGCTTGAAGGTTACAGCTTCAAGGTCAGGGCAGACCTCACAGTCTCGGCAAAGCCGGCTCTCCAGGGCCAGGACCCACTGTGTCCCCAGAACAGCAGCCCTCAAGGGCGTGAACCTCTCTCGGGACCACCTGGAACAGATGGGGACGTGCAGAGCTACCCGGACAGCCGTGGTGCCTTCACACGGGACTCAGAGCCCTGATGTCCCCCTCAGGAGGAGACGCCCCGTGCACCACGGCACAGGATGTCCCTGGGGACAGCCGCCTCGGGGGGCACATCCACTCACCTGCTGTGCGGCCTTGTCAGCCAGCAGCGCGAACTCCACGGACAGGCCTTTCAGTGCCTGTTTGAGGGACCCCCATGTGCTACTGTTCAGCGAGGCCCAGGAGGGGAGCGGGGTTGTGTCAGACCCTAGAGCACTGAGGGAAGAGGAGACACTCAGGGAAAGAGACACACAGGCCCGAAGCCGGGCGGGCAGCCAACCCAACACCCCACTTCCCGACACCCCACTTCCCGACACCATGCCTCCACCGGGGCGCCCTGCGCATCTCCTAACCAAGACCCCCACTGCTCAAAGAGCAGGCGCCCAGGGCGTCTGTGAAAAAGGTGGGACCTCTGCCCAGCGGGATCTGAACCACATCGGTGAGACCCAGGCTGGAGGTTCGCGGGTTCCGGGGAGAGGCGCGGCGGCGCCACTGGCTGGAGGCCAGGCCCCTCCTCCAGGGCAGTGGGAGCATGACCAGCCCCCGGCGGCCTCTCCCAGATCAGACGGACCTCTTCTCAGGTCTGATCCGGACAACGGAGTGGGGCAGAGGAGAGGGAGCCTACGCTCAGGACCCGACGCTCTGCCCACACACTCTCCAGCCTTTTCCTTTCTTCTGAGTATGATGCCCCATCTCCGCAGCCCTTTCCTTCCTTCTTTGGGGTGCACGGGTCGGAATGAGGGTCATCACAGTAAACGGGCTTGCTCCTCCAAGCCTGCCACCCAAGTCTAAGGCCCCTCCCCACAAAAGCAACCCCACGGAGCCGACCAGGGTCACCTGCCTCAGCTCCTTCCCAAATATGAGAAGGTCGGCGGCGTTGTCGATGGCCCGTGACACCATCCGCTCCGCCCGATCGCGGAGCTTGTGAAAGCTGTTGTAGATGTTTCGAATGAGCTCGCGGCTCATGGCGAACTGGGTCTGGATGTCAGCCGGGAGGAAGTCCTGACGGGGCGGGAGGCAGGGACGGTCGTCACCAGACAGGACAGCCATCCAGGAGATGACCGACGGGAGAAGCAGCAGCTCCGTCCGCCGAGCAGGTGACCAAGCCCAGACCCCAGACCCAGGTGACCTAGCAAGCCAGCCCAGGAACCCACCTGGACTTCCCCTCCTGTCCATAGAACAGTCCTCAAGCCCGACATGATGAGCGCGCTTCCTGACTACGCACCAGGCAGGCCTCTGGGTTTCCTCATTTATTCCCGAAGACTAATTTCTCACCCACTTTAATATTAACTACCCATTAACACTAATATTAACTACACAGCACTTGGAAAACAAAAAGTTTAGGGAATAATGTCTGGAGAAGTAGCTTAAGAAACAATCACCATAAAAGCTACCAAATAGCTACTTTCATCCTTTTGAGAAAAGGATCAGATGAACTAAACTTAAAAATAAACCAGTGCAACCATCAATTCCCTTATTTCCAAAGAGCAGACGACCAAGTGCACGTCCATCTGAGTCACGGAATGC
This sequence comes from Bubalus bubalis, assembly GCF_019923935.1. NCBI lineage: Eukaryota > Metazoa > Chordata > Mammalia > Artiodactyla > Bovidae > Bubalus > Bubalus bubalis. The sequence continues at coordinate 1,323,646 of NC_059180.1, forward strand.
CTGGGGACATGCTGTGAGTGCCTGCAGCCGGGCGCTGTGGTCAGAGAGGGCTGAGTCACACACAGGCTCAGCTGCCAAGACACCAGGACCTTGGCCAACAGCAGCCTCCATTTCCTCGTCTGTAAAATGGGCCTGGCACAAGCATTAAGTGGGGAAAACACGCGACACATCGCAGAACGGTCTGGCGCTCAGAGAAAAACCAACTGTAAGCCCTGCTGCTGTGCTGGGGGAAGAGTGAGCATCAGAATCAGGTGAGTACCTTGGCCCGAGCCGCCAGCCTGCAGTTCATGAACTCGTCTCCCACGCACTGAGCAGATTCCTTCAACTTGTTCTGCACGTCCTGCAAGGGGGGGGAGAGAGAAACCCTTGACCCTCAGCCAGCCGCAGAGAGGTGGGCAGGAGACCATCCGAGTCACTGGAAGGCAGGACCCAGTCCCTCTGAGACAGCAGCGTCTCCGTGTGTCTAACGCAAACCCCCATGACCTCTTCCTGTCCCCGGCTCCATGCTTTCCCCCACCGGCCTTGACATTTGGGGTGGTTGTCGTGAGGCCCGACTTCACGACAGCACTGCAAACGGCGGCTCTGGAGAGGAGCCCTCCCTCCAGAAAACCAGAGTGCGCCCACGGACCAGCGGCAGGAGCATGGAGACAGACGCGGGGCCACCCGGCCCCGGAAGGTCCCGCATGCGGCCCGAAGCCCGAGCAGAGCTGACGGGCAGAGAAAGGACGGCGCTGGCGGTCCCGCGCCCTGGCTCCCAGCTCTGCCCGCGGAAGGGGGGCTCCCTGGTAAAGCCCAGCCTCCAGGTGAGCCCCCATGAAGAGCCACGGAACAGACACAGGCAGGGACTGTGGCACAGGGCGGTGCGGGGGCAGGGAGCGCAGCCTTGCAGAGCAGGGCGTCTGCCCCAGCGCTCTCCTGCAGCGAAGCACCACACGGTGCCAGGGAGGTCCAGGGGACACCCCATCTGTGGAGGGGCGAGGGGTCACCTGACCTCCCCGGCTCCCCTGAGCCACGTGACTCCCACCTCCCAGCACTTTCCTCGTCTGCAATCAAGATCCCTGTTCCACAGAAGCCGGTCCAGCCCCAGGGTTCAAAAGACCCACCCTCCCCGCTCAGGGGCAAGAGATCACAGCAAGCATGCCCTGAACGTCTGGAATGGGTCCCACAAAAGGGGCTGACGGACAAGCACCCCAGAGGGGAGGCCGCAGGATCTCTAGGGTCAATGGCCCCTGTGGCCTCCGGGGAGTGTGTGCTAAGACGGGAGGTCAGGCGCGTGTGGAATCCGCCTCCATGGCTCTGGGCCCGCGGCCGTGCCATCCACTCCAGCACAGGAAGTCCCCCCGGGGCCCCCTCCACCCATGCCCATGAGGAGAGGGTCCACAGGGAACCCCTGGTGCTAGAGAAGGACTCAGGCCTGGCACGCGGGGCCGCCACGGCAGCGCCTCCTCCACTGGGAGCAGGGTTGTGGCCCAGCTTCCTGCTGGACCGGATTGGCCAACGGCAGCTTGAGGGGGACGCGGCCGCCCCGACACCTCCCCAGAGTCACGGGCATGCAGAGCCCACGCCGCCCGGGACACATGTCCAGCCGCAGCTCTGCGGACAGCACGGAGTCCACCCTGGCCTTTCCTAAGTAAGCACACATCCACGTTGGGGGCCGCTGGCCCATCAGCCAACCCCCAGCCGCGGAGCCCCCTCCCACGGAGCAGCTTCAAACCTCCGGGGCCTGCCGAGAAGCCACGGCTGCACCCCGGCCCGCCCACGGGCACGACCCGACACCTCCCACGGGACCCGGGGAGACAGCCCTGTTCGTGGCTGTCCCGTGGAAACAGAACGCGTTGGGGCCAAACCAGGGGAGTAAGCAGAGAGAACGAAACGAAACCACATAACAACGAGAGCCAGGGCACCCCAGGTCCCCCCCAGGTCCCCCGGGGTACTCACGGGGCCGCTGAAGGACAGGAACAGCCTGAGGATCGTGTCCTCAGAGAAGGGCGGGTGCCGGGCCACCAGGTTGATGAAGCGCTTCAGCGCCCGCCTTCGGGCCTCGATGAACTCCCTGTCGGCTGGCGGCAGGACGCTGGTGACCGTGGGCCCGGGCATGGCCCCCGAGGCTGGCGCTCAGGGCCCAGCGCCTCCCACACAGACGGCCCCCCAGCCTCACTTCCAGCCGGGGGCACTGGCCACAGACCACGGGCTGCGGGAGAAGGCGGGCACCCCCGACCCTACACCCTGCCCCCAGGGACACACCTGGGCCAGGTTAGCTGCGAGGAAAACCAGAGCCCAGCGGCTTCAGCCAGCAGCTTCAGCCAGCAGCGTCTGAGCCCTCACCTCAGGACCTGCAAACACCGCTACGACCCCTTCCCGCTGTTTCTATGAGAGAGCGGCTTCTGCTAAACTCACGCTCATTCAACTAGGTTCTCCCGTCCACGTCACTTCCTGCTCTCTCACAAGCACAAACTCCCCCACTAGCGTTAAGTGTTTTCACTCTGAGGGAGAGAAAAAACTGAAAGCGTGCAACGACGCACTGAGGGTGTTTCAATCTGACCACAGATGAAAACGATGTCTTTTTAAGTTACGATATTTGAGAAAGACCTTTGCTTTACACAGCAGTATAAATTATATATTACATATTGTGTGCACGCGTGCTCAGTCATGTCGGACTCTCTGTGACCCCATGAACTGTAGCCCGCCAGGCTCCTCTGTCCATGCAACTTTCTAGGCAAGAATACTGGAGTGGGTTGCCATTTCCTCCTCCATGAAAACGGTATTTAAAGTATCACTTGGGGGAACTTGCTGGCGATCCAGTGGTTAAGACCCCGAGTTTCCACTTCAGGGGCACGGGTTCGATCCCTGGTCAGAGAGCTAAGATCCCACATGCCACGCAGCATGGCCGAACAAAGGATTCAAATTCTAAATCACTGGAGGAAACCTGGGTCAGGATGGCCCCACAAAGGCCACACATTCACAAAGGCTCGGCACAGGGCCCAGCCTTCGAGGTCCCCGCACGCCCCGCGACCCCTGGGCCCCCGCACACCCAGTGGTTACCTCCCAGCATCCTCTTGGGCGGCAGGGCAGGCACCATGCGGTACGGGAACTTGTGCAGCAGCGTCTCGTGGAAGACCACGAAGTCGTTGTAGCGGCGGTACACACAGGACTTGAAGCGCTGCGGGAAGAAGGGCGCAGAGCTCAGAGTTCTCGCCAGACACCCCCACCTTCACCACTTCCCCTGACCTGCTCTTCCCGCCACTAAACAGGACCCAGGGAAAGAGCATGATAAAATTCCCTACGTTCTCTCACCAGGCCTTTTCCTAAGGGGGGATCCCACACGTCCTCGATGGACGGAGACAGAACCTTTAAATGCTGCACAGCTCTAACTGCGCCTTAATTAACCTATTGCTCTGGATCTTCTGTCAGATGCAAGCCTCTTTACAGGAGTTTTCAGCCACACGGCAGCTTCTCCCATGCGTGGGTGTATCGTGAGAACAGCGTTTAAGGTCTGGCTTCAACACGCGCTCTCCAGCAGCACTAACACAAGCAGCCTCCTGAAAGAGACCCGACTGCCTGAAAGCAGCTCAAACACTGAGTACCAAGACCGAGACACGGGAGACTCGCAACTCAGACGAAATCGCCAGCAGATTCCACCAGGAGCCCGCCCATGAAAATCCTGCAGGCCCCACAGGACAAGCACCCCGACCAGAGTAACCCTGTGGGGCCGAACAGAAGCTCACACGAGACCCAGGCACTCAACACGTCCCTGTAATTACTGATTACCATCACCGAGAGTGGAGGAAGTCGGAGACGGTGACAGGCCGTGTGAGGCCAACAAGAGGACGCTCGGGAGAAGACAAAGCTGTGGAGCCAGAGAGAGACCAGTGGTGCCCGGGGGCGGGGGCGGGGGGGGGCGGGTGGAGCACAGAGGGACCACACAGGGGGCTTTCAGGGCAGAGAAGCGACAGCGGACCACACCCTGAGGACACACGTCGGCGAGAGTGGCTCTCGGGGGAGCTGGGGACTCGGTGGCAAGGACGCATCCACGCAGGCTCACCAGCTGTAACAACGCTCCATCTGCTGGGGGTGCTGACTGGGGGTGGGGAACACGGGAAATCTGTTCCCTCCCCCCTCAATCCTGCTGTGAACCTAAAAACACATTTAACTTTTGGAACCCTTAACAGAAGGGGAAAAGTGAAGCGGTGATGGATTTTATTTTCTTGGGCTCCAAAATCACTGCAGATGGTGACTGCAGCCATGAAATTAAAAGACACTTGCTCCTTGGAAAACTATGACCAACCTAGACAGCATATTAAAAAGCAGAGACATCACTTAACCAACAAAAGTCAGTATAGTCAAAGCTATGGTTTTTCCAGTGGTCATGTATGGATTTGAGAGTTGGACCATAATGAAGGCTGAATGCTGAAGAACTGATGTTTTTTAACTGTGTTGCTGGAGAAGACTTTGAGAGTCCCCTTGAACTGCAAGGAGATCAAATCCATCAATCCTAAAAGAAATCAACCCTGAATATTCATCGGAAGAACTGATGCTGAAGATGAAGCTCCAATACTTGGCTCACCTGATGAGAAGAGCCGACTGACTGGGAAAGACCCTGATGCTGGGAAAGACTGAAGGTGGGAGGAGAAGCGGGCGACAGAGGATGAGATGGCTGGATGGCATCACCGACTCAATGGACGTGACTTTGAGTGACCTCCAGGAGGCAGTGAAGGGCAAGGAAGCCTGGCATGCCGCAGTCCATGGGGTCACGAAGAGCTGGACACGACTTACTGACCAAGCAATGACAACCCATAGGCTGTAAGCTACACAGTACAGCCCACACACCTGCGTGCCCGCCTCTGCTGGGCCTCATCCCACCTCTGCTGGGCCCCATGCCACGTCTGCACTGACTCCAACTCCAGCAAGTGTGCAAGTAGGGGGCACAGCCTGTTGAGTCCCCCCACCTCCTACCCCAAGGTCCCAACCTGAGTAGGCTCACCCCTTCACCCACATTTCAGGAGGTAACCGGGACAGATCGGCCTCCTGCTAAAGACGCTCACTACGAGGTCACCGACTGACTTAGAGAACGGGTCGTTTAACAAGACCGCAGACAAGGCCGCTGTCCTAGTAGGGCGGCGTGTCCCACACGCGGGAGCCCGGCCCACGGGTGACGCGGCCCCAGGGGAGGCACCGAGGCCTCCACCCCCACTGCGGCCGCAGATGCCAGGGGGCGGTGGTGCCCGCCAGCAACGCTGCCCTCTAAACAAGGGAGGGCCTCCTTCCCTCACTGACCTCAGCCACCTCCCTCAGCAGCGAGCGGCGCTGACCAGTGTCAGAGCAAAGTTTAGTTCCAGGCTCCCCTCATCGTGGCTTCAAAACACAGTGAGGCAAAAATGCTGCGATCTTTAACTTCCATGGAACGGCCGTCTGCCATGGGGAACTTGCTCCCACACGCACACGTGCCTTTCTGCCTGGGCGACGATCGTGACGCTCCCCCGGCCTGAGCCCTCCAGGGCTGCGACCCGAGTCTGTAACCCGGCTGGCTCTCAGTGCTGGGGGGGCCACTCTGACCCTACGAGATTCCCCCTGCTGCCCCCACCACACACACACACACACACACACACACACACACACACATGCTCTTAGTTCACCAATGACTTAATCCCCAGGATAAAGAATAAAAGGTCCTATCAAAACACGTCTAACTGAACTGAGGACAGGCAAAAGACGAAAGACCAACGCTGCTTGCGCCAGCGGGCAGCCCGCGCATGGCCACGGGGCCAGGTGCCCGGCATCCGACTCGCTCTGACCTTGGGGCGCCCCTGACGGGGACGCAGCACCCTCTGGGGATGAGCCCCCCACCCCAGTCCCGCCCGCGCACTTGATCTGCGGGGCGGGATCCACACTCTTCTCCCCAGGGACTGCCCGGCACAGCAGGACTGCCCGGGGCCAGCTCGTCTGGGCTCCAGAGACAGCCAAGCGTCCTGAGAGGCAGGATCCCAGGGCCCGGGGATGGTGAGGGCGGGCGGGCGCCTGGGGCGGGGGAGCAGCGAGCCAGAGCAGGACGCAGGGGCACGCGCTGGGGGTCCTCCCTGCACCTCCCCCCACCCCCGCCCCCAGGCCCGCAGGTACCTGGCTAGACACCTCATACTCCACGTGCTTCAGGAACAGGCCCTTCTTCTCGGGGACGAGCTCCACCTGCACAGCATCCCTGGCCAGCAGCTCCTGCAGCGTCAGCGACAGCAGCAACGGGTTCCCCGGCGGCACCTGCATCTGACCGGCGTCCGGGGCCCCGGGCTCGCTGACCGGGGGCACTGGCGAGTCTGCGGAGAGAAGGTGAGCACCTCGGCTCAGCCCGGAGGCCACCCACCGCCCCCACCTGCTGGCTCAGCACGTGGACTCCAGCCAGGTCACCCGGCCAAGCCCGGTCCTGGCCCAGGTCAGGCTCATTCATTTGGGCCGGACGTCTACTCGGGGCCACGTCCTCCCCTCATAAAGCTGCAGGCCGTGAATCAGCACGTACACCCCCACATCCAGGACACGGCAGGTCTGGTTTTCTCCTGGGCAGAGGAAAAGGCATGCTTCCAAGTTACATGCAAAAAACAAGATTTTTCCTTTTCTCCAGGGTTAAGTAAAGGGTTAAAAGAAAACAAACAGGCCTACTTCTCCATGAGCGGGCACGTCCACAATCAGTGCACGCTGCCTTCTTGCCAACCCAGTCACTCTGATGTGTAAAAACCGGCATGGCTGCTTGAGCCGGGTGCCTGCTGAGTTGGGCTCCCGCTCATACAAACCGAAGCGCTGAGCCCTAACACTCCGCCTTCCTTAGACACGAGGAGTCGCCCACGTGTCATTCACAGGACATGCAAAGACAAATCAGAGGTCTTATGTCTAACAAGCTGCCAACAAACAAACAAGGAAACCCTGTTAAAAGGTCAGTCTGGTTTTTAGTACAAAGAGTTTAGAACTTTAGAGAAAAACATTCTTTTCAGTTAAAAAAGAATAAAGGTTAAGGTGTCCCTCGGGGGGAAAGGTTTTTTTCCAAGAAACACTGCTGTAAATAAACAGAACAGACTGTACTTCTCCATCTTCTCAATCTTCTGCGGTGTGGCTGTATTACTTCATAGGACTGACCTGTTCAATGCAAAATTCTGGTTTACATTCTCATACAGAATTAATGAATAGCTTATTTCCATCTGTGAAATCATTCAGCATTTTATGATTCAAAATATAGTGGCCTTGAATTGAGCGTGAACATTAAGAAAGAGAACAAGGGCTTAATGTGTACGCAGGAACCCCACGGGCCTCAGAACTCCACGCCAAGGCTCAAGACCGTGTGCTCTAAGGCAGGGGGCTCCATGAAGGGCCGATTCCAGGGCCGCAGTAATCCACTGGGAACAGGAAGGCAGCGTTGGCAACTCACTCATGTTTTCTCTTGTCCTCTTTATATTACACTATAACGCACATGGGGGCTTCCCCGGCGGCTCAGGAGTAAAGAGTCTGCCTGCAATGCAGGGGACGCAGGTTCGATCCCTGGATCAGGAAGATCTCCTAGAGGAGGAATACCCAGCCCAGTATGCTTGCCTGGAGAATCCCGTGGACAGAGCCTGGTGGGCTACAGACCATGGGATTGCAGAGCCAGACACGACTGAGACTAAACAGCAGCGGCAGCATAACGCGTGTAACAGAACAGCACACACACACGACTTAGCAAAACACTCGTGTACAGATGTGTGTGTGAGGGTGCACACATACATGCACTGCATGTGGGTGTCTGAGTGTGTATATGTACACGAGTGGGTATATGTGCATGAGTGGTGTACATGAGTGCATGTGGTGTACATACGCATACGAGGAGTGTGTGCATACGCAGGTGTGTATGTGTGTATACAGGTGTTTGAATACACATGAACACGTGCACATACGTGTATGGCTGTGTGCAAGAGTGCATGTGTGTATACATGTGAATATGAGGGGTGTGCGTTTATAAGTATACACGTACATGTGTGCACGTGCGTGTATGACTGTGTGCATGAGTGCATGGATGCGCACATGTGAATACAGGAGTGTGTACACTTGTGTGTAAAGTGTGTGTGTGAGTAAAAGTGCACGTGCATGTGTGGCTATGTGTGCGTCCCTGCATGTACATGCACGTATGAATACAGGAGTGTGTGTATGTATATGCTTGTGTGTATACGTGTATGTATGAGTAAATATGTGCACATGCATATATGACTGTGTATACGTGAGTGCGTGTACATGTAGTGTGTATACGGGGGGCTGTCCCCAACAATGAATCCCCAGCGCCGGAACGGTTAAAAGCACGCGGAGACCACAGCTGTAGAAGGCACCCGTTCTCCCAAGTCATCTCAGGAGCCCAGCCCCTTTCCAAGGAAAAGCACTCTGACGGCCTTAAAACTGTGTTTACAGGTCTCCTTGGGGACCACAAGAATCCCCAAGGAGCCGACAAGCATTTCTTAAGTACCAGCTCGAGGGAACACAGTGATGAATAAGGCAGGGTCCCTGAGCTCATTAATTCGTCCACACAGCAGACAGCTATGAGTGTCCACCACTGCCAGGCACAACCTATAAATATCCAAACTCCAGGGGGAATGGAAATCAGGCCATGATTACCCTAAAAGTGTCCTGGGAATCAAGACACAGCCAGGACGCAGACCCAGGAGACCGGGGATTCTCTCGGTCTGTCCTCAGGGGCATCTGGGCATAAGGGGGTCGGGGGGTCTGGAACACAACAAGGGCGCAAGGAACATGTGCTGAGTGACTCTACTGGTAGGACTGTGTTTCCAGGAGGGAAAACCAGTGCCTGAAACAAAGCCAACTCTTCAACTAGAGCACAGAATGTGCGGGAAGACAAGAAAATATAAAGTAAAAAGGTGATGGGAAGAATCTTTTTATCAGAGAAAATACTGCAAATAATACATCTGATAAAGGGCTTGGATCTGGAATATACAAAACAACAATTCTCACACCGTAGTTAAAGCACAAATAACCCAATTTAAAAACTGGCAAAGGGTCTGCATAGACATTTCTCCAAAGATGTACAAATGGCCAGGAAGTGCATGAAAAGAGGCTCAGCATCACGAAGCATTACAGTACGATGATGCCCGATGTCACCTCCAATTTAAAAGATTACACTGGCTGTTGGTGAGCATGTGGAAACCCCTCACGCATGCTGCTGCTGCTGCCGCCAAGTCGCCTCAGTCGTACCTGACTCTGACATGCTTTAGGTCTGTAAATGGTGCAGCTGCCTTCAAAAGCGGCTGGCAGTCCCTCAGAATGTTAGACACAGAGTTACTACGTGACCCTGCAATCCCACCCCTAGGTACACACTCAGGGTAAACAAAAATGTGTGTCCACCCGAAGACCTGTAGACAAATGTCCACAGCGGCACTGTTCATAAGAGCCAAAGAGGAAGAATCCAAATGTCTATCAACTGAATGGGAAAATCAAAGTGGCGTATGCACTCAACGGAGGAGGAGGAAATAACAGCCCACCCCGGTACTCTTGCCTGGAGAATCCCATGCACAGAGGAGCCTGGCGGGCTACAGTGCATAACAGGGTCACAAAGAGTGGGACACGCCTAGGCGGCTGAGCGCACCGCACGCACACAAGAGTGCTATCCTGCCATTAAAGGACTCACGCTACATCACGGATGAGACTTGAACACAGGACAGATAGCGAGTGAAAGGAAGCCAGTCATGAAAGACCACGCATGAGACGACACCATCTACATGAAACACCCAAAAGAGGCAGACTCGCAGACACAGCAGCCGCGTGCTGCTCTTGTAGGGCTGGGCTGATGAAATGCCCTGAAACCCACCGTGGTGACGGCTGCACGGTGGGAAGCACACTAAGGACCCCTGTGTTGCTTTAGGGGCAAACTGCTGGGCTGTAAGCAGTAACCCTACAAACTCTTTACGTATACGAGGCAGGTGACGTCAGCAAGAAAGGCAGAGTGTGTGCGCGCCTCTCAGTCGTGTCCGACTCCTCTGTGACCCCATGGACTGTGACCCACCAGGCTCCTCTGCCCGTGGGATTCTCCAGGCAAGAATACGGGAGTGGGAAGCCCTTCCCTCCTCCAGGGGATCTTCCCGACCCAGCAATCGCACCCAGGTCTCCTGCACTGCAGGCAGATTCTTTACCATCTGAGCCACCAGGGGAGCCCATAAAATGTAGGTGACATGGGCAAGAAAGGCAGAGTCAGGCTCTCCAAAAACCCTCTCCTCCACAAAAGCAATGAGGACGAAGGCAAAAGTCGCCAGAATCTGCTTCCTTAGAACGCTGGAAAGGGACTAAAGGCTTGTGACAATCCAGAGTACATCTGCTGACGCAATGAGTGAAGTCACAATGAGGTCACAGTGGAGCAGCCTGGGCCTTCTCCCAGTGTGACCGGAACTCCTGTAAGAGGGAGAGGCTACACGAAGGCACGGTCACACAGCCAGGAGCCACATGGCAACACAGGCAGGGCAGCTGCAGCCCCAGGGACCCCGGCTGGCCGGCCACCCCGGGAGCCAGACAGGCAGAGAAGGATCCTCCCCAACGGGGTTCGGAGAAGACCCTGCCAACACCCTGACCTCCAACTTCCAGCCTCCAGAGCCGTGAGACCGCACAGTCCCGCTGTCTCAGGCCACCCTGTTCGTGGCCCTTTCTTACAGCAACCCCAGGAAACTCACACCAGAACTGCTACAGAATGAGCTCAGAAAAGCTGTCAAACAAATACAACAAACAGCAACCACACCTCAGGAGGAGAACCGGTGTCCAGAGACGCTGCGCTATTTACAGCGTCCAGGTTTCAACAACAGCTTCTCAGACACGCAGAGAAACAGGAAAGTGGGGCCAAACACGGGGAGAGGAGGCGGGACGCAGCGTCGGCAGAAGCTGCTCCTGGACACGTCCGGAGGCTGGACCTCCTGAAGGCCTTCCACCAGCTAGTTTAGATACGTTCAAAGGACTAAGGAAAAGCATGAGAACAACACCGCACTAACAGGGAATGTTAGAAATCAGATATCATAGAAGAGAAACAGATAAAACCTCTGCAGCTGAAAAGTTCAATAACTGAAATAAAAAATTCACTAGAAGCTCAACAGCAGATCTGAGTGGAAAGAAGGCAGAATCAGCAATTGGAAAGACATGTCAATTGAAATTTTCTCCAGTCTGATGGACAGAAAGAGAAAAGGATGTAGAAAAATTAATAGCTCCTCAGAGACCCAAGGGATAACACCAAGCATACCAACATAATCGTAACAAGAATCTCAAAAGGAAGAAGGTTTAGAAAAGATGCTTGAATAAATAATGGCTCAATTTGATTTAAATATCCAAGAACTCAAAAAATTCCAACTTGTATAAATTCAAAGGGATTCACACTTAGATGTGACTTGTCAAATATGAGGGATTCTTTTTAAGATTAGCAGCTGATGCCTCACCAGAAATCATGCAGGACAAAAGCAGGTGGGAGAGCAGAGTCTAAGTGCCAAGAATTCCACACCCAGCACTGTTTAGTTCAGTTTAGTCGCTCAGTCGTGTCCGACTCTCTGAGACCCCATGAGTGCAGCACGCCAGGCCTCCCTGTCCATCACCAACTCCCAGAGTTCACTCAGACTCATGTCCATCGAGTCAGTGATGCCATCCAGCCATCTCATCCTCTGACATCCTCTTCTCCTCCTGCCCCCAGTCCCTCCCAGCATCAGCGTCTTTTCCAATGAGTCAACTCTTCGCATGAGGTGGCCAAAGGACTGGAGTTTCAGCTTTAGCATCATCCCTTCCAAAGAAATCCCAGGGCTGATCTCCTTCAGAATGGACTGGTTGGATCTCCTTGCAGTCCAAGGGACTCTCAAGAGTCTTCTCCAACACCACAGTTCAAAAGCATCAATTCTTTGGTGCTCAGCCTTCTTCACAGTCCAACTCTCACATCCACACATGACCACAGGAAAAACCATAGCCTTGACTAGACAGACCTTTGTTGGCAAAGTAATGTCTCTGCTTTTGAATATGCTATCTAGGTTGGTCATAAGTTTCCTTCCAAGGAGTAAGCGTCTTTTAATTTCATGGCTGCAATCACCATCTGCAGTGATTTTGGAGCCCCAAAAATAAAGTCTGACACCGTTTCCAGTGTTTCCCCATCTATTTCCCATGAAGTGATGGGACCGGATGCCATGATCTTCGTTTTCTGAATGTTGAGCTTTAAGCCAACTTTTTCACTCTCCACTTTCACTTTCATCAAGAGGCTTTTGAGTTCCTCTTCACTTTCTGCCATAAGGGTGGTGTCATCTGCATATCTGAGGTTATTGATATTTCTCCCGGCAATCTTGATTCCAGCTTGTGTTTCTTCCAGTCCAGCGTTTCTCATGATGTACTCTGCATATAAGTTAAATAAGCAGGGTGACAATATACAGCCTTGATGTACTCCTTTTCCTATTTGGAACCAGTCTGTTGTTCCATGTCCAGTTCTAACTGTTGCTTCCTGACCTGCATATAGGTTTCTCAAGAGGCAGGTCAGGTGGTCTGGTATTCCCATCTCTTTCAGAATTTTCTACAGTTGATTGTGATCCACACAGTCAAAGGCTTTGGCATAGTCAATAAAGCAGAAATAGACGTTTTTCTGGAACTCTCTTGCTTTTTCCATGATCCAGTGGATGTTGGCAATTTGATCTCTGGTTCCTCTGCCTTTTCTAAAACCAGCTTGAACATCAGGAAGTTCACGGTTCACGTATTGCTGAAGCCTGGCTTGGAGAATTTTGAGCATTACTTTACTAGTGTGTGAGATGAGTGAAATTGTGCGGTAGTTTGAACATTCTTTGGCATTGCCTTTCTTTCCCGCAAAAAACAAAGGACACAGTGGGACATTCCCAGTGCCTGAAACTGGGAAGATTGCTCACAAGAAACGAAGGCCCAGGAACCAATGAGGCAAACAGTAACCATATCAGTAAGTATAGAAGACAGCACCCCTTCTTCTTTATTTGCAATTCTTTTTCCTGGCTGATTTCAAAACAACTGTATAAAAGCCACAACTATAAGTGTGTTTTGATGGGGAACGACGTATACAGATGTGATCTGCAGAAAAGAGCCCGATGCTGGGAAAAGCTGAAGGCACACGCAGGAGGGGGAGGCAGAGGGTGAGACGGTTAGATGGCATCACCAACGCAACGGACATGAATCTGAGCAAGCTCTGGGACTAATGGAGGACAGAAGAGCCTGGCGTGCCGCAGTCCCTGGGGCTGCAGAGAGTGAGCCCGGACTCAGAGACTGAGCACAGGCAGCAGCGCGCATGCGATGGCAGCACAGGGGGGGCTCACACGTCGCTGAGAGCGAACCGTATTCATGCAAGGCAATGAGAACCACAGAGGCTGGACCCCCCGCGCAGCACCAAGAAAAGGACCCCCAAGGTATAACACCGCAACAATGTGGGAAGGTAAATGGAACACGGGGAAAAAAACAACCTATTTAATATAAAAGAAAGCCATAACAAAAGGAGAAAAATTAAATTAATGGGGGGAAAGATCATTGAAAGAGCACCAGGAGGTCTCTATTCAAAATTTTCTATGATAAAAACACACGCTTAATAGAGAAAACCTCATGATTTTCCTGATGTTTAAAATAAGACAATGTCCCAAGACAGAAGGTAAGCTCAGTAATGATTACCAAATGATGACATGCTTCTGAAGAACCCAAACTTTGATCGCTAGAGGATTTAAAACACAACTCAAAAGACACATATTAAATCAAAGACATTACTCTCAACCACCCTGAGAACAACCCCTTCCTTAAGTCTGAATCATAAGAAAGCCACGATTCCAAACACCAATTTACTGAACAAGGACAGACATATTTTCTAAGAAAAAACATTTAAGAACAAAAAAGAAGAAAAAGGTATCACTTCCAACAGGCTGCTGTCACCCAATGACCACACGCTGAAGCCACGGCAGAGGGCAGGGAGACTCCGGTTTCCCCTGGGGACCAGTGCTAAGCTCACCAGCGGGACTCTTCTCAAATGGAGCCTCCACAGCCAGTTCAAGCAGCCCCGTAAGACCAGCTGAGATGGCTGGAAGGACGAGAGCTCGAGCAAACTCCCCGAGACAGCCAAGAACAGAGAACTCTGGTGTGCTGCAGTCCATGGGGGTCACAAAGAGTCAGACGTGACTTAGCGACTGAACAACAACAAGACCGACGTCTGGAAGAGGCACCACCTGCCAACCCAGCCCCCACACAGATGAAACAGCTCAGACGAGATGGGCCAGCCAGGCCCGTGCCGCACGGCGGTGGACAAAGCCTGGCTGTGACCACAGACGGACAGCGGCTGAATTCCAGCCTCCAGTCCCCAGTGTGTGGCTGGCAAGTGAGCGCCTCTGAGCTTTCTGTTTACAGTCAATAAAAGGCGGCAAAGAAGCCCACACCGGGCCCTGCATCACCATCGGAGACCTGGGGACCACAGCATCCCGACGGGCCCTTCCAAGAGCATCCCCCGCCCTCCCCACTCCAACTCTTCCACACAGAACTGCTCCTCGTGGGGTCCCCTGGCGGCAGAAGCCACCAGCCTGGAGCCGGGCCTAATGCCGGCTGTGCGGGAGCGCGCACTACACGGCACTCAGTAGACTAGGAACTCCTGGGAGTGGAGCCCCTGCGCTCTGGGCGGGGGTGGCGGGTCCAGAATGCGTCTGGGAGCCTTGTCTGAGCCGCGCTGTCTCACTCCATTCTCATAAGGGCAACCGCGCGGGCAGATGTCAGCCCGAGGCACTTGCCCTGCGGGTCTGAGAGCCGCTCCCCGGCCCTGCGTCAGGACAGTGGGCGGCTTCCGTCTCCACACTGGACATCTTGCTCTGCTGGCCCCGGGGTGACACTGACGGGAGCTGGGTCACTCCCAGGCCGGCCACCTACACCGTGCGCCCTCCCGCAGCACGCCGAGGGACCACCATCTGGGAGGACCGAACTCCATCCAGACCTGCGCTCCTGGGACGCCCCAGGTCTGACGGCACTCCTGCTCAGTCGCGTCCGACTCTGCAACCCTACGGACCTCAGTTCACCAGCAGCCCACCAGCCTCCTCTGTCCATGGGATTCTCCAGGCAGGAACACTGGAGTGAGTTGCCACGCCCTCCTCCAGAGGTTCTTCCTGACCCACGGATCGAACCCGCATCTCCCGCACTATAGGCAGACTCTTCACCACTGCGCCACCCGGGAAGCCCAGCAAGCTCCAGGTTGTTTAGCCACAAATCGGAGCAAGAAAACTCCAGACACACGCCTGGACCAACAATCCTCCAAACACACTTCCGCCAGAACGTTCAGGCAGTAACCCTGCCGCTGGGAGGCACCCCGAGAGGCCAGCCCCGAGGGCCTGTGAGCAGCTCAGAGCCGGGGCCCTGACTCCCACACGAGGCTCTGGGAGACCAGCGAGGTCTGTGCCACACGTGCCTCTGCTTTACCTGGCAGACCTCAGCAAACGCTGAGGACACGGGGCACCAGCAGGAGGGCCTCTCACGGGCACCCTTCAGGCTGGCTCCGGGGGCGGCTCTGAGCACCCAAGAACTGCCTAAGCCCGCTCAGCCCCGCCTCCCCGGGGGTCTCCCCACGGGCAGAGAGGCCCTCACTGTGCTGTGGGTTTCAAGCCACTGGGGGGTCACATGGCCCCAAAGGCAGCCAGTGGCAGGAGGTCCCCACCGGCTCTGCAGAGCAGCAGGGGGACATGTCTTCTGATGGACTCCAGGTTCGGGGTTCCACCTCCTCTGCCCCCCTGGGCTGTGGTCCAGCGCAACACAGCTCAGTGACAGCAGAAGCCTCCAGAGTGAGCATCAGGGTTACCCTTGGGCTCGGCCGCGCTCAGGTGCAGAATGAATGGTTGAGATAGCTACTGTCGAAAGAAGCAAAACCCGGGGCAAGGGCGTGGAGGCACTGGCCGGTGGGACGTAAAACGCGGTGCAGCTGCAACAGAAAACAGCACAGCAGGTCCTCAGAAAGCCAAACACAGAGTCACCCGAGAATCCAGCAATTCCACGTCTGGGTCTGTACCCAGAAGAACTGAAAGCAGGAACTAGAAGCCGCAGTCGCACAGCCAGGATCACGGCAGCCAAAAGGTGGAACTGCCAAGCGTCCAGGCTTCCCGGGTGGTCCAGTGGTAGAGAAGCCGCCTGCAATGCAGGAGCCACAGGAGCCTCGGGTTTGATCCCTGGGTCAGGAAGATCCCCTGGAGGAGGCAATGGTTAGCCCACTCCAGTATTCTTGCCTGGAGAATCCCACAGACAAGGAGCCTGGTGAGCTACAGTCCATAGAGCAGCAAAGAGTGAGACACGACTGAAGGGACCTAGCACCCAAGTGTCCACTGACGGATGATGGGTCAACCAAGTGCAGTCCGTCCACACGATGGAACAGCTGCTGCTAAGTCGCTTCAGTCGTGTCCGACTCTGTGGGACCCCATGGACTGCAGCCTACCAGGCTCCTCTGCCCAAGGGATCTTCCAGGCAAGAGTACTGGAGTGGGGTGCCACTGCCTTCTCCGAATGGAACAGTGATCGGCCTTAAAAAGGAACCAAGTACTGAACCCGCTACATCACGGAGGCGCCTTGAGGATGTCACACTCAGTGAGACAAGCCAGACAGAAACACAAGTGGTGTGCGATTCCACCCTCCTGAGGCTCCCAGAACGAAGTCACAGAGGAAGAAAGTAAACGTGGGGGGTGTGATCGGGGGCTGGGCAGCGAGCGCTCGGCGGGCAGTGCAGCTGTGCGGGATGGGCCTCGAGACTCGGGCGGCACCCTCACTGACACGGAGGAATGAGCGTGCCTACCACCACGGAAGGCGCACCTGGAAATGGCCAAGTTGTTGTGCATATTTCACACGCGAAAACACTCGGGTTGCTGCCCGCCCCCAGGACTCCAGGCTGGGGCCTAAGAATCTGAATTTCTAACCATTTCCCAGGTGGCACTGCTGGGCGCAGGGCCACAGTGGGCGAACCACGGACACGGGGCCTGGTCCAGACCCCTCATCTGAAAAACGCAGAGGCTCACCTCGCCGCAGCGAGTCACCAGGAACCGAAGGAAGGACATTCCAGACGACAACGCTTCCACCAAAACAGCATGAGACGGGGTCAGCAGACGCCTTCCGTGTTCAACCTGAACGTTCCTCCTCGGACTCATGAAACGGCTTCAACCTTTGGGAACTCTGAGCTATTCTGTTCTGAAATTAACAAACTGTTCTCAGGAAATGGAAGCAGAAGTTTCCGCATCCTTATCATGGCCACAGCCTCAGAAATGAGAATTCAGCAGCTCTGTGGCCAGGGAACGTCAGGAATGCCCTCTCCCTCCCGATGCCGGGAAACAGACCCCCCGCCCCCGTCCCATCTGTGGTCAGCTCGCTTCAAAAAGTGATGTCACCACTCGGCTCTTCACTATCCATAACTCAGGCACTCCAACAAACTGTGCATGCTCTCCACTTCATCAAATTCCAGGTTCACTTTTCGCTCAGTACCTTATTTTATGTGACCTCACAATGTATTAACATAAAGCAAACCCTCCAGCCCAGCGATCTGTGAGCATCCGCGCACCGTGCGTGCTTGTCCACGCGTGCAGAGCTGTGATGCGACACCACCTTCAAGCACGTTTCCAAGTGTCCATGACCACGCTTCTCTTTCAGCTTTTCTGTAAAAGCAAAAGCCCTCCTAGCCCCTAGCCACGCATGTAATCACCGTGAACAGGCTCTCTCCGTGGCGCCTGTTGTCGCGCCGTGCGTGCTCAGCCGTGTCCAACTCTGCGACCACATGGGCTGCAGCCCGCCAGGCTCCTCTGTCCGTGGGATTCTCCAGGCAAGAACCCTGCAGCGGGCTGCCATGCCCTCCTCCAGGGGATCTTCCCTGCCCAGGGATCAAACCCATGTCTCAGCTGTCTCCTGCGTGCAATACACACAAATTCTTTACCCCTTGAGCCATCGGGGGAATGGTCATGTAACTTTTAAGCACACACATTTTTGTTGTGAAGAAATACTTCAAACAAACACGAAAATACAGAAAACATCAGAACCCATGTATCCACCGAAATTTCACTCAAGAGGACACTGTGCCATATTCTTTGCTGAAAAAAAATTTAAATAAAGTGTTCCAGATGCACACCATCCTCCCAGCCTGTCTCCTATTCCAAAGTCACCGCCATCCCAGAGTTGACGGGCACGACTTCCACGAAGTCTGTGCGCTTTCTCTACGTAAGTGTCCGAAAGCATCTGTACATCCTGTACTTCATTACGCAGAATAAACACACAATTGGTTTCTTTTCCCAATGGCTGTGAAAACTTTTTTAGACTGAAACAGGGTGTGCTGACAGGAAAGAGCACGTCTCACGCCCGTTCAGCGCAGGCAGCTTGCACAGCAGCACCCAGACAGACACCCCTCACGCGGCTCCTCTCCCGGAGAGAACGTAAAGCCTCGGGCCAGCTCTGCCGGGTGCACAGCACACTCGGGGCGAGTCCCTCTGCTGCCGACTCCTCCCACTCCACACACTGGGTGCGGCCCTCTGCACACGGCCCCCCCCTCTTGCTAGGGGTCAGCCAGAACCCACCGCTCACGTTGTGCCCATGGGCGCCTGGACAGTGTCACACGCCGCTGCCAAGGACAGGCCAGCGCCCTCGTGTCGGTGGACACACGTGTGTGCTTCTGCTGCGCCCATTCCCAAGAGTGAAATTACTGCATCCTGGGGCTTTGTGTGCGCAGCCCAGCAAATAACCCCAGGTCTCCAAGTGGCTGAGCCAATGGACACTCCCAGCCGCAGCGGGGGTTCCGGCCGCCTCACTACTTCCTGTCCGGTTTCACCCACCGTTCCAGAAGGCCCCTGACTCTTACCGTCCGCAGTCCATCTGCCATTTTATCTTGGTTTCTCCCCTTTCATGTTCTGTACTCTGTGAAGTTATTAAGACTGTTACCTGCAGACAGGGCATAATGACTCAGGGACAGAACTCAGAGGCACTTACTGTGCTCCGCTAACTGCTTTCTGCTGTTAAAAGCAGCATGAAGAACACTGCCGTGCACAAAGTACTTTGCTCTGTTTTTTATTCTCTCCGTTACAATCAGTTCCTACAGAATTCTACATTTTTTTCCTGCTAACAGACACTTCCCCGAATGGCTTTTATCCGCCCGCATGAGCCACATCACATCGCTAACACACCTCTTCAGACACCCCCCTCGGAGAGCCGCCACAGGCATCTGAGTCCTCTGTGTGTGTTTCCTAGCAGCACCGAGGAGATAAAAGAAAAAGGGCTTTCCTGTGTGGCTCAGGGGTTAAGAACCCGCCTGCCTGTGCAGGGGACACGGGTTTGATCCCTGGTCCGGGAGGATCTCACGTGCTGCAGAACAACTAAGCCCAGGGCCCCAGCTATTGCGCCCGTGGGCCCGAGAGCGCGAGCTCTCCACCTGGAGGAGCCACCACGAGAAACCCGAGCGCCACCATGCAAATAGCCCCTGCTCGCCGCTAATCGAGAAAAGTCCGCACAGCAACACAGACTCAGCACAGCCATAAATCAACCAATAAAACGATTTTTAGAAAAAGAAGAAAAACAAACTAAAGCTTCCTAAGTGAGGATCAGAATGACAGCGCATCAGCAGAACAGCTCTTAACGCAAGCTTCCCCAACTCCAGCACCGCCCGCCCCGAACGTTCGTCTTTTTGAGCCAGGAAAGGCTCCTGCCCCCTGGTCCCTTTCTCCAGCCGCACTGGCTTCCAGCGCAGCCCGGAACACAACTCACACCTGCTGGCCTGGGCGCCCCTGCCTGCCACCTCTTTGGCCAGGGTCCCATTCCCCAGAAACCCACCATCCAAGACTATCTCCTTAGAAACTCGGTCCCAAGTCGCTCTCAATGACGCTTCCTCAGTGACAGCAAGCTGCACCCCAACCACCCCCCAGCCAGAGCTCCCACCTGCACCCTACTTGCCTCGTCCACCAAATACTGCCCACCTCCACGGTGAGAACAGAAACCCCATGAGAGCAGGCCTTTTTGTTTACTTTGCTCCCAATTAGTAGCCCAGCGATTAAGAACAGTGTCCAGCAGAGAGTAAGTGCCCAGTAAGCATCTGTCAATGCAAAGCAGGAATTGAACTCCCAGGAGCAAGAAGGCCGCGTGGAGCAGTCAAGGCCTGCCGTGTCTCCCAGGCGGGAGGAGCCCCGCCCCCACAGTGCACTCGGGCCTCCCTGGCGGCAGGAACCCCCCTAGGTGAGCTGCAGCAAGAGGAGAGCTGTTCACAGGACGGCTGCCAGCGCGCAGCCACACAGAGCCCTGAGCAGCGACATCCCCAGCCTGGCCTATCTGCCCTCCTCCATGCTCTCTGCCAACTTGCGGCTATATCCATTTATCTTCCCAAAGAATGTGAGACAAAAATCCTGATTCTATAAAGCTGCACTGGCCTTGTGGACAACCAACCCCCACCACAAGAAAAGGGTGTTTTCCGCCTTCCTGCAAAGGCTTAAGTGCTTTTCGTGTGTGCAGGCTCACTCACTCAGTCGTGTCCAGCTCTGTGTGACCCCATGGACTACTGCCCGCCAGGCTCCTCTGTTCATGGGATTTCCCAGGCAAGAATACTGGAGTGGGGTGCCACTTCCTTCTCCAGGGGATCTTCTTCCCAACCCAGCAATCGATCGCGTTGCAGGCAGATCGTTTACCGCCTGAACCCCTGGGAAGCCGTTAGGTGTTTTTATATTTTGCTTTACATAATATAAATATAAACAACAACCTCTTAAGGTTCTTCCAAGCCCTCTGTACTTACTAGTTGGGAATTTCCAAACCAAATCCCCTCTAGCCTCAGAAGTGCAACACAGATGCGGCTACTCCAGGGAATGCTCCCCGAGTGCCCGCTGGAGAGGCCGGTCTTCGAGGTCTCGGGCTGGCCTGAGCGTCCTGGCCGAGCTCCTCCTAACCCACCTGGTTCACAGGCTTCCCGCACACACCACGCAAACCCCCTCAGGCAGCTCTCACTCCCTGATTCTGCCCAGCAAGGAGGGGCACACACCATGTACACCACAGAAGTTCCGCATGACGACGGACAGGCCGGTTTCCAAACAAGAACACCACCAGGCACCGTGCCCACACCAAACACAACTTCACCCAAGATGGACCACGCCCCCAAAACGCCAGAGCTAAAGCTACAAACTCTCAGCAGAAAGCACAGGAGCAAATCTCTGTGACCTTAGGTCACACAAACCCTTCCTAGATATGACCCTAGAAGCACCAGCAAAAGAAAACAGACCAACTGGACTTCGTCAAAATTAGAAACTGCTGGGAATTTCCTGGCGGTCCAGTGGTAAGGACGCGGCACTTTCTCTGCCAGGGCCAGGTTTGATCTCTGGTTGGGGAACTAAGATTCAGCAAGCCACACAGCGCAGCCAAACAACAACAACAAAAAAGAACAAAAACCAAAAACCTATTGTGCTATAAACGATCATCAAGAAAGTGGAAAGACAACCCACAGAACGCAGACAAAACTATGTATCCAATAAGGGACCTGAGCCTAAAGTACATAAAGAGACTTATAACTCAAGCTCTTAAAATAGACAAATTCATTTTAAAGGTTGACAAGTGATCTGAATAGACGTTTCGCCAAAGGAGGGGCACAGAAGGCCAGCGGCACGTGAAGAAAGGTCCAACCCCTGGGGACTCCGCCCGCTGGGGTGGCTGCAATCAGGAAGGCAGGCAGGAACGAGTGCTGGCGAGGTCGTGAAGAACCTGGAACCCACACACTCGGCGGCGGGAAAGTCCGGCAGTGAACCTCAAAAGGTCAAACACGGGTTGTGAGCCGATGATGCCACTCCTGCATGGCACCCACGGGAAATGGCACAGCAGGCCCACACAGAGGCGGGCACAGGGACGCTGGCGTCAGCGCCAGTCATGACAGCCAAACACAGGGACAGCCCAGCCGCCCGAGGACCGATGCACGAGTAAGAAAAATGTGAGTTACCCGTGCAATGGAGTATTATTCAGCCATAAAAAGAAACACCGATTCATGCTACAACACAGATGAACTCTGAAAAGACTGCTGAGTAAAAGGAGTCGTCACTAAGGCCTTCAAAGTACTACTACACGGTCCTATTTACATGAAACCTCAAGAAAAGACAAATCTATAGAGACGGAAAGACTAGTGGTTGTATAGTCTGGGGGACGAGGGGTTTGGAGGGAAAGGGGGGCGACTACCTATGGGCATCGGATGATGAGAATGTCCTAGAATCAACCCTGGCTGAAGGCTGCATCACTCTCAAGCTATACTAAAAACCAGTGAGCAGCACACCTGAGGCAGGTGAATTACGCCGCGTGTGAGTCAAACCCCAGCCAAGCCTCAAAAACGCCTGAGGAGGTCCTTCTCTGCTCTGCAGTTCTTGTGAACAAGGACTACGTGTCCTCCTAGCCCGGGATGGAGCCTGGAATGCAGACGGCTCGCACTCTAAGGGAAGGTGTCTGCCAAGAAGGAAAAGACCATCCACCTGCTAAACCCTCCAGGTGGGTTGCAGGCACGAGCGAGAGAAGCTGAGCTGGGGAGGCCGCCACAGAAATGCCACGTGGCCACGCTCAGGACCCCGGGGACCTCCCTGGCGTCCACGCGGCTGTGAAGCTGCAGGTCCGTGGCAGCCATTGAGTCCAAGAAGCCCCTTAATAAAGTGTTTTCCCCCTTCCTCCTCCCCACATGGACCCAAAAGCAGGATGAAGACAGTCACTCGGACCATGTGTGCAGGGTCGACCACCACTGAGAGGGCATGACCAGTTTCTGAACCTTCTGGGTGCTTATGTCTCCTTAACCCTGCAGACACTCCAAGTAGGTACTCTGACCTCATTTTACAGACGTGAAACCTGGAGGCCCCCCGGCAGCAAGGCCGGCCGGAGGTCAAGGTGAGCCCGGTGACTCGTGGGGCCAGAGCCCACGCCTGGTGAGGGGGCTCACGAGGCCTCATTCAACGCCCACAACACGCAGGGGACCGGGGGCACACCACACTCCTGGGCCAGGGGTCGGGGCACCTCGGTGCAAACGCCCAACCTGTCATGACTGTGAGCAAGCAGAGCTGGGCCAGCGGTTGGGGCACCACGGTGAAACGCCCGACCTGTCATGACTGTCTGCGAGCAGAGCTGGGCCAGCGGTCAGGGCGTCTCGGTGCAAACGCCCAACCCTCCTGTGACCATGAGTGAGCAGAGCTGGGTCAGAGGTCGGGGCGCCTTGGTGCAAACGCCCGACTCCCCTGTGACTGTGAGCAAGCAGAGCTGAGCCAGCAGTCGGGGCACCTCGGTGCAAATGCCCGACCCCCCGTGACTGTGAGCGAGCAGAGCTGGGCCAGCAGTCAGGGCGCCTCGGTGCAAACGCCCGACCCGTCATGACTGTGAGAGAGCAGCTCAACTCTGCGCCGTTTCCTCCTCTCCGAAACGGGGACACCACCAGGCACGTTACTGGTAGACGACAAGAATTTTAAAAACACGATTGTATGTGAAAGCACAGAGCACAGTGCCCGGACAAAACCGCAGACTGAGATGAACTGCTGGCCAGGGCGTGCTGGTCACTCCAGCACTGGGTCCCATGGCGATGTGACTCCCTAAATCCCACGAGAACCCCCAGAGCACAGATCGCCCCGGCCCTCGAGAAGGGCACGCGAACCACTGCCGTTCACGCCCACAGGGCTTCTCTGGCTGCGAGTGGCCAGTGGCCGTTCCTCCCTGGGACCAAACCACACAGAGAGGGGAAATGGCTCGTTTGTTTCCTTAGGACATCACAAAACAGAAGCCCAGCCCTGAAAGGAGTCACCTGTCAGATGGTCTCCCCTGACCCGACTCCCGGCAAGAGGAACCTGCCCGCCCGCGGGGACCCTGCCTCTTCAGGAACCTGGCAAACGAGCTTCTGGGGCTCGTGGAATCTGTTCATCAAGGTCTCCTCGGGCCTCTCACTTCTGGAATGCATTCATGTGGGGAGGCCCAGGGACTTTTCCCAGAGTTTAAAAAAAAAACAACACTATTTTAGCTAACTCGGGAAATCTTGGAATTACTGACGAAGCAGAAGTTCAAAGTTCCAAAGAGAATACTCATCTCTGTTTAACTCAATTCAGTCTGGTTTTGGTTTTGTTCTATAAAAAAACAAAACACCCTCCTCCCAGGCCTGTATGGTTTCGTCTAAAAGTGACTCAGGTTTTCTAGGATCTCTGGATATGAACGTGAACGTGTTCCAAAATCCCCAGCAGCCTCCGTCTCTGGATCCAGCGGAGGCGGCGCAGAGAATCTGCGTTCGCAGCCTCAGTCCCTCTCATACAATTCCAAGCAATCACCCAATATTATAAACCAAGTGACATACAATTAAATTCACTTAAACAGACATTTATCGCTCACAGGGAGGGAGACAGGGCCCCTGCCTGCCGGCTGCCTTCGGAGTAGACGACTAGGAACGCAGTTAATCAACCAGAACACGGAACGCCTCGGAAACTGGCACGGACAAACTAGGAGCTGTGAAAAATGTCACAGAAAGAAAAACATTGAGTCAATTTCCCCCACAATTAAACCTGCACTGAGGGTGGACAGCCGGCTCTCCAGACAAGGAAGGGCTGAGCGCCTGTCCAGTCTCGCCCGCCACAAAGCCCAGAACCGGAGGGCATGGCTGACCCGAGCAACGCCAACATGACGGGACTCGGCCCGAGCTGCACACATGGGCGGGAGCTGCTACTGCTGAGCTGTCACGCCCTCCACCGGGGGGAACGAGCCCCCGAGACGCCCCCCAGGCTGAACGCGGGCTTCCAGGGGGCGCGGCAGCGCTGGGTCCCCGCTCAGCGAGGACACACCCTCCGGGCGGACGCTCCCTTTCTGGAGAGAAGACCGCACACCTCACGAGGGTCTCGGGTGGTCTCCCTAAGAACAGGATCCTGGAACCTCCTTCCTCTCAGAAAACCCTGAGGACCGAAATGTCTGTGTCTGGGAGGGGCTGGTTACTCAGTCAGAAGCCGATTCTCCAGACAGGCTCCGGAAGGGGGCCCGTGGTGCAGACAGCGGCGTGGGCAGTGAGGTCAGACCCGATGTACCGCCGGAGCCAGGCCGGAGGAGGCTCCAGCTCAGCCACCACCAGCAGTAGGTGCCGGGCGAGTCAGTCTCTGGGTGCCTCGACTTCCCCATCTGTAAAGTGGGGTGAGTGAGACCCCTCACCGCACAGCATCACTGCAGGATGAAGCTAGTTTACGCGTCAGGCACAAGGAAGGCCTTGGCCGTCACTGCAAACACCCCACCAAGTCCCCCGACCAGGGAGGCGGAGGACGGGACCGTCTCTCCCCGCAGCGGAGCCCCTCTCAGGTCTGGAGGTGGAGGACGGGCACTCTCTCCTCGCAGCAGAGCCCCTCTCAGGGGAACAGAACCCCCCACAGCGCACAGGGAAACGAGCCTCTGGCACCCCCGACCAGGGAGGTGGAGGACGGGCACTCTCTCCCCGCAGCGGAGCCCCTCAGGGGAACAGACCCCCACAGCGCACGGGGAAACGAGCCTCTGGCACCCCCAACCAGGGACGTGGAGGACGGGACACTCTCTCCCTGCAGCAGAGCCCCTCTCAGGGGAACAGAACCCCCCACAGCGCACGGGGAAACTTGAGCCTCTGGCAGAGACTTCCACGAGACCCCCGACTTCACTGTCCCTCCCTTGAGGACGCGCGGGGGGCAGAAGCCACCTTGAGATAAGGACCTGCACACACACAGACCAGCCTTGGGGCCTGAAGAGCTGACTACGCAATTCCAAACCCCGCCCATGAGTGGTCAGTTCTGGAAGCCCCATCCACCCCGCCGCCTGGACTGGAACTTCTTGGGAGCTGGGAGGTGGAATTACGGTTCCGCAGATAATGAGCTGTGCAAAGTCAGGAGTGTCACCCGACCCTATCCCAGCACAGGGCCTCTGCACTTCCAACAGAGGTGACATTCCCAGACGTCCCTCCTCCCAACACACGATGCCGGAGGCCCTGCGGCCCCTTCCTGCTGGTCCCAGGGGCCCCTGGCACACCTGAGCTCGCCAGCGGCCGGGCCAGCGCCAGTATAACCAGACACGGACATCGGAAGCAGCGGAGCCAGCAATCTCCTGCTGATGAGCTGCATGTTCTCCTTTGGGGGTGGGTGTTGACACAACAAACATGCATTTCGTTATAAATACATCTACAATATTAACTACAGAGTGGAAGCTGAGAGGCCAAAACTCCTACAAAACCATTTTCAAACAAGATCCCTGGCGCCCAGCTCTGCCTGTCAAGCTGTGTTATTAGCAAATCCACTTACTGTCACAGGGTCTGGGACACACTGGGGCTTCCCTGACACTTTCCTCCGGGGAAACAGACACAGACACGCGGCGTGTAACGTGTCTACCGACAGCTTTATGTATCAACACACGTGGTTTGACCTATCCAGGTCAAAAACGGAAAAGAGCATTGGCGGGACTTCCCTGGTGGCCCAGGGCTGAGACTCTGCACTCCAAGCGCAGGGGGCCCGTCCCATCCCTGGTCAGGGAACTGGACCCCAGAGGCCACAGCTAAGACCCAGTGCAGTCAAATAAATAAACACAAAGATTAAAACGCTAACAGCCCTGGGGTCCTGGAAGCCCCCATCCTGGGCCCGCACAGGCCCTCCCTTCTCCGGCCAGAGGTGGCCACAGCCCCATTCTCACGGTCTCTCCCTTGCTCCTCATTTACTGCTTCACCACCTGCGTGAGCGTCCCCACACAGCAGAGTCTAACTGCATGGTGCGAAGTTTATATAAATAGGAGTCACATGGTGTGTCTTTTCTCTGGCTTCTCTCTAACACCCTCAGTAGAGGGCACAGGGATGCAGAACTTGTATTTGCAGAAGGTCACTAAGCAGGACATGTCTAAGGTCATCTAAGGACATTGCCCCAGCTCTTGAAGTCTAACAACGGAGCTTACTAAACCGTGGTTCCACACGCACAGCCGACAGCAGCCATCACCACTGGGCTGGGGAACTAGTTTAGCAGGAGAGAGGCTTTGTTTACCAAGTGCGAGCATCAGGACAAGTTTTAATGCTGACTCCGGGGGAAGGATCACATTTTACCACCTTTGTACTCCACAAGCGCACACACACACTCCTGGATTCACTGTCACGCAGACCTCAAACAGAAAAGCATGAAAACTCCGCGTAGAATAATGTTAAGGCAACCGAGCAGACAAGATGTAAATACACCCTGAGGTTAACTATGTCTAACACGTATGCACAGGAGCAGGAAACAGTCTAAAATCAGCGGTTGTGGGCTCACGGGTGATTTCTCTCTTATAAGACGTTCGTATTTGTGGTTATCTTACTTGTGCAACCTTCTCCTCAGAGTGCAGAATCACACACCACATGAAATCTTACCGGTCCGGTTACGACTCATTCATAAGACTTGCAGGCAAGAACGTCACTAGCGCAAAGCGGGTTAGAGAGTCCCGGAAAGGCGTGTCTCGATACTCCCAGAGTTGCCTCCAGACCTTACACCAACTGCCCTGGAACTCATCAGTCATGAATCTTCACCTCACACGTGCTTAGTGCGCATACTTCAAAGTGGATAAGACAGCTGATGGACCCTGAACACACCCATCCCCACACCCCAAGGGCACGAGTGTCCTCCTCCAACCAGGCGCGCCGGAACAGCGCCAAGGGTGGCCTCAGCCGTTTCCTGGAGCTCCACTTGAGGAGCACATCCACCCCGGCCACACGAGGTTTTAACATTGATCATTGTTGTTGGTCGGTTGCTGAGTCATGTCCAACTCTTTGCGACCCCATGGACTGCAGCACGCCAGGCTTCCCTGTCCTTCATTGTCTCCTGGAGTTTGTTCAAATTCATGCCAACTGAGTCGGTGATGCCATCCCACCATCTCATCCTCTGTCGTCCCCTTCTCCTCCTGCCTTCAATCTTTCCCAGCATCAGGGTTTTTTCTGGTGAGTCGGCTCTTTGCAACAGGTGGCCAAAGTACTGGAGCTTTAGCTCCAGCATCAGTCCTCCCAGTGAACGTTCAGGCCTGACCTCCTTTAGGACAGACTGGCTGGATCTCCTTGCTGATGCTTTCCCCAGGAACCTCTACCTCGAGTCTGCTTATGATTTCTTAACTATTCTACAACAAACACATTCAAAGGATGAAGGATGAAAACGCTACCGTTCTTCAGTGGGTAACATGGCCAGGGGTGCACTCTTTGAATCCCTGCGGGTCCAGGCCGCCAGCCTGCTCACTGGGCCTGGGTTCTAATCACCGGGGCAGTTTGTCTTGACACGCACTGCAGGCCCCGGGGAGGCCACTCCCATCTCTCTGGCATCTCACCACTCCAGCCTCTCCCATCAGCCTGCACGCTGCAGCCCAGACGTCTCTTTTTCTGGTGCATTTTTCTTGGGAAGGAAAAAATAAACCAAAACAGAATTCCCCTACCGGAACACATCACTTTCTTGCTAA
This sequence comes from Bubalus bubalis, assembly GCF_019923935.1. Lineage (NCBI taxonomy): Eukaryota > Metazoa > Chordata > Mammalia > Artiodactyla > Bovidae > Bubalus > Bubalus bubalis. Next base: position 1,352,025 of record NC_059180.1, read on the forward strand.
CCACAAATTCTGGCAAAATCTGCTCTACGTAGGAGAGATTCAGTTCCTCTTTCCTCAGATGGACACATTTTACCTTGCAAATTGTGTGTGTGTGTGTGTGTGTGTGTGAGAGAGAGACAGAGAGAGAAAAACAGAGTTCAAAGAGCATTAACACCAATTTAAATAATATTCACACAGCTACCATTGTTACCAAACTGTGATACTATCTTAAAAAACACTTGGGATAAAAATGTAATTCTAGGGAATTTCCTGGCGGTGCAGTGTGTCAGGACTCTGCACCTCTACTGCAGGAGCCCAGGTTCCATCGCTGGTTGGGGAACCAAGATCCTGCATGCCGCAAAAAAAAAAAAAAAGAAAAAAAAACACATGTAATTCTATTCCAACAGCAGAGCCCTGTCTCCATTAGCAGATGCTGGGATATAAAGAAATAATGGTTTCTGTCCCTCAGGAGCTGACAACAGAAATGTGTGTGATGGAGGGAGAGAGACGGACAGGAAGGTATTTTTTTGCCCCAATGCAGATGGCACTTTAAAGTATAATTTAATCCATCAAATGCATACATCTCAAGCGACAGCTCAGTGAATTGCCTGACAAATGCGTCCAGGCAGAGCAGTGGCAGTGGGGTGGTCGCGGAGGCACGGAGGCATGGAGACCACGCAGGTGGGGTGGGGGGAAGGCGTGGAGACCACGCAGGCGCGGAGAGAGGCCGGCGGCTGGCCGCAGAGTCGCTCGGAGGACAAGCAGAGTTCAGGTCTGATCCCATAGAAAGCCAGGAGGCGCCCCCAAGGCTTGGGAAGACGCACAGCTCAGAGCTTCCTAACCGAACAGCAGGTACGGCGTACATTTGGCGAGGGGCTGCGGCAGAAGTGAAACGGATCACTTAGGACACGGTGCTTTCACTGCCAAGGTCCAGAGTTCAATCCCTGGTCAGGGAACTAAGGTCCCAGGAGCTGTGAGGCGCAGGGAAGAAGCAAAGAAGGAAGGGAAGACCATGTCTAGGTAGGCAGGGTTGTAGGAAAGCAGGGCTGGTAATCTGTATTCTTATCCGGTATGATGCAATTCCCAAAATCAGGTCAGACAAGCAAGCACCTATCACACTCATTCTTAGGCACTCCAGGGCATCATCGCTGAGCTGCATGACCTCTAAACAGACGCTGAAATAAAATCTCATGCTGCAATCAGAAAACAGGGTTCCAGTCAGATATTCTGATGGTTATGATTTTAATATGAAATCCACAACAGGTCTAAGACCAAAATACAAAAAGAACTGCAACAAAGCAAAAAAAAAAAAAAAAAGAAAAGAACAATCCCATAAGAAAATGGGCCAAATATAAGAAACAGTCAGTTCAGGAAGGTCATACAAGATCAAAGCATCACAAGAACTAAACTTCACTGATAACTGAAGAAATAGAAATTAAAACAAAAATAAAACACGTTCTTAATTTCTCTAATGCTGAGGGAATTAAAAAAAAAAACAAAACATGGCACTTAATGGTGATGAGGTTACAGGGAGAAGATGCATTCTGTTACAGGTATAAACTGGCAACAACTATCAGAGAGGACCATTTGTCAGTGTTTATTAAAACAAAAAAACGTGCAACTGTACTTCCCTGGTGGCTCAGTGGTAAAGAATCCGCCTGCCAATGCAGGAGACATGGGATTGATCCCTGATCCCGGAAGATCCCACATGCTGCAGAGCAACTAAGTCCTGGAGTCATATGAATCTAGCTGTGCTCTAGAGCCCAGGACCCACAATTACTGAACTCTGTGCCAGAGAGCCTGTGCTCCGCAACAAGACAGCCCACCGCAATGAGAAGCCCACACCACAACTAGAGAGTGACCCCTCATCAGCTGCAACTAGAGAAAAGCCCAGGCAGCAAGAAAGACCCAGCACAGCCAAAAATAAATGATTTCTTTAAAAACATGTGCAACCCTATGACCCAGCAATTCCGCTCCTTAGGGTATTTAAGGCAGAATGTGGGTGTGTGCTCAGACGCTCGGTTGTGTCCAACTCTTGCATCCCTATGGACTATAGCCCACCAGGTTCCTCTGTCCACGGGATTTCCCAGGCAAGAATACTGGAGTGGGCTGCCATTTCCTCCCCCAGGGGATGTTCCAGACCCAGGGATCAAACCCATGTCGTCTCATCTCCTGCACTGGCAAGTGGATTCCTTACTGACGAGCCGCCCTGGGCAGCCCTTACAGCAGACTGATGCCCTCCACAGTTACCCACACCCCAACCCAGAAACCGTGAACCTGTTACAAACACAGCGAAGGAGAACCAGAAGTGCCGATAAAGTTCAGGTCGCTAAGAAGCCGACGTTAAAATTGGGAGAATCCTACTGGATTACCAGGTGGGCCCAATGTAATCCGAGAGGTGCTTAGAAGTGGAACAAGTGGACAGACGAAAGAGTCAGAGTCAGGACAGGACGGGACGGCGTGGCCTGGGGTAGTGGAGCAAGGGGGTGATCACGCGGGAGGCACCTGGGAGCCGGGAGAGACCAAGAAACAGCTTCTCCCCCAGGGCCTCAGGAGGAACGCAGCCCTGCCCACAGCCAGATTTCAGCTCAGGGAAACCTGTTCTGGCTACAGACCTTCTGGACTGTAAAATGAGAAATTTCTGGTTAAGCCACTTTGTGTGTGGTCATTTTTGTTACAGCAGCAGCAGAAAACCAATACACGACCGTAGGGAAACACGGGCACAGAGTCACAGGAGGTCCACATATTGCAAAACTGAAAGTTAAATGTTTAGGAAGGGAGTTAACACTCACAGCTTAAGCTTCCAGGGATTAGAATATAATATGATTCTGGGGGCTCCCCTGGTAGTACAGTGGGTAAGAATCTGCCTGCCAATGCAGGGAACACAGGCTGGATCCCTGGTCTGGGAGGATTCCACATGCCGTGGAGCAACTCGAGTCCGTGCGCCAGAACCACCGAGCCTGCCCGCGGCAACAACTGAAGCCTCCTCACCCAAAGCCTGTGCTCCACTGCACGAGAAGCCGCCACGGTGAGAGGCCCGCACGGCAAGGCAGAGCAGCCCCTGCTCCACGCAACCAGAGAAAGCCCTCTCTCAGCAACAAAGACCCAGGACAGCCAAAAAAAAATTCGCTTAAAAAAAATTTTTTTTTAAACATTAAGGCTGAAAACCACAGTGAACATCATTTTTTCTGACAATCCCAAAGGCACTACAAAGACCCAGACCCCCATGGTCCCCACAGTTAATACTAATAGTGAGCTACGGCTGTGTGCACAGAACGCCAGAGACGATGGCATTCGCTGTATGTCCGCAAGCCACAACTTCAACACTCAAAATCAACTTCTGCTCAAGCATGAGAGACACACATATCGTGTGTGGATAAAATTCACTCTCAAAGACGTATTTTCTGATTGCAGCCCATCTAACCACCATCCCCACCACAACATACCCTCTTAATATTGCCCACTGTGGGCAGGCCTCTTACCTCCGGGTTTTAGCTTTCCCAGTTTAAAAAAAAAAAAAGTGCTTTTTGTTGTTGTGTTTTTCCTCTACCACGCCACCTCCCTCAACTGGATGCCTGATGTTAACAAAATCACCAGGGTCCCTAACAAGGCCAGCTGCCAGTCTCAGGGAGTGGGGGTGGCTGACACAATGGCGGCCAGTGGGTGAGTCCTGTGGGAAGCATTCAGACTGTCCTTGCACCTGCAGAGAGCCCAGAACGACCAGCACATCCAGCAACTCTGAACTGCTTTACAATCCCCAGGGGAAGAAGCGTTCCTGCTCAAACAGTGCCTCACATTTCCAAAAGTGACCTGGACAAGGAGTCCAGTGTGGGCACCTGAAACAGGCAAGCTGACCAGCCCACGCTGGGCTCAAACGTGTGACCTCCTGAACACAACGTTCTAACCATGAGCACCAGCCGTCACATGCTACCCCTTACAAACCTACAAGGGAAAGGAAAAATACAGGCCAAGGGTGGGGAGCGGCGGGTCTGGGGTCTAAAGGCAGACTCACCCAGGGTCTTCAGGGGACTTAGGCCAAGCCAGAGCACTGTCCACCCCACCCCTGCCCCCAACAGCTCCACTCCACTCCCACCTCCTTTTCCCCCTAATGAATCAACCGTCTTACAGCCCTCCAGGGCTCACTTTAAGCATGAGCTTCTCAGGGACACCTTCCAGACCCTCCAAACGGAGTTTCCAACTTGTGCCGCCGCACCACCAAGAAGCTGCAGTAACTCACACCCAGAGGTATTCTCCAGTTGGAAGGCTAGAGGGGGTACCATCTAAATGGGGCCATCCTAGAAAAGCCAAGCCTCACGCGTGCTCCTCAGTGTTCACGCTCACCCACTAAGAAAAGCACTTACGGAGAAACACGGTGGGCTGGCCGAAGAAACGCCCAAGTCCTGAGCCGCCACAGTACGTGCCAAGGCCCGGCAAGTCCAGGGACACGCGGAGGGCAGATGGGCACGCAGGAAGCGCGGGGCGGGCGGGTGCTGCGGCCCCGAGGGACCCGGAGAGTCCCGGGGAGACGCAGGCAGAAGCGCGCGGAGAGGCGCAAACCCGGACAGGTGCTGGGGTTCTGAGCCGCGGAGCCACGCGCCCTCCTGGGCGTGGACCGGGAGGGGCCGTGAGAAGGGAGGACCCAGCAGGCGCGGGGAGTTCCGGGCCAGGACGCGAGCCGAAGGCCGCAGGGCCTCAGCGGCGCGGGCCTAAGCCGCGCGGGGCGGGGGGGGGGGGGGTGCCTGCCATACCTGCCGCTGGCGGGTCCGCCTCCTCGTCCGCCTCCGCCTCAGCAGCTACAGCTCCGGGCGCGGTGGGCAGCGGGTCCATCGCGCCGCCGGTCATGTGAGCGCTTGCCACGTGACTTCCTCTGCGCCCGCCGGCCTGGGCCCGGCCTCGCCACGCCCACGCCCAGGGTTGGCCACGCCCACTCCAGGCCTATCCCCGCCCGCCCCGGGCCTGCTCCGCCCACTCTCGGCCTCGCCACGCCCACGCACCGGGTCCGCCACGCCCAGTCCCGGCGTCGCCCCGCCCACTCATCCGCCTCTTCCCGCCCCGCCCCGGCTCAGCTGCCACGCGGAGGGCAGGTGGCGCGGTCCAGGCGCGCGCTCAGTGTCCGGCGTCCGCCGTTCCCTCGCTGCAGGTTCTCTGGCCGCTCCCTCGCCCGCTCGGTCAGTCCCCACCTGCCTTCCCTCAGCCCCCACTGACTCATTCATCCATTTATTCTCACTCTCACTCTCTGATCCGCTCGCTCGCTCACTTCCTCGGTAGTCCGCCCGCTGGTCCATCCGCTCGTTCGTTCACCGACTCGCTCACCCGCTCACTTAGCCACCTGGTCATTCAGTTGTTCACTCACTCAAGTCTCCGGACTGCCCCCTGGAGGCCAGGCGGGCCTGTGCATTTGGTACCCTCCCCATCTGGAGGACGGACAGGCCACCGGAGTGGAGCGGGTGTCCCGACTTGCAGGACAAGACGGTGGGAGCGCCGCACAAGAGCGCTCCCCCGGCCCTGGCCGGGTGAAGGGATCCCGGGATGCGGAGAGCATCAGCTGAGGCTGGAGGAATAAGGAATTCGGCGGGAGGAAGGAGCGGGTGTCCATAGGCCCCGACGCATCGCACAGCTGCAAACGCTGTGGTCTTCCTGGAGCTAAAAGCGGAGGCCGAAGAGGAAGCTGGAGCGACTGGTAGGGCTCCGTTAGGGAGGGCCTTGTTCCCAAGGTAAGGACCGTGGACCTGCTAATACCTGGACAACTGTTAACGCCCAGGGAGCCAGTAACAGCAATCAAGAGCCCAGAGCCCCAGTCAGGGTCCTAGGAAGGAATCCCTTCCCCAGGGAGTTAGTTCTCATTGCTACAGTCACCGGACATTTTTGTGAGCCGACCAACAACGATACTGTCCCCCAGCACAACTGAGGAAGTGGTGTGCCTCTTCCAGAGACCGCCATGCAGAAGCTTTCCCAAGTCCCAGCGGGATGCTTTTTCCTTCCGCCACCGCAGGCTTCCTTTAAGCTGGTTTTGCATCAAATGATGTGCTCAGCACTTTCTCCCCTCTCAAGGGCGCGCACACACACACACATTGTCATTCTCTGTCTCCCACTCGCTCTCTCTCTCCACCTAACTTCCTGGAAGTATTTGCTACAGATCTGTGTCCCCCCACTAGATCATAAGATCCTTATTCAATGCTTAAACACTCACTGGACCTTGAAAACTGTGAGGCATTAAACAAGTATAAAGTTAGACATTACACAAGAATAACAGCATGCATGCGTGCTAGGTCGCTTCAGTCATGTCCAACTCTTTGTGACCCTATGGACTGCAGCCTGACAGGCTCCTCTGTCCATGGGATTCTCCAGGCAAGAACACTGGAGTGGGATACCATGCCCTCCTCCAGGGGATCTTCCAACCTAGGGATCGAACCCGCATCTCTTGCATCTCCTGCATTGGCAGGTGGGTTCTTTACCACTAGTGCCCCCTGGGAAGCCGCACAAATAACAGCATATTAAATTTATTATTTTACTTGAACACCCCTGACTTGGTCAGGCAGCCTCTGCTGTCGTTCAGTGGTCCTGCACCTTGGCTGCAGCAGCACCTGGAAGCAGTTAAATATACTCTGCCAGAAGCCCAGCCTCAGAAGTTCTGATTTAATTGGTCTCAGGTATGGTCCAAACTCGGGATTTTTTTTTTTTTAAGCTCCCTGGATGATGCTAAGGTGCAGCCTAGGTGGAGAACCACTGCTCTACGTTGATAGTTTGTTTTGTCATTGCAAACATTTCTTGAGCATCTGCTCAGTTGAGAATTCTGTTTGTCATGGGAGAGGAGAGTGAGGGACCCCACATAGGAATAACCAGGAGAGGTCCCCACCTTCCAAATTTTCCAATGGAATTGATCGGAGGAGCAGAACACAGCAGGGTTCTCACACCACACAGAGCAGAGTGGGTGCAAACATGGGCACTGTGGGAGGAGAGATGCATGGTTGATTCTGCTGTGACAGGCTGTGAATGCCTCCAGGAGGAAGGAATTCAGCCCTTACGAGCTGTGGGCTACCCTGCCAGATATCGCTAACAGTGAGAGCATGCTTGGGAAGCACGCATCGAAATATGTCTGCCTGTAATGTCTTTAGATCCTCGCCAAAGAAGCCTAATCCTTATGCTATTTCTGTTTCATTCAGGAAATGGCAAATAGAAAATGGAATTCCTGCTTTTTTAAACCCTTTGATTAGTGGCACGAATTCAATTACATTAAGACTGTTAATGTTTTTTGAGTCACTTTTATCACTTTCCCTTCAGGAAAAAGGGAACTGTATGAGCGAACTGACAGAACTGGGGACGCAGGACCCTGGAGCTGGGAACCGCTGTGCAGGTGGGAAGGGGCCGCGGGGGCTCTTGCCAGTCGTCCTGCAGAGATGCAAGCATCTCCAGGGCCCACTACAGGCCTTTTCAGAGAGTCACTAGGATGGCTCGAGGAGGACGTCCACGTGTTTGTCAGCGCAGGCTCCATCACGCTGCAGGGACAGTCTCCAGTCTCAGAGGCCAGAAACAGCAGAGTCGTATTCAGCATCAGCCCTCGGAAAGCCAGGGTGAGAGCGCAGCCACCGCTCTGGAGTTCTGCCCTCCGGACAAAGGGGAAGTGCTCGGAGCGTCTCACTGCTCTGGCTCAGAATCACCACAAGGCTTCACCTCACGACTCGCTGGCCAGAACCAGTCATGGCTATACCCAACCACAACTGGAACATTTTACTATGCCCCTGGAAGACAGCCAGCCAGAAACGCCTGATAAACAGCACTAAATGCTAACCACACTAACCAAGCTAACATTTACTGAACATGCCTGTTATGTACTGAGCACTCTTACATATGCTTTTTACTTAGAAACTCATCGACTCCTCACAATAAATCTAGAAAATAGTAGTATGATTATCTCCATTTTGGCCAGGAAAGTTCAACCCTCTAAGACCCCACAGCTAGTCGATAAAAGATCTGGGGTTCCAGTCCACACTGTCTGGTGCCAGAGACCATCCTCAGAGGCCCTGCGGCACTTCCCCTGTGCTGTAAGCCAGCAATTTATCTTCAATCGTCCTAACCCGCAGGCTCTGCTCCACCCGTATCCCCTCCTTCTGGGAGGCGGGTAGGGAAGCTGCCTGTGGCTCTGAACCATAACACAGGGAAGAGGAAGAACTCTAAAAGTAGAGAAAATTATAGTTTCACTAATAATATCAATTGTCCCAAACTTTTTTTAAAATACTAGGTTTCAGACACTATGCTAATTGACGAACCAGTATCATCTCATTTAACACTGCGACAATCATGAAACCAAATCCTCTTCTGACACTATGGGTTACCTGCTCAAGCAGCACCTCTCCAGTCTGCATTCTACAATTCCTGCCTGGGGCAGTCCAGCAGCTAAGGCTCTGTGCTTCCATTGCGGGGGTGCGGGTTTAATCCCTGGTCAGGGAACTAAAGCTTCCATCCGTGGTGAAGAAACTAAGGTTGTCAGAGAACTGAGATCCCACATGTTTCACAGCACAGCCAAACAATCATACAAATAAATAAACATTTAAAAAATAAAATTCCTGCCTGGAGTAAAGGGATTTGCTCACATCCTCCATGAGCCCCAGGAAGCTTTAAATATCTCCAAGAAGTTGGCTGTCCTAATCAAACTTTATTTGGGGGGTTTCTATTTTTTTATTTGGCTGCGTGAGAACTTGGCTCCAACACCAGGAACTGAACCCGAATTTTCTGAATTGGGCTTCCCAAGTGGTGCTAGTGGTAAAGAATCCGCCTGCCAGTGCAGAAGACAGAAGAGACTAAGGTTCGATCCCTGGGTCAGGAGATCCCCTGGAGAAGGAAACATCAACCACTCCAGCATTCTTGCCTGGGAAATCCCACAGACAGAGCCTGGTGGGCTCCAGTCCATGGCATCGCAAAGAGACGGACACAACTGAGCGCACACGCACACATTCGTAACCTCTGGCCACCAGGGACGTCCCTGACCTGACTCGACTTTGGACAAGCTACTTAACTTGCTGCAATTTGCTCGCATGCAAATGGATTTATCAAGATCAGTTCAGTTCAGTTCGGTTCACTCACTCAGTCGTGTCCGACTCTGTGACCCCATGAATCGTAGCACGCCAGGCCTCCCTGTCCATCACCAACTCCCAGAGTTCACTCAGACTCACGTCCATCGAGTCGGTGATGCCATCCAACCATCTCATCCTCTGTCGTCCCCTTCTCCTCCTGCCCCAATCCCTCCCAGCATCAGAGTCTTTTCCAATGAGTCAACTTTTCGCATGAGGTGGCCAAAGGACTGGAGTTTCAGCTTCAGCATCATTCCCTCCAAAGAAATCCCAGGGCTGATCTCCTTCAGAATGGACTTGTTGGATCTCCTTGCAGTCCAAGGGACTCTCAAGAGTCTTCTCCAACACCACAGTTCAAAAGCATCAATTCTTCGGCACTCAGCCTTCTTCACAGTCCAACTCTCACATCCACACATGACCACAGGAAAAACCATAGCCTTGACTAGACGGACCTTAGATGGCAAAGTAATGTTTCTGCTTTTGAATATGCTATCTAGGTTGGTCATAACTTTCCTTCCAAGGAGTAAGCGTCTTTTAATTTCATGGCTGCAGTCACCATCTGCAGTGATTTTGGAGCCCAAAAAAATAAAGTCTGACCCTGTTTCCACTGTTTCCCCATCTATTTCCCATGAAGTGATGGGACCAGATGCCATGATCTTCGTTTTCTGAACGTTGAGCTTTAAGCCAACTTTTTCACTCTCCACTTTCACTTTCATCAAGAGGCTTTTGAGTTCCTCTTCACTGTCTGCCATAAGGGTGGTGTCATCTGCATATCTGAGGTTATTGATATTTCTCCCGGCAATCTTGATTCCAGCTTGTGCTTCTTCCAGTCCAGCGTTTCTCATGATGTACTCTGCATGTAAGTTAAATAGACAGGGTGACAATATACAGCCTTGATGTCCTCCTTTTCCTATTTGGAACCAGTCTGTTGTTCCATGTCCAGTTCTAACTGTTGCTTCCTGACCTGCATACAGATTTCTCAAGAGGCAGGTCAGGTGGTCTGGTACTCCCATCTCTTTCAGAATTTTCCACAGTTGATTGTGATCCACACAATCAGGCTTTGGCATAGTCAATAAAGCAGAAATAGATGTTTTTCTGGAACTCTCTTGCCTTTTCCCTGATCCAGCGGATGTTGGCAATTTGATCTCTGGTTCCTCTGCCTTTTCTAAAGGCAGCTTGAACATCAGGAAGTTCACAGTTCACATATTGCTGAAGCCTGACTTGGAGAATTTTGAGCATTACTTTACTAGTGTGTGAGATGAGTGCAATTGTGCGGTCGTTTGAGCATTCTTTGGCATTGCCTTTCTTTGGGATTGGAATGAAAACTGACCTTTTCCAGTCCTGTGGCCACTGCTGAGTTTTCCAAATTTGCTGGCATATTGAGTGCAGCACTTTCATAGCATCATCTTTCAGGATTTGAAATAGCTCAACTGGAATTCCAGCACCTCCACTAGCTTTGTTCATAGTGATGCTTTGTAAGGCCCACTTGACTTCACATTCCAGGATGTCTGGCTCTAGGTCAGTGATCACATCATCGTGATTATCTGGGTCGTGAAGATCTTTTCTGTACAGTTCTTCTGTGTATTCTTGCCACCTCTTCTTAATATCTTCTGTTTCTGTTAGGTCCATACCATTTCTGTCCTTTATCGAGCCCATCTTTGCATGAAATGTTCCCTTGGTATCTCTTTTTTTCTTGAAGAGATCTCTAGTCTTTCCCATTCTGTTGTTTTCCTCTATTTCTTTGCATTGGTCGCTGAGGAAGGCTTTCTTATCTCTTCTTGCTATTCTTTGGAACTCTGCATTCAGATGCTTATATCTTTCCTTTTCTTCTTTGCTTTTTGCTTCTCTTCTTTTCACAGCTATTTGTAAGGCCTCTCCAGACAGCCCTTTTGCTTTTTTGCATTTCTTTTCCATGGGGATGGTCTTGATCCCTGTCTCCTGTACAATGTCATGAACCTCATTCCATAGTTCATCAGGCACTCTATCTATCAGATCTAGTCCCTTAAATCTATTTCTCACTTCCACTGTTTAATCATAAGGGATTTGATTTAGGTCATACCCGAATGGTCTAGTGGTTTTCCCAACTTTCTTCAGTTTAAGTCTGAATTTGGCAATAAAGAGTTCATGATCTGAGCCACAGTCAGCTCTCGGTCTTGTTTTTGTTGACTGTATAGAGCTTCTCCATCTTTGGCTGCAAAGAACATAATCAATCTGATTTCGGTGTTGACCATCTGGTGATGTCCATGTGTAGAGTCTTGTCTTGTCTTGTGGGAAGAGGGTGTTTGCTATGACCAGTGCATTTTCTTGGCAAAACTCTATTAGTCTTTGCCCTGCTTCATTCCGTATTCCAAGGCCAAATTTGCCTGTTATTCCAGGTGTTTCTTGACTTCCTACTTTTGCATTCCAGTCCCCTATAATGAAAAGGACATCTTATTTATCAAGATAACATACTCCAAAAAGTTGCCCTGGCTCAAAGGTAAAGTTTTTAATAAGAGACTTCTTATGACGGTCTGAACTGATGCAGAAGTACATTCACTCTGTTCCCCAAACAGAAATGCTAGCTAACATTTTATCCCAAAACTTTACTTTATTACATGACTGGATTCAAAAGCAAGAAAGAGTGCCCCACAGAGGGAACTTTAAGTTACAGGGATGAACAAAAACTGAAGAGAACGACTCACAGAGCTTCCAGAGGTGATATATGGTCCTAGGAACTTGGGTTAAGGCAGTAGGAAGGCTTAGGTCCCAGCAAGCACGGGAACCAGACCTGAACTTCCTAGACATAATCAGGATTAATGAAGGGATGACCTACCCGCCTCCAGAAGCGGCATGGAAGCTGGCTGTGCACCGTAGACCAAGAGTGGAAAAGGAATAATCCTTGAGGCAATCCCACTCCAAGATATTTACCCACAAAAAATAAAAGCATATGTCCACCAAAAAAAGGCTCATTCCTAGAAGCCACATGCAAAGAGCTGAAAATTGGAAATAACCCAAATGTCTATTAACAACAGACTGGATGAACATATTGCTGTGGAGTCATACAATAGATTGCTACACTACAATAAAAAAAAAAGTACAAAATACTAATATGAGTACTGGGAAGTGGGGTATTGCTATGACAAATACCTAAAACGTGGAAGTGAGTTCAGAATTAGGTAATGAGTAGACACTGGAAAATTTTAAGAAGCACAATATAAGACACCTCAGTTGCCTTGAATAGACTGTTGGTGGGCATAGGGATGTCAACAATTCTGCTAACTGTGGTAAAGAAACCCGCATCATCTTAGATGATGGCACTTGAATGCTCATAAACAGACGTTGGTGGCCATAAGGACCTTTCAGCCAAGGGCTCAGAGGAGATGAGGGACACGTTGTTGGAAACTGGATGAAAACGGGCTCGTGTTCTGCAGCGACAGAGAGCTTAGCTGATCTGTATCCCACAGTTATATGGGAAAGAACTTATCCAGGTTGCAAAGTGAAAGTCGCTCAGTCGTGTCTAACTCTTTGCGACTCCATGGACTACACGGTCCATGGAATTCTCCAGGCCAGAATACTGGAGTGGGTAGCCTTTCCCTTCTCCAGGGGATCTTCCCAACCCAGGGATTGTGTCCCACGTTGCAGGTGGATTCTTTACCAGCTGAGCCACCAGGGAAGCCCAAGAATATTGGAGTAGGTAGCCTAGGAGGCTCACCGTCAGGAAACTGTGCTTTGGAGAGAAAGCCAAGGCTGTGGCTGAACAGCTTTTTCTAGTGCCGAGAAAGGAATGGAACATCACAGTATCTGGTGACACAGAGGGCTATTGGAAGAGATTAGTTCTCTTCGAAGTGAAAATAGAGATGGAATTATCCAGGAAAGACCTGTGGATGAGCCCCTTTTCCAGTGACATCTATGGGAGAGCCATAGGTTCCTGAGCATGTTATATCAGTAGAAATAATGCCAGCTATTATTAGAAACAAGAAATGAAAGAAGTCTGCCTGACCCTCAAAATTCTATAGGCAGGAAACAGCCTCCTAATACTACTCAGCTGCAAACATGTGCTAACCCTTGCTGAAAAAGCAAGAAGACTGAGGGTGGGGCCGTGGCCCAGAAGGCAGAGCAGGAAGCCACAGAGGATAATTCCTAGGCCTTGAGACCTGAGTGTGCGCCATTGGATTTCAAAACGTTAATATTTATTTATTTACTTGGTGCACCAGGTCTTACTTGCAACACACAAGATCTTTTTAAATTTTTAAATTATTTATTTAGTTATTCTTTTGGCTGCATAGGTCTTCCTTGCTTTGTACAGACTTTCTCTAGTTGCAGCGAGTGGGGTGTGTGGCTTCTCTCGCTGCAGAGCCCGGGCTCTAGGCGCACAGGCTCCAGTAGCTGTAGCCCGCGGGCTCAGCAGTCGTGGCACACAGGCTGAGTTGCTCCCTGGTGTGTGGAATCTTGAGACTTCCTTAGACAGCAAGGAGATCAAACGTCAGACCTAAAGGAAATCAACCCTGACTATTCATTGGAAGGGCTGAAGCTGAAGCTCCGGTACTTTGGCCACCTGATGTGAAGAGGCAGCTCCGAAGGACATGAGTTTGAGCAAACTCCAGGAGACAGTGAAAGACAGGAAAGCCTGGTACACTGCAGTCCACGGGGTCGCCAAGAGTTGGACGCGACTTAACGACTGAACACCAACAATGTGGGGTCTTCCCAGAGCAGGGATCAAACCTGCGTCTCTTGCAGTGGCAAGTGGATTCCTGTCCACCGTGCCAGCAGGGAAGTCCACAGGATCTTTTTAGTTGTGGCATGTGGGATCTAGTTCCCTGACCAGGGATTGAACCTAGGCCCCCTTCATTTGGAGCACAGAATATTAGCCACTGGACCAGCAACGAATTACCTGGATTTCAAAATTGCTTGGGACTGCAATTCCTTTTTCATTCCTTCTCCTGTTTTGAATGGGAAAGTCTGTAACTGTTAGCCTATACCTATCAGCATTGTATTTGGGGATTAGATCACTTATTTTCTAAGTACACAGATGGAAAGGAATTTTGCCTCAGGATGGATCACACACTCAGTCCCACCCATAGCGGTTTTACATTATTCAAATAAGGAGTCTTGTGACTTTTGAGCTAATGAGATTTCGATAAGATTCTGGACTTTGAGTTGATGCTATAAAGGGTGGAGACTTCAGAGGATGTTGAGATGGGATGAAAGTACTTTTTTTAGTATTTATTTATTTGGCTCTGCCAGGTCTCAAGTGCAGTACGCAGGATCTCTGATCTTCATCACGGCACGTGGGCTCTTCAGTTGTATGAACACTCTTACTTGCGGCATGTGGAATCCAGTTCCCTGACCAGGGATGGAACCTGAGCCCCCTGCATTGGGAGTGTGGAGCCTTGGCCACTAGACCACCAAGGAAGTCCCAAGAACTATCCTGAATTACCTAGGCGGGTTTGATGTCATTATGAAAGTGCTGTACAAAAGGAATCCTCAAAGACTGTCAAAGCTAGGCAGGCCATGTGATGTTAAAGGCAGAGACTGAAGTAATGGAGTCATGAGCCAAGGAATGCCAGGAGCTTCTAGCAGTGGGAGGATGCAAGGAAGGGGTTCTCTACCGGAACCTCCAAAAGCAACAGTCATGCCAACACCTAGATTTTAACCCTATGAGTCTTATTTCAGACTTGTGACCTCCAGATCTGTAAGACGACATTTTGTTGTTTGAAGCCATTGATGCCATTGAACTGTACACTTTTTAAATGGTTGATGTTGTGTATATTTTACAATTTAAAGAGGAAAAAACTGAAGATTCCCGGGTGGTCCAGTGGTTAAGACTCTGTGCTCCCAGTGCAGGGGCTTGGGTTTCAATCCCTGGTCGGGAAACTAAGATCCCATATGCCTTGAGGTGTGGCCAAAAAGAAAAGGAAAAAAGCCTTCTTCGTGAAGAAAACTCCTAGTCCATATGGCTTCTCTAGTGAATTCTGTCGAACTTCTAAAGGAAAAAATAATAGCAATCTAATGCAAGCAGAGCATATGCCAGGAATGCGGTGTTGGTTTCATTATTTAAAAAATCAGTGTAACTCATCATATTAACAGAAGACTCATTTGAGTATCTCATATGCAGAAAGTATAAATTCCAAAAAAAAAAAAAAATGCAGATAAATTCTGACAAAATTTAACACCCGTTCACAATTATAACTCTGCAAACTAGGATGATAAGGAAACTTCTTCCTGGTAAAGAGCATCCCTGAGAGTCTAGCGCTACCATCATACATCCAAAGACTAAACAGTCTCCCCCAGGACTGGCAATAAAGCAAGACATCCGCTCTCCTACTCAGCGTTGACTGGAGGCCCCCGCCTGTGAAGTAGGCAGAAAAAAGGCATAGAGATTGGAAGGAAGGTGCATATGGAAGCACATTTTTAAAATGCTAAGGAATCTTAAAAACAAAAACCCAAGTTGAATGAGAATAACTGAATTTACCAGGATGCAGGACACAGCACCGATACACAGAGATCTACTGTCTCTCTTTTTTTAATATTTCTTTTTTCGTTGACTTGGCGGTGCCGGGTCTTCGTTGCCTCAGGAGAGATCTTCAGCTGCGGCCTTCCAGCTCTTAGTTGCAGCACGTGGCGTCGAGTTCCCTGACCAGGGATTGGACCTAGGCCCCCTGCATGGGCAGCATGGAGTCTTAGCCACTGGACCACCAGGGAAGTACCGACTGTATTTCTACACAGCATCAACAAGGGCTTCCCTGGTGGCTCAGTGGTAAAGAATCTGCCTGCCAATGCAGGAGACACAAGCTGGATTCCTAAGGGGGGAAGATCCCTTGAAGAAGGAAATGGCAACCCACTCCAGTGTTCTAGCCCTTGAGATCCTATGGACAGAGCCTGGGTGGACTCCAGTCCATGGGGTCGAAGAACAGTCAGACACGACTTAGGGACTAAACAACATAATAGCAACAAACAAATGGAAAATTAAGAAACAAAACCATTTCCCTAATTCATCTAAACTCACTGAGTGAAGAACATCGAGAGTGAACCTAAGGTGAGCCGCTGACTGTGAGTGATTGCAATGAGTCAGTGTACATTCGTTCTTGGTAATAAACCCCCATTTTGGAGACTGGTGCCGACGCAGGGTGGGCAGCAATGCCTGTGGGGGCAGGGTGCACGTGGGCATTCTCTGTACCTCCCTCTCAGTTTTGCTGTGAACTTCCCTTAAAAAATAGTCTTAAAGAAACTATTCCCCCAAACTCTTTCTGTAAGAGTCTGATACCAAAGTAAGACAAAGACATTAAAAGAAAATCACTTTAATATCAAAATCAAACAAATACATCACAAGAAAACTACAGATAATATTCTTCCTGAACACAAACACGGAAGTCCTTAACAAAATAGAAGAAAATAAAACAAAATATAAGCAAGTTCAATCCAGCAATATGTAAAAAGTACTTCGACCAAGTGAAATGCAAGGTTGGTGTCACGTTTTAAATCCATCACGGTAATTCGCCACATGTATTCCTTTCCTGGGGCTGCCCTAACAAAGCGCCACAATCCGTGACTTCTCAGAGCCACAGAGCTGCACTGCCTCGCGGCTCCGGAGGCCTGAAGTCTGAAATCACGTTGCTGGTGGTCACGGTCCCCCTGAAACCTGTCGGACGAGAAGCCCTCCTTGCCTTTCCCAGCTTCCCGCATCTGCCGCAGTCCTCGGTGGTCCTGGGCTTGCAGACACATCACGCAGCTGCCTGTCCCTGGGTGTCTGTCTTCACAAGGCACTCTCTTCTTACAGGGAAGAACAGTTGGTGTACAGCACTGTGCCAGTCTCTGCTGGACTGCAAAGTGACTCAGTCATATGCACATATACGCTCCTTGTTCCTTTCCTGAAAAGGAAGGCTCAGTGCCAATAAACATAGAAGGTGCTCGGCCTCACTCGCGTCAGGTCTGCTGACACCTGCCGTCTTTTGGCCATACTGCACGTGAACCTGCTTTTCCATGTTTGAGGAATTCCTTCCTTTGCAACTCCCGACACCCCTGGAGGTGAAATCTCCGGCACTCAATCCCAGCGGCACCCAGCCAGGCTGACGTGAAGCTGGGGTCCTGAGGCAGAACGGCCTCCGCGACGGTGATAACTCACAGCAGCCACGCACCTGCGCCCACATCTGGGGGCTGGGGGCGGGGGCTTCCACTAGCATCAGGGGCTGGGTGCAGCTCTGACATCTGGGCCCAGCGTTGTCTTCACTGCCCATTCTTGGCCGGGTCCGCACACTTCTGTCTGCTAAGCTTTGAGCCCGGTTTCCCAGCCCTCCTGGAGATTTTATCTACTTTTAATAACTTCCTTTTCTGCTTAAGTCAGAAATCCACTTATATCAGGGAAATGCAAATTCGAAGAGCAGTGAGATAGATACCCTTTCATGAACAGGAGATGAAGAGAAACAGAAGTACTCCTACACTGCTGGAGGGAGTGCGAATGCTGTGGAGGACAAGCTGCTAATGTCTAATAAATTGGAATGCAGATGTCTTATGACTTGGAAATTCCCCTTCTAGTCATCTCCTCTGATCTAGGGCCGGGGGTGACAGATACGACGAGTCTCTTCACTGAGGCACTGTGTGTAACACACAGACACCAGCCTGCTTCGAGGTCAGCGTGGAATGAATGATAAATTGCAGCGTACTCACACAATGGATGGACTAAAACAGCATGTACCAAGGTGGACGGCTCCAAAACATCGTTTTGGCTGAAAAAGTACGCTGCAGGAGACGCACAGTATACGACGGGTGTACCTTTAAAGACACAACAGGCAAGCGCGGACGAAGTGGGAAAACGGGAAACCTGTACGGGACAGGTGGGTGGTATGACAGTCCTGTGCCCGTGGACCACACAGTCCAGAATTCTCCAGGCCAGAGTACTGGAGAGGGCAGCCGCTCCCTTCTCCAGGGGATCCTCCCAACCCAAGCATCGAACCCAGGTCTCCCGCATTGCAGGCGGATTCTTTACCAGCTGAGCCACCAGTGAAGCCCAAGAATACTGGTGTGGGTAGCCTATCCCTTCTCCAGGGGATTGTCCCAATGCAGGAATCAAACCGGGGACTCCTGCATTGCAGGCGGATTCTTTACCAGCTGAGCTAAGAGGGAAGCTCCAAACAATCTGATTAAATACTACACAGTCCACAGGATTCTCCAGGCCAGAATACTGGAACAGGTGGCCTTTCCCTTCTCCAGGGGATCTTCCCAACCCAGGCATCAAACCCAGGTCTTCCGCATTGCAGGCGGATTCTTTTTCAGCTGAGCCACCTGGGAAGCCCAAGAATACTGGAGTGGGTAGCCTATCCCTTCTCCAGGGGATCATCCCGACAGAGGAATCAAACCGGGGACTCCTACATTGCAGACGGATTCTTTACCAACTGAGCCATCAGGGAAGCCCCTTTCACTTCACTACTGCCTGGATGGGATGTGTGTGTGTGAAGTTGCTCAGTCGTGTCCGACTCTTTGCGACCCCATGGATTGTAGCCTAACAGGCTCCTCCGTCCATGGGATTTTCCAGGCAAGAGTACTGGAGTGGGTTGCCATTTCCTTCTCCAGAGGATCTTCCCCACCCAGGAATCGAACCCCGGTCTCCCGCATTGCAGGCAGATGCTTTACTGTCTGAGCCACCAGGAACTCTGGTGGGATGCTATATGGTAATTCTGCATCATTAAGGGAAACTAGGCAAATTGTTTTATTTCTTACAACTGTCTGTGAATCTACAATTAAATCAGTAAAAATTTTGTTGGACGAGACCAAACAATGTATGTGTTGCTTACAGATGCATGATGGCTTCTTCTGGGCAGGGTGGGGGCATGTGGAGAAGATTCGGTTTAGGAGAGATAGAAAGGGGCTTCAAATTCTTTTTTTTTCCCCTTAGAAAGAAAAACCTTAAGGCAAATATGGTAAAATGTTAACATTTAAAAATCTAGATGTAAGTGAATGGTGTGTATATGCTACTCTGTACTTTGAGTTAAGAAAATGCTGAACAGATTAAATGAGACAGTGTTTATAAAGTATCTAAGGCAGTGCCTGGCTCCTAATGGGTGCTCGATAAATCCTCCTGCTCTAGGTAATCAGACACCTGGAGCCGGGTGCGGGGGTGCGGGGGGAGGTTTGGCCTGGCTCCAGAGAAGTGTCATTTTCTTCCCTCTCGGCTCATACCCCCATTCTCCCCTCCTGCTGAGGGGTACAGCGTCACAAGCTCCACCTGTCTTCAGGAAGGACACCAGTGAAGGCATCCGTCTCTGAAACAGGGAGGCTGTTCTCATTTGCCGTTGGGTCGCTAAGTCGTGTCTGACTCTGCCACCCCACAGACGGCCCCATGGCAGGCAATCGGGCGGAGCACAGCCTCTGAGACCACCGGAGGCTGGCTGGACCGCCCCCACGCCCGTGGGGACACCAGCATCCCCGCCTGGGGGCTGTCCCAGGGACTAAGTGAGCACCCACGACAGTGCCTGGCAGCTGGCTTCAGCTACCCCAGGACCAACCAGGACCCAGGCAGAAGCGCTGCCCACTCCAGGGACCCCACAACCTTGTTTCAAAGTCAGGGTTTTGACCCAGTTCATAGCTAGGAAGTGGCTCAGATGAGATGAATAACTCGCCCAGGGTCTTCAGCGCTAAAGGTGGACTCTGACTGAGCCCGTTTGAAGAAGTTGAATTAGCCTTGGTGAAGGCAGATGTAGTTTCGGTCAGGGGAGAAGGGGAGAGCTCTGGGGGCTCTGGGCCAGATTAGACCCTCCTGTTCCATCTTACAGCCCTGTTCAGATACAACATTCTAGAGAAACGACTGCAAAACTCATCTTTGGGCTTTCCACGGGGTGAACGAGAGGGGAGAGCGAAAATGCAGCCCCAGTTCATGGACCGAAAAGGGCGGGCTGAGAGCGCCACCTTCGGGCACCTTGTTTCTCTGCCTACACGTTTTTCCTGAGATCCCAGGAAATCACTTCCTCCGGTGGGAGCATCACTCCTTCCCACGCAGCCACCGCTGCTGGCTTCCCAGGTCTCAGCCCGGATGCATCCTCTTCAGGGGCGCCCCCAGGCTGGTGCTGCCTTCATCCTGCCCCACCAGCTTCCGTTTCTCTCCACGGCCACTCTCCACTCTCCAGCTTTCCACTGTCTCCCCAGCCAGAGCAGCAGCTCCGTCAAGGCAGAGGCCTTAACTCGGCGACTCCAGCAGGCCTGGCTCTCGGTGAACACGCACTGAGTTCACTGCATACAATCTGATACATATTTCACCTGTGCATATACTAACATTTACTTAATTTTTTTCAATTTTTCTTTTTTGGTTGCGCCACATGGCATGTGGGATCTTAGTCGTCTCAACCAAGGATCAAACCAGCACCCCCTGCGCGGAACGCACGGACTCTTTACCACTAGACTGCCGGGCAGATCCCTACTTATTTAACATTTTACAAAACAGAAATGCAATATTGCACATATGATTTTGCTACGTGATGTTTTCCTTTAAGAGCATGCTCTTGATTGACTATGAAACCCTTATGAGAGCGTGGTCTAGCCAGCCTAGCTGCACTCACTCATTCATCCACCCACATTTAGGGAGCATGTACCCCTGCACTGTCCAGCGCAGCACACACTGGCACAGGGGACTGCCGAGCACTTGGCAGGCAGCTAGCGTTCCTGGCATCACCCACTCAAGGGACACTAATCCAAGCAAACTCCAGGAAATCGTGGAAGATGGAGTGCTAGAGTCCACAGGGTCGCAAGAATCAGACACGACTTAGCAGCTGAACAACAACATGTGTGCCTAGGGAACCGAATTTTTCATTTTATTTCCTTTAAGTTAATTGAAATTTAAAAGCCATCCTCATCCAGCTATGGAAAAACTTTCAAGTGTGTTTGGAACAATTTGGGTATATGGATCTAGTTTTTCCATTGTAAATTTTATGAAATCAAAATACAGATCAAGTATTTCAATTAAAATTTAGGGATCAGATTGAGAAGTGCTGTAAGTAAAGTTTGTGTTGGACTGCCAGGACTTCAAATGGAAAAATGAATATAAAAATGTCTCAATGATTTTAACGTTGATTATATGTTAAAGGAATAATATTTGAATACATTGGGTTAAATGAAACACATTATTAAAATTGATTTTACCTATTCTTTCACATCCTGGAATATGAAGTCAAGTGGGCCTTAGAAAGCATCGAACAAAGCTAGTGGAGGTGATGGAATTCCAGTGGAGCTATTTCAAATCCTGAAAGATGATGCTGTGAAAGTGCTGCACTCAATATGCCAGCAAATTTGGAAAACTCAGCAGTGGCCACAGGACTGGAAAAGGTCAGTTTTCATTCTAATCTCAAAGAATGCTCAAACTACTGCACAATTGCACTCATCTCACACACTAGTAAAGTAATGCTCAAAATTCTCCAAGCCAGGCTTCAGCAATATGTGAACTGTGAAATTCCAGATGTTCAAGCTGTCTTTAGAAAAGGCAGACGAACCAGAGATCAAATTGCCAACATCCGCTGGATCATGGAAAAAGCAAGAGAGTTCCAGAAAAACGTCTATTTCTGCTTTATTGACTATGCCAAAGCCTTTGACTGTGTGGATCACAATAAACTGTGGAAAATTCTAAAAGAGATGGGCATACCAGACTACCCGACCTGCTTCTTGAGAAACCTATATGCAGGTCAGGAAGCAACAGTTAGAACTGGACATGGAACAACAGACTGGTTCCAAATAGGAAAAGGAGTACGTCAAGGCTGTATATTGCCACCCTGCTTATTTAACTTATATGCAGAGTACATCATGAGAAACGCTAGGCTGGAGGAAGCACAAGCTGGAATCAAGATTGCCGGGAGAAATATCAATAACCTCAGATATGCAGATGACACCACCCTTATGGCAGACAGTGAAGAGGAACTAAAAAGCCTCTTGATGAAAGTGAAAGAGGAGAGTGAAAAAGTTGGCCTAAAGCTCAACATTCAGAAAACGAAGATCATGGCATCCAGTCCCATCACTTCATGGGAAATAGATGGGGAAACAGTGGAAACAGGGTCAGACTTTATTTTTGGGGCTCCAAATCACTGCAGATGGTGACTGCAGCCATGAAATTAAAAGACGCTTACTCCTTGGAAGGAAAGTTATGACCAACCTAGATAGCATATTCAAAAGCAGAGATATTACTTTGCCAACAAAGGTCCGTCTAGTCAAGGCTATGGTTTTTCCAGTGGTCATGTATGGATGTGAGAGTTGGACTGTGAAGAAGGCTGAGCGCTGAAAAATTAATGATTTTGAACTGTGGTGCTGGAGAAGACTCTTGAGAGTCCCTTGGACTGCAAGGAGATCCAACCAGTCCATCCTAAAGGAGATCAGCCCTGGGTATTCATTGGAAGGACTGATGCTGAGGCCGAAACTCCAATACTTTGGCCACCTGATGGGAAGAGTTGACTCATTGAAAAAGACCCTGATGCTGGGAGGGATTGGGGACAGGAGGAGAAGGGGACAACAGAGGATGAGATGGCTGGATGGCATCACTGACTCGATGGACGTGAGTCTGAGTGAACTCCGGGAGTTGGTGATGGACAGGGAGGCCTGGCGTGCTGCATTCATGGGGTCACAAAGAGTCAGACACGACTGAGCGACTGAACGAAACTGATTCTTTTTACGCCAAAGAATTGATGCTTTTAAACTGTGGTGTTGGAGAAGACTCTTGAGAGTCCCTTGGACTGCAAGGAGATCAAACCAGTCCATCCTAAAGGAAATCAGTCCTGAATATTCATTGGAAGGACTGATGTTAAAGCTGAAGCTCCAATAATTTGGCCATGTGATGTGAAGAACTGACTCATTAGAAAAGACCCTGATGCTGGGAAAGATTGAAGGCCAGAGGAGAAGGGAATGACAGAGGATGAGATGGTTGGATGGCATCACCAACTTGATAGACATGAGTTTGAGCAAGCTCCAGGCGTTGGTGATGGACAGGGAAGCCTGGTTGCTGCAGTCCATGGGGTTGCAAAGAGTCGGGCACGACTGAGTGACTGAACCAACAGATTCTTTTTACACTCTCAGGCGGTCACTGGACAGTTCTAAAATTACATACCTGGTTCACATTATATTTTTGCCGGACAGTGTGCTGGCCGCAACAGTGCGCTGCGAGTGAGATAGGCTGTTGCTCAAAATGAAACTTCCAGAAAGGTCAATGTTAGTATACAGATTTCTCTACATCAGGGGTCCCCAACCTCTAGGATCTGATACCTGATGATCTGAGGTGGAGCCTATGTAATAATAACAGGAAGAAAGTGCACGATAAATGTAATGCACCCGAATCATCCTGAAACCACCCCCATGTCCTCCCCAGTCTGTGGGAAAACTGTCTTCCATGAAACCAGTCCCAGGTGCCAAAAAGCTTGAGGACCGCTGCCCTGTATCTTTGTCCAGACAAGATTTGGTTCAGGTAAGTTCAGTCACTCAGTTGTGTCCGACTCGTTGTGACCCATGGACTGCAGCACGCGGGCCTCCCTGTCCATCACCAACTCCTGGAGTTTGCTCAAACTCATGTCCGTTGAGTCGGTCATGCCATCCAGCCATCTCATCCTCTGTCGTCTCCTTCTCCTCCCGCCTTCCATCTTTCCAAGCATCAGGGTCTCTTCCAATGAGTCAACTCTTCGCATCAGGTGGCCAAAGTATTGGAGTTTCAGCCTCAGCATCAGTCCTTCCAATGAACACCCAGGGCTGATCTCCTTTAGGATGGACTGGTTGGATCTCCTTGCAGTCCAAGGGACTAAAGAGTCTTCTCCAACACCACAGCTCAAAAGCATCAATTCTTCAGCACTCAGTTCTCTTCACAGTCCAACTCTCACATGCATACATGACCACAGGAAAAACCATAGCCTTGACTAGATGAACCTTTGTTGGTAAAGTAATGTCTCTGCTTTTTAATATGCTATCTAGGTTGGTCATAGCTTTTCTTCCAAGGAGCAAGTGTCTTTCAATTTCAGCCAAGATTATCACATCCCTTATTTACTAACTCATTAGTTCCTTCATTTATTCAATCATTCATTCACTCAACAGACATTTGCAAACGCTGCGTCAAGCCCTGGAGCTCCTAGAAAAAACTCACCATGCTTGTTCCCAATCTCCCCCAAGTTTAGGAGGTTTTCCCACCTCTTGTTCACTGCTGGTAACATCTTACCGACATGCTCCATCACTTGCAATCCTTATTTATATGTTTGAGAGTAAGTTGCTTCATCACAGCCTTTTACTTTGAAATACTTCTGGGAGTATTTCCCGGGAACAAGGCTGCTCTCTTACCTTACCTTAGTACAGCACCCTGAGGGCCACGGGGGTGGCAGCCATCTGAGGTTCTGCCCACTGAGGTTCTGCCCCTTCTAACTCGATACAAAAATCACAAAGAAAATGCAAATCTGTTCTCAAAGCCCAGCTTCTCTTGCAAATGCATGTACACGCACAGAGCAATTTTGCAAACAGAAACTTGGATGGCATCCTGCTGTTTCTCAATTTCCCCTCCTCAGTCACTAGCTTTGTTTTTATTTTCTTTTCCCACCACTTAGATTTCCTTCTCCCCCAAATCAGTGGTGCCTGGGTTGGGGGCAGAGGGGGGCTGACCTGCAAAGGGGCGAGAGGAAGCTTCGGAGGATGAAAAGCT
Organism: Bubalus bubalis; assembly: GCF_019923935.1. Taxonomy (NCBI): domain Eukaryota; kingdom Metazoa; phylum Chordata; class Mammalia; order Artiodactyla; family Bovidae; genus Bubalus; species Bubalus bubalis. The sequence continues at coordinate 1,376,688 of NC_059180.1, forward strand.
CTGCGTCCTGACCGGCCACGGTTTCCTGGATACAAAGCTGCTCCAGCTGTGCACCTGTGGCAGTGTGCGCATTCGGGGTTCGGCCAGCACATAGCACGTCCTCGTAATCGGGGCTCCCTGCCTTGAAGCACTTCAAACACGGCAGTGGGGCTGCCGTCCACACGAGACTAATAAGCAGACCACTCCTTGCCTTGCCTCCCTTTTTTCTAAAAAAATTTATTTTATAGAGTATTTATTTTTGTTTCAGCCACACCCACGTGTCACGCAGGATCCTAGTTCCCTAACTGGGATTGAACCCAGGCCTGCTGCGCTGGGAGTGCAGAGTCTCAACTCCTGGGCCACCAGGGAAGTCCTTTCATTTCCCTTGTTTACTTGTCTTCCTTCCACCTCGTGTCAGAGGAACAAGGTGTCAGTCATTCCCCACGTGGACCCCCGGCAAGAACAACCACGACCGGTGCCATCCTGCGTTCTCCCTGAGGCCTCGTCATCTGAGTGCGTCCGGTTCCCTCGGGTCAGCTCTCTGCGGCCCGGGGCAGGGGTGCCCCTCACCTGTGCCCCCCATCCTGTGAGAGCAGGCTGGCTGGACAGGTGTGTGCGAAATCAGGCCGTCAGAGCTGATGACGACACCACTTCCCGGGCACTTAGGGTGCGCTGCACACGGCACGGTGCACCGTGAGAGGCCGGACTCCATGTGCAACGGGCTCGGAGTTTCCTCTTTTTCAACCCTAGCCTCCGCTCACCTGGATGAGAAGAAACTCAGTTTCACGTTTTTTAACTGTTTGTTTTTCAGGGGCGGTCCTTCAGGCTGACAAAGCCACCCAGGCTGGCCAGTGGCCGGGAGGTGAGGTGGGCAGCCTAGGCCTCGGTTCACACCACTACTAGCCAACCCCTCCAGCCCAACAGGGTTCTCGAAATTCAGCTCAGGCTGCGGGTGGCAACAAAGGTGTTCGAAATCCATGAACCTCCCTGCTGGGGATCCTGCCACCCCGAGACCTCCGGCAGGCATCTGGAGCCTCTGCCACCTCATCCACTGCCCTCCAGCCTCAGGAACTGGGCACGTCCCAGCTCTGAGCCTCCTGCTGAAAACCAGAGGTGACCTCCACCCTTGAGAACCAGGCTGTTCTGGTTGCTGTTCAGCCACTCAGTTGTGTCCAACTCTTTTTGACCCCGTGGACTGCAGCACGCCAGGCTCCTCAGTCTTCCACTATCTCCCGGAGTCCCGTGAGTTGGTGATGCTGTCTAACCATCTCATCCTCTGCCACCCCCTTCTCTTTTGGTCTTCAATCCTTCCCAGCATCTGTGTCCTTTCCAATGAGAACCAGGTTAGCCCTCTTGAAAATACTTCTCACTGTTTTAAGATAAACCTACAGGGAAATAAGGAAGACAGAGGGCAAAGGAGCCTGGCCTGCTGCGGTCCATGGGGTCACCAGGAGTCAGACAAAACTTAGGGACTGAGCAACAATAACAACACAGATAAAAAAGGCATAAGTCACCCACCTAATCTTACTGGAACTTCTCCCAAGCCTATGAGGCAAATATTATTGTTATTCCCATTTTTAAGATAAGGAAACTGAAGCTTAGAGATGATGAATAAATGGCCCAAGGTCATCTAACAAGGGAGGCAGCTTAGACCTAGCCCAGGTCTCTCCTTTGCTCCCAAGCCCCAGGTTTCCCAAAGTGGGTGGGAACTTGCCAGAACATTTCCCCTTTTAATAGTTACCTAGTCAGGTTCAGTTCAGTCGCTCAGTCGTGTCCGACTCTTTGTGACCCTATCGATTACAGCACGCCAGGCCTCCCTGTCCATCACCAACTCCTGGAGTTTACCCAAACTCATGTCCATTGAGTTGGTGATGCCATCCAAACATCTCATCCTCTGTCATCCCCTTCTCCTAATGTAATTGAAATAAAACTAACTTTCAAACTCATGATTTCAAAAGGAGCTCTAAACTTGGCCTTAAAATGCTTTTAAGTTTAAAGAATAGGTTTTTGATATGTTGAAATAATGGTCTAGGCCCAGGTTGGAGCTGCTCTGGTCAAAAGGGCCACGGTGGTCAGCCAAGGGTGGATACGTGGTCGCTGTAACTGCTCTGCTGGCCAGAAACACAATGTGCACAGTTGCTTGACACCCCCCCTCAGAACACACTCGGCTCGCACGCACGCCCCCACCCCGCTCTAGACTCGTATCCTTATTCCTTCTCACCCCAAACAACAAAGCAGCAAAGACAGAGCACAGCCAAAGCTAAACAAATACAATTTAAAAGAGGAAAAAGAAGAAAGCTGGAAGTCTGCTGTATTAGTACCAGACGAAGTAAACTGGAGACCAGGGGATATTAGCAGGAATAAAAAGAAGTATTTAAAATGGCAAGGTGGCCAACTCGTCAAGAAGACAAAGCAGCCCTAAGCGGAGGTGTACACGGTGCAGAACTTCAAGGTACGTGGAAGAAGTGATAAAACAGAGACAAATCCATCGTTAGAGTGGAAGCTTCCAACATGTGCCTCTCAGCAACTGTTGGGACACAGGGACAGAAAATCAGAAAAGTGTTCAAAGACTGGAGCAAGGCCCGGGGCCCGCTGGATCTCGGTGATGCTTCCTGGATGGAGCAATGCCCGGGGCCCGCTGGGTCTCGGTGATGCTTCCTGGACACTCACCCAAGCAGCAGTTCAAGGAACGCCCACCAAGGGAGTCCACATTCTTGGCCACAGATCTCAACACATTTTCAAAAGGACTGAAATCATGCAAAGTATGTTCTCTGGGGAAATCCCTGGTTAGGACCCCGTGCTCTCCCTGCAGAGGGCCCGAGTTTGATCTCTGGTCGGGAAACTTAGATCCCACAAGCAGCATGGCCAAAATAAAAACCAAAAAGCAAAGTATGTTCTCTGCTCACAACATAATTAAACCAGAAACCAAATTTGGAGACATTTCTGAAAAATTCTTAAATAGGTGCATATTAAGACCACATCTCCAAACAATCTACAGATCTGAGAAGAAATCATAATGGAAACTAGAAAACATTTTCAACGGAGAACACAACATATTATAATTTGTGGGATGTAACTAAAGTAGTGCTTAGAGGGGAAATTACAGCTCTAAATTCAGATGCTGTCATCCTGGTCCCTCCGATCCACAGCTCCCCACCGGCCTCTCACCACTGTTTCAGGACCACTCCTTGGATGGTTATTTCATAAGGTTTGCAAACTGTTGCTTATCTAATTTTATTGAACCATCTGCATGTATTGGCTACAATTATTTTATAAATAAGAGCTTTCCCTCATCAACGGTTTGGTTACCGTGAAATATAAAGATAAAATTAAAAAGGCAAGATTAACTGTATTGCTTCAGTCTTTTATCTATTTTCAGAACGAGACAATGCCCCAGCAATATCCACCTGTGAGCAACGGGATTTTTAAAACACAGCACTACGAACAAATGAACTTAAACATGTCAAACACATACAGCTTTTTATTCCTTTTGAGGCTCCAACTCTTCCAGCAGGGGGCCTCTGGAAGTCCTCCCCACTCCTTCCCAACAACTTATCCTAAAAATTTGCCAACACACAGATACGCTGAGAAACTCTTCCAGGGAACAGTGCCCGCCCGCCGCCTGGATTTCAGTCGGCACTTCTCTGGCCGGCGCCACCACTGCGGCTCGGTTTCATCAAACCCTCCTCAGCTGAACGTGTACCCTCTAGGCTTGTTCCTCTGTATTCACATATTTATCTAATGTGTTAGTCAGTGCGGGCTGCTATAACAAAACACCACAGCCCGGAAGGCTTAAAGCAACACATCTGTTTCTCACCGTTCCGGAGGCTGGACGGCCAAGATCAAGGTGCTGGCGTCTCCTGAGCCCTCTCTCAAGAGCTGGGCTCGGGCGGCTGCACTGGGGATGGAGGGGTCTGGGAGCCGGGTGCTGATTGGCCAGGGACTGGACCTCCTCCACACGGGGGCCCTCCTCAGAGCGGGCTCCTCACGGGCTGCTGGGGTGTCCTTGGGGAAAGGTGGCTAGCTTCTTTCAGGCCCAGCGGCCCAAGAGAGAGAGCCAGGTGGAAGCTTATCATTTTTAGGACCCACACTTGGAAGTCACATGGCATCACTTCTGCCACCATGTGTCTGTTGGAAGTGAGCGAGCAGGGGCACCCACAATTAAAGAGGGCAGGGTCCTCCTTCTTAGAAACTTCCTGGCTGCACTTTATGGCATGTAGGACTTAGTTCCCCAACCAGGGATTGAACCCACACACCCGGTAGTGGAAGCACTGATTCTTAACAACTGCACGGCCAGGGAGGTCCCCTAGCTTCCCCTTCTGAAAGGGGTGCCAAAGGATTTCTGACTCCACGGCAGATGTACTTTTAGGCTCACTTTTGTGGTGTTTGACTCCTGACAGTTGCCCCCACAGCACTGGAACTCTGAGACAAGAACTGCAAATGCCTCCTCCCTCTGTACCCCGCACACAGAGCGCCTCCCACTCTGGCCCTATACACTCTGAACTTTCCCCTCAGCACTCCTCAAACTCTGAAGGGTGGAGGAACTGCGGATGGTCTTGCTGGTTTTCTTGCTAGAACACTGCGGGATGTACTTTGAAAATACACTATTTTTTTTTTTTGCATCATGAGCACATTCATAATTTTACCTGCAGAATAAGATAGGAGTCCCTCCCCTGGGAAATAGTACTGAGTGGCTAATATTTACAATACCTGCACACTGGAGAAGTCTTCCCTAAGAAACATGTAGCTGCTCAGCTAAGGTCAGCTGTTTTCAAGCTTTCTGTGAATATCCACTTATTAAAGTGCTTCCCAGGTGGCTCAGTGGTCAAGAATCTGCCTGCCAATGCAGGAGATGCAAGAGAGGAGGGTCCATCTCTGTGTCGGGTAGATCCCCAGGAGGAGGAAATGGCAACCCACTCCAGTATTCTGGCCAGAAAAATCACACAGACAGAGGAGCTTGGTGGGCCACAGTCCATGGGGTCACAAAGAGCTGGACACGACTGAGCACACACACATTCACTTATTGTTCATTGCTTTGTCACCAAGAGCACCTTCTAGAAGAAAAGCGCTGGCAGAGCCCAGCAACCTGTGAAAACTATGGAAGAAACCAGAAAATAGGAGGGTAATTCTGGCGGCCAGGAAAAGTTAGTTTCCCTTTTGAAGCCTGTCCCTGGACCACGCACCTCATTTCACAGGTGAGGAGGCCGAGGCAGAGAGGCCGTGGGGCCTGCCCACAGCTACAAAAGCTGAAAGACAGGGACCATTCGAAGTCACAGGTACGCAACCTGAGAACCCTGGATCTTTTCTCTTTTCCTGTCACCTGAGGTAAAATACAGCCAGCACTCCGTTTACAGTGTTATCCATTTTTCAGAGCAGAGTTCAGAGGCACGAAGCGCGTTCACACTGTCGGCATCCGGCACCCTATCCGTCTTCCCAAACTGTCCTAAACTCCCGTCCCGCCTGCCGCCGCAGCACCGCCTTCTTTTTTAGAACTAAAACATTTACACTGAGCGGTGGCCCGCGTGCTCCGCAAAATCCAAAAGACAGAGATGCAGACACGGTATACCTGCAGCGCGCCCCTGCGCCTCAGGTAACTCAGCACCTGGCCGCGCGGGCCACGCCCCCTAACCCCGCCCGCGGCGGCCCCGCCCCATACAGCCCCGCCCCTCGGGCCTGGCCCCGCCCCGCCCCGTGGCCGTGCTCTCGCGCGCGTCAGGGGGCGGAGGCCCGCGCGGGTTGAACCATGGTGACCATCAGAATGGGGAAAGTGGAATTACAGCCGCCGCGGTGAACGTGGGTTTGAGGGATCAAAGCAGCGCTCATTCCTTTCTGAGTTGCGCCAGGCGGTCGTCCCTGTAGCAGCCTGGGCCTTCTCTGGCTCGCCAGGTATTCCTTCTGTATTTTGGAATCGCCCATTCTTTTGCCCAGTCAGTAGACGAGTCTAAAAGCCGACGTGTAGAGGTGGAACTTGGTAACGTAAGTTAAGTGTTTGGTGAAGGGCCAAGATATCCCAAACAGAGTATTTTGTGCTATCGTTGCCGCGGGCATCAGCGTGTAAGCGAAGGATGCTCTCGCGCCCCGCGCGCTAGGCGGACGCCTGGTGCCTCCCTGCGGCGTCACAGGTGGTCTCTCCCCGCCGCGCGGCCTGACGGGAGGAGGACGCGGTGCTGCCATGTTGGACGGAACCATCCGCTGCCTGAGGTGGGGCAGCCTGGTTCTCAAGCCGCCTGTAGACTGACCGAGACAAGGGCGCTGCTCGGCCTGGGGCCGGCGCTCGCGGCGGAGGCGCCGTCGCAGTCCGCGGCGGACACAGCCCCGCCCTGCGAGCTCGTCCGGGCGCGCGGGACGGCGTCGGGGCGCGGGCGCCCCCCCGTGCCCGTGGGCGGCCCCGCCGCACGCACATGGCCGGGAGGTAGGCGCGCGGTGCGGCCTGGGAGAGTCGGAAGCGCGGCGAGACCGGGCGAGGCGGCAGCGGAGGGCCATGCAGGACGCGGAGAACGTGGCGGCGCCCGAGGCGGCCGAGCAGCGCGCCGAGCCCGGGCCGGAGCAGGCGGCCGCCGAGCCGTCGCCAGGGGCGGAGGTGGCGCGGCCGGGCGTGCAGGAGGCGGCGGGCGGCGAGGACGCGGAGGCGGAGGCCGGGCCGGGGCCTGAGGGTCCTGCTGAGCCCGCGGCCGACGGAGAGGGGAAGGCCGACGCGACCCCCGGCGCCACCCCGCCGCCGCCCGAGGAGTCCTCTGCCCCGCTTGCCGGCGAGGCCCCGGCGGAGCAGGCGCAGGACGCGGCGGCCGAGGCCGGGTCCGAGGGGGCGGGCGGGGATCCGGACGGCGCGGCGGAGGACGGCGGCGCGGACGAGCCCTCCTTCAGCGACCCCGAGGACTTCGTGGACGACGTGAGCGAGGAAGGTGAGGCGGCGGGGCCGCGCCGCACCGAGGTTCCCGGTCCCCCACCTGACTCCCCGCACCTGGGGAAGGCTTCCGTGAGCGCCTGGATCGCCGTCTTTTCTCCGAAAGAAGGAGGGGAGCAGGGGGAGACAACTTGGCGAGCCAGGCACTGGCCCTGCAGCCGGGAGTTTGGAGGGCGGCGAGGGCCGGCGGCGGGCCCGCAGGAGCCGTGGCCGAGTGTGCAGCGGTGTGGTCATTAGGGCCCGGCCAGGCAGGACGCTCCACGTGCTGCACGGTCCCGGGTGACAGCCCTTCCTCTGAGGTCTGGGTGCCCCGCCAGACCTGCCTGTCAGAGGCCTGAAACTGACTCGGTGCCGTGTCCGTAGGGATGGACGGACGCTTTCTCGGGAGTGGGCAGACTGGGTTCTTTTGCCCCGGTTGCCCCACGGGAGTGTCTCCTCAGAGAGGTCCTCAGTGGGACAGTCCAGGCAGACTTGCCAAATTCCTGTTCGCAGCCCTTTTCCTGAATCTGTAAGCATGCCACCATCCTTCTGTTAGCAATGGTATTCTTGAATTGTAGTATATTATAACTTTGGTTCTGCCTTGGTTCCGATTAACAGGCATTTTTTCTCCTTTTTGCCTGAGAAAGCCTGTCTCCTAAGGTGACTTCTGATGATGCCTGATCTCATTTGTTTCTGTTTTTGCGTTGTTTTTAAGCCGTTGTAACTCTTAAGGCTGGGAGCACATCAATGGATTCCTCTGCATGTTGGCCACGTTATTAAAATGGGAATAATGAGTGAAACACCATTGAAATAGCTGATGAAACACCAGAAAAATAAGACATTACCATGTAGAGATAGAAAGATTGGCGGGGGAGTGTGTCTGATCACTGAGATTGAGTCAGAATCATAAAGAATTTCACATGAGAAAGTTTAGAGAACATAGAGTTGTTTGACTTTGAAACATAGTTCATTTTAAAATTCTTTATCAAATGCTTTTTTTTTCTTCCAGTTTTATTGAGAGGTAACTGATGTACAGCACTGTATAGGTTTGGGATAGGCCACATAATGACTTATTTGAAACGATTTTAAAGGTTATTGTCAGCATTGTCTTATACTTTGTTTCATGAGACAAAAGACATTTCAGCATGAAAAGCAGGAAAGGCTGCACTTGTCCTGCTCCTGAGGACTTGGGAGCTGCTGACCCAGTCAGAGCCCCTTACCCGTTCACCTCTAAGAGAATGTGTGTGCTGGGGAGTTGGTTGCTGAGAATCCACAGAGGCAGTGTTGCTTGGTAGCCCATCCCCCGTCCCCCCAGCTTAGACCACTGTTCTCTTTTACTGCACCAGTTTTTCTTATATTTTAAAATCTAAGTTGTGGTTTTAAAGCTCCTCTTGAGTTCTTCAGTGTTCACTTTTTTTAAGTATTATTTGAACACACCTGATTCACACAGGGTTTCTGCATGGTGTGACAGGATGCTGGCATGCGCACGGGCCAGCCAGGCCAGGTGACTGCTGGGAGGGCCTCTGGAAGCCCTTGTGATCCTGATACTTCCTCAGAGGGGCCTGTGAGCTCCTGGTCCTAAGGAACTAAAATTGAGCAAGCTGGCTGTCTCCTCGAGGCCAGTGGTTGTAGTCCGGCGCTCATGTGTTTTCTGTTTCATGAGAACTGTCCTGTAGGGTCAGAGAGTGATGCTCAAGGTACCGGTTCTTGTGAAAATGGACTGAGTCTCCTGGCAGCCCTCTCGCGCATCCCATGGCTCCAGTGCCTTTGTCTGCCCTCTCCTCCCTGAGACAGCTGAACTCTGTCACACACTTGCATCTTAATCACAGCTTTCTTTGTCCTTGGTGCTCAACCAAGCAAAGGTGTGCTAAAGGTTTTGACCAGATGTCTTTGCTACTTAAGTCTTGAGACTTGGATTTTTTGTATTTCTCCTGGAGTCAGATTGGAAATCCATGAGCCAAGAGTAACCAGATGCGTGGGCCGTGATGAGAAGGAAATGTTTTCGTGTGGTTACTATGCTCATTCCCTTACTGTGTATGGGCGGGTTCTTGTAAAGCTAGACACTTCAAAAGTGTGGGAAGGAGTCCACCGTTTATATAAGAGCTGAGCTTCTTATTGTAAACCTTGTAAATTAAGACCAGGCTTAACAGGCGATGTAATAGTTTGGTAAGTCAGCTTTCAAAGTAACCCAAGCGTCTGACTCCAGTCTCTGTAGGGAAGATGCCCTAATCTGCCTCTTTCTCTCTGTTTCCTCTTTGGTCATGATTTTAGCTTCATTGAAGTTTAAATGGCAGTTCTTTTATCTAAGGTAACATTTCCAATATCATTCGTAAAGGTGTTGAAATTCATTAGAGGTAGTGTATAACAGGACTTGCCTCTGGAAATTACTCTTTTTCCTTTTTTAAAGACTTTTTATTATTGAAAATTTCAAGCACTAAAGTGGAGAGAATTCACCTCAACTTTTGAAAATAAAATACAGCAAAGAATATTTTGACAGGTGTCCTTTATAACATGTTGAAATACTTAAAAAACTAGTCACAATTAGGTTCTAGAACACGTAGATACACAGATAATAAGCCTTTGTTCTTCAGCTGTTGTTTAAAAATTACCTTGGACATTGATTTTGCCTGTACAGACAGTCATGAAATTGTGATGGTTTGAATTACAATGGTTCAAAAGTGAGTTTATTGGGAAGTAACCCCATCATAAGTCAAGGAAGATCTGTGTTACTGAGAGCACTTAAGATTTGGGTTCTGTGATTGTAATTTCCGTTCTGTGGCGTGAACAGAATGCACTTGGAGCTTTCGCATGAAGTTATGAAAACACTAGTTGACGTTTCCTGCTCTGTTTCAAGCGCTGTTCTGAGCGTTTACGTCTAACGTCTAAACGGCTGGCGTCTCCCAGTGATGGTGCTGCTGGGTGTCTTGTCCACCTGGAGACGCCGCAGCCTACAGGATGCGCCACTCGCGCTTTCCCGAGCTCTGTAGCCTCTGGTCACCTGGTGTACGTGCCAGTCGCCGCCCCAGGCTGTCTGAAACGAGGCTGCTTTTCGTAAAGAACCTGGGTGATGAGTTTGTGACAGAGGTGGGTCGGAGAAGGCTTACCACAAGCGTTGCTCAGCTCACTTTGTTTTTGTTTTCTTTCTGGTAAAAGTCCATCCTCTTTCCTTCTTCAATGTTAAAGGCTCTTTTTAAAAAATTGATTTGGGCATAGAGGGGAAAGTTTAAACAAAATTTTTTAAATTCATTTAATATTGTCTATTATTGATGTATCTTGACTGTTAGGGGCTTGTAAAGAGTTACAGTCCTCCCAATTATTTCAAGTTTAAATTTTTAGTCAACCCAGGGCTGTGATATTTTAACGTTCAGAGCAAAAGCATTCAGATTAATTATTCATTTTTTACTTTTTGGAAATGTGTTCAGTGTGCTAACCTGGTGCATTAACTTGGTCAGAGAAAGTCACAGGCACACCTTCCCCTCCTGCAGAGTTATTGGGGGATGTGCTCAAAGACCGGCCACAGGAAGCAGACGGAATCGACTCGGTGATCGTCGTCGACAACGTGCCTCAGGTGGGGCCCGACCGCCTGGAGAAGCTCAAAAACGTCATCCATAAGATCTTCTCCAAGTTTGGGAAAATCACAAACGATTTCTATCCAGAGGAGGACGGAAGGACAAAAGGGTGAGTGATGTCCTCCAGCATGGACGTGTGGTTTGTGTTTTCTTGGCACCTGATGCCGTGAAGGCAGTGGTGTGCTGTGGACTCCGGTGGGTTGGGGAGCCTGGCAGCCTCGAGAGCCTCGGGGCAGGGACCATCCACGGGGCTGGGGGGAGAAGGACCTGGGCAACTGGTTCTGAGTTGGGTTTTGTGAGTCGGCTGCTGAGCTGCTGGGACATCAGAGCTCGGTCTCGTCTGTCCTTGAACAGTGATTGATCAGAGGTAGATCCTAGGCAAATCTGGAGGTTGGCAGGGCTTCAGGAAAATCTGACGTATTTTGATTCTAAAATATGCTTTTCTGCCACATTTTAACATCTGAAATGGGGGTATTTCTTAGAGTCAAGAAGAAAGCATTGTGTCATTGTTCAGTTAGTAACTTTTTTGTGCTGTTACCTAAAATAACATGTCTTTTAAAAACGATAGCATGAGGTATGTGTCCTGCAGTCTGCTTTTTAAATTCCATATTAGGTTCTCTGTGTTGGTAAATGTAATTCTGATCGCGTCCTTGTAAATGCTGTGGTGCTCTGTCCTGGGACAGTTTGTCTGTTTTCCTGTCGACTGTTTCGAGCAGCAGTTGGGACAGCCCTGTGCCTGTCCTCCTCTGGGTACAGGAAGAGTGCGCGCCTGCAGCGCCTCTGGGCAGTCCCCAGTGAAACACGAGTGGTCGTTCCCAGCTTGTACTCAGCCGGCAGTAATCAAAGCTCTGTTGGTTGCTCCACACACTTGTCAGACTTTCTCCATTAAAATTTCATAAAAACATCAGCCTCTGAGTATGGGCAAAGTCATCTTTTATGGGACAGGAATGAGAAAGTAGTATAAACTTCATTTTTTAATTTCAGATTTTAGAAACTGCCAGAATGTTTCCTACTTCAGAAAGGCGGGAGGAGAACCTTTTTTGGAGCAGTTGCATGTGTGATTTTTATTAAAATGAAACATTCTCTGAGAGCCTTTGTGATTTTGCCTGTAATACACAGTATCAGACTATCCTTGTTTTTTATAAACAGCTTTGTTGAACTATACTCGACACTCAGTCAAGTCAGAGTTTTAAAGTATACAATTTCATAAGTTTTGATGAACATGTACATCCTTAGAATGGTTACCATAGTCAGGGTAGTGAGCATTTTGGTTAATTTTAGAGGCATTGGATCTTGTGTTGGGATTCTGTTCATGTTTAGAGCTGCTCTGCTAGGGACCCGACTGCTTCCAGGACGTGGCAGGCAAATGGGTCATGGATGCTCGTGGTGCGTACAAGCCCTGCGGGGCCCTGGGTGTGTGGAGCATGACCTGCTTGTTCTTTGGGTCTGCACGCTTGTGAGTTGCCCTCTCCCTCGATTCAGGTATATTTTCCTGGAATACGCATCCCCTGCCCACGCATTGGACGCCGTGAAAAATGCCGATGGTTACAAGCTCGACAAGCAGCACACGTTCAGGGTCAACCTCTTCACCGATTTTGACAAGTAAGTCCTGACTCAGCCCAGGAGAGCCTGGACACCTCCCTGAGCACGCGTGGCCGGGCCTTTCTGCCCCAGGGGCCAGGGGGTACTAGTGGCCTCGCGGGAGGCTGCACTCTCCCGTCAGACAGTGCAGGGGCATTTCACATCCCCCCCACCCCCGAACACCCCCTCGCCAATAATGACCAAGCGAAGCCTATCCTTTCCCTTTGCGGGAGGGGGCAGTACTGCCTGGCCGAGGACCACTCACCTTGTGGTCATCTGATGTGTCACTGATCTTCCAGGTACATGACCATCAGTGATGAATGGGATATTCCAGAGAAACAACCTTTCAAAGACCTGGTATGTTGCATAAAATCTGTATGTAACTAGAAGAAATGGTGGCTAGCCTCTTGGCTTGAAGTGGTGACCTCCTTAGGAATTAACGGCGCTGAGTGAATATGTCACGTTGCTAAGTGCGACACTATGAATGTGAGTTTTCTTTGGCTAAAATTAAGGAAATGTGTTCCATCCCTTGTGCTTGGCTCCCTTAGGGGAACCTGCGCTACTGGCTTGAAGAGGCTGAGTGCAGAGATCAGTACAGTGTGATCTTCGAGAGCGGGGATCGCACTTCCATATTCTGGAATGATGTGAAGGACCCAGTCTCCATCGAGGAGAGAGCGGTGGGTATTTGCTGCCGGGCAGGGACTCATCGCTGGGTTTCCTTAACAAAGAAGGGTGTGGTGGGAATCCCTGGCGGTCCAGTGGTTAGGACCCTGCGCTTTCACTGCCATGGGCCTGGGTTTGACCTCTGATTAAGGAACTGAGATCCCACAAGCCACGTGGCACAGCCGGGAGGAAAAAGAGGAGCGTGGTCCAAGAGCAGGTGAAGTGCCATGTGCTCTGAGGCTACCGCTCTTGACAGCAACTTTTATTCTTCCAGCTTTGAAACAAGTCCTAAGAAGTGAATAGGCTTCTTGTATTTTTAGTTCAAAGTTTGGGAGCTAAATTCATCATAGACTTTGGAGCCTTTGTGTTTGGCTTTTTTGTTGTGTTAACATTGGCACTGGCTTTTTCCATAGCGATGGACAGAGACATACGTGCGTTGGTCTCCTAAGGGCACCTACCTGGCCACCTTTCACCAGCGAGGCATTGCTCTGTGGGGGGGAGAGAAATTCAAACAGATTCAGAGATTCAGCCACCAAGGGGTTCAGCTTATCGATTTCTCACCTTGTGAAAGGTAAGCTGGTATAAAATGGCAGATGGAGTGCTGCCAGCCCTCTGTAGGGGATTTTCTAAAGCTTTATTTTGCAGTAATTCCCACTTTCAAGTAGAATCGTCACAGGAGAGCACAGAGGACTCCTGTGTGCCCTTTACTGTGAGCGGTTATGTGCTGTTGCGTTGGCTTCATCACCTCCTCTCTCCACACGTTTGCGTAAAACCCCGTCGTCTAACAAGGGCCTTGAGCGCCCGCTGCCGTTGGTGTCCACTGCGGGACCCAGCTCTTTACCTGATTAGTCCAAGGAAAAGAAAGTGTGAGCATGCCACATCACTCCTTCTGCTAGTGCACACCGTGGACTTTTGTTGGGAACCCGCTGGGTCTTTCCTTGTCCTGATTTTATCAGAGAAGCGTGACCCTTGGAGTACTCCGTGGTGCCAGGCAGGACTGAGTGGTGTGTGCCCCAGTGGTTCTGCTCTGTATTTAGAGTGGGCTCTCTGGACTGGATGACATTTTGGGGGAGCCTGGAGGGCAGAGAAGGTGCTGGTTGCCCGAGTCTTGACTGCTTGTCCCAGGAGCCTCCCACCCTTGTGCCTGGAGTCACGTTCGGGAGCACAAGCCTATCACTCCCACCGCGGCTGGTCCTTGACACACTCTCACAGGAGAGGAGGCGGGGGTGTAGGGGGTGATGCTGCGCCTTCTGCTGCAGGTACCTGGTGACCTTCAGCCCCCTGATGGACACTCAGGATGACCCTCAGGCCATCATCATCTGGGACATCCTCACCGGGCAGAAGAAGAGAGGTTTCCACTGTGAGAGCTCAGCCCACTGGCCTATCTTTAAGTGAGTGGACCCGGGTAGCCACGGTGGCCTCTGTGCCCCCTCTTCATCGACCAGCTTGGCACTTCTTTTTTTCTCCTTAGGTGGAGCCACGATGGTAAATTTTTTGCCAGAATGACACTCGATACTCTGAGTATCTATGAAACTCCTGTAAGTGGCTGATTTGATTGCCTGAGCTGAGCTGCCCTGTCGGGAGCTGTCGCGGGCGCAGAGCTTTCCTTAGTGTGTGGGGTGGCCTCCGGTTTCTGGGCCTTGCAGGTTCTCGGGCCCTGGCTCGGGTCTCTGCTGCCGCGGGGAGCTGGGGATGGGAGTGGCTGGACGGGCCCTGGAGGGTGTCTTACTGCTCTGGGTCGTCGTTCCCCAGTTGGTCTGTCGCCCTGTGCCAACACTGCCCCCTCAGCAAGCTCACGCTGTAGAGGATGTACGTGCTGTAGAGGCAGCGGTCTGATCTGACGCCGTTGTCACCTCGTTTTTTCCATAGTCTATGGGTCTCTTGGACAAGAAGAGCTTGAAGATCTCTGGCATAAAGTAAGTGACTCTCAGCACGGGGTGGGGCGGGAGTGCGGGTTGACTCCCTCCTTTAGCACTTGGCTCTTATACCGTTGGAGAAAATGCTGGTGCCAGTCAGGGGGCACGGGGCTGTCACCGTGGGCTCGTGCCCATCACGGGGCACGGGGGTGTCACTGCAGGCTCGTGCCCACCACCGCGGGCTGCTCATTGGCGGCCATGTCAGCCTTCCCTGCCCCTGCTTGTAGGGACGTCTCGAGGGCTGCTTCCTTTAAATGTTCCCGCCTGGGGACCAGCGACTCAGGGGCACAGTCTTTAAGGAAAAGGAGTCTCCTCTTTGTCAGGGGTCTCCGTGTTAGTCTGATGGTTTGTGCCATAGGTTTGCTTGGCCTCTGAGCTGTGTCTGGTTTGGTCTGTCAAAGAGTAGGCATATCTTTATCTGCTTGAAATCTCTGGGGGCAGTGAGAAATACCAGCAGTGCAGGAGAAGTGCCTGTTTCTTACTGTTGTATTATATTTATATATAATACATTTTTTATTTATATATATACTGTATAAATACTATACAGTATTTATATATGTACTGTTCTATATGTATGTATATATATGTATTACGGTTTATAATTAAAACTGGGCATTAATTGGCAGTAAAAGCAAAAGTGAAGATGCTCTGCATGGACAGGAGCTTGTGGATTGTTTGTTAACAGAACTTTTTAATTTTTGCAGTGAAGAGAATCGACCCTACTTCT
The DNA here is from genome assembly GCF_019923935.1 of Bubalus bubalis. Taxonomy (NCBI): domain Eukaryota; kingdom Metazoa; phylum Chordata; class Mammalia; order Artiodactyla; family Bovidae; genus Bubalus; species Bubalus bubalis. Next base: position 1,392,006 of record NC_059180.1, read on the forward strand.
TCCTTCTTGTACATTTTTTAATCTGGGGTTTTCTCCCTTTGACCTCGTAATGAATGTTCAGAAATCACACAGCTGGTCCATCAGCCTAAAGTTTGTTTTACTTCCCTTGTGGTTTAGAGTGTCAGTGCGGTTTCAGAGCCTGGGGCTTGAGTCCCGTGACCCCCGTGCTGGTGGGTGGTGGTATCAGTACTCGCTCCTCACTGGCACAGTGAGTCTGGCAAAGCCCCCGGTTGTCCTGGGGACAGAGCGGGCTGCACAGGAAGTCCAGAGTAGGCCTCTGGAGGTGGGCACTCAGGGTATCGTTGCCACTGCCGTTCTGGGAGGTGAATGTGCCAGCGCCCTGCTTTGCACAGTGAGTGAGCTCTTTCATTCCTATGCCTTCCTCATCATGGCTCAGCCGGTCCTGGTAAACATTTTATTTTCTTCTTCTGCAGAGATTTTTCTTGGTCCCCCGGTGGTAACATAATAGCCTTTTGGGTGCCTGAAGATAAAGATATTCCAGCCAGGGTAACCCTGATGCAACTGCCTACCAGACAAGAGATCAGAGTTAGGAACCTATTTAACGTTGTGGATTGCAAGCTGCATTGGCAGAAAAATGGAGATTACTTGTGTGTTAAAGTAGACAGGACTCCAAAAGGCACCCAGGTAAGTGGACACCAGTGGGCGGGGTCATTCCTTCTACAGCTCAGTTTGGGGAGGCGGGGCAGTGTTCATGGATTTTTTTGGTTCACACTTAAGACTTTCTTCAGGCCCACCTGGCACCAAAAGTTAGCTGTCGCGTCATGGCTAGAACCCGTTATCATATTCCAGCAGAGGAGTGTAATTCTTTCCTATAAACCGAGTGGGTGCTGCGTCACTTAGTTGACATAGGTCAGAGCTCACAGGAGAACACCGGGGACTCTCCAGGCACCTGCCTTCCTTCTCTGTAGGTGTTAAAGCAGTGCATTGTTTTCTTCAGGTTTTCCTTTGGAAGCAGAGTAGCATGCGTGACACAGTTCTGCATCCAGACTTTCTGTTTGTTTGCCTCAGTTAACATTTTGGGGTTTTTTCCTTCTAACGGAAATATTTATTTCTTTGACAACAAGTTTCTGCGGTGTGCGGTCACGTGGCCGTGCAGCGGCCACCACTGTCTTCACTCCAGGACATTTCCGTCCCCCGGCTCCTGACACCCGCCGCCTGCTTGCCCGCTCCCTGTCTCTGGGCGCCCCTGTTCTGGACATTTCTCACGAGTGGAGTCACGCTCTGCGGCCTTCGGCATCTGGCCGCCTCCTCTGCGCGCGGGGTGCAGGCTCGCCCCTCGCCGTTTTCCGTGGCTGAGCACGTGTCGTGTGTCACATCATGCTTGCCCGTTTATCCCTTGGTGGGCATGTGGGCTGTTTGCATCTTTTGGCTATTATGGATAATGCAGCTTTTTACATGAACATGGACGTTCCACTGTTTTGAAATAACAATTGGATCAGTCCCAGTTGGTGGGCCTTTGGGGCACTACAGGAGGTTTGCAGAGAAGCCACAGTGCGGATCCTTGGGCCCATCTGCTGGAGGTGACCTTAGGGCAGGTCTTGAAGTAGGGTCTGGGTTGAGGCCGAGGGGTGCGTTTCTTCTCCAGACACTGTACCCGTCTCCGCCTTCCTCAGCATTTGAGAGCTCTCGTTGCACCGCTTCAGTCACTGCCGATTTTCAGGTCTACCGGGTGTATACGTTTAATCTCTCATTAAATTCTTAAGTTGTCCTTTGAGTCTTCCTCATGCTTTCAGTTTTCAGAATGTCACCCCTTCTTTTTTCTTTTAAATAGGGTGTTGTCACAAATTTTGAAATTTTCCGAATGCGAGAAAAACAGGTGCCTGTCGACGTGGTCGAGATGAAAGGCAAGTGTCTCCATCCTGCCCTGAGGCTGAGTGGCCGCCGAGGCGTTGCGCCCACTCGCAGCGCTTCCTGCGAGTTCGCGGCCTGGGCAGGCTGGCCGAGGTCAGGCGTCTGTCTGTGTTACAGAGCATACGTCGGTTCACGGTTTCTTTGTCCTTCCCAGCTTCAGTCTCTTAGCCTTTCCAGTTGCCAGGTGAAGAGACGCCCCCCTTTTTTTCATTCACACCACGTGATCTGCTTACATAGCAGAGGGACACAGGTTCGAGCCCGGTTTCACGCTTAGGAGAGAGTGTGAAGAGCAGGTTTTCATCACACCCCCAGCAACGCAGCTAAGGGCTTGTCCTCTTACATGTGAAAGTTCTCAGCTGAGTAGCAGTGTTTTGATTTTTTGGACTCCTGAAAAGTTGAGACACTGTCTCTGCCTTTAGGTGGAACATTTAGCGTGTATATCCTGTTTTGCTGGGGAGAGGAGGAAGGGAAGGGAAGGTGCTGCCTGGTAGAGGGCGTGACCCTGCGTGCCATGAGGAGAGAGAGGGGGCTCATCCACAGGCTGCCCTGCCCCTGCGGCAGGAGATTGGGGCATGCCCGCCGGCCATGGCAGCTCCACAGGGTTTAGCGTGCTGTCTTTGGCCTGTGCTGCTTGTGGGCCTTTTAATGAACCTAAGAATCTGGGGCGTCTCTGGTTGAACAGCCTTAACGGAAAATGATGTTCTGTGACCAAGGAGCTCACCCTTTTTTCCTGGCCCTAGAAACCATCATCGCCTTCGCCTGGGAGCCTAACGGAAGTAAGTTTGCTGTGCTGCATGGGGAGGCGCCTCGGATATCTGTCTCCTTCTACCACGTGAAGAGCAACGGGAAGATTGAGCTCATCAGTAAGCGGCCGCGCGGGAACCCGGGGCAGAGCTTGGCTATTGCTCCTGGGAGAGTGCTTGGCTGGACAGAGCGGCCTGTGGGCAGCTGCTGGTGGCACCGAGGGAGTTTGCTGCGAAGGACAGGCCTTTTGTGCGCTCCTGAGCAGCGGTGTTTGTGGTAGCATCGTGCTGTGATGTCATCAACTGGCTGTCACAAAACTGAGTGTATTATTAGTTCCCTTTGTTACGAAAGGAAACGTGGATAACTGAAGAGTTCACAGCCTCCTGTAGTAAAGTAGGTTATGATACGGCAAGCGTGCAAGTGCCTCTGCTTTCCAGGCCCCACAGCCCTGCCTCCCCTCTCAGGGTCAGCCTGCAGAGCACAGTGCTGGGGACTGCTGAGCGGATTCGCGCGGATCCTTTCCATCCTGCCTTCCCTGTCAGGGTGGTGCTGCCCCCCTCCCCACCCTGCCCCCTCTCCTGAGTAAAGAGACCAGGACCAGGCCCCGCCCCTTCAGGACGTGAGCATTGGGTTGGCATTGGGAGAGATGGTGGAATTAGCTTCTTTCAGTTAAAAAGTGAGTCACTAGAATGGATTTCTAGGCTTTTAGAGTCATATATATCTTTGAGAACCTGATGGAAACTGGACTCCTTGCCCTGGTGGTGCGTCGCCATGGTGACACTGCCCGAGTGGCGTGTTCTGTCTGACGACGCTGTCCAGTGTGGTGTTACGGTATTAAAGTAGCACTGCAGTTTCAGAACCCCTTCAGGCCCCCCTGACTACAGAGGTGCGGCACCTCAGTCTGGTGTGCACACCCACGGGCTGTCCCCGTCTCGGCTGCACGCTGACCTCTGACCCTCTCCTTTCAGAGATGTTCGACAAGCAGCAGGCCAACACCATTTTCTGGAGCCCCCAAGGACAGTTCGTCGTGCTGGCTGGCCTGCGGAGGTGGGTTCTGCTGATGCCCTGTGCGCAGCTAGGGGAGACCGTGGCCCAGGCCCGGGCTCCGGCCCCGAAGGTTGCTCTGCTGCCTCCCTGCGAGCGCGGGGACAGGTGCTCCCAAGGGCATCCCGGCCTGGGTGGATCGTGCGGTGTCTCCATCCTGCTGCCCAGACGTGGCCAGGACCAGACCCCTTGCAGACGCTCACACTGGGGACTGCGGGACACAGGCCCTCCTCCTGGTGACCCAGTCCTGATGGAAACGCCGCGTGTCCATGTGGGAAGGGTGTCTGGCCGGGCTGGGAGCCCATCTTGCCCTCTGCTGGGTGTGCCCACGAGCACCTGGACGCTCGCCCCCTTGCTCTCCCCACCTCGTTGCGCAGCAGGCCGCACAGAACCTGTGACAAGCGTGCGGTGCCTCCTCTGGGCTGGCGGGGCTTCCCGCCTCCCTGTGGGCGCCGCGCGCTGTGGTTTGGCAGCTCGGCGTCTGCCAGCCTCTCCTCCGGGAGCAATCACAGCAGACACTGCGTGCTTGCGTGCCCTCTGTGTAGTCTGTGTCGCTGTGGTCATTTCCATGTCCACGATCAGGCGGGACACCGGGCTCCCGAGTCCAAGCCTGCTCACCCTGAGCTGAGGCCGGGCACAGACGTGACTCTGGGTGACTCCAGCCGTGCTGTCTCCCCAGCATGAACGGCGCCTTGGCGTTTGTCGACACCTCAGACTGCACGGTCATGAACATCGCAGAGCACTACATGGCTTCCGACGTGGAGTGGGACCCCACCGGGCGCTACGTCGTCACCTCCGTGTCCTGGTGGAGCCACAAGGTGCGGGGCCCCGAGCACCCTGCTGGCTCTGCCTCGGGGCCCTTGCCCTCACCCCAGGACTGTAGCTCTGTGGGTGGTGGAGCGTCCTGCTGTTCAGGGGTCCCCAGCCTGGCCTGTGCCCTCTCTCCCCTGTGTTCTCATGGGGCCCCCACTCAACAGCGTGAACGTGCCTTAGCCATTGTCAGCCATTCATTGTCCTCTCTTCCTGCTGGCTTGGGATGTTACGAGGACAGGTGCCATTTCTCCTGAGCTACATCCCCAGCATCTGAAACTGCTGGCACATTGTCAGCCTTCAGTCAGGATTTGCTGACCGAACTGGCACGTGAGAAAACACGTCGTTTCTGTTTTTAACTCCCTGAAACGATCATCCTCTCTGTCTTCAGCAAAAGATCCGAGGGTGTGTTGGTGGGGGTAGATGCAGGATTCAGCACTTGCAGGAACCGCTGTGAAGTCTGCCAGGGAAGGGGCTTCTCGGCCTGGGGCCTCCCCGGACGGGCGGACTGGCACTCTCCTGGGAGGGGACCCGCTTCCTCGGGTCTTGGGAGAGTCACGGCCTGAGAAGTCTGTGTCTGCACAAGCCACAGTCTGTACTGTTTTCATAAGCCCGGTATTCCCACTGCTGGTAAAATTTGCTCAAGATCCTTTTGTATACTTAATGACTATTTTTACTGATTGAGGTGTTCACAGTTGAACCAGCTCACACACGTTTACCAGTCAAGACAAGAGTGATTGTGTTTAATGAAGTTTCAGGAGCAAGAGCTTTGCAAATGTTGCTGGAAACAGTGTCTTGAATGATATCCTTGTGTTTGGGTCAGGGCATGTGGACCGTGCCCAGGCCTGTTGTTCAGAGGTCACCTCGCCGAGGCCCGCGAGCATGCTGACCACTCTGTTCACTGCCCCCCGAGTGCTGGTCTGCAGTGGGAGTCCACCAGGGTGTAGGTGCCGCTTCCTCCATCAAGAAGGTCTTGGTAGAGAGAGACGTCTGCTGAGCTGTGGTGGCGTGGCTGTCAGCCTGTGCTCTGGCACAGGCGCTCTGTTGGCGCTGCTCTGCTGCTGCACACGCTGCACTGTCCCGCCAAGTGCATACTCTTAGCTGTCTGTTCGCCACGGTCCTCCCCTGCTCACGGTGTCCCCCCAGTGCCAACAACACTGGCAAATGAGGTTCTCAGACATCTGTTGAGTGACGTGAATTTTGCCAGTTCTGTTGACAGGAATCAGGGTCTCTCCTGGGGTCACCTGGTGGAGTGGGCAGCTAGTGAGGCTCTGCTCTCTTCCAGGTGGACAACGCCTACTGGCTGTGGACCTTCCAAGGCCGCCTTCTGCAGAAGAATAGCAAGGACCGCTTCTGCCAGCTGCTCTGGAGGCCTCGGCCCCCCACGCTCCTGAGCCAGGATCAGATCAAGGTCTGGTTTTCCTCATCAGCTGCAGGGATGTGGCAGTGACTGGCACGAGGAGAAGGTTTTCCTTCTGATACTGTCAGGGTGACAATGAGGAGTGGGGTGTGGCTCTCAGCAGACCCTTTGAGGAGATGCAGAGCAGTGAGAACCAAAAGGTAGAGGGTAGTTTCAGCAGAGGAAACAGGTTTTCGGGTTCTGAGGCCACGTCAGAACCGTTGTAGGAATTTTGCAGAAACGGAGGGGCAGGTGAAGGGTGATGGGCTGCTGGAAAGTCCTGGTGGGATTTACATAACTGTGGTGGGACATGCAGTGTTTATCAGGGCTCTTCTGAGGGACAAGTGTAAATCCCGGGGAAGGAAGGCTGCTGGTGGGAAACGTGGAGGCCGGCGCCACGTTGAACACTCAGGTGGCCGCGCTCTACTGAGCGCTGAGGGTGCAGCCGTGAGCAGCGTGTCTGTGCCTCTTAGATTTGAATGTGCTGATCCTGAGGGACTTGTCTTTGTTTCAGCAAATTAAAAAGGATCTGAAGAAATATTCCAAGATCTTTGAACAGAAGGATCGTTTGAGCCAGTCCAAAGCCTCAAAGGTTAGCCCTGTTCCCAGGCATGAGGGAAGCGCCCAGACAGTCTTGTCCCCTCACAGCAGAGAGGCCAGCACCAGGCCAGGGGACAGACCCCAGGGTTGGCTTCCATCCACGGGAGGGCGTGGCAGAGGGGCTGCCAGAGGAGGCTGAGGGCGAGCAGACACGCCCGGCGCTCCCGCCCCGCAGCCTCGAGTGGAGCCCTACATCGTCCTGTCCGTCAGGCTGGGCACTGCTGACCATGTTTCATTTCCACTTGGTTGAGCAAAGTGAAGACTATGGTGTGAGGTAAGTGTTCATCCTGTAAGTTCCTCTCAATTCTGCACACAGGAATTAGTGGAGAGAAGACGAACCATGATGGAAGATTTCCGGAAATACCGGAAAATGGCTCAAGAACTCTATATGGAGCAGAAAAATGCACGGCTAGAATTACGAGGAGGTAACTTTGTTAGCCCAAGACACACCTTTTACAGCATATAGTTAAGATATTTTTCCCCTTTTGGATCTTTTGCCAGGTTTTTCGGAACCTAAAGTGTTGCCTAAATTAAAAGAACCTTTTTTTTCTGGCCGCACCTTGTGGACATGGGGTCTTAGCAGTTGGACAAGGGATTGCCCTGGGCTTGGGCAGTCAGCGGGGGAGTCCTAACCACTGGACCCCCAGGGAAGTCCTCTTAAAAGGATTGTAAACAGAATCTTTTTTAAAGATTCCTGACAAGAACTGAGTTTCCTGCCGCCTGCAGGTCACAACCATGGACCTGTCTTTGCAGGGGACCTTGCGGTTTTCACACTGGCCTGTGTGTGGGGGGGGGTGGCGTCTCCCACGGGTTTGTGCCCTACGTGTGCACGTGTGACCAGCAAACCCCCTCAGGTGTGGACACCGACGAGCTGGACAGCAACGTAGACGACTGGGAGGAGGAGACCATCGAGTTCTTTGTCACGGAAGAGATTATTCCCCTTGGAAATCAGGAGTGATCCGAGAGCACTGTGGTAAGACTGGGCGGGGGCAGCTGGCGCCCTGCCTAGTTTTTCTTCCTGCTCTGTTTTGCGAGCGAGAAGGTGCTGAGAGAAGCCTGGTTTCCTGTGCCCAGCATTAGCCACATCCTTGCCTTTGAGCTGTGAGGACTCTGGTGAGACCCGGAGCTCTGCATCGAGCACTCTGGGCCTTGAGCTCCATGTTTAGGGAGCGATGTTCCTCTGAAAGCCAGTAGGATTTGGCCATAGGCAAGAGGAGGGCCAGAGGAGGCTTTGGGGAGAAGAAAGGGGTGCCCATTAGACGGTGGCCTCACCAGCCGCAGCACCTGCTCTGGTCAGTCCCCGCTTGGTCTGGACAAGAGCCCACCTGTCAGCTGTGGCTTGAATATAGGCTTCAGTGAGACACAGGGCCTGGGGTGCTGCTCTCAGAGCTGACGCCTGTGTCTGTGTCTGTGTGGGGAGCACAGGGCTGTCTGGCCTTGTGGTCCCCGGGGCAGGGAGCACGGGGGTGGAGGCTGCCCCATCCAGGCGGCCCCTGTCTGCCGACCAGCCTGCCGCCGCACCTCATTGGGACACAGGGTGAGCTGTGTCTCCTTGTTGCAGCATCGCCGTGCGCTGTGCTGGAACCGAGCTCACCCTTTTGCAGAAAGCCTGCACATCCTGAATCCACCTGTGCTTCTGTCGCTCCGCCCGAGGCCACGCCTGGGAGTCGCCATCTCCACACGTCGCTGTGCCTTTCAGCCCCTGGTGTCCGCCGCAGCGGAGGCGTGGCAGTCCGGCCCCTTGGGGACCTCACGCACCGCAGACGGCGCCCCGCCTCCCACGGTCGGTGCCTGCACAGCCGCGCGGGGCGTCGCTGCGGCTCCCCGCCATTCAGGTTGTGACAGGTTCTCTCAACAGGCTGAACACGGAAATAAAGCAAATGTGTGTGAAAAAGCCGTCTCTCTCCTCTTTGAACGTAGACAGCGGCCGTGACCTGGGTGCCTCTCCCGTCTGCCGCAGTAGCAGCCGCCTTGGGCTCGTTGTGTCCAGCACTGCACTCGAGAGGCGCAGAGGGCCGCCAGCCCCGGCCCGCTCGTCCTCAGCTGAGCTGAGAGGCGGGGCGCCAGCCCAGCTTACTCTTTGCAGAGGGCCGCCAGCCCCGGGCCCGCTCACTCGTCCTCAGCTGAGCTGAGAGGCGGGGCGCCAGCCCAGCTTACTCCTCTTCTGCCTCCCGCGCTTGCCGGCTCACCTGGAGAAGCGCCCCTTTAGCCTTTGCCTCGGTCACACAGGTGTGAAGACTCACACTGACAGTTGTCGCTTGGTCCGGTTTGAACACTTAACTCTCCCCTCCCAGGAGGGGCTGAGCAAATCCTGTAACTCGGCCCGTTCTCACTGCAGTGTCTTGCTGCCCTCGGTGCCTTGTGAAACGGCAGTTCTTCCACGGCTGTCTTTCTCCCAGAACCTGAAGTTTAGTTTAACAGGCAGTGAAGCCTGGAATTCACAGCCGTGACCGGTACTGTGTACAGACCTAAGACCGTGTGGGGCAAGGGACAACAACCGTCGGCTCCGTGGCTCAGCTGGCTGGCGCCAAGTGGTCCCTGACCCGCCGGATCCCCAGGGGCCCCCAAGCTGGCAGGCCGCCCGCCACCGCCTGGCCTCCCCCGGGCGCCCGGCGCTCCACGCTCCTCTCCGGAGCCCGTGCTTTCTCCGAGCGCTGCCGCCTCCAGCTCCTCACCCCCCTCAGAATCACGGTAGTTCTTGTTTCCTGTCCTGTTCCTCAGACCTCACTGTGTCGAGACCCAGGTTTCCTGATTTCATGACCCTAGGAAGGAACAAGCACATGGTTCTATCATATTAACAGATTTTTAACAGAGCTTTTAAACTAACTTTTCACTGTTTTAAACTGGCTAGTTGTAACTTTTACGTAGTTTGTGAATAAAAACTTCTTAAGCACTTGTGCTTGCGTTCTCTCTTCTGGGCGTCCTGGGGCTGGCCCTTCGTGGAGCAGTTTCCTGACTCACCTGGTGGGCTGGGGGTAGGGCAGGATCCCCAGCATGTGGCTCGGGCCCCGGGTAGGCTCTGGGCTGCTGGCCACCCGCACAGGCCTTGTCTCTGTCGTGCTGCAGGGCAGCCGGGGCTGAGCGATTTGCCTTCATGGGGGAACCCAGTGACATGGACTCTCCAGCAAGTTCCCGGTGGGTCAGAGGCCGGACCTTCGTTGAGGGTGGAGAGGGGGAGAGGGCAGGGGAGCATGGATGTTAGGAGGGGCTTGTTCACGTGGCCAAGAAGTCCTGGAGCCCAGTGTTGACCTGGACGCTACCAGCACAGCCCTGCCCACAGACAGCAGATGGTCCGTGCTGCTGGGCCAAACAGCCAGGCAACCTCTCATGGTCATTGAACCCCAGGGCCAGCCCCTCCCGTGGAGGGGTCCCTGGGCCCTTCCCACCCTGAAGTCAGAGTCCTTGGATCTCAGCTTCGCGGATCTGGTCTCCGCGGTCTGTTTCAAAATGCAGCACTTCAGTCTCACCAGCGCTCACTCTCCGCTGCTGCCCTCACCTGGCGCAGTGCCGAGCAGCGGCACCTGGCAGGCACGGCCAGCTCGTTCACAGAGCAGTGACTTCCCTGGAGGCCGCAGTGGAAAAGTTAGGCACAGCATTTAAGAAGTAAATACGCTTGAGGGTCAAGCGGAGCGGGGCCCTGAGTGTGTGCAGGCGAGCAGTGTGGGAAAGGGGCTTAAAAACCACATCCTAATTAAAAAGCCTGCAGGTTCATTTTAAGGTTGCTGTGGACATGCCTTTGGCAAGAAGTATTCCTAGGGGATTATTTCATCGAATGTGTCCCCCTTTGGAGGAACAGCTCCAGGGCTCAGGCAGGCACACCTGCAGAGCAGGTGAGGGGCACAGGAGCCCCCCAAGGAACCACGTAGGCATTCCCCGAATTGCTGAGACACTCAGGGACGAGCTGGGCCCCAGGGGCCCTGGTGACGCCACTGGCATGGGGCGGGGCTAACAGGTCTCCCGCCAGCATAGCAGGGAGCAGGCAGCTCCAGTCCGCAGCCTGCCATGCCCTCCTGCCTTGCTGCCGGCCCCTCCCCGGTCCGGGGCAGCCCAGCCACGAGGGAGATGGAGCCCAAGGACCAGCAGCTCACGGTGAGCCTCCTCCGCGCGCCAGGACGGCCCTCGGCTGCCTCCTCCTGGCCCGCCGCCCCCGATGGCCTGCTGTAATCAGCCCGGGCCCCCGTCTCTCAGCTCTGCTCTGTCCCTGCTCTGCTTAGCCATCCCTCATGAGGACCTGGGGACCCCCCTGCTCCTCACCTCGAGTCTCCAGCATCCCTTCACCCCTGCCCTCTGAACCTCACTCCCCAGGGAGCTCAACGCCTGGACTGTGACCCCCAGATGGAGCGGGGTGGATACCCCCTACACCTGGCCCCAGCAAGGCCCCAGAGGCCTAACCAGACCCGTCCCCTAGGTGACATGCAGGCTCAGTCCATTAGACAGTGGGGTGAGTGGAGGCCAGGGACGCGCCCTGACCCATAGGCTCAGCACCGAGGGACCCCGTTGTGTCCCAGTCCCAGGTCTGGGAGAACCACAGCTCCTGTTTCTGCCAGGAGGGACTCCCCCATCTCACAGAAGGCAGAGGCCCAGGAGCAAGGCACTGGCTTGCTGGGGCCCACGGCTCATATGACCAAGGAAGATTTGGAGCCTGCGTCAGCAAGATCCCAGGGGGTCTCCTGTCTGACCCCCTTAGAGCCTGGGTGGAGGGGGGTGGGGGGACAGAGAAGGATGGGAGGCAGAGCCCAGGGCTTTTCTACTCAGAAAACCAACTCTTGCTCTGAAAGTGCTCACAGCCTGCAGGAAGGTTCGGGTCCCTTGGGTGGTGGGTGAAGAAGCCAGGGTGAGATGTGTGACTTCACCTGTCTGTGCCTCAGTCTCCCCAGTTTAGACTAAGGAGGGTCACCTGATCATAGCGCTCCTCTGAGCACCATCATGAGCCATGGACAAGGAAGTCAGTGCCTGGTGGGGTTCAGCGGCCTTGACTGCTTCACCAGGAGTGGGAGGCTCACCGGAGGTGGGGGTGGGCGCTGAGCCGGGGCCTCTGTGGCCTGGAAGGACGGGGAGCTCCTCCCTGGGTCCCGGGAAGGCAGCTGCCACGGCGTCCTCCCCACAGGTGGCGCTTCGGATCCGCCCGCTCAACGACACAGAACTGGAGGAAGGGGCTGCCGTCATTGCTCACAAGGTGGGGGACCAGGTGAGGCTGTCACAGGGCTACAGAGCGTGACCCCCACCCCCACGCGTGGTCACCGACCTCAGGCCCCCTCTCCCATCCACTCACTCCTTCCACCCTCCCTTCCAGAAAAGTTCACATCAGAGCTCACAGCGGCTGGGCGCCCCACACACTGGGGTGGAGCCATGGGGGACTCGAGGGCCTGTTCCCCCCACTCTCCGCCCCTCCGACCCCACCGCCCCAGCTCCCTTCGTACCTGGGAGCGGGGAATGGAGCAGGGCATCAAGCAAGAGATAAAAATCTAAGGTCGGGGAGCTGAGCACACAGAATAAAGCAGCCAGAGGCGGCGCAAGCAGCCTCTCTGAGCGGCGTGGAGGCGGGAGAGGCTGGTGGTCTGGGGAGGGGCAGTCCAGAGGCCGCTCCAGGCCCCAGCGCGAGAGCACGCGGAGCCAGGCAGGCGGCGCTGGGACGGGCCAGCAGGGCCCGCAGTTTAGCAGGTGCAGATGTGAGGGGCCAGGTGACCGACCCTGAACTGCAGGACGGGCGGCTCGCTGGCTGCCACATCGCCAAGGACTCCTGCTCCTTGGAGACGGGCTCAGAAGCTGAGCTCTCAGCGTGGTTTCAAGGTGCTGGTGCCCGTGCTCGCCACTGGTTGGAATAAACGCCAAATCCGGGGGAAGGGCAGATGTGGTGCCTGAACTGCATTCCCCCGTTTGCCTTCAGTGGGCAGCCATTCCAGGACGTTCCCAAGATGAGTTTGCAAAGGAGCCTGGGGGCAGGGCGCCTGGCTGAGGCTGCCAACAGGGTGGGGGCGCCCAGCTGAGCCGGCAGGGAGACGCTGGGGTGACACCGCGGGAGGAGGACAGGATGGACGTCTGGGGTAAAGGTGCTGACGCAGTTTGCAGAGAGGCTGGGGTGGCTTAGCGCTGAGTTCACGGAGGCCTGACGAGGCCGCTGTTAGACTGAGGGGAACACAGTCCTGCAGGAAAGGTTTTGGCTGAGCTGTGAAGAGCATGTACACGGTCTTAACACGGAGACAGCATGGATGTAACTAAGCTTACGACGAGACCACCCTGGGAGGCGGGACGTGGGGGCTGACTCCCCAGGACGCAGCAGAGATGGACAGATTCCCAGGGCCCGCGCTCTGCAAAGGCAGGGCAATTACGGCCCCACAGTCAGCCGAGAGCCGGGGCGGCGGGGCTGCGGATCCACCGGCTGGCGAGTCCGCACGCTTAAACTGCGTGCCTCGCTGACTAAAGCAACACGAGTAGAGGAGGCAGGCGCGCTCTGTGGAATAACTGTAAAGCAAACGATCGCAGAATCCACAGTAGCTGTCGACCTGGTCTCCCCAGTTCCCAGATCTTGGCACGTTGCCCATCGTGGGGATGGACTGACCTCCTCCCCGAGAGCTCTGGCCGTCTCTGGGTGAGACGGGCAGGTGGCCAGGGGGCAGGGCTTTCAGTCCACCCGGCCGTGCCCCTAAGACTCCCTGGGTGCCCCAGGCCCCGTGCCAGAGTAAACAGCTCATGGGTCTCTAGATGCTCTGCCCCCAGTGCCCAGGGAAGGGCTCTTTTGAACCTCCCGTCCCCAGGGGCCTCGTACACCTTGCTTTATAATCACGTATTTATGTGAGAAAGGAGGGGCCCTGGGGAGGGGGCACCAAGGCGCTCAGAGGGACAGGTGGGCTCCAGAGCTTGGTGGGCCCCACCCTCCCCCTCCGCGGCCCACTCCTCTGTCTCCCCTCGCCTCTGGGGGGCACAGCCCCTGAGCAAGAGCTAAATGGGCAGGCACACACCCCCAGGCTTGTGCGCAACGCCACTGGCTCTGAGCTCCACCATCACAGAGCCGGCCCCCACGTGCAGGGCGTGACTAGGGGCACTATGGCTGGCGGGGCTCTTCCCCAGCCCTCAGCACCTAGGCTGGCTGATCGCTGGTGTCCGGGGTGCCATCCGGGCAGGGCCTGACAGATGGGCACTGGTGGGGCGCTGGTGTGTGAGGGCTGGAGGCAGAGCCTGGGAGGCCTGGGGGGCTCACGGCTATGCCTCTGAGGTCGCTGTGCCCTCACCAGCAGACGGAAGTGGGGAGGCTACCCGCGGGTGCCAGGCACCTGCAGCCCGGCCCAGCCACAGGCCGAGCCCTGGATACTGTCAAGGGAGAGAGCCAGGCCTGGGCTCCTCTGCCTGATCCGGGAGCCGACCCCCACCCCTCACGGTCCCTAGATGGTGGTGCTCATGGACCCCAGCGAGGACCCTGAGGACCCATTGCGCGCACACCGGTCTCGGGAGAAGACCTTCATCTTTGACGTTGTGTTCGACCAGCACGCGTCCCAGGTGCCCGCCCCCCACCCCAACACCCTGCTGGCCCAGGCCCGCCAAGATGTCCTCACGCAGGAGGACTTGGCCGGGTGGCCTCACCCGTGACGTCTCACGGTCTCCTTCCTGGGTCACCCCAGGGGCAGCGAGCAGGAGGCCCCTTCCACAGACACGGGGCTGCCAGGTGCCCCAGCTTTACCACCTTCTCCTTCACTCCTCCATGGCCTCTATCCATCTATCCACCCATGCATCCATCCAACAAAGCCATGGCCTGTCCACACCAGGCTAGAACACACTCCCTGCCCACAGGGGCTCACACCGCAGCCGGGGGGCAGGCCCAGCTCTCTGAGCAGACAGGGTTCTTCTGCCCCAAGACCTTTATGGCGTCAAAAGTAGAAGTGACCTGGTGGTTGTCGTTTATTGAGCAGCTGTTTCACGTCAAGTGTTGTGCTCAAAGTGCTTAACATGCATTGTCTTACAGGCATCATGGCAAGCCTATAAAGTATATGTGATATTATCCCCATTTTTCAGGGAAGGAAGGGAAAGCTTAAGGAGGTCAGCAACTGGCCTGAGGTCACATGGCTAGAGACCCGTAGAGCCGGGACAAGGTCCCAGACCGTGTAAGTCCAAGGATGGAGGGAAGCAGCACCAGCTTTGGCATCTGTCCTACCAGGGCTCAGACGCTCTAAGCTGGGTCACTGGCCAGGGACGTTGCGACAGATGCAGAGTGGAGTCTGGGCGGCACTCAGGGAAGACAGAAGAAGGGGGACTGTCCTTTCTACCCAGTCCAGCCCAACCCCCACACCCTCAGACACCAGCCCAAAAGGCGTCCTTCCTTGAATGCCCCTGTGGACAGGGAGCTTACTACCCACACACTCCTAGTTACGTGGTGCTGCCCTGAATTAGGATGCGCTGGCCCGAAGCTTTCCCTCCCTCATCCTAGTTCTGTCCCACGAGAGGAACCATAATGCTCTTCCCAGATTTCCAGCCCCGTCACTACTTCCCAGTCCTTCGCGTTCTTTCTGATTTATCTCAGTTCATACAGAAACCCTGGGAAGGACCAAACCCGTCAGGCCTCATGGCGCGCTGTGTCACTTACGCTCCCGAGCTACGCTCCTTCATCATGGTCTCCTCCAGGGCGCTCGGCGTGCCAGGCAGTGCGTCTGTGGTCACGCAGCCGCAGGACTGGGGTGGGGCTCAGGCCCCGTCTGAACTGGCCTCCTCCTCCATGGGGTGCCTGTCCGTGTCCAGGAGGAGCAGGGCCTTTGAAGCACCACACACTCGGCCTCTCCGAACAGCCAGGTGCTTGACTCTGGTCGGACTGTATGTTGACTGTCTTCCATCTGTCTGTCCGCAGGAGGACGTGTACCTGGCCACCACCCAGCAGTTGGTGGAAGGCGTGGTTTCTGGATACAATGCAACGGTATTCGCCTACGGCCCCTCAGGTACCGCCAGGGCAGTGTCCTGGGAGGGAGGGAGGGAGGTCGGTGGCGGCGGGACCCCTCACAGCGTCACAGAGCGCCTCCTTCCTGAGGGCCAGCGGGCCCCTCTGCACCTGGCTCCTTGGGCCTTGCAGCAGCCCTGAAAGGCAGGTAGAACAAGCCCCCTGTCACTAATGAGAAAACTGAGCCTCAGACAGGTAAAGGGACTTCCCTGCGGTCGCACAGCAGGTAGGACTGAATCCGGAATTCAGCCCAAGCTGACACTTTGCTGCCCGTGAGAACCACAGATTCCTTCTCTGCAGTCACCAGTTGGGGTTGGCAAATGCTCACAGAGCTAAGCTGCCTCTCCTCCTGGAAACTAGGCTCATGGAGGGTCAGAGTTGGATGGGCCTTAACCCCCTGCCTGTGCAAGTGGGGAAACTGAGGCACTGAGAAGCCTTGGTCTGAAATCACAGCTTTATTTAATTCGTTCATTCATTCAACAAACATTAGGGGGCACCTGCTAATTGCTGGGCTCCAGGGAATGGAAAGTGCCAACTGGCCCTCTCCCACAGAGCTGACAAATAAGGGGAGGTAACATATCCCCTGAGTTTAACGCACACATTAACGCTCCTGTCACAAGAACAACACAAACATCTTAAAGTGCTTTTGGAGAGAAGGACAGCCGTCTCTCTGGCCCCCCCTCCTCTGACACCGTCTGCATTTTTGCTTCATGTCCTCCACTTTCGCTGCCCAGGTCTTCTTTCCCAGAGCAGCCATCAGGCTGTTCAGAGAGGGTATTTTTGTTCCTGTTTCCGAAATGGAAACCAAGCATGTCAGAGTGGCCAGGGCGGTTTGCACGATAAAGGTAGCAGGTGTGACCAGGCTCCTGGAGGGGCCAAGCCCAGCTCAGGAGCCCAGCCTAGGTGGGCATCCCCCTCCTCTTGCAGGCACTGGCAAGACCCACACGATGCTAGGCATGGACACGGAGCCTGGGATCTACCTGCAGACACTCAGCGACCTCTTCCAGGCCATCGAGGAGACCCGTGACAGCACGGACTGCAGTGTGTCCATGTCTTATCTCGAGGTGAGCCGCCCACCTCCTCGGTTGCCCTGTCTGCGAAACGGACCTGATTGTGACTGTAAACCCCCGCGTGTTACCCCAAAATCCCCCCGGCCTGTGGGAAACCTCAGGGCATCTGAGACTTCTCTGGAGATGCAAAGCCCCAGGGATAGGTGAAAGCCCCGGCGCCTCCTTTGCACCAAACCTACTGCTGCCAGCGCTTCTGTCTCATCCTAGATTTATAACGAAGTGATCCGGGACCTCCTGAGCCCGTCCTCGGGCTTTCTGGACCTGCGAGAAGATTCAAGGGGCAGCATCCAGATTGCAGGCATCACAGAGGTCTCAACCTCCAACGCCCAGGAGGTGAGGGTCACGGGCCCACAGAGGGACATGTGGCTCCTCCATGGCAGCCACGCTCACCAGTCACGCAGACTGGTGACACACAGCTCCAAGGCGGCTTCTGAGCTAAGGGTGCAGCAAGCTTCTGTGCCATGTCCCTGCTCTGCTAATCTGTGCTCAGGGCTGACCTCACCAATGGATCTCGCACTCTTCCCTCCACCTTCATATGCAGGCGGGGGACCCCTTTTCTACACCACTGCAGGCAGTCACAGCCAATCAAGTCTGAAATCCGTTTGCCACCCTGATCCCAAGGGTTGCTCCCATAAAGAGAGTGAGCTGGAAAGACTTCTCCGGCCCTCTGTCTTTCTCTCTCCTCCAGTCTCTCTGTGCAGTCCTTGAGGTGGGTCTCCCACCTGTGCAGACCCTTCAGTGGCTCCTGCAAACAGCACACACCTCATCCCCCAGCCTTCAGCCATGCTGGCTTAGGTCTGAGGCCACCCACCCTTAGCACAGTCCCACATGTGGGACTCCAGGAGCGGGAGAGGGGCCTGCTCACCTATTCTTTAATCTCAGTGGCTGTCAGTCTCTCTCCACAATGCTCTGTGGTCCTAGCATGCCCGGCACACAGTAGGTACCCAGCAGAGGCTCACTAGCTTAATTTCCACAGCTACTTGTACACAAGTGAGTTTCAGTCCACCTGCCAGCTCCAGCAAATCATACAACTGCCCGGAGCTCGGTATGGAAGAGGACTCAGTGGGGAAGAGCTGGGTGATCCACTGGTGACGTCTGCCATGGGCAGCGGCGGCCGACGGAGGACGGGGTGATACACGTGTGAGCGATCTGATACATGCCCTTTATGCTGGATTTGTTGACTAGGTTAACTAATCACTTCATGCCGCAAACCAGAAATGGCCTCTGCTGGACGCGGTTCTGCTACCATCAGCAAACCAGCTGGGGAAGAGCCTCCCGAAGGAGCTCGAGGGGCACACGCACCCCTGCTTCTCTTGCTCTGCAGGAGCCTGTGGCCCCCCAGGGGCCCCTGACCGCCTGCCCTCTCCTGACTGTCCTCAGATCATGCAGCTCCTCACCAAAGGCAACCGGCAGCGCACGCAGGAGCCCACGGCCACCAACAAGACGTCGTCCCGCTCGCACGCGGTGCTGCAGGTCATCGTGCGCCGGCGCGGCCGCGGCGCACACCCGGCGGAGGAGGTGCGCGTCGGCAGGCTCTTCATGGTGGACCTGGCGGGCTCGGAGCGGGCGTCCCAGGTTCGCGTCCTCTCCGTCCCCGCCAGGCAGCCCCTCAGTGCCGCGGCGTCTCCAGCACCCAGAACAGCGCCCGGCCCAGGGGAGGCGCCCGCCGAACGTGTGCCGAGCTAAGGCGTCCTCGGCAGGCGCTGGGGGCCAGGCCGCCTCGGAGCGCTTCCCGCGCGGCAGGGCCTGAGGGCACCAGACACAAAGATGGGCGACACCCCGGCCCGCCCTCGGGGAGCTCACGGCCCCTGGGGGCGGCCGGGAGGCAGACGTGTGAGCTGATAATGAAGCACCGGGAGGCCCGAGCTTTGAGATTCGGGGTCACACGGAGGCTGTGGAGCCCAGCGGAAGGGGGTCCTCAGGGCCGAGCCCGAAAGGTCACCAGGAGTTCGGCGGCTGAGAGGAAGCCCCTCGGGCGGAGAGAGCGGTGCCTGCGCGGGGGCTGTCGGGATGTCCGCCGGGGCCCCGCCTACTCCTCCCGCCCCGAGCCCCGCCCACCCGCTGCGGTCCCTCCCAGCACCCGCGCCCCGCCCGCGCACCGCGGTACCTGTTGCGGGAGGTCAGGACTGTTCTAGCCTCTGCCCCAGGGCGGAGCGTTCTTTGAAGGCAGATCCTAGCCCAGCGCCAGTAACAGAGATGGCGCTTGACGGCGGCCAAGTCAAAACAACAGTTATGTTACCAACAAGGGACGTTTTATGTCTTTCCTGGTGGCTCAGTGGTAAAGAATCCGCCTACCAGTGCAGGAGACGCGGGTTCAATCCCTGGGTCGCGAAGATCCACTGGAGAAGGAAATGGCAGCCCACTCCAGTATTCTTGCCTGGAAAATCCCATGGACTGAGGAGCCTGGTGGGTTACAGTCCATGGGGTCACAAAGAGTCAGGCACGACTGAGCAACTTCACTTCTCTTCACTTTGCAGTCTGTGCTCTGAGTCCTCAGGGCCTATTGCTTCACTCATTCATTCATTCATCTGCCCATCACCTGGCCCAGCCCTGGTGCCTGGGTTCCTGAAAGGAGCAGAGCCTGGCCAGCTGGCCCAGAGGCCAACAGAGTCAGTGTATTATGTTAATACAGTATGAACTTTGAGATCCAGTAAGGCCAACCAGTCAGAAGAGAGCTACCACTGAAAAAATAGTCTGTTACTCACAGTTCCCAAGAGGAGGGGACATGAGAAGACATGAGTGCCCCACAGGAAGGCACCAGGGTCGGCCAGGAGGCAGAGAGAACAAGGGGAAAACATGGACCAGAGTCTTTCTAGTGGTTTCGATGGAAACAGGCTGAGCATGGGAGAGTAGTGGGCTCTGGAGCACAGGGATGTCCCTGGCTGGCTGGCACCTGCCCTGGGTGATGAGGGTGAGGACCACCTCCCCACCAGCGGCCTCTCTTCATGCAGACCCAGAACCAAGGCAAGAGGATGAAGGAGGGCGCCCACATCAACCGCTCCCTGCTGGCGCTGGGCAACTGCATCAACGCACTCAGCGAGAAGGGTGGCAGCCGGGCGCAGTACGTGAACTTCCGGGACAGCAAATTGACACGTCTGCTGAAGGTACGAAGGCATGGCTGCAGCATCTGACTGCATCCTTCAGGATTAACCTGGGCCAAAGGACCCTTCCCGGAACCCCTGAGGGCAGGAAAACACTGGAGAAACCACCTCTGCTCTCTGCTTGACTCCCCTCCATCTCTGTGAGTGTAGTCTAGCCCATTCTTGCATACTCCCAGGGACATGGAGCTCACTACCTCACTGAGGCTGCCTGTCCCATGGCAGACAGTCTGACCATGAAAAACTTCCTCTTCATACCCAGCTGAATGCTGTCACCTCCATTCTGTAGAAAACAGGGTGGAGGTAGACAGATAGGCAAAGCAATAAATAAGTGGCCCTGAAGTGTGGCCTCTTGGCCACATCTGCTCGCATCTGAGTGAAAGTCAGATGGGATAGGCGTGCCCCAGGTCCTGTCTCATCCCGAGTGTCACCTCCCCGAGCACTGACTCTTGGTCCACCTCAGCTGCCCTTCTCAGACTTTGGAGCAGGAACCCCAGATGGTCCAGCAGAGCTTGGTACAGGTGGGGGAGGGGTGGCACCACCAGGCAGGTGGGGGCCCTGGTTCCCGTTACCCCAGCTGGCACCTTGCCCGAGCAGGACGCCCTGGGTGGGAACAGCCGGACCGTGATGATCGCCCACATCAGCCCAGCCAGCACACACTTCGAGGAGTCGCGGACCACCCTGCTGTACGCCTACCGGGCCAAGAACATCAAGACGAGGGTGAGCCGCTCGCCCCTGCTCCCCTCGCCCTCTCCCTCCCCCATCCCTCTCGTCCACTCTCCCACCTGCTCCCTGACTCTACCGCTCTCCCTCTGAGGCTCTGGAGCAGGCGTCCTTCCAGCTGTGCGAGCTTCGGTCCAGTACAGTACCGTATTAGTGGAACACATGATAGGTGTTATCTGATGATGATGATGATTATTATTGGTCAGCCAAGCTGTGATGAGCTCTTCCCAGTGCCCAGGTCTGGGCTGAGCGCCCTGATAAAACCATCATCGTCATCAGCAGAGCTTCCGCTCCCACGCAAACCCCGAGCCCAGCAGAGGGGAGGCAGCTGTGAAACGTGAGCCCGTCCAGACAGATGTACCACTTCCTGTTGTGGCGGGCACTCTATACCAGAGCTGCGGGGTGCTGCGAGGAAGAGTAACAGAGAAGGGCAGACTCAGAGGGGTCTTCCACCAAAGGGGACTGGGTCAGGCAGGGGAGCTGAGCTATGGGTGGTAAAGCGTGTCTGTGCAGACTGGGGGCCAGTGAGCATGTCTGGTTGAAGTTCAAGTGCGCATGCCCCGCGACCAGCAATGTCACCGAAGAGAAACACAGACCCATGTGCTCAGGGGAGCTGTGCCACAGGACAGCCTTAAAGGGCCCGGGAAGAGGTCGGGACAGCTACCTGTGTCCCCCCGCTCTGGCCCACTCTGCAGCTGCTACAGAGCACAGGGTGGAACCCAGGCAGATAGACAGCCTCTAAGACATTTCGCTGGACCAAAAAAGCAAGTTAAAGAATAGCAGCTACAGTCTGATGTAATTTATATAAATGCCCCAAAGCAGAACATACCCCCACACTCACCACGTGTATCTCTCTAGACATGTGTACATATATAGATATGACACCGTGCAGCAAAGGGTCTAGAAGGGCACACGAGAATGGCAGCGGGGGCTGCCCATGGAGAGGGCTTTCGAAAACCTCTTGTTGGACTGTATATTTGTTAAACTATGGCAACATGTACATAACATAAAATCCACCACTTTAACCATTTTAAACAGCACAGTTTGGTGGCATTAGGTACATCAGTTTGTGTGTACACCCATCACCACCATCATCTCCAGAACTCATTTCATCTCCCCAAACTGAAGCCCTGTTCCCATTAAATAGTAACCCCCCCCTCCCCCAACCCGTGACCCCCGCCCTCCCCCTTTCTGTCTCTGTGAACCCAGCTACTCCGGGGACCTCGCACTTGGGTCCTACGGTGTTTTCCTTCTGGGTCTGCCTTATTTCATTTTTCGTCATGTCCTCAGGGTCCACCCATGTGGTAGCAGGTGTCAGAGCCTTCCCTTTTAAGCCTCCAGCCTTCCCCTTTAAGGCTAAGAGGGCTGATTTGAGTTTTCCTTATGAAACGTGCTTGTGTGTTCCCATCGCACGAAAGGAGTCTCTCCCAGGGCAACCACAGGCCCTGACCTTGGTTGCGTCCGGCCACCAGGTCAAGCGTAACCTGCTGAGCGTGTCCTACCACATCACACAGTACACAGACGTCATCTCCAACCTGCGCGGGCAGATCCAGCGCCTCAAGGCCAAGGTGGAGAGGCAGGAGAGGGAGAGGAGGGGCGAGCCTGGCGGCCAGGATGCTCAAGGTAGGGCGGGCACACCTGCGCCTCCTGCTGCGGGGCTGCCCTGGACCCACGGCCTCCTCCTGCCTGACGCGGGGTCCTTGCTGAGTGTCACACCCCTTAAACAAATGCTTCATTCACTGGCATTCGGCACACCCACTGTGTGGGGCAGCCTCCTCCTCTTGTCTTGCTCTGGACCGTTTCTGCCCCAAAGTGGAACCCACACGCACCAGGCAGCTGCTGTCCAGGCCTCCCTTCTCCCCAAACCGCTTTGATCTCGGAGGCCTCCTTTTGGAGGAGAGCATACCATAGTTTTACTCTAAAATTCATCAGTGAGTTTAAAAGATGCCCTTAAAAAAATACCTGTAATGAAGTTAAGTAGACGGGTGTGTACACACACACTTCTTTTGGCTTATTAAGATAACTTTTGCCATAGTAAATAGAGGACTTTTGAAAATCAATAAGAGCAATAACGAAGGGCTTCCCAGGTGGTGTAGTGGTAAAGAATCTGCCCGCCAATGCAGGAGATGCAAGAGACTCGACTTTGATCCCTGGGTCGGGAAGATCTGGAGTAGGAAATGGCAACCCACTCCAGTATCTTGCCTGGAAAACTCCACTGGATGGAGGAGCTTGGCAGGTTACAGTCCATGAAGTCGTAAAGAGTTGGACATAACTGAGCACACACACACGCAAGAAAGAACAAACAGCCCAATTGACAAATATAGGTGAGGAAATGAATAGGCAATTGAGAGAGTTTCTAGTGGCCATAAACATAGGGGAAAATTCTCAATTGCATTAGGAAACAGAGACACAAATTGGAACTGTTTTCACTTATTGGACTGTCTAACATTAAAATGTCAAGTAGTATTAAATGGATAATAAAGGGCAGGAATGTCCATACTACAGTCTGCTTGTCCTGCCCCTTCTGATGGGCACTTTGGGCCTCTCTAGTCACATAACCCCCTTGCCGACACGGGTGCCTTTTTCTCTTTGGTGGATTTGGGACTCGAGTTTCTGTTGGAGCAAGACAGTGAAGGAAGATTTCAAAGAAGAGGGCCTGTTGTTGACGAGACTGAGTCCCATGTGGCCAGCCGAGGGCTTCAGGGACTGGTGGCAGTGGTCAATGGGTCGTTGTAGAGAATCTATAAAACCAGGTGATGACTGGGAGACTTGGGCTTGTCTGGGGTCAGGGGTCAACAGGGAGACATGCTGTAAAATAGTTCTCATCCTGCTGGTCTGTTAGTCACTGGGACTTGGCTTGGTGGTCTGAGGAGGTGGGCAGCGTCATGGAGAGGGTTGGGGGTCTCATGGTGAGGGCATGAGGGGCTTCCACTGGGTCCTGCTCTGGCAAGCCTAGGGCAGCAGCGGGGTGCTGGTGTCCACAGCTCTCCCAGGATCCTTCCTTTACGAGTGTCTCCTAGGATTCTGTGTGCTGTTTTGATGACTGCAATGATTTGGTCATCTGTTCAGTTCAGTCGCTCAGTCGTGCCTGACTCTTTGTGACCGCATGAGCTGCAGCACGCCAGGCCTCCCTGTCCATCACCAACTCCTGAAGTCCACCCAAACCCATGTCCATCAAGTCGATGATGCCATCCAACCATCTCATCCTCTGTTGTCCCCTTCTCCTCCTGCCCTCAATCTTTCCCAGCATCAGGGTGTTTTCAAATGAGTCAGCTCTTCGCATCAGGTGGCCAAGGTATTGGAGTTTCAGCTTCAACATCAGTCCTTCCAATGAGCACCCATGACTGATCTCCTTTAGGATGGACTGGTTGGATCTCCTTGCAGTCCAAGGGACTCTCACGAGTCTTCTCCAACACCACAGTTCAAAAGCATCAATTCTTTGGTGCTCAGCTGAGTGCATCACAATTTATTTCACCAATTCCAGATTGCTTGATGTTCGAGGAAAAGCTACCCCCTGACCACTGCCCTCAAGGTGAGGGAAACTGACCATATATGACCAGGGTAGAGCTAACTGCTGGAACAGGCAGAGAAAACCATGGATTAATCACTGCACAACTGCTCAGTAGGAACTGACCATGGGAAACAGAAATAGTTTTGTTCTGTGGAACTCACATTCCAGCAGGAAAGGCAGGTGTTGAACATACCACAAAATTATGGATACACAGGAGACTGCCAAGGAGAAGGTAGGATGTTATCAGAGCAAGTGGCAGACAGACCCAGACTGAGAGTCTGGGAGCATTTCCCTGAGAAAGAGAGGTCAGAGCTGAGATGGATAACCTAGCCCCACTCCTGGGATTCCTGAGACTCAGATCCAGGCAACCCAAGCCCAAAACAGGCAAATGGAGAGTCTAAATCATCTAAGTTATCCATCCAAGTATCCATCCATCCATCCATTCCTCCATTCATCATCCACACATCCACCCATCATCCATTCATCACCCATCCATCCATCCATTCATCCATCATCCACCATTTATCCATCCACCTATCCATCTATCCATCCATCATCCACCCATCATCTACTCATCCACCCATCTATCCATTCATCACCCATCCATCCATCCATTCATCTATCATCCACCATTTATCCATCCACCTATCCATCTATCCATCCATCATCCACCCATCATCTACCCATCCACCCATCTATCCATTCATCACCCATCCATCCATCCATTCATCTATCATCCACCATTTATCCATCCACCTATCCATCTATCCATCCATCATCCACCCATCATCTACCCATCCACCCATCTATCCATTCATCACCCATCCATCCATCCATTCATCTATCATCCACCCATTTATCCATCCACTCATCATCCACCCATCCATCTATCCATCCATCTGTCATCCATCCATCATCCACCCATCCATCCATCCACCCATCATCTACCCATCCACCCATCCATTCATCCATCCATCCAAGCATTCAGCCATCCATTCACCAGCCCATCCACCCATCCATCCTCCCTGCTTCGTCCACCCTCCATACTCACTGTGTTTAAAGCCCCTCCTTGGGCCAGATCCTACGCTGCTGGGCAAGCATGGATTTGACCCTGGCCTGGGTGGCGTTGCTCCTGGTACAGCTGGCTCTCTTTCTGCTCCAGCCACCATCCCTGCCCCCAATGCAGAGGAGGACAGCCGCCTGCAGATGAACAGGATCCGGGCGCAGCTCATCGGGGCCTTCCAGGAGCAGCTGGAGATGCGGCGCAGCCTGGTGGAGCTGGAGAACACCAGCATCGAGCTGCACGTGGACACGTCCCGCCACCTGCTGACCATCGCCGAGTGAGCCAGCCCCAGGGGGACTTCCGCCAGGGGCATCCTCCCTTCCTTCATCTGCCTCCCTGTGCCTAAGCTGGGCCTGTGGGAGAACCTCCCAGGCCCCTTTGGCTTCCTTCTGCAGGCCCAGTCCCAACAGGTTAGGGTCAATCCCATTTTACAGCGAGGATGCTGAGGTCAGACAGAACGTGGAGGCTGTGTCCCCTTGCTGGGGTCTTTCTACCGTTCCAGTCTCACTCGCGGTTCATACCTACTGTAAGTGACTGGCTGTGTGGAAAGGGACTGGCCGTGCAGTTTTTCATCCAGACCACGGTCACTGGAGGGCGAGGAGGTGCTGTCAGGCATTCCACCGGGGCGATGGTGTCAGCGGGACTGCCCTGGACAGCCTGGACACGTGTCCACCCGCTGACGGGCCGCGGCGCCGTGCCCTGCCCCCGCCTCTTCTCCAGCCCTCCCCATTTCTCCTCCTCATCCTCCCTGCCTGTGTAGTTTCTTGGTTAGGCACACAGCAGGGCGCCTGCCCTGGACGGAGCCCTCTCTCTGCCTCTGCCCTCGCCCCCTCTGCGTCCTCCGTTTCCACTCCATCTTCCTTGTGGTTCGGGTTCTGTTTCTGGTGCCCGTGTGCACCGTTGGCGGTGTCTCCTGAGCCGGGTCATCCCAGTCCGTCCTCACAGAGCCCTGGGCGTGCTGTAGTCTCCAAGGTTCACAGCTGAGGAGCTGGGGCAGGGGGCCCACGGTCACCCTGACGGCCCTGGGGTTGGAGGCACGCCGGGCTGGCTGCTGAGCTCTGCACTTGGCAGTCCTGCCACGAGTGTTGACTGCTTCTTTACTTCCTTCCAACATTTCTCATGACTTCTTGTTTTCCATATGTGTAGAAGGCATCAGATAGCAGACCCAATTCTGCCCCATTTCACGCCCACGCCTGCCAGCTGGGACTCGCAGGGACTCTAGGGCCAGATACCAGGGACCCCAGCTCGGGCGTGGCCTGCACTCTGAGCCCTGGCCCCTCTGGTATGGCTGCAGCTGGGAGCGGGAGAAGACCCACCACCTGGCACACAGGGCTGGAACGCCCGAGAGGGACCAGGAGGCGCTGGAGGCCGGCCCAGAAGGGGGTGAGGGCGAGCCCGCAGAGCCGCACGAGGTGGCCCTGGCCAGGGAGGAGGTCAACATGCTCCTGGCTGAGCAGCGGAAAACCGCGGCCCTTAAGGTGCGTCCACGCGCTCAGCCCTGTGCTGAGAGTCGCTAACGCTCTTTAATCGTAGCTGATGCACCACGCCCTCCTACAATAGTCGTTCAGAGTAGGGCTGATCATGGCCATTCTACAGGTGGGGAAACTGAGGCTCGGAGATGAGCAGGATTGTCCCCCGGCCCCAGCGAGCAGGACCCGACCTGAGTCTGACGCCATGGTCCATGCCCTTTCGATTTAGAGTTGTGGCTACACTGGGAGTCACGGGGGCTGTGGAAATGAGGCCCAAGTGGTGGTGTGATGCCTCCCGAGCCCTCTGCCTGCCCGTCTGTGGCGCTGTCCGTCGGTGTCCCCTCAGGCTCCACCGAGGCTGGTCTCGGGCCCGCGGCTCAGGGACGAGCCGTGCGGCCAGAGGACACCCAGACTCCAGGCTCCTCTTCGGAGAGAGAACTTCTCACATTCCTCTTTTCTGAGAAGAGCCGGCTATTTATATGAGCTATTTATATAATAACTGGTTATCTAATAGTCTCACTTCAGAAAAATGACAGGGCTGGCGCCTGATGGAGACTTTGGGGAAAATGCCAGTGAAGCTGGCTACTATTTCAGCCTATTAGTTAAATGTTAGCAGGTGTATTTTCAGGCAAGCAGAGAAGGCATCTGATGATGTCATGTTGCTAAAAGCAGGCAGCATTTATTTCACTTAAAAGCTATTTGCCAAAGCAAGAACCTCTTAATATTATTGCATCTGCCTGTTGCAATTTGGAGACTACATGATCTCACTGCAAAAGTCCTCTAACATTTAAAAATAAGAAAAACACCTTCTTCTTAAACAGATAACGTGCCTCAGCTGGGAACACGGCCTTCGAGAGCCACATACAGACACTGAGTGGTGACATGTACATGTGGGCTACTGATGAATTAATTAATTGATCGATCAGTCAATAACAAATCAACGTTTTAAGTGTCCAGCTCAGTGCCAGGCCCCGATGCCATAAAGATGAACAAGATACTAAGACTTAAGCTGTCAGCCTGCTGGGAAGAGACACAACAGTGTACAGTTTAGTACGGTAGCAGGATAGTAGATGTAGGAGCAGGGTGCTAGGGAGCTGGCGGAGGGGCTGTTCATTTGGGGGGCATGGGTCTGGATGGAAGAGAGGAGGATCTTGCTAGGGGAGCTGAGCCAGCTTCTCCCAAAGTGGTCCCTTCTCGGGCCCAGAGAATGAAGACTCAGAAGGCTGGTGCAGGGCCTCCTGGGCCGCACTAGGGGCTGGTGTCCCACCTGCCCCTAGGGACCGTGAGTTTGAGGGTGGGATGCAGGCAGCTTTGGCCTGAGCGTTACTATCCGGGGGACTGGATGGTGCTCTGAGGTGTGGTGATGGCTTCACGTGTCAGCGTGGCCAGGCTGTCGTACCCAGGGATCTGATTGAATAAATGCTCATATCTGTGCTGCTGTGAGGTATTCGGGCTTCCCTGGTGACTCAGATGGTAAAGAACCCACCTGAAATGCAGGAGACCCAGGTTTGATCCCTGGGTCGGGAAGATCCCTAGTGAAGGGAATGGCTACCCACTCTAGTATTTGTGCCTGGAGAACCACATGGATGGAGGAGCCTGGCAGGCTGTACTGTAACCTGGTAGGTTATACTGTAACAGGGTCGAAAAGGAGTCGGACATGACTGAGTGAAGGTATCTGGTAGGTGAATTGAACATCTGCAGTCAGTTGACTGTAAATAAAGATTACCCCGGATAGAGTGGCTGGGCCTCATGCAGTCCACTGAAAGGCCTTACCAGCAAAACACGGGATTCTAGAGAAGAGAAGATTCTGCCTCAACACCACACCACTGGCTCCCGACTGAGTTTCCAGCCAGTTGGGCTGCCTGATGGGTTTTGGACACGCCAGTCGCAGTTTTTTAAAATAAATCTCTGTGGGAACTTCCCTGGCGGCCCAGTGGCTGAGATTCCAGGCTTCCATTGCAGAGGCATAGATTCAATCCCTGGTTGGAAAACTAAGATCCCATATGCTTTACAGCTTGGCCAAAAAAACCATTTCTGTGTGAGTCTATGTATATATATATATGTGCTGTGTGCTGAGTTGAGTCTATGTATATATATATATATGTGCTGTGTGCTGAGTTGAGTCTATGTGTGTATATATATATATATGTGCTGTGTGCTGAGTTGAGTCTATGTGTGTATATATATATATATGTGCTGTGTGCTGAGTTGAGTCTATGTGTGTATATATATATATATATATGTGCTGTGCACTGAGTTGAGTCTATGTATATATATATATGTGCTTTGTGCTGAGTTGAGTCTATGTGTGTATATATATATATGTGCTGTACGCTGAGTTGAGTCTATGTATATACATATATGTGCTGTGTGCTGAGTTGAGTCCATGTATATATATATATGTGCTGTGTGCTGAGTTGAGTCTATATGTTTATATATATATATGTGCTGTGCACTGAGTTGAGTCTATGTATATATATATATGTGCTGTGTGCTGAGTTGAGTCTATGTGTTTATATATATATATGTGCTGTGCACTGAGTTGAGTCTATGTGTGTGTGTATATATATATATGTGCTTTGTGCTGAGTTGAGTCCATGTATATATATATGTGTGCTGTGTGCTGAGTTGAGTCTATGTGTTTATATATATATATGTGCTGTGCACTGAGTTGAGTCTATGTATATATATATATGTGCTTTGTGCTGAGTTGAGTCTATGTGTGTATATATATATATGTGCTGTGCACTGAGTTGAGTCTATGTATATATATATATGTGCTGTGTGCTGAGTTGAGTCTATGTGTGTATATATATATATGTGCTGTGTGCTGAGTTGAGTCTATGTGTGTATATATATATATATGTGCTGTGTGCTGAGTTGAGTCTATGTGTGTATATATATATATGTGCTGTGCACTGAGTTGAGTCTATGTATATATATATATGTGCTTTGTGCTGAGTTGAGTCTATGTGTGTATATATATATATGTGCTGTACGCTGAGTTGAGTCTATGTATATATATATATGTGCTGTGTGCTGAGTTGAGTCTATGTGTGTATATATATATATGTGCTGTGTGCTGAGTTGAGTCTATGTGTGTATATATATATATATATGTGCTGTGCACTGAGTTGAGTCTATGTATATATATATATGTGCTGTGTGCTGAGTTGAGTCTATGTGTTTATATATATATATGTGCTGTGCGCTGAGTTGAGTCTATGTGTGTATATATATATATATATGTGCTTTGTGCTGAGTTGAGTCTATGTGTATATATATATATATGTGCTGTGCGCTGAGTTGAGTCTATGTGTGTATATACATATATATATGTGCTGTGTGCTGAGTTGAGTCTATGTGTGTATATATATATATGTGCTGTGCACTGAGTTGAGTCTATGTATATATATATATGTGCTGTGTGCTGAGTTGAGTCTATGTGTTTATATATATATATGTGCTGTGCACTGAGTTGAGTCTATGTGTGTGTATATATATATATGTGTGCTTTGTGCTGAGTTGAGTCCATGTATATATATGTATGTGCTGTGTGCTGAGTTGAGTCTATGTGTTTATATATATATATGTGCTGTGCACTGAGTTGAGTCTATGTATATATATATATGTGCTTTGTGCTGAGTTGAGTCTATGTGTATATATATATATATATGTGCTGTGCGCTGAGTTGAGTCTATGTGTGTGTATATATATATATATGTGCTGTGTGCTGAGTTGAGTCTATGTGTGTATATATATATATGTGCTGTGCGCTGAGTTGAGTCTATGTATATATATATATGTGCTGTGTGCTGAGTTGAGTCTATGTGTGTATATATATATATGTGCTGTGCACTGAGTTGAGTCTATGTATATATATATGTGTGCTTTGTGCTGAGTTGAGTCTATGTGTGTATATATATATATGTGCTGTGCGCTGAGTTGAGTCTATGTATATATATATATGTGCTGTGTGCTGAGTTGAGTCCATGTATATATGTATATGTGCTGTGTGCTGAGTTGAGTCTATGTATATATATATATGTGCTGTGCGCTGAGTTGAGTCTATGTGTATATATATATATATATATATGCTGTGTGCTGAGTTGAGTCTATGTATATATATATATGTGCTGTGTGCTGAGTTGAGTCTATGTATATATATATATGTGCTGTGTGCTGAGTTGAGTCTATGTATATATATATATGTGCTTTGTGCTGAGTTGAGTCTATGTATGTGTGTATATATATATATATATGTGCTTTGTGCTGAGTTGAGTCTATGTGTGTATATATATATATGTGCTGTGTGCTGAGTTGAGTCTATGTGTATATATATATATGTGCTTTGTGCTGAGTTGAGTCTATGTATATATATATATGTGCTGTGTGCTGAGTTGAGTCTATGTGTATATATATATGTGCTGTGTGCTGAGTTGACTCTATGTATATATATATATATATATATGTGCTGTGCGCTGAGTTGAGTCTATGTATATATATATATGTGCTGTGTGCTGAGTTGCTTCAGTTCAGTTGCTCAGTTGTGTCCAACTCTTTGCGATCCCATGGACTGCAGCACGCCAGACCTCCCTGTCCATCACCAACTCCTGGAATTCACCCAAACTCATGTCCATTGAGTCGATGATGCCATCCAACCGTCTCATCTAAGTTGCTTCAGTTGTGTCCAACTTTGTGACCCTGTAGATTGTAGCCCACCAGCCTCTGTCCATGCGATTCTCCAGGCAAGGATAATGGAGTGGGTTGCCGTGCCCCTCTATGTAAGTGTGTGTGTGTATATATATATGTGTGTGTGTGTGTGTATACATATACATACAAACATGTACATAAATGTGTATATGTGCATTTATATACACACAAACATATATAAACACATATATACACAAACGTGTATAAATATTGTTCTGTCTCTCTGGAGCCCTGACTCACCCACAGAGTAAGGTCAAGGGTCTCGGGCAGACCTCACAGTACCCCCACCCGCCCCCCTCCGCTGTCTTTCTGTAAAAGGGCTGCAGTGCCCAGGGCTGCAGTGGATGAGCCGGGCCTCCCATCTCTCTGCTCCTTCTCAAGTCTGACTTTGGCCCAGGAGAACCAGGACCTCAGTTTCAGATAAGAAGTCTGTGATACAGAGGCTGTGGAGGCACCCTTCAGAGCCTTCTCTGTGATGACCAGGGCCGGCTTACGACAGCGTCACAGCGTGAAAGGAGGCAGCCTTGGTGTCCCGCAGCAGACACTGGTGAAGGCTAAGCCCTGGGTCTGTTCTAAAGTACCAGGCAAGGGACGTCCCGGGTGGCCCAGTGGCTGACTCCACACTCCCAACGCAGAGGGCCGGGGTTCAATCCTGGTCAGGGAGCTAGGTCTTGCATGCGGCAACAGAGACCCGGCTCATCCAGATTCATAAGTCAATCAAAATAACTATTTTTTAAAAGGCCGTGCATTAATAGAACATTCAAGAACGTTCAAGATGAGGCCAACAGATCAGGAGCCAACTGCCTTGGAAAGATCGTTTGTTACTCACAGTTCCCGAGAGGAGCGGGCACGCGATGCCAGGCAGGGCTGCACGAGGAGACCCCAGGGCGGCTGTAGGCAGAGGGAGGGAGGGTCAGTGTGGACCAGAGACCTCACTGAGGTTTCTGCGGGAGGAGTGGACAAGGCGGGGTGGGCAGCCGAGGACTGGCTGGTCTGGATCGTTCCCGCAGGCTCCGGGGCACAGGGCCCATCCTGGGTTGTCTGGTACTGATAGCTTATGGTGAACGATGTCGAATTTGTGATCTCCAAAGAAGATTTAGCTTTGGGACCACGGACCAAGCTTGATTACTCAAGAGCTTTGCAGAGTTTTATCAAAGTAAGAAAAGGGACAGGGAAAGCTTCTGACATAAACATCAGAGGGGGACTGAGAGTGCCCCCTCTCTAGTGTTAGCAAGGGAGTTAAATACTTTTTAAAATTGGTTATTACAATTAATCAAAAGAATGTCTCAAGTTTGTGAAAATTTTACCAGACCTACTCCCACAGTTTACATTTTAGGATAACAGGATTAGAATTTAACAATAGAAAGATCCTACCAGACCCACTCCCATAATATACATTCTAAAATATCAGGATTAGTCAGAAGGTTTTCAGGAAGGAGAAACTGTCCTCAAGCAGGATACAGTGTTGTTATATAATCCCTAGTACAGAGTTTAAACTGAGTTGTTTGTTGTGTAAGATCATCAGTTCGAGGCTTAAAGAGGCTTAAAGTTTTGTGTGACTAAAATGTAGAATTTGTAAAAATTTGAGGCTTAAAGTTTTATGTGACTAAAATGTAGAATTTGCAAAAATTTGTCCTTTCCTCCTCCTTGAGAGCCCCAGACCCCTTTCTTCTCCTCGGGGACCCCGGACTTCTTATCAACCTCCCTGGTAATTGACTCTCTCAGTACCTGTCCTGGGTGATGAGGGCAGGTGGACAGTGGCCCAAATAGTGGAGCCCTGTGGAGGAGAGGGAAGGCTGAGGGCTCTGGGTTGGCTGGTTTGCATATGAAAGATCTGCCTGAGGGCAAGTTGTTTGCTGTCTGTAGGACTTGGCTGTTCTGGGGGAGCTGTCCCTGCACGGTCAGCGGGGTCCCCAGGTGCGACAGCGTCAGAACAGGAAATGAAGGACACGGTTAACGCGGGGCACGTCCTCACAGTCAATCCCGCACGTCTCTGTGAGCGCGATCGCAAACCAGAGTCTGTAAGGACAAGCGGACTTGGCAGCACAGGCCCCAGGCGTCTGCCCTGAACCCTTGGTCTCTCTGCCAGGCGGGCCTGGAGCAGCGTCTGGCCAACGCCAAGAAGAAGGCGTCGCAGATGGAGGAGCTGCTGCCCACGCAGGTCATCAGCGAGGACCAGCGGGAGGTGCTGCGGCTGCTGTGCCGGGCGCACGAGCTGGAAGTAGAGAACACGGGGCTGCAGGCCAACAGCCTGTGCAGGAGGAACCTGCTGTGCCAGAAGGACTTCGTGATCCAGCGCTGCCAGCAGCACCGACGCCTGTGCGAGCAGATCATCCAGGAGCAGCAGCAGCTGATCCAGGGTGAGGCCCCGCCCGCTGCCCCCGCCTCGGGCCCCCATCTCTGTCAGGGTTACTTTCCGGAAAAGCACCTCCCTGGTGGTTCAATCCCTGGGTCCTGCGTCTGGAAGATCTCCTGAAGAAGGGAATGGCAACCCACTCCAGTATTCTTGCCTGGAGAATCCCATGGACACAGGAGCCTGTCAGGCTACAGTCCCTGGGGTCGCACAGTGTCAGACACGACTGAGCGACTAACACTTTTCTGGAAAGAGTGGGCAGTGCACGTGGTCCCCAGAAAGTCACATCCCGCACGGCAGGCCAGGCCAGGAGGCACAAGTCTCTAGCCCTGTCCTCGCCCACCGCTCCCTGTTCTCAGTCCTTCTGGGTGTACACCTAGGAGTGGTTCTTTGGTTGCTGTTGTTGTTATTTATTTGCTTCTGACTGCTGGGTCCTTGTTGCCGCGAGGGCTTTTCTCTAGTTGCAGTGAGCAGGCTTCTCATTTCGTGGCTTCTCTCGTTTCAGAGCCCGGGTGGGCTCTAGGGCACGTGGACTTGAGTGCTTGTGGCGCACGGGCTTAGTTGTTCCACAGCACGTGGGATTTTCCCAGATCAGGGATCAAACCCACGTTTCCTGCACTGGCAGGCCAATTCTTTACCACTGAGCCACCAGAGAAGCCCTAGGGATGTTCTTTAATGTTTTTTCTTTTTGGCCTCACTGCGCTAGACCACCGGGGAACTCCCACTCTTTAACTTTTAAATTGAAGGTTATTTATCCTTTAGAATTGCTAATGATGTGATTTTATGATTGGAAGGCAATACATGAACATAACAGAAAACTTTTAAAACAGGAACGCAAAGAAGGTGACCTACAGAAACACCACTCTCTAGAAAAATCTTTTTATCAGATTGGAGCATTGCCTTCAAACTTCCAAAAAAGATACTGTCTTTCTAACAAGTGATGAATGTTTCGCCCCATCTCTGCTTCCCCGACTCCCGCAGACAGCGGCCTGGAGGTGCCGGAGGCCCTGGAGCAGCGGTACCGGCTGTACTCCCGGGAGCTGGGCGCGGGCACGCTGAACCGCCTGCTGCTGCTGCAGGCCGTGATGGCCAGCTCCCTGCGCGTGAGTAGGCTTTGGGTTCAGGCTGTGCTTGACGCCGTTCCCTCCTGCCTGGCCTGTGCACTAGCCCTGGCGGGGCACTGGCCCCAGTAGAGGGAAGAGGACACTCGGAAACCCCACAAACCAGGCTGCCTAGAACCAGAGGCACCTGGGGCTGGATGGGGCCGTGCCACCCGTCAGGATCCAGGCAGG
Organism: Bubalus bubalis; assembly: GCF_019923935.1. Taxonomy (NCBI): domain Eukaryota; kingdom Metazoa; phylum Chordata; class Mammalia; order Artiodactyla; family Bovidae; genus Bubalus; species Bubalus bubalis. The sequence goes on from NC_059180.1 coordinate 1,426,687, forward strand.
TTTCAGACAAGGCGTCCCTGGGTGGGTGGGGGGCGGGGGGGCCTGTGTGCGGCTCCCACGGCAGGTCTGTCCCCTGGACTGTTGTAAGGATCTCTCATGGGATCCTATGGTAAGTGTCAGGGTCCCCAGGAGCACCCCCCCTCCAGGCTGAGTTCACTGAAAGGACTCGCAGGACTCAGAAAGTCCGTTGTACCACCTAGACTCGACGAACAGATTCCCCATGCTCCCCAGTCACTGGCACCCACTCTGATTTCTGTCTCCATGACCCTGACTCCCCCGGGGACCTCACAGAAGTGGAGTTGGAGTCGCCCAGTGTCTGTCCTTCGGTGTCTGCTTACTTCACTGAGCATCCGCGCTCTGGCAGGTGTCAGAGTTCCCTTCCGTGTTCAGGCTGAATCACCGTCCAGTGTGCGGACGGAGCACACTGTGCTTCCATCACCATCGACGGGCACTCGGGTTGCTGCACCTTTTGGTTATTGCGAATCGGCTGCTCTTAAAGTGGGTGCACACGCATCTGCTTGAGTCCTGCTTTCAGTTCTTTTGGGGACGCCCCCGGGAGTGGGATTGCTGGATCCTACGTATGGTGATTCTGTCTGACTTTCTGAGGCCCTGCCGGCTGTCGAGAGTGCTGGTAGCAAGCATCTCCTTTGTGCACTGATTTGCTCAGAGTCAAGACTGTGCCCCGTGTTTCCTGGGGTCTGGCCCTTTCTGTCTGTGATGGGAGGCGCAGTGGAGGAGCCCGTGATTCCTTCCAGAGGTGGTGGCTCCTCGGGCTCTGCTTGACGACGCAGCCCGCTCCTGTCTGTGGTCCCTGCCGCCTCACCCCGCCCTCTGTCTGGTCCCAGGACGGCTCTGTTCTGAACATCTCTCCCCCGCCAGAGGAGCCCAGCCAAGACCAGCCGGACGACAGGGAGGACCTCCCATGGGGGGCCCAGTTTGAGCTGCCCCCCATGCTGCTGGATCCGGACAGGTGACAGGGCCCCCATCCCCGGGCCACGGGCATCACCTGGTTCCCAGGGTGAGGTGGAGCCCAGATGGGGAACCAGAGGCTGGCAGATGGATATCCAGTGGAGCCGCTGACGTGTGACCCTGGGCGCATCTTGTGAAGCAAGACTAATGTCCAGTCCTTGCAGAGTTGTTTAAGGAGAATAAGTGTGGGTACTCACCACACGGAGCGATTGTGAAGTTGGGCTCTTTGATGCTAGAAAGACAACTTCACTTCACACGTGGTTTCTTTTCACCATCAGCCACCTACTCCCAACCTCAGTACTTCTCTCCTCTTTTCTGGTTTTCTTTCTTTTCCTCTGATGTTTCCAACACACCCAAACTTAGATTTGTAGGCTGAACACGGCACACTCACCACCGGGACTCAGTAGCTAGTATCCCCACGTGTGTGCCGCCACCTCAGCTTGGGCTGCAATAACAAGACACCACAGACCAGGTGCCTTAAACAACAGAAACTACCTTCTCACAGCCCTGGAGATGGATGAAGGACTTGGGGACCCGGCCCCGGCCTTGCTGAGACCCCTGTGTTTTGTCCACAGTGATGGTTACAAGTCATCGAAAGCCACGCCGTCGAAAAAGCTGGGCAGGCGAGACTCCCTCCTCCCCCCATCCTCGCTGCACATCCTGCTGAGCCCGCCGGCTCACGAGGTTGGTGTGTGCGGTGCTGAGGGGCCCGCGGCTCTGGTGAGGCTCCCCCTCCCAACAGGGTGCTCGGGGCCGTCAGAGCTGGCCCAGGGCGAGCGCAAGAGAAGCTTCGGAATGCAGGTTGTCCTGAAGCAGCTGTCACAACCGTGCTGACCATATATTGAGCCCAGCGAATCCCAGGGATGGGGGAGCCTGGTGGGCTTCCGTCTATGGGGTCGCACAGAGTCGGATACGACTGAAGCGACTTAGCAGCAGTAGCAGCAGCAGTCTCACCACATTAGGGTCTGGGGCGTCTGGGCCAAAGCACTACAGATGAGGAGGCTTAATGCTCAGACGCTCATTCTCTCCCACTTCTGGGGCCGGAAGTCTAAGGTCAGGTGTCCCAGGACTGCGCTCCCTCCACAGGCTCCTGGGGAGGGGCCCTCCGGCCTCGTCCGGCTCCTGGGGGCCCCAGGCTCCTGGGTGGCCTCCCCCACATCTGCCTCTGTCTTTACAGCCTCCTCCCTCTGTGGCTCTGTGTCTCCCTTCTTGTAAAGACACCCCTCTGGGGATCCAAGACCCACACTCAATCCAGAGGTGACACTTGGGGGATCAAGGTGGGCCTGGACTTGGGGTCACCATTGCCCAACCCACTACAGACACTCCCTCAGCCATGCAGGGGCAGCAGTGGTTGTCACCCTCACTTTATAAACAGGAAATGAGGCCCAGAGAAGCCAGGTGACCACTCCATGACCCCTGTCGCTGGGTCTGCTTCGGGGCCCAACCTGGGGCCGCTGACGGTCCGCTGCTGCAACGTTCCCCGCAGAAGCCGAGCTCCCAGAGAATGAAGACACTGGTCTCCAAGCTGTGCTCCCCGGCCGGCCGAGAACCAGGCACCCCCACCCCGAGGATGGCAGCAGAGGCTGGGCTGAGCGCCCAGGCCCTCAAGGAGATGGCCGCAGGCACCAAGAGCATCGCCCTCATCGCGGCCACCCGGCGCTCCAGGGCGCAGGACCCCGAGGGCAGCAGTGGCCGCTCCTCCCTCCACCCTCCAGAGGAGGCGGCTCCAGACCCCAAGGACCCCAAGCCCAGCATCACCCCGGAGACGAGCCCGGCCGACAGGAAGTGGCCGCAAGCCAGCCCGGGCAGGGCCCGCTCTGCAGAGAGGAAGGCCAGGGGGAAGCCATCGCCCCATGTTACCAGGAGAGTCCAGCCGGTAGGTGGACAGGGGCCTGGGGGTGCTGGTCCCAGGGGTTCACCCAGAGGAGCGGAGGGGGACGGCCAGGACTGACCTCAACAAAATCATGGTGGGTGCGGGACTGCCCCAGCACACAGGGGAGAAAGAAGAGAGCCAGACCCTCCCCCCCCAGTCACTGTGACCCAGTCCCTTCCTCCTGATCTGAAGCCACATGTGGGCACATCGCGTGTGGTCATCATCGTCCCAGGAAAACACAGTTTTGTGATCTGGGTCTTTTCCCTACCATTATTTCATGAATTTTCATGTGCCTACCTAGCATTTGTACTTTATAAAAGGCGCATTACTTGATTCTTGTGGATTCCCTGGTGGCTTAGATGGTAAGGAATCCACCTGCAATGCAGGAGACCTGGGTTGGTTCCCTGGGTCGGGAAGATTCTTTGGAGAAGGAAACGGCTACCCACTCCAGTATTCCGACCTGGAGAATTCCATGGACAGAGGAGCCTGGCGGGCTGTCCGTGGGGTTATAAAGAATCAGACATGACTGAGCGACTAACTTACTTGATTCTAAACCACGTCAGATAAATAACGGTGAGAGGTGAGTTGCTAGGCACTAACGACCGTGAGCCGTGTCTTTCCTCCCCAAGTCTGGCAACCGGCCCTCTGTCATATCTGCAGAGGGATGGCCAGACGCACATGATCCCATTTGTGGCCACTTTGTGGGTTTCTGCTCCCCTTTAAATGGCCACACAGGCTGTCTTCTTTTTTTTTTTTCGGCCATGCCGCTACTCCTGGGGGCATTGCTGGTGGCCAGGGGGCTGCCAGAGCTCCACTCTGCCCCTGCTGGTGAGACCCTGAGTCCTGCTGGACACACAGTGGGCATTTGCTAATTCAAATGGAAATGGCTCTGGTGACTCCTCAGTGGAACAAAAGTGGGACAGCAGCAAGGAGCAGATGGCGGGTGTGGTGGGCAGGGTTATCCTGAGAAATAGGACGAAAAGCATGTGTGTGTGTATGTTCACCCCCCTCCCACCATACAAACACACACGCCAGCTAGCAGAGCCAAAGTTTCAGTTCAAGTCCAAAGGCAGGAAAACGCTAATGTCCCAGCTAAAGGTTGTCAGCAGAGGGCATCTCTCTGACTCACGGGAGAGTCAGCCCCTTTGTTCCATGCAGGCTGTCAACTGATTGGATGAAGCCCACCCCATTAGAGAGAGCCATCTGCTTTACTTGGTTGGTGGGTTTAAATGGTAACCATCACAATGGTTTAGATGAAAACCCCTTCCATGGGGGCATGTGGTTGAGAAGGAAAAAGCCCGGGGACAAAAACCCAGGACCGCATCAATCATTCATTCATTCTTCTTGGTGGTTGAAAGTGAATGTTAGCAGTGATTCTGCCCGTTGTGTTCACTAAGATACCACATAGCTGGCTCATGGTAAGTGCTTCATCAGTGCGTGATTACAGCTCAAAGTGACCTTGACATTTCATTCCTTCTCTACCTGCTCCCCATACTTGGTGATGCTTCCCCCACAGGCAACAGAAAAACTTCAGCCACCCTCCACGGATCACATAGCCGAGAGCCAGCCGCCCCCTGCACTCTCTCAGCTGTCAAAGTCTCCAGGAAAGAGCTTTCTCCCTGCTGTCCCTTCAGCCTCTAAGATGAAACCCAGCCTCAGTTTTCATGCAGGTATGCGATCGAAAAAGGAAAATAGCAAGTTGGGTTTGTTCTGCATCTCTGCCCCTCCTCTCAAACGTTTGGAAGGTGTGACAGTCTGGGCTGTTATCAGTTGTCTGCTCCTCAGTGTGAGTGAGTTTCAGGTTTTCTTAGGCAGCAGGCCAGCCACAGTCACTGGCTCTTTGAAAAGATGTATTTGGGGGTGTGCTCAGTTTTGCTGCTGCCCTGCCTGACGTCCCAAGAGTTCGAGGCAATGATTCAATTTGTGCGCATACGGCTGATTGCCTTTACTCAGTCTGCACCCCGGGCCCCCGTGGGTTCTCTCGGTGCCGGTTTGAGTCCCACCTCTGCGGTGGTTGTTACTACAAAAATAATAAGTACTCATCATGAAAACTTTGGAATACAGATAACATCCTAAATAAAGGAGAAACCACTTGTAAACCCCACCACCCAGGAATGGTCTCTGTAAGGTGCCGTCCTCATAGGGTGCACAGGGACATGAACACATGTCCCCTATTATGGGATGTTGGGATTGTGTCCAGTTTATCACAGTTGTGGGAACAGACTGGTGGATGACAGCCCTCCTCAGAGGGGCCACCAACTGTTACTGACCTGCCATCAGAGGAGCACGGAAGTTGAGGTCAAGGGTTTAGAAAAGAACACGGCAGTCAGATCCGACAGAACCACAACTTGTCATCAATGGCCTGGATTCTGTCTTTAAGAAATTTTTCATTTAATCTTCCTAGTAATTTGCTTTTGTTATATTTGCAAAATTCTCAGTCCCATATAGACTGAGAAGCAGACAAGCAAGCTCGTCCTCACCATGGATGATTGAGAGCACCAGCCTGTATCGCTACGTAACAAGAGCTCACATTTATTGTGCACATCCTATGTGCTAGGCACTGTATGGAGTCAACCTATTTGTCCTCACCATAATTTCACGAGGAGAGGAACAGTTATCCCCATGACACTGATGAGTAAACCGAGGCGCAGAGAGGTGGCAGAGGTACTGGGGTTCCAATCGGGTGGCTCATTTACAGTTAGGGCCTCAGTCCGGTGGGTCCTGCATCCGCACCTTGGTGGCCATCACGTCTGGGGGTGCGGAGATGAGCCACGGCCCAGGCGCATCTGAGGGAGGAGGAGCAGCTGAGTCCTACAGGCCGGTGGATGCCAGGGAGGAGGAGGTGTGTCGCCCCATTTATCATCCTCAACAGCCCTGCATACAAATGGGCGCCCGTTTCACAGAATGATAAGCATGGAGCTGAGAGGATGGAGCTCCAGGTCCCACGCTCACCTGTAGGGGCTACCCACCCGCTCGGACTCCCACCCTGGTTCAAGCGTGAGGCAGGTCTTTCCTAACCAATCTAAAACGCTTTTGAAAAGATGTCCAGTTCCTCTATGTGAGGAAGTCTTTCCACCCTGACTAAGAGCAACTGAGTTAACATCTAGAGCAGCTTAGAATTTTGATTACCGAAGCAGAAATTGCAGATGGGCAGTTCTTGGGCCAACTCCAGCCCAGAGCCGGGAGGAGCCTGGCTGAGCAGCAAGCACATTGTGAGATAATGTGAAAAATCAGATTGCATGTAAAATGCAGAAGTTGGGCTTTCCTTACAAGAGGAAGATCTGGAGTCAAGGGCTCCCTCCTCGCGCCTTCAGCAAGGGTGGCCACGGTGTGTGTCCCCAGCCAAGGGACTGCAGATTGAGCTTGTGTTTTTTGTTCATGGGTCTGCAGGCTCCGTGAGCACAGGGAGGACAGTTGGTCTCAATCACTGCTGTGTGCCCAATAATTATAACAGGTTCTCAATAAATAGCAGCAAAATGGACAGATGAGTGAACGACTGAGTGGGGGTAACCATGAACAGAGACCTGGGAAAGTGGGCACCGGACTCGACCCTAGGAGAGACCCCTTATCTCCCCACCGCACCTTCCTTGCTTCTTTCCTGTTTGATGATGACATCTGATTAAACCGTTCAGTGAACCCAGAGAATCCTCTCACAGCCAAGTCAAGGTCAGCTAAGAGCAAGGAGGGAACAAGAAGAGGAAGGCAGAGTGTGGTTGAGAAGAATAGGGAGGAGCCACAAGCCAGAGGGGGAAATTCCAGAAAGTCTTGTGCTCAGGAGCTCATGGAAAACACAAGCCCTCACAGAGCTGTGGGAGAAAAACATGAGGTAACTCCAGTGAACAGCCAGCACATAGCAAGTCTGAATACAGTGCATCTGCTGCTGCTGCTGCTAAGTCGTTTCAGTCGTGTCCGACTCTGTGCGACCCCATAGACGGAAGCCCACCAGGCTCCCCGTCCCTGGGATTCTCCAGGCAAGAACACTGGAGTGGGTTGCCATTTCCTTCTCCAATGCATAAAAGTGAAAGGGAAGTCGCTCAGTCGTGTCCGACCCTCAGCGGCCCCATGGACTGCAGCCCACCAGGCTCCTCCATGCATGGGATTTTCCAGGCAAGAGTACTGGAGTGGGGTGCCATTGCCTTCTCCATACAGTGCATCAGATGCTCTTTATTTAGTTTATTCCCAGGATTCACTGGGTGGTCCCTGAAAATAATAATATTCTCTCCTCTCGGGCTCACTGTTTAGATGAAAACACACTGCACGTGCCGGAGGTCAGCTTCAGCTTTCCCAGCGCCACCTGGCAGGGCAGCCCAGGCCTGAGCAGGGCGCCCCTCCTGCCCCGGGACATCCGAGGTCAGTGCCTACCTCTCCCCGACACACGTGCTCTTGTCTGTCAGGGCGTGAGTACCTCAGACATGACCACTCGTCACACACCCTGTCGCTGGTGGGGCTGTGACATCACTGCGCCTGAACTTCAGGTCTGACCTAAGCTGTCAACACACAGCACTAAACTGTGAGGGCGGGGACACTAGGACGTTTATACCTCAGACGTGAGCACTTACCTCATCCCCTCGCCTGAGGAGGTGGAGACCAGAGCACACGTGTACCTCAGACGTAAGCGATACCACAGGCACCTTCCCCTGAGGTGTGGCATCGCAGCTGACCCTCACACGTGACCGCTCACCACATGTCCCCTCACCTGAAGAGCATGACAGCACGCACGTGTCCCTCACACGTGACCGCTCACCACATGTCCCCTCACCTGAAGAGCATGACAGCACGCACGTGTCCCTCACGTGACCACTCACCACACCCCCTCGTCTGAGGAGGCTGTACCTCAGCTTCTTCACCCGAGGAGGCTGTGGGAGCGGGCCGTGTCCCTCAGATGCGATCGGTCTCCATGTCTACCTGAGTCATAGCCCATACTATACGCCCCCTGGCCAGTGGAGCGGTGGCATCGGTACACGAGTACCTCCAACATGACAGTTCCCTGACACCCCCTCACCTGAACTGGTGTGACAGCATGCACGTGTCCCTCACGTGACCGGTAACGCACACACCTCCAACACAGGAGGCCGTGGTAGCGCACCTTCTCTTAGACGCAACCAGTCACCTTGTCTCCTGACTTGAGGAGGCTGTGATGGTTCGCATGTGTGCCTAAGATGTGAGTGATCACCACACATCCCGTCACCAGGAGCGCAGTGACCGTGGCGCGCGAGTACCCCCAACACGACCGTTCCGACGAGGCCTCTCAGCTGAGCTGGTGTGACGCCACGCACCCGTCCGTCAGGCGTGATGGACGTGACGGTGGGGACAACAGCGAGTGTGTCCACAGGTGTGACCACTTAATAACAGTCCTCTTACCTGAGGAGGCTGTGACAGAGCACAACTGCAGCTGAGACGTGACTGATAGCACAGGGCCCATCACGTAAGGAGGCTGTGCAGCGTGTGTGTGCTTCAGAAGCGACCAGGGACCACGTGTCCCATGACAGAAGCACGGGAACCTCGGATGTGACTGGCACCAAAACCTTTCTTCGCCCGAGGAAGCTCAGAGCCTTGCGCGTGCCTCGCAGACACGACCAGCCGCCAGCTCTCCTCAGCTCCCCTCTCCTGAGCAGCCTGTAGCCGTATTTCCTGAGTCGCTCACACTTGATGAGTCACAGTGTGTCTCCTGTTTAAGGACGCTGTCACAGCACGCACATTTACCTCAGACCAGATGAATATAAAAGGTTATTTCACCTGAGGAGGCCATGACAGCATGCACACCTTTACTCAGACCTGACCAATGTAAAAGGCTTTGCACTTGAGCAGGCTGTAAGAACAGTGCAAATAATCCTCAAACGTGCCCAGTCACACGTCTCCCCGCTTGAGGAGGCTGTGAACAGCGTGCACATTTACCCTGGAAGTGACGGATATAAAAGTCTTCCGCACATGATGAGCCTGTTACAGCATTGCACATAATCCTGAGACACGCTCAGTCACCGTGACTGTCCTCACACGAGCAGCTCGTTACAGCATTGCATGTGCAGTCAACACGCAACGAGTCACCGGTGTCTCACTTAAGGGGGTCGTGGCAGCGTGCACGCTTTACCTCAGATATAGAGAGCTTTTCACCTCAGGAGGCGGAGAGTGAGCAGCACACGTATCTCAGATGCGCCCAGTCACCACGTGTCTCCTCACCTGAGGAGTCTGACAGTATGGACACCCAGCTCAAATAGGAACCACACCACAGTTGCCCTCAGCAGAGGAGGCTGTTAATGAACGGGACGTGCTCCTCAAACAGCACCAGTCACCCCATGTTCTCCTCACCCGAGGAGGGTGTGAGAACACACACATTAACCTGACAAGTGACTCTTATACAAATACTCCTTCCCGCTGTAGGGCTGTGACAGCATTGCACGCAGCTCACGTGGGACGAGTCACCACGGGTCTCCCCCCTCAAGAGACAGTATGCGCATTTCCCTCAGATCTGACCAATCCCACACGTGTCCTCGCCTGTGGAAGCTGTTACTGAACTGGATGTGTTCCTGAAATGTGACCAGTCACCACAGGTCTCCTCACCTGAGGAGGCTCTGATAGAACTGAACGTGTTCCTCAAAAGTGCGTGTGTGCACGCATCCGTGCGTGCGTGCTAAGTCGCTTCAGCCGTGTCCAACCCCTTGCGACGCTATAGCCTGTAGCCCACCAGGCTCCTCTGTCCATGCGATTCTCCAGGCAAGAACAACCGGAGTGGGTTGCTGTGCCCGCCTCTGGGGGATCTTTCTGACCCAGGGATTGAACCTGCATCTTCTGTGGCTCCCGTATTGTATGCAGATTCTTTACCACTGAGCCACCAGGGAAGCCCTCTTCAAACGTGGGCAGTCATTAAACTGCTCCTCCCTCGAGGAGTGTGAGAGAGGATGACATTTACCTCGTTGGACCGATGCCACAGGCCCCTCCCCTGAGGAGGCTATCCCGGAACCGCGCGTGTTCGTCCAGTGTCACCGGTTACCGCGAGTTTCCTCACCTGTGGAGGCTGTGACGGAATTGCGTGTGTTCCTCAAATGTGACCCGTCACCACGTGTCTCCTCCCCTGACCAGGCTGAGAGAATACGAACGTTTACCTCAGACTCGGCCCATATCGAAAGATTCCTCACCTCACAAGGCTGTTGCAGCTCTGCACGCAGCTCACACACGATGAGTCAGCACGTCTTTCCTCACTTAAGGAGGCTGTGATGGTGTGCACGTTACCTCAGTAGGCTTCTTCACCCTGTGAGTCTGTCACAGCATGTGCATTCATTTACCTCAGAGCTAACCAGACACCACGTGTCTCCTCACCTGAGGAGGCTGTGAGAAAACTGCACGTGTTCTTCACGCGCGACCAGTCAGCACGTGTCTCCTCACCTGCACATTTACTTCAGACCTGACCAGTCTCCACACTTCTCCCCGCCTGAGGGAACTTTCGCAGAATTGCACATTTTCCTCACAAATGATGAGTCGCAGCGTGTCTCCTCACTTGAGGCTGACAGAGCAAGTACATTTACCTCAGATGGACTAACACCAAGGCCCCTTCACCTGTGGAGGCTGTGGCAGCAGGGCACACATCCCTCAAATATGACCAGTCATCATGTGTCCCTCACCTGTTACAGCGTGCATATTTACTTCAGGGTGGTCTGATACCAAAGTGCGAGTCTGTGACAATCAGTGTGCATGTCCCTCTGTCGTGACCAGTCACCAGGCGTCTCCTCTTTGAGGAGGCCATACGGCATGTACGTGTACCTCACAGGTAACTCCTGTCAGCTGTGGCACTCTGACAGCAGTGCAGGGAAGTCAGACTTGACCATTCGCGACACCTCCCCTCGCCTGAGGAGGCTCAGCATTGCACGTGAACCACACACATGACCTTTTGCCACATGCGTGTGTACTTTAGACATGAGAGCCCGCCATACTTCTCCTCACCTGAGGTGGTGTACAGAATGCACTTGTCACTCAGACCTGACCGATGCCACACGCCCCTTCAGCTGAGGAGGCTGTGACAGCGGTCCCCGTGCTTCTCAGACATGCGTGTTCATTGCACATCCCCTTCTGGAAGGGGCTGCACCTGTGCCTTCTGCACGTAGCTTTCACATGACTCATCTCACCTCAGGGTCTTTGGCCACTGACTACTTACATGGATTACTCCCACGTGGCAGCGGTAAAGAATTTGCCTGCCAAGCAGAAGACATGGGTTTGATCTCTGGGTCAGAAAGATCCCCTGGAGAAGGGAGTGGCAACCCATGCCAGTATTCTTGCCTGGGAAATCCCATGGACAGAGGAGCCTGGCGGGCTACAGTCCATGGGGTCGCAAAGATTCCAACACGACTTAGCAACTACATAGCTAGAACCTGCCCCAAATCATGCATCCTTATTCCTTCACTCACTCAAAAGCAGGTTTGTTTTATTTAACTTCTAGCCAGACCTCTTCCCAGAATATTTGTAATTGTCCACATTTACTAGCCCTATTATGAAATCACGAGTTCGCTATAATATTGCATTTTCTGTGTATTAAATACACAAGACACGTATTTGTCGCCATGCTAATGGCCCTCCACTTCTTCCTCTCCTCCTTCCTTTATTGTTTTGTTTTTATATCTTGAGCAAGAACAGCCATGTGTCTGGGTATCTGAGCAGTCCCAGTGATGGTTGAAGTCACGTTAGCACTCATGTTCTTATCATCCTCGTGCCGGCTTGTGAGGCCTGTGTGACCTGAATCCTTTCTGGGAACAGGAAACTCCCTCTGACATCCTGGCACTGCTTTCTCACCACTGACCCAACACACAACCACGCTGTCTGTAAGGATGTGGATAAATCAACATTCAGCTTAGAGACCAGCAGGAGCTGCTGGGCCTACGCAGAAGTTCTGCCTCATGGCCAACACTGGCCCCTCTCACTGTACCATTATATTAGTGATTCAGAAAAGATTAACAACCTCTCGTTTTATGCCCTTCCTTTTAAGTGTTCTGGGGGAAATGGGGTCAAAGGTGTTTACTGTCCACAACCTTGGAGCCGAAAGCTCCCAGATCAGAGCAGGCTGAGTAACAGCCAGTTGTTCACAGTGGATTTAAACCACGTTTCTTTAAATGTGAGGGATGGGAAACAGTCCACAAGGATTCCCTTGTCCTAATGGCATGAGTTCACCATAGTGGAGAACTTGGCTGAGGAGGCTCTGGAAACAGGCCTGGGTTATGGGAGGAGCAGAGGCCAGGACAGACTCGGAAACGAGGCCCCAGGTCTGGGAGGTGAAGTCCACAGGGTCCAGAGGTTGTCTGGGGTGTGGGCAGGGCTGGAGGGGGAGAGAAGTCCACGCGGGTCTTGGGCTGAGTCTGGCAAGAGACTGAGGCCAGGGCCAGGCATCCAGCCCTGGCAGGGGCCCACCAGCCACGCGAGCGGGGCTCTGACCCTGTTCTACAGTCTTCCCACTCCCTACCTTCGTTTCGGGACCTGCGGTTGAGGTGTTTTGGAGCACGTTGTTTCTGCCTTGAGTTTCAAATATAAGACAACTATAGACAGGGAGGCCTGGAGTGCTGCGATTCGTGGGGTCGCAAAGAATCCGACACGACTGAGCGACTGAACTCAACTGATAGTCACTTGACAATATCGAGAGGTAGAATCTTGTTAGTTACTGTCATTCCCATTCCTTTTCATTTAGAATCAGAATAATGTTATATTTCAAATAAATAAAATAATGAAGTCTTTCCCCCCTCCCCCGCCCAGGGTCTACGGACAGCGGAGGCCGACATCACAGCCCACTGCCTCCCAGCCGCCCCTGCAAGCGCCAGGGCAGCAGCACCAAGAGGCCACGAAGACCGAAGTAAAGATGGCGGCAGGCAGAGCAGGTGGAGAGAATGTCTTGGGTCCCGGGGCATCTCTGCCCCGAAGCTGGACTTGAGAGACGGGAACTCTGCCAGGGACGCTTCAGGGGCAGCCCGGCCCATGTATGCTTCCTGCAGCCCCATGCATAGGTCCGGTGGCTGCCTCACTAACCGTCTCACCAACCACCTTCAGAAGAGGGCTGTCTAGGGAGCATCAGATCCCTTCCCAGAGACCTCAAGCCTTTGGGGGCCATTCCCACTCATGGGGGCTCTTCCCTGGATCACCCCACTCTGTGGTTCCTGCTCTGGGAGCACCTTCTCTCAGAAGGGGAGACACTAGGGGCTGGGACACTAGGGTCTCATCCCCAGGTCAGGGACTTCTTACCTGAACAGCTCCTGGCAAGAAGCAGGAAAGAATGTGTCTCCAACACCCATGTAATAGCTGAGGTTCTCCAGAGAAAGAGAACCAGAGGGGAGTGTGTGTGCATATCTGTGAGTGTGTAAGTGTGTGTGTATGGGAGTCTACACAAAACAGGGAGGGAAAGAGAGAGACAGATTTACTGGAAGAAATTAGCTCATGTGGTTGTGGGAGCCTGCAAGTCTGCAGGGCTGGCTGGAGGCCCAGGGAGGGGCTAGCCGATGCTTCAGCCTGGAGTGTGAAGGGCATCTGGAGCCGAATTCCCTCTTCAGAGGTTCCTTCCGGGGACCTCAGTGTTTTTAATCTGTCTGCTTTCAACTGATTGAACAAGGCCCACCCACATTAAGAAGGCTCATCTGCTTTACTCAAAGTCTACTTACCAATTTAAAAGTTAATCTCATCTAAAAAATACCTCCCTTGTGATACTGAGATTGGCATTTGACCAGACATCTGGATCCGTGGGCCAGGCCGGTTTGATACACAATTAAGCGTCTTGCCCCGCAGGCCCTGGCCAGCCTGCAGGGTGGCACCGGTCCCTGCAGTCACGGGCTCCCAGGGAAACGCAAGAATGCGCCCCCGCTGCCGTGGCCTACCCATCTCCCACCGTGTTCTCTGGTGCCTCTCAGCACCCCAACATTGCAGAGAGGAAAACATTGCCAACTCTTGGGGAACAAGACAGAGTTGTCAGGGTGCATGAAACCAGACGTGTAAACTGGAAATCCAAAAGCTGAGGTTCCATTTGCTTTAGGACATAAGCATCAGTCATTCTTCTCATCAAGACAGGAGAAAAAAGAAAAAAAAAAAACAGAACAGGATCCCGTGTCAGCTGGGTCATCAGCCCTCCTTCCAGGGACCCCGTTTGGAGTCCTGGGGATTGACCACGCCCCCTGGTGGCAGGAGTCGGTGTGGGTGGGGCACGTGGGGCCTGGAGGTGGAGGTGATGTCATGGTCTCACGGCCCTAGTGGGAGGCGGGGCATCTTTGCCCTTGTGTGTGCCTGGCATGTGCTGGGCACCCCGCAAGTGTTGTGCAAACGGCACACAGCGTGCTGTGGCCTGGGCGCCTCCTCGTAACGCCTGCCATCAAGGAAGACGTGCTAGTGTTGCTGTTGCTGCGTCGCTTCAGTCGTGTCCGACTCTGTGCGACCCCGTGGACTGCAGCCTACCAGGCTTCTCCGTCCATGGGATTCTCCAGGCAAGAACACTGGACATGCTAGGGGCTTCCTCAAAGCCATGTTTTCCTGTCTGGAGGAGTGTCGGAGTGTGTGGAGGTGGGGAAGTGGGTCCCCTTTATCCTCAGGGGCTCTGCTACCTGCTTCCTGCAGATCTGCTGTGTGGGCACTGGAAACTGCCCACTTCCCTCACCTGGGGGGGAAGTGCTGGGGCCACAGTGGGGAAGGATGCCTTCTGCTTTCCTGTCCTGGCCCCAGATTTCCTGGGAAGGGCAAAAATTGCTGACTGCCCCTTTCAGCTGCTCTCTTTCTTCCATGATAATAGAACCCAGCTTCTAACTGGCCACAGCTCCCAACATACTCTGCTTCCCAGCCTCCTTTGCTGTGATATATGGCTCCGTGATTAAGTCCTGACCAATGGGATAAAAGCAGAAGTGGCTGCTTCCAGAACTCTTTATCATAAAGGATAATTGGTTTGTCCCTCTTGCCTCTTTTCTCCTTTGCTTACTCAATCCTGCTGCCCAGAATTAGAATATGATGGGTGGAACTCTAGCAACCATCTTAGGGGCATGAGGGCAAAGGCCACACCCTACAGAGGATGGAGGAGGAGGCCAGAAGGAGCCTGAGTCCTTGGGGAGCGGCACTGTCCCCCTGCGTTGTTCTTACATCCTACCTCCAGACTTAACCTGAGAGAGAAAGAAACACTGTGGCTGGTGCCTCTCATTCCAAGTGACACACGAGGGGAAGCTTAGGCAGTTGGCAAGTCATGACTAGAGAAGATCCTGGTGCTTTTGTGGAGCGACAGTGGGGGATTAGAGATGGAAGCATGGTGGTAGAGGCATGGGGTTTGGGTACTGCCCCTAAGTTGTCCCTCGGGTGGTATGAAAGGACAGCAGAAACTTCCGGTCTTTCAACACCCTGTCTTGTTGGCCAAGAAAGAGAGCTGGTGGGTCTCAGGGGTGGAGGTCTTCACCGTGAAGCTGTGGAGTGGCCAGTGCATTAGAAGCTGCAAATGTGTCTTTCCTAAATCACCAACACATGCACACCTGGGCTCACCATACACGCATTTTGGAACTGTTAATCCTCTTGACCAAACTTGTGGCATCAAGCTGCCCTTCAACGGCCCCGTGCGGAGCCGCCTCCTCCCTCAGCCAGCGCATGGGGGGTGCCTGGGTGGGCATCCTCCTTGGTGTGGCCACCCTGCTCTGCGCTGGGGGCTGTGGCCACGGCTGCAGCTCCAGAGTCCCTGGTATTGCTCTCGAGTTTCAGGTTTTTCTCACCTGTACATCAGGGATGTGGTTGAGACTAAGCCCTGCAAGGTAGCAGAGCTGTGTTCCATGCTTGCCTTACACACAGAACAAAATCAGGGAGGCTCAGCATTACACTTGAGAACCTCTCATGTCACCTACACGGCGCTGCACTCATTTTGTTGGAAAGGCTGGCCCTTTAAGATAATGCAGCAAACGTGACCCGGGAAGGCGGCAGGGGAGATGCGCTGTTCCAGCAACTTGAAGACCACCAGCAGGTGCGGTGGGGACTGGCGCTTGGACCGAGGTTGTGGGAGGACTCTGAACTGCCCCCACCTGCCTGCGGTGTGGACCCTGTCCTGGGACCTCACCAGCATCCAGGCGTCGTGTACGAGGTACAGACCAAAAGTGCGAACGAGATGGTCGCACTGGGAACATCTGTGATTATTACGGTGGTTGTTCTGAGGCTTCGTTGCAGGAGGGGAGGGATGGACAGGAAGAAGAGCCTTTCTGAAACAGGAGCGGACTAGTGGGGTTTCCTGGGGAGGAGAGGCAGGAAGTCTGTGTGGGCGACCCAAGCACAGGGAGCAAGCTCCTGAACCCGGAGGTGAGTAAGCAGGGGGAGCCCCCTTGCTAAGAGCGTCTTGTTGGTGACAGAGGCCACCAGGTGGCAGGAGGTTTGACATCTAACAGGCTCCTTCCAGAGAACAGGCCATTCTAATTCCACGAGGAGGCTTGTCCTTTCAGATATTGCATAGATCATCTGGGCTCAGCCAGTGGCCTTCTTCCCAGGGGTCTCCGACTTCCTGTCCGTACGCCCGGGGTGGTCCTGAGCATGTGGATTTGGGGGACCTGGGTTTTGCTCTTTTAGCTTCTCAAGCCAGACCAGTGTCCCCTCTTCCTTCCCTTTGTGGGTTCCTGCTGCCCCCGGAATGAAATGTTATCTCCGTGGCATCTGACCTCTCCTGGTCACTCCAGTGGCCAGGAGGGGTAAAGCAGAAGGCGGCAGAGAGGGTTTGCCAGAATTAAGGTGTAGGGGGAGGTGCACAGACTGGGCTGGGTGGACCCCTGGGGTGACAGCACCCACTTACAACATTTCTAACGCTCACATCTCCAGCCTGCTCCCCTTTCCCTGAGTCCCAGATGCAAACATACAACCATCACTCTGCACACAGAAAGCCAAGTTCACAAAGTTTGTTCTCCAAACTGCTCTCCTCTGCAAACAGCAGCATCATCACCCGCTCAAATGCCAACCTAGAAATCAGGCATCACTGCGACCCCTCTCTCCCCTTCTCCCGCCATCAGCCCACCCTCTCCATTCTGTCCACCTGTTCCTAAATCTCTCTCGGTCGTCCTCTTCCCCCCACCTCCTTAAGGCACCATCATCCACATCAGGACCACCACAGGGCTTCCCAGCTGCTCTCCCAGCAGAAATGCTGCTAGGGGCCAGCACTGGGCACACACCAACTCTCCCTTTACATGTAACCGCCATAGCAGGCAGGGGTCATTATGTCAAGACTTATACAGATAAGGAAGCAAGCTCAGAGAGACTGGGAGGCCTGCCATGGGCACACCACTGCTTTGCAATTGCCTCAGCATCCAGCGGGTTCCGACCACACCTGCATTGCTCCACCACCCACAAGATGTCTGAAATAGAAATACGGCAGTGAGACTGGGGTGGGGCTGAGGGTGCAGGAGCTCAGATCATTCAGGGAGGTTCGTGTGTCCATTCTCCTGAATTTCCTTGTCACCTGCAAAGATGGTGAGTTGAATTTGCAATTCTGATACCTCTATCCTCCCCTGCCTCTACCCTCTTGATGTTCATAAGAATTCAGCACCCAGAAATAATCAGAATCTCCCAGCTGCTCTAACAGGGGCAGTTGACATTTTCTGGACCAATCCACAGTTACTTCTATCTTCTTTCTTTTGCAACACAGGTTATGAAAGCAGAAATAGTCGTGGTAGGGACAACATGATTAAAACATGGAAACTGTGGCCAGCCCAAGGGAGAACACTAAATCCTTTGCACAGGGGTCCTGAAGGTGGGTCTCAGCCAACGACGTTGCTGTAGGGAAAGATGATCAGCTGGGGTCCAGCAGCTTGAAGAAGCTCGGGGACCAGAAGAGGGGCAGATGAAAGTTACAGTGGACTGCAGCCAGGCATCTCCAGGCCAGAGCTGGTCTGCTCGCAGATCCCTCATAGTGGGTGCCCTTCCAGTCAAGGAGGTCACTGGGGTGTAGTAGAGCTCTGCCTCTGGAGCCCCAAACTTGGCTCCCGTTCCAACTCTGTCACTTCAACAGCTCGTGTCTTTGGCTAGCTGGTCAACTTCTCTGAGCCTCTGCTACCCTGTATGTAAATGAGGAGGTAAATATGTGAAAGTGATAGCTGCTTGGTCCTGTCTAACTCCGCAGCTCCACGCACTGTAGCCCGCCAGGCTCCTCGGTCCATGGGATTTTCCAGGCAAGAATACTGGAGTGGGTTGCCATGCCCTTCTCCAGGGGATCTTCCCGACCCAGGATGGAACCTTGGTCTCCCGCATTGCAGGCAGATTCTTTACCAGCTGACCCACCAGGGAAGCCCGAATGAGGAAGTAACATGTAGCTATTTCAGAGACGGTGAGTAAAAGTGTAGGTTGCTAATGCAAGAACTCTTTTTTCTTTTAATTGAGGTGAACCTACGGAAGATAAAACCACCCTTGTTAAAGGGCACACTTGTGTGGGATTCAGCGCATTCAGGATGTTGTGCAACCAGCGCTCTGTCTGGTTTCAACACCTTCCAGCTCCCCAAGAGGGGCCCTGCTCCCATTCTGAATCTGCTCCTCCCCACAACCCATTAGGAAGGGAGGTCCTAATCTCAGCTCCAGCTCCAGTCAGCTGAGACCCCCACCCTGCTCCTAAACCTGAGTCCCTCACACCCACCCAGCAGCCATGCTGCTCTGCTCACCATCCCAAGAAGGCTTTGTTAGTGTGAGATTCTGGCTCCTGGGCCCCTGAACATCTATTCAGTTCAAACAAACCTTTACCAACACCCCCTGGGGCTAAGCCTGGGGAATTCGTGGGGAAATTCTCTACAATTCACAACAGCTTTATCCTGGCAAAGGCTCTGAGAAGTCTGCCTGTAATTAAACATTTAAAACTGTGTCCCATTCTTCTCTGACCAGAGACCCTTTAATCTTATCAAAGGGGCACCTAGGCCCTCTCTGTGGGCCCCCATTTCTGGGGATACCTTGGGAATCGCTGGCCTTGTGGAAAAACATCAATTGAGCACCTTCGAATGCAGGTCCTCTGGATAAACAATTTCATCTCCATTATGCACCACTTCTTCATAACTAGCAAGATATGCGCTGCAGGGAAATTACATTTTTAAAGTTTTTTTTTTAATGGAGGTATAATTTATATGTAAGACAAAATGCCTCCTTTCAAGTGTAGAGTTTTGGGAGCTTTAACAAGTGCATTTGGTCAGGTAACCACCTCCAACACTCAAGATACAGAACAATTCCAACGGCCCCGGCACTTCCTCATGGCCCTTCGCAGCCGCCCCTCTTCTGACCCCAGACTCCACACAGTGCCTGTCACTTTAGCCTTGCCTTTTCAGAGTGTCATCTGAATGGACTCACACCGTAGGCTTCTTTCGCTCAGCATGAAGCACCTGAGGTCGTCCGTGTGGCTGGAGACGCGTTGGTCCTTTCATCGCTGACTCGCGTTCCAGCGTGAGGAACTGAGCCCCAGTTTGTCTGTTCACCTGCCCGTCAAAGGTGTGGGGGTCGATCCCAGTTTGGGGCAATGATGAGTAAAGCCACAAAAAGACACTCACATACAGGTTTTTGGACAAATATAAGCCTTAATTTTTCTTAGGTAAATACCTAGGAGTGGAGTTTGCTGGGTTGTATGGTAGATTCGTGTTTAATTTTTAAGAAACCGCCAAACTGGTTTTCAAAGCAGTCGAGCCATTTTGCATTCCCACCAGCAATGCAGGGGAGTTCTAGCTGCTCTGCATTCTGGCCAGCATGGAGTATTATAACGTTTTAAAAATTTGCTTTAATCATTCTAATAGATACATAACAGGAAATAGCATTTTAAGCCAGCTTACTCTGTAATTTTTGATAAATTCTGGTACGGGCTAAATTGTGTCCCTCTCACCCACTCCAGTACTCTTGCCTGGAAAATCCCATGGGCGGAGGAGCCTGGCAGCCTGGTAGGCTTCAGTCCATGGGGTCACAAAGAGTTGGACACGACTGAGTGACTTCACTTTCACTCTTCCCTTTCATGCATTGGAGAAGGAAATGGCAACCCACTCCAGTGTTCTTGCCCGGAGAATCCCAGGGACAGGGGAGCCTGGTGGGCTGCCGTCTCTGGGGTCACACAGGGTCGGACACGACGGAAGTGACTTAGCAGCAGCAGCAGCAGCAACAGCAACAAAGATACCTAAAAGTCCTAACTAACCCCTCGTATCTAGAAGAAGTCTAGTTAAAATTACGTCATTAGGGTGGCACTAATTCAATGCGACTGTCCTTATTAAAAGGGGAAATTTAAATGCAGAGACTGACACACATAGAGGGAAGTTAATGTGAAGAGACACAGAGAAGACAGCGTCTGTAAGGCGAGGAACTCACCCTGTCGACATCTTGATCTCCGACTTCCAGCTTCCAGGCCGACAGAGATTAAACCTCGGTTTTCTTTTCGGCCGCCCAGTCTGTGGTACTGTGTTACGGCAGCCACAGGAGGCTAACGCACAGACAAGACGACACAGGTGACATATCTAAGTTTTGAACCCTGTTGATAAAATGACCTAACCGTCACCTCCTGACTGCAGGAATGCAACATAACCAGCGTCTCTGCATCTCCCGGGTGCTCCCGTCTTTGCCTGGCTGGCGCCTGCCTCCTGGAGGAAACTTTCTTCCAGGAGGTAGGATGAAGGGAAATGGAGGGTGTGCAGAGACCCCTGCTTTGAGAGATGAGCTGAGAAGGGGCTAGCTGCAGGAGTAGAAGTCTCAGTCTGGTTTTTGTTTTTCAAACAGGGCAGGCCTGGGCTTCCCTGGTGGCTCAGTGGTAAAGAATCCTCCTGCCAAAGCAGGAGACACCAGTTCCACCCCCGATCTGGGAAGATCCCACGTGCCGCCGAGCCACTAAGCCGGTAAGCCACCACTCAGGGGCTTACAGCCCGTGCTGTAGAGTCCAGGAGCCACAGCTACTGGGCCCACCGTGCTGCAACCACTGAAGTCCTCTCCCCTAGAGCCAGGGCTCCGCAACACAAGAAGCCACCGCAATGACAAGCCCACGCACTGCCTTGAATAGTAGTGCCCCCCTCGCCCGCAGCCAGAGAAAAATGCTCACAGCAAGGAAGATCCAGCACAGCCAAAAATAAACAAATAAATAATATGTAAATAAGAT
The DNA here is from genome assembly GCF_019923935.1 of Bubalus bubalis. Lineage (NCBI taxonomy): Eukaryota > Metazoa > Chordata > Mammalia > Artiodactyla > Bovidae > Bubalus > Bubalus bubalis. Next base: position 1,447,581 of record NC_059180.1, read on the forward strand.
AATTTCCTGTCTCCTTCACTCCCCCGCCTCCAGGGCCCAGCAGCAGGACCTCCCTGCCGCGTGACTGAATGAGACGTGGCTTCATCAGAAGGCAACTCATTTACCCGGTGGAACCATGAACAACTGATCGCAAAAGTCTTGGGGACAAACAGTGGAAACGGTTGCACGAAATAGGAATGCACTTACTGCCCCGTGGTACATTAAACATGGTTAGAGGCAATATGTCATGTGTATTTTTACCCCAATTAAAAAAAAACAAAACAGTAAGAACCACGAGGGGAGTGCAGATGATGCATCAGGCACGTCGCTCAGCACCATATATCTGAGTCTCGTTAGCTCCCTGCAGGACGAAGTCGCGGCCCTACTGAGGTACTTGGAGACAGTCACAGAGAGAGGTTCAGTCACTTGCTCAAGGCCACACAGGGCCTGGCATAAGGATGCTCTGCAGGCAGTCGCTGCTCGCGAGCCGGCCCGGGAGACAGCAGGTGCTGGCCTGGTGTACCCGAGCGGCTGCAGCAGCGCGCTGGCCTCGAGCGCCCGGCCGCACAGGATTGGCTACTGGGAAGGGGGCGGGGCTCCCGGCGGCCGGGGGCGGGGTCGCTCCGAGCCGTAAATACGGCGCCACATGGCAGGGGCTGGGGAGGCCCGGGGGCGGTGCGGAAGGCGCAGGCGCATTGCGTGGGGGTGCGACTCGGCCTCCCCGGCCCCTCCGCGGCCGTGACTTCTCGCGAGAGGAGGAGCAGGGGGCGGGGCCGGTGGAGGGGCGGCCTCGAGAGGCGCCGCCGGTCGCGAGGCGTTGGAGGCGCGAGCTGCGGCGCGAGGTGAGGTGATGCGAAGGGACGTGAGGGGCGCGCGAGGTGAGGCGAGCGGAGAGATGAGGGGTGCAGGGTGAGGTGAGGCGAGGGGCGCGGGACCGGGGTGGCGCCGGCGAGCCGGGGCTGGTCCTGCCCCCTCAGCCGCCGGGGCAGGTCCGGCGCAGCCCCGGGCCGAGCCCCCGCGCCGTCGCTGTGTGACCTTGGCCGGGCTCGCACCGTCTCTGAGCCCCAGTCCTGCGGGGGTGAGGGAGACCTGGACCGGGCGCTGGAGCTCGCGGCCGGTCAACTCCCGCCGTCGGGGCTGGTCCCCGCCCGTTTTGGCCGCCGGGCATCGATCCTGCAGGGGGCCGGCGGCGGCCGAGGGGTCTTCGGCTTCCCCCTCGGGCTGGTCGGGAGCGTGGAGCGGGAGCAGGCGCTCGGGGCTCCGGCGCGAGGCCGGGCGCCCCGGGCGCACGCGTCCCCCCACCAGCCTATTGCAGGGGGGCCCCACTCGATGCCCTGGGCCGCCCGAAGCCGCGGGCATTCCCCCGACCCGCTGACCGCCGGCCTGAACTGCAGCCCTGGCCGAGGCGGGCGCGTCCTGGAAGAGCACCACTCAGATGAGCCTTTGCTCCAGAAACAGCGCGAGGAAGCCATGTATTAGTCGCGAACAGTAGGACTTATATCTTCCACTTGGGCTCGCAGCCACCAAGACATCTCCGGCGAGCCTTTGGCTGGAGCCGAGGTTCCGTCTGGCGCGGAGCACAACAAGCCATAGTGTTCCTGTGATTATTGAATTATTTATTTTATGATTCGACGCCGGAGAGACTCGGGAGACCCTGGATGAATGAGAATGTGGATTGGGGGAGAGTGGATGCAAGTGCATCTCTAAGGAGATTGTCCCCTAATGTGTGGGTCCAGGCAGGGGGCAGCTGAGAAACAGCTCAGCTGGTCCTCACCTGCCCCCAAATCAGGACACAGTCTAGCCCTTCTCTGTGAACATCTGGTGTTGGGAATGTGAGACAGGGCTGGTGTCAGGGTGAAAAAGGAGATACTAGGAAGATTTTTAAAAATTGAAGTATAATTGATGTAGCATTGTGTAAGTTTAAGATGTGCAGAGTGTTGATTTGATACACTTATATATTGCAACACTACCACCTAAGTGTCAGCTAACACCTAGGAAATTGCTGCCTGAGGGGAGCGCTGCTGAGCATTTAGAGAGTGCCTGCATGGCAGTGCATGGATGCTCAGTTTCTTGCCAGATGGTCTGTAAGACGCTGGGCTGGTGTTTTCAAGCCAGCACTGCTGTTCGCTGCCACTCCGTGTGCACCTGCTTCATCAGCTGAGCAAACTGAGCCTCTCATCCTTCGTAAGATGCCAGGTAGGGCTCGAAGCTGGTGGCATGGGTAGCCTGACTGTAATACCCTGTGATTAGCGTTGTCATCTAGGTGTTTACAAAGTGCGAAGAAAGAGGGAGCAGCTAAACTCGTTGTTAGGTGTTGCAGAAGTTTTCCATAGTGGAGGTGACATGAGTTGGGCCTTGAGAGATGAGTGAAGTTTGGGGAGAACATTCCAGGGTGTGTGGAAAGGAGGAAGTGAATGGAATGTTTGAGGGGAGGGAGCAGTGAGTCCCTGTGTTGATTGGAGGATGGGGTTTGAGGATTGAAATGCAAACCAAGGCCAGAAAGAGGTTTCTGATCGAAGAGCCTTGAATGCTTTGCCAGGGAGCTTGGACTTTATCCTCTTGGTGAGGGGTAGTCAAGGTTTGGGGTGGAATGTGAAAGATGTGTTTTAGAGAAGTAATCCTTGTGAGAACAGAGGAATGGGTCCAGGGTATCAGGAGATGGAGACTGAATTGGGTACAGTTATAGGGGGTGTGGGTCAGAACAGTGGCTGAGAGTCAAGAAGGGCGTCGGCTTGAAAGAAGCAGGAGAGTCCACAGTGCTACTGCACTTTGTGGGATGTGGTGAGAGGGAAAGGAAAAAGGCAGAAGTAACCAGGATGTCTCACGTGGTTGCTGAGGAGGGCCAGTACCTGAGCTAGGGAATACTGGAGCAAATGTAGAGAAGGAAGGGGCTAAAATGCATTTGATTTTTAGGCTTGTGAAATTTACAGTATTTGTGGGCCATCCTGGGTGAGATGTGCTCTTGGAGAGAAAGAATGTGCCCTGGGAGGGAATCCTGGGGAATGCCAGCAGGAAAGGGGTAGATGGCAGAAGAGGAGCACGTTGGATGGTTGACAAAGGAAATGTAGCTTACAGTCATTACTGCATAGTCACTAAGGCTAGTGAGTGGTTCTCTTCCAGAAAGGTCTCAGGTTGAAGTGCCCTTCCTGGGTAAGAGACAGGATATTGATAATACTGAAACAAATGCTGCTAGTTTGTAGTTTTTTTAAACTAACATCTTACAGTTTCAATTTTTAGATTGTTTCTCTTTTTCTTCAGAGAGGAGTGGCTAGTTTCACAGTACTTAGTGGGTCTGTGGCTGCAGCCAGGCTCATCGTTCACCAGTCATTTGCCAGCAGATGTGCTTAATGATAACTGACTCAGTAACTTAGCACTTCCTGTACTTAACCAAGGTGGTGGTTTCTGTAACTGCTTAGAGAACTGAATTTCAGAGAGGAATAGGAAATACTGGGGGAGAAGGGGTGGACGGCTGCACAGAACACAAGAGGGTGAAGGAAATGGAGCCTCTGTGGCTCCCGGAGTACTGTCAATTGGTACTTCTCCTTCCAGGCAGGAGAACAGAAGAATCTTTGGGGAAAGTGAGTAGCCTGAGAAAGGATCTCAAAATAATGACAGGAAGGTCCACAGTAAGGAGGCCCAATTGGAGCACTCACTAACGAAGCTCATAGTTAATAACTCCCTTCTAGAGTCCAAAGCTTCCAGTTCTTTTAATCCCCTTCCCCTTAAATAGGACCGGATAACCAGGGACACGGAGAAGGCAATGGCACCCCACTCCAATACTCTTGCCTGGAAAACCCCATGGATGGAGGAGCCTGGTAGGCTGCAGACAATGGGGTCACAAAGAGTCGAATATGACTGAGCGACTTCACTTTGACTTTTCACTTTCATGCATTGGAGAAGGAAATGGCAACCCACTCCAGTGTTCTTGCCTGGAGAATCCCAGGGACAGCGGAGCCTGGTGGGCTGCCGTCCATGGGGTCACACGGAGTTGGACGCGACTGAAGTGACTTAGCAGCAGCAGCAGCAGCAGCAACCAGGGACAAGCGACGAAACCTCTGATTGGGAAGACAGAGATCGTGACACATACTTGGAAGCAGTAGAGAGTATGCCGGAAGAAAACTGAAAATGCATACTGTCACTAATGCACACGTGGAGCTGGAAAATACTGCATCGGTAGACAAGAAGAAGGCGCTCTTTTCTATGTACATTATTGGCGTATAGTCGCTTTACAGTGTTGTGTTTCTGCTGTGCAGCAAAGTGAATCAGCCACACTTAACACATATATCCCCTCTTTCCTTGGTTTCCTTTCCATTTAGGAAAAGGTCACCACAGAGGATTGAGGATTTTTTTTTGTTTTAAAAGGGCATTCAGAAATCCAAAAAGATGAGTCATGTGTATAAATACAGTGGAAAAAATAAAAAACTCAGTAGGTGAAGAAGACGTTGACAGCTCAGGAAATAGAACAACAACAGAAAGAGATGGAAAATGAGAGAAAAAAGAAAACTAAATGATCAGATTAGGCAGTTTACATAATAAGCGGTTCAGCAAGAAATGGGATAAAATCATCCACAAAGTTATAAGGTAAATCCTAAAACCAAAACTTCCTCCTTTGAAGGGCCCACTGAGTGACCAGCACCACAGATGAAAATGCAGGTATCTGCCACTCACCTCGTCTGTTCAGTTCCCAATTTGGATATTCAGAGTGTGGGGAGCAAGTTTGTATAGGGAGGAATACTGAATTTCTGGTAGTGACTAGTGAGAGTTTGGAAGCAAGGAGTTTATTTGAAAGTGCATCCAAAGGTGTGTGTTTCAGAATTTCCATGGAGAGAGAACCGTGCACACTCTCTCCAAGACACACTGCTGTGAAATTTCAGAACTCTGGACTAAGAAGATTGTGTTAGCTTCTAGAGAAAGAACAAAGGCCACCAGCGGGTCATCCCAGGATGGAGCAGAATGGCTTGGGAGCCATCTACAGGAGCATTGGAAGCTAGGAGGCAAGAGAGCATTGCTTTCAAAATTCTGAAGGAAAATATTTTACCTTGAATTTTAAAATCAGGCAAAGAAGGGTAGAATAAAGATATTTTCACACTTGCTCCAAAAATTTGTCTCTCATGTATTTTAAAGAAATGACTGGCAAGCGTACTTTCCCAGAATAAGGTGGGGAATCTGGAAAGTCAGAACTAGAAGAGACAGAATTATCCTCAGAGAAAAGGTGAAAAGAATCTTCTGGGTAGGTGGAGAAGCTGGGATGCCAGCCAAGCCAGGCACTGGGTAGGGAGAGCAGGTATCTCATGACTTGAGCCTCGATGTTTCCTCAAAGGGATTTTTTGGGGAAGATGAAAGTCAGAGTCCCGGGTGCTCTGAAGCATCTGGAGGGGAGATGCAGACAGTTGGCAGAGCTGGGGTTGTAGTAGTGATAAGTACATAGAAAACAAAGCAAATGAAAGCATGAGACTGTTAACAAGTTCCGGGGAAAATAAGCCGTTGTGCAGGAAAGAAAAATAATTATGGTGTACTGCAAGGCTTTGCTGTGAATAGCCTTTGCGCAACGGTAATAATTTATGTAAACATTGAATATCGCTCTCATTAAAATGATGATATGCCTGTCTGGAGGAGGCGTGGAGATGAGCATGGCATGGTTGTTTGAAGGGCTGATGGAGGAAAGAAAGACTGCATTTCTGCCTGCCACCTGCCACTATTTGGGAAAGTCAGTGGATGATACCCAAGCTGAACTATTAGGTTATCGCCCAGGGCAATTACTTAGAGGCAGGTGGTAACACCAAAAGAGACAACTAAGAATGAGGGAGGGCCTTCCCTGGCAGTCCAGTGGTTAAGACTCTGTGCTTCCGCTGCAGGGGTATGGGTTTGATCCCTGGCCGAGGAACTGTGATCGCACGTGCTGCATGGCCAAAAACAAACAAGAATGGGGGAGAAAGATGGAGATGGGTAACAGGAAAGCAGGGACTGGAGGCTGTGTTTACAGTTGATGATGTAATCCTTTAACATACATACATAATGTTGATCAAAATAAAGACAAAGCAGTATGCTTCCCACTCTAATGAAGGAAGAGGCCAGACCCTTGGTATTCTGTGTGCAGCTGGGTCACTCAGCAGGCTCTTTCTTATGGGGAGAGTTTACTTGTTCTTATTTCCTGTCCATTATTGTTATTGTTCTCAGTATCCTGTCTCTTGGCTGTGGTCACATATCAGAGATTTGGTGCTTTCTTTAGCTTTTTTCTTTTAACTTGTTAAAGAATTTCATTCGTGGGGTTCTTGTGGCAAGAATACTGGAGTGGTTTGCCATTCCCTCCTCCAGTGGATCACGTTTTGGCAGAAACTTTGGTCATACCTGAATGATCTAGTGGTTTTCCCTACTTTCTTCAATTTAAGTCTGAATTTGGCAATAAGGAGTTCATGATCTGAGCCATAGTCAGCTCCTGGTCTTGTTTTTTCTGACTGTATAGAGCTTCTCCATCTTTGGCTGCAAAGAATATAATCTATCTGATTTCGGTGTCGACCATCTGGTGATGTCCATGTGTAGAGTCTTCTCTTGTGTTGTTGGAAAAGGGTGTTTGCTATGACCAGTTCTCTTGGCAGAACTCTTTGCCCTGCTTCATTCTTACTCCAAGGCCAAATTTGCCTGTTACTCCAGGTGTTTCTTGATTTCCTGCTTTTGCATTCCAGTCCCTTATAATGAAAAGGACATCTTTTTTGGGTGTTAGTTCTAGAAGGTCTTGTAGGTCTTCATAGAACTGTTCAGCTTCTTCAGCGTTACTGGTTGGGGCATAGACTTGGATTACCATGATATTGAATGGTTTGCCTTGGAAATGAACAGAGATCATATTTAATATTCAGTTCAGTTCAGTCGCTCAGTTGTGTCCGACTCTTTGCAACCCCATGAATAGCAGCACGCCAGGCCTCCCTGTCCATCACCAACTCCCGGAGTTCACTCAGACTCATGTCCCTTGAGTTGGTGATGCCATCCAGCCATCTCATCCTCTGTCATCCCCTTCTCCTGCCCCCAATCTCTCCCAGCATCAGGGTCTTTTCCAATAAATCAACTCTTCGCATGAGGTGGCCAAACTATTGGAGTTTCAGCTTCAACATCAGTCCTTCCAATGAACACCCAGGACTGATCTCCTTTAGGATAGACTGGTTGGATCTCCTTGCAGTCCAAGGGACTCTCAAGAGTCTTCTCCAACACCACAGTTCAAAAGCATCAATTCTTCGGCACTCAGCTTTCTTCACAGTCCAACTCTCACATCCATACATGACCACGGGAAAAACCATAGCCTTGACTAGACGGACCTTTGTTGGCAAAGTAATGTCTCTGCTTTTTAATATGCTATCTGCTGCTGCTGCTAAGTCGCTTCAGTTGTATCCAACTCTGTGCGACCTCATAGACGGCAGCCCACCAGGCTCCTCTGTCCCTGGGATTCTCCAGGCAAGAACACTGGAGTGGGTTGCCATTTCCATCTCCAGTGCATGAAAGTGAAACGTGAAAGTAAAGTCGCTCAGTCGTGCCCAACTCTTAGCGACCCCATGGACTGGAGCCTACCAGGCTCCTCCGTCCTTGGGATTTTCCAGGCAAGAGTACTGGAGTGGGGTGCCATTGCCTTCTCCAAATATGCTATCTAGGTTGGTCATAACTTTCCTTCCAAGGAGTAAGTGTCTTTTAATTTCATATTAGGTGATGACAAATGAGACAGAGAAGAAGCAGGTAGGATGGGCTGGCAGGGTGGGGAGTGATCAGGGCAGCCCTTGCTGATGAGGTGAGGTGCCGAGGTGAGCCACAGGATTCCTGGGTGTGAGCCGTCCAGACAGTGGGAGCCTGGTTGGTGCGGGTGGTGGACAGCGAGGAGGCCACTGTGGCTCGAGTAGGGCCATTGATGGGGAGTGAAAGGCATGGGAGTGTGAGATCCCCGTCCTGTAGGGCTTGTCATGGGCCATCGTAAGGACTGGAAATGGGAAGACATTGGACCCCAGTGATTGAGAGTTTGAGCAGAGCTGTGACGGGATCTGACTTTGGCGGAATAACTGTGGCTGCACTGTATGGACACGAGAGCAGAGGCGGGGAGGCCGGGTCAGAGGTCAGAGGCTGCTGCAGCGATGCGGGTGAGAGCTGGCCGCGGAGGCTAGGGTCTGCGTGTATTAGGAAGGTAAAGCCCTTAATCGGGTTTTTCAGCTAATCGTAGTAAAACTTATTATCTATTTTCCCTTGAAATAATTTCTTTGAATTGACTTAGCTCTGGGAAATGAGTTATTGTTTGGATTCCAGAGTCAAGTACCTTGCAACAAGTATTTGAGTCCTGTGAGGAACACAGAAGAAATAGTAGACATGACCCCCATCTCCCAAGAACCTGAAATCTATTTTGGGAATATGGGGCCAGAGTGCCTACCTTAATATCCTGGCTACTGTGAGGCTCTCCCTGGGCTCAAACACCAGGTGTGAAGACAGCATGTCAACAGATGGCCGTCTGTGCTGTGGCCAGCTCTCTGGGAAGTTACTTTATTTCAAAGGCCAAGTTTGGCTCAGTGTTCTTTCAGGTCTTCTGAGAAGAACATCAACCTTTGGTTCTCATCAATGTCACCATTTATTACTTATTTTTATTTGGATACACTGTCAGATTTAGTTCTCAGGGTTAACTGAATACAAGTGAAGTAATTTTACAAGCAAATAAACCCCCAGTAGTCATCCTAGATAGCATATTGAAAAGCAGAGACGTTACTTTGCCAACAAAGGTCCGTCTAGTCAAGGCTATGGTTTTTCCAGTGGTCATGTATGGATGTGAGAGTTGGACTGTGAAGAAAGCTGAGTGCCGAAGAATAGATGCTTTTGAACTGTGGTGTTGGAGAAGACTCTTGAGAGTCCCTTGGACTGCAAGGAGATCCAACCAGTCCTTTCTGAAGGAGATCAGCCCTGGGATATCTTTGGAAGGAATGATGTTAAAGCTGAAACTCCAGTACTTTGGCCACCTCATGCGAAGAGTTGACTCATTGGAAAAGACTCTGATGCTGGGAGGGATTGAGGGCAGGAGGAGAAGGGGACGACAGAGGATGAGATGGCTGGATGGCATCACCGACTCAATAGACGTGAGTTTGAGTGAACTCCGGGAGTTGGTGATGGACAGGGAGGCCTGGCGTGCTGCGATTCATGGGGTCGCAAAGAGTCAGACACGACTGAGCGACTGAACTGAACTGAAACCCCCAATGCTGGTGGCATGAAGTGAACATATACCTTTCAATAGGGGTTTTAATCCAGCACCAGAGCATCAGTTGCAGGGCTGGGCAATAGAGGGTGCAAAGAGTAAATTTTGATTTCACTGACAAACTTTCCAGATTTCTGTCGACTGCAGTGATGAGAACCACAGGGAATTATTTGCCTTATATAGTGTTTGCAAAGCTGGATAAGAAGTAGATAGTTTCTGGTCTCTTTGCCAGTAGCATAAATAAATAAAATTTGAAACATTCTTGGACTTCTTAATGAAGGTCATGTCATTTGATTTAAGGGTCAGAAGTTGGTTATTTGGACAAGGAGAAGCGAATTCTCTCAGAAATAAAGGTGATAAAAATTTGAGTGCCTAGGAAAACCAACCAATTCCACATTAAATACTTCCTGAGAGGCTGGTAGAGTGTAATAGTTGAGAACGTAGGCTCTGAAATCAGTTGTCAAATGTCAACTCTGAGCAGTGGTAGCTGTTCACACTTGGGCAACTTGCCTGGCTATTTTGCCCTAACTCTATCAAAATTATCATGAGGATTAAATAACTTAAGAAATGCAGACCTTATATCAGCACTTTGGAAAGCATATTAACTACTGTTGTTTTTATTATAAAGTTAATTAAAATCATACGTTCTTGTTTGACTGCTAACACCTGGATATTGATAGATAGCATGACTAATAATAAAAATGTTATATTTGAGAGCCACATGAAACAGATAAAAGGGCCAGTGGTATAGTGTAAAGAACACGCTTTACTATTTTACAAAACATTTAGCTGATATTTTCTCATTTTCATCCTCTCAGTAGCTCTGGGTAGCAGAAAGACCTTGATTATTCTTGTTTTATAGGTAAAGAAGTAAAACTCAGACTTAAAGAAATACGGCAGGCCGCTCGGCAGAGACTGGCCTGGGCCTCAGAACCCTCGTCCTTCTCTTCCCAGTCTCTAAGCGTGTGTGCAGGGCTTCAGTGCTGGTGTTCTTGTCGTCCATGGTGGGAGTGAGTGACAGCTGCTTAGTTGCATAGAGTTTATGCTGAAAAGCTTTAACTCTTGGAGATTGAATTAATAAGACCGCTCACATTTTTTCCACTTCCAGTCAAATGCATTGAGGTATAATTTACATGCAATAAAATGCACGCATTCTAAGCGTAAACTTCCATGACAGATATACCCACCTGTGTAACCACCCTTACAGACAATGGAATAGAAAACGTCCCTCGCCCACATTTTCCCCTGTCCCTTGGCAGTTAGTTGATGCTTTCTGTTACTAATTTTGCCTTTTATGAACTTGAAAGTGAAATCATGTGGCGTGTGCTCTTGCGTGTCTGGGTTCATCTGCAGGATCCGTCTGTGTGGTTGTGTGTATGGATGTGTGAATCCGTGTGTATGGATGTGTGAATCGGTGCGTATGGATGTATGAATCCGTGTGTATGGATGTGTGAATCGGCGTGTATGGATGTGTGAATCCGTGTGTATGGATGTGTGAATCAGTGTGTATGGATGTGTGAATCGGCGTGTATGGATCTGTGAATCGGCATGTATGGATGTGTGAATCCGTGTGTATGGATGTGTGAATCGGCGTGTATGGATGTGTGAATCCGTGTGTATGGATGTGTGAATCAGCGTGTATGGATCTGTGAATCGGCATGTATGGATGTGTGAATCGGCGTGTATGGACGTGTGAATCGGCGTGTATGGATGTGTGAATCGGCGTGTATGGACGTGTGAATCGGTGGCTCGTTCTTTTTTATCGAGCGGTTTTTCTGCCGAATGTGCACATCAGTTTGTTGATTCATTCACTTGGTGGTGGACCTCAGGGTTGTTTTCAGCTTTTAGTAATTTTGAATGAAGTCACAGTGAACATTCTTGTACAGACCTTCGTGTGGACAGTAATCTCATTCATGGATAGTGTCTTTGGCGTTATCTAAAAGGTATCACCATATGCAAGGTCGTTTAAGTTTTCTTCTCGGAGCTGTAATCGTTTTGCATTTTACATTTAGGTCTGTTATCCATTTTGGGTTAATTTCTGTGAGGGGTGTGAAGTCTGTGTCTAGATTCTTTTTTTTCACGTGTGGATGTCCGGTTGCTCCAGCACCACTTGTTGCAGTCTTGTTCCATTGTTCTGCCTTTGCTCCTTTGTTAAAAATCAGTTGGCTGTATGGGGGTCTGTTTCTGGGCTCCATTCTGTCCCACTGATCTAGTTCTCTATTCTTTGCCGATATCACACCATTTTGATTACTGTAGCTTTGTGGTAAATCTTGAAGCCTCATAGCATCAATCTTCCAGCTTTATTCTTCTCCTTCAGTATTGTGTTGGCTTCCCTGGGTCTTTTGCCTCCATGTACAAACTTTAGAAAGAGTTTGTTGATGTCCACAAAGAACTTGCTGGGATTTTGGCTGGGATTAATCTGTTGATGGAACTGGGAAGAACTGACATCTTGACAATATTGAGTCTTCCTATCCTTAGCAGTTTGCACATAGAATATCTCTTCATTTATTTAGTTCTTCTGATGATTTCATTCATCAGAATTTTTCAGTTTTCTTCATAGAGATCTTGTACATATTAAATTCATACGTAAATATTTTATTTTGGGAAGGTGCTAATAAATGGAATTGTGTTTTTAATTTCAAATTCCACTTGTTCATTGCTGATATATAGGAAAATGGTTAACTTTTGTATATTAACCTTTTGCCCCACAAACTTGCTCTACTCACTTGAGCCTGTAAAATTTTATAATTGAAAAATGATAATCTAAGATTCATATATAATATTTTGATGGTCAGTTTGATTCATCTTTAAATAGAATCCCTAAGCTTTATTCTAGAACATCTGCTGTTATGGATCTTATAGAACCTTCCAGGAAATTAAAAATCTGTTTGATGTTTTTAAATACAATCTTTTTGACTTTTTGAATGTCTCAGCATAAAAAAAAAAAACTGGTCTGTATGCAAAAAAAGCTGGTATCAATTTTTTTCATAATAACCAAAAAAGAGAACTAACTCCAAAGTTCATCAGTTGGTAAATGGATAAACAGATAGTGGTTTATCCATATAGCAGGTACTGTTCAGCCGTGATACAAGCGACATCCTAGACAAATCTCAAAAGCATCTTGTTAAGTGAAGGAAGCCAAATACAAGCTCTCGCTTCCTGTGTAATTCCATTTCTGTGACATTCTAGAAGAGGCAGGACTACAGGGCAGATAACAGATTGGCAGCTGCCTGGGGCTGGATGTTGGGGAGGGTGCGGGAACTTTGGGGGATGATGGGAATGTTCTGTGTCTTAAACAGTGTTCATTTGCCCAGACTAATCAGACTGTGCAGTTTAAAAGAGTGCGTTTTATTGTGTATAAATCATAGCTCAGTAAACTTCACTTAGAAAAAAAAAGCAGAGGTGCTAATGTGATTTAATCAGGAAAGAACAGTCTTTTAAACAAATGGGGTGCTGGAACAGCAGGATATCTATAGGGGGAAAAAAGAATCTCAGCTTCTGCCTCTGGAATACTTGTATTGGATATTCTATACTGGCTGAAATTCTCTGCATCTAACATTCCTTTCCACAACAACAGATCCATTAATTTCCATTTATTACCACTCACTGTTTAATTCTCACTGGTTTGGTCTACTTCTGCTTCTTCTTCTGCTTAGTCACTTAGTCATGTCCGACTCATTGTGACCCCATGGACTGTAGCCCACCAGGCTCCTCTGTCCATGGGATTCTCTAGGCAAGAATACTGGAGTGGGTTGCCATGCCCTCCTCCAGGGGGTCTTCTCAACCCAGGGATGGAACCCAGGTCTCCCACATTGCAGGTGGATTCTTCACCATCTGAGCCACGAGGGAAGCCCAAGAATACTGGAGTGGGTAGCCTATCCCTTCTCCAGGGGATCCTCCCAACCCAGGAACCGAACCAGGGTCTCCTGCATTGCAGGCAGATTTGTATACTATGTAGTAAATACACAAACACACACAGACCCACAAACCCTAGTCCAAATGACAAAATAAACATTCATATATTAGTGAGGGCTCTCCAGAGAAACAGAACCTCAGTAAGGGGTGTGTATGTACATGTCTGTGTGTGTGTGTGTGTGTGTGTGTGTGTGTGTCTGCGTGTGTATTTATCACAAGGAATTGCCTGCATAAAAATTGGTGTGGAGGCTGAGAAGTTCAGACCCAGGGAGCCGCTTGTAGGTTCCAGTCTGAGTCTGAGACCTGAGAACCAGGAACGCCCGTGGTGAGGGGTCCAGTGCTTGTCCGCGTCTGAAGGCAGGAAACCAGCGCTCCAGCTCAAAGACAGTCGGGTGGAGGGAGGGAAGTCTCTCTTCCCTTGCCCTTTTGTTCTAGTCAGGCTTTCAACAAAGTGGGCGAGGCTAACCTACGCTGGCGAGGACCATCTGCTTTACTCGGCCTACCGATTCAAACTTGAATGTCATCCAGAATCACCCTCACAGACAGGCTGGAGTGTGGGACCAACTACCTGTGCAGCCGCAGCTCAGTCAAGTTGACATGTGAAGTTAGCACACACCGCTGGACCTTTCTGTACTGTTCTGCCATTAAACTGTGGGAAATGCCCTTACACGTGTCTGATTGTGGGTCTGGCCACGTGGCCCTCGCTTTCACTGTGTTGGGGTAACACGCTCCTGAGTGTGAGGGAGGTCGGCCCTCAGCTCTGTGTCACAGACCTCCCCATCTTCCTGGACTCCTGTCTGTCGTTGGCACGACGGCTCCTTCAGACCAACAGCCGTAGGTGGGCAGCCAGCTTGCCTGGGGTGCTTGCCTCCAGGGGTGGCCGCGTCTGCTCTGGCATCATACCCTGCCCTGTGTGAGCAGAAATGCTCAACAGCCCCCGCTTAGGCCCAGAAGCTCTCTACCTAGCCACAGTGTTTTGCTTTGGTAGAAAACCAGCCCTCCAGAGATGAAACTTCTAGCTCAACTCTGCTGTTGGTTGTGTTGCTGGAGGCAAAAGCTCGAGACTGACAGGGAGCATTTCCTCTGTGAAGGCTCTTCTTGCTCTGCTGCTTCTGGTGGGGCTTTTTGTTGACCGCTTTTTGAAATACTGGGAGATTTATGTTCAGAAATAATGCCCTTATTTTATGAATCAGAAATTACTTTATGAGGTCACTGTTGTTCCCTGACATGTTTTTGAAGCAGTCTGTGGTTCTCAGCAGGCTTCCCCAGTGGCTTAGCACATTTTCCTGTAATGCAGGGGATACAGGAGATGCGGGTTTGATCCCTGGGTCAGGAAGATCCCCTGGAGGAGGGCATGGCAACCTACTCCAGTATTCTTGCCAGGAGAGTCCCATGGCCAGAAGAGCCTGGCAGACTGCAGTTCACGGGGTCACACAGTCGGAGACGACTGAAGTGTCTAAGCACGCACGTCAGTTCTCAGCCTGGCTTTGCCCGTCATTCTGCTCTCTCCCCCAGAGGACGGGGATGTGTTGCCTGGATTATGCGGCTTGAGCTGCCCAGGCTGCTGGGCCAGAAGTTCCCGGATGTCCCGCTCCCTTTTGAAGAGTAAAGCTTGCTGCTGGCAGTGCTGTGTGCGAGTCTCTGCTCCGTTCGCTCCTCTGCTCTCTCGTCGCAGTTCCGAGACGCTGTACTCTGGGGCTCGGTGCATGTGTGAAGGCAGCCATGGTCCCTCCTCCTGGAGCACCGCTCTCACAGGCCATGTAATGCACGCAGCCCGTCGGGTTTCCACCACTGCTGCTTTTGTGGCTTGTTTGAGGTTAGAGATGACAACACAGAGGACTGCCCTCGTTCCTTGATGTTAAAAATGAACCGTGGCCTCAGCCTCATGGGTCAGTGCTGCCTCACTTGGCGTGTAGGCACGCGTCCCCGTGGTGTAGAAGGGCTGGAGGGGCCGTGATGTGGCAGGACACCGGGAGGCTCCTGGACCAGTCGCCCCAGTGAGTAACCAGACGCAGCATTTCCACTGTCCCAAGGGGAAGACCTGTCCTGTTTTTGTGCAATAACCCCCAATTATAAATTTTTAAAACTTGAGTGTTTGCTTAATAAACAGATTGCAGGTAGAGTCACCTGTGGAGCTTTTGCACAGGTTGCACAAGTAACTTGTGGCCCCAGCAGCAGCTCCGAGGTTAGCCTCTGACAGTTGTCTACCATATTTAGGCCTTGCTGTAGTTTGTACCCACTGTCCAACATTTGCCGTATTCATGCAGCATTACCTCTTGGAAATTCCTCCACAAGTCGACTGTTACAGCTCTAATGCATTTTTCTTCCTCCAGTGTTTTCTTTGTGGTAAAATACACATAACATGAAACTTACCACCTTGGCTGTGTTTAAGGGCTCCGCTCAGTGGCGTGAGCACGTTCATGTCACTTGAACGAGACACAGCTCTTGTGCAGCCGTCGCCACCATCCGTTGACAGAACTCATGCCATCGTCCCATCAGACTCTGTACCCACTGGACACTGGCTCCCCAGCCCTCCCCAGCCCCTGGCACTGGCTCTTCTACTTTCTGTCTATGAATCTCAGTCCTTTAGGAACCTCATGTAAATGGAAAGACAATATTTGTCTTTTTTGTGACTGTGATCGTGTCTTTTCCTTGCAATTATTAATAAAGAGAGTCAGAGTTTGTAAAAAATGTAGACACTGGCATTTATTAGTGTGCGTATACTACTTCTTGGTTGAAAAATAAAGCGTTTAGGTCATCAGGCCAGGTGGTTCTTTGCATTGTAAACATGCGGCTGATCTGTGCCTGTGTCCACAAGATGCGACCGTGGCTCAGCATCACTGCTACTCTGTTTGTTGGTCTTAATATTAAAAGTGAAAACTGGTCTCTTAAATCACCTGACATCTTAAGTTACTTTTTCCCTTTGCTGCTTTCTCAGCCTGTAGCAAACTTTAAAAAAAAAAAAAAAAAAAAATATATATATATATATGTATGGTTTCATCTTAATAAACTGTTCACCCTGGCACATCCTTGAGAAGGGATGGTCTTGAAATCTTCAGTGACATGGGTACTTGTGATCTAGTTTAAAAATAGGCTGTAAAAGTGTGTGATTATAACCATTACCATTAAAAGGGTATTGAAAGCTGTTGCAGTGTTGCTGCTGCGTTTTTCACTCACACCCACTCGCAGGGAGCCAGCTGAAGCTGCAGCAACAGTTGTGCAGGAGACAGCACGATATCTCACCAGCAGTCTTGCTTCAGGATTTCTGTGGTGTGCTCATTACCTGTCTGCTGCTGCTGCTGCTGAGTCGCTTCAGTCGTGTCCAACTCTGTGCGACCCCATGGACGGCAGCCCACCAGGCTCCCCTGTCCCTGGGACTCTCCAGGCACGGACACTGGAGCGGGCTGCCATTCCCTCCTCCAATGCATGAAAGTGAAAAGTGAAAGTGAAGTCGCGCAGTCGTGTCCGACCCTCAGTGACCCCATGGACGGCTGCCCACCAGGCTCCCTGTCCCTGGGACTCTCCAGGCACGGACACTGGAGCAGCTGCCGTTTCTTCCTCCAGTCACTACCTGTACAATGTCTAATAATCACATGTTGTTGTTCAGTTGCCAAGTTGTGTCCAACTCTTTGCAACCCCACGGGCTGCAGCACGCCAGGCCTCCCTGTGCTTCACTATTTCCCAGAGCTTACTCAAACTCATGTCCATTGAGTCGGTGATGCCATCCAGCCATCTCATCCTCTCTTGTCCCCTTCTCCTCCTGCCCTCAGTCTTTCCCAGCATCAGGATCTTTTCCAGTGAGTCAGTTCTTTGCATCAGATGGCCAAAGTATTGGAGCTTCAGCATCAGTCCTTCTGATGAATATTCAGGGTTGATTTCCTTTAGGATTGACTGGTTGCATCTCCCTGCTGTCTAAGGGACTCTCGAGAGTCTTTTCCAGCACCGCAGTCTGCCAAAGTCTTTACCATGAGTATGTATCACTTTTCCATTAAAAAAAAAAAGTGAATTAAGGGTAAACAAAAGCTGCAAAGGTGCATAGAGATTGTACTCAAATTTCTGCCTAATGAAAATGTGTTGGATACCAGGTGCATAGTCTACTAGAAATGTAGACTCAGAGCCATACACTGGGAGTTGTCCCAGAGAGTGCTCAGTGCGGGACTCTCCTTTGGACTTCCCAAGATGAGCTCTGTCCCTCTGTGCCCCGATGTCCGCAGCGCGAGAAGCCCTGGACGGGTTAGCAAGCAGCCCGTTCTGTGTCGGGCCCACGTATGGTTATTGGGCACTCCTTCCATGGGTTTGACTCATTTTCGGGTTTTCTCTTCTGGAGTTGCCCCCTCTGCCATGCGACAGCCCTCCACAGTGCTGAAGCCCCAGCACACACGTGTCTTCCCTCCTGAGCGTCCGCCGGTGCTGTGGGGTGAAGGCTGAGCCCCGGCAGAAGCCTGCCCAGATCACGCGCTCCCTTGGCCTCTCACGGGGCCCGGCTCACGTGTTCGTTTGGATGATGTGGACGCAGCAGAAGGGGCTTGGGGTGGGGCAAGGGAGTCACATCACGTGGGGAAGCTGACGCCCGCCCACCAGGTCCCCCACAAAGCTCAGCTCACAGAGGGTGAAGAGGCGGAGAAGCAGCCCCTCCTGTCCGGGCTGCAGGCTGAGAGAGGACCTTAATCACTCACTTGGCCTCTGTTGTCTTCCAGCTTCCTCAGAGCACGGCGTCCCGTCTCTACCAGAAGCTGAAGTGAAAGGGCCCAGGGAAAGGCCCAGGCATCCATGGACACGATGACCAAGAGCCGGCTCTTCCGCCTGTGGCTGGTCTTAGGGTCCGCCTTCATGGTCCTCCTGATCATCGTGTACTGGGACAACATGGGCCCCGCCCACTTCAACCTGCACACGGCCCTCTCCAGGCCGCACGCGCTAAAGCCCTTCCCCAGCCCCAATTCAGCGCCCGGGGACGTCTTCACCTCCAGCCTCGAGATTTGGGAGAGCTTCGTCAGGGAGAAGCAGGGCCCACTTTTGAGTAAAAGGGTAGAGCAGCCCTCCCTGCCGGCCTCCAGCAAGCCTGTGCTCGGCAACCTGGAGGAGAGCGTGAGGGGCTACGACTGGTCCAGCCGCGCTGCCCAGCAGAGTGCAGACCCAGATGCGCGGCAGGCCGAGCGGAGGAGTGTACTGAGGGGGTTCTGCGCCAACGCCAGCTTCGTGTTCCCCACCAAGGAGCGCTCCTTCGACGACATCCCCAACTACGAGCTGAACCACCTCATCGTGGACGACCGCCACGGGGTCATCTACTGCTACGTGCCCAAGGTGGCCTGCACCAACTGGAAGCGGGTGATGATCGTCCTGAGCCAGAGCCTCTCAGACCAGGGCACGCCCTACCGTGACCCGCTGGACATCCCCCGGGAGTACGTGCACAACTCCAGCACCCACCTGACCTTCAACAAGTTCTGGCGGCGCTACGGGAAGTTCTCCAGGCACCTCATGAAGATTAAACTGAAGAAGTACACCAAGTTTCTGTTTGTGCGCGACCCCTTCGTCCGCCTCATCTCAGCTTTCCGCAGCAAGTTCGAGCTGGAGAACGAAGAGTTCTACCAGAAGTTCGCGGTGCCCATGCTGAAGAGGTACTCCAACCACACCAGCCTGCCCGCCTCGGTCAGCGAGGCCTTCAGCGCGGGCCTCAGGCTGTCCTTCGCCAACTTCATCCAGTACCTGCTGGACCCGCACACCGAGCAGCTGGCGCCCTTCAACGAGCACTGGAGGCAGGTGCACCGCCTCTGCCACCCCTGCCAGATCGACTATGACTTCGTGGGGAAGCTGGAGACCCTGGACCAGGACGCCGCCCAGCTGCTGCGGCTGCTCAAGGTGGACAAGCTGCTGCAGTTCCCCCCGAGTTACCGGAACAGGACTGCCAGCAGCTGGGAGGAAGGCTGGTTTGCCAAAATCCCCCTGGCCTGGAGGCAGCAGCTTTACAAACTGTACGAAGCAGATTTTGTTCTCTTCGGCTACCCCAAGCCCGAAAATCTACTTAGAGACTGAAGGCGCTGGGGGAAATCCCGAACACCAAAAAAACAAGTGCTTCTGTCGTTCCTTTCAACCTGAAGGAAGGGCCTGTGGCGCCGCGACCGTCCTCCAGAGCACGGAGCGCTGGCCTGCCACATATATTTTTTTACGGCTTCGTTTCTCTCCTGGTGTGATGCATCGCAGAATTCCACAGTGCTCTGTTGACGAGCCCGCTGGAAACTCCTGGAACGTATCACACCCACACTCCAGTTTGTAAAATAACCTATGGTTTTGCAGTCTAGACTTACTGTTTACTCCTTCCCTGCATTCATGAGTACTGTTAATTCATTGAGTACTGCATTCATTGAGTTAATATTGTTTTTTTAAGATTAATATATTTCAGATATTTAATATGAAAAGTGGAGAAGGAAGTGGAGTAAAAGGTTACACCTGCTCCTGCCGTCTGCACTGTGGTTCTTCCAGTGGGGCAGCAGCTCACCAGGGCCCCGAGCAGCGCCGTGGCCCGCGCTGAGGCTTCAGGGCCTCGATTTCAGGAAGGGAGGGTTCCTGGTTGTCTTCAGCAGGAGGGAGGGCCTTGGGTTTAAGACAGGCCTTCCTATGTTTGTGCAAGGGCAGCACACCCTCCAGGAGCGAAAGCTGCTTTGTTTAGTCACTCAGTCGTGTCCGACTCTTTGTGAACTCATGGACTATAGCCCACCAGGCTCCTCTGTCGTGGGGATTTTCCAGGCAAGAGCACTGGAGTGGGTTGCCATTCCCTTCTCCACGGGATCTTCCCTACCCAGGGATCAAACCCGGGTCTCCTGCCTGGCGGGTGGGTTCTTTACCACTGAGCTGGTGGGGAAGCTCTCTGATTAGGTGATCCATGTGAAAAGGGAAGGCTGGGGTGTTTTCTTTGGGAAATTATTTAATCATGCGTCAGCCAGAGGTGATGCTAATGAAGAAGACAGCTGGTTTGCACTTGTCCCTGCCTTTGCCTCGAGTACGTTAGGTGAGAACCAAATGTCACCCCTCAGGCCTGCCCGAAATGATTCCACCTGGCTGTTCTGGTCACCACCCGGAGGGCGTTTGCTCATGATGGCACCATCACGCTGGCAGACCAGGACCTGCCGGGTGACTCTTGTCAGTGACGGGCGTCACGGCCTGTCTTCCTGCGCCTGCACTCGGCGGATTTTGAGTGTGTGAGCTTGCAGTCCTGGTGGGAGGCTGGCGGGACTGTGAGCGCATGTGCTGTGCCTGGAGCATATAGCTTAGGTCTCCGGGCCTTCAGAATGCCCCTGCTGCAGTGGGGACTCGGCACGCTTCAGCCCGGCGCAGGCTTGAGTGGGATGGCGCTGACCTCTGAAGGGAAGAAGGCTCCCTCGGAGGGGCAGGGGCACAGTGCCAGCAGTGGTCAGCAGCGAAGGGATCTACAACTGGGAACACGGAGGGTCAGCTCCAGCCCCATCAGAAACGGGAAGAGTTAAGTTCACACGCTGGCCCACACACCTCCACCCTCGCCAGTATGGCCTCCGCGTGGCCCCATGCTCCCTGCACCCCCTCACGCTCCCTCGCCCTCCTCACCGGGAGCGGGAGCAGTGGCGACAGCACGAGTGGAAGGCGCACTGCCCCCAGACCCAGGGCACAGTGGTGTTCCCTGGGCCTGCCAGAGGAGCGAGAACTGCGAAGAGAAGTCCGGCGAGAGACTGGATGGTGGGGAGGTGGGACTTCAGGGCGCCCCTCCGTGCGCCGCCCTCGCCCCGCCCACCTGGGCCCCGTGGTCACGGGCTGCCGGTGCTTTGTGTCCCTTCCTCCAGCTCTGAGGCCGAACAGCCCCCTAGATAGCAGGAGGGAAGAGCTGCGGGCTAGCGGAGACACAGGCTGAGCCGTGATTCGGGCGTGGATTTTTCCACCCCAGTCGCTGGAGGACAGCAGCATCAGGCAGCAGATTGCTGGGTGGAGAGCTTGAGAAAGAAGTGTGTGAAGCGAGGGATCCAAGACTCCTCCCGAGATCTGGACACCACCCCTGTTTACAGCTCGATGAGTGTCCTTAAGGAACAAGCAAGCACTTCTGTGGGCTCAGCTCAAACATCTGAGCTTCTTCCCAGGAAAATTCTAGCGGAAACTCTGGCTTTGACAAAACCACTCTCACTTCAAAGCCCTCTACAGAAAGTGGGGCCTAAAAATCATCCAGAGGCAGCAGCTCTGCCGTCTCAGTTGGTTCCCTCCCAGGGTATCTTGCTTCCAGGAGCTTTCCAGAATATTGTGGTTTCAAAACTTTGGGGCACAAATGCGAAAAGTGGATTTGAAGTGTCAGGTTTCAAAGTCGGTCGGCTTTGAAAGTGGTCTGGGTTTCTAAAAGTTTTGGTTGAAAAATGTTTGGGTTCTAATACCTTCCAGAAATGTTTCCCAGAGCACGGAGTTCCCACAGCACTTTGGGAGAAGGGCCGGGGTGTGGCATGGGGGCTGTCGTGGGGCGTTGTCGGGGGGAACCAACCTGAACAGGGCCGTCCTGGCCTGGGCAAGCTCTGCTGCCCTGCCCGCAGTCCGGTGGGGGAAGGACCTGGGCGCCCCCGGGCTGCCTCAGGCAAGTGTGTCTTCACAAGTCCCCTCCTGTGTGTGATTTCTCCTCCAGCTGTCCCCACCGGGCACTCTGCTAATGGGTACCGGTCTCTTTGCCAGAGGGCCCCTTTCATTCCTGACCTCAGGTGGTCCGTGGGTGTCATACTCCAAGGAGAAAGTTGTTGTAAGACTAGACTCTCCAAGGGAGGAGGTCTAATTTGGGAAAAGGCATATTGATGAAGTGCCAGAGCTTTCTGGAAGGTTCTTGTAAAGTTACGGGCTGGACCAGAATCCATAGTCATACAGATTATTGGCCCCACTTTGCAGATGGGGAAATTGAGGCCCAGTGAGGTTGTGAAGGCCTGTTCCAGCCCCACCATTCCTAGGAACCCAGGTGTTCGACCCTAACTCCCCGCTGAGCCCTGCCCTTCAGCAGAGCGCTTAGGAGCAGCGCCTGCCACTGAGACACCTGACCGGCCCTCCCCAACCTGCCTTGTCTGCATCAGCCGTGTGTCCGACAGCAGGCCTTGGAGGCTTCGGTGTCAGGCCCAGCCTTTGGGAAAAGCCTCCCTGAGAGGAGACACTGGCTGGAAGGAAGGAGGCAGGCAGGGCCTTGGGATGGCTTGGCCCTCAGGCTGCTGACGATGGAACAGTGGGGAGTTGGCAGGAAGGACGCACAGCCCATAGCCCGCCGCGGTCCCGGGGTGGAGTGATGTGGGCGACAGTGTTGGCGGGGAGGCCCAGGGCAGAGGGAAGGAGAGGAAAAGCCCAGCGGGGCAGCCCGCCCTGGGCGTCAGCACCCGTCTGTGGAGCCAAGAGAGTCTTGCCTTAAACATGTTAATTAATTTTGGGGCCTCTTCCCGTCCAGTGGAGCTCACACCACGTGGGCAGCAGCCAGGAAGGGCTGGGCGGCCTGCGCTCGGGGCTGCTTCCTCATCGGCCAAGGCGGCAGGGCACCGAGGCCGGCTGCCCTCAGCGGCCGTGAGCTCTGCCCAGAGCCAGTGCTGATGCCCCGTGAGGGCCAGACTGGGCGCACAATCAGAGGGGTGCCGTTCCAACACAGAGGTATCTGACCAAGGGTTTCCTGGTGGCTCACATGGTAATCTTCCTGCAATGCAGGATACCCAGGTTCCATCCCTGGGTCAGGAAAATCCCCTGGAGAAGGGAATGGCTACCCCTCCCAATATTCTTGCCTGGAGAATCCCATGGATATAGGAGCTGGGGTTCTAGTCCATGGAGTTGCAAGGAGTCAGACACGACTGCGTGACTAACACTCTCACTGTCAACCAGGCACAGAGGGTGCACGCCACCTCCCTACAGCCTCCTGGGAAGGGGCGCCCTGCCACAGCTGCTGAGAAGCCAGCCAGCCCTGCCCTCTCCCAGCTGGAACTTCTAGCCTGGCTTATGGACCCACCTGGAGAGGTAGTTACCTGACGAGGCCTGGAGACGCACTCAGGTGCCAGGTGGAGGCGAGGTGCAAGCCTTGAGTTAGCCTGCTCAGATGGCCCGGAGACGCGGGTTTTCTGAGCTCCTCGAGGCTGTGGCCGTGGCGTTGTGAGAGGGAGTTTCCCAAACGGGTACCCCACTGCAGCCCCGCGCACTGCCTCCTCAAGGCTCCTAGGACCCGGTTGCGCGCCCTCTGCCTTTGCTCTTTGCTGGCCTCCCAGGGGTGCCATCCGGATGAGCTGGGCCTGAAGGGCACCGGGGGGCGGCCTCAGGGAGGCCAGGGACACTGAGTCGGCGCTGAGCCTGCCCAAGCTCTGGGACAGGGGCACTTGTGGGTGTCCCCACCACCCCAGGCCCTTGTGAACCTACTCCCACCACGTGCAGGGCTGCCAGCGCCCCATCTCAGCCGGCGGAGGCCAGGTCCAGGCTCCAGCACCTGCACCGGGCAAGACGGGGCCTCCTCACAGCCTCCCCTTGGCCACTCCTGACCCCTCCTGCCCTGGCTGCGGGCTTTCTCCACAGCCCTCCCTCCCTTGTCTCTCGTCTGCTAACATCCCATGTCCCCGAGTGGACCCTCTGTGTGCCCACAGGGAACCTCATGGGCAGCACAGAGGCTGTTTTGCTGGATTCTCCTTGGAGGCTGTTCCCCCACCACCCCCGAATTTGGCTTGTCGAGTAAATAAACACTTCTAACATCTGTGCAGGTGAAGGAATTGGACCAGAAAATGTTTGAGAGGGAGGAGATCTTGGGGTCATCCCGAACCCACAGCAGTCTCCCTAGCAGATTGGGTCGGCTTTGCCTTGCTCACCTGCCATGGCAGGAGGCTTACTACCTCACCGCCCCTGGTGGCTGGATAACCTCTTCCTAACTCTGGGTCCAGCCTGCCTCTCTCTAACTCGGAAGCCACACAAACCTGTGACCTCTCCCTCATTAGATGGGTTAGATCCCAGAAGATGGCTACTGTACTCGTCTCCCCAGGTTAAGGAGAGGCCCGTGTGAAAGCTGGCGAGGGTAGAGGTCAAGGGGCTTCCCTGGCTGTCCAGTGGCTAAGGCTCCATCCTCCCAGCGCAGGGCCCCGGTTCCATCCCTGGCCAGGGAACTGGATCCCGTGTGCGGCAACTAAGACTCAGTGCGGCCAAATACATAATTTTTTTTTTTTTTTTTTAAGAGTGGCAGTCGGAGTCTGGCCCCAGCCCGTCACTGCTTTGGGGGAATCAGTGATCCCAGTGCTCACCTTCTGCCTCTGCTTCCTGAGGACACTTTGAGAGAGGCATGCGAAAGATGCGGTAGCTTTCTGAGGGGCTTCGGGAAACTCCAAACCTCTCAGCTAGTGAAGACGCCAAAATGTGCTCTGCTCAGCAGAGTGGTCACGCCTTGAATGGAAACACGTTCTCTCCTGGCCAAACACCTCGAGTGTTATGTAAGCACTGGCTGTCACAGCATCCACTTGTCTCAGCCTTTCTCCAAGCCCTGTGCACTCGGAGGGTATGAAGGCAGTAACTGGCATGCAGCCTGGTTGCGTATACGTGTGTGGTGTGTGTGTGTGTGTGTGCGCGCGTACGTGCATGCGTGAACTCGTGCCAGAGAGAGGGAGGGTGGTCGGGGGACCAGCCAGAGTGCAGGAAAATGCAGCAGCTGGCGCCTGTGCTGCTTGTGATCAAGGAAGCAGGGGGAATGCACGCAGATCCTTTCCTCAGGCGCGAGGATGGGGCTGGTGGCCGTCCACTCGCACAGCGCGTGTGGAGCATCAGGAGGCACCCCAGGGAGCCCTGTGGCTCTAACGACTTCCGGGAGGGGCCTCTTTAGGGCGAGGTCGTGTGTACCCAGAGCGACTCTCCCCTCCCCCGGTGCGGTCAGACTCTTCCCCCTAACTGGCATCAGCTGCCCAGAGAGTGAGTGACCGATTGGATACCGGAGGCCACCGCGAAACCTGCCGCAGGGACAGGGTCTGAGAGCTGCCCGGGCCTTCAAGGTGGCATCACCTCCTCCTAGAGCCCCCTGGCTTCTCCCCTTACCCTGTGACAGCTGGGACCTCGCCTTTCCCCGAATCTCCTCACACGTGACCTCCGCTCCGCTCCCAACTTCAGCTGCCACTGTGGCTTGTCTGCCCCCGTGATGGACAGTTCCAGAACTCACCCGGGCTGAGTTCTCGTGAGGCTCGCTCTCTTACTTTCTGTCTGCGAGGAGGGTCACTCCCTGCTCTGGGCCCTCTTGGGGAGTCCCAGGAGATGCGTGGCTCAGTCTCCCCAGCTACTCCTGAGAAATGAATGAAGCAGACAGTTCTTTCTCTTGTTGCATTACCAGAGTTGGGGCAGCGGGACGGGACTGGACAGGAGGGCCTGTGAGGGCAGTGGAGCTGGGCCTCCTGCTCACGGGCGTGGCGTGGCCGCAATCACAGGCCCTACTGACCCACAGGGTCAAAGGAGGCACCTCTTCCTCAGCTGCTGACTTTGATTCAAGTTTTGTTAAAAAAAAAAAAAAATTCATTTTCATGAAAAGAAGCACAAGAATAGAATTCAGAGTACTATGAGTTTTTCAGAAAAAAACAAGATTTTTAGGCTATTCCTCCTTTTATCGGCCACTCTGTTCCAGGTGCCCTGGGGGTAAAGAATCCGCCTGCCAGTGCAGGAGATGCAAGAGACACAGGTTTGATCTCTGGGTCAGGAAGATCCCCTGGAGGAGGAAATGGCAACCCACTCCAGTACTCTTGCCTGGAGAATTCCATGGACAGAGGAGCCTGGCGGGCTGCAGTCCAGGGGGGCGCAAAAGAGTCAGACAGGACTGAGTGACTGAGCACACACTCGGCTGTTCCAGTAGGGACAGACCTGGCCGCTGTTTATCAAGATTTCCTTGTTGCCCACCAGGTGCCATCTAGTCGAACCTTTCCAACAACCCTTTGAACTACATGTTAATTCAAAATTTTCTTATAACTTCCCTAAAAACTAAACAATAAGTGAAATTAATTTTAGCAATGTATTTGACTCAATATATCCAAAATGTTATTTCAGTTTGTAAATCATATAAAAATTATTGTAAGCTATTTTACAGCCTGAGCGTCTAAATTATTTTTTTATACTAAGGCTTCAACGTCCAGTGTGTATTTTATACTCACAGCATATACCACTTCAGGCCAGCCACGTTTCAAGTGCTCAGTTCAGTTCAGTTCAGTCGCTCAGTCGTGTCCGACTCTTTGCAACCCCATGGACTGCAGCACGCCAGGCTTCCCTGTCCATCACCAACTCCCGGAGTTCACCCAAACGCATGTCCGTTGAGTCGGTGATGCCATTCAAGTGCTCAGGTGGTCCCAAGTGGCCAGAGGCCGCCATGATAGACCGTGTAGGTTTGAGGTGTGGGCTCCGTAGCTGTCTCAGTTTCATAGATAAGGAAAGTGAAGTGAGAGAGGGATTTGACCAAGATCAAAGTCCTCCAGGCCACTGCCCAGCAGCTGCTCCAGGATTTTGACTCCGTTCAGGCAGGAACCTTCCCAGGGGCCAGGCACCAGCCTGCCCTGCAGCTCTGGAGTGACCCCAGGGCTTTCCCTACCCTTCTCCCGATGCCATGGGCACAAGCGAGGTCCCCTCTGGGGAGGTGTGTGTGCTCAGTCGCTTCAGTCGTGTCCAACTCTATGTGCAAGCCCAGGGACTGTAGCCTGCCAGGCTCCTCTGTTCATGAGATTCTCTGGGCAAGAATACTGGAGGGGATAGCTATTTCCTTCTCCGGGGGATCTTCCTGACCCAGGAATTGAACCCGCGTCTTGGCAGGTGGGTTCTTTACCACTAGCAGCACATTGGACCTCTGGGGAGGGGTCCAGCAGGCAAGGTGACCGGGTCCCTGGGTCGGCTCAGGGCTGGGTTTGCCTGTGTCCCCATGACTCCCGCCAGGGGGCAGCCTCGGGTCAGGAATACTGCCTGCCGGGCGGGGCCTTTGCTGGGAAATCCAAGGGCTTCTCCAAGGGGCTTGGGCAGTTCCCGGGCCTGGTGAATCTTTCTGCAGCGATGGGCTGGCAGGAGAGGGGTGCCCTCTCATTCCGCTCCAGTACTTGCTCTCTGTGGAGGTCACTCCCCACCTCGGGCCCCTGTTGAGGGATCCTGGAGACGTGTGGTTTGGCCTTCCCCAGGTCCTGAAGCCCCATGGACGTGGCCCCAGGACCACCAGGCCCGAGTTGGTCCTTGGGCCTCCTCTGTTCTGGGGTTGACCTAGAGTACAGGCGCGTGCACACGCTCTGGACGGGGTCCAGCCCCCGCACACACTTGGCCACTTGTGGGGGCCCCGACAGACGTGGCTCTGTGTGTCTTGTCCATCTTCTCACTGGATTGGTGGAGTTTTGAGAGTTCTTACAAACCTTGGAAATGAGTCCTTTGTCAGATGTGTGGTTTGCAAATATTTGCTCCTGCTCTGCAAGTATGTGCCTTTTTGTCCTTTAAGAGGGTCTTTTACAGAGCAGGAGGTGTTTTTTTTTTTTTTAAATGTTGATGAGATTCAACGTATTCATTTTTTTTTTTTAATGGACTATGACTTTGGTGTTAGATCTAAGAACTCTTCCACCAAGTCCTGGGTCCCAATCTCTCCTATGCCATCTTCTTTAGGTTTTCTATTATACACTTAAATCCATGATTAATTTGAGTTGATTTTTAAAAATAAATTGTGATGCTTAGATTGAAGTTTACATTTTAAAAAAAAAATGATTTCTTTTAGGCTGTGCTGGGTGTCTGTTGATGCATGTGGGCTTTCTCTTTCTTTTAGGCTGTGCCGGGTGTCTGTTGATGCGTGCCGGGTTTCTCTTTCTTTTAGGCTGTGCCGGGTGTCTGTTGATGCGTGCGGGCTTTCTCTAGGTGCAGTGACCAGGGGCTTCTCTTGTCACCATGCATGGGCTCTGGGCGTGAGAGCTTCAGCGGTTGCGTTTGAAGGCTTAGTGGTTCCGTGGCATGTGGGATCTTCTCGGGCCAGGGGTTGGACTGGCGCCCCTTGCACGGCAAGGCAGCTCCTTGGCCACTGGACCAGCAGCGACGCCCCTGAAGTTCACTACTGCCTGTGGCTAGTCAGTTGTTCCAGCGAGGTTGAGTGAAAAGGCAGTCTTTCCTGCACTGAATTGCTTTTGCACTTTCGTCAAGAATCAGCTGGCTGTGCCCACATAGCGCTCTCCCGGGTTCTCTGTTGCTCCCTTCACCTGCGTGCCTGCCCTCCACCCACACCTCACACTGCTGATCTCTGTCATCGTCCAGTAAGGCTTAAAGCTGAGCAGTGTCTGCTCCTTTTATTCTTCTTCAGAATTGTTTTAGCTGAGTTCCTCTGTCTTTTTACATACATTTTAGTGTACTTTTTTTCTATTTCTACAAAAAAGATTGCTGGGGTCTTTGCAGGAGTTGCATTAATCTGTATAGCAATTTAGGGAGAAATGACATCTTGACTATGTTGAGCCTTATATTCCAGGAGAAAAGTTTGTCTCTCCACTATTAAGTCTTGTTTCTTCCTTTGGTATTTTGCAGTATAAAAGTCCTATGCGTGTTTTGTTAGATTTGCGCCTGTGTGCGTGTGCTGAGTCACTCAGTCGTGTCTGACTCTTTGCAACCCCACGGACTGTAGCCCACCAGGCTCCTCTATCCATGGGATTCTCCAGGCAAGCATACTGCAGTGGGTTGCCATGCCCTCCTCCATGGTTTCGACGCAGGGATCAAACCCACATGTCTTACATCTCCTGCACCCGCAGGCGGATTCTTTACCACGAGCGTCACCTGGAAAGCTCTAGATTTGCGTCTTGAGTTTTTATTTTTAGTGATTATAAATACTATTGTATTTTTCACACAATAAAATAATATGACAAACACAGATACTATAATACCACAAAATAATACACGTTTGTTTCCTTAAAAAAACAAGTCTGTTGATGAGGTAAAATTAACATCACACAAAATTTACCCTTTGTACATGATTTCTAGTAAATTTACTGTCATACAACTATGACCACGATCCAGCTTTAGAACATTTCCATCACGCCAAAAGTTCCCCCAGCCCGTTTAGCCTGCTGTACCTGCACTGGAAGCCCAGGAAATCACTGGCCTGCTTTGTGTCTCTCTCGGTCTAGCTTTTCTGAACGTTCATGTTGATGGAGCCATGCGGTATTGGTAGCCCTGTGCGTCTGGCTGCACTTCGCGTGCTTCTGAGAGTCGCTCAGCTGTCACACGTGTCAGTGCCTAATGTTGCAGCTGCTGAATAGTGTCGCGTCGTCTGGATGGACTCCGTCTTGTTCCGCATTCCTCAGCTGATGGGCGTTTACTGTTTCCGGTCGGGGAAGGCTGTGGAGATGATGCTATGCACGTTCATTCATTGAGGCATCTGTGTGTGGACATATGTTTTCATTTCTCTTGAGTAGATTCCTGAGAGTGGAAATTCTCGGTCACACGGAAGTGCAACCTTTTAAAGACACTGCAGACTGTTTTACAAAGCGGCTGTACCATTTTGCATGTCAGCAGCAATGCATGAGGGTTTCAGGTTCCCCAGTCCTCACCATGCCTGTTACTCTCTCTGATTCCAGCCATCCTGGTGGTGGTGCTTTAGTCCCTAAGTCATGTCTTGGCCTTTGTGACTCCATAACTGTAGCCCACCGGGCTCCTCTGTCCCTGGGGTTTCCCAGGCAAGAAAACTGGAGTGGGTTGCCATTTCCTTCTCCAAGGGATCTTCCTGACCCAGGGATCCATCCACACTCCCAATGCAGGGGCCTGGGTTTGATCTCTGGTCAGGGAACTAGATCCACTGTGCTGCGACTAAGACTCATTGCAGCCAAATAAATAAATAAAAATACCTTTTAAATGAAACATAATCGATTTTTGTATATTGATTTTAAACCCTGCTACCTTGCTAAACTCATTTATTAGTTCTGATAGCTCTGGGGGGAGACTCCTGAGGATTAACGTAACACACGCAGGACTGTGTCATCTGTGAGTCGCGATGGTCTTCTTCTTCCTTTGCAACTCGGAGCCTTTCATTTATTTCTTTTGTTTTATCTTATTTTATTTTCGCTTTTTGCACTGGCTGGAGCCTTCAGTATAGTGTTGAATAAGAGTGGCAAGAGCAGATATCCTTTTTTTTCCCAACGTTAGAGAGGAAAATGTGGTCTTTCATCATGAGGTATGGTATTATCATACTTTTCATAGGTTCCTTTATCAGTTTGAGGAAATCCCCTCCATTTCTAGTCTGCTGTGAGTTTTTATCTCGAATGGATGTGAGACTCTGTCAGACACTTCCTGCATCTATCGAGGTTATCCTGTGGGTTTTCTCTCCTCTTTTGTCGGCTGGGAATGTTACATTAATTGATTTGAGAATGTAAACCAGCTTTGCGTTCCTGGAATAAACCCCACTTGGTCGTGGTGTGTGACCTTTTACACGGCACTGCATGAAGTTTGTAGTGTCTTGTTAAGGGTTTTTGCTTCCGTTTTCATAAGGATATTGCTCTGTAATTTTCTTGTGATGTCTTTGTTTTGGTGTCGGGGAATGTCCTCGTAGAACGAGGTGGAAAATGTTTCCTCTTTCATTTTGTGAGAGTTTTGGTATTATTTTTTCTTCAAATGTTTGGTAGAATTTATCAGTAAGGCCATCTGGGATGGACTTTTATTTGTGAGAAGAATTTAAGTTACTAATTCAATTTCCTTGCTACAGGTCTTTTCCAACTTTCAATTTATTCTTAAACCAGTTTTTAAATTTTGAGCCTTTATGGTAATTCATTCATCGCATCTGAGTTGTTTATTTTGCTGACATGAAGTTGTTCATAATATTCTCTTGTAAGCCTTTCTTTTTGTAGGGTAGGTGTTCTCACCTCTTTTGTTCCTGAATTTGGTAATTTATACCTTCTGTCCTTTTTTTTTTTTAGTCAGTCTAGCTAAAGATTTATTTTTTTTAATTTTTAAAAATTAATTAATTTTTCACCACACTGCTTGGAAGATTCCCTGGGGAAGGGATAGGTTACCCACCCACTCCAGTCTTCATGGGGTTCCCTGGTAGCTCAGACAGTAAAGAATCCACCTACAATGCGGGAAACCTAAATTCAATCCCTGGGTTGGGAAGATCCCCTGGAGGAGGGCATGGCAATTCACTCCAGTATTCTTGCCTGGAGAATCCCATGGACAGAGGAGCCCGGTGGGCTACAGTCCATAGGGCTGCAAAGAGTTGGAAATGACTGAGCGACTAAGCACAGCTCGGCTCAGCCTGTAAGATCTTAGTTTCCCCAACCAGGAATCGAACCCTAGCCCCCTGCATTGAAAGCATGGAGTCTTAACCACTGGACAGCCAGGGAAGTCACGGTATTATTTAAAAAGACGACCTGTGGTTTCATTGATTTTCTCTTTTTCTGCTGCCGTTGATTTCTGTGTTGGTCTTGATTATTTCCTTCCTTATGCTTGCTCTGGGGTTAGTTTTCTCCTTCTAGCGTTTCAGGTGGAAACTTACCGATTTGAGACTTTTGATCGAGGGGTTCAGAGCAGTTTGCTTTAGGCACTGCTTCTGTTGCATTGCTGTTACGCTGTGTTTTCATTTTCGTTTGGGCTTTCCAGGCTTTCCATGGTAAAGAATCCACCTGCCAGTGCAGGAGACTCAGGAGGCGTGGGTTCGATCGCTGGGTCGGAAAGATCCCCTGGAGGAGGGCATGGCAACCCACTCCAGTATTCTTGCCTGGGAAATCTCACGGACAGAGGAGCCTGGCGGGCTGCAGTCCGTACAGTTGCAAAGAGTCAGACATGACTGAAGCGACTGAGCACACAGGCCTGCATTTTCATTCGGTTTAAAACATCCCCCGTTTTCTCTAGTGATTTCTTCTTTGACTCATGTTTTCTTGAAACATGTCGTTTCTTTTCCAGATATTTGAGGGTTTCCCCGATGATTTTCTGCTGTTGGTTTCTGACTCTGTGCAGTTTCAGTCCTCTTAAGCATCTTGAGA
Source organism: Bubalus bubalis (assembly GCF_019923935.1). Lineage (NCBI taxonomy): Eukaryota > Metazoa > Chordata > Mammalia > Artiodactyla > Bovidae > Bubalus > Bubalus bubalis. The sequence goes on from NC_059180.1 coordinate 1,479,609, forward strand.
CGGGATCTGTGGCCGAGCACACACTCTATCCTGGAATGGTTCCAGGTGCGCTCGGGAAGAGCGTGTTTCTGCCCCTGCTGGGTGGGGTGTCTGTGCGTGTCGGGTCTAGTTGGGTGCAGTGTTGTTCACGTCTTGTCTGTCTTCTCTGACTTTCTGACGGGTTGCTCTGTTACCCAGCGTAGGGTTTTGGAATCTCCAACTGCGTTGTTTAATTTTTTCCTTCCGGTTCTGTCGGCTTTTGCTTCTTGTACTTTGAGACTCTTACGTTAGAGATGCAGCACTTATAATTGCTGTATCATCATGAAATGTCTCTAGTCGTATGTCTCATCTTAATGTCTGTCTTGTCTCATGTTAATACAGCCTCCTGAGCTGCTCTGTGGCCGGATGTTTGCATGTGGATCTTTTTCTGTCCATTTTCTTTCACCTGTTTGTGTCTTTAAATCTAAGGTTTAGACAGTATAGAGTTGAATCTTGATTTTAAAACCTTTTTGTCATGCAAAATTTTTGTAATACAGTCTGAACGCATTGGCGTTTTGATTGGGGTGTTTAGACTCAAATTCACATTTAATGTAATTATTCACATAATTCACATAAATATTCACAAAAGAGAAGCAGGTTTGATCCTTGTGTTGGGAAGATCCCCTGGAGGAGGGCATGGCAACCCATTCCACTATTTTTGCCTGGAAAATGACATGGACATTCTCCTCCTCCATGGACAGAGGAACCTGGCAGGCTACAGTCCATGAGGTTGCACAGAGTCAGACACAATTGAAATGAATTAGCACACACGCACACACACACTATTTAATTTCTCTGTTTTTGTGGGGTTTTTTGTCTGCAACTTTTGCATGCAGAATCTTAGGGCCCAAACCAGGGATGAAGCCTTGGGTCCCCTGCATTGGAAGAGCAGAATCTTAACCTCTGGTCACCAGGGAAGTCCCTCTGTTGATTTTTTGAAACTATATTTTTTTCTTAGTGTTTGCCTTGAGGTTTACATATGCATCTTATCAGCATCTCCTTCTGAATCACGCTGACTTAATTCCATAAAGTTGATAACTCCCGCTCCCTGCACTTTCTGTGCTGTTATTCTCATGTGCGTTACATCTGTGTCTGTCATTAATACCGTGGTAAAATTATTTATTATATTAAAATACACAGTGTTATCCTTATTTAGTTACACAATCTTATATCTTTAAAAAAAGTTAAGAAATCAAAATATATTTATCGGGTCTTTTATTTAATGCACATATTTGCCATCCCGATGCTCTTCATTTATTTCTGTAGATTCGAGTTACTGTCTCTCGTCATTTCTCCTCACCCGGAAGGACTTCTAGTCTTTATTATAAGACAGGTCTGCCTGCAATGCTTGTGCCTGAAGTTTTTTAACCTGGAAAAGCTTTTGGTTCACCTTCATTCATGATGGTTTTGCTGGATGTAGGATTGGGGTGACCTCTTTTTCCTTTGCTGCTGTGAGCACATCCTCCCGCTGGCCTCCCCGATGAGAAGTGAGCCGTCCTTCTCCGCTGTTCCTGTGAACGTGAGGCTTGTTTTTCTCTTGCTGTTTTCATATTTTTTGAAGATTTTTTAAAACAATTAGACATTGGATTTTATTTTATTTTTTGACTGTGCCCCACAGCAGAGGGGGGAGGTCTTAGTTCCCCCACCAGGGATTCGATCCATGCCCCCTGCAGGAGAAGGGTGGAGTCCTAACCGCTGACCACCAGGGAAGTCTCTGGTTTCATGTTTTTCCTCTGTGTTTGATTTAACCTTGTGGTGACCATGGAAAGGTGGGTGCAGTCAGTAGACCCATTCTTGTGTCCTTTGTTCAAGACCCAGATCCAGCAGACAACACCAAATGGCCCATCCTGGACTGACCCAGGGGAGGGAGAGGGGTCCAGAAGGAAGACCCTCCAGATGCCTTCAGCTTCTGAGGGGGATCTTCTTCGCCTCAAGACCACAGTGCACAGGGGAAGGACAAGTGTCCAAATAGAAGCTGGCGTGTGTTTGAAAAGGGGCGAGTGAGACGGTGTCCCTTCCTGCTCCGTGGTGAAGGGTTAAGGAAGGTGACAACTTATAGGGAAGATCTGTGCCCGGGGACGGAACTGGCCGAAGGGCATTTAGGCAGAGGCCGGGGGGCGTCTGAGCCGCTCCGGTCTGCCTGGGAACGGGCGGGGGGAGCGGCCCGCGTCGGCTGGATGTGCTCACGGCAGGCGTCACAGTGGTGCTGCCGTTTTGCTGACACTCGCTTGCAAAGGTGGGGAACCCCGCTCATCACCTGAACGCCTCAGGCCCCGACTCACAGCCTCATCCCAAGGCCGACCCTGACTCCCCAGCACGCTTCTTCCCTGGGCTCCCGCTTCCCCAGGTGCCAAAGCCGGTGCCTGCTCAGCGCCTGGGCGGCTGAGAGCCCGGAGCGTGGGAAAGCCGTCGCCAGTGTGCCGGCCTGGCTCCCGCGCGCTCACCACACTCCAACACCCAGACAATGCCAGCCTCTGAGCAGAGCCCTGGGTGGGCTGTAACCATGGCAAGGGCCCTGCCAGGCAGCAGAGCCAACTGCCTGTCCGGGGTCAGCCAGGCCTGCGGCCCTGGTTACCGCTTTGTCCCGTGGGCTGGAACTGGTCCCAGGCGAGTGAGCTCTGAAAGGCTGGCTGTCGGGGAGGGCAGTGCTCACCGCACAGGAACGAGGCTTGGGGCTGGAGGGAGAGCTGGGGCTGGAGGGAGGGTCCAGCAGGGTCCAGGCAAAGCACGGCCAGGTCAGGGTGTGGCTGGAGGCGCCTCCCGCAGGGGCCACAGGAGCATGCCACCTCCGTCACCCACACCCCCTCGGTGCACTCCTCCCCCACAAGGCCCAGGGCCTGGCACTCCCGGAAGGAGGCTGCCCCCTTCTCCAGGTTCCAGGAGGTTCCAGGCAGCTGGCCAGAGTACGCAGGGTCCCTTCCAGCCCGCCCCTGGGCTCCCTCAGGGCCTGAATGGGCCACAGCCACTGGCTCTGCCCACTTCCCACTACCTGCCTGCCCCTCCCCGGTTCCCCTCCCCAACCTGCAGGAATCAGACACGAGGGTGGGCCTGTCAGGGCCACAGAGACCCACTCCTCCCCAGCTGTGGGGGTTAGAGCGCCCACCCCCCAAAATGGTGTTTACAAAACCCATGTTTGCAAGCACAAAACCTCATTTGAAAAAAAGAAAAGGGTAAGGAGGACTTCCCTGGTTGTCCAGTGGTCGAGAAGCCGCCTGACAATGCAGCAGCAGGAGCTTGCTGCCTGGTCCAGGGGGACCCCGCACACCGCAGGGCAGCTAAGCCCGTGCGCCACGACCACCGCGTCCACAGTAGTGGGCTGCAAAGCCCCGGGCGCTTAGAGCCGCTGCTCCACAGCCAGAGAAGCCACCGCTGCCCCTCTGCACAGCTGGGGAGAGCCTGCGTGCAGCAGTGAAGACCCAGCACGGCCGTAAACGGATGTAACAGATGCTTTTAAAAGGAAGAAAGGCAATGAAAGAGCACTAAACATATATGTACATACATGTTTTTTCCAACAACATCCACACAAATATCCAGAAAGCTCTGGAATCAGATTGCCGGGTTCGGATCCCAGCTCTGCCAAGGCCGTGCTGTGTGACCCCAGGCAAACATCTTCCCCTCTCTGTGTCTGAGATCCCTCGTCTAAAATTCGACAATGGGCCCGACCTCAGAAGGCTCTTGTGAAGATAAGTGAGGCCACCACTGAGTATTTAGAAAAGGCAGCTTCTGTGCTGAGCCCTGGGGCCAGGTCCCAGCTGCCACAGGCCTCACACTTTTCGCCACTGAGCCCTCTCTTGGCAAGTCCTATCCCCCAAAGCTGGGTTGCCTTTAACCCCTGAAATCATCACCAAGACCCCAAGTGGGAAGGGACAGTGAACAGAGAGGAGAATGGGGGGCGTGGCACAGACTCTGGAGGAGAGCTGCCCCTCCCCCAGGGAACAGGACCTGACTTTCAGAGGTGCCCCCTCTCTAAGCTGGGAGAGGGACCGCGCCCCCCTGCAGGGGCCCCAGAGGAGCCGGAGGCTAATGCCTCTCGCCCATCCCGCTTCCTCCGCTCCCAGCTCTTCTCCCCTCTGCCTGGCGGAACCTTCTCAGCGCCCCACCCAGGGATCTTGGGCTGCCCGTCTCCTTCTAGGGAGGAGGACATGAGCCCAGGCCTCTAGAGGACCAGGCGGCCTGGGGAGGGTACTTTCCTCCCATGTCACCTCCCTACCCATGGGACCAAAACGGGCTGGGGGGGGAGATGGGGCTTCAGCACAGTGAGGCCAGCAGGAACGCCATCTGCACATCAGAGGCACCGCCCCCCAACAAAACCCACAGCCACGACCCAGCGAGGAGGCTCAGCCCACTTCTGTGCAGGACCTCGCCCTTCACAGGCCTCCCAGGTGCACTGGTCAGCCCCCAGGACCTGCTGGAGTGGACCACCCCAGCACGGCAGCACCACCTCCGCCTCCCGCAGGAGAGCCTGTCGGGGGAAGATGGGACTGGGGGCTCGATGCCAACGGGAGGGGCCCCACCTCCCTGAGTCAGCTGATGTCCACGGGGCGTCCCGCAAGGAAGGGCTGCTGCTCCTGGGGCTGCGGCGGGGGCTTCCCTTGGCTGGGGCCCTCAGCCTCGGGACTGGAGTCACTGCCTCGGTGCTGAAAAGACAGCTCCGGCCGACGGGTGAGGAGGGGGTAATCAGGAGGGACAAGCCCCCTACTCAAGGTGGCGCTGTGCGGTGACTGAGGGCTCAGGGGCTCCAGCCAGGGTGGGGAGGGGAGCTAGGGCAAATAACACCTGCCCCATGCCCCCCTCTCCAAGGCCAAGTGTCCAACTGGAAAGTGAGCATCAGAGAAGCTGTAATTGGCTCAAGTCCATCATTCAGTGCGGGCTTCCCTGGAATCCCATGGCTACAGTCCAGGGGGTCTCAAAGAGTCGGACACGACTGAGTGACTAACTCTCACACACACGTCATTCAGCACAGGGCCAGGGCTGGGGTTCCGCAGGAACGCAGACAGGAAGGGCCTGGCCATGCCTGGTTCTCCCCGTCTCAGAGCTGGCCTCAGGCCCAGGCTGTTATTCTGCGGGAGCTCAAACCCTGGGCCCAGGGACTCCCTGTGCAGGCCCTGGAAGTGGGTCCCTCAACCTGCCACTGGGGTTGAGGCAGACCTGTGTCTGGTGCCTCTGCTGGCCAGTCTGTTCCTCGGGAGGTGGAGAGGCTTTCGGAACATGGGGTTGGGGGCAGGAAGGCACCTGCCCCCCCAGCCCCAGTAACCTGTAACCCTGTCCCACTGGGACTGGACAGGCAACAGTGGATTTCAGAGCAGAGGTCCTGAACGGGTCAGCCCCAGGGCAGCTTGTAGGCTGATGCCTCGTTCAGTGTACGCAGTGGTCAGTATTTGTTAGTAAAAACAGATGTTATTGGACAGCAACTTAACTTGGGGTTTTTAAAAGTCAGAGCAGCTGCCACTCTGGCCCCACGTTCTCCTGTGCCTAGTTTGAGGGGTGAGCACAGTAGGGGACCGTCTCAGCTCTGGCTGGCCCGGCAGGGAGGGACAGCTGGCAAACCTGGGAGCGGCTGCATCCGTGGACCAAACTCTGCTCGTCAGGAGCAAGTGCAGCAGTGAGGGGAGTAGACTCGGCCAGGGAGCCTCGTGGCCCTGCGGGGAGACGGCGTGCAGAAGAGGGGCCTGAACAGCAAGAAGGGGCGGGCCGGCTGAGCGCAGGGGGAGGGCGTGCAGGGAGGAGAGGTGTGAAGGCCCCGGGGCAGACACGGCGCCTGCTCTAGGACGACACAGGCGGACGAGCAGCGGAGACATGAAGCTGGAAGTGCGAGGCCTTCAGGCGCAGAGGGGAGGGGTTGGGCTTGTTCTCAAGTCCCAAGTGTGGGGCCCACCTTAAACAGGACGGAGGTGGCAGGAGAGGCCTCTACCGTTCCCTGGTCCCTGTTGGGAGGGTCATCTCTGACTTGTTCAAATCTCTAAGTGGTCTTCCCCAAGTCAGTCATTCCCTTATTCGTTCAGCAACTTCCAGAGCTAGATGTGCTCTGGAGCAGCTGGGGCTGGGGGAAGAGGAGGCTGGAGTAAGACCTGGTCCCCGGCCTCTAGAAGAGGCAGTGTGAGGAGGGCAGGAGGTGGAGGGGAGCAGAAGTCAGGGAGGGCTTCCGGGGGAGGTGTCACTGAGCCAAGGGGACAGTGTCAGTTCTGGCCACACAGCTGTGGCGCTGGGCTGGGGCGCAGTTGTAGACAGGCGGGTACCCCCTGCCCTGTGTGCTGAGAGCAGGGGGGGTCATGGAAGGGTCACCACACGGCACACGGCTCCTGCAGCAGGACTCTCTGAGACCATAGGCCCCTGCACCCAGTTCATAGCTGGGGTTCAAGACCCAGTGGGCCTGGGGCCCCTGAGGTCTGACCTGCCCCACGGAAGCGCTGATTCAAAGCGGCCTCAGCTCAGGACCAACTTTGAGGGATGTTGTGTGTGTGTGTGTGTGTGTGTGTTTGTGTGTGTGTGTGTTTGAATTCTGTCAGATGGATTTTTTGGCTCCATCTCTCATCTGCTGAGCAACCCTAGGACAGTCACTTAACCTCTCTGAGCCTGCTTCCCACCTGTAAAAGGAATGTTCTCTCTATACCCGGCCAAGTTCTTGGGCGATGGTGCAGACCTGGCCCTCTAGTAGAACCCAGCAAAATCCAAAGTCAGTGTCTGAGCCTAGGATGTCCCCAGACTCAGCAGCCCTTGCCCCAAGCTGAAGAAAATTGAAACCCATGTGTTCCCGCCCTCCCACCTTGCATCACTCTTGGGGAGGCAGAGTTTCACCAGGAGGGGAGCCTTTTGCCCACGAGACCAGGCCCAGAGAGGGTGAGCAGGCATCTTGAGTTGAAGCAGGGGGCCCCGCCGGTGGGCTCGGACCCCCACCCTCACCCTGGCCCCTTCCCACCACCCCAGTCCTCCCCAGAGCCTGACCGGCTACACGTCCACCGGCCCGCCAGCCCCCAACCCCTCCTGGCCGACACAAAAGGCCGGGCCTCCTGCAGGAGGGGGCGGGAAGGGGCTCCTGGGCCAGCTGGGCCATGGACACAGGCGGGGAAGTGAGCGGAGACAGGAAGGAAGCCGCTCTGCTGGAGGCTGGGGCCGCCATTGTCCCACCTGGGGGCGGGGGCCCTGTGTCTGCCCTCTGTCCTGGTGCCCAGTGGCTCCTCCGCTCTGGAGGGCCCCGGCCGGGGTGGTCACTGGGCCCTGCCCTCTCTGAGCCCCTCCCTGCTGCCCTCCTTCCCTCCCAGCCTCAGGTTCCCCGTTAACCTTAGAGCAGGAGACACCAGGGCGGATCCTGCCAGGGATTCCTCTCCCGGGCTTCTGCTGAGTCAGTTCCCGAGCCCCAGCACTCCCCGAGAGCTGAGGGCTCGCCCGGCCCCCAGAGGGTCAGAAGCTTGCCCAGGGTCGCCCCTTGCCCCTCGGAGCTGCAGAGCTGCCTCTCGGACCCAGGCCGCCGCTGCTGTGGCCACCCTCCTGTGTCTGCGATCGCTGACCTGACTTTTCTCTAAATCACTCACGTGTACAGGGTGGATACCTAAGATTCATTCTAAACTGTGCTATCACAGCTTTGATTGAGATGGACAGAGGGGTGGATGGGTGAGCTCTGAAACCAGGACCAGGGGACCCCCGGCCATGTGCACTCTCCCTAGACGTGGCCCCCAGGGCTCCCCTGTCCCCCCCACACACCCAGAAGGGCACTTCTGTCCAGGTGGGACCCCTTCCCTCCACCCCTTGAGTAGCAGGGTGAGGAGACAGTTTTGGGACTTCCCAAGGGGGCAGAGCTGGAGGGTGTGAGTTCCGGTGTCCTGGGTGAGGACCAGCTGGGACCTTCAGGCCAGGAGCCCTCCCCTCTCCTAATCTCATCACCACTTCCACCCCCGCCCCCTAGAGGAGGACTCCCCCCTGAAGGCAGGAGGAGAAGAGGGTGACAGAGGATGAGGTGGTTGGATGGCATCATCGACTCAATGGAAAAGAGTTTGAGCAAACTCCGGGAGACAGTGAAGGCCAGGGAGGCCTGGCGTGCTGCAGTCCACGGGGTCGCAAAGAGTCAGACACAACTGAGCGACTGAACAGTAACAACAACCCCAAGCCTGTGTCCATCGCAGCCCCCCAGACCCCTATGTCCTGGGGGTGAGTTAAGGGTCAGACCATCCCCAAGACACAGGTCTCAGGGACTTCTGCCCCCAGCCCGCACTGGCGCACCCCCGTCTCACAGCAGCCAAGCTTCTGCAGCCTACTTAAACTTTATTGGATGTGGAGCTGAAATGGGGGTCCCAGAACCACAGAGCCCTCTCCCCCCAGCTTCTCCAGGGTGGGCTTCACTGGATGTGAGAGGGTCAACGGCCAAGGCTCGATCCTGGGACTTCCGACACAGCTCAGTAGCCCCCAGCCCTGCAAGCATCGGCCCCCGCCTCAGGTCCAGCCCCACCCACCGTCCCCACCCCATCCCCCCGCCCCGAACAGGCCCACAGACCCCTCCCAGGCAGGTGGGATCCCGGGTGAAGATGCTCCGCGGGCAGAACGTTACCCCCAGCTCAGGCCTTTCCTGGCCAGCTCCACCTGGGCCAGGCGGTGGTCACTCAGCACCTGCACCCTCGTGACGGCGGCCAGCGGCCTGTGGCGGTGGGCGAACTGGAGGACCTTGTGCTCCTGGGCATGGACGTGGAAGTGCTCCGCGTCCGAGGTGACCTCCATCTGGGGGCAGGCGGGCCCGGAGTCCCCTCAGCATGCGGAGCCCCCGTCATGCAGGCCTGCCCCCCAGGGGTTCAGAGCCCCAGCTGGGGCCCCTTCTCCTCGCCTCAGAGCGGTGGCTGGCAGCCAGGGGTTGCAGCCCCAGACCCAGCAGGGAGACTGCCGAACTGGCTCTCCCCTGTAAGCATCTGCAATCAGCCCCCCACTCAGCCGGAGCCCCAGCGGGGCCAGCAGAGCTGCTGGAAGCCGGGGGCACGGGGCGCCTCAGCGCAAAGCAGCAGGTGGCCCGGGTGCGTCCACAGACGGCGCCCCCGCTTCCCGGCCCCACCCCACGGGCCTCCCCCTCCCGCCGCGCGGGTTCCCCCACCTCCCAGGGGCTCACCCCAGCCCCTCACCTCAAAGGGCTCCCCGAGCACCAGTGGGAAGACGCTGGACGCCTCCTCCTGGCCCCAGCGACCGCCCTGAAAGGCGTTGGCCACCATGGTGGCGCTGGAGAACCGGGGCTTGATGTGGAAGACGATGTCGCCCGTCTCGGACAGGAAGTTGATCTCAAACCTGGGGGGCACCATGGGGTTGGCGAGGGCGGCTGGGCGGTCACCCCGCGGAGGCCGAGGAGGGGACACGGGGAGGGGAGGGCACGGTCTCTTACTGGTCCTCTCCGGAGTCAGAGTGTGCCTGCACCAGCAGGTTCCAGCCCGGGGCCAGGCCCCCCGCGTGGAAGGCCTCAAACTGCAGACGAAAGGGGCGGCAGAGGCCCTGGGTGCCGGGCCTCCTCTCCTTGGGGTACCCCCTCCCCCAGGAGGCCCCACGGCCTGGGGCCCGTGCCCGGTGCCCCACCGGGCTCTGTTCCCTCCTTCCCAAATCCAGGTCTCACCCACCTGCAGGGCCATCTCTCCGGCTTCCGTGGGGAGCTGCGCAGCCTGGGGATATAGCGGCTGGGCTGGGCGGGGGCGCAGGGCCCCGCCCCGGGGATGAGGTCACCGGCCTTCCCTGCACCCTCAGCCTCTCGCCCTCCCCCACCAGCAGGTCCTCTAGTCCAGCTCCGGGACAGGGTGGCCCCCTCCCCACCCCCTTTCTTCGGGGGCCTGCGTGGCTCTCAGGCTTCACTCCACTTCCGAGGACTCCCAGGAAAGCACTTCTCCTCCATTCTTGGAGGCAAGGTGTGGCCCAGGCAGCCCCCCAGTCAGCCACAGCCTCCAGGGTCTCGGGGACCCAGACTCCCCAATCTGGTCAAGAGTGGAGGCCTACCCACCCTGCCCTGGACTTTGGGGCCGTCTAGCCGCCTGGTGACTCAAGCCCCCCAGTCCAGCCCGGCCTCTCCTGGCTGCCCCGCTCCAGGGGCTCAGCCACCCTGCGGGCAGAGCAGGGATTAGGCTGGCCGCTGTGCTCAGCGAATTCCAGGGCGCTGGCGGTGGACGGGGTGGGGGGCCTTTCCCACACCCCCACACCCCTCCTGGCCTGCTCCTGAGCCCCCTCAGCTGACCGTGGAGCAGGCCAGGCTGAGGTCCTTGGGAGCATGTGGGGGAGACAAGCAGAGTCTCCCCAGGCTTTCCGGGCGGCCAAGGGGGCGTCTTGGCCGGACTGTCCAGGGAGCCAAGCCAGAGAGGAGCCAGGCTGGACAAACAGAGCCCCAGGGCTGCTGTGGGGGATGGGGGGCGTGCAATGCGTGGGCAGTGAGTGTGCAAGTAAGTGTGCAGATGATCGTGCAGATGTGTGGTGAGTGTGGGACCAGGTGGTTGACGATGTGCACGCTGGATGTGGGGGTGTGATGTGCCCACGGGTCTGGGGTGTGGTGTGCCCACGGGCATGGGGGTGTCGTGTGTGAGGCTGAGTGTGTGGCTCCTGGCACTGCTGCTCTTCCCTGCCCAGCCTCGCAGAGGCCGGGGTTTATCTGGTCCCCCAGGGCAGCAGGATTGCCAGTCCCCAGCTCCCCTCGGGTCATTCTTCCCTTCTCCCCCTGCTGGGTCCCACCTGGCCTCCCCCTGTGCCTGTCACTTTGATATGGGTGTGGTGGTAATGGGAAGGGACGAGGAGGTGGTCCTGACCCCTGTGGGCATGCGCCAGCTTCATCCTACCCTGCAGGTGGGGCGCTGGTCAGGGCCGGCAGGGCCTGCAGGGGGCAGCCCTGGGCAGTGGAGGTGAGGCCGCCCACTGTGGCCTCCCGGGCCTCAGACACGGGCCTGTCCACTCCCACATCCAGGGCCCCACCCAGCCGGGCCATCCTGGGGCCTGCCTCCCCGAGGATCTGAGAAAGGGTGAAGCCCCTTCCTGCCTCTGCACCTCCCGGTCCTGCCTCCTGTCCTGCTGCGAGGCAGATGCTTGGGGCCTGGATTCTGGGGATGGCACGGTCCGGGGTGGGCAGAGCATGCACTCAGGAGTCCTGAGCAGGCTTCCAGCATGCCGGGGAGCCCAGAGCCAGTGGCCTCTGGGCGCAGTCCTCCCAGCTGCACACTGCCGTCTGTGCCCCCAGCCTCTCCCCCAGGCAGGGAGGGTAGCCCAGGGTGGATGCAGCGCCCTGGGCTGTTGCCTCCTGGCTTTGAGGTCAGCAGAGGACCTGACAGAGGGCCCTCGGGACTCAGTGGCCTAGATCCCTGGCTGGGTGAGGAGCCTGAGGACCCCTGATTCAGCAGGCCTGTCCCAGTCTGAGCCTCAGCCTCCCCCTATATGGAGGGCTATGGGGACCGCGCTGCCTGTCGGCCACTGAACCTGGAGCGGGCAGGGTGGGGAACCTGCCTGTTGGCTCCAGCCTGGGGACCTCATAAAGCCCAACTGGGCCCAGGCAGGCTCTGGGCCTCCGCCCACCCCGTGACACCTGTGCCTGGCATGGGCCCACACCTGGCCGGGCCTGTGGTCTCACCCCCGCCCCCCGCTGTGGCTTTGGAACCTCTCCATGTGGGGTGGGAGCCAGGAGCAGCCGGGCAGCCAGGGGTCCTGAAGGCCCCTCGGGGCTGGCGCAGCCCTGCAGGCCACCCCAACATCATGGAGTCCAGCTCGGACCCCTGCTGTCCTCAGGGGTCCCCAGTGTGGGGGGGCGGGGGCCGGGGGCGGTGCCCCCACCTGGAGTCGCTGGCCAGCCAGGGCTGGGTGCAGTGGCCTGAGGCCTGGGAACAAATAGACCTGCCCAGCAAGAGCTGCCAGACGCTGCCCCTCCCCCTCCCGGATGTGCGGTTTTGCCCCAGGCTGTTGGTTTCCAGAGCAGGCAGCAGGGTCTCCACCCAGCTCCACGGAGGATATCCACCCAGACAGCAGCCTGGGCTCAGAGGCCCATCTCATCCCTGGGCCCGCCATCGCCAGGCGGCGCCAGGCACGGGCCTGGTGCAGAGATGCCCGGACAAGAGACCCTGCCCCATGGCTTAGCGGCAACCACCATCGACCTGGAGTCCTGGTGGCTCAGCGGATAAAGGACCCGCCCCCGGACGAGAGACCCTGCCCCACGGCGTAGGGGTAACCATCTTCGACCTGGAGCCCTGATGGCTCAGCGGGTAAAGAATCCGCCTGCAGTGCAGCTTCAATCCCTGCGTCCGGAAGATCCCCTGGAGGAGGGCACGGCAGCCCACTCCAGTATTCTTGCTTGGAGAATCCCATGGACAGAGGAGCCTTGGCGGGCTACAGGCCGTAGGGTCATAGTCGGACGCGACTGAGTGAGCACACACACCGTGGAGCTCGGTCTCTTCACAAGCAGCACCGCCTGCGCTGGATAGACGGGCTCCAGCCGTGCCACTGGGGGCAGCTGGAGGCCAGGCTCAGGGAAGGGAGACCCGAGAGCGATCCGCGCACTCGGCTCGTCTCAGCACGATCGCGGTCCTGCCTCAGCTGAGCCCCTCTGTGTGCTCAGTGCTCGTCATTCATTCATCCCTCGGCCAGGAGGGGTGCGTCCTGCATCACAACCAGACGCCCACTCAGTCGCTCAGCAAGCGTCAGCTGAACCCTACTCTGTGCTGGGCCCTGAGCCATGGTTCACAGGACAGACAGACAGAGCCACACAGCCTTTGCCCTCCAGGAACTTCCGGTGTCTGAGGCAGGGGTCAAACAGTAAAGGACTAGCCCAGTGTCACGGTACTGAACTGTTATCACGATATGAGCTCTAAACGGAAATCGTGGCGAGTGATCATGGTGTCTCGGGGGAGCCCGGACTAATATGAGTTGGTCTGGGCAGACTTCTTGGAGGAGGTGACATTGGAGCTGAGCTTAGAACAGAAAGCACTCAGGGGAAGGGTATTGCTGGAAAAGGGAACAGTGTGTGCAAAGGCTCTGGGGAGGGAAAGGCCAAGATGGGAAGAGCACACCCCGCCCACCTCTGCTGCCTGGCTGAGATCCGGCCCTCCCTGGCCTTCCCTGCTAGGCACCACCGTCGCCTCCCTCATTTGGGCTGGCATTGTTCCTGGCCAAGCTGCCCACCCAGTGCCAGGCCATTGTCTGTGCCTCCTGCTTTCCACCCCTGAGTCTCTTATCACCCAGAGAATCAACTTGTAGGGGAATATGGTGGGTGAGAAGGTTTTAGCCCAGCCAGTGCCAAGCAGGGGCTGCCAGATCTGATGCCGCCTCCTCCCTGGCAGGGGTGGGCCGGTGGCCCAAAGGATGCTCGGCGTCAGTCTGGCCTCCCTCTTGTGGGGACCCCGCAGGTCTCCCCTCTTGGGGCCACCCTCCTGCCCCATGCACACCTCTCAGTCCGTGCATGCGAACGTGCCAAGTCGCTTCAGTCATGTCCAACTCTTTGAGATCCCATGGACTGTAGCATGCCAGGCTCCTTGTCCATGGGATTCTCCAGGGAAGAATACCGGAGTGGGCTGCCTTGCCCTCCTCCAGGGCGTCTTCCTGACCTGGGATTGAGCCCACATCTATGGCTCCTGCACTGCACGCTGATCCTTTACGGCTGAGCCACCATGGAAGCCCTACCTTTTCCTCCAGTCCGTCCCTGCAAGCGGAAGCCAGCCCACCTGCCCTTGACTGCAGACAGTCCTTAATCCTCCCTGGGAGTCGGTTCCTCCACCTGAGGTTGCCGAGGGGGACCATGAGCATTGCCCGTGAGCTCAGCTGGGCACGGACGCAAAGCTGGCCTTGACCCAAGGAAGGGACACGGAGGTAGGGCTCTGGGCATTTGAGCTACGGAGACTCGACGCTGGTGAGGTTAAGGCTGGGGTTTCCCCCTTCCTGTCAGCAAATGGGGGCTCCTGCCCAGACAGGCTTCCCAGAGGGAGTGCAGGCCCACCCCAGTCAGGCCTCAGCCCCCAGGAGGGGGCGCCCGGCCCCCACTCTATGTCACCACCTGTTTACAGATGCAGCAGCCAGGGGTTGGGGGGGCCCTCGCTGGCCCGGGGCCCCGGAGGAGCCCTCGCTGGCCCGGGGCCTGGGGTGGGGGGGGGGCCCTCGCTGGCCCAGGTTGCTGCTGGAGCTGCTGTTCTCCGTCACAGCCCTGCAGAAGTGGGGCAGGATTTGGGAGCAAGACAGCCTCCCCCCGCCCAGCTTCCCTCTGTCATTTCCCAGCTCCTACAGCTGCGCTCCTCAGCTCTGCGTGTGTTACAAGGGCCCCCCTCCTTTGCAGTCCTCAAGTGAGTTCACGTCTGTTCACAGCCTGCTAGGCGAGGGCTTCCCTTCCCATTTCACAGATGGAGAGACTGAGGCTGCTATGGCCTGCGTGCATGCGTCCCTGGTGAGGCACGCTGGGAACGACCCTGCCTGTCAAAGGGTGTGCTCGGGAGACCCCCAAAGCCCTTGGCGGTGCCGCTTTGGGGGCCTGGGGCTGAGGGGGAAGGCTCCCTTGGGCAGGGTGGGACGTGGCTGGGACTCCGGGGCCTCTTGGGCCTTGACCAGTACCCATCAGGAGTTATCCCACGATGGCACCATCTTGCAGGAAGCTCAACCAGCCCAGACGGGCCTGCCAGAAAGGCTGTCTGGGTGTGGTGGCCACTGGCAGGGCACAAAGGCCAAGTTGAGGTTTCTGTAGCAGGACAGAGTCTGGGGGCCAGCTGGGCTGGGCAGGGCGGGACAGACCGGCGGACATCTGGCCTGGAGAGGGGACTGTAACGACTCCTCCAGATGGGCTCTGGGCTCCGGGAGCCGCCAGGGAAGCAGGCTGCACCAGGTTTATAAACAGACCCAGCAGCAGCCCCATTTGAAGGCGGAAGAGCTAGGAATCCAATTAGATGGGGAAGTGGCTGGGGGATCCTAGAGCTGCCTAAGATGGGGCTGGGGGCGCCTCGAGGACCCAGAGTCCCCGCCCCCGGCACCAGGGCAGAGGTGGTGGCAGCTCAAGGGGACGCAGGACACCGGGCGTGGATCCAAGCCCCTGCTCTCTAGAGAGTGACCCTCCGTGAGCTGCTCTGTGGCCCGGGGGCCGGGCCCACCCGGGGTGAGGTGAGTCAGGCCCGTGCAGCCCCCGTCACTCCCTCCCAAACACTCACAGAGCGCCCATTGCATGGCATCGTGGAGAGCACAACAAATGATTCGTAGCTCAACAAACACGCAGAGCATTCTGGACAGTGATTTGTGCTAGGAAAAAAGTAAATCAGGACAGTGGCATTAAGAAAAAAGATGTACAGTTCAATTCCACAGCCTCTGACTGCATGTAGCCTCTGAGCACCAGACATGTGTGACCTGAGACGGGAGTATTAAGAAAACACTATATTTACAAGACTTAGTGCAGAGAAATGGTGTAAAATATCTCATTAATGATTTTAGATCACTATTCCAAATCCTAAAAGATGATGCTGTGAAAGTGCTGCACTCAATATGCCAGCAAATCTGGAAAACTCAGCAGTGGCCACAGGACTGGAAAACGTCAGTTTTCATTCCAATGCTAAAGAAAGGCAATGCCAAAGAATGCTCAAACTACCGCACAATTGCACTCATTTGACACGCTAGCCAAGTAATGCTCAAAATTCTCCAAGCCAGGCTTCAACAGTGCGTGAATCGTGAACTTCCACATGTTCAAGCTGAATTTAGAAAAGGCAGAGGAACCAGAGATCAAATTGCCAACATCTGTTGGATCACAGAAAAAGCAGGAGAGTTCCAGAAAAACATCTGCTTTGTTGACTATGCCAAAGCCTTTGACTGTGGGTCACAACAAACTGGAAAATTCTTCAAGAGATGGGAATACCAGACCACCTGACCTGCCTCCTGAGAAATCTGTATGCAGGTCAAGCAGCAACAGTTAGAACTGGACATGGAACAACAGACTGGTTCCAAATCAGGAAAGGGGTACTTGAAAGCTGTATATTGTCACCCTGCTTATTTAACTTATACACAGAGTACATCATACAAAATGCCGGGCTGGATGAAGCACAAGCTGGAATCAAGATTGCCAGGAGAAATATCAATAACCTCAGATATGCAGATGACACCACCCTTACGGCAGAAATCAAAGAACTAAAGAGCCTCTTGATGGAAGTGAAAAAAGAGAGTTAAAAAGCTGGCTTAGAACTCAACATTCAGAAAACTAAGATCATGGCATCTGGTCCCATTACTTCATGGCAAATAGATGGGGAAACAATGGAAACAGTGATAGACTTTATTTTGGGGGGCTCCAAAATCACCGCAGATGGTGACTGCAGCCATGAAATTAAAAGACGCTTGCTCCTTGGAAGAAAAGCTATGACCAACCTAGACAGCATATTAAAAAGCAGAGACATTACTTTGCCGACAAAGGTCCGTCTGGTCAAAGCTATGGTTTTTCCAGTGGTCATGTATGGATGTCAGAGTTGGACTATAAAGAAAGTTGAGTGCCAAAGAATTGATGCTTTTGAACTGTGTTGGAGAAGACTCTTGAGAGTCCCTTGGACTGCAAGGAGATCCAACCAGTCGAACCTAAAGGAAATCAGTCCTGAATATTCATTGGAAGGACTGATGCTGAAGCTGAAGCTCCAATACTTTGGCCACCTGATGCGAAGAACTGAGTCATTTGAAAAGACCCTGATGCTGGGAAAGATTGAAGGTAGGAGGAGAAGCATGACAGAGGATGAGATGGTTGGATGGCATCACTGACTCGATGGACATGAGTTTGAGTAAACCCCAGGAGTTGGTGATGGATAGGGAAGCCTGGCATGCTGCAGTCCGTGGGGTCACAAAGAGTCGGACACGACTGAGCGACTGAACTGAACAAAATGATACTATTTTGTACGTATTGGGTTAAATAGGAATGCTTGCCCAATTGTGTCTGACTCTCTGTGACTCCATGGACTGTCATCTGCCAGGCTCCTCTGTCCATGGGATTTCCCAGACAAGAATATTGGAGTGGGTTAGCCATTTCCTTCTCCAGGGGATCTTCCCGACCCAGGAATCAAACACGAGTCTCCTCTGTCTCCTGCATTGCAGATGGATTCTTTACCGATTGAGCCACTGGGGAAGCCCTGGTTAAATATAAGATGATATTAAAATTAATTCTATTTAAAAATCTTTTTTTTTAATGTGGTCACTAGAAAATTTTAAATTGCATCTGTGCCTGCATTCTATTTCTATGGAATGGCACAGGCTGAGATGGTAGGGTGGAATTGTTCAGTTGCTCAGTTGTGTCTGACTCTTTGTGACCCCATGGACTGCAGCACGCCAGGCTCCCCTGTCCTCCACTGTCTCCTGGAGTTTGCTCAGATTCATGTCCATTGAGTCAGTGATGCTATCCAACCATTGCAACCTCTGCCGCCCACTTCTCCTTTTGCCTTCCATCTTTCCCAGCATCAGGGTCTTTTCCAATGAGTCGGCTTTTCAGAGGTTGGGGCTGTTTCAGCTGGAGCAGGCAGGGAACTCTCAGGGGAAGTGACTGCGGCCTTGAGACCTCATGCTGAGAAAGGCCCCGCTCAGGAGAGGCAGAGGGAATGACCCAGGCAGAGGGAACTGTAGATGCAAAGCCCCTGGGGTCAGAGCAGCACAGGGGCTGGGTGACCGGAGCCTGGGAGCCCTGGGGGCTGGGGAAGGAATGAGGCGACATTTAGAGGTGAGCTGAGGGAGCACCAGGCTGGGCTGGACCACGTGAGGAGCCTCCAGCGGCCCCTAAATGCCAGGGACTGAGCTGGTCTGGGGCTGCCCCCTCCCTAGTGTCCTCTCGGGGAAGCTCTGAGCCTGCACAGCCGGGAAGGCCCAGCCAGTGCCCCTGCCTGGGACAGCGGAGGTCGGCGCCGGTCCCCGTGTCTCCACAGCACGCTCCCCGCAGCCCTGCCTGGGCCAGACGCCACATGTCCTCGACCCGCTCGGGCTGACCCCCGCGAATGCACTTGCCAAAACTGTTGGGAAAGGCCCAGGGGAGCCACCAGCTCCTGAAATAACCTTACACCAGTTCCAGGACATCTGTGGGGGGGCGGAGTCCCAGGACCCCAAGCAGTGATACCGCAAGCCCAGTGCAGGGTTGGGGCTGGCGGGGAGAGAGAGGGGCCGGCAGGGAAGGTGAGGGCAAGGGGAACCCGGGGGCTGACAGAGACCTGCAGAGGGCAGAGGCGGTGTGTGGAGAGGGGCGTCCTAGACTGGGCAGCCCTGGTCCCTCTAGAGGGCCAGGCCGGGTGGGCCTCTGGAGCGGGAGGGGGCTGTGCCCCTGGGCTGAGGTCTGGCTGGATGGGCAGCTGAATGAGAGGTGGAATTGGATGGACGGTCAGTGCCGGTGGGTAGGGAGCCCTGTCTGACCCGGTTGGGCCCCCCAGGGCCTCAGAGGTTGTGAAGGACTCATCTCCTGGGCGCTCTGTGTTCCCAGGATGGAGACTGAGGCTCAGAGAGGCCGAGTTCCTGCTCTCGGGCACAGCAGGTGAGCACACCTTCCCCTCCGCGTCCTCACACTTGGTCCCCACGGCCCCTGCTGGCGGGCTTCCCCTGCCCTGGGTCCCCTGGGGCTTGTCCCCTGAGCAGTGTGGCCAGCACTTGTGACCACAGCCCCAGTAACAACAGGAAAGGGGAGACCCACAGTGGGCTGGCCCCCGTGAGTTGGGGGGAAACGGAGGCGGGGGGTGCTGCCTGGGGAGCCAGGCCCTCCCCCGCCCAGGACCCGGCCCGGAACTCTGAGTGGTGGGAACTGCGAGGTGGTTTTTTTTAAATTAAAGGGTCTTTACCGAGACCCCTATTGCGGTCCACACGATCCATCCATCATTCGTTCAACAGACAA
Organism: Bubalus bubalis; assembly: GCF_019923935.1. NCBI lineage: Eukaryota > Metazoa > Chordata > Mammalia > Artiodactyla > Bovidae > Bubalus > Bubalus bubalis. The sequence continues at coordinate 1,498,408 of NC_059180.1, forward strand.
TGACTAAACGCTCGTCGCATGCAGGGAGCTGGTGACCGCGACGACGAGGTGAACAATGTAAACAGAAGTCCAAGACCACCTGGCTGCAGTGGGCCCTGTGTGGGCACACTGGGAGGCGGGCACATGGACGGGGCTGGGGTCTGCTCGGTCAGGGTCAGGACTCTGCAGGCTCTGGCGTGTCCCCAGCCACACGTCCCAGAGAAGAGTCAAGGCGTTTTCTGCTGGAAACCAAAATTGTCCATTAAACGACCACCCCCCACCCCCAAGCAACGCTCCATCAAAGTACTGCTCGCTTTTTTGATGATGTTTCTTGACCCCAGCAAGAAGTAAAGAAAGTGAGTGCCCACCAGGTACCCACGGGAGCAGCAGCAGAACACGGGAGGGGCAGACACTGAGGCAGGCACAGCTGGCTGGAGGGTGTCTGTGCCCCCTGGCAGTAGCGTGTGTTCTGGACAAGGGCCAGGGTGGGCAGGACTCCGGGCCCAGGACAGAGGACAGGAGAGGGCCCTGGGAGAGGCGAGGATAGGAGTGCGTAGTCATCAGGGAGCCAGGCAGAGGTTTCCACGGGCGGCCGACTCCCCAGCGGAGGGTGGGCAGGGCCCTGAGTGGGACTGCAGCTCGGAGGCAGGAGGCCAGGGAGGCAGAGGGCAGGCAGCGCCAGCGGGTGGAGAGGAAGAGGAGCCTTCCCTGCTCACCTCCTTGCACTTCCTTGGCCTCTGCTCGCCCCAGGCCCTTCCTGCCCCGGACAGACGGGGCCGGGGGCCGGGGACCAGCCTGCCAGGACCACCCCGCCCCATCCCTACTCCGACTGCGGCCCCCGCTTCCCCAGGCTGGGTCGGGACACGAGATTCTTTTAAAAACATTTCCTTTGCAAAATAATCCTTCGAAATATGTTTTTGAAAACAGGCTCCTGATCAGAACAGGAAGAAGTTAATTACAGTCCCTCCCAGAGGGGCGCTGGGGAGGAAGCCCGGTGGTCAGTAACAGCAGCGAGGGCCAGGACGGCCACTCTGACGCCACACCCACGCGCGGTCTGGGCCCCTCCCCGCCCCCTCAGCCTGCAGATGGGGAGATGCAGACCCCGGGAGGCCCAGGGGTGGCTGGGGACACAGGTTCAGGGCTGAGCGTGGGTAGGCGTGTGCATACGTGTGTCCACATGCCTGTCTGTGTGGGTGTGAAGGCGAACGTCCAAACGAAGGCCATCTGGACTCCCCACGGACCTGGACAGGCCCTGCTCTGGGCTGCCCTCTGGGTGTTTCTACGCCGGTCTCAGTAAGTCCTGAGGCTCAGCGCCCGGCTCATGCCTTACAGGCGCGAGGGCTCTGGTTATGCTGGACGTTTGGGGCGTCCAAACCCTGAACCTTGCTTAGGGCCAGTGGTCTAAGCAGCCAGCTCTCAGCACCAGGGCTCACTGAAGTGTGGACCAAGCAGTGAGCCTTGGGGCCATCCTTCCACACACCTGTCCCTCTGATCATCCATCCACTCACCCATCCATTTAGCTTGTGTCCTTCTGTCTGTATCAACTTTCTGTTGATGTCGAAATAAATTACCACAAACGCAGTGGCCTAATACAATGCGAATTTATTATCTCACAGCCTGTGGGACAGAGGTGGGTCTGGCCGATGAAAATCAAGGTGTGGCCAGGGCTGCATCCCTTCTGGAGGCCCCAGGAGAGGGTCTGTTTTCTGGCCTTTTCCGGTCTCCAGAAGTGCCTGCATCCCTTGGCTGGAGGCCCCGGCCTCTGTCTCCAGAGCTCGCTGTGATACCACTCAGCCTCTGCTTCCACCTCACAGCTGCTCTGACCCCCTTTTCACTTACAAGAGCCTGGAGGTCACACTGGGCCCCCTGGCAAGGTCCACTAAAACCTCTTCGTCCCCGTCTCAAGATTCTTCACTTATTACATCGTCAAAGTCTTTCGCCGCGTAAGGCAGGAAACCCCTGGGTGTCAGGGGAAGGACGCGGACGTCTTTGGGGGTGGTGGGGGCCGCCATTCTGCAGCCTCATCCTTCCGTCTATATGAGCATCTGCTTGTCCATGCATTCACCCTCCTGCCGTCTCTCCATCGCTATGCCATTTATCCGCCCGTCTAGCCCGCCGGCCAGCCCAGCATTTTTCCAGCCGTCCTTCGATCCCTCTTTCCATCCATCCCGCTGTCTTTGTCCGCCCCCTCCATTCATCTGACCACTCATCCTCCAAGCGTCCCTCCGTCAGTCCTAACTCCCATCTTTCCTCTCTATCCCCTGTCCATCCACCCACGCTTCCGTCCACTCACAGGCTCCTCTGTCCATCTGTCTGTCCAGAGGGAGCAGGGTGCCAGGGGAACAGGGTCAGAGGCTCAGCGAGGGTGCAGTGGGGGCAGCGGGATGAGCCCAGACTCTGCGTGGCTCAGTGTCCTCTTGCTCGGGGCTTCGCTCCTTCCTGGAACCCTCTGTTGTCACCACCCCCTCCCCCCCGCCCCGAGACTGACGGCTTCCTCTGCCACGCCTCCCTGCTCGGGTGGGGCTCCAGGAAGACAGAGGCCGCAGCTGGCCCTCCAGGTCTCTGACCCAGGCCTGAGGAGCTGGTGGGGGTGGGGGATGGACCTGTTGTCATGAGCAGGGTGGGCAACCCCCGTTCAGGCACAGCCCCAGAGGCTGCAGAGGGGCCCTGCTGCCCGGATGGACCAATAGATGCCCAGGGGAGCAGGTCCTCACCGACTCCACGTCCTTCCCCATCCCCCTCCCCAGGAGCTCAGTGCAAGGGGAGCCCTGGGTTCCAGGAGAGGCTGTGGGAAAGGCCCCTCACAGACCCTTCTCTGGCCTCAGGGTGTCTCGCGGGGGAGTGCTGGTCACCCCAGGCTTTGGGAGAGGGCCCTGGACCAAGCCCAGGATGACTTGATGGGGAAAAAATGCCCCCAAGAGGAGAATCAGGCTCTGACTGCCAAGACACTCAGGCTTATCACAGCCTCATCCCCTTTATCTCCCTGCTGGGACGAAGGAGGGAGGGGCCCCGGGCTCACTGGCCGCCCGTCCAGGACTCTGAACCAGAGGGGCGGACCTGGTCTACCTCACTGTCCCCTCTGGGTCTTGTTGTCTGTCTTCATCTCTGACTCTTCTCCAACCACATCCTTCCTCTGGGGGCCTCTCTCTACAGCAGAGCGCCTGCCCTGGAGGCTGATCGCCGGGGACTCTGTCCTCACGGCCCCGCCCACCCTGGACGTGGGTCGCCTCCCCAGGATGGCCTCCTGGTGGCTGCTAGGAGTGACCTAGAGTGCTGAGCTCCAGGCAGTGACCCTCATGCATGCCCCCCAGGGCCTGCATCCCTGTCTGCCCACCTGGACGCTGAGGTGTGGCCAGCCTGGGGTCCCAAAACAGGACATTGTGTGGTCAGTGCCTGTGACCCAGCCAGGCCCTGGGTCTGCGGCAGGCAGGTGCTTAAGGCCCTTCAGTAGGAGTGCTGGGTGGGTGAGTGGGTGGAGGGTATGTGGCTGGGTGGGCTTGGACAGACAGCTCATCACCCAGCCCGGCAAAAGTGGTCATCGGCGCCCAGGGCCCGCCTGCCTCGCTGGCCAGCTCAGTGCCCTGAGCTCCCACGTGACCCCCACGTGACCCCCAGAGGCGCAGGCCGGAGAGGCTGCCGCGGGTTCCTGGCGCGTGCCCTCCAGAGAAGCAGGCAGGAACGGGTGTGCCTGCCTCGTGGGCCAGGGCCCCGGGGAGGGGGGCAGGAAGGGAGGCAGGCTGTGCCTGCGGGCATCCCAGAGGTCAGCTGGGGGGCAGGGCCGGCCAGGGCCGCTGGCAGCTCCAGACTTCTCAGTCACCCCAGGATGCCTCCAGCCTCGCCTGGGTCCTTGGTCCTCCCGGCATCCTCCCCAGACCCCCTGACCCCACGTCTGGGACCCATCCTGCTCCAGGGGAACCCCCGCAGCCTTGCAGACCCAGTGTGGGAAGGATCTGGACTGGGGGGCATACACATGGAGTCAGGATCTGAACCCCAAACCAGAGCCTCACCCCCATCTGCATGACCCGGGGCTTCAGCGTCCCTATCCTGGGCTACAGCCACTCGGCCTTCAGGACAGCCACGTGCCTCGTCCCCATCCCCGGGCACAGCCATGTCCCCCCTGCCCTCCCCACTCACGGACAGCCATGTTTCCCACCCCCCACAGAGCCTTGTGCAGCTCTGGGCCAGGTCAGGAGCCAGGCTGGCACTGAGGGGCCTGAGAGGCCGGGCCCCCTATGTTACAAGACCCGCAGTCCCATCACTTGTCACCTCCATCACCAGGGGAAGCACTGTCTCCGAGACCCCACAGCAGGCACCCCAGGCAGGAGCCCCGGCGAGGCCCAAGAGGCAGCTGTTTAACGAGGGAGGGGTGGATTCGGCTGTCCGGTCAGAGGCCAGCCCCCGGGCCTGGTCCAGTGTCCGGCCGCCCCCAGGGGGTCGGGGGCCCCTCATCCGGCTCCCGAAGCCCCCAGAGCCGCCCCACGCCCTCTAGGCCCCCATGAGGCTAGGGAGCGGGGGGCCTGCCAACAGGGCGGAACCGCAAATTTGGAGCAGCGTCCAAGTGGGAGGGGGCTGGGGTTCAGCAAAGGAGGGAGGCTGGTAGGGGGCAGGGGTCTGGCAGTGAGGGTTACAAGCCCCCCTCCTCTTCTCCAGGCTGCTGCTCCTCAGCACACCCCGCACACACCTGTCACGTGCACACACACCTGCAACACACCTCGCACTAACAGCACTGAGCTGAGCCGGGGCAAACCCTGGGGCCTCACCTGCCCCTTCTCCCCGGAGCCCCAGCCTGCTCAGCCACCGGCCACCGGCTCTCCCTTCCCCGGACCTCAGTCTCCCCATCTGGGCGGCGCGCTGGGCTCCCGACTCCCCAGGGATAGCCTTACATCTGCCATCGAGAAGATCGGGTTTACGGTCCCATGGCTGCACCCCATTCTCTCTGTGGCGGTGGGTGCAAAGTGGGGGTGCACAGGGCCACGCAGCAGCCCACACGCAGGCCAGGCCTCCTCTCGTCCCCTCAGGCCCTGCCCTGGGTGGGGGCTGCGTCCTGTCCGTCTGTCCATTGTTCCCAGGCCACCAGGGCCTGACCACCCCGCCCCCACCGCAGAGGAGGGGAGCCGGGGTGGGGAGGGAGGCCAGACCTGTTAACAAGCTCCTTCTCAGCCCCCACCCGCCTTAACTCCCCAGGCCCTTCCCAGGCGGAAAATTCAATTAGTTTCGAGCAACTGCTCTGCTGAAGAGCCAGAGAAAGGGGCAGGGGAGAAAGGGGATCCGCCTGGCGGCTGGTGTGTGCGCTGGGAGGGGCCTGGGGGGCAAAGAGCCTGCTCAAGTCCCTGCGTCTCGGCCGCGCCCCCATCTCTGAGTGTCTCTACACATGACTCTGTGTGCCAGTGTGTGTCGCTGGGTCCCCGTGCGCCCACGTCATTCCCTGCACAAGCACGGCCCCCATCGCCCTCAGCCCCACCGTGTGCGCCCCCCGAGAGTCCACTGCAGGCTCTGGGTTCCCGAGGAAGGAAGCCTGGTGGGTGGGGGCAGCGCACACAGAAGGGTGAGACCCCCTGCGAACTGCCTCCCACTCGGCGTGCGCTGTGCCCCTCCGTCTGGCTCCTCGCTGACCTCTCTCCTGTCCTCAAACACTGCAGGCTCCTGGTCGCAGGGCCTTTGCACACACTGTCCCCCAAGGCCTGGCAAGCCACCCCTGTGAGAAGCTTGTCTTCGCGCTCCCATCATCCCTGGGCTTCAGCGAGCAGCCAAAGTCTCCTCCTGCAGGGCGTGGGCGCAGTCCTGCCTGGGTGTCTGTCCCGGTGCTGTGTGGGGCCTGGCACACAGGAGCTGCTCAAGAAATGCTGACTGGGTGAAGTAGCAGGCCCGCACAGAACTTTAGAAAACGAGCGTCCTGTCTCTGCCTGGCGAACTCCTATGCACCCTGCTATGGCCCAGTTTCTAGGACCTCTTCCTTCAGGATGTCCACAGGATCAGTAAGGAGCATCACATTCAGCCCTCAGCCTGGAGGTCTGCACTTTCCTCTGGCACCCATTATCCCTCCACCATCTCCCTCTGCCCAGCTAGGTACCCCTTCATGGAAGGCCTCTGTGTCACCAGAACGCAGGACAGGGCCGGGTCCCCACCTGGCCCATCCCCTCATCCTGGCACGTCCATCCCCACCGTCCAGCCGGCCTCCTTCCTTCTGCCTCTCTCCTTCTCCCCGCTCAGCTCAAGGGCCTTCCTGAGCCCTGTGTGGGGGGTGGAGAGGTGCCCACGCGGGCCGGGCATTCAGGGGGCATGCGGGACACAGAGCTGCCAGGGGACGCGGGTGGCAGTGCAGACGGACCCCAGGGCACCAGGGGACGGAGGGGCGCGGCCCCCTCCCCCTGCCGAGCACTCCCGGGTGGGGCCCCCCAGACACTGCCAGGGGGCGGGGTGAGGGTCCCGGGGCCTGCTGGGGAAGAAGGGAGGTTTGGGAAGGCAGCTGTGGGGAGGGGCGTGTGCAGGAATGCGGGCCGGCCCCGCCTCTTTCCCGAGGAGGGACAGAGGCAGATGGCAGCTGGGGGCTGAGAACACAGGGGAGGCTCTGATGGGCGACCCCCTCCTTGGGATCTGGGGGGATGCAGCCTTCTCAGGTTCCCAGGCCCCCGCCCTTTGCCAGCTGTGTGCAGCTGGGGCCCTGCCCTGAGGAACCCAACACCAGTGGGGGTGGGGGACTGGGGCTGCACATGGGCTTCCCGGCCGGGGCCGCGGGCCATTTGTGATCGACCGTGTCTGTCGGCAGGAACACGGGTGCCCTGTGGGCCGAACCCAGGCCCAGGCAGGGCTGAGGCTGGGGTCCCTGGGAGGCGCCAAGGCCCTGAGCCTCAGTTTCCCCAGGATGGTACCTCCAGCTCCTTTCTCCGGAGGGAGACGCATCACCTCCCTGCAAAGCCAGGGCTCAGCCCGTGACCCCCTCCCCACGCCAGGATGAGGGTCTGAGGCTCAGGGACACGTCCAGTGCCCAGCAAGTGGGCTCTGCTTCCGGAGGCCAGTGCAGAGCGGCCTTCTCCTGAGCTCTCAGGCCCCGCCACCCCCTGGCACCCTTGCCCACCACCACCCCACCTTGCCAACAGGGAAACTGAGACCCCGCCTGGGAGCCAGCCCTGCAGTGACCCCCGTTCTGCCCGGAGCCCGGGGGAGGGGGCCGGCCGGGTGGGGAGGGGGCCGCCAGATGGCTGTAATCCCACGTCAGCAGGGGCTTAGACACCTGCCCAGTCTCCCCCGCCCCTGCGGGCCTGCCCAGCATTGCTGCACATCTCCCCTTGCAGGGGCTTTCCCCGCTGGGGTGGGCAGAGGGGCTCTATCCCCCCCCACCCCCCCACCCCCAGATTTCCTCCTTCCTGAGCTGATGTCTCAGTGCTGGGGAGGGCTGGGTGCTCTGACAGGTCACCTGAGCACTCGGCGACTGCTCACTTCTGAGCTGGGCGCAGGGTGGGATGGGGGCGGGCCCGGGGTGGGGGTCAGACTGCCCCGGCCCATGCCTGTGTCCACAGCCATGTCCCGGGTCCCCTCCAGCCCTGAAGTCCGAGACTGAGTGGGCTCAGGCCCACAGTGCCCCACGCTGAGCCCCGAGCCCCGTGCAGGCCGGCGTCATGGACCACGTGGCCTCCTGCCACCGCACCGCCCCTGTGGGCCTCCCCCATCACCCAGGGTGTCCGGCCAGGGAACGCTTGGCCCTTCCCAGCCAGGGCACCCCTGCCGGCATGGTGCACTGGCACTCAGCTTCTGGGGACACATGGGTCAGGAAGGTGGGACTCAGGCTCGTCCTGGCCGGCACCTGCCCCCCACCCCGGCCCGCTGAGGGCCCCCTGCTCCCTGGCTGCCTCCTTTCAGGGTCCGGCAGGCCTTTTCAGGGCTGGCTGATGGCAGGCCTGCATTTCCATGTCAATGGGCCAGGCCGGCAGCCTGGTAAGCTGGTTAACAAGCCCCCAGCCCCATGGGGGAGGCTGTGTGGGGTGTTAACACAGCCCCATTCTCTGGGGCTCGCTGGCCTTGCGGTTGCTATGGTGCCCTGCATGGCCTCTTGGGCCACGGCTAATCCTTTCCCTGGGCCTTTCATCCTGGCCGTCCCACCCCCAGGCTGGTCGCTGGTGACTTGGGGATGCCCAACAAGGCTGGTTTCTCTGCCGGGGTCAGAGGAGGCCGTAAATCCAGGCCCCTGGCCCCCAGCCCTTTGTCCCTGGCATTGTCCCTGAGTCTCCAGCCCTCCTCCTCTGGGAACCTCAGCGGCCGGAAGGGCGCCTTCGCCCAGTGGTCAGCTCCTGCCCTGGGGGCGGAGGGTCTCCTGGCCCACCGCGGGCCCTGTCCTCTGCTCGTCCACCCCCTCACCCATGCGCTCATGGCTGTTCCTTCTCCCGCATTCCCGCACCGCGAGCCTGGCCTCCCCACTGCTCGTGGGATGTGCCAGGCCTGCTCCTGCCCTCTGTTTTCGGTCTGCAGGTTTTCTCCCCAGATGTCTGAGATGCACCCCACCCCCCGCCCGATCTGAGTCTTCCCTCGAATGTCACCGTCCTCGTGAGGCCACAGGCCCTGCCCTCCCAACTCCAGCACCGGTTCTGTTCTTCCTGTAACCTCATCCCTTCCCACACGCCCTGCAGAGCTCCATGTGGTCCTTCTTCCCAGGATGCCAGACCCATGAGCACAGGGCCCCAGCCCCAAGCATGTGCCTGGCTCCTGGTACGCAGTGGACACACTGCATGAAGCGATGGGGCTCTCTCATCGAGAGGTGGATGAGGTCCCAGGTCTGGGCTGCTCTGACTTCACACCAGAGGTCTTCACTGTCTGGTCTGTCTCCAGGGTGCAGTCTTTCCACACACCGCTTCCTGCCGCATCCTGTCCCCAGGGAAAGAATCCTGCGTCCGGCATCCCTGGGATTCGATTAGCCTGGACGCCAGACCCACGCTTGGCTCCCCACGGCGCCTATCCTGCCTAGCTTCTGCTTGCATGCCTTCAGCGATGGGGAGCTCACCACCAGGGTGGTGCAGTTGGGAAAACGTGCTTCCAGTTCTGGGTTCCAGCTCTGATGTGAAGGGAACTCAGCTTGATTGGAACCTTGCCAGGGGCACCTGTCTTGGGATGCGTGGTGGCCGGTCCCTGGCTGGAGGCTGCGGATGAGTGTTAGAAGGATTCAGGCCTGATAAGTCGTGAGCATCCTCCCTTGAAACTGGCCTGTCTCTCCTCACCCTTCCAGGCACCTGCTGATGCTCACCCTTGGCCTCTGTTGCTCTCTGAACCTCTCGGGATTCATGCGAGGCAAGAACAGTACATGGCTCCATTTCACAGATGAGAACACTAAGTCTTAAGTGGAAAGGGCTGGGGCCTCCTGCAGGGAGGCAGAGCCTGACTTCCAACCTGGGCCTCTCCCTAGGTGGCAAGGGGGTGACAGCCCAGGCTTCTCACTGAGGGGCCTCGTGAGACAAGACAGCTTTCTGCCCAGTCCTGAGTGAGAAGCATGTGACCGAGGCTTGGACCCTCCGTCTACTCCAGCCACCCCAGGGTTCTTGGCTCCCAGGCGCCATGGGAGTGACTAGGAGGCTGGCTACCCAGATAGATTCCCGCTGCCTGGCCTGGCTGGGGGCAGCCACCAAGGAGGCCTGGGACACACTGAGGGAGAGGGGACAGGCGTGCAAAGATGCAGGTGAGGTGCCAGCTGGCCAGGCCCCCAGGAAGGCGGCGGCAGTGGGAGAGGCTGAAGCTCAGAGGGGCGGCCCACCAAGCGCTTCAGTGAGGAAGGGCCTTGAGCGGCTGCAGGGGCCCGCAGAGCCTCTGGCCCGGGGGGAGGAGCCCGGCCAGCCTCAGCTTCCTCACCCCGTGGGGACGGCAGACGGGAAACCGTACTGTCCCCTGAAGGTGGGAGGGAGTGTCAGGGGCCCTGAGAAGAGGGGAGGGAGGGGCTCTGTGTGCCACGTGTGGGCGGGAGCCGGATTCCGGGGCTCCCTGGGGAACTAAGGGGGACCTAGCTTTGCAGCTGCCATTGGCCAAGGCCACCCCCTCCCCCCCCACACTTCCTGCTCTCGCTCCTCCCCGAGGCCATAGGCAGACAGGTTGTGAGGGTCAGCACCTCTTGCCGTGTGGGAGGCATCACTGCGCACCCGGAGAGGACGCGAGGCTGAGGCCAGGACCGGGACTGCCTGCGGGACTCCTGGGCGGATGGCATTCGGCGGGTGCTGTGCGGGCTGCCTGCGGGCGGGCTCAGCTGTGGGGGCAAACACTAGCCTCGATGGCCCTCCGCCCCCCGCCAAGTCCAGCCCCGGGTGGAGCTGGCAGGGCAGCAGCCCTCGGCTGCGGCCACGCTGGACGCTGGCGCTCAGGGAGGGGGTCACAGGCCCCTCAGGTTGGGGGCACCTGGATCTGCTGCTGTGTGGGTGCCTGAGGTCTGCAGCGGTGCTGGTCCGCGAGTCTCGGCAGGCCCAGCCACCTGGGAACCCGCCCAGCTTCCCGCCTGCAGGGGCCTGGGGCCCCCACCCCCAGCTCGGCTTCTCTCCATCCCCCTAACCCCGGGCCCAGCCCCCTCAGCCCGGACCACCCAGCAGCTCCTTAGCACCAGCCCAAACTTGGGTGCCCTGGATGGGGCGGGCTGCCTTCTGGGCCCCAGTCCCCACTGCAGCACATGGATAACAGCACCGCTGAGCAGGGCCCCGAGAAAGCCTGTGAGGGGCTCAGGCTCTGGGGACGGGGTCTCCCCAGAGAAACAGAGCAGGGGAGGCCCCCGGAGTGAGGCCGACTTGGGTTCATGCTCCAGCTCCGTGTTTAAAGATATTCCCTGACCAGGCTTCTCTGGTGGCTCAGTGGGAAAGAATCCGCCTGCCGATGCAGAAGACACGGGTTCCATCCCTGATCCATGAGGATCCCACAAGCCTCGGAGCAACTAAGCCCATGAACCCCAACTACTGAGCCTGCGCTCTAGAGCCTGGGAGCCACGACTACTGAGCCCTCGGGCCACAACTACTGAAGCCTGCATGCCCTAGAGCCCGTGCTCAGCGACAAGAGAAGCCACCGCTATGAGAAGCCCGCGCGCCGCAGCAAAGGAGAGCCCCCGCTCGCCGCAAGTGGACAGAAGCGCGTGCAGCAACAAAGACCCAGCACAGCCAAAAATAAATACAGTCACATATAAAAGGGCATTCCCCGGGCATAAACTCTGGCCCAAGCCCAGTGATTCTGCAGTGACCAAGACAAGATTGGGCTCTGAAGGTCGTGCTGCCGCAGGGCGGGCCCGACGATGACCACGGTGACAGGGCCGGGACATCGCCCGCTGCCGCCGCCACCGTGCACCGGGCCTGCATGGTCAGCTCACGCGATCCTCACTGCGCCCTTTGAAGTAGGTTTCCTAATGGCTCCCATTTCACAGCTGAGGAGACCGAAGCACAGAAAGCTTCTGACTCACCTGAGGTCACCCGGCTAATGCCTGATCAGCAGAACCAAGATTTCAAGACCAGGAGTGTGGCTCTGAGAGGCAGACAAGCGGGGTGACCATCCGGCCCACCCCTCAGCCTCAGCTTTCCCAACTCCCTGGCTGAAGATGAGGTCTCTCTGGTCAGACCCAGGGCCAGGCTGGACAGTCAGGAGCAGGAAGTGTCAGGCGGGGTGTCCTGGCCACAGGCTCGGATGCCCCTCGGGCTACGGGACCCCCACCACGCTGAGCCTCCTTTCGGTGCCTATAACATAAGGTTGCGACCATGACCCCCCGCCTCGTTGCAAGAAGGACCAGGCGGCCGGGGAGTACAGGCCCCTCACCCGGGAAGGCTTCTAGGCTCCATCTGGCCATCTGCAGTGGGCAGCCCACCCCACTTGCCTGAGCCGGTGGGCCCCAGATGGCCCCAGTGCCCCCTACCAGGGCAGGCTGGGGCTGCAGAGCCGGCGGCTGGTGAGGACCACACCGTGGGCAGAGGGGACGGCACAGGGGTCGTGGGAAGGGGCAGCGAGGGAGGTCCCCGTGGACACACCTGGACGGCCCAGCCTCCAGAGGGACTTGGAAGATGGCATCAGAGCCGGCCCAGGCCCCTCCCCACCTCCAAGGCCAGACGGCCACCCCGCCCGCCTGCCTTCTGCGCTGCTGTCCCTGGGGACTGACCCGCCCTCTGGCTCCGCAGAGGCAAGGATGAGACAAGACAGAGGAACCGGCCGTGCGAGACACCTGAGCCCGCTGACCAGGCCTCCCAGGGGGTGGCCGCCTGGGGCTGGGAGGCTGAGACAGGGCCGGTTCCCACCGATTGCCCCCAGAGGGCCTGGGAGGAGGTAGATCAGCAGGTGGTGGGCCAGCTGGGGCCTCAACCCACTTCTGACAGGCAGGGAGACCAGGCCAGGCCCCTCCTGGCCTCAGTTTCTGTATCTGTGGCCAGGAACACTGTCCCTCGCCTCCTGGGTCCCTGGAAGCCACTCAGACGTGTAGGAGCCTCACCTCATGCTACACTCGGGAGGCCGAGCCTGGAGCAGGGCTCACAGAAGACGCGGTGGAGCTCCCAGCTCTGCGAGCCAGGGCCAAGGAGGCCACCCTCGGCGTGGGAGCCCTCAGACCCAGCCTCAGTCCCGGCTGCTGAGCTCGGAGCCAAGCTTCCGCTTGTTGTAAAAGGAACCTCAGAGGAGCAGCGGAGCCTGTGTCTGGCACCACGACTACAGGCGGGAGTCGCCTTCCTCTGGTGGGGCAATCGCGGGGGGCACTCTGGGCCTCACTGGCCCCAGGCCCAGTGGCCACTCGCCCGGCACTCATGCCCAGACCTGAGGCTCATGCCCACGGCCTGCTAGTGGGAGGCCCCTGCAGAGCGCCGGCCGTTGAGGGGGTGGCGGCCCACGGGGTGGGGGCCTGGGGCCCCCAGGACCAGCCAGGGGCACAGGGGCGCAGCACCTGTCTGTCCATCCATCCCGTCCACATTCCTGGGGGCAGGCCTGGAGCTGCCCGCTCTCCAAGCCGCCACCCCTGCTCCCATCAGCCGGGCTCCCTGCCCCTCCTGACTCACGCACGTCAAGGGTGCCTTCCGTGGCCCCCAGGCTGCCGTGATGAAGTGCAGGGGCTCTGGCGGGCAGAGAGGGCAGACGCAGCCTCCCAGGCCCTTGGCATTTAAGGGTTGAGTGGTGCGTGTGTGGGTGTGTGTGTGCCCAGCCATGTCTGACTCTTTGAGACCCCATGGACCAGAGCCCGCCAGGCTCCTCTGTCCATGGGATTCTCCAGGCAAGAATACTGGAGTGAGTTGCCATTTCCTTCTCCAGGGGATCGTCCCAACCCAGGGACTGAACCCGTGTCTCTTGTGTCTCCTGCACTGGCGGGCAGATGGACTCTTGACCACTGCGCCCCCTAGGAGACCCTGGTTGATTGATGGCCTCCCCCAAAAAGCTAGGTCCAATTCTTAACCCCCAGAACTTGTGGAGGGGATCTTATTTACAGAAAGAGTCTTTGCAGACATAATTAAGTGAAGGACCTTGGGACGGGGGTCAGCCTGGATTTGTTGTTTTTCAGTTACTAAGTTGTATCTGATTCTTAGAAACCCCATGGACTGCAGCAAGCCAGGCTCTTCTGTCCTTCACTATCCCTCTGAGTCTGCTCAAACTCACGTCCATGGAGTCAATAATGCTGTCTAACCATCTCATCCTCTGCCTCCCTCTTCTCCTTTCACCTTCAATCTTTCCCAGCACAGGGTCTTTTCCAATGAGTCAGCTCATCAGGTGACTCATCAAGTATTGGAGCCTCAGCTTTAGCATCAGCCCTTCCAATGAACATTCAGGGTTCATTTCCTTTAGCATTGACTGGTTTGATCTTGCAGTCCAGGGGACTCTCAAGAGTGTTCTCCAGCACCACAGTTTGAAAGCATCAATTCTTTGGCACTCAGCCTTCTTTATGGTCCAACACTCACATCTGTACATAACTACTGGAAAAATCGTAGCATTGACTATACAGACCTTCGTCAGCAAAGTGATGTCTCTGCTTTTTAATATGCTGTGTAGGTTTGTCATAGCCTTCCTTCCAAGAAAAGCCTCTTTTAATTTCATGGTTGCAGTCGCTGTCCATAGTAATTTCGGAGCCCAAAAAGTAAAATCTGTCATTACTTCAAATTTTTTCCCTTCTCTTTGCCATGAAGTGATGGGACTGGATGCCTGGATCTTCGTTTTTTGAATGTTGACTTTCAAGCCAGCTTTTTCATTCTCATCTTACACCCTCACCAAGAGGCTCTTTAGTTCCTCTTCACTTTCTGGCATTAGAGAGATATCATCTGCATATCTGAGACCGTTGATATTTCTCCTGACAATTTTGATTTCAGCTAGTGATTCATCCAGCCCAGCATTTCACCCAATGTACTCTGTATAGAAGTTAAATAAGGAGGGCAACATTATACAGCCTTGTCATACTCCTTTTCCAATTTGTTGTCAGTTGTTCCATGTCTGCGTCTAACTGTTGCTTCCTGACCTGCATACAGGTTTCTCAGGAGACAGGTGAGGTAGTCTGGTATTCCCACCTCTTTAAGAATTTTCCACAGTATGTTGCGATCCACACAGTCAAAAGCTTTAGCATAATCAATGAAGCAGAAGTAGATAGTTTTCTGTAACTCCCTTGCTTTCTCTATGATCCAAAGAATGTTGGCAATTTGATCTCTGGTTCCTCTGCCTCTTCGAAACCCAGCTTTCACATCTGCAAGTTCTCAGGACACATACTGCGGAAGCCTAGCTTAAAGGATTTTGAGCATCACCTTGCCAGCATGGGAAATGAGCCTGAATTTGGTGGATCCCAAATCCAGTGAGAAGTACCCTTCAAAGAGGAGCAGAGAACACAGAAACATGGAGGGGAGGCGCGACGACAGAGGCTGGAGCGATGTACCCACTCGCCCAGGAATGCTGAGGGCCACGACCACTCCCTGGAAGGTGGGTGAGAGGCCTGGGAGCAGACGCCCCTCTGAGCCTCCAGAGGAAACCGACCACCCCTGCGGACAACTTGATGTCGGACTCCTGGCCTCCAGAACTGGGAGACAATAAATACCTGTTGTTTTAAGCCAAGTTCATGGTCACTGCTTACAGCAGCCTGAGGACACTAATATAGGAGAAAGGGGGGTGGTGGTCTGAAAAGGCTTATGTCCCAGAAGCGAGGCGGGCAGGGGGCGGGGGCCAAGGGCCTGGAGGATTGCTTGGGCAAGCCCCCACCCCGCACCTTCCCTGGACACAAGGGGCTGCTCACTGGGCCCTGCTCCCCGGCAGGGGTTTCCGGCTGTTGGCTCGGGTCCACTGTAGGATGACCCGGGTCCCCTGTAGGATGACCCGGGTCCACTGTAGGATGACCCGGGGTCAGCCGTCGATGCCACAGCCATGAGTGTCCTGAGCTGGGAGAGCCCCGCTGCGTCCTTCCAGAGCTGCCTGTGGGTCGCTAAGCAAGTCCTGCCCGCCTCGGGGTCTCCAGCCACTTCTTAGGGCACTGAGAACTCGGGGAGCATGTCTGCTGGGGTCCCCAGGCAGCGGTTCAGCCAGGAGGTGCTCGTGGACGTCGAGAGGGCCTGGCACCATCAGCTGGCCCTGAGGTGCTGCACTCGGGCCCACGGGCAGAGGCGGGATGCTCCTGCTTGACTCGCCCTGCCCCTGGGGCCAGCCCGGGGACAGCAGCGGCTGGGGAGGCTCCTGGAGGAGGAAGAGGCAGAGGGTTCGCCTGAACTCCGGGGGAAGCTGACTCAGCCTCCGGGAGCCCCACTTCTCCAGGCAGCGCCTTCCTGATCGGGGCAACCTTCCGTCCAAAGTCTCTGCCACCGGCCGGACAGGAAGCACGTGGCGCAGGCCACAGCCCACCCTGGCCCCCACCGGCTCTCTGGCCTGGCCGCAGCCTCCCACCTTGGCCTGGGCATTTCTCTGGGGAGCAAGGTTGAGGCCGGCCCGCCCCGGCCCTCCTTCCCGAGTCTGCAGCTGTGCCAGGGGGGAAGGAGGTGGCTCGAGCTGCAGGGGCCGGCCCTGGGCGTGTGTACACGTGGACACACACGTCCTCCGAGCTCGGCCACACGCTGGCCGGCTGGCACATGCAGAGCAGGAGCCACCGAGGCCCACTCCGCCCAGCCAGGGCACACAGGCTCCCCTGCACATGTGTGAAGGCAGGCACACCTCTGCAGACAGACACAAGCGTGTGCTCAGAGGAGGTCAAACTGTGCACACAGCCCTGAGAGTCAGGGCCCGAGGACCGCACTGGGGAAGGGTGATGGGGACGCGGCCAGGGGTGTTTGGGCAGCTGAGGCGTCTCACTCACCCCAACAGCCTACCCATCCCTGGATGAGACGTGAGACTTCAGGCCCCACGGCTGGCACCTGAAGCCCTCGGCCTGTGGCGCCCTGCTCCCTCCTCGCCTCCAGCGGGGACTGACCTGTGACCAGTCGGCCCGGGACGAGCCCTGCAGCAGGCAGGGGCCCCGAAGAGGACTTTGGGTCAGCAGAGGCTGCAGAAAGCCTCGGGAGGGCTGGGAGGGGCCGCCGTGCCCCTGGGGGCGGGTCACGCACTGACCAAGCACAAACGACTGAGATCCCACCATCACGCTCTGCGCACCACGCTCGCTGAAAAGAAGGAGCACCCTTTCCCCAGCACGGCCTGGGGCGACCGGCGAGACTCCTGGCAGGGTTCTCAGGACCCAGCGTGTACACAGCTCACCCACGGGGTGAGATTTCCCGAGACCCCACATCGACACAGGGTTGTGTGTGCTTGCGCACACGTGCCAGCCTGTGCCCCATCCCTGGCGGACGCGCCGCCAGCCGCAGGCCAGGCTCCCGTGGGCAGGGAGGCGCGTCCCCGTCTGGCCGGGATGCTGCGGCTCCCACGCTGTCACAATGGCCACACAGCCGGGCGGCCCCCTGGGGACGGAACCTAATCTCGGGCTATTGAAGACGGCAAAGCTGTGGCCCCTGCCCCGAGCCAGCAGACAGCCCCGCCTGGGACAGCTGATCCACCGCCGCCCTTGCCTCAAAGGGGGCACTGTCCCTCGGGGCGCCCGCCCGCCGGGTTGCGGGGATAGAGTGACAGCAGCAGCAGGCAGGGGCGGGATGGGGGGCATGCACCCCCCCCAGGCACAGGCAGCCCCTGAAGCTGCTCCCGGCCTGGAGAAGACCTGCCCCAGGCGAGGGGGCTGGCCTCAGAGCACCATAAGAGGAGGCCAGCCTTCGAGTCTGGAGGACCGCTCGCTGAGAGGGGAGAGACTACCTGCCTGGACCCCCACACTGGGTGGAGGACAGACAGTCCCCAAGACTGGGGACCCTCCCTTCCCCACCTAGAGGGGTGCCCTCTGGGCTGGGGTGGGGGGCCTGGATATAGGCTCAGGCAGAAGCGCTGGCCGGGAGGACGGGAGGATCGTCTGGCTGAACTCGGCTGTGCAGGGGGGAGGGATGGGGAGGCCAGCCCTCCCAGAGGGTGGTGAGGCGGGAGCCAAGGAAGGTGCTAGACCAGGGCACCACTTGTAGGATCGGGGCCCTCCAAGACCACGCGGCCAGCGCCTCACTCTGCTGGCAGCTCCCAGCAGGGACTCAAGCACCTTGGGCTTGGAACTGGCTTGGAACTGTGCCCACCTCCCACCACAGGCGGCCAGGGAAACTGCGGGCCAGAGAGGTGCCGGAGCGCCACAACGTGGTCCTGGGCTTCAGCCCTGCACCCCGAACCTTGGTCCCATCAAGTCGGGGCCCTGCGAGGAGCCCCAGGCCTCTGTAGGGCTGACATCGTTGTCAAGGGAAGTGACCCTCCAGAATGGTCCCAGAGCTGGCCCGTGGGCGCCCAGCGGGCTTGCCTCTTCCCAGCTTCCTCTGGCTGCAAGGAGGTTTCTGAGTCAGCTGTGGTTGCTTGGCCAACGTTCATGGCCACTGCAGCCTTCCTCCCCGGGCGCCCCAGGGAGGCGCCGTCAGACAGGAGGTCATCCTGGGCCCTGCAGGGTCCTGCTCGTCAGATGGTGGCGGTGGACGGCGCCGCACCAAAGTGTGTTCTGGAACCGGGGTGGGGGGCACTGGGGCAGACCTCCCCCCTCACCGCTGTGTGATGCAGGTCAGCTCACTTCCCTCTCTGAGCCTCAGCTTCCTCATTTGCAAAATGAGGCTGGGAGACACGCCCTACTAAGCCTGTCAGCCTGCAGCCACTCCGTTCCCCCCTCCCCCGCCACCGCTTTCCTGCATACCCCCCCACCCCGCCGGCTCCAATCCTCCCGGCAGTTGGCAGAGTGGACTGAGGGGCCCTTGGTTCAAGGCCTGGTAGGCATCAAGCGGTGCAGCTTAGGGGCTGGGTGGAGGGTGGGTGAGCGCCCTTGCATTTGAGGGCAGGGTCTATGAGCAGCCCACGGGGCAGGAGCGGAGCCCCAGGAGCTCAACCTGGCAGGCACATCGGCAGTTCCGTCTGCTGCTTCTGTCAATACGAGCCTTCCTGTTTTGGAGATTAAACCTCGGCTGAGCAAACAGCTTGCAAGGAGGCCCCTCCCTGCCACCTCCCTACTCTGGCCTGTCCTGAGGCTGGAACCACCTGGAGGCGGGGGTGGGGGGGTGGGTGCCGGGTAGCAGGCAGGGAGGGAGCCCCCAACCCCTAGCCAAGCCCCCACACCACACCTCAGCCCCTGCCCCAGCCCCCACTGACCCCTGCTGCGGCCTCCAGCGGAAGTCCCCTGTGTAATCCTTCCGCCTTCCCCTTCGCCGGCCGCCCTGCCTGCAGCATCCTCTGCCCTCAGGTGACCTCCTGCAGGAAACAGGGAGCGAGCTGCTGCTGGAGGCCCCGCTGCCCGGCACACTCCCACCTGCTGCGGAGCCCAGGCCTGGCCGGAGGGCCAGCCCTGGGGGCCCCACGAGCCCCGAGCCTGGAGACAGACCTGTCATTTCACTGGTGATTTCCCCTCAGCCTCCTGGTGCTGTGGGTGGGGAGTTTTCTGTTGTGGGGCCCGTCTCGCATGCAGCAGGGCACCGAGCAACACCCCTGGCTTCCACCGACTAGATCCACTTGTACTGCCAGACCCCAGAGGCGTGACAACCAAGAATGTCTGCAGGGGGCCGAGATGGCTCTTGATCAAGGACCGGGGTGGGGGAAGGCCCTGCAGACTGTGCAGACAAAGGAACCGGGGCTGCAGAGGGCAGGCGGAGGTCAGAGGCCTAGGCTTCCCTCGACGCTGGCCTGGCCCAGGCTCTGTCCTGTCCCCCCCATCCCTTCCCACCAGGGTCCACCCACCTCCAAGCAACATGGCCCTGTCCTCTTCCAAAAACCCTCCGCAGCCGCCAAGGAAGGGAGGAGGGCGCACAAGGGCCCAGGTGGCCCCCGCGCCCTCCCAGCTTCCTCCTTCTCTGACCACAAGGACACGAGGCCCAAGGGACGGACGGACAAGTGGCGGGCACAGCCTTGCCTCCTGTGTCTTGGCTGAACCGCAGTTGCTTCTCCTTTGGCAAAGCCACCCGGGCCCACGTCCCTCTTGCTCACAAAGCCTGTGGCACCCCAGGGCGCCTGGCCTGGCCTGAGGCTCCAGCTCACCGCAAAGGCCCGCCTTCCACCGCTCCTCTCCCCACGCGCCACCTAACTGCTCACTCTCTCCATCTCCCCGGCCTGCCCCCTCCCTGCTCCCTTCCTGTCGGCCTCTGCCTGCCCAGATGTCATCTGCAGAGTGCTGTGTGTGTGCCCAGTGGCTCAGTTGTGTCCGGCGCTCTATGACCCCATGGACTGTAGCCCTCCAGGCTTCTCTGTCCATGGGATTCTCCAGGCAAGAGTACTGGAGTGGGCAGCCGTTCCCTTCTCCAGGGGCTCTTCCCGACCCAGGGATCGAACCCGTGTCTCTTATGTCGCCTGCATCGGCAGGCAGGCTCTTTACCCCGAGTGCCACCTGGGAAGCTTCGCGGGGTGATGGTCACCATCTTCTCCTGGAAGCCTCTCCTGAAGCCTCGTACCTCAGCCTGGGCATGAGTTGGATTCTCCCTTGCCCAGGCCCCTGGCACCCTTGGACCTGACAGACCTTCTAGCCCCTACCACCCTCCGTCTGTCTGGGGAACACCTGGATGCCGACAGACTCCTCCCCGTGAGACTGTGAGCTCCCCGGGCCCAGGGGCGGTGTCTGGGTCACCTCCTCCCTGCCCTAAGCCAGAGATCTGAACAGAGCAAGGACCTGGGGGCGTTGCTGGGGGTGAATGGACAGCCGGACGGACGGACGGATGGACAGGTGGACAGATGGGTTCTGTGGTGGCGGCTCATCCCCCCGTGGGTGTGGCCACCACTCCTGGGCACGGAACCGCCCCTCTTCCAGGCAGCCTGGAATATCGAAGGATGCCATCTCCCCCCAACCTGTCCCAACTCCAGAGAGCAGGATGGAAGATAACACCCTCTGGTTACGGAGGAGGGCCTGAGGTCAGGGAGACGGAGACAAGCTCAGGACCACACAGGGCAGGAAGCAGGTTCGCTTCGAGCCAAGACAGACCCCAGCTCCCTCCATGCGGCCCCCGTCCTGGGGTCTGGTCCCACTGCAGAGCGCAGGGTCAGGACCGGGGCAGGGGATCGTGCCTGGAGCCCGGCAGGCAGCAGCACAGCCATGGCCCACCCCTGCCCAGCACAAGCCAGCCATTCTTGGCAAGACAAAGGCCGGCCGGGGCAGAGCGGCTCTGGTGTCTCCCTGGTGGGCGTCTGGCCCCTGCAGGACGTCAGCAGCGGGGACTGGCAGTGGGGCTCTGCCACCACTGGGGGCTGCAAATCAGATTAGCCCCAGCCAGTCCCGGCGCGGCCGTCAGGAAGAAGTGCAGCTGCGGGCTCTGGGCCTGCTCCCAAGTGGGGGACGGCCTGAGCTCCCTGTAGGGGTGAGGGCAGCCCTTTCCCCTCCCTGGACCCTGTGTCCCACCTGTAAGACCAACGTTCTGAGTGGGACCTTCCAGGCCTCACTGGGGAGAGCAGGGCAGCCATATAGCCCGGGGCCATCGCGGGCATCCACCTGCCCGGAGGCCCCGCCCCCAGGGCCGGCTCAGTGTTCAGGGGGCAGCCCTGCCCGACCTCCTTACCCTGAGAGCCACGTCCCCCTGAGTGGGGGGTGGGCACTGGGGAGGAAGCAGGTTCTCCTTCCTCTGGATGTCCCTGTGTCCACATGTGTCCATCCGTCCGTCCATGTGTCCATCCGTCCATCCATTCTCCTTGGGGTCTTGTTCAGCCACCCAGCCAAGTCAGCTGGGCTGCTCTGACCACGCCAGGCCCCAGGGTTCAGGTCGAGGAGCCAGGCGGCCGGCAGGCACTGCCGCTTTACACCTGCGAGTACCAGCCCCTCGCCAGCCCAGGGTTCGTGGGACAGGGTGGGGGCAGCGGGGGAGGGCAGGCACCAGCTACATCCCCGAAGCAGCCTCGAGTAAAACCCCGAGGCCCACAGAGAGAAGGGAACCGGCCCGAGACCACACAGCGCGGGGCTGGGGGTGAGGGGTCCCAGCGGGCAGGGCCAGGCTGGGGGCTCGTCTACATCTGTTCTTCTCACAGGGGCAGTGCCACCCCAACAATGGGAGCAGGAAGCAGCTGTTGGCTGCGCCCCCACCCTCCTGCCACAGAGCCTCCTGCCAGCACGGACTCTGTCCAGAAGCTTCTGGGTGGGGGCCTCCTGGGGCCACTGTGGCCATGCCACTCGCTGCTCTCAGGAGGCCCGTGGGCACCCTGGCACCTGGGTGCCCACGCTGCCACTCCTCGAGGTTCCCCTTGAGGACCGGCCCTCGCGCGTCGTTGTCAGAGGGGGCGCGTGAGCCCCCCGGAGCACGGCGGTGGTCAGCACCTCCCTCCCTCTCTGGGCTGTCCTTGGGACGCGAGCAGGACTGCCATGGATGACTTCCTCCCAGTTAATGGCTCACCCATTATGTCTCTGGGATCTTCCCAGGAAAGAGCCACTCAGGGAGGCCAGCCCAAGGCTCCAGGGTCCACTGGGAAGGGGCGGCTAGAGCCCTCTGGGACTGACTCCATTTGCAGGGGGCCCCAGGCTGAGCCCCGGCTGGGAAAGGGGGCCTGAGCTTGGATGGGTAGACAGCATGTCCTCCGAGCCTGATGGAGAGGCAGAGTAAGACTGCTCATGCAGGTCCCCTGTCCTCGGCCACCTCTCCACCCAGCCTCACGAACAGGGGTCGAGCCATCGGGCCTCCCGGCTGCCCGGGAGCCCCACGCTAGCTGGAGCAGGGGTCAGCCATGCAGGAGGCACCAGGCCTAGGTCCCTGGGCAAGAGGGCCAGGCCCCCAGCGTTCTGACCCACTGCCCATCTGTCATCCTCATGTTACGGGTGGGGAAACCGAGGCTCAGAGGAGGAATGTCCCAGGTCCAAGGTCAAAAAGCTGAGAAGTGGCCCCTCTGGGGTTGGACAGCCCTCCCCCCTGGGGAGGGTCTTGGGACAGCCGCTTCCCCTCCCCCTTCCCAAGGGCCCTAAGGCGCCCAGGGGCTTCTGGAAAGCAGCTCAGCCCTCCCCACCCCCTCCCTGGCTCCCCATTTCCTGTCCTGGGCCCAGCACCTCCTCCTATCACCCCCCACGCCCCCTCAGAGCTGTTTGGCCCAATGGGTCCCTGGAGGGAGCCTTTGGGTCTAGGTTGAGGGCAGGGGAGGGGAGAGCCTCTGGCTGGAGCCAGCCTGGGGAAGGGGGCAGAGGCAGCTAGGGCGGCCACCCCCTCCAGTTTTCAGACCTCAAGGAGTCACCACGAAATTCCATTCTCCTGACAGCAAAGATATTGAATCACTCTTGCCAAAGCCCATGGCCCCCACAAGAATGCCGCAGAGCTTTGTCCTGCTGTTCCCAGACAGGCAGTCACACCCAGGTCCCCCCACTCCCACCAAGCCTGGCTGCAGAGAGATGCGGAAAAGCCCCTGCTGACCTCTACGCCACGGCCCTGCCGGGCTGGCCACTGCTCCCCTGTCCATTTGCTCCTCCTCCTGCTCCCCAAGCACAATGCAGCAAGGCTTCTTGAGCCTCCACTTGCTTTCTGTACAATGGGCACGTCACTCCTGCTGCTTTCTGTACAATGGGCACGTCACTCCTGCTGCTTTCTGTACAATGGGCACGTCACTCCTGCTGCCTGGTGGGCTGAAACCACAGCAGCCAGGACTACGGAGCACGAGGCCAGGAGCACGAGTGGGAGAAAGCAGGGATGCTCCGGGTGCAGAGCAGGGGGTTCCACCCCTGGGGCGGGGCCACGGAGGACCTCGGCAGGGTCAGGCAGGAGTATGGGTGGCACGGCTGTCCCTCCCCCCTTGCAGAACCCTCAGCATGTAGTGGTACCACTTAGTACGGACGCCGATGAAGGACCCCAGGGGCCCCGCACAGCTCATGCAGACTTTGGGGCCTGACGGTTTGGGGCTGTTAGAGAACTGGGAGGCATCGCAGCAGAGGCACGAAATGGGGCTGGGACCTAGTTGGGAGAGAGGTGGACACTGGCCAGGTCTTAAACTGCAAAGAGACCATGCATGCGTGGGTGCTAAGTCGCTTCAGCTGTGTCCCGACTCTTTGTGACCCTATGGACCGCAGCCTGCCAGGCTCCTCTGTCCATGGGATTTCCCAGGAAAGAATACTAGAGTGGGTGGTCATTTCCTCCTCCAGGGGATTTTCCCGACCCTGGGATCGAACCTGCATCTCTTATGTCTCCTGAATTGGCAGGTGACTTCTTTAGCACTAGCACTAACCCCCAGAGGCCATGGGGACCCATCAAAGGTTTGGACCTGCGTGCACGATTAGAGCTGTGTGGTTTCGGAGCGGACAATCAATACAGCAGGTAGGCTGGCAGGAAGACCAGCACGGAGGCGGCTCAGGAGGTCCAGGGGAGAGAGAAAGGCCGTGAGGGAGGCTCCCTCTCAACCTGGCCCAGACCTGGGATAGCAGCGGTGGTGGGGCGAGGGAAAGTGGGCACAGAGACCCTTCAGGCAGGACTAGAGCTGTGCTGGGGCTCGGCTGACCCCTGCCCACTCCCACCGCAGCGAAGGGAGGCTCCCAGGCAGGCTTCCGTCGTAGATGGGGAGGAGTTTATGGCAGGAGGTGACTCCATGGGAGTCTCGTCACTTGGGCACAGCCAGCACCATCTGCTCAGGCATCTGCCTGCCTGGGGTGGCGCCTGCTAATTGCCTTGGGGGTGGATACAGGAAAAGGCCTGGGAACTCCCATCCCCCACCGCACCCCATCACAGAGGGGCAGGGGATAGGGCCCCAGGGCCCTAAGAACAAATGGGCCAGGTGAGAATCGCGGAACCAGGCCAGACATCTACACAATAAATCTTTTTTTTTTTTTTAGTTGCACTGGGTCTTAGTAGCAGCAAGTGAGATCTAGTTCCCTGACCAGGGAGGGAACCTGTGGCCCTCTGCACTGGCAGCTCTGTGTCCTAGCCACTGGACCACCACTGGCAGCTCTGTGTCCTAGCCACTGGACTACCAGGGAATTCCCTACACAATACATCATTATAGAGCGCTTACTGTGTTCCAGGCCCTCATCTCTGCAGTTGACATTCAGGGAGAGGGAGAGGGACCACGAAGGGTGCCTTGGAGCAGACGTAAACGTTGTGAAGAAAATGGGCCAGTGGGCAGAGCCAGCGCTAAGAGGGGGACCAGTGTAGCCGAGGTGCTCCCCTAGGGCCTCCTTAGGAGGGGATGAGAGGGACTGGGGAGGGAGGGAGAGGAGACGCAGCCAAGCGGAGAGCCGCTCCTGGCCGCGCTTCCGGAAGATGCTATGGGCTGGGGGCTCAGACTCTGATTCCGACACCGGGAGCCCTTGGCCAGTTCCTCGCCCCTCACCCTCAACGCGGGCTGCCGGCGCGCATTCCTGCCGCCCCTGCTCGTGCGGTGGGCCAGCCCAGCCCGTGGGAAGGGCCGGGAGCAGGGGCCCGCCGTGTGCCGGGGAGGCGGGGCGGGGCACAGCTGGGCCACCCGTATGTGGCCCGAGGGCAGAGGGACCAAATGGGACAGAAGGCGGCCTTTCGTCCCGCGCGGGGAGGGGCGGCCTCGGCCTCGGATTTCGGGGCACTCACCCTCTCCCCCGCTTCGACGCTGGGCCGAGAGGAGGGAATTCGCTCGGGTCTAGGGATGGAATCTGGTAAGGTGTTTTCCCGCTGGAACCTCGTGTCCCTACCTGTGGCTCTTCTGGCTAAGCCCTTCCTCGGTTTTATTAATAAGGGCTGCTTTGGATGGAGCGCTGAGGTCCACCAATCCTGTGACCCGGCCTGCGCCAGCCCTAGCGGAGGAAGCCGGCTCGGGGAGGGGAAGTGCCCAGCGGGGAAGGACCGACGTCCCCCGGGGGACGACTGAGCCCAGAGTCCCTGTCCCGGAATCGCCGTCAGAGCGCTGAGGGCGCGCCCCTCCGCAGGCCAGACTTGGAGCTTCGGCCCCGCGCTGGCCCGCCTAGGTTTTTCCCCTTCAGGGCCACCGGGGCGGGGCGGGACGGGGCGGGGCAGGCCCAAGTCCCCGCGCCCCCAGGCTGCCCGCGGGGGGCGATCCGGGCGGGACGGGGCGGGGCGTGCACGTGCGGACCGGGGGCGGGCGCGCGGGCAGCCGGCTCCTCGGTTCCCAGACCCCCGCCGCGGCCCCACGTGGGCGCTGCCGGGCGTCCGGGGCCAAGCGCGAAGCCCCGCCCCCGGGGCCCTGGAGCCAATGAGCTCGCGACGAAGGCGGGGCCTCGCCAGAGGCCACGCCCACTAGGCGGAGCCAGGCCCGGGCTGTTTAAGAGCTCGAGCCGCGGGCGGGGCGCCGCTAGACGTGCAGCGGGACCCCGGAGCCTCGGCGTGGCTGAGAGGGGCCGGGCGCTTCGCGCTGCCGCCACCCCACCATGCTCAAGCGCTGCGGCCGCCGCCTGCTGCTGGCGCTGGCGGGCGCGCTGCTTGCCTGCCTGCTGGTGCTCACGGCCGACCCGCCGCCGCCCCCGGTGCCCGCTGAACGCGGTCGGCGCGCGCTGCGCAGCCTGGCGGGCCCCTCGGGGGCGGCCACGGCGCCCGGAGTGGAGGCGGCGGCGGCGGCGGCGGCGGCGCCCGGGGCGCCCGTCCGCGAGGTGCACAGTCTGTCCGAGTACTTCAGCCTGCTAACCCGCTCTCGCAGAGACGCGGGCCCACCGGCCGGGGGCGCCCCCGGCCCCGCTGACGGTCCTCCGCGGCCCCCGGCCGAGCCGCTGGCCCCACGCGACGTCTTCATCGCGGTGAAGACCACCAAAAAGTTTCATCGCGCGCGTCTCGACTTGCTTCTGGAGACGTGGATCTCGCGCCACGAGGAGATGGTGAGCCCCGGCAGGCTGGGCAAGTGGGCAGGGGAGGAGGTGCCCTCTTGTCCAGCTGGTGGCAGCATCCAGTGGGCGCCAGGCTGTTTGTACCGCCCCGGGGAATATCGGGTGTAGCGATGCCGGTTCATCCCCTTCCAGCCCAGTTTGCCTGATGTGGAAGTACAGGGTGGGGACTCATTCCCCAAACACCACTGGCCCGTGGCCTGCGGTGAACCTTCACCAGCCACCGGAGCTTGGGGCTGGCACCTGGTGATGCTTCTTGCCCTCAAACACTGGAACTCATCAGCTGGGAATTACTGTCCCCAAGGCGGATTCAGCGTGGGGCATCCTCCCTGGCCTCATACCCTTCCCGGGGAGGAAGACTCTTTCCTGAGAAGTGGAGTGAAGGGTTAGGACCCCTGGGCACAGGGCCAGACCTGTCCCTCATCCCAGCCTTTGCAATGGGACGGAGGACAAGTCGCTGTTGAAGTTGGGGGTGGGCATTTGAGGGGGCCCTGGGGGTCCATCTCGGAAGAAGAACAAGAGTGCGCACCCTGGGTTTCAGGGTGTGTTCTGGGGCCCTCTCTCCACAGCGCAGAAGTCTCTGGAGCCTGGAACCTAGTGCTTAGCACATCCTAGTTGAGCACTGACTTCCTCCACACACATAATAAAGACACACCCCACTTTGAAAAATCTCCCTCCAGGCTGCAGCTGGATGGCTGGGTTGGGGCGGGATGGGGACAGAGTGTGAGCGCTGCTGGGGAGGGGGTGGGGGAATTCCCTGAACTGGGAGATACAAGGGACTGCCTGGGTATTTGGGATGAGGGTGAAGCACCCTTGACTGGGCTAGGGGCTCAGAGAAGACCCCAGCTCTCTTCCTCCCTGTTGAAACCCTCGAGGCCTGGGGGCCTTCTGGCCTGGCTGAGCCCTGTTTGGGGGCAGGGCCCCGACGAGGTCACGATGAGGGCCAGGGGAGCAGGGTCCTCCTGGTCCCAGCGTGGGGAGGGGGCCCTGGGAGCCCCACGGCAGCCTCCTGGGAACACGGCGTCCCTTTCCCAGGGGCTCAGCAGGCCGGCAGGAGGGGGCGGCGGGGGCTGCGGGTTTTGTTTGGCTGCTGGGCCGTTAGGATTCCCAGCGCCGGGCGGCTCTCATGCCGGCCGCTCGGGCAAGGTAACAAAGCCCCTTTCTCCAGTGGAGAAAGGCGTCCGGCCTCTTGTGTGCAGCTATGTGCTCCATGGGAACCGCCGCCGGCGCGCTGGCCACTCAGGTTGCCTGGCGATGACGGCCTGCGGCCCCTCCCTGAGTGGCAGCACTTGCGGGGCGCTGCGCCCGAGCCAGGCGCCTCCCCCAGGGCTCTGCCTGCCTGCTGTGTGAACCTTGGCAGTGCTCAGCCCCCTCTGGGCTGCCACCAGCTCTGAGCACTCTCATCTCGGACTCTGAGGACTTCCTCCAGCAGAGGGAATATGGTCAGGGGGTCTCGGGGAGCAGTCCCGGCCGAACCAGGTGACCCTGGGCACGCCCAAGGGCCTCTCTGGCCCTCAGTCTGCTCATCTCTGGAATAAGGAAAGCGCTGGCCTCTGGTCGGGGGCTGTGAAAGAGGACCGCCAAAACCTGGAGAGGCAGGAGAGGCCGCCGTCCCCACTGAGAGTTCCCTCAGGCTCCCCTTCGCTGGCTGGGCACTCCCGGGAGGAGCCGAATCTGGCTCCCAACCGTCAGGACACACGTCGGGTCGTGTGTCCCGTCTAGCAAGAACCCCTCTCACGGTGTCCTGTGGGTGAGGGGTCCTTGAAACTGTTTCAACGGAGAGACCTCCCCTCCCAACCCTGTGCAGGGTGGTTCAGACCCGGGTTGATGGGGGAGACTCCGGGAAGTCAGGGCTGCAGTGGGGGAAACCCAAAGAGGCTGTGTGAGCTGAAAGGGGGGCATCTGACCCGGGTTGGGGAGGGAGGGACTTCCTGGAGGAGGTGCCGTTTGAGCTAGACGGAGAGTAGGAAATGCCCTGAAAGGGCGACTGGGCACTTTGAACACAAGTTGGGGGGTGTGCAAGAGACTTCCAGCTGTTGGAGTGGCTCTGGCGGGGGTGGTCAGCAGGGCCCACGCTACGACAGCCCTGAGGTCCAGGCCGAGGGCTGGGCCCTCGGCCTGCACTTTGCTCCCCCGTCCCTCCCAGGAGTGGGCCCGGCTGCCGCGGCTGCCACCGCAGCGGCCACAATTGTCGGGGGGAGAGCTTGGCATCCTGTGTTTCTTTGAATCGCAGCTCCAGGAACAATGCCGCTTCCTGTGGGTGTCCCCCCGCCCGCCCTCCGCCAGCCCTGCCGCCCCGCCGCCTGGCTCTTCCTCCCCCAGCCCTGCCGTCGTCAGGGAAGTGGGGAGGGGTCCGCGGGGCACGGCTGGCGGGGACCAGCATCACCTTTGTCCCGGGGCGTGACCGCAGGCCAGGGCCCGCCTCTCTCTGGGGCTCCGTTTCCCCACCTGTACACTTGGGGAGGGATGGTGCCCTCCTCCCTGGGCCGTGAGGGAGCTGGAAGAAGAGAAGGAGCCGGGTGCTCTGCTCCGGGCGCGTGAGCTCGGGTTACACCCATTGCACAGAGGGCGGAAACTGAGGCTCGGAGCCGTGGGTGAGGCCCATCCCCTCCTCTCCTGACTGCTCTGATGTGGCGAGACAGGAGGCCCGGCACCCTCACACCCCCACGCTTCCAAGCGCTCCTCTCTGAACAAAGGTGACTTTAATCTCCGTAGCCTTGGGCTGGGTTTTTAGGGCACCACCGAAGCGCGGGAGAACAGGCCTCGCTTGATCTCATTAAGAAAGCATTTTCCTTTTAATCCAGTGGCGGCAACGGAGCGTCTGCACGGGCCGGCCTCGGCCTCCCACGGCATTCCTGGGCCGAGATGCCGGCGAGCAGGCAGGGGGCGGGATGCGAGTCCGTGCCTGCGGGCCCCTGGGGTGTCTTCTCTGGAGGAGGGGTGTGTGCGTGCAGCGGCCAGGAGGGGGCCTACCCTCCCTCCCCCAGTGCCTTCTAGGCCCACCCAGCTGGTGGCCTCACCTGAATGTGTGGCCCGGGTCTGGGCTCAGGCTGGACCGGGAGCTGGGGCTACCAGGAGAGGGTGGGCACCCCAGGTGGGACCCCCAGCCCCCGAGTACACATGGCATCAGGCCTGCGCACCCTGGCCCCTCCCTTGCACCCGTTTGTACCCAGGAGGAAACGGGCCTGGCAGCCAGGGAGGTGGTGGTGGGGGGGTGTCTCCTGCTGCCCGTGCTCACAGCACCCTCCGCCAGGCTGGGCTTTGCACTCGGCACGCCTGGGTGCGCTGGGCGGCACGCGCTGGGCGGGCGGCAGAGGAAGGAACATTCCTCCCCGTGTGCCGACGGGCCCAGGCGGGCGCCGGCAGCGCCTGGCCCCTCCCCGTCGGCACCCCCCTTCTTCCGTAGAGCGATCCTGGCAGGGGTGGAGGAGCCAGTTTGGCATAGCTGGAGCTTCGACGCGGCCTCAGGCAAGGCCCGTCTGTGAGCCCGGGCCGTGGCCGGGGGTGCTGGGCCGCAGGGGTGCAGGGGCGTTGACCCCTGTGCGAGGTCCGTGCAGTTTCCCGGCCCAGCCCCGCGGACTTGTCAGTGTCTCCGGAGAACCCTGGAGGCTGCTTTGGCTCAGGGAAGGCGACCGGCTCGGCGGGCTGACCACACGGCCAGCGGTGTGAAGGGCCCTGTCCTGAGGGCCCAGCCTGGGGGACCGCGGGGCTGTGGCCACACCCCTGCCCTCCGGACCTCGTGCCCAGCCCAGCCCAGTTAACCAGGCCAGCTGTATGGTAATGGGCCGTGTGGCCACTCCCGCTTAACGCGGCCGAGTTCCCCTCGCAGCGCGGCCCGGGACAAAGCTGGCGGACAGCGCCTGGTGACTCACCCTCCCTGCGGGCCCTTTGTCCGCCAGCGCCTGGCAGCCGCCCAGCAGAGGCCTTTGTCCCCGACTGATTGAGATTTGGCTTCCCGAAGCCGACCTCCTCTGCCTGTGCCCTGCCCCTCCCGCAGGCCGGGCACTGTGTCAATAAGGGTGTGTGCCCGCCAGGTGCGCAGGGCGGCCGCGAGCGGTTACCTGGCGGGTGGGCGGGGCACCGCACCCGGCTCGTGCCGCCGCAGCTGCCGCCGGTGACCTTGGGTGCAGCTGTCGAGGTAGTCGGGTCTGGGGTGGGGGTCCTTCCCGAGCCCCCAGTCCACTTGCACTCATGGTAGGCCCTGGAGCCCCGCTCTGCAAGGGGGGAAATGGAAGCTCAAAGGTGCGGTGTGAGCACGAGGGGCCCCAGCCCTGGGCC
Source organism: Bubalus bubalis (assembly GCF_019923935.1). Lineage (NCBI taxonomy): Eukaryota > Metazoa > Chordata > Mammalia > Artiodactyla > Bovidae > Bubalus > Bubalus bubalis. Next base: position 1,528,829 of record NC_059180.1, read on the forward strand.
CTGCGGTGGCCGGGGTGGTCCCCCGAGCTGCCCATTCAAGGCTGCGTTTCTCCCTGCAGACGTTCATTTTCACGGACGGGGAAGACGAGGCACTGGCCAGGCGCACGGGTGAGCCCTGGACGTGGGGAGGCGAGGGGAGGGTCCTGCCCAGAGGGAACTGTCCCCTTGGGAGAGGTTGTGGGGTTGGGGGGGGCGCCGAGGGCCTGGGAGGGCAGTTTACTCAACGGGTTTGCTCAGCGCCCCGCCCCACCACTCACCCCTCCCCCAGTTCTCATGCAAATGAGGCCCTTTCAGCCCCTGGGCCCTTTGAGCTGATGTGGCGGCAACAGGTGGCTGGTGCTGGGAAAAAGCCGCCTGAATGGGCAGGGGCGGGGCGGGGCGGGGCGCCCAGCGAGGTGGCGCTGGGGGGTGGGGTATGCAGGCCCGGGTAGGCTCGGGGGAGGGCTTGAGTGGGGCGGCCGCCGCAGGCACTGCTTGGACCCAGGCGCCCCGGGACAGACTGCCACCCCCCAACACCCCCTCTTGCTCTGCTTGCCCCGGGCCTGCTGTGTGACCCCAGGCCAGGCTGCCCTCTCTGAACTGCCTCGGACCCACTCACAGCCCCTCCCCTTGTCCGCAGGCCACGTGGTCAACACCAACTGCTCGGCCGCCCACAGCCGCCAGGCACTGTGCTGCAAGATGGCCGTGGAGTACGATCGCTTTATCGAGTCCGGGAGGAAGTGAGTGCCGGCCTCTGGCAGGGCCCAGGGAGCATTCCCTGGTGGGGCTCTGGCCCTGGCGGTCCCACCCGCATGATACGCCCCCTGACGGCCCTGCCCCCCCACCCCAGGTGGTTCTGCCACGTGGATGACGATAACTACGTGAATGTGCGTGCCCTGCTGAGGCTGCTGGGCAGTTACCCGCACACGCAGGACGTCTACCTGGGCAAGCCCAGCCTGGACAGGCCCATCCAAGCCACGGAGCGGGTCAGCGAAAACAAAGTGGTGAGTGTCCCCCCTCCCACGCCAGCCTGCGTCGCTTCATGGGGAGGAGGCTGGGGGTGCCCCGCAGCCCCGGCAGCTGGGGCTCTGGGGGTCTCACCACGTCCCCCCGTCCGCACAGCGTCCTGTCCACTTCTGGTTTGCCACTGGCGGGGCTGGCTTCTGCATCAGCCGAGGACTGGCCCTGAAGATGAGCCCCTGGGCCAGGTGAGTGCCCTGGGGCGCAGGTGAGGCTGCCTCCGATCTCCCAGGGTCCCCCCACGGCCGGCCTGGCGCTGCTCATCTTCCCAGCACCAGTGTCCCCAAACCTCACGTCCACCGGCAGGGTGAGTCGTCCCCACTTCCACCCACCAGCCACCAGGGGCGTCAGGACCCCTTCCTGCATCTGGTAACCCCCCCACTCCATGTGCAGAGAGTCCTCAGGCTTGTACGGAGGAGGGGGCTGTCCTGGGGCTCAGGGAGGCTGGGAGCCGCCCGCATGGGAGCCCCATCAGGGACGCCCACTGGCGCATCCACCTCCTGCCTGAGCCCAGCCGGCCGAGCGGCACACTGCCCGCTCGGCTCACCGCGGCCCTCGGCCCTTCCCTCCCGCAGCGGAGGCCACTTCATGAGCACGGCCGAGCGGATCCGGCTGCCTGACGACTGCACCATCGGCTACATCGTGGAGGCGCTGCTGGGTGTGCCCCTTGTGCGCTGTGGGCTCTTCCACTCCCACCTGGAGAACCTGCAGCAGGTGCCCGCCTCCGAGCTCCACGAGCAGGTGCGCAGGCAAGGGCTGCAGGCCGGAGGAGAGCATCCGGGAGAGGAGGGGAGGGGCAGACTGGAGGGAGGGAGGGAGTGGGGAGGGGGCCGTGGAGGGGCCGCGGCTTTGAATAGGTCACCAGAGGCCCGGCTGTTGGTTGCCACCCAGGCACCCAGATCTGCCCAGCAGCAGTCCCGTGGTCCATCCATCTTGCCTCTGTCTTCAGCAGGACACCTACTCTGAGCCTTTCGGGTCTTCCCTGTACCCGTAAACATTCCCTCACCGTGGCTGGGGCGGCTGCCGCCCCAGCTGAAGCCCCCTTGGGCTTTACTCCTGGGGCTGCAGAGCAGGGGGTGCAGTGTGGACCTTGATTCTCGGCCCCGAGGTGGGCAGAAGGCCAGGTTGTCCCCTCATGCAAAGCTCATCCATGCCTACCTTGGGCAGAGCCAGGGTAGGCTGGCCTTGGCACCCCAGCCCCGCCAGGATCACTCTTTCCGACTCCCTGCAGGTGACCCTGAGCTACGGCATGTTTGAAAACAAGCGCAACGCCGTCCACGTTAAGGGGCCCTTCTCGGTGGAGGCTGACCCGTCGAGGTGAGGAAAGGGAGGCCTAAAGAGGGCGGGTCACCGAGGTCCCTTGAGGTCCGGTGCAGCTCGACAGCCCCCAGGGGTCTGCTCGGGTGGAGGAGGGCCCCCAGCCTGCACGGATGAGCCCCCAGGGGTCTCCTCGGGTGGAGGCGGGCCCCCAGCCCGCACGGACGAGCCCCCCAGGGGTCTGCTCGGGTGGAGGCGGCCCCCAGCCCGCACGGATGAGCGCCCGCTCTGTCCCTGCAGGTTCCGTTCCGTCCACTGCCACCTGTACCCGGACACGCCCTGGTGCCCCCGCTCTGCCATCTTCTAGCGGCCGTGGCTGAAACCCCGTCCCCGGGCGCCCCTGGTATCCAAAGGGCCCGAGGACCCCTGTCGTGCCACCCCGGTCTGGGCCTTCGAGGCCACCCCGGGGCTGCGCCTGTGTGTGTGCTGTGTGCCCATCCCTGTAGCAGACTGCTGGGCAGCTCTGCTCTGCCAAGGGGCAGGCAAAGTCCCGCCTGTCTGTCCACGTTCCACCCCGGAAGGATTTGTATGTCGGAGATCACTCTGAGGACAGTTTTGTTACCCTTTCAGGGTCTCTGGGCAGCGTGGGGCCCAGGGGCTGCTCTGCAGGGACGTGTGGGCACCACTCCGTCCTGCTGAGCGCAGGCCCGTCACTGTGGGCACCTGCCCCCCCGGGACTCTGGCTCCCCGCTCAGAGCCCCCAGGACAGCTCCCTGTGTTCAGTTCGAGGAAGCTGGGTTTGGGGGAGTGCCCTGAGCCCCCTCGCGCTGAGCTCTGGCCTGGGTACCACGGCTCCGAGTGACCGCGGCCCCAGCGACCTTGCCGCTGGGTGCAGCATCCCGGGCAGGGGTCTCCCCTGCTCTCTCAGCCGGCTTCCCTTTGTGATGGGGAGTCAGCTGAGCATGTTAACTCCTCTCCAAAGTAGAGAGAAAGTCGCCCATAGTGGGCGTGTCTGTAAATACCGTGACAGTGTTTTTACTGTGATTGTTTTCTTGAAAGGGGGCAGGTAAAAAAGTAGGGTGTTTTTGTCTGTGTTTTCAGGGGCTTGGGGAAGGTGTTATCTTTTCTGTGGATCAGAAAAAGCAGAAGCCAAACTTGGGATAATCTTTGTTGTTAAAGCTGATGGAAATGTCTAACACTCTGTGTATTTATGTGTCATGGTATCTGGCCTCTCCTTGCCCACCTCCTTCACAGAACTTGTCTCCTCCCAGCCCAGCTCGGCGCACCTGACCACTGACGTGTGTTTTGCCTTCTGTTTTTCTTTCTGCAAGACATAGCTAGGAAAGTGAACGATAAGGGAAAAGTTCTCAGGGAATCGACGTGTGTTGCTATGGGGACGTCCTTTGCTGTGAATAAAGATGCTCTTTGGGGCAACCTGGGGGTCCTGGTCTTGGCTGGAAGTTGCGCCCGAGATGCAGGTTCATGGAAGCTGGCTCTGGGGGCTCGTTGGCACTCGGGTAGGTATGGAGAGACCCCCCGCCCCAAGCCAACTATTGTGGGATGGGAACTTGGGCTCAGAATAGCAACTTGTACGTTCCTGAGAGGCCCAGGAACTTGGATGGCCAGCCTAGGGCACCCTTAGGTGTAGGGGGAGATCTCATGTGATCAGACACGCTGCCCTCAGACTCCGCAGCCCTGGGCTGTGCAGGCCCGGTCCGGGCCAGCTGCTAGGGAGTCCAGTCCTCCCTTGAGAGTGACAGGCGCTCGCCGTGGTTTGGCCTGGGACCTCCTTAGCCAGCTTTGTCTCTGTCACAAACCATCCAGGCCACCTTCTTGCCCTCATTGTGCAGATGGGAAAACTGAGGCTCAGAGCAGGTGACATCCAAGGCCAGGCAGCTGGGCTGGTGGAGAAGAGCTCCAGGTCTGAGATCGGGCTGGCCTGGATCCTGGCCTCACCCCCCACCCCGCCCACCCCTGCCCGTGCTGTTGACCCTAGACGGTGGCGATGTTTTCTACGGAAGGCAGCTCCTCAGGCCCTTCCTCAAATCAGCCTGTATGATGTGGGGTGGGGAGGGCCTGCTCTGGCCTCTGGGGGAGTCCCCTCCCCTGACCCTCCCTGGGGCCCAGGGCCCTCACTTCCTCTTCCTCAAACAGCCCAGACAGGCTGCTCCCCCACCCCGACCGCAGCCCCCAGCCCCCAGCTGCACCCCCCCGCCCCGTGGGTCCTCGCTGGGATCTGGGGCTCCCATCTCTGCCTCTGCTCCCTGCTGCCCGTTGTGTACCCTGTTGGCACATCAGAAAGCAGACCGAGGGTGGAAGAGCGACTCTCCTCCCACCCCTGATGTGGGGACAGAACCCCACCCCGCCCGGCACACTCCCCTACTCAGCACTCCCACCGGGCCGGGGAGGGCGCCACTTCCGCATGGCCTGCCGGTGCCCACTCTGGCCCGGGGAGCAGCCAGCCGGCGCCTGACCCCACCTGGGCCTTGCGCAGCCCTGAGTCAGCGTGTGGTTTGCCCAGCGGCTGCCCTGGGGGTGCGGCAGGGACAGTGCAGGGAGAGACAGCCCCTTGCCGTCACATGGCCTGACCCTGTCTGGGGGACGCCCCCAGAGCTCGCTGTGCCAGGCTGGGCGGGGGTAGGGCGGTCACAGTGGAACTTGCCGCTGTGGGCAGAGGCAGCGGGTCTCCTTCCGGCCAGCGTGAGTCAGAGGAGCCTCTGTCCGGAGTGGATCCGTGGCCCGGCGCCCCACCCCTAGTGGGTGGCATCGCCTCCCCACGGAGCGGCGGGGCCCTGAGGCCCAGGGGTGGGCATCAAGGATTACAGCTGGTCCAGGCTGTCCTGGCGGCAGAACAGGGAGCCCGGGGTGGGGGTGGGGGCAGTCTCCACCTCCATGTGGGAAACGGGGGTCAGCATGAGGCAGCTGAGCGCCTGGCCTCCAGGTGGGGTTGCAGAGGGGCATGCCTGGAGCACCCCGGCCCATTCCTCCTCAGCACAAAGCTGAGCGAGGGGGGACGGGCTCCGTCCTCAGAAGGGGAAGCGGTACAGGAGGCCTTACAGGAACGGGCATCCGCCGCCCGGGGGTGCGGGAGGCGGCCCTCCCCCAGTGAGTCACAGAATAGAGAGGTGCCTCCCTCCTCCTGTGGGCACGACCGGGGTCACCACGCCCCACCCCTGGTGGCATCGGTGTGCCTCCCCACGCACTGGGCTGAGGGCTGGTTGGAGAGGGTCCTGGCGGGCTCAAGGGGCTCCGTGTCCCCCAGCCTGGCCATCCCAAATGGCGGGTCACTATGGGCTTTCAGAAACGAAAAGTAAAAGCACAACCCGGGGGCCGCTGGGCGCCCCAACCCCACCCTCTCTCTGGCTCCCGAGCTGCCCACAGGCGAGGGCCTGGTCAGCTGGCCAGAGCAGAGGCTGAGCCACATCTTGGAGGGGCTGAGATGGGTGCCAGGGCAGGGCCCTGCTCTATTCCGCTGAAACGAGGTTCCTTCAGCTGGGTATCATGGTTAGCTGCCCTGAAGAGGCCCACCTGGGCTGGAGCAGGAAGGCTTTGCAGAGGGCAGCAGCAGAGGAAGACACTCCAGGCCTCGACATAGCCTGGACGAGGGGCGGAGGGGGGCTCATCAGGATGTCTGGAGACAGGGTGGTCTCCACGGCCCTCATCCACCTGGCCCATGGCTGCCCACGAGTCTGCATCCACGCTTCCAGAGGCCAGGCCTTGCTGCAGCTTCAGCCAGCCCTGCCCTCTATGAGCCTGGGGTCCGGGCAGGGACCAGAGCCGGCCCCGTTTCCTGTCGAACCAAAGGCCAGTCCTGTCGCCACCCCAGCCCCGACCTCAACGAATGCTCCTGAAGGCGACCTCTGCCCCAAGTCCAGCCCGGGGCTGGACACAGAAGGCACTTGGTCCATCATCACTAGGAGGGGACCAAGGGTCCTGGAGGGCTTCTCATCTTGGCCCCTGGAGGTTGCCCAGATGATGTCACCATGCTGAGTTTGGGGGCTCAGAGCTGTGGCTGCTTCCCCCACCACACAGCCCTGCTCGCCCTGCCCGGGCAGCGGGCAGCCCCCTTGCATAACCCGCTGCAGTCCTTTGGCGCCGCCTGCTGGCCACAGTTGGTGGCTTCTCTCCCAAACCCGAATCCACCTTCCCCAGGACCCTCTTTTTGGGCTCCAAAATCACTGCAGATGGTGACTGCAGCCATGAAATTATAAGATGCTTGCTCCTTGGAAGAAAAGCTATGACCAACCTAGACAGCATATTAAAAAGCAGAGACAATAGTTTACCAAAAAAAGTCTGTCTAGTCAAAGCTATGGTTTTTCCAGTAGTCATGTATGGATGTGAAAGCTGGCTATAAAGAAAGCTGAGTGCTGACAAATTGATGTTTTTAAACTGTGTGTGGTGTTGGAGAAGACTCTTGAGAGTCCCTTGGACTGCAAGGAGATCCAATCAGTCCATCCTAAAGGAAATCAGTCCTGAATATTCATTGGAAGGACCGATGCCAAAGCTGAAATTCCAATCCTTTGGCCACCTGGTGCGAAAAATGGACTCATTGGAAAAGACCCTGATGCTGGGAAAGATTGAAGGCAGGAGGAGAAGGGGACAGAAGATGAGATGGTTGGATGGCATCACCGAATCAATGGACATGAGTTTGAGCACGCTCCGGAAGTTGGTGAAGGACAGGGAAGCCTGGCATGCTGCAGTCCATGGGGTCGCAAAGAGTCGGACACGACTGAGCAACTGAACTGAACTGAACCGAACCTGATCGAGAGGTGCAGCCTGAGTGGGAGGGAAGACCATCTCTGCATCCCCTTGCTTGCTCTTAAAAGTTCACATCACGAATCTTTGGTTATTATCAATATTTGGTATATTACCAGTATTTGGAATCTACTAGTTATTACCAGTATTTGCTTTCTGAAGTACATGTGCTGTCAAGAGGCAAGCTTGAGCCTTCTGCTGCAGGCCACCCAGGTCACTGCCCTGTCCCCTGGCTCTGGTGCATAGCTGGTTGCTGCATCTCCTTATGGCCCATCCTAGTGGAATCCCTAGATACTTGCCAAGTGACTGCTCATTTCCTTTTTGAATGTGGTGGTCGCAGCTGAGCCCCAGTCACTGGGAACTTGGTGGGAATGCCGATTCCCAAGCTGGCTCCTCCAACAATCCGTCCTGCCCTTGTCTTTCATCCTCCGAGGACTCGGCGCCCCCTGCTGGACATCTGCTGTCCTCACTCCTGACGATGCTCTTGCCGCCACTAGCCCATGCCCCTGCTCCAAACAGGGTCACAACCTCTGCCGCTCCCTCCCCGATGTGGGTATCCACAGACCCCCTCGTCCTGGGGCGATCGGGAATCCTATTTCATGGCCACACTCTCCCACACTGCTCCTGGGGACTTGGTGTCAGGGACCCTTCCCGTATCCTTGGCATCTCTTCCCCCAACGACCAGCAGGCAGCCACACACCCACCCCGTCTTGGCTGCCACTCCACCCAGACCTTACCTACCCCGTGGCCGCAGCATCCTACCTTGCCTCTGCCTGCTGTCTGTCCAGCTCCCATTTCCTGACCCCACGGGGCCCCAGATTCCTCACCCCTGGAGGGCTTGTCCTCTCCTGGCTGAAATCTCCAGGTTCAGTCACGCCCTTGAAGTCACCTTCACCTCCCTTGGCCTCTCTTGCTTCCACATCTTCTCTTGGCCAAGTCTGCAGCCTCTGACCTGTTGCATCCGGCCCACTGCCTGCTCACTACCCACACCTGGGTGTCTGGAGGGGCTGCCTTCCAGCCTGGTGAGTCTCACCTGAGTTCCAGACCAAGTGCCTCAGGGGCCTTTGGGAGGCTCACTGCCCCTCACACAGCAACCCCACTTCCTCTCCAGCCTCCTCTACCTCGTAAGACCTTCTGCACCCCAGCCCCAAGCTACCCATATGCTCTTGGCCCAGCAGGAGGGGCCACACTCCCGTCTGCAGCCAACCCCTCACTGGGACTGAGGTCCCAGCCCCTCTTGGTAACTCAGGAACATCACTCCTCCAAAGAACTCTTTCCTTTTCCTGAGTGCAGCCATCTCCTCTGCCTACGCGATCATCACCATCATAGTATTTCCCCATCTTCAAACACACACACACACACACACACACACACACTTCTCTGGGCCATGCCCCCTCCAGCTATAGCAGGATTTTTCTGCTTTGCAGCTAAACTCAAGAGGAGAATCAATTCCTGTTGTCCCCACGTGGCACTGCAGAAGCACAGAGCCTCAGATGTGTTCCCTCACCTTTAAGAGCTTATGTAACCTGGGCCTCTTTCCCCAGGAATCAGGCAAATCCGAAACCACTGGACCAGGCTGCTGATGTGTGCTGGAGGCAGAGGCTCCGCCCAGTGGCCCTGCCAGCCCAGGCACCCACGGGGGTGAGAGCCAGAACCTGGGTGTCTTCCATGGAGCCTCGTGGCTCCCTTTGCCTACCGGTGCACCCGGCATGGGAGACAGATTCTCTCCTGGGCAAATGTGCCTCCCCCAATTCCACAGGCCCTGAGGGTCTTCCTGTGAGGTGGGGGTGTGTGTCTTGCCACCCTGGGTCATGTGCCCTTGGACAGCACTGCGCCTTCCCCAGCCGGCTTCTCAAATGAGAACAAGAATGTTCCTTCCTACTCGGAGGGCGGGGGTTGGGTCCCTGCTCAGGCCACTGATAAGGACTCTGGGGAGGCGCCCCAGGAACCGGAGCCCCGCCTCGGGTTACACCGGGGGACTCAGGAGATGTTCCTGGGGACCCACCATTTGGCCTCTGCCCTCCTCCAACAGCCCTGCCCAGGGCCAGCTCTGTCACCTCTCCTGGTGACCGGAGACGGGGACCCTCCGCACAGCAATCCCAGTCTCCTCAAGGCCTCTCCAGCACAAGATGTACAAATAGGTCTTTCAAGACTAGAAACCACCGCTCCCTGAGCCAGCAGCTCCGCCCACCCGTGTCACGACCCGCCCATCGGACCTCGCCCCATCAGGCCCGCCTCCCGGCGAGGCCCCGCCCCGTCAGGCCCTTCTCCCCGCCCACCAGACGCTCCTCTCCTCGAGGCTCCGCCCACCACCCCCGCCCCACCCTTCTCCTCACGAGGCCCCGCCCACCAGCCCCCGCTCCCCGTGAGGCCCCGCCCACCAGGGTCCCCCAGGCCCTAGTGGCTCCCGCACGTGGCCGCCCGGCCACAAACCTGGGAGGGTGCCAAAACAACCCAGGAATAAGAGGCCTGTTTTTTAAAATTTGTTTATTTTAAAACATGAAACCCAAGCTGAATAGAAACCACAGAAATTACATTGACGAGTTTTAGTATTTGCCAAGAAAAATAAAACCCCCAGCGAAATAAAAATCAAACCCCAAACCCAGTTTTACAAAAAAAAAAAAAAAAAAAGCTAAAAAAAAAAAAAAAAAACCACACACACACCCAGAAACACAGCGACAGCACATACAGCCATGGCCCTATGGAAGTTTGGAGAATGCCAAGCGGTTCAGGCCTCGATCCCCGCTCAGAATGCTAAATCGATCTTGGGTGGTGGGGGCGGGGACCGTGGAGGGGGAGTCTTAACAAAATAACTTGGAGAGATATATGTAACAAATATAAAGTGGTGTGGCACACAACCATTATGGTTTAAAAAAAAAATCCCGCACAAGAGGCCCCGGTCCCTGCTCGTCCCCCTTTGGGGACCATCACCCACGCACCCGCTCCCCGGCTGGGCAGGGGTCCTGGGACGGGGAGGGATTGGCGCTTGGACTGGGATTGCATAGTGAGATGGGGTGGACATGGAGGGGACATCCGATCAGACCAGCGGACCTCGGGACCGGGAACGTGCGCCTGCCCGCGGAGCCCCATCGGGGAGGGACCGGCCTGGAAGCCCTCCTACCCGCGGAGCCCCCGGGGCCCTCGCCTTCTCATCCACGCGGTCGGGGACCACCGCCCGAGAAGCAGAAGGGCCTGCGAGGGGGTGAGGACCGCAAGTGCGGGATGTGGAGGCCCTGGGCCCGGACTGGTTAGAAGGGCCTGAAAACTTAGAGCAAGAAGAAAACCAAGGGCGGGAGGCGCCCCCCACCCGCTCAGGACCGAGGCTTGGTCTTGCTGCCCTTTCGACGTCCGCGTATTCCTTTATGCACCCTTGGTGACTAGGAGGAGCTGGGCGAGGACGCGGTAGGGCGGGCACGCGCACGCGCACTCGCAGAGCTACTCCCGCAGGTCCGCCACCGGCTCTCAAGCTTCTACATTCACATTTCGGTGGCCTCGCGGCCTTTGTGCTTCTGAGCCGCGCCCGGGGCAGCACAGTTGGCGCTCCCTCGGGCCGAGGCAGAGGCAGGGAGGCTCCACCTGGGCAGGGGCGCCCAGAGAAAAACTGGGCAGTTGGGCTGTGGCTCTGGCCTGTGGGGGGCCCAGGACAGGGCACCGGAAGCCCCTCGGTGAGGTTTGGCCATGCGCCAGGGCTCAGATGCGCGGCTGGGGGCCCGCAGGCACACCTGGGGGCACCTCTGTTTGCCCACTCACTGTCCCCCTCTCCCGGGCAGCCTCTCCCCTGTGGTTAGAGGGCCAGGGGCCACTGCGGTCTAGCCTGGGCCCACCCATCCATTTGGTCCCAGACACCAGCACACAGAAGAGACCCTGGAGAGAGGGGAGGCAGCTTCTCTGCGGGCCACCTTAGGGAAGGGGCGCTGCCCTGCCGCTCCAGGGGGAGCCCCCCACAATGTCTGTAAACTGCCGGGCTCGCGGGCCCCGGCCTGTGCCCCCGAGGGGCGGCCCCATGGCTCTCTGCTGCCTCTGGAGGGACACAGGCCAGAGCCGCACCTGGCCGCTCAGTGGCCGGCTGGCTGGGTGGGGCAGGCATCTCCCAGCCTTGACCTGGGGACGGCCCCACCCTCTGCGGAAGGAAAACACAGCACTGTATACGAAGCCAAAAGCACCTTAGGAAGCCTTGCTCCCACTTCACAGGTAGGAGCCCGAGGCCACAGGGGCCTCGGTCCTACAGCCGAAGGGACATTCATTCCTGAGGACACGGTCCCTCGGGGGCAACACCTGCCCAGGGAGGGGTCTCCAGGCCCTTGGGCTGCCTCTTGGTCTTGACCCCCCCCCAGCAGCGCCCCGAGAAGAAATGCCTTCTCCACCCCAAAACCCAGCCGGCTCTTTGGGGCTTCATCTCCGGCCTGGACTTGGCCTCATGCTCGTGGACCGTGGAGTGCCCAGGGCGATCTCTCTCTCTCGGAGGCTGGAGTGAGGTTAGTGGTTAGTCCAAAGAGGGGCGGCGGGGGCCAAGGGCACCGTCACAGCCGGCTCGGGTGCAGCTCCTAGGCCAGCCTGTCCTGGATGCAAAGGGAACCTGGAAGGGGTGGCAGCCGGCCTGCAGCCCCGCCCGCCCTAGAGATGACAGATGTGGTTAGTGCAAAGAGCGAACTGGGCAGAGCTGCCGAGTTTCCGGGGGTGGGGGTGGGTGGGGGTGGGTGGGAGGGGGTTTGGCACCAGGAGGGCGGCAGGTACTAGGTGAGCAGCCTGGGCTCGGCAGGCACCTGTCTCCTGCCACCACGGATGGCTGGATGCCACAGGCGGGGGCTGCTGCAGGGAGAGAGCGGTGCAGGGAGGGAAGCAGAGAACGGGGTACCCCCTGGGAGGCTTCTGGCAACTGAGGTGGAGGAGCCTGGGGTGGGGGGCGAGAGAAGGAAGGACAGACGCTGCAGGTGTGCAAGGGCGCCACGGGGGACTCTGCACGCGGGAGACAAGCAGGCAGGCGCACACGCCATCGCTCGAGATGCCCGGCACCAAGGGGGGCACCGTGCCTGGCAGCCTGTGGAAGGAGAGGGGGCAGACGCGGCCCAGCTGTGTGGGGGGCAGGCACCAGCAGGGCGGAGGCGCGTGGGGGCCCGGGCAGCACGAGCAGCACCCCCCGGTGTCCAGGCTTGTGACGGAGGAGAGGATGCGGGCCCAGAGCCCCCGCGTTGCCCCAGGAGGCAGGCCAGGTGTCTGTCTCCGCACCCCTACAGGAAGGGAGGGCAGGGCCGAGTGGCGGCAGAAGCACCCATGGCGGGCCCGGCGTACGCGGGGAGGGTCCGGCAGGTGGCCACGGGTGCAAGCAGGGAGGCTGGCACGGGAAGGAGCGGGGCGATTGGCACGTGGGGCGGGTGGCGGCTGGGCGTCTAGTGCCCACTGCTGCTGGACTCGGGGCGAGGCTGGCTCGTGGCGAGGTACTTGGCTCTCATGCTGGAAGTGTACTGGAGGAAGAGAAGGGGAGGCCGCCGGTCAGCGAGCGCTGGGTGCGGCTGGGCAGGGCCTTATGTGCTGGGCTGGCCGGCTGGCGCAGAGGCAGAGCGGACAGCCCCAGGGGATGCGGCTCTTGGGAGCCCGCTGGTCCAGGCATGGTAGGCATCTGGAGCCCCATTCCCCAGGCCCAGGAGGAAGACCAGCCCCTCTCCCAGCGAGGGGAGCCCATCAGCTCCTGACTCCCATCTCAGGCATGGTGCTGGAGCGTGGAGGTGCCCCCTGCACCCTGCACGCCCAGGACCTGAAGGCCCCATAGCGCAGCTGGGCAGCTGGGAGGAGCATGTCGGCAAAGGCGGGGCCAGGCTGTGTCCAGGGGAGGGTGGTACAGTCCCCAAGGACCCAGACCGCCAGGGTCAGGGTCACAGGAGAGAGGCAGCCCCGCAGCCGCTCTGCCCTGGCCCCCAGCGAAGGACCCGGAAAGCCACAAAGGCCCCCTGGAGCCCGGTGACACTGCCACCCACTCGGGTGGGAACCAGACTGTGGGATCCTGGCGGGCCACGCGCAGACGGAGGCCGCTGGGGGTGGGCACAGCCCGCCCATCTTGGCCACTCATGTCCAACCTGAAGTGTGACGGGCTCGCTTGCTACACACACATATGCACACGTGTGCTCAGAATGAACACATGTGGAAGAGACGTGTGCTCAGAGCAGGCGGTGTACAAAGGGCCACACGCCCATTGCGGGGACAAAAGCCAAGGTGTGTGCCTAGGCTGCCAGCGGGGGGGAGCCGGCCCCATGGCCACGCACCCCACGAGCCCCAGGTGCCCACCGTGCGGGCATCAGGATGGACCCTGCCCCCTGGGCCTGGGGAGCCCTCCCAGGACTCCTGGTGGGTGGCCACGGAGGCGAGCTGGAGGAGGAAGGAGCAGCGGGCACTGGGAGCCGTGTCATCATTCCAGGGACATGCAACGGGGGTCGGGGGGCAGCTCAGAGCATGGGAGGAGCTGTGGCGGGCGCCAGCGCTGGGCGAGTGTGGCTGCGGGCACGCGCGGTTCTGCACGCGCGCAGTGACACCTCGAGGGCCGGGTCTGCTGCCCCACCTAGGGCTCCAGTGCTCGGCCTCCCAAGCCCAGGCACCCAGCGCCGGTGAGCACATGCTCCTGGGCCCGGGGAGACGGTCTCCTCACGGGGGACGGGATGGGCGGCGGCCACCTGCAGCCGGACCAGGCGTGAAGAGGGGCTCTGCAGGGGGCTCGCTGCCCCTGGAGTGAGGGTGATGGCCCAGGGCCAGGGTCCCTGAGGCCCACATGCCTGAGCTGGCCCTGGGGCCTGCCGGAGCGGGTGGCAGTGAGCAGTGGGCATGAGGTGCAGAGATGTGGGCGGGCAGGCGGCGCGGGGCGGGGGCCCAGCTGGGTCAGTACCTGTCACTCTGAGGACACGGCCACCACAGCCTTCAGGCACTGTTCAGGGGCTTAAACTGCCAGCCCGTGTGGCCGCCAGAGTCCAGGGCGGCCAGATAGCGCTAGGAGGGTGCGGGGCAGGAGGAGTGCAGGAAAGAGAGAGAGAGAGGGCAGCCTCAACGCCAGGCGAGGACCGGCCCGAGGCGGGCCACCAGGAGCCCACGCAGCCCGGGGCCAGGGCAGGCCCAAGGTCATTGCCGTGACGTGGGGCCCAGTGGGGCCACTGCACCGGCGGGCGTGTGTGTCTGAAGCCAGATGGCCCTTAGGTTCTCCAGCCTGTTCCTGAAGGCCTGCCACCTCCAGGAAGCGCTCCAGGACCCCTGGCCTTGTAAGGTGCTTTCTTTGGCACCAAACCATCCTAACCCCTTTTTCACATCTCATTCCCAAGACCAGAAGCGAAGCTAGAAGAGCCCAAGACCAGGCCCATCTGGAAGAGCCTGGGGAGTGACCTGGGTCGAGTTCAGGAAGCTGAGAAAGCAGAACCGGGCTCAGGTAGGCGGAGGTGCCCCGGCCTCCTGGAAGAGCTCGCGCGCACAGGCCAGTGGCCCACCCGAGGGCCCCGGCTGGGGCTCCCCCTGCAGCCCCGCACAGAAGGCTCAGGGCAGCCTGCGGGGCCCATGCCGCCCAGGAAGCCACCGCGGGCATGAAGTGGCGGGGCGGAGCCTCCACCCTGGCCTCGGACCCCCCACTCCAGCTTCTGCCCTGAGACTTACTGAAGGCGGCGGGGACTCGCGCCCAATGAGGGGGGTGTTCTCACAACGAGGGTTCTGGAAATTGGCATTCTGGCTCCTGAGATGAGGAGAGAGCCCTGGGTCAGTGGGCTCACCTGGGAACCAGGCAGACCCCATCCCACAGATGGCCCGCTAGTGAGTGCCTGGGGTCCGGAGCCCAGCACACAGAGAGGGGCTGCGAGCACGCCCACGGCCGCCCCTGCCCACCCCAGCCCAGCCGGAGCCTCGCCCACCCGCCCCAGCCCACCACGTGGCCAGGCCTGGGGCCCTTGGCCACAGGATCCCACGTGCTGACCACAGACTCTCCGTCTGACAGTGGTCCCTGTGGCCTCCACCCAGGGATGTGGCAGCAGCAAGCACTCAGAGCCCGGGAGCTCCGCCCCGTGTGCAGGGCCCTCTCTGCCCTGGCTCCGCCCCTCACTCAGGCACCCCAGGGCAGCGACCCCACCCCAAGCCGCCTACCCAGTGCCCGCGCGCGCCCGACTCACATATACTCGGTGACTGGGGCGTTGCTGACGGTGTGGGCCGCGGCTGGGATGCTGGCCTCGCTGCCGTAGCTGCTCCCGCAGCTGTACAGGCTGGGCATGTGGACGCGATAGAGACTGTCGTGCGCCTGCCGCGGCCCTGGGGCGGCCTCCTCCTCCCCGTCCTCGTCGGGGCCTCTGCGGGGAGGGACACCGGTGCAGGATCAGGCCTGATGCTGACGCGGGGCCACAGGCCAGAGGCCAGCTCTGGGGCAGACGTGCCTGCTTGCAGTCCTGGGTCCCCGGGGCTGTGGGTAAGGCTCCCGGGGACACAGGGATGCTGCCTGCCTACTAAAAGGCGGGGCCGGGGCTGTCCGGGGGAGCACAGGGGCCGATGCCTGCGGACAGCCCCAGCCTGCAGGACGGGGCTCAGGCGGGAAACCTGCCCCCACTGGCTGCTCACTCGCCCGTCTCCCGGGCTGGGGGCCCCTCTAGGCCGGTTGTGAAGAGGAAGTGCCCACCTCAGACCCACCGGCCTAGCGGTGGCTGCAGAGCCCCGGGGGCATCAAGGGGCGGGACTCCCAGGCGGGCCCAGGCGCACTCACCTCTTTTGCTGCCAGGTGTGCGGGACACTGCAGACGACGGAGCTGAACATGAGGGCCGTGACGAAGGAGAAGAGGGCCAGGTAGATGAGACCCTCGACGCTGTCGTAGCAGAAGCCGGTGAGGGCCTGCACGTAGTCCTGGGGCCGGGCGGGGGAGAGAGAGTGGGAGACGCACAGGGTGAGATGGAGCGCGTGAACCATGCCAGACCCAAGGCGGGCAGAGGCCCCGTGACCTGCCCCGCCCCCGCTGCCCCCTCCCGCCCCTCCCCCAGCCACTCTCCCACCTCCCGCCCCTCCCCCAGCCGCTCCCCCTCCTCCCCCTTCTCCCACCCCTCCCCCAGCCGCTCCCCCTCCTCTGCCCCTCCCCCAGCCGCTCCCCCTCCTCCCCCTTCTCCCACCCCTCCCCCAGCCGCTCCCCCTCCTCACCCAGCTGCCCCCCTCCTCCTGTTCCTCCCCTAGCTGCTCCCCCTCCTCCCCAGCTGCCCCCTCCTCCTGCCCCTCCCCAGCCACTCCCCCTCCTCCCCTAACTGCTCCCCCTTCTCCCACCCCTCCCCCAGCCGCTCCTCCTCCTCCCCCAGCTGCCCTCCTCCTCCTGCCCCTCCCCTAGCTGCTCCCCCTCCTCCCCAGCTGCCCCCTCCTCCTGCCCCTCCCCAGCCACTCCCCCTCCTCCCCTAACTGCTCCCCCTTCTCCCACCCCTCCCCCAGCCGCTCCTCCTCCTCCTGCCCCTCCCCTAGCTGCTCCCCCTCCTCCCCAGCTGCCCCCTCCTCCTGCCCCTCCCCTAGCTGCTCCCCCTCCTCCCCCAGCTGCCCCCCTCTTCCCACCCCTCCCCCTCCTCCCCCAGCTGCCCCCCTCCTCCTGCCCCTCCCCTAGCTGCTCCCCCTCCTCCCCAGCTGCCCCCTCCTCATGCCCCTCCCCCAGCCACTCCCCCTCCTCCCCTAGCTACTTCCCCTTCTCCCATCCTTCCCCCTCCTCCCCCAGCTGCCCCCCTCCTCCCACGCCTCCCCCTCCTCCTGCCCCTCCCCTAGCTGCTCCCCCTCCTCTCCCAGCTGCTCCCCACACGGGCCCAACGACAGCTCTGGGAGGCTCTCACCAGGTGCAGGCTGCGGCAGTCCACCAGGGCAGTGAGGTGCTGCAGATTCACCTCCGTGCCGTTCAGCACCTCCTGAACACGAAGCAGGGGGTCCTGTGGGGTGGGCCCCACGCGAGGTCAGCACAGCGCTCAGGAAAGGGTGGCAAGCCAGCCAAGGCGTCCCTCCACCCCTCACCTGCCAGCCAGAACCCCTCCCTTGACTGCCCGCCAGCCTTGGCACAGGCCCTGAGGACCCTGGGCTTTGAGAAAAGGTGACCCCCAAATCTGTGCCCTGGCCTTGGGGGGGCGGCTGAAGGCGTGAGGACAGCGGGGAGCGTGGGGCCCACAGTGCCTGTGCACACGCCACCGCTGCGGGCCTGCACTGTAACGGGAGCAACAGCAAACACGCATGCGTCTCCCGACATGGACCTTAAGGCTGTTTTAAGGAACAGTTCAAGACAATGAAAATTTTCACAGTATCTTAAAGGAAAACATTATCCAGAATACTCTGAGCAGTATGACCCTGGTGCTATAGTGTGTGTGTGTGCGTGTGTGTGTGTGTGTGCATCACTGAACCTACCCAGGTCCTTGGGGGCATGAAGGGAAGGATGGAAGGAGGGGAGGACCAGATCCCCGGCAGGGTCCCTCAGGAAGCACCTGAGCAATGACTGCACCTGCTTCCCTCTCAAGGTGACGGGAGGGAGCTCGCGGGCTCCAGAGCTGGCCCCCAGCCCCTCACCTTGGTGGCAGGATACTCCCACGAGACAGTCTTCAGGAGCTCAGCCACCACGTCCTGCATCTCCACCAGCGCCTTGTGGCTGCCCGACAGCTTCTGCTCCACAGAGAGGCTGCTGAGTCCCGTGCGGGTGGGGCGGCCCGTCTCCCTCCCCGAGGTCCCCAAGCCCCCCGCGGGGCAGGCTGGCTCAAGTGCCAGCAGCTCCCGCAGCCCCAGGGCCGTCCAGCCCGTGGGGCCCCGAGGTCCTGAGGTGGGACGGCTGTGCCCAGCAGTCTGCTCTGTGGGACACCTTTCCTCGGCCCCCAGGATGAGCACGCAGAGACTACAGACCAAGGAAAGTACAGCATCTTTAAAGTAGACACACAGTCTGGAGGACCCAGAGGGCCGCACGGGGACGTGGGGTGACGGGCAGTGGGCTATGTGGTTTCCCTTCAAATTCCACATTGGCCCAGACAGTTACTCCACATGGTGGGCACAGGACCCTTCCGCCATGGGACACCCCCAGGCTCCTGCTTTGCCCGGGAGGCATCCGGCTCTGTCGTAAAGGGCAGCCCGGGAGATGCAAGGCGCCCAGGGACTTGGAGGCATTAAGCAGGCCACCCTGAAAGGCTTGTGCTGAGGGCACCAGGGTGGGGACCCCAGGGGCCCTGACGAGGTGGGGGGCCTCGCGGTTGGTGGGCGTCTGGGGGTGGGGGCCAGGGCACCAGATGCTCTGCAGAGGCAGGGCTGAGCTCTCACCTGCTGGAAGGGGTTGGTGGCGTGAGGCGAGCAGGCCAGGTAGTACTGCAGGATGTCTGCGGAGAGAGGTGAAGGCGGCCCAGTGACTCCGGCTGTCCGCATGCGCTGTGTGCGTCTACACGCCCATCTGTGTACACGTGTGTGTGTGTGTCCACGTCTCATGTATGCTGAATGTACGTGTGCTTGCTTGTATCTATCTTTACATGTATGCGTGTATCCGTATGCACGTGCCTGTGTGTGCATGTCTGAGTGTAGGTATACCTATACTCAGATGCTTCTGTCTGTACACACAGATGTCGACGTGTGCACGACTGTATACATGTATTGCACATACTTGTGCACATATCTGTGTCTGTGTGAGCGTGCAGCTGTGAGGGGGAAGTAGTCTCCAGGGAGCCTGGGGCCAGGGCCCAGACCCTTCTGCCCTGAGCCGTATTCCTGCAACGGGCACAGTTCCCTTGGAGGGCTGCCTCATCCCTCCCCTCCCTGGGAGCAGCAGACAGGCCATGGTGGGAGGTGGGGGGCAAGGAGTCAGAGGTCAGCTGGGCAGGCATCTGCTCACAGACCAGTTGGGCAGAACAGTTCTTAGGCCAGAATGTCACCCCAAAGAGGGTGCAGGTGGCCTGCCTGCTCATCCCCATTAAAACAGGTGTCCATCATGTCCAACACTCAAAGATGGGGATTCACGCACAATTCTGATTTTGCAAACCTAGGGGTGCTGAGCCCAGCCAGGGCTGAAGGAGAAAATATGTACCCCAACCGCTTAACCCTGGCCCCGCCCGGCCCTGTGCCCTCTGGCCCCTCTGGGGGGCTTTCTGGGGTCCAGCGCAGGGTGGGGACTGGGAGCAAGGCCTAGCAGAGCCCAGGGCAGCCTCTCCACGCCGCATCTGTACTCGGCCCTGAGGTCTGGGCTCCTATGGAGCTGATGTTGGAAAACAGAAACGAGCGCCCACTTGGCGTGAGCCGCCTGTCCAGGGAGCTGGCATGCGGCCTATGGCTCGCGGGCAGGAGCAGGCACTCATGAGTGGTTGGGACTCGACCGCAGACTCACCCCCGCTCAGCACGGAGTGCTCCTCCACCATCTGGGTCACGTAGGTGTCGGGGTCCACACAGAAGTCACTGGAGCCCTGGGGTGGGGGCAGGCAAGGAGGATGGGATACCAAGCTGGGTCCCTGAGCCCTCAGCTCTCAGGGGTGGAGCCTGGCCCCCCAGCATCTGCGTGCGGCTCAGGAAGGTGGTGCGGCTCTCTGGGGCTGGGGGTGGGGACTGACTCGCTGTGTGTGTGTGACTGGTCCCCTGCCTCTCAGGATCTTGGTGTCCCGCGAAGGAGAGCAGGGAGGTGTATGCGGCATCCCCACCCCGTCCCCATGCTCCGCCAGCAGACAGGCACCCCCGCCCCTCCGTCACCTACCACAGACACAGCCAGCTCCAGGCCCAGGGCGCCCCAGCTGATGATCAGGGCCAGCACCCCCAGCAGGCAGACCCTTGGGGCAGAGAGAGTCGGTTGGCACTCTCCAGGCTGGGGTGAGGGCTGCGCCCCGCACCAGGCTGGACCCGAAGACGAGGGAGGGCGGGTCAGGGCTGACTTGGGGGATGGGAGCTACAGGTGCCTCAGCCCCCTGCCTCAGGGCCCTGACTCACCCTACCAGGATCCCCTTGGAGCTGCGGATGAGGCCGACCAGCACCAGCAGGCAGATGGCCACGTCAAGCAGCAGCAGGCCCAGGTAGCCCAGCCACCTGCAAGGACACGGCACGCCTGGGCTGGGCACGGGGCCAGTCCCAGGGTAGGAGCAAGGGGTGCTGGGCAGAGCTGGGCAAACAGTCTGGGGCCCAGAGGAGCGTCCACGGGCAGTTCTGCGTACGGAGATTGGCCTCTGACCTTGTAACAGACGTCCCCATGGGGGACTCCTGCCGGTGACCACCAGTGGCCCTAGCCCCTCCCCCAACAAGACCTCAGGCACTGGGAGCTGGAAGCCGACAGGCCCAGAGAGAGGAGCGGGGACCAGCGGGGGCAGGCAGGAGAGGGGGACGCACCTGTACCAGTCATAGAGATCCACCTGCTCAGCCAGCGCCTCCAGGGACACGGCTGGGTTCCTCCAGAAAGGGATGGCCGCCGTGTAGCCCAACAGTGTCTGCAGCAGGCCCTGCAGCCGCTGGACTGCCCGCAGGGGCTCTGGCCGTGCGGCCAGCTGCCGCTCCAGGCTCTGAAGGCTGGGCTCCGCCGTGCGGTTCAGGGCGGCTGCGGTGTCCCACACCTGCTCCAGGTTGGAGGAGGCAATGAGCCGGGGCTCCCGCACGCTCTGGCACACGCCCACGTCTCGGTCTCACACACATGCACATACACGGGTGTAGGAGCAGGAAGAGGCCGCCCCCACCGACCCATGCGGCCACTCACGCGGTCCTGGACCCCTGCCACCGTACGGTTGGCGTGGCGGAGCGAGTAGGTGGCCCGATGGATGCCGTCACTGGTCTCCCCGTTGCCATAGAACCCCACGGCGATACCGGCGCTGGGACAGGACGGGGCCGCGTGAGGTAGCGGGCCTGGGGTCCCCCCACGGGACTCGGCCTGTCCCGCCCCTTCCAGCCTGGCCCCGCCCACGCCACGCCTCTTCCAGTCGGACCACGCCCCCGATGGCCCCGCCGCACCCCGCGCGCTCACCTGCAGACCAGCGTGGCGATGATGACGCACCAGGCGGTGCAGCAGCAGTCTGCGTCCAGGTGCTCCTCGCTCTTGCGCCGCCGGCAGCACAGCCAGAAGGAGTAGAAGAGCAGGAAGAGGAGGTCCAGGGCGAGGCAGGCCAGCGCCGCGGCCCCCAGCAGCAGCAGCGCCTGAGGATGGTGGGGAAGCAGTGTTGGAGCAGGGGGTCCCAGGCTGACTCTGCACCCAACCCCAGGAGCGGCCAATCCCACCGGTGCCCCCGGCCCAGGGGCCACGGGTCCCCAGCACCTGAGTGATGTGCCTGTGCTCACCCAGACCTGGGACCCCAGACCCAACGACTTCATTCCTAGACATCTGGGCACTGTCAAAGCCCCACTTGAGCAGGGGCCAGGTGGGCAAGACCATGGGATCACCCCTCCTAACCCCTCCCAGGCCTTCTCTGGACACCCCTTGGCTGCCCTTGCTGCAGAGACAACCAGCCGTTAGGGGGACCTGGAAACACCTTTCTCACATCTTAACTCTCAGCGGTGTGGCCGAAAGCCTGGGCAGCCATTGTGGGGTGGAATGCCCCAGGCCTACCCATCCCTGCAAGGCCCCCTTGGGACCAGAAGCTCAGCCACAGAGGCACTGGGACTGCTGGATCACAGCCCTGGTGCACAGGGACTGTCTCCCAGGAGATGGTTGCCAGGCAGCAGATGGAGGATGGCACTCCCTACCCTCCCAGGAGCCAGCTGGCCCCAAAGGCCTCCTGCCCAGCCCAGCACCCCGGCTGACCCTCATACCCAGGGCAGGGCTCTCCCCTGCACCCCCAGCCGTGGTCCCTGGGGGCTGCTGTGCTGTTTGGGGGCCTCTGTCCTCCCTATGAAGTACAGGATGGGCACCTTCTTGGGAGAGGCCAGGGCACCAGTGAGGCTGCAGCATGGTGGGTGGGCCTGACAGGACCTGACCACCTGCTCATTGGCTAGGCGGCGCAGGGAGCAGCCCATGTGCTGGCTGCTGGCTCCAGGGGGGCCGCCACTCATCACGGTCCCGGGGGCTCACGTTAGAGGGACTCTGAGGCCAGGCAGGTAGGGGTGTTCAAGATCACACGGGGACACCAGCCAGGCCACAGCAGGGAGCCTCTGGTGGCCATCAGGGGCCTGCCAGAGAGACAGGTGCCAGTCATGGGGGTGAGTGCTCATCTTAAGGTGCCTAGCATCGGCTGCAACCCCCACCCCGCCCAACGCTGCCCACAGCAAACTAAAGGGTGCTTGGAAAAGGAGTCTCGTGGGTGGGCTCTGCCCACGCATGCACAAACTGGGCACCAGGCACAGGGGCTGCGGATCCTGCAGGCCCCCTCCTCACCGGTCAGATGGGTCACTGCCTCCATCCTGCCTGCAGGCTCCTCCCCTAAATCCTCAAGCAGAACCCACCGGCAGTGAGCTCCCGACCCCACGCCTTGCCTGCCTCGGCTCCCAGGATTCTGCAGGCCCCAATGACCAGCCCCAACTCAGCCCTGCGTTGGCAGCAGCCACCACCCCCTCCTCCCCCAGCAGGAGGCTACCCTCTGGTCCCCAGCAGTCCTCTGGCCAGCTTTCTGCTCCACCGACCTCGTACCTCCTCCTCTCCTACCTGACCCCACCCCACCCCCAATAAGCACATCTACACACGTCCTCTCGAGGAAATCCTTCCGGGGGTGAGGAAGCCAGGGATCAGGGGTGCAGGGCAAGGGGCGCCCAAGCTGGGGCCCTGAGACCACCCAGCCTGGCAGCGAGCGAAGCCAGTGTCTACAGGGTCATCAGGACTCATCAAAGAGCTCGCAGGCCTCCACCACAGCTCAGGCGGAGCCAGGATCACCCACTCCCGTCCATCCTGTGATAAGCGTGACTGGCCAAGCAAGACCCCAGTACCTGGGATGAGGCTGGGCTGGGGCTAGGGTGAGGGGGCACCACTCCTGTGGGAAACGTGGTAGGTGCCAGGGCCTGGTGGGCCACCAGCAGACACAGCCCCTGTCCGCGGGGCTGCCAGGCTGGTGGAGGAAGCAGGCGCTGAGGCCTGCAGGGTGTGAGCCGGGGGCTATGGAAAACCCAGGAAGCAGGCCCAGCGGGAGCAGCAGCGCAGGTCTGCACGGACACAGCCCAGTCCAGCGGGCCAGGGAAGCATGCTACGGGCAGAGGCCGCCACAGCTGACCGCTCAGAGGGCGCTGTGCCAGGCCCGGGCGCTCAGGAAGCGCTCCGGGATCTCCTAGGCTTTGATTTGTCTTTTTTTTGTTGTTACTGGTTTTCTTTTTTTCCTTTTTTTGGTTTTCCTTTTTAAACCACGAACCATACTACCTTTATAATTACAACACAAACCCAGAAACGTGTTAGTAGCTCTTTTCAGCCAGGCGTGGGAGGCACCTGGCCCGCACCCAGCTCCGCCGCGTGAGTCCCAGCGTGCCTCCCTCCCGCAGGCCTGCTTCCCCTCCCGGGGACCGACTTGCCCGCGCCCTCCCTGGCCGCCACGTGGCCGCGGGACCCGGGCGGTGTGCGGTGGAGCTGCAGTGCCCAGGAGCAGAGGTCGAGGGGAGGGACGGCTTGGGAGTCGCCACCAGGAGACCGAGGACTGCCTGCTGCTGGATGGGGTGGAGCGGGGGGCGGGGGAGCTCCTGCCCAGGCCAGCGAGCGGCTGGGTCCGAGGGGCCCCAAATATTGGGGTCAGACGCTGCCCCGCCTGGTGCCAGGAGCTGACCTAGTCAATGCCCCCATGCCTCAGTTTCCCTGTGAGTAAAACAGGGGCAGGGCAGCACCGAGGAGGGCGTGAGCTCACAGGTGTAAAGGCTGAGAGCAGCACCTCCATCGGGGAGCCCCCCGGGGTGCCGCTCCCACGCCAACTCTGCCTGGGAGGCTGGGTCCCCACTGCCAGAGAGGAGTCCAGGCCGCTCACGGACAAGATGAGTGTGTGCCTGCTCATGCCCACACATGCACGTTTATGCCCGTCCATGGCCACACAGGTGCACACGCTTCCTTGTGCCCACACACACACACTCACACCCACACGCATGCATGTGAAGGCATTGTCCTGAGCCCCAGCGGTGGCAGGCGCAGCACCCCGCGCTGGAAGCTCGGTGAGCGTGGACGGGCCCGGACGCTTGTCACAGGCACAGCTGCCTGCCGTGGGCCCTGCAAGCCACAGCCCTGCCGTGGGCCCTGCAAGCCACAGCCCTGGGGGAGCAGCCGCTTCCCGCCCCCGCCCAGCCCCACCTCACAGAGTGGAGCCTACCTCCAGCGCCGGGAAGGCCTGGTCCGGGGCCGTGAGGGTGAGCGCCTGTCCTGGGGCTCAGAGAGGGACAGCTGGGGAGGAGGGTGACTTCCAGAGGCTTCCCTGGGGACAGCAGAGACCCCAGGGGCCAAAGTCTCCCCCTCAGCCCAACGCAAGGAAGCCAACCCCTGCCCTCCTGTCCGTCTGCCCAGCTCCAGAAGGCCCTTCCTGGGTGAGGGCGCTCCACCACTTCTGCGCTGGGCCTGTCTGCCCGCAGCCCCCCTCCCCCCACCACCCACCCCCGATGGGTGCTGGAAAGGCCTCGCTAAGCTCATCAATCTGGCTGGGGCGTTGCTCCCTCTGGGCCTGAGGCCTGGCCTACAGTGAACACTCAGAAACACGAGGCCCCTGCCCCCCACCCAAAGCTCGGACAGGACAGTTTCCCCTTGGATGGGGCTCGCCTTAAACCATGATCCCCGCCCCCGGGCTGCTGGTGGGGCCCTGTGCGGCCCCAAGAGGTAGGCTGCAGGGGCCGAGGCCAGGACAGCCCCCCTCAGTCCCCACAAGGAGGTGACAGCATCCTCCAGTTGACAAGGGGTGGGGCCGGCCCTTGGGGCTCAGGGTCCCAGCCCCCTGACTCAAACAAGCCGGGCCCACGTGGGTGCAAGGGCCAGGGCAGGGCGGGGGCGCCTGGCCCCGGGCAGCAGCCTCCTCCAGCCCAGGGGCCCAGCTTGCCCTCTGCTCTCATCCTGAGGCCAGATTCCCAGAGAACAGCCTTCCGCTGGCACTCCCGCGGGTGCCCCTCCCCTCCAAACCGCTCGGGGTCCCGGCTGAATGGGAAATGTTTGGTCAGCATCTGGGCTCTGACCAAATGGAATTTTCCATCTGTGATGGAAGTGACGTCAGCACGTGGCCAGGCACTAGGGCTCCTGTCCTGACCGCGGGCCACAGGGCTGGCGTCAGCGCCTGGAGCGTCGCAGGCTCGCTGCGAGGCCTCGGCTGGACACACATGCACCCACCCCTCCGGGCCCTGCAGCTGCCGTTTCTCAGCCCTGGACCACCTGGCCCCTCCCAAGGCCCTGCAGCCCCTACCATGGGGCGTGTCCACCAAGGAGGCCTGGGCCTGGCCCTGTGCCCACATGTCCCACGGGCTGGGGGCCCCCAAGCCCCCACCCGCTCTGGAGATGCCCGATGAACTGATGCTTGGGGTCTGAACTCACTCCGTCCAGGGCAGGCCCAGGCCCATGTCTGAGGCCTACTGGGCGAACCAATGAGGCCTCCACCTCCAACAAGTCCTCCCAGCGCAGCAAGGGGAGCAGGGCCAGGGGCCCCAGGGAGCGATGGGCTGTGTGTGCAGGTGGGTGGTCCCAGCAGGGTGCGGGGAGCCCCAGCTCAGCCTCAGGCCGGCTGGCTGCAAGGGGGGTACCCTGGCCAGGCCTGTGAGGGGAGGGCCACGCCGTGCCACCAGATGTTAGTAACAGAAGCCCCTGGCATGGTGCTCAGCTCCACTGCAGATGGAGAGCACGAGGCTGCGGGCCTGTCCTGTCCACTGCCCGGCGCTGGCCTGCTCCTTCGGCACAGCCTGGACACAGGCTCACAGCGCCGGCCCAGCTGCACTGAGGTGCCCTAGGCCAGCAGGCTGGGAGGGCCAGTGCGCCACCCTGGGGCAGCCCTTCCGTGTGCCACCAGACAAGGCAGGTCCAGCTGGGCGTCCTGGCAGCACGTGGTCTGGAGGCCCGCGAGGCGGTGCGCCCCAGTCGGTGAGCTCGGTGGAACCGCGGACAAACTGCCAGCGAAACACTCGGTCCTCCCACCACACAGCCACTGTGCCACTCGGCAGCTGACCCTGAGAGCTGGCTGGCCCGCTCAGCCCTCTGCAGGCTGCCACGGCCCGCGGCCAGGCTGGGAGACCCTCCCGGGAGTTCTGATGGGAAGTGGGGGCCTGCAGCGCCCCACCAGCAGGCCCTGAGGCTGCGTCCCTGTCACCCTGCAGTCCCAGCTCCTGCCCCTTGGCCGGCCTCCTCGGGGAGACAGTGAGCACCCCGGGGAGGGCACGGCAAGGGAGACTTGCGGCCAGCAGTCCAGGGGAGACCAGGTGGGCTCTGGACGTCCTCCAGGTCACGTGGCTAGTGGGCAGGGCAGGATCTCAGCCTGGGGGTATCACTGCAGCCTGAGGCCTCACCGCTGCTGGGTCAGGATCTCTCCCTGGGCTGGAGCCCCCGAGAAGGCCACAGCCAGCCGGCCTGCCTCCCACCATGCAGGCCCTGCCCCCCCTCATGCCAACACTCTGGGAGGTAACATGGCCAGGTGGTAAAGGGCAAGGCTCCCAAGAGGAGGCAAGTCCAAATTCCACCAGGGGCCTGTGAGCTCACGTGTCCATGCGCTGGCCACACCTGCCTCCCTGGGGCAGGGAGGCCGGACTCAGCACACACGGGGCCCTCGGCCCAGAGCCGGTCCCCAGACACTAGCGCACAAAGTGCCCAGCACCGGGCCTGGCCCTGGGGGCATGGGACCCCAGACACAGCTTCTGCTGGGCTGGGCAGGCGTCTGCCCGGATCTCCGCAGTGCAGGAAGGGCTGAGGCTGTGGGAGCCAGACAGAGCAGGGGAGGGGCACAGAGGCTTCAGGGGGTGCGTCCCCTCAATCGCCATCGTGGGGGTGGCGGGTGCCAGCAGGGCATGGTGAGGCGTGAGCACTCCCAGAAAGGGACAGTGAGTGAGGGCCAACCAAGGTCCAAGCTGCAAACCCGCACCCAGGAGGGCCCCTGGCAGCTGTGACCAGGCGGGGGGTCAGGCTGAGCCTGACCCCCGACAGCGGAGCGAGGGCTCTGCGGGACAAGGTCGGGGCATGTGGGCGGAGTGGGGGGAGCCAAGGGACTCTCCAGTGCCTCCAGGGTCATCCTCCCTGGCTCTGGGACTGCCAAAGGCCCTTCTCCAGAGGAAGAGGCCAGGTAGGGGCGTCCAGGAGGCTGGCCGGTCCTCACACCCAGGCGCCATCTGGGAACCCATCGAAGTCCTGGCTGGAGCCCTGGCCTGGGGAGGAAGGGGAGGGGGTCTCCTGCTGGGAAGGCCCCAGGCCACCTGGCACTGCCCACTCCCCCAGGGTCTGGGCCTGAGTGCCCTGGCAGCCCAGCTGTACCCATGGCCTTGTGGGTCCCCAGACCACCCGGGGCAGAGGTGGCCCATCCTCTAGGCCAGGGGCCTGGGGCCAGTAGGACCCCCAGGGCCCCCCGCACTGACATAACGGAGGCAGGCCCGGAGCCAGCCCAGGCCTCCTGGGGAAAGTTCTGGAAAAGGCCCCCCTCACCTCCTGGGCCGGGCTGGGTGGGAGCTGAGCTGCCTGTGCGGCAACCCCACCCCCAGCACACTCGCTGTGGCTCCCACACGCTGGCCAGAAATTAAAAACAGATTTTCCACCAGACCAGGCTTGGGTTTCACAAATTCCAGGATGGTGAGCTCGTGGCCGTGCCGGGAGCGCGGGAGGGGCCCAGCTTTCGGCCGAGCCCCCCGACCCGGTCCGAGGTCCAGGCTGCCAGCGGCACCTCCCCTCCTCACTCACCGCACGGCCGGCGCCTGGGGACCGGCAGGAAAGAGGTCCGGTGGGGTAGGGCTTGGGCTGAAGCCGCGGAGAGACGCCCAGCCCAGGACCCCTCCTGCGCCCCCCAGGCCTGGGGCCACGTGCACGGAGGCCGAGACCCCGCCCTCGCCCCGCCTGCTCGCGGAGGCGACACCGAAAAACCTGGCGGCGCTGCTGCCCTCGGAGCCGCGAGCGCGTCTATTTCCGTCCCGGCGCCCTAACGCGTCTCCCGACCCAGAGACTCCGCGCTCTCGGCCAGCCGGCCTGCGGGCGCCGGCCTCAGACGCGGCCAGGAGCTGCCGGACGGGCGGGCGCAGCAGCGGGGCCAGACCGGAGCCCTCGCGGCCCTGGGCGCCCCGCCCCACCCCGGGCCCGCGTCAGCCCCTAGGGGTGCCCGCGGTGGTCAGGACCCAGGTCAGGGCTAGCGCAGCCAGAGCAGGGGAGCCTGAGGGTGGCACCGCGGCTGGCACTCAGAGGCAGACAGAAGGGGTCACGCGGGCTTTGGGCAGCCTGGCCTCACCCCGCGCCCTCAGCCCACATGGGGGACATACCCAGCCACAAGGGGGGGCCTGTGGAAAAAACCAAGCCCCATGAGGCATCTGCCCTCCGGAGCCCACCGGCCCCAGTGAGGGGACCCAGGAAGGGCTGGGGCACATGGGTGGGCACGCAGAGCCCAGGCCTCGAGTAGGGAGGGTGCGATGGGGCGGGGGTGGGGGGCCACGAGGGCCCCACCCAGCCCATCTGCTCACTCAGGCCTGGCCCAGGGGGTCACTCCACCCTCCCCTTGCCCTGTTCCCTGAGGCACACCTCACATCGGGCGCCTGCCCGGCTCTGGGCAAGGACTAGAGCAGCCTCATGGGCAGCTGGCACCAGACGTAGGCCCGGTCCTGCCTCGGACTCTGGGCTGGAGGCCTGGGGGCCCGCTGCAGCCTTCGCAGCTGTGTCCACAGCACGAGGGACACCCACTGCCTCGGCAGACGTCCACTGCCTGGGCCCTCGGGAGTCCTGCTGGGCAGGCTGCAGATGCAGTTCTGGGGGACGTGTGCCATCCCCGTCTGCAGCAGGGACCCCAGGGCAGGCCAGGGCCCTTGGTTCGGGGGTGTCCTCCAGCAGCGAGGGGCTCCCCACACTGGGCACCGGTGCCTGAGCGTCATCTGAGCCTCACTGCGCGGAGCAGGAGCCCTGCTGTGTCTGTCCTCACCCCCCAGCACCCAGGGAAGCCCCTGAGGGCCATGGGTGCGTCCCCGCACAGCACAGGGCTGGGGCGGGCTCCCTGCAAACCCGGGAGATGGCATGAACGCAGCTGGGCTCTTCCAGGGTCCTGCTGTTCCCACCCCTGCCCTTGGTCACGTGCCCCCAATTCCTCGGGGGCCACATGGGGTGCTTTCCACATCTGTCACCCAGTCCCTGGGCTGCAGATTCGGTTCCTCTTCCCCAGCCAAGGGCTCGGCAGAGCTCCTGTGGCCAGTGGGGGTCTGGTCCTATCCGCCCGAGTCCTCCTGAACTGGAGTCAGTGGAGGGAGCCAGGGAGCCACCCGACCAGCCTCGGACCCACACACGGGGCTGTGTCCGCAGGCAGGGGAGTGCCGGGCTGGAGCCGGAGGCTGCCTGTGGATTCCTGCTTCTGATGCTGGCTGGCCAGAGGCCTCAGTTTCGCTTCTGCAGGGGTAATGGGGTCCACCCCCAGGGAGGCCGTGTGGCTTCCCAGAAACGTGCTTACAACACACAGCCTGAGCCTCTCAGGGTCACGGACAACTGACCAGAGCCTGACCCAGCGCCCCTGGTCAGAGCCAAGACGGCTGCCCGCCCTCCCTCCACGTCCCCGAGGCCAAGCAGCACAGTGCTGGGGACAGAACCAGGAGCCCCGAAAAGTCCCAAGATGGGGCCTGGCGGTGCAGACCCTAAACCAGGAGCCCCGAAAAGCCCCAAGATGGGGCCTGGTGGTGCAGACCCTAACCCTGACCCACACAACACCAGGCCCCTCAGCAGGCACAGATCTGGGCAGAGGCAGCCGCCCCTCCCAGCATCATGACCCTGGCCAAGAGGCACACAGCCAGAGGCGGTTTCACCCGGCAGGGGCTTCCTGACCCCACCCCCCATGCATGGGCCCTGCACCCCCAAAGCCCGGCGCACAGATGCTGTCCACACAGGGGGTACTCAGCTTCCACACCCGCCTTGGCGCTATTCCTTTGGGGATGTTTCCGGCACTTGCAGCCTCAGAATCCTGACCTGAGAGGTCATGGCATGCTGGGCAAGCTAAGAACCCAGGACCAAGGATGTGGTCCCCAGGCTCGATGTTTAAAAGCAGGTGACAGCTTCTAGTCTCAGGCGGCACCCTCCCCGGGTTTAAGGCAGGGACAGACTCCAGCTGTAGGGACGTCTTCCCTGTCTCCATGCTCTTTCCTACTCTCCAAATATTCCACGAAGTTGTCTTGCTTTCATAAACTAGAAGAGAGGCGAGAGACGCAGGTTGTAACCAAAGCAAATTTCCTTCTGAATGTGGGGACGATGCAGAGAGGGCCAGCCTCACCCGCGGGCACACGCAGACCCAGCCTGAGTCAGGAATGAAGCCAAGGTGCTGTAGTCTATGCGAGGAGACCACCAGCCCCAGTGGGGCCCCCAAGTGGCCCTCCAGGCTGGGCTCACCATCCCCACCCCCCACCACCCTGGGCACAGAGAACTCCCAGCTCAGGGGCAGCACTTTCAGACCTAAGGGACTCCCTTGTTCCGGGCCGAGGCCCAGGCTTCTCTCTGCTTTGGGGCCTTTGTGTGTGCCTAGAACACTCCTCCCCAAGGTCTCAGCCACCTCAGGCTTATCTTCAGGGTCTCAACAGGAACATCCAGGCACTCAGGGCTTTAATAGGTAAACGGGCCCCACACACCGGGCTGGCCTGGAAGGTGAGCTGGTGTGCCCACTGCATACCACACTCCAGGTGAGTCCTCACCCTCTGGGCATTCCAGGAGAGGGAGTTCCTCCTACAGGAAGCCTTCCCTGACTGCCGGGCTTCTGTGGGCCTAGTCGACCTGATCACAGCCCCACCACACCAGGCTGCAGGCTTCTCTAGCTCACAGGTTCGAGCCTCTCCTGAACTAGCAGAGGCAGTGAGCGAGAATGAGAAGGACAGAGGGCAGAGAGTGGGTTTGAACTCTACCTCAGGACACAGCGGGTGTGGGAGGCTTGGGAGGGAGGGGTTGGGAAGGGCTGGTAGAAGTTAAGGGGGCAGTTCCCCCCAACTGGAACCAGAAAGAAAGAAAGTGAAGTCGCTCAGTCGTGTCCGACTCTACGACCCCATGGACTGTAGCCTCCCAGGCTCTTCCATCCATGGGATTCTCTAGGCAAGAGTACTAGAGTGGGTTGCCATTTCCTTCTCCAGGGGATCTTCCCAACCCAGGGACTGCACTGGGTCTCCCACATTGTAGGCAGACACTTTACTGTCTGAGCCACCAAGGGGAGCCCAGAGAGGTGGTTAAAGCCACCCAAATGGGTCCACCTTCACACAGGTGGGAAGCTACAGAGCTGGGGGCCAGGCCTGGCGCCCCCAGCCAGGCACCCCCACTCTAGTCTGCAGAGAAGGCAGGCTCTGAGACCAGCCCTACCCCCACCCCAGCCTGCAGCCCTGGCCTTCACTGTGGACTCCAGATCGGCCTCAGGCCACTCCAGGTCACGGGCTGTGCAACCACCAGGAGGCCTCCTCCCTACTCCGGGTGGAGTCCTCCCCCTGCACCCCACCACCAGCTGCCCCGGGGTTTGGGGAGTCCTGGCACCCTGGCAATAGCCCAGCCCCTGGGGAGTCAGACCAGCAGCCAGGCAGGCGGGGGCTGTGGGGTGGAGCAGCACAGAGCAGACCCTGGAGTCCCTTCCGCCCACTCCCAGCGCCTGCCAGCCCACCCGTCCCAACAGTCCCCAGAGAACCCACCCTCCTGCAATCTGTACACTCAGCAAACATCATGAGCCCCCAAGAGGCAGATGGACGGGCCACGGAGTCCCTCCTCTCCGGGAGCTCAAGACCCTCAGTCTCCAAAGTAACTGCAAGATTTTAGGGTGCAAAATCCGATCTGATTCTGGCTCCTCGAGGGGCAGGAACAAGAGGCCTGAGGCAGGATTCTGGTCTACCGCCCACTTACCACTCACAAGAGCTGACTCATCAGAAAAGACCCTGATGCTGGGAAAGGCTGAGGGCAGGGAGAGAAGGGGCAGAGGACGAGATGGTTGGGTGGCATCACTGACTCACTGGACATGAGTGTGAGCAAACTCCGGGAGACAGGGAAGGACGGGGAAGCCTGGCGTGCTGCAGTCCATGGGGTCCAAAGAGTCAGGCACGGCTGAGCGACTGGACAACAACCCGCTCGCCGTGTGATTCTGGGCCAATCTCCTCTTTAAGTCTCAATTTGCTAATATGCACAATGGAAACAGTTATGCTCACCTTCCAGGCTTGTATGAGAAAAGGTTACTGAGAGCCCCAGTGAGCACCCCCACACAGGGTTTGGCCCTGGGGTTTCCAGTGGGTTTCACCGGGCTCCTGGCAGTGGATGGCTGGCAGAGGAAACAGCAGAGCACAAAGGCTGGTCTCCCCAGGCCACACCACCCCCGCTCCTGCCTCAGGCCCCACCCTCCCCCTGGATGGCCTCAGAAGCAGAGGCCCCTCACTGCACAGCAAGAAGAGGACGCCAGGCCCCTGTAGCCCAGGTGGGCGCCAGGCACAGATGGGCCCCCAGACTAAGTGGGGCGCCCCAAGTCAGGAAGACAAGGGGTTCCCCGTCCGCCAGCGGGACGAGGGCAGCTGTCCCCGCACAGCTAGGAGTGCTCCACCAGGGGAGGCAGGGGGAGGCCCCAGGCGGCGGCCCTCAGCAGACCATTGCCCACCTGCCCAGAAGAGGAGCTCCGTGGGCAGCACAGCCGGCACAGAGCGGGAGCGCGGGGCCCTCACATCCCTCCCAACCCTGCAAAGGAGGTGCCCCTGCCCAGATCTCAGGATGGCACAGGAGGGCAGGGGCAGGCCGCACGCCCAGGCCCAGCTCGCTCCACAGCCCTGAGCCGGCGGTGGAGGTGGCGGGGGATGGAGACAGGCTGGTTTCCACACCGTGAATTATTCAGTGGTTAATTCTGCTCCTCGCAGAGGAGGCAGGAGAGAGAGTGAGTCAGAGCCCTCCCACAGCGGGGCAGGAACAGCGCTCTCGGAGGAGGCTGGGGCACCAGCCGTGGTCCTCTCAGGGGCAAAGGGCCCTGCAGGAGGCCAGGCTCAGTGGGGGTCGGGGGGCCCGGCCACCACATGGACGCCTCCACTGGCCAGAGCCATCGGCCTCTTGCTCACTTCCCACTGCAGGTCCAGGCAACTCAGGGGGCACTCCTAGGAGGGATGGCGGCCAGGTCAGCCGGGGTTGGCAGCATGTGCAGGCGGCAGCCCACGGGCCAGCGGGGAAGCTGTGTGGGTCACAGACACCCCGGGTGCCCCTGGAGCTTCAGGACTGACGAACGGCAGAGAACTTCCTAAAGTAAGGTGCACCATCCTGCTCGGTGGCAGCAGAGCCTCGGGGACAGGTGTGGCAAAGTCACCCCAGGGGCAGCTCCGGGGGTGCGCAGGAGTGGCGTCACCCCACGCTGGTCAGCCCCACCGGGCTGGCCTTCTACAACATGGGCGTCCAGTTTTGTAAGAATCCTGCTGCCTTGGACATGCCTAGGCCAATCCCTCGCCCCTTTCTAATCTGCTTAGAAACAGATCAGCAGAGCTGGGGAGCCAAGCACCAGGTAAGCGCTGTGTGTGGGGCGGCAGGCTCCCTGCAGAGCTGGGGTGCTTCCGGTTCTCCTCCTCTGGGCAAGGGAGGCTGTGAAGACAGAGCTCTGAACGGGGGTGACTCGAGCCTCGGATGCTGGATGCCTGGGCCGTCTTGCGAGCAAAGCCGTTCCCCACCACTCACCCTAGGGCTCTGCATTCATCACCAAAGAGGAACTCAGACATGCTCTGGGTGACCAGGCACCCCAGTCACTGGGCCTGTGGAATCCGGATCCCCAGGCAGGAAGGAAGTGTCCATAGCCTGGTGCCCTGGCCCGCACTCAATGGCACTGGCATAGTGGTGGGGGTGGCAGTGGGGCTTGGCACAACCCCAGACCTAGGGCTCCACTGGTAGAGCCTGGTTCCTCAGGGAGAGGGCTGCAAAGGGTCTGTGCCCACCCCCACCCCACAAGCTCTGCCCAGACTCAGCCCCTTTCCAGCCTCCCAGACTGAGGCCCATCTTTTGTCCCTGTGGCCAGGCCTCCCTCCGTCCCTCCCTCAGGGCTACAGGCAGTTGGATCTCCGGGCAGGCACTGTGTGTACACTCCATAGCTTGGTCCAGGCAGGGGGTCATTACCAGCCAGGGAGGACTGGCATCCACGCAGACCACTCATCCACTGAAATCTTGGCAGTGAGTGGCATTTCCCGGCTGGGGCTAAGGGGGCCAGGACTCCCCTCCTGGCTGCACCACTGCTCTCAGGCATGGACATGGTTTCAGAGCCCTGGGTCCTCTGGGTCGGGGGGCTCTGCGGGCAACACCCACCAACTGCCCCTGCTCAGGGGCCTGGGCAGACACTGACAGCTGGCAGAGGGGTCTCCATGGAGGGGAGGGAGGCAGCTCCTCCTACCCCAGCAAGGAAGGAGGGTCTTAGCAACTCCAGAGAAGGCTAGAATCGGGAGGAGGGCTGTGGACCCTCCATGCGGGCTGGGGGGGGGGTCCCCTTAGATTCTACAGCAGGGGAACCCCGTGACCAGGAGGAGACTCTCCAGAAGAACGGGGTGCTGTGCCCCACAAGGAGGTGTGGGCCATAATCCTGGATGCGGGGTCGGGGGGAGCCTTTAGACCCTAAAGGAGGAGGGGACCATGACCCTCGGGAGGAAGAGGGCCCAGGGTCCGCGGAGGAGGAGGGGGCCGTGACCGCCGGTAGGTGACAGGAAGACTTTAGACCTTGCAGAAAGCGAGGGCCGTGACCCTGGGAAGGGGGATCGTGACCCGCGGGGAGGGGGGCCGGGACCCTCGGAATGGAGGGGCCGGGACCCGGGACCGGACCCGCGACCCAGGGAGCCCGCGTCACCTGCTGGTAGTCGCTGTCCTCGGGCCGGAACTGACTGCTGGTAGCCTTCCAGTGCAGGTCGAAGTGGGGCAGCCGGTGCAGAAGGCTCACCCACCAGGGCGCCGCGTAGCTGACCCCGGCCATGGCGGGCCGGCCGCGGGGGCGCGCGGCCGTCGCGTTTCCCTGGCTGGCCTGGGGAACGGCGATCAGGGGCCCGCCGACCCCGGCCTGGCCGCCCGCATCGCCCGCGCGCTCCTGGGCCCGGCCCGGCCCGGCTCGGCCCGGCTCGGCCCGGCTCGGCTGCGCTCGGCTCCGCTCGGCCGCCCGCGCCCGCCGCCTCTTTGTTCGCCGCCGCGGCCGCCGCCGCCGCCGCCGCCTCCGCGCGCCCCCGCCCACCGCCCGCCCGGGCCCGCCCCCGCACCGCCATTGGCCCGTCGCCCGCCGGCCACGCCTCTCGCTCGCCCCGCTGCGCGCCCCGCCCCCGGGCTGCCATTGGCGGTCTGGGCGAGGCCCCGCCCACTAGGGCCTCCCTTCCGACCGGCAGCAGGGCCCCGGACGTGGAAGGCGGTCTGGACACGCAATCCCGGCCGCGGTCCCTCCGTCAGTCGCACGTGGAGCGGCGCCTCGCCCGGG
Source organism: Bubalus bubalis (assembly GCF_019923935.1). Taxonomy (NCBI): domain Eukaryota; kingdom Metazoa; phylum Chordata; class Mammalia; order Artiodactyla; family Bovidae; genus Bubalus; species Bubalus bubalis. The sequence goes on from NC_059180.1 coordinate 1,564,225, forward strand.
CGCGCGCCCGTTGGTGGGACCAGTGCACGTTTACACGCCGGCTGCGACGCCAGGCGGGGGGCCCAGGGCCCTGTCTGCGTGGTTTGGTGACCTGCAGCCGAGTGATCTTGGGCAAGTCACTTAACCTCTTTGTCCATCAGTGTCTGTAAATAGGGAATACGATAACTGTAAAAGGCTCAGAGCATCAGAGTGTGATCCAGTCGGAGTAAGTGGCCGCGTGAAGGGAGCGGCTAAATTCAGTCCCTACTGGGCCTGCCTTTGGGGACAGTTGAGTCTTTTGTCAAGACCTAGAAGAAAGACCATGCCCTATCCTGGCATCCTTGAGCCTGGAAATTCAGGCAGCTGCCAGAAAGGGCTGAGCATGGACTTTGAAGCCACACACACGGCCACACTTCCCAGAGCACGTCGTCATGCCTGTTACTGAGACAGGGACCTCCTAACAGACAGGGAGGCTGGAAGCACGGCAGTGCCAGGCCCTGCACACCCCTCTCTGTGTACCCCGGGGGCAACAGGTGCTTCCTCTTGGCTCTGGCTTGTCACCACCTTGGGGCACCACTTCTGGACCTGCTGTGTTCTGAGAAACAGGTTTCCACACCCAGGACTCTGCTGTCTGTCATGCTTGGGCTCAGCCGACTCTGCAGCTGGGCTGGGTTGTTGTAGGCAAGGACAGTTCTGGGTGGTGGCTTCCCAAGGGGCCTGTCTGTTCACCTGAGCGCCCTGACTTGCCCGCTTTCCTGTGATAAGTCTGGGGAGCCCCAGTGGGACTCCTGCAACGCTATGGCTTCTGCTCTCCGGTAATTCACGGACGCCACCCAATTGGGGAATAACAGCTGGTCAGAAAGAAGGTCACATTCTCCATCCTTAAAGAGTCTGATTCTAGTTCCTCTTTTAAGCAGCGGGTCACATGTTCACAGAACCCTGGCTCCACTGTGATTCCCAATCCCCCAGACCAGCCTAGCAGGCCTACCAGGGTCCCCATGTGGAGGCATAGGTCCCTGAGTTCCTTTCTTTTTTTTAAGTATATATTTATTTATTTGGTTGCACTGGGTTTTAGTTGCATGTGGACTCTTAGGTGGAGCATGTGGGATCTAGTTCTCTGACCAGGAGTGGAACCCAGGCCCCTTCATTGGGAGCATGGAGTCTTAGCCACTGGACCATGAGGAAGTACCCCCTCACACACACACTGAGTTCTTTTCTACCTTCTAAGAAACATCACAAAATTATGCATTTTTTTCTGGTAGTGTCAGAAAACCAGACCCAAACGTTGTGTAAATGATAACTTGGGTGTGTGGGGTTGAATCCTGTCCCCACAAAAGATACATCTAAATCCCAACTCTCGGTGTCTGTGACTGCGATCTTATCTGGAAGTGGGGTCATTGCAAATGTGATCGAGGTAAGATGAAGTTGGATGAGATTATGGAGGGCCCTCCTCCAATGACAGTGTCCTTATTAGAGGGAAACTGAACACACTTCAGAGACACAGTGATGCGGAGAGAACGAAGACAGAGGCAGAGACGGGGTGATGCGTTCACAAGCCAAGGGACCCCAAGGGCTGCTGGTGCCACGGGAAGCTGGGAGAGAGGGTGAGGCAGATCCTCTCTCACAGCCTCTGAAGGAACCACACCTGGTGACACGTGAGCTCAGACTTCAGCCTCCAGAACTGAGAGACAAGACCTTTCTGTGGATTAAGCTGCCCGGCGTGTGGTCTTGTTACAGCAGCCACAGCAAACGCATATACCGGGCTCTTCAGAGCTTCCGGCGGGCAGGCACTCCAGGTCTCTGGTTGCACAGAATGGCAGAGGGGCTTGTCACTGATTAATACTTGCAATAGACTTGGTACATGAACCCTTTTCCCAAGGGGATCCATGGAGGAGGAATGATAAAGGAGGTCCAGGGTAGAGAGAAGGAGGGACCCTCAACACGCAGTTCTGGGAAAGCGCTGCCAAGGCCTCTCCTAGTGGAGCCTGAGCCTGGGACTCAGGTTCAGACCTCCTCAACACAGGAGGTCCGGTGTTGCTGAGAAAGTCCCCGTGGAACTGAAAAGCTCCTGAGAAACTGTGCTTTCCTGGGGCTAAGTAGGCTCCGGGGGCTCTGTGGTCTGGCACTTGCAGCTACAGGATCCCAGCATCTTTACTCCCATCCTTGATCTGGTTAGAGAATGCCAGGTGGCAGGGGAGGGCACAAGGGAGACTCCGCACCCTCCTTTTGTCTGGTGCTCACTGGCTGGAGCGGCTGTGGTTTTTCTGCCTGTCCTGGGACCCTTGCAATGGGAGACTGACTTTAACCCCACTCTACAGATGGGGCAACTGAGACCCAGGCCCCACCATTGCTCGGGAAGGAGTACAAGAATCACCACCCAGTCAAGGAACCAGGTTCAACCTCATGCTGTCGGCCACAGACTAGATGACCTGAAATAGGGCTCCAGTGGCCTGAGAAGTCAGAGAGGACTTGGTGTGCAGTGCTGGCCACTGGCCAGGACGCTGAGGGACAAGCCTTCAAAGACCTTGCAGTGTGACTCAGGAGGAGGCGGCCGATGGGGAAACCGCTGGTCTTCCCCTGGCTACAGAAGCAGTCCAGGCCGCAATAAGGAGCCACGGCCTCCAAGCCACTCCACCATGGGGACCCAGAGCTGGGGAGCCCAGAAGAACTCAGCAGGGCCAGGCCTGTGCCGGCAGGAAGGACCAGCTGAGCCATGCTGAGCGCCTGCACCCACGACCTCCTCTGGCCCCCAGCCAGGTTCTCACATCACAGAGCGAGTGGTGAGGGGGTTTTCAAGGTTCAGAAACGAAGACATTTGCCCCCATTGGACACATTCAAGTGACAGGCAGATGGGCCTCAGTTTCCTTTATTTGAAATAAGACTAAAAATAGTCCTGCCTCCTGGGGATGTCGTGCATTCCAGGCTGTGTGCGCCCAGCTCCCGGGAGGCTCCATCTTCCGACGCTGTTCTCAGTCAGATCTTCTCGGCTCCAAAGTCCAGGTCATGTCCAAAGTCCAGGTCATCTCCTTTCTTTTCTTTTAAAATTAACTACTTCCTATTCTAAGTCAAAAATCCTCTGAAAGTGAAAGCCACTCAGTCTTGTCCAACTCTTTATGACTGTACATGACTGTACAGTCCATGGAATTCTCCAGGCCAGAATACTGGAGTAGGTAGCTGTTCCCTTCTCCAGGGGATCTTCCCAATCTAGGGATTGAACCCAGGTCTCCCGCATTGCAGGCGGATTCTTTACCAGCTGAGCCGCAAGGGAAGCCCAAGAATACTGGAGCAGGTAGCCTAACCGTTCTCCAGTGGATCTTCCGGATCCAGGGTCTCCTGCGTTGTAGGCAGATTCTTTACCAACTGAGCTACGAGGGAAGCCCCGAGGTCCTCTGAGCCACAGCCTTTTCATGGCTAAAGTGGGTAGAGTCCTGCTTAGCTCTCCGGGACGTGAGGCATATGTAAAGTATTAACATGACACCGCAGCCCAGCCCTATTCGCCACAGCAGAAAGGTGAGAACAACCTAGACTCCTGTCAGCTGGTGAAGGGATCAGCAGAAAGCACCGCCATGGGGTGGACTGTGACTCACCAGAAGCAGGCTCGAAGCACTGGTAGCTGGTACAACATTGCAAACAGCGTGGTCAGTGAAAGAAACCGACCAAAACTTTGGAATCCTGGAGCTGCAGGATTCCACTCAGCTCGAGTGATCCAGGATAGGCAGGTCACAGAGACAGGAGGAGGAGGAGCTGTTGCCAGGGGCTGGGGGGGAAGGCCAAGGGTTTCTTTTCGGGAGCGACAAAAAGTTTTGGAAATACATAGTGATGGTTGCATAACATGGCACAAACTCGGTGATACCGAATTGACACTAAAATACGGTTGAAATGGTTCTGCATGCTCTGTCGCAGGCACAAACGGCTGCGTGTGACGGGGCCTCGCTCAGTGGCCCCGGACCACGTCTCTCTCCCTCCCCTCCCTCCCCCGCCCCCTCCCTCCCCCTCCCTCCCCTTCCCTGGGAAGTAGAGCTTGTGAGGGAAGGCCGGTGATGAGAAAGTCTGCAGAGAGAGCACTCTGAGGACTGAGCTGCTCAGAAGTGTCCGGTAGGAGCATCCGGAGCTGAGGAGGAGGCCGGCCGGGTCAGAAGTGCCCCAGGGTCTGTCTCCCAGGCCAGGAAGGTGGCAGGGTTGAGGCTCTTGAACGGTTTGTCCCAAGACCTGGAGGCGCCGGGAGAAGGCCAGGCAGGGGCTGGGTCCCCAGACGCCGGGGCGGAAGCCAGAACAATGGAATCCCCTGTGTTTGGAGCCCGTCCAGCACGGTTCATATTTTCCATGAGAGCAGGCGGGGAGAGGAGAGAGTGCGAGGCTGGGTTTCCCCAGCCCCCGCCCAGACGCTCGGCCAGCCCAGCGCCTGGTCCCCACAGTCCGCTGGCCACAGCAGAGCCTCAGGAGCGCTGTTGTCAAGCTGGCTGCTGCGGAGGTGCCCTGTGGCTCTGGAGGCTGGGAGAGATGCCACAGAGCCAGCCCGCCAGCCAGACCCGGCCAGAACGACAGGTGCACACCTCAGATTTGCCCAGCACCCCCCAGCCAGCTGCCTTGCTTATCCAGAGGGCCTCTGGGAGCCAGGAAATCAGCAGGGGTGCCCTCGGAGTGGCCAGGGATGCTGTGCAAAGCCCAGCACGACCGCACCACAGTCTCGCTCAGCGCCTACTTACTCTTACTTCACACACAGTACTCACAAGGCTGGTCTCTGTGGCCCAAGCCCAAGGCAGACCAGAAGCAGCTCCTGCGGGGGAGGTAGCCCCGGAGTGACATGAAGAGACTGGCACTGGGTGAAAAGGACTTGCAGAGGCCCCCGCCCCAGGGTGGGCCTCTCATTGCCGCCCTCCTGCCCCGCGGCAGCCTAGGAGGTGCGATGAGCGCCGCAGTGAGGAGTAACGGGTCTGGGCTCCTTTCAGGCTCTGCCCACCCACTCTGAGCCCTTGGGGAAGCCCTGTTGCCTTCAGGGGCTCAGAGCTCAGCAAACCCAGCTTCCCCATCTTGCCGCTGGGAGGCTCAGGCTCCAAGCCACAACCTTGACCCAGGAGAATGCAGGAGCTGTATTCAGGAGGTCTCCTTACTCAAAGGAGAGGGTGACTGTGCGCACACACATGCATTTGTACAAACACCTTTCGTGCCCAGAGTCTCACTGAATTCTTGCAGGAGGCAGATGGCCACCATTTCTGTTTAAAGAGAAGGAAACAGAGACTTCAGAGAATTGGGTGCAGAGACAAGATGGAACCCTCCGTCCTTTTTTATTTCTGGTTTAATTCTCTCCAGTGCAACCCACTGAGAGATGTATCTCTAAAAGGCAGAGGTACTGGTTACCTTAGGGGGGCTTCCCAGGTGGCTCAGTGGTGAAGAATCCACCTGCCAATGCAAGAGATGTGGGTTTGATCCCTGGGTCAGGAAGATCCCCTGGAGGAGGAAATGGCAACCCACTCCAGTACTCTTGCCTGGAGAATCCCATGGACAGAGGAACCTGGCGGGCTGCAGTCCGTAGGGTCTCAGAGTCGGACGCGACTGAGCAACTGAGCATGCACACACATGGGTTACCTACTGCTCAGACAACCAGCACCATATCTGTTCTCAGCTCTGGGGGCCGGCAGCTTGGGCCCGCTGGGTGGCTGTATCCCCCGGAGCCCCAGGTGCACCTGGGCTGCGCTAGGCAGGCCTCGGCGGGAGGTGCTGCTGACTCAGCGGTTCCCACGGCTCCAGCTGGCGACCGCGGGCACCCTCACCTGGAGTCTCAGAGAGGCCAGAAGGTGCAAGCCAGAGGCCCGAGGTCTGGTCTGCTCGTGTCCGCTTTCGTGATGCTCCGTTGGCCAAAGCCAGTCGCAGTGCCGAGGGTCGGTCAGGACAGGACGAGCAGGACAGATCGGGGTGTGGGTGCAGGGCCACGGCTAGGACGGCCTTGATTCGGGGCTCTCCAAAATGGGGAAGGACTTTGCCAAGTCCTGCCGCTCTGCGGGATGGTCTTCGGTTGGCCGGTCTGTTCCGCTCCACCCTGGGAGCCTCAGGGAGCAGCTGGGAGAGGGGGGTCTGGAGGCTGAGGTGCACGCAGGCTCCTCCTGGCAGCCTCCCACACTTCCCTCCCTCTCCAGGAGCAGAGGGGCTCTCTGCCATCCCACCCCCACCTCATAGGCTGGGATCCAGCAGGGAAACAGGGACTGCGCCTCCCGAGGCCCTGGACTTTGGGAATGGCCCAGCAGGATGGGCGGGCAGAACTGGAGTTCACCGCCCCCATCCCAGGCCCCAACCCCTGCCTGGGGCCCTGGGCCAGCAGACCGCACTTCCCTGTCTGGAGCCGCCAGCTGCTCCCAGCCTGGTGAAGCTCTCACAACTCCGAGAGCAGAGACTCTTCCACCGGCAGCTCTCCAAGCCTCGGCCTCTGTGTCTGCAGAAGTCCATCACTCTCCAGGGGTCCCAGGGGCCCACTGGAAGGGGCTGTTCAGAGCTTGGCCCAGTCTCCTCCCCTCCCTGTAAACTGGGTCCCCCCCCACCCCAGGGACCAGCTCAAGTCACTGGTGGGGGGAGGGCTGCCCCACAGCCAGGAGGTCTCTGCCTTGCTTGGTAGACGCAGGCCACTGGCTTCCATGTTGGGGGGGGGGGCCTGGGTCCCCAGATCCAAAGCTGGGCCAGACAGAGCTTTTTCCCTCACACATGGGGAGGCCTGTTTCTCTGCCAGGGCGGGGCCTGGGGACTCACGGTGAGCCAGGCTCCCCCCACGTCCCCAGGATGGGTGCCTCTCCTGGGGAGCCCTGGAGGCCACCCGCTCCCCAGGGACACGTGACCCCAGCCTGGGCTCAGGAGAGGAGGGCCCCCCCACCATTCCAGCCACCAAGAGCTCGGACAGGAGGGGCGCTCATCCATGTGCCGGGAGCGTCCCCCACCGCTGGGTCTCTGCGCAGGGTGGGGCCATGCCCTTCTCTCATGGGCCCTCCCTGGCTCCTGGAGCCTCAGAACCAAAGTCGCCCACACCTGCCCCTCCTGCCCCGCCTGCCTCATCCCACCCAGAGGGCCTGGTGGGCAGGGTCAGGCAAGGAGCAAGGCCACGGCTTTCACGATGATGACCTATCACAGGATGACCACACGTCGTGGGATGACGACGTGTTCTGGGATAGGTGCTCCGTGTGTGTGTCCAGAATCGACACCATCAAGGCCTCAGAGAGCAACCCTGGCCGGCGCAGGCCCGTACAGGCCAGGATGACGGCCACCCGGAGACGGCGGCTCCAGCAGCGCCCGTGCCCGGCCTCCGGGGCGGCTGGTGAAGTTTTCCCGACTCAACGAGGACCAGCGCTGGGACACCCAGGGCGCCAGGCATGCCGTCCGGCTACGTGGAGCGGCCGGAGGACACGTCCCTGCTAGTCGGGGCCTGACAAAACGTGGTCCATTGGAGCAGGGAATGGCAAAGCACTCAGGTATTCTTGTCTTGAGAACCCCAGGAGAACCCCTTCTTACAGATGGGGTAGCTGAGCGCCCCCAGGTCACTGGGCAGGATGGCCGGGATCCTCGGCTGGGGGCCTTCTGCCTGTGGGCTCAGCGGCCCCTTCCTCCCCAGACACCCCAGCTGGTTCTGCGGCGTGGGCGGGGGGCGGGGGAGAGCTGGGGGTCCCATCAGGCCGGCCCACCTGCTGCCCAGGGCCTCCCCCTGCCCTCTGGGCTCACTCTGCTCGCAGACGCCCCCACCCTCCTGCTCCCCGGGGGCCCCATCCGAGGCCACCCCCCCCAGCCCCCGCCCTGGGGCCCTGGGATGGCCTGAATGGTCTCCTCCATGGGGGGGCAGCCGAGGAGGCAGCTTCACTGGGCGCTGGTGGCCTCGGCCCGGGGTGGGCAGCATTCACAGGCTCCTCACCAGCCCTTGGGGCCATTGTGTGCCCTCCCGGCAGCCAGCCTTCCTTCCACCTTCTGAAATGCAAATCCAGCCCCGTTGTTCTTCTGCCAACAGCCCTTCCCCATTCCCACGGCTCCCAGCTCCCAGGGAGAAGGCCGAACTCTTCAGCAAGTGTGCCAGCCGCTCCCCTCCACCCCACCGTCTTGGCCTCTGCGTGGCCCCCGCTGCTCCAGCTGCCCCCTGCCAGTTCTGTCTCCGGGGTTGGGGGGGGGGCGCGAGCTGATGGTTCCCTCAGCAGGAAGACGCCCTCCCCACCTGCTCAGCCTCAGCCCCTCGCTTCCTCTTCCGGGTGTGTGTTGGGGGGGTACAGCATGTTACTGACCCCCTGGCCACTGCCCCCTCCACGCTGTGCCCCCAAGTCTCTCCTGCCAGGGCCCCCGCCACCCTGCTGAGGAGTGCTCAGCCAAAGTCCTGCCGACCTGGAGCCTGGCACCTGGGCAGGTGGGCATTGGGCGGGGAAGGGGGGTACTCCAGCCCCCCCAGAGCCCAGCCCGGGTGAGAGGCAGACTTCGCCCACAGATGAAATCCACCTTGATGCCGAGCACAAAGTGTCTTTCTCCCCCAGCGCCCTGCACGCCGCAAACGTGCAGGAAATCTTAACACGCGGGGAATGAACTCGTTTTGTGAGAGCACAAAGGAGGGAGGGGCTGATCCCTGAGAGCTTCTCAGCAGTGCGGGCTTGGCTTGGTGGAGAGGACATTCCTGGCTGGGAAACAGCCCAAATGAGGGGCCGGCTGGAGGCGGGGACGGGGGCCTCGTGTTTCTGGAAAGGGCGGGGAGTGGTGGGCCGAGCTGGGGTGTAGAGGGGATCCAGGGCACCACGTGGAACGTGGAACGCGCGCGAGTCTGTTGGGAGGGGAGAAGGCGTGTGTTTACACTGGGTTTTACACTGAGGACCACAGAGGCAGTGTGGGGAGGAGGACCAAAGGGCCTGACGCTGGAGGAACAGGGAGGGGAGGGCGGCCACCCACCTGCGTCCATCCTTCTCTTCCTCCTTAGTAACACTCTCGTTTGTGTTGAGTGTATTACCACCCAGAATCAAAGACAGTATTTCCAGGCTCCCTTGCAGCTGGATGTGCAACTGTTCTGACCAACGGGATGTAAGTGGAGGTGTTCTCAAGTGAGAGGACACCCCCTTTTACCTTCCTGCTGGCTGAAATGCATCTGTTGTGGCTGGAGCTCAAGCAGCCAGTGTGGACCACGAAGCCTTGTATTCAGAAGGGGGAGGCAACAATAAGAGAAGTGGAATCCCGCAGTATTTGTCCTTTTCTGTCCGGCTTATCCCACTGAGCATCGTGTCCGGCTTATCCCACTGAGCATCATGTCCTTCAGGTCTATCCAATATTGTACCAAGTATCAGAATTTCTTTCCTTTAAAAAAAAAAAATCCTTATTTAGGGACTTGCCTGGTGGTCCAGTGGCTGAGACTGTGCTCTCAATGCAGGGAGCCTGGGTTTGATCCCTGGACAGGGAACTAGATCCCACTTGCTACAATTAAGAGTTTTCATGACTCAACTAAAGATCCCATGTGCCAAAAGTAAGACACGGTGCAGTCAAATAAACAAATGCTAAGAAAATAAAAATATTTATTTATATTTATTTATTGGAGCAGAGAAAGGTTTACTGCAAGGCCACGCAAGCAGACAAGATAGCTCATACCCTGGGAAGCCTCCAGCTCCTCAAAGGACTTTGGCAAAGCATTTTTACTTTATATTTTCCCCAAACTTTAAACTTTCTGTTTTGGGGTATAACCGATTTATGTTTACTTATTTGGCTGTGCTGGGTCTTAGTTCTGGCCTGTGACCCCTTAGTTGAGGCACGTGCGATCTAGTTTCCTGACAGGGATCGAACCTGGGCCCGCTGCATTGGGAGCACGGAGTCTTAGCCACTGGACCACCAGGGAAGTCCCTTCCTTCATTTTAAAGGCTGAAACATATTCCACTGAATGGATGAACCCAGTTAAGATTGTCTGTTCCCTCGATAGACCTGGCTTGCTTCCACCTTTGGGCTTTTGTGAATAATGTTGTAAACACGGCCGTGCAAATATCTGTTTGAGTCCATGCTGTCAACTCTTTGGGGTGCAGGTGGAGAAGTGGAATTGCTGGATCACGTGGTGAGTCTACGGACTTCCCCTGGGAGAACACGCCTGCCAATGCAGGACATATGAAACAGGTTCTGTCCCTGGGACGGGAAGACCCCCTGGAGGAGGGCATGGCAACCCACTCCAGCATTCCTGCCTGGAGAATCCCATGGACAGAGGAGCCTGGCGGGCTACAGTCTGTGGGGTCGCAAAGGGTCAGACACGACTGAGCAACTAACTTTTAACTTTATGGTACGTCTATGGACTTTCCCTGTGAAGAATCCGCCTGCCAATGCAGGAAACTCAGCCAATGCAGGTTCGATCCCTGGGTCAGGTAGATCCCCTGGTGGAGGGCATGGCAGCCTACTCCAGTATTCCTGCCTGGAGAATCCCATGGACAGAGAAGCCTGGCGTGTTACAGTCCATGGGGTCACAAAGACTCGGACACAACTGAAGCCCCCGAGCATGCACACATGGACTCTATATTTGATTTTTTAAGGAATCACCACTCGACTGTCCACAAGTTGTTGTCATCTTAAATTCTCACCGTCAGGGCACAAGATTCCTACCTCCCCATCTGCTCACCAGCATCTGTGAGTTTTATTTTTGTTTTTATAGTAGCCATGCTAATGGGTGTGAGGCCTGTGTCATTTTGGAGAAGATGTCAAGACATCTGAAGAGAGACGGTAAGGAGGCGGCTGGAGAGCCAGGCATGGGTGAGGAAGACTCGGCCAAGGGAGACACCTGTGGCCGTCCGCGTGGAAGGAAGAACCGAAGCCGGGGTGATGTCACCCTGTGTTCACGAAACCAAAGTTTGTGTTGTTTTATATGATTTCAAATATGTGTCGCCAAGTTAATGCATCATGAGCAAGTTGGCTTTTTCCAGTGTAATTCACCTCTATAGAAAGTATCGCAACTTTCAGGTTGGTTTTTTGTGGGTGCCTCAGGAGAAATGGCAGAGCTTCACACATATCGCTCGCAGAGGCTTCAGTTTAGAGTGTGTGTGTTCACACTGCCTGGTTGCGGCGGTGTGTGTCGGGCACAGCATCATCAGGAGCTGGGCAGTGCCCTGGGGTCCAAGGGGCACCTGGGGGCTCACCAGGCTGCAGAGCAAATGCTGGGGCCTCAGAGGAGCAGCCGCTGGGGTCTGGTGACTGTGGAGGGTGAGGAGGCTGAGGGACATGGCAGGGATGCCTGGTTCTGGCTCCAAGAACCGAGCGGCTGTGATTCTCAGGTGGGGCCTCTGGTGGGGGGCAGGTTAGGGGCAAAGGGAAGTCAGCACTGGGCTAAGCCCAGTTTGAGGCACTGGAGAGGCGTGTGTGCAATCGTCCACTTCCACACTGAGGGTTCTGAGTGTTGGGGTCAGAGTCCTGGGGACACCCACGTCTGACCGACAAGCAGAAGAAGGGTCGGTACAGGCCAGGGTGCTCAGGGAGGGGCCCCTGGGTCCCCAGCTGCAGAGAGAGGGGCCGTCCCTACGCTGAGTAGGAGACCCTCTGAGAAGGACACCAGTGGATGAGGCTGCTGTGAGCAGGGACAGCAGCCTTCTGCCATTTCCACGCGCTGCGCCCACAGCCCCCTACCCTCAGGCTGCCAGCTCTCACCCCTGCAAGCCCGGCCATAAGGGAGGGGCCGGGAGGTGGCCTGGATGCAGCCGGGAGCCCTGGCACACACTGGACCCGCTGCTTTGAATCCGGGCTGTTCTGGGCTTCATTAGCGAATAGCTCAGGGGCACCCCGTCTCCCTATTCAGAAAGGACACGGCACCATGGAAACGTCCCCCAGGGCCCCAGGCAGGACTGTCTAATGCGGCTCCCGGCAGGACGGGCGGTACTGGCCAGAGGCCACGAGCTGGCGACCGAGCAAAGAAGCAAGAGCCCGTTCCTCACCCCACATTCACACTCTGACCCAACGACAGCTGAAAGAAACCAGGGGTTTGCGTTCCGACATTTCCTCTCTCTGTTCCTCTGCGACTTTGAGGAACCTCGTATTTAAAATCATCCTGGCAGGGACTGGCAGGTCACAGTCAGCCCGCAGCCTCCAGCGAGGCCCAGGTGCTCCTTGGCAGACCAGGCTGGGACCACCTCGAAAGTGAAGAGCTGGCAGGCGTCAGGAGAGGGTCCCGTGTGTGTGCACATGTGCATGTCCACAGGTTCACACCCGCATGCCGCCTCTCTTCCTGTTGGAGGGGCATACTCCATTCTCCTCCCACCAGCTCCCCTCGAGACTGCCTCTCTGCTGCCGGACCCCAGCCTCACACAAGAGCGGGTGCAGCAGGCTCGTGGCCGGGCTGAGGTCTGACAAACCCTGCTCTCCTCTGCTGGAGCCTCCTGAGGCCCAGTCCGCTCCTCTGAGAGCGCCAAGTCTCCCAAATGAACCGCTTGCCCACAGGGCACAGGGTGACTGGCTCGGGCTGGCGCTGGAGCCAACCAGCCAGCCCTGGAAGGGCTTCAGACAAGTTCAAGGGCCTGGCAAGCCACCGCGAGAAGCCAAGACACAGATGCACTTCGTGCTGCGATTTTCCCACAAAATGTTGGAAAATAGTTATTTTTCTAGAAGTCAACTTTTTGAGGGGTCCTTGGCATCTGTGTGATTCCTAAGTAAGTTATTCCTCCTCTGCTCCTAAAACAAAAATTAAATAGACTGAGGGGGAGAAACCCCCCTCATTTTCGTGTTGTGATGCTCATGCCCTCGCTCACAAACGAGGAGGAGAAATCCGAAGACGGGCGCCTGCGAGCAGAGCCTGCATGGCAGGAAGCTGACTGCAGGGCCCCCACCCCCAAGCCTGTGCCGTGCAGGAAGCCCAGGAGCCTCGGTGACTGCACCCCTGAGGGTCATGCATGAAAAGCCACAGGTCTGCGGGGCAGTCCAGACAAAGACCCGCCAAACAACGTTTATTTACAAAAGCCGATACCGCGCAGAGGGAAACCTGATCCCTTCCAAAGGTTCACGGATAAGTTACGCGTAAGGTCGGGAAACTACACAGGGCCGTCATCAGGGACAAGTGACGGCGCCCCTCCCACGGAGGCTGCCTGCTGGCGTCACCCTGCGACTCCCTGACAAGTGAGACCTCTGGCCCTGAAGGAGGCTTGCCTGGCTCTATTAGCTGCTGACAGACCCCGGGGAGCTTGGGGAGGCCCCCCCAACCCCCCACCCCCCAAGTCCTGGGGCAGCAGCCGGCCGACCCGGGGAAGTTGTGAACGCCCACCCTCCGGTCCTCAGAACTTCTGAAAGTGAACACTGCTTCCCAAACCACAGCAGGGATTGAACTGGCTTAGGTGGGTTCTCGCGTATTTTAAATATTCAGACCTTGAGGGTGAATGTGGCTTTCCCAGAGGGTATTTACTTCTCAAGAATGAAGCAGAGCTCTGCAGCGTTGGCCCTGTCAACCTGAGCTGATAGCTGTCCCTTTCCTAATGCACTTGGTCCTTCTGCTGGGACCAGCGCTCTGGTCCGTCTGCGGGGCACCCTGGTGGGGCAACTCCAGGCAGGCAGGCACTGCGGGAGGCGGGCACCGCGGTAGGTGGCCCTCTAGCCCGGGCCCTGCTCCTGTGCTGCTCAGGCCCTAGAACCCCAGCCTGAGCCCCGGGCCCTGCAAGCCCGCCGGGCACCTGGCATTCCCCAGGGGACGGAGCCGCGCAGTGTCAGAGGGTCACAGCCTTGCGGTCAGCCGTTTACTGAGCTGGCTGCAAGACTCCACTTTTCCTACATCAACATTGCCGGACGCAAGGAGCACAGGCATCTACACGTTTACAATCCTCAGGGGCATTTTCTCGTAAAACTCAGGTTCGGGGGCTGACTTCGCCCAGCTCTGCTGATGGCTAGCCTGCTGCACACGGCCTGGTCTCCAGGCCCTGCGGGGTGGTGGTGGTGGTGTCCTGAAGGTGATCTCTCTGCTGCAGGGCCCAGAGCCTTGGGCTCCTGAGAGTAAGGATTGAAGCTGAAACACCCGGTTTTGAGTGGGTGCTGGGGAGCAGGACCCCTGGGGACGAGCAGGCCCACGGGCACTGCCCCCACCACCTCTGGGTGCCTCCTACGGGCCTCAGCTGAGCCGGTACCAAGAGGAGGAGCGGACCCGGTGGATGAAACAGGGCAGAGGTCAGCCGGAATCCAGCCGCATGAGCCATCAGTCCAGTGGGGAAACAGACGGAAAACAGTGGATTTGGCGGCTCAAGGCCAAATAAAGAAAAAAATAACTCAAGCCCGGTCCCCAGCCGGCGTTTTCTCAAGCTACTGTATGAATAGCACCTAAACGGTGAAGGAGGCCGGGGTCCCCCGAGTGACTCGGGGTGGACGCGGCTGGGTTGGGAGGTCGCCGCGCACATGAGCCAGAACCACACAGAGTTCCTTGGGCCACACACCTCGTCGGTGCTGGAGCCAGAAGCTTCTGACCACCGTGAGGAGGGCCCAAGAGATTCCTGAGAGGAGGACACGTCTGAGCCGGAGCTCCTGAGGCTCAACACCAGAGCTGTAGGTGGGGGGGCTGGGGGTCGGCGGGGACGAGACTCCCAGGGCATGGGCAGGCCCCTGGGCTCAACTGAGAGCCGGCTTTGTGCTGTCAGCCCTCTCTGAGCTGCACGGCCCGTCCCGGGAGAGGCGGCGTGGACGTGCGGGGATGGCTGGGCAGCAGCCCTGGGTGTTGGGGGCCCAGGCACCCTCAGGCTCCCCCCGTCAGCCAGGGCTGATCTCCCAGACAGGAAGCAGACCCGAGCTCCTGAAAGGCCCTCATGTCCGCTCCAGCCCCAGGCTGCGGCCCCTCAGAGCTGGGGTCTGCATGTGGTGGGGGCGTGGGGTGGCCCCACGGAGTCTGCAGCACCTGCTGCTGGGCTTGGGGGACAGCAACGCCCCTGCACCAGCTGTGTGCTGTAGAAGCGGCCTTGATGCTGCTTCTGTGACTGTAATTTGGTATTTTTTTAAGGCTTAATCCACTCAGTGAGCAATCTACGCCCCAACCCCTGGCTGCGATCACTGCCCCAAGGGGTAGGGAAAGTGGCAGAAGAGCCTGTGTGTGTGTGGGGGGGGCGAGGCACACTAGCCATCTGGGGGCCCTGATGTTGCCGATGTCTCCAGAACTGCATTCTGTCTCAGGAATGGAGAGACTTCCCTGACTGTAGGCCTGTCTCCTGCTCACTTGCTCTTCCAAAAAGCACAGCAGGCATGTCCAGCTTGACCCGCTGGCAGAGCCGTCCGGAGGGTGATGGAGCGCCGTCGTCGGGGCCGTCCGTGTCTCGGCCACAGGGGCCCGAAGGGGCCGTGCAGACCGTCTCTGTGGGCTCCCCGCAGCCCTCCAGTCCGGGGAGTAAGTCTGTGGGCTCTGAAGACCACCGTGGGAGGGGCAGCCAGGGGTCAGAACAGGGCGACCCCTTCCCAAAGGTAAAGGAAAGGCCTTGGGTTCCTTCAACAAACATCAAAGGGGCAAACAGAGAGAAGAGGCAGGGAAGGCCAAGGTGTCCAGCAGGTAGCATTCTTTTCCTAACAAGGTACATTACTCTCCAATCTCTAGCCTGTCCTCTGAGCCCAGCGTCCCTGACGGGCGTCACGGCGTGCAGGCCAGCCCGGGGCCTAGGGCAGGCAGGCGCTCTTCCTCGTGGGCAGAGATGGTGCTAGGACGATCTCGTCGGAGTCGTCGGAGTTCACATCCTCTGCGGGTGTGGGTGCCGTGGGCTGCAGCCCCGAGACAGGGGGCTCCGCTGAAACAGAGACGGGGGACATCAGGGCCACGCTCAGGGCCCCGGGGCGGACGACTGGCCCGCTCCCCGCTGCACAGCCCCGCCCCCACGCTCAGCACCAGCAGGTTGGCAAGGCACCCACGAAAGGGAGGGGACACGGGGCTGTGGCGGGAATTCTCCACGAGTCGCCCTTCTGGCAGAGTCCAGGGGTCTGGTGGCCGGTGGCCCCAGCATCCGCAGGAGGACATGAGCCCCGAGGAGGAGGGGGCGGGACTGGACGGGAGATCTGGGGACCGCTGTGACCATCCACTCCTTTTCCCACACGTGACTCCGCTCTCCATCCCCCAGCTGAGGCGAGGCTGGGGCACTGCCTGCGGACCACCCTGCAGACCGCCTCCAGCCTCCGCGGCCCCTGGACAGGGAGAGAGGGAGGGGCCGGGGCGCCTTGCTCTCACTGCTCCACAGAGTGGAATAGAAGAGGCGCCGATCCCTGATCTGAGATAAAAGACGGGAGGAAATTATGACCCAGCCGCTCTGCACATGCTGTGATGGGCCAGCTTTTTCTCTGTAACTTCCAAGAAAATGATTAAAGTGGAAGCTTCTGAAATTAAAAACATCAGTTTTTGAGGTTATCTTCAGTTATTTTCCTTTAAAAATACTCTCACAATCAGATCAGAGAGGCACTCACTGTCCAGTTTTCACGGAGACTGCTTCCTTGTGTGAACAGGAGGCCTGACAAGAGAACTCCGAAGGTGCCCATCAGGCAGGAGGGACAGCGGCCGCTTCAAAATGACACACGTTTAAGGAGAGGAGAAAAAGGCGGCACAAACAGACACTTCAGCCCTGACCGAAGACTCTAAAGGTCACCCAGCGCGGGGTCTGCTGACATCAGAGTGAAACTGGGTTTTGGAGGAAAACGTGCCGGCGTGGGGAGCTTGATGAGTGGGAGATCTGGGAGGGAATGTTCAAGGTGGCAGTGTCCCGGCTCTGACAGAGCCAGGGGGTGACTGAGCTGGACAGAGGGCGATGTCAAACGTGTGGGCTTCCAGGTCAGTGAGGACGGCTTTCTTATCTCTCCCTGCCATCCTTTGGAACTCTGCCTTCAAATGGGTATATCGTTCCTTTTCTCCTTTACCTTTAGCTTCTGTTCTCTCAGCTATTTGTAAGGCCTCCTCAGACAACCATTTTGCCTTTTTGCATTTCTTTTTCACGGGGATGGTCTTGATCACTGCCTCCTGTACAATGTCACGAACTTCGAACCTCTGTCTATAGTTCTTCAGGCACTCTGTCTATCAGATCTAATCCCTTGAATCTATTTGTCACTTAGGGATTTGATTTAGGTCATACCTGAATGGTCTGGTGGTTTTCCCTACTTTCTTCAATTTAAGTCTGAATTTGGCAATAAGGAGTTCATGATCTGAGTCACAGTCAGCTCCCTGTCTTGTTTTTGCTGACTGTATAGAGCTTCTCCCATCTTTGGCTGCAAAGAATATAATCAATCTGATTTCGTTGTTGCCCATCTGGTGATGTCCATGTGTAGAGTCTTCTCTTGTGTTGTTGGAAGAGGGTGTTTGCTATGACCAGTGCGTTCTCTTGGCAAAACTCTATTAGTCTTTGCCCTGCTTCATTCTGTACTCCAAGGCCAAATTTGCCTGTTACTCCAGTATCTCTTGACTTCCTACTTTTGCATTCCAGTCCCCTATAATGAAAAGGACATCTTTTTTGGGTGTTAGCTCTAGAAGGCTGTAGATTCTCCAAGCCAGGCTTCAACAGTACGTGAACGGTGAACTTCCAGATGTTCAAGCTGGATTTAGAAAAGGCAGAGGAACCAGAGATCAAATTCCCAACATCCGTTGGATCATCAAAAAAGCAAGAGAGTTCCAGGAAACATCTACTTCTGCTTCATTGACTACATCAAAACCTTGACTGTGTGGATCACAACAAACTGTGGAAAATTCTTCAAGAGATGGGAATACCAGACCACCTGACCTGCCTCCTGAGGAATCTGTATGCAGGTCAAGAAGCAACAGTGAGAACTAGACATGGAACAATAGACTGGTTCTAAATCGGGAAAGGAGTGGGTCAAGGCTGTATATTGTCACCCTGCTTATTTAACTTATATTCAGAGGACATCATGTGAAATGCCAGGCTGGATGAAGCACAAGCTGGAATCAAGATTGCTGGGAGAAATATCAATAACCTCAGATATGCAGATGACACCACCCTTATGGCAGAAATCGAAGAAAAACTAAAGAGCCTCTTGATGAAAGTGAAAGAGGAGAATGAAAAAATTGGCTTAAAACTCAACATTCAGAAAACTAAGATCATGGCATCTGGTCCCATCACTTCATGGCAAATAGATAGGGAAACAATAGAAACAGTGAGAGACTTAATTGTTTTGGGCTCCAAAATCACTGCAGATGGTGACTGCAGCCATGAAATTAAAAGATGCTTGTTGCTTGAAAGAAAAGCTATGACCAACCTAGATAGCATATTAAAAAGCAGAGACATTACTTGGCCAACAAACGTCCGTCTAGTCAAAGCTATGGTTTTTCTAGTAGTCATGTATGGATGTGAGAGTTGGACCATAAAGAAAGCTGAGCGCTGAAGAATTGATGCTTTTGAACTGTGGTGTTGGAGAAGACCCTTGAGAGTCCCTTGGACTGCAAGGAGATCCAACAAGTCCATCCTAAAGGGGATCAGTCCTGGGTGTTCATTGGAAGGATTAATGCTGAAGCTGAAACTCCAATCCTTTGGCCACCTGATTTGAAGAAATGACTCACTGGAAAAGACTCTGATGCTGGGAAAGATTGAGGGCGGGAGGAGAAGAGGAGGACAGAGGATGAGATGGCTGGATGGCATCACCGACCTGATGGACATGAGTTTGAGTAAATTCCGGAGTTGGTGATGGACAGGGAGGCTTGGCGTGCTGCAGTCCACGGGGTCGCAAAGAGTTGGACAAGACTGAGCGACTGAACTGAACTGAACTGACTTCCAGGTCAGATGAGCCTGGAAGGGCAGGGGACTTGGCCACGGGATCCCACACTCACCGGAGCAGGGTGGCGGCCTCAGCACTCCGTCCTCTGGAGCTGGCCCCTTGGCGGTCTCCCTGCTGCTCCCCTCGCTGTCTCCCTGCCCTGCAACGGCACGCAGACAGAGGCTCTCATCTGCACAGACTCGTGGTCACACCACACGTCCTCCCACCCGTCTTGGTCAGAAACGCCGCTCCTTTTGTAGCTTTTCCTTGATGGGAAGCGCCCTTCCCTTCCTGCGACCCCCTTTCCGCGAGTCCATCTTCACGACCTCAGGGCTCGGCCCTGAAAGCCCATCTCAGGAGGTTCCCTCCTGTAGGCCTTGCTCCCGAGCCAGGCTGAGGACCGTGCTTTTGGTCTAGTGACCGCTCTGACCCCAAACACTGCCTCTGCCCATCTCTGGCCTCACGGTCCAAGCAAGTACAGACGGAGCCTTCCCAGTTACAGGAGGGAAGGGCTTGGAAGACAGTCGGAATCAGCTTTCGGGCCAAAAGCGACAGGCAAGTGGTCTCGCCCTGTGCTCTGTCTCACACAGGAGGGCCTGGCCGCGAGGGCCCGAGTGCAGAGCGGGGCACAGCAGGGGCAGGCCTCTCCTCGGGCGGCCACCCCGCCGCTCCAGGGGTTTCTGCGCTGACGGCTGGCAGGTCTTAAGCAAGCAGAAAAGGAAATACAATTTTGCTTAAAAGCAACAAACAGGAAAAACACTGGCCCACAGGAGGGAAACCACTTCACTCTGGTTAGAGCTTAGAATAAAAATCAAAGCCACAAGGCTCGGACCGTGCGGCTGGTCACCGACCCTGGACCCGGCTCCGGGCCCAGCCCCCTGACGCGACTACACGGCCCGGCTCCCAGGAGGCTGGCAGCTCTTTCGGTGTCCACCTCAGAAGGCCAGCCACCCCCGTGTGAAACCCAAACGAAATGCACTTACCGGGACCGGCCGCAGGGCAGGGTGGAGAGGAGGGGGCCGTGGCGGGTGACCGGGCCGGCCTGTCGGGAACCGCGGCGGTACTGGCTTCGGATCCAGGGGTGCTGGGGAGAGAGACACCTGCCGGCTCAGACCTCACGCAGCCCAGCCCCAGGCCGGCAGCTGGGGCCCCAGAGCCGCGGCCAGCACGGCCAGCCGGCACGCGACAGGCCCAGGTCCTGAGATGGGGGCTGTGAGGGCCTCAGACGTGCCCCCCACCTCCCGGCCTGGGCCCCGAGCCGAGCTCCGCCCCGGCCCGCAGTCAACGCCACTTGGCCGAGTCGACGGCTGTGGGGCTCTGAGCCCTTGCAGAGGCGGGTCCAGAGGGAAGGGAGCTGTGGACAGGAGTGAGGGTGGATAAGGGGAGCTCTGATGACACCCCCGTCTTCCCGAACATGGCTCAGGCCACGCTGTCCTCCAGGAAGGAACAGGGTCTCAGGACAGGCCACAGCCAGTCTGCAAACCGGTGGCTCCCAGAGCCGCACGGACTCTAACGCTTCCAGCGAGAGGAAATGGTTCCACGAAGGGCTCCTCTGAGGATGGGAGCCTGGGGCCCCCAGCAGCGAGAGGCGGGTGGAACATGCTCCGGTCCCTCACCCTGTGCCTCCCTGGATGGCAGCCTGCCCCCGCCCAGTGGTGTCTGGACACAGGGGCCTGCAGGTGGACCGACCTGTGCCTGGCCCGTGCCAGGTGTGCCCGGAAGGCAGACTGGATGATGGTGACGGCCTCCTCTTGCCACGGGTCTCCCTCGGCCTGGGCAGCGGGGCTTGGGATGCGGGGCTCGGGCGAGTCCTGGGGCGCAGGGACGGGGGGAGAGAACCGTCTGAGACTCCTGCCCCCTCCCGCGCGGTAAGGCCCATCACCCTCGACCCTCAGTGCAATCTGATTCAGGTGGTTCCTCTCGTTACTTAGGTTAATTCTTAAGACTCTAGAGATCCTTAAAATTCATGTCTTGTGGTTCACAGGGTTGGGGGTGCTCCTATCCCACTTTAGGCCTGTCTTGACCCTGCAATGGAGACGGTACTCCATGTCCCAGTGCCTCCATGCCACTCAGCTCCTGAGCTCAACCCTGCCAGGTGCCCAGGGGTGGGGGCCGGGGGCACACCCAGGGCAGGGCAGGATGCCAGGGCCTGGAGACACCTGCACTTGCCCTGTTTTGATTTTTGGATGTGGACCAATCTTAAAGTCTTTACTGAATCCCTTACAATATTGCTTCTGTTTTCCGTGTTTTGGCCACAGGCATGGGGGATCTTATCCCCCCGACCAGGGACTAAACCTGCACCCCCGGCTTTGGAAGGTGGTGTGTTAGCCACGGGACCGCCAGGGAGTTCCCAGTGCTTGTTGGTGGGTGGAGTGTGAGAAGAGATGGGGACAGAGAGAGAGGGCTCGGGTCCGAGGGCAGCCCCGATGGTACCTGGGTGGGAGGGCTCGGCACCCTGGGGGGTTCCGAGACACATGCCGTGCTGGACAACAGCCTCGCCCGAGCTAGATGCCCCCGGAAAGCCGCCTGCAGCACGGTAGCCGCCTGGCAAGAGAGACAGACAGAGGTCAGTTTCCCTGGAAGAGGGGAGGCTCCCGCAGGAGGGGTCCCGACAGCAGAGAAGGCGCCCTGCTTCCTCCTGCCCTTGAGGCTCCTGCTCCTCACTCGCCCGGAACCTCTCCCAGCCAGAAACATGCCCGGCCTCCATGGAGAACCGGCCCGGACGCCGGACCCCACGGTAAAGCAAATCCTGGAATACAAATGAATCGTCGGGTAAAGGCTCTCCCGTTTCACCGCTAATGTGAATCCGTTACCCAGTTACGTCTGCACGCCGAGGTAGTTATTCCATTTCCTACACTTTATTCTGTGTGTATCTTTGTGGTCAAGCAGGGTAGAGCGTGACCTCACACTATCGCAAAGGAGTCATTTATCCTTTAACCTTGCTCTTGAGCGCTTTTCTCGAGACACTTGCGTGGACGCTTTGTAAGCTCTGGGACCAACGGGCCAGGCTTCAGGAGCGGTGCTGTCGTTTCTGTGCTCCCGCTTCTAGCCCCGGTCAGCAGCAGCAGAGCCCGAGGAGGGGCCTGCAGCCCTTGTGAGGCTCGGGAGAGCGGCAGCCTCGGTGCCCGCGTCCCGGGCACACCCTGGCTCTCCCCTTCCCAGCGGGCTCCGCTCGTGACAACTCTGCCCGGGTGCCCTTCCTCTCTTCCCGGTCTGGTGAGGCCTCTCCTCCTCAAGGCCCTGTGCAGGGACGCCCCGGCCGGGCAGGCGGGACCGGTGGCCCCATGGCGCCGGGGGCACGCCCTGAACCCACCTTCCAGCCTAGACTGGCCTGCCTTACGGTCCGTGCTCCGAGGGCCCTCAGCTCGCGGACGCAGAACTGAGGTCCGCACGAGTGTGCTGAGGGGATGCTGTGAGTGAGACGGAAGTGTGAAATCATCCACGCACCGGCTGCACGCTGGCAGCACTCAGTGTTCGACTCGGTGCTGGGGTCTAGCCTGATTTCATGAAGACAGGGGCCCCTCCCCCACAGGCAGTGGAACCAAAGTGAAAACATGTGTTTTGGAAACTGGTGAAATAAAACTTGCTTACTTCATCCAGAAGAGCCCTTTCTTTCTGAAATAGAGAGAAAAGTGACGAGTTAACACGAGGGTGAGCTTTTTGCAGTGCTGCGTCTGTCTCTTGAGCCCACCCTCCCCCCACCCACACCACGGTGCCGGCCTCCCTGACTCCCTGGGAGCAGCAGGTGGAGCTGGGGGAGCCGGCCACGCCTGCAGCAGCGAGGGCGAAGCGGGCGGCCACGGTCAGGACGGCAAATCACTGTGGAAAACGCGGCCTGCTGGGGGCGTCTGCCGTGAAGTGACTCGTGGGGACCCGCTGTGACGGGGCTGTCTGAGGCTCCGGACGAGGGAGGCCCCCAGCTGGAGCCGTGCGAGCACAGGGTGCCCTCTGTGGAGGACATGCTCACCCTAACCCTAATCCGTGCAGGCTCTGGGTCCCTGGCTCCTGAGCCTGAACACCCATCAGAACCTTGGGGGCAAGCGTCTCGAGTGTGGCCACAGTCCTGCGGTTTGCAGCATGTCCTTATTCAGAGAAGATACACACGGAGACCTCATAACGTCTAAAACTTACTTGCAAACGATTCTAGAAAAAAACAGCATGTGTGGAAAATAATCATGACTAAATGTTAACTCTTGTTGAATCGAGGTGGTGGGCAAGAATCAGAACCTCACTGAATGCACTGAATCCTTTCAACTTGCTGTGTTTTGCACACTTCTGTAATAAGTCGGGAAGAAATTACAATAACAAACCTCACTGCCTACTTTCTGGATTTAAGATTTTACAACATTCAGGTAAGCAGAGAACTCTGGTTGTGCTTGTCCGGCTGGGGGAATGAGGGCCGAGCTGTGTTTCATAAACCAGAGGGCTCCCGTAGGGCCGTCCACCATCAGAGAGCCCCTGCCCTCTCCGCGGGCCACGCGGGGGTCCCCCCAGGGCTCGGGTCCACAGTCCTCGCTGCCCCAGCTCACGGGCACCAGCGTGGGCCCACGGCCCCTCTGGCCCGGCCCGCCTCCTCCCCCCCACCCCCAATAGCCTCTCCCTGCCCCTAACAAAACGCGGTCCCAGGAGCCCCGCAGAAGGGCAGGAACGCGCTTGGGGGAGAGGATGTGCCCGGAGCCAGCGTTCCAGGGAGCCGGGGACCCAGCCCGCCACTGCGTGAGCCCACCAGGAGGGTGACAGAGCCTCCAGACCTGCCGCTGCACCCCCAGCTCCCACATGCCTCCAAGCACGCCTCCCTCCCACCCCTCCACGCCCACACCCCGCCTTCCGCCAGCTGGTGGAGCAGGGCCGTGGGGCACTCACCTGGTGCTGGTACCCCTTCCACCTGCGCTGCAGGACCCTGGCGGCCTCGTCTCTCCTCCCCTCTGAGCAGGTGGAGGGGGGCCGGGAGGAGCCCCCCTGGCTCCAGTCCGGCTCAGCATCCGGCTGGGAGGGGCTGGCGGTGGGGCTGGGAGGCTGGCTGGGTTCTTCATGGGTCTGCAGGGAATTCAAGGTGAGAAGGATGAGCTCTAGGGGGTTGGGGGGGGCAGAGAAGATGGCCTTCGGGCAGGCAGTGGCAGGATATGAGAACACCGGAGACGCTTATCAGGCCAGACTCTCTAATTTAGAGGAGGAAACTGTGTCCACAGTGCTCAGAGGTCCACGAGTGTACACGGTGAAGCCCGGCTTTCATGAGCCCTGTGAACTGGGGAACGCTCTCCCGTGAGGATGGAGGCGGCAGGCCCCATGGCGCCACCCAGGTGACCGCAACGCCCTGTCTGGGCTCGTGCACCTGGGCATCCGTGCGCGAGTGTCTGCCTCGCGGGGGTCCTGTCACGGTCTTCCCTCCGGTGCAGTACCGGATGACGTAGGTGGGACTTTTGAGATAAAAGGCAAGAGATCCCTAGCTTGGTTTTTAAGGTGGAAAGAACCAAGAATTGCTATCACGACCATAAAAATCGCACTTATTTCTACTATTTTAGGGTCTACATTTATTATCTACAGGGAAACTTCTCCGTAAACAGAAAAACATTTGGACTTTCTCACGGGAAGACCGCAGGCTCTGTGCAGACACGTGCTTCTCAGCGGAGAAGTCCGTGGGGCGAGCCGATACACCGAGTGGTATGATGAACTGACCGTCGGTTAGTCCAGAAGCCCAGGACTCAACGGCACCATTCACAGAAACCGACAGTGACGGTAAAACGGGACTGTCACCGAGGGCTTCCGGAGAAACCGCGGGTGTGGGAACGAGTGGGACCTCGGAGCGTCAGCTTAGGGTTCCCCCACCTCCCCGCGCCGGCAGGAGGTGAAAACAGACAGCCCTACCTCGGGAGCCACCGCCACGGGCTCATCTTCCTCGTCCTTCTTCCTTCCTTCCAGTTCCTGAAACTTCCTGGTCAGCGCCTGAACCTCCTCTCTAAGGTGAGAAGGGGGAGGACACCTCACCTGCCATGACGCTGTCAGCGTCTGGATGTGCCCGCAGGAGGCTGCCTACCGAGCCACGTGGTGCCCGGCCACCACCTGCTGGCCCGGGGGACCCCACGGCCGCTCACGGGAGGAACTGAGGTGACCGATGACTAGGTAATAAACAGCAGGAATGGGAGATACAGCGCACGTCCTGGCCACAGATCTCAAAGGTAAAGTAAAACAGTTCTTCACCACACACCCGCCCACTCTGATTTACTTTAATTCTAGGCTTCTGACAAAGTCTAGTCACGTTTATTCTGAAAATAATATTTTTTTGTTCCTTTCAGTAATGTGCATCTTACTAATTATTCTGAGTACCAAATATTCTGCTTGGATTTCTAATCTACTTTTGGGGCCTTTGTTATTGAGGTAAATTCACAGAACCCCAAACGCACTTTTTTGAAGTATGCAGTTAAGTGGTTTCTCAGTCACAGTGCTGTGCAGACGTCATCGCGGCCCAATTCCAGGGTGCTTCTGTCCCCCTAGAAAGGAGCCCTTTAACCTGACAGTCACTCCCTCCTCCACCCCCCAGCAACCACCATCCGCTGTCTTCTCGAGGAATCTGCCTGCTCCGGGTATTTCCGAATCAGACCGTCTGAGAGCATCTCCTCCGCCTGCCTCTGTCACGGCATCACGTTTCTGAGGCTGGCCCATGTTGCAGCAGGGGTTGGGCCTCACTCCTCTCTAAGGATGTACTTCAGTTTTTTTAATCTGATGGACATTAGCCTTGTTTCTACGTTTTGTCTCCTGGGTCTTATCCTGAGCAAGGTGTAGAATCTGGGGCATGTTCTGAGGCTGCCCAGGAAGACATGCTGGAGGAGGGGGGCCGTGAAGCCCAAGAGCCAACACCGGCCTGACCGTGAGGGGCCTCTCCCCAGAGGCCGGGTGTTCACCCTGAAGGCAGCGGCAAAGCCATGAAAGACGTCAGGAGAGCAGCCGTGTGATCAGGCTGGAGCTTTATGAGAGCCACTCTGGGACTAGGGCGGGGGTGGGCCTCGGGGCGCAGGCAGGGAGGTAGGGACCACCTGGCACCATGTAGCTTCCTGATCCTCGCCCACTCACCTCAACGCCTTCTCTCTCTCTCTTCTCTCCCTCTCTCCCTCCTTCATGCTTTCCAGATCCTTCTCCAGCTCGGCCTTCGTCTGCAGCAGCTGCTTCACCTCCAAACTGAACAAGGAACCAGAGACGTTTCAGCATCACTGAAACAGAGGCTCGCAGTGCCGGGGCCATCAGCGCAGGGCAGCTCTCGGAAAAACCAGCGGGCCCGGCCTCCTCACTTCTGCGCAGACGAGGCTGCAGACGGGCCCTTCTGGGTGACGCTGGGCGCCCGGGGCCGCCTCGTTGCTCAGCCGGTTACCGAGCACCCACCTGTGCCAGCGGTGGCCAGGAGCAGGGCGGCCGCACGAGGCGCAGGCCCCGCTCTCACGGGCGCCACCGGCCCGGGCACAGGCATTAGCCAGGGTCACACTGTTCGGTGATCGACCTGCACTCAGATAAGAGCTCCTGGGGCTGGCAGTGGGGGGTGCAGCCTGAGCCGGGGACAGGGGGTCCCCTGGCATCTCCCCCCAAGCTCTCCCGTGCCCCACAGGTGACACGTGGCCAAGAACGTGGCTGTAAAATGTTCCACTGCCCACTGAGGTGGTGACCTCACATGAATGAGATACATGCATGGGTCACGTCATAAGGGCTCAATGAGTAGAAACTGTTATCACGTCACGCGGTGGCTTAGATCATCAGAGATGCTCTTCAGTGTGGCAAAGAAAGGGGAAGTGAAAGTCGCTCAGTCGTGTCGGACTCTTTGCGACCCCGTGCACTACAAGGTCCATAGAATTCTCCAGGCCAGAGTACTGGAGTGGGTAGCTGTTCCCTTCTCTAGGGGATCTTCCCAACCCAGGGATCGAACCCAGATCTCCCGCATTGCAGGCGGATTCTTTACCAGCTGAGCCACAAGCAAAATGACTCCTCATGTTTATAAACCCAGCGCATGGATGCACTGTTAGACTTCCACTGGAGGTGAAATGATTTGCCTTCTGCTGTGAACTGCAGACCTAAACGTGCACAGAATCGGGGAGGGGGTCTCAGAAGACAAAGCCAGGTTCAGGAGACGAGGGCAGGGCCCGGCTGGGCGGGGCCCGAGGGTCTCTACCTCTAAGAGGTCCTGTGTGACGCTGAGGCTGCTGGCCCCCAGGCCACACTCTGAGCAGCAAGGCCTGAGAAACAGCATCTCTGAACTGCACCTGGAGAAGCCACAGGTGAACCGGAGACAGGCATGTCTTCCGTGGGCTACAGAGCCAGAGGCGAGAGAGCAAAGAGGAAATAAGCTAGACCTCGAGGCTCTGCCGTCCACATGCTCACAGTCGCCCTGACGACTCTGTGCTCTTCAGCACCAGGGCCTTTTCTGATGCACAGATTAGAGATCGTGAGCAGAGCACGGAATCTTTAAACCCCTGTGAGCTCTAATGGAGGGCCGACATTTTACACAGGCCAATGAAAGTAAGTTCTTCTCTAAGAAAAGAATTTGGAAAGCCCTCTGGAATTTCGTGTAAGATTTCCATGGCACTCCCCACGCATTGGATAATGAAATAGGCCAGTTGAGTGCCTCCTTGTATCACCGAAGCTGCCCTCGCCTCCCGGGTAAACCCTCAGAAGATTAATAACCATGTACAGAGGCTTGTGTGATGGCCGCTGTGTGCTGCGCCTCCCCAGACCCACGGGCAGCTCCGCTGCTGTGGCGGCACCCCCCGCCGGAGCAGGCCACCTACTCTCTCTCCTGCAGCTGGGTGTGCAGGGCGCTGCGCTCGCCCTTCAGGCTCTTCACCGCTCCGCGCAGACGCTCGTTCTCCTGCAGGTGCAACGTGGGGCTGGACGCCGAGGGGGTCAGGGAGGTCGACCTCGCCGCCTCTGAAGCCTGGGCCTTGGGGCTTTCCATCGAACTGAGTTTCTGGAGGCGACACAGGCATCTGTTATTTCTGATTTTACTTTTCTAGAAAAGCGACAAGGGCCAGAGGGAACCTCCTCCCAGTGAGGGGGTTGGGGAGACCTCTGCGTGTGACCCGAGAAGCCTGGGGCACTGCCTGGGGAGAGGGTAGCTCCGCAGAGTCCTGGGGACGACGGCAGGGAGCGGGGCCCCACCCCGTCACTCTCCCCCTCCGGGGTGGGGAGGCCCAGCCGGCTTGGGCCGGGCGCTGCAGCAGCTGGAGAAGGTGAGCCCAGCCTGCCCTTCCCTGTGCTCGCTGGCCCGCTGGCCCCGGGATGTTTGCAATGTTCTGTCCCAGGCTGTCAACCGGACGGACGGGCCCGCTCTGCGCCTGAAGGTTCCCAGCACCCTCTCCCACCGATGTCAGCATCACCCCACGTGGACAAACGCTGCCCACTGGCTCCTGGACTGCCTTCAGGCGCCTTGCGTTCCTGACGGGTTTCGTTCTTAAATTACCCGCAGTTTACAGAAACTCTGTCTTCTGCCTTTGTGAACAGGTTCGATTTTTATTTTTACTGCTCCCCTCTAGGTTGACTCTGCTCCAACAACTGAGAGCTCTGACTCAGTGTTTTACCAATACTGGAACAGTGTAGACACGTCTGACCAACCTCAACAGAATCAGATTCGCAAATTCACACGGGGGACGCGAGGATCTGTTAACTTCCTGATTGGTAAAGTGCGGATGCGCGGTTTTCTGTGAACTCAGATGCTACACGAGCGGTGAGAAAAGCCGCCTGGTAAGTGACGGGCAGTAAAGAGCCCCGTGTGCATGTCAGGCCGGCTCTCTGAAAGGCTCGGGGTCCCACGCATCCCCGACCGTTAACTCCAAAGTTGGAAGTGCTGTGGTGTGCTGTGTGACCACGCCTTGCCGTCTGTGACACAAGGGCAGACTTGACACGGCCAGGCGTCGTACCTAGACCCTAAGAGTCTCCTCTGGCCAACTCATCCCATGCGTAGCTGTCCCTGGGCACAGACGGCCCCCGTTATGTCCCGGGAGCAAGGCTCCTTCTGCCCACTTCCTGGGACCTGCCCCTCTTGCATTGGCAGGGTTGGGCAGGGAAGGGCACGTAGGGGCCCACCACTCACCTTTTCCAGCTCTGCGATCCGACGAACCAGCCGGGGCTTGCTCCAGTCCACGTAGCCTGCTGGGACAACGGGGTGTGAGGGACACACCTCCACAGCCATCGGATGGGCCCCTTCGGCCGGGACCTCCTGTCTGGGGCATGGCCAGACAGCTCCCCTCCAGGGACGGCCCCCAGTCCAGGACCCTGTGGTGCCCGCACGGCTCTGCAGTGACCACTGCTCCTTTCAGCTCCTTCGTGCGACCTCTCCTGACTGCCCCGCCTGCCGGGACGGCCCTGCTCCAGCTCACCAGCGAGCCCTGAGGCCAATCCCAAGCCCACCCCGGCCCTCGTCCTCCCAGACCCAGCGGTACTCCTCCAGCACCCCCTCCACCCGGCTCTGTGGGTGCTTGGTGTCCACTACCCGCCCAGAGGCTCCGTGGTCACCCCCCGCCCCTGCTCGCGGGTTCAAGTCTCCCTCCGGGGCCCCGCCCTGACTCACCCGTGTGCCTGACCCCCATTGGGCCCTCGGCCACAGCCGCAGCCTCCCCCTGTGGCCCCCCTCTGCCCACACCAGCTGTAGCCAGACCTCACGTGCACGAGGATCGCGGCCGCCTCCCGCCACCGCGGAGCCCCGGGCCAGGCCACCAGCAGCCCCAGAGGACCCTGCGGGGTGCTGTCCTCGTGGCCCCCTTTCCTGCATGGCCTCCATGCAGCACAGGAGCGGGGCTCCTCTCTCCTCCGCACAAACCCACTGCCCTCTGGGTGGCCCTCAAGGCCCGGTCCTCCACCAGCCCCCGCTTCCAGGGGCTGGGCGTGCTGGCTGCCTCACAGTGCCAGGCCCACTCGGGGCTCTGTGCCCGCTGCCCGGAGTGCCCCTCCCGGCCGTGGGCACGGCTGCCCCCCATCTGCCCCTTCCCCAGTGCTATTCCAGCAGGTCAGTCTCCCCCACCTGCACGCACTCCCACAGCTCTGCCTGGGGCCCAGAACCGTGCTTGGCCCATGGCAGGCTGATGACACAGGGCAGACTCCCCCCGCTGCACAGGCCTCCACGGCTCTGCCCAGGGCCCAGGACCGTGCTCGGCCCATGGCGGGCTGGTGACACGGGGCAGCCTCCCTCTCCTGCAGAGGCCTCCACAGCTCTACCCGGGGTCTAGGACCGTGCTTGGCCCACGGCAGGCTGGTTGCGCAGGGCAGCGCCGCCCAGCGGGGTGGCCGGGGAAGGACGGGTCCCCTCTCTGGGCAGGTACCCTTGATCTTGGAGGCGGTGGGGGAGTTGCTGAGCATGCGGTCCAGGTCCTCCTTCAGGCTCTGGTTCTCCTCCGTGAGCTCCTGGACGCTCCGGGACAAGCTCAGTAGGGCACTGCTCATTTTCTTCTGCCTTTTAAGGCCTATTTTCTTCTCCACTGGAGGCCTAGGAGCAACAAGACCCAGCGGGTAAGGTTCAGGTCCTGAGCTGGCCCAACACACATCCCAAGTGAGGGGCAGGCACACGGCGGCCTGGGCGCTCAGGGTGTCCTGAGCATGAAGGTTGTGCAGTTCACGGGGAAGGCTGACTGCGAATCCCAGACCAGCAGACTGTCACCCCGGACAGAGGTTCACTCTTCTCATGGGCACGCCTGCCTAACACGGGACTGTGTCGTCAGTGACAAACGGAGCAGCGTGACCAGAAGAGCCGTGGAGGGGTCCCGCCCCTCCTGCTCCATCAGTCCTGTCCTTGGATGGCTGTTCTGATCGCGCCTCCTCCTCCACAAAGTCTAAAGTACGGTCAACGCCGGTTGGTTACAGACTCCTCATCTGCCAAGTCGTCTGCTCGCTAAATCTCTGTGAGCACCGGACCGACGCCTGCGGTGCCTCGTGGGGTCCCCGTGGCCACCCAGGGCGGAGGGGAGGAAGCTCTGGGACTCGGGGAGCCCGCTCCCGGCGGCAGGACAGGCACTGCCCGCGTCTGCTCTCATATCTGCTCTCAGCGGGGTGGACCACGCGGTCTTTCCCGTTTCTGGGCTGACTTCACTACTTTCCCCAGCCCCCCGCAGCGGAGTTCGTCATCGGGAGGAGCTGAGACGCGGCTCCGGGGGGACTGCGTGTGCTGGGGCTTTGCTCAGGCTCAAGCCGAGGCGGGTGGAGGGCTCAGGGCTTGTGAGCTAACAATGGGCACCAGGTGAGGCACCTTTAGACAGAAACACGGGAAGGCGGGCTGTGCGCTGGCCAGGTGATGGGAAAGCTGACCAGAGGATGTCGGGATGGAGCCTGTGCTTCCCCGGGGGTGGCAGGCCATCACTCTCCAGTTCACACCGAGGGCCCGTTACAGAACACAACGCTGCCTACCACGGACATCGACTGCAAGTCCTCTGGCCCCCGCTCCCGCCCCCACTTTAAGCTACTGGGGGAACGAAAAAGGGAAGAGCGTGCTGGCAATTGTGAAGGATTAACTGTTGTTGCTGTTGTTTAGTCGCTCAGTCGCTTCTGACTCTTTGCGACCCCGTGGACTGTAGCCCGCCAGGCTCCTCTGTCCATGGGGTTCTCCAGGCAAGAACACTGGAGTGGGTGGCCATTCCCTTCTCCAGGGGTCCTCCTGACCCAGGGATCAAACTCACATCTCCTGCACTGGCAGGCGGGTTCTTTACCGCTGAGCCGCCTGGGAAGCCCAGATGGTCAGTAACTGTCAGTAATTCACGGCGGAGGCCAGTGACACGACTGAATTTGTGACAAGGGACCCCTCCTTCCCTGACCTGCTGAGAGCCTGACGTCATCTGGGGACGGGACGGGGGAAGAGGTAGGTGCTGAGGAAACGCCCCGTCTCTCCCAGTAAAGGTACTTGGCAAGACGATCCTGTACTCAGTCCTAAATGTCTTCCTAAAAGGAAGATCTGCTTTGAGAAAGAGTGCTTTCTGCTTCTAAGCTGGAAGCTGTGAGGTAGGACCACCAGTGGATGCCCAGAGCACCGACCACGCTGCCAGGGGTCAGAGACGGCAACTGGGAGGGGGCATCCGTGACCCCCCAGGGAGGGGACACGAGAGCCTGAAGCTAGAGCGGCAGCTAGAAGCCCCAGACCCAGGGCGGGGTCCGCGCTCCATGGAAGGAGCGCCCCTACTCTGCCAGCCGCTGAACACACAGACAGCATGCAGAGCAGGGCTCCCAGACAGACAGACAGACAGAGGGTCGTACCTCTTTCCTGTCATCTCGGAGCTTGCGAGAAGACCATGGAGACGGTGAATCTGTAGACACCAAGTTAAAAGGCGGTTAACACAAAACGAGTGCCAAGGAGACTGCCCTCTGAAACACGGAGTCTCTGTGTCGGCCCGGCGGCAGGAAGTTAGCACTAAGTTGCTGATTTGTGTTCCGGTCAAGATAAACTAGAAGGCGAGGGTCCCACACAGCAGCGGGGCCACCACCCAGCTTGGCAACTGACTGTGCCCCCCACCCGAGCCCACCGCCTGCCCCGGGCGGGGGACACGCACCTCCTCGTAGTACGTCTCCATGGCGATCCGCATCTCCTCCAGGTTCGTGGTCTTCACATCGGTCTGCAGTTTGCTGAGAACCCAAGGTCGGAGTTAATGTGGCAGCGCCGTCACTGCTGGGCAGTGCCAGGCGAGGGAAAGGGGAAGTCGCTCAGTCGAGTCCACCTCTGCTACCCCACGGACTATACAGTCCATGGAATTCTCCAGGCCAGAATACTGGCGTGGGCCTTTCCCTTCTCCAGGGGATCTTCCCAGCCCAGGTCTCCCGCCTTGTAGACTCTTTACCAACTGAGCCACCAGGGAAGCCCAAGAATACTGGAGTGGGTAGCCGATCCCTTCTCCAGTGGGTCTTCCCGACCCAGGGGTCGAACCAGGGTCTCCTGCACTGCAGGCGGATTCTTTACCAACTGAGCTTCCAGGGAAGCCTGAGGGGCCTTCAGCTGGCGGGTGGCTTGCACAAAACCCACCAGGGAATTCTCACACCTACGGGGCCCTTCCTGGTAGGACCAGCCACCCTCCAGGGTGAGGTAAAAGGCCTCCTTCTGGGGGATATTCTTTGCTAATAAGACGGTGTCTAAAAACCGGAGTAATTGTGAAGAAACACCTCAGGGTTAGAAAGGACAAGCCGTCTTTGGGCAAGTGGGGGAATGATTATTTTTTAAAGGAAAGAGAACCATTTTTTTTTTTCTCCTTGTACTGTCCATATAATTCTCCTCATTCTCAACACTTAACAGACTCCAGAGAAAAGGCTCTACAGAGAAATGAAGGTAAAGTTACTTATACAGTTTAGGATTCTGAGACAGAATGATAATGAGACAGCTGATAATTCCGGCCAGAAACAAAGGAAGACGGGGTCTATTGTATAAAGAGGACACACGGGGCAACAGAGAGCGTAAACTCGGATTTCCTTAAATAAACTCCAACACACCAGGAAAGGCTCCCCTCTGGGATAAAAGAGCAGGCAAGAAATCTGTATAGCTGCTCTAAAAACAGCACAGGACCGTGCGGGACGGTGAGAGGCAGCCTGGGGAGGTGTCCAGGCAGCAAGAGCCTGCGTCTAGTCCATGAAGTCAACGGTGGAGACGAGATCACAGGAGGTGAAGGAAAGAAGGCGCGTCGTCAAAGAAACGGGAGCGAGGAGAGAGAGGGGAGAACATGGCTCCTCGGTGGTGTCTGGAGGAGGCCACTGCTCAAGCTTTGGTAACAAGCGAGGCTGGGGCGTGGGCGGGGGAGGGGTGGGGCAGCGGGCACGGACACTGGGCTGGGAGCAGGACGGGTGCGCGCCCAGCTGGCCCCGGCAGGGCCCCCGGCGCCCCGGCCCCGTACTTGATAACGTTGTCCTTCTCCTTGCACTGCTGCTCCAGCTTGAGGACCCTCTGCTTCAGCCCGTTGATCACCTGCCGGGGGACCACACCCATCAAGCCAACCGGGGGAACACAGCCCGGCCTCCACGGCCACGGCCTCCCCTGCCACACGGAGACGCAGCCGGACCTGTGCCCTACCTGATCGAATGTCCCCCCCATTCGCTCGCTGGTGTCTCTTCTAGACTTGGAGCAGGGGGGCAGGGGGGCCGGGAACAGGGTGCTCCCCTCCTCAAAGGGCGCCACCCTCGGGAGGAGGGACGGGACACGCACCACCTCAGTCACCAGGCACGGACACCCCAAATCCAGCGGCCCAGGGCAGCCCCATCCCCAGCACCCTCCCCCGGGCAGCTGGACTAGGGCCCTGGGGAGGCCCCTCTGCCTCAGTGCTTCCTGCTCTCTGCTCACGCAGCGCTTTGGGAGATGATACCCTGCATTCCCGACAGGACTTCCCTTTTTTTTTGAAGAGTCAAACACTTTTCAACTGGATTTTAAGGTGATTTTTAGTTATACTAGCAACACCTGGGCACATTTACCCTTTGCGCTTACCCCTGTCAACTAACTGACGTTACCAGCATAGCGTGTGTTCACTCTCCAGACCTCATTACGCACACGCGTATGCACACCTGCTGAGTGGTGGTGTTTCGCTGTTGTTTACATAAATGGCAACCCCACGCATACCATCCTGCACACTGTTCTCACTTCACAAACCGTCGTGGAGCCCTAACCCCAGTCGTTGCTACAGATCTGCATTGTTCCTCCCAGGTGTGAACGCACAGCGTTGTTACCTGTCCTGCTACTGACGGACACTGAGCTCGTGACCCTCACAGAGAGTTCAAGCTCTCACAGAAACCCCAGCCAGCCCTCCTCGTGCACACGGGCAGGTGTTTCTGGAAGGCAGATGATTCAAGTAGAAATGTTCAGTCACAGCCACTTTGACGGATGATTTGGTAAAGGGCAGCAGAGCGAAACTGGCATGTATCTATGATCTAGAATTTCCACTTTAAATAAACTTTAAAAAAGAAAGAAAAAACCCTGGAATTATCCGGCGGTCCAGTGGGTAGGACTCTGTGCTCCCAATGCAGGGGCCATGGGTTCGATCCCTGGTTGGGGAACTAACATCCCACAAGCCTCAAGGTGCAGTGAAAAAAAAAAAAAAATGCTGAGGATCCAAACAGCGGTATGGTAATCTGAATGGCTCCTCCTCCATCTCCCTTCCCAAACTGGGCAGCTAGAAATATCCTTGTGCAAATGGCCTTTTGTGCTGGATTTTTTTTATGTTTTTCTCAAGACATAATCCTAAAGAGCATCATTAGGACTTTCCTGGCGGTCTGGTGGTTAAGCCTCTGTGCTCCCAATGCAGGGGCCATGGGTTCGATCCCTGGTTGGGGAACTAAGATCCCACATGCTGCCTGGCACGGCCAGAAAATAGAAAAAAACAAATGAGCATCACGGGACAAGTGGCGAGCGCAGTGTTACAAACGGTGGCTCGCACAGCCACACCGCCCAGCCTTCAGAGCCCACGGTCACTCACCGTGAACCCAATTTGGGACACATCTCTTAACCTCAGTTTCCTGATTTTAAACATGGGGGCTGAAGTCCCGACTGCAAAACGGTCACCAAGAATCTGTACCCGTGCAAACCGCACAGCATTTGCTGAGCCGCCGTCAGGCAACACGGGGTTTCCTCACGCCTGTGTGTGCTTCCTCTGAGCTGCCCAGGCACAGAGCCGGGCGAGTCATCCGTTCACAGCACGCTGCTTCCCTTCTTTATACACGGGGGTAGATTCTTCGCATCTTCTGGATAAAATCCGTTTTACTGATCAGTCATCTCCCCCCACCCATTATACGGATCCATTTTCAATTGTAGTCGTATGGGTTTTCACTATAAATTTTAAGTTTATGTTATCAAATCCATTAATCACATCATTAATGTGATTTTGTGTTCAAGAATCTCAGACGTGAATCGCAGCTCAGGTTTTTTAAAACGGTCTTCCTTGACTCAGGTGACGTTTGCTGCGACTCATGTCCCTCCGGCTGCGGCAGCTTATCCGCACAGCGTCGACCACGCAAGGGCTCCATTTCCCACAATCCTGTCTTGCTCACGTGCTAAGTGCTGTCACACGACGCACAAGCAGGCTCTGCACGCGCCTTACGGCCCTGACTCTACTCCTGCTTTGACTCCTGCTGGAATCGGCGTCGTGTGCTGGGCCCGAGGTGTCCGCGCCGTGACGGCCTTCTCCTGCCGCGCCTTTTCGACCCTGCGGTCAGCCTGCTCAGCCCGCCTCCTGCTCCCACTAAGAGCCCCCGCGGGGTCGTCGTGTAAGCCCCACCGCTCGGTGGAGGAGGGTTTCAGGAAGGCCTTCCGCTTGCCTGTTACTCTTCTGCTCTGAGTGCTTCAGAGAGAAGCTCTGTCTCTAAAGGCCATCTGAAGATCAGATCTCGGCGGACAGATGAGCTGAGCTGTCGGAGATTATACTCACCCAGCCAGCATCGGGCCTTTTCTCTGCCAGAGTCCGAACAAAATCTGGGCCCTGTGGTAAGCAGATCGAGAGATGAAGACGAGGTGCGCTGGGCCTCCCCCGCTGGGGGCCGCCTGCGTCTGGCACCGCATCCCGGGCCCCGCACTTACTCGGGACGCGTCCAGAAGCTGCTCGATCTGCCGGTCCTTTCTGCTGTTTTCCTCTTCAAGGCGCCGAAGCTTCGTTCTCATCAGATCCACATCACTCTTTTGCACGTTTAGTGACTGAAGAAAAGAAGGGCCACACGCACACACACCGTGCACACACAGACACCGGGTGAGACACGGAGATGGGGAGGGCGTCAAAGCTCCTGGCTCCCGAGCGGGCGCTGCGTGCGCAGAGGGTAAGGCAGGTCTGGACGTTACCGTGGAGGTCGGGGCTGGGGGCAGACACCCCGTTAGGTGCAGGGCGATCCAGGCAACCAGGAACCCTGCCCCCTAAAATGCAAACAGTGCCCCCGCCGCAGATGAGCGCCGCTCACAAACGGCACGGCCAGTGGCGGTCCTGGGGGGCCGTGGGAGCGTTCCTCACGTCACAAACAGCCATGGGCTAACGTCTGCTCAAGACTCATCCTCAACTAAGGCTCAGCGGGTCAGAGCGCCGGTCCCCACACGTTTATCTGTGGGTGAATTTCCCACCCATCTGCGGTGAATTTAGAAGGAAGACTGTCGATTTTTCATAAAACTAAGTTTATTCGCTGTTTACAACTATCCTGTATTTTGAAATGATGGCCTTCCTATTACTCCAGACACGTGTAGTCCTTTGAGGAAATGCTCACGGGAGGGGACTTCTAACAGCCTCACTTAAGGAAACTTTCTCCTGGTCCGTGGAACCCCATGGCTGGGAAAGTGTCAGGTTAAGTCAGCGCGTGTGAGCCTCGTCCAGAAATGCCCACGGGGTCAGCCAGCACTGGAGCTGACCGGCTTCCAGCACAGCCTGGACCCGAATTAGCCAGTCGTCTTGGAGACGTCCTGTCAAGGGACTCGCAGTGCTCAGCAGAGAGTCTGAGCATCAGAACAGACCTGACCTGGCCACTGGAGAGACAGTCGGGCGTCCACCCACTGCGGGCAGTCAGGAAAGCCGCCCAGCGGCTGCAGCCGGTGGGATAGATGCTAAGCCCTCAGGGCCCGTTTCGTGAATTAATCAGTTAACGCCCATTCACTGGGAAAGACAAGAAATCCGATAACGGGAATTCTGCTTCCAGGAATACCTACCCTGCTCAGCATAGCTAAGAACCCTGCGCTAAAGCCCTCTCGTGGATTACTGCGTCGAACCCTCACAAAACCCCATGAAGCTGCACTTACGACCCTCCCCATTTTCAACAGCACACTGAGACGTCACTTGCCAGAGAAAAACCACCCTGTGCCCCTGCCCCGGGGCAGCAGAGTGCTGAAGATAAACCCTCCCCTCGGAAGGGAGGAGGAGGCCTGTGTACTTGGAATAAGGCAGTGATCCCACCCAGAGACCCGCTTCTGGCCCCAAGAAGGCTCCCCCTGAGTGTTGCCACCCCGAGGACGCAGGGCTCTTAGTCACCTCCTCGGGTGAGGACCCTGCAGCTCCCACAGGAGGGCTGTCGTGTACGGGGACCCTCGCCCAAGGTGGCTTCCAGGCTCTCGTGTGCTCTGGGCACGCCGGCCGCCAGCACCCTGCTTGACCTCGTGCCAGACGGGTCCCAGCTCTACTGGCGGGGGGCGGGGGGCAGCCTGTGAACAGACCTGCGTCACGGACGGGAAGGGCCCCCCGAGTCTGCGGGCGGCACCACGAGCCGTGCGGTGCATAGAGCCAGGCGTGGCGTAGGGGGGGCGAGACGGGGACGAGGGGGACACCGCTCATCTTGGGGCGGTTTGCGCTCTGGGGGGTGGCAGCATGGGTTATGCAAATGGAGCAGTGGCCCCAGGAGGTAGACGACCTTGAACATCCTGGGTCTGCTAGTGGTAAACCCTGGATATACTACGAGCCTCAAGGCCATCACCTCTCTCACGGGCGCATAGAGACAGAGCCACTGAGAGCTGTGAAATGCCACGAATGCTGAAGAATAACACAAACGGGAAGTTACTGATCACAGTAACAGCCAAAGAAAGACTCATCCTAATGCCAGGGCTCGGGGCACAAAGGGAAATAACCTCATCCCCCTGGGGCTGTCCCCCCAGGGAGACCCAGAGCTTGCTGGCTGACCGCAGTCCAGGCTCCCTCGCCGCTGGCGGGTGGCCCCCCAGGAGCCAGCGTCTCCCAGCTGCTCAGGCGCCCGGCCAGGCTTACACTCGGTGTCCCCCTGCAACCCCTGCTCTTCCCACGGGACACGCCCCGGCACAGGTGCGACCCCCCATCCGCGTGACCGAGGGCCCCCCCCACTTAACAGTCGCGGAGGACAGGCGGGAACTCTACCTTCTTCAGTTCAATGATCTCGTCATACATGTCCTCCTTCTCTCTGTAGACAGGGTTCCCCGGAACGTAACCTGCGGGGAGACACACAGCCCTCTGAAAAGAAGAAGGAACGCTGGACTATACCTTAAGGGAAACCTGGAGGTTAATAAAATTATCTTTAAAAAAAAACAATAAAAAAAGAACAAATGCATTTCAACATTTTTAACCTGATTATGGTCTTTTCCCAGAAGTAAGAAAACCCAAACAGGTATTGATTTGGAAAGAAGAAGCAAAAGAAAACTAAAAGGTGTGAACACAGGACTTGATTACACTCAGAGGATTAAAGGGGCGCTGTTGTTAAGTCGCTAAGTCGTGTCCAACTCTTTTGCCATCCCAAGGACTGTAGCCCTCCAGGCTCCTCTGTCCATGGGATCCTCCAAGTAAGAATACTGGAGTGGGCAGTCATTCCCTTCTCCAAGGGATCTTCCTGATTGAACCTGGGTCTCCCGCACTGGCAGGCAGATTCTCTACCACTGAGCCACCAGGGAAGCCCATGTGTTCATCTACAAAAGGATTAAAGGAGGGAGTCACAAAGAAAAGCCGTGTCTTTAGACTTGAAGCCGCAAACAAACAGTCAAAAACAAACGCAGTGGCATCATCATGCGGATGCCAGCAGCCGGCCCTGCGCCCACCGTCGGCACAGTGCCTGGGGCACTCTGCTTCAGCACAGTCCCTAACGGGAACAGGACTCTAAAGCACGTAAGCCTGAAACAGCAATGCCGGCCAGCAGAGCCGCTCGGGGACCAGCCTGGCCACCGGGACAAGGCTTCTCGGGGCTTTCCACGGCGCCGACGGAAAGGCAGTGGACGCTGGGGAGGAGGCGTGTGGACTCGGGCTGGACAGGAAGACAGCAGCACGACACCAGCTGGCCCTGCTCTGTGAGATTTGGGCTGTCTCATTCGCAGCTTTCATTTCTAAGATCGTTTACACAACCTGTTTCACTACGACTCCACGGAGGCAGACACCACTGAAGCCAGGGATGACGTCTCCCTCCACAGCAGGAAAGCCACCCTCCAGGAGGCAGCAGGGACCTTCAGGACGCTCGGCGGCCGCCTGCGGGGGGCCCGCCCCTCATTCTGCAGAGCACCCCCAGTCCCCCGCCCGGCCTCGTGGCCGTGTCACCGCGTCGAGCTCACCGTGGCTGGCAGAACGCCTGAGGTTTGACCTCTTCATTCTCAAGGCTT
Source organism: Bubalus bubalis (assembly GCF_019923935.1). Taxonomy (NCBI): domain Eukaryota; kingdom Metazoa; phylum Chordata; class Mammalia; order Artiodactyla; family Bovidae; genus Bubalus; species Bubalus bubalis. The sequence continues at coordinate 1,603,847 of NC_059180.1, forward strand.
CGGTCACAAAGTCGGGGGCGCTGCTGGGGGAGTGGGTCCAGGCACAGTCCAAGGTGAGGTCTGAAGTCAGGGCTGGGGTCAGACTGCCTGGTTTGAATGTGCACGGTTTTAACGCGACAGGTACGAGCAGACACAATGGACAGCGCTGCCTCTAGTAACCAGGCTCGGGGGGTTGAAGGAAGCTCACGGGACCCATGGTGTGTGAGCAACATTCAGCCACCGGCCCCAAGATCAGCAAAGCCCTCCCTGTGGCGCCTGCCCACTTCCAGGCTGCGCGTGTGCCCAGCACATCCCTTTCCAAGCTGCCGGCATGACCTCAACCGGCTCACACGACTCCCAAAGCTGTCGGGAGGAGGGTCTGTGACCCAGCACAGCCAGCCCCACTCAGACAGGCCGAGACCCGCAGAGCAAATGTCAAAGGTCGCACACACTCGGAGTGTGCGCCTCAAGGCGCCACGTCCTTGACAAGGTCAGAAACGGGGTCATTCAGACAAGGCGCATTCCAAGCTCTGTGTCGTCAGCACCTGGGACCAGGCGCTGCTCGTGAGCAGGATGGCTCTATTTCTTTTCTTTTTTTTTAAGGAGGGGTCTATTTCCGAGGGGCGCGTGCGTACCTTGCTTGGAGCTTCCCAGACACAGCTTCTGGGGCGTTAAGGACATCCGGCCCCCGAGAGGCATGCTCGCCGCGGTCCTCAGAGATCTCCAGGAGGCCACCTTCCTCGGTTTAGAGTGATAAGGTGACTCTAGAAAGGCAACACACGGTTTTAGAGGTACAGAACACTGTGCCCCCAACATCTGTGCTTCAGAAAGACAAAGACGGTACAGCCAAACACTCACAACCGCCCCAGATGAGCACATTCCGGCAAAAATAAAAAAATATGGAAAAATACGGTTATGTTTATATACTCACATTTGCTTTTTAAATTTTATTATAAAGAAGTAACTGGAATTGATTTTAAAATATGAGCCTGAAGTTGTACCAATATTACAGTATTAATTTCCCATTTTTTCCCCCAGGGCATTTTTTAATTTTGTCACCAAAACAAAGGAAGGGTTTTAAAATTATATTTTAATCTGGAATTTTGCTTCTTCACATGAAATATAGAAATTGTGCAAATTTATGCAAAACCAAGTTGTTCATAAAACATGCTTATATTTCTTAAATACCAAAGCAATTTATATCTGTAGAAGGTCCTGAGATTCTAAATCTAATGCATTTAGTTATTAAAATCTCTAAGATTTTTCCATGGCTTATGGAATTTATGGAAAATTCCCCTTTATCATTTAGGATGTGGGAGTAAAGACACATTGGGCCCTGAGGCGTTTCCACTCACCCAGGACCACTGTGCTCACTCCCAGGGTATTTGGAAGGTCTTCCAAACTTTAAACATGCATTTAAGTGAGTATTTATGAAGGTATATTAGTGATCAGAAAAAAAACCCCACAAACGATATTTCCCTCCTAAATGTACAGGGTTTATCAATAAATAGAGAGAATTCCACAATATGCACGCCCATGGATAAAGTTGCAAAGCAGAGGGACTCAGCTGGTGGTTCCTGTTGGTGGCTGACGCTGAGGAACAATGAACGCGGAGGGGCCAGAAGCCTCGCCGCCTCGGAGCATGGCGAGGACCAGAAGCCTCAGCACACGGGGACTACAAACCCCAGAGACCCGGAGTGGGCAGTTGTTCAGTCGCTAAGTCGTGTCCGACTCTTTGAGACCCCATGGACTGTAGCCCGCTAGGCTTCCCTGTCTTCCACTCTCCTGGAGTTTGCTCAAATTCACGTGCACTGAGTCAGTGATGCCATCTAACCATCTCATCTTCCGCCGCCCCCTTCTCATCCTGCCCTCAATCTTTCCCAGCATCTGGTCTTTGCCCGTGAGTTGGCTCTTTGTGTCAGATGGCCAGTACTGGGCAGTAGAGACACATTTATGAAGTGAATGGGACAGCCTGGGTTCCTGCTGTTGTAGCTCGGAAATCAGATAGGGGTACACCTATTAAGGGAACACTAGGAGTTAGAGCTGGACACGGAACAACAGGCTGGTTCCAAATAGGAAAAGGAGTACGTCAAGGCTGCATATTGTCACCCTGCTTATTTAACTTATATGCAGAGTACATCATGAGAAACGCTGGGCTGGAGGAAGCACAAGCTGGAATCAAGACTGCTGGGAGAAATATCAATAACCTCAGACATGCAGATGACACCACCCTTATGGCAGAAAGTGAAGAGGAACTAAAAAGCCTCTTGATGAAAGTGAAAGAGGAGAGTGAAAAAGTTGCCCTGAAGTTCAACATTCAGAAAACTAAGATCATGGTATCTGGTCCCATCACTTCATGGCAAACAGATGGGGAAACAGTGGAAACAGTGTCAGACTTAATTTTTCTGGGCTCCAAAATCACTGAAGATGTTGATTGCAGCCATGAAATTAAAAGACACTTGCTCCTTGGAAGGAAAGTTATGACCAATCTAGACAGCATATTAAAAAGCAGAGACATTACTTTGTCAACAAAGGTCCGTCTAGTCAAGGCTATGCTTTTTCCAGTAGTCATGTATGGATGTGAGAGTTGGACTCTAAAGAAAGCTGAGCGCTGAAGAATTGATGCTTTTGAACTGTGGTGCTGGAGAAGACTCGAGAGTCCCTTGGACTGCAAGGAGATCCAACTAGTCCATCCTAAAGGAGATCAGTCGTGGGTGTTCACTGGAAGGACTGATGTTGAAGCTGAAACTCCAATACTTTGGCCACCTGAGGCGAAGAGCTGCCTCATTGGAAAAGACCCTGATGCTGGGAGGGATTGGGGGCAGGAGGAGAAGGGGAAGACAGAGGATGAGATAGTTGGATGGTATCACCGACTCAATGGACATGGGTTTGGGTGGACTCTGGAAGTTGGTGATGGACAGGGAGGCCTGGTGTGCTGTGGTTCACGGGGTCGCCAAGAGTCAGACACGACTGAGCGACTGAACTGAACTGAACTGAGGAGCTTGGGATTGGGGTGGGGGGGTCCGGGGGAGGGGACACAGTGCATCCTGCAGTGAGCAGGGGGCCTGGGATCAGCCCTGGTACCTGGACAGGCGTCCGGTGGGGCTGGGGGAGGGCCCAGGGGCTGGGGGAAAGCACCTCTTTGGTGGTTTTGATGCTTTGGGGGCTCTGGCCACCCTAAATGATGCAAAACACAACTCTGACATTTACAGAAATCAAGATAAAAAGCAATTTGATTATCAGTATTTTCAACACTTGAAATGCTTGACTTCCAGTAAGAATAATGGAAGATGATCTCACATTTACCTTAGACAGTGATGCCTTCTGGACAAAAGGATTTAAAAAAATAGTCTGAAAGAGAAGTTTTAAAACACCAAAGCCCACACTTTCACTTTGCATCAATTCCCGATTTGCTCCACAGGAGGAGAGCCAGAATATTCAAAATCCAAACTGCTAGATGTTTTTTAAAATTAACTTCTGCTGGAGCATGGCTGCTTTACCATGCTGCGTTAGTCTCTGCTGCACAGCTAAGTGAACCAGCTGTCCTAGCACCAAGTCACTCGGTCGTGTCCGGCTCTCTGCGACCCCGGGGACTGCAGCCCGCCAGGCTCCTCTGTCCATGGGATTCTCCAGGCAAGAACACTGGAGTGGGTTTCCACGCTCTCCTCCAGGGGATCTTCCCGACTCAGGGGTAGAATCCGTCATCTCTTATGTCTCCTGCGTTTGCAGGCGGGTTCTTTACCACTAGCGCCACCTGGGAAGCCCACATGTACGTGTATCTACTCTTTTTTGGATTTCCTTCCCAAATAGGTCACCACAGAGCGCTGAGCGGAGTTCCCTGTGCTGTGTGGTCGGTTCTTGCTAGTGTGTATACGTCAGTCCCACCTCCTGACTCGTCCCATCCCCGTTACCCTCCTTGGTTTCCATGTTTGTTCTCTACGTCCATGTCTGTCTCTGCTTTGCAGTTAAGTTCGCTAGGTGGTTCCTTTCTAATGCTTATACTTATTTGTACTACAAAATGTGCTTTCTTTTCTTTGCAGGAATTTATCTTTCTACGTATGTTTTTCTTGGGCTCATATGAAAGTTCATCTGTATTCTCTGACTGTGTCATACATAAGACAGTATGTTTGACTGTATATATGTATATAAGAAATGTAAATACACACACGTGAGTATGTAATAAAGCCAGGCAAAGCCACAGGCTTTTCGGCAGCAAAAGAAAGCTGACATAGGATCTGATTGGTCACAAAGAGCTTGGGAAGCATAAAATTCAGTATATCGCCCAGATGAACTCTTTGTGTCTCAAGAACAAATCTTGTGTTTCCCTCACTCTGGCAGCTCAGGAAGGAGAACACAAGAGGCCATTGCTGTGCCCTGGGGCTGGGGGCTCAGCGGTGCAGGGAGGGCTCAGGACCTCCGCCCCATGGGGCCTCCGCCCACAGGGACACCTGCGGAGGGCGAAGACCCGGGAGTGAGCCCCAGCACGAGACGGAGCCAAGGGGCAGAAGGGCGTGCATCAGTGATCCTGCGTATTCAGAGAAGACAGAGGCAGCTGAGCCTCCTACCAGGACACCTGGGCAGGAGGCCTTCTGAGAACCTCTTCCGAGGCAAGCTGGTCATACTTACTCAGGGATGTGGGTGGAGGTTTGTGGAAACTTTTCTTTTTTGCTTTCTGAAAGAAAGAAGAGATGGTTGAGCCTTCTCAGGCAGCCGGAACGGCCCCAACCACGCAGCATAGGAGTGCTCAGAATCGGTGGAGGCGGGTGGGCAGTGGATTAAGCAGCCAACACCAAGTGACCAAGCAGAGTCCGAGCGGAGGGCAGGGAGGCACCCCTGACACAGGAGTGGGCAGCCCAGGGGAGGTGCCCCCGACACAGAGTGTGGCCAGCAGGCCCCAGAGATGGAGGTGGGGGGGCGCCCACGGGTGAGACGTGAGATGGGGGCACGGGGCAGTTCTGGCCCGTCTGGAGGACACCCCCGACAGCCTGGGCCACACACGGAGCTGGGCACCACCCAGGCTCGCCCCCGGGGCCCCTTCCACGCCTCCACCCGCTGCTTCACTCCAAATGGGAAATCTCGCTCAGAACACTGAGATCCCGGGAGACTGGTTCAGATCCGTGGATCCCTCTCGCTCCCGGGAGCATCTCGGCCATGTCTTGAGTGTTGAGGAGGAAACTCTCTGCGGAGGCCCTGCTCCTCAGACCACGGACCCTGGAGTCCTCAGAGCTGCGGGGGCGGGAACGCGCTGGGCTCTTTCTCACACCTCCCTGCTCTGCTCTCTCCCCTCCACACAGGGCTCGGGGGCTGGGGGCAGGGGTGGGGGCGTGCAGGCCAAAGCCAGACTGCTGGCAAGGAGCTTGTGGTCAGCCTCAAATGCGCTCTGCTCACACTGACTTCTGTCGAAGTCCTAAAGTTATCGCCTCAGCTGTACAGATCTGGCCTCTGTAATCTGTGATCTGGCCCTGAACGCAGCGTCTGTGGGGAGACCCGCGGGAGTCGGCGGGTAAACGGAACACCAGCCCCCCGACTGCACTCACCGCGTCAGAGTCAGAGTCAAAGGTGATCGCAGACAGACTGTCATCCCCCTGGAGGAAGAGACGCAACAGTGAAACCGTCGGGCACCACTCGGCACCACGGCCGCACTCACAAGGTGGAAACCGCTGGGCTGAGCTGTGGGGGAGAGCCCCGCGTCCAGCAGGAGGGGACAGAACACTCGGAGTTGGCGGCGGCCGGTTCGGTCCACCGCATTCGAAGGGACGGTGCAGACACGAAGCCAAACTCTGCTGGCCCCAGCCCTGTCAGTCCAGCAACAGCGTCTCCACAGAATCGACAGACGACTTGAAGTACAGTTGCTTTAAAAGATCCTTTTCCATTATAGGTTATTGCAAGACACTGAATAGAGATCCCCGCGCTATATGGGAAGTCTCCATTTTTTCTCTGTCTTATAGTAGGGTCTGCTAATCTCGCACTCCCAGTTTATCCCTCCCCCGGTGAACAGTTCTTGATAAAAGCATCCCATCGTTGCATCAGAGCACAAGGAACCTACGACTGCACCCCGGTGAGAGTGATCAGGGCCACCCCGCACCACCAGCGCACGCGTTATCTTCGTGTACAGAGGTTCCTGCCTCTGGTTCCAGCGATCTGGCGCATGGAGCACAATAAAATCTGTACTATCCTCAATGCTAGCATGTCCAGGAGAAAAGGGAACTTGCCCAAGTGGGTGATGTGTCTGTGTTAATGCACTTAGGCTTACATCCTAAAAACAGAGAAAGCAGAACGATTTTTCAAATCCTTTCCCTAGACTATTATTGTTAAGAGACTATTATTGTTGTTTAGTCTCTCAGTCATGTCCAACTCCTTGCAACCCCAAGGACTGTAGCCCGCCAGGCTCCCCTGTCCATGAGATTCTCCAGGCGAGGATACTGGAGTGGGTTGCCATTTCCTTCTCCAGGAGAGCTTCCCGACCCAGGGATCGAACCCATGTCTCCTGCACTGGCAGGTGGATTCTGAGGTACAAACGGCAAACGACAAGTATACTGCAGCGCACAGGGAATTCTACTCGGGGTACCGTGGTGACCTAATGGGAAGGAAATCCAAAGAAGAGGGGACGTGTGAACAGGTGTGACTGATTCACTTTACTGCACAGAAGAAAGTAACACAACGAGGTACGGGAACCATACTCCAATACAAAAATTTTTTAAAGTAGCAAATGACGGTTACAGAGGAAAGTGTTCATTTAACAAACTGCACGAGAATGACGTGGAAAGCTCAGGCGGGGGGATCAGGGCGGCGACGTGAAGGCCGTCTCGGCCCCAGCGTCACAGCACAGGCCTGCCAGCCAGCAAGGGGAGCTGTCGACAGTCCCACGGGACAGCGGCAACACTTTCTCGTGTGAACACTTCTCACAACTCTGTCCTGAATAAAACCTTGATGACTTTTCAAGGACCTGAAATTTCAACAAGGGAAGGAGGTGGCCCGCGTGGTGAACAAAACCAGGTGGGCTCACGCACTCCATCGGGTCCCCCCAGTCAGCCCCCGAGTCTGCTCCTCCCCGCCCTGCCGAAGGAACTAAACAAGCGGAGCAGTGCCAGCACCTGAGCTCACCCAGCAGCCCTAGACCCATCCCTTCAGCAGAGGCCACGCACAGTATCCGAGAAACAAAAGAGCACGTAAAGGTCAAGGTCAATGCATTCTTCCTCTGCAAGCAGGACAGGAGACTGCGCGGATCCTACAGGAGAGGCACGCAAACCTCGCGCGCGGGACTCTGCGGGCGGTGGCTGGCGGGCAGTGCGCTGGGGGGTCCCAAAAGGCCTGGGGCAGCAACGTGGCCCCGCGTCAGCTGTGCGAGGCTGGTCGCGCCACGGACCCCTCTGCATCTCAGCTTCCTCGGTGACAAGGACACGTTCTCCCATCGGGATTTTAAAGCATTAAATCTACATTAACTAAGACACTGGGGGAAGAGACATAGTGTCCAGAATAAGATGCTGGAACATACAGGGTTTTGATTCTCAGTGAATCGGGGGGAGGCAGGGATGCCTTCACAGACGGGGCATCTCCCAGGATGGTGTGGTGAGGCGCCTGAAAGGCTCACTCCTCAACCAACAACCATCTAACAGAAGAGCCCACAAAGCAATCAATCTTCATCGGTTAGTGAAGATAATCAATGAACCTTTCATTCCAGAAAATCTACTCAGTCAGGGGCCCCTCGGCTCCCCAAGGACTGAAGTGACCCCAGAGTGCAGTCCTACAGGCGGGTGGGTGTAGTCGAGACCCCAGGGCTGGGTGCTTAGGGTGTGAGCTCCTCCCCAGACACTGCAGGCTAAGACCCCCCATGTCTGTGGGGTGGGAGCTCCATGCAGGGAGGGGCCGGTCCAGAAGGAGCACCCCTCAGGGGAGACACCCCTGCCCTGCTGTGCCGGGGACCAGGGGCCCTTCTCCAGAAGAGGCAGGACGGCAGCTGTGCCCGGGGGACTGATGGCACAGTTCCACCCGCCTGGCTCCTTTGCCAACAAAGACAAAGTGGGGAGCAAGCTGGGGCCCCCAGCTCCGGGGTCACGGCTGCAGAAAGCTCACTGCAGAGCAGCCGCTAGTCGAAGAGCCCAGAAGCGCCCTCCTGGGGCGGCAGTCAAGCCTGAGGGTCAGGGAGACTGGGGGCAAGGATTGGAGTCCAGCCTCTGGGCAGACATGGAAACCGCCCCCACCCGGCACCCAGGCCAGCCAGAGGGTGTGAGCCCCAGTGGTAACCGAACCCTGGCAGAATGGGGGACCCCCCTGGCCCGAGAGCAGACCTCAGGGAGCCAGGCTTAAAAACCACCGACGGGGACTTCCCTGGCAGTCCAGCGCTGAAGACGGGTGCTTTCACCGCAGGGGGCACAGGTTCGACCCCTGGTTGGGGAACTAAGATCCCATGTGCTGCGTGCCCAAAGCGCAGCCAAAAAAATAAAAAAGGAGTACGAAGACAGATATCCCAGGAGGGCTGGAGGACCACGGCACGTCCAAGGCTGCTCTCAGGAGAGACGGAGGGGGAGAACCACGCATGGGTTCCTGGCTGCGCGTGGGCAAAGCTGTAAACCCCTGAACAGCGACAGCCGCCTGCACACACACGCACAAACACACACGCAGGGGCACGCACACGCAATGAGTAACAGCAGAAATCTGACTGACCCAGGGGGTGAAACAACCTCTGACCAACAAGTGGCCTTTGCTGCCTCAAGGGTAACCCCAAGGTAGTTGGGCTAAAGGATTTTTAAAAAGTCTGAGCAGGGAAACAGGCTGCACAGTGTGGGGAAAGACAACTTCAGAGAAAGATCAACCAAGTCCCTCCCCAAATAAACAAACCAGGGGGAGGTGGCGTGGGAGAAGCTGTAACGTATTATCTAAATGTTGCGGGGGGGGGGGGGGGGGGGGGGCGAGCTGCGGTAATATATTAACTAAAGGTCGAGTTTTCAACAAAAAGACTAAGAGATAACAGAGGAACAGGAAAAGTGCGACCGAGACTACAGTTGTACAGGGAGAGAGCAGGCGATGGAAGCTCCGTTTGAAGGGCCCCCGCTGCAGGCTCGGTGTGCGCAGGCTTCAGGGCAGCTGCCTCTGTAAGTTCAGAGGAGGGCTGTGGTGGGGCTGGGGAGGATGGTGAGGCGGGACAGCCCAGTGGATGCGAGCAAGAGGTCCGGCATGGGGCGGGAGCAGGGGGCCTTAGAGCAAGTGACGGAGAACCTCGGGAGCAGGAAACGCTCTACAGATGCTCCTACCCTGTTCTGGAACCTGGAAGCCCTTCACCGGGGACCCCAGCACCGTACGTGCCCCGTGAGGTGCACAAGCAAGCCCAGAGGCGGCTCTGCTCCCAGTGCCTGCCTTCGAGGGTCTCATCTGGTTGAGAACAGATGTCAGCTCAGCAGGGAAACCGCCAGTCAGCCAGGGCCAACGGCTGCCAGCCTCCTAGCAGAGCGCTGGCGCTGGTCCCTCCCACGGGACTGCGCTCCTGGGGACCACGGCACACGGGCACCCGGGTGGTCTCAGAGCCAGCGTGTGTCAGGGGCTTGACAAACACTTCTGTGCGTAAGAACCTTTAGAGCAGAGTGGTTACCAATAGCACATGTGTTAGTCACTCAGTTGTGTCTGACTCTTTGCAACCCCATGGACTGTAGCCCACCAGGCTCCTCTGTGCAGGAGAGTCTCCAGGCAAGAAAACTGGAGTGGGTTGCTATTCCCTTCTCCTGGGGATCTTCCCAACCAAGGGATGGAACCCAGGTCTTCTGTATTGTAGGCAGATTTTTAACTGTCTGAGCCAACAGGGAAGTCCAAAAGGAAGGAAATGGAGAGTTAAAACAGGAGTATCCTATCAGGTTAGAACCTCTTGATGAAAATGAAAGAGGAGAGTGAAAAAGCTGGCTTAAAACTCAACATTCGGAAAACTAAGACCATGGCATCTGGTCCCATCAATTCATGGCAAATAGATGGGGAAACAGTGTAAACAGTGAGAGACTTTATTTTTGGGGGCTCCCAAATCACTGCAGATGGTGACCATCGCCATGAAATTAAAAGACGCTTGCTCTTTGGAAAAAAAGCTTTGACCAACCTAGACAGCCTATTAAAAAGCGGAGACATTACTTGGCCGACAAGGGTCCATCTAGTCAAAGCTATGGTTTTTCCAGTCTTTGGGTATGGATGTGAGAGTTGGACTATAAAGAAGGCTGACTGCCAAAGAACTGACTCTTTTGAACTGTGGTGTTGGAGAAGACTCTTGAGAGTCCCTTGGCCTGCAAGGAGATCCAACCAGTCCATCCTAAAGGAAATCAGTCCTAACTATTCATTGGAAGGACTGATGCTAAAGCTGAAACTGCAATACTTTGGCCACCTGATTTGAAGAACTGACTCATCTGAAAAGACCCTGATGCTGGGAAAGATTGAAGCCGGGAGGAGAAGGGAATGTCAGAGGATGAGATGGTTGGATGGCATCACCGACTCAACGGACATGAGTTTGAGTAGCTCCGGGAGTTGGTGATGGACAGGGAGGCCTGGCACGCTGCAGTCCATGGGTCGCAAAGAGTCGGACATGACTGAGTGACTGAACTGATTAGGTTAGAGGTTTTATTTTATTTTAAAAAATATTATCTTTCCATTTTTGCATGAATAATACTTGTGAAGATTTTTACACATATATTTATTTATTTTGGTTGTGCTGCAGGTCACATGGGACCTTAGTTTCCTGACCAGGGATCAAACCCGTGTCCCCTGCAGTGGAAGCTCAAGGGTCCTAATCGCTGGACCTCCGGGGAATTCACAAGTTAGAGTTTTTATTTTTTCATTTTATTTATTTAAAAAATTTTTTTCTTTTGTTCTTTGGCTATGTTGGGTCTTAGTTGCACCACGCAGGATCTCTGATCTTCCTTGGGGCATGCGGAATCTTTTTAGTGGTGACATGTGGGATCTTTAGCTGTGGCATGTGAACTCTTAGTCCTGGCACTTGGACTCTAGTTCCCCGACCAAGGGTCGAACCCAGGCCCCCTGCACTGGGAGCGAAGAGCCTTAGCCACTGGACCCTCCATGGAAGTCCTCCAAATTAAGAGTTTAAAAATTTTTTAAAGTGAAGTACAGTTGATTTACTATATTATATTAGCTTCAGGTGTACAGTAAAGTGATTTAGTTATATTATATACATACCTTTTTCCAGATTCTTTTCCATTATAGGTTATAAGATGTTGAACGTAGCCTGTGCTATACAGTCAGTCCTTGCTGTTTAGAATTTAGCTTTTTGAGATTCCATATGGAAGTGAGATCATACAGCGTTTGTCTTTATCTGTTTGATGCATTTCTCTCTATCTTTTAAACTGAAGTACAGCTGATTTACAATGCTGCGTCAGTTTTAGGTGTACAACAGAGTGATTCAGTTATACGTACACATAAACTTAGTTTTTAAAACATGTTCTTGAAAACGCAGGTATGGGAAGATGCTAGCAGTAAATTAAACGACAAGAATTACAAAACAATATAGACAGGATCCCAAGTTTTAAAAGCCATATGGGAAGAAAAAATGTTGAAAAAATATCAGAAAGAAATATACTAAACATTAACTGGTTTTCTGTAGGCAGTTAGATTACGGGTCATTGCCTTTCTTTTCTGGGCGTGAATGACCTTTACAGTCACAGTATGAGCTACTTTTAAAGGTGAAGGAGCAGTAACTGAGACCAGCAAGGGCGGCCGGCCTTCCAGGTGAGGCAGGACTTGGTGCCTTGGGTGACAAGGGGTTAGGAGCCCTGAGCCCACTTGGGGAGAGCGCCGGGCAGCCCTGCGGGTTCTGCCATCTCCTCCCAGTGAAGGAAGCAACCGTGAGTCAAGCTCCCTCTGTTTGGAGCCCTCCAAAGCCTTCCCACTGTGGCAGGAGTGAATTCAGACCCGGAACTGCCTGCAAGGCCCACGGCTCCCTTCCATCCACACAGGTCGCCCGGTGAGATCCCAGCAAGCTCTCTTTTGCGCCCTGGAACCCTGCTCTTTCCCACCTCAGGACCTCTGCACCTGCTGGCCCCGGTGTCTCAGATCTTCATCCCGCTGCCTCCTTTTCATCGGGGACATCAGGACACTCCAGCTTCTCAGGGGCTGCTCCTGGCACCCAATCTAAAGCAGCCCACCATCCCGCCTCCCTTACATGGGCTGTTTTATTTTCTGCAGGGCACTTTCTGACTTGATGGACACGATCCGCTTTGGGGGTTTTTTTTGCCTTGTTTTCCCTCACCCCCACCCCGAGTCCCGTCACCCCGCCACCGGAATGCAGTTTATTCACCCACAGTGGTATCTACAGCTGATGGCTGACGCCCCAGAAACAGTGGGTGAAGGAAGAGTTGGGAACACGGCCGCTCTGACCCGGGGGAGCCACCCTGGGCGGGCGGCACCTCCTCCGGAAAACATGCCCTGATCGGCGCCTGGGGTTCCTCCCTCACACCCGGCACGGCTCGGGTCCGTCGCCCCGTCCGAGGCCCCCAGCCCTGGAATCACCGGTGGGCGGGCACTTACGCAGTGAGCTCCGTCACCCCGGCGGGCCGCGATCGCAGGCTCCGCTCAGGCCCGGCTTCGCAGGCGCCAAGCGGCGAGGGCGCAGGGTCCGGGAGGGCTTCCTGGAAGCGGCGGCCGGGGCAAGGACGAGTGGGGAACTAGAGGGGGCTGGAGGCTGGGCGAGGAGCGGCGGCCGCAGGTCCGCTCTTATGCGGTAACAATAATGGCTACGGTCACCGGCGGCCGCCGGCCTGCGCCCCTTCCCTCCGGCCCGCGCCCCGGCGTGGGAGGCATTGAGGGCGCCCCCCGCTCCCGCCCTCCGCGCTTACCGTCTCGGAGGCCGGCTCCGCGGTGCCCAGCGACATGGCGGCGGCGCTGCCCGATTGCCCCCGGGCGCGGCGGGCGCGGCCGTCGGGTTCTGGGGCTCCGCAGGCCACCCGGCTGCCCGCAGCCTCTCCGCCGGCCCGCGCGCCCGCCGCGACCCCGCTTCCATGGCAACCGGGCCAGCCCGCCGAGCCCCGGATGTGGCGAGCCCGGCCAACTATAGGTGTGCCCAGGGACACCCTCGGGCCGACCGGCTGCGCGCTCAGAGTGTGGGGCGGAGCTGAAACAGGGCGGTAGTCCCCAGAGCTGTCATTAATAAATATTTAGTAGGTTAACGCTGAAAGGGACAGGGAGCCTGGGCCGTGTCCACAGCCTGCTAGCTCTGAACGCCTGGCATTAAGAAAACCATCTTCCTGATCTCGGATCTTAGGCGCAAGGGTTATGATGTAAAAAAAAAAAAAAGAAAGTCGCTCAGTCCTGTCTGACTTTTTGCAACCCCATGGACTATAGTCCAGGGAGTTCTCCAGGCCAGAATAATGGAATGGGTAGCCTTTCCTTTCTCCAGGCGATCTTCCCAACCCAGGGATCGAACCCAGGTCTCCGGCATTGCAGAAGGATTCGTTACCAGCTGAGCCACAAGGGAAGCCCAAGAATACTGGAGTGGGTAGCCTATCCTCTGATGTAAAAAAAAAAAAAAAAATTAGGCTCAAGGGTTATAATGCAGTCACAAGACAAGAAAAAAAAAAAAATAGAGTTTACACTCATTGTATTCAGTGTGTATCATGATCTTTGGGCCCGTTGGGCTGCAAGGTTCATTTAAACTATTAGCAAGCATAATCTGCCCTTTCTCTTCCTACAGGCCTCCAAGGGCATTTACTCTGTTCCTCTGCCCTGCTGTATTTTTCCAGCCCCCTGACCTTTATTATCTACAAGAACTCCCCTTGTCTAGAATGTAAGCTCTCTGGGGCAGGGCTTTGTTTTGCTCCCGACTGTAATGCTGTCCCTTGGAACAGTGTCTGGCACACAACAACTGATTAATCAGTAGGTATTTGGTGCCCGGCGAGTGACTTCTCTGTGCTTGTGTCCTCTGGGAAAGAAAGAGCTGCTGTGAAGACCAGAGCGCCAAAGACTTGATGCCTTTGAACTGTGGTGCTGGAGAAGACGCTTGAGAATCCCTTGGAGTGCAAGGAGATCCAATCAGTCCATCCTAAAGGAAATCAGTTCTGGGTGTTCATTGGAGGGACTGATACTGAAACTCCAATACTTTGGCCACCTGATGCAAAGAACTGACTCATTGGAAAAGACCCTGATGCTGGGAAGGATTGAAGGCGGGAGGAGAAGGGGACGACAGAGGAGGAGTTGGTTGGATGGCATTACCGACTCCATGGACATGAGTTTGAGTAAGCTCCGGGAGTTGGTGATGGACAGGGAGGCCTGGCGTGGGGGTAGTCCATGGGGTCGCCAAGAGTCGGACACGACTGAGCGACGGAACTGAACTGAACTGAACCAAAAGTGCTTAGAGCAGCTGCGGGTTCCGAGTCCGCACACCGGGCAGGTGGTGTGGGCAGGGACAGTAAATGCATTCTGAATTTAGTCAGGATGAAACCCCTCTGTAAGTGGAGGAAGGTGTGCCTGCTGTGCGGCTAGCATTTTGCTTTGCTGGCCCGCTCAGACAGGCGGGCCTTTGGCCGGCGAGGCCGTGCCCCTTCCGCCGAAAGCCACGCCTTCCAGGCGCAAAGCCTCCTGGGTTCCGGTGCACACACGTCTGAGCGCCCTGGTCGGGTGACGGATCCAGGCAACGGGCTTGGCGGAGGCTTGTCCCGCTCCTCCTTAGCCCGTTCCCTGAGCCTGGGCCTTCGGGGCTCTCAGAGTGGCCTCCAGGGGCGTCCTCCCCGTCCTCGCCTCCTCCAGTCCCGGCGGGTCGCGCGGCCCGAGGCGAGGCCTGAGGCGGCTGAGGGAAGCGAAGCGGGTGAGGCGCGCGCCCGGGGAGGGGTCGCGGTCGCTGTGGAGGGCCCGGCGGGGTCGAGGTTAGGGGCCGGGGCCTCTCGGGCCGTAGAACCGCCTGGGGCCCGCGTGCGCGCCCCTGGACTGGGCCCCAGCACCACCGCAGCCGCCGGCCTGGCGTCCTCCGTGGGGTCCACGGGGATGGCTCCTTCCTCAAGAACTTAGCCTGGCCAGGGATGGACAGACGGACGTTCCAGGCTTGTTCTTGACCCCGGCAGACAGAGTCACTGGCTACGCCATCCTCCGGCGAGAGCCCTCCCTAACCACAGGACCGACGGGCTCACGGGCCCCCTCCCAGGCCAGACTCGCAGGTGCTCTTGCAGTCCCCGGAGGAACCGGCAGTGGGCAGAGCGCCTTCCCCTCCACACGCTGCTGGCTGCAAGGCTTTCACACTGACCCTGGGAGGGACAGACAGAAAAACAGACACCTCCCAGCTGCACTGAGACCCTTACAGCTCTGACTGACCAGCCTCCTACACGTGGCTGGCCCCAGAGCGCGCATGCGCCCCCGGCTCTGACAGGCCTGCAGCCTAGATCAATTTCATGCTCGTTTCCTCCCACCAGAGTCCAGAGTTGGCTGCCTTTGAGCTCCTGAGGCCGCATGGTTTACCCCAGACTCCCGTCTCCACCGCCAGACTCGAGGGCTCCAGTTTGCTCTTGACAACCTCCAATCCTACCCCAGCCGAGGCTTCACTGCAGTCCTGGCAGCTAGGAGTTTCCCTCTGAAGAGTCATCACCCGGCCTGAGGTGAAAGTCCTGGGGCCTGGTGGGGCTGGGGGCTGCCTGTGACTAGGCGGGTGGGGTCTGGCCCTGCCTGACATCTCCTCTGCAGGAACCCCAGCCCCATCATGGACCCAGAGTGTGCCCGGCTCCTCCCGGCTCTCTGTGATGTCCTGGCAGACCCCAGGCAGCCGGTGGCAGATGACACTTGTTTGGAGAAGCTGCTGGACTGGTTTAAAGCAGTCACTGAAGCAGGTAGGGTGAGGGCATCTGCCGACTCTCCCCGGAGGCTGGAGGGTGCAGGGCTCCCCTGTGCTAGGAAGAGGCCGTCTGTCTGGGGTCGTTCCTCTACATCTTAGAGAGTCCCCCTGGCTTTTCATATTTCCTCACCCACAAATTAGGGTTAGGGTTAGGGTATATAGGCTTTCCTGGTGGCTCAGTAAGGTCCACCTGCCAATGCAGGAGACTCGGGTTCAATCCCTGGGTCAGAAAGATCCCTTGGAGAAGGAAATGACAACCCACTCCAGTTTTCTTGCCTGGAGAAGCCCATGGACAGAGGAGCCTGGTGGGCTACAGTCCATGGGGTCACAAAGTCAGAAACAGCTTAGTGACTAAATAACAACAATAGGTGCGTGCACACACACACGCACACTCTTTTTGAGACTGTTTTCCATTATAGTTTATTACAAGATGTTGAATATAATTCCCAGTGCTATACAGTAGGCCCTTGTTGTTTATGTTAAATGTAGTCATTTGTATCTGCTAGTCTCAAACTCCTAATTTATCCCCCCACCTTCCCCTTTGGGAACCATAAGCTTGTTTTCTTTGTCAATGAATCTGTTTCTCTTTTGCAGACAAGTTAATTTGTATCATTTTTTTAGATGCCACATTTAAGTGATATCAGACGATACTTGTCCGACTTACTTCACTTAGGACAACAATCTCTAGGTCCATCCATGTTGCTGCCAATGGCATTGTTTCATTCTTTATATGACTGAGCAGTATTCCATTGTATATATGTGATGGAACCACACCTTCTTTATCCCTTCCCCCGTTGACGGACGTTTAGCTTGCTTCCATGTCTCGGCTGTTGTGAGCAGCGCTGCTGTGGGGTGTAGGCGTTTCAGGCGCTGTGTCTGGAGAAGAATGCCCGTTGCCTGCGTGTCTTGCTGTAGTACTCTCCGTTTAAGAGAGGATTACCCACTGGAGAGGCGAAGACTGTATGCTGCTCTTGTTTGTGTCTTTTTTTTATAATCAGCAGGCCAGAACGTCTTTCCAGGTTTGCTGGCCATTTGTATTTCCTGTCCAAGTCCCTTGCCTGTTGTCGAGGTGTTGCTGAATTAGAGTAATGAGTCCTTTGAAGCAGTTGTTGCAAATACTTCCTCCCGGTTGGACTGCTGAGTCTAACAGCCTGAGAGAGGAGGTCTGGGAGTTGCCAGAAGAACGGTCCCTTTTGGAGGCACGCACGGTGCCCTGGTAACGTGCGTCCCGGCTGGGCCTGTCCCCAGGCTCCAGTCTCCTGTTACTGCAGGATCACCCCTGCCTGGTAGAGCTGCTGTTCCATGTGCTGAAACCCCAGGACCTGAGTTCCAGAATCCTGTCCTTTGCGCTCCGCCTCGCAGGGATATTTGCAGCCCAGGAGAACTGCTTCCAGTACCTCCAGGTGAGCCTGGGCCTCCCACCTGCGTGGCCCGCCTTCCCCTGCAGGCGCACAGCAGTGTGGCTGTCGTGACCCCCGAGTCTCTGAAACTCACTTCGCCCCCGTACCTTGACATGTTCCACAGGGTGTTTATTCCTGGGTATAGTCCCCCTTTGAAAAACTCAACAGGAATGGATTGGAGTGAAGGGTGAACGTTTTGGAATCAGACAGAGCTGGGGTTGGGCCTCTGCACACTTTGTGGGTGCCCCTCAGTTCAGCTGTGCAAGCTCCCGAGGCCCTGACCACCCCAGCTAACTGTGGGGCAGGCTTTCCAGGGTGTTCTACACTGAAGCCTGTTATAGGAAATGACTTCACGTCTGATCATCCTTCCGTACATACCTCAGCGTTTCCAGAATCACCTTCGGGTTATCCTGAGAGCCCTGGCCAGTTCGCAGGTCAGGAGCCATTGCCTCTGTCTCCGGGTGAGGAGACAACGAAGGCTCAGTAGAGGAACCCCAGGACCGGCAGGGCTCACAGCGGACCCTGAAAAGTCAGGCTGCTGGCGTGGTCTGTCACACCATCTGCTTCTCTGAAAACAGATCCTCAGTCCCAATCATGTGGGTTTTCCCAGCTTCTCTGACTTCCTGGGTGCTCCCCGGTTCCCGTCTCTTCTTCTCCATCTCCTCTTTTTCCTTCCTACAGCCAACCATGGCTGTGGAGGCTTAGCAGGCCACAGGCTGCCCTTCTGTCTGGTGGCTGGCCCCTGCACACGGGGACAGGGGACACGGCAGGTTTGGGCCCTGCTTTGCAGAGGGAGCCTGCCCTGTGTCCTGGGCCCCTGGCACTGGCTTGGGCTCCTGTTCCCTTTTCCGCTTCCCTTTCACAGAACCCCAGGGCTGCTTGTTAGCGAGATGCTCAGCACGGGCCCCGTCTGGGAAGGGGGCGTGCAGACAGACGACACGAGGCTGGGAGCTGAGGCTTGGTGCCCTCCCACTGACTACAGACTGCCCCCAGGAGGGCTGTAACTTTGGAGGGGCCATTTAGATGACGGGTGATCCCACAGAGGGCCTCCCCGTGGGCTACAACCAGCCGCGGTGCCCCGTAAGGCCATTGTGGGGTCAGACTCATCCTCCAGTGATTGAAAGAGCGTCTCCTCGGCCCAGGGATCCCTCACCCAGAGTCTGAGATGGCTAGAGGCACCCTGTCCCTCGAGGCTGGGGGCCAGCATTTTATTGTCAAGATAGACAAGGCTCTGAGCAAGTCGTGGCCCCAGGGAGGGGCTCCGGGGGAAAGAGGCAGGCCCTGTTTCCCACTCACTGTACTGGGTCCTGTGGGGAACAGGAACCTCGGGCACGTGGCAGGGGGTCAGGGCGGCACGCTGTTGTGCTGCAGGTGGACACCCGTGCGCGGATGGGCACTGAGTGGGGAGTCGGGCACTGCCTGCTGCGGGCGGGGGGCAGGGGGCAGCTTCAGGGAGAGCGGGCTCGCAGCTGGGTCGGAAGGGCTTTGAGCAGGTGTATGTGCAGGGCAGGCCTGACACGGGGTGTGCTGGGGAGTCTGGGGTGGGGGACATCCGGAGGAGGACACGTGTCCCGCGTGCCAAGCGCAGAGCCCAGTGGGCTGTGGAGACTTGTGGGGGTCTTCGGGCACAGGATGTCATGGTCAGAGGGGTCATTTGGCGTTTTGGCCAGTGTTTGTTGTGGGAGGGGCTTCTGGAGCGGACTGTGACAGGTTCAGGGCCTGAGTGTGACGCCCAGCCCTCCCTCCCAAGTTCTCTCCCTGGAGAAGGACTCACTCGGCTCCTTCCTCCTCCACTTCCAGCAGGGGGAGCTGCTGCCTGGGCTCTTCGGGGAGCCGGGCCCCCTCGGGGCAGCGGCCTGGGCGGCCCCCTCCGTGCGCAGCGGCTGGATCCAGGGCCTGCACTCCCTGGCGCAGCACCCCAGTGCCTTGCGCTTCCTTGCCGACTCGGGTGAGTGCCCCGCCCGCGCCCCCGCGCCTCTGCCCTGCCTGTCCCCGCACTGTGTGAGCTCCAGGGCCGCGCTGGGCCTCGCTGGGTTCTTCTTCTGAACAGGAGAGGGGCCATGGTGTCACAGGGCTGTTGAGAGGAACACTCGGGGTGACCAAGTGTAGGGGCCCCTCTAGGCTGTGTGGTGTGCTCTGGTTTGTAGGTCAGACTCAGCAGCTGGGGTGGCTTTGAGACTGGTTAGAAGGCTCCAAAGTGGCGAGGGTTCTCAAGCCCCTGCCCCGTGAACCCCGAGCTGGTCCCAGCCTCCGAGCAGGGCGGGGCTGGGCCTCCCACCCTGCCTCCCCAGCGGGCGGGATTCAGGCTCTGAAGCCCCTCAGTGTCTCCAGCGTCCCTGCTGCCCCGTGGCGCTGTCCCAGCTGAACCCTGTCTCTCCCCCTCGCCCCGTTGTCCGCCCCCAGGTGCTGTTGACACCATCTTCTCCCTGCAGGGAGATCCCAGCCTGTTTGTGGCCTCTGCCGCCGGGCAGCTCCTGGTGCGTGTCCTGGACTTGGCCCTGTGCGGACCTGCTGAGGGGCGCGTCTCTCTGCAGGCCTGGGACTGGCCGGCCTGTGCCCGGAAGATCGTGTGTCACCTCGAAGACTGCCTGCGCTCCGAGGCCACCCCGCGGGTCACGCAGGCCCTGCATGTCCTGACCACTGCGTTCGGGCACTGCCATGGCCTCTGGACGCAGGGCCTTTGGGTGCAGCTGAGCCCCCTCGTGGCCCGCCTGCTCGAGAAGGACCCCGTGCCGGCCCCGCACGCGCTTGTGGATCTCCTCCTCAGCGTGGCCCGGTCAGGCCCCTGGGCACAGCTGCTGGCAGGGGGTGGGGGGGGCGGTGCTGCTCGTTTCCTTCGAGGTCTCAGGGCAGCCATCACACCCAGGGCCGCAGCTTGTTGGCTCCTCAAGAAGGCTGCCCCGAGTCAGGGGAACCCCTCAGGGGGTCTGAAAGCCTTCACACTGGGAACGACTTCCGGTCTTGGGCCGGGCACACCCAGCACCACGGGGCACAGCTGCCCACTGGGCGTGGTGTGGGCTGGACGGAGGAGTGATGCTGGCTTCTGGGGCCTCCCCTGCAGCTCTTCCATGCTGAACTCTGACCCTGGCCTGTGGGAGACGGCAGCACAGACCCTCAGCCACCTGAGCCCCACGCAGGCAGGCCCTCTGGCTGCGGGGATCCTGAAACTGCACGACTGGTAAGGGCCAGGGTTCACGTTGTGCGGGGCAGGCAGTGAGGTCAGGGACCTCCCAGGACCCCTGCCCCTGGTGGAGTGCAGTCAGGAGGCTACAGGGTCGCTGTCTCCCAGTCCCCAGCTCTGACCCCTTGCCCCAGCCTCGCTGGGGGTGTTAGAGGGGCAGCCAGGGTGCCCGGGTCGGACAGCCTCACCCTGTCCTGTCTTCAGTCCCCAGGTGCTGAGGATCCAGGCCTTCGGCGTCCTCCTCCAGCCCCTGGCCTTTGTCCTGGAAGCCACTGCTCAGGCCCCCGGAACGCCAGGTAGGCTGTCGGGGAAGGGCGGGCGGGTGCAAGAAGGCAGAACCCTGGGGTCCTGAGCGTGTCCTTGGGGCCGGGGCAGGCTGGTGGGCATCAAGGTACCTGGCTCGCCTCCCCACCCAAGAGTGAAGCTGGCAGGGCCGTGGGCTGTCATTTCAGCGGTGACTGGCTTGTGTGCCACTAGGAGTTCGTAGGGCAGCATCCCCCTCCCCACCCCGTGGCATCATTGAGGGTGGCCCCGGAGTCGCCAACCCTGCACTCGGTGGTGGTTTCTGGGGCCTTGGCCGCATGGACCATTCCTGACCCGCGTCAGGCACCTGGGCCTGGCACTCGTCCTCCCAGACTGACTGTTCTGTGATGGGAAAGGGGGTCTCCTCTGCCGCAGCTTGTCTTGCTTCAGTTGCATGGTGGTTTGGGGGTTAGACACAGGGA
The DNA here is from genome assembly GCF_019923935.1 of Bubalus bubalis. Classification (NCBI taxonomy): domain Eukaryota; kingdom Metazoa; phylum Chordata; class Mammalia; order Artiodactyla; family Bovidae; genus Bubalus; species Bubalus bubalis. Next base: position 1,624,928 of record NC_059180.1, read on the forward strand.
GCCCACTGTGCCCAGTAGCCCCACGTTGAGGGAGAGAGGGGCCTTCTGACCAGCAGAAGCCAGCCCCTGCACAGGCTGCCGGGAGAGTGGGACTCCACTCTAGAGCCCTGCAGACAGGTTCAGACCACATGTCACCCGGCTTGGCCACTGCTCAGAGCCGCCTGCCCAGTCTCTGGTGGGACTCAGTGACCGGCAGCCTCGCAGAAGGCGCCCACTCACTGGGAGCCATGTCCGGTTGTCCCCAGGCTTGCTGGAGGGGGCCACAGGCGACCTGATGGCCGTGGACACGCTCCCGCCCTCCAAGTCGGCGTGCGTGGGTCTCCTGTGCAGCACCCTGGCCCACCTGGAGCTGCTGCAGCCCCTGGTAGGTGTGGCCTGGCCCGCGTCCGCCCTGGCAGCGGGACTTGCGGCTGGCACTGACGCTCCCACCCTGCCCCAGCCCCAGCGCCCCTCGCCCTGGCCCCAGGCGCCCCTGCTCGCAGCTGCGGTGGCGATACTGCGATTCTGCAATGGCTCAGCAGCCCCCAGCTCCGAGGCAGGCGGCCGCCTGTGCGCGATGCTGGTGGGCTGTGTCCGCGTCCAGCGAGCTGCCCTGGATTTCCTGGGGGTCCTGTCTCAGGGATTGGGTAAGTGAGAATACATTCTCTTGCACAGCTTGGGCATTGCTCAGTGGCGTCCCGGGACCGCTGTCCTTTCCTGTCTCCTCCCGGGAGGGGCCGGGATTCAGCTGCCTGAGGGGGTCTGTGCCTCTGTTCTCCTTGGGCTGACACCTCTGGGCGGGGGAGGCCCCAGGGCGGCAGGCTGGGCGCTTCACCCATCCACGTCCGTCTCAGGCCCCCAGGAGTTGGTGACACAGGTGTTTGCCATCCTGCTGGAGTACCTCATGAGCCCCGACTCCAGTCCCACGGTACGGGCGGGGCGGGCGGGGGTGGGCAGGCAGCTGTTTGGGGCTCTGCCAGGCCTGGGGCTGGTGGAGATTGAGGGAGGGGCCGCGGGAAGCAGGGAGAGGGCCCAGTCTTCCCAGGAATTCTCTTTGAGAGACGGGTGGGCCTAACGCGCGGGGACCAAGCTCCCTGAGGTTCCCTGTGAGCCTCCCCGTTCCCGCAGCCCCAGAGCTGTTATGCTGTGAGGTGGAGGGTCAGTGGCTCATGCGCTGAGCAGGCGGCGGTGTGGGGGCGGTTAGATGGCAGGCCTTCAGGAAAAGGCCCTGGTGGTTCTGCCTGACCCCAGAACCAGGGGCCCCGAGGACAGCCACCCTCCTCCATCTCATGTTGATGCCCGTCCGCCTCCTTCAGAGGCTCCTGCCTCACAGAAGCTGGGCCCAGGTCCCCTCTCCCCCTGCACGCCGTCCCCATCGCACAGCCCAGGGCCAGGTGGGCGCGGAGGGCGCTGGGCGGGGCGGGGGTCGGCTCACCCCTGCCTGCCCTGCTGCCCCAGGTTCTGAAAAAGGCCTTCCAGGCCACACTCTGCTGGCTCCTGAGCTCAGCCGCACCTCCCGGCTGCTGTGACCTGGAGCCCTACGCCCAGCTGGTCCTCGGAGGTGACCCTCACCACCCCAGGGAGCCGAGGGACGTGCAGGGTGGGGTGGAGGGCCGGGGCGAGGTGGGGAGGCCGCGGGCGGGGGGGCCGTCGGCAGGCCCCCCCTGAGCCGTCCCTCCATCCCAGAGCTGCTCGCCGTGCTGCAGAAGCGCCTGTGCAGCCCCTGCTGGGAGGTGAGGGACTCGGGCCTCGAGTTCCTGACCCAGATGACCAGACGCTGGGGAGGTGAGTGCAGGGTTCAGGGGCTGGCCTGGCCTTGGCACCGCCCCCCGGTCGTGGGAACTTGGGGCCCCCTCGGCTGCCTTTGGGGAGCGAGGCGGGGCCCTGGACTCAGCGCTTGGTCACTGCTGCTTGTGGCTCTTGGACCCCCAGGGCAGGCCGGCTTCAGACAGGCGCTGCTGGCCTCGGAGGTGCCCGAGCTCACCAGGCAGCTCCTGCAAGACCCCGAGAGCTACGTCCGTGCAAGCGCAGTGGCCGCCGTGGGGCAGCTGTCCAGCTGGGGGCTGCTCGCCGCCCCCTCCAGCCCTGAGCACCCAGCCACCCCGCAGGTAGGACACGGTGGGCCCTGCGGCCCCATGGCCCCACCCTGGCCAGCATCCTGATAGCCAGGGTGAAGCGGGTCTGCCACGGGTGTGGGTAGGGCCTGTGAGTCTCCCGCTCGGCCTCCTACACCCCTGGCACTTGGACATGGTCACTCCCATTTGACAGATGAGCAAGTGGGGGGCCCAGGGGCACGTGGCCTGAAGGAGGCAGAGCAGGCCGAGCCCCAGCGCTCGCCCGGGGTCCCTCGGGGGTCCGTCCTGCCGCCCCCGTGCCCGGCGCCCCCCACCCTCCTCACACTCTGTCTTCCAGAAGACCCCACTCGAGGAGCTTCTGCTCGTCCTGACCACGGACTCGGAGGGGTTCCCCCGGCGGGCCGTCATGCGGGTCTTCACAGAGTGGCTGCGGGACGGCTACGCGGACGTGGCCGAGGACCCGGAGCGGTTTGTGGCCCGAGTGCTGCAGGCGGCGAGCGGGGACCTGGACTGGGAGGTGCGCGTCCAGGGCCTGGAGCTGGCGCTGGTGTTCCTGGAGCAGCTGCTGGGCCCCGGCGGCCCCTCCGCGGCAGCTCCGCCCGGCGCCCTGGCCCAGGCCCTGCAGGCGCTCTGCCGGGTCCAGCTCTTCGAGTTCGCCTTCCGGTCCTTGTTTGACTGTGACCGCCCCGTGGCCCAGAAGTCCTGTGACCTCCTCCTCTTCCTGAGGGCCAAGGCCACTCCCTCCAGCAACCCGCAGGAGGCGGGGGACGGTCCTGACGTGACGTCCGTGGAGGCCGCCCTACGGAGGTGGCAGGCCGGTGAACAGGGTCAGCTCCTGGGGGAGCTGGCACCCGAGGCCGTCCTGGCCGTGCTGAGGTCCATGGACCTGGAGGCCCTACAGGATACCCTGGCCGAGAGCAGTGACCACGTGGAGAGGAGCCCCCAGTCCCTCCTGCAGGACATGCTGGCCACCGTGGGCATCCTGGGAGATAATGAGGCCGACTGCTACTGACCAGCCGAGCAGCGCCTCCCCAGGACCCTCCCCACGGCCCTCCCTCGGGCCCTGCCCTCCCCAGGACCCTGCTGCGGCCCCATGGACCTCCCTCGGGCCCTGCCCTCCCCGGGACCCTGCTGTGGCCCCACAGCCCTCCCTCAGGCCCTGCCCGCCCCGGGACCTTGCTGCGGCCCCACAGCCCTCCCCGGGACCCTGCTGTGGCCCCACGGCCCTCCCTCGGGCCCTGCCCGCTCTGGGACCCTGCTGCGGCCCCACAGCCCTTCCTTGGGCCCTGCCCTCCCAGCGGCTCTGGTCTGGATGGGTGCCCAGGGGACCCTCCAGGGGATCCAGGACCAGGCGAGCCCAGCAAGGTCAGGAGTCCCCATTTTGATGTATTGTTGAAGAAATGGCTCATTTTCTACTCAGAATAAATGTCTTGTGACCGTGCCAGTGGGCACACGGTTCTGAGCCGGCCCAGGGGTAGCCCAGGCCCCTGGGGCTCAGAGACACAGCTGGGGGGGCCCTCTGCATGGGGCCACGTGCTTCCTGGGCCTGGGTGGGAGCTCCTCTGCTTAGATCCCGCCATGCCCCAGGGACGCCCAGGGTCAGAGAGCCAACAGCTCAGGCTGGAGAGTGTGGCCTTGGCCTCTGAGCCCTGAGGCTAAGTGACCCCAGGCCCAACCAAGCCAGATTTTCAGTCTCCGAACCCCCCAACCTTGTAGCAGTTCAGCACTCACTGGCCAGGCAACGGAGTCACTTGTGACATCAGCCGAGTCTAGCTCCAGGCTGGTCCTCGGGACTGGGCAGAAGGTACTCCAGCCCAGCTCTGCCACCTCTCGGCCGTGTGGGCCTGGGTGAACCTGCTTCCTCATCTGTGAAATGGGGATTTTACTGTCTGCCTCCCGGAGGTGAGCCTCAGTGTTCTAAAGCACACTGCAGAGTCAAGAAATCTCAAGAGAAACTAAAAAATATTTTTTAACTGAATGAGAATGAAATTATAGCTTATCAAAATTTATGGACTGCAGCAAAGCAGTGCTCAGGGGGTATTTATAGCATTGAATATATGTATGAGAAAAGAAGAAAGATCTAAGATCAATAAACTAAGCTTCTACCTTAGGAAACCAGGAAGAGAACAAATTCAACCCAAAGTAAGGCAGGAAAAGAAATAATAAAGGAGCAGGAATCAATGAAAACAGGAAATTAATAGAGGAAATCATGAAACCAACAACTGGTTCTTAGCAGAAATCAAGAAAGTCAGTAGGCCTTGAGTCAGTCCTCCCTGGTGGCTCATTGGTAAAGAACCCGCCTGCCAATGCAGGAGATCAGGGTTTGATCCCTGGGTTGGGAAGATCCCCTGGTAAAGAAAGTGCAACCCACTCCAGAATTCTTGCCTAGGAAATCCCATGGACAGAGGAGCCTGGCGGGCTGCAGTCTATGGTGTCCCAAAAGAGTCAGACACGACTTGGTGACTAAACAACAAAGGCTTGTAGCTAGGCTAAGAAAAAAAAAAGACACAAATTACTCGTATGAGAAGTAAAACCGTGGGCTTCCCTGGTGGCCCAGTGGTTAAGAATCTACCTTGCCATGCAAAGGACAACGGTTCCAATCCCTGGTCATGAAAGATCCCACATGCCATGGGGCGGCTAAGCCTGTGCATCCAAACCACAGAGCCTGTGCGCCCCGGAGCCCCTGCTCCACAACAAGAGAAGCCCGCAGACCGCAACAGGGGCTGAAAAGTCACCGCAGTGACGACCCGGTAGGCGAGGAAGCAATGGGAACAGTGAGAGACTTTATTTTTCTGGGCTCCAAAATCACTGCAGATGGTGACTGCAGCCAGGAAATTAAAAGACGCTTACTCCTTGGAAGGAAAGTTATGACCAACCTAGACAGCATATTAAAAAGCAGAGATATCACTTTGCTGACAAAGGTCCATCTAGTTAAAGCTATGGTCTTTCCAGGAGTCATGTATGGATGTGAGAGTTGGACTATAATGAAAGCTGAGCACCGAAGAATTGATGCTTTTGAACTGTAGTGTTGAAGAAGACTCTTGAGAATCCCTTGGACTGCAAGGAGATCCAACCAGTCCATCCTAAAGGAGATCAGTCCTGGGTGTTCATTGGAAGGACTGATGTTGAAGCTAAAACTCCAATACTTTGGCTACCTGATGGGAAGAATTGACTCACTGGAAAAGACCTGGATGCTGGGAAAGATTGAAGGCAGGAGGAGAAGGGGACAACAGAGGATGAGATGGTTGGATGGCATCACCAACTCAATGGACATGAGTTTGAGTAAGCTCCGGGAGTTGGTGATGGACAGGAAGGTCTGGCGTGCTGCGGTCCCTTGGGTCACAAAGAGTCGGACGTGACTGAGCAACTGAACTGAACTGAGGTATAGTTACCCAGGAAGTAATGTTTGCAAACAGGTGTCCAAGGGGAGGGAAACAGGGAGCTCTGCTCCAGCCAGGCTCTGTGGCCATGCCCACCTGCTCCCACACATCGCAGGGTGTGGGCGGCTCACCCCGCCTCTCTGAAGTGCTGTGGGCTCCCAGGAGGCAGCGGTGGTCCTCTCCACTGCCAGGCTCGGGCACAGGATGGGTCTGTGGACAGCCCACACGCTCTGGCCTGTGCTGATTGCATGAGGCCCTTGGAAGAGGGTGTGTCTGTTAGCTACTGCTGTGTAACAAGCAATCTCAGGCCAGCAACTTAAAACCACATCTTCTTGTATCTGAAGGGTCTCGCGGCCAACCTGGCAGGACTGCTGCTCTGGGCTCGCTCTATGGCGGGTTGGGGGGTGGTAGGCTCAGCCAGGAGGCCCTGTGTCTCCTCCCCTTGCTGCAGACCAGCCCAGGCTTGTTCTCATGCTACCGCAGAGCCCACGGGAGAGCAGGCAGGAGCACACCGTCCTGCGGCTGAGCCCCGCATGGTGTCGCTGTCGCCTCAGGTGGCCAAGGCCAGTTACGGGGCATGTTCCCTCCTTCACAGGCATTGTGGCACAGAGGATGGAGGTTCAGGTGGGGGTGCAGAGTCGGTCACTTTTGCGTTTGGTTTTCCAGCGGGTGGGCGGGCGGGGAGCACGGCTTCCTTGCCCCATGTAAGCAGAGGGTTGGGTGGCCAGGCCTCGGTGCTCAGGGACTACTGACCTGTGGGATGGGCCTTCAGCCAGATGCTGGGACGATAGTCTAGCTTCACTGCAAGCTTCAGTGAGCCAGGCCCGTGCCTCAGGCGACTGTGCAGCCGGCATACAGGGTTTGTTGAATGACTGAGTGACCTTCGCCCTGGAGCGTGTAGCCCAGCAGTTCCAGAGCCACCACCGCCTCAGGTGCCAGCCTCATCCAGGCTGGGGCAGGGGTGGTATCTCCACTTCGGGGAGCACGCGCCCTTGCCTGCCGGTGGAGCTGGTGGATGCAGAGACCTCGAGGCCTGTCCCCTCCATGGAGGCCACCTTCCCTCGAGGCCTGTCCCCTCCATGGAGGCCGCCTTCCCTCGAGGCCTGTCCCCTCCATGGAGGCATCTTCCCTCGAGGCCTGTCCCCTCCATGGAGGCATCTTCCCTCGAGGCCTGTCCCCTCCATGGAGGCGCCTTCCCTGCTCCCGGCCGAGCGGAGATGTGTCGCCATGGAAACTGCTTGGCAGACACGCCAGCAGGCAGAGGCGGCAAACAGCAGCTCAGGCGCCTGTCGGAGTGAGGGTGGCGGGGACGGCGTGAGCAAGCATGCTCGGCTGTGTGTGTGCCCGTGTGTGCACAGCCTGAGCACCCTGTGTGTGGAGGGGCATGTGTACAGCACGCTGGGAGTGAGTGCAAGCGTGCATATGCGTGCGTGTGTGTGCCTGGAGGCCAGCATGTCCGTGTGGATGTGCTTGGAGCGCCGTGTGCGGCAGGGACGCGAGCTGTGTACAGGGGTGTGCATGCCGGGCTGTGACGCGTGGCAGTGCACCCGCCTGGGCTGAGCGCTCACTATGGGCTGGGCGTTGCACTAGCCGCTCAGGGGAACACACCACCCCCAGCGTGCTCTCACGGCCGGAGACAGACTGAGCAGGTAATCGTGTGTTGGTGGCAGTGCGTGTCAGGAGGGCGCCTGGGAGGAAGTAGCCGTGGGGCCTGACACCTAAGTGAGGGGTGGGGGTCCTCCCTGCGAGGGCGAGGGGGTGGGACTGCAGGCAGAGACCCGGAGGTGAGACCAGGCGGGAGAGAAGGGGCCGGGGCGGACGGGGGGCAGCTAGGAGTGGCAGCCGGGCTCCGTGGCCCCCCACCAGGCTGGGGCTCACCCTGACTTGGGAATCCCTGCTGGGGTTGCAGGGGCTGGGTGCCTTTTAGGCTGAGGGACCCCAGAGGGAGAAAGAGGGTGGTGTCTGCATCAGACAGAGCTGGCAGGCCTGGGACGTGGTGGGCGGGGTGGCCAGGACCCTCATGGCTCGTGGGGAAGGCTGGGCTTCATCCTCAGATTCAGGGAGTCCTTGAAAGGCTCTGTGGCCACGTGGCTTCATCCCGCTCTGGGTGTGTGGTTGGACGGGCCGTGGGAGGCCCGGTCTGGGGCTGGGGGCCATCGCGGGGTGTCTCGGGGGCTGACCAGACACAGACTGGCCGACGGGCCATGGGAGGCCTGGCTTGGGGCTGGGAGCCATCAAGAGGTGTCTCAGGGGCTGACCAGACGCAGACTGGCCGACGGGCCATGGGAGGCCTGGCTTGGGGCTGGGGGCCATCGCGGGGTGTCTCGGGGGCTGACCAGACACAGACTGGCCAACGGGCCATGGGAGGCCTGGCTTGGGGCTGGGGGCCTTCGAGGGGCGTCTCGGGGGCCAATCAGATGCAGCCTGGCCTCCTCAGGCGGCCTCTGCCTTCACCTGGGACCCTCCCCTCATTGCCTTCCCCAACCACCCCCACCCCTCCTGTGCCTGCCTGGAGAAGCTTCTGGACCATGGGCTCTGAGTACTCAAACTGGCCACAAAGCTGGGACCCCCGCAGGCAGGGCTCTGTGGCCAGGGCCTCGGGTCCTCACAGGCCTGCCCGGGGAGCCCATGGCCTCAAGGTCTTCTACTGGACGCTGGGCCTCCCGGGTCTCCCTGTGGGGTAGTGGGGCTCAGGTCATCCTTGGGGTGAGGACAGCCCAAATCCCAGGGAGATGGCCTCAGGCGGGGTCCCTGGCCAGGTTCCCACACTGCGAGCCCCCTGTGTCCACCAAACGCGCTTAGCCGCTTGTGCTGGGCAGGGGTCTCAGGTCAGAAATCATCAGAGTGACTGTGGATGGTGTTCCTCTCCACGATGCCCACGTCCTGGCTGCTCCATCAGCCCTTGTGACCACCCAGGTAGGGGTTGGATGGCCTACGTCCTCCGGTGGGGACCTGGGTGGGGCAGAGGGGAGGCCGCTGTCTGCCTGGAGTCAGCCCTGTCGCCGCTGAGCAGGATGTGGCCTTGGTCCTGGGAACCCCGCGCCTGCCCTGCCCTGGGCACCTGGGGATGGAGCTGTCATTGTTGGGGACCCAACACAGGGGCCGAGCTTCCCCAGAGCCCACACAGGCGACATTCAGATCCAGGGGGAGCATCGCCCGGTTCCCAGAGTCCAGACTGGCCTGCAGGGACCATGTCACCAGGCGGGGGGCCGCTTCTGAGGAAGCACGCGTGCTCCGTGAGAGCCGCCGAGCCCTGCCTCTTCTCTGTTTCTGTGGGATGCCTCTGGTCCCCCGCCTGCAGGGACAACCGTCGGGTGAGGATGGGGGTGTTGGGGGGCAAGAGGCCCAGGAGGAGAGGCAGATGCAGACACAGGGGGGAGGGTCTGCCCTCTGGAGGCCAAAGACCCCCACGCTCTTCCCCAGCCTTTGCTGAGCCTGTGGATGCTGGGAAGGGACCCCTGCTGCCACCAGGAGGGGCGGGGTCACTGGTGTGTGTATATGTCTGAGTGTGAGTGTGTGTGTGTGTATGCATGTGTGCATGTGTGTGAATGTATATACATGTGTATATGTCTATGTGTGTGTATGCATGTGTGTATGTGTGAGTGTGTATATGTTTCTATGCATGTGTGTATGTGTCTGTATATGTGTGTGTGTATCTGTATGTGTGTGTGAGTGTGTGTGTAGTGTATATGTGTGTATGCATGTGTGTATGTGTGTGTATGTGTGTGAGTGTGTGTATGTGTGCATGCATGTGTGTATATGTCTCTGTGTATATCTGTATGTATGCATGCATGTGTGAGTGTGTGTATGTGTGTGTGTATATGTCTATGTGTGTGAGTGTGTGTATGTATAAGTGCGAATGTGTATGTGTGTGAGTGTGTATGTGTGTATATGTGTATGTGAGTGTGTATATGTCTGTGTGTATACATGTGTGTACGCGTGTGTATATGTCTGTGTGTATATGTCTCTGTGTGTGAGTGTGTATGTGTGTGTGAGTGTGTATGTGTATGTGTGTATATGTCTGTGTGAGTGTGTATCTAGGTACAAGTGTGAATGTGTATATGTGTGTGTGTGTGTGCAAGTGTGTATGTGTGTGAGTGTGTATATGGTGTATGTGTGTGTTGGGGGTACCTGAGGTGAGCACACCCCCGCAGCCCAGCTGGCCTGGCTGCTCCCTGAGGGACAGGGGATTCCAGACCTGGGCGCCCGAGTGAATGCTGACCTGGAGCTCCGAAGGCGTCCTCACAAGCAGGGTGCGGGAGCTGGAGGCCCTTCCTGCTCTGCCCGCCACACCCATAGGGGGCCCTTCTTGGCCTGGGCTGCATGTCAGGCCCACTCATCCTGCCTCTGATGCGGGGAACCTCTGCGTCCCCCAGGCTGCGGGGAGCCCCAGCCAGCTCTGAGCTCCGGGGGAGGTCACAGGGTGCCCCATGTGCACTGGCATGGAGTGGGGACTCAGGAAACGGTCACTTTAGCATGGCCATTGGGCACTTCCCCAGGAGGCCTGGGGAAACTGAGGCCTGAGTAGGGCGCCCACGACCCGGAGGAGGTTGGTACCACACCCCTGCTCCCCATTCAGGCGGGCCCCAAGTCCCCCAGGCCCGAGGTGCTCCCACATCCCCCTGCCTGGACCCTGACTCAGCCCCCATTGCTGCCCACCTGGACATCACCTGCCTACCCCTCCCCAACCCACTGCTCCCGGAGCCCTAGTGAGACCCTTATTCCAGGTCCCTGCCCCTCACTTCCTGGCTCTCACCTCCCCACGTAGCCCCACCCCCTGGATCCCTGCCTGCTTTACTCCAAACCACCGAGATCCCACTCCCTGAAGGCCCTGCCATCCTGACGTCCAGGCCTTTGGCTGTGCTGTCCCTCTGGCCGGCAGGACCCCATCTCTGCCCAGAGACCCTGCTCAGCTCATCTTGCCCATCACACATGGCATGAGCCCCTCTGTCCCTGTCTGTGCCCACAGGGCGTCCGTCTTCGCCCTTGTCTGCTGCCCATGGACAGAAGGGAAGCGGCCGGTCCCCACTCCCCAAAGCACAGCGGGTGTCCAAGCCTCGGCCAGATGAGTGCTATAAGGAGCCACTGAGTGCCGAGAGCATTCTGGATATTTTCCTGACCCTAGGACAACCATAGGAAGCATCTTCTTATTTTCCAACTCCATTCGTTTCCTACAGCGTGGTGGTAAAGAATCCTCCTGCCAATGTCAGAGACACGGGTTCCATCCCTGGGTCGGGAAGATCCCCTGGAGGAGGGAATGGCAACCCACTCCAGTGTTCTTGCCCAGAGAATCCTGTGGACAGAGTAGCCTGGCGGGCTACCGTCTATGGGGCTGCAGAGTCGGACATGACTGAGTGCGCACACACACACATTCCTTTCCTGAGGCTACTGTAACAAACGACCATAAACAGGGCAGCGTGGGGGCTTCCCTGGGGGTCCCGTGGTTAAGAATCTGCCTTGCAGTGCAGAGGAAGGGGTTCGATCATTGGTCAGGGAACTAAGAGCGCACGTGTCATGGGGCAGCTAAGCCAGCATGCCACAACTAGAGAGTCCATGCATTACAATAAGAGCCCACGGGAAGCGGCGAAGACCCAGTGCAGCCACACACATGTTTGAAAAATAACAGAAATTAATTTTCTTAAATGGAGTCCAAAGTCAAGGCCGGGGTAGGGCCTCCTTCCAGAGGCTCTGGGTGGGGGGTCCTTCCTGGCTCTGCCAGGTTCAGGGGTCCCTCAGCTCACGGCCTCACCCTTCACCTCTGCCTCTGGTGTCATTGGTCTTCCCTCTGTGCCTCTCCTCTTCTGTCTCTTAGGAGGATTCCTGCCACTGGGTTTATGTATTTACTTTCGTATTTTTAAACTTGTATCTTTTAAAACAACTTTATTGGCGTGTAGTTGATGTACAGTGTTCTAATTTTCGCTGTGCAGCAGAGTGAGTCAGTCATACATATAGATTCTTTTTCACATTCTTTCCCATCATGGTTTATCAGAATATTGAATAGAGTTCCCCGGGCTATACAAGAAGACCTTGTCTACCATCCTGTATATCAGTCTGCACCCGCTAGCCCCGAGCTCCCAATCCCTCCCTCCCCGCTCCCACTTGGCACCCCAAGCCTAGTCTCTATGTTTGTGAGTCTGTTTTCGTTTCGTAGGTAAGTTCATTTGGGCCATATTTTAGAGTCCACATGTGAGTGGTACCCTACGGTGTCTGCCCTTCTCTTTCTGACTCACTTCACTTAGTGTGACCATCTCTGGTTGGCCCCTGTTGCTGGAGATGGCACTATTCCATTCTTTCTCGCGCCCAAGTGGCGCTCCACTGTGCACGTGGGCCGCATCTTCTGCGTCCACTCCTCTGTCGACGGGCGCTTAGGTTGTCTCCCTGTTCTGTCTGTTGTGAATCTGCTGCAATGAATGTGGGGCTGTGTGTATTTTTTTGGATTAGAGTTTGGTCTGGGTCTATGTCCAGGAGTGGGACTGATGGATCATATGGCAACTTTTCGTTTTTGGGGGGAAAAAAGTGAAAGTTTTAGCTGCTCAGTCGTGTCTGACTCTTTGCAATCCCATCAACAGTAGCCTGCCAGGTTCCTCTGTCCATGGGATTTTCCAGGCACAAATACTGGAGTGGGTTGCCATTTCCTTCTCCAGGAGATCTTCCTGACCCAGGGACTGAATCCTGGTCTCCTGCATTGCAGGCAGATTCTTTACCATCTGAGCCATCTTTAGTTTTTTGAGGAACCTCCGATTTCTGGCAGTTTACAGGGAAAGGTATCATGTGATAAAGCCTCCAGCAGAGCAAAATATGCAGAGTGCATTCCTTAAAAATTCTGTGTAAATGCTGAGAGAAAAATTATCTGAAGCACGTCTAATAGGAAGTTAAGAGAAGTAACCTCTTGATGGTTGGATTATGGGGTCTTTTTTGTTTCTTAAATTTGTTAGAACTTTTCACATCTTCTACAATGGATGTCTATTGTTACAGGATCGTTTCTTAAGGCTTAAACAAAATTCCCCAGCAATGCTGGGGACGACAGTGACACAGCCCTCAGCCACGCGTGGGGCATTTCTCCAGAATGAGGCCAGGCGGGCGGGGGTGGGCGGGCTGCCGGGAAGGCCTGGGAGCTGGCAGTCCAGAGCCGGGACAACATGCGCCTCAAAGGAAGCCCTTATCGTAAAGGTTTCCAAAGAGATAAAGGGCAGCTGGAGGGAGCGTCTCCCCCTTGGGGCCAGGGCGATGATGCCGGCCTTCACGGCCAGGCTCCTCCCTGTCCTGGGGGTCCCCTCCCACCTTGGGGTGGTGGCCCCGGGCAGCTCTGGGGACCGGGCAGGAGGCAGCTGACCAGCCACAATGAGCCGAAGACGGGACAGATGGCAGCCCTCACTCAAGGTGTGTGTCCTGAGGACCAAGCCCCTCCCTCGGGGGGCCCGCCCCCGCAGACAGGACCCTTGTGGGGAGAGACTTTATGGAAGCCGGGCAGGCGGCTCCTCGCCTCCCAAAATGCAGGGGGAAGCTTCTCCAGGAGGTGGGAGGCTCTTCCCGGTCACCCAGGTGACCCTGGGGATGACACGGGGTGCCCTGCCTCTCAGCCCCCAGGACACACACCCCGTGGACAATGTCGGGGGCCCACGGCGTTCACGCTGTAAAGGGGCGCCGAACACGGAGCCCAGGCTGCTGAGTGGGTCCCCGCCTGTGCCCCCCCGGGAGTGCTCAGCCCTGCTGCTCTGCCTCTGGCTGGGCCTGTCTCTTCCCCTGCCCTCTCCTGTTTTTTTTTTTTCTCAGTTTTTCATCTATAAAATGGAGACAAAAAGGATAGTTATCTCACAGACCTGAGATAACACATTTAAAGTATTTAGTGTATATATTATGCCTGGCATATATATACTAAAAAAAAGAAATCATTACATTTTAATAGGGAGGCCACCAGACAAGGTTCCCAGGGTGGGGTGGGGGCAGTGATGGCCGGGCTAGGCTGTGAGGCATTGGTTGGAGCTATGGCTGTGCAGTGCTGGGTAACCCTGATGCCAGCACCTTACTTCCGCAGGTCTGGTTTACCTGTCTCACCTGGGGACCTTCCCTGGGCAGATCCGGTTTACCTGTCTCACCAGGGGCCCTTCTGGGTGGCTCTGGTTTACCCCTCTCATCTGTGTGGCCCTAAGATCTCAGGCCCTGCCCCTCCCCCGGTGTTTCTGCGAGTGGCAGGGGCGTCCCTGGCCGGCTGTACGGGGATCAGCAGAGGTCAGCGCCTGTAAGCCCACGTCTGAGGCCCAGGGACCCCTGCCAGCACCCTGCCCACTGTGGCCCGCGCGTGATGCCCCAGAGCGGCGGGAGGGGGCGGCACCCACGGGCGGCCCCTCGGTGCTGACGTCACGAGGCCTCCCTCCCCATTCCGGTGGCCCACGCGCCCTCGGCCCGGCCGGCAGCGAGGTCGGGGCGCGGCGGGGAGCCCGAGGACCTAGAAGAGACCGCCCGGGCGGGCTGGAACGCGCAGCGCCGGGTGCAGCCGCGCAAGCCCCGAGGACGGCCTGGCGGCGGCGGGCGCGCCCCTGCGCGGGGTCCGCGGGGCCCGCGGGAGGTGAGGCGCGGACCGGGGCGCCCAGGAGGGTTTGGTGCAGTGCTGCGCTCTGTGCTCCGCTCCCGCCTGGGAACTTTCCGGCCTGGTCCTGGCAGAGGGGAGCCGGTGGAAAGAGGGGGCTTGGAGTAGCCCTCCCGGCCTTCGGCTCCCCAGGGGAGGGCGACCCGCGGGCTGTCTTCCATCCTGGTGATGGGGGCTCACAGGCTGTGGGAGAGCCCAGGGCCAGGCACGGGAAGAGGGCACTGCCTGGCCGGCCCAGGTGGGCATGGAGTGCCTCCCCCCGAGCCTGGGGGTGGGGAGGGGCCCCCTGACTGGCTCGGTGTTGGTGGGGAGGAGGCTTAGTTGCTGCTCCCCAGGAAAACAGGCAACACCTCCAGCCAGAAAAGCCGGGCATGGGGTTCCGCGGAGATGCAGAACTGGGGAATGCCCCGGGCTGGGCTGGGGAGGATAGGTCCTGCCTGCCCGTCACAGGGAGGAAGCCATCCGCCTGGTGGCGGGGTGGCCGGGAGGTGGGTGCAGCTGCAGGAAGCAGGGGTCTGCCGCCCAGCCGGGCCCCTGCAGTCAAAGCCCTCGGTGCCCCTGTGAGCAGGCGGGAGCCTGAGAAGTGTGAAACCCCAAAGCCTTTTACATGGCTCCAGCGCGGGGCTGCTCGGAAGGCAGGTGGTGATGAATAGCTCGCTGCAGCTGCCGGGATGTTTTGCAAAGCGTATTCAGAATAGCAAGAACCAGAGCGTGCTTTCTTGCCTCTGACTCGAAGGCATTGCCCGGTTGGGGGCAGGGGAGTGGGTGCCTGGCCGAAGGCTTTGGAGCAGACCCTCCTCTGGGAGTGGAATCAACACATGTCCTTCCCTGGCCTCTAAGCAGGACGGTGGACAGGTGAGGGGGACGTGGGTGCCTCAGGGAGAGGGGAGGCGGGCTGAGAGGTGTGGCCACAGTCCCAGTGTTAACAGTGGCAGGGCAGAGAGATCCCACCTGGTTAAGAGTTAACCAGGTTAACTCTTGATAGTTAAGAGTTAACCAGGTTAACTCTTGATAGTTAAGAGTTCTGGCTCTTTCCTAAGTTTGCTGATTTGAGCATGTTACTTTTTAAAATTAAAGGTCATTGATTTGGGGTTTAAAAAAAGAGTTCCAGCTCCATTGTGAAGCAAGGCTCTGAAATGGGGCCTGGCCTCAGTTTCCCCATCTGAGACGTGGGCACCGTATCAGCACCCCCAGCGGCTCCGTGTTGTGCAGCTTGAGTGAGGCAGTGTGGGCGGGGCTCAGGCATGTGGCTGGGGTCCCGTGCGACAGTGTATACAGAGGAGAGCCATGGATGTCGTAGAGCAGGAAAGACAGCCGGTGCTTCTGGAGGTCTCCCTTCCGGAACGTTCTCTGTTGCCAAGATTAACGGGGTGCAGGTAGCGGGGAGGGCGGGGAAGCACCTGCTCTGGTGGCGGCTCCCTCCGTCAGCGCTCTGCGGCTGCATCTCTGCCCATGCTCAGCTTCTGCCTCTGCACGAGGGGTGGTCTTGTGCAGAGATGATCTGGCAGGACTGAAGAGTCCCACGAGGGTTTCCCTTAGTGACCCAGGAAGGGAATGTGGCCGCCCGGGGCTCTTGAGAGGAAATGCTGTATGGGCAGATGGGTGGCCGGACCCCAGAGAGAGTGGGACCCAAGTGAGTGGACAGGATCTCACACACCCTGGGGCGCGACCTGGAGCCTCCTGTCCCCTGGACCCCCAGCCCGCACTAGTCTGCAGCTAAGGCCCGTTTCTTCCAGGCTCTTCTACGTGGCTGGCAGGGCAGCGGCTCTGCCCCAGGGGTGTCGTGGGGTGTCTCTGGCTCATGCCAGGCCTGGTTTTCCCATGTGGATGCTCCAGGCACAGGCGTGCCCACGTGGTTCTCGTGGGTTGTGATCAGCTGTCCCAGGTAGAGAATTCAGTGCAACAGTGGTCCTCACAGTCTGTTCTAGGGACCCTGCAGGGGACCCTCAGGTCAAAACCGCCTTCACGACGGCGCGGATGTGCGTGTCAGGTGTGCGCTGCCTACGGAGGCAGGACGCTGTGTTCCTGCATTTGACACGGTTCCTGGTTTTAAGTTCAGACGCAGGAGATGGTTGATGTAACCGCATGAGCCAACGTTCTCAGGATCCCCCACAGGGTGTGATGCTATAGCCTGTTCCTGGGGTGGAAACTCTGCTTGTGCCTTGGGTCGCTGTGGGCCACACGACCTGGCCCTCTCTGCACACCTGGGAGGAGCCTGGGGTTTACAGTGTGGGCCCAAGTCACCCCTGGCCCTTGAACTTTTGGAGAAAAGCAGGTGGTTTTCACTTCCTGAGGTTTTGCAGAGCTCTCTGGCACCAAAGTCCCCAAGCAGGGTCTGTGGGTGGTGACGGGCAGTGGGCGCCACAGGAAAGACCCTTTGGGGGAGGAGGTCCTGCCAGGGAGGCCCTGAGTGACACGGACAATATTTATTGCCATTTGCTGTCTGCCTTACACCTCTGTCGGAGTCTGGAGCACCGTGTCTTATGAGCTGTGCAGCCCTGGGTAAGTGGCCTCCCCTCTCTGAGCCTCCATACCCTTGCCTGTAAGACGTGTGACTACTAAGAACTCCGTTTCAGGAGGCGGTGGGTTCAGAGGAGGTGTTGGGTCCAGAAGTGACCTTGGGGTTCGCGGGACAGTGGAGCTGTGAGGAGGGGTGTCCTCTGTTGGGGGCCTCGGCCCTGCTTTCACCTCCGTGGGGGAGGCTGAGACGCAGACCCTCTGGGCGTCTGGAAGGTTCCCGCGGCCCCACAGGAGGAGTTTATAGTCACGCAGTTACAGAAGCGTAGTTCTGAACAGCCCGTGACACCAGGCAGAGGGGTAGCCGGAACAGTCGGCGGCGAAGCCTCCCGCCCGCTGTAGCTCGCGCGGGGCGGGTACTGGTGAGCGGAGGGTCTGGGAGCGCCCGGGGCAGTTGAGCAGGGCCCACGACCTGCATCCAGAAGCCAGAGCAGGTCGGTGAGGAGCGCGTGGTGTCAGATGCTCCAGGCTGGCCCTGGATGCGAGCTGGCACCGCCTCCTCTCTGCCCGGTCCAGCCTCGCTCTGGGCAAGGGAGGCCAGTGGGACCAGGCCTGTGTGCCTGCGAGGAAATGAGCCCCAGTGGCGCTGAAGCTCAGAGGGTCATGTTCAGGCCAGAGCCCTGGTGGCCTTCAGAGCGCTCCCTCCTCAGGGTTTCCCGAGTGCCCCTCTTGCCTGCGGCCCCGAGTCCCGGACAGCCAGGAGCCCGGAGCCCGCTGACCATGCCTAAAGCTTCCTGGAGGGCCATTCTCCACCCCCAGGACACAGGGGAGGAGGGCTTCCTAGAGCCCCGAGCCCCCTGTGTGTCTGTGTGTGCACACGCAGGCGTGTGCCACAGGACCCTTGCACATGCCCCTCCACTTGGGACCTCTCCCAGGCCCCCCTCTGTGCGGCTCCTCCCTCCAGTCTGCTCAGGCCCTGCCTCCTCAGGGACACCCACACTGGTCACCCTCTTGCAAAGGCAACACAGCCATGGCCATCTGAGCCCCAGCCCCGGCCAGCCTCTCCTCGCCAGTAGCATTTATCACCTTCCAACACACCAGACAATCCTTAATTTTTATCTTCTCTTCCTGTCTGCCCTGGATCTCTAGAGTTTAAGCCCCCCAGCCAGGGCCCTCTGCTCTGTCCACGGGTGTAGGCCAAGCCCCACTCAGTGACGGTCAGGTGGAGGGAGGGTGCCACAGGGGCTCCACCCCGGAGCCTGCCCGGCCCCCCGGGGATGCTGACCACGTCCTCCTGCTCACACGGTCCGTCCTCACGGGGTCCTCCTCACACGCTGTCCACGCCTGGGAGAACTCGCCGCTGTGGCGCTGTGGTCCTCAGGTGCCTGGCATTTCCCCCACAGCCCAGGAGCAGGCTGTCCACCCCGTTACAGACCGTCAGTGTCGCCCTGGTGTCTGGCGGCACGGAGCAGGGTCAGGGCAGGGGTCTGGAGAAGGTGGCGCTCTGCAGCTTCGGGTAACGGGAGCCGTGGCCCTTGAAGACGGGTGCATCCTGGCCTCATCTCTGATTCTTGTGAGCAGTGTGGCTTCGCTTGCTTGCTCATGCTCAGTTACTCAGTGTCCAGCTCTTTGCAGCCCGATGGGCTGTAGCCCTCCAGGCTCCTCTGTCCATGGGGTTCTCCAGGCAAGAAAACTGGAGTGGGTTGCCATTTCCTCCTCCACGGATCTTCCCGACCCAGGGATCAAACCCATGTCTCTTGCACTGGCAGATGGATTCTTCACCAGGGCACCGCCTGTGGAGCCCGTGGCCTCGGTTGCTAGTTTTAACCTTATTCTGCCTCAGTTTCACCCTCTTGAAAACGAGGGTAACTGTCCCCAGCCCCCTGTCTGGAGCGGAGTGGGGGATTTAGTGCTGTTGGTGATGATTTTTATTTGCTGCTGAGCACTTAGAAATTTGGCAGGTGATGGGGCTGCAAACTGGCGTGACCTTTCTGGAAAACAGTTTGGCGACACAAACAGAGAGCCCTTAAACATCCACACACAGCATCTTCCAGGAACGTCTCCTGAGGAGATGGAAACACACACCCATGTACAAATTGCAGGGGTTTTAGCCAGCCATTGAAATGACATTTAAAAAAAATAGGCTGTTTGGGAAAGCACTCATCATACACTAAGTCAAGAGGATGTAAGATTTCACACACAATTGGATGTTACATTTGTAAAATGTATGTGCAGAGAGAAATACGCAACGCTGTCCACTGGCAGGAATCTCAGTAAGCCTTCAGTCCTGGCTCCCTTCCCCTCATCTAAGCCAGCAAGTAACTCTGAAGAGAATACACCCGTATGTGTGAGTATGTGTGTATATATGCACACATGTGTATAACATCCCTGGAAAAAATCATATATAATTTTCCAGAGGAAGATTTATAAATTATACATACACCTAGTTTTCTTCTTTATATGAATACATGTATATATATTTATTTGTACATATATGAGTGGGTACGTGTGAGTTTCTTTTCTGGATCAACCCTTTAAACCGGGGTTAACAAGGTGGGTGGGCTGCGTGATGAAGAATCCACCTGCCAGTGCAGAAGGTGGAGGGGACGCCCCCTGGGCGGGGAGGTCCCCTGGAGGAGGAAATGGCAACCCCTCCAGGATTCCTGCCTGGAGAATCCCACGGACACCGGGCCTGGCGGGCCACAGTCCGTGGGGTCGCACAGAGTGGGGCTCGACTGAGTGTACACGCATAGAGGAGTGTGGGCTCCTTTCTTCTTTCTTCCCACAAAAGCAAGGCTGTTGCTGTCTCTCCAGCGCGGGCTGGGAGGCCTCGCCACTCTGCTCTGTAGAGAAGGGTTTACGGGTTTGCGTCGCTGCCTGAGTTTCTAAATCAGGACTCTGCCGTTCTGGCCTCAGTCCCGATCTGTTCTCTGCACGGCTCCTCCAGCTCGTTCTCTCTGTCGCCTCCCCCTCCATCTCTGTTGGCGAGGCTCCCCCCGCCCCACCCCTGTGTCTTTGGGGAGACTCAGTCAAGCGCAGGCAGCTGGGCCCTTCCTGGATGCTCTGCAGGGTGTGCGGTGGGAGGGGGCGGTGTTCCGATCCACACGAAGGCGCCAGCCCGCACCTCTGGTCTGGGGGAAGCCCTCTCGGTGCAGTGACCGGTCACCAGCCTCCCCGCCGTCCGTCCCCCCCAGCCTCCCCAGGGGCTCAGGGCCTCCCCTCTCCCTGCTGGTGGCTCCCCTACTGGCACGGTGCTGGGGAACTTCCGGGGGCTCAGTGGAGCACATCCCTGTCCCTGCAGGCGCCGGCAGGCCCGGAGGCCCAGCGCCAGGTGGAGCCGGGCCTCGTGGGTCCTCAACTCCCGGTCTGTGAGCGGGGAGCCCGCGTGGCCACCATGCGTGGCACCCAGGAAGGCTGCAGACGAGCCGGTGGCCAGGCCCTGGGCGGTGCATGAGCTGCCCTGGCGAGGCCAGGCCCATCATGCTGCAGTGCCGGCCGGCCGAGGAGTTCAGCTTTGGGCCCCGGGCCCTGAAGGACGCGCTGCTGTCTACTGACCCCGCCCTGCAGCAGCTCTACGCAGCTGCCTTCTCCCCTGCCGAGAGGCTCTTCCTGGCTGAGGCCTACAACCCCCAGAGGACGCTCTTCGGCACGCTGCTCATCCGCACGGCCTTCGACTGGCTCCTTAGCCGCCCCGAGGCCCCTGAGGACTTCCAGACCTTCCATGCCGCCCTGCCGCCCCGGAAGCAGAGCCTCGCTCGAAAGCACATTTACCTGCAGCCCATAGGTACCTGCGCCCGTGGGTACCTGCGCCCGTGGGTACCTGCAGCCCATGGGAACCTGCAGCCCCTGGGTACCTGCGGCCGCTTTCTCACAGGTTTCCTGGCTCCCACCCTGGGTCGGTGTCCCGGATGGGGGCTCCGAGGAGGGGACAAGGGGCTGGGCAGGGCTGATGGTGCTGCTCTGCCCCCAGGTCTGAGCGAGGGTCCAGCGGGCAGCGCGCTTCTGGACCAGCTGCGAAGCTGCACGGAGGCCTTCTTCCTGGGCCTGCAGGTCAGATGCCTGCCCTCGGTGGCGGCCGCCTCCATCCACTGCTCGTCCCGCCCTGGTCAGGACCCTGACAGGCTCCAGCTCCACACCGGTGAGTGCGTGTGGTGTGTGCACAGGTCAGGCCCCACCGCCCGGCTTGTTCAGCGTCTTCTAGTGGCCGGGGCCAGGGGGCGGGGTCGGGGGGGGCGGTCGCTGCAGGGCATCCAGGGCGGGTGTCACCCCAAGGGGGCGTGTTCCTTTCTGTGTTCTGGCTGTAGCTTCAGCCCCTTCCTGGGCACAGCCCTCCCGCCCCCACCCCCCAGGGTCTGAGTGGGGCCTGAGCACTGACCGGCTTGGCCCAGCCCCTCCCTGCCCTGCATGACGTCTTCACGCCTGTGGCTGCTTCTGCCCCACTTGGGAGGAACCCAGCATCTGCTCACCCGCCCCAGGGGCCTTGGAGATCCCAGCACCGAGATGCAGGGGTCCAGAAGTCCGCCCTCTGCTTGGTGAATAGACCGCCCCCAGTCCCACACTGCACAGACTGCAGGGAAGGAAGGGGACCCAGGAAGGCTCGGGGCAGGTGGGGCGCAGAGCTTGTGACGGGCTGAACTCCAGTGGTCAGATTCCATGGTTTCGCGGCTGCGTTCGTTTCCTGGGGACACTGTGATGAAGCACAGCACCAGGGGGCTTAGAACAGCAGCACTGCATCATCTCACGGCCTGGAGGCCAGAATCCTGGCCCGGGTCAGCAGGTCCTGCTCCCTCTGATGGCTCCAGGACCCCCCGCCCCCTCCTGGTCACCCCCGGTGGTGGCCGCGGTCCTCGATATCCCTCTCCTGAAGCTGCCTCATGGCCTGTGTGTGTCTATCCTTGTCTAATAATGACCCTGGGCAAACTGCATCAGACCCACCTCGCCGACTTCTTAACTTGAAAGTTGAAAGTTAAGTTGCTCGGTCGTGTCCGACTCTCGGTGACCCCGTGGACTGTAGCCCACCAGGCTCCTCCGTCCATGGGATTCTCCAGGCAAGAGTACTGGAGTGGGGTGCCATTTCCTTCTCCAGGGGATCTTCCTGACCCAGGGACTGAACCCGGGTCTCCCGCATTAGAGGCGGACGCTTTAACCTCTGAGCCACCAGGGAAGCAATCATGTCTGCAAACCCAGGGCCCAGATAAGGTCAGGTTTCAGGTACCGGGCGTCAGGACTTCCACATCATGTTCTGGGGGTCACAGCTCAACCTCTAACAGGCATCACCGTCGGCACCACCCCAAGATTTTGACACCTCTTGGTCTCTCCTCCAAGGCCTCGGCCACTCGCCTCAGGTCACACCTGGACCTGGGCTGTCCGGACAGTGGCCGCCGGCCACGCGTGGCTGCTGAGCACACAGACGCACACCTGCGTTGACGACTCAGCATGAACAACAATGTAAATGATCTAACTTTTTAGTATTTGATATATTAAATTTTTGGATATGTTAGGTTAAAATGCATATGCTAAAATCCATTTGATCTTTTATTTTTTAAAGATTTTATTTTTTTCGGCATTGTTGAGTCTTCACTGCCACATGCAGGCTTTCTCTAGTCCTGTCGAGTGGGGGCTACTCTCTCCGTGGGAGCACGGGCTCTGGGTGTGTGGGCTTCAGTACTTGCAGTGTGTGGGCTTGGCAGTTGGGGCACACAGGCTTTGTTGTGCTGAAGCATGCTGGATCTTGCTGGATCAGGGATCGAATTGGCGTCCCTTGTATTGCAAGGTGGATTCTTAACCTCTGGACCACCAGGGAAGCCCTGATCAACTTTAAAATTAGTAAAACGTAAGTCTTATCTATTGGAGAAGGCAATGGCACCCCACTCCAGTGTTCTTGCCTGGAGAATCCCAGGGACGGGGGAGCCTGGTGGGCTGCCATCTCTGGGGTCGCACAGAGTTGGACACGACTGAAGTGACTTAGCAGCAGCAGCAGCAAGTCTTAGCTACATGTTCAGCTCACACTGTGTTCCTATGGACAGCGCCGGGCTAGGCCTCGTCAGTGCCAACAGCCGGGTCGTCTCTGTAGCTGGGGCTTCAAGCCGCTCCCTCGCAACACCTCCCCCGGGGTTTCCCGCTCCACGTGCCCTGTTGTGTGGCTAACGGGTCCCAGGTTGTCAGGCCCAGCCCATGGCTCCATGCCCACTCTGGCTGTCGAGATCCCCCTCCTGCCTGTGTGGTCCCCTCGTAACGCGGGACTGTGAGCCTGGGGCCTTCACGTCTCCGCCTTCCTCTTATTTCTGGCCTTGCTTTTCCAGCGGAGGAAATGCAGGCAGAGGGGAACTTCCACGCCCCTTGGCACAGCTGCTCGCCTGTGGCCCCGAGCCCCCTGTCCACGGGTGGACGCCCAGCTCCACATCACGGCCCTGACCGAGCCCTCCGCCCCCTCCCGGAGAGGAGCTTGCTGCTACTTCTTGACACACCTCTGCCCCCTTCTCTGCCCCTTTTTATAGCCACACCTCTTGGAAAGGATCTTTCGCTCCCTCTCACTCTGATCACTCCGAGACCCTCTCCTGGTTGTAGACTTGCCACGGCTCTGCTCAGTGTCTCTGCGCTCCTCCACGTCCCCACCAGTCCCGGCTCCATCTCTGGCGTCTCGTCTGTCTACGCCCGCTATGGGTAGTTACTCAGCAGTAACTTAACACCTTAAATGACACGCATTCTCTTAACAGCTCCGAGGATCAGAGTCTCCCTGAATTAAAATCAAGGTCAGCTTCGTTGCCCTGCAGCCCCTCCAGGTCTCTGACCTTCCTGCTGCTCCCAGGAGGACCCTGGTGCTTCCAGTGGGTCCAGCTGGATAATCTAGGATCACCGTCCCTCTGGGAGACCTTTCATTTAATCACATCTGCCAAATCCCTTCTGCCACGAAAGGACCACAGGCACGGGTCCCGGGGGCGAGAGGCAGCGTCTCCGGGGCCGTCCATCAGCTGTGCAGGGCTGCCGCGGCTCTTCCTGTGAAGCACTTTTGGGAACAGAGACCCTGAGCGCTCTCTTGTCCCCGAGGAGGCCAGGCCCCTGGCCCCCTTCACGCCGTGCACCTTGGCTGCTCTGAGCTCTGACCGTTCCTCACGGGATGTCACTGGCGTGTCTGACTTTGGGATGAGCTGGTGGTGCCAGGCAGGGCAAGAAGGGAATGGCCCGAGGGCGGGGGTGCCCAGTTGCCACCTCACTGTGCCCTCTGGCCCTGTCTCCACAGACGGCATCCTGTCCTTCCTGAAGAGCAGCAAGCCGGGGGACGCTCTGTGTGTGCTGGGCCTCACGCTGTCCGACCTGTACCCGCACGAGGCCTGGACCTTCACCTTCGGCACGTTCCTTCCGGGGCACGGTGAGCCAGCGCCCGGGGCCCCTGCCTCCACCCTGGGGCTTGGGCACAGGCCTGGAGCTCCCGGGAACGTTGGCCCCTTGCTGCGGCTCCCAGGGCCCCTCCCCAGGGGAGGAGGTGTCTGCCCCAGGCTGCCTTCATGGGGACACCTGGCAGGGCGGGGCCTTCAGGACCTGTGCTCCTTGGCGGGGAGCTTTGCCCCTGGGCTCCCTGACCTGAGACCACGCCTGGCACCCCTGCCTCTCTGCCTTCCCCCAGAGGTGGGCGTCTGCAGCTTTGCCCGGTTCTCGGGGGAGTTCCTGCCGCGAGGGCCCAGCACACCTGACCTGGCGGAGGTGGAGGCGGCCGCAGATGGCCCCGAGGTGCCCCTGCAGGATGGAGGCCAGGCCGTGTGCTTCAGCGCCCTGGGGATGGTCCAGTGCTGCAAGGTGGGTGTGGAGGCCGGGGGCCGGGTGCTGCTGAGGTGGTGGGAGAGGACGGGGGACAGGAAGGGGGAAGGGCTGGGGGCTCGGGCAAGCTTCCGGGAGAGGCTGGGAGGTGGAGTCGGACAGAAGGACGTGCATGGACAGCCAATCGTCACAATGTGCTGACCACCCGTCACTTTAGGGAGTATGGACACTAAGGCTCAGAGACGCCAAGCGCTCTGTCCAGTCACACGGCTCTCAAGAGGCAGGGCTGGGATTTGAGCCCTTGCCTCTTTGATGTCCAAACCTCCATGCTGCCAGGCCCCCAGAGTTGGCCTTTCTGCCAGCGTGTGCCCCTCCCCAGGGGTCCCGGGGTTCTGGTGGGCGGCGGGCTCCAGGCTGCAAGGCGGTGGCCCCGTCTCCCTCAGGTCACGTGCCACGAGCTGTGTCACCTCCTGGGCCTGGGGAACTGCCGCTGGCTCCGGTGCCTCATGCAGGGCGCGCTGCGCGTGGACGAGGCCCTGCGCCGGCCCCTGGACCTCTGCCCCATCTGCCTGCGCAAGCTGCAGCACCTGCTGGGCTTCAGGCTGGTGGACAGGTACAAGGTGAGTGGGCGGGGCGGAAACGCGGTGAGGGGGCGGGGCCGGGGCGGGAACGAAGTGAGGGGGCGGGGCCGGGGCGGGCACGAGGTGAGTGGGCGGAGCCGGGGCGGGAACGAAGTGAGGGGGCGGGGCCGGGGTACACGGTGAGGGGGCGGGGCCGGGGTGGGTACGAGGTGAGGGGGCGGGGCCGGGGCGGGAACGAAGTGAGGGGGCGGGGCCGGGGCGGGCACGAGGTGAGTGGGCGGAGCCGGGGCGGGAACGAAGTGAGGGGGCGGGGCCGGGGACGGTACGCGGTGAGTGGGCAAGGCGCGGTGTGGACGCCGGCGCTGTCACTCCGGGAACTTTCGGGATCCGGCTGAGTCCTCGGCCGGGCGCCTGGCCGGGTGCTGGTGGCTGTCCCGCGGCGGAGGGGTATCGGGGGCGCCCGGCTCCTCTGTTTCCCAGCAACCCTGATTACAGCCGGTCTCTACCGGGCACTGACCGCATGCTAGACCCGTCTTTGCGCGGCTGTTCGCGGGCGGCGCCGGCCTCACCGAGGGGCCGCGCAGCATCGCTTTCTCCCTGCTTGGGCGGAGACGGGAGCGGAGGAAGCCAGAGCGGCCGTGGAGGGGCGGGCAGCGAGTAATCCCGCCCACCCGGGCAGGGGCCGGGCCGGCGGGCGGTGCTGCCCTCTGCTGCCGGCGCGAGGAGCCGCGGGGAGCGGGGCCCGGAAGGGCCCAGGGAGCCAGGGTCATCGGCCCCATTGCAGACCCGGGGACGGGGCTCTGAGTTCACAGGTCACAGGCAGGTGGTGATTCCTTTTCTTTTTCTCTTCTTTTATTGGAAGTATAGTTTATTTACAATGTTAATTTCTGAGTCACAGAGTGATTCAGTTATATACATATGTACACTTTTTCATATTCTTTTCCATGATGCTTTATCCCAAGACACTGACTAGAGTTTCCTGGGCTATACAGCAGGACCTTGCTTATCCATCCTATATATAATTGCATATGCTAATCCAAAACTCCCATTACTTCCCTCCCCCACCCTTTACCCCTTGGCAATGGAAAATCTTCTCTGTGAGTCAGAGTCCACATATACGTGATCTCATATGGCATCCGTCCTTTCTCTTTCTGACTGACTTCACTTAGTATGATAATCTAATTGCATCCATGTTGCTACAAATGGCATTCTTTTTTTAATGGCTGAGTAATATTCCATTGTACGAGTAACAGTCCATTGTATATATGTGACACATCCTTATCCATTCATCATGAAAACCGTGAATAATATGTCAGGCTTGCAAAGCTCCTGCAAGTTTTCTGTCTTTAGAAGTTCTAGTCTGACATCTGCCCGGGGTCACAGGCATGGTAGGGTCTCCTCGAGTGGGTCTCCTGGCAGCTCCCTGGCGAGGGACATGGCCGGTCAGGCCAGCTCAGCCTGTGTCTCTCCCTCGTAGAGACTCTACGCCTGGACACAAGCGGCAGCAGGGACGCAGCCGAGCCCAGCGGCGGTGGGGGAACCGTCTGTGTCGGAGGACACCCTTCCCTGCAGTGCAGACTCGGGGCTGTGTTGTGAGAGCGACTCGGAGCCGGGCAGCAGCCTGTCGGAGCCCCTGTCTCCCGATGCCTGGAGCCAGGCCTTCCCCGCGGGCCTCGAGCTGGATGCCGAGGATGGGCTGGGCTCCCTGGCAGCCGCGGAGGGTCTGGGGGAGGCCCTGGCAGAGCACGGGCGCTGGCTAGCCGCCTGCATCCAGGCCCTGGAGAGGGAAGTGAGCGAGAGGGAGCTGGAGCGGGTGGACGGCGCCGTGGACGCGCTGGCCCCCTGGGACCTGTTCACGGGGCGGCTCCCGGCCCCCCGGCAGGACCCGCCCTGTGGCCGCGATGGTGCGGGGCTGCGCAGGGTCCTGGGGGACACGTTCTCCTCCCTCCGGAGGAGGCTGAGCGCTCGCAGGCCGTCCAGGGCCGAGTCGTCCCCCCGGCACCAGAAGGCGGAGGACGACTAGCACGGCCAGTGTGGCTTGTCCAGCGCCTACCTGTCCCCAGACACCACTGCCCGGCTGCCAGGGCGCCGCAGGCCTGGCAGGGGCAAGAGGGACGGTGGCTCGGGAAGCAGAGGGTGATGCAGCTGCATCCGCAATCCCGAACGTGGCCTCACGACGTGGCCGGCAGGGAGGGTGTCCTGGGCACCTGGAGGGCCATCCTCGGGCCCACCCGACGTGGGTGGAGCGGCAGGTACTCACTTCTCATGCAGCCCGGGTCTCCGCTACTGCAAACTCAGCTTCCAGAGCCCGCACGCGGGGTCTCCACTCAGAGGGGAAGTCAGGGCCGTTGCGTTTCTCTCTACACTGACCACCCCCCACCACCCCCTGCCACGAGCCCATAGAAAGGGTCCTCTGCTGCGGTCTAACTGCATCCTGACCCTTGACACTTGCCGTGGGCGTCTCCCTGAAGCTCGGGGTGGTCACCACCTCTACGGGACCCTGTGCCCACAGACCTGCTGTTTCCTTTGCCAACTCTTGGGTGGGGAAGGTCCCAGGTGTGGCGGGATGGTGTGGCCCCGCTGGGGCCTGCAGAGGTGAGAGCAGACCGTAGCTCCGTCCTCGGGACAGCTGGACACAGGAGGCCTGGACCCCACATCTGCGAGGGCAGGGGGGTTAGGGTTTTGTTCAGAACATGCGTGTCTGTTTTTTGGTCTAGTTCTGCCAGTTGCTGAGAGAACAAGCGATTTAGATGTTAAAACGCCCACCGTGCCAGTAGAGGCATCTGTTTGCTTTCAATTCTGTCACATTTTGCTCCCGGTTCTCCAAGGCTCCTTCTTGTACACACACATCTGATATGTTTTCGTGACAGATTGACCCTGTTTTCCTTCTCACCTGCCCTGGGCTGTGGCTCACGAGTCCTGCGGAGATGCTTCTGGTCCCAACAGCAGGGCTCCCGTGGTGTGATGGGTAGCGGGGAGGGCTGGGGGGCCCGGGAGGCCGGGGCAGCTATCTTCCTGTCTGGGGAGAGACAAGAACGGGCCAGCTCCTACATTTTGCACAGAGCTTAGTTTGGGGAGGCCTTCTAAGAACAACGATACAAAATACACATAATCAGGAGGGTGGTCCCACAAGCACGGAAGCCCAAAGCCTCTTTGTAACCTGACCAGGCAAGTCCCAGACCAGGGAGACATAAAAGAGGTGTTTCCACCCTGGAAACACAGCAGCAATACCGCAGCTCTTCAGACCTCCATTCTGTTTTGCACGAGGACCTGGAGGTACCTGATGGGGAGACAGGACGAGCCGGGCTCGCAGGAAGTGTGCTGGGGCGGAGCCCCCCAGAGAGCAAGGCGCAAGAACAGGAGGCGGCCTGGGTATCTCTGAGCAGACCATTCACACCTGGGGGCGTAAAGCCCCAACAGCTATCCACTCAGGAGGCTCGGTATGGTCAGGGAGCTGGGAAGGTGTGCCCCGGTCCTGGGCTGTAGAGTCTGGCTTGTGGGACGGCCCAGTTGGGGAGGGGTGGCGGTGGGGGGAGCTGTCTCGTGGCTGCTGAGGACCAGGGCTGGGGTCCCTGGCGGCCAAAGGCGGGACTTCCTGGAGTCCCGTGGGAGAGGTGTGGCCTCTCAGGACAGCCGGTTCCAGTAGGGCTCACGCCTCTTCACGGGGGAGTGGTGAGGTTCTGGAGGAGCATGGGCGGTGGGAAAACACTTGTGGAAGCCTGTCCCTGTGAGCACACACTGCCGACTTGGCCATCACACCTGCCACACAATCTCACCTGCTTTCCTTCTGCAGGGAATTAATGACTGGAGAGACTTCCCTGGTCTTCCAGTGGTTAAGAATCCGCCTTGCAATGGAATGTCTTCCCTGGTGGCTCAGATGGTAAAGCGTCTGCCTACAATGAGGGAGACCTGGGTTCAATCTCTGGGTCGGGAAGATCCCCTGGAGAAGGAAATGGCAACCCACTCCAGCATTCTTGCCTGGAGAATCCCGGGGATGGAGGAGCCTAGTAGGCTATAGTTCATGGGGTCACAAAGACTCGGAAATGACTGAACTACTTCACTTTCACTCTTTGCAGTGCAGGGGACGTGGGTTCGATCCCTGGTTGGGGGACTAAAATCCCACCTGCCACAGGGCAATTAAGCTCTAGTGCTCTAGAGCCCACAACCCACAACTAGAGTCTGAGTGCTGTGATGAAAACTCCCCCATGATGCAACACAGGCCCGGTGTGCTGCAGCAAAGTCCCGACGAAGCCCCCCAGCACACACAAATAAGGACTTGAGTGACGTAACAACATGTGCTCAGCTGAACCCTGGCTCAGACTGGGGCCGGGGGCTCAGGGGCTCAGGGGGGCCATTACCAAGTTCTCAGCACCATCTACCCGTGCCCGTGGCCTCTGGCTCCCAGCCGTGCCGAGTGTCCCCAGAAAGCATCCTAAAACGAGGAGGGACAAGCCACTTCCTCCTTGGCCTGCACCAGCTGCAGAGTATACTTTGAAGATAGCTGCTGGGAGGGACGTTTCTAAAATAAAAAACTGCTAGGAGCAGAGATTACAGCTTCCTTCCTCTGCTCCAGTATCAGCCCAGGTCCTGCCCCTGTGGGGAGTGGGGAGCAGCTGGGGATGGCCCCCAGGGAATGGCTTTGGCGGGGCAGGGGCATAACCAGCCCCATCTCTTGAATCAGTGTCTCGGATCGCCGAGTCCAGGCTCGAGACGCCGGACGCTGGGCACCTTAACGGGCTGAGTTGAAACAGCTGCAGATAATGGTTTCCAAGAAACGAGGGCCCTGGCTTTTATTTCTGCTGATGCATGAAGTCAGTGTCATCTCCTTATCTGTCAAAGGCCCTGTGAGTCAGAGGAGAGGGTCTGAGCTTTCCCACGGACCCTCTCCGAGCCCCCCTCTCTCTCGTGGGCCCAGCTGGAGGGGCTCGATGGAGCTGAAGATACATGGGGCCGTGACGTTGTGTGCGTGTCGCTGCTCCCGTGGGGCACGGGGTCGGATGCCCACACTTGCCTCAGAAGCAGCCTCAGCTCACGCAGGCACCCTGTCCTAGTGGAGGGCGACGAGAGGCAGTGTCCCATCTAAGCGGTGGCTGGCCCCTCGTCCTTGTGGAAGCTCGGGCTCGTCATCAGGTGAGGGACCTGATGAGGGTCGTCCTGACCTCCCTCCTCCCCGCTCCACGAGCCCCTCCTCGGCCCCCGCGTTTCCAGAGTGTGTTAATATCGTCCTGCGGGACGTCTGATTCAGACCTTTCTGGGAGGGAGACAATCTCCGAAAGGGCTTAAGAAAATAAACACACAATAGCTTAGCCAGCAGCTAATATTAAAGCAAAGACTCCAAATTTAGATCCCACCAAGTTCAAAGGAGTGGCTATAGCATTCCAGGGGTGCGCGCGCGCACACACACGCACACACACACTACTGGCAGGGCCACAAGAAGCTGATCTCTGACACACACACACACACACATCCCACCAGCGGGGCCACAAGGAGCTGCTCTGTAGACCTGCTGGGCAGGGCCGGGCAGACCCACACCCCTTTGGGGAAAGACAGGCAACTTGTCCCTGCAGATAACCCTCTCTTTGAGCCGGCCCTTGTGGGCACGAGGGGATTCCTTCGTCCCTGTGAGGCAGATACTCTGATCGCATCTGAAGGTTTAGGGAGCGGAGAGGTGTGTGTGGTCACTGCCTGAGGCCTCAAAGCTGGGGCTGAAATCCTGACCAGGTCCGCTCTGACCTGATCCTCCATGTTCCGGGGCATTCTCAGGGAAGTCTGCAGGGGCACAGTACCCGGACTCCTACCCACGCGGTGGCAGCCCTTGCCCTGCCGCCCGGAATTCTAAGACGACCCGGAGGCTGTCCAACAGCCGCAGCCCTTTGGGGCGGGGAGCGGCCTGGGTGGGTGGCCGGCTCTCTTGGGCGAAGATGCCAACTTAAACAAAGCCCAGAGTCCCGGGGCCTCGCTGACTTGTTTGTACAGAGCGGGCAAGGCCCTGCAGGAGTATTTTTACCCTGGTGAAGGCCGGGAGGACCGGGGCTCCTCCGGGCCACTCCTGACCTGAGCTGGAGCCCGTGTGCCAGGGGGTGGACTGAGGCCTCGTCCAGGCCGGCTCCTGCCAGGCTGCAAAGGGCAGCAGGCACCGGGGACCCCTGCCCGCTCCCAGGGTCTCCAGCGGGGCTGGCCCCATCCTGACGGCTATGGGGTGACTGCACAGAGGACCCCGGGAACCCCAGGAAACAGTGAGTTTAGGGCCCCAGAACAATAGGCTGTGAACACGCGTGCTGCTGTGGGGAGGAGCCCCAGCGGGGAGCCCCCCCAGAACCTTGCCTTCTCAGCATCTTCGTCATCAGGGAGAACCCAGAATAACCGAGATTTATTTTTGAACTCGGCTTCTTGGGTCAAGAGGCAAACGAAAACAAGCTTATGTTGGGGGTTTATTTTAAAAAGATATTTCCAAGAAGCGTCCTGGGGCCACGGCGTATTCGGTCCAGTCCCCCCACCTCAGTGACTCAGGGCCACCGAGGACACGCTGGGCAAAGAGGCGAGGGGACACAGCAGCCCCCCACCCCCTGGGCCGCCAGAGAGGACCCTCAGGGCCGGCCCACCTTGCACGGCCTCCCGGACGACCCCGGCTCTCAACAGAGTGGCCAGAATCGAAGCCAGGCTCCACGTGAAGCCTCTGCAGATGCTGCGAGCCCGCGCCTCCATCAGGGCTCTCTGTGTGCCTGGCCTGGGCCGCCTGGGGCTGCCCGCCCCACACAGCTGGCCGCCTGGGGCTGCCCGCCCCACACAGCTGCCCGCCCCTGCCCTTCCCTGCCCTGCACAGCTGCCCGCCCCGCCCCCGCCCTGCACAGCTGCCTGCCCCCCCTCCCCGCCCCTGCCCCGCACAGCTGCCCACCCCGCCCCACCCTGCACAGCTGCCTGCCCCCCTCCTCCCCGCCCCTGCCCCGCACAGCTGCCCACCTCGCCCCGCCCCGCCCAGCTGCCAGCCGCAGCACAGCTGGAAGGCCCCTCAGGCCCCTGTGGTTCCCCAGGGGCCCCTGATAGTCCAGCGACATTTACCGTGCTGTTCTTTGTGGCTCTCTGCAGTCACCACGGGGACAGGTGAGGGCCTCTCACTGGCCTGTGGCCCGTGGGGCACCAGTCAGGCCTGCACTCACCGGCAGCGTGGACGGGGCAGGGGCCTGGTGGGAGGCCCCCAGGGTGGCCAGAGCCCCATCTCTTTCCCTCCTGCAGCCTCTGAGCCACAAAAGGAGGTTTCTTTACCCTGTGTCTCCCAACACCTGTCCACAGTAAGAATGGATTTCAAATGGGGGTCACTGACCGTCTACACTGGATGGCCTTTCATCTCGAGCCGCTGCAGCTGAAGCCGGGGGTGGGGGGTGGGCAGGGAGCGCGGGGCTGTGTCTGCCCTGTCCTCCTGTCCGTCTCCGCAGTCAGCAGGGATGCGGGCGCCCCTGGGGCAGCTCTGCCGCTGGGACAGCCCTCCTGCCCTCGTGGTTAAAGGGGGGACAGGGCTGGTGGCAAAGGGGATACTTGAAGGAGAGGGGGAGCCCTGTGGGGCCGCGGGTGCGGGAAGGAGCTCCTCCGAGGTTAGCACTCGAGACACAGGCAGGAAGCAGGGAGGTGCGTCCACAAGGGCCAGCAGCAACCCGGGCAGGGAGGGGCCCCGCCAGCCGGAGAAGGTACCGAGCCGTCGTCCTTTCCTGCCCCGTGGGAAGGACCAGGGCCGTTCCCTTGAACCTCCATTTGGGGAGCGTCCCTTTCAGTGGACGGCGGGGACAGTGCGTCTCTGTGAGCTTTAGCCACAACTTGATCGGCCTTGTCCTTACATTTAGAAGTACAGAGGCCAGGTGAAAATAGAGCTACACGTAGGCATCTTCACTGGGGCTTCCCTTGTGGCTCAGTTGGTAAAGAGTCTGTCTACAATGCAGGAGACCTGGGTTCAACCCCTGGGTTGGGAAGATCCCCTGGAGAGGGGAATGGCTACCCACCCCAGTATTCTGGCCTGGAGAATTCCGTGGAATCACAGAGAGTCGGACACGACTGAGCCACTCTCACTTTTTTCAGGGATTAGACGGCCTTGATGTGCAGAGTGAGTTCTGTGTCATTCATGTTTTTAATGCTTAGACATCACATTTTCAGTCTCCAAATTAACACTATACAAGCTGAATCTCCAGGAGAGAGGATGCAGTTCCAGAAGTCTAACTGAAAAGAATCTGTCGCTTGCATGTGATAAGAAGTTCCTTCCCCCTGGGAATGATGCTCAGCGCCTGTGGGGATCTACTTGTGGGGTTGCCAGTGCTTTCTAGAAAGGGGACATCCTACTGTCCTCGGAAGGGCTTCCTCTTGGAGACCTGGACCATCGTTGATGAGGACAGACCGCAAGAATCTTTATTTACTCATCCACGACACATCCACGCAACACATACCCGCTAGATGCCTGCTGTTCTGTTGCTCTGCCCGGAGTTAAGAGAAACCCCATCCAGCACCTGGGCCACCTCACAGATGCTTGTTCCCTGTGTCTGCACTTCCCAGGGTCAAGGTTCATGCTTCTGCTGTCATATAATGAAAGGTTTTTTTTGGGGGGGTCATTATTTCTATTTGTACTAATACGACCTAGACGTTCTCCCTGCCGTGACGGCAGTTCCGACACGGCTGCGCCCACGCTGCAGGGTGTGTGGGTCCCCGCCCGGGAGGGGCATCGAGCGGGTGGAGGGCACGCCAGGGATGGGACGGGGGAGCAGAGCCTGAGGCCCGGACCCCACACCCCTCTCCCGCTTGGTGCCCCGCACATGCCGCCCACCGGGGCCCCCGCCGAGCTGGGGCAGGGCTGCATCCAGGAGGCCCGCAGGCGAGACTCTGCACTCAGACCAAGGACCCGGGGCCTTGCCAACCGCGGCAGAGACGCGACACACCAGGAGAAGGTCGTTTAAGGCGAATTTTAATCGTTTTATAAAAGTCATATATACAAAACACGTTCAACGAACCACCGCGGCTGTACAGCACACTTGGTACACTGTGTCGCACGTCTCTCAAGCTGGGACACGGGTGGAGCACAGAGGCCTGTCCCCACCACCGGTGCTGGGGGTGGGGGCGCGGCTGGCATGAGCTGCAGCCACAGCCTGGGGAGGGCCCCCGACCCCCAGGAATTTCCTTTCCGAGTGTAAAGACCCTGGAAGAGCTTGGGGCTCTGTCCCCGGGGGACACTGAACCCGGCGCTGTCCTGGCCCCGGGCCCCTGTGGGGTCCACCATGGAGGCTGAGCCGAGGGTGGGACAGGGGGCGGGTGCACGACAAGAACCCCCTGGCTGCTCTCGCGTCAACAGAGAACACCACACTGGCCCGTTTTCAGCTGGTTCGAATGGACCGAAAGAAAAGACATTTGGAATGTTTTGTGACTTGTGTTAACAGGTCGAAAGGTAATGCTGTAAGATTTCAGAGACGACAGACTCAACAGAAATCTATTTCAAATTTCTCAATACTGAAGCTGGTTGAAGAGTCTGACAACTGACGAGATGGGGAGAGTGGCCTGGTGTCACAGGCTGCCCGCATGCCCTCACCCCCAGCTTCCAGACCCTCCACAGGTTCCAGCTACCTGCTGCAGCTGAACCTGGAAAAGGCGCCCAGGCTCCGCAGGCGGCTGCGGCAGGGGGGGAAGCCATGGAGGACGGGCTTGGTCAGCCTGGCTGTCGGGTCAAGCCTGTGATCTGAATTCTACCTGGGCGACAGTCCTCTGCCCACTGCGGGTGCCAACCTCTTCCAGGGCACCTTGACAGCTGGTGGTGGGGAAACCTCCTGGCTGCGGGAGGCTTCCCCGGGGGCCAGGCACTGAACGAAGTGGGTGGGACCCCCAGGCCAGAGGGTTCACCCGTGTGGTTCACCCCTGACGCTGCCTTGAAGTGCTCAGGCTGCCGTGGGTCCCCACTGGCCTGTCCCCAACCCGTCACCAGTCAGGGTTGAGGCTGCACACCATGGAACAGGCACCGCGCTCCTAGTCTCTGCCTGAGCAGAGGGATTCTGGAACCAGCTGGAGGGATGAGCCCCTGAACGGGCCCCGGGAGCACCAGGGCAGGGAGGAGAGGGCCTGTTTACCCTGCCCCAGCGTGGACTCCTGTCGGCTCCCGGGGGCACACACGGCCCACACGCCCTTGGTCCTGAAGGTCGCCTCCCAGACTGAAGAGCTGGGCCGTGCTCGCTGCAGGGATCAGCTTTTGAAAGCACAAGAGAAAGGGCATCCACCGCTGATAAAAAGGTGCCCGAGTGACAAGCCTGGAACTAAGGGACAGACCGGGACGATGGGGACTTCTCGCGGCTCAGCCCGGCCGCTCGCTGCCGGCCCAGAGGAGATGCGGGCTGGCCCAGGAGCCTGGAAGCGGCCCCAGCGTTTCACTCGGGTTGGTGTTACCGTACCCAGCCCCCCACAGAAGAAAACCCCCACCTTCCTAACCAGCTCCGAAGTGGGGACCCCAGTTCCCAGGTGGAGCCAGGCGTGTGTTTCTGAGGCGAGCCACGAGCCGCCCCACACCCAGAGCCTTTGGGTCCCTGTAGGAAGAGCCCCACACCCCAATCAGCTGGGGAGGGCCCTGCTGCCCCGCGGGGGCTGTTTTGAGGCAGGAATCTTGTGGTCTGAGTCACCCCGCTTCCTGCCCCTGCTACACTCAGACACGGATTCCTCGGAAGGGCCCTCCTGCCAGGATACCCGAGGACTCCTGGGTTCTGGTGACACCCTGCTCCTCCTGCTATCGTGGGGCCAGAAGCCTTCACACGGGGAGCCCCCACGTGGAGCAGGGTTGCAGGGTGTCCAGGCTCAGCGCAACCATCAGGGTCAGCAGGGACAGGCGGGCACCATGGGTGCTTCGGGCAGTACGCAACCTGCTGTCCTTCGAAGCAGGTTTGCACCCGGGAGACACCAGCACAGCGTGGACACCAGGGCCACGTGGAGCCTCAGCGAACACCCAGCCCCCGGCAGGCCCGGCACCAACCTCGCAGCAGGCCCTGTCTTTTCCTTCAGATGGAGCTCCCTGAGCTTCCAGGCGTCACTCAAGAGCGAGGCTGCGAAGCGCACCTGATGGACCTTAGGGAGAAGCTGGTGCCAAAAAGATGGGGTGAGCTGTCAGAGGCCAGCGGGAACCCTGCCCCTGACTCCCTGAAACACATGGAACGCCTGCGGCGCCGTCCTCCCGAGGCGGCCTGATGGGCACAGTGAGGCGGGGACTCGGGCCACGACCTTGGGCCTGGGGGGGCCTCCACGACCTTGGGCCTGGGGGGCCTCCACAGCTCTGCTCCATGGCTCGTGACCCCAGCTGCAGAGAAACCACCCAGGAATCCAGGGGTGTGGACCCAGGGTGCCCGTATCACGCTGCGGTCCAACCTCTACACAGGGAAACCGGAACCCAAAGAGCTGGGCCCCCAGGCATGTGGGTGAGGAGCGCACGCTTCTCTGCAGGGGCGGGCAGCATCTCTGCTCTGCTCTGGGGTGGGCAGGGGGCTGCCTTGCCTACCGCGGGCCGCTGAGGCCCCGCACACGGATGCACGCAGTGCCTCGCCGGGCAACGGCCACAGACACTGCGCACGTTCCTTTTCTGGAAAAGAATCGGGTGCCGCAAGCTCTGGTGACTGGGAGTCGCTCTCGCTCTGCGTCACTGGTTTTCCGTTTTCTGATGGCACGCTGACCCCACAGGGTTGCAGAGGGCTCCCCCAGCCTCCCGTCTCTGGACACGTCCCAGGTCTCCGCTGGCAGGTGGGCTCAGGGTCTCCCTCGCGCACACGCATGTCTGTGCTCCTGCTACCCCTCCCTGTCCTGAAGTCGTGCTCCAGAGACGTCCACACAGAACCGTGTTGGTGGCAGCTCTCCTGGCCGCCTTGAGTCCCAAGCACGGAAACGAGAACTGTGATCAACAAGTAGCAAACCTCCAAGGACCATCAGGGCTCGAGTTCTCCAAGGGCTCTGAATGCGGGGATTGAAAAATTTCATGTTGGCTTTGAATGCTGAGTGATATTTTTCATTAAGAAAAACTAAGGATTTATTTTAATAAATATCCAGAGATCAAAGGTGGTCAGATCATCAAACCAGCCCCCCCTGCTGATGCTGAAATGCTGTGCACACCGCAAGCCGTGAGCAATTCGCTCCGATGACTCTCGTCCCGACACTGCTTTTGCTCGTGGTGTCGAGTCAGGGAGCGTCTGTTCCCAGGATGCCTGAGTGAGTCGGTCAGAACTAAGGATCTTGTTTCAAGATGATTTCCTGATCCTAAGAGTTGAAATAACCTGACTCATTTTTATCAAAAAAGTAAAAAAATTACAAGAATAAGGAGTCTAGAGATCTCTATAAATTACAAAGCTATAATGCAATATCTTTGAGACAATTTCTCTACAAACTGAAGTTAAAAAAACATAGTTAAAAAAACGCACATGTGTCGTTATGTGTGAAGTGTGACTGCGAGGAGGAAGGCTTAGTTCGAGGAAGTTTATTGTTACATTTTTGCAATAACAGATGAGGCAGACCATCCCCTGCTGCTCCAACATCTCAATATAAAAGACAGCAAATCGCGGCTAACAGTGAGATTAAAATACAAAGGCCTAAGGCTGGGAGAGGAGTGACTATAACCTACGTGTGGAAAGGCTGCGGACGGTTTCAGTGGCGCCTGCGGAGCCATCCCTATCTCTGGCGAGCACGGATCCTGGAGCGGAGGGCTGAGTGCCATCATGCCCGCTCAGCTCAGCGCGAGGACGGCTCCTGGCCACAGGGGAGGAAGTGGGTCAGGTCTGGGCCGGGCCATGCCCTGGCTCCCTGGCCACTCAACACAGTTATGGCCACTCAATACGAGCTCGCTCCTGGGTCTGAGAGTGAGCCGGCAGCCACGACTGACTGTCTGAAGGACAAACCGTGCTCGCTGACCAGGCGGACGCCAACTCACCAGCAAGCCGTTCACAAGCCGGCCACACCCACCTCGGGGCCTCTGCCAGTGCGAGGGGGGGTTTCCAGGTTGGCGGGAAGAGCGTGGATCCGCACACACGTGTGCAATGGGAACCCACGGGCGAAGGGCGCTCGAGGCCCGAGGATGGTGGGGTCTCAGGACGTCCGGACGCAGTCCATCCAGAGGGTTCTTTCTCCTTTAAACCTCGGTCACTGGCCCTGATCCCAGGCATGTCCTTTCGGTTTACGAAGAGCCACAGGAAGCAGTACAAAAACAGCAACTTTTCTCCAGCCAAAAAGAGCCCAAACCCCGGCAAACATGGACAGGAAGTCTTGAGGGCCCAGAGAGAAACAGGATTTCAGGCTGTCTCCTCATTAAACGCTGGACAACAAGGATGACTCAGGAGCAGGTCTGCCCCTCCCTTTCCTCCTGGGCCCGCATCTGCTACAAGCTTAATCAGTTTCTCTGCTGGTGAAGGGGAGCAGGACCCCCGCTGGGACGCGGGCGGGGAGCAGCGCAGCCCTGAGCCACAGGCACCGGCCGGGCTGCTGGCGGAGGAAGCCTTTTCCTCGTTTAAACGCGGGACGAGGCCTCAGCGCGCCGGACACTGTCGAGCAGAGTCACACACGGCAGGGACTGGTTTGGAATGCAATGTATTTTTAAACACAGTGAGAGACACCTGGGTAGGGCAGCCGGACACATTCCCCGAGGGTTGGGCTCACGGTGCACGTCACCACTTCAGCCTCCGCAGCGGCCCCCAGAGGAGGCCGCGGCCAACGTGCTTCTGCTGCGTGCGTGTGAGTGGAAGCGAGGGACCGTGATGAGAACCTGCCGTCTAGGGAGGCAGCGGAGCCTGGGGTGTTAAGGCAGGCGCTGCGGCCCCGCTGCCAGCTCTCAGAGGGCCCCGAGAGGAGGAGGCACGCGGCTTCCCCCAGAGACGGCGGGCTCCCCAAGCCGACCGCATGTGTGAGACGACCGGGAGATGGAGGGCAGTCCGCAAGGCCAGCTGGCGTGAGGGCGCTGCTGAGGGGCGGGGGTGGGCACAGAGCGAGCAGGCACCACCCCCTGCCCCGTGCGGAGGGGAGGGGGATTCAAGGCAGCGCCCGGCCCACACCCACCCCACAGGCCGTGGCCGATGGGACGGGCGGGAGGAAGGCACAGGTGTTGGGGCGTTAAGGCAAGTCCCCCGCGGGCTCTCACTCCCACCCTCCAACCCCCTCTCGGGAAACTGGCACCAGAGACTGAAAAGGCAACGTGCTCCCTCGGGCAGGTGGTGGTGGGCTCCCCGAGCTCAGCCCACACTTCCCCTCCTCCAAACCCCCAGGACCCCGCCAGGCAATGCCCCCACCAAGGACTCACTAGTTGGAGAGAAGAGCCACCCGCAGAGACGACAGTGTTTGCGTCTCCGTCACTAAAGACAGAGCGTGCGTGCACACACACGCGGTCCCCGATTGAACTGTGTCAGAAAAGGAACAGTTTCTGTAACAAGAGAAAGCGTGTTATCGGGCGTCACACGTTAACATCAAAGTGACCGCTGGACTTTCAGTAGTGTCAAGAGTCCCCGGGGTTCAGCAGCTACGTCCGCGTGTCCCCCCTGCAGCCGAGCGCGGGCCTCGCATCCCAAGCTGCGTGTCCAGGGCTCGGGGTCGGGACCGCGCACAGCCCGGCAGGCCCGGCCCGCGGCGGGCGCAAGGGCGGCCGCGTCACTGCAGCATGATGTCCTTCAGGTTCTCCTGCAGGATGGTGTCCTTCACGGCGTGGAACACGAAGCGGATGTTCTCGGTGTCGATGGCGGTGGTGAAGTGGTGGAACAGAGGCTTGCTGCGGTTCCGTCTCTTCCGGTCGAAACACTGGACCAGGAAGCGCTGGACGTCCTCCAGCCTGTGGGGGTCGCCCTTGAAGTCTGGGAAGTGCTTCTTGATGCTGACGGTCTTCACCTTCTCCACCAGCAGGTCCATCTTGTTGAGGAACAGGATGATGGAGACGTTGAAGAAGAGCTTGTTGTTGACGATGGTCTCGAAGATGTTCATGGATTCCACCAGGCGGTTGGTGTGCCTGTCCTCCATGAGCACCTGGTCATACTCACTGGACGAGACCATGAACAGGATGGATGTGATCCCGTCGAAGCACTGGAACCACTTCTGGCGCTGGGACCGCTGGCCGCCCACGTCCACCATCTTGAAGGGGATCTTCTTGATGACAAAGTCGTGCTCCACGATGCCCTTGGTGGCCTTCCTTGCCAGCAGGATGTCCTGTTTG
Organism: Bubalus bubalis; assembly: GCF_019923935.1. Lineage (NCBI taxonomy): Eukaryota > Metazoa > Chordata > Mammalia > Artiodactyla > Bovidae > Bubalus > Bubalus bubalis. Next base: position 1,664,917 of record NC_059180.1, read on the forward strand.
CTCGGGAAGTAGTTCTGTAAGAGTAGGTAAGGAGGCGTTGGGGAGGAGGGCGTAAGAAGGCGGGACGAACAGACGCGGGGGAAGGAAAGTTACAGGGACTTCTGTGAGAAGCTGAACCAGATACTAGATGCAACTTTCATTTACAAGAATATAAATTCACCATGACGCAGAGAGTGAAAGAACCAGGTGGCTTGCTTCAGAATGAAGAGGGGGCTCACCAGACTGAGGAACGACAAGCAGGACCCTCAGGCCAGGCCCCAGCCTGAGGCCTCGTCTCCTCTCTTCTCCACGTGAAACGCCCACCACTTTCCTCCTGCATCTTAGCCGCCTTTCTATTTGTCCAACTTCCAGGGCACATGCATTCCAAACCCTGACTCTGAACTGACTTAACTCAGGTTTTGCAATGCTGCCTAAATTTAGCCTGCAGTATATTTAGTATGTTATTCTTAGAGAAACCTTTAAAGTCTTCAGCAGCACACGGCAACTGCGGTCACTCGAAGCCCTTTGATCCTGCCCTGTTACAGTCCTCCAGTGACTCCTGCACACCAGCTCTCTGGCAGCACCTTTGCCAGAAACCCCAGCAGGGAGGAAGCCTCTCAGCCCAACGACCCACCCATGAGGTAAACGGGGGAGAGGGGAACGTCTCCAACAGCGCTGGAGATGGGAGAAGCCCCACGGGGGAGCTGCTCCAACCACCCCAACGGACAGACTGAAGGAAACAGATGGAAGGAGAAAGCTCTGGGCTGAAGAAGGCCAAGTGCCGTGGACCGACTTCGCGGGGTGGACTCGAGACTGCTGAGGGACAGCAGCACCCGCAAGAGAACCTTAGTGGGACGACGGGGAGTCTCAAAACCGACCGGACGCTGCTGATGCTCAGGGATGAGTGCGGCAAGGTGCTGGTCTCTGGACACGAGGCAGGGCTTGGGAGGGCAGTGGGAGCCCTTGCTGCGGGGGCTGCCCTGGGGCGCATGCACGCGTCACAGGCTCTGGGCGTGGGGGACTCACTCACCAGCTGGCCAATCCGGTCCAAGTTATCCAGGAAGTACTTCACTGATTCGCCCTGTCATGGAGAAAAAAAAAGTCACGACTCAGTCTGGACTGAGGACCCTGAGGTGGTAAATGGGAGAACTCAATCCGGTGGCGTGAGAGCTGTCCTGCCTGCGTGTAAACAGGAAGGCCAAGTGAAAAGGCTAATGGGGGTATGTGTTTTTCAAAATAAAAAAGAAATTAAAAGCTTTTTAAAAATGCAGTTTCTCTAGCTTTGACGCCCAGGTTTAAATTCAGACTGTGCTTTTCAAAGCAACGGTGAGAACGTGGACTCTGACCAGGTGGGTCCCTCCCTTTGCAGCCGGGGAGCCGGCTGTGAGACTCGGCTCCTGTGGGTGGTTTCGCTCCCGGCAGGGCCGGCCGCTGCGCTCCAGGCTCATCTGTTATTTGAGAAGCAGACACGACAGAACAAGTTCCAGCTTCTGGAAACAAGCAGAAGCTCTGTCATGACGTCACGTTAGCACGACCTGACTTACGGTGCAGGACCAGGAGACTCTGGCCTGGACTTCCGTGGACTGATGGCCAGTCTTTCTCCAGCCCCTGGACATTCTCTGGACTGCACGTCGACACACACAGATCGCTAGCTAGAAGTGACCATGCCCATCGGTCACTGTCCTGTTCTCAGAGGAGTGAGTCAGCTGACACAGCGGCTATCATGGAGCCTAAGAAAGGTTTAGAGGATCTTCAGTGTCGATTAAATGAAGCAAACAGAGGAAGTGGTGAGTGAACGGGCAAAGCTCCCCTTATAAAGGGGGACGTTGACACTTAATTACACCCCGTGTGCCCAGAGGACTCAACTTCCTGCAGGACTCAGTCTAAGCCCCACTGTGCAGACAGGGCCCAGCGAGGATGGCGGGGGCGGGGGGCCCTCCCGGGGAAGCCACGCCAGCCACGCACTCACGACAGTGGAAAGTGGCTGCGCATGCGCGCGCACACGTGCGCACACGTGCACAGCAGGGACGTCCTGGACCCGGAAGGAGGAAGCTCTTCGGAAAGGTTCCAGATGAGAGCGTGGGCTCGTATGACGCCATGTGGACGCCCCTGGGCCCTCCCCGCTACGGGTCTCCGACGTGAAAGGAAGGAGTGGGGGTGGACTTCCTCTAGTGAAGAACCCACCTCTGGTTTCGAGGAGGCCTGTGGCCACCGTGGAGGAGAGCACGGGTTTAAGGGATGGACGCTTCTCCCGGGACACCACAGACCGGAGCTCGAGGCACACTCGGCCCCTGGCATCGCAGCTGCTGGGGCACAGGCGGGCTCTGCCCGGAAGCCAGGGTGGGCACCCACGCGCCTGCCCCGCCCCGCCATCCCTTCTGCCAAGCGAGCTCCTGTTCCGTCAGCACGTCCCGCCTGCTCCCGGGCCGACAGGAAACAGCCCGGGAGTGACAGCGGCCGGCCAGCGCACCTGGTCCAGGGCTCCTTCCTCCCTGAAACCCCCATCTCTCTCCTCCTGCCACTGCTCACCTGGGGCCTTCGGGGCGCGACGAGAGCTCCCCGACCCGACCCGCATCCGCCGGGGGAGGCAGGCAGGGCGGCTCATAGTGCAGCCGCTCCTGCTTGAGTCAGGCTGGGGTGGGGGTGTCTCGGCCTGCCTGGCCACAAAGCGTCCTGGCTACACCGATGCCCTGGGGATGCTGTGATGTGGGTGCAAGGGCGGAACCCCAACACAGGGGTGCGATGTGGAAATGCCCCGCGCTCATGAGTAAGCATGTACTAAGCAAGGAAGGGAATCACTCCCCTAGTCTGACTTTGAACATTTCCAACTACTGAGCTTGAAATCAGGGTCATCTCGATGCACCTTATGACACAACAAACGCTAATATAAAAGGACCTTACGGCTTCCTTCTCCACCAGGATGGTCGGCTTGATCATCTTGGTGGCTTGTCTCACTGCCTCAAAGCGGGTGGCTGTTCACGTCTGTGTTATCTTTATTACCGCGGCCGGAACGGACCAGGATGAGCGCCTTGATGGGAACACAGTGTTACATGAGGCAGGGAGACACCAGGTCTTCTGCGGATGGCTGCTGGAGTAATGTGAGCTAACAGAAAGGAATACATGGAAAATGGGCTTTCTACAACCCCTCTGTCTGCCGTGATCTGATCCAGTCTCCCACGCTTGGCTGAGTTCTGGTCTTTTCTGTCAGTGCCACAGGGGAGGTGTGTGCCTGGAGGAGGGCCCACTGGGGTCAAGAACTGCTGGCAGAGGCTGTGCAGGGCACAGGGCAAGGCCGGGTGGGGTGGGTTAGGCGGGGCACAGGCGTGGAGGCAGAGGCGGTGGGAGTGGTTACCTAGGAAACAGCCTCTAACATCCACTCTGGGCCAGGCAGCTCTCCAGTTCCCAGTCCTCTGTCCACATGCGAGTTGTCCCTATGTTCCTGTACTCAACGGAATTAATTTTTAAATTCTTAACACAGGGCTTGTCAATGGCGAGTGAGAGGACTTGAAAATCTAGTTCATTCATTTAGATATAAATTGGAAAGACAAAATTTTAAAACAGCTGAATATTTAAAAAACAACTCCATGTGACTGCAGCCTGCCAGGCTCCTCTGTCCACGGGGCTCTCCAGGCCAAAATGCTGGAGTGGGTGGCCATGCCCTCTTCCAGGGGATCTTCCTGACCGAGGGATGGAACCTGTGTCTCATGGCTCCTGCACTGGCAGGCGGGTTCTTTACCACTGAGCCGCCTGGGGATGAACCATAAAATCAACTATTCTCAAGGTCAGAGTTTCATTCCTGTTACTTAACAGACACTGAACTTAAGACTTAACTTCCATTTACTGGAACACGGCTGGCTATCGCCTTTCTACATTTTGGGGAATTCACATCAGGATTGTAGCCTCTGCAACGCAGCAGCCAGAACCCAAATTCCGAGTCTCACTGGGGCCACGAGACACGCATGTGAAGCAGATGCGAGCAGAGCAGGAAGAACACCCAGACGCCCGTCACCTGCGCTCTGCCAGCCGCGGTGCGCCTTGCGCTCCTCCTTCCAGTTCAGGGCTGACCCTCGAACAACGTGGGTTTGAACGGCACAGGTCCACCGACACGCACTTTTTTTTCTTTTAAATAAACACATACCGCATGCTCTGAGGTCAGCCGACTGTAAAGTTACGCTTGGATCTTCGACTTCGTGGGGTCAGCGCCCCAAACCCCAAGCTGTTCAAGGGTTAATTGCATATACTTCTTTTTAAAAACCACTTGAGAGGAAGTTGTCCATTTACCCCTGAAAGCTTCAGCGGACAGGCCCCAGGCCCCGGGCCTCCTGCGTCCATGCCCATGGCGACCCTGGGAGAGGTGATGCGGGCGTGGTGCTCTCACCAGCAGCACGGCCTCCTCAGCACCGGCTTCCGCCTGGAATCGAGGGCTGCATGTAGCTGTCCGCGCTCTGCTGCCTCCTTTAATCTGAAACACTGATCTTTCTGAAGAACGCCGCGGCTCCCCCCAGCTGGCAGCTTTTGTGACGTTTCCAATCTTTACCAAAATGGTTTTCCAATCAGTACAGCAACCACTGGTCTGCGGTGGACCTTCTCTACTGTAAACGAGAGTCCTCCCTTCTCCCCTGTTTATCTGTTATCCACATGGACTCACAGATGCTTGTATTTCTCAAGGTTTGCTATTAGCAAAGTCATAGGACTGTTTGAATTTGCAGATCATAGAACTGCATACAAAATACTCAAGAATCTATAAAAAAAGCTAACAATTGAGTCAAGAAGTGAGTTCAGAAAATTCACAAGATACAAGGTCAGTATACAAAACCAAGAGTATTTTATATGCGAGCCTTAAATAAATGCAATTTAAAATTTGGAAAAAATTTCATTTGGTAGTAACATAAAACATTTAGGAAAAATTTTTGCGCTGTTTCGCAGGGTATGTTTTGTATTTTGAAATAACCGTAGCTGCACAGAAAGTTGCAGAGATGGCAGAGAGAGGCCTAGTGCCCCCGTCACCCCATTTCCCAGTGGCTCCAGCTCATGTAATTACAACACACCACAGTCAGGGGACTGACACTGGTCTGCGTGTGCGTGTGGCTCTGGGCACACCTGTGGATTCCCGTGATGCCCCCAACCACCTCGCCCTGCTCCCCACAATCCAGACAGAGATCTGATCCGTCAACACAGAGGTGCCCCTCCCCACCTCTGCCAGCCCTCATCTCTGGCAGACACTCATCTCAGGTCATCTCTACGGTTTACAGTCATTGGCTTGTTTTCTGTGTAGTTTTGCCTTTTCTAGAATGTACTTTAAGTGGAATCAGGCAGCAACTGACCTTTTGAAATTTTTTTTTTTTCAAACTCAGCAAAATGCCTGGAGAAACCAGCTGCTGTGTGTACCGACAGTCTGTCTCGTTACTCCTGAGCAGTGGCGTCTGGTACGGATGAGCCATGGCTTATTTACACTCACTGATCTGGAGACATTTCGGTGGTTTCCACATTTTGGGAATTACAAATGAAGACGCTATTGACATTCGTGCGCAGATGTGTGGACACAGTTCTCGCTTCTCTGGGATGAATGCCCAGGATCGGGATCTCTGGGTTTTGCAGTAAGTATATGTTCAGTAAGTATAGTTGTGTCCTTTTTTAAAGAAGCTCTGAAGCGCTTTCCCAGCACGGCTGTGTCACTGCACGCTCCCTCCAGTGATGTACAGGCGTCCAGCTCCTCCAGGCTCTCGCCAGTGCTCGGTGCTGACGCTCGTGTTCCTCTTCTGAGAACTACCGTAACAAGGTTTTGTCGGGAGTGCGCATGTCCCTTGCTCTGCGGTGACCCAGCGGGTCACGATGCGACCGTCTCTTCGTGTGCTTGTCTGCCATCTGCGTGTCCTCTCAGGTGAAACCTCTCTGTGCCTTTGTCCATCTTCTCCTGGGACTGTTGTATTACTATTAGTTGCAAGCGCTCCTTAGACACTCCAGATGCAAGCCCTCCATTAGATAAGCGGTCGTGAGGACCTTCTCTCATCTGTAGTGTGTCTTTCCGTCCTCGTAAGAGGGCCTTTTGCAAAGCAAAAGTTCTGGATTGTTATAAAACCAGAATTGACTGTGGCGTCGTATCTATGACAACCAACAGGATCTGTCCAAGGGGACGTGCAGGTAGCAGGCAGGCACGTGGAGAGACATTCCGCATTCGCGCCACTCGGCCAGAGGAGCATGCGGCCATGCTGTGAGAGGAGGGCTGTGCGGTGGGAGCTGAGGGCAGTCCTGGGAGCCAGGCGCGGCCCCTGGCCAACAGCTAGCAAAAAAAAGATCACAGTCCAGCGGCTGTGAGGAAATGCATCCTGCCAGAGACGGGGTGGGGGTGGGAGAAGGCAATGGCACCCCACTCCAGTACTCTTGCCTGGAAAATCCCATGGACGGAGGAGCCTGGTGGGCTGCAGTCCATGGAGTCGCTAAGAGTCAGGCACGACTGAGCGACTTCACTTTCACTTTTCCTTTCATGCTTTGGAGAAGGAAATGGCAACCCACTCCAGTGTTCTTGCCTGGAGAATCCCAGGGACGGGGGAGCCTGGTGGGCTGCCGTCTATGGGGTTGCACAGAGTCGGACACGACTGAAGTGACTTAGCAGCAGCAGCAGCAGAAGATGGAGGAGCTGGAACAGCTGAGGAGCTCAGAGGAGGCTGCGGCCCCAACAACTTCTGAGCTCAGCCTGGTAAGACCCGAGCAGAGGCCCGGTGTGCTCCGGGCGGTGCTCCGGGGCCCCGCGCGCCCCTGGCGGCGGTGCTCCGGGGCCCCGTGCGCTCCGGGAGGCAGGGGTCCTGAAGCGCACACGTGAGGCACCGCATTGGTGCTGTTGTCTGAAGCTGCTGCAGTGTAACCACTTGTCACCCAGCAGGTAAACCATTAATAATTCATTTGTTCGAGCAAAGCCCCGTGAGCCATCAGAGGGAAGGCCACGTCCCCAGTGGGTCTGCCTGCGTTAGCAGGTACTGAATGCCTGCTGGTGAATGAAGACGTGCATTTTTTCAAAGCTGAAACTTAACGTGAGCTTAAACGTTATTTCCTTTAAAAATTCAGTGCGTTCCCGACCTCTGTCTACTATGGAGGGCCTACAGAAAAATCGGCTCCTCCCTCCCCCGCCATCCTGGCGCTAAGAAATGCTTCCTCCTCCTCTTCACAAAGGGGCGGCCACATCAACATAAAATAGAAGCATTAAAAGCCTAATAAATGTCTGAAAAACCTCTTGCTTAGGCAGTAGTCCTTAGCTAAACTCGAAACAAATGGGATGAGTCAGAATCTGGTTTCTTCAGGCTTTTTATGGAAAGCCCTGTATTTTCACTAACTTATTCAAATAACCCAAAGGAAAAAAGCCTCCAAAACACAACAGCTCCCAAACTACCAATATTTACCATATTAGAAATTAAACCTGAGAGAACTTAAAAATACAAAGACATACGAGCATCCACCCAGTGAGCTGCCGTGACGAGAGTCATGGTGTCACCGGCCTCTGGAGAACCCTGCCCCACACCCTGGGAGAAGCGGGGTGAGAAGGGCGACTCACGTCTCAGTATCACCATGACGGTGGTTTTGACCTTGTGGAGCCCTTGGAAGGACCCGTGGCCCACACTGACAGCCACCGCCCTAGAAAGCTCTGGCGCGGTGTACCCGCCACGATGCCCCGACCTAGAAAGATCTGGCGCGGTGTACCCGCCACGATGCCCGAGTGGCACAGTCGCCAACGCTGGAGACGACCCCAGGCTGCACACGCAAACTGCAGCATCGTGTAAGACAGAAAATCCCGGGAGAATCGGCGGGAAAGGACCACCACCATGGGCCTCAACACGATGAGTCTCCAAACAAAACGGGGGTGAGGAGACAAGTCAGCGTGAGAGGTTTACACTGTTCACGTGAAGTTGAAAGATAGGCGTCACTCAACACCGCCCGACAGTCACAGCAGCAGAAGCACGCGGCTGGGAAACAAGCACGGGGTGACGAGGCCCCTGTGCTTCCTGAGACGCCGTCTCTGCTCCTCCCTATCACCCGTGTTTTGCTTCAAGAACCCTTGAGGGCTGACTCAGACGACAGTAAATGATGAAGTATTCAGGATTTCCTAGTAAAAGAGACGTCACTTTTACCCCAAATCGTCCAGGTTTACCCGAGTAGCGCTGCCTTTTCTGAAGCCCACGTGTCTCACTCGCTGAATGCTGGGGAGGCCTGGCGTGCTGCAGTCCACGGGGTCGCAAAGAGTCGGACACGACCGAGAGACTGGACTGAACTGAAACGTCCTAGTCAAGCCCGGCTCCTCTGGCACACACTGGGACTCAGAGTGCTTATCAGCACTGTTCACTGATAAATCTAAGTAATCAATCCTATCGGTCTTTCCCAGACATGATGGGAAGCACAAGAGCTTCTCCACCCACAAGTCCACACTGGTTTTCCTTACTTCTCTACTCCAGAGACACCCCTCTGCCATGACGGCAGGTGGGTGACCGCACTCACAGACGCCACCTGAGAGTCTGGGAGAGGCCATCCCAGCACACGTGTCCCACGAGTCCCCCGGAATCATCTTCAAAGCCCGACGCTGTCCCTTTAAGTCTTCCCAACCCCCTCCTCCAAATCCATCTGCACTTCCTTCTACAGGCAGCTTATCCGGGGAGCTAAGTTTAGCTCCCGAATGCTGATCTTCCCTCCAGGGACAGCCCGTGTCTTTGCAGGAGGGGCTGCCCTGGCAGCACTGCACTAGCTTCACAAGAATCAAAGGGCAGCGGCCACCAGGTCCTGGTAGGAAGGGGGCATAGATGCCCAAACTGCCCCTCACTCCGGCTCGTCCTACCCTGTCCACGGTCTCCGCAGGCTCAGCCCGGGCAGTCCTCACGGTCCACGTCTCATCTTGGGACAGCTTGTCAGTTTCGACTCAAAGCTATAAAATTCAGACGGAGTCACAGTGGGGCACAAGCCTCACGAGACCCAACTGGTTTCCCCCATCACCTGGATATCGACCGTGGGAATCCTTTCCGAGCTCTGCTCACGAGTTCATGTGAAGTTCAGGCCCCGGCTCTGCACCGGGAGTGGTCCCCTGGCTGAGCCCAGCCCCCCGCCCCCCGAGTGCTGCAGAACAGCTGAGCTGGTGACAGGTGAGACTTCACAGGAGTGAAAGCAAAGGAGAGAACCCAGGGAGCTTTTCTTTCTACCTGATGGTGTTCAGGCTGCAGAGAAAGAGGGGGCTTAAAGGGCTGCGTGGCCCCCTCAGCTAATGGAAGTGACCCTGTGACTCCCGGAATCATCTAGCTCCTAAGGACAGACGACCCCGCTTTACAGCGCTCATGCTTCTGAAACAAGCCTGTCGATCCGAAACCCAAATCAAATTTCACTTGATTTACAATCTGGATACTATTGGTTCTTCTTTCCTGTTTACATGAATTTGCTTAAAAAAAAAATATCATGGATAGTTGCCAAAATGGCCTTCTGGAAAACAAACCGCCAGCACGGCTGTGATAAAGATGGGAACAGACAGCGGCTGGGAGGACCGCATGCACATTTCTTGGGGTGGTTGGTACCAACCAGCTCTTCAGTTCGGTTCAGTTGCTCAGTTGTGTCCGGACGACCATTTAAAATTCAGCTCCAGCTCAGTCCACCTTGTCCCATCTGTCAGCCGACAAAATGCCGGGTGTGAGAGCAACAGAGGCCATCCAGCTGCCCGGCAGCGTAGCCGCCCCCGGAGCCCGCGTCACGGACGACCTCACCTTCCTGCGAAGTGCGGAGCCTGTGCTCACCCCTCCACAACTCCCGGCCCCACCCCCGCCCCTAACGACAAAGGTAAAGCAGTGGAGAAACCCATGAAATCAACACACGCCAAAAAACGGATTCGGGCACCACAGAGCTGTGGTCTGAACAGAGCTTCCGTTCCTGGGAGGAGTCCCGGGCCGCACAGTGCTGGCTAACATGGCTCACGGCTGTTTGGTGTGCCAGCCATCGCAGATGGGCAGGTGGCTGGATCGGCACAAACTGCTCACTCAGCTGGACCTCGAGGCCAATAACAGGCCCTCAGAGCCCATGCATATTGCTGCCTATTATCTGATGCAAAACAGAAGGATTATTCCCATTCTCCAGGTGAAGAAACCAAAGCTCAGAAGTTAACTTGCTCGAGGTCAAAGCAGCCGCTCATCCCCCAGGCCAGGCTCCGCGTCCTGCACAAGGCTGTGCTGTAACTGACCAGCCTGCGGGGCTGAGCTCAAGTGCACTTCCCACAAATCAAGTTAACACAGGGATGGGAATCCCACTCCCGACATGAAGGCTTGGGAACCGGCGGCAGGACAGAGGGGACGACGTCATGTGGACGCCCCGGCCCCCGTGCCGGGGTCAGGGCGCCTGCAGCTGGACGCTCGCATCCTCCCCCTCCTCGGTGGAACAAAAGGGGAAGAGAAGGGCTCAAAGCAGCCTTCTGTCTGCCAAAGCCTGACTCACCCACGGGCTCGCCGCTTGGCCCTGGGAAGCAGGAAAAGGCAAGCTCTGCACAGGGAGCCGGGGCTGCGGCCGGCAGGGAGGCCAGAGGCGGGGAGCCCCGGATGCTCCTGGGCCGCCCAGCTCCTCACAAGGGGCCAATGTGCCACGTCGGTGGCTGGCAGGTCTGGCCCTGGGACCCCAACTATGCAGGTCATCTGGACCAGAGCTCCTGGGGGCCGCCTCTCTGCCCTCAGCCCAGCCTCTAGCTTTCTGCTGAGCAGAAGCGAGCAGCATCTCGGGAGAGATGCCCCATCTGAGCACATGGGGCAGCACAAGCGCCCAAGGAGGCTCACAGGAGAGACGCGGGCCCGCGACGCGAGACGGAGCCGAGCGGGGTCTGCCCCGGACGGCTGGATGGCGGCGGGCCGGCCAGCATGTGCTCACCAAGGAGGCTCACGGGAAAGACGCGGGCCCGCGACGCGAGACGGAGCCGAGTGGGGTGTGCGCCGGCTGGATGGCGGCGGGCCGGCCAGCGTGCGCTCACCAAGGAGGCTCACGGGAGAGACGCGGGCCCGCGACGCGAGACGGAGCCGAGTGGGGTGTGCACTGGCTGGATGGCGGCGGGCTGGCCAGCGTGCGCTCAGCACCGACGTTTATTTGCTTCATCTGGCAGAGAACACATGGAGTCCAGCACAGGGAGCCCACAGAGGGCTTCTTCCTTTGGCCGTGCCAACTGTCTGAGCAAACGCCTCGTCTGGAAAAGCTTCTCCACGCTCCCTCGACCGCGGAGTGGGGTGATGCTCTGCAGACGTACGCTGACTTTCTCTTCAACCCTACATGGACCTGTGATCTAAAGCTAGCTGAAGACGAAAGAGAACTTCTCCCAGACACCTGGAGACAGCTGCCACAAAAACATGTGCGTTTCCCAGTGAGAAGTGTCGTAAACAAGATTCTGGAAGCAGGCACTGACGGCTACCTATGATGTATTTATTACTGGGTCATGTTGTGCTACTGCAAAATCCAGCACTTTCACCAACTGCTCTTAACCTAAAAAACAAAAAAATTGCATCGGTAAACCTCTGACGCTAAAAAGGTTATGCTACAGAACAAATCAGGCTGAATCAATGATCTTGTTTATTCAGGTTCTGGTGAATGATTCAAAGGAGAGGATGTTTCAGTCCCAGATCAGCCTGTCAAAACCACCTATGAAGGTGACGTGCAGTTCAGGACAGAGGACGAGTCTTAAGACATTCCTCTGTGAAACGGATTTACTGGGCGCTCTGGAGACCCACCCTCGGTCAGTGCCTGACAGCGGTCGGTTGTCGGTTGCTTCCTGGTCAGCTCCCTGCCTCTTTCCCCTGCGGTGGAAACTGGGATGTGAAGCAGACATCCAGTTGGCTCTCTTCCCTCAAGAACCGGAGCTGGCCAGAGAGGACTTCGACCCGGGGCCCCTTGTGAGCCAAGTGCCACGTCCCAGAGGGCGCTGCCGTGGGGCGGCCATGAAGGTGTGGAAACCCCAGTCCCGGCGGCTCTCGGGGTTCCTCCTTAGAACAACATCGGGGATTTGCTCAGGAGCACAGCCAAACGAGACGTAAGCCACCCGCAGCCTGGGCAGCGGGGACCTCCTGGACAAAGGGGACATTTGAAAGATGTCAATAAATTGCTTCTCAAAACAACATGTTTTCCAGCGTCTCCAATGGGGAATTTTGCTTGATATTTCCGGAAAAAAAAAAAAATTTAAGCTCAGTAAATAAGAGGGTGAATTGTAGGTTATTTCAAAACCTTGCTTCTTGGAACCTGGGAAGACATGACATTTTATCATGCTCAGCACTGAGGCTGAGCAGACCTAGTGCCTTTTGAAGGCAATATTTATTGAGGAACCAAAGGAGAGATCTGCACGGCCCGCCCGCAACCCGGGGACTAAGAGGTGTTCTAGCCTCCGCAGGCCACAGCAAGCAGCGATGACAGCAAGGGGGACGTTTCCCCCACGGGGTCACACCGCTGACGCACAGTGCTGCTCAGGGTTTATCTGGACAGACTCGCTCTGTCCTTCCACCAGAGGAATTGTCAAACTCACCATCATTAAGAGATCCTCCTATCGTCTTAATAATGCTGGGTAAGAAGGAAAGATGGGAAAAAAATGAAATATCACTTACTGTGAAAATCGCCCCAAGACAGCCAAATTTCCTCCCTCTTGTAAGTACCACTGGTATATTTATATTTCCTTTAAGACTTCAATGCAGGGGACCCAGGTTTGATCCCTGGGTCAAGAAGGTACCCCGGGAGAAGGGAATGGCAACTCACTCCAGTATTCCTGCCTGGAGAAACCCCATGGACAGAGGAGCCTGGCGGGCCACAGTCCATGGGGTCGCAAAGAGCTAGACATGACTGAGCGACTAGCATGAAGAATGATGCATAAGAACGTTCACAGGAGCATTATTCTTAGAGTCAAAGAGGAAACAACTCAAATGCCAAATCACAAAGCTGGTGGACAGATCAAGGAAATGCTTACTTTACTTGCACACCAGAACGCTGCTCGATGACAACCACTGAGACACTGATTCACGTACCCTATGAAGGAATTCTCTTGCTTTTTCTCAGCCTGTCTTCTACATCGGGGGCCCCGATCTACAACCACCCCCGTGCCCAGCACAGGCTGTAGGAGAGCTCTGGTCACTCCGCGTTCTTGCCGATTCCTGGAACTGCCAAATGTCTCAGGTTCCGAAATCTGGTGAGCGCACGTCATTTCCTCTTCTCAGAAATGCCTTTTCAAGCCGTGGGCCCACTTTTCTATTGAATTGCCTGTTTCTTCCAGGTTTGTAGAGGTTCTTTAAGTATTCTGAACATGATTTATTTTTTTCTTGCAGTTTAGAGGTGGTGGAGATGTTCTCTGGATGAACAAATCTTCACTTGACGGCAAAGTCTTAATCTTTTCCTTTGTCATTGTTAATGACTTCAGTTCTCCCCTACCCCCAAGGTCGTGAAGATTTTTCTGTGTTGCCTCCTAGAAGAGACGCAGCGTTGCCTTCAACCTGTACATCTCTAATCCAGTTAAAACTGGGTGGGTGTGTACAAGGACCACCTTCATTGGTTTCTGTGTAGTTCCACCAATTTACTTATCTTATTGGATTTGACAATTCAATAGAAAAATGGGCCCAAGGTTTGAAAAGGCCTTTCTGAGAAGAGGAAATGATATTACATGCTCACCAGATTTCAGAAACTGAGACATCTGACAGTTGCAAGAATTCACAATATCTTATTCTGTACCAGTACCTCCATTGTAGTGGTTATTAAATTGTTTTAAAAAATAAAGCTTAGCATCTGTTTTGTTAGTGAAAGTCAAAGTATTAGCTGCTCAGTCGTTCCCGACTCTTTGCGACCTCATGGACTATATAGCCTGCCAGGCTCCTCTGTTCATGGAATTCTCCAGGCAAGAATAGTGGAGTGGGTTGCCATTACCTTCTTCAGGGGAATATTTCTGACCCAGGGATCAAATCCAGGTCTCCCACATTGCAGGTGGATTCTTTACCATCTGAGCCCCCAGGGAAGCCCCTTTTATTAGAAAAGGGGTTAACAGACTTTTTCTGTAAAGATTCAGGTGGTAAATGTTTTAGGTTATAGGGACTTCATATAGTCATCTTTACTGCGTATTCTTTTTTTAAATGCAAAAAAACCCCACAAACAAACAAAATTTAAACTAGGGGTTCAAATAAAAACAAGACAAAAGAAAGTTAGCCTGCAGGCAGTAGCTTGCTGATCTCCATGAAGAACAAGTCCCTCCCATTTTACTCTTCTTCCAGAACTGTTTGACGTCATCCGTCCTCAGGAGAATGCAAACCAAAACCACAGTCAGAAAAATGAAGCAAGGCTGGGGGACTCGTGCTTCCGGATTTCAAAACTCACTGCAAAGCTACAGCAATCAAAACAGTGTGTTACTGGCATAAGGACAGATACACAGGCCGATGGGACAGAACCGAGAAACCAGAAATGAACCCAGACACGCCTACCAACTGACGTTCGTCAAGGGTGCCAAGACCCCCAGTGGGGAAAGAGCAGACGTTCAGAACACGGTGTTGGAACGAGGAGTGTCCACGTGCAGGGGGAGGCTGGCCTCATGCCTTACTCCACGTGCAGACACTCGCCCGGAATGCACCGAGCCCACAGCGTGTCCAGCAACCTAAACACAGGAAGCAAACACAGGTAAACCCTCCGGATCTTGGATTTGGCAGTGAGTTCTTGGATCTGATGCCAAAAACATGACCAAAAACAGGAAAAACCAGACAAGTCAGTCTCCGTTCTTTCTTAGGCTTCCAACCCTCCATCTGGGATCCCTTTCCTCTTGCTTGTTCCGTTCAGTTCAGTCACTCAGTCGTGTCCGACTCTTTGCGACCCCATGGACTGGGGCACGCCAGGTTCCCTGTCCGTCACCAACTCCCGGAGCTTGCTCAAACTCATGTCCATCGAGTCAGTGATGCCATCCAAGCATCTCATCCTCTGTCGTTCCCTTCTCCTTCCGCCTTCAATCTTGCCCAGCATCAGGGTCTTTTCCAATGTGTCAGTTCTTCGCATCAGGTGGCCAAAGCACTGGAGTTTCAGCTTCAGCAGCAGTCCTTCCCGTGAATGCTTAGGACTGATTTCCTTTAGGGTGGACTGGTTTGATCTCTGTGCAGTCCAAGGGACTCTCAAGAGTCTTCTCCAACACCACAGTTCCTGCTTGTAGTCTTTACAATTCCTTTAGGGAGGATTTGCTGATGATAAACTTCATCTGAAAGTGTCCCTTTTCCGTCCTCAATTTTATAGAATTCTGGCTTAGGAGTTGTGTTTTCTCATAGGTACCACCTCAGAGCATCGTTTACTATTTCTGGCTTCTGCTGTAACTTTGAGGAAGAAAGCTTTCAAAATGTCACTCATTGAAAGCTCATCTCTACCTTTTTCTGTAGTTAATTTAAGCTTTTTCTGCCTTTGGTTTTCTGCAGTTCTGATTTATCTCTTTATGGGCTTTACTATTAATCTTGCTTGGGATTCACTGGAATTCTTGACCTTTTGATCTGAGGCACTTTGTCAGCCGTTACCTGTTCTAGTGCAGTCTCTGCCCCAGTCTTCTTTCTGTACGTCCTGCTTAAATGGACATTGGACCTTCTCACTCCATCCTCCGTACTTCTCAACCTCTTTCGTATTTTCCCTGTTCTTGCCTCTCTCTTCTACATTCTGATCTGTTTCTGGGCCCAAGCAGTAAACGGAAATCCACTCTGGAAAAGATCCTCTAACCCTAAGCCTTCTTCCAGTATTTCTTCTACACTATTAATACTCTTTTATGGGGTACAAACTGCCAAGTTTTTATTTTTGGTTTTTGTATTTTTCAATTCTACAAGTTCCAATTTGCTCTTTTAAAATAGATTATACCGCTTTTTAGTAAGTTTCCAGTTTTTCCTGGAGATATTTTCTTTCTTTCTGCACATATAAAGTTACATGTGTAGAAAGAGTAGTTGTTTATACACATACTTTACACATACAACTCAATGGGGGTGTGAAGGACAGCTGCGTTACAATCTGTGCGTGGTGAGCTTGAGGCCTGAAGCTGGAGGGTCTGCTTCTGCTGTCTGTCCTCTCTTCTGGTTCCAGGAATTGCAGGCTGTTGGCTGGCTCCATGACGCCTGCTGTCCTTAAAAGCGTCATTTGTGGGGAATCTCCAAGGCTTAGGATTAGGCTGTCTTTCCCAGAGAGAGCTTCCACTTGCTCCTTGGGCACACAACCTGTCTGCTGCTGCTGCTGCTAAGTCGCTTCAGTCATGTCCGACTCTGTGCAACCCCACAGACGGCAGCCCACCAGGCTCCCCCGTCCCTGGGATTCTCCAGGCAAGAACACTGGAGTGGGTTGCCATTTCCTTCTCCAATGCATGAAAGTGAAAAATGAAAGTGAAAAGTGAAAGTGAAGTCGCTCAGTCGTGTCCAACTCTTCGTGACCCCATGGACTGCAGCCTACCGGGCTCCTCTGTCCATGGGATTTTCCAGGCAAAAGTACTGGAGTGGGGTGCCATTGCCTTCTCACAACCTGTCTGGAGGCCCTTTAACCTGAATTCAGAGCATTGGGGTTCTGGGTGAACACGGGGGGTTGTTTCGCCTCTTTCCTGCTCTGGCTTGGCAGCCAAGCCCAGCTCTCTTCTCTCCCCCTCCTTTTCTGGGCTCACTCTGGCCTCACCCTCTGAGGTCCCAGCTTATGACAGAAGAGTCTCCTATAGATTCCTCAGCTTTGGCAATCTTAATGTTTCTCCCTCATGGTGAGACCCTGAGAAGTCTGCAGAAAGTCACAGCTTGGGCTCGCTGTTTAGATCACCAGCTCTCTCAGGGAGAAACCGCTGCTCGGGGCGGCTTATCTCTCAAGGTTCAACTGTCTTAGGGTTTGGCCTGGTCATTCTTTACAGTCTTGTCAGCGCTTATATGCTTTCATAAAGTTATTTTTAACATTTTATCTAGGATTTTAAATTATTTTCAGCAGGATTCTCTAGATGACTAGTCCACTGTAATTAGAAGCCGGAAATCTTGCAATTACTGCTTTAGGATGAATTCCTCGGGAGCTGCACTACCGCTGGAGGATTCAGCACTTCACGTTTCAACCTAAAAGCTGAATCACTTTATGCTCCTGTCCCCTGTGTGAGTGAGTGACGGACCTATTTCCTGAGACCCCAATCAACCCAGGACAGTATCAATCACCTCCGATCTGACAAAAGTTGCCTCGTCACTGCTTCTATTTGCATCTCCGTGGTTAGGAGCAAGGCTGGTAATGCTGTCTTCCTTCGCTCGGTCTTCTGTCGACATAAAAGAGCTTGCTCACACAGGCTGAAGCCGTTTGATGCACTTGACATATAAAAAACACCTTTGTTTTATGTTGAGGATCGTGTTTCTTCTAATTTGTTATTTGCCTTTTGCCTTACTTTATGCTGACTTTTCCCATATGAAAGTTAAAAATGTTTACTTAGTCAAAACCATTATTCTTTTCCTTTGGGGTTTCTGGCCTTGTTATCATGCAACATCTTGCATTTTTAAATCTACTGTGGATCGCATTTCCATCCTGGGCCGGTCACTGGCTTACAGACCCGCCAGAAATAAGGCTTGCAGCAACATTTTTCACAAAGACCTATATTAGAAGAGGTTTCTGAGGCCTGTAAGTATATAACACTCACTGTGATGGATGAGACGGGGGGAAGGCCAGCATCATAGGCAGGAGCACGAAGCTTCTCACCAGCACGGGACCCGAGAACAGCAAATGCCCCGCTTCCGCTTCTGCGCCCTCAGGCCGGAGCCACCCCAGAGGGAAAATAAGAGTGCCACCCTCTGTGGAGCTGGGACCAGGACCCGAACACACCACCGATGCGCCCTAACCTCAGCTGGGCCATTCAGCAGCTTCAGGCAAATCTCTTCAACCCCCAGGCCTCGAATTGTTGCAATATCAAACAGGATTTGGTGAGAGGATTTCTCAAGTCCCTCTGACTCTAATAGTAAGTTTTAGGAAGGCTGAGATTCCCCATATAGATCATACTGGCAAAGGTCATTTAGTTTGAAAGGTGGAAAAACTCACACACATGTGAAAGTGAAAGCCGCTCAGTCGTGTCCGACTCTGCGACCGCACGGACCACACAGTCATGGGATTCTCCAGCCGGATACTGGAGTGGGTAGCCTACTCCTTCCCCAGTGGATCTTTCCGACCCAGGAATCGAACCAGGGTCTCCTGCATGGCAGGCAGATTCTTTAACAACTGAGCTATCAGGGAAGCCACACACACACATGCACAGTATCAAACCAAAACTAAGTAATCTCTGATAATTCCATTTTCTCGAAAAATTATTCACCAACTTCTGATATTTCTGACAGTGTAAGACAAAAAACGATGCATTGATGCATTTCTTCATGTCTATGCATATATGTGTGCGCTAAGTCACTTCAGTCGTGTCCAACTCTGTGCGACCCCGTGGACTGCAGCCCACCAGGCTCCTCTGTCCATGGGATTCTCCAGGCTAGGACACTGGAGTGGGCTGCCATGCCCTCCCCCAGGGGATCTTCCCGACCCAGGGGTCACAGCCGGGTCTCCTACATCTCCTGCACTGGCAGGCAGGTTCTGCCACTAGCGCTGCCTGGGAAGCCCGCTGTCTGTATATCTGAGTCTAATTAGATTAAGAAGCTGTGGCTCCTCCGCGCCATGGAATGTGGCTCAGAAATGAGAAGGTGTCCACTGATCCCGGAGCAACCTGGGTGTGTCTCAGCAGCATTAGGATGAGTGAGAAGTGTCAGCCTCGAAAGGCCACATTCTGCACCACTGCATCTGTACGATACTCCCCAGATAGTAACTGTTTAGAGACAGCAAACAGCTGGCTGCCAGGGGTGAGGGGCGGTGGGGAAGGAAGGTGAGTCTGGGGGCAGCAGGAAGCCCTTCTCGGTGGAGACGCGTCTTGACCGCGGTGGTGGTTACGCCAGCCCTCTGTGTGACACGCGGCGTGACAGAGCTACGCACACTCACTGTTCAGATATCAGACTAGTCACGTAACAGGTAACCGGACCATTAGGGAAAACCGGGTGAAGGACGGGGCACCTGTGTACTGGCTTTGTCGTGTCCTGTGGATCTGTAACTACTTCCAAAAAAAAAAAAAGTGTTAGAAAAAATGAGCATCTAGCGGGAGACTGGTACAAACCAAGAGAAACCTGCGTCCGACAGGGAAAAAGCAGCAAAGGATGGGCAGCAACTCACCAGCGGACAGACACACACGGCCAACAAACACTTGGCTTCCCTGGGGCTCAGACGGCAAAGAACCCGCCTGCAGTGCAGGAGACCTGGGTTTGATCCCTGGGTGGGGAAGGTCCCCTGGAGAAGGGAATGGCAGCCCACTCCAGCATGCTTGCCTGGGAAATCCCAGGGATGGAGAAGCCTGACGGGCTATAGTCCATGCGGTCGCGACCAAGTTGGACACGACTGAGTGACTAAGCACATGAAAAGAACTAGTGATCATGGGCATTCTCGCTTATCAGGTTGGTCAAAATTGAAGAATAAAACATACGCATGCGGGCGTGGAAGCACATCCTCTCACGGCACGCAGAAGGCGCGGCTGGCTGGACGGGAAGCCACCAGTGAGACCCCAACCAACCAGCAGCCGGAGCCTGAGAACTCAGCCTGTCCTCCATCCGCCCCCCACCGCCTGCCACAGGACGGGGCGGACCCACCCGGGGAGGGCGCGGGGCCCCCGAGCTGCTGTAACTCTGCCCTGCTCAGCTCCATCAGGCCTGGCATTCCTCAAGGCAAGGCCTGAGGAGGTGAAGAGGAACTGGTCTTTGCAGAAAGACTGGGTCACTTGGTCCAACACCTGTGTCCTGGCGGAGGGCTTGGACCTCGAGAAGGCACCTGACGTGTCCTGACGAGTGGGGCGGCACATGCTCTGTGCTTGGAGGGCTGGTCCAGACCCGCGGAGGAGCCTGGGAGCTGCCTACAGCGAGAGACACGCTCTCCACCCGAGTCCTGAACACGAAAGAGAACACACAGCGCCAGGCCCATGAGCCTCACCGTCGACCGTCAGGCTGAGGTGCAGGGGACCTTGGTAAGCTGGGTGGACAGTGAGACTAGGCGACCTGCACATTCCTCTTCAGGTCTGAGGTCCACAGACCCGACACCACTCGTCACCCCCCACGCCCGTCACCGGGATTACCGCAAAAGCCTCTGTCGGGCCTCCCTGTCTATCATCCACACAGCTGCCACAGGGACCTGGCTAAGATGGAATCAAGCCGCCCCACTCCTCTGCCCCAAGTCCTTCCAGCGGCCCCTGCAAGGTCTCCATAAGCCCCTCTGCTCTGCAGACCCGCCCCCACCCCATCTGTGCACCCTGGGACACACGTCGGCTCCCACCCCAGGGCCTTTGCACTTGCTCCTCTTCTGGGCTAGAACACTCCCCTCACCCCAGGGCGTGCTTTCCCGTCTTCTTCAGAGGATGCTCACATGCCCCTTGGGGCGCTCCGTCAGCTCGGACCATGAGCCGAAGCACAGAGGCTTAAACAACACGGCTGTGGGCCCCTGGCCACGCAGGGTATGCCGCATCCTCACAGTGTATGCTGTGGTTCATGCTGACCGTCCAGCTCGACGCTGACGGCTTGTGGGAAGGAGAGAGGCCGGGGCGGACTGCCAGGTCATTCAGAGGGCCAGTCTCAGACCTTGTTCCCATGGCGACATCCAACCAGGATGAGCAGGACTTGCAGCCTGGCCGCGGCCACACGCTCAGCTCAGCCAGCACGACGGACAGGAAAACGAAAGGTGGGGAGGATGGTGAGCCCTGATGGCAGCGCCCCGTGACCCCTGCTTCTCCCTCGAGGCCCCCCCCACATTCTCCACCCAGTTCCCTGCTTTATGTTTACCGAATACACGCAACACGTAAGCTCGTGCGTGCGTGCACACGCTAACACACGTGGTGGTGCACACACACGCACACTCGCCCATCACTGACGTGTTCACTGTCTGTCTCCCTTGTCAGTGTCAGCTCCACATGGTCTGGGATCTTCCTGTTTGTTCGCTGTGCTTTCCCAGGATTTGTGAGTGCCTGACACATGGTGCTGCTCCACAAAACTGTGCTGAATGAATGAATTCCACGAAACTAAAATAGATGCGCAAGACTGGAGGCACAGCTGCGAGGCACGGCCCACGTGTAGCACCGTGAGAACAGCACCCCGACTCGGCCTTCCCTGGGGTCCACACTACGCACCAGGCCCCCGCCGCCAGCATCCCAGAGGGAGAAGGTCCCCAAGGGGCTCCGCCAGCCGAGAGCCACGCTCGGCCACCTCCCCAAGCGGTGGCCTCTGAGAGGAGGGGGACAGGCTGGACGGTGCCTGCGTCAAGTCTCCCGAAAGAGAAGGTGGGCTCCCCTTCTGCCCCCTCCTCCCGCTCCTGCCTGGCGGCCATGTCTTAAGACAGGAGCCACACAGCAGGACAGGGCAAGGGTCTGGACAGACACCCGCCCTGCCAGCCCTTCCTTCGGGTGAAAGACAAAGGGAGTGTCCCTGCTGTTCTGGCTTCCGGGGAACAGTACAGACACCCAGGAGTCTTGGGCCTGCCACGAACAGCAGGGGCCACCACCGTTCCAAAGTGGGAAAGATTCTTTGAGACATCCCGGAAGGTACCATGGGCAACTCCACGGAAAAGGCACGGCCCCCCCACGGCACTTTCTGGGGGTTCTCTTGTCTTCCTTTGATATAAACCTTAGACTACAGCATTAAAATAAACATCAAGTGGGTAGGTATCTTGACAGCGGAGAAAAGAGGAGGAAGCAAAGGTGGGCCCGGGGGACGGTTGAGTCTGGCAGAGAGACCCCTGGACTCCAACCCTTCAGAGGAGCCGGGAAACAGCCCTGAACGGCCTGCGGGCATCGCTTGCCATTCAAACAAGCTGTGACTTCAGGAGTTCTTTCTTTTTTGTCTTTATTGAATTGATTACAACATTGCTTCTGTTCTCTGTTTTCTTGGCCCGGGGCGTGTGGGAATCTCAGCTCCCAGACCACGATCAAACCCATACCACCCCGCCCCCCATTGGAAGGCTAAGTCTTAACCACTGGACCTCCGGTTCCCAGGACTCATTCCCAATCAACCAGCGACCATGACACTGTTCCTCCAGCGCTTGAAATTAACCGCCGAACCCTGAGAGTGGATTGCTCTCCTAGAAGGACAAGGAGCTGCGGCAGGAAATGCTCCAAACCACCCGTGCACCATCTGTCACTTTGTTTCATGTGGCCTCAAAGTCACAGAAGTTATCAGGGCTACAAATCAAATCACCTCATCTTCCATTTACTCTCACCCTCGAGTGCCTCACAGCCTGCTTCCTAAGAAAGCTCAGGGAAAGAATTCTGAAACCCAATTAAAATCACACCAGCAAAAGCATGTTGAGTGCGGCACTTTAACAGCATCATCTTTTAGGATTTCAAACAGCTCACTGGGATTCCATCACCTCCACTAGCTTTGTTCATAGTGATGCTTCCTAAGGCCCACTTGACTTCGGACTCCAGGATGTCTGGCTCTAGGTGAGTGATCACACCATTATGGGTATCTGGGTCACTGAGATCTTTTTTTGTATAGTTCTTCCGTGTGGTCTTGCCACCTCTTCTTAATATCTTCTGCTTCTGTAAGGTCCATACCATTTCTGTCCTTTATTGTGCCCATCTTTGCATGAAATGTTCCCTTGATCGCTCTAATTTTCTTGAAGAGATCTCTAGTCTTTCCCATTCTATTGTTTTCCTCTATTTCTTTGCACTGATCACTGAGGAAGGCTTTCTTATCTCCTCTTGTTATTGTTCGGAAATCTGCATTCAGATGGGTGTATCTTTCCCTTTCTCCTCTGTCTTTAGAGTCTCTTCTTTTCTCAGCTATTTGTAAAGCCTCCTCACAAAGACAAACATTCACCTTTCTGTACTTCTTTTTCTTGAGGATCGTCTTGATCCCTGCCTCCTGTACAATGTCACGAGCCTCCGTCCATAGTTCTTCAGGCACTCTATCAGATTTAATCCTTTGACTCTATTTGCCACTTCTACCGTATAACCGTAAGGGATTTGATTTAGGTCATACCTGAAAGGTCTAGTGGTTTTCCCTACTTTCTTCAGTTTAAATCTGAAGTTGGCAATAAGGAGTTCATGATCTGAGCCACAGTCAGCTCCCAATCTTATTTTTGCTGACTTATTTTTGCTGAGAGTGAAAAAGCTGGCTTAAAACTCAACATTCAGAAAACTAAGATTATGGCATCCGGTCCCATCACCCCATAGGAAATAGATGGGGAAACAATGGAAATAGTGAGACTTTATTTTCTTGGGCTCCAAAATCACTGCAGATGGTGACTGCAGCCATGAAATTAAAAGATGCTTGGATCCTTGGAAGAAAAGCTATGACCAACCTAGACAGCATATTAAAAAGCAGAGACGTTACTTTGCCAACAAAGGTCCATCTAGTCAAAGCTATGGTTTTTCCAGTAGTCATGTATGGATATGAGAGTTGGAGCATAACGAAAGCTAAGTGCCGAAGAACTGATGCTTTTGAACTGTGGTGTTGGAGAAGACTCTTGTGTCCCTCGAACTGCAAGGAGATCCAACCAGTCAATCCTAAAGGAAATCAGTCCTGAATATTCATTGGAAGGACTGATGCTGAGGCTGAAACTCCAATACTTGGGCTACCTGATGCGAAGAACTGACTCATTTGAAAAGATCCTGATGCTGGGAAAGACTGAAGGCGGGTGGAGAAGGTGACGACAGGATGAGGTGGTTGGATGGCATCACCGCCTCAGTGCACATGAGTTTGAGCATGCTCCAGGAATTGGTGATGGACAGGGAAGTCTGGTGTGCAGCAGTCCATGGGGTCACAAAGAGTCGGACACGACTTGAGCGACTGACCTGAGCAAAAGCACAGGCAGCTTTCCAAGGTAGCAGTAACCTGTGGGGTCAAGCCCTTCTGCAAAGTGGCTGGTTTGTTCTTTTTTTTTTCTAAAAAGATGTAACCACCACAGAGCACAAGCTGACATCTGTTTCAGGAACGCAAAGGAGAATTTGGGGACTACTCTATCCCAGAGCCTCACTGAAGAAGCGTTCCAAGCCTGAGAACTTCAAATCGTGTTTCTCTGGCCCTTGCAGAGTACATCCATCCGGTGAGGGGTGGGCGAGGACCATGGGGACCCTGTGAGCTGATGCGGTGACCCCGGGGGTAATGGAAGCCCCAGATGTCACAAAGCCTGAGCACAACACATGTGGAGTTTATGTCAGGAGTGAGACGGGTGATTCGGTTCTTCTTATACTCAGCATGTTACTCACTCAGCCACAGAGTAATTTTCCTCTTAAAACCTCACACCCGTCCACTTCTAAGGCAGCAGCAGCATCCTCACACACCACGGAGGTGCACAGCTCTGCTCTGCTCTCGTTCTACAACTCAGCCCCAGAGCGAGCCTCGTCTAGAGATCCAGCGCTGTCTGATAACGTTACACACACTCAATTCTTCTAAGCATGACAGAAAAGAAAAGAAAAAAGTCTCTGTAATTAGCAGAATCGCTTGACTTTCAGAAATCAAGAAACAGACTTCCCTCCTCTGAACTGAATCTCCAATTCTGTCTTCCAAAGCCGAAGAGATGAAGACATTTTCAAGGAAGCACCGTGCCCTGCCACTGGGAAACAGGAACTGGAGGAAGGAAAAAGATGATTCATGATACAGTGAACTTTGTTTTTTTTAAACATTCAAGAGTGTGAAGCAAAAAGCATCAGAGAGAAGGGCCCATGGTCTCCGTGTGTGCTGGACCCCAAACATCGGAACGAGTAGCGTCCGGGTCAGAGTCGGTCAAGAGGATTTCGGTGAGGACTCCGGCAGAGGCACCAAAGTGCCCCACAGCCTCCCAGTCCTCTAAGAACAGGTGCACCGAACTCATCGGAACAGGAAGTCACCAAACGCAGCTCAAGGCCTGCGATCTTGGGAGTCGCGCTCACTGCCCCCGGTCCCACAGCGGAGTGCGAGGGCTGGACGCGCACCCAGGCCGCGGGTGCCCCACGGGGTATCTGCCTTCACAGCGTCCCCGGCTCCGGGAGGCGGTGGTGCAGCCTTGTGCCGGGGAAGCCAGGCCAGAACTGACCCAGAACCAAGGAGGGGCAGGCCCGAGAAGCAGTGCCAGCCACACACAGAGCTCCCACCCATCCTCCATCCCCCGAACTTCGTTCTGAGCCAACCAAGTTCCTTTACCAAGTGCGGCAACTGGAGGCGGGACCTGCACACAGAGCCTGCCGAGCCGGGCGGCGTCTCTCTGGCCCCCTCCACCCGCCCGCGCAGGCCCACACTCTTGCAGAGACCCCCCCCACGCCTAACAGGGCCCAGTTCATCCCCACCTCATCCTGAGACAGTCGGCCCCCAAACATCTCCCCACCCCTCCTGTCAGGCGGAATCGCTTACCTTCTCCCTTTATGCACGGCGTAGCTGGATACTCCTCAATCACACTTCTCAGGATATTTTATGGCGGTTATTTGCTTGGGTATCTGTCTTACTAGCTTTTTGAGGAAGCCGAACTTGACCTCAGCAGAGTGCCCGGCTCACAGGCGAGGCTCAGTGAAAGAGCACCCAACACTGTGCCCAGCGAGGAGAACGGACAAGGGCCTGACAGGCCGCCCAGCACACTCACACCCTAGACGCAGCACTCATTAAACGCGGCTTGTAACACTCAGCTCTGCAGCATACGTTTCCTTCCGGGGTACACTCTCAACTTATAACGGCAATTTCCACCCACGCTCTGAAGAGACTATTCTTTCCCAGACCATTTCAGTTTGTGGGTTTATGTGGGGGGGCGGAGCCTCAGGGCTTGCCAGGGGGCACAGTGGTCAAGAACCCACTTGCCAATGCAGGAGATGTAAGAGACGCAGGTTCGACCTCTGGGTCGGGAAGATACCCTGGAGAAGGAAGTGGCAACTCACTCCAGTACTCTTGCCTGGAGAATTCCATGGACAGAGGAGCCTGGCGGGCTGCAGTCCACGGGGCTGCAGAGAGTTGGGCACGACTCAGCACACATGTGTGGTAGGGGGACCTAAACCCCAATTTCACACGTAAGAGTCTGTGTGTTCTCCAGCTGTGTCTGATAGTCATGCCCTTTAGAATATTAACAGTTCTTTTCTGCGGTAACTATATCTCCTAGTTCATTTGACTGTTTCACTTTAAACTTGAGAATGAATGTGAAAATGAAAGTTCTAAAAATGTCATCCCTCAGATCCACCGATGGATTTTAAAATCCGTGGGTGAAAGCTTGAAGGGAAACAGGATATCTGCAGAGTCGCAAAGCACCTCCCCCCAATATTTATGAATAACAGAGGACAGTAGTAACCTCACAGTGGAGACACGTGGCACACAGCACGTTAACCGAGTAATCAAGGCCCCCGCCACCAGGAACTAGACACATCAGTAGCTCATACCTCCGAAGGGATGCTCAGAGGACACAGTGTCACTTCAGTGGTTTTCTTGCCAAAAAAGAAGAGGTTTTCTTGCTCATCCTAATGGTGAGAAAACACCCAGACAGACCCAAAGGCGGACGTTCTACAAAGTGACTAACTAGGGCTCTTTCAAAGTGTCAAGGTCACGAAGACCCAGGAGAGACTGAGGGGCTGTCCCTGATGGAGACCCAGGAGACGTGAGGGCCACGTGCAGGGTGGGCTCCTGAGTCCGATCCCGGCTCGTGAGGAGGACATTCGAGGAAAAGCAGTTGAGTCTGAATGGGGTCCCCAGTTTAATTCAGAGCAGTGTGCCCCTATCAATTTTCTGGCTGTGCCAAGACGACTGTGTAAGATGAGAGGGTGGGGGATCAGATGAAAAGTACGCGGTAGCTGAACTGAAAGGATTATCCGGCAGACTGTGCAGAACACCTCAAATACAGGAGGAAAATGCACAGAACTCACTAGTAAAAAATTAGCAAGAGACATAAATGGGCATTTCCCAGAAGAGGAAACACATACAGCCAATAATTCAGGGAGATTTCAATTAAGCCCTAAGGAGACACCAGGGGAACACAGTGTACCCCAGCTCCCTCGGCTAAGAGGGGGTTCTTACGCACCTCTGAAGTCGGATGGCACCTAAGGGAGAGCTACGGGGGCTTCTGCTGCTGACACAGGCAGGTGCAGCTGCTCCGGAAGACGACTGGACATATTCTGTCTGTCTGTCTGCAGGTGCAGACGCCCTACAACTGGCCAGTTCCCCTCCTCGGTGTATGTCCCAGAGACCCCCGGACACGGGCACCTGGGGACTCACGGGAGAGGTCGAGGGGCATTCGTTTCTAACAGCAAAACATGGAAAACGACCCCAAGGTACACCCACGAGAGAACAGGTGCATCCGGTACACCCACATGGCAGAAGGGCAGACGGCCGTGAATGAGCAAGAACCGCAGCCACGCACACCGCCTGAATACACGTCACAGCACTGCAGGAGTCAGAAAAATACATACAGCGAGAAACTGCTTATGTGAAGCGTGGAAACAGGGAAAACTCAAGACTCTGTTTTTAAAAGATAAATACCTATTATGGCAACACCATAGAGACAGGCAAAGGACCGGTGATGTGAAACTCGGGATCCCGGTTCTCAGCGGGCAGAGGGGTGTGGAGGGCAGTGAGCCTTCTGCACATCCCAGGGAGGGGGCATTCACAGCAGCCGGGCACGTGCATTCCAGTTACAGGAGAAACCCCAGACCCATCCCTGCAGATAGTTAATGTTGAAGGATACTTAGGAAAAAAATGGGAATGCAGACAGGGTAAACGCCCCAAACTTTCTGTTTACAGACTCATATCCTAGATGAAGCTAAGTGACGATGATGACTAGGCCTTCTGAAACTTTTAGGCTTTAAAATGAAAGGGAAGAACCTAGGCGAACAGCTTGGAAGAGCTCCTGTGCGCTTCCCAGGCACAGATCTGAGGCCACTCATGGTCTGCTGGGCAGGACCCATACGTCACAGCTGGGACGTTCTCTTAAGGATACGTCGATTTCCTACGAAGAACGATACTTAGAAAGTTCGAGCTCCTTGAGTTACGCCAACGCTTAGTATTTTAAGAATCCTTCATATTCCTTGAACGGAAACATTTATCTAGCCCGAATGAATTAATATCGTTCCTTCTCGAACCATTTACATGGCTTAATTAGCAATGGGTATTTCTGATCTTCAGTATCAGGATTTAGAGCAATTTACGGTTCGCCTGTGCTTTCAGAGTTTGTAAAGGGGAATCCCATGAGGTCTAAGGCCGTGGTGCCGAGACGTGGGCTCACTCACCAGCTGGAACTCGCTCCTGCGGCTGAAAGCCTCCCTGATGCCGGAGTCCCCCCAGAGCGCGCTCAGGGCGGGCACGTACAGCTGGAAGGTGGCGGGGTCCACGGGCAGCCCTGCCTTGTTCTCGAAAGCCATGAGGAACATCCCGTGCTTCTCATTTTCAGAGTACTGCCAGGGGATACCGAGCTTGTCTCGTGCATCGACCAGAACCCTCGAGCCCTGGGAAAGAAAAGAAAGAAGACGTTCAGAGTACTGCCATGGGATACCGAGCTGGTCTCGTGTATCAGCCAGAACCCTCGAGGCCTGGGAAAGGAAAGAAAGAAGGCAGAGGGTTTCATGGCGCTGCGAAGGCTGAGTCACAGTGGAGAACGTGGCGTGGGCTCGGACAGTCGTAGAAGCGGGACGCTCAGGAGCTGCCAAGCCTGCAGCCAGCATCTGTCTCTGGGTTTGCTCTGTCCCGGCACGAGCGCTGCGCTCCCGGGGACGTGACTATCAAGGTGGAGGCTCGCACAGACCACATGGCAGGTCTGCCCTGTGTCGTTGCTCATTTGAAAAGGTCCCGAGAGGGAGACGCCAGGTCGGGGAAGAAGTGGCCACAAACGCGCCAAGTGACGTGTGAAAACAGAGCGCGAACCATGGCGCTGGGAGGCCCGTGTTTGAGGACAAGTGCAGCTGCGGCCCCGCCGCCCTGGCAGCCCCGCCGCCGCGGAGGACACCCGCCCGCGGGAGTAAACACACAGCGGTCAGAGCGGGAGACTGAATGGGGAGCAGAGGAGCGGCACGTTTCAGACGTGCCTGGGAGGATGGGGAACCCGTCTCATTGTTGTGCTGATTTCCTCCCGGTTAAAAATAAAGTCGGGATTTCCCGCCTTTTCCTCACCTCGCTGACAGAGTCAGAGGTGCAGAAGCGGCCTCAACTAAAACAGGATGCGGGCAGGCGGCCAAACTGCGGACATGCTGCTGCGGGGACAACGCCTCCCTGGGCAGGCAGCAGGCCCGGTCCATCACCCTTGGCTCCGTGCTCGAGCATGATCAGCGCGCTGTCTACAGAAGCTTCTGGGCTCTGCTGGGGACCTGCTGAATGCTCCCTGCACACCAGCACTAGGTGAGCCCCGGGCTGCAGCACGGCCACCCCCACCCCGCCATCTGGAAAGGCCTTGGCTGGCTCAGAGCAGTCTGGGGAACCCAGGACATGGAGAGCAGTCCCCTGTCCCCCAGCACAGAGGACATCAGGACATCACTGCTCAGCTGGCACTTACTTTTCTGAGAAAAAGAACAGCTTTATTGGAGCACCAGTCACAGAACATACAATCCCCCCATTGACTGTGTAGAGCTCAGTGGCTTTCAGTTGGCAGTTATTCTAAAAACCTGGGGCAAAGGAAACAACCAGTTCTGCCCCCTGCAGATCTCTGCTGGAGCATCTGCCGAAAGGCAACCAAAGGTGAGGTGGAAGGCGAAGGGGAACGGTGACCCAGAGCGCAGCTGCGGCCTCCCCTCCAGACCCGGTGCCCAGCACTGCCGGGTTAGAAGTGCCCCTGTGAGCTCCTGCCTCGGGGTCCATGCCCAGTCCCTCTGATCCACAAACGCGTTTAATGCTTCCTGGGGGCAGAGCACTGAGATACACACTGCAGGAAAACAAAGGGCTGCCGAAGCAGTGACCGAGCTCCTGAAACTCAGAGCCTGGCCCGGGAGACACAGACGTGGATGTAAATGATTAACACCCATTAATAAGAAAAAGAGGGCTTCTCTGGTGGTTCAGATGGTAAAGAATCTGTCTGCAATGCAGGAGACCTGGGTTTGATTCCTGGGTCAGGGGGAGATCCCTGGAAGAAGGGAATGGCAAGCCACTCCTGTATTATTTCCTGGAGGATGCCATGGACAGAGGGACCTGGCGGGCTACAGTCCATGGGGCTGCAAAGAGTTGGACATGACTGAGCAATTACCAATAATAAAAACTGTCAGAAAACTATGAAGAGAGAATTCTTTAACTTGATAAGGAACACCGACAAAACTCTCTGCAGCGAACACCAAAAATCCATGGTAGAAGACTGAGCGCTTCAGGCAAGAACGGGAACGAGACCAGAACACCCCCTTTCACCACTGCTATTCAACATGGCTCCACGGCAAGGTGGGGGAAAGAAATGTAAGGTACACGGATTAGAGAGAAGAAAATAAAACTAAGCCTGTTTGCAGGTGAAACAAGGGTCTATGTACAAAATCCCAAGGAATTGATTCCAGAAAACCTCCTAGAATCCAAGTGAATTCAGCAAGGCTGCTGGGTGTGAAAACTGACAAAAGGAAGATGTCTTTCTATACACTAGAAATTTACACGTGGAAACGGAAATTTAAAATTGTAAAATCTTTAGATGTGCCACGCAGTGTGCAGGACCTCAGTTCCGTGACCGGGGGTCAAACCGGCTCCCCCTGCGGTGGAAGCACGGCGTCTCAGGCCCTGGACTGTCAGGGAAGTCCCAGAAGCTGAAACTTAAAATGCAGTACTATTAGCAATCACAAGCACAAAGATGAAACACTTAGGTATAAATCTAACAAAACATACACAGGACTTGTATGCTGCAAACTATAAAATGCTGATGAAAGAAATCAAAGATCTAATAAATGGCGGGGCACACCATGTTCATGGATTGGAAGCATCAACATAGTGATGATACACTCTCTAAACTGATGCACAGGTTGAACAATTTCTATAAAGTCCCAGCAAGATCTTTTATGGATGTAGATAGAACTATTATAAAATTTATATGGAAAGGCACTATATTAAAACAATTTTGAAACAGAAAAATTGAGCGGGAGGAATCTAATTTCCAGACGTATTATTACATTGCTACCGTAAGCAAGACTCTGTGGTACCAGTGATGGACTAGACACACAGATCAATGGGACACAACAGAAAACCCAGACACAAGTACTATGGTCAACTGCTTTTTTTTTTTTTGAAGATCCAAAAGCAAGTAAGTAGAGGAAGAATAGCCTTTTTAATAAATGATATTGAAGCAACTGGACATCCATAGGCAAAGGAAAAACAAAATCAAAACCAAACCTTGATCTAAACCTCACACCTCATACAGAACTGACTCAAAGCATAAAACTACAGCAGAGTAGAAAATCTTCAAAGTCCACAACTTGGCGAACAGGCCTTAGACAGGACAAAATGCATGGTTCATAAAAGAAAAATGGCTTCCCTGGCGGCTCAGATGGTGGAGAACCTGCCTGCGGTGCAGGAGACCTTGGTGTGCACCCTGGGTTGGGAAGATCCCCTGGAGGGGGGCATGTCATCCCACTCCAGTATTCTTGCCTGGAGAATCCCCATGGACAGAGCCTGGTGGGCTGCGGTCTGTGGGGACGCAGAGTCGGACATGGCTGAGCAACTCACACACACAGCATACGTGGATAAACTGGATTTCATGGAAATTAAAGCTTTTGCTCTCCAAAACACTTTAAGAGAATAAAAAGACAAGCTTGGGACTGGTAGAAAATATTTGCCAACCACATATCTGACAAATGACTCGTATTTAGAATATACAAAAAAATGCTCAAAACTCAACAATTTAAAGACACAAAACAATCCAGTTGGGAAGTGGGCAGAGACACGGAGCGCTGTTTCACCAGCAAGCACGCAGACAGCAAATAAGCAGAAGACAAGACGTCCAAGTTCACTGGCCACCAGGGAGAAGCAGACCAAGGCTCTGATAAGAAGATGTCACTACACATCTATGAAAACAGCCCAAACCAAAACATGAGCGACAACGCCGAACGGCGGTGAGGAGGCCGAGACACACGAGCTCTGACACACTCCTGGTGGGGATGTGAAGCAAGGCAGCTGCTCTAGAACACAGGTTTTCAGTTTCTTTAAAAAAAAAAAGAAAAATTAAGCCTACACTTCACATACAATGCAGCATACCATACAATCTCACATTTATGCCAGACAAGTGAAAATTTACATCCCCACAAAACCCCGGGCAGCAATGTTCACAGCAGCCACAAACCAGCAACAACCGAGGCGCGGTGGCGCTTTAATACACCAAGCGTCCGGCTGCGGCACCTCGTACCACGGAGCACGATTTCAGGATGAGAACGAGCACTGATGTGTGCAACCTAGACGGATCTCAGAGAAGCATACCGTGTGCTTCCGCTCATATCATGCTCTCGCCATGATAAAATCACAGGGTGGAAAGCACCCTAGCGGCTCCTGGGCGGGGGGTACTGGCAGGAGGGGGCGGCTGTGGCCGCGCGGCTGGAGGAGCTCCCTGGGGTTTGGGGCAGGTCTGTGTCCCGAGGACACCGGTGATGCTACGTGTCAGCGTCTCACACACACTGAACCGACCTCGGTCTCCTGGGCTTGATGCTGCACTACAGTTAAACAAAACGTAACCACTGCGGGAAACTCGGAGATACCGCTTTGTGCGGTCACAATTTCCTGCGAATCTGTATTTCAAGTAAAAAGAAAAAACAGTTAACTAGCAATTACACATGTTCCAATCACACGCTGTAGGAAGGGAAGGTTACTAGAGGCCATAGGAAGAGAGACTGGTAGGAAGAGCTGAGGCTGGAAAACACTACCCTGAGAGGAGTTTTTGAAGCCCCGGTTCGTTTCAACAAGTGCCCACAGCTCATCAGAGCCCACTCACCTGGAGGGCGGGGAACAGGACACAGACCAGGCCCCCGTTGGCCTTCCTCCCTGCCTCCCCCGTCCCTGCACTCTCTGAGACATCGCCCCAAACTCCCCACCGCCTGCAGAGACACAGACGCTTCAGCAAGCACCTGACCCATGCCGGGAGCAGGGATTTCACTGGTGAGATTCCAGGCAAAGGGTCAGGCTCCTCGGGGCGAGTCAGAGAAAGCCTCCCCCAGGCCCCCACATGCCCCAAGCCAGGCGGCCACGCCACCCACCACCCTTGATGGCCCTGCCCACACGACTCCCACGTGGCACATGCGCTCTGACCACGAGGCGTCTGCTCGGGGCTCCAACTCCCCGAGGAGCACGGCCCCACTCGCGGGTTCAACTGAGCTCCCTCGGGAGCTGATGTTGGAGGCGGAGGCAGGGAACCAGACAGGCCTCAGAGGCCCGAGTGCTCGTTTACCAAGACTGCTTTCAACGCTGCGCAGACCAGGCCTGCCCTAATTATCGGGGTGAGCATAGGTTTGGCTTTAAAAAAAAAACCCGGTGTATCCAAAAGCAGCCTGTGTTCCCACTGCGTGCTGCCACCCAGGCAAGCTGGAACCGGTCCAGATTAACTTCACCCAAACTCGAAGAAAGGCCCCTTATTTCTCTTTTTAGAAATCCAGGGAAACTGGCAAAACTGCCGACAGACTTAGAACGCTACACCAGCAGCCGTAGCCACTTTCTGTGTCTTAGTCACTTCGTTTGGAGGGAAAGACAGCAAGCGGGGAAACAAAAAGGACCACTTTATTTTGCCCTTATTGTGAATTATTCCAGTCAAAAACCACTCTCTACTAACTTTGTTCTGAATCTGCAAAACCAAGCTCCAGGGAAGTTTTCTACTGTGGGACATCTGCTTAAAATCTAAGTCCAGTTTTCCTTCCTTTTTAGCAAGACCTTAGGGCCTTTGGAAATGTTACATACACTCTATTTTGCAGAAA
Source organism: Bubalus bubalis (assembly GCF_019923935.1). Lineage (NCBI taxonomy): Eukaryota > Metazoa > Chordata > Mammalia > Artiodactyla > Bovidae > Bubalus > Bubalus bubalis. The sequence continues at coordinate 1,698,716 of NC_059180.1, forward strand.
TGATAATTATACATATATATATATGTATCTCCCTGTCATGACATAGAGTTGCTAAGTTCTTAGCAGGCATAACCGAATAATAAAATATCTTGCCCTAACCTTGTCCAGTCAAAGGCCAGTTTCCTAAAACACAAAGGCTAGGACAATTCTAAAACCCATGCACACTCACAAGCGAAAATCAAGGTGGAAGGCAATTTACTTGAGTCTCATTAACGGCCACTTCAGGAGTTCTTCTTTCGGTAACAATGTTACTCAAGTATTAACTTGTTCAGTAACCATGCATTTTATTCACTCACCCAAATATAAACAGTTAAAGTCCTAAGCAGATTGATGACTTCATCTCAATACTGTATGACACTTTAAACTATTCGAAGAACACATTTTTAAAACAACTTATAAATCCAGCAATTTCAGCTTCTAGTCAAAGAACAGCTCCCCTGTCTGCTGGAGATGTAGATTTGGTGGTGGTGGTGGGGGGGGTTCAGTTTTACTGGAAGAAGACCAAAAATCGCAAATCCTGTTATCTTGTTTCAAAATAGATTTTGTTAGTTTAGCCCCTAATCAAACCAAATCTTTTTAGATCAGTCATTCCTTACTAAAATCTTCCCACAATAAATACTAAAGCTTGGAAGGACATTAAGCTCTAGATCGAATGAGCTTTCTCTCTAGAATCAAGCCACTTGAAGAGAATGTCGAGGTTTGCGCGCTCACCCAACTAGAAAGCAGCCTAAGTGCCTGCAAAGCTCTGCTTTTGTGTTCCTGCTGCTGTTTTAAACCCATGGGCAGAGTTGTTTGCCTCTGGCCAGCATCCAAATAAAAGAAACGCTGCCAGCAACGTAAACAGGATGCACTTCTTTAAGTTAATGAGCCCAGCGAGCAGAGGCAGATGGCTGCTCTTTGCCATCTCTGAGGCTGGAATGGAGGCTACCTTCTCATTTAGAGGTCGGAGAAGAAGCCAAGTGGGGAGGGGCGTGCAGGAAGCAGCCCATCAGAGCGCCGTCAGCCCCAGACAGAGCTGGCGGGCCTCAGGGGCCCCGTGCCCACCACGCCCGTCCTCCCGTGAGCTCTGGGAACGAACCTCTGCCCTCACGGCATAGCCTGTCCCTCACCATGCTCCTACTTCAGGAGGGCTGCCTGGCAGAGGGTCGTGCCAGGGAACAGGGACAGGCCAGAAGGGCACTCCGCATGGCGCCTGCTCCAAGCTCGCAGCACTGTCACAGAAGCGGCCAGAGCATCTTTAGTGCCTGCCGGAGATCACCACCACCGTCGGGGAGTGGGTAGAAGGGCCACGGGACAGTGGGAAGCGTCACATCAGCGAGGGGAGCAGGTTAAGCCAGACTGCAGCGAGCTAAGACGTCTGGAATTTACTCTGGGAGACACTGGGAGCAAGCAAGGCTCTGGGAAGGAGCGGGACAAGGGCAGGGCTCTGCCTCCAGACTCCAGACTCCAGAGATGGGAAGGAGCAAGTGCAGGTGGGGAGGGCGGTCAGGAGAGGCGGCCAGGCTCTCCTGTGTGCGTTTGACACACAGCGAGAGGAGTTCCAAAGGCAGAGAGCATGGGACGGCTTAGCAGGGGGCAAGGCTTGGATAAGTTTAAGACAAATTAAATTTAACAGGGCAATGGGATATCCAAGGCCAAGTTTTCAGGAAACAGACGAATTATAAGGAAAACTCCAGGTGTAGGAAGTAGAAGTAAATTAGCACAGTAAAAGTGGAAGTAAATTAGCACAGAGAAGTAAATTAGCACCATCAGCTTTTTTTTTTTTTTTGGCTGCCTAGGAAAGGCTGGTTCCCCTATAAGTTAAAAAAAAAAAAAAAAGAAAAGACAAAGAAAGGAATTCCACAGCAGTGTAGAATTCCTCGGATCTTCTAAACTGGAACGTGAAAAGCCACACTAAATTTCAGACCTCAGGACGTAAGGGGTTGTGAAATCGACTCCTGCAGCCACACGCTGACCACCAGCCACTGTGCGTCGTCCACTCGTCCAGGCGTGTGAGCCAGAAGCTACTCGACTAAACGTCTCACTAAAGGTTACACAGATAAACAGAGGTGAGCGGCGGGGCGCAGCGGGGAGTGAAGCCTTCTTGCTGAGGGCAGAAAATATTAAATAAACTTAAGACTAAATAAATACTAAATGTCATTCCAAGAGGAAAAAGGCCTGTAAACACTACAAACAGGTAACGTGGCTTAATATGCTGTGTTCAGGGTTATCCAGAGTCAAGCTGGGACTCAGCACTGCAGATGGAATGATTTAGTGAGAATTTTTAAAATAAAAATATAGTGGTAAATACCTGAATGAATTGTAAACAGGAAGGGTAAATGCCTCAGAGAATCCCCATTTCAGTTAAGACAGATATGCATTTATACGGAGAGATACCCACGGATGGGTGTGCGTATGAGCTCATTTCATCTTCGTGACAGTGTGAGGTGTGCAGGACTGTGCCCACTTTACAGATGAGAGAACGGAAGCTGACCACTCAGCCGTCGAGCGTGACTCCGGGACTCTGAAGCGTGTTTTTCCACCTCCATTCGCTTCCTCTATGGGTTTGTCTGGGGAGATAAGGGCACAGAGAGGCACGAGGGAGAAGTTGTCTCTGTTCGCTGCCTGTTTTCACGCAGCTGACAGCAGGTGCCGAGGCCAGAACCGTCTGAATTGACCTTCCATGACCCAGCATTTCTGGTGCTCTCCAGAATTTTGTTGTTGTTTTTTTTAAAGCCACAATTAAGCTAGAAGCATGGGATATGCCACATGCCTGGCTAAATCAGAGGACACTGAGTAAGTTCAGCTTCTCCTTTAATCTCTAAACAGTGGAAATCCTCAAACACCGTCCGGGCAGCACAGACGCGGGACAGCCCGTGGCCATCCTGCCCGATGCAGGTGCCCCCAGCCACCCGTGGCCACCGAGCAGAAGGCTGTGGCTAGTCTGAACTGAGGTGTATTAGTTCAGAGACTGGACTTCAGAAACTCACTACAAACGATCCATGTATGTTGTCTTTTAATACTGATCACAGGTTGAAATTATACAGCTGGGAGTTACGAACCTCCTGAAATGATAACATTTTGGGTAGTTCAAGTCCTTAAAGTGTAACTATAAAGTCGCTTTCATGTGTCTTCTCCTTTCCTTAATGTGGCTAATCTGAAGTGCACAGTGGCTCGCATCATAGTTCTGTTGGATAGCACTGCTTGTATGCGCACGCTAGAACTAAACTGCACTGCACTGCGCACCCCACACTCATGCATCTCCTTCCCACTCATACAACGTGGACAGGACACGCCGTGGCCTCCGACACGGGTGCAGAGGCCACGCGCAGCGGCACAGCTCAGCAGCAGCCTTGGCAGGATGCGGGCTCTGCCACCTCGGTGCCTGTGAAAAGTGGCTTCAGTTCCTCAAGACACTGGCCTGCCCCAGGAGCCCACGCCTCCCCTGCAGGCTGGCACCCGCCCTGGTAGGCTCACATTCACAAGGGGCCCAGAGGGGGTGCGCTGGACAGCGCTGGACGCCTGGCCACCGGCCTCCACTGGGAGGAATAACCACCATCCACCCCGCTGTCAGCAGGCGCCCTGGTGCTGCCTTCAAAACAGGCCCACAGCCCACCGCTTCCTGCCGCTCCCTCGGCGATGGTCCAGCCACCAGCAGCTCTCACCCGGGTCACGGCAAGCCTTCCGATCGGCCTGCACATCTACATGTGTCCCCATCGGTCTCTTCTCAAAATGAGGTCATGGTGCCCTCTGCCCAACCCAACAGGGCCCTTTCTTATTACAGGAAAAGCCCAGAAAGCCCGACCCCTCTTCCTCCTGTTCCACGCCGAGGCCTGAGCACCTCTGGGTCTCGACGCCCGAGACCCTCCTGCCCCAGACATGCACAGGGCCCGATCCTGTCTCCTCTGAGCCTCTACCTTAACCACCGCCTGCGGCCACCCGGCACCTGCCCTTCCCACCCTCCCCTGCTTTCTCTTTCGCGAGCATTTACTGCTGCCCAGCGAATGGGCCCGAAAGTTACTCACCCGCCTGGGTTGCTCTGTTTCTCCCCCACTGGAATGAGCGGCCCCTGAGGACAGGCTCCTCTGTCTGGTTTGCTCACCCTGAACCCCCAGGGCTGCACACAGATCTATAAGCTCAGCGGTCTCGGGTTCCTCTCCTGCTAAGCCAGGATGAGCAACCCTTCCTACGTCTCACGCTGCAGCAAGGAGTACCTGAGGCAATAGATACTGGATGCCAACAATCAGATTCGCCTTGTGCCAAAACTGGTCTAAAAAAAGACGCAAACTGAACATCACTAGTCATTCCAAGTCCCTTCTCACGGGAAATCTCACACGTGAGGAACCATTATTGAGGTTAATGAATTAATAGCCACAACCTAACGTCACTAGTCATTCCACGTCCTTTCTCACTGGAAATCTCACACGTGAGCAATCAACATTGAGGTTAATAAATTAATATTGGCCCATTCTTTATTTGAAAGCAATTTAGCTACAAAATGGGTCTGGAAAGTTCCTTTTAAAACTATCTCATTTTGGTACGTCAAAGATAAAAAGAAAAGCCTGTTTAGAGGAAAATTTCAACCAAAGCAACAGCCTAAATGACTGTAAGGAGCCGCTGAATCCTGCAGAGCGACAGTTTAAACAGAAGCACATGTCTCACCCGTGTGTGCCGCTTTCTTAAAGCGCACGGGCGCTGCTATAAGGCAAGAGCAAGTCTTTGAAAGTTCACTGGATGTGGAGCAGCCTCCAGCACGAGGCCAGCTCCCTCAGCAGGCATGACAAACAGCGTCCCGTCCTTGCAGGGAGACGTTCTAACCTCAGAAAGGAATCAACCCCCGAAGCGGAGGGGATCCCTCAGGAAACATGGAGCTCACAATTTCAGGGTTTGCTGCGAAGGTCAAACGGTAGACGTAACAATAATAACCACGTCACCTCCTTTAGGAGGAACCTGGCTCAGGATCCTATGGAGAATAAGAAGAATCTGCATCTGACACGACAGATCCCAGCGATCGCTAGAAAGACAGTAAGGAAAAAACAAAACTGGGGCAGTGGGCCTGGAGGCTGCCACGCACGGGGACGGGGCAGCAGCCCAGCCTGCGTCAACAGCAGGTGCAGAACGGGAAGAGGGGCTTCTAGTGCAGGCGGGTGAGGGCTCCCCCCTCCACAGCCGCGGGAAGCTAGAACTGGAGGAGGGCGCAGCCCGAGTCCCCGGGCCGGCAGTACCGACAGACCCAGAAAGGGAGGCCCAGCTCCCGCTGGCGCTTTTTTCCGTCCCCTGGCCTCATGGTGCCAGGCCTGCGTTCGGAGGTGAGTCACACACCCTTCAGGGATGCAGCATGGGCCCCATTCAGCACTCAAGGGCAGCTTCACAGCGCTCAGACTTTACAGACGACTGTGAACAGTGACTATTACCAAACTTCTGTTCACTAACAGACTTCTTAAAACGGCATTTGAGGCAAGACCTCCACCTACAATGCATGTACCTGAACGTGCGCCGCCCACACGCCACAAGCTCTAAAGAAGCAAACAGACTGTAAACTGAGACCTCACTTCTTTCGATGGGCTCCCAAGGAGCCACACTTGATTCGATTCTGTTCCGCCAGCCCTCACCGAGGGCTGCCATGCAGGCGTCTAACTCTGGTCAACAAAGTACAGGCACAAAACAGATGCTCCGTCACGTGGACTCTGCTGATGGTTCAAGGACAGTCCTGCAGGTCACACCCGACACCAGGGCCCACTTCCTAAAAAGCGCCTTCCATGCAGAACCAGGTGAGGTCACATTTTGCTTCCACATGAAAAAGCGAAGGGGATCTGACCTTTAACCCCTAGAGCACCGGCTGCTTAGGGTGGGACACAGCCTCCTGGAGTTCCGCCAGCAATGCGGCACCCCCACGTCGCGGGGAAACAACGCGCTCCCCAGCACCCAGGAGGACCGGCGCTCCGGAGCGTTCTTTGCCAGGAACCTGCAAGCGGAGCCAATAACCCCTCTGTTACTAATTCTGGGAAAAAACGACTCTCGGTTTTCAAGGAAGAATACTTCCTTAAGGACCCACATCTGCTTTTCCTCAGAATTATGATAAATCATTCAGACGGTGTTTTTCTTAGCTTACTTTCTTTTTCGTGTAAAGCTGCTTAGATACTACAAGAGAGTCTTCCAACCTTGGTAACTGGCTAAGACCAGGGGACCTCACGCCCCCGATCAGTCACTCCCAGGGCCGACGACCCCCACTGAAGTCACATGAATGCACAGTCATTTATCAGGAGTGTCCAGCTCCACCCTGATCATGCGGGGGGACTACAGAAAAAGGTAAATGCCCACAAAACCTCTCCTCGTAACTAATGGTAAAGTTGGCAAATTAAGTAGTTACTCAACATTTTTAGGTGGGTTTAAAGATAAATAACACGCATAAAAATCAAAAGAACTTAGTATCCTTAAAGTATAACTGTGATGGCGAAAAAACCCATGAAAGATGATCAGCGTTGCTCGTTACAATCAAAACTAGTGAGGTACCACCTCACACCAACCAGAATGGCCATCATCGAAAAACAAGCGAGACTTCCCTGGCGGTCCAGTGGTTAAGAAGCTGCCTTGTAACGCGGGTTCCATCCCTGGTGGGGACTAAGATCCCTCCCACACGCCTCGGAGCAACACAGCCCAAGTGCTGCCGGCTGAGCCCATCACCATAACTGGAGAGTCCCTGCCCCATGAGGGAAGGTCCCATGTGAGGCCACAGATGTCCCTCCTGCCACAACTCTGACCCAAAGCAGCCAAATAAATAAAGATTTAAAAAAAGCTATGAACAATAAATGCTGGACGAGGTGTGGAGCAAAGGGAATCCTCCAGCACTGTTGGTAGGGATGCAAGCTTGGTACGCCACTGTGGAGAAGAGTATGGGGATTCTTTAACAAACTCAGAATAAACCTGTCCCATGACCCAGCAGTCCCAGTACTGGGCACATACCCGAGAACACCACAATCCAGACAGACACACACACCCCAGCGCTCACTGCAGCACCATTCACAACAGCTAGGACACGGAAGCAACCTAGACGTCCATCGACAGATGAACGCAGGCGTGCAACGTACATACGACGGAACAGTACTCAGCCGTACAAGGAACACATCTGAGTCAGCTGTAGTGAGGTGGGTGAACCTAGAGCCTGTTATACACAGTAAAATAAGTCAGAAAGAGAAAGATAAACACTGTATATTAGCGCATCTATACGGAATCTAGAAAAACAGGACTCATGAACCTATTTACAGCGAAGAGATACAGGGGAAGGGGACGGGGGCGCTGAGAGCCACGGTGACATCTGTGCAGACTGCGTATAAAACGGCTAGCTAGCGGGGAGCCCGGTCTGCCGCCCCGTGAGGACCGATCGGGGTGGGGCAGGCGGGACGGGGCGGGGTGGAGGCGCGAGGGGAGGACACAGTTGTGACCCATTCACGCTGGTGGACACGGAGACCAACGCAACTCTGTTGAGTGATTACACTCCAATTAAAAACCAAAAACAACAAAAATGTGTAACTGCTTTGTCCCAAGTAAGAAGAAGGCACAGCTCTAAGAAGAAACGAGGTTTTAAAACTACCAAGATTTATCAGCTGTGGTGAAAGAGAACGCCCTTGTGCAACAGGATGACGCTTTATATCGCAGAGGACACGGCCGCCCCAGTCAGCGAAGCGTGCTGATAGTCACAGGCACCAAGTAGCCCCCAGTCTGGTGCACGCGGAGCACACGGGTCACAGAGACCAATGGGCCTGCTGCGCCTGGAGAACCTGGCTGGATGGAGAGATGGGGGAGGCACAGGTGGGCGGGACCGGGCGGGTGGAGCCTTGCGGGCGGGGCAGCGCAGAGCTGGAGAGCTAGACACTGAGGGGAGTCTCCCATCCAGGGGCGAGGCCCCCGCTGCACCCGCCCATCCACAGGCCTGAGGGGGGCACCCCGTACCCAGGCTGGCGGCGAGCCTGCGCTCAGAACGCAGGGACCGGCAGCTCCCCTCTGCTGCACGGAGCGTGAGCCAGCGCTCGTGTTCGGGAGCCCCGCATACCTGTGTTCAAGACGATCCGTGGTGCAGAAGACCCCTCACAACTGTGTGCAGGTTCACAGGTAAGAAGCTTCAGAAGTTACACCCTGAAGCTTCCAGGGGACTTCTTCTGCAAACAGAAAGTCTTTAATACCCAAGGGTCACCTTCCCAGCGAGGCCTCCCTTGACCACCCTGCTGGGAAGCACAGCACCCACCGCAAAACTCAATTCCTCTTCCTAGTGCTTTCACGGTCCCGAATTTCAGAGCTGGAGCTTGAACAAACTCAGGGGGCTGCATCGGGCACCCTCCAGTGGTGTCCTTGTGATGAACAGCCTTCCAGCCCCACGTGATCGTCAGGCTGTGTGATACACTTTCGGGAGGAGTCCCCGACTCACCCTTCCCATATCCCTGAAGGGGCTCACCCGCACCTCAGGTGGCCCTGGGAGGCCAAGAACAGGCCGTGACTTTTTACTTCTGGAGCGGAGCAGACGGTGAACACCCTGCCCTCTGCCAGGAAACCGTTTCTACCCTGCTGCAGGCCCGTCAGCCCATTCCGTTCATCCCAAGACACCCGGTGCCCGCACCCGTGGGGGTGACCGAGGACAGGGCAGAGATGGGATGGCTGGGCCCCTGCCTGCGTGAAGCCGCCTGTGAGCCAAGGACTATCCTAAAATGCTTCCCACACAAAGAGAAGTGAAAAAGCCCTGCACTCTGGGCTCTAAGGGAAAGAAATACTCTGTGGAGAGAAAGTGAAGGAGGCTGTGTCAGCAGGGTCGATGGGGAAGGCTGCTGAGGAGCCACGTATGCTGACTTGACCACAGGGATGGGCCAGCCACTCACTAAGCAGCAGGGTGAGTGATCCGAGTGGACAGGACGCGGGGGCCCTGAGCTTCGCAGTTTTGAGAAACTTGACATCAGAGGTTCGTGGAGCGTGGTGAGCGAGGGGCAGGGTGAGGCCGAGGGCGTCAGGTCAGTGGTGAGCGGGGCAGGGAGGCTTCACGGGGGTTGCTTGGGTTTCCTCTTTGACTGCAGTTTGATTATAAAATGTAGTTCAGAGGCAGGAGAAATTCAATGACAGAGTGTCATTTTTTATCAAACGATCTTTGAAAATCTGCCAGGGTCAACTCAGAAATGGCCCGTCTGGAACGGTAGCTTTCTGGGTGGTTAGTTCACCCATGCTTAAAGGTGAGGCTCTTCCACAGTCGGTCAAGAAGCAAACGGCCCGGAGGACTCTGCTGACACGCGTCTCATCACACAGCAGAGAGCAAACAGACTTCAGAAAACCGTTCCCATCTGCTGGCAAACTGAGTGCTCCGGCATTCACCTTCGCCCGAGGTCCCCGGGACCCATGTTCTGGTGAGGATGCACTCTGGAGGGCAGCCTGCACGCCACAGGACCAAGGGTCACAGTCCCTCCCGCGTCTGGGAGCCACTGGGGGAGGCACTGCTGCCCGGCCTGAGTGCAGACCGCTGGCCCTGGAGCAGGCCTAGGCGGACACCCGGCCTGTGTATCAGCGCTGGGGGAGTGTGGGGGCAGGCCAGATCTGTCCCGTCTGATTGCGTGTGGCTTGTGAGCTAAGGGTGGCTCTCAGAGATGAGTACATGCATTTGATTCAATGGTGAGAACACAACTCTATTAAGTGAAACGTTATCCCCCACAAAGGAATCCCATTCTTTTCAACAGTTAGCTGCACTGTAAAAAATTTTACTCAACTGTCAGTGTTCTAGTATTGTGAAATTATCAACGAAATTGATTGGTGGACGTCAGTTCTCTTGCTGTGCGGGTACCTACATGGCGTCCCTGGCTGTGACCCTGGAGCTCCAGTCTCTGGCCAACTCCTCCGGCTTTGGTGCCCCCCTCCAAGGCCCTGCGTCTGACGCTGAGAACCGAGCGGGGATCCGAGTCTGGCTCCCACATCACTGCTTCTCGGGCTGGGCTGCTGTCCGTCACCCGGGGTCCACGCACGTCCTGATGCCCAGGCTGATCGCACCCCTGCACGCAGGGCCTCCGGGGAGGAGCCCGACGTGGCACTTCTGAAGGCCCTGCTGCTGGCCTGAGCGGGGAGGGGCGCCCGGGTGCGCCATCTCGGCACGCCAGCCCAGGGCACAGTCCTTGCTGGGTGACTTCTCATGTCACCCACGTCTTCTACCTTCTGCAAGGCGGTGCTCTGACATCTCGGGAGCCGTGCTGATCCTGGAGAGACCGCCCCTCCTGGTTGAACCCAGTCCCCCTCCCGGTCAAACCCAGCAGCCCAGAACCAGCTCCACCTCCGCTCCTACCTTCCAGGCGGCAGGAGCCCTCGGGTCTGGACTGGTCCCGAGCAGGACGGCCCACAGCAGGCACCCAGCATACCCTCTGGCCCAGGCTGCTGCCCTGCCTCACCGTCTCCTGCCCGCAGCACCCCGGAGAGGCTCCACCAGGCTTCTGCCCTCTCCCCTTCTGGATGGACCCTGGAGAAGCTCCACCAGGCTTCTCCTGCTCTCTCCCCTTTCAGATGGACCCTGAAGAAGCTCCACCAGGCTTCTCCTGCTCTCTCCCCCTCCAGATGGACCCCGGTGCTCCCCGGACCCCAGGCAGAGCCTCCTGCTCCTGGGGGTCTGTCAGGACAGCCGTCTTCCTTCACAGCTGTCGTTCCGTCTGGGAGCCTCTAAATTCCTGATTAAAGCAGAGCCTGGGCGTGTGCCTCTGCCTCTGCTCCCATCTGCAGCACGCACTCAGCGGGTCCCACTAACCTGTCTACTCGGACACACACATGGCAATTTGTCATTATTTGAAGTAAGGACCACAGTTTCCCGGCTCAGTAAGACTTCCGCGAGAAGCAGTACTGGACACATTTGAGAAGCATCGCTCCAGTAACGCTGGGATAAACGATATCCAGTAGGGAAGCATACGAGTGACCCACCAAGTCCACACCCAAGCACACACTCCGGCTGCTGGGCACTGCAGACACAGACCAGACAGGCACTGGCAGTTGCAGTGAAAACAAAAAGGAACCCAGCGTGGGTTCGTAGGGAGTGGGTTACAAACCCCGGTAATGACTGCGAGGGTTGCAATGAACCAGCTGGACGTGTAGGTACCAACACTCACAGAACACAAAAACACACTGCTGAGCAAGCCAGTGTTTTAAACGATACACCCAAAGATGGCACCGTTTAAAAAAACTCTTTAAAAAACACATGAACTCTGTATACTCATTATGGATATAAACACAGGTAGTAAAACTATAAAACCACAGATTAAACACATACGGAATTCACGAGAGCGGTGCCCCTGGGGAGAAAGGCAGCAACAGCAGTTGAAATAAAAACGGGGTGAGTGTGAACTGAACCTCACACGTTGGGCACAAACCTGGTGGGCACCAAGCCTCCAGGTCCTAAGACAGCTGCGAGCTGGGACAACCACCTCCCCTTCACGGCGGTGAGAGCCGAGGCTGGTCGGATGACAAAGGACCACGTCCACCTCACCAAACATCCGACAGAACGTGCTGGATGCCCGCGGTCCTCCCGGGGACCCCCTGCCCCACTCCAGCCCATCCCCCACCACCCCAGCCCTGACCGTGTTCCCACTCAGCACCAGAGCCATCCTCCTAAAACCTCGAGTCAGGCGGTCTTGCTTCTCACTGCACACCTTCAGCACAGCCGACAGGACCCTGTGACATCTCCCCCTCCCCGCCCCCCCCCCCCCCACGCTGACCCCGGGCACACCCCAGGCTCAGGGCCTCCCAGGCCCGGTTCCCTCTGCCTGGAGCGCTCTCTCCCCGGATGGCGGGTGGGCGGCGCGCTTCCTCTGGGGGTCTCTGCCAGCTGCTTCATGTCCAGGCCTGCTCCCACGCTTAGTTGTGATCTCCCGGTGTGGGGGGCCACCACGGCCTCTTGCTTACAACTTTATAAAGAGCGAGTCGTAGGTACATTTTAATTCACACAGACAAAACCCCATGGGGCTCATTCGCATTCTACAGAAACATCATGTAAGTGAAAGATGCTGATCGACTTTCTGAGTTTATGGTAGGCTTGAGAATTTTTGTGAAGATTCTTAGATTACAGAAGTTCTGCAAGGACAGGCTGAAAAATAAAATGACTCTGATCACTCCGACTGTGTCTCAGAGAAGAGACTCCCTTTGACAGTGGGAAACCCTCTGCTTCCGGGGAGGGGTGTGTGTGTGTGTGTCCGGGGAGAGGTGTGTGTGTGTGTGTGTGTCCCCGGGGAGGGGTGTGTGTGTGTGTCCGGGGAGAGGGGTGTGTGTGTGTGTCCGGGGAGGGGGGTGTGTGTGTGTCCGGGGAGGGGTGTGTGTGTGTGTGTGTCCGGGGAGGGGTGTGTGTATGTGTGTTGGGAGAGGTGTGTGTATATGTGTGTGTCTGGGGAGGGGTGTGTGTGTATGTGTGTGTGTCCGGGGAGGGGTGTGTGTGTGTGTGGAGGTGTATGTGTGTGTGGAGGTGTGTGTATGTGTGTTGGGAGGGGTGTGTATATGTGTGTGTGCCGCCTCGAGGCAGGACAATCATGTGACTGTGTGTTTCTGTCCAGGGAGAGGCATGTGTGTGTGTGTGTGTGTGTGTGTTGCCTCCAGGCAGGACAATCACGTGAGTGTGTGTGTGTGTGTGTGTGCGCGCGCGTGCGCCGCCTCCAGGCAGGACAATCATGTGAGTGTGTGTGTGTGCCGCCTCCAGGCAGGACAATCACGTGAGTGTGTGTGTCTGTGTGTGTGTGTGTGTGTGCGCGCGCGCGCCGCCTCCAGGCAGGACAATCATGTGAGTGTGTGTGTGTGTGCTCGCGCGCGCACCGCCTCCAGGCACGACAATCACGTGAATGAACCAACCAACCAACCAACCAACCGGCTCAGAGCCGTAAACACTCCAGTGTGAGAAAATGGGTGTCAGGACCCAGCTGAGCACAGGGAGAAGTCAGAGCACGTGTTTTCAGTTACAGAGAAGAATGCCTGGAGACCTGCTGCCCTCGGAACTCCCAGACTGTGTGAACGACTCCACACAAGGAGAGAGAGCTGCAACTCCTGACTGACTCACTGGGAGGCCCCACCACCCGGGATAATGGCGAGTCCTCCAGTTACGCTACTTCCTGAGCCCTCTGCTCCACCTTGGCACCAGGTAGCCTGTCTGTCTTCCCCTGGCAAGCCTCCCGGCCCAGGGATGGTTGCCAGGAAACACAGGGTTAGATTACCTTCCTGCTCAGGAGAATCCTGACCTTCCTGTTCTTATACATGAAAAACCTTTTGTTTTACAAGATCATCAAAATTAATGTTTGGTTTCCAAGTTCTTTTAGACGTTTTTCCTGTTAAAGTGCCTATTCACACATCCAACAAATATCTGAAAGCCTACTATGCGCAGGCGCTATGCCAGGCCTGAGAGAGACGAGCACACGAGCGCCTGGGTCCCTGCACGCCTGTCCAGGTGCACCCACCAGAACCTTGTACAAATGAAGCACACACAGGAAGGTTCACACTGACACCAAGATTTCCCAACTCAGTTTAAAAAGATTAGAATGCGTCTACTCAGCTTTCCTGTTCTCTGCTCTGAGGACGCTGTACTCAAATGACAAATTCTGAAGTTACTTCTCCTTCGAGATGTTCTCCTTTGTGGGCTTGTCTCCCTTCCCAGATTCCACTGGGACAACATCCTCAGAATTCAGGCAATCCACCTGCCCAACCAGCATCTGCAGTGTCCAGGAACCAACAGTGTAATTCTGAGTCACGGGGCCTGAGGCCTGGTGCCCCTTTCTCGGGCCTTAGAGAAGATCAGAGACGGAGTCGTGCCAAGGAGCGGAACAAAACTAAAGTTCTCAACCCTCTTCACCTCCAAGGTGGTCTGCTAAAGATATTCCTGAAGGCATGGACTTAAACGATGCTATAGGAATTTATCATCAGGGCTCCTAATGTCCGTTTCCTGACCTCATATTTACCTGAATTTAATGTGGTTTAGAGATTATAAACAACATGTCTTTTAGGAACACTGCCATTACAAATCATTGCTATGCTGCTGCTGCTGCTGCTGCTAAGTCATTTCAGTCGTGTCCGACTCTGTGCGATCCCATAGACGGCAGCCCACCAGGCTCCCCTGTCCCTGGGATTCTCCAGGCAAGAATACTGGAGTGGGTTGCCATTTCCTTCTCCAACTCTAACTAATTCTTATGGACTACTCATACATACTTCTAACAACTCGGGTCGGAGGCATCCACGGCAGGCTTTGTTGGAGGGGCTTCTCCCACACCTCCTGGTCCACACAGCCCAGAGGCAGCCCCACACGTGGACGGGTCCTCCCCCTCCCCCAACCACATACAACACACAATCAACCCCAAGGGACCGGCCTTCCTACAGCTATGCAGAGACAAGAGGGAGCCGTTTACGCACAAGGCTACTACTTATCTAACTGAAACACTGGCAGCTGTAAGGCCAAAAGTGAGTTCTGCGACGGCAGCTTCTACAAGCTCACACTGGGGACTTCCTGATGGTCCAAGAGGGACCGTATCTGGGAAGGGGACAGAAACAGAAGACGACGACCCGGAACCTGACAGACAGACGTTCCTGGCCTTTCGGCCGCGCTAATGACACATCTCTGCAGACTCAGCACAGGGAAACTGCTGGAGGAGGCCCAGTCACTGCTCGAAAAAATCAGAACAACTTACTCAGTAAGAGTCAGGAAGCAGCTGCTACAAGATAGAGCAGAGCGAAAACCAAAATGAATGCTGGACTTCAAAGGACCTTGTGTTCTCATTGACTGGACATACAATTAACTAAAAAGACACACTGAAGGGGCATTTCGTGGACACAGTAAAGTACAAACTGCAAATTATTACCTATAAAATGCAGTGCAAATGGATGGTCTTGATGGAATAAAGGACATGCAGTGAAACTACACAGAGAAACAGGGAAAAGCTTTTATTTTATATAAGTCATGTACATGTTTACATAAGTAGGAAAATTAAAAATAAATCCCCTTTAATTAGAGATAAGTGCTTATTACATGTTGGTGAAAATCATTACCGTGCCCCTGACCCCATTTATTTTTTTATACTCAAAATTTGGATCTAAAACCAAAATCAAACTCACTTTTTTTTTCAATTAAACACAGGACAACCATGTTTCCAGGTCTCAGAAATATTACTTTCAACATGAGAACCCTCCGAGCCTTTCCAGACCCGGACACCCTGGTCTCCCTCCAGCAGGGGCACCAGTAACCCCAAGTGTCCAGGTAGGTGGGGTCACTGCAGCCCCAGGTGGAGCCTGAGTCCCAGCTTCTAACCTCACGCAGAGCCCTGGTTCCCAGCACCCCTCCCTGGGAAGTGCTGGCCCGAGCGGCCCCCTCCTCCACTCAGACGCCACCTGACAGCCAGGTGTCTCCTCCCTCCCCTCTGCCCCTTTTCCTTCCCACCGGCACTGCGCACCCTCTGATGTTTTGGAGAAGCCACCCCACCTGTCTGTTTCCCACACAGAAGGCCGCCTCTGGCAGGACAGGGCTTTGCTGGGCATTGCTGAGGTTCTCTGAGCAGCTGCATGCAGGAGGGTGGGCTCCAGAACCTCAGCCGATCCTGGCCGTGAGCTGCCTACCACCGCTGCCACTCACCTGCAGGCCGACGGGGTGTTGGCAACACCACGAACCACACCGATGCCTGCCCTCACTATTCAGAGCCTGACCTGAGCCTGATCAGAAATGCAGAATCCCAGGCCCCCTCTGGCCTACTGAGCTGGCATCTGCATCCCACAGCAGCCAGGCGCTCCGGCACACATGGGGGCCTGGATCGGAAGGCTGCGGTCAGTGAGCCCAGCACACGCCCAGGAGGCTCCCCCAACCTTGGGGCACCGGAGCCGTGCTTGCCCCCTGCAGGGGGCATGGGCTCTCATGACCACCTTCAGTCATCGGACAGCCCTCAGCAGAGAGAGCATGCCCATCCACGCCCTAAGTCACCCTGTTCCCGAAAGGAAACATATGTAGGCCCCCCTCGGTCAAGGGTGAGGACCAAGGAGGGGTGTGGCGTGGCAAGGACACGCGTCAGGAGCACAAACGGCTTCATCTCGGGCCCTTCCCACTAGGGCCCAGCAGAGGCCAGGGCACAAACCTGCCCAGCCGTGCGGTCAGAGGGCGGGGCGAGGAGGGGCCAGAGGGCGGAGCGAGGAGGGGGCAGCGAGGGCGGTGTTTTCATTCTGTGAGATGGTATTGAGATGCGAGTGGGGAGGAACGTAAAACACGACTTAAGGTACCCCCCTCAGCAGCAGCGGGAGGGCTCTGGGCCAACACACAGCCGTGGTGGTCACTCCTGGCTTGGAAATCATTTGATCCGGAGGGGAGATTAAGGAAAGCTGGATGATGAAAAACATCTTATGGAAAACCGGCTAAGAAACCTTCAGCTGGAGTCACGTGTAGGACACAGGGGAGGAAGCATGACAGGCGGATAAACCAGCACAGGAGCTGCTGACGACAGCGAGAGGAACCGGACTTCCGAGGCGCTGCCATTCCAATTCCACATTCCCAACATGCTCTTGAAAACGTTTTAAAAATCACTGGGTATTTCCAATTCTCTGACATCTGCGTGGCAAAAACGGTCATTCGCCCTCATAGGATCACTATAAAAACTAAGATGAATCCTCACATAGGTTTGATTATAAACAGGAAGAAGTGAAAGTCAAGAAGTCAAAAGAAAGAGCTTCACCAAACAGAACAATAGCAACTAATAAACACATGAAAAGATCTTCAGGCCATCAGGACTTGCACATTCAAACCAGGGTGGCTATGAAAGAGACAAAAAGGCAACAGCAAGAGCCGGTGAGGGTGTGGAGAAGCTGGAACCCTCAAGGCTGCTGGTGGGAACACAGTGCTTCTCATGATAACTATCCCAAACAATGCATGTTCTCAGAATTGTGTTACTTATCATCACACATTTACTCATCACACAAACCTCAGCATGGCTCTGTCAAGTTCCAAGAAAAATAAATAGGGATTTGACTGGTTGTGTTCAATTCCTAAATTGGCATTTTTACAACAGCAACAATTCCTACCCTCCCCTCCCCACCAAAAGCAGCAGCTTTTCCAGGATTTTTACGTTCTTCAGTAATGGTATAGACCGTATGTGAGCACATCTTGCTTATTCCTGGGTATGTCATCCTTTTCGCTGGCGTTAGAAATGGATATTTTTCTATTACAGGAAAGCACACAGGCGCACACACAGTTCACCTACGGACACTTACGTTGTGTCCAGTGACTCCTGTAACTATTTTTAATTCTAGTAACTTTTTGGATGATCTTTTAGATCTACTATTTATAATGTTAATTTTGTTCCTTCCTTTTCAGTAGATACACCTAATTTCTTTTGTCTTTTAACTGACTAGAATCTCCAGAACATCGCTGAGTTATTAGATTAGTTGCTGGCAGTCTCGGCTCAATCTAGTCTGAAATTAGAATGTCTCTTCGCAGAGGATAACTCTTCCTCAGTCCCCCAGACAACTTTAGGCACTCTAACTGCTAGGGATTCATCTTGTTATCTACAACAGAGCACTAAATGACGTCCTCTTCATGTCATTTATATAGTCAGATGACAGGATCAATGTCAAAACCATTTGGGGGAAAAAAGGTGACATTCAAGGAAATGGCTGCCTGAGTAGTAATTGTAAAAACAACACAAAAGAAAATGATTTAGGTATATTTATTATATCACTAACTTTCAACATTGGACGAAGTTGTTTTAGAAGGTTCAAGATTTCAGTCTTTAAAGATGTGTTACGTACATACAGTGGAATATTCCTCAGCCACGAGAAAGAATGACATGCCATTTACAGGTATGGAGATGGACCTAGAGACTGTCACACCAAGGGAAGTCAGTCAGAAGGAGAAAGACAATGTTAATACCTATGATATCCCTTATATGAGGAATGTAAAATACGACACACATGAACTTATCTGTGGAACAGACGGACTCACAGGAACAGAGAACAGACATGCAGTTGCCACGGCGGGGGTGGGGTGAGGCGGGGAGGGATGGGGCGGGAGGCTGGGATGAGCAGACGCAGACTGTCATACACAGGACGGGTGAGCACCGAGGCTCTGCTGTGTAGCACAGGGAGGGCCATTCAGCATCCTCTGATAAACCACAGTGGAAACGAATAGGGAAAGGAATACACACACACACACACACACACACACACACAGAATCATTTGCTGAGCACCAGAAATTAACACATTGTAAATCAACTCTGTATGTCAACAAAATAAAAATCTGTCTTTTAATCTCCTTCAAAAACGCCTACATTTACAACATTCTCCTTATTTCCAATACTTTATTTTTAGAAATGTTATTATTTTAAAATTTGTGAAAGACTGATGCTGCTAAGTCACTTCAGTCGTGTCCGACTCTGTGCGACCCCATAGACGGCAGCCCACCAGGCTCCCCTGTCCCTGGGATTCTCCAGGCAAGAACACTGGAGTGGGGTGCCACTGCCTTCTCCGTGTGAAAGACTAGGAAAGGGCAATTTACTGTCAGAAGAGTTTTAATTTGTACTAGATAAAAGAGCGCTCAGGCAACCTGGTGGCTCTTTTCCTAAATTTACCAAGAATTAGGAAACAAATTCCCACTTAAAATGCTACAGATGCTGTGGTCTCCTCAGCAAATATTTACGCATTCTGTAAATATTCAAGATTACAAAAATTCTAAAGCAAGATGCAAACCACAAATTAAGTTAAAAAAAAAATATCTACAATTCAAAATGAAAACGTCCTGGTAATTGCAGGAAAGTACGTAAGAAGGCATTAAACCGTCACTCCTGCACTGTTAAATCATATTCCTAAGGACTCATAAAATAACTATTACCAAGCCGGCCTCTAAAATAACATTTACTGTAGAAAGTGTATTTTTTTTAAAAAGTTCGTGTTTCACAGAAATAAACACTTATTTTGTCATGCTGCTGATGTACTTTTAAGGTACTGTTCGACGGTGCGAGAGTGTGAGCCTGCCTCCCTGCGAGCTCTGCACCACGTCCCACGTGGTAGGGCTCTCCTGTACCAGTCACCGCTCTGCTGGCCAAGTTCCCACGTCTACTGCTGACGTCGCAGCACAGGAAGACTGGGAACGTCCCCACCCCGTAAGGAATACTCCCATCTCTTGAGAGTGTGGGCCTGAGCACCCGGCCCTCCCCGGACCCCACACCCGGAAGGCAGAGGTGCTGTCACGGCGGCGGGCCGCCTGTTTTCTCAGCAGCCGGAGCCCCCGCCCCGCCTTTCTCCTTACCGTAAGGCTGCCACAGGTAACTCGCCAGATGATTACGTGAAAGGCGGTTTGAAAACTGTGACCCAGCCTCCCAGGAAGCAGTCACTATGGCTACACGTGGCGAGGAGGAGCCCTAGAATCTTCTCTTTTTGTTCCTGGCTGCAGTGTTTCTGAAATGTTGGGGGTGGGGGACATATAATTAATACCTGCCATTTTTGTTAGTCAAAAAGGGACAAATATCAGAACTTCACACAACTCAACCTACACGTGGACCAGTGCTCTTTCTCCTTCCCTGATGACTGCTGCTGAACGTTTTTATACTCACGTGTAAGGTCATCTTTAAAACACATACACGGCTGTTTATGTGTATTCACTATCCCACAAGGGGATGGGAGACGGCCCTCTGACCCTGCTCTGACGTATTTCCCCAGATGGATCTGGGGAACGCAGATCAGGGCAAGCCCCTGCGGGAAGCCCTTCAGTCCTGTCTCCCGCTGCCACTGGAGTCACCTGGGGCTGGAAGGCGCCCAGGCCTGACCAGGCTCCCGTCCCAGCTCCCCCCCCATCCTTCTCCCCTCCGGGATGCGCCCTCACACCCTTTCAGGATTCTGGAAGCTCTCACCTGCAGGTTACAGATCGCCCCCCAGGACGCAACAGGGACTGAGGGCAGCTCTCCCTGCGGGCGTAAGGACTCCTCACCGTATCGGTGCCTGCCGACTTAGTAAACTCACTCAAGGAAGGTGGATTAATCCCCGCAGGAGGAGGGTCTGTACTTCATGCTGCCCCATAGACCGTGGTGTCAAGGGGGTCCCAGGGGGTCCGTCCTAAATGTCTGAGCCACCGAAGCATCTTCTGGGAGGCGAGTTCCCTGACGTGAAGTGTGGGAGGTTAGAAACGCAGCCTCTCCTCGGTCTGTCCAACTCTGACACCTCACATAAGCCAGGGAGCCCGGCGAGCTCCTACCAGAAAACAGAAAGTGATGGTGTCCTTCTGGTGCAGCGATATTTCTTCCTAAAATGATGATCACTTTGCTGTTTCCTCTTGGCAGAAACAGACCCAAATGGACACACTGACCAGGGAGGTTCAGCCCAGTGGGTGACCCCAGGCACGCGCACACTCAGTGAGCCTGTCTCTCTTCCGCTCCTAAGTCTAGAATCAGCGTGGAGATCAAAACAGGAGTCAGATAGATAGGTGGAGATCAAAAACACCGGCTCTGTTACTAATAAAAGCCAGATGGGAGAGTCTGGCTTGCGATTTGCAGCCAAGTAGGTTCTGCTCCCTGGCACAGCTGGACAAACACAGGCGGGACCACGCCCACAGCCCAGAGTCCGGCCCGCCGGGGGCAGCAGGCTCAAGCTGACGTCCTCTCCTCCTCGGAGGCGCAGGGGATGACGAGAGGAGCAAGAAGGGGACGACTCCGGCAGGAAAATGGAAGTCCCTCCCATCAGAGAGGAAGCCCGGCGAGGCTACTGAGAGTTCGGTGAGGTCACAGCGCCAGCACCGCAAACACAGGACAGATGCTCCCGACACGGAGAAGCCTCCGGCGGAGACAGCACCCGGCACCCAAACGCACGCTCAGGATTTGTTGACGTGGCTGCCCTAGACGACCGCTGTTAATGAGACATCAGCCTTAACTAGTATGTCCCGGGAGCGTCGGCGTGTTTGTTTAAAAACACATCCCCATCACTTTATAGCTGCATCAGATATGTACTGATAGGGAGCAGGACGGCCAGCCTGCCACCGCGCCGTTCTCATCGGCTCACCTCGGGAGTCTCCCCAGCCCCCCACCCGGGGCGCCACGTCACTGCGCACTTCTAACACAGCTTTCAAACTCCATCAGTCTAATCGCGTCATCAGACTCCTGGGGAAAACATTTCCTTTCCCCAGCTTAAAATTAGGGAACTTCATTTCCTTGAAGAAGAAACAACAGCAGCAACACATTAAGTGGCCACAAAAAGTATAAACAGTTCTGGGGTCATCGCGTGGGTGCCAACAACCGTAGATGGAGAACTGACTGTCAGTGGAAAACACAGATTAAAAATCCTGCTGATCGGCATTATAAAAATTCCAAAAACGAAGCCCTGAAGCAGCTGTCCCCTGTCACCTGTAACGGAAGCCAGCAGTCAGGTGAGGCTTTAAATAATCACTCCGTTTCCTTTCTTGGTAAATGTCAAGTCTTTTGCTTGTAAAACTGTACAGAGATGCACAAAAATTTACCTTGGAAATGAATGCAATCTGATCACAGGCGTGCATGGGTGACCAGGGCGGGGGCTCGCTACAGCGTCTCTGTGGTCTAAGTCACCTGAGTGGCGTCAGGATGCTTCCCACCACACTCGTGCAGACGAATCTCATCACACGACCTGTGGCTGGTCCCGGCAGCCTCCTCCACCCGGGCTGGGGCTCCGGGTCCTTCCGGTGACTTGAGTAGTGATGTCCCCTCTCCTGCCCTGCCCTGCCCTCCCCTGGGCTTCCCATCTCCCCAGATGCCAACCAAGTAGAGAGACACCATGAACGGAGGACTTGCTGTGAGGCATGCGGCACAAAGGGCTCGGCCTGGAGTGACGGGTGCAGGCTTCCCGTGGCCCACACCTCTAACCTCACCTTCCCAGACACAGCAGGCACCTCCACTGACGGCCCGAGACAGCACTCGAGGGCTCGGCGGAATCCACGCCACGCACGATCACCACGCCACTCCGGTAATGACAATATTAGCACAGACTCTCGAGTCTGCGCGTTCCCGTGGCTTACAGCTTCCACTCAGGGTTAGCCAGTCACCTGCGTGTTCCCGTGAGTCTGCACGTTCCCGTGGCTTACAGCTTCCACTCAGGGTTAGCCAGTCACCTGCGTGTTCCCGTGAGTCTGCACGTTCCCGTGGCTTACAGCTTCCACTCAGGGTTAGCCAGTCACCTGCGTGTTCCCGTGAGTCTGCGCGTTCCCGTGGCTTACAGCTTCCACTCAGGGTTAGCCAGTCACCTGCGTGTTCCCGTGAGTCTGC
The DNA here is from genome assembly GCF_019923935.1 of Bubalus bubalis. Classification (NCBI taxonomy): domain Eukaryota; kingdom Metazoa; phylum Chordata; class Mammalia; order Artiodactyla; family Bovidae; genus Bubalus; species Bubalus bubalis. The sequence goes on from NC_059180.1 coordinate 1,720,919, forward strand.
GCGTTCCCGTGGCTTACAGCTTCCACTCAGGGTTAGCCAGTCACCTGCGTGTTCCCGTGAGTCTGCGCGTTCCCGTGGCTTACAGCTTCCACTCAGGGTTAGCCAGTCACCTGCGTGTTCCCGTGAGTCTGCGCGTTCCCGTGGCTTACAGCTTCCACTCAGGGTTAGCCAGTCACCTGCGTGTTCCCGTGAGTCTGCGTGTTCCCGTGGCTTACAGCTTCCACTCAGGGTTAGCCAGTCACCTGCGTGTTCCCGTGAGTCTGCGCGTTCCCGTGGCTTACAGCTTCCACTCAGGGTTAGCCAGTCACCTGCGTGTTCCCGTGAGTCTGCGTGTTCCCGTGAGTCTGCGTGTTCCCGTGGCTTACAGCTTCCACTCAGGGTTAGCCAGTCATCTGACCACGATTGGCCTGGTGTGCTGACTACTCATCGAGGCCAGTCTTCACTGCTGAGTCTAACAGGGCCATTTGACAAAGCTGGGGCAGTGGCCAGTGGCTTTCAGACTGGACAGTAAAGCAGATGCCCGGGTGTGGAGAGAGGGGCTGTCTGCTAGGCCTGCACTTCCTGAACAAAGTGGGGCCGGGAACACTTCCCTGCCCTTGGCGCCAGGGACAGGGCAGGGCTGCTCCCCTGCTCCCTTCTGTCCACCTGCGAACACTCTCAGGACGGATAACTGTTTCTTTACGGCCCTCTGATGCCGCACGTCCAAAGCACGCGTTCCAACGATTCTGTTCACCACGCCAACACAGAAGCAGCGGCTTTTCTACCTGATACGCTAAGGCAGCATGCAAATTGTCTTCCATTCCATGAACCGAAGTAGCTGGACCTACCCGAACATGTGTCCCCATGTGAGACAGATATCTTACTGCACAAAAGATAGACTCAAAAAGACGCATCTGTCCCATGCCAGCAACTGTTCTTCATATCCTGGTCGTCTAAGAGGGTAACGCATTCAAACCAGGCAGCTATTTGTCCAGCACTCTGTGGTCATCGTTCAGTCACTAAGTCGTGTCCGATTCTTTGCGACCCCATGGACTGCGGCACGCCAGGCTTCCTTGTCCTTCACTCTTTCCGGGAGTTTGCTCAGATTCTCGTCCATTGAGTCGGTAACACCATCCATCTCATCCTCTGCGTCCCCCTTCTCCAGCACACTTGACAAGATGCGAAGAGGACTGGGTTGCTTTTGTTTAACTACAAACTATAGTAGTTACAACATGAACTAAACCAGCCTGTCTTTAAGGGATGGCACCGCCCTTCAGGTAACGTGAGTGAGGCATCACGTCCATTACACAACATTAGCGTCTTTGAAGATCACCCTATAATTAGATCTCCAGCTAAGGCTTCAGTTTAGATCTTCAGTTCCATTTAAAACCGATAAGATCCACGTCCCCGCTCTCAACTACAACATCAAAAAATCATAAGCTGCCGACAGAACGCGATCTGGCACAAGCAACGGCTGTCTCCCAAACCACACGTGTCCGGCGGCTGAAGCTCAGACACTGCATCCTGAAAACAGGCAGGGAAAATCCACTGTCCATGTGCTCTGAAGCCTCCGACAATGGCCAGAGGGGCATCTCTGGATTTTTTTTAACTAATGGAGGATGATGTTGCTGTTTTTGTTTTTTTGACATCGCTAAAGGACCAACCATGTGTGTCCACATACAAAAGTAAACTTCCTTATTTAAGTGCAATTTGCCAACAAAGCAAAAAAACCCAACTGTTCCTCCAGAGCCCAGAACCACATCTGGGTTCCTGCTCTCAAGCAGACCCACTGCAGCTTCAAGCCCGACCGGTGCTTCTGAAGCCAAGAGGCAGAGACTGCAGGCCCGGAGTCTCGAGGAGCTTAAAAATCCAGGACAGCAGGGGAGGCTTCTCCAGAGCCCCAATGGCCCCGACAGAAAGGCAAACACAACACAGCGAGCCTCTAATGATGAAAGTAAGAGGTTCACAAAATGCGATGCAAGCTTGGCATTCATTCCTCAACAGAAGTTCTTGAACTGGAGTCCACAGAGCGTACGTCGACCCACGATTGGGACCTACCACGTCCTAGGGGCTCCTTGAAGCTGTATGCACACAAAGGAATTCTCTAGCAAGAAGGGTTAGCATTCAGCTATCGCGGTATGCAGCGGGCTGACATCGTGACCAGTCCTTGGCACTAGATGGTTCTGTCTCGATGCCACACTCGTGCTTTAACAGCTCAGCTTACCAGAACTCCGTCTTAACCGACAGACCCACAGAGCGCACGCGGACAGTCTCAGCGGTGAGCTCTCCACCTGCTGGGATCCTCCAGGGCTCTCAGGGGCCAGCTCACATCACGCCTCCGTGGCAGGCTTTCCCGACACCTCAGCCGGCGTTCACCTGCCCTGTTCACTGCGGGGCCGCCTCCCACGAGTCCCTCACACTCCACGCCAGTCACGAGAGCACCGTCTCCCCGGCTCTCAAGAGCGCCTGCACGGTGAGGCCCGCACAGGGCCCGTCACTAAACATTCCCTTCCCACCAGCATGGAGCACAAACCCTCGGGCACACAGCCCAAACCACCGGCTGCACTGAATTCTTCTGTATCAGTGCCAACAAAAGGCCACAGGTTCTAATAATCCCGTTTTTCAGAAGGTTTTAAAACTATCAATATGTAAATATACAAGGAAGGTCCACCTTTGTGCAGTTAAATGATATACCCATGAGATTCTGTGTACAATTCCCAGTCCCATGGAACAAAGGATCTTCACACAGCTAACCCACGGTATTCACGTCTAACTGGACGTGAAATCCGGCAATTAAAAATGGCTCCTGAAGTCACAGATGCGGGGGTGGAGAGCAGGGTGAGATAAAGCCACGCTGGTCTGGGGCGTCCACACACCCACCGAGGTGCGCGCCAGCACCAGAGGCGTGCCTGCGCAGGCTCTGAAGCACTAATGACCCGAACTTTTAGGGCAGCCCGCTCGGGAAGTGACAGATTAGCATCTTAAAGATTATAAAAATAACAAGAGAGATGAGGAAGTCTTACGTGTAGTATTTACAGAAGTCAAAGCAACTAGTAGGTTCAGATCATCCACTGCCCCACAGCATGGGAACAGGGATCAGATTCAGGCACAGCTGTGATCGCCAAGGAAGAGCCCCGAACCCGGCACAGAAAGACCAGGAGGATGCGGACTCCAGGTCGGCCGAGACACAGGTGCTCTGCTCCCCTCGGGCCCTCTCCACTACATGCAAAAAACGCTCTAGATGCGACACAGGAAAGGGGGTGGGAAGGAGGCGGCAGGCTGCCTGGGGCCCCAGACTTGAGGAGGGATGCGGCAGGGAGCCCCCAGGTGTCCCAACTGTCCCCGCCCACCCAGGTCAGGGAGCTGCAGGCACCCCCAATCTGGAAAAGCCAAGAGGTAGGCGGGCAGCCAGTGTCCCCAGCCAAAGGGCCAGGAAAAAGGTGGCCTTAAGCAGAAGACACCCACTCGACTCCAGGCAGAAACCAACAGAAAAACGGCATACGTCCTCCTCGGGGGTTTCAGTGGGGTTGAGAGGGAAGCGACCTTCCACATCCCCTTCCAGTTCCTGGGAACCACGTGAACATTCCAGGCAGCCACCAGGAAGAGCTGCTGGTGGGGCCAAAGGGGGACCTCACCCCTGGCCCTGCCGAGACACCCAGGAGGTGCTCTGACACCCGCCCGCGCAGGGCAGTGCTGGCGGGGAGCTAAGCTTCCACCCCAACCAGGCCCCGTGGGGAGCTGGGCCGATGGCCATTACCGACTCCCGCTTCCCTGGTGTCAGCCAGGTCTAGGGAGAGCTGAGGTCAGAACCCCACTCCACAAGGCAGAAGGGCCTCAGGGTCCTGGTCGTCAGGCATGAGGGCTAACACACCTATCCCCAGAGTCCCAGAGGAAAGGGAAAAAACAGCAAGACTGCAAAAGTATTTGAAGAAATAATGATGAGAAACAACCCAATTTTGCCAAAAGACATAAATATACAGATTCAAGCAGCTGGAAGCGTCAGTCGCTCAGTTGTGTCCAACTCTTCGCCATCCCATGGACTGTAGCCCGCTAGGCTCCTGTGTTCATGGGATTCTCCAGGCAAGAATACTGGAGTGGGGTGCCATTTCCTTCCTCAGAGGATCTTCCTGGCCCAGGGATCAAACCCGGGTCTCCTGCATTGCAGGCAGATTATTTACCTACTGAGCCACCAGGGAAGCCCTAAGAAGCTGAGCATACCCTAAATACAATAAGCTGAAAGAAACCTATGTCCAGACAAATCATAGTTAAACTTCTGGAAACCAGAGACAAAGAAAAAAATCTTAAAATCGTCTGGAGAGTCGTGAGGCGTGTACTGACAGGGGAACAGTAACCCGAAAGGCTTGACTTCTCGTCTGAAACCATGGAAGCCGGAAGAATGTGGCACATTTTTCAAGTACTAAGAGAAAATAAGTGTCAGCTGTGAATCCAATTGCTAGCAAAGACATTCTTCAAGATTAAAGGTGAAATAAAGACATTCTTGGACAAAGAAAGCTGAGAGACTTTGTTGCAGGCAAATCCACGCTTACAGAATGGCTAAAGGAAATTTCTCCAAACAGAAAGGAGGGGGTAACAGGAGAAGGCTTAGGAGACTTCAGCAAGGAAAGAACACAGAACAGGTAAAAACAAGTGCAAATATAACAAACTCTACTTCTTGCGAGTTTCTTAAATCATACTTGATGACTGAAGTAAAACCATCTGATGAGGTGCCCAAAGTACAAGAAACGCTTAAGAACACTGATATCCTACAAGTGGGAGGGCAGAGGGATCTAAACAGGAATGAAGTTCCCACACTTCACTTACAGCTGTAGAACAGTGTCCAGTAGATTAGGGTAAGCTACGTATACCTACTGTAAGCTTAGAGCAAACACCAAGAAAGTGATACCAATACAAAACTGACCCGCTCAAAAACCAATCAAGATGGAAACCTGAAACATATTTAAATAACTCACAGGAAGGCAAGAAACAGCAGAAACAAAACCCCAAATATAAAAGGGTAGGGGCTCCCCTGATAGCTCAGCTGGTAAAGAATCCATCTGCAGTGCAGGAGACCCTGGTTCAATTCCTGGGTTGGGATGATCCCCTGAAGAAGGGACGGGCTACCCACTCCAGTATTCTTGGGCTTCCCTTGTGGCTCAGCTGGTAAAGAATCCACCTGCGATGCGGGAGACCTGGGTTCCATCCCTGGGTTGGGAAGATCCCCTGGAGAAGAGAAAGGCTAGCCACTCCAGTATTCTGGCCTGGAGAATTCCACAGATTCAATAGTCCATGGGGTTGCAAAGAGTCAGACATGACTGAGCGACTTTCACTTTCACTAAAAGGGGGAAGGGCTTCCCAGGTGGTGTTAGTGGTAAAGAATCCACCTGCCAATGCAGGAGATGCAAGAGATGAGGGTTCGATCCCTGGGTGGGGAAGATGCCCTGGAGCAGGAAATGGCAACCCACTCCACTATTCTTGCCTGGAGAATCCCATGGACAGGGCAGCCTGGTGGGCTACAGTCCACAGGGCCACAAAGAGTCAGTCATGATCTAGCAACACAAGCCAAAGGATGGCAAACACATACCATGAAAGCATTCATTAAAGAGAGTGGCTATGTAAAAACAGCTGCTGAAGCAGACTGCAGAGCAAAGAAAATTACTGGAGACCAAAAGGGACCTTACACATAAGAAGAGCAGTCCATCAGGAGGACACAGTCACCCTGAGTGTCTACCCGCCACACAACAGACTCTTAAAACACAGGACGCAAAACCAACAGAACGGAAGGAAAAATGGACAATGCCAGTTGGTGACTTGAACGCCTCACTCTCTGCAAGGACAGAACTACTAAATAGAAACATCAGCAACGATACAGAGCGCAACACCACCATCACCCGACTGAGCAGCCAACACACGCAGAAAACTCCGAACAGCAGCACACACTGCTTTCCCAGGTACCCGTGGGTGATTCACCGACACAAGCCCGCAGAACACACACCAAGACAGCCCATATTCTGGGTCATAAAACAAACCTCAACAAATGTACAAGAGCTGAAACCATCCAAGGTACATTCTCTGACCATCATGGAGTCACAGAAATCAAGGACAGAAAGCTGACGGGAAAATCTCCAAACTCTTAGAAACTGTGACACACTTCTCAACAACCTGTGGGCCAAAGAACCTATCTCAAAGAGAGTGAAAATACACATGAAACGGAATAAAAATTAAAAACCATGTATCAGACTACGTGGATACAGCTAATGCAGTGCTGAGGGAGACATGTACAGCGCTTAAAATGTTTACATTAGCAGAGAGGAGCAGTCTCAAATAAATCTCTACCTCTAGAAAATTTTTAAAAAGAGCAAAATAAAATCAAAGGAAGTAGAAGAAAAAACACTAAAAAGCAGAAATAAATGAAGTTGGAAACAGAAGGAAAATCAATGACAAAAAGCTGGTTCTTTGAGGGAAAAACGAATTGGTAAAAGTGATAAGCCTCTAGAAAGAAGGCTGACAAAAACAAAGAGAAGACACAGATCGCCAACATCAGGAAAGAAATGGAAGCTACGACTACCCTCAGCTCTCTTGAAGTTCTAGCCACTGCAGTAAGGCAAGAAAAAGAAATAAAGGCATACCTATAGGGAAAGAAGAAGTAAGTACCCCTATTTGCAGGTAACTTGCAGTTCAGTTCAGTCGCTCAGTCATGTCCGACTCTTTGCGACCCCATGAATTGCAGTACGCCAGGCCTCCCTGTCCATCATCAACTCCTAGAGTTCACTCAAACTCAAGTCCATTGAGTCAGTGATGCCATCTAGCCATCTCATCCTCTGTTGTCCCCTTCTCCTCCTGCCCCCAATCCCTCCCAGCATCAGGGTCTTTTCCAATGAGTCAACTCTTCACGTGAGGTGGCCAAAGTACTGGAGTTTCAGCTTTAGCATCATTCCTTCCAAGGAACACCCAGGACTGATCTCCTTTAGGAGGGACTGGTTGGATCTCCTTGCAGTCCAAGGGACTCTCAAGAGTCTTCTCCAGCACCACAGTTCAAAAGCATCAATTCTTCAGTGCTCGGCCTTCTTCACAGTCCAACTCTCACATCCATACATGACCACAGGAAAAACCATAGCCTTGACTACACGGACCTTTGTTGGCAAAGTAATGTCTCTGCTTTTGAATATGCTATCTAGGTTGGTCATAACTTTCCTTTCAAGGAGTAAGCGTCTTTTAATTTCATGGCTGCAATCACCATCTGCAGAGATTTTGGTGCCCCCAAAAATAAAGTCTGACACTGTTTCCCCATCTATTTCCCATGAAGTGATGGGACCAGATGCCATGATCTTCGTTTTCTCAATGTTGAGCTTTAAGCCAACTTTTCACTCTCCTCTTTCACTTTCATCAAGAGGCTTTTTAGTTCCTCTTCACTTTCTGCCATAAGGGTGGTGTCATCTGCATATCTGAGGTTATTGATATTTCTCCCAGCAATCTTGATTCCAGCTTGTGCTTCTTCCAGCCCAGCGTTTCTGTACATGGAAAATCCCAAATAATCTATAGAAAAGCTCTTAGAACCACTAAGTGTATTTAGCAAGGTCCACGGAACACACAATTGAGACACAGAATCAATCCTACTCTATATACTAACAATGAGCATGTGGAAACTGAAAATACAAGCACAGTATCACTTACAACGGCTCTAAAGAAAATGAAATGCTTAAGTATAAAGGTAACAAAACATGTACAGGGCATGTCTGTCGATAAGTGCAAAACACTGATGAAAACAATCAAAGACAACGTAAATAAATGAGGACATAACATGTTCATTAATTGGAAAACTCAGTATAAGAGACATGTCAATTCTCCCCGAACTGATACATGGTTTAATGCAAATGCGATCAAAATCACAGCAAGTTTTTTTTTTAATAGACATAGGAAAGCTTCCTCTAAAATTATAGGAAAGGCACAGATCCTAGAATAGCTCAAACAATCTTGAAACATGGGTGGGAGAACTCGCTTTGCTGTTCCGTCCTCTATACAGCTGCTGCCATCAGCGTGCAGCGACCCTGGGAGGAGAGGCGCCACACAGGCCAGCGGAACACAACGGAAAGCCCAGAAACAGGCCCACACAACATGCCCACTTGACTGCTCACAGGGGAGCAAAAGCAGCTCAGTGGAGGAGGGACAGACAGTCTTCTCAACAGACAATCCCAGGACAACTGACATCCACAGAGAAAAGAACAGAGAGCAAAAAAACCTCAATCTAAACCTCAACCTTATACAAAAATTAGCACAAAATGGATCAGGGACTTAAAAAAGGAGAAAATCTTTGGGACCTAGGGTTATTAGGCAAAGAGTTCTTAGATGACGCCAAAAGCATGATCCATAAACGGGAAGAAACTGATAAGCTGGACCTCATCAAAATTAAAAGCTTCTACTCTGTGAGAAGTGGAAGTGTTAGTCAGTCAGTCATGTCTGACTTTTTGGAGACCCCATGGACTGTAGCCCTCCAGGCTCCTCTGTCCATGGAACTCTCCAGACAAGACTACTGGAGTGGGTTGCCATTTTCTCCTCCAGGGGATCTTCCCAACCCAGGGACTGAACCCAAGTCTCCTGCATTGCAGATAGACTCTTTACGGTCTGAGCCACCAGGGGATCCCTTTTACTCTGTGAAAGACTTTGTTAAAAAGGATGAAAAGACAAGCTACGGACTGGGAGAAACTTTTTACAAACCGCATATTTCACAAAGGAGTAGTATCCAGAATACATAAAGAACTCTCAAATCTCAACCATAAAGAAACAAGGAACCTAATTACAAAACAGAAGCTCAGCAGTAAAGAATCTGCCTACCAGCGCAAGAAATGCAGGTTCGATTGCTGGGTTGGAAAGACCCCCGGAGGAGGAAATGGCAACCCATTTCAGTATTTCTGCCTGGGAAGTCCCATGGACAGAGGAACCTGGCAGGCTACAGTCCATCTGGTCACAAAAGAGCTGGACACAACCGAGCGACTAAACAACAATAACAAAAAGCACGAAGAGACGTTTCACCAGAGAGAACATACAGAGGCCAAATGAGCACGGGAGAGATGCTCAACATCATTAGGCATCAGAGAAACGCAAATTACACGGCAGTGATACAGCACTCACACACCTATCGCAATGGCTGAAACAAGGAGCAACACCACCAAATGCTGGCCAGGATGCAGAAAAGCCGGGTGCAAAGCAATCCCGCCGTTTCAGAAACAGTCTGGCAGTTTCTTATAAAACTAAACACGCACCTACCACACGGCTGAGCAGCTGCACTCTCGGGCATTTATCCCAGATACACGAAAATTTATGCTCACAAAAAACACGTACACGATGTTCATAGAAGATTTATTCACAATAGGCAGAAACTGGAAAACAACCCAGATGCCCTCCAAAGGCAGACGGTCAAACAGTGAATGGGGCAAACCCTCCCCATGGGTGCGGGCGTGCTCAGTCGTGTCTGACTCCGTGGACTGCAGCCCGCCAGGCCCCTCTGCCCATGGGATTTCCCAGGCAAGAAGACTAGAGTGGGTTGCCATTTCCTTCTCTGGGGGATCTTTCTGACCCAGGGATCGAACCGGCATCTCCTGTGTCTCCTGCACTGGCAGGCAGGTTCTTTACTCACAGCAATCAAAGGGCAGGGACACACATCAACTCTAGGGAAGTACGCTGAGTGATACAAGATGATTCCAAAAGGTCACGTCTTGCAAGATTCCATTTATATCATATTCTTGAAATAATGAAATCACAGAATTGGAGAAAAGACCAGTTGTTGCCAGGTCAGGGAGAGGGTGAAGGGCGGCAGTGACTAGAACAGACAACAGGAGGAAGACTTGCTGTGAGGGGCATGTTCTGCATCTTCACTTTCTCAACGTCGGTTTCTCGGCTGTGCTATCATTGTACCGGTTCTGCAGAATCTCACCATTTGGGGGAGCGGGTTAACGGCTATGCAGGGGCTGTTCTTGACAGGATGCTGCAATCATCTCAGGATTAAAAGTTGAATTTAAAAAAGACAGGGTTCAGTTCCTGGCTCTGCCACCTGTTAATGAGGTACCTAACCTCATGTAGATTTCAAACTCTGCTTTCAGTCTCCTCACGGGCTAAATGGACAGTGCCATTGCAGCATATGAAAATTAAAAGACATATATGAGAAGACCCAGCACATAGCTGCTGCTGCTAAGTCGCTTCAGTCGTGTCCGACTCTGTGCGACCCCATAGACAGCAGCCCACTAGGCTCCTCTGTCCCTGGGATTCTCCAGGCAAGAACACTGGAGTGGGTTGCCATTTCCTTCTCCAATGCATGAAAGTGAAAAGTGAAAGTGAAGTCGCTCAGTCGTGTCCGGCTCTTAGCGACCCCATGGACTGCAGCCCACCAGGCTCCTCCGTCCATGGGATTCTCCAGGCAAGAGTACTGGAGTGGGGTGCCATTGCCTTCTCCACAGCACATAGCTAGTGCTTTAAAAATAGCCTGTTAACATGAACGCTATTTGTAGACACAAATATTATTCTGAAGAGTTATCATTCAAATATCTGCTACTAGAGCCTTTACAAAGCAATTTATTTAAAAAGTCCCTTAGCAAAGTGATCTTTCCAAATAAAAAAGGGGGGGATGGTAGTGGCAATTACTGGTTTTAGAGTAAAAGATGAATTGCTAACTACTTACTGAAATGGTCAAAACAGACGAAGTGAGTTTAATATGGAACTACAATTAGAAAAGAAAAAAAAAACTGACAAGGAAAACAGGATGCTGCTTAATAAATTCTGTTTCTTGTTGATAAGGAAGTTTGTAAAAGTTAGTGTTTATATGTACTGGGAAAAGCTAAAACTGAGTTTTCTAAAAGACACTTAATACACTGATTTAGATTTTAAGATTCTATGTTTCTAAGCAGTTTCTCTGCCTCCCGAGTCGCGAGAAACTGGGAGTCAATCAGCCACATCTTATAACCTACTTGGTTCAGAGGTCCGAAAAGCCACAGAAATAAAATCGAGCTCTGTGACAAAGACAATCAAGTGCACTTTACCCCAGAAGATGAGGAGAATTTTAAACACAGTTAATCCCCTGAATCATACTGGGCACCTAGCCTTTAAAGTTTATGAAGTATTGGGCCAGAGCTCTGACTCACAGAGAGGCTTTTGAAAGAGGTGAAAAGGAGAGGCATGTTTTATCATTCAAATGACTCTCTTCCCGGCAGGACCCTAAAAGAGCTATTTCTATCCACAAGAGACGTTTTGCTAACAAATCCATCACGTGGGAACATTGGTGCGAGACCACTGGTGCGGGCCTGGAGGCAGGGAGTCCCGGCTTCCAGGGCTCGGCTTGGAGCCCCTCATCCTCAAGGCCCGGGGCGTCCTCGTGGGTGAAGTGAAAGATGTGTGCCAATGGGTTTCTACAGTTCTTCGCTAAATTTAGAGCCCAGCGTCTCCAGGGAGGATTCTGGGACAAGTCTCCCTCTACCTCTGTTTTGAGACAACTTTCCTCATACCTGTGATTTGGTTCTCCCAAAATGGGCCAGGGAACGGGTAGGTGAAGGGGCAAAAAGAGGGTAGAGTAAGACACTATGAGGGGAAAAAAACCGGAAATGACCTTAGTCTAGGTACAGGGGAGACTATTTTCCCCTTGTCATCAGTTTTCTCCAGAATTCCTTCGGGGCCCTTCAGCACAAGCTCACACAGAACACAAAAAGGGGAAACTCGGTCAACTGTACACTCCCCCTCCTCCTCCAAACAGACAGCAATCCATAAAAATGCAGCAAGGGACAGAAGCACCTGGAGACGGAACTCCACCTGAGACATACCTTAATAACTGTAAGGCAAGGATTTAACTTACATCATCACACAAACACAGCAGTTCTGTGGTAACGTAGGATATCTGCACACAGGCTGGCTATCTGACCATATTAAGGAGTTTTTACTTTTTAGTTTGATAAAACACCATTAAAAAAAAAAGAGTGAGCAAACAAGCCACCGGATGCTTGTCTTTGAGCTCTGTCAATAAACCTTTTCTAATGAATCTATACAATGTCTGGGATTTGCTTCAAAATCACTGGGGTGGGGGAACAGGGAGGGGTACAGGTGAAACCGGGAGGGGCACTGACTCCATCGACATTGCTGAAGCTCTGAGGAGGGGGCCCGGGGACCCACTGTCCCTACTATTTTTCTCTATGCTGTATATGTTGGAAATTTTCCTAGTAAACAGTCTAAAAGGAGAGACTTGCGGCCGGTTTCCTGCCCCGTCTACAGCGCTCTTCTGAACTTCACTGGGAAGGCGGGGCAAGGATGGCACCCCGAGCCCAGGAAAGGCCCTCCCAGCTTCTGAAGCCCTCGCCCCTCCGTCGCCCCACAAGGAGTCCGGCTTTCCCCTTCAAGAGCCCCCGAACCCTCCACCCCAGGAGAGCAGAGGCGAAGGCCCCCCGGGCCGTCGGGGAGACGCGGCGCGCATCCTCGGCCGGCGCCCCAGAAGCCGGGGGCCGAGGGCGGCCGGGGCCGGGGTCCCCGCCGGGGCGCCGAGGCCCGGGGGCCGCGCCGGCGCGCACCTGGGCGCAGGTGTGCGGGCGGGGAGCGCGCACCTTGAGGATGTTGTCGAAGATGGTGTCGCGGAACTCGAGCAGCGCCTTCTGGTCGAACTCGCGGCCGTGGATGATGCGCATCTGCTTGAGGAAGGTGGACTTGCCGCTCTCGCCCGCGCCCAACAGCAGGATCTTGACGAGGCGCCGCACGGCGCGCCGCTCGCGGGCCAGCCCCGCGTCGATGTCCCGGCTGCGCCGCCGCGCCTCGCGCTCCGCATCGCGGGCCCCGCCGCCGCCCGCCCTGCGCTCGCGGGCCCCGCCGGCCTCGGCCGGCAGCAGGCAGCGGCTGAGGGTCCGCACCACGCCGGACATGGCCGCTCAGGCCATGGACCCCGCGGCGGGCGAGGCGGCAGCCGGCCGCTCCCTCAGGCCGCGTCCGCCGCCGCCGCCGCCCCGAGGCCCGCTCTCGCCCGCCGCTCGGCCCGGCGGGGGGGCGGGACGACGCGGCCCGAGGCCCGGGGATTGGGCCGGCTGCCGTCCGTCCGGATGGTGACGCCTTCCGATTGGGCCGCGGTGCTCTGAGAGGCGGGCATCTCCCCGGCCCTGGGGGCGGGGCCGGCGCCCAAAGAGGCGGGACCTTTGGGGTGGGGGCGCTTCTCATTGGGCTCCCGGGACCGAGGTTCTTTCTTGCAGAATGAAAGGGAGGCGGGGTCGTCGAGGGGGCGGAGCGGCGGCCCGCCATGGCGAATTAGAACTGCTCTGGGGCCACGTCAATCACGAAGAACGGGCTTAGGATTGGCGATGTCGCGAAACGGGGCGGGACCAGAAGTGCCAGGTGTACAGAGGGAGTGTGTCTTGGGTTCCCAGACTGGGTCAACCTGTGAGACCCAGACGCTCGCGAAGCGCACTCGGCGTTGCATGAACGTTGGAGAATGTAGATAAGAGGTCCAGCTGCTCGTCTTAGGTTTAGAGAGAAAGCTGTGCTTTCCAGAAACACTGGGGGATGGGCCAAACTTTGCAAACAGATGGCATCTTTTAAAGAGTGTCGTGGGCCTCGGGGCGGCTTTTTAGCTGATAATCAAAATCACCAGGACCCCCCCGCCCCTCCCCCCCCCCAAAAAAAAGCCATGTAGCACAGTGATGGGGTCTGGAATTGCTGGGTCTGAGATGGAATCTCCTGTCGACCCATTACTAGTTACATAACATTTTAGGCAGCTTCCCCGCCTCCTCCCTCCATTTTTAGCTTTAATTTCTTCCTCTATAAAATAGAGCCCTTAAATAGCAACTATCTCGGGTGATTGTGAAGATGTAAGCTGAGAACTTGAACTTGTAAAGCACTTAGCACCGTGCCTGGACCCAAGCAAGTTCTTGCTAAGTGTTAGCTGATCTTATTACTAATTCTTACCAGTCCCAGAGCTATTTTGAGTCAAACCTCCAGGAAGGAGCTCAGGTATCTCTTGATCTCCAGGTGATTGGTGGGCTTTGGGAGCCATGATCTATTAAAAGATAAATGAAGGCATATTTTTTTAAAAAATTGAGAGGATCTGAGCAAAAGCCGATTCTAATAGGGCTGTGTCAACCCAGTGGGGGGCACTCTGCAGAAGGGAGCCAGGGGAAACATAGAAAGTGGGAAGCAAAGAAATTGTTTGATTGGCTACAGCTTAAAGTCTAGTTAGCTGTTCGTGGTTGGTTGTCTTTAGCTTATGGTACCCAGCTGGGGTGGACTTTCCCAGGCAGCACTAGCATTACAGAACCTGCCCTCCAACGCAGGAGACATAAGAGACTGTGGGTTGGGTCCCTGGGTGGGGAAGATCCCCTGGAGGAGAAAATGGCAACCCACTCCATATTCTCACCTGAAGAATCCCACGGACAGAGGAACCTGGCGGGCTACAGTCCATAGGGTCCCAAAGAGTCGAACACAACTGAAGCAACTCAGCAGGCACACACTCAGTTGGGGATTTGACGAGATGAGATGGTTCGATAGCATCACCAAGTCAACGGACATGAATCTCACGAAACTCTGGGAGACACGGCAGGTAAGTGAGCCTGGTGTGCTGCAGTCTAAGGGGTCACAAAGAACTGGACACAACTTAGTGGCTGAACAACAACAGCAACAATAAAAGAATATTAAAAGTGTTCGGGTGGGTGTGAAAAAGAACTAAATAAAACATCTAAAAATTAAAAATATAATGACTTAAATAGGTACTTAATAGATATGTTGCAGATTAAGAAATAGATGAAAAGAATAAACTGGAATATAAATCTGAAAAAATTACCTTGAATCCAACACAGACAAAGACATACAGGATAAGAGAGAAACAGGAAAGATGGAGGAAGAATATTGAACGTGTACCTACTAGAGTCCTGGAAGGGGATAGAGAGAGTGAGGAAGAGGCAATATTTAAAGTGATAATGGCTGAGAATTTTAAATTGACACATGCTATGAAATGCTTAGCTTGATAAAAAGAAATCCAGACCAAGATACACCACCATGAGTTCAATTCAAGGACATCAGAGACAAAGAGAAGATCTTGAAGGCTTCCAGAGAGAAAGTTATAACAGCCACTTTTTTTTTTTGGACTGCACCACGTGACTTGCAGGATCTTAGTTCCCGGACTAAGAATTGAACCTGGTCCCTCAGCAATGCAAGTGTGGAGTCCCATCCACTGGACTGCCAGGGAATTTCCAATAGCTACTATTTATACGCTAGTTACCAGAGGCCAGGCACTGTTCTAAGCACTTTGCATGGACTAGCTCTTGGAATCCTCACAGAAACAATGTAAATGAAGAGCTGATACCTCAGGACCAAAGTGCAAGTCCCAGGGGAAATAATACCTTAAAAACATTGAGGGGAAAAAAATAACCATTAACCTAGAATTGCAAAGCCAGTAAAAATACCTTTTGAGAAAGTGGAGACAATAGGGGCATTTCAAACAAATAAAAATAGAAAATTATTTTATACTACAAATGTATGTTATGGGCTGAACTGTATCTCCTCCCTGAAATACACATGTTGAGATTCTGACCCCCAGGGCCTCAGAAGCTGGCTGTGCTTGGAGATGGGGCCTTAAAGAGTGATTACGTTACAATGACGTCCTTAGGGTGGGCCTTGATCCAACATGGCTGAGGTCATTGTAAGACAAGGAAACTTACAGAGGCAGACCACAGGAAGACACAGGAAGCAGATGGCCATTTACAAGCCAGGGAGACAGGCCGCGGAAGAAACCAGCTCTGCCGACACCTTGATTTCAGACTTCTGGCTGCCAGAATTTTGAGGAAATTCATTTCTGTGGTCAAGCCCCCTTGTCTGTGGCACTTTATTATGGCAGCCCTGGTGATCTGATGTCCTTCAGGAAGAAGCAAAAACAACCCCCAAAAGAAGGACTGGGATACGAAAAGAAACGGTGGGGCTTCTTCCCTGGTGGCTCAGTCATAAAGAATCCACCTGCCGATCCCTGGTCCAGGAGGATCCTACACACCTCAGGGCAGCTAAGCCCGTATGAGACAGCTGCTGAGCCTGCACTCTAGAGCCCGGGAGCCCCAGCTACTGAAGCCCGAGCACCCTCGGGCCAGAGCTCCCCAGCAAGAGAAGCCTGCAACGAGAGGCCCGCGGGCTGCAGCTAGAGAGTGGCCCCTGCTCGTCGCAACAAAGACTCAGCACAGCCCCAAGAAATGCATACATAAATAAAATTATTTTAAAGAAATGCATAGCCTCAAATATGTAAGGGAAGAAGTCGACCAAATCTCAAGGAGAAACTGAGGAATCCACCATAATTGCTGAGATTCAGGTGTGGGTTAGATAGGCCTCTTTTAGTAATTAATGGTTGATGCAGTTGAAGAATACAGTTGTGGTAATCTATTGTAGTGTGTGTGTGTGTGTGTGTGTGTGTGTGTTAGTCACTCAGTCGTATCCAGCTCTTTGTGACCCACGGACTAGCCCGCCAGGCTCCTCTGTCCATGGGATTTTCCAGGCAAGAATACTAGAGTGGGTTGCCATTCCTTTCTCCAGGGGATCTTCCCAACTCAGGGATCGAATTCGAGTTTCCTGCATTGTAGGCAGGTCCTTTGCTGTCTGAGCCACCAGGGAAGCCCAGTCTACCACATTAATAGCCCCTAAACGAACTACTTCTCTTGGTTCTTCTTCCGCTTGAATCTCGTTTGGTAGAGGTGATATCCCGCCAGTTCCAGGTTTAAGCCTCAAGAAAGCCTTCTGTCTTTGTGTTTTTGGAGTCCTGGGCTGCCAGTTTAGAAGCCCAGCTGCGTTTCCGGTGGCTGCAGAGGCCACAGAAAAAGATAAAGGCCATGTGGCTTGGAAAGAGCCCCTGCCACCCCAGCCGAACCAAGTCCTCAGTAGTGTACAGCCCAACCCAGCCACGGAAGGACAAGGCTGCAAAATCACAACCAAATAAAATGCGTTAGTCCTCTAAGTTGTGAAGTGGCTTGTTATACACATTAGATCACTGAAGCAACAAGGAACAAGTCTGACCTAAAAAAATTATATGTACAGATATCTACATCTGGGCTTCCCAGGTGGCACTAGCGGTAAAGACCCAGCTGCCAATGCAGGAGACATGAGAGAAGCAGGTTCAATCCCTGGCAGAGAAGATCCCCTGGAGGAGGGCAAGGCAACCCACTCCAGTATTCTTGCCTGGAAAATCCCATGGACAGAGAAACCTGGTGGGCTACAGTCCGTGAGGTTGCAAAGAGTTGGACGCGACTGAAGTGACTTAGCATGCACGCATGCATATCTATATCTATGCTGCTGCTGCTAAGTCGTTTCAGTCGTGTCTGACTCTGTGCAACCCCATAGACCGCAGCCTAGCAGGCTCCCCCGTCCCTGGGATTCTCCAGGCAAACTCGAATTCAATCCCTGGGTTGGTAAGAGCCCCTGGAGAAAGAGCCCTTGGAGAGATCACAGGCAAGAACACTGGAGTGGGTTGCCATTCCTTCTCCAATGCATGAAAGCGAAAGTGAAGTCGCTCAGTCGTGTCCGACTCCTAGCGACCTCATGGACTTCAGCCCACCAGGCTCCTCCGTCCATGGGATTTGCCAGGCAAGAGTACCGGAGTGGGGTGCCATTGCCTTCTCCCATCTATATCTATAGATCTATATATAAGTTTCTTTCTATATCTATCTATCCATCTATCCAATAATTAGAGAATATTATGCTCAAATTCAAGAAACATTTTAAAAAACTGATCACATAGTAGGCCATAAAATAAGTTTCAGCATGTTTTAAAAGCTTGGTGTCATATAGATTACATGCTCTGATTGTAGTGCAGGCAATGGCGCCCCACTCCAGTGCTCTTGCCTGGAAAATCCCATGGACAGAGGAGCCTGGTGGGCTGCAGTCCATGGGGTCGCTGAGAGTCGAACACCACTGAGCGACTTCACTTTCACTTTTCACTTTCATGCATTGGAGAAGGAAATGGCAACCCACTCCACTGTTCTTGCCTGGAGAATCCCAGGGACGGCGGAGCCTGGTGGGCTGCCATCTATGGGGTCGCACAGAGTCGGACACGACTGAAGCGACTTAGCAGCTTAGCAGCAACATAAATACGTCTTCTGAAAACTCCAAACTTATAGACAGGGACCTTCTAAATAAACTTAGCCCTGCGTGTTCAATTTGTTTGTTACTGCATCACAATAAGAAAGATTCTGGGGTTGCTTGTGGCTGCCTCAGGGACCACCCCCCACAAGGTGCTGTGGGGAGCGACGGGCAGGGGGCCCTGGGGCGGGAGGGGTGGGTTCATTCCCCGGCTGTGACCTCGGAGGCGGAGCCGGCTCCGGAGGGCTGCACGGTTTGCAGGGTCCAGTGCAACAGGACAATGTGGGGCCCTAGTTTGCAAAGGCCTCAGAGTCTCGGGAAGGGGACGGCCGAGGTTCAGATCAAGCACTTCTGTGCAGGGGCTCGCGGCGGGGCGGGGTGGGGGTGGGGGTGGGGAGCGTCCACGGCCAAGCGCCTCAGGGGAGGCCCGGGGTGAGGGGTGCGGGGCGGGGCATGGCCTGCCTCCGCTGAGACCGGTCGGGCACCAGCTTGCTCCGAGCGTTCGCCGCCTGTCGGGAAGGCACAGGAAATGGTTCCGTCTTTCCCCGCTGTGATTCACCCTCTCCAGCCCGCTCTTTCCAGCCTCCCTTCCTGTCCGTTCCTAGGGCAGACTCCGTCATTCCCTGGTACTTCTGAGCAATGGAAAGGGCCGTTTGATTGAATCCACAACGTCAGCCTCAAATCCAGTCACACACTCATCCTGACCCTGCAGAGCAGCCAGACCTTGCCCTGTGCTTGTCGGTGGAGGAGGGGGCGGCGGGGGGGCGGGGGGGGGGCGTCTCCTCCTCCCTCTCTGTGGAACAAGGAGGGGGTGGGGGGAAGGGATGGGGGGAGGGAGGAGGGGGGATGGGGAGAGGGTGGGGGAGGGGTGGAGGAGTGGAGGGATGGTGGGGGTGTGGGGGGGTTGGGGGTGAGGGTTGGAGGGGTGGGGGGTTGGAGGGGGTGGAGGGAGTGGGTAGATGAAGGGGTGGGGGAGGGGGGAGGGGTGGGGGGTAGGGGGTGGGGGGGTGAGGGGTAAGGGGTGGGGGGATGGGGGGGTAGAGGGAGAGGGCAGATGGAGGGGGGAGGGGGCCAGGACAGCATTCTGGCCACCTCTTCAGCCCTGAGAAGACTTCTCACCCCCTTTGCTGCTGCCTGAGGGTATCTGCCGCTAGCCTGGAGGTTCAGGCCACAACTGGTGGGGGAAACAGGTAAAGGCCCCTCTCCATGAGACAAGGCACGTAAGACTCTCAGAGTCTCACAGGGAAGCCAGACAGTAAGCAGAGGCTTGTCTGGCCTCGGGACGCAATACCAGTATCAATACCAATACCAACAGCAACAGCGAGATCAGTACCCACTGCAGCTTACACTTACCTTACGTGGTTTTTGGGTGTTGAGCACTTTCCTGACACGAAAGCATTAATGTTCGCGTCCAGGAGACACGTGGTACTACAGGCCCGTCTTTCAGTGGCGAGGAAACAGGGTAGGAAAGGCACTCAAGGTGGCAGAGTCAGGAAGCGGCAGTCGGGGCCGGACACGAGGCCTCCCAAGCTCCAGGTCTAGTGCTCATGCTCACCCTACGCCTTTCCTTCTGGAAGAGTCCGTACAAAGTGCATGGGTAACATGGGCAGGGGCAAGAGGGCCGATTCTGCCCCTGGAGTATCCGGGTAGGCTTCATGGAAGAGGTGACGCTTGAGTTTGGCTGTAAAGGGTCCCTGGGATTTGTCAGGGGGATGAGGTGGGAAAGACACTGCAGCTGAGGGAACAGCATGTGAAAAAGCCCTGACTTTATGCTTCTCTACCTCCCCCAAGGTGGTGTGAGCGCCGTGAAGCCAGGCACACCTCTACCCCAGATGCCCGGCATGCAGAGGACACTGAATATGGGTTTGGGGGGGTGGTGAATGAACACCACCTGAGTGGGAGGTGTGGTCCCCTTGCTGCCTCTGTGCGAAGTCCTCAGGCAGGTGCTCAGGGGTGGTCTCATAGTGGCCCGTAGAGTCCCCGCTGGGGGGTTGGTCCCTGGTACACCAGAGAACATGACTGGCAGTTCCCACTTGTAACCACCAGGTGTCGCTCACACCACACCAGGAAACCCAGCGCGGGGCTCCGGAGCTGCAGTCACAGGACGGGGGCAATGTCCTCGGTGAGCCAGAGACGGGATCTCCAGGCGACCATTCGTCCTCATTAGAGCCCGGGGTCCCTCCTCCAGGACCAGACAGCTGTGCCCAGCGTCGAGGGCTGCGCTGAGAGGCCTCCTTCTGTAGCTAGGGGCAGCTGTAGGTGAGGAAGCAGGATGGCCTTGGGGAATGGGTGCTGGAGCCAGACCTGGGAGGTCTGTGACCGTCACTTCATCCAGCACCATTCATCCAGCAGCCCTGCCACTGCCCACTACCCCTGCCCACAGCCTTGGCCGTTCAGGGAAGGCTGCTTGTGCAAGGGCTCTCATCAGCCGCCCAATGCCCCCCACCCAGGCCGCCCTCCCTGGACACTCAGCTGGCCCCGAGAAGTGATATCAACCTTCCTACACACCTCCGAGGCAGCTGGCCCTGTTCCCTTTGTGAGGTCTTACTTAACTTGGGGTTCTAAGCCCCAGGGGTCCAGCCACTCCTGCCTTCAGTCTCACGGCTGAGATCTGGAAGCTTCCCGGCCTTGTGGGGAGGAAGTGGTCACCCGGGCCATGGGCATGCATTTCCTACTGCTCAGACTCAGGTGAAGAAAACCAGGCCTGTATGTTTCTGTAACTCAGCCCTGTCCACGGAGCCATTATTCTCACTGCTGGCAGATAATGTCATCTTGGCCAATTCCAGGTAAACACAGTCATTTGAACTCACACAGTTTGGGGATGTCCCTTTGCCCTTCCTTCCACCTGAAGTGGCAGCTACATTCTAGGGGTTTATGGGGACTTACAGGCTTCCCTGGTGGCTCAATGGTGAAGAACCTACCTTCCAATGCAGGAGATGGGGGTTTGATCCCTGTGTCAGGAAGATGCCCTGGAGAAGGAAATGCAACCCACTCCAGTATTCTTGCCTGGGAAATCCCATGGACAGAGGAGCTTGGTGGGCTGCAGTCCACGGGGTCGCAAAGAGTCGGACTCGGCTTAGTGATTGAACAACGGTGGAGACTTACTGCACTAGGGAGGCACCTGGTGCTCATTGCCCCACGCCCACGCCGGTGTCCCTGCAGGGAACTGTCACTCCTGACCCCTCTCCTCCAGGTGCCCGTCCCCGAGGTGCCCGTCCTCCGTGGGGAGTGTTTCCTTTGCGTTGGTCGGCTCACGGCATGGTCTAACCTCTGCCCCCCTGCCAGCTTCCTCCCTGTTAGCACCGTGAGCCTCCACATACCCGCTCCCTGGGTTCCATCTCTCCTCAGGTGTCCAGCCTCTCGGGGCTTCTTGTGCCCTTATTGCCCGAGGAGGGTGGGCTGCAGGACCCCTCTCAGAGCCCCGGGCACATCCTCCGCTGGGCCTCGCCTCACCCACCGTGGGAGGAGCTCCGTCTCATTTGGGAGCGGGGAGAATCGGGGTGTTCTCAGGACCTGATTTTCTTCCCACATCTTTCTAGAACCACATTAAAAAAAAATGGTCGAGATTTTGCATTCTCTGCCTTGAGGGGACAGCTGCCTGCCCAACAGGGAGGGTCTGAAGGAGGTGTGTGCATGTGTGTGTGTGTGTGTGTGTGTATGCGCATCGCATATGTTAATGCTCCCAGTCTTTCCACCCAGTCTGCCTGAATGGCTCCTGTTCCATGTGACTGGGCGTGGCCGCCTTCCTAACCTCTGGACGCCCAGGCTGGGGCAGGTGTGTGCCAGGCCGTGAGCACACGCTGGGCTTCTGCTCCGGCTCGTAGAGCAGACCTGACCTTAGACTCAGAGTACCCTAGCGTGAACCATGTGCGTGAGTGCCCAGATGCTTCAGTCGTGTCTGACTCTTTGCATCTCCACGCACTGCGGCCCGCCAGGCTCCTCTGTCCATGGGATTCTCCAGACAAGAATACTGAGGTAGGTTGCCATGCCCTCCTCCAGGGGATCTTCCTGACCCAGGGATTGAACCTGGGTCTCCCACGTTGTGGGCAGATTCTTTACCGTCTGAGCCACCAGGGAAGCCCTGTGAACCACATAGCTAACCTAAAGCTGTCTCCTCGCCTCATTAAAAAAACAGGTGGAAGTAATTTTAAAAATGTATTTCTTTTAACCCAGTAGGTGCAAAATGTCATCATTTCAACATGGAATCAGTCTAAAAGTTATGGGTGACTTAGCTTAAGTTCTTCCTGTGAAGTCTCTGAAATATGGCGTGTGTTTTACAAGAGCAACACATCTCGACCTGAACTTTTAGCCAGCAGTATCTGCCTTGTGTTTAGACTTGACAAAACAGTTGGAAAAGTAGGTTCGCACGCACAAGTTGACTAAATACACTTAAAAGGTGCCCAGTAATTGAATCCTGTATAAGTTTAAAATGGGGTGAAATAAAGAGCGTGGTTCGCCTGCCTCACAGGCCGCAGGCCGTGTGCTCACTGGCCGCCTGGGGCTGGAGACTGCTGCCCTGGACAGAGCGGGCTGCCGTGTCCTCTCCTCCCGGCACGTCTGTTTCTTTTTCTTCTTAAACTGGGCTCATGGGCTCCTCTCAGATGCCCAAGATTCCGCCCTACTGGCTCTTCCGGTTTCCCCAGACCCGGCCTCAGTGCTCTGACCACACCACTGAGTGGTCGCCAGTGCAGATTTGTTTTAAAATAAATGACTGTGACTTTGAGGTACCCAGAGACAAACCCTTGGGTCCTGGGCCTTCGTCTGAAAATGTTGTTCAGTCACTAAGTTGTGTCTGACTCTTTGCAACCCCGTGGACTGCAGCACACCAGGCTTCCCTGTGCTTCACCATCTCCTGGAGTTTGCTCAAATTCACGTCCATTGAGTCGGTGATGCCATCCAACCGTCTCATCCTCTGTCACTCTCTTCTTTTGCCCTCACTCTTTCCCAGCATCAGGTCTTTTCCAGTGAGTCGGCTCTTTGCATCTGTTGGCCAAAGTATTGGAGCTTCAGCTTTAGCATCAGTCCTTCCAATGAGTATTCAGGATTGATTTCCTTTAGGATTGACTGGTTTGATCTTTTTGCAGTCCAGTGGACTCTCAGGAGTCTTCTCTAGCACCACAGTTCAAAAGCATCAATTCTTTGGCATTCAGCCTGCTTTATGGTCCAACTCTCACATCCATACATGACTACTAGAAAAACCATCCTCAGGAAATGAGGTTGCAGCCAAACATTTAATGGACAAAGAACTTGTATCCAGAATATACAAAAAGCTCTCAACACTCATGAAAAAGAAAACAAACAACCTCATAAAAAGTGGGCGGAAGATTTGAACAGACACTTTCCTAAAACCGACGTTTGGATGTCGTGTCAGGACCTGAAAAGGCACGCGTCATCGTTAACCATTAGTGAATGGCAGATGGAGATGCCAGGAGACACACGCCTGTTAGGGTGGAAACTGCGAAACAGTGTGAGTGATGCCAGGAGGCAGCGCTGCGGGGCTTCCCTGCTGGCAGGAGTGTGTGGTGGCACAGCCGCTGATGAAGTCTAAGAACCTTCTCTTCCAGGTGGGGTTTGGAGAACATCCAGGCAGGAACCAGGGGTAGCACTGGAGTCCTAAGCTACTCCAAACGCCATCTGTGGCCCAGCAGAACCAGCATCACCTGGGCACTTTGGAGAAATGCACAATCTCAGGTCCCATGGTGGAACCAGAATCCTGGAGACAGAGTCCAGGGATCGGCGTTATTTGGGCTCTCCTGGCGATTCTTATGCCCAGTCAAGTCTGAGAAACATCACTGACCCACGGCATCTGCATTTCACAGGTGTGGGGACTCATGTCCACAGGCCTGGTCTGGGTTCACCTTCTGGAGGGTGGCTGAGTGGCACCAGAAAGCGTATCGGGCCTTTGGGCTGTGAAGAATGTAGTTCAACACGTCTAGGAAAAAAAAATTTGTCTGGGGGACCCAACTTATAACTTGTCAAAAACCACCTGGGTGGTTGTCATCACGAAATAGAGCTCAGAGGCTCATTCTTCCAGAAAAGAAACCCATCCATCTGTTTGCAGTCAGGGGAGGGTGTTCATGCAACACCAGATGCTGCTCTGGGTGCTATGGTAACGGCATGCGTTGGTCAAGACCGTCCTGCCCTGCATACAATTTTTGAAACAAGCTAAACACTTGCTGTGGAAGTTACTGGCACTCCCGGGCTTGTCCCCGTTCTCCTGGAAACGTAGCCTGCCATCCCCTCCTCTTCTGTCAGGGCCCTATTTACCCTTTCATACCCAGCCCAAATGTCCCCTTCTTCCCACTTGGGCCAGTGACTGTGTCTTTACATGGCTTGCCCTTCTCCGTGTGCCCCAGTTTCTCTCTTGTAAAGATGCCACTCATTGGATTGGATGAGCCATTGAATGTGTCTTTACATGGTGTTTTCCTCTCTGTGTGCCCCCGTCTCCCTCCTATGAAGATGCTAGTCATTGGATTCAAGCCCTCCCTATGCCTGAGTGACCTCATCTTAACTAATTACCATCTGCAAACACCTTATTTCCAAATAAGGTCACAAGCACGGGCTCCAAATATTAGGATGTCAGCCTATCTTTTGGGGGGACACAATTCAACTCACAGCTGAGGGGCTCACAGCTGTGGGCTTTGGGGTTCAGTCTTGGTGGACCTTCGTGAGCCTTTTGGAACATTCCTCAAAACTGTACCCCCACCCCCTCCCACTCAGTGGAACTAGCTTGGACCAGTCTTTGAGACTCAGTGGGTGTCTCTTCTCAACTTTGCACTCATCAGCAGCATGGTGCTTGGCCAAGGCCAAGCTTGGAGAGGAGTAGTGACCTTACAGAAATTGGGGAACCTTTCAAATCAGGATTCTTATATTTTTCCTTCTCTTCCCAACTCACCACACTGCTCATGCTGCTCCTTGTTTGAGGGTCCAAGCCACCTCTGGCCTCTGGCCAGCCCTGGAGTTGGGCGGCTGGTGCTCCCAGGCGGAGGGCTCCGGAAGGTATGTGCCTTCTGGTGATCTGGGCGTGGCTGTGGGGCCAGACTGGGGAGAACACCTGGCTTCCCAGGGAATTAGCCACCGGGGCCCCCACGGGCGTGAGGACCCAGCTGTTGCTTTCAGAGTCCCGCTGACAGGTGCACCGAAGGGCAGAGGGTGCTATTAGAAAAGAGAGACTAGAAAAGAGAGACTGTGATTTACAGCAGCGGCGGCCTGGGACGGCCGGGCTTGTGGACACTGGGAAGAAGGAAGCGAGCTGGCAGGACGCTAACGGGATGAGGGATCTGCATTTCATGGAGACGGTGTGTCGGAGTCCGCGCTGCCTGAGATTAAATGACCCGTCCCCTGCATACAGAAAGGCTGGAATAAATCAGGCTTTCCTGCAAGCGGGGTGGCAGGGAGTTAATTAGGAACGAGAAAAATACATTTCAACTCACAAAGAAGCCCTGTGAGCAAGCGAGGAGCATTCCCGACCCCTACCGGGGGTTTCGCTCTCGGGGAGAGGACGAGGTTCGCCCCTCCTTCCAAAGGACACACAGGACCCCGGAGACGTCAGAGAGGAAAGTGGGGTGGAGGGAGCTGGTGTGGGCAGGAGACCCCTGCTGTGTCCAGCCGGAAGTGATGGTGGCCTGGACTCAGGCGGGCAGAGGCCACAATGGAGAGAGAGGGACGGGGCGTGGCACCCCCATCACGAGACCCTCCTCGGAGCACTCCTGCCCCGGGACACTGATGGCTGGACCTCTGCCCAGGCTGGCATAGGCTCGCCCTGGACCTCTGCCCAGGCTGGCATGGGCTCACCCTGGCATGACCTTCCACCTGCTTGGTTCTGCTTCTTTTCTGAGCCCTGAGTCCCCGGAGGCAGGGATCCTGTCTGGAAATTGTGGCGCTCAGGGATGCAAAAGAGGCTTTTGTTAAATACAGGTCCTCCAAACAGAAAAACGGGAAATGGCAAAGGAACTACGTGCTATGGACCCCCAAAGTTGGGCATGCAATGCTCTGAGAACTCCCTGACATGGTGGGAGCCATCAGCCCACTTCTCAGAGGCTGTAGGTGGAAGCAGAGGCCTGGCGAGGCAGCTGGAGCGGAAATGGTGATGAAGGACTCCCAGCATCTCTGAAAGAGGTTAGGAGATGATCCCTCAGGGCCCCACTTGCCTCCTCCCCACATGCGGCTTCTGCCTCTGGCCAATCCCACGTCCCCCTGAGACTCTACAGTCCCCGAATTGGTGTTCCCCCCCTCACAAAGCCAGCCAGGGTGGTCAGAGGACAGGGAGGCCGGCTGGGTGCCCCAGTCCTTGTGGGAGGTGCCCAGGGGTTCCAGTGGGGTGTTGTGGGAGGCATGAATTGCTGAGCCCTCCTCCCGTGGATCCGCATGACCACCTGACGCCCAGATGGGGGTGTGCAAACTTCCAGATGCAGCCAGATGCTCTGTGGGCAAGAATGTGGATTTTTTTTTTTTTTTAAGAATGTGGATCTTGAGGAAAGCTTTATGGTGTTTACCTTGCAGAAGTGTTATGTGCCCATGGCAGCACTCAGATTTGTGCCTGGCAGGAGGTGAGCCCCGCCCTGCTTCCTCCGTCCCTAAACCCAGAGGTGAGCCCTGCTGACGAGTGGCATCTCCAGCCCCGGGCGTTCTGTGCGCACGCAAGCCTGCACACGTGGATGTCTGCATGCTTTGCCCACATATCACACACAGCGTCTTCCACGGGACAGTACATCTTGGCCATCTGTGTACCTTGGACACACAGAACTGCCTTGCTCACTTACAAGCCTGGCATTCCGTGGGTTCTCTTAGCGCTCTGTGGCCTGCTGAATTCTTCTTTTGGGGGGCATTTACAAGCAAGGCTGCAGTGGGCACCCATGGACACTGCACTGCGGTGTGCACTGCGGTGGGTATTTCGGTGGCTGAGGAGTGAAGCCCAGATCTCCTGGGCAGGTGCCTTAACTCTGTGCCTCGGTTTGCTGATCTGACAAATGGGATTCCCCGCCCTCCTTCACAGGACGCCATGGGTGAGTGTTCAGCAGCTGTTTGCTCCCACGTGGGTTGGGCTCTCTGATTTCAGGTCTCTGCCTGGGCGTGGGCGGCTCGGACCTGGGCCCAGCATCCGGGCCGCCCTCGGCTCTGGGCCGGCCGGAGAACAGTGCCCAGTGCTGGGGGAGCAGCAGGCCGTTCCCTGGCTGTCAGGGCGTGAGGATTAGATGCAGAATAATGCAGTCCCCGATCAAACCTGCAGCTGTAACTCAGGCCCAGACGCTGCCAGCGCCATAAATTTGGGCAGAAAGTGCAGCTCTAGCAGTTTGCGAACAAGAGCGGGGGAGGCCGGGTGAATTACGGCCGCCGAGGAAGCGAGGCCCCCTGCCCGGCATTGTTAGCCAGAGCCAGGGATTGATTACTCACTGGCTTAATGAAATTGAATTTTAATTTATATCCCAGCCCTTGATGGGGGTGGGGGGGCGTGCCTGGCAGAAGTGGGCTCAGCCCCAGGGTGGGGGGGCTCCTTTACAAGGGGTGGTGGGCTGCAGCCAAATCCTCCAGGAGGGGATGATGGGCATCCGTGGTGGCATCTGACCTGCCACCTGGGGCGCTTTGGAAAGTTGTGGGACCTCCCTGAGCTTCCTCCCATCTGGGCATACCTGCCCAGCTCAGGTGCCCACCTCCAGCAGGCTCAGTGATAGAGGGTCCTTTCCTGCCCTTCATGGGTGCTGGAAGCCACATGAGGTGCTCAGACCAGGTGGGGATGAGATTTGGGGGGAGAGGAGAGTTCAAGATTCAGGGAGCTCTTTGGAGGTCTCCAACTCACCTGTCCTGCATGTCCAAAGATGACACTTTCCAACTGCTGCTGCTGGTTGCCACATTGACGCAGTATTTTGGAAGGCCTGCCGAGCATGGGGCGCCTGCCCCGTGGGCACCTGAGTTCCGAGAGGCTTTGGCCTCTCTGCGGGGTGCACAGGTCACATGCATGCAGTGAGGCTGGCGTGCCTGAACACCCCAGCCTGCACTTTCCAGCCTGGGTCATCACGGCCCGCTGAGCGCAGGCCGGCCGCCAGCCCCCGTCCTCAGCCGGAGGCGATGAGAGCTCCTCCCCCCAGGGGCGTCAGGGGCTCCACAGGTCGTGTTCCTAAGTGTCTGGCTCGCCGTGGAGGCCGCTTCCTCACGGAGCCTCCCTAGACGCTGCTCAGGTCTCACTGGGGTGGGGAGCTGGGGCTGGAGGGCGAGTGACCCCAGCACCCACCCCTGTGGCCGAGATGATAAGAGGGTCTTTTTTGGACCCAGTGAGAAGGGGGGCGTCACACAGAAGTGAAGGCCCGTGGGCATCCTGGGAGCAGGGCTTATCCCCACCCGGGGCGGATCCTTGAGAGCACACAGCAAGAGAGCAGGAGAGTTGGCACCAGCCCGGGCCACCTGGGCATGGACCGGGTGTGGCATCCTCAGGCCTGTGGGCCCCATGGACAGGAGGGGAGGGAAAAAGGTAGGTGGTTCCTGAGTCATCAGGCAGAAAGGAGGCTGCGTGTCCGCTGTCCCTTTCTCTTCCAGAGATCAACTTCCACCCTCACAATTTTTGGTGCCTGGACGGTTCCTTCAGAGACAGAAAAAGATGCCCATCCTCTGGGTGACCCCGGCCAGGGTGGCCTGGTAAGTGGGCACAGGAATGTCAGCCCCACGTGGACTCTGGCAGGGGGCAAAGGGTCTTGATCAACACAGACACACCCTCCTGACCCCAGCTGCATCTTTCTTTAAAAAAAAAACAAAAACTTTATTTATTTATTTATTTGGCTGCCTCAGCTCTTAGTGCTGCGTGCGGGATCTTCATTTTGTTTTGTGAGGTCTTTCGCTCCAGAGCATGTAGGCTCACTAGTGCTGAGCAGGCTTAGTTGTCCCAAGGCATGTGGATCTTAGTTCTCCCACCAGGATCGAACCTGTGTCCCCTGCATTCCAAGGCAGATTCTTAACCACTGGACCACCAAGGAAGTCCTTGCATCTTTCTTTAAATCATCTTTTTTTCCCCCCAATATACACAAATTGATGAGAAAAGGAAGTCTTGCGTTGTCCTGACTTATGGGAATCCAGCACTGTTTTCTCAACAAAATAAGTGTCTCCAACACATCGTGTAGTATTATCATGTAGCTCACATATATAATGTATGCACAAGTGTATATAGATGCTATTTCTATACACCACATATATGATGTTATAGTATATTTTGTATTATTTAAAAAAGCCCCATACCTCTCAGATCACATGTGTTGCGTGTTGAAAACACCCCGTTGTCTGAGTGGGTGGCTGAGCTCTTTCAGGCGAGGGTCTGGTCATTGTGTGTGTCGCGAAAACGTTCACAGCTCGAGAGCAAGCAAACCCACTCACGAGGATTTGCTGACCACGCTGGCTCTGCTGGGGCTGGGGAGGAGAGTGCGGCCCGGGTCAGGGCTGGCCCGGGGGGAGGTGTCGGCCGTAAGGGGTGGGGATGGTGTGGGCTGGGCATCGAGTGAGACCCCGGCCCTGGGCTGGGGGCTTCGTCCACCCCCCAGCAGCTCTCGGAGGGGTCTTAATAGCCCACTTCATTGTACTGTCTCCTCGTGAAGAGTTCCAGTACACAGAAAGCCACTGGGAGATGCCACAAGACTGGTGCCCCTGAGCCGGGTACCCTGCCCA
The DNA here is from genome assembly GCF_019923935.1 of Bubalus bubalis. Lineage (NCBI taxonomy): Eukaryota > Metazoa > Chordata > Mammalia > Artiodactyla > Bovidae > Bubalus > Bubalus bubalis. Next base: position 1,750,604 of record NC_059180.1, read on the forward strand.
GCTCCGTGGAGGCCTCTGCTCCCTGTGCAGGTCCTTCCCTGGGGTCTTATGAAAGAGATGGACCCTGGGGGGTGTGGCCCCAACCCTGTGATGCCTGCCCTGGTCCTTTCCCGTCCGCCTCCCAAGAAAGAGCCACGTTCTCCGTTGACCGTTTACCTCCCTGTTGCATGAATGTACGTTGTTACCGTGTATGTTGGTGACCGTGTATGAGATACGCGGTGTGTTTCACACAGATCCGTGCCCAGGGCACAGCTGGGAATACGGAGACAGCTCTCGAGTTCCGTGGTCCTGAGGGCCACCCTGCTCCCGGGGCATCAGTAAGCCTGGGGCGTCTGGAGAGCACTTCCTTCTCACACATGCCACCCTGGGCCAGTGATGCGGGTGTGGGATGTGTCGGGATGGGTTTTAGGGTCTGCGGGCCTCCCGAGCGGTGCGAGGCCGCAGGGGACCCAGGTGGCTGGAGGGGGACGAGCTCGCCCTTTCTGTTCTGCGTTGCTGCCCAGGAGGGAGGCCCCTGGTTCCCGCTCCAGGAGCCGCGCAGGAGGTCTGCAGCCCGGGCTGTCCAGGTGAGGCCCCTTCCTTGCGGATCCAGGGAGACTTGTGTCGCCCTGACGGCGAGCCTGGGGGACGGTCCCCGGGACTGGGTTTGCCAAGCGGACAGCTGCCTGTTTGGGAGACATTGAAGAGGGCGAGGGGCATTGGGGGCCAGGTGGCAGCCAGCCTGGAGGGTGCTGGGCCACCGACGGGGCCGGGGTGATGGGGCAAAGCTGGGGCGGGGTCTCCACCCACGTGTGTGCCACCACCGACCTGACCCCCTACCCAGCATGAGCAGATGCGCGTGTGTGTACACGGACACACATACACGTATACCCCACCATATGCACACAAACGTGTGCACACACACAGCCACACACACTCAACCACACACACACAGCCACACACACACCACACTCAACCACACACACAGAGCCACACACACACAGCCACACATACACACACACACTCAACCACACACACGCAGCCACACACACCACACACACTCAACCACACCCACACCACACTCAACCACACACACACAACCACACCCACACCACACTCAACCACACACACACAGCCACACACACAGAGCCACACACACACATACACACACCACACTCAACCACACACACGCAGCCACACACACCACACACACACAACCACACCCACACCACACTCAACCACACACACACAGCCACACACACACAGCCACACACACACACAACCACACACAAACCACACACACAACCACACACACACCACACTCAACTACACGCACGCAGCCACACACACACCACACATAACCACACACACACACCACACACACACACACCACACAAAACCACATGTGCACCACACCCACACAGCCACACACACACAGCCACACAACACAGCCACATACCCACCACACACACAACCACACACACACACCACACAACCACACACACAACTACACACACACACCACACACACAGCCACACACACACACCACACACAACCACACACACTTAACCACACACACAACCACACACACAATTATACAACTACACACACACAACCATATGCATACCACACACACACAGAGCCACACACACAGAGCCACACATACACATACACACACCACACTCAACCACACACACGCAGCCACACACACCACACACACTCAACCACACACACACAACCACACCCACACCACACTCAACCACACACACACAGCCACACACACAGAGCCACACACACACACACAGCCACACACACACATACACACACCACACTCAACCACACACACACAGCCACACACACACCATACTCAACCACACACACACAGCCACACACACCACACCCACACAACCACACCCACACCACACTCAACCACACACACAGAGCCACACACACACACAGCCACACACACACATACACACACCACACTCAACCACACACACGCAGCCACACCCACACCACACTCAACCACACACACAGAGCCACACACACAGAGTCACACATACACATACACACACCACACTCAACCACACACACGCAGCCACACACACCACACACACACAACCACACCCACACCACACTCAACCACACACACAGAGCCACACACACACACAGCCACACACACACATACACACACCACACTCAACCACACACACGCAGCCACACCCACACCACACTCAACCACACACACAGAGCCACACACACAGAGCCACACATACACATACACACACCACACTCAACCACACACACGCAGCCACACACACCACACACACTCAACCACACACACACCACACTCAACCACACACACACAGCCACACACACACACAACCACACACAAACCACACACACAACCACACCCACACCACACTCAACCACACACACACAGCCACACACACACACACAGCCACACACACACACAACCACACACAAACCACACACACAACCACACACACCACACTCAACCACACGCACGCAGCCACACACACAGAGCCACACACACACACACAGCCACACACACACATACACACACCACACTCAACCACACACACACAACCACACTCACACCACACTCAACCACACACACACAGCCACACACACACACACAGCCACACACACACACACAGCCACACACACACACACCACACACACACCACACTCAACCACACGCACGCAGCCACACACACACCACACATAACCACACACACACACCACACACACACACACACCACACAAAACCACATATGCACCACACCCACACAGCCACACACACACAGCCACACAACACAGCCACATACCCACCACACACACAACCACACACACACACCACACAACCACACACACAACTACACACACACACCACACACACAGCCACACACACACACCACACACAACCACACACACTTAACCACACACACAACCACACACACAATTACACAACTACACACACACAACCATATGCATACCACACACACACAGCCACACACACACACAAACCACACATACAACCACACCCAAACCACACACATACCACACCCACACAGCCACACACACACCACACACACCACACAGCCACACACACAACTACACACACACCACACACACACACACCACACCACACACACAACCACACCCAAACCACACACACACCACACCCACACACACACCACACACACCACACAGCCACACACACAACTACACACACACCACACACACACACACCACACACACAACCACACCCAAACCACACCCACACCACACCCACACAGCCACACACACACCCACACACATACCACACAACCACACACACAACTACACACACACCACACACACACAACCACATCCACACCACACCCACCACACCCACACAGCTACACACACACAACCACGCACACACCACACTCAACCACACATACAACCACATCCAAACCACACACACACCACACACACACAGCCACACATACTTAACCACACACACACACAACCACACACACACACCACACAACCACAACCACACACACACAACCACACACACTACACACACACAACCATATACACACCACACACACACAGCCACACACAACCACACTCAAAGCACACACACCACACACACACACCATACACACAACCACACACACACACTTGCACACACATTCTCACCACTAGAGGGTACTAGAAGTCTTCCCAGCCTAGAAACTCATTTGCTGAAACTGATGAATGTACGCGTGTGTGCATGCGCACACACATACACACACATGCACACACATCCACACAGGCAAAAAAAAAAAAAGGATAGAAAGAAAAAGAAAAGAAAACATCTGGAAAAATATAGCAGTTGATGGTAATTCAAGCCGACGATGGCTGTAAATCCGGAGGCTGATAATAATAAAGCGTGAACGAGGGCTGGGCCGGATTAGCGGGCATGCTTAATGCTTTCCTCCCAGGTCAGTGGCTTCCCTGGCGGCTCAGCAGTAAAGAATCCGCCTGCCAACCGAGGAGACGCAAGAGATGCGGGTTCAATCCCTGGGTCGGGAAGATCCCTGAAGAAAGAAGTACAACGCACTCTAGTATTGTTGCCTGGGAAATCCCGTGACACAGGAGCCTGACGGGCTACAGTCCGTGGGGTCGCAAAAGAATTGGACACGACTGAGCGACTAAAGAACAGCAACCCAGGTCAGTAGACCGCACTGAGATGTCTCCTGACATGCACACCGGCTTCCTCGGCCCCTCGTCCAGGCTCGGGGCATCTGGGCACCTCCTTCCCATGCCCTCCTCAACTCTCTCTGCACCACTAAGGGTTGTGTGGGGGTGGGCATCAGAAATCGCTTTTCAGACGGCAATACCCCCGGGTTGAGCTGGCCACCCCGCTTCCCGCTCACGACCTGGAAGTGGTTCCTGCCGGTGTGGCTGTGTGGGAACGCCTGTGTCCGGGTGGGCCACCCCAGCCCCTCGCCCTCGCTCCGGGGAACCAGGGACAGCTCGAGCTGCTCTTACTGCACCCGTGCTGGCAGCCTGTCCTTCCCCCTCCCTTTCCTCTGGAGCACGCGGCCACCGGGACGTCTGGGGAGTTGTTTGCTTGAAGTGGTCAGGGCCTCGGGGCCAAGGGGGAGGTGGGCTTCCTTGGGGTGAGTTCTGGGCCCAGCCTCCCTGGCCCAGGCTCTGTCTGAAGGTCTGCCTTCCTTCCTTCTTTGGGGCCCAGCTACGCCCAAAGTCAGACACACCCTCAAGGTCAGACGCAGCCTCGGGGCCGTCGTAAGGAGGCTGTGGGGCCTCCGCCGTGAGTCTGGCCTACCCCTGCAGGGGCTCCAGGCGCAGGGCCCTGCTCTGTCCTCAGCTCCTCCCAGCACACCGGCCCTGTCTGTCTTTCCCTGTCTGGCACCCTGGAGGCAGAGCTGGCTCCCTGGCTCCTCGCCAGCACTCCCTGCATGACCCAGGTTTGGGAACAGAAGGATGACAGAGACCCAGGAAGGGGTCCCAGGGGTGTGGGGAGTGTCCGAGCACTCCCACCCCTGACTGCAGACCCAGCAGGGAGGTAGCCCGAGTCCAGGTGGCAGGCGTGAGGCCTGGAGGCCTGTGCCGCCAGGGACGAAAGTGCTGCCCCCACCTGGACAGAGGCTGACATCTCGGGGAACACAGTCAGTCTTTCCGAACACTGAGTGCCGACTGTGTGCCATGCGTGTGACCAGGTGACCAAGAAAGCATCCTGGCTCTGCTGGAGTTTACATCCTGGGTCTGTTTCTTGTGGCTTCTGTAACAAATGACCTTGAACCATGTGACTTAAAGCAACAGAAACATCCTCTCTCCTGGTTCTGGAGACCAGAGGTCCACGATCAAGGTGGCCGCAGGGCTGGTCTCCCTCCAGGGCTCCAGGGGAGGGTTCTTCCCACCTCTTCCGGCTCTGGTGGCCCCCGGGTTTTCCTTGGCCTGTGGCCACATCACCCCATCTCCTGCCTCTGTCCTCATAGGGTCATGCTCTTTCTGAGTTTCTGTATCCAACTCTCCTCCTTGCTTCTCCTTTAAGGACTCCGGTCACTGGATTAGAGACACCCTTGGTCCACTATGACCTCATTGATTCTTAGTTGTGTTCAGAGGAGTTCTTTGACATATAAAATTTATAAACATCAAAGTTGCACCGCTTGATGTTTTGATATATGCATTCATTGCGAAAAGATTGCCACAATCAAGTTAACTAATCCATCCCCTTGCGTGGTTGCCAGTGTGTGTGCGCGCGCGCACATGTGGTGAGTGAAAGTGGAAGTGGCTCAGTGGTGTCTGACTCTTTGCGGCCACGTGGACTATACAGTCCATGGAATTCTCCAGGCCAGAATACTGGAGGGGGTAGCTTTTCTCTTCTCCAGGGGATCCTCCCAACCCAGGGAGGGAACCCAGGTCTCCCACATCGCGGGCAGACTCTTTACCAGCTGAGCCACCAGGGAAGCCTACTGGAGTGGGTAGCCTATCCCTTCTCCAGTGGATCTTCCCGACCCAGGAATCGAACCGGGGTCTCCTGCATTGCAGGCGGATTCTTTACCAACTGAGCTATGAGGGAAGCCCTTGTGTGGTGAGAAGTCTTTTTGTTTTAAAGGCTTTTGTGATGTGGACCATTTTTAAAGTCTGGACTGAATTTGTTACAGTTATTGCTTCTGTTTTATGCTTAGGTGACCACAACGAGGGGTCGATGGAATCTTCACCCCCTGCATTGGAAGTGTGGAGTTTTAAGCACCGGAGCACGAGGGAGTCCCAGAACTTTTTATTTAAGATGTATCCTCACAGCAAGCTCACTCATACGATGCTGTGCTGTTACCTAGTCTCACTGCGCTGTCAGTTCCCAGAACTCCTGCGTCTCGCGTACCTGAAGCTTTGTAGCTCATCTTAACTGGATCACATCTGCAAGGACCATGTTTCCAAATCAGATCGCCTGCATGTGTATGGGGGTTAGGTCTTCATTGTATCTCAGGTGGGACAAGGAGGGTTAGAGAGGGCTGAGGGGACCTACCCCCAGCAGAGGAGCAGTAGCCCTGCAGCCCTCAGACGGGAAGATTTTGGGGGAGGTGCCCCCGAGGGGCACGTCCAACCTGGCTGGATGTGGAGAGCGGGCAGGACAAGGTTCCGGAAGGGACCAGACGGGGCTGGCTGCTAAGCCAGGGTCGGTCATTCTCATCCACCCCCTACACCTCCCAGTGGGAAGGTCTGTAGCAGGGGAGTGAGGTGACCCAGTCGTGTTCCAGGAAGACCCCCTTCTGCTGGGGGTTCTGCCCTTGGATCCGTGCACAACATCTGGGGGGCAGGTGGGGTCTGTGAGTTTTGACTGGAAAAATTACATCTTCATTTTCTTGAACCCCTGACTGAAAGTGAGTCTCTCCTTCCGCTGTGAATGGACACGGTGGCCTCAGGGCTGTGGGCACAGCCTCTGGGACTTGCTGATGGACAGAATCCCAGCATCCCCGGGTCCCCTGCGGCTGTCACAGGAGACTTGAGACCCCCTGTGCTCGTCCCGCCTCTGGCGCCCCATCGCTGGGTCTTCTTGTTGAATATTGTTATTTAACACCTTTGCGGCAAAGCACATAAGTTACCAGATTATGGGCTTGCTCTTTAAATATTTTGATAACTGTATTTCAACAAAGACAGCTTCCTTTGCAAGCCTATGAATTTTATTTTATGCATCTAAAAATGTTATTTTAATGTTGGAGAGGGTGTGGAGAAAAGGGAGCCCTCCTACATCGTTGGCGGGGATGTGAGTGGGTGAAGCTACTGTGGAAAACAGTACTGGGGCTCCTTAAAAACCAAAAACAGGGTTACCATATGACCCAGCCAGCTTACTCCTGGGCGTGTATCCAGACGAAACTATAATTCAAAAACATTCACGCAGTCCTATGTTCACAGAAGCACTGTTCACAATAGCCAAGACGTGGGAACAAGCCGAATGCCCGTCGACAGAGGAATGGATAAGAAGATGTGGTCCATAGACCACGGAGTACTAGTCGGCTGTAAAGAAGGATGAGACACCGCCACTTGCGGAAACGTGAGAACCTGACCTGCAGATCACCACACGAAGTGCAGCAAGTCGGACAGAGACAAATATCATACGACATCGTGTGCGTGTAGAATCTGAAAAATAATACAATGGAATTATTCACAAAACAGACACAGACTCACAGAGGTAGAAAATAACTTATGGTAGCCAAAGACAAAAGGAGAATAGATTAGGAGTTGAACAGATACTGCTATATAAGCAGAGAAACAACACGCCTTCACTGTAAGCCCAGGGAACTACATGCAGCATCTTACACTAACATGTCTGAAACATGTCATAAAAGATATGAAGCGTAGCATAAACGTATCTAAAAACATATCACTGGAGAAGGAAATGGCAACCCCCTCCAGGATTCTTGCCTGGAGAATCCCATAGACAGAGGAGCCTGGCGGGCTACAGTCCATGGGGTCCCAGGAGTTGGACACGACTGAGCGACTAAACCACAGAACATATCATAAAAGATATGAAGCATATAAAGAATCTGAGGAAATATTAGTCACTTTGCTGTATACCCAAGACTGACACCGTGCAGTAAATCAACTACTTCCACGTGGACACTGATGTTCTGAGGAGGGGTCCCTGGGTTTCCAGGTGTCCAGGGGGTTCGTGGCACAAACACGGATGAGTCGCTGCGGGTCGGGTCGACCAGTCGGGGATGATCCGGTCGATGGGGCTGGCCCTGGGCTGGGCTGGAGAGAGACCGAGGACTGGAGGTTATGAAGTGGGGCTGAGGGTTAGGCTTCCGGCTTGAGTGATTGGTGGGGGGTGATGGCAAGTACGGAGGGGGGAAGGGGAAGAGGATTTGGGGGGAAATGGCACGTTTTTGGTTTGAGTATCTACTGTGGGCAAATCCCACTGGAGAAGCCAAGGGGCCCCGGTCTCACTAGACCTGAGATTAACAATAGCTGGGCTGGAGTTGCCAATCCAGCGGGGTCCCTGTGCGTGCTCGCTTGGGCCTCACGGTGACCCCGTGAGCATGTCACCCAGGTTTTATAGCTTCACTTTACAGACGACCTTTCCTAGGGAGGTGGGTTACAGAAAGGCATCTTTTTAAAAAATAATTTTGCTCATTTATTGTTTACTTTTGGCTGTTCTGGGTCCTCGTTGCTGGCGGGGGGAGGCTCCTCTTCCTGTGGAGCACCGGCTCTGGATGCAGGCTTCAGGGGCTGCTCTACAGCAGGCTCAGGGTTCTGGTGCACGCGGCTTAGTTGCTCCGGGTCATGGGGGATCTCCCCGGACCAGGGATCAAACCCGTGTCTCCTGCATCGGCAGGTGCATTCTTATCCACTGTACCCCCAGGAAGCCCCAGAAAGTTATCTTAGCACTTAGGTGTCCCCATGGCACCCCTGGGAGGCTGCCTGTTCAGCGCACAAATGCACAAGGACCCCTTCCTGTGGGGCCCACCCGAGCACACCTGTCTCTGAGATGCCTGGTGCCCGCCTGGCGCTGGACCTCGGCTGGGGGCACCCAAGGGCAAGAGTGGCCCTCGTTCTGGAGGAGCTGACGGCCTTTTGGCCTCAGGCTCTTTCTCTCTGCCTGTCTGTCTCTCTGTTTCCCACCTCCCCCCGTCTGCCCCCACCCCCACCCCAACCCCGAGGCAAACACAGTTTCGCAGCCTCCCACCTACACTCAAGTCCAGAGACACAAAGGCTGGGGGAGACACGCCGCGTCGGTCAAAACAAGATCGGAACCGAGCACGACATGTGATAGGAAAGAAAGAAATTCCTGTATTACAGATTCATTTCCAGTCACCCCAACCGGCTCGGAAACTTTCAATACAATTTTTAGCCAAGCACCTGGGGTTTCGCGGCAGCCTGGGCTGAGAGCGGGTGTGAGCCCTCGGCCCCCTCACTCGCCAGCAGCTAATTTTAGAATCCAAACAAACCAGAAAGCCCAAACCCTCCTCTCCTCTTTCTCCTGCACGCCCCCCTCTCTGCTCACCCCCTTCCCGGGCAGCAGCCGCGCAGGGTTCCCCCTACGCCTGAGAGACCCAGACTTCCTGCCCGCACAGTTCCGCCGGGGAGGGCAAGCCCAGGACCCAGGGACCCAGGCCCCCGGGAGCTCCTGGGGGCTGGGGGCTTTGTTGGTACCAGGGCCAGTGCAGGGGGTGAGGGGTGTGGGGTCAGCATGGATGGGTGACCGATGAGGGGACAAGACGGATGGAGGTAAACCCACCTGCATCTCGGCGACCCCTGTGACCTGTGCAGGGGGGTGGGGAGCCCTCTCCCTCTTCGGTGCTCCCCCACGAGCACTCCAGTCTTCCTGACTTTTGTCTGACCTTGACCCCTGCCCCTAAATTGGAGCCTGATATCAGCTCCTGGTGAGTTCACAGCTGGAAGCCCCCCCCCGACCCGGTAGCTGAGACTGGTGTCCTGAGGTTTCCCTTTCAAGTCTCAGATCCGCCCCTTCCTGAGCTGGAGGGGTGGCGGCAAGGCCCCTCCCAGTCTCAGGTTCCCCATCTGTTAAACGGGGTGATATTTCCTGTGGGCACAGATGGATGCCAGGTTTGGAAATGACGTAGGGGAAGGTGCCCAGTACACAGTAGGCGTGCTGGTCCGAGGGAGGCGCTCATTGGCTAGTTTGGAGGGTCTTTTTTTGAGATCGGAGGTCTAGGGCCCCCCAAAGCGGCTATCCCCACCAGGCTTGGAGGTGGGCGCGAGCAGATAACTAAAGGGAGGTGATGGCGAATCGATGTGAGCGCAGGCTGGCTGGCCAGTGTGGCCGCGGCTCCCCAGCCCTGCTGTTGCCACTTCATCCATCAACAGAGCTCTGCTAACAAGAGGCCGGGGAGCTGTTGGGCTGGCCAACCACACCCGACCCCAGCCTGCAGGGGCAGGACTTGGCCCTTTAGGAGAAGCCCACAGGGGCGGGGGCAGCTCCCTGGAGACCCCCACGAGCCTCGAGAGCAAAAGTGACCTCTGCCTTCAGTTTACATTAAAAAAAAAAGATGCATAAAAATTCAACAACACGATTGGATCCAGAGAAAAGTCAGCTGTGAGCCAAGGGAGGGCCACGGAGGGGATCAGCCGTGCGCCACTTACTGTCATCTCTGAGCTGCGCCTGTGAGCGGCCCACGTGGTAAATGATCTCTGGTGTCTTTCTTGGATTATTGTTTTCTCCTCCACAGCCTAAGGCCATGAGGAAAGCCGGAATTACAGAGTGGTCAGGGTCTTTGAGGGACCCCCACTTACGACCCCTCTACAAATGGCAAGTCCCCCAACCCCGGCCTGCCAGTGCCCATGGCTGGTCAAAGCAGGGGCGGACACCTGACTCAGGCTGGTCTAGACTCTGCAGGAACTTGGGAGTCACCCCGGTTGAATGATCAGAGGATCTGGCAAGACAGAGCTTGCTTCCTAACTGGAACCAAGCAATTGGGGCTGAGTTCCAGCGGCCGCTCTTAGATGGATTGTGTGTTTCCCCGGTTGCCATGGTCCCCACCTGTTGCCTTACTCTGGCCCACATCACTCTTGTACATCCTTGCTTGCGTGCATGCCAAGTCGTCTCAGTCGTGTCTGACTCTTTGTGACCCCCTAGACTGTAGCCTGCCAGGCTCCTCTGTCCATGGGATTCTCCAGGCAAGAATACTGGGGTGGGCTGCCATTTTCCTTCTCCAGGGGATCTTCCTGACCCAGGGATTGAACCCAGCTCTCCTACATTTCAGGCAGATCCTTTACTTCTAGCACCACCTGAGAAGCCCATCACATCCTTGCTGGACCCTGGAAAACTCTGATGGAATGCAATGACTTGCTTTCTCGTGCGTCCAATCCTGGCAGGCTGCCAGCCCCGGGGCGTTGGAGGCGAGGAGTGAATGAGACGTGCGTGCTCCCTGCCCTTGAGCAGCTCACAGTCAAGAGGTCAAGACAGACGACAGAGTCATTCCAAAGGTGGGACGAAGAGGGTGACGGGGTGTAGAAGGGAGACGCCTCTCCCCCAGGTGGTTCGGTGACACCTGATGAATGAGAGGGAGCTGGTCAGGCAGAGGGCAAGGAAGTGCTTCAGAGAAGAGGAACAGTGTGTGAGGCCCCAGCATCCAGAGGAAACGCCAGAGGGCTGGCGTGGCTCGGTGTGGTACGTGTCGCGTGGGGGGGTGTCCTCGTCGTCCCAGGAGAGACGAGGTCCACCTGGACCATGGTGGTGGCCGTGGGACACGGGAGAGGCCAGTGGATTTGGCAGGGAGTAGAGAGTTTAATCAACAAGGTGAAGTGACTGAGAACGTGGTGATGCGTGTGTGATAGGGAGACAGAGACCGAAACAGAGAAGGGGAGCCAGGTGTCTGGCTGAGTGACCGAGTCAGGGGGAGGGTGGGGCGAAGGGGTCGATTCAGTTTGGGGCCTGTGTGGACGACTGTTTCGAGAGGATGGGGGCGGGGCCAGTGTGTGTCTCGTGGAGATGGACCTGGGTCCCAGCACCAAAGGCCGCCCCTGAGCCCCTGGGTGCGCTCACAGCTCACAAAGCACGCACACCCTTTTGCAGGCAAGAGCAGCACCAGACGTCAGGGTGTCGGGACTGCAGACTGTGGCCCCGGCTAGAGGGTGGTGTCGAGAGGGTCCCCCAGACGCCAGCGGCCCCTGCGGGTCAGGGGGGCTGGAATGGAGGGGGTCTGGGAGCAGAGAGCAGGGCTGTCAGCAGCGGAAGCCCCCCTGGGGAGGGCGGTGTGGCCCCGGGGGAGGGAAGCCGCCCCTGCAAACCCCTCTCTGGGGAGCATGTCTTGCGGGGACTCCGGGTAGCGGGGTGCAGGGCACAGCTGTTCCTGGGGTCGTTGATGGGGGCGGCCGAGGAAATGACGGGTCCAGACAGGGACACTAGAGAGCTGTGAGTGTCCCCAGACACATGCTTCAGTAAAAAGGGGGGAAAAATACAGCGAGCAGAGAACAGTGTGAATAATGTGTTCTGGGTCGTGGAACAGAGTGGGGCTAGGAACGGGTCCTGCCTGTCTGTGCGTGAGGACCGGGGAGGCTCAGACCCAAGAAGGGCGGTTTCCTGTGAGTAGGGGGTGGGGACCGGCAGAGCTGAGAATTGTAAGGATGGCCTCTTACAACGTGTGGCTTCTGACCTCTGAATGCTTTATTAAAAACAGGTACAAAAATTCCAGACTAGAAACGAGGATGAACCACACGTCTTTCTCAAAGACTCTCCCTTCTGAGGCTCCCAGTCCCTTGCAGGTGACGGTCCCCGTGACCCATGGCCGCTTCGGGCTGGGCTGGGAGGTGTTCTGCACTTACGGCCTCCTTGAAGCTGCTCACGGCCCCTTGAGGATGATGTTTTTCTTGGGCTCTATCTCCCCAGCAACACGTAGCCTGGTGACTCCAGGAGGATGGGGCCTGGGTGAGGGGGTTGGGAGCCAAGAGGGCGGGGGCGGGGCTGGGGGGCACTTCCTGTTGCTTTCGGTTTGGGTTCCTGGAGTTTGAAATTGAAACGGAAAGCTAGGATTCAGTCTCAGCTGGAGCGGGGAAATCTGGTTTCTCTGGGGCCAGGCTTTCTGGAAGTTGCTGGAACCCCTGCAGAAGATTCTGGGTGAAAGAGGGGGTAGGGGCAGGGTGCTGGGAGTCGGGCTATCCCATCAGTCAAGCAGCCACAGCATCCTGGTTGACTTGGCGGGGCTGCCAGAGACAGACCCCGGCAGGGGGCTAGGGAACCGGGGACACAGGTACAGGAGGAGCGAGGCCCTCGGAGTTCAGGGCAGCGTGACGACACCGGAGCCCAGACACTCCCCTCCCGCGTCCCCCACTAGTGTCCCCAGATAGCGGCCTGGGGAGGCAGACACCCAGCGCCAGCCCAGGTGGCACTGCAGGGCAGAAGGCTGCCTCGGTCCCCAAGAGGAAGCCCGCGTCTTCTTGATCCAACCGCTGGCCTGGCCCCAGTCCAGATACTGCCCTGGACGCCCACCATTTCCCCAGTCGCTGGAGGAGCAGAGCAGAAGCTCACCGAGGCCACCAGGGCCCCAGATGGGACCTCTGAACTGGAAGATCCAACCAGGGCCTGCAGGCAGCCAATCAGCCAGGATTGGGCGGGGTTCTGGCTGTCAGCCGTGTGACCTTGGTCAGGTGACTTCACCTCTCTGAACCTCAATTTTCTTCTTTATAACATGGAGAAGAGTTTGGGGACAGTAAGCAAGAGAACGTTTATAAAGTGCTTGGCACAGTGCAGGAGCTCAAAAGTAGTTGTTAATATTCGCCCAACTCAAGAGCAATGGTTCTTAATTTGGCGAGGGGCTGGGGGGAAGGAATTATAGGACCCCTTAGGAATCTGAAGAAGCCTGGAATTCTCCCTAGAAAAGTGTGGGTGTACACATGTAACACACTTTCCGGGGCTCTGAGCTGCACGGCTGGTGCCCTTGGAGGTGGACCAAGCATTCACACTGGTGTTACCTGCCTAGTACAGGGCCCCTCCCAGAGCCTGGGGCTCGGGCTCACTGGGTGGGCAGCAAGCCCCACTGTGCGGTTCTGTGCGGTTCAGGGCAGCCTTCCTGAGTCCTGGGATGGCTCCAAAGGGAACACTCCATTTGCAGGTCCCGCTCTGACGATTTGAGCCACAGCCAGGCTTCACAGAGAGCTCAGTGCAGCACCCCCACTGCCCAGACCCCCAGACCCCTCTCTCCTTCCCAGGCAGCTGCCTGTTGCTGAGCTGTTGGCAGCTGACAAATGGGAGCCCGGCGCTTGAGCAGATGATGTCAGGGGTCTCCTTGGAAATCCTCACGGGGCCCAACACCCCAGGGGACCAAACCCCAGCTTCGTCTGCTTTCACCCAGGGAGAGACCACAGAACTCACCCTTCTCTCCTCTCCTCCCATCCCAGCTCATTAACATACATACAACCCTGCAGCCGGCATCCCGGCGAAGATTACTTGGGGAAAAGACGCACTGCAAATTCTCTCACGGTGTTTCAAGCGTGGCCTGTCTTCACCCGCTTTGTCCACGTGCCCCCACCACCCCCAATTATATGCAAGCTGCCGCTTTGATTATTCTGCACAAGCTTGAGAATTCTGCAGTTAAATAATATAAATAAATCAGCAGGCCTTTTACTCCGGGACTCTTTTCCAGTCACATCTGTCCCCGTTGGCTCTAAGTACTTAGGAGGAGGCAATGGTTTCTAAGTGGAAACACGATTGCCCGGGCTTGGGGAAAATTTACTGTTTCTCGTAGAGAAAGATAGAAGGGGAAGACCCTCCAGCTCCCCGTCTCCTTGTGCGGCAGCTTATCTGGCCCTAGATAATCTCAGTGGGACCACAGGAATCATGGCCTCTCCAGACCTGGCACATCCAACTTGGGCTTGTTCTGGAGGAAGCATTGCCTGCTGGCTCTTGCTGTGTGTGTGTGTGCCTGCTCTGTCATGTCCAACTTAGGGGTGTGGACAGTGAGACCTTCTAGGCAGCCCGTGAAAGAGGGGCCTGTCCCAGGTATGATGCATCATCCAAATCAGGACACATCTTAGTCAGAGGGTGCTATTAGTTATTAACCCCAAACCCAGATGTAAATCAGGTGTCCTGGGAAAACTGGGGTGTGTCGTCACCCCACCTTCACCCTGCATATGACTCGGAGCCTGAACTGAGCTTGCTGGGGGTGGTTTGCAGCTAGGAAGGCTGCAAGAGCTGAAAGTCCCTCAAAGTGGAAGTGAAAGTCGCTCAGTTGTGTCCGACTCTTTGGGACTCCATGAAGTATAAAGTCTATCAAATTCTCCAGCCCAGAATACTGGAATGAGTAACCATTCCCTTCTCCAGGGGTTCTTCCCAACCCAGGGATGGAACCCAGGTCTCCCGCATTGTGGATGGATTTCTTACAAGCGGAGCCACCAGGGAAGCAAACTATCAAACGGTTGAAAATAAGGAAATAGAGACATTTTAATGCAAGAAAAATAACAGCATGGCACACTCCCCTTCTGCCTGGGAATGCGCCTCTCCTGTGTCCAGAGGGCTGGGGGATGCCTGGCTTTCGGGCCCCCGCCCAACTGGCAGCCCTATTGTTCCACGCGTTACATTCAACTGCTGTCCCAGTTCCAGGGGCCGCCGGCCTCCCACCCGGCTGTGTCCTTCCTGGGGGAGTCCTGTCTCCCCGGTCAGGCCAGCACTGGCTGCCCGACTCAGCAGGTCAGCGCTGGGTGAAGACTGGCTCCCTGCTCCCTTCAGGGACACGTCTGCCCCGGGGCTCCCTGGAGGGGCTCCCTAATCAGGAGGACGGAGCACCCCCTGCCCCAGGCCGTGGAGGCGGCAGGGTGTCCCTCGCCCCTCGGATCCGGACACCCGGCCCCGAGTCCCGCTCAGACTCGGCGGTAGCCCCGCCTCACAGCTGGTCCTCGTCCACCCAGACGGTCTTGCGCTGCTCCTCGGCGATCTTGTCTTTGATGACGCGCAGCAGCTCCTCCACGCTGCCCCACATGTCGGCCTCCACCGTGGCGTACAGGCAGGGCAGCGCCTCCAGCTCCTTCTCCTTCAGCCGGCACAGGCGCAGGAACTCGTCCTCCGTCTCGGGCCGTGGCAGCATCTTCCTGCAGATGGCGCGGGAGGGGAGACGCACACCGGTGGGCCAGGCTGCGGGGCGTGGCTTGGCCGCGCCCGCCCCGCCCCTCCCCGTCCCCGCCGCCCTCCCTGGGTTTCTGCACCGTCTCTTGTGCCCTTTTATTCTCTTCATCAGGGAATTCTTAGAGGTGCGGACTTGTTTTTTAAAAAAATAGGTCCATTTTAATTTTTAATTGTGATCAAGTTCATTGAAAACAAAATCTCTCATTTTGACTATTTTTAAGGGTATGGTTCAGCAGTGGTTAAGTGATTCACATGGATGTGCCTCCATCTCCATAACTTTTTCATGTAAAACTGAAACTCTGTGCATTAAACCATCATTCTCCACCCTCCCTCTCAGCCCCTGGCACCCACCCTTCTACTTTCTGCCTGTGTCTGACTTCCTGAGGGCCCTCAGACAAGGGAAATCATGCAGCAGTTGCCTTTCTCTGTCTGGCTTATTTCATGGAACATCATGTCCCACAAGGCCTGGTGTGGTCTGGGCCTGGCCTCGCTGTGGTGCGCCTGCTCCGGAGGTGTTGGCTTCCCAGACCACCTGGGGCCCCTGGTGCTCACCCTCCCGGGACAGTGTGTGTGTGTGTGTGTTACTGTCTTCATTGTTGGGACGAGGGCCATGTCCCCTGGACTGAGACAGACACTAAAGGGATATTCAGGGGGTGGGGGTGTGCTGGACACAGTCAGCTGCTCTTCCTGGGAACACCAGAGCTTGGGGAGTGGGGGACCCGGGGCGGGGGTCCCGGAGACCTACCGGAACTTCTTGATGTTCTTCTCTGACACGCGGACAAAGAGCACGATGGGGTAGATTCGGGACTTGATCAGGTCTCTGGTGCAGCTGATCCCTGCCTCCAGCAGACAGTGCTTGTTCTGTAGGTACAGCAGCCGGCGGTCACCGGGGGCCCACCGCCATGCCAGCCCACCCGGGCGCCTGGGGCAGGGCCAGGCTCCATGGGGCAGAGCTGGGGGCAAGCTCAGTGGACTGCCACAAACTGAGCATGCCGGTGGAACCAGCCCCCAGGTCCAGTGGCAGAAATGGCCATCTCCCGGCCCCCACGCCCTTCCGGTCACCGCTCCCCTGTCTCGACAGTATAGCCGCTCCTGGACTCCTAACAGCACAGATTCTTGAATGCAGTCTCCTTTGCAGCGGAAACGATCTCAGTTCCAACCCTGCCCACTATTTCCCATCCACCCCAGCTGTCAGAGTTCCCTGAACTTTAATACCCAACTAACTGTTCAAGGCTGGCTGCCAGCTCTGCCCGAGCTCCGATCAGCGTGACAAGGCGGCACGGCACGGGAGTGGCCGTCGGCTGCGTGGCACAATGCAGAGTTCCCGGCTGGATGCCTGCTCCTGCTGCACCCAGTCACTGCCCCACAGAGACTGAGAACCCCGCCTTTGTTCAGACCCAGATCGAGGAATACCTCTGTGCTCAGGGCCGGCCAGGGTCGTGAAGCCCGAGTCCAGAAGATTCCAAACTGCCTGTAGACAGCTTTCCTGCACCCCTGCCAACAACACTCCTGATGGTCCATCTCCCCAGTTTGGAGAACAGGGTCCCTGTTGCCCACTCGCTTGCTACCTCTAGCCCCTATTATCAGAGCCAGGCGCACACACATGCCAGAACAACGTGGACCGAGGACCAGCACCAGGAAGCCATCAGAAAGAGAAAGGGGAGGGCTTCCCTGGTGGCCCAGAGGTAAAGGATCTGCCTGCCAATGCAGAAGAAGGGGTTCGATCCCTGATCCGGGAGGATCCCACATGAGCCTGTGCTCTAGAGCCTGGGAGCCAAAACCACTGAAGCCCAGGTGCCCTAGGGCCCGTGCTCTGCAAGAAGAGAAGCCATCATAGTGACAAGTCAGAGCACTGCAACTGGAGAAAAGCCTGCACAGGCATGAAGACCCAGCACAGCCAATAAACGAGCGAAAATACAGACATAAAATTACTAAAAAAAAAGACATAAATAAAAGGGGGTTCCAAATGTAAGTGCCTGTCAGAGCCAGCCCCGCCAGCCTCCAGCCCTCCTCACCTTGGCCGCCACGGCCTCGATGTGGGCGGGGACCACGCACTCGAAGGTGTTGGGGTTCTTCTCCCGCGAGTGGATGATGGTTTCCGTCTTCTGCTTCCTGAGGAACTCGTCTCTCGTAACGACATCTGCGGGAGGAGGGGCCGGTCCTGAGGGCAGCTCGGGGGTCTCAGGCCCACTGTCCCGTCTGGGCTCTGCCCTGCTTCCTGGGCTCCACGGAGCTGCCTGTCGGTCCCTTTCTGCCGCATTTAGACCCTGAAGCTTCTCAACTGAGGGCAAGGTCGGGAACGCACTTTACACTCTCCACGGCAGCCCGCTGTCTGCACCCTTCCAGCTGCTCTGGAGCCCTTGATGGAGGGGCAGGGGGGACGACGGTGGGCAGGAGAAGGGGTGGGGGTTGCCTGTGGGGGCTCACCTGGCTTGCACATGGTGAACTCCATCGCGCCCCCGGAGTTGAGCAGCTTCTGGACCAGCGCCTTGGCCAGCATGGTGGGCGTGAAGAGGACGGGCCGGCGGCGCTCGCAGTAGAAGGCGCGCACCAGGCTGTAGGGGATCAGGCTGAGGTTCTTGCCCAGCTCGCTCTCTGGGTCCAGCTCTGGGAGGGGGCAGGCAAGGGCTGGTTATGGCTGGGCCGGGGCACCCGGGGGCCCTCCTGGCCCCACAGAGTCTTGAAAACCATTTGGGGGTTGGGGGAGGACATCTTAAAAGCACTGCACACAGCGATGCACGCCCGAGGCCTGGGATGGCCTGACCCGGGGGCAGGGCCGTTTTGGGAGCTGGGGTGGCAGCGCTGGGCCAGCAGGCAGATGGCCCGGCCCCCGGACCAGGAGGGGCAGCGGTGGCAGGAGGCAGACAGCAAGCCTGGAACATACTCCCGCTGCTCAGCTCTCGACGGAGGGCCTTGGACTGAGGCTGGACTGCAGAGGCGCCCTGGCCCTTGGGAGCACCAGCGCCAGGGCCACCCTGGCCCCAGGAGGCGGGTGGGAGGTCTGGGCCCCACCAGCAGGGTCTGCCCCAGGGGACTGTGCACCGAGCGGCCTCTCGCCGGCTTTGGGATAAATGGCAGGAGGTGCTCAGACGGGAATCAGTAAGTAAAGGCTCCGTAGCAAACAGCTCCAATTAACATGGGCGTCTGGGCTATGGTTTATCAGTAATCATCTCATGTACAGATGCTGGACCATAAAGAAGGCAGAGCGCCAAAGAATTGATGCTTTCGAACTGTGGTTCTGGAGAAGACTGTTGAGAGTCCCTTGCACTGCAAGGAGATCAAACCAGTCAATTCTAAAGGAAATCAGTCCTGAATATTCATTGGAAGCTGAAGCTGAAATTCCAATACCTGGGCCACCTGATTCGAAGAACTGACTCACTGGAAAAGACCCTGATGCTGGGAAAGATTGAGGGCAGGAGGAGAAGGGGACGACAGAGGACGAGACGGTTGGACGGCATCAGCAACTCAATGGACATGAGTTTGAGCAAAGTCTGGGAGATGGTGAAGGACCGGGAAGGCTGGAGAGCTGCAGTCCATGGGGTCACAAAGAGTCAGGACTTGGTGACTAAACAACAATGATTGTGCTCCAACCAGCTGCAGGGGGCATCAGTGGTGGGGGAGCTCGGCAGGACACTGCCCAGGAGGGCGGCTCCTCCCCGGGTGGCTCAGTCCTGCTCTTGGGGACCCCCTTGGCCCACCCAGACCCTGAGGCAGCTGGGTATGAGCACCTTCCTGCTTCTCGGTCAGGAGCTTCGTGGCGTCCAGTGAGGACCGGGCCAGGCTGCCCCGTGGGCTCCCCGAGACGATTCGCACCCGCTCGTGGCTGTTCATCCGCTTGTACTTGTTCTCGGACCTGCTGACGAACTGGGGACAGAGGGGAGGGCGTGGGGATGGCCTGCCCCGGCTCAGGAGACCTCCACTCAGATCCCAGCTCTGCCTCAGGGCCTGGCCCCGCCTCCACCCCCAGAAGACAGGGGACACCCAGCCGGCGGCACAAGGTCTTCAGCGGTCTGGGACGCTGTCAGTGGGCAAGTAAGTGGATACACGCCCACGCCCGCTTTCCTGGCTGGATGAGACCTGCCGGGGCGCTGGTCCCAGGCAGGCCCTCACTGGAGCCCCCTACAATCCCGACCACACTTGGGGGTCCGCAGGCACCGCGGGGTCTGGCGTGCTCCGGCTGCCCAAGGCCCATGTCTGGGAGCCCGCACTGGCAGGACCGCCCACAGACGGCCTACCTGGAGGGTGGATGCAGGTGACATCACCTCCCTCCCGGGGTCCACGAGTCTTCTGGGGGGTGCCTGCGCCCGGCTATGACTCAGAATGGAGTCCCGGAGGGTGGGAAGGGACGCCCCGCAGCGGGCAGTGCTCTGAATCCCTTCACGCCCTCCTTCTGCAGGAAGGAAGGGCCAGGGCACTGGGCTGTCAGCCCCGCTTGGTTATTAACCAGCCTTTGAGCAGGTCACCCCAAAGCTCAGGGGTGTGGACTCGTGTGACGTGCGGGCACAATAACGCGTGGTCTCACGTGGTCCTGCCTCCCTGTGACTCTGACCTCACCAGGGCGCCCCTCCACCTCCATGAGTGTCTTTCTGCTACCTGTCCGCCTCTACCTGGGCTTCGGGGTCACACCGTCAACCGTTTCTCTGGGTTTCCTATGTTCCAACACGAGGACAGAGCGGTACGCGGCACGCCGGCTCCACTGGGGCCTAACTAGCACAGCGCCCGCTCAGGAGCGTCCTCGCGGGACGACTTCTTAACACAACTCTCGGCTTCTGCCAACCGGCGACAGAGAAAAAGGCTGCACAGATGCTTACGTTCATATGAGATCGCTTCTGAGTATGCCACCCATAGGCTGTTCATTGTTCCTCGTATAATGATCCACGCACCCTCCCGAAAAAAAAACCTTTTAGAATCAAGTATGAGGGAAAAATTCTTTCTGGTCACAAAGAGCTAAAACATTTTGGCTTCAGATAAGAGTTAAAGAATCTGCTGGAAATCCCCTTTCTCCTGGGCTACTGGGATGCTCAGAGATCAATTTAATGCTGAATCTGACAGACTAAACTGACCAGGATCTCTGGAAGGTCTGTCTCTCCTCCTGACTTTTCTATGAATATCTGAACAGCTAAGGCGTCCAAGCTTCTTTTAGCCCTAAGCGTGCTCCATCTTTTATGGACGTGGGGTCTGCTTCCTACAGGCACAGAGTAGCCCCCCGACCCCGTCACTGTGAGGAGAAGTGGGGCAGGGGACGCGAGGCGCGGTGGACACACAGCCTCCGCTTCTCGGCAGGAGAGAGCCGGGCCGCGGCAAGCGGTGCAGGCGCCGAGGCCGGCAGGTGTGAGCGCTTTACCTGAAGGAGCTGGCCGAACAGGAAGCTTGCTCGGGAGAGGCGGGGACTGACCCGGGGGTCCGTGGTGGGGAGCGGTTCTTCGGGCTGCAGGGTGTTCTGAAACCAGGTGATCGACCGGTCAGAGCCTCCTACGGGCTGGTGAGAGCAGGAGATGGCCCCCCTCCTGCCCAGCCCCACCCTGGGCAGACGCGGGAAGGCGCTTGGCGTGGATCAAAGCGTCCCGGATGCAGGAGTGAGCTCTGGGGGTGAGAGGGGCCTGAGGACTTGTTCCAGCAGAGATCGCGGCTGGGCGAGGGCACAGACGTGGGCCTCCTTCTGGGGGCCCCCCTTTTCCTGAGGAACCCAGTCCCCTGTGGTCCATCATCCCAGCTGGACTGGTGGCTCCTGCCTGGGATCCCCTCCAGAAAGGCCCCGGGAGGCGGGGTGACGCTGGCGGGGTGCGGGTGACCTACCCGGAGGGCCCGCAGCGTGTGGTGGGCCGTGTCGGCCTCCTCCCGGCTGCCCCGGTGCATCAGGCGCTGCAGCTTGACCAGGAGGAGCTGCTGGGCCCTGGGGAGGCAAAGGGAGGGCGGAGCCTCAGGGGCTGGACCCGGGGAAGCCGGCGGGAGCCTAGCTGGGGCAGGGGGCTCTCTGCAGGCTGTGAGCTCTGAGCCCCAGGGAGGACTGGGCACTGAACATCTGGGTCTGAACCCTCTCAGGCACTGACTCATCCTGGTGCCTGGGTAAAGGCGCTTAACTTCTCTGAGCCTCAGTTTCCTCATCTGTAAACTGGGTCTACTCTTGCTGGCCTTGCAGGGCTGGCCTGGGCAACAGAGCTGGAGTCTCTTGATAATTTATAGGTGCCTGGGACGTCTGACCAGGGGGAAGATGATGCTCAGCCCTTGGCGGCTACTGCCGTATAATTACGGAATGATGCTGGGGAGGTGGGAGATGGAGAAGCATAAACTCAGGCTCTAAGTGTCCAGCAAGGATGGAAAGAGGGTGTTCTGGGAATTGGTGAAGCAGCAGGATTTAAGAAAACAATGTCCACGGAGGCAGTTGCTGTTCAGCTGCTAGGTCGTGCCTGACTCTTTGTGCCTCTATAGACTGTAACCCGTCAGGCTCCTCTGTCCATGGGATTCTCCAGCCAAGAATACTGGAGTGGGTTGCCACTGCCTTCTCCAGGGGATCTTCCCAAGCCAGGGATTAAACCCACATGTCCTCCATTGGGAGGCAGATTCTTGATCACCGAGCCACCAGGGAAGCCCTTCTGGAGGCACAGAGGGCTTCACAGAGGAGGAGGGAATTGCGGCGGGCGGGGGTCACCAGTCAGCAGGCACAGGCTCCCCACGAGCCCCCTCGGCCCCGCCGGTTCCGGCCTCACCGGCTGTAGCTGGGGATGGTGCCCATGTCCAGGTCGTGGTCCGTGAAGGGGTCGACCCGCGCACACAGCCACTCGTGCTTGTCCTGGTACATGGTGTCGCGGACGTGCACCACGTCGTCGCACTTCAGGGACATGGAGCAGGCGTCCAGCTGGCTGGAGATGTTTAGGTTCAGCCGGATGTAGAAGGAGTCCCCCGACGTGATCAGGCCCTCCTCCATGTCCTTTAGCAGCTTCCGGTACCCTGCGGGAGGAGGAGGGGGTTCAAGCTGTCGGCAGAGGGCCTCCTGCTGCCAGGCCACAGCCAGAAGACGCCCTGGGGTGCAGGCCTCCTAGGGTTCACGGTCAGGGAAACGTCTGTCCTCCCCGAGGAGTGAGCAGCTGAGTCACTGGTGCGCTTCCCTCTTTGCCTTGGCTGCCAAGAAGCTCAGGGCGAAATTTTATACCCAAGTTGTAACAAACCTAGGAAGCTGGTGGGGCACTGGGTGGCCTACCCGGAGGGCCCTCAGATGTGCTGTGATCTCTGTTCCTCACCAGCCATACACTGGGCTTGTGTTTTATCATATTTTCTTTAATTGAAATGTAACTTATATGCAGAAAACCTCATCGTCCTTAAGTATTCAGCATGATGGGTTTTCACAAATCTCTACGCCTGGGTAACCACCGCTCAGAAGCCTGCGGGGCAACCAGCACGCGGCCTGCCAGCGCACAGGCAGCTCTGCCTCACGTCACGTAAGGGAAGCAGGCGCGCTCTTCCGTGTCTGCATCCTCTGTGCGCTGTGACGCCCGTGGGGTGCTCTTTTCCGTCGCTGTGGAGTATTCCGGGGGCTGCTGCTTCCTCCCCTCTCTGGTGTGCACGTGTGTGCCGTTCCCAGAGTCTGGCTATCACGGACAACTCTGTGACGAGCACTCTGACACCTCTGCGGATGAATGTACTCATTTCCCTTGACGGTATACACAGAAGCGGGATCACTAGCTCACTGACTGTACATTAGCTTCACTGCACGTGTGTGGGCTCAGATGCGTCTGACTCTTTGTGACCCCATGGACTGTAGCCCACCAGGCTCCTCTGTCCATGGGACTTTCCAGGCAAGGACACTGGAGTGGGTTGTCATGGCCTCCTCCAGGGGAATCTTCCCAGCCCAGGGACTGAACCTACATCTCTTCCATCTCCTGCACGGCAGGTGGATTCTGTATCGTTAGGCCGCTGGGGAAGCCCACATTTAGCCTGAGTAGATACTGCCAAATGGTTTTCCAAAGTGGTAAGACCACGGCACGTGTTTTAAACCTTAGTTAACACCTTCGTCCTTTAGTGTAAAATTTTATGAATGCTTTGGAAGGAAAAAGGGCATAATGCCATGAATACAATAAATGTAGTAAACTTCCAGCAAATGTCCAAGGCATAAATCCATAACATAAATCCTGAAATCAGCCCCACACGCAGAGAGCCGGAACACAGCAGAAGCTAAAACAGTCCTAACAGCCGGACCCCAAAGGAGCTCGCCAAATGCCCGCACCTCACACGCCAGGGAGACTCAGGCCAGGAGGCCTATCTGATCGCGTCTCTTGGGGAGATGGGGGTCCCCACTCGGGCCCTTCCCACCGCCCTGGTAGGAGGTAACACCAGCCCACCTGGGAGGACAGGCCCCCTGAACGGGATCCTGCCAGAGGGAATGCTTTCACTGCAGGGCTCTGCTGCTGCGCAAAGCCAGGGGCGCGCCTCACCCCGCATCCTGTGACCCTGGGGCCGGCAGGCAGGGCTGTGCCCGGAGGCTTGCTGCTGGGCTGGGACGCCAGGCCTGGCAGAGCGGAGGAGCCCGCCTGCCCGCCCGTGGGAGCAGGAGGCTGGCACCGTGTTTGGGGACAGAGCATCATTACCATCTTCCGCATGGACCCGGTGCTGCCGGGAAGGAGCGCGGGCAGGCAGGCGGCAGTGGGGAACGGCTAGAGTGGCTATTTATGCTCTGTTGAAACATTCATGAGCCCTGGCGGTTAAAAATAAGATCCAGCTGCAGAGATAATCATGCAGGAGAAAAAACCCAGAGGTGAGAACGGGAACTCAGAGTTTGGGAGAGAGAAGACACTGCCCAGGAGGGCTGTGGGCCACACAAGAGGCAGGGTGAGGCCGGGCTGTCTTGGCTGCGGTGTGGCTCAGCAGACCAGCTGGTGCTGGAGTGGCCACCCCAGAGTCAGTGTCCACATCAAGGCTGGAGGGCCCGGGAGAAGCAAACCTCAGCCTGGCAGGGAAGCAGGGGGTGTCCAGGCAGTGACGCGGCTGTCGGCCAGCAGTCTGCTTGGGGCTGGACATGCTGTCTTCCACTGAGAGCCGGTCAACGGCCCAGGGAGATCAGGGCAGGTGTGCACACGTGGGTCTCCCTTCCCCACCCCCTGCCCCGCAGCTGCCCTGCTCAGTCCTCCTGACCTCTCGCAGACCTCCTGCAGAGCAGACGAGGTGGGGGGCGCGCGCCCCGGCCCCGCCCCGCCCGGCCCCCAGTCCCGCCCCGCCCGGGCCCTCACCTTCCTGGTTGACCTTGTAGTGCAGTGTGACCGGGCCGCTGCACCGCTGGATGGTCCAGTGCGCCTCCTCCTTCGTGCACGCGTCCAGGGGGACGCTCTGCCTCTCGCCTCTGATGCAGCCTTCTAGCTGGATGTCAGAGACACACCGTCCGGCTCGGGCTCTGCAGCGAGGTGGGCAGAGCTGCGAGCGCGAGGCTGCCCCACCCACCCGAGAGTAGAAGCCCACCCCCAGCGAAGACCTGCTCAGTGCTGCTGAGGGCAGGAAGCCCCCCACTGAAAGGGGGTTCGCGTGCCTCCCGTCCACTGTCTGGAGCGTGCGTGTGCGTGCACACAGGCTCTAGAAACACTCGAGCCAACACTGGAGAAGAGATGGGCTCAGAGAGGGGGCTTCCGGCGAGGAGCTGACGGGCCTGCCCCCTCCCCGCCCCCTGCTCCAGGCCAGGCATTCTCGGCTCAGTGCAGACGTGGGCTGGGGTCCCTGTGCTGCCAGCAGCAGGCGTGCAGAGGAAACAGAGCTGCCGCCTCCCTGGCCCCCAGCCCCCTCACCAGCAGCAGCTGGTGGCCCTCGCGGAGGCCAGCCTTCTCGGCCAGGGAGCCCGGCTTGACGGAGTGGACGAAGCTGCCGCTGGCGTTGCCCCCGAGCAAGCTGAGCTGGGAGATGAGGCTGTCGCCGCTGAGTGTGGTGTGCTGCACCGAGAGCCCGGGACCCCGCACGTGCCCCACGGACGTGACCGACGGCCGGAAGGGTCTGGGGCAGGAGAGAAGACGGGGGGGAGGGGTTGGGGGGCCGGCGGGGGAAGGCAGCTGTGGTCAGAACCCCCAGCTGGGACACTCAGCAGGGGCCCAGGTCGCAGGAACAGACACCTTAGGAGAAACTGGAGAGCGGCTCCCACCGGGGTGGCACAGACCAGAAGCAGGGGCCCCAGGGACACTGCCGCTGTGAGCCTGGTGCCACACGCGCCCCGCTGCGTGCACATTGGGTATGACAGCTGGCCGCCCTCCTCGCACCCCAACAGGCCCAGGGCACAGCTCACCGGGTTTCAGGGAGTCACCCCAGGGCCTGGGCCCAGTGGGACATCAGAGTCCTGTTCCTGGTCTCTACCAGGCTGTGTGACCCCCAGGAAGCCCCTTTCTCTCTGGGTCTGAGGAGGGGTCAGGGGAAGTGATTCCCAACTCTGGGACCCTGTGATCCCTGGACCAATTCTAGAGTCCAGTCTAGGAATGCAGACGATCCCCTTTGTAGGGATCCAGGGGCAAGCGGCCTTCACCTCCTCCCTGCTCCCTTCTCAGCCCCCAAGCACCCCCACCCCCAGCCTTCCCTGTCCCACGACCCCAGTACCTTTCTAGAGAGAACTTCCTAAACATGAGGTTGACCTGTTCCAGGTCATAGGCGTCCAGGCCCTCAGACTGGTGGGAGGAGGAGGAGGAGTGGATGGAGGGGGGTCCGAAGGAGCACCGCTCGTGACTGTCATCTGCGAAGGATAGATGGACCCTCAGGCCCCCGAGGCAGGGGGATGGCCCCTGGGCTTGCTGGGATGACCGCGGGGGTCAGGCCGGGCACTCCTGCCCCTGCTCCCCGCTGCCTGCCTGCCTCCTGGGAAATCTCCCCACCCCCGACACTGATGAGGGAGCTTGGGGAGGGGGCAGCCTCAGTCAGCTGGTGCCTGAGGCCCTGGGGCATCAAGGGTCTAGTCCTGGCAGCCCCTTCGGCACAGCCATTCCCCTGCCTCCAGGCGGAGACTGTGGAAAGGGGTCTCTATCAGCAGGTGCTTGTTGGACTTTTGTTATCGGCGTGTGTCCATGTGTGCTAAGTTGCTTCAGTCGTGTCCGACTCTTTTGAGACTCTATGGACCATAACTCGCCAGGCTCCTCTGTCCATGGATTCTCCAGGCAAGAATACTGGAGTGGGTGGCCATTTTTGCCTCCAGGGGATCTTCCTGACCCAGGGATCGAACTGGCATCTCTCGTGTCTCCTGCATCGGCCGGTGGGTTCTTTACCGCTAGTGCCGCCTGGGAAGCCCTTCAAATCGGGGCCCATGTTTTCATTTGGGGTCCTCAGGTCTCACCACCACCTACAGCCTTGATGGGGTTAGGGTGGGGCTGCAAGTCTGTCTGCGGTAGGAAGCCCCCTCTCCTCCCAGCTCAGTGGGACCCCGACCCCCTGGGAGAGGAAGACACCCACCCCGCGCAGCTCAGGCTGCCTGGATGGGAAAGCCGCAAGCCTTGCCCTGCTCCTGGCTGATAACAAAGGCCGCTCTGCAGAGGGAATTTGTCCCGACGCTGCAGAACGCTTTGGATTGCTGCCCGGAACTCTCTCCCCAGCTCTCCCCTCTGCAAACTCCTCAAGTTCTTCCCATTACCCCGCCTCGATTAGGTGCTGACCTCTCTTTAACACTTGATAGCTTCTGATGGTCCCCAATTAAGGACAGCCACTAATCTTTCACTTTATCTGCTGGCAGCCGGAGCTGGTGAGGGGGTGGAGGCAGGCTAGGGGAGCCCTGGAACTGAGGGGGCTGGCGGGCCACACCCAGAGGATTCTGAGCCAGGTTCCAGGCTGCCAGCTCTGGAGGGGCTGGAGAACGCGGCTGGCAGCCCAAAGCCACCGCCCGAGATGCCAGACCCTGCCTGCTCCTCTCGGCCTTGTCCCTCCAGACAGAAGCTCAGGTTCTGCAAACCTGCCTTGGTCTCCCCACCGGGTCATAGCTGTGGCACCACGGTCTGTGCCACGGCAAGAGCTCAGGGACACTCGGAACAGGGCCTGGCGATGCTGGGGGCCTGGACGTGTGCTGAGCCTCCCTGCTGTACAGGGCGCAGGCTGGAGCCACAAGCAGCTTATCACTCTGGGTGACGGAGGCCTTGTGCCTGGCTCTGCGTGGCATGTGCTGGGCCACAGGAACACCGCCCCCCCCATCATACAGCTCTGCCCAGGCACTGGTTCAGGGTGACTGCACCCCCAGGCTCCCCGGTGCTTGCCTGGCCCAAGCCCCCAATTCAGGGGGTGAAAACCAGCCTTCACAGCTGCCCCACCTCCATCCCAGGGCCCCGGAGCCCACACCTGCTACTCGTCTTGCTGAGGTGGGTTAACGGCTTAATTTACGCCTGGACTCTTAAGAAGCAGTCTCAGAACCCGCTCTGCGCGCATCTAAGGCGAGCCTCCCCTATGTGAGGCCTTGCCCCAGGCATCAGGAAACGGCCGAGGCGGCCTCCACGCTTGGAACGCCTCTCGGACCCGCTGGGCACCTACCGTCAAGGTCTAAGGCTTCGAAGCCACCGCTGTCGTTGTCTTCCTCCACTGTGCTGCAAGACACAATGGGGGCGGGGGGCTCTCTTGATCGTGTGCACGTGGTCAAGGGAGAGGGAAGCTTCCGGAATGTTCCGGCGGTGCGAGAGGCTCTGGTCCTGAGAGGGCAAGGTGGGCAGGAGAGGGGGCTCTGCGGGTGCGTGGAGGGCTGTGTGCCACGCGAGGCCTGCATGTGGCTGGGTGCACGGCCGGGAGGGCAGGGCAGCCCTGGAGCCTGCAGAGGCCCTGTTAGCAGGGATGAGGGTGACTCTGAAGGGCTGGGGAGTGCAGTGCCCGGCGGCCCCATCTGCCATGCCCGACTCACTTCTCTGCCTGGACGCAGTGCTTAGTACCATTTATACGCGGAGGGGGCTGCCTGGTGTGACGGGCCCAGAATAGCGGAGCCTCCGTCAGATGGGACTGGCGGGCGTGAGGTGTGTGTTCCGGGACTCCTCACTTGCTCCCCTGGGGTTCTTTCGATGGACTAATGAGGCCCAGGCCAGGTCACCGGCCCGACCCAAGATGGAAACGCAGTCCCGCCAGCCATGCCTTGCTCTGGCCCTTCCGGGCACCACCACCAGCCTCTGACTCGGAATGTAAAACACTAAATACGTGGCTGACGAGGCACGTCTGGATGCCCGGGTGCTATCCCTACTGCGGTTTCCACCCTGGGGACACTGACGGTCAGGAAGGAGGAGAGGGAGGGGGAACGGAGGGGGCGTCCCCAGGGTCTCTCCCTCTCTGGGCAGAAAAAGCCATGCTCTGGAATCACGGGATGGAGACATCTGATTTCTGGGTAGCAGGGGGCAAAGCAGCATAGGTCTCATCATTTGCTGGCTGCAAGGGTGACCCTGGAGAAACCATCTCCCTTCCTGGGGCCTCAGGCTGCTCATCTGTAGAACGGGCACCCTCCCGCCCGGGTTTCCAGCTTCCCCAGAGGCCCGCTGAGTCAGCCAGCGCCGGGAAAAAGCCCCACCCGCTCCCTCGGCCCGTCGCCCACCTCCGATGAGGCGCGTCTTCTTTGTACCGTCTGACGATGGAGTCATTTCCTGGGGGCTCGGCCGTGATTGACATGATGCTGGAACGGCTCCGATGGGGCTGCTTCAAACACATGTGCGCAGATGCGTTACGGATGAGCTGGGTATTCATAGGCTGTGCCTCGGCAGGCATAAATATTATATACACGGGGACTAAATCTAACTCAGAGGCTACGCAGGCAGTGTGGGCCGGCAAGCCGGGTCTCGGCCGCGACCTTGGCTAAAGAAGGCTTGTGCTCAGCGTAGGGCAGGCAGAGCCATGGGGCCCGGTGCCCATCTGCATGTCCATCTGCTCACCAGGGGAGCGGGACAGGGGAGGCGGTGGGGATCCGAGGGGGGTGCCCTGTGTGTGCTTGGCACAGGCTCAGCTCTGCCACCAGGCCTGCCCGGCCGTGGGTACCTGCGTGGGACGAGAGGGAGACCTCTGGGCCCGGTGGGGTGGGGGTGGGAGCAGGCCACGGATGCCCTCGCACACAGCGCGGCTGCTGCTGCAGGATGACCCTGTGGGACGAGGCCCGGTGGCTCCTGGCAAGGGATGCCTGAAATAAGAGCCTTGGATTTCACCTCCCAGAGCCGCACTCAGACAGGAGTCATTCGTTATCAAATCTCTGCCTCCCCTAGGGCCCGATTTTCGAAGCTGAGCTGACAAGCTTCCCAGGA
Organism: Bubalus bubalis; assembly: GCF_019923935.1. NCBI lineage: Eukaryota > Metazoa > Chordata > Mammalia > Artiodactyla > Bovidae > Bubalus > Bubalus bubalis. Next base: position 1,780,883 of record NC_059180.1, read on the forward strand.
CTTCTCCTTGGGGTTAGAATTTCTAATGGCAGGCCTTCTGCTGCCTGGCCCTGAGAGGGGTGGGGGTCGGGGGTGCCCGGCTGGCCCTGCCCTGCCATGGGCGGCTCCAGCTGCTGCAGCCCCCGCCGGCCACCCCACTCCGGCTGCCGGAGTCGCCAGGGGCTGAGGGGCGGTGGCGGGGTCTTCAGCTGCCTGTGCAATGCGCCACAGCCCCATGGAGGCCCGTCTCTTCCTCCTACCGAGTGTTAAATTAGGAAAGGAGGCAGCAAAAAGCTGTAAATACATCGTGAGGCAGGGAAATGTCTTTAAATAAACACAAGGAGGCCTGGGCCGCAGCCCTGGGAGAGGCAAGGAGGCAGGGCTGGGCCCATGGAGCGGGTGAGGCCAGCTGGGGGGCCAGGGTGGCGGGGGTTGGGGGGGCTTGGGCCATGTCCTGGGCTGGAAGCGGGGCTGCGGTGGGTGGGGCCCTCGCTTACCATCTTGGAGAAGGAGTTGGTGATGGGCAGGGAGCGGGAGGAGCTGGGGCTGGCGTCCATGAGGTCTTCTTCTTGTCCCCTCCCTGTCCTCAGTGGGCCAGGCAGGGGTGCGGGGGGGAAGTGGGGAGGACGGAGAGGAGAGACTGTGAGAGCTCTGCGCCCTGGGGGCCGTCCCGTCTGGGGAGCACGTCCTCCGGGGGGGGGTGGTAGGAGGTGGCCTCCTCGCCCCTCCCCGTGGACGAAGGGCCTGCAGCCAGGTCTGGGGTGGCTTCGTCGAGCCGGGACGATGCCCTTTGTCCTGGGGACCGCGGTGGGCATTCCCGTGGGTGCTCGGCGTGAAGCAGCAGGACCTGGGGCGGGAACTTGCCTGCCCGGACACCCCAACACCCTGCCCAACCAGGCCTATGGGGAGTCAGGCTGATGGGAGTTGGGGGGCCACCTTCAGCGGGGCCCCCGGCGCCCTGCGCTCCTTTGGGGCTGTCTGAGGCCTTCTGCACACCCCGTCTGGCCCCCGTCTCACAGCAGGGGTGGCCCCACGCCCTGTTGTGTGTGTGTGCACACGTGTGTACAGTCGCCGCACACACGCAGCCCCATCAGTGTTCCTGTCCAGGCCCCACCCCAGGCAGCCGGCAGGGCTCCATCCCTCCTGCACCCCTTTCCCGCTTCTTGGCACGAGCGCCCTGTCTGCTTCCTGCAGGCCCCTCCTGGATGGGGTCCCTACCACAGCTGGTGCGGCCCCCAGCTTGGGGCTCCCCTTCCCCGGCTCCCGCCAGGCCCAGCAAAGCTCTAGACCCCTCGGCTCCCCTGCTCTCCTCAGGGGGATGAAGTCCGTGACCCCGGGCCTGGCCACGAGCCTCTGCAGGCCCCTGGGCTCCTGACACCATCGGCTCTGCCCCCGGGAGGCAGGGGGCATACAGCCCCGCGCGCTGTGCTGGCTGCACGGCTGTGTGTCCGCTTCCGGCTCTGACGCGGGGGGCCGTGCCCAGCGGCCTCTCTCCCCCCCTTCCCGGCCCCTCTGTCTACACGCCCCCTTCTCGACGGGTCCTCCTCTGACTCTCCTGCAACCGCTCTCGCAGCCGTCAGAGCGGCATTCCACCTCCTCACGGATGGCCCCGCCCGAGGCCTTGGGCTCTGGAAGAGTCTACGCGGACCACTGGCACCTGGCTCACAGTGGGTACCCGGCTCACCCGGGACAAACCCTCGCTGGCTGACCGTCACTCCAGGGTCACGCCAAGGATGTGTGAGGGGGCAGTCTGAGGATAGTGTGTCTCAGAAAACCAGGGGCTTACAAGAGAGCTGGGGGCCTCCCACGCCCGGGACTGTGTGGACAGGGGCAGTCCTCTGGCTGACCGGCCAGAGGTGCCAAGCTCCAGGTGGACCTGCGGGGAGTGGGCCTCAGACATGATGTTTCCGTGGTCGGGGCTCCGGCCCCCTCCACCGACAGCAAACAGTAATGACCATCTGGACACCCCGCCACCCCGGGCACCCCGAAACTCTCCTGGGTTAACCTCGCAGGACTGATGCCCATGATGGGGAAACAGATGGACCGAGAGTCCGCGTGACAGACAGGACAGGGATCCAGGCGTCTCGCTAACCTTGAAAGTCTGATGCTCGCTTCAGGCTGATGGGGGACTTGGCTCTCTGCAGCTGAAAGAGACGGAGCGGAGGGAAAGGCAGAGGATGCAAATCAAGCAAGGCCCGGCGCGTCACCCGCGCTAAGCAAAGACATAAATTGAGGCAAGGCCACGTTGCCCTTGTCACGTGGCCGCCAGGACCACAGGAGGCGCGGGATGCCCGTGTTCACGGCCGTGTCTCCCTGGCCCTGAGCAGACAGCTGCCGGTTCACACGCCGCCCACGTGGGAGGTGGTGCCATGTGGCTCGGACCCTCCCACAGCTGGGAGTGCAGTGGACCGGGCGACGCTGCGAACCGGGCCAGAACCCAGCACTCGGCTTGGGGCACTTCTCAGGGAAGGGCGAGATGCCGGCGGTGCCAGGCTGCCTCGGAGGTGCTGCTCGAGCCGTCCCGCTCCCTGGGTGTGAACCGGGCAGGGCGGAGCACAGGCGGGCCACGTGGAGATGCTCTCACTCGCTCGCTCACTCACTCATTCATTCACTCGCTCACTCACTCACTTGCTCGCTCAGTCACTCCCTTGCTCATTCATTAACTACTCACTCGCTCACTCAGTCATTCATTCACTCACTCACTCACTCATTCACTTGCTCACAGTCACTCATTCACTCCCTTGCTCACTCACTCATTCTCTCACTCATTTACTTGCTCACTCACTCACTCTCTCGCTCGCTCACTTGCTCACTCATTCACTCCCTTGTTCACTCATTCACTACTCGCTTGCTCACTCATTCACTCACTCACTCGCTCACTTGCTCGCACTCATTCACTTCCTTGCTCACTCACTCCCTTGCTCACTCACTCATTCTCTCATTCACTTGCTCACTGTCTCGCTCGCTCACTCACTCACTTGCTCGCTCAGTCACTCATTCACTCCCTTGCTCACTCATTCACTACTCCCTCACTCACTCAGTCATTCACTCACTTATTTGCTCACTCACTTGCTCGCTCAGTCACTCATTCACTCCCTTGCTCACTCATTCACTACTCCCTCACTCAGTCATTCACTCATTTGCTCGCTTACTTGCTTGCTAAGTCACTCATTCACTCCCTTGCTCACTCATTCACTACTCGCTTGCTCACTCATTCACTCACTCACTCATTCACTCCCTTGTTCACTCACTCCCTTGCTCACTCATTCTCTCACTCATTTACTTGCTCACTCACTCTCTCGCTCACTCGCTCACTTGCTCGCTCACTCATTCACTCCCTTGCTCACTCATTCACTACTCGCTTGCTCACTCAGTCATTCACTCACTCATTCACTCGCTCACTTGCTCGCACTCATTCACTTCCTTGCTCACTCACTCCCTTGCTCACTCATTCTCTCATTCACTTGCTCATTCACTCTCTCGCTTGCTCACTCACTCACTTGCTAGCTCAGTCACTCATTCACTCCCTTGCTCACTCATTCACTACCTGCTCACTCATTCACTCGCTTGCTCGTGCACTCATTCACTTGCTCACCCATTCACTCACTCACTTGCTCACAGTCACTCATTCACTCCCTTGCTCACTCATTCACTACTCGCTCGCTCACTCATTCACTCACTCATTCACTCGCTCGCTCGCACACTCATTCACTTGCTCACTCACTCATTCACTCACTCACTCATTCACTCGCTCACTCATTCACTTGCTCACTCACTCATTCACTCACTCACTTGCTCGCACTCATTCACTCCCTTGCTCACTCACTCCCTTGCTCACTCACTCATTCTCTCACTCATTTACTTGCTCGCGCACTCACTGACATTCCTTCATTCCTCAGCTGACGGGCTGCACTGCACACAGAGCAAGGCAGGGAGGACGAGTGCTTTGCCGCCAGCTGCCATCACAAGCCAGTCACGTCAATAAACACGCGACAGGCACTCAATACCCATTGTTGAATAAACAAGTGAATTTGGAGATCATGCTTATTTCACTCTCTCCCTTCTCTCTCTTAACTTCCACCACAATCATAGGAGGAGAGAATTGGTGAAAAACCAGCGGAAAGACAAGCTGGTGCGACTTTGGTTCACAGGTCCAGGTGCGTCGGGGGTCTGAGACCCGCCCGCCTGCAGAGGGCCCCGGCTCCCGCCCCGCCCGCAGCGCTGTGTGCAGGCACCTGGATGCCCTTCAGGTTCATCCTGCGCTTGGGCGGGTGGTGGGGCAGGAAGTAGCGGTTGTCCTCGGGCGAGTCCTCTGAGGTGGAAGAGTCATCGGCCTCCTGACCGTTGGTCCTGGGGCTGGTGTCCCCGAAGTTCTGAGAGATGATGGTCACCGGCAGGTTCCTGGGCAGACTCTGGAGACGAGGAGAGGCCGTGCCCCATGAGCGCCCAGAGCGGCCACCACACGGGGAGACGAATCTGCTAACGGCGCCATCGCTCACCTCCCCGGGCACCAAGCTTGGAGCTCGGGTGGGTGGGGTGGCGGGGGCTGCCCCTCCTTCCTGAACCCTGTGTCCACCTCAGAGTGCCATCACTCACCTCCCCCAGCACCAAGCTTGGAGCTCCGGGCGGAGAGGAGGGGGCTGCCCCTCCTTCCTGAACCCTGTGTCCACCTCGAGGCCAAGCTCTGCCATCCTCGCCCCTCTCTCCTCCTCTCAGGCCCTGCCCGCCTCACCTCCCACCCACCAGGCCCTGGCGTTCTTTTCAGCAGTGAAGGGATTGCCTCCCTGCTGGCCACAGCCGCTTGCCCCTCGGCCACCATCAGATCCCCCGTGTTCTACTCCTGTGCCTCGGCTACAAGCACAGAAAGTACCGATGAGTGTCTGAACCATGGTAAGAGGGCTACTGTCCTAAGGGATTCGCATCCGTGATTTGAGGCTGAGCTGCCGAGTATTAAGTACCTTGAGGATGATCCCCCAAAGCCACGTAACACCCTCAAGCCACGCTGCCTCCAAACCCAAAGCTCCTGGCCTTTCCTCCCGGCCCCAGATCCTTCACAGTCCAGGAAAAACTCCCAACCGAACTCCTTAGAAGACAGGCCCACCCTGCTCCCTGCTGCTCCCCGCTCCCGCCCACCTTCCGCCTGTCCCCGCCAGCCACTCGAGGACGACAGAACTGCTCACCGCGGCCTGCCAACCGCAGGCCATGGGTGTCACACCCCCAGGCCTCTGCTCGTGGTGTCCCTGTGGCCTGGAATACCGCCCCATCTTCCCTCATCTAGCCTGGCGACATCACAGTGTTGGTTCATAAATGTTTCCCAAAGGGCGCAGCCATGCCTGGCACCGTGCTACATGTTGGACACACAGAGGGGCCTACACAGAACTTCTCCATAATTATAAACTGTGAGAAATGCTCAAAAGGGAGACCCTAACCCAGAGGCTCCTGGTTTCCACAATGGGGGCCACTGATCGCCTAGTCAAGGAAGTGACGCTTCTGCCAACCCCAGAAGGGGGACGGAACCTGGCCAGTGAAGTCCAGGGACAACATCCCCAGCGGAGGCCCCGAGGCCCGCCCCTCCTGTGGGGAGTCTTTCCAGGAACCTGGACAGAACGGGGGTCTCCTCCCTTGGGCACTCACAGCACCCCTTCAACTCATCATTTACAGCATTTGTGCTGAAAAGTCATGTTTCTGAATTTGCCTCCAGCATCAGACCTGAGTCCTCTGGGCAAATGGTGAGGGGTGGAGGGTCTTATCCTGGTTCCCACGGGTCACTGGCTAGTGATGGCCTTGGGCAAGTTAGCTGCTTGTGTTCAGTTCTACCCTTGGGGAAGGGAGGCAGTGATCTCACCGTCCTGGAAGGACAGTCCTGTGGGTTAAAGGAGATACGGCGCAGAAGGCACTGGCTCAGGGCCTGCAGAGCCCACAGCCGTGAGAGGCAGTCTCCCCTGCTTGCACGGGCATCACTCGCTTCTGAGCGCCTGGGGCCCTGCTGTGACATGCACTTGAACTTCCCATCGAGATAAGTGATGCTTTCTTTATGGGCCCTAGTGACTAATGGGAGCCGGGCATCTTAAACCCAGTGCCTGCCCACACGGGTTTAAGGAAACCCAGTGGGAAGCCAACCGAGAGGCAGCTACAGTTCTAACTTGGAAGTGACTTGCCTGAGACCCCCGGCCAGCCGGCAGGTGGCCAGGCCAGGCGCCTGTCCCGCCTCTTCTAGCTTTCACACGAGCAGTCCACCCTCCTGTATGCACGTGGGACTCTGCTCAGTGTCACGAGGCAGTGGGATGGGAGGGGAGTTTTGGGGGGAGAAGGGGCACATGGATGCGTATGGCTGAGTCGCTTCGTTGTTACCTGAAACAGCATCATTAACTGGCTAAACTCCAATACAAAATAAAAAGCTAAACAAAATAAAATGAGCGGTCTGGTCTGTTCATCACAACACAGACACCCAAGGGTTCACGGGCTCGGGCGGGAGCTCCGGGCGTGGTCTGGACTGCCGTCCTCTGCGGGGGCGGGGGGCGGGGCGCGGGGTCCTTCCCGGCATCCGGCGCCCGCCCCCACCCACCTGCTCGAGGGTGCCGCTGTCCTTGGAGAGGCGCCGCAGCTTGCTCTCCAGGTTGACGATGCAGGCCTCCCGCCGCACCATCTCGATGCGCATCTCATCGTTCTTCTCCTCCAGCTCCCGGATCTGCTTCCGGTACTTGTCCTTTTCGATCAGGCACTGGGAGTACTGGGTCTGCGCTTCGTCCCGGGAGTGGAAGGCCTGCCCGGGAGGCGGAGGACAAGGTCGCTGGGTTCTTCCCCACCCCGCCCCCCGACCCCTCCCAAATCAAACCCAGGACGCCCGCCCCCCAGCCCATTGTCAGCCACTGCATCTCCGGCCCTTTTCCGGAATCTGACACCTAGGCGTTTCCACTGCTACCGTCCTCTGCAGCCCCTCCTGAGTTCACCCCAGCTGTGCGCCCACTGCTGGGCTAAGAGGTCCGAAGCAGAGCCCACTCGGTACCCTACGAGGCGGTGCGGTTATTTTATTCCCACTTCACAGATGGGAGCACTAAGGCTTCCAGGCAGGGACAGCGTGCAGCCACACGTCTTAAGAGGGACAGGGCCTGGACCTGGCCGTCTGACTCTGAAGCCCTGGACACTGCAGTCCCGTTCAGGCCCCCGCCCTGCTTTTTAAACACCAGTGACACAGCTGGGACGGGATTCATTTTTGGAAGGAAAGCAGGAAAGGTGGGCTCCTGAGTGGTTCCTGCAGAGCTGGTGGCGTTACCCCAACACCCCGCCGGCCCCCACGGGCTGGAGCCTGGCCAGCCGCCCGGTACCTGGTCCCGCTCCCGCTCCACCTCCTCGAGCTGCAGCATGACGGTGTTCATGCGGTGCTTGTACATCTCGCAGTCCTTCCCCAGAGTGGAGCACTTCAGCTCCAGGTCCTCCTTCTCCTCCAGGTACTGCGAGCACAGGGAGAGATCAATACTCGCATCAAGCCATTGACAAACCAGGGCCGACAGCCGGTTTCCAGCCGCGGCTTTCCAGGGCCGGCCTGCCCCTCCCCGAGGCGCCTGACCTTCTGAGAGTCAGCGCTCTGACGAGTAGGGGCCGTGGTAAAAGGCCAGCCACCAGCTGCAATCTGATGCAGACCTACTGTGTGCAGGGGAGTGGGGGACACGGTGGGCACCGAGTGTGCCCTCCTGTGGCCTTCGGCCAGGGTGGGGTGGGGGACAGGGTGGGCACCGCGTGTGCCCTCCTGTGGCCTTCGGCCAGGGTGGGGTGGGGGACAGGGTGGGCACCGCGTGTGCCCTCCTGTGGCTGCAGCGTTCAGCCAGGGGCAAGACCAGCGCCATGCGGACACTTAGAACAGTTCACAAGTAATGCCAGGTGCTGACACACAGGCAATCACACCGCGGCTCAGACCTGGTCCTGGAAGAGAGTGGGGGCCTAGAGTTTCCGCAGACACACACGGGGGCCCGGGGCTCCCAGCCTGAGCTGCAGCCCCAGCCGTCCAAGGGCCCACCTTGTCCCTCAGCTCCTCCGCCTGGCGGACCTCCTCCTGCAGGTTGTAGATCTTGTTGACGAGCTCCTGCCGGTCCTCCAGGGCCTCCTTGCGGTCATGCTCCAGGATGTCCAGGATGGCCTTGTCTGAGTCTGGCAGGCTGCGCTTCCCAGCCTGGGCGGGTGGGGGGTGGTGTGTGTGTGGGGGGCATGTTTAAGGGGCTGGGGGGCGCGGGGCAGGGAGCAAGGAGGCCTGGGAAGGCGGCAGACAGAAGCGCCAGAGACAGACACACAGCGAGTGGAAGGCTTTGTGCCAGGGAAGCAGAGGCAAGAGTCGCTGTCTCTTGGGGCCCTTAAGCGGCTTATTACTTATGAATTTTATCACCTGGAAAGAAGCATAAAACCCACTTCTGCTCAGAAACATCCTGATGCCTATTGTTCTGCCCTGGCTCTTATCAGAGCCCAGAGAGGCAGTTGTGCAGCGTCTCCAAACATTTCACAGGTGATGACAAAGACGGGGCTGATCTGCCTTGCAGATGCCTCCCCTGAAACATGAATTAATCTGCTCCGATTAAACCGGGACCTAGTCTCTGCTCTGAGCCAAGGCCTTCCACACCAGGCAGCAATGATCCTGGGGGGCATCATTCTTTCTCTGGGAGGGGGCGGGTGCCTTCCTTCCTCCCCTGCACATGTATCTGGGGATGTTTATCCTCTGTACCCACAGATGACTCTGTGATGACAAAGAAAGGGAGGCCCTCGAAGCTTTAACAAATCCCTCACAGCTGAGAGCTGAGTTTCTTGGAATCTTTAAGGCAAGAAGGTTTTCCCCGAAGTACTTTGCTCATAGTGCCCCGGACACTGATTTTCGTGAAATGATTCAACCAGGGAAACAACGTCACAAGTGTTACCTCACATAATGTCTGAGCAGCGGGTGGTGCGGTCACCCCTGCTGACAGAGGAGGAACTAAGGTGGCCAAGGATGATGACGTGAGTTCTCTGTGGTCCTGTGGTCAGCAAGGGATGCCCTGGCAGGCGTGCCGTCCCTGCCCTTACCTGGATGATGGACTGCAGCTCCTGGATCTTGGTCTTCAGCATCTCGTTCTCCCGCTCCAGCTCCAGGACCTGCTCCTTCTTGGGCCGGTTCTCGATGTCGTTCTTCAGTTTCAGTGACTGGTTCCTCTCCAGCTTGCATTCCTCCTCCATCTTGTTCAACCGATGCTTTAGCTGGTCAATCTGAAACACCCCCGGGGGGCCGAGGGGAGAACGAGGTTGCAGGGAAACATTCAGAAAAGGGACTGCCTCCCCGCCGCCTGCTGGACTTCCGGCAAGAGCCGTGTTCTGTCCCTCTCCTCCAGCTGGTGACACAGAAGGGCTCGAAGATACTCCTTCAGTGAAACAAACCACTGCCTCCTTGTTGAGGAAGCGGCCCTTGTCTGTTAGTTTAGATACCACTAGAGCAGCTACAGTCCTCAGAAAACCTCCTCGGGCAATCTTCATGGGTGTGGGACAGGTTACAGGTTAGGATGAGAGGTTCCCGAGCTGGTGTTTCCCTGAAGTACACTTTCCATTCCAAAGGTCTTTTCTGACAGGTTCAGATCCTCAGAAGACAAGATTCCTGAAGAACCCTAGTGTTTCAGAAGGGGGCAGAGATGGGGTGAGGGGAATTCGGGCTCTATCTTGACTTCACGCCCCAGCGCAGCTCTGCCTGCATGTGATTTGGCCTCGTGGGTTTCATCCAAGATTTTATTTGAAAAAATGGCACCACTGCTAAAAGAACAGCTTGAGACTTATTGGACTGCAGGTTGGCAGGATCTCTGGCCTAAAGGACCTGCCCAGACTTAGTGTAAGAAAGACTGCCTTCCTGGAGGAGGCAGTTATTCTTGGAATTTTGACAACTGGCGATGTGCTAGCTTCACCCTCAAGAAGTGAGTGTCAGGAACTGGGGCCAGGAGAAGACTTCTTACACCCCTGTGACTGTGTTTGTTTGCTTCCCCAAAGGGATCCGTGTTGGCAAAACACCTAAGAAGAAGACTGCTTTTAAGTGCTGCAAGGAAGAGACCACCAAGGGGCGTGTGTCCTTTTTCAATTCTAGGCTTTTGGGGAGAACACCTCTAGAAATCTGGCAGGTAGAGGGTGGTGGCTTTAGCCAGGAGGGGACCCCAGCTGCACCTCTGTGGCCTGAGAAATGACTGAGGACTCAGCTGCCCAGATATTCTTTCAACCAAAGAGAAAAGTTCTTTTAAGTTCTGAGATGCTTTCTCGCTATTACTCTATAGTCAGGAAAACATAAAACAGTCCTAAGAGAGAGAAAGTTTTAAATCTCGACACCCTCAAATCCTAGATATATACAGCATGGAAACCTCTCCTCCTGGTCATGCAAAAAGTAAAATAAAAAATCCTCACCATCTTGGAAGATGAACCTAAGTGCCCCAGGTCCATTCGAGTAGACACGAAGTGGGTACTACTGGGTCAGCTGTTTTGACAAAGACTTATATTTCAGTACTGGGCAATCCTAGGGCGTAGGTTTTATTTTCATTTTCATGTAATTGCCATTTACAAATGAGGACACCAAGGCGAAGGACCAATCAAGTGGTAAAGCCAGAAGCAGGTCTCGCACTTGAATCCAAAGGACTTACACGCTCATGCTCTTTGCCTGCTATGCCACTGACTCAGTTCCCCTGAACTCCAGCGGGATGTTTACTGATCTGTCTGCTTCAACTAAATTGTAAGTGACCCGGGCAGAAATCAGGTTATTTATCCCTACGTCCCCCACAGTGCTTAGCACTGTGCCTTACACATGGCAGGTGCTTAATAAATATTCCAAGAGTCTATTTTCCGCCCAGCAGACAGAGTGATCCTTCTAGATATAAATCAGTTGTCACTCCCAGCTCTCAATCCTTCAGTGGCTTCCATCACTCCTGGAATAAATTCTAAAGTTCTTACCAAGCCCCCATGATCTGGACCCTGGCCATCTCTTCAAGCTGCTTGCTCATCTGGCTCCAGCCTTACTGGCTCTCCTGCTGTTTCTCAAAAATACCAAGCATGCACTACCTGGGGTCTTTGCACTCACTCTCTGCTCTTCCCCCCCGAGACTTGCATGACTGATCCCCCCATTTCCTCAGGTCTCTGCTCCTGTGTCCCCGTCTCAGGTACCCTTCCTGACCATCCTATTTAAAACAGGATTCCCTCACTCACTTTTCCCAAATTCTTTTCTCCTTCTTTTTAATAGCACTGATTACTACCAGGTATTGATGTATTTGTTTTCTGATTAGAATGTGAGCTCCCTGACAGCAGGGCTTTGGTCGTGAGTTATGTATTCCTGGAAAAGAGCCTGGTAGCAAGGCAGTGCACAATAAATAAAAGGAATGAATGAGTTAAGCCAATTCCCTTCTCCATCTCCCTTTTGGAGGTAAACTTATTAACAATGTCCATCACTTGGCTACTGGGTTGTTCACTGATATTCCACTGTGTCACGCCTAGCTATGCAGAGATACAGCTGTGAAGGGGAGAGTCCTCGCCTCAAGGACCTCACGACTCCAGAGGACAGGTGCTGTGCTCGTATCCTTGATGATTTTCCTAAGGGCCATTGAGGTGGGCAGATCCCTGGGTCCTCCACCTTCCCCCCAATGTGATTCAGGACACGTGTGCAGCATGTCCGGTACATGCACCTGGTGGGTCCGGGTCCCGGAGCAAGAGGGAAGCCCCTCTGGTTCCAGGTGTGCATGTGTGCACACGTGGATGCCTGCGCATGCGCACAGTGGCTCCACGGGCTCTGGAGCAGGAAGTCCTAGTCAGCAGGTCCGTGCGCGAATGTGCAGACAGGCGCCTGGTGGGTGGGTGGGGCGGGGCTAAACTGTCCGCGCTGAGCCTCACTGGGTAGGCACGCGCATGCGCACAGTGACCTTCGGGCTCCCGCACCCGGGCAGGCGTTATACCTTGCGCTTGCCAGCCTGGTGGTCTTCGCCCCAGGGCTTCACCTGCGCTCAGTGGGGCCCCGGGGGTCCCACCGCGCGCCCCTCACCTCGAGCTGGAGGTCTCGGCTCCGCATGACCGCCATGTTTTTCTCCTCGCTGAGCTGGGCGTAGCGCATGGCCAAGTTGTAGTTGTCGTCCTTCACCTTGACCAGCTCGTCGTTGTAGCTGTCTCGCTCCTCCTTCATCTTGTAGTACCGCTCCTGGAAGGTCAGCAGCTCCACCCGCGTCAGTGTCAGCTGCTTCTTCTCGTCCTCCAGCTGCCGGGACTTGGCCAGCAGCTCGCACCGCTGCAGGTCCTTGGCCTTCATCTGCTGCTGCAGCTTGATGACCTCGTTCATGAGGAAGTGCGTGAGGCCCTCGTGGCCCTCCTCCACTGTGGAGAGGGGGCACTCAGTCAGGCCTGAGGGCTGGGGAGGGCAAGAAGGGGTTCCAGACGTGGGGCCGCGGTCGTAAGTTCATTCATTCACTCCTAACGTTCTACTGAGTGCTTACTACCCACTGGGCACTGTGGATTCAGGGTGAGCGAGACAGCCTTGGTCCCGGGAGAGCTTATGTCTGGTAAGGGAGATAGACGTTAAAAGAAAAAAAGCAAATGATCACATATAAATATAACTACAGACTGAGAGGGTTTCACAAAGTATGGGGGTCCATGAGAGTGTGTAACAGGGGGACCAGATCCAGCAGAGTGGACCCAAGTGTTAGAGAAGGCACTAGATGAATGAGCTGAAGTCTTGAGGAGAGAAAACACATTCTGGGAAGGCTGGACAACATTGCCAAGGTCCTAAGGGAAGGCAGGAGGGGCCTGGTACATTCTGGAAACTGAAGGAAGACCCAAGTGGCTGGAGCTTAGAGACAAAGGCAGAAAAGTGAGACTGGGAGTATCATCAGGGGCTGGACCATGCAGGGTCCTTGTGGGCCACACTTGGGTCTTTAAATGAAAACACTGGAAAGCCACTGAATGGTTTTAAGTGGGGGAGGGTAACATGGGGAGTAGAGAAATCACTGGAGCAGCGCAGGAATGGATATAAAGGGTTGATAAGGTTTGTAAGGGTCTTGACTAGGGTAGTGGTGTATATGGAGAAAAGACTGACTCAAGAATATTTAGGAAGGAGAATTAAGACAACAAGATGACCATGGGCGCTGGTTCATGCCATGCTGGCAAGAAAGCAGACAAGATCCAGAGGGTTAGTTTCTGCTCTACCAGCCAACATTCCTGAGGGGAAGCTCAGTGAACATCCACTTCTCTGGGCTCTCGATTCAGTTTGTCCCGGGGTAACCTACCTGTCCCCATCAGGCAGAAATAAGTGGTTGACAGTTCACACGTGTCACCAGGGCACCATCCTGATGTCACAGCTTCATGACCTGACAACTGTCCCACCGCTGGACACACACACACACCCCTCCTACCACAGGTGGAATGCTGATGGCAAAGCTGCTTACCCACGATGGTGGAGAACCTCCGAGTAGGTTCCTTCCCAGTCACCAGTTTGTATAATTCTGGGTAGTAAAATTCCAAGCTCTCCAAGAAAACCACATAGCCCCTTTGCCCCTTGGTATGTAGAATGTCCAACAGTCGACCTAGAGGAAAGATGAGATCACTTAGAGGGAAGAGGACATGTCTGACTGGATGCAAGTCTCCAGACCCAGTCTTACACTTGCTCATATCCATCAGTACACTCTTAAGAAGATGGTCTCCACCTCCTGTCACTTTGAGTTATATCTTACAATCCAGACAACGTAAACCAAAGTGCCAGGCCCTCAGCAGGGGTTCAATGTTAGTTTCCTTTCTCCAGAGCTTTCCAGGCACCAGTGGTAAAGAATCCACCTGCCAATGCAGGAGACATAAGAGACATGAGTTTGAAACCTGGGTTGGGAAGATCCCCTGGAGGAGGAAATGGCAACCCACTCCAGTGTTCTTGCCTGGAGAATCCCATGGACAGAGGAGCCTGGCGGGCTATGGTCCATGGGGTCGCAGAGACTCAGACATGACTGAAGCAACTTAGCATGCAAGCAGGCAGGTGCAGTATGCAAAGCAGCTAATTTTGAGCCCCCTGGTGGTTCAGACAGTAAAGAATCCGCCTGCAACGCAGGATACCCAGGTTGAATCCCTGGGTGGGGAAGATCCCCTGGAGAAGGGAATGCCAACCCACTCCAGGATTCTTGCCTGGAGAATTCCATGGAGCCTGGTGGGCTACAATCCATGGGGTCACAAAGAGTCGGACATGAGTGAGTGACTAACACTTTCCTTTCTACAAGGAGTTGGTAGAACCAGAAAAAATGGAATTGCAGCCATAGGAAACCAGCGGTTTTAAAGAGCTTCCCAACTGACTGGGGCTAAAATTAACCACACAGGTAACAGCTCATCTATGACAGAAGGAGGATGGAGGTGCAGCAGCAATTACACAGTAATCTATGGCTCTCTGGGGTTCAGACCTGGAAGACCAGTATTTGGATGGGGACCCAGGAAAAGTCATAGAAAGCAGGGCAGCTCCATGTTCCTCAACGGGATTATCACATAGTCTGGAAATATCTTTAAGTGTAATTTCCTTGGCAGTTTTCAGTGTTTATCCTACTGGGTCCACTTACTGTTTCCATTTCTTGACCCTTCCTTAAACATTTTATTTTCAATTATTTCTTCCTTTGAGGTCCTAAAACTCTACACTTCCCCTAGGATAGACTTAATAAATAAACTTCATCTTATGTCAATTGACATTTGTCAGAGCTACCTGGAGCACTGTGTTGAGAGGGGTTCTAAAGTTACATCCAAGCTCAGCAGGAAAGCTCGCTGTGATTAGTGATGTCTGTCATATAAGCAAAAGAGAATCACAGTCTACAAGCTACTCATCGCCCATCATACTGTGGGCAAGTGAGTTTCAAGCCTCTTAAACTGGGAACCACAGAAAGAAATGTATTTTACATTGTGACCACATGCTTACACACAAAGACATATTCTGTTACAAACATATATGTGTATACACACACATACATATATAAAAGCAGAACAATGTTCACAAACCACACTTACTTTACCTTTAATGAATGTGATAAAGTGTCATGGACCCCTAGGCAGTCTGGAAAAGCCTATGGACTCTTTATCAAAATACTATTTTTAAACTGATAAAATATATTGGATTACAAAGGGAATCAATTATAAGAAGATACAGTTAACAAATATTAAATTTGTGGCTCCATAATAAATGTGCTTCTTTATTAATGCATTAAATAACTCAATCTCTCAGCAGGTCTAAGAACTGCAATAATTTCAAGGGAGAGATGAGTGTAAATGGTATTTTGGAATATCTCTAATAGCTGAAATGTGATAAGCTATCTGGAATGCTTACTGTTGACAAGGTCACAAGTATTGCTAATCACTGTGGTCTACTGCTCGGCTATGTTCATAACTGGAGGGAATGCTAAGTCTTGGTGTAGGTTAGTGAATAAAGAGGCACCGTCTCCATCCCCCTATCCAAGTTCACAGATCTGCTCTGCACACGGACAGCTGGGTGGGGGACCAGGGGTGGCCAGAGGTGTGTGGACTCCAGTTAAGAAACCCCTGAGTGAGGGAAACTTCAGGTTGCTGCTGCTTGCTGGAGAGAACCCGCCGGGGTTACCTGCCCGGTTGATCTTGGACGGCAGCATGGGGGCGTTGAGCACCTCGTCTTCATCTTGCTCGTCGATGACCTTGCACTGGCGCAGGTAGGGTGTGAGCTTGGCGGGGTTGATGTAGCGACTGAGCATGTGCCTGTTGCACTCCACGTTCTCCCACAGGGCGTCCTCCTCGTCCTTCAGCGTCTCCATGTAGTCGTCCATCTCGGGCGCTCCTCCTTCCAGACACAAACCCCAACACGGTTAATCAAAGAGCCTCGCCGGGTGAGCTCTGTCACCTCTGGAGAGATCGGGATCTACCGTTAAAGAAGGTAGAGAAAAGAATATACAGAATTTTACCTTTTATTTAAGAAAGAAAGGCATGTGAATACAGACAATATAATTCTTTATGTGCTAAACATAAACAATGGATGAATAGGCCATAAAATGAAAAATTATAGAAAGGGGAAATTTTGCAGTTGGTGTATATCCTTTCCATCCAAGTTTTTATATCTTACTAAGAATTTATATTTTGGAAGACAATATATGCTATACTTTTTGTTTTACAGTTTCACATAAACGGTGTCATACTATATGCTTTCTTGTTTCCTTTTTCAACTTGCTTTTTTCCTTTATGCATTTATTGAGATTTACCTAGGTTGATACATACAGACCTAATCCATTCATTTTTAAAAACAGCTTTGCTGAGATACAATTCATGTACCATATAATTCACCTTTTTAAAAGTGTACAATTCAATGCTTTTTAGTATATTCCCAGAACACAATTCATTTTAGAAAATATTCATCACCCCCCAAAGAAACTTCCTACCAAGGGTAGCAGTCACTCTCCACTTGCCTCCAAGACCGCCCCTCCGCAGCCTTAGACAATCACCCACCTACTGAATCTGTAGACTTGCTTCTTCTGGCCATTTCACTTAAACGGGATCACACAGTATCTGGTCTTTTCTGACTGGCTCCTTTTCAAGGTTCATCCATGCTGTATGCAGCATGTTTCAGTACTGCATTTTATTGAGGAATACTTTTGTATTGTTTGGCTATATCGCACCTGGTTTATCCATCCATCGATGAGTATTCGGGTTGTCTGCTTATTATGAATTGTGCTACTGTGAAGATTCACATACAAGTTTTTTTGTAGAGGCGTTTTTATTTCCCTTGGGCAGATAGGCAGAAGTAGAATTGATGAGCCATATGGTAACTCTGTTTTAACATTTTGAGGAACTGCTAAACTGTTTCTCAAAGTGGCTGCACCCTATTATATTCCTGCTCGCAACATACGAGGTTCAGATTTATCCACATTCTTTTCAACACTTGTTACTGTCCATCTTTTTTTTTTTTTTTTTTGCTGTAGCCGTCTGAACAGGCGGGAAGTGGTATTTCATTGTGGCTTTGATTTGATTTCTCTGAAGACTAACGACTGAACATCCTTTGTGCATATCGGTCACTTGTGCCTTGAGAAACATCTGTTCAAATCCTTTGCCCATTTTTAAACCTCATTGTTTTTAGTATGGATTTTTTATGTGTTCTGGATACAAGTCAGATATGATTTGCAGATATTTTCTTCTGTCAGTGATCTTTTCATTTTCTTAAAGGTATTATTTGTAGCATAAAAGCTTTTAATTCTGATGTAGTCCAATTTCTTTTTTCACTTCTGGTTTTGGTGTGTACCTAGGAAACCACTGCTTATTTAACTCAAGGTTATAAAGATTTACTTCAATTTAGTTTTCTAACAGTTTTATACTTTTAATTCTCACATTTAGGCTTATGAAGCATTTTTGAATTAATTTTTGTGTACGGTGTGAGGTAAGGGTCCAACTGTTTTTTACATGTGGATATTCAGTTGTCCTGGGGCTTCCTTGATGGCTCAGTGGGTAAAGAATCTGCCTGCCAGTGCAGGACACACAGGAGACATGGGTTCCATCCCTGGGTGGGGAAGATCCCCTGGAGGAGGAAATGGCAGCCCACTCCAGTGTTCTTGCCTGAAAAATCCCACGGACAGAGGAGCCTGGCCGGCTACCATCCAAAGGGTCGCAAAGATTCGGACATGACTGAGTGACTGAACGTGCGTGCGCACACGCACACACACACACACACACACACACACTCAGTTGTCTCAGCACAATTTGTTGAAAAGATTCTTCTTTCCCCATTGAATGGTCTTAGCACCTTTGTCAAAAATCAATTGACCATAAAAGTTTAAGTGTTTATTTCTGGACTGTCAATTCAATTCCATTGATCTGTCTTCATTACTGTAGATGGATAGCTAAGTTTTAAAATTGGGAAGTGTGAGTCTTCCAACCTTGTTCTTCCCATTTCAGACTGTTTTGTCTATTCAGGGCCCTTGGCAATTCCATGTGAATTTTAGGAATCAGCTTGCCAATACTTGCAAAAAAAAAAAAAAATCTGGGATTTTGACAGTGAATACACTGAATATGTAGATTAATTTGAACAGTAATACTATCTAACAGTTACATGTTATGCTTCGAGAATATGGCTTTCCAGGTGGTGCTAGTGGTAAAGAACCCACCTGCTAATGCTGGAGAGGTAAGAGATGCCGGTTCAATCCCAGGTCAGGAAGATCCCCTAGAGAAGGGAGTGGCGACTCACTCCAGTATTCTTGCCTGGAGAATACCATGGACAGAGGAGCCTGGTGGGCTACAGTCCGTGGGGTCGCAAAGAGAACATGGACTGTGTCCCTGCTAATTCAGGTCTCTAATTTCTTCCAGCAATGCACTGTAGTCTCCAGTGTACACTTCTTTTGCTAAATTTATGCCTAAGTGTTTTATTCTTTTGGACGGCATTATAAACGTGGGCTATAGTCTTCATTTTACTTCTGTCTTTTCAATATGGATGCCTTTCCTTTTCTTTTTTTCCCCCTCTCTAATTTCGCAGGCTAGCACTTCTAACACAGTGTTACACGGAAGTGGCAAGAATGGACATCCTTGTCTTGTTCTTGACCACAGGGGAAAAGCATCCAGTCTCTCACCGTTAAGTACAATGTCACCGGGTTCAGTGCGTGTGTGTTTCAGACATCCTTTATCAGGTTGAGGAAACTCCCTGAGTAATTTTGTTGCAAAAAGGATACTTGATTTTGTCAAATGCTTTCTCTGCATTCATTGAGATTACCATATAGTTTTTAGTTTTGACTCTATTGATATATGACATTAACTGATTTTCAGGCATTAAACCTTGCATTCTTGCTGTAAATCCCAGTTTGCTACAGATTTGCTGGACTTGGTTTGCTAGTATGTTTTTGAGCCTTCTGGCATCCATAGCTATGAGAGATTAGTTGGTACTTTTCTTTCCTCAAGATGTCCAACTGGTTGTGACATCAGAATAATTTTTATCTCATAGAGCAAGCTAGGAAGTGTTCCTTCCTCTTCTACTTTTTGGGAAAGTTAATGAAGAGCAGGCATGCTTTTGTCTTTGTTTGGTAGAGGCTTTTCTTGGTGGGTAGGTTTTTGATTACTAATTCTTCACTTGCTGTACCTTTGCGCATATTTCCTGTTTTTCTTGAGTCAGTTTCAATAGCTTGTGTCTTTCTAGGAATCTGTCCATCTCAGGTAAGTAACCAAATTTATTGGAAACAACGTTCATATTTTTCTTTTATTTTTATTTTGCCTCATTTCTTCAACAAGGTTAGTAGTACTGTCCTTTCTCTTATTCCTGATCTAGTAATTTGGATCACCTCTCTTTTTTTCTTGGTCAGTCTAGCTCAGGGTTTGTTGATATTTCAAAGAACAACTTTTGGTTTCACTAATGATCTCTATTGCTTTTCTGTTCTCTAACTCATTTATTTTTGTCCTAATATGTGTTACTTCCTTCCTTCTGTTCACTGCAGGTTCACTTAGCTCTTTTTTTTCTAGTTTCACAAAGTGGAAGGTCAGGTTACTGATTTGAGATCTTTAAAAAAAATATTAACATGTTTAGCTATGAATTTCCCTCTGAGTGCTGCTTTAGTGGCACCAGCTAAGTTTCAATATGTTCATTTCCATTTGCCTCAAAGTAAAATGGGAAAACCCAAACGAACCTTTTGGCCAGCCCCAGTACCTTTGGATATAAAGTTTTCTCCTGTAGATGATAAGAGATCTTATTTTTTAAATCTAATCTGACAATCCCTTAATTTCTATTGGTTTATTCATTCTTAACTGCTGTATATATTATTCCATTGCCAGAATATACCATAATTTATTTCTTCATTTCTCTAAAATGGATATTTAATTTCCCCCCAATTTTTTATTTGAACATTTAACGTTATTTGTAGTTGGAAAAAATGTAAGCAATCCAGACATTCTTCAGTAGATATTCTATGATCCTTTCACATTATGGAATGACATTTGAAAATACGTGGTAACATAAAAAGATTCCAAGACATTGTTTTTTAAAAAGTAAATACATGCATTTATTCATACATGTATAATTTAAAATGGATTTGGGGGAGGCCTGGCGTGCCGTGATTCATGGGGTCGCAAAGAGTCAGACACGAGGAGCGACTGATCTGATCTGATCTGATCTTGGTGGTCCAGTGGTTAAGAATCTCCCTGCCAATGCAGGGGACATAGGTTTGATCCTTGGTCTGGGAAGATTCTGCATGCCGAGGGACAACTGAGCCTGTGCCCCACACTACTGAGGACCACAGCCTAGAGCCCGCGCTCCGCAAGAAGAGCAGTCACCGCGATGAGACGCCTGCGCGATGAGAGCAGAGAGGAGCCCCTGCTCGCCGCAGCTGGAGAAAGCCCGCACAGATCAGGGAAGACCCAGTGCAGGCGAAATTAATAAGTAAATACAATTGGAAACATATATTTGGTCTTTGCCCCTGGTTCTGAGCAAGGAGCTCCAGGATTCCGAGAGGGACATCCCCCAGAGGGATAAGAGTGTTTTGTGGATGGTGATGAGATGACTCTTGGGTAAGGAAGCCCCAGGAGCTTCGGGATGGGAACTGAAAAACCAAGCAAGTGATTATAAGATTATAACTTTCAAGGGGGAGAGGCTAAAGATTGAGTCCAATCACCATTCCGATAATGAGTTAATCCATCATGGTTACGTAATAACACTTGATAAAAACCCCTGCACAAAGCGACGCAAAGAGCTTCCAAGTTTCTGAACTCAAGGCTCTGCTGGCACGGGTGCCATCTCAATGCCAGGGAACAGACGCCTCTGTGTCCGGGGGCTCCTCGCGGGTGCTTTCATTTGTGTCCTTGACAATAAACTGTCGTAATAAGTATAGTGTTTTCCCGAGTTCTGTGAGTCATGCCAGCAAACACAGCACCTGGCCAGGAGGCTCGGGAGACCCTGACTCGCGGCTGCCGAGCCAGAGTGCAGGCGGCCCAGGGCGGGGCCAGTGCCCGAGGTGGAGCAGGGGGCGGGGCCAGTGTCCGAGGTGGGGCAGGGGGCGGGGCCAGTGCCTGAGGTGAAGCAGGGGGCGGGGCCAGTGTGCGAGGTGGGGCGGGGGGCGGGGCCAGTGTCCGAGGTGGGGCAGGGGGCGGGGCCAGTGCCTGAGGCGGAGCAGGGGGCGGGGCCAGTGTGCGAGGTGGGGCGGGGGGCGGGGCCAGTGTCCGAGGTGGGGCAGGGGGCGGGGCCAGTGCCTGAGGCGGAGCAGGGGGCGGGGCCAGTGTCCGAGGTGGGGCAGGCGTGAGGACCGAGCCCTGGGCCTGTGGTGGCCTGGCTGCCTCTGGGCAGTCAGTGTCAGAACTGAACTGAACTTGTGGAAAATATGACACGTGCTTGGCGTCGGGAAAACACCACACATTGGTGTTGGAAAAATAACACAATGCAGTGTAAAGTCACTCATGTAAGGCAACACCTGTAATTACAGAGGTAGGGCTGTGTGTGTGTGTGTGAAAGGAGAAGGCGAGCAAGAAACAGGGAGAGAGGAGGGGAGGGGAAGGAGGGAGGGGGAGGTTTGAGAGGCTCTGATTACACTGATCCTACCTAAGAAGCGGGGTGAATTCTGAGGTTACTGGGCAGGACAACTTGGATGTTATCAGTACTATTTACAACACACATGTTTCATCATATTACCTGCATAGTTTGAAAAAAGAAAAAAGAATCAATAATAAAGATGACAGTCCAGTCTAGGGCAACAGAGACACCACTATCTAATATCTGCCTTCCCACTCCCGTCCTCAGATGGCCACACATCTGATGTCTGTGCGTGCGCGCTCAGTCGTGTCTGACTCTTTGTGACCCCATGGACTGTAATCCACCAGGCTCTTTTGTCCATGGGATTGTCCAGGCAAGAATACTGGAGTGGGTTGCCATTTCCTTCTCCAGGGGATCTTTCTGACCCAGGGATCGAACCCACACCTCTTATGTCTCCTGCATTGACAGGTGGGTTCTTTATCACTGCGTCACCTGTTTGTCAGCTGTTTGTTAGAATCGGACATGGAACAATGGACTGGTTCCAAATTGGGAAAGGAGTATGTCAAGGCTGTATGTTGTCACCCTGCTTATTTAACTTATATGCAGAGTACATCATGCAAAATGCCAGACTGGATGAAGCACAAGCTGGAATCAAGATTGCCAGGAGAAATACAATAACCCTTGGATATGCAGATGACACCACCCGTATAGCCCAAAGTGAAGAGGAACTAAAGAGCCTTTTGATGAACGTGAAAGAGGAGAGTGAAAAAGCTGGCTTAAAACTCAACATTCAGAAAACTAAGATCATGGCATCTGGTCCCATCACTTCATGGCAAATAGATGGGGAAACAGTGGAAGCCGTGAGAGACTTTATTTCTTGGGCTCCAAAATCACTGCAGATGGTGACTGCAGCCATGAAATTAAAAGACACTTACTCCTTGGAAGGAAAGCTATGACCAACCTAGATAGCGTATTAAAAAGCAGAGACATCCCTTTGCTGACAAAGGTCCATCTAGTCAAAGCAATGGTTTTTCCAGTAGTCATGTATGGATGTGAGAGTTGGGTTATAAAGAAAGCTGAGCACCAAAGAATTGATGCTTTTGAACTGTGGTGTTGGAGAAGACTCTTGAATGTCCCTTGGACTGCAAGGAGATCCAACCAGTCCCTCCTAAAGGAAATCAGTCCTGAATATTCATTGGAAGGACTGATGCTGAAGCTGAAACTCCACTACTTTGGCCACCTGATGTGAAGAACTGACTCACTGGAAAAGACTCTGATGCTGGGAAAGACTGAAGGCAGGAGGAGAAGGGGATGACAGAGGATGAGATGGTTGGATGGCATCACAGACATGATGGACATGAGTTTGAGTAAACTCTAGGAGTTGGTGATGGATAGGGAGGCCTGGTGTGCTGCAGTCCGTGGGGTCGCAAAGAGTTGGACACGACTGAGTGACTGAACTGACTGAAAGAGAGAGTGGGGCAGTTGAGTGTGCTGGGGGCAATTAGCTAGAAGGTGCATCGGAGTGGCTGGGGGCTACACTTGGCTGCAGTAACGCACTCAGGCAGGTTGAGGCTGCGGAGGCAGAGATGGTGTAAGGGAGGCGGAGGGAGTACGTCTGCTGGTGGAGCTGCAGTGAGAGACCCTGAGGATCCTCGAGAAGCGGCTGGCGTCATCTCTCTGAGTGTACCACTCTACTTCCCAGCCCTGTGAGCCTTGGCCACTTGTAATGTCTGGTTCTTGTTCCCTCAAGAATCTCCCCATTAATCTGAGCTGTTCTAAGTGGGCTTTTACTACGAACAACCCAAGCACCTCGAGTAAAAATATCTATGTGCTATTATGAGCAACAACTGGTTTACAGAGGTGAAAAATGGGGACATTCCATCCAATGACCTTTGCTCTTTTGCTCATATCCTAAGCACTGGCCACCTGGGTCATGTGGGGAGAGTTTGTGGTTCAGTGCAACACAAATACATCTCCTACAAGGACTCACTCTGACAACGCGTCAGCATGATAGTTTTCCATTCACAAAGGAAAATACACTCACCTTCACTATTTTTAGAGTCAACATCCTAAGAAGTTGACTCAACAAGTCATTAAGTGGGTGAACACCGCATCGTTCATCCCCTTTTCCTGCTTATGGAATCCCTACTGTCTTCAGGAACCAGGTGGCCTCATGTTTCAGGGAGGCTGGGCAACCTCTGAGCAAGAGGTGGATCTTTTTTTGGTCTCTACATAACAAGGTAGTCTTGTTTGATGTCAGACTAAGTATGTGAAGTCTTTATGACCTGTAGAACCTGCAGGGAAGTCTGCTGGGGGGCAATTCTGGTGCTCTTCCTTGACCTCTGATAGGAACACAAGGAAGGGACACAGTCCTTGAGCACCGGGGTGCTAGCATGTGAGGGTGTGTGACACCGGGATTGCTGCAGCCATCATGACCTGAGGGCTCCTCTAAGGACAAAACTAACACCCTCACGATGGCAGAGCAGAGACGTGGAAAGAACCTGGGTCTCTGGTGGTGCCGCCTCCTGGGTACTCACCTACAGGCACCTGCCTGTGGTTGAGAGAAACCTGCTGAAAAGCATGTTCAAGGCTCCCAGGCCATGTTCTACAGGAAGGGCTATTTTGCGCACCTATTTTTTTTTAAAGTTCTTTATTATTATTTTTTGATCACACAGAATGTGGGATCTTAGTTGTCTCATCAGGAATTGAATCCACACCTTGTGCAGTAGAAGGGTGGAGCCTTAACCCCTGGGCCACTAGGGAAGTCCTTTGCTCACCTTTTTACAGGCCAAGGAGACTGCCGGCCAGTGGACAGCCCCGTGGCAGCTGCTGGCCTCACGGCCCTTCCTCATTCACTGGAAACATGGATTGTGTGGAGCCCTCTCTGCTATGGCACAGTTTAACATCTTTGTCTTGACCTCCAAGCTGAAGCCTCCCGCCAGGCCCGATGGTCGCATCCCGGCTGACTGACCTCAATACTCTGCCAGATGCCCGCTCGCTCAGCGCCTGCTTCCTGCGCCCCCCTCTGCCTGGAAACCACCCCTCTCTGCTCCCCTGGCGAGTCTCAGGAAACCCTCGCTTTACATTTATTTTACATAAAAGAGATGATGTGACGTACCTGGCATAGGGTCGGCGCCCGGCAGGTGGGACGTGCCCGCCTGTCACTGACGTCTGACTTCTTTCTACTCCTCCCAGCCGGGGCTGGGCCTGCCCTCAGCCAATCTCCTGGGTGTGGAGTCGTGCGGGCCAGGATCTGTGAGGGGGAAGATGGTCCGAGTTAGCACAGAGAACCTCTCAAACAGCGAAGGGGGGCTCTGCTCTGGAAGGAAAGAACGAAATGATCCCGGAGCCCGCATCTCTCCAGGGGATGGACACGCCATGGACCAGGGCCTGGAGCTGCTGCAGGACAAGGGCTTTGGTTCGCACCCACAGACAGCGGGAAGGCCACCAGCCCCGGGTCCCCACACTCGGGCGTGGAGAGAAGGCCAGATGGTAACCATGGGGCTGCTCGTGGCCAAGTGCAAGCCCGTCAGAAGCCTCTGATTGAAGCATCTGCAGAGCAGAGTGGTTCTCATCAGCTGCTAACTCAACAGGTCAAAAGTAGCAAACCACGCTCCAGAGTCCAGAAGGGTTCCCTTCACTGAGAGTCACGTCTCAGGCACCTGCCCCTGTGGGTTTGGGCAGGGACATGCTGGTGCTTCCCTGTTCCCTGTGGTGACCGGCAAGGCCGTCTTGTCCATCAGCCCCTCCAGGGGCCCAGCTGGGGCTGTGGGTTTGGGGCGAAGGGCGGCTGGGGAGGGGGAAGGTGAGGAGGGGCAGACGCTTGTCCTGACAGCTGCTGGGGTCCCTTGGCGGCGGCTCCCACAGCTCCTCTCGGAGGTGACGGGGACCCGGGACACCATCGTTTAATCAGAAACTTGCTGGGTTTTGGCTTTGAGGATTAATCACAGGTGACACCAGATCTCCCAGGGCCGACAGAAGCTCTTGTTGTCGGGTGTCAGCTTGGATAGGAGTGAGGTGTCACAGACCCTCAGCCCCAGGGGTGGGGGCGGGAGACGGGCTTCTCTGGAGGTCACCTTCTCCTTGGTCTGCTCAGCACCGTCCTCAGGGCAGGGCCGGCCTTGCCCCACAACCCCGCCCAGGGAAATGACACTTCTCTGTATTTGCATTAAAAAAGAAGAATGCACTTGCATTTTTCCTGTCTTATAATCAGAAGAAAAAGCTTTAAGAAAATTAATTGTAAGACAGGTTTTAATTGCAGGAAAGGGAAAGCAGGTTTGTGTAGGAAATGGCAGCCCACTCCGGTATTCTTGCCTGGGAAATCCCATGGACAGAGGAGCCTGGCGCGCTGCAGTCCACAGGGTCGCAGAGTCAGAGGCGACCGAGCACACACCCACCCAACTACCAACTTGGTCCTAAGGTCAGAGAGAGGATATGTTTCCTGAGAGACTGACTCATCGGTTTAACATTCAGCTGGTGGAAACATCATCCCTGTGCTTGCAGACTATTTACTCTGCCAGGCACTTGGCTAAGCCTAACTGCTGGAGAACTCTGAGACAGGCGGTTTTATCACCATCAACATCACCACCACCACCATCATCATCATCACTACAGTACAGCCAGAAAAATCAAGCCTTGGACAGGTTCAAAGTCATAATTAGTGTGGAAGGCACGATGTGCACTTCCTTTAAATCACTACTATACAGCCCCTAGAACTGCCTTAAAAAAAAAATTCACCTTTTAAACGACTCTAACCAGTAGGTGTGGGGCTTCCCTGATAGTTCAGTTGGTAAAGAATCCGCCTGCAATGCAGGAGACCCCGGTTTGATTCCTGGGTCTGGAAGATCCCCTGGAGAAGGGAAAGGCTACCCACTCCAGTATCCTTGGGCTTCCCTGGTGGCTCAGCTGGTAAAGAATCCACCTGCAATGTGGGAGACCTGGGTTTGATCCCTGGGTTGGGAAGATCCCCTGGAGAAGGGAAAGGTTACACAACCCAGTGTTCTGGCCTGGAGAATCCCATGTCCATGGGTTTGCAGAGAGTCGGACACGACTGAGCGACTTTCACCCAGTAGGTGTATGTACAAAATGTCCCTGAAATATCACTTTAACAAGCGTAAGACAGAACTAAAACCAAGCTCTTAAGATAGCAGAGCAGATACTGGCTCAGGATTCAAAACAGCTCTTGCTTCTTAAAGGAGGACTCAATTGCTTGGTGAGTTATGAGCTTTCTGTCGTCGGCGTTATTCAAGCACAATCAGCCAGTGATTATTCGCCCTCCAGCGAAGCCCACAATGCAAGCAGAGCTCACACGCACAGTTTGTGTTGCCTATGGCATAAGAATAAACAGACAGGCAAGGATCTCTCGATGTTTGAGAAAAGTCTTCATGTGAAAGGAAGAGATGGAAAGAGGCAGACTGCCACAAGGAAGCCGCAGGAAGCTGACAGCGCACACAAGAGAAAACTGAAAAAAAAAAAAAAAATCCAATAATTAAAATCCATGAAGAGAGCAGGTACGATACTGCGGCCATAGAACAATGCAGGGCGCTTTGACAAGGGGACAATCAAAGAACAAGAAAAAGTTCTTAAGAGATTAAAACACAGCTAAGTGGAAGCTTAAAATCAATAGAAAATTTAGAAGATAAAGTTGAGGAAACATCCCCAAAAGTTAATAAAATGTTAAAGAGAATGAAAATAAGAAAGGAGGAGGGGGAATGAGGTCAATTTAGGAAGTCTAATATCCAATAACACGAAATCTTAGAAAGAGGTTACAGAAGTATGCTTCCTTTCTTGTATGTCTTGTGGGGATACAGGATCAATTATGGGATGAAATGATCAGAGACACTAGTATTAGAGGATTCTCCATATGCAAAAACATGAGCATTTAGTTTTGAAGGGTCCTTTGAGTGCTCACTACAAATCAGTGGAAAAGAACCTTCTCGGAGTATCATTCTGAAATTTTAGGGCACCAGGGTATAAGAGAAGACCCTAAAATCTTCCTGGGAGGAAACATCAGGCCATGTGCAAAGGACTAGAAGTAAGTTTGGCATCTGATCTTTCAACAGTGATGCTGGAAAGTGGGGGACAGTGAGGTGATGCCTTCATGTTTCCGATGGAAAATACTTCTAAACCCAGGATTCTATACCTACCTGAACTATTGTGTGCGAAAGCAGAATGACGCTATTTTCAGAAAGGCAAGGACTCTAAGCATCCAGCTTCCATGCATCCTTTCTTAGGAAGCTACTGCAGGATATACGCCAGCAAAATGAGGGAATAAAACAAAAATATGAAGGCCAGGAAGCAGAGCAGCAAGGAGTATTTCAGGATGACAGGAATGCAGCAAAGAGAAACTGGCCAAGACTGCAGCAGGACCATGGAGGGCCAGGGGGAGTAATGAATGGTTATCTGACGTCCTTGATAACTTAGACATCATTGGGCAAATGACAGGTGTGAGAGTCAGACAGAAAAAAATTGAGGACAGGTATGATGAAAAAAAGGCTTCCCTGGTGGCTCAGAGGTTAAAGCATCTGCCTCCAATGCGGGAAACCTGGGTTCGATCCCTGGGTCGGGAAGATCCCCTGGAGAAGGAGTGGCAGCCCACTCCAGTATTCTTGCCTGGAGAATCCCATGGACGGAGGAGCCTGGTACGCTACGGTCCACGGGCTCACAAAGCGTCGGACACGACTGAGTGACTTCACTTTCACTTTCACTTTATGATTAAAAAAGCCCCAGCCAATGAAAAGAGAGGCAATATTAACTTTGGACAAAATAAAAAGGTAAGAAGGAAACATAATCCCAGCATACAACTTGCCTCAACTTGAACAATATTTACCTGGTCATGATAGAGTAACAGGTAAAACTGGTCAGAATGTGCCAAGACGATGGTGGGGTAAGTGCATGGAGTGGGGGACTAGGAAAGGGAGATAAATTATCATCTACCTAAAGGCATGTTGATAAATAATGTCTTAAAACTGACACATCACTAAATAGCAACATAAGCACATTACTTAGAAATAAGGAGGTAAGGAGTAGAAGAAAGCAAAATGGAGAAGGGTTAGAAGTGGCTGCCCCTGGGGATCAGTGCTGGGGACAGATGGATGCTTTTTTATGACAAGCCTATTTCACTTTCTCCCCATCATGGATCACAGTCACGGTGAAGGGTCTTGCTTAACTCACTGAAGCTACGAGCCATGCTGTGCAGGGCTACGCAAGACAGACAGGTCGTCGTGAAAAAGTCTGACAAAACGTGGTCCACTGGAGGAGGAAATGGCAACCCGCTCCAGTATTCTTGCCAGGAGAATCCCATGAACAGTACGAAAGGGCAAAAAGACACGACGCTGGAAGATGAGCCCCTCGGGCTGGAAGGTGTCCTGGGGAAGAGCAGAGGGCAGTTACTAACAGCTCCAGAAAGAATGAAGTGGCTGGGCCAAAGTGGAAACGATGCTCAGCTGTGGATGTGTCTGGTGGTGAAAGGGAGGTGGACCATGAAGAAGGCTGAGCGCCAGAGAACTGATGCTTTTGAACTGCGGTGCTATAGAAGACTCTTGAGAGTCCCTTGGACTGCAAGGAGATCGAACCAATCGATCTTAAAGGAAATCAACCCTGAATATTCATTGGAAGGACTGATGCTGAAAGCTCCAATACTTTGGCCCCTGATGCAAATAGTTGACTCATCAGAAAAGACCCTGATGCTGGGAAAGACTGAAGGCAGAAGGAGAAGGGGGTGGCACAGGATGAGATAGCATCACTGACTCAGTGGACATGAATCTGAGCAAACTCCGGGAGAGTGAAGGCAGAGGACCGTGGGGTCACAAAGAAT
The DNA here is from genome assembly GCF_019923935.1 of Bubalus bubalis. Taxonomy (NCBI): domain Eukaryota; kingdom Metazoa; phylum Chordata; class Mammalia; order Artiodactyla; family Bovidae; genus Bubalus; species Bubalus bubalis. The sequence continues at coordinate 1,810,111 of NC_059180.1, forward strand.
TGGATACGACTCAGTGACTGAACAACAATTGCTACTTTAGTCTTTAACTCTGCTTAACGTATGTATTACCATGGTTGAAAAACAATAAAAAATAACATATGTCAACAGTTGGAAATATGGGTCAGGCATTAAGTATAAAGAATCAGTTACTCCATTCACTGCACACTTATTATATTTTACTTTTTGTAAAACTTTGGACAGCTTACCCCTTCATAAATCAGATGCACTGAGTGTGTGCAGGGCACTTCACAGATGCCACCGGGCTTAACCTTTGCAGGAGCTCGCTAAGATGAGTTTTATTATCCCCATTTTATGATGAGGAAGTCAGATCAGAGTTAAATAACCTGGTGAGACCTCATACCACTAAGATTCCAATGTAACCCTCACCAACTGAGCATCATCTGATCTTAATTAAACCAGCCACGACCACAGCTAACACTTACAAAGCATAGCATCCAATCTAACCAATCAGACTCCTCGCTTCCTGGGCTCCACATCCTATTCCCTCATTTGGCTGGAGCATATCCTCCAATACCTTCCAGGAAAAGGCACACGGCAGTTGCTACAGGCAGACATTGCCTAAATTCACGTGTGGACTTCCCTGGTGTTCCAGTGGTTATGACTTTGCCTTTCAATGCAGGGGGTGCAAGTTCAAATCCTGCTGAGGAAGCTAAGATCCCAAATGCCTCATGGCCAAAAAAGCCCCACATAAAACAGAAGCAGTACTGTAATAAATTCAATAAAGACTTTAAAGTGGTCCACATCAAAAAAACAAAACAAAACACCAAAACTTAAAAAAAATGCTCCAGATAGCTGAGACATGGAAGCAACCTAGATGTCCACCAAAAGATGAATGGATAAAGAAGCTGTGGTATATATACACAATGGAATACTACTCAGCCATAAACAGAATGCATCTGAGTCGGTTCTAACGGGGTGGATGAACCCCTATCATACGGAGTGAAGTGCATCAGAAAGAGAAAAGTGAATGATGTGTATCAATGCAGATATGGAATCTAGAAAGACGGTACTGATGAATCTATCTGCAGGGCAGCCACGGAGATGCAGACAAGTGAACAGACCTGTGGACACAGTGAGGGAGGAGAGGGTGCGACGGACGGACAGAGTAGCATGGAGACACACACATACTGTGCGTAAAACAGCCAGCCAGCGGGATTTGCTGTATCACACACGGCGCTCAGGCCTGGGTGCTCTGTGACAGCCTGGAGGGCTGGGAGGCGGGACATACGCATACATGTGGCTGATTCACGCTGATGTACGGCAGAAACCGAGACAACATTGTAAAGCAATTAGCCTCCAATTAAAAATAAGTAAGTTAGAGAACTGGACATGGAACAACAGACTGGTTCCAAATAGGAAAAGGAGTACGTCAAGGCTGTGTATTGTCACCCTGCTTATTTAACTTCTATGCAGAGGACATCATGAGAAACACTGGGCTGGAGGAAGCACAAGCTGGAATCAAGATTGCTGGGAGAAATATCAATAACCTCAGATATGCAGATGACACCACCCTTATGGCAGAAAGTGAAGAGGAACTAAAAACTCTCTTGATGAAAATGAAAGAGGAGAGTGAAAAAGTTGGCTTAAAGCTCAACATTCAGAAAACTAAGATCATCGCATCCGGTCCTATCACATCATGGCAAATAGATGGGGAAACAGTGGAAACAGTGGCTGACTTTATGTTTTTGGGCTCCAAAGTCACTGCAGATGGTGACTGCAGCCATGAAATTAAAAGACGCTTACTCCTTGGAAGGAAAGTTATGACCAACCTAGACAGCATATTGAAAAGTAGAGACATTACTTTGCCAACAAAGGTCCATCTAGTCAAGGCTATGGTTTTTCCAGTGGTCATGTACAGATGTGAGAATTGGACTATAAAGCAAGCTGAGTGCCAAAGAATTGATGCTTTTGAACTGTGGTGTTGGAGAAGACTCTTGTGAGTCCCTTGGACTGCAAGGAGATCCAACCAGTCCATCCTAAAGGAGATCAGTGCTGGGTTTTCATTGGAAGGACTGATGTTGAAGCTGAAACTCCAATACTTTGGCCACCTGATGCAAAGAGCTGACTCATTGGAAAAGACCCTGATGCTGGGAAAGATTGAGGGCGGGAGGAGAAGGGGACGACAGAAGATGAGATGGTTGGATAGCATCACCGACTCGATGGACATGGGTTTGGGTGGACTCCGAGGGTTGGTGATGGACAGGGAGGCCTGGCATGCTGCAGTTCATGGGGTCGCAAAGAGTCGGACGCGACTGAGCGACTGAACTGAACTGAACTGAACTGAAGTTAAAGAGAAAAATGGTGCACGTGGATGATGTCATTTAATACAGCCACCCTGAGTGGTAGCTACTGCTACTGGCCCCAGTTTACAGAAGAGGAACAGGTTCACAGGGGTTCAGCTACCTGGACTGCGTCTGCTTCTCCTTTGTAACCCCCACCACAACCCCACCTCCCCTATTCAGCCCAGGGCCTGATTCTTCAGAGGTGCTCAATATGTATCTGTTGGGTGAAAAAATACAAATCAGATCCTGAATAAAATAAACAACGAGGCTGCTACCACATCAAACGTCAAGCCCTTTGGAAAGAGGGACAGACGCCTCTCCCTCTCTGCGAGCCGCCCCAGCGCAAAAGCTCCGCAATGAGAAGGGGTCAACAGTCAGCTGGATAAATGCGCCTCTGGGTTAATTGATCTGCCTGGATGATTGGAACGAGAGGCTTGAGATGGAAGGTTTAATTATTCCTATGAAACCTCCACTTCATTGAAAGGACTTCTGGCAAAAAAAAGAGGAAAAAAAGGCGGCGGGGAAGATTATTGAGAAGGATAATCTACTGCCTGGGAGAATGGGCTGGAGACTCGGGGACTCACCACACTGTCTGCTGTGTTCACAGCCTTGAAGTGAAAGCTTAATGGAAAAGAACCAGAAGCAGCCCTTCCTGGGTCTCCTGCCCTGCCAGGCCTTTCATTCCCGCGAAAAAGGGCACCGAGAGAAGCAGCTAGAAAACTCCTCCTCAGGAGTCTTCTCTGGCATCCCAGTTAACTTTTAACCTCTGTCTGTCTCAGCTCGTTCAACTGAAATCTTGGGATGATAATACTTCCCATGAATTAACATGTGTACAGCAATCAGGAGAGCTTCGCTGGTACATATTGTGAAAGCAGCAATTATCATTTTAAATTCACAGTGGAGTGGCAGACACTGCCAGCAGCCAACCCAATATCCATTCTCTCTCTCTTTTTTTTTTTTAATAATAAATAGCCCTTCAATACATGTGTGTGTGATATATAGGCTTCCTTGATGGCTAGCAGGTAAAGAATCCACCCACAACGCTGGAGACACAGGAGACACAAGTTCAATCCCTGGGTCAGGAAGATCCCCTGGAGGAGGAAATGACAACCCATTCCAGTATTCTTGCCTGAAAAATTTCACGGACAGAGAAGCCTGGCAGGTTACAAAGCCTGGTGTCGCAAAGACATGACTGAGTGAGTGATGTACACACACACACACACACATAGACACACACACACACACATACACACACACACACACACGGTTGTGCCGGGTTTTGGTTGTGGCATGTGGGATCCAGTTCCCTGACCAGGGATCAAACCCAGGCCCCCTGCCATTAAGAGCATGGAGTCTTAGCCACTGGACCACCTGGAAGTTTCTCCATTGTCTCTCTTATTAACAGAGCCCCAGTTTTGTTTGGAGCATTACTGTGCCCACCTTTAAAAAACCGCATTTCTAGCCTCCCTTGCAGCTGGAATTGTGGGTGTGTGACACAGGTCTGGCCAATGAGCTGCACGTGGAAGTTTCCGGATGGCACATCTGGAAGAATCTGGAGGGGGCAGAGCCAGGTGAGGAGCACTTTTCGTTCGCCCCTGTCTTCCTCCCTGGAAGCGGGTGCAACTCAAGGAAGCGGAGCAGCAGTCTTGTGAGTGTGAAGGTCACGCTTGAACACGGCCGCACAGGACGCTGAAAGGACTTCGGGTCCAAGCTAACCTTTGAGTTCTTTGTTCACGAGACGAATAAAATCCCTAGCACGTATAAAACTCTGATTTTGTTTCTATTAAAACTTGCAGTCAGCAATTGTTGCAGGCAACAATCGTTCTAGCAGATACAAATAACAAACAAGATCCAAGCCTTCTGAGAAAATCACATAGCTTCCAGCCAGCCACAGACTTTTAAGTCTTACAGTCTGAGCAACTTCCTTATCTATTTGCTCCTGTTCCTTTTTTCCCCCCTAAATACAAAGCCAGAGTAAGCACGAAATCAACAAGGACTAAGTACTGCCCATGTACAAAGGCCTGCAGAGGACAGAAACAGCGTGACTCGGAGGGAGACCTCCTAGGAGATGGAGCACGGCCTGGGAGGCGGTAAGCAACACCCCAGCGCCGTGGCGCACAGGCAGGACGATGATCTATCTGCTCTCGGGTTCTGCCGCAGTCCTGAGCTGTGCCCTCACCTTTCAGCCAATCTCTGCTCACGTCTCCAGGCTCCGTCGCATCTGCTGGAGTCCATCCCTTCTCTTTACTCCATGTTACTTCATATGCAACACCCCCCACCTCGAGTTATAGCCAGACTTCCCAGCCGTCACCCCAGGCTCATCCTGCCCTGCAGCCCAGGGCCCTGCGCACCACCACCCGGCCCTCCGGCACTGTTTGCACCAGATGCTCATCGGGCTTCTCTACCCAGGTGACCCGGGCAAGGGGCTCACGGCCTATACAGAACGAGAAAGTCTCAGCTTGATAGCTTTGGGGAGAGCGGGGAGCATCTGTGGGTAGCCAGGATTTGCGGGTGGTGGGGGGACACGGCAAGCACGGCCTCCGCCCCGCAGGCCCCACCTCACATCCAGACTTCTGCAGTGGTGTCTGACTGGCAGCCAGCAGGGCAGAGCGCTTGGGAAGGGCGCATGCCTCCTGCATGACCGGAGGGTACGCTCTGCCCTCGCCGCCCACCCGCTCTCATTTTTCTCCCACCGCTGCAGAGAAGCTTTTGTGAAAAGCACAATTAGGGATGACAGATTTAAATTGTTCTGAAATGTGTATCAATTCATCACATTGGCTCTTTATGAGCATTCGCCCTGTCTGGATTCCAGAGCTTTGCACACATGGCACAGTGAGAGCTCTGAGGGTCTCCGTGAGCCGCAGCTGGACACCCCTCTGCCAAACGCTAACGGCAGCATGCGGCCGGTCCCCTCTCTCACTCCCGGGAGGCGCGGCCTTGCTCAGGGGCGGCCCCGACGGTGACGGAACAGCGTTCCCTCCTGCGGGCGCCTTCCGGGCCTGGTCAGCAAGCCTGCCTTGGCCACGGGGGGCTGTCAAGTCACGGGAACCACCAGCTGGTTCCAATTCTGGAGCCCTCTGTGAGACCCTGAGCATCATCTAAGCTAAATTCTAGCACAGGAGAGGTGGGGGGAACCACGAGCTCCTGTCCGGCCTGGGGTTTCGGGGAGGCCTTCTGGAAGGGACAGAACTGGACCCGGGGCAGGCCCAGTCCTCAACGCAAGCTCTGGCCCGCGGAGGCCTGCTGCCGCGAGTCTCCTGGGCGGGTGGATGAGTGCGCAATGAGCCCAGAGGCCCCGAGAACCTTCTAAGCAAAAACACTAGGTCCTTGCCTTTCACAGGAAAGGTCACCAGCATCATCAAGCAAGAGCCCCACTCGGAGAGCAGGCAAGAATGAGAATCGGAAGGTTCTGTGGGAGCCACGTGCAGAAGTGAATCTTCCCCTTTCTCTTCTGCTCACCTCGCCTGGCTGCACGGGAATCCCATGGGAGCCCGGGACAAGGTGACAAGAGGAGGCCAGGCGGGGCCCGAGGCCTCTGGACGCCTGCGGCGGGGAGCGGGGTAAGGTCTGCAGAGTTTGGTAACGAGAATACGTCAGCGTCGACCTGTGGAGCCCCAGTCACTCAGCCAGCCAGTCACCCATCCATCCATCTAGTGGATTCAACACCATTAAGAGCCTGGGATGACGGAAGACCAAGAAAAGACTCTGAGAAGGTTCAAAAGAAAGGAGACAAGGACAAGTGAGGATCAAACACGAGCGACACATTTAGGGACGTTCAGAGCAGAGCAAAGGAGGTGGAGACAGAAACTTGAAGGAACGAAGGTAAGAAAACCTTGCAGATTCGTCGGAAGGAGGGGTGAGAGAAAGGTGGGAGCAGAGGCTGCTGAAGGAGGAGGAGGAGGAGGGGCCTGGACCGCAGCCGGCCGGCCCTCATCACAGAGCGGAGCTTCAGCTGAGAAGGCACGCCAGCCAGGCTCAGGGCGGGGGCTGCAGGTCGCTGAGCTGCTCAGACCGAGCTATCTCCAGGGCCCAGAGCCGCGTCCTCTGAGGCCTCAGTGGGCGGGCTGCACGCAGAGTGAGCGCGGGTCTGTCCCTGCTGCGTTTATCAGACACCCTGAACACCTACTTAGGATGGATGCGGCGATCAATTTAAAATGCATTTCTGGTTGTGGGGCCGGCTATTTCTTGAAACGTCATGGGGGACAGGTAAAGGCAGTAACACCCCTAAACACATTTCCATGTGTTTGGAAATAAGCCTGCCGAAGGCTTCAATCAACCAGGTTAGTATCCAGAAAAACGCACACGTCAGGTTTTCCTATACGGGCGCAGGGCGGTGGTGTCGGGAGTGGTGGTGGGGTGTTTATGTTTCCAGCTCTCTTAAATCCCCCATCATCACCCAGGGAGAGCACCCACCGCTGAAATCAGGGAGGACGGCCCGGCCACGGCAGGGAGGCCGGCGGGAGGCTCGAGGCTCTGGTTTTCCCCAGCTGCACTGGGCTCCCAGCAGCTCTTTCTAGAAAGGCCTCCAGGGCTGGTCGAAAATGCCGGTGCAGGATGCAGCAGGCCAGGCTTTCATGTAGACCTCAGACTTCCGTGAACACCCCGAGGTGTGCGAGGCTTGAGGTTAGCACTGTACTTTCTCAGACCTCAGTCCCCTGGGCAGATTTCCGGGCAGCAGAGGAAAGCAAAGTGGGAAGAGGTTTGAGGGCTGGGAGAGAGTGACTCCTTCCACTCTGGGCTCAGGGAGCTGGGGGGCTGGGGTTCCATGGGCAGGGCCCCCACAAAGAGGTGGCTCCTGCCCTCCAGAGCTTAAAATTCATCGTGCTTGAGGGTACGAAGTGTCACAGACCTCCTCCTCCCAAAGATAGAGGCTGTAGGGCGAAGGTGTGCAGGAATTTTACTCGAGTCGAACAAAAGGAGTCAAGCCAAGTAATCCTAGCCCCAAGAGACAAAACCAGCAACTTCTGCTTCCCTATGTTCCAAGGCCGGGTCCCCAGCTCCAGGGTCTAATAATGCCTGATGAGCTGAGGTGGAGCTGATGTAATAACAACAGAGAAAAAAACACACAATAAGTGAAATGTACTTGAACCACCCTCCCCTCCTGGGTCTGTGGGAAAACTGTCTTCCACAAATCCGGTCCCTGGTGCCAGAAAGCTTGGAGACTGCTATTCCAGAGGAGAGGATATGGTCCTGGATTCTGCCATTTTCCGCTGTGTGGCCTCGGGCACATTGCTTAACGTCTCTGAGTCCCATTTACCGTTCTGTAAAGCTGGACACGGGGCTTCCCAGGTGGCTCCGTGTAAAGAACCCGCCTGCCGATGCAGGAGATGCAGGTTCCATCCCTGGGTCAGGACGATCCCCTGGAGAAGGAAACCGCAACCCACTACAGTACTCTTGACTGGGAAATCCCATGGACAGAGGAGCCTGGCAGGCTACAGTCCATGGGTTCACAAAAGAGTCAGACATGACTGAGTGACTAAACAACAACAACAAAATTGGACACAGCAGCTATGTCTTAGGGTTGCTTCAATGCACATGGAAGGCATTATTATTATTATTATCTTTCGCTTCACTGGGCAGCACGCGGGATCTTAGTTCCCGGACCAGGGATCGAACCTGCACCCCCTGCATCTGAAGTGCAGTCAACCACTGGACTGCCAGGGAAGTCCCACATACGACGCACTTACTCTCACTAGTCCACACCTTCGGAAGTCCTCAGCAGACTCCAGGTGGAGAGCCACCTCTACCCTGGCGTCCTGAATAATGACTTCCACACCAGACAGATTTTAGAGGAAACTTTAAAGACCTGTCCTCAGCCCTGCCATCTGGGTTTCTGATTTGCTCGCGCCCGGTGGTGTGAGCTCCTGTGTGCCATGTTGCTTACAGCCCTCTGGGCAGGGCCATCTCCTGCTTTCCCTGTGTGACCCCCAAGGGCTAGCAAGGATCTTTCACAAATAGGCGTTTAATATTAATCGAGTGGTCGATTTCTGATGGATAAGTGCTGGCTCTCTGGTTAACCTTTCCTCCTTTCAGTGGAAAAGACCTTTCCCTCGCGGGGGTGGGGAGCTTGCATATGACAGCCGTTGACGGGCTCACACGGGTTTTGCTGGGCCTGCAGTTCAGATCTAAGCGCCAATCCATCTTCTAGTCCCAATCACTCATGGACTGGAAGTCTAGACTATACCTCCCTCCAGCTTCTGACTCTGGGGTCAGAGCCGTCTTGTCACAAACCATGAAAATGCAGAAAAGCCACAGGTCCCCCATCCTGCCCCGAGAACCCTTCAGCAGCCTCCACTCTCCCCAACTCCTCGCACCAGCGTGACGGCAACCCCCACTTTTTTGCAATGGGCTGCTTCCCTGGGGCCCTCCCGGAGTCTGAAGGACACACTGCATTTTCAAGGACACCCCACTCTAGTCACTGGGGTGGGGACTTCCCTGGTGGTCCAGTGGCTAAGACTCCACGCTCCCAATGCAGGCCACCCGGGTTCGATCCCTGGTCAGGGAACTAGGTCCCACATGCCACAACTAAGCATTCGCAGGCCCCACTCTCAATAAATAAACACTAAAAACAAACAAAAGCAGAGCCCAAGTCAGCCACTGGGGCACTGGGGTTCCATTGCTGGAATCCTAACACTTTGAAAACGGACAACCCACCACAGGCCGGCATTTGGCGGGGGTGGGGGTCAGCCCAACATGTCACATTCTCAGCGTGGCCGGTAACAGGAGGTTTGCGGAGACCTCCCCCCGGCTGACCCTCAGAAGGCGCGTTGCTGGACCAGCTGCGTGACACGTGCTGAGCCGCAGCGGATGCCCAACACCCAGTGGGTTGGAGGTGGCGTCCAGATCCCAGGAGGGCGCAGAATGACTCAGTAACAAAACCCACAGCGAACAGCGAGGGTGGAGCAGGCAGGTCTAAGAAGAGACCGCCGTCGGGCGCAGAGCTGGGGACTCCGTCCTCCGTGAGTCCTGTGTGGTGGATCAGTACGTAATTTGGTCGACTCCAGACCCACTCCAGACCAAGGTCCTGCCTCCCGGCGGGAAAGGAATTATCAAGGTACCAGCTCTGGACAACTGCAGGACACAGGGGCGAGTTTTAGTTTTTAACTGTGCAGGAAAAACAAGAGACGCGCCTCACTCTTCAGAGCGTCTGAACAGGACTGAGTTAAACCGAGAACTGCAACCACCACCATCTCCCAATCCTTCTGGGACCAACGACCGAGCCTGGGGTGGCTCCAGATGCTGGATCTGTCCAAGTTCCCCCTCCTCCCTGGGTCTCGCGGCAGCAACCCTATTTACCGGACACATTTTTAGAAGAATATAGCGTGCTCGTTGCCACCGTTATTACAACAAGGGCACTTCCATATGAGGGAAGTGAAATCCAAGCCAGGTTTTCTATCCCGAGATGTTCTGCCAAAGAGATGGCGTGTGAGTAAGTTAGTTACAATGCGTGCGTGGAGCATCCACCATGTTGGGAGTGAAATAGGCTTGTGTGTTCCATTAAGCATCAGGCTCTCGAGAGGGCGAGATGCTTAGAAAGGGTCTCTCGACTCTGAATGAACCCCTAAATAAACAGCTCTCTCATGGAACGGGGCCCCACTCCCTGCCTCCCACCTCCCTGCCGCCTCATTTCAATTAGCTTACTGTTATTCCAGCTTCCTTTTCCTTTGGATCATCGAGGCTGGCTGTCATTGATTGCTAGAACATCAGGAGCAGAGTCAAATGGCAGACTTCTCCCACCTGGCCCTCAAAGGGGTGGCACGGAGTTGTCACGGCCATGGGACAGAACTGCCCTGGGAGTGGGCAGGGCCACAGGCCACATTCCCGTGTCTCCCACTTCCTTCTCCAGTCCTGGCAGCCTCGAACCCCTTCCCCCACTGACCCTTCAAAGGAAGACATCTTATACACACAATGGAATACTATTCAGCTGTAAAAAGGAACAAAGGACCGATCCATGCCACAACACGGACAAAAACATCGAACGCATGGAACTGAGCAAAGAAACCACACTCCAAAGGCCACACGCTGTGTTAGGCCGTCGGTACAAAGAGTGCAGAACAGCGGCGGTCCACACAGACAGAAAGCAGGTTGGCGGCAGCCAGGGGCTGGGGCGGGGGGCAGGAGGGGAGGCCGCTGATGGGCACGGGGCTTTACCCGGGAGTGACGAGAACGGCTGGAACTAGAAGTGGCAGTGGCCAGATGCTGCAGGACTGGTCACATTAAAACGGTGGACTTCGTGATGCCCACGTCACCTCGAATCAAAGCAAATCAACGAAAACAGCGACAATTTCTCGAGCACACGCGAGGTACCAGGTTGACAACCAAGATTAACCGGAACCCATTAACAGCCCTGCCGAAGGCATCACCAATTCTGATGAAGAGATAAGGGAGCTGAGGCGGGGGCGGGGGGACACCCGGGCAGGCAGGGGCGTCAGACAGCCACGTGCTCTGCTCCCTTGGCGTTTCAACCCTCAGGCTCTGGAAGCCTGGGGATCAGAGAGCAGACGATGAGAACCTGTGTCTCCAGGAAACGGAGAGAGAGGCAGAGGGAGGCGGGTGAGGGTATGAAGAAGAGATGGGGACAGAGAAAAGGGAACAGGAACTCGGAGCTTTATTTAGTAGCCGCAGGTGCGGGGTGAGAACAGGACAGAGAAATGAAGCAAGACGGCCGTCAAGGGAGGAGAGTGGGCGGCAGGGGTGCGGGGCCGCGGGGAGGGCTGAGGGGCACACCGGCCTGGCCAGGATGCATGCCTGGCTCCCGACCCGGCCTCCTGGTCATCACACGCCTGCTCTGAAACCTCCCGAGACCGTGGGCACCTGGCACCCGGACCTGAGCGATTTCCTGTAATCCGGCTCACCTGTTTTAAAGCCACCCGCCAGCTCGAAACATACAAACGCTGAAGACTCACATTTTCCACGTCAGGGGAGTCGGGAAGACAAGGTCGCAAAACACCTCCAAACACGCGGACTTTCCTCCCCAGCAGCTGAAGCCCACCTCTCAAGGGACTGCCATGTCAAGGTGTCTCTGATTGAATTTGGCAGGGCTGGAGGCTGGAGGGCGTTTCTTTTTCACTTTCTCTGCCACCAGGCACCAGCAAATATAAGCCTGTGCTTTTTTTTCTGACGTTTCATCCTTCCCACACAGTCATGTTAGAAATAACTTGACCAAGTGTTTGAAAGGAACAGTGATGGGAATTCGGGAATCTTGACGTTCAGAGATCATCTCCAGCTTCTCACCATGTAAGTGAAAGCTTGTGAATCAGGTGCAAACCAGAAAGATTTTTTTTTCTTTGCCTGTGCCACATGACATAATCAACAATAATTAAGGCAGCCATCAAATCTGCACCCAAACACTGTACATGGGTATGGACTTGAGAGACAAGTTTTTGTTTTAAATTAATTTATTTGCTGGGGCTTCCCAGGAAGCATTAGTGGTAAAGAACCTGCCCGCCAATGCAGGAAATGTAAGAGACGTGGGTTTGATCCCTGGGTTGAGAAGGTCCCCTGGAAGAGGGCACAGCAACCCACTCCAGCATTCTTGCCTAGAGAATCCCATGGACAGAAGAGCCTTGTGGGCTACAGTCCAAAAGGTCGCAAAGAGTCGGACACGACTGAAGCGACTTAGCACGCATGCACACGAATTACTATTAATTTTTGGCCGGGTGTTGGCTGGGTTTTCGTTGTTGCGCATGGGCTTTCTCTAGTTGCAGCAAGCGGGAGATACTCTGCAGTTGCGGAGTTCGGGCTTCTCACTGGGGAGGCTTCCCCTGCTGGAGGGCACGGGCTCCTAGGGTGCGTGGGCTTCAGCAGCTGTGGCTCATGGGCTTGGCTGCCCTGCAGCACGTGGAACTTCCTGGACCAGGGACTGAACTTGTGTTCCCAGCATTGGCAAGTGGATTCTTAACCACTGGACCACCGAGGAAATCCCTAGGGACAAGTCCCATCAGCAGAGCATGGCTGCCTCTGTGATCGCTGAACGAGCCCAGCCTTGCAAGCTGGCTGGGTTTCATCTGACAGGTGGTGACATTTCTGCATCTCAGGACGTAATCTGCTGCACATCCTTCTTTCTCATTTGAAAGGACGCCTCCACGATCCAGCTGACTCCCTCAAACCAGTGGGACCCCCAAAAGTAGATTCCAATCTCTAATAAGCCAAAGACCCCCAGGGGCTTCTGCAAAGCTTTCTTCCACTCCCCCAGGACTCAGCAGATTCCTGAAGCTCTGCGTGAGGAAATGGGGAACCTTCTGAGATGCATCCGGGAAGTTCCGTGAGGGCAACACCCCCCAGGGGCCCAGTCCTCCGGCTCCCCTGGGACGCCATTCACCGCACATCACGCCCTTCCTCCCCGGGTTCTGGATCAAAGGTCTCCCACCAGCTCAGCTCTGCAGTCTCCCTCTCTCATTCCATTTTGCTTGCGGGCAGGAGCTGGACCCCGGTGAGCAGTTGGCCAACGTTTAGCAACAGGCTGGCTTCTCTGCACACGGAATCTTCACACACCTCAGAGGAACTGATCGAAAGGTGCTCCCCGGGGAGGGCGGGAACACCAGGGAGGGCAAGGCGGTGGGGCTGTGAGCCGCAGATAAAAGCGAGGCCCCAGCTTCTGGGGACAGATGTTTGCACATTTCCTCTCCACCAGCTGGGCTGCAGGCATCTCCCTCCTTCAACAGGAGCACATGCCAGGCACCCAGCCCCATGCCTTGGCCCTCCACACGGTGCTCCCTCGGAAGAGGTTTTAAAAAAAAAAACACCAGCATGTAAAAATGAGAGTGTTCTGGTCCAAATCGATCATCAGGCATTTATTGAAAGCCTTCCCTGGGCTCTAGTCCACACTCGGTGCAATCAAAGCTACAGCCTAAAACAGCGGCCCGGCACCCGCTGTCGAGTCTCCTGTGTTGTTTAGGAAATTAAGATGAAGCCGTGCAAGCTCACGGTTCGGACGGATCGGTGAGGGGGTTAGGGGCTCCATAGCAGCCCCCGCCTGCTCCAGAGGATGCTCCCTGACCGAGGATGTTGGCTCATGAGCTGGGCGCACACCCGTCGGAGTAAGAGGACCATCTGGTTGGAAATATACTCACGGGTTTGCAAACCAGCTCAGCCCCAGGTGTGGCCGGTGGGGGTGTCTCTCCGTGGTCCTCTCCAATTCCCTCTCCTACAGCGCAGTGACTGCCAGGCCCCCAGGAAATGCTGAGGCTGCAGAGAGCACTGCACCCCGCCCCCTCCGGAAGCCCGCACTCAACACCCCCCTCAGAGGCTGCCTCTATTTTTAGCAGGGGCAGAGGTGGGGGCTGGGGGGCTGCCACACTTCCCTTTTTATTTTTGTTCTGAGCAGCGGCTGTGGGTGACTTTCCGCAGAGGGGGAGGCTGGGAGAGGAGGAGACTGAGGCTCCTGGGGTGGGCAGGGTGCTGCGGAGCAGGAGGGCTGTGTCTGCCACGGGGGGGTTAGCAGGGAGGGAAGGGGCAGCAGCTCAGCCCATCCTTCCTGGGGCCCCTGCAGCTGTGCGGACCTCACCCAGGAGGCCACGGTCCTGACTGTCAGCTGCGTGGAGGAGGGAGGCTGGCTGATGGGAAACATGGGGCCCAGAACCTTCCCGGATGGACGATGCTTCCGGGGGCCCCATGCGGGGCTGCCCAGAGCCAAGCACCCCACCACACTTTCTTCTCCTCCCAACATCCTCCTTGGACGCTGACTCAGCTCCTCTGACCATGGTGCCCACCTCTCTCTGCCCAGTCCCGCTGGACTGCCCCCTGAGGGCTGCAGTGGGCTGGGGACCACCCAACCCCCCTAGAAGGCCCTAGAAGTGGACGGGTCAGCAGACTCTTAGGGAGACTGTGAGCGAGACCGAGGTGACACATGACGGCCTGGCCTGCAGGCCTAGGAGGATATGAAAGGCCGGCCTGCCACTTTCCTGGAAGCCGGGAGGCCCCCTAGGTCCCCCGGCCACCAGACAGGAGCTTCTCACGCCAGGCTCCTTGGCCCCACGCCACACAGAGCCCAGACCTCCAGCTCAGCCCAATTCCTCTCTTTCCCAGCCTTTCTGCTCCCTGTCCTTGTCTACACAACTGCAGGATGACCAGTCAGCTGCGTGCATCTTAAATGAACAGTCTGAAAACAAAGCACCCGGTCACCAAGAGCCCGACCAAGACGCAGGGCCCAGCGGCCGCCTGACCAAGGGCGCTCATGGCCCTTTCCGTGCTACTCCCCACCCCCACCCCAGAGGCAAGCACAGCCATGCTCACGGTCTTGCCTTTTTTCTGGACCTCAGGAAAATACAGCAGCCTGGCCGGCTCTCCAGGGTCTGGCTTGTCCCTCCTTGTCCACTGACGTGTGGGCCATGGTTTATGCATTCACCTGCTGACGGACATTTGGGTCGTGGCCCAATTTGGCCCTAGGGGCATTCCTGTACGAACCTCCATGAGGGTGTATGTTGTCACGTCTTTTGAGTAAAGACTGCAGGTCACGGGGCGGGTGCATGCTGAACTCTGCAAGGAGACCCCACTCCGTTTCCCAAAGTGGCCCTGTCACCCTGCCCCCCCTCCGCCAGCGCCGGCCCTTAGATTTACTCCCGACTGGCTGAGTAAAGACCCCATTCTCTCGCTCTGTATAGCCCACTCCTCCCACCTCACATCCCCTCCCGGTCTCCCTCTACCCAGACCATTCATTCTTCTATGTCTCCCAGGTGGACTGGGCTGAACAGTGACCCCAAAGCCATGTCTGCCTGGAAGCTCAAAATGTGACCTTTTAGGAAACAGGGTCTTGGCAGATGTAGCTAAATGAAGACGAGGTCAGCGTGGATTAGGGGGCCTTTAAACCCAACGACGCACACAGAGACACAGAGGGAAGACGACCACGTGATGGTGGGATGCAGAGACAGAGCGAGGAGGCCACGAGCCACGGAACACCTGGAGCCACCAGAAACTCCAAGGAAGGAAGGGTCCTCCCTGGAGGGAGCACGGCCCTGCCTTGATTTCACACTCCTGGCTTCTACGATTGAGAACATCGTTTCTTTCGTCTGAAGCCATCCCTACTGTGGGAATCTGTTACGGCAGCTTCAGGACACAAACACACCCAGGAGCATCTCGAATCATGTCTCCCAAACTCCTATCCGACCTCAAGGCCCTCCCTCACCAATGCCTCCTCCTACAGGAAGCTCTCCCTGATTGCCCTCACCTCACGTATCTCCTCCCTGCTAGGCACCTCCAGACAGGACCCCCACAGTGGCTACAGGTGGGATGCTGTGGCCACCACTGACCAGCTGGGTGACCCTGGGCAGGTCAGGGGCCGGCAGGACACAGATGTGGTAAAGCTGGGTCTGGGCGGAGTGTGGTTAACAGATAATCTGCAAAGCTGTGGAGGTCAGTGGCAGACTGACTGGTAAGAGGGCAGTCTCCTGGGCTGCACCACCGCAGTTCCTGCAGGCCTGAAGGGGAGGGCGTGTGGGGGTAGTGGGTTCTGCAAACCCCAAGTCGGCCCCCAGGGAGGGGCCAGATGACGAATCACCTGACCTTTGCCCTCCCTGTGTTCTCCCACTGGTCAGACGGGAGAGGCCAAAGGTCAGGGAGCCATGGACGGGCTTCTCGGGGTCAGCCTATGGGCACAGCAGTGGGGGTGAGTCTGCAGGGCAGACGGGGCCTTCCGGCCTCTTTCCCGAGTCCTGGGTGTGTCCTCTGTACGTGGGGGCAGTGGCAGTGCTGAGCTCAGAGGGGAGCGCACGGGCGTGGAGCCGCCCGGACGCGGGGAGGCTGGCCGTGGGTGCCGGGGCCTGGGAGCCGTGTGGTCTGCGGGCGTCCACGCACGTTCCAGGTGCTGATGGCCTAACTGCTGCTTGAACTGAGGAGGAGGAAGCGGGCCCTCCCCTGTCTGGGCAGGGCACCGCCTTTAGGAGGCTCTCCTGGAGACGCTGGGTGGTTATTCCCCCCGTTCCTGGCCCTCCTGCAGGAGCAGGTGGAGGGAAGCCCCGCTTCCCCAAACCGCCTCCTGGCTGTCCTGATGCTGTTCTTCCAGGAAAGCGAGGCTCAGAGAACCCTCAGGCTTTGCCTGAGATCACGTGGGGTCTCGGTCCGCTTAGAGGCTGAGTGCCGAAATACCACTGTCCAGGCGGCTCAACCAGCATCGATCCCCCCAGCTCTGGACGCTGGATGCCACGATCAGGGTGCTGGTGGCTGAGTGTCTGGTGAGTGCCTCCCCTGGTTCACAGGAATCGCCCTCTCGCTCTGTCCTCACGGCTCCTCGGTGTAAGCTCGCGGGGGCTGGGGGCTTTGCTGTCTCTTCTTCCTCCAAGATCACTAAGCCCGTCAGGAGGCCCCCACCCAGGACCCTGTCTAACCCTCATCTCACCCGAAGGCCATACCTCCCTCCATGGGTTCAGCCCGCAGCTCTGAGAAGCGCTGGGCCATGCTGGCAGTTTGGTTCCTCACGGGGTCAGGGGGCTCCGTGTGCCTCCCGCGGGGTTGGGGGGCCCCCTCGTCACCTGCTGTGCTGTGAGCATTGCCACGACGCTGTCAGCGGAGGGACGACTCCCCAAGCCAATCGATGGCAGGGAAGTGCAGCGTGAAGATGAAATCTTCACGGTCAGAGCACACCATAATGGGGTTTCGGGGCTGGCAGGGGGCCTGGGTGCCATTTCAGCCATGGGCACGGCCACGCACCGTCGAGGGAGCACAGGGGCCGCGGTGAGCCGAGGCACTCACTGAATTACAGCATTCCCGCCCAGCCCGGACCCTGCTGGGCCCTCCTCTGAGTTTCCTCCCACCGTTCACAGCAGGCATCCCAGAGAACAGGGCCCATGGCCCTCCGTGTTGCAGAAGAGGCTCTGTTGCAGGAGAAGGTGCTGAACGCTGGGCCCAGGACCCCCCACAGGGGTAGGGGAGAGCAGGGGCTGACCATGGTCTTCTGCCCCCGGCACACTGACCTCTCATCACCCCCCGCCCTCCCCTCCCCTCGGAGAAGCGGATGCTTCCAGTTTCAGGTGACAAACAGCGAGGATGATGCTGCCTGAAGCTGCCCCGTTCATGGGGGCGTTTCAGGGCAGAGGATGTCTGCCCATGTTCCAGGGTGGGACGCCCTCAAGTCCCTTCTGAATTCTGAAACACGCCCTGTCGGAGAGACCAAACACGGATTGCAGAAGTTTGTTTTTTTTTCCCCACGGCTGGGTGAAGAGATCCCCAAGGGCCTTGTCAAGGGTCCACGAGAGGGATGAAGCCAACATCCCAGGAGCCGAGGAGCTGAATTCTCCCAGGAGGAGGGGCTGCTCGAGGCCATGGGGGAAAGGGAGCCCCGAGAGCCCTCGATGGAGCAGCGCCACACGAGGGGAAGTGGTGTCGAGAGCGTCCTTTGCACACGCCCCGGGAGGTGCGCATCTGAGCCCGGGGGGAGGACTGTTCCAGTACAGCGAGGAGGATACAGAGCAAAAACCACTGGTTCTGCGACGGGAACAGCCCCACGGGCGCTCAGTGACCCGAGGGACAAAACAGCCCATGGCCGGGGGAGGGGGGGGACTGGTGGTTTCAGTATAGGAACCCCGGCCCAGAGCCCGTCTGTCCTGCCGGCCGACCTGCCGAGGTCTGGTTCCGCCCAAGGACTTGGGGTGGGCCTCCTCCCCACGCTGTCTGCTTATTTATCTCTGCCTTGAAACCACAACTCTCAACAGCACAGGCCCTTCACTGCTGACTCAGTTGTCAGAGTCAAGACTCATAAAATCCTGCTTCAAAAAGGTCCAATGATTTTATTTTCTGATCATAAATATGAAGTTCAATTAGCAGTTTGCTGCTAATGAAGTCGCCATGGAAGCAGAGAGGGGAAGAGAGCAGCCCGCAGACAACAGAACCAGCTCCTGCTCCCTCTTGCTTCCTCCCTCGTCCCCACAGGGTTGGAGCAGAGAGGACACCTGGGCCTGGAAAGGCCGGGACATGGGTCAGGCGCTCTCTCAGGCAGAGGCCTGGACGCAGCTCTGGCTGGGATGCCCCTCCTTGGGTTGCAAAAAGTCCCGGGCATGCTGGCCCTGTCAGAGCCCTGGTTCTGTCTCCCGGCAGAGGGAAGGGGCTGGGAAGAAACGGGGCCTCTGTCCAGAAGCAGAAGGAGACACCACTAGAGCCTGGGAGCCCAGTTCCTCTCCTCGACTCTGGACATCGGCGGGTGAGTGCCTTTGTGGGACCCACGTTTCACAAAACACGTCAGACCCAACACCCACACTGTTCTCCAACTACCCCATCTCAGTTCCTCTATAAATAGGAACCCATAAATAATCTACAAACAGCTTCATCTATAAAATAGGAATCGTAATGCCCACAGCTGGCAGAGCTTTAGTGATGACTGGACACATCTCTAAAGAGCCTGCCTGGAGCAGAGCAGATGCTCAGTTAACGGGAGCTTTCTTCATCACCCTCCATGCATGAGGTTAGTAGTTAAACCCGAAGTCCAGAACTTACTGACGTCTTAAGTCCTATTAATCAGAAATGGACCATTCCACGCGTTATCTAAGAAGCCAAGGTTAAAATGTGATTGCTAATTTCCTAAACTTGACTGGGAAAGAAAACCCAGTCCACATCGTCGCTGCTGAAATAGAGCCAACACCGCCTTACGTGTGCTCTGCTTCCGTGTCTAAATCCAAGCGTGCGTGGATGGTGTGACATGTGTCCCCTACACGAGGAGAGCCCCCCTGCCATGCGCACACCCCACGTGTATACAGGGGAGCAGGCGCACAGACTCCCCAAACACGAGGTCCCGTTAGACGTGAGAAAGGGCCACATTCTGTCCTGACGGAGCCTGCAGCATCCAGCTTCAGACAGTCTGTGCTCCAGGCACACGCGATCATACTCAAGAAAAACGTTTATGGCAGACGGTAAGAGAGTCTGAGGGCTGCTTTCTTGCTAACTTAAAAAAAAACAACACAACTATTTATTTCTGGCTGTGCTGGGTCTTTGTTGCTGCAAGGGCTTTTCCTCCAGTTGCAGAGAGTGGGGACTACGTGCTAGTTTGGGGTGCGGGGGCTTCTCTTGTTGGGGAGCACAGGCTCTCAGATGCGCCGGCTTTAGTAATTCCAGCTCCTGGGCTCACACTATAAAGAATCCGCCCGCAGTGCAGGAGACCTGGGTTTGATTCCTGGGTCGGAAAGATCCCCTGGAGAAGGAAATGGCAACCCACTCCAGTATTCTTGCCTGGAGAATCTCACGGACAGAGGAGCCTGGCAGGCTGCAGTCCATGGGGTCGCAAAGAGTCGGACACGACTGAGTGACTAACGCGTGTAACACTGGGCTCCAGAGGACAGGCTCAGTAGTTGTAGTACAGGCGTTCAGTTACCACGCAACATGTGGGATCTTCCTGGATCTGGGATGGAGCCCACGTCTCCTGCATCAGCAGACGGGATTCTTTACCACTGAGCCACCAGGAAAGCCCTTCCTTTTTTTTTTTTAAAATTAAAGAGTATTGCCATCCTGCTGGCCTTCGGGCTCCTGGACAAGAAGGAAGGGCAAGTGTGTCTCCTGGTGGCTCTCCGGGGAGTTCTCCGGGGGTCATGGCTGGGATTTCTGGTCTGCTGGAGCCTGGCGTCCCTCAGGTATAACTGCCAGCCCCAACAGGTACAGGAAGCGTCAGGGTGAAATGGTACAGGCGAGCAATGTTTATGTAAGTCAGATCCTCTTCTCTCCATCTACTAGTCTAGCACTGAGGTCTCCCCTGGGCCACAAGTAACAGCTGACTCCCCAGAAGGAGCCGCTCTGGCTCACAAGGTCCTCACCAGCCAGAGGATTGTCTGTGGCCCTCAGCCTCAGCACCATCTGGAGCTGGTTGGACCTGCAGCATTTCAGGCCTCACCTTGGACCTCCTCAGGCAGAGCTTGCATTTGACGGAGAAGTACGGCTCTAGTTCTTCGAGAGACACTGGTTGTTGACCTACCTGTCCACCCCATCTGAACTCCCAGAACGTTCTAGACACACGCTGGACTCTCTGGCTCATACCGTGCCTGGTGTTTTTGGCTCCAGACACACAAGATCCTTTGGGGTAACCGAGCCCCAAGTTGGACCAGGTCTTTATACGACAGCCCTCAGTGGCCCTCACTTGGCTACTGCGTCCCGGGTGCCCGGACACGCCGACACTTCCCTGGTGCATTGACTCTGCTTCTGACCGACGGCTCCACCTGGAAGCCACTGCCAGGACTCGAGGCTCGGAGGCGCTGCTGACCATCACCTAGCTCTGCTTACACCAGTCATCTTCCAATCTCTTAAATAGGCTAAGGAAGAACACTGCTTACTTGCAGCTAGGCCTTTTTATAAAATGAAGGCTTCTGCAAAGTAAAAATTATGCCCCACAATTATTTCCTATAAAAATCTAATATTTCATACAACGAGAATTCAGGGTGTACTCCAAGTCTTATTTGGGGACAGAATGCCCAATGTATCCTAATTACAACAATGGATCCTTCATTGCCAGTCTTTCATGATAGCCTCTTATCTGGCCTGGTGAATTCAGATCAGTTGTGAGGTTTGTGGAAAGTAATATGATATGAAAAACAGTGAAAATACTGAGTAACTATAAAATGGAGAATGTGTTTGAAACAACTGTTTGTAGACATTGAACGAGGCTCAGTATAACCCTGTGGAAGGTGAACTGACCGGGTAAGCCTCAGCTGACTGAGCGCCGAAGAATGGATGCTTTCGAACTCTGGTGTTGCAGAAGACTCTTGAGAATCCCTGGGACTGCAAGGAGATCAAACCAGTCAATCCTAAAGGAAATCAACCCTGAATATTCCTTGGAAGGACTGATGTTGAAGCTGAAGCACCAATACTTTGGCCACTTGATGGGAAGAGCTGACTCATTGGAAAAGACCCTGATGCTGAGCAGGATTGAAGGTGGGAGGAGAAGGGGATGACAGAGGATGAGATGGTTGGATGACATCACCGACTCGATGGATATGAGTTTAAGCAAGCTCTGGGAGATAGCGGAGTGTAGAGTTTTACTGTCTGGTGTGCTGTAGTCCATGGGGTCGCAAAGAGTCGGACACGACTGAGCAACTGAACAACAACAAGCCTCATGATCGCTGGCTTTTGGTCTGGAAGCACTTTACATACCATGGGGCAGAGAGGTGGAGCCCAAACTGAGGTGACAGACAGGTACAGGGCTGCCAGGGTTTGCAGTCTGGGAGGAAGGGCACCAAGGGGAGGGAAGCCGAGAGAACGAGTCGGCTCAGGACTACACCGCAAGGCACACGTGGGGGGCTGCGAGCAGAGCCGGGAAGGAGCGTTAAGGGGCTGTGAACCGAGCGATTCAGGTGACACAAGACAGACGACCGCTGGGGCTCCCATCAGCCAGACCGGGAGGACCTCACCGCGTCCCCTGAAAGTTCAGAGGCCAGGACAGTCACACCTGACGAGCAGGGCTACCCCAACTCCAGAATGAGGACCAGTCTACACGCAACTAACAAAGAAACATACGCTACTGTGTATAAAACAGAGAGCCAGTGGGGATTTGCTGTATGAAGACGGGAGGCCGAAGCCAGCGCTGTGGCAACCCAGAGGGGTGGGACTGGGCGGGGCGTGCGAAGGAGGTCTGGCGGTGGGACTGGGTGGGGCGTGTATACCTGTTGCTGATTCGCACGGCTGTACGGCAGAAACCAATACACCATCGTAAAGCAATCACCCTCCAAATAAAAATAAGTGTTAAAAAGTACAGTTCAAAAGAATCAAACCTATTCGCACATAAATTAACTATCTGCCGGATAAACACTCATCACAACTTATAAACAACAAAATCCAGAAACTTGGCATCCACAGTGACCAGAACTCAATAAAAAAAATGTTTACTACACACGTGCATACGCCAACAAGGAGAAAAACCAGTCAATAGAAACAGACCCAGAAATTATAGAAATGTTGGAATCTGCATACAAACATTCTGAAAGAGCTATTATAAGTATGCCAAAGACTTAAAGGAAATATGAGCAGGAGAAGGGAAAAGATACAAAACAAGAAATAACCAAATGAAAATCCTAGACTTAAAATTTAGAATGTACAAATTACAAATTCAATACATGGGCTTAGCAACCATTTGGACACTACAGAAAAAAAAAATCAGTGAACTTGAAGAAAGGGCAACAGAAACTGGACAGCTAAGACACGGAGATGAAAAAAGGCGGAAAAGGCTGAACAGAAAATCAGTGGATTGTAGAAAGTGGTCTAACATTCATGTGATTAGAGTCCTAGAAGGAGAGGAGAAAGAGAAAATGTGGAAGAAAAATCACTTTAATTCCCTTCCCCCAAATTTAATAAAAATATCAACCCACAGATCTAAGAAATTCCATGAACTCTAAGCAAAATAAACATGAAAACATACATAAGTATATCTTAAACTGGTGAAAATCAAATATTAAAAGAAATATTAAAAGCATTCAGCAAAAAAAAAAAAATACACTACATAAAATGAATGTGATAAAAATAATGGTCACTTAAAAAACAATGCAAATAAGACCGGAACCAGACCTTTAAAGCCGTGAAACAAAAGGGCGACTCGGAAATCTTGGCCCAGGGATATCGTTCAAAAGTAAGATGACACAAAGCCTCTCTCTTTGAGAAATCAGAAGCTGAAAAAACTCCATCACCAGCAGACCTGCAGTGTAAGGAATGTTAAATGATATTTTCAGACTGAAGAAATATGATGTCAGACAGAAACTAGGATCTGCATGAAGGACTGAAGAGTGCCAACATGGCAAATGTGTGAGTTAAGATAAAATTTCTTCCGTTTGCAGTTTCTTTAAAAAAATAATGAGTGTTTCACAGAGGAAGGACTTGTGGACACAGCGGGCTAAGGAGAGGGAAGAACGGAGAGGGCAGCTTTGGCACATACACACCACCCCGTGGGGAGCTCTGCAGAACACGGGAGCCCAGCCGGCGCTCTGCAAACACCTAGAGGGGTGGGGTGGTGGGTGGAGCGGGGCTCAAGAGGGAGGGGGCAATATATTGTGCTATGCTACACTATATTCTGATATATTATGTATTGTATATAATAATTATGACTGATTCATGTTGTTGTATAGCAGAAACCAACATAACACTGTAAAGCAATTATCCTCCAATTAAAAAATTAAAAAAAAAATACAGGCAAACAGGAGGGAAAGCCTTCAAAAAATAAGTGGCTAATGTGATTAGAGTCCTAGAAGGAGAGGAGAAAGAGAAAAGTGTAAATACTTACAAAATTTGCTTTAGTGGCTTAAAGCAAAACTCACACTATTCTATTGTGCAATTTATACCATGCATGTGTGTGATAAGTTGCTTCAGTAGTATCCAACTCTGCAACCCTATGGACTGTAGCCCACCAGGCTCCTCTGTCCATGGGATTCTTCAGGCAAGAACACTGGAGTGGGTTGCCATTTCTTCCTCCAGGGGATCTTCCTGACCCAGGGATCGAATCCTCATCTCTTATGTCTCCTGCACTCATTGTGAAGTGAAATTGCTCAGTCATGTCCGACTGTGATCCCATGGATTGTAGCCTACCAGGTTCCTCTGTGGAATTTTCTAGTACTCTAGGCAAGAATAGTAGAATTTTCCAAATCAGGAAAGGAGTACATCAAGGCTGTATATTGTCACCCTACTTATTTAACTTATATGCAGAGTACATCATGTGAAATGCTGGGCTGGATGAAGCACAAGCTAGACTCAAGATTGCCAGGAGAAATATCAATAACTTCTGATACGCAGGTGACACCACCCTTATGGCAGAAAGTGAAAAACTAAAAAGCCTCTTGAGGAAAATGAAAGAGGAGAGTGAAAAAGTTGGCTTAAAACTCAACATTCAGGAAACTAAGATCATGGCATCCAGTCCCATCAGTTCATGTCAAACAGATGGGGAAACAATGGAAACAGTGAGAGACTTTATTTTTTGGGCTCCATAATCACTGCAGATGCTAACTGCAGCCATGAAATTAAAAGATGCTTGCTCCTTGGAAGAAAAACTATGACCAATCTAGACAGCATATTAAAAAGCAGAGACATTACTTTGCTGATGAAGGTCCATCTAGTCAAAGCTATGGTTTTTCCAGTAGTCATGTGTGGATATGAGAGTTGGATTATAAAGAAAGCTGAGTGCAGAAGAATTGATGCTTTTGAACTGTGGTGTTGGAGAAGACTCTTGAGAGTCCCTTGGACTGCAAGGAGATCCAACCAGTCCATCCAAAAGGAAATCAGTCCTGAGTGTTCATTGGAAGGATGATGTTGAAGCTGAAACTCCAAAACTTTGGCAACCTGATGCAAAGAGCTGACTCATTTGAAAAACCCTGATGCTGGGAAAGATTGAAGGCAGGAAGGAGAAGGGGACAACAGGATAAGATGGTTGGATGGTTGGATGGCATCACTGACTCAATGGAGATGAGTCTGAGTAAACTCCAGGAGTTGGTGATGGACAGGGAGGCCTGGCATGCTGCAGTCCATGGGGTTGCAAAGAGTTGGGCACGACTGAGCAACTGAACTGAACTGAAGGCTCCTACATCCATGGAATTTTCCAGGCAAGAGTACTAGAGTGGGTTGCCAGTGGGTTCTTTCCCACTAGTGCCACCTGGGATACTAACTCTGACCACCCAGTCACCATGCTGTGAGGGGTGGAAGCAGCCGGGAGAGGCCCTCAGGCCCAGGAAGGGAGGGTCCCAGCCGTCAGACTCAGATCCCCGCCCTTGTCCGTGGAGTGAGCTATCCTGATCCTCCAAGCTGATGGCACATGGAACAGACCCATGAGCTTAGCATCCAGCTACGCTCATCCCAACATGCAGACTCGTGAGCGAGTGGTTTAAAGCTAGTCTGTTTTGGAGTGGTTTTTACGCAACAACACTTAACCAGAACACCAACTCTGTGGCCTCGGGCAGACGCTTCACTTCTCCAGACCTCAGAGTCCTCAGTGCCAAAGACAGCAGGATTCAAAGCCTTCCAACGTACCTTCCAGTTCAAACAGTCAACACATTCTTTGAACGTAAACAATCTTTTTCTCAGTTTCATCATAAAACGGAACATCTTTTTCTCTAGTTCACTAAAAGCTCCCTTGTGTTAATATGTATCAGAACACCGTGTCAGGGCTCCTCAGCGTTAATGTCTAACTGTCTCGCCTGGGGATCTTATTGGAGGCAGAGCCTAAAGCAGGGGCCAGAGGTGTGCCCCGGGAATCCGCATTTTTCACGCCGCACTGGACCACTGACAGCGATTTGAGTGGCAAGGGCCTTGTCCCTCTGCCGCTGGCAGCCGCCATCAGCCACGGTCGGAAACACACGAAGGCGCTGTCTGACTGAATCCCCATGGCAGCGCTACGAGGGAGGTGTTAGTCATCTGCACCGGAGAGACTGGAGACCTCTGGAGAGGTCAGGTGACTCGTCTGAGGTCACAATTAGCGGGCGGCGTGGCCAGGGTCTCAATCTAGATCAGCCCACGGGCGCACATTCCCTGGGCTGCCCTCTTTTAACCACAGGGTGACATGAGATTAACCATTTTTTGGAGGGGGTTTAATCTCCCCCCTTTGTGCCTGCAGCTAGCCAGCTGGGATGAAAATCTATCACAGAAGGGCAGGCATGGGGACGCGGGAACACATCAAGAATAACAAAACAGAGTTAACAAAGATAGAGGTGACTTTTCAGGTTTCCTATCCCCAGCCGTGATTAATTTACAGCTTTTTACATGCTAATGTTTTCCTGCCTTCTGCCAGTAATAAATAACCAATATGCTTTAATACCTAGTTATTATTCATTCCTTTCAGATATTTGGATTTTGATTCTTCGCTGCAGTTCAATCATATTGAATTTCTTTAACCAGGACAGCTCCATTAAGAATCCTCTGCAAGGACATCCCGGCAGGGCGCTGACAGTAATGGATAATGGGTGACAAGGGAGAGTGGGGAGCAGAGACAGGAAATATTAGCAGCTGTGGGGAGAAGAGGGGGAACCCGTAATAACAAATACCACCAAGCTACATTTAAGTAACATTAGGGTTATGACACAGGCCAATAAAACCAAGACACCAACAGTTAGCGGCCGACACGCCATCCGTAACGTGCCTGCCTCTGACTGTTTCTGCAACAGAAATGTGGGTTCCTTTCAGTGCCGTCCTGACACGGAGACTCCCCTCTTACACTGGAGTGAGGTGTCAAGGGCTCCCCAACCCTCACTGGGGGTATTTCAGGAAGCTCCTCAGAGATAACTCCGTCTGCTGCTGCTGCTGCTGCTAAGTCGCTTCAGTCGTGTCCGACTCTGTGCGACCCCATAGACGGCAGCCCCCCAGGTCTCCCCATCCCTGGGATTCTCCAGGCAAGAACACTGGAGTGGGGTGCCGTATCTCCGTCTACATGGCCTCAAAGCGTTTTTCAAGCAACAAAGACCAAACTCGACCAGCCAAGGCGGGCTAAAAGAATCATTTCCTGCTGAAGGAGCTGTGCTTTGTTCGAGGACCCCAGAACCCTCCGGCCATCCTGTCCTTTGGCAGCACACGGCAGCTCAGGTCCTTTTGGGCTCGCTCCGCCCTGGGGCCACTTTCGGAAGGCGAGCATCACCCCTCTGGTCAGTGGTGCGGCCAGCTCGGCCTTCGGCTGCCGTTCCGCTGCCTTTCAGGCCTGCCTCCTCCCTCCATTACAGGAACCACCGGGACCCTTCCTGAACAAGGACCCGGTCCCCCAGGGGCTGCGACTCATAACTTTCTGGAATCCATATGGTATCTGGAGCCACTTCCAGAATAATGTTTTTAAACACATGAAATAACATACAGAGAATTACAAGCTATAGTGAAACAGAATTATCAAATATTTTAAAAACTGTGATTTTCTAACGTGTGCCTTCTTATTGATGCCCTGAGTTTGAGATAGGGATAGGCCAGCGATATTCTGAGGCATCTGCAAAAACCATAAAGGGATAGGAAAATATCAGTTCAGTCAAAAAGTTCATTTGAGGTATCGATAACATGTGATGGAAACACCCGAGTGAACTTTTTGGCCAGTCCAGTATTTGTGATTTCTGTTGGTGACAAGGTTAAAAGTGTTGTCTCTGATAGAGTGATGGCTTGTCCCCTGAATTCATCATTGAAGGAAATGGCAGATTTCCATCAGAGAAAACAACGATGTAAATTTGCTGGGGTGGGTGGTGGTGGCCTGGGCTCCAGGGTAAGAAGCCTCAGCCCCGGGTCCCACTCCTCCCATTGCCTTGTAAGCACCCACAGAACCCCCTGACTTCCCTGAAGGAGCCCAAAGGTCAGGAACCCTGCCTGTCTCACTCGAAGCAGCAGTGTGATGCCTGGCAGAGTGCCCAGCATATTTGCAGATGCAGGAGAGATGCGGGATGAGTAAGTGACTCGGGTGCAACTCTGCATCTGCAAACAGATTCCTGGATGGCCCTTCGAGAAAGGTGGCGAATCCCGGCTTTTCCCATTTGCTCCATGAGGATTCATTTACTAACGTAAAATCTATTTGTTTATATTAATTGAGCTCTCATTCATACATCATCAGCTGAGTTCAGTCACTCAGTCGT
Source organism: Bubalus bubalis (assembly GCF_019923935.1). NCBI lineage: Eukaryota > Metazoa > Chordata > Mammalia > Artiodactyla > Bovidae > Bubalus > Bubalus bubalis. The sequence goes on from NC_059180.1 coordinate 1,837,886, forward strand.
GTCTGACTCTTTGCGGCCCCGTGGACTGCAGCACACCAGGCTTCCCTGTCCATCATCAACTCCCGGAGTTTGCTGAAACTCATGTCTGTCGAATCAGTGATGCCATCCAACCATCTCATCCTCTGTTGTCCCCTTACACCATAAAAGTCACCATTTCAAGTGTACAGTTCAGTGCATTTCCACATATTCACGAGACTGTGTGACCATCAGTTCAGTTCAGTTGCTCAGTCATGTCCGACTCTTTGCCACCCCATGAATCGCAGCATGCCAGGCCTCCCTGTCCATCACCAACTCCCAGAGTTCACTCAAACTCACGTCCATCGAGTCAGTGATGCCATCCAGTCATCTCATCCTCTGTCGTCCCCTTCTCCTCCTGCCCCCAATCCCTCCCAGCATCAGAGTCTTTTCCGATGAGTCAACACTTTGCATGAGGTGGCCAAAGTACCGGAGTTTCAGCTTTAGCATCATCCCTTCCAAAGAAATCCCAGGGCTGATCTCCTTCAGAATGGACTGGTTGGATCTCCTTGCAGTGCAAGGGACTCTCAAGAGTCTTCTCCAACACCACACTTCAAAAGCATCAATTCTTCGGCGCTCAGCTTTCTTCACAGTCCAACTCTCACATCCATACATGACCATAAGAAAAACCATAGCCTTGACTAGATGGACCTTTGTTGGCAAAGTAATGTCTCTGCTTTCAATATGCTATCTAGGTTGGTCATAACTTTCCTTCCAAGGAGTAAGCGTCTTTTAATTTCATGGCTGCAGTCACCATCTGCAGTGATTTTGGAGCCCAGAAAAATAAAGTCTGACACTGTTTCCACTGTTTCCCCATCTATTTCCCATGAAGTGATGGGACCAGTTGCCATGATCTTCGTTTTCTGAATGTTGAGCTTTAAGCCAACTTTTTCACTCTCCACTTTCACTTTCATCAAGAGGCTTTTTAGTTCCTCTTCACTTTCTGCCATAAGGGTGGTGTCATCTGCATATCTGAGGTTATCGATATTTCTCCCGGCAATCTTGATTCCAGTTTGTGCTTCTTCCAGCCCAGCGTTTCTCATGATGTACTCTGCATAGAAGTTAAATAAGCAGGGTGACAATATACAGCCTTGACGTACTCTTTTTCCTATTTGGAACCAGTCTGTTGTTCCATGTCCAGTTCTAACTGTTGCTTCCTGACCTGCATACAAATTTCTCAAGAGGCAGGTCAGGTGGTCTGGTATTCCCATCTCTTTCAGAATTTTCTACAGTTTATTGTGATCCACACAGTCAAAGGCTTTGGCATAGTCAATAAAGCAGAAATAGATGTTTTTCTGGAACTCTCTTGCTTTTTCAATGATCCAGCGGATGTTGGCGATTTGATCTTTGGTTCCTCTGCCTTTTCTAAAACCAGCTTGAACATCAGGAAGTTCACGGTTCACATATTGCTGAAGCCTGGCTTGGAGAATTTTGAGCATTACTTTACTAGCGTGTGAGATGAGTGCAATTGTGGGGTAGTTTGAGCATTCTTTGGCATTGCCTTTCTTTGGGATTGGAATGAAAACTGACCTTTCCCAGTCCTGTGGCCACTGCTGAGTTTTCCAAATTTGCTGGCATTTTGAGTGCAGCACTTTCACAGCATCATCTTTCAGGATTTGGAACAGCTCAACTAGAACTCCTCCACTAGCTTTGTTCATAGTGATGCTTTCTAAGGCCCACTTGACTTCACATTCCAGGATGTCTGGCTCTAGGTGAGTGATCACACCATTGTGATTATCTGGGTCGTGAAGATCTTTTTTGTACGGTTCTTCTGTGTATTCTTGCCACCTCTTCTTAATATCTTCTGCTTCTGTTAGGTCCCTACCATTATCACCTAATTCCAGATCATCTACATCACCCCCAAAGGAAACCCCACACCCATCAGCAGTCACTCCCCATCCCCTCTCTCCCCCAGGCCCTGGCAACTACTGACTTGCTTTTTGTCTCTGTGGATTCCTTCTGTGGACATTTCACATCAGGGCAACCCAGCAATACGTGGCCTGCCGTGTGGCTTCAATAGTGGCTTCCTCTATTTGGTGTGATGTTTTCAAAATCCGTCCCCGCTGCAGCACGCATCAGCTCTGCATCCTTGTTTTGGCTGAGGAGTAGTCCCTCGTGTGAATGGACCACATTTCGCTTGTCCCTCCATCTGTCGATGAACAACTGGATAGCCAACAAACACTTATTTGGCACCAACATGTGCCAGATGGGCACTCAAGGCAAGCGAGGTCCCTGCCCTCACTGGGTCAGAAGAGCAGGCTCTGAAGCCAGGCCTTTGGGTTGGGAATCCCTCTGTTTTCCCATCTGTAAAATGGGGAACTTCTTTCTCTTAGGGCAGTGGTGAGGCTTTAGCAAGTGAACACACCTGAAAGCCTGAGCACAGAGCTTGGCACACAGCGTGCGTGGGGAGCAGACAATAAATGGCACCAGCTGCACCGTGCGATTAGCACCAGGAAGAACCAGGCAGGTGCTGAGAGAGCTGCCCAGAGGGGCAGGCTCTTAGATGAGGTCAGGGGGGCCTGCGTCAGTCTTAATTCAAGACCCAGATGATGAGGAGCCAAGTAAGCGGAGCATCAGGGGAGGAGATTCCTGGCGCAAAGACATGGAATAACCAGCCCTGCAGAGGACCAGGACGGAGACCCCTGATAGGAGGACACTGGCTGGGACTGCGGGCCACAGACGTCCCCTGAAGTTTTCTATCAGCTATGTTACAAAGAAAGTCTAAAGAAATACGTGAAATAATGTTAATAATATATTGTCAAACATTTCACCTAATATATCCAAAATATGATCTTCTGGACATCTGATTAGTGTAAAAAAAAAATGTTGATGAGATCTCCTGCATCGTTTTCTTTTTCATCCTAAGACTTTGAAACCCGGAGAGTATTCACGCGTCCAGCACATCTTGCTTTGTTTGCATGAGTATATTCACGTGCCCGATGCCTCGCTGGGGGGGCGGGGGCGGCCCCCCATGCTGGATGGCGGAAAGGAAGACCTGTGAGTGGGTGAGTGGGGCTGGAGTATTGGGACCACAGGGAGAGGAAGTGTGATGTGACATCACAGAGGGTGGCAGGGCCAGCTTGTGGGCGTCCTGAGGGTCTTGGGAAGGACCCCGGTGACGCTGCAGGAGGGTTTTGGGTCTGAGAGTGACAGGATGTGGTTTGCAGTGAAACAGACAGAAGAGGCTCGGATGGAGAACAGATTCTGGGAGGCAAGAATGCAGGCGAGGGGACACCCTGGGAGGTGGGGGACGGTGGTGGCCTTGGGCGTCAGGGGCTGGCAGTGGACACAGGAGGGCTGCCTGCTTCCATGGAGGAGGAGGGACCTCACAAGGTACAGGCTGGCGTGTGCACACACGGCGTGACTGCTGCTGATACTGGGGACCACATCAGTCTCACTCAGCCTCTGTCCCTAGTGCCTGGCCCACACCCCAGTGAACAGTCACCGAGTGCTGACGGAGCCCCGCCCGGTTCTGAGCCCCCGCCCAGTCACTTGGAGGCTGAAGCAGATTGCGCGCACTTCCCCAGGTGGTCTGCTGTTCTCCGGCCTCACTAATCATCACAGCCTGGCTGATTAATAATGAATCTTTGCCTGAAGGGGCCTCTCAGTAGCCTTAATCCACTGTCACATCAACTCAGTGATGTGCCTTTGGTAAGAACCTAGAGTGAGGAAGGGCACAGGAATGGATGCCTCTGTCTACATTCGGCCCCAGAAGGTGCTGGGACCTCCTCTTGCCCACCCCCCATCACTTCCCCACCGGGGGTCCCTGTGGGGAGAGGCCACATCCAAGGGCTCCAGGTCCCAGGGCATCCTGAGGTTTCTGCAGGTTACCATGGAGATGGGATGTCGGGTCCCCATGGGGACAGGACATTCAGAGTTCCCAGGCAAATGACAGTTACGGGATGAGGGGCTGAAAGACCCGGGAACCAACCAGGGTGGGGATATCAAAGCTCCAAACGGGCTGGGAAAGAAACTGCAAGAGAGGCTGCAAGAGGAGAAGCAGCGGGGGTCACCAGCTGGGAGGGTGCAGGGCCCAGGGCAGCTCGGGCGTTTCAAGGATAACCGAGAGCCAGCCTCCAGCAAGCCAGAGAAATCAGACTCCAGCTGTGCAGCACAGCCATGTGCTGGGAGGGAGGCCAGAAGCTCCCCTGAAGCTCCCAGCCTGCCCTGGAGACCCCACAGGCCTTTTCAGGTAACGACTCCTGTCTGCTGATCTCAGTGGTTGCTTCCGCAGCTGTCTACGGTGTGCCCGAGCATGCCTAGCACCAGGCCGGGTCTATTTTGGCAGGAGAGTTTGACCACAGGGAGGGTAAGTGAAATCTCCACAGAGAGACCAGGAAGCTGGTGACGATTTCATGGGATCATCCTCCACTTGGGACGTGCAGCTGTTTTGTAAGCTCGAGGAATTTCATATTTTCCCTTTCATTCTGGGTCATTTGGGACACTGGGTTCTTATGGGGCTGATTCATAAACCAGGGAAAACAACCCTGAATATTCATTGGAAGAACTGATGCTGAAGCTCCAACACTCTGGCCACCAGATGCAAAGAGCTGACTCACTGGAGCAGACCCTGATGCCGGGAACGACTGAAGGCAAAAGGAGAAGGGGCCGGCAGAGGATGAGATGGTTGGGTGGCATCACCAACTCCATGGACGTGAATCTGAGCAAACTCCAGGAGACAGTGGAGGAGAGAAGAGCCTGATGTGCTGCAGTCCATGTGGTCGCAAAGAGGTGGCCACGATTTAGCAACTGAACAAGTGTGTTTAGCCAACAACAGACAGGTGAGGAGTCCAGCACGGATATGGTCAAGCTGACTGGAAGCCTGGGCCACAGCAGGACTCTTCAGAGCCTTTGTGTGTGTATCTCCCTCCTTAAGGGCGATGCAGCATTCAGCCTTCCCTGCACTGTCTGAGAATCTTTGTTTCATGAATGAACTTGCAGGGCTAGTCTTCTGCCACACACATTTTGACAAACACCATCTCAGGACACACGTCCATCAACCTGGGGAAGCCTGATGAACTCATGGCCACTCTAGGACTTTCTGCATCTGTTCAGGAGACGGGAACGTGTGAGTGGCCTCAAGCCACCACCTGCCCAGGGCAGCTCAGGTAAAAAGCACGGTTCTTACTCTTAGATGAGAACACCCCACTTCTGTTGTGGGGCCATATCACTAACGGACACGCTCAGTGAGTGACCCTCCCTTGCATTCGGTTACACCTTGGCATGGTGTTTGCTGACGAGGTGAGCGAAGGAACCAGTCAGCGAATGAGTCACTCCAGCAACCCAGTTCAGTTCCCCTTTTCGTGGGTGAACCTCTGCTGGGTGGGCACCCCATTCATGTCACCTCAATTCTTGTCGGGTGGGATTTCTGAGGGGGGCATTCTCTGAACCACGTCCCAAATTGTGGAATGGGCAAGGGGGGTGAGGCCATGCTTGGCAAGGATGTGTGTGCAAAGCAGAGGCCCAGGCTTGGAGACAGACAGTCCAGTCCACCATGAGCAGTGGGGTAACGTGTGCAAGGCATTTCCCCCTCTTGTGCATCTGTAAGACTGAAATCACATCTCCCGAGCCTGGTGCGGCGATTAGCATCCATACAGCATTGTCTGTGAGGGCTTCCAGGCCAGAATGCCTGTGTGCATAACGGCACCCGCCCCCAGGGAAATGACATCAGTATCCCCCTCCCTCGACACAAGAAACTCACTCTCCGGCTGGGGAGGAAACGGATACCCCAGAGCAACTAGGAAAGAGTAAGACAATTATGCGCTAATCTGCTCGGATTAACAACCAGCACATCCTGGTGGTGGCTTCTGACTAATTTTTCATGATAACCTTGAGGGTAAGACAACAGAATTTGGATCAACTGTTGTTCCTGATAGGTGAACTCACAAATTGTTGAGCCATTACATGAAGGGTACTGACAACCACTCGACTTGATAAAGGTCTGTTGGATAAATAAACAGACCCTGCGTGAGGTCTCAAGCGGTGACACCAAAGAGCTCGTTTCTGGCTGTACCGTGTGCAACGTTTTTGGCAACGAAGTGAGTGGAGACATAAAGGAGAATCTCATCGGGTCCGAAGGGCACACAGAGTTGGAAGAGATAGTTAATATGATAAATGTGCTCATCAATATTCAGAGATTTGACAGGCAAGACTATATGGCCCAAATCACAAGATGGAATTCAGCAGACTTACGTGCAAAGTGTTGAATTTTGCCTCAAAAATGTGCAAGGAGAGGAAAAGGGAGAGCTGGCATGGCAGAGGCTTGTGGGAAAAAAACAAAAAAACACACAAAAAACATTTGGGCTTTTTGGATTAACTTAATGTTCAAAGTGACATAATGATGTAAAACAGGCCCTTAAAAGCTGTAAGACTAGGGGCTCCCCTGGTGGCTCAGTGGTAAAGAATCCACCCGCCAGTGCAGGGGACATGGGTTTGATTCCTGGGTTGGGAAGATCCCCTGGAGAAGGAAATGTTCTCACCTGGGAAATCCCATGGGCAGAGGAGCCTGATGGGCCACAGTCCACGGGGTCACAAAGAGTCAGACATGATTTCGAGACTAAACAACAAAGTGTAAGCCTGTATGAAGAAAGAAAATTCTGTATATGATGCAATTTCTCCCTTTCCTTCCATACCGAACCCACTGGATGAGAACTTGCGAAGGATCTTTTGATAACTAGAGGCTGAAAGGGGCTTCCCAGGTGGCGCTGGCGGTGAAGAATCCACCTGCCAATGCAGGAGACCTGGGCTCCACCCCTGGGTTGAGAAGATCCCCTGGAGCAGGAAATGGCAACCCACTCCAGTATTCTTGCCTGGGAAATCTCATGGACAGAGGAGCCTGGAAGGCTACAGTCCATGAGGTCACGAAGAGTTGGACATGACTGACTGACTAAGCACAGCACAAAGACTGAAAGAGAACAGATGAGCCCAAATGGCAGCAGAGAAGGGTCACTTCCAAGCTTGAGAGGGCCAGACACAGGAGTGGCCTAGCGTGCTGAGTCAGAGCCCACCCCAGGGCAGGTGTGGCCAGGCTGGCCGACCCCCTGCAAACCCCCTCCGCCTCCCACAGCCAGGCTGCAAACTCGGGGGACGTCTTCCCACAGGTGAGAGCTGCGACTCTGGGCTTGGTGGGCAGAGAGGCGGGAGAGTGGCTGGGAGAAGGGATGGGTTTGCAGGTGAGACCCAGGAGGAACAGGCAGCCTCAGAGCCTAGAAAAGCATCTTTCCCCACAACACACCTGGGCTCATCCCTCTCACACTAAAAGGCTGCAGTGGACAGATGCACCCGTGGCAGACAGGTTATGGAGAACAATCGTTGTCAGTCGGGAAGGCACGTCCCACTCTTTGCAGCCCCATGGACTGCAGCTTGCCAGGCTTCCCTCTCCTCCACTATTTCCCAGAGTTTGCTCAAACTCATGTTTGAGTCAGTGACACACATCCAACCATCTCATCCTCTGTTGTCCCCTTCTTCTCCTGCTCTCAGCCTTTCCCAGCATCAGGGTCTTTTCCAATGAGTCACTTCTTTGCATCAGGTGGCCAAAGTATTGGAGTTTCAGCTTCAGCATCAGTCCTTCCAATGAATATTCAGGGTTGATTTCCTTTAGGATTGCCTGGTTTGATCTCCTTGCTGTCCAAGGGATGCTCTGAACAATGTCCAATGTCAATACAGCCCCCACCCCAAGAGGCACCAGACCTTCAAGGAAAGCCGGCACCACTACAGAGAAACAACCACACACAACAAACAAAAGCCGTACCAGGGAAGCGGCCCACAGAGCCAGCAGCACAAATCTCTAGACCATGCATATGTAACGTCCCCAGAAAGCTGCATGCGATATGGGCTCAGCCAATGGAGATTTAAAAGATCACTGGAATGGAAATCAGCAGGGGGACTGTATTTGCAGACAGCCCACGACTGAATCACTGAGCTGGAAGATGGAATTGAGAAATTCTCCCAGGATCCGGGGGGTGGGGGGTGGGGGGTGGGAAAGAGAGGCCAGAGAGAATGAAAGAAAAGTTGAGAGAATGGAAGATGGATCCAGACATTCCAATATTTCTCCTAGCGGTGATTCAGAAGGGGGAACGAAAAGAATGCAGAAGACAAACTCAAAGACGTTCTAAGGAAATAATTTCCAGAATTGGAAAAGGACACGCGTCCTCAGCTTAAAAGGACACACAGGAGTGCCGGGAAGATGCGAGAGAAAAGACCACATCTATTCACAACGTGATGAAGCCTCAGAACACAAGGCTCACAGGAAAAGCCCTGAAAGATGGACGAGATATACTGCCTACAGAGAAACAGAATCAGACTGACTGCTGGCAACACCCGATACAGATACCAGTATGGGGGTGTTATCTTTCAAGTTCCAAGGAAACATTATTTTTAAACTAGAATCTATATTTAGCTAAACAGTGACTCAAGTATAAACTAGGCAAAAGCTTTTCACACATGCGAGGACTCAAAACATTTACCATCCACCGACCTTTAATTAAACAATCACCAAATGATGCACGTCAGTAAGGGGGAAAGAAATTCCAAGGGGAAAAATTAGGATATAAGAAACAATAGTGGAATTTCCCTGGTAGTCCAGCGGTTAACAATTCATCTTCCAACGCAGGGAACAAGGGATCGATCCCTGGTCTGGGGAACTAAGATTCCACATGCTGCGAAGCAACGGAGCCCACACGCTCTGCAGACCACATGCCACAACTAGAGAGTCCTCGCTCTGCAAGGAAACATCCCACATCACGCCCGAAGATCCCGTGTGCCACAGCTAAGACTCGATGCAGCCAAATACACAAACAGGTACATAAATACATAAGTATTTTTTAATTTAGAAAAAAGAAACAATGATACGTACCTGATATGATCTGAACTGCGTTCCCCACATTTACAGGTTGACAGCCAAATGCCCTGTACCTCAGAAGTGTATTTTATTTGAATACAAGGTCTTTAAAGAGGTGATTAAGTTAAAAAGAGGTCGTTAGGGTGGTCCTAATAAGGATGGCAAAAGACATTCCACCCAAATAGTGACCCAAGAGAGCTGGGCTAACTGTGCTGCTATCAGACAAAATAGAGTCTAAGTTAAAAATATTACAAGAGCCGAAGGATTTTATATGTTGATAAAAGGGTCAATCTATCGATTCAAATAACAATTATGCAAATATATGCCTCTTACAACAGAGCCCCCAAAATATATGAAGCAAAAATTGACAGAATTAAGGGGAGAAATATCAGTTCTACAATAATACTTGGAGACTTCAATAGCCCACTTTTAATAATGAATAGAACAACCAGACAGATGGTCAGTAAAAAAACAATGATCAGCAGACCACAACAGAAAAAAACAGAACAAAGAGATCTTGATGAATTCTGCAAAAAGGAAGATCACAATAAACCTTTGGAAAATAAAAATACAGATTAAGGTATTAAGAATAAGTCCCATGTGTCATATATTTCCCTCCTCTAGGGGATCTTCCCAGAGAAGGCAATGGCACCCCACTCCAGTACTCTTGCCTGGAAAATCCCATGGATGAAGGAGCCTGGTGGGCTGCAGTCCATGGGGTCGCTAAGAGTTGGACACAACTGAGCGACTTCCTTTTCACTTTTCACTTTCATGCATTGGAGAAGGAAATGGCAACCCACTCCAGTGTTCTTGCCTGGAGAATCCCAGGGACGGCGGGGCCTGGTGGGCTGCCATCTACAGAGTCGGACACGACTGAATCGACTTAGCAGCAGCAGCAGCAGCAGCAGCAGGGGATCTTCCCAACCCAGGGATTGAACCCAGGTCTTCCGCATTGTAGGCCGATTCTTTACCCACTGAGTCACCAGGGAAGCCAGTCATAAATTACAACAAATATAAAAGGGTTAACAAGAAAATTGAGAGGAAAGGCATTAAAAGGGACAAAGGGGATTGTATGTTATTAAGAGGAACTGTCAGCGACCATGAACATTTCTGGGCCTCACAATATAGCTTCGAAGCACATAAAGTAACCCTGAGAGAAACACGAAGAAACCGGCAAAGTCACCGTCACAGCTGGAGACATCCTGAGGCCCCCAAGAAGGGGACAAATAAGCATGGTTACCGAGGATTCAAAATAATTAACATGTTTGCTCTAATAGCTCTACAGAACTCTGTAGATAGGTTAGAAAAACTCTTTTCAAATACAGGTGGAAATGTTGCAAAAATTCACCATGTATTAGCCACAAGAAATTCAAGCAATAATGAAAAGCAGAAATAACATATGGCATATTGGCTGATGGAAATATAAAATTTTTTTAAAAAATTACAAAAGAACACCATCTTCAATCTATACACCAAAGAAATATAAAAACATAAATTAAAAGTTATCTTTAAAGCAACAATAATGAGATCATAAAATGGTAGAGTATGAGTTCAGTAAGGTGGCTACAAAAGTCAACTTAAAACTCTCCAGATATTAAAACATTGAGAAACAACAGGCTGCAGTGATACAGCAGCAGATAAGCAGAACAGTGAACAAAAGCCTGGTAAACTCACCTATGTGCAGAAAATTAATGCCGGATTAGGGTTTTGTTTCAAATCAACACAGAGATAAAAGGAGTATTCAATAACTGTTGGGATAATCTGCTAACAATTTGGAGAGAATGATATTCCTACTTTGCTCTTTTACAGAGATAATTTGCAGATAGATTAATGACTTAAAAATGAAATAATGAATTCCAAAAGTTTTAGAGGATACAAAGTCTAAAATATGCTTATAACCTTGGGATAAGACAGGCCTTCTTAAACAAGCCATAATATGCTAATGTCATTGGGGAAAAGATTGATGAATGCGAGTACATCATAATTTAAAACTTCTGTGTGACGGAAAATAGTGCCACAAAGTTAAAGTGTAAGCTATGTTCTAGGAAAACATCTGTAATACGCGAAATAAAGATTAATGTGCAGAACGACAATAAGAAAAAGGCAAGGAATACGGTAGGAGAGGAAATTAGGAAAATGGACCAGCAAGTCATAGAATTTTATGTGATCAATAAACATGAAGCAATACTTCAGCTCAGGAATAATCGAGGGAAAACCTGAAACGGGAGACTTTGTTCTGCACCTGAGTTTTGTCAGCTGTAAAGCAGGAGCAGTAAGGGACGGCACCTCATAAGATTGTTATGGGATTAAATGGGTCAATGCAAACAAGTGAAGTCCCTGGGGCGGTGCCTGGAACGAAATCAACAATCTACAGGCATTAGCTATGATCAGCTTTAGCACACTGCAATAATCTGAGCAACAAAAAATTTCAGTCTTGGTAAAAATAAAGTTTTGGCAAGGGTGTGAAGAAAAAAAATACTCGCTCATTGTCTTGGTGAGAATATAAACTAGTCTAGCCCATTTTTGTGGGCAATTTGGCAACATCCATGAACACACACAATGTACGTACTCTACACCTGGCCATCGCCGACGCAATGGACATGAGTTTGAGCAAACTCCAGGAGACAGTGAAGGACAGGGAAGCCTGACGTGCTGCAGTCCAAGGGGCTGCAATGACTTAGCGCTGAGCAACAGATACCTGGCAATTCCACGTTGGCACCTAAGCTAGAGAAACACTCCCCTCTCTGCAAAGGAGGTGTGTGCAGACAAGGAAGACCGAAGATCAGGGGAAAAAAACCCTAAATGCTCATCAAATGAGGATTGATTACATTAATCATGGTGCATTTAGATAGTGCAAGACCCTGTAGGTGTCGATAAAAATGAGCTGGAGTGTATAGTGGCATGGGAGAATCTCTAAGGCGCACTTTTAAGGGAAGAAAACAAGTTGCGGAACAGTTAAGTACTGAATGATGCTACTCAGGAAAGCAATAACCACAGAACTCAAACACGCTCTTGTACTACCTATACGTGCCTAGAGAGAGGTCTGGAAGGTGACACACCAGACCAACAGCCGGAAGAGTGGACCAGCACTGATCTGCTTGTCAAGGAAAGCTTAGTAGCTTTGTCTACATTTGTCTTCCCTTGTGGCTCAGCTGGTAAAGAATCCACCTGCAGTGTGGGAGACCTGGGTTCGATCCCTGGGTTGGGAAGATCCCCTGGAGAAGGGAAAGGCTACCCACTCCAATATTCTGGCCTGGAGAATTCCTGGACTGTCTAGCCCACGGGGTCACAAAGAGCTGGACATGATTGACTTTCACTTCACTACATTACTTGAAAGATTTAAAAGAAATGTTTCATGTATGAATTTTTAGAAATAAAAATAAATAAGATATAACCCTAACCCTACAGAGTCTTCCTGGGGCTTCCCAGGTGGCAAAGTGGTAAAGAATCTGCCTGCCAATGCAGGAGACATAAGAGATGCAGGTTCAGTCTCTGGGTTGGGAAGATTCCCTGGAGGAGCAAATGGAGATGCCCTCCAGTATTCTTGCCTGGAAAATTCCACGGACAGAGGAGCCTGACGGGCTATAGTTCATAGATTAGCAAAGAGCTGGACATGACTGAGTAACTGAGCACACACACACACACACACACAACACTACAGTTTTCCTGGCATCCCTACAAGGTCGGACTGGATCAAAGTTCCTTCCAGCTCTAAGAATCCATGATTTCGTCCTTCTTACAGGAGGTCAAATTCATACAACATTAACCATTTTCAGTGTACAGCTTAGTGGCATTTAACACACTGCACAATGCCGTGCAACCGTCACCGTTAGCTTAGTTCTGAACATGCTCATCATCCCTAAAGGAGACCCCAACCCAATCAGCAGTCAAGTCCTTCCCCCAGCCTGTGCCAACCACTCATCTGCTTTCTCTCCGTCTCTCTGCAGCTGTCCATTCTGGACATTTCACATCAGTGGGATCCTACAGCAAACGTCCTGACGTGTCCGGCTTCCTTCACCGAGCGTGATGGTTTCTCCTCATGGTAGCTCGTGTCATGACAACACCCCTTTCCATGGCTGCATGGCGGTCCGTCGTACGGCTCTGCCACACTTGGATTGTCCCTTCACCTGCTAACGTGTATCTGGGTTCCTTCCGCCTCTGGGCCTCTCCCTTCACCTGCTGACGTGTATTGGGTTCCTTCCGCCTCTGGGCCTCTCCCTTCACCTGCTGACGTGTATTGGGTTCCTTCCGCCTCTGGGCCTCTCCACTATTCTGCGAGTGGTGTTGCTGTGAACCTCTGTGTGCAGGATTTGTTTGCATGCCTGTTCTCAATTCTCTTTGGTACCGACCTAAGAGCGGAATTGCTGGGTCACATGGTTGTTCAGTCGCTCGGCTGTGGCCAGCTCCTTAGCACCCCATGGACTGTAGCACTCCAGGCTTCCCTGTCCTTCACTATCTCCTGGAGTTTGCTCAGACTCATGTCCTTTGAGCTGATGATGATCACAGGGTAATTCTATCTTTAACCATTTGAGGAACTGTCAAGGCTTTTTCACATCACGTGCACCATCTTACATTCCCACCATGCTTCATTTTTAAGATTCTTTTTTTATGTGGACCATTTTTAAAGCCTTTATTGAATTTGTTACAATACTGGTTCTGTTTTATGTTTTGATATTTTGGCTGTAAAGTATGTGGGATCTTAGTTCCCTGACCAGGGATCGAACCTGCATGCCCTGCATTGGAAGGTGAAGTCTTAACCACTAGACCACCAGGGAAGTCCCCAAGATTTAGAAATTCAGAGAAGGCAGGCAGGAGTGCAAAGGAAAAGGCAGAACAGGTTTCCTGGGCTTGAGTAGATGCAGGACTGACAATGGAGCAGGCAGGGGGCACGGGGGCTGGGGGCAGGTGGGAGCAGGGGGCCCTCTGGCTGGGTGACGAACTGGGTACATCGAGTCTGGGAAGCTCACCTGACCAGCGCTCTGAGCATCCGCTAGCAGAGGCGGCCTCGGGGGTGTGGCACGGTGCCCCTTTGCCTCTGGGTGGATAATGAAAGACCGGCAGTAAGAGGCAGAGCGGCCTGGGGGGGCGGCGGTGGGCGTCGTAATGTCATCCTTTGGTCCTGGCCCCTCAGTGCAGAGGCAGGGCACCCAGAGCGCTCATCTGTCAGCTTCCAACTGTCATAAAAGAGACGTGCCAAGCGGGGAAGGTACCAAACTGGAGGCAGCATCGTCTGAGCCAGGGAATTAGCCAGCTCCTGCTTCTCCTCTCTCCGACTTTAAAATGAACTCCCAGAAGCTCCCACAGACAGTCGGGCAAGCCAATTAAAAAAAAAAAAAAATTAGCTGAGCTCCACGCCCACTGAGGTGCCCCGTAGTACTGGGGAATGCCAGCGGCGGGGGTGGGGCGGGGAACAGCAGGAACCTTGACTGCTTCTCCTGCAGCTAAGCCTCTGGCTCTGCTCTGGCACCCAAGGGTTCTGCAGGTGAGAAAGGGCTCTACTGAGCCCAGGAGTCTGTGCCGCAGCCAGGCGCAGTGTTTAACGTTGTACTGTGATTTCTGGGCTCGTGGAGGACAGGGAAGCCTGGTGTGCTGCAGTCCATGGGGTCATAAAGAGTCAGACACGACTGAGCGACTCAATAAGAACAACGTGGTCTTTGGTGCCCAGGGGGAGCTCCTGGGTCCCTGCCTTGAGTTGGCACAAAGCCTTGGGGTGGCCGGGGGAGTCACGGCAGAGAAGGGTCAGCCTCCTGGATGAGTTTGCGGGGGCTGCCGTGACCACAGACCAGAGGCTTCCACAACAGGGATTTACTGGCTCACAGTCCTCGCGGCTGGAAGTCCAAGATCAAGGGGTCAGCAAAGTGGGCTCATTCTGAGACCTCCCTCCTTGGCTTAGAGATGGCCGCCTTCTCCCTGCGTCCTCAGGTGGACACCCCCCCCACATACCCCCCATGTGAGTCTGTGTCCTGACCTCCTCTTCTTTTAAGGACACCAGTCCTATTGGATGGGGGCCATCCTAGAGACCTCATTTTACCTTAATCATCTCTGTAAAGACCCCAGCTCCACCCACAGCCAGAGGGACTCACAGATAGAATTTTAATATATGAGTTTGAAGGGCGGGGAACACGACTAGGTCCACAACAGCCAACCGGTCAGGGGCCTGGGGCATGGAGCGGCTCCCAGGCCAGCCTCCTCCTCCCCAGGCTGACCAGGTCACTCAGCCTGGACACCAGTTCCAGACTCAGATTCCAGAATATATCTATGGAAGTCATGCAGGGTATCGAGACCCTGCAGCTGGTATCGAGACCCTGCAGCTTAAAACAACAAGAGCAGACGCTAAGTCACCACAGGCTGCAACCGGAGTGTCAAGCCACCCTCACAGCACCGCTAATTAGAACTCACAGCATCTTGGTGGAACCTGAGGTGACTCATCCACTTGGCCGATGAGAAAGCGACAGTCCTGGAGAACCGAGCTCTGCACACACGGCTTCCACTTAGCAACGTTCAGACACGTTAAGACCCGTTTCTTAGAAACAAGTAAAACCAAGATGCAGCGGGAGAAGGAAATGAAATGTCAGGCAGCCACAGTCTTGTTTCACCCACCTCACTTCACCTGGGACGGAAGGGTGGACCCCTCCACCTCTGAGATCAAATGCGGCTTCGGAGAACAAGACTCGAGTGTCTGGGGAGAAAGATCGGGGGAATGGAATTCACGGCATCACTGTCTCGCGTCTCCTCCTGTCAGCCCAGGGTCCCCCTGAGCTCCTGGACCAAGGGATGGAGTTGAGTGTGATGACATTGTCCCCTGAGGCCTAAGCTAGGCCAGAAAAACACTGGGAGCTTCACCTGAATCCAGGATCCCAACAAGACAAAGTTCCGGGGCTTTTTCAACTAGCCCAGGCATCTGACTGTGAAACAACACAGCGCTAGGTAACACTGTGTCATCGGCATTAAATGTGCAGGAATCTACTCTTTACCCCCCAGGACCGTTCCTGAGTCTCCAGGATGTCCTCTCAGACCCAGGCTGAGAGCCTCTCAAGGTCAAGGGCTGTCTCTCGCCGTCTCCTGGGTGCACCTTCGTGCCTCCTGTGAAGGTTTTACGACCCCAAGCTCAGAGCCCTGCCCCAAATAAGGATGTAATTAGCGCTGGTGTGGCTCAGGTGTTGTTCTTCCTAAGCTGACCCGCTAACTTCCAGGCTGAGGACTTCTGCGCCTAAGATCCTGGCTTGATTATCAGGGACCCAGGTGGAGAAGGGCAGGGCGGCAGGATGAGAGGAGGGACGGAAAGTGGGAGGGCCCCGGTGAGGCCCGAGGCGCCAACCAGTACCTTCAGTGCTCACTGCACGCGTGAGCCGCCTGCGTGACGCCTGCTCCTTGGAAGAAAAGCTATGGCAAATCTAGACGGTGTATTAAAAAGCAGAGACGTCACTTTGCCAACAAAGGTCTGTACAGTCAAAGCTATAGCTTTTCCAATAGTCACGTATGGATGTGGGAGTTGGACCACAAAGAAGGCTGAGCTTCAAAGAATTGATGCTTTCGAACTGTGGTGCTGGAGAAGACTCTTGAGAGTCCGTCCCTTGGACAGCAAGGAGATCAAACCAGACCATCCTAAAGGAAATCAACCCTGAATATTCATTGGAAGGACTGATGTTGAAGCTGAAGCTCCAATACTTTGGCCACCTGATGGGAAGAGCTGACTCATTGGAAAAGACCCTGATGCTGGGAAAGATTGAGGGCAGAAGTGGGTGACAGGGGATGAGACAGTTGGATGGCATCACTGACTCAATGGACATGAGTTTGAACAAACTGTGGGAGATAGAGAAGGACAGGGAAGCCTGGCGTGCTGCAGTCCATGGGGTTGAGAACAGTCGGACATGACTGAGCAACGAACACTTTCACTTTGTTTTCTTACACATGATGCTCTTGCACACTAAACAAACCATGGTATACTGTAAACATGACTTTTATATTCACTGGGAAATGAAAAAATTCATACGACTTGCTTACTGAGATGGTCTGGAACTGAACCTTCAGTATGTCTAAGGCGCACCTGTATAGCTATTTCTGTTAAAAAAAGATGTGTAGAAAAAGCACTTGATAAAATTCGACATGTATTCCTGACAAAATATATTGGAATGGAAAGAAAATAAACATTCTTAACCTAGTTAAGTATATCTACAAAAATCCTCTAGCAAACACAATAGTTAAAGGTAAAGCGTTGAAAGCTTTTTCTTCAAGATTGAGGCCAAAACATAGATGCTCAAGATTACTGCTATTATTCAATGCTTTATTGGAGATGCTAGCCAGCATAGTGAAAAAAATAAATGAAGAAAAGAAAAAGAAATAAAAAGATCTAAAAAGTGGAAAGGAAGAAAAAACATTGTCATAATTTAGAAATGATAGTATCTACATAGAAAAACACAAAAAACTAGATATTATTTAAAAGTCTAGTATAGTTATGAATCCAAGGTTAAATATAAAAAAGAGCAACTGTGTTTCTCCACATTAGTAACAAACGTAAATGCAAAGTTTTAAAAGACATTCTTTATAACAGCAGTAAAAACCGAAAGATATTAGGAATAAGTTGAACAAAAATCGAGCAAGACTTTTACAGAGAAGATGCTAAAGCTTTATGGAAAGACATTATAGAAGACCTTTAAAAACGAGGAGGTAAACCAAGCTTGCAGGCGAAAAAACTTATCATAAAGACGCCGGTCGCCCCCAAAACTGATCTACAGATTCAATACGACTGAAATTCCAACAGAGTGTTTAAGATCTGAAGCAAAGCTGTATGTGGTAAGGATGGGAGCTGTTCCTGAAATTCTGGGCACAAGGACTAAGCTCTATGTGCACAGAAGCGCCGTGCTCTGCTTCTGGGCTGGGTCTGCAGCACACCTCCCAGCGCGCAGCCTCCTGTCCTCCTGCTGCCTGGACGCACACAGCAGTGAACTCCAGGCACAGAGGGACCCGCACGGAGAGGCTGGGTCCCCGGAGGGCTGCCTGGAGAAAGCCGCCCTGTTCACCTGCACCCACCCTGTTCTTACATGAGAAAAAACATGTATCACCTGCTCTTTAAGACCTTGATATTTGGGCGTCTGTTACACAGGGTAGTTGACCCTCACTAATATCACTGAGCTGGAGTACAGGTCATTACAACTTCGAAGCTGAAATGTAAGCAGAAAAAAGAATGAAAGGAAAACAGGACCGAATAAGCAAGAGTTACTGGGTGATACCCAAAGTGTTGTTATTGTAGTTGCTCAGTCGTGCCCAACTCGTTGTGACCCCACGGACTGCAGCCTGCCAGGCTCCTCTGTCCATGAGATTTCCCTGAGAATCCTGGAGTGGTTTGCCATTTCCTCCTCCAGGGGATCTTCTTGGCTCGGGGATCAAACCTTCATCTCCTGCATCGGCAGGTGGATTCTTTACCACTAAGCCACCCGGGAAGCCCGTCGAAACTGTAGGATATTCATAATTGGATGAGCAGGGGGAGAAGAAAGCAAAAGAAATAGTTGAGTTAATAATGGCCAAGAACGTTATTAGGACTTCCCTGGTGGTTCAGATGGTAAAGAATCTGCTGCAATGCAGGAGACTCGGGTTCGATCCCTGGGTTGGGATGATCCCCTGGAGAAGGAAATGGCAACCCACTCCAGTATTCTTGCCTGGAGGAGAATTCCAAGGACCGAGGAGCCCGGCAGGCTATAGTCCATGAGAGTCACAAAAGCGTTGGAAGTGACTGAGCAACTAACACTTTGACTTGTTCAAGAATGTTAGTAATGGCTGAATTAATAACGGAACTGTGACCAAACCCCACAGATCCAGGAAGTTCAGAGAATACCAAGCAGGGCAGATAACAAGAGAAATACACCTGGGAATATCAGATCCAAACTGCAGGAATCCAAAACCAAACAGAGAATCCTGAGAGAAGCCAGAGAGGGGAAAGACACCTGTCCTCTGCAGAAATAATAACGGCAGTGGACTCCCTACCACAGACACACATGTAAGAAGGGAGTGGGGTGAGACACTGCACGGATTAAGAAAGCAAAGACCACCAGCTCAGACGTCAATTTCCAGCCAAACTGTCCTCAGATGTGAAGGAGAAATGAAGACTTTCTCAGAGTAAAGAAAACAGGGGGAATTTATGGCCAGTAGGCAAGATATGTTGTCAATAAAAGAGGCTCTTCAGGCAGAAGAAAAACAACATACAGAAAGGAAGGGCACTGGAGAAGGAATAATTAAAAGAAAATAAGATCTTCTTTTTTTTTTTTCTCCTTTTCTGTGGGATCTTAGTTCCCCCGACCAGAGACTGAACCTGGGCCCTCGGCAGTGAAAGCATCGCGCCCCAGCCACTGGGCCACCCGGGATTTCCCTATTTTTCTTATTCCTAATTGATCTGCATGATTACTGGTTTTTTTAAAGTCATCATAGTAACAGTGTCTGGGGTAACTGCAGGGCATGGGTGACTGAAATGATGGACAGGAATCTCAGAAGGTTGGGAGGGATGGATGGGGATCATTCGGTCATGAGGTGTCCGCCACGTGGAGTCATTTCACTGGAGACTCGGATTCGTTAAAATGTACATTCTAAACTAAAAACAACTTAAACACTCGCTATGCTGAGAGAGGAGGTAAAAATGGGACCATGAAATGCTCTGTTAAAACCCGAGAATGCAAAAACAAAGAGGGAAAAGGCAGCCTGGTATTTTTTTGGCAAAAGACAAACTGATCTAAGGAACAGAACAGTGAGCTCAGCTTTAGTGCCAGGGATATAAGGAAACAATACAGAAGAAACTCGCCCCTGCAGCTCAGAGGGAAAGGGATGGGACAGCCCTTCGGGAGGAAATTCAATTTAACTTGACGTATTTAATTGGATTTCAAACCATTCACAACAATAAATTCCACAGACTGAAATATGAAGCCTTTTTGTTAGTATTCTTTTTAATATATGTATACATTCTTTTGCTTGATTTTTAAAGGAAACAATAATTTTAAAATGTCTAATGAAGTGGAGTGCATGCACGCGTGCTAAGTTGCTTCAGTTGTGTCCGACTCTGTGTGACCCTATGGATCACAGCCCACCAGGCTCCTCTGTGCAAGGGATTCTCCAGGCAAGAATACTGGAGTGGGTCGCCATGCCCTCCTCCAGGGGGTCTTCCCCACCCAGGGAACCTCCGTGCCTCACGCCTCCTGCACTGGCAGGGGGCTTACTCACCAGCAGTGACACCTGGGAAGCCCAGTGAAGTGGAGTAGAGGACGATAAGGCCTAAGTGCTTAGTGACAGAAGAGCGGGAAAGAACAAAGCTGACGTGCTCTGTCGAATCCCAGGAACGCCCAAAAAACAGAGGCGTCTTGGACCACAAAGGTTGGACGCGCAGGGTATGTTCACACCAGAGGAATCAGTTGCAGATGAAGTTCAACCCCCAGACTCTCTCCCAGCCCTGGCAGAAGAAAGGTTTACTCACTGGAAAACTTAATTCTAGGTGCGAAGGGTGAGGGCCCATCTGAAAAGTAGATGATTGAAATATCAGAAGACTGGGGAGGGTGGGCTGGAGAACAGACGTGTGTGTGTGTGTGTGTTTATTATAGGCCCCGTGGAAGTATTTGCCTGTTTAAAGCAATACAAATATAAAAAGCGGTGAGAGCACTTTGCCAACAAAGATCACTCTAGTCAAAGCTATGTTTTTTTCCAGTAGTCACCTATGGACGTGAGAGTTGGACCATAAAGAAGGCTGAGTGTTGAAGAATTGATGCTTTCAAACAATGGTGCTGGAGAAAACTCTTGAGGGTCCCTTGGACTGCAAGGAGATCCAACCAATCAATCCTAAAGGAAATCAACCCTGAAAACTCATTGGAAGGACTGATGCTGAAGCTGAAGCTCCAATACTTTGGCCACCTGATGCGAGCAGCTGACTCACTGGAAAAGATCCTGATGCTGGGAAAGACTGAAGGCAAGAGAAGAGGGCAACAGAGGCTGAGATGACTGGATGGCATCATTGACTCAATGGACATGAATCTCAGCAAACTCCTGGAGACAGTGAAGGACAGGGAAGCCTGGCATGCTGCAGTCCATGGGTCACAGAGTTGGATATGACTTAGCGACTAAATAACAGCAAAAAATTAAGGTGTCTGTGAACTTGGCCATGAGGATTTCTTCATGCTGATCCAGGGCACAGACCAGGAAGCAGCTGCCCGGGAACCCACAGCCCTGACAGCAGCAAATCTTATCTCTTAGCTTCACAGGACATTACGGGGTCAGGCCTCCAGAAGAGGAAGCAGTCCAGGGAATGGAGGGTGCTTCCTCAACAACTTCAAATTCCCTCCCGACACTTTCTCTTTCATCTCCCCCCCCCCCCACCCCGAACTCAATAATCTCTCATTTATCTTGCCTTGCTTCAGGCTATGCCATTAATAACAATAGAAACAGCATTTTTTGCTTGTCATCTTTCTTCAAAGGAACTCAGATTGTCTCTGAACCTTTAGTGTGCATACAAAGTAGCTGGGAATTTTGTTAAAATGCAGATTCTAATTCAGTCGGCCCGGGGTGGGGCCTGAGAGCGTGTGTTCCTAACCAGATCTCCGGTGAGGCAGACGCTGTTGGTCCATGGTCCACACTCTGAGAAGCAAGAGGACATGAGGCAACTTTATGGGGTGATGGAAATCTTTTCTATTTTGATGGTGGTTGTGGTTACACGGACATATACTTTTATCAAAATTCATTGGTCTGTGTGTCTAAAATAGGTGTGTTTTATTGTATGTAAATAATCCTTTATTAAAGGAAAAATCCATTCTAGATGTATTATAGATCTAGACGTGAAAGATGAAACAGCAAAGCTTTTAGGAGTAAACACACACCGTGGGGTGAGCATATCTCTCTTTTTTTGAACTACACATACAATTTTAATTTTTAAGCTGTTACCAGGTTGCTAAATCATGTCTGACTCTTTGGCGACCCCATGGACTGCAACACCTTAGGCTTCTGTGTCCTTCACCATCTCCCGGAGCTTGTTCGAATTCATGTCCATTGAGTTGGTGATGCCATCCAATCATCTCATCCTCTGTCATCCCCTTTTCCTCTTGCCCTCAATCTTTCCCAGCGTCAGGGTCTTTTCCAATGAGTCGGCTCTTTGCATCAGGTGGCCAAAGTATTGGAGTTTCAGCTTCAGCATTAGTCCTTCCAATCAATATTCAGAGTTGTTTTCCTTTCAGATTGACTGGTTTGATCTCCTCGCAGTAGCTACATTAAGAAATGTAATAAAACTGAATAAACTACTAAGGCGTATCTTCAACAGGACTCAAAAAAGAGGGAACCACGAGGGGAAAAGCCCATGTGAATTGGACTGTAGTAAAATTTAAAGCCTCCGCTCATCAGCAGACTCATGGTAAGAGTGGAAGGGCAAGCTGTAAATGGAAGGAAGCTCTCTGCAAGACACACATCTGACAGAGGGCTCCTACCCGTCAGATATAAAGAACCACTCCAGCTCAACAAGAGAAAGACACGCCGATCGGAAAACAGGCAAAACACTAGGACAGACGGTCCACGGAGGAGGACAGCCAAATGGCTGATCAGCATGTGAGGAAGCATTCGACTCAGTCACCAGTGAAACGCAAATTCAAACCACACCAACGACGTGTTTTGACTGCACACTGCTAAAATGAAGAGGCAGACCACGCTGTGTCTGCGAGATGCTGCGAGAAGGGATGTGCACCCGCTGGAACCTCCATTCGTTACCGAGCTGGGGTGCAGTCTGCAACCACATTCAGGGGAAACGATTTGGTGGTATTTACTAGAGCTCAACATGAACAGAGTCTAAGATCCAGGAGGTCCACTCTTGGGTGGAAATAAAGGCACATGTCTCCAGAAGGTAAGCGTAAGAATGCTCAGAGTAGCCTTACTCCTGACGGCCCCAAGCTGGAAGCCACCCAGGTATGCATCAGTGGCGGTCTTGATAAAACATGAAACAGTCCTTAAACAGACTCTTACTGGCAACACAGACACGGCAGCACTAGCTGCCACTTGGAACAGCGTGGATGTAGCCGGGGCTGTCAGATAAAACAGGGCACCCAGCTTGGCTTGTGTCTTGAATAAACAGACAAACATTTTGAAGAACATGAATGTCCCATGTAGTATTGGGGATATACTCCTACTAAAAACTCCTGTTCTGTGAAAAGCCATTACTAGTCTTCATTAAAATACTGATTTTCAACTGGCCACACTCTGTTTTTGGTCTGGGTGCTGGTGATGGTGCGTTCATGTTGCGAAAATCTGTTGCGCTACACTTAGGATCTGTGCATGCCTCTTTGTATGAATCTTACGCTTCCATGCAAAGTTTATTTACAATAAAGACACAGCTAATCCTGGCCCGTGTCCCAGCAGAGGGGCCCTCCCTGCCTCTTGCCCCGAGTCTCCCATCTGTTCTCAGCACCGCTGTTTGTGATCTTTCGAACTTGCGCATCCATCCTGGCTGCCGGCCACGGCTCCATCGCCCCAGCAGCTGGCCCGCGCCCACAGGCCAGCATCTGCCTCCTTGGCACAGCTTCCGGGGCGCTCAGGGGCCCCTCCTCCCCATCCCCACACCTTCCCGTCTTTTTGCCAGCACCGACACTCATCCCACCTCCATTTCTCTGCTCAGAGGGCCCTCCGAGCTTCTCTGCCTGCAAAAAGCCTTGCAGTTTCCCAAGTCTCATTTCGGCTTCGGTCGGCCCTGGAGGTCACTCTGTCTCCCTCGGGCAGAGCCGGGTGTCCTGCTCTCTCCCACCTGTCCTCAAGGAGGGCCTCTTTTATCTCCCAGCTGACTGCCTCCTCACCAGACCACAGGCTTGAGGGGAGGGGAGCCCCGCCTTTACCTCTTTTTATCCCTGGCACCTTGTGGACTGCCTGAGAGTGGTGGGTGCTGGCTACCTCTTAAGGTGCATACTGGATAACGGCAGTAGTGAGTATTAATGCACAGGGGTCAGGCAAGGAATGAAAGTAAATGGCTCATGCTAGATTTTAGGTTTGGCGGGGGCCCTTCAGAGCCTGCTCCAGGGCGCCCGGCGTACGAGCAGGGCGCACGTGTATCATGAACGCACACCTGTCCCGACCGAGCCTGCCTGGACGTTGTGCCCGCCGCACGGCATTTGGTAGATGCTAATCGTCTACCTTCGGAGAAGGCAATGGCACCCACTCCAGTACTCTTGCCTGGAAAATCCCATGGACAGAGGAGCCTGGTAGGGTGCGGTCCACGGGGTCACTAAGAGTCAGACACGACTGAGCAACTTCACTTTCACTTTTCACCTTCACGCATTGGAGAAGGAAATGGCAACCCACTCCAGTGTTCTTGCCTGGAGAATCCCAGGGACGGGGGAGCCTGGTGGGCTGCCATCTATGGGGTTGCACAGAGTCGGACACGACTGGAGTGACTCAGCAGCAGCAGCAGCGGCATCGTCTGCCTTCTTGTGGGAAGGGTGCTGTCTTACTTCCGTTTCCCCGACGGCTTCAGTGACTTGTCCAAGGTCGCCTGCTGGGAGAGGCAGAGTTCACACTCAACTGCACGGGTGAGTCCGTGAATAACGCCAGGCACTGAATCACAAACGCCTCAGGGAGCACAACAGGCAAGGGAGGAAGTGTGAGTGCCCACTCGGTCCGGGGCAGCTGAGCTGTGACTCAGGCAGCCCTCCTGGCCCGTCTCAAGTCAGCCTCCGTGGGTGGCCACCCCCTCTCCGAGAAATAGCCCATGGGGAAGGGACGTCAGCCCAAACCCGAAACACAGCATTCAGCTCCATCCAGCGACTCTCAACCCCTGCCTGAGGTTCTCAAGTTTTAAACAAAACAAAAATCTGATTCACCGTTTCCAGGCCTACCGGAAACGCGAGTCCTTTATTTTTCTGCCACTAAAAAAAAAAAAAAAATCAAACCAGAAAAAAAAAAAAAAAAATCAAAACTTTATGGCTCAGAAAGTTCTGAATGTGTCTCATTTCACACCGCGCCAAACACCGTTCACGACAAAAGTTGCAGGAGGAAGCCCAAAGTAAAAGACAGAAGGAAATGAACCGCATTACAATAAAACACACTCGCCAATAAATAAGAGACTGAGCAATGAATCCGACTTGGGATACACCACTGGCAAGAAGATATGCCCTAAAGCTTTGCTTAAACCAAATAATGTAAGAACAGATGGCTCCCCTGGGTCTCTGGGAAGCTGCAAACAGAGACTCTGTTTGGGATTCTGGCAGAAAACATGGGGCATTAACAACATTCAAGGTGAAAGAGGGGAGGGAGGGATGCGGTTTTCATCAGGGGACAGAAAGAGATATATCTGGATATCTCCACTGGATCCCCACAGGTTGCGGGGCACGTGCCTCCTCCAGAAATTAAGCAGAGCCATCCTCGGTGGCACTCTGGGGAGACCCCCGCTCCCAACTGCCCAACCGGAGAATTGAATTAACTCCAGAGATTTGGATTATAAGGATGAATCCTCGAGGGAGACAAAAATTTACTCAGGGAGGGTTTTTCCACGCCCGTCCTGCAGAAGCCTCACAGAGTGGCGGGGTGGTAAGATGCAGGCACCAAGCCGCTGAAAGGTTCCAGAGGCCTCTCGGTTTCACCCTCCGGGAGGCTGTAAAAGATGCCGTGGTCTCCCAAGCACAGAAAGAGCACACACCCACACCCAGCGTTCATATTACTCCCCTTTCTCAGCATCACCAGGAAAATCCAAATGGTGCTCTCTTGCCCAAGGGGGAGCAAAAACGAAAGCAAAGGCTTTTCGCCCAGCCCGGGAAGATGGCTCCAAGGGAGGCATGATGAACACGAAGTCGTGGCTGGGAGAGGTCAATTAATAACAATGAAACTTTGCATTTATATAGCGGTCTGTTATTTTCCAAGCCATTTTTCACGGACTATCTCATCTGCTCCTCAGAGCGATTCTGTGCGGTAGGAAGGCAGAGGTTATTTGTCTCCATCTTGCTGGTGAAGAAACAAAGTCTTGGGACAGGGAAGTGATTTGCTCAAGGTCACGGCGCGATCACAGGTCTTTAAAGCCGGCGGGTTCCTGGTCTAGGGGAGCAGGGGCAGGAATGACTAATGGGGGCACCCTGGCTCCAGCTGTCAGTTTCACACCCACAGTAGACATGGGCAATCGATCACAGAGCTACTCTCTTCCGCAGAACTGGGGGGCGGGGGGTGGCACTTTCTCAAGCAAGCCAGTACTAGTTGCCCGGAGCTCGCCCTCAAGGTGAAACCCATTGGTCGTCCCAGGCCCTGTCTCCTCTCTCACAGGTGAGGAAACTAAGCCCGGAGGGGAGAAGGGACTTGGCCAAGATGGCCCAGTGGGTTGGTGGCCCAGGACCCAAGTCTTGCCTCCCTGTTCTGAGCCCAGGGGTCTCCCCAGCACATCGTGCTGTGGCCCCACTGGCTGGGGGAACAAGTCACCCCTGAGAGATGCAGCAAGAAGACCTGGGAATGACCATCTCAGGGACCCAACCAGATCACCTGGGTCCTCTGTGCTGAGCAAGCGGACACAGTCCTAGTCCCAATGGGGGAACCAAGGACCACCCCCAGGTTTTCAGGCCTGAGCACTCAGCCGCATGGAAGAGAGGACTTAGGGATGGAAGGCTCCAAAGTTCAGCTGTGGGTTGACTCCACGTCCGGGCAGTCAGGACCACTGGCTACCAAAGTCCAGTGTTCAGCAGGGGATGCCCAGAGGGAGGGATAAACCTGGGATGTGAGCACAGAGATGGCTCTCAAGCCGTGAGTCTGCCTGAGGGCACCGTGCGCAGCGTGGTGGTGGAAGAGTTCAATGGCAGCGACTGGGAGAAGGCCATGAAGGAGCATAAGACCATCAAGAACATGTCCAAGGAATGAGCTCCCACGCCTCCTGTCCAGGAAGGGCCTACGGCCTCTGCAGTCTGCTTCGGCCACCAGTGTCTTCAGGCAGCTCTTGTCCTCCCCTAGCTGATTTTGACATAGGCTAGTTACCCTTCTGTCCCACTTCCTGACTTTTGTGCGATCTTCTAGAGAAATAAATATTTTTAACATTAAAAAAAAAAGAAAAAAGTCATTCCTGCCCCTGCCCCCCCCAGGGAGGGGCCCCAAGGGAGAGGCCGAGCCCTTTGACCTCAGAGGTCAGGGGACATGGAGGCATTCGGAGAGACTGGGAAAGAGCGGCCAGGGAGGCACGAGAAAACCAAGGCAGGGAACTGATGCCACGTTCCAAGGAGCGATGGAGCGGCTGAGCCAGCAGCCAGCCTGAACAAGCGTCTTCAGGTCCCACGAGGACTACGAGCGGACCTGGGCTTGCGTGACCTTGGTAAAGGCTCCTTAAACTCAGGGCTGCGGGCAAAGGCCTGACTGAAGCGGGTCCAGGACAGAACAAGGGTTCAGAACTGGGGACAGTGCAGACAACACTCTCACAGAGACCTTCGGCAAAGGTGTGCAAGGCTGAGTCACGTCCCTGCACACTCGTATGGTGAAACCCCAGCCCCACCACCTGCAGCTGGAGATTCAGCCTTTGAAGAGTGAGTTAAAATGAGGCCGTCAGGGTGAGCCTGAAGCCAGCGGGGCTGGCATCCTGCGAGAAGAGGAGAGGGGACCAGAGACACACGGGGGGGCTCGCACACAGGGGAGGACCAGGTAAGGACACAGCCAGGAGGCGGCCACCTGTACGCCCAGGAGAGGCCTCTCGAGGCGCCAGCCCTGCCCACGCCTTGATCGTGGACCGTCTCTACACAAAATTGAGGGGAAAGAGACTGGCCCCTTCCTCAGGAGCAGCCCTCCACTCGGTGCAGTCGGGGGTGGGGGTATCCCCCACTTGGAGCGTCTGGAGGAAACCGCCCTCTCCCTGCCAGGCCCCTTTCCTTCACAACCGCAAACCTCCCCAGGCCCAGAACCCACATGACTCCAGGACTCGTGAAAAAACCTCCCCGGAGAGAACGGAACACAGGACTGTGGAGGCTGCAGAACACTCCCGGAGGAATCGGGAATCTCTGTGCGTCTCTGCTACCTGCTACCCTCTGCTACCTCGGCACCCCCAGGCGCCATGCAGATTCACAAGCTGGTTTTGAAAAGCATCTGAGAACCGAAGCCGGGAGACTCAGAGAGAAGGGCGAAGTATCGTTATTATTCAACCGCCCGCTCCCCCCGCCCCACAACCAACTCCACTGGAATCCCTTTTTTAAAGGCCATTTCTTCTTAGAAAACTTCTGTAAAAGACCGAATCCTTACTCAGAGGCAAGGAGCAAAGCACCAATGTCAATAAAACACGGTTTTACTTCCTATCAACATTCATCTACTGACATAACAACTTGCTGCACCTCCAGTAATGCTGCTCAAGGTTTCTGTTTGGCCTCAAAGAAAAGAGGGTCATCACCACCAGGCCTCCTCCAAGAGCTCACAGGGCCTCTCACCATAGCCCAGAGCCGCACACGACACACAAGCGCATCCACGGCAGGATGGACACACAATCGTGGTGAACGCTCACAGTGTAAAACTACGCAGGGAGGAAAACCCAAGCCGCTACACACACGGATGAATCACGCTGACACACCAGAGCACACTCTGTGCGAGGCCGTGCATGTGACAGTCAAGGACAGGCGAGGGGCTGGGGGCTTGGCAACCAGGAAGGAGAATGAGGATGCCCCCCCCACCCCAGGCCTGGAAAGGACCCAAGTCTTGATCTGGGCAACCAGCGATGTGGGTGTGTGTGCAACGCCATCCACAGGGACCATGTGCGTGCTATGCCTTAATAGAAAACGAATCCTTTTTTTTTTTTTTTTTAAAACCAATCAATTTTGCCTTTCAACAGGGCCGGGGAGGCCCTCTGATTTCCCTTCCTGTGACACAACTGAATTGAGAACTGCAAGAGGCAGTTTCTTCCTGCAGTCCATCCAGGTGGGAACCAGGAGGGCTAGGATCAGCTAGACAGAGCAGAGGGGGACACCAACCCTTGCTGTCTCTTCCAAACACGGCTTTTCCTTCTATTTTCCTTAATCAGAAGGATAACAGTTGCTAAGGTAAAACAAACAAAGAGAAGGACACAAAATGAAAACTAGAATTTTCCCCTCCATCCCTCCAACCCCCATTCCCCAGACGTCCCACCAGAGCAGTTTCTTTCTTTTTTCTTATGTTTTTTGTTTTGGTTTTTAGTCTAATAGTTTGACTTTCCAAAACCAACTCCCTGAAGTCATTGCCTCTCTGCGTTCAGCAGTGCTGACACAAGACTGATTTTACTCTTGCTTTTATAGGTGACCTACTCCTTACTCTTTATAAGGTCTTTGGGGATTTTCTTGTTATCCTAGGAGGGATTGGGGGCAAGAGGAGAAGGGGACGACAGAGGATGAGATGGCTGGATGGCATCTCTGACTCGATGGACGTGAGTCTCAGTGAACTCCGGGAGTTGGTGATGGACAGGGAGGCCTGGCGTGGTGCAATTCATGGGGTCGCAAAGAGTCGGAGACGACTGAGCAACTGATCTGACCTGACTCCTTACTCTTTATAAGGTCTCTGGGGATTTTCTTCTTATCCTTGGAGTTCTGAAATCTCACCAAGACGTGTCTAGATGCAGTTTCTTCTACATGCTACCGTTTTGCTTTGTTTTTTCTTCTAGAAAACCCCTTATGCCCCCATCTCATTCCTGGCCTCACAGAATTCCACTGTATGGATGGACTTTGCTTTTGAAAAGCAACTGTGTGGTTTCAAGCTTTTCCCCATTACAGACAATGGTACA
Source organism: Bubalus bubalis (assembly GCF_019923935.1). Taxonomy (NCBI): domain Eukaryota; kingdom Metazoa; phylum Chordata; class Mammalia; order Artiodactyla; family Bovidae; genus Bubalus; species Bubalus bubalis. Next base: position 1,867,432 of record NC_059180.1, read on the forward strand.
ATTAACATCTGCACGCAAAAAAAAGATGGACGCGTCTATTTGTGAGATAGTGTTTAGGAGCGGAATTCTTGGGTTTATTCACTTACCATGTTAGTAAACACTGTCAAATCCACGGCGCATGAGACTTGCCTGCTTCCCCTTTCCAGTGTTTTAATCTCTGCCAGTCCGACAGTGAAGAAAGGCGTATTTCTGTTGTACTAGTTTGCATTTATTCATCGTAAATTGATCGGTCTGTTCACGTCCTGTTTGCTCACACCCTTCAAGCATTTTTCTCTTGGGTCCAGTTCCCAAATTCTGAAGTCTGCAAACTACGATGGAGTGCCCCCGCCCCCCGCACTGGCCACCCTGCCCCACTGGCCACCCTACAAGGACAGCGCTGAGCTGTTTCCACGGGGACCTTCTGGCTGTCAGAGCCTCCAATATTTACTACCTGGGCCTTTACAGAAGAAGTTTGCTGATTCCTGCATCTCCCTGATTTTTTCTGAGAGTTCTCTGGAGATTAAGGAAACAGATCTGTCCGACGAGAGTTCAGTTTTGGGTTAAATTCTTCACTCTGCTGTACCGCCCACCCGCGACTCTGTCAGAAATAGCCAAGTCACAGGTGAGCCTTTAAAAGCAGAAGCACTCTTATTTGGAAACACTCTGGTCTATGTTAATTTAGGGGTGGTACCTCCACACCCAGTCTACACATGTGGCAACTGAGGCTCAGAGACGTTCAGTGACTTCCCCGAGGTCACGCAGCTAGTACGCGGCAGACCAGGGACCTACGCCCTTTCTGCCGGCTCCACGTCCCTAGATCTTTCCACTGAAGGATCCGGCCTCTCGCCAGAGGCCGGACCAGCACCAGGGAAGGCACTGACTGTACGCAGCAGTCGGACGGGTGATGCAGTGGCACCTGCAGGCTGGGAGACGTGTGGACAGAGCTCGGGGCCCCGCCTCGCCCTGGCGCTCCAGAGCGCGAGGATGCACGTTTCAGAGGTGGGTGTGGGGTGAGAAGGAAGGTTACGGCCTCGACACAGAAACCCCCCGGGGAGAATGGAGCCCTGGCTCTGGCTCATCCGTCAGCAGGGATTGGGGAGGACCAGAGGACCGTGACAGAAGAGATGAGCTTGCGGAGCTGGACTGCCGGGCTGGACCGGCAAAGAGCGCGCGCCAGAGAAGGCAGGAACAGAGAAGCTTCATCACCCCCGGCGCTTGACCATCACACCAACGTGACAGCAACCATTATAACCTCAGGGCCCTGAACAATCGCAACTGAAGGGGCTACCCTGCTGAAAATAGTCACCCCGTAAAACCGCCGACCCACAGGCAAGAGTTGCTCAAGGAGACTTCGGGGGATGCTGCTCCGGTGTGTTCCTTGCATGTAATGCCCACAAGCTCTGTTCTTCCCGAGCATGGTGGCTGAGAATCCGCTGATGCAATTTTTCTTGAGCAGGAAAGCATTTTAAGAGGCTTCCTTGACAGCTGTCTTTTCTTTTTCTTTCTGTTTCCATATTTAAATCCATTCAAAATGTTCTACGGCTTCTCCTGGTGGCTCAGATGGTAAAGAATCTGCCTGCAATGCAGGAGACCCAGGTTTGTTCCCTGGGCCAGGAAGGTGCCCCTGGAGAAGGGAAAGGCTACCCACTCCAATATTCTTGCCTGGAGAATTCCATGGACAGAATGTTCTAGACTTACTGGATAACGCAGTGTGTCTACAGGGTAGATCTCCTTCATGCTCACGGCTGTCCTGCAAGATGGGGACTGCAGACCAGGAGACCAAGGAAGGGGGTCCACCCAGTGCGGGCGGGGGAAGCCACACTCCACCCCCAGGCCCCGACCTCAGCACCCATCCTCTCTTCCCCCTTGACTCTCAGGAATAACAACGGCAAAGGTCGCTGTATGTACATCTCGTGCTTTCTCATTTTATGCTTGGTGTAGCTGACAGGCCTGAAAATAATCCCATTAATACCCTGATTTCATTGGGAAGAAATGACTCCCAGATTGCTGAAGTGATCGCGGGCCGGCACAGGTGGGCAGTCATGACTGGAAGCCACGTCTGGGCCACAGCCCGAGGCTCCTTCCCACCTGCCACTAGGCCCCCGACACAGAAGGTGGACCATGGACCTCCTATTGCCTCCCTACTCAATCTGATTTTTCCGGAAATTTTTGAACTTTTTAATCTTTGGCCGCAGGGCATGTGGGATCTCAGTCCCTTCACCAGGCATCTAACCGGAACAAACCCCTACCAAACAGATCTGTTCGACGAGAGTTCAGTTTTGGGTTAAACTGTCCGCGGGTGGGCGGACAGATCTGTTTGACAGAAGCACAGGGTCTTAACCACTGGACTGACAGCGTAGTCACTGACCTGACTTCTTTTTAACACATGTTTCACAGATCTGGTCACACTCGGTGTTGGGATGGTCATCTGGGCACCTGACCCACGTGGGACCTCACCATCGTCCTGACTGCCAGGGGGCACTGTCTTCAAGGCCAAGGGTAGGGCAAAGCAAGAGGGGCTGGACAGCAGCTTTAAACTGGCAGGAGGAGCTCCATTTATCAGCCTTGGGTCTCTTTTCATCATAATCATCTGAACACTGGACTCGATGTGGCTTTTCATGCATGAAGCGCCATAATCACCGAATCAGAAACAGCCTCCAGTCCCGCAAAGCAAGGCTTCCATCGGGAGGGTGGAGAAATGCACGACGGAAGGTGGAGAAGGGAGTTGGGACACACCAGCGCTGTCTCGGCCCGAACCTTCCACTGATCCCCGGTGGGTCCCACACGCGCCCTCTGCCATCCACCCTCCTCTCGATCCTCCCCCTCTAGTCTGAGTCTCCACCAGCCCCTGGGCACAGCAACACAACCATATGGCCTGAACTACTTAGACATCTGGGTTCCACCTTGCTTCTGCTGTGTCCCGAAAGGTGCCCACTAACTGACTCAATCCAGGGCCGTCACCTTGAGAACAAGAGTTAGGTTTACAAGTCGTTTTAAAAGATCACATAAAGGATTTATGGATAAACAACACAGAGTCCATGCCTACCATGGAGTATTATTCAGCCTTAAGAAGGAAAGAAACTCTGACACCTGCTACCACCTGGAGGAACCTTGAGGACATGATGCCCAGTGGACTAAAGGGCAAACGCTGTGGGATCCCACCTACATGGAGCCCCTGCCCCCCAGGAGTCAGATTCAGAGAGGCAGGAAGTAGAAGGGTGGGTACCTGGGGCTGGAGGAGGGAGATGGGCGATCCGTGTTTAAAGGGACCAGAGGCTCAGTTTGGGAAGATGGAAAGTTCTGGACACGATGGTGGTGATGGTTGTGCAACGTGGAGGCACTTATTACCCTTGAACTGTACACTTAAAAGTGGTTAAGACGGCAAAGTTTTCATCATGTGTATTTTACCACAATTAAAAAAAAAATCACACAAAGGAACAGACTCGGGGCTGGTGGGGCCACCAGACTTCCTTTTTGATCTGGGTGCTAATTAAAATGCACAGACATCCAAACCATTTTGCCCGGGATGGGGGAGGCTGAGTCCCAGGCTCCCTTTGCCCGCTGGTCAGCCAGGGCCCACAGCCCACAATGTGACGGTCGCGTCTTTACCTGGCCTTGGGGGTTGAGGGAAGTGCAGACTCAGGGCAAAGACAGAGGGCAGCATTTTAGCTAAATTCCTGCCCCGGCATTAACCCAGGGCTTGAGATTTCTGGTGCTCATTAACCACAGGGGAGGCATCCACTAACCGTCTGGGGCTGGACCAGTGTGTCTTTCCTTCCTGGGCAGCAGCAGCAGCCTTACACCTTCAGGAGAGGCGGCAAACGTTAGGAGGGGTCTTTTCCTACCACAGATCAGAGGTTGGGCAGAGATGGGTTTGGCCCAAGACGAGGTCTGAGCCGACCGCCCTCTGTTCGCACTCTGCCCAGCAGGTGCCAGGAAGCTGGGAGCCCAGACACACGCAAGCAGGCCCCGCTCCCTGCGCCAAAACTGTCTCCCCCAGAGAACCCTTCTCCCCGCCCCGGGAGGGTTCAGGACACCCTGGGAGGCGGGGATCTGGGGGGTGACGCGGGGCGGCTTTCCAGCCCGTTCAGTGCCCTGGGGAGGTCGGTGTCCGGGAGGCGGGTACTCCAGGCGTGAGGCCTCTAGGGACCCATCCTGGCTCTGCGGGGGCGCCCGAGCCCCACCTCGCTCCCCGCGCTCCCCTCTCCGGGGCCCCACCTTCTCAGGAGCCTGCGAGTCAGGCCTGGCTGTGGTCTGGAGACTTCCTGTCCTTTAAGGTCTTAGAAAAGGTTCTTTTCCTCCCTCTGGGGCCCCCAGGGGCGCCCGGCCAGCCCCCTGCCCCCGACCACCGCCCCCCACCCCCTCTTTTCATCCCTTTGTTCTCGGAGGGGCGGGGGACCCGGGGGTGGGGGACGTCGCCAGGCGGGGCCAGTCAGAGGCGTACTGTCCGAGAGAAACCCAGAGGCGAGATGAAGTGGAAGAAAGTAAAGTTTTCGGCAGGCGGAGGGAGGTGGAGATGGAGCCAGAGGGGTGAGAAACAAGCCACTCCGGACCCCCTCGGCGCCCCCAACCCACCTCGACCGCGCCCCCGACCTGGACCGGCCGCCGCCCCAGGGTGGCTCCCGGCACCCCCCGTCCCCGGTCCCCAACCCGGGTCCCCACCCCCGCGTCCGCCGGGCCTACCTGGGCCGCTCATGCTCCGCCAGCCGCGGCGCCTCCTCCGCGCAGGCCGCCGGCTTCCTCCCGGGTCCCCGGCCCTCGGGCCCCGCCGCCCGGACCGTCCGAGGGGCGCAGCCGGCCCAGGGGCTGCAGGGCCGAGGGGCTGCTGCGCGCCACCCGGGCAGGAGTTCGGAGGCCAAGGGAGGCAAAAGAGAGAAAAAAGGAGAGAAAGTGTGTCATAGGCTGGAAGGGGGAGGGAAATGCAAAACCCGACAGGAAATGAGACTAAAAAAATGCAAAAGGTTAGAAAAGAGATAAGGAAGAGGGGGAGGGGCGGGGCCTGGGTGCCGCCGGGGTAGGAGGGCGCGAGGGGGTGCGCTGGGTGGGCTCTGGGTCCCCGGAGCTGCCAGGAGACCCCCGCACCCGCCCCACCGCAGGCCTGGGGCGGCCTTGCCCCCTCCACCCTGGTCGGAGAGGCTGGACCCCCGCCTGGGCCTCAGCCCCCACCCAGCTGCGACCCCAAGGCTGCGGACCCCGCCCGGAGCCCAGGAGCGGCCGTGGGAAGGGACGCCCTGTGGAGGACGTCGGGGCTCAAGGCGAGCGGTCCAGGCGACAGGCCCCTTCCGAAGACATCCCAGAGGCATCGCTGCGATTTGGGGTGGGGAGGGAGGGCTGGTCCCACGGAAGAGTGGGCAGCAGGGCACCCCCGGGGCTCTTCCTCCCTCAGCCGGAGTTCTGGAAGCTTCCTGGGGCCGGCCGGCCGGTCAGCACACACCCACCCCGCCTGGACACTGGCTGGTGACGGAGTCCGCCCTCCGCCCACCCATCCCCCACTCGTGCTCTCAGACCCAACACCTGGAGGGGAAATTGTGACTTCTGGATGCCACCGGTTTAATCATTTACCCCCAGAGCTGTGACACAGGCCCCCTGGGTATGTTGCTCTCCCACCCAAGGGTGTTTCTGAATCGTGAACTTAAGAATCTGGGCAAACCCAGCCTAGCACGGTCCGGAGAACTCTGGGTTCTAGTCTGCCCGCTGCGGATGCTGCAGTTTCCCCAGCTCCCCCTCCGCTGCCTCAGTCTACCCCTCCCTTCTCTCCCTCCCCCCAACCATTTGATTCCCCCGGGATACAGCTGGAGAACTTTCTGTCCTGTTCTAAGTGTTTTAAGTTCTCTGAGTAAAGTTCCTTGAGCTCCCGGAGGGAAGGGCACTCAAGAAATGAAGCAACTAAGCAGAAAGACACAATGCTGCGGTGGTCCAAGCGCAGGAGAAAGCGGAGTCAGCGGAGTCCTGGCGGTTTGAGGAACGCGGCTGATGGATGCACATGGACCCGGCAGGAAGGCAGACATAAGTTTGCTTTCTGCAGAGCATATTAAACAAAGTCATGAGGAGCCGCAGAGAGAAAGTTACTAAAATACAGAACAGTGCCGCCAGCAGCCTGGTCCTCGGTCCCCAGTGACCCGCCCGAGACCAGGATAGAATCTCTCTTGCTCTTGGTGAACCTTTGAATCAGGCTGTGTGGTTTTAAAGAGGAACACTGGTTTTCCACATGCAGGATATCAAGGGCAGGTGGGCCTTAAATCAACAAAAACTGCAAAAATTCTGCAAAAAGCATGATGAATTTTCATGAACACACTCAAGTTAACAAAAGGTAGAACTTTGTCTGCACCCCGGAACCCCTCCTTACGCACCTCCCAGTTGTCAGCCCCCTTCTGCCAAGAATAAACTACATTCTGACCTCAAGCAAATCCTTTGCCTCTGAAGTCCAAAAACTTCATATAAATGGAGCCATTCATAGCTTCTCTTCTGAATCTGGCTAGTTTTTGTCAATATCACGTGTTTCAGATTCAGTGATGGGATTACATGCAGGTGTGGCTTGTTGAAGACATGTTGTCTCTTTTTGTCTCCCAACACTTCATTAGACTTTTTAAACATTCATAAGAGTTAGCAGGATTGTAGAGTGAACCCCATGTATCCCACCACCGAACTCTATAATGAACGTTTTGCTATATTTGCTTTATCACATGTATACCCATCTATTCCCCTAGGCATCAATCCTTTTTTTAAATGCATTTCAAAAGTTGATGACATCAACATATTTCACTTTTAAATATTTCATCAGGCATATCATTAACCAGATAGTTTTTTAGGTAAAATTTACATACAGGTTTTAACAATGTGATGTGATGAGTTTTGATAAATGTATACACCATGTAGGGCTTCCCTGGTGGCTCGGCTGCAAAAAAAATCTGCCTGCAATGCAGGAGACCTGGGTTCAATCCCTGGGTGGGGAAGATCCCCTGGAGGAGGGCATGGCAACCCACTCCAGTATTCTTGCCTGGAGAATCCCATAGAGGAGCCTGGCAGGCTGCAGCCCCTGGGGTCACATGACTGAAGTGACTAAGCAGCAGCTACACTGTGTAACCCTGTGAAGACAGAACCGTGTGACCCAGCACGGCGGCCACCATCCACACTGGGCCGTTGACATGTGGCTTGACGTGGGCTTGACATGTGGCTGCTGTGAATAAAGAACCAAATTTTAAGTTCCATTGACTTTTAATTAAAATCTAAGACAAGACTCTACACGTGGACATCACCAGATGGTCAACACTGAAATCAGATTGATTATATTTTTTGCGGACAAAGATGGAGAAGCTCTATACAGTCAGCAAAAACAAGACCAGGAGCTGACTGTGGCTCAGATCATGAACTCCTTATTGCCAAATTCAGACTTAAATTGAAGAAAGTAGGGAAAACCACTAGACCATTCAGGTGTGACCTAAATCAAATCCCTTATGATTATACAGTGGAAGTGAGAAATAGATTTAAGGGACTAGATCTGATAGACAGGATGTCTGATGAACTATGGACGGAGGTTTGTGACATTGTACAGGAGACAGGGATCAAGACCATCCCCATGGAAAAGAAATGCAAAAAAGCAAAATGGCTGTCTGAGGAGGCCTTAAAAAGAGCTGTGAAAAGAAGAGAAGCGAAAAGCAAAGGAGAAAAGGAAAGATATAAACATCTGTGTGCAGAGTTCCAAAGAATGGCAAGGAGAGATAAGAAAGCCTTCTTCAGCGATCAATGCAAAGAAATAGAGGAAAACAACAGAATGGGAAAGACTAGAGATCTCTTCAAGAAAATTAGAGATACCAAGGGAACATTTAATGCAAAGATGGGCTCAATAAAGGACAGAAATGGTATGGACCTAACAGAAGCAGAAGATATTAAGAAGAAGTGGCAAGAATACACAGAAGAACTGTACAAAAAAGAGCTTCGCTACCCAGATAATCACGATGGTGTGATCACTAACCTAGAGCCAGACATCCTAGAATGTGAAGTCAAGTGGGCCTTAGAAAGCATCACTACAAACAAAGCTAGTGGAGGTGATGGAAATCTGGTGGAGCTATTTCAAATCCTGAAGGATGATGCTGTGAAAGTGCTGCACTCAATATGCCAGCAAATTTGGAAAACTCAGCAGTGGCCACAGGACTGGAAAAGGTCAGTTTTCATTCTAATCCCAAAGAAAGGCAATGCCAAAGAATGCTCAAACTACTGCACAATTGCACGGATCTCACACGTTAGTAAAGTAATGCTCAAAATTCTCCAAGCCAGGCTTCAGGAATACATGAACCGTGAACTTCCAGATGTTCAAGCTGGTTTTAGAAAAGGCAGAGGAACCAGAGATCAAATCGCCAACATCCACTGGATCATGGAAAAAGCAAGAGAGTTCCAGAAAAACACCTATTTCTGCTTTATTGACTATGCCAAAGCCTTTGACTATGTGGATCACAATAAACTGTAGAAAATTCTGAAAGAGATGGGAATACCAGACCACCTGACCTGCCTCTTGAGAAACCTATATGCAGGTCAGGAAGCAACAGTTAGAACTGGACACGGAACAACAGACTGCTTCCAAAGAGGAAAAGGAGTACATCAAGGCTGTATATTGTCACCCTGCTTATTTAACTTCTATGCAGAGTACATCATGAGAAACGCTGGGCTGGAAGAAACACAAGCTGGAATCAAGATTGCCGGGAGAAATATTAATAACCTCAGATATGCAGATGACACCACCCTTATATCAGAAAGTGAAGAGGAATGAAAAAGCCTCTTGATGAAAGTGAAAGTGGAGAGTGAAAAAGTTGGTTTAAAAGCTCAACATTCAGGAAACTAAGATCATGGCATCTGGTCCCATCACTTCATGGGACATAGATGGGGAAACAGTGGAAACGGTGTCAGACTTTATTTTTCTGGGCTCCAAAATCACTGCAGATGGTGACTGCAGCCATGAAATTAAAAGACGCTTGCTTCTTGGAAGGAAAGTTATGACCAGCCTAGATAGCATATTAAAAAGCAGAGATATTACTTTGCCAACAAAGGTCCGTCTAGTCAAGGCTATGGTTTTTCCTGTGGTCATGTATGGATGTGAGAGTTGGACTGTGAAGAAAGCTGAGCGCAGAAGAACTGATGCTTTTGAACCGTGGTGTTGGAGAAGACTCTTGAGAGTCCCTTGGACTTCAAGGAGATCCAACCAGTCCATCCTAAAGGAGATCAGCCTGGGTGTTCATTGGAAGGACTGATGTTGAAGCTGAAACTCCAATACTTTGGCCACCTTATGCGAAGAATTGACTCATTGGAAAATACCCTGATGCTGGGAGGGCTTGGGGGCAGGAGGAGAAGGGGACGACCGAGGATGAGATGGCTGGATGGCATCACTGACTCGATGGACAGCAGTTTGGGTAAACTCCAGGAGTTGGTGATGGACAGGGAGGCCTGGCATGCTGCAATTCATGGGGTCGCAAAGAGTCGGACACGACTGAGCAACTGAACTGAACTGAACTGAAAAAACAGATACTTGATTCTGTCACTGGAAAACTTGTAAGTATGTTGGGAGCAACTTGAGAATATTCATCTAGTTTTCCAACTGCAAATTTTACAAAAGCTAAATACATGCGAAGTATTTTCCAGGAAAACTAGGCACTGCACGTGTAAAAACTGCAGCAGGCTTTGAAGACATGGTGTGTGCAAAAGAATGCTGACCATCTCACTCCTAATGTCGATACTGATTGTCTGTTGAAATGATAATATGCTGGACAAGTTGGGTTTAATAAAATACATTATCAAAATGAATTTCACATTTCTTTTTTAATGTTGCTACTAGAAATTTAAAATATTGCCTTCCTTTTTCATGGGACAGCGTAGATATAAGGTAGACCACTAGCATCAGCCAGAAAGTTCCCTTCTGCCCAGGCATGCCATTTAAAAACCTGATTCCTCTGTGACCCCAAGACGAAGGTAATTCAAACGTCTTCGTAGGACTCCAGTTCAAGACTATGAACTGAATGCAAACACTCACTTCCTCTTTTGGAAAGCAGGAATGACAGCAAAGAAGCACAGGTGATGGGCTTATAGAGGTGCCAGGACCGGGGAATAGAAGGCAGGTGAACAGAAGCCCCAGCTCGGAGCGTGCAGGGGAGGAGGAGGCAGCAAAGATGGGGGTGGTCCTCTCACGGGAGCCCTTCAGATCTGGCAGGCTTGAGGGGAGAGGGGTCGATGGAGGTCAGACACTGCGTGATGTTGGATGGAACTGCTGAATGTAGAGTTCCCTGGTCACTCCTGCCTCTGACCTCCTCCTGTGCACCTTCAGCTTCTCCCCCAGGTGAAGCCAGAGGAATATGTCTAAGGAAACTTGCTCAGAGGGTCAAGGGCTCTTGGAATAGGGGCAGCGGCCCAAAGAGACTCCTCCCCATGGGACACTTAGCAGAGGGGCAGCCTGCTTGGACTTCTCCCTGCTTGGGCCCCCTGCATGGGTGCGTGCTAAGTTGCTTCAGGCGTGTTTGACTCTTTGTGATCCTATTATGGACTCTAGCCCACCAGGCTCCTCTGTCCATGGGATTTCCCAGGCAAGAATACTGGAGTGGGTTGCCATGCCTTCCTCCAGTGGATCTTCCCAACCTAGGGATCGAACCTGTGTCTCATGTCTTCTTCATTGGCAGGAGGGCTCTTCAGCACCACCCAGGAAGCCCCCCAGGGTAGTGCCTTCTGAACTATCTGCTGTAAAAGACATCTCACCCCCAACCTTAAACAAAGTTTCTGATCTGTTACAAACTGATACTTTTGTGTAATATAACAACAATGAATTTAGAAAGTGGGATTTAAAAAAAAAAAGACGCTCAAGATACAGGCCCGCTGACCACATTCGGTCATTGTAGAAATGTTAAAAAGCTGTAAAGGTTTTTAAGCGCTCAGTCTTGATTTCTGTTCTTATCTTGCTTGTCAGGGACTGGTGCATGGGAGGACACAGGTCGGTGGGCCAGACTTTCAGAGGTGCTTCCCCGGAGGGAGGGCAGTCTGCTGGGCACCGCATCTGCCCTGACAGCCCAGCCAGGCTCTCGATGGGGAGGTTGGGAAACAGCAGTCACCCTGGGCCTTCGAACACATGGGCAGAAATCAGCAGCTTGAGAGTCAGGGACCTCGCTGAGCAGATAGGACAACTGTCTACCGTGGGTGGAGAAGTGGGGAGAGCCAGCGAGGAATCAGAGCACAGTGACCCAAGAAGCTCTCTAATGAGTGTCCTCGGAGAGAGGCGAGCAGAAATCACACCCAAAAATAGGATCAGATTGCTACGAAATGGGCTGCCTGAAGAAAGGACAGGTCATGGAAATAAAAAATATAACTGCCAAAAGATAGGATCAATAAATGAAATGTAATAGAAGATCTGGAAGAAGTTGTCTGTATAGTGTGTCTCTTGGGCTGGAAGCCGAAACAAAGGAAGCCCACCGTGACGGGAAAAGGGAATCAGAAGAGCTGAGACGTAAATGATTAACTCGAGAAGATCCTTGTCCACTTAGCGTTGCAGGCAGGAAAAGAGAAGCTGGAGGGAGGGGTTAGCCATGAAATGATGATGATGTTTGCCGGAGCTGAAGAGTGACCTCCTTCTCCACAATGAGAGGGTCTGGTGAGAACCAATGTGATGAGTGAAAACATCCGCCTCTAGATACATCCTCACGAAATTTCAGGAAGGAAAAGGGAAAGATGGATAATGAGAAGATTCTGAAGTCCACAAGAGACGGGGGAAAAAGCACGCTGATGCTGAGGATCAGATGGGCCTCAGGGTTCTCATCAGCAACCTTCCAGTGAGGAGATAATGAAGGGATGCTTCAGTGTTCTCAGCGAAACTTCCTTTAAATGTAGAGTCTTGTATTCAACCAAATCATCGATCAAATATGAGAGTAAAATAAACACATTCTTAGACATGCGGGGGCTTTGGGAAACTACCTCCCAAGCACTTCTCCAGAAACACAATTACTTTCTCATTTTTTTAGTATTAAAAAATTGTTTTCTATAGGAAGTCTCAAAAATAAACAGAGAACATGAGATAATGAAGTCTCATGTAACCCTAAGACGGTTTTAATTATCAGCTCATGACCGATCTTATCTCTGCTCCACCATCCTTTTCTCCAGCCCCAGACTGTTTTGTATAACATCCCAAATATCAGTTTCACTTGTAAATATACAGGTATATACATGGGGAGGAAAGAAAACGTAAAAATCAACACATTCACCCATGGAGTGTACCCTGCCAGGGGGAGCAGGGATGTGTACCGTGGGCCCTGGGTGATTATGATGTGCTGATGAGGGTTCACTTACCGCTGTGCTGGGGGTGGTTGATGATGGGCGTGGCTATGCGTGTGGCGGGGGCAGGGGGAGAAAAAGCAGTTACTTGAGAAGGTACTATTAATACCACAAAATGAAAAAGAAATCTAAGAAAGAGGAAGACGTGGGATCCAGGAAAGAGCGAAATAAATCCATGAGAACAATGAAAAGGAAGAGTAACAGCTAAGTGTGTGTGTTAGTCGCTCAGTCGTGTCCGACTCTTTTTCGACCCCATGGGCTGTGGCCCACCAGGTTCCTCTGTCTGTGGGATTCTCCAAGCAAGAATGCTTGAGTGGGTAGCCACTCCCTTCTCCAGGGGATCTTCCTGACCCAGGGATCGAACTCAGGTGTCCTGCATTGCGGACAGATTCTTTACCGCTGAGCCGCCAGGGAAGCCCCAGTAACTATTCAGGAGACCTAAAAAAAAAAGCATCAGGATGTATCTGAATTTTCAGTTAGATCTTTGCTTTCCAAAGAACTGGAAAGCACTGTGAAATTACTGGATTGGAGACAGTATGATATCAGATGGATCTGCAAGTCTTATTTGGTCAAAAATGGTCATTTCTAAGGGGCTGAATCAGGAAGGAGTGAGGAGGGTCAAAATGGTCTTCTCTGGATATCCTTCTATAGCAGAAACTGTGTATTTCCATGCCATGCAATTCTTTTGTAATAAAAGTAAATCCTTTCTACAAGAAACAGGGGCAGGAGAGGTGGGGAGGAACTAGGCCGTTTAGCTCCCGTCTCTCCCTGCGTCCAAGTCATCACGATCTGAGCACCTGCTGGGGTCACAGGGTCACTCAGAGAAATCCTTTGCTGTATACACAAGGCACCCTGTCTTCCTTCTGGGCCTCCCCTCCACGTCAGGAGCACAAATGAAACCTTAGCTCTATCTGCCTTCAAATGTCGCCCAGTCCGGTAACACAACAGTCCTTCCAGGTTTTCTGGAATAAACATGTTCAGTTTCTCCTATGGCTGCCCCTCTCTCCGTGTTCCCCTCAGGAAGTCCCGGAAGGTGGGGGTGGGAAGGGGCTCCGAGGCCCTGGGGACCACGAGCAAGACGTCTCCTTCTCCCGCCGCGGGAATCAAGAGCTGGCCTCCAGCCTCTGCGGGGCTCCTGGGCTGCCTCCTTCTTGACTCGGGCAAGCGTCTGCAATGGTCTTGCCCGGCCCTGAGGACCCTGTGGGCTCTGCTGGGGGTTCTGACAGCCTTGTGTGTGTGTGTGTGTGTGTGTGTGTTAGCAGGCTGTGTGTGAGTGTGTGTGTGTGAGTGTGTGTTAGCAGGCTGTGTGTGTGTGTGTCACAGGCTGTGTGTGTGTGTGTGTGAGTGTGTCTCTGTGTGTGTGAGTGTGTCTCTGTGTGTGCCTCTGTGTGTGTCTCTGTGTGTGACTGTGTCTGTGTGTCTGTGTGTGAGTGTGTCTCTGTGTGTCTGTGTGTGTGTGTCTCTGTGTGTGAGTGTGTCTGTGTGTGTGTGAGTGTGTCTCTGTGTGTGCCTCTGTGTGTGTCTCTGTGTGTGTGACTGTGTCTGTGTGTCTGTGTGTGAGTGTGTCTCTGTGTGTCTGTGTGTGTGTGTCTCTGTGTGTGAGTGTGTCTGTGTATGTGTTTGTGTGTGACTGTGTCTGTGTGAGTGTGTGTGTGTTAGCAGGCTGTGTGTGTCCGTGTGTGTGTGTCTGTGAGTGTCTGTGTGTGTGAGTGTGTCTCTGTGTGTCTGTGTGTGTGTGACTATGTGTGTCTATGTGTCTCTGTGTGACTGTGTCTGTATGTGTGTCTGTGAGTGTGTGTGTGTCTGTGTGTGTGTCTCTGTGTGAGTGTGTCTGTGTGTGTGTTTCTGTGTGTGTGTGTGTGTGAGTGTCTCCGGGTGTCTGTGTGTGTGACTGTGTGAGTGTGTCTATGTGTGTGTCTCTGTGTGAGTGTATCTGTGTGTGTGTGTCTGTGTGTGTGTGTGAGTGTGTCTGTGTATGTATCTCTGTGTGAGTGTGTCTGTGTGTGTGTGTGACTGAGTGTGTCTGTGTGTGTGTCTCTGTGTCTCTGTGTGAGTGTGTCTCTGTGTGTGTGTCTGTGTGTGTGTTTCTGTGTGTGTCTGTGTGTGTGTCTGTGTCTCTGTGTGAGTGTGTCTGTGTGTTTCTCTGTGTGTGTGTGTCTGTGTCTCTGTGTGAGTGTGTCTGTGTGTTTCTCTGTGTGTGTCTGTGTCTCTGTGTGAGTGTGCGTGTGTGTGAGTGTATGTGTGTGTCTGTGTGTGTGTGTGAGTGTGTCTGTGTATATCTCTGTGTGTGTTTCTGTGTGTGTGTGTATCTCTGTGTGTGTTTCTGTGTGTGTGTGTCTGTGTCTGTGTGAGTGTGCGTGTGTGTGAGCGTATGTGTGTGTTTGTGTGTGTGTGTGTGAGTGTGTCTGTGTGTGTTTCTGTGTGTGTCTGTGTCTTTGTGTGAGTGCGTGTGTGTGTGTGTCTGTGTGTGTGTGTCTGTGTGTGTTTCTGTGTGTGTGTGTGTCTGTGTCTCTGTGTGAGTGTGCGTGTGTGTGCGTGTGTGTGTCTGTGTGTGTATCTCTGTGTGTGTGTGTGTGTGAGTGTGTCTGTGTATGTGTGTGTGTGTCTGTGTCTCTGTGTGAGTGTGCGTGTGTGTGAGTGTCTGTGTGTGTGTCTGTGTGTGTATCTCTGTGTGTATCTGTGTGTGTTTGTGTGTGTGTGTCTGTCTCTGTGTGAGTGTGCGTGTGAGTGTGTGTGTGCCTGTGTGTGTGAGTGTGTCTGTGTGTGTGAGTGCGTCTGTGTGTGTATCTCTGTGTGTTTCTCTGTGTGTGTGTGTGTGTGTGGTAGCAGGCTCTCAATCACCATCTACTGCACGGACGAGCTTGGGGAAGCCTGCACGGACGAGCTTGGGGAAGCCCGGGCTTCAGTCCCTCTCGCGGGGACAGGCTGCGGCTCTCAGGTTTGCGGGGCAGCCCCGGCCCTGCGTCTGGTCCTGTCAGCCTCCCCCCTGCGCCCCCTTTGTGCTGAACAAGAGGTGGTCCCGGCTGGAGTCCAGCCTGATCCACCCGGGAGCTCTGGAGCGGGGGTTGGTTAACCGCTGCCTGTGGGCTGCCGGGGGAGGTGTGAGGCTTCTCTCTAGAGGGGCTCACCCTGAACCGGCCTCTTCGAAAGAAACGGCAAGGGCGCAACCAGCAGGGGCCCGGGTCAGAGCTGCGTGGTCAGAAGCAGGTCGCGGGATTCCTTCTGTTCCCTGGATGGTCTGTCGGCCGTTTGCTGGGCCCCCTTTCTCACCCTTGGTCTCCTGCAGCAGGTCTCAGTATGTCTGCCAGCGGTCCCCATCTTCAATTCTGAGCTCCTCCCCGAAAAACTGCAGCTGCACGAGGCAGCTTCAGGGTTTTCCGAGCCCCAGGAGGAGGTCAGAAGCGGGAAAAACGAGAGAAGGGCTTTACCTGGAGCCGGATCTCAGCTCTGGTCACGGGGCTGTGTTTTGAGACATTTCTGTGTTGTGCTGAGGACAAAATGGATTAAGAATGGGAAGCCGGGGGAGGGTGCGATCCTAGCTCTTAGATGACCTCTCCTTTGCTGTTGTCCCCCCAACCCCCCACCCCTCCCCTCCAGAGAGCAGTCTCCTCCAGTGAAACCTGCCCTCACCTCCCAGAGAATCATTCCTTATCAGGGAAACCGTCACTCTTGGGACAGCAAAAAGGCATTTCACAAGCTATTGGTCTGAGAATTAATATATTGCTTTTTTCCCAGACGCCATACCTCACTGCCACTGTATGTACGTGAACCCCCCAAAGTAGTATCAGGAGCAAACCGCAACCTACCAGGCTTTTAATTATGTTTTAGGGTTAGGGTTATGCTGGTATTGTTTTCGCTGCCCCTCAAGCTCACTCCTCTTAATTTCAGGTTGATTTTTGCCATCTCCCTTAGACAGATGATTCCAGAAAGGCATCAGTTGTATCCATTATCCCTCATTAAAAAACAACAACAACAACAAACACCCCCTGAAAGTTTCATTTACTTTCTTGTATGCTGAGCACCTTAAACGACCCTTTAATTCTTTCAGAAAGCATGGCTTCAATCCAGGAGGAAAACTTCCCCACCTGTAGGCTGGTAATGTGTGTTCAATAGTTTCCAATTGCTTGCATTATGAAATATGATGAAAGCCATCTATATATCTCATGGGAGGAAAAGGTATACCTTGAATTTCGCTCTGAAAACAGTACCGGCGGAGAGATATTTCTGCATGAAATGTGCAAAATGACGGTGGGCCCGTCGCTGCAGAGAGCTTAGCGCTTTCTGGTCCGCCTGGGAGGGCGGGTTCGTGGTGGGCCGTGGAGGCGCCATCTTGCGCAGGGGGCACGTGTTCAGGAAACGTGGGCTCGCTCCATCACTGCGCGTGCCGTGTCCTGTCCATTTTTCCTCTCCAAGGGGACGGAGGACAGTCCCTGAAACCTGAGCACCGTTTCCTTCTCAGTTAATCAGCATTAGGGTAATGGGCGCGTTACATCCATTTTACAGCTTGGTGTATGCGCTGGAGGCTCTACATAAATAATGAATAATCTCAGTAATGACCACAAGTGCATGTGAGCGATTGGATCGAGCACGTAATGGATGCTTTGTTTGTCTTCAGGGGCTGTATTACCAGCGTGTAACTGATTAGGCTTCGGAGCGCTCTGGGTTACCTGAGGCCTGAAGGGTGCTCCATCAAGTTGGGAGTCTGTTCCTCTCTGCCCAGAACTTAACCGTGGCTCAATGCTTGCTTTAGGTCTCTCTGTTTGAAAACGGAAAATATTTTGCCCTGCTCATCAATCACCATGCCTGCCAATTGCTTCCCCCCCTCCCTTCTCTTTGCTTTTAGAGAAAGCAACTAGAAACACCCAAGCAATGTAAATGGCTCTGAGTTATGTCTGTTTTCAACACACAACGTTTGAGCAGGAAAGTCAGGGCTCATTAAAAATATGAATGTGGTAGCTTATAGAATTGGCCACTTTAAACACGGTCGTCTACACACCATTGGCTCTGAAACTGTTTTATAGTAGTCGGGGTGTTTATGGAGCATCTCGTGGTTTCTCCGTACGTGTCTCTCTTCAGCGTATTTCCCCAAGGTCCAGCTGGGCACAGCACTCACAAGACCGCTCCAGCCAACCAGGAGGACGTCATCCGTTCCCGACTGATGTGAAAAGCACCTGTCGCTTTGTCCGTGTTGACACCTATGCATGACAGTTATGTTATGACCACTTGGAAGAATTATCCACATGTCTGTGCAGGTACGTATGCTATCCTTTCAGCATAACCTTCGAATTGTTTACATTCTGTAAAATTAAGTGCGTTGTTTGCTTGGAACTTAACTGTGCGTGAAGTGTTTGGAAGATATATGTCTCTGACCTTTGATTTTCTTTATCAGAGAATCATGTCCATGGGAAATGTTCCTACTGACACGGCGGAGCTCTTTGTGTAACCCCGAGGAAGGGTACCACTGCTGATACAGGGTCAGGGAGAGAGCAAATAGGAGGGGAGGAGACTTTCCAGGGAGGATGAAAGAAATTTTGCTTCTTTGAAGAAAGGAAAGAGTGATTGGAAGTGAGAGCAAGAACGAACCACGTTAGGGTTGATTAGACAGAAGCAAATGTTAGGAAGAACCTACAGGGTTCAAAACTACTCAGCCCAGAGGACTGAGGCCGCGAGATAAACACACGAAATAAACACCCTAATCCCTGTGCATGTGGAAGGGCCTCCTCTGGCATATTGTCTGAGCCACCCACCCTGAGAGCTGCTATAGGAAGAGCAAAATCAAAACCAAACCAAACAAGGACTTCCCTAGTGGTCCAGTGGCTAAGACTCCACGTTCCCAATGCACAGGGCCTGGGCTTCGATCCCTGGTCAGGGAACTAGATCCCACGTGCCGCAACGAAGACCCAGTGCAGCCAAAAAATAGATAAATAAAAAATATATATAAAAGCCAAACCAAATAAGAACAACCACACACACATACTTATGTATTCCATGTATACACATTTGTCTCTTTTAGCATTGGCTTTTGTATTTGGGGGTGTGGAGATTAAATTATGATGTGGAAATGGTCCATACAAGGTTGAAGTACTTGACTAGGTACCTGAAATAGATCAATATCTTATTGATAACTATTAAGATCCATTGGACTTAAATACCCATATTACTCTGGGTACAACTGGTTTCTTTAGAGTGTGCTTTTCCAACTATTTATGACACGCGCGACACCCAGGAAACCAGCATATCTGACGCCTGGAGCTGATCGTTTTTACCTATCTCCTCTATATTTCAGAGTTACTTTCAGTAATAATTGCATCAAGCCACCAGGGAAGCCCAAGAATACTGGCGTGGATAGCCTGTTCCTTCTCCAGCGGATCTTCCCAACCCAGGAATCAACCCGGGGTCTCCTGCATTGCAGGCGGATTCTTTACCAACTGAGCTATCAGGGAAGCCCGTATCAAGAGTCAGTACCAATCATTATTTGTTTGTATTTTGGTTTTAAAACAGTTATCAGTTATAAGAAGTGAATTTCAGTTTTAAAGATAGTGTTCAAATTCAGGAAAATATTTCATATATGAACCAAGATTTATACTTACTCTCCTCCCCCCCGAAAAACATTCCAGCTTGTGATCGTGTGCACTTCTGTATCTGGCTTCTTTCACTTTGCAAATTGTTTTCAAGGTTCACCATATTGGTGAAATATCTAAGAAATCATTGGCTAACCCAAGGCCATAAATACTTACTCCTATGTTTTCTCCTAAGAGGGTCATAATTTTAGCTCTTACATTTAGGTCTATATTCCACTTTGATGTAATATTTGTATATGGTATGAGGTAGGGGTTCAAATTTATTGTCTTGTACCAGAATATCTTTTCACCCCAACACTGTAATTAAAAAGGCGATTCTTTCTGCATTGAATTGTCTTGGCTCCTTTTGTCAAAAATCAATTGACTATAAATTAGGATTTATTTTTGGACTCAATTTTATTTCATTATCTCTGTATAACTTTATGCTAGTTACCACCACATCTTGGTTATTGTAGCTTTGAGCTAAGTTTTAAAATTGGGAGGCGTGAGTTCTTCTATTTTGTTCTTCATTTTTAAGAATGTCGAAATATTCTTTGATATTCTGGGCCTCTTGAATCTCCATATGAGTTTTAGGGTCAGCTTGTCAATTTCTTCAAAAAAGGAGACTTTGATAGGAATTATGTTGAATCTATGCATCAGTTTGAGGAGTGTGAACATGGGGTGTCTTTCCATTTATTTAGATCTTGTTTAATTTCTTTCAATGATGTTTTTATAGTTTTCAGTGTATGTCTTCACTTTTTTTGTTAAATTTGTTCTCGAGTATTTTATTTCTTTTTGATGTAATTGTAAATGGTTTTCATAATTCTGTTATCAAATGGTTTATTGCTAGTGCATAGGGTTACAGTTGATTTTTATATTGATATTGATCTCAATGTTGTTGAACTTATTACTTAAGGTTTTTTTGTTTTTTTTTTTTTAGGGAATTCCTTGGGATTTTTCTATGTACAGGAGAATATCATCTGCAAATAGAGGTAGTTTTACTCCCCCCGCCCCATCTGTATGCCTTATATTTCTTCTTCTTTTTGCCCAGTTGCCTTGGCCGATCCCATTGGTGGAAGAGCCTAGGATAGGTGTCCTTGTCTCGTTTCACAGGAACCCACTTTTAAAACGAGCCTGGTGTGTCGCTGGGTTGGAGTGTGTTGGGGGCAGACTGCAGAACTAAATTAACTCCCTAGGAGAATACAACATTTATTAAAGTTCAAGTAATAAAAATGTGCTAATCTAAGGCTCACATGTGTATTATTAAAACCCAAGATGGGAATGCAAATTGGTACAGCCACTATGGAGAACAGTAAGGAGGTTTCTTAAAAAACAAAAAGTAGAACTAGCATATGATCCAACCATCCCACGCCTGGGCATGTGCTCAGAGAAAACTGTAATTCGAAAAGATACCTGCACCCCAGCATTCACAGCAGCACTGCTCACGACGGCCAAGACACGGGAGCGACCTAAGTGTCCACCGGCAGTTAAATGCATAAAGACGACGTGACACATACCCACAATGGGGTTCTATTCAGCCATGAAAGAGGACAAAATAATGCCATCTGCACCTACCCGGCTGGACCCAGGGATGATCAGTGTAAGTGAAATAAGTCTGATAAAGACAAATATCATATGGTATCACCTATATGTGGAGTCTAAAAAAGAAAAAAGAAAACTAGAGCACACAAATGAACTTATTTCCAAAACAGAAAGAGACTCACAGGCACAGAAAACAAACTTGTGGTTACCCAGGAGGACAGGGGGCGTGGAGGAAGGATGAATTAGGAGTTTGGGACTAGCAGATACGAGCTGCTATTCACAAAATAGGTAACCAAAAAGGACCTATTGTACAGCACAGGGACGTACACTCAGTGTTAGGTAATAACCTATAAGGGAAAAGAATCTGTGCTGTACGCCTGAAACTTACATGATACTGTAAATCAATTATACTTCAGTTTGAAAAATACCCAACCAGTAACCACAGCCACTGTTTAGAACTTAGACCAATGGAAGATACTTTCCAAGGAACAGGAGTTTATCGTTGGTGTTGTGTCCAACTGCTGGTGGCACCTCAATAATAGAAATGCACCCACTTTCAGCTGGTTTTACTGTGACCTTGCCATTCTTCGTGGGGCACATGCCCGCTACCACCTGCGCCCAGGGTGGACACTCCCACGCCCCCAGCCCTGGAGAGCCGGTGCCCTCCCCGCTGGCCGCCAGTCTCCGATCGCGACTTCTGGACAGCTCTGTGTCTGGTGTGGGTGGCAGGCCACGCACAGGCCTGGGTTAGGCGTCCATTTCCGCGCACGGAAGACCCCTCACTCCTGTGGCCGAGCGGACTGAGACAGTCCTGGGGGCCGGCTGAGTGCCAGTCTCCCTTCCGCCTGTCCTGCCTCTGTCCCGGCACAGCTCTGCTCCCGCGCAGCTCCTGCTGCAGGGGCTGCAGGCATCCCTCGGGTGCAGCGAGGGCCTGTGATGAAGGCTCGGTTCCGCTGTTACTCATCGTGTGGCCCTGGGCTCACAGCTGCAGCTCTTTTGGTTTCTCTTCCGTGAAACGGAGACAAAGGTGCGATCTTGACCCACCGCCGCCACCTCAGCCCCCTCGCTCTTTCACTGTCGAAGGCAAAGGGGGTGCGGCTGTCGAAGGAGTGAGGCCTTGTGAATAAACAGAGGGCGAAGCAACCTGCTGCTATCGCTCCTGCTCTCCAGGGGCTCACACCCTTGAGCTTGTCAAAATATATTTCAAGATGTGTTTCATTTTTGTTTGCACATATTAGGGGGAAATGGAGAGGGTGTCATTTCCTTACGTGAGCCCAGTAACTCAGAGCTGCTGCTTACAGGGCGAAAAGGAGAATTGTTTTGCGAAGGAAGTGTGTGCTCCTCAAGATGCTAAAGGGGATGATGCCGCCAGGGTCCCACTCCATCCCCTGGTACCTCACAAAGTCCCCACTGTTATCAGGGCAACTGCCAGGGAGTCTCGAAGACTCATAGGAGCAGTGCCCAGCTAGTTACCGGTGGGGTTGGAGGGTAATTACTCCAAGTCACGCCCGGGCTGGAAGGACAACTCCCAGTCGTGTTCTGTCTCCAGGGGTCCCAGTGGGACCAGCGCCAGCCGCTTACCATGGTAACGGGGTCAGTGGCAGACCCTTCAGTCCTTGCCTTCTCTTTCCCATCTCATTTCCTCGCTGCCCTCCTGGGGAGTCTGCGGACCACTTCCTGTATAAATGATGTGCCCTCGAGTCTTTGTCCCATTCTGGGGTCCCCAACTCAAGACAGAACAAAAGGCGAAATGAAGAGAGCTGTCGAGGGGCTCTGAGGAACCAGGAGAGGCCAGGACCACATCCATGGTTTTCTTTTCTTGATTGATCATCATCTGCCAGAGGAGGGGGTCAGCAGACACCAGCCCATGGGCCAAATCCGCCCTGCAGCTCTGTTTTTGTAAAGATTGTGAACTAAGGATTGTCATCACTTGTTCTGATTTCATGACCGATGTTTACTCTTAGAGAATCTCACTTAAGTTCTTTTCCCCTCAGTTTCATTGAGATATATTGACATATAGGGCTTCCCTGGTGGCTCAGTGGTAAAGAACCCACCTGCCAACGCAGGAGATGAGGGTTCAATTCCTGGGTCAGGAAGATCCAGTGTTCCTGCCTGGAGAATCCCATGGACTGAGGGGCCTGGCGGGCTGCAGTCCATGGGGTTGCAGTGAGTTGGTCGTGACTTACTGACTGAGCATGAATTAACATATATTACGGTATTACTATCAGGTGTACAATTTAATGGTTTGATATGTGAATATGTAGCAAAGGGCCACCACAATAAATTTAGTTAACATCCAGCACCTCACATAGTTAGAAAATGCTTTTCTTGTGATGAGGACACTGTGCAGCTCCCAGGGTGGTTCGGGGATTTATTTTAAAAGGGATTTCCCTGGTGGTCCAGTGGCTAAGACTTCGTCTTCCGAGTCATGGGGTGCGGGTTCAGTCTCTGGTTAAGATCCCACATGCCCCTCTGGCCAAAAAAGCAAAACCTGAAACAGAAGCAATATTGTAACAAATTCAATAAAGACTTTAAAAATGGTCCATATCCAAAAAAAAAATCTTGAAAAAAAGATGTTGATTAATTATGCAGGATGTTGATGTGGGTTGCTTTAAGATGAATGAAGAAGGCTGTCTCCTTTCTAACACGTTGTTACACTTCATTTGGAGATCTCATAGGTCCGTGTGGGTGGGAAGTGTTTTGGGAAAGTGTGGCCTGGGTCACACGACCTTGCACGGAGAAGCCAGGCAGTTTGCTTCTGGGAAGCTCTTTCTGTGCCTGTGAGGAGGGGATATAATTCCCACATCACTGGTTTGCTCTGGGAAGTCAGTGGGGATGCTGAGTAAGCCCTGTGGTCCATTTCTTTCCCCTCTCCACGCTTGCCTTTGACAGGAGGGTGGAGTCAGGCCGAGCTCTATGTGGCTTCTTTAAAGTTCCCAGAGCCTTTGGTGAGTGTCAGACAAGTGTCAGATGAAAGGCGGTTTATAAATATGAAGTGCTTCTCTGATGCTAATTAAACTTTATGCCAAAAGTGATATAAATAACAGTAATAACAGTTTTTTTTTTAAAGGAAAAAAATGTAGTTTAGGTGAAGGAGTCCCCCTTTCCTACCTGAACCGTGGGGGTGGGGACAGTGTTAGGCCCACCTTCCCACCAGAGGCAGAGAGCTACACAGATTCCAGGGACCAGGGGCACAGACTCTGAGAAATTCATTCCTGCTAGGAAGAGCCCCTGGAGAAGGAATAGCAACCCACTCCAGTATTCTTGCCTGGAGACTCCTGTGGACAGAGGAGCCCAGCGGGCTACAGTCCATGGGGTCACAAGGAGTCGGACACGACTGAGCAACTGACATGGAACAAGAATGAAAACCGGAGGAGCATGAAGACCTCAGTTCTCCTGGGGTGGGTGATGCTGGCCAATCCTGCTTTTCTGGGCTTCTCTGATAGCTCAGTTGGTAAAGAATCCGCCTGCGACACAGGAGACCCCAGTTCGATTCCTGGGTCAGGAAAATCTGCAGTTGAAGGGATAGGCTACCCACTCCAGTATTCTTGGGCTTCCCTGGTGGCTCAGCTGGTAAAGAATCTGCCTGCAATGTGGGGGACCTGGGTTCTATCCCTGGGTTGGGGAGATTCCCTGGGGAAGGGAAAGGCCACCCACTCCAGTATTCTGGCCTGGAGAATTCCATGGACTGTATAGTCCATGGGGTCACAAAGAGTTGGACATGACCTATATGCAGGTCAGGAAGCAACAGTTAGAACTGGACATGGAACAACAGACTGGTTCCAAATAGGAAAAGGAGTACGTCAAGGCTGTATATTGTCACCCTGCTTATTCAACTTATATGCAGTGTACGTCATGAGAAACACTGGGCTGGAAGAAGCACAAGCTGGAATCCAGATTGCCAGGAGAAATATCAATAACCTCAGATATGCAGATGACACCACCCTATGGCAGAAAGTGAAGAGGAACTAGAAAGCCTCTTGATGAAAGTGAAAGAGGAGAGTGAAAAAGTTGGCTTAAAGCTCAACATTCAGAAAACGAACATCATGGCATCTGGTCCCATCACTTCATGGGAAATAGATGGGGAAACAGTGGAAACAGTGTCAGACTTTATTTTTTGGGCTCCAAAATCACTGCAGATGGTGAGTGCAGCCATGAAATTAAAAGACGCTTACTCCTTGGAAGGAAAATTATGACCAACCTAGATAGCATATTGAAAAGCAGAGACATTACTTTGCCCACAAAGGTCCGTCTAGTCAAGGCTATGGTTTTTCCTGTGGTCGTGTATGGTTGTGAGAATTGGACTGTGAAGAAGGCTGAGCACCAAAGAATTGATGCTTTTGAACTGTGGTGTTGGAGAAGACTCTTGAGAGTCCCTTGGACTGCAAGGAGATCCAGCCAGTCCATTCTGAAGGAGATCAGCCCTGGGATTTCTTTGGAAGGAATGATGCTAAAGCTGAAACTCCAGTACTTTGGCCACCTCATGCGAAGAGTTGACTCATTGGAAAAGACTCTGATGCTGGGAGGGATTGGGGGCAGGAGGAGAAGGGGACGACAGAGGATGAGATGGCTGGATGGCATCACCGACTCAATGGACGTGAGTTTGAGTGAACTCTGGGAGTTGGTGATGGACAGGAAGGCCTGGCGTGCTGTGATTCATGGGGTCGCAAAGAGTCAGACACGACTGAGCGACTGAACTGAACTGAGCCACTTCCACTTTGACCTCAGGTCACGGCTACTCTTCTGGCACCTCTTCCTCCCACCCCTAGGTGGCGCTCTTTCCTCTTGCCTTGGCCCCGCCCTTGGTGACTTCCTTCACCACCTTTTTTCCACTTGAACCACCTCCAACCCTCCCCAAGGCCAGTCTCCCCTCCAATTCCAGGGGGCAGTGAGTCATACAGGAAAAAGCAGGACTAACATCCATGACCAAACCACCAGTCCCTGGGTCCAGGGCCTCGCCTTTTCATCCTTGGTCCCCATGGCCTGGCTCACAATTCCTGCCTGGATTTGAAGGTTGAAGCACAGGCTCCCACTTGTAAGGTGAGGCTTTGTCACGTGAAAGGGGAAAATGTCCCCATCAGAAGATCTATATATGGATAGAATCATGATACATCCCAGGGGGATCTGCCTCGCAGCTCAATCTTTGCAGGGAGAAGATGTTTAAAAGCACGGGCCCACAGTCAAAAGAAATCCAAATGAGTTTCATTCCTGTGTTATGTTTCTGCAAACATATTACGGGGAGTCCAACCTAAAGCCACGCTGAGCAGTCCTCAAAGCCCCAATCCCCCAACTCCCACGGCTCCACCGTCCATTCGTGCCCCAGCAACTGTTTCCCAAGCCCTGGCTTCCAGACTCCTTTCCCACCCTTTCCAGCCTGTCCTGTAGATCAGATTCCAGCAAGCAAGAATCCCCTCTCTTTAGGTGCTGGAAAACTGACCCAGTGACAACAGATTTTTATCAGTTCAAGAGGAGAGAGAATATTTTCCAATTTGGACCCCATCAATTGTATTGTATGGCACCCCACTCCAGTACTCTTGCCTGGAAAATTCCATGGATGGAGGAGCCTGGTAGGCTACAGTCCATGGGGTCGCTAAGAGTCGGACATGACTGAGCGACTTCACTTTCACTTTTCACTTTAATGCATTGGAGAAGGCAATGGCAACCCACTTCATTGTTCTTGCCTGGAGAATCCCAGGTATGGGGGAGCCTAGTGGGCTGCCATTTATGGGGTCGCACAGGGTCGGACATGACTGAAGCGACTTAGCAGCAGTAGAAGAGTAAGTTTGGGGACTTCCCTGTTGGTCCGGTGGCTAAGACTGCATGATCCCAAAGCAGGCAGCTCAGGTTCGATCCCTGGTCAGGGAACTGATCCCATGTGTTTCAACTAAAAAGATGCCTCATGCTGCAGCTAAGACCCAGCATAGCCAAATAAATAAATAAAATACTAAAAAAGAGTAAGTTTAATTGATCTTGCTTCCTGGGGGGAGGCTTCATGACAGGCGAGTCTGGTGCTCCTGGTGGGCCCCTCAGACCGCACCTGAGTTCATGCCAGAAAGATGATGCAGGATGGGGACAGGCTACACAGAAAGACCAACCTTGTGATTAGGGAGTTGAGGTGACAGGTGACATCAGCCGTTCCTCTGGGCAGGTCAGGGGCTGAGAGAGAGTTAAGTCACGTAACTGATGATTCAAAGAATAAAGCCTTTTCAATGAAACTCCAGGAAAAGCTCTGGACACTGAAGCTCATTGCCCTAGTGGTTGGTAATCAGGTGTGCATGTTTGGGGAGTGTGCAGTGTCTGAGGACATGGAAGCTTGCCCTTGGGGCTCTCCCACTCCTCACCCTTGGGTCTCATCTTTTGACTGGTCCTCATTTGTATCCTTTATGAAAAAAAAAAAGGTAATAGTCGGTACATCACTTTCCTGTGTTCTTGGAGTCATTCTAGTGAATCATCAAACCTGGGGGAATGGTAGGGGCCCTGAATCTGTAGCCAGATGGTCAGAAGTGCAGGTAGGGACTTCTCTGGTGGTCCAGTAGTTAAGACTCCACGCTCCCACTGCTGGGGGCACAGCTTTGATCCTTGGCCGATGAACTAGATCCTGAATGCCCCACGGTGCAGCCAAAACTCAATCAATCATATATTTAAAAAAAAAAAGATAATTAGCAATACAATTGAAATAAAGAAAAATAAAGGAAGTGCAGGTGGCCCGGGGACTTCTGAGACGGCAGTGTCTGCGCTGAGCACAGTCTTAGCCTGTCGCATTTAACGCCACGCCCGCTGTCGGTGTCAGAATCGCACTCTAAGAGTTTCCTCCTCGTACCACGGCTAAGAGGATACAATTTAGATGCGAACTTGCCGTTTCTGGGTGGGGAAATCACTTTTTAGGGTGTGACTAATTCATTACTCAAGGACCTAGATTCTCCCCTAAGAAAACCTTCAGCCTTTGTGTTTAGTCTGCTGTTTTTGACTGAAGAGGAGGGTAAGGGTGGCAAGCGACTGTCTGGGGATGGAAAACCCAGCTCTGATGAACTGGCCGCTCCACGGCTGAAAGTCTTGTTTGTGTTTCCCCTCTGGAGAGGAGACAGGCAGTCAGGGGCAGGGGCCAGATGCATAAAGAATGCCAACCGTCCTCCGGAGTTTGTGCTACTTAATGGCTGTGCATAAATACTTCCACAGGAGCCAACAAATTAATGGTTCGTAAGACCCTTTAAAGCCCTGCGAGCGGCACAGAAATGAGGAAGAAGACCCAATTTGTTTGGTTCAGAGTTATTGGGATCAAGCTGGGTTTGGTTTCATTTACTCATTTGTTACCAAAAATAAATTTGGGGAGGACAGATCATTAAGGATAAAAGATGCGCCAGTGTGCTTGAAACTGTTTGAGAACCAGGTAGAAAGGCAATAAAATACAGAACGGGTTGCTGCCGAGGGTTTTTCTAATGCCAAGGACAACGGCAGTGGACAGAAGTCCAAACTGTGGACCATTGATCTTGGCCAGATCATGCCACCCACCCATCCACCCCCATTCCCCAGCCATTGGTTTTCCAGGGCAAAGTCAGCATCAGGAGGCAGGAAGGAAATGCACTAGTTGCGTTTAGAACCTGGAATTTGGGGCCCTTTTGGAACATTCATTTCAGCTGTGTAATTAATATTGACTGAGCCTGCATTGCGCCTGGTCCACCTTGAGCCTGTTTTGCTAGGAGCCTTTTCCCGGAGCTTCCAAAAGCTCCACAGCCTCCTTAGCGACCGTCCAGTGAGGCCGCGAGCACGTGCATGCCCTAGAAACCTGGGCTGAAACCATCTGTCTTCTACACACTAACTCTGTGACCTCGGGCACCCTCAGTTCGCTTGTCTGTAAAAATGCCAATACTGGTAACTCCTCATAGTGAGTAAATGATACCTCAGCTGGCAAAAAATCTGCCTACAGTTCAGGAGACCCTGGTTCGATTCCTGGGTCAGGAAGATCTGCTGGAGACGGGCTACGCTATCCACTCCAATGTTCTTGGGCTTCCCTGGTGGCTCAGCTGGTAAAGAATCCACCTGCAGTGTGTGAGGCCTGGGTTCTATCTGTGGGTGGGGAAGAGCTCCTGGAGAAGGGACCATCTACCCACTCCAGTATTCTGGCCCGGAGAATTCCACGGACTGTCTAGTCCACGGGGCCGAAAAAAGTCAGACATGACTGAGCAACTTTCACTTTCACTAAATTCATGTCCACTGGAAGCTCAGAATGCGAGCGTATTTGGAAATCGGGCCTTTGCAGAGGTAGTCAGTTCAGGACATTTTATTTCTCTAACTTCGGCTTCATCGGGTCTGTGTGCTATAGCACGGGGTGTCTTCCCGTGCAGTGTGGGCTCAGTGGTTGTGGCACGTGGGCTTAGTTGTCCTGAGGCAGGTGTGATCTCAGCTCCCCGACCAGGGGCGGAATCTGAGCCCCTTGCATTGGAAGGCAGACTCTTAACCACTGGACCATCAGCGAAGTCCCTAGTTAAGGGTCTTGAGATCATCCTGGGTTTGGGGTGAACTCTAATACAAGGATGAGTGTCTTTATAAGAAGAGGTGAGGATACAGAGAGAGACATGCCCAGGGGAAGGGTACATGAAGATGTAGGCAGAGGCTCAAGGGATGCATCTACAAGCTCAGGAACACCGAGGATCACCAGCGACCTCCAGGAGCTAGGGGAGGGGGACATGGAGTGGGGCTTCCCTTGGAGCCTGCAGAAGGAGCTGACCCTGCCAGTGCCCGGGTCTTGGACTTCTGGTCTCTGGAACAAGGGACTAAATAGATTTCTGTTTTTAGCCATCCACTTCGTGGCAATTGGTTACAGCAGCCCCAGAAAACTGATCTAGCCCTTTAAAGAGAACTGTGGTCCAGTCAGTGAAAAGACAAGGCAAACCCTCAACCAGCACGAGCTCTTTTTGCCATTCCGGGATGTTGTAATAGGTAACGTTGGAGCTGCGGGTTGGTGTTCAGCTTCAATCAGCGTCCCGGTGTGTTCGCTGAAGAACATCCTGGAGCAGGTTCAACACTGTGCCCTAGTTTGGGTTTTCACTGTTTTTTTTGTGTGTGTGTGTGGCTGCGCTGGGTCTTCCTCTCAGCGTGCGGGCTTCTCTATTAATCCCTGTGGCACATGGGCTTAGTTGCCCCATGGCATGTGGGATCTTATTTCCCCCACCAGGGATCAAACCCACGTCCCTTGCATTGGAAGTCGAATTCTTCATCACCGGACCACCAGGGAAGTCCCTGGCTTTTCACTCTTGAGTTTTTCTTTTATTTTCTGTGTGTAGTAGACATTGTCGGCACCCCACCCGTGAGCCCTTGGCATTCCTCATTTCTGTGCAGTCTGACCCACGGCTGGCTTGTAACTGCAGGAGCTGCAGCTCTTTCTGGGCGCTCTCTCTGGCTGCTGGCACGTGGTTTGCACGTGGGACAGAGGGAAGCCTCCCAGGAATGGGCTTCCTCCAATGACTGATGCCACAGTGACTCAATCGCCCAGCTGCTCATCCCCAGCTGGGACGGATCTGGGATGGGCCCGTGGACTGAGCCCCAGTTGACCGTAGCAGGAAGCTTCTTGGTTCCACACACAGTATTGGTTTCCATAATGAATGACCACAGGCTTGTTGACTTAAAAGCAACAGACACAGTTCTCTCACAGTGTCTGGTGACTGCCAGTATCCTTGGCTTGTGGCCGCATCGCTTCAGTCTCTGGCCTCTGTCAACACAAGGCCTTCTCTTCTGTAGTCAAATCTCTATGTGCCTCCCTCCTACAAGGGTACATGCACGCGTGCTAAGTCGCTTCAGTCGTGCCCCACTCTGTGCGACCCCATGGACTGTAGCCCGCCAGGCTCCTCTGTCTGTGGGATTCTCTAGGCAAGAACACTGGAGTGGGCTGCCATGCTCTCCTCCAGGGGATCTTCCCGACCCAGGGATCGAACCTGCGTCTCTTACGTCTCCTGCATTGGCAGGCTGGTTCTTCACCACTACCACCTCCTGGGAAGCCCTACAAGGATACACGTGATGGTGTTAAGAGCACACACATAATCTAGGACAACCTCTTTGCCTCAAGACCCTGAACCTCACCACGCTGTACAGGCCACAGGAAATAGGACTCAGATATCTCACCAGGGAGTGTGGTGTGATTCAGCCCACTGAACCCTCTCTTCCTCAGTTCTTCCTGGAATCAACTTCCCAATAAACGAGCCCCAGACCCCTCCTCATCTCAGGGTGAGGACCACACTTCTGATCATGTCAGTTACCAGGGAATGACATTCTGATCTATTCTTTCAAGGAATCGTTTACTAATGTCCTACTCACACTTCACTAACAGCTACACTTGCCCGAGTCTGAACAAGGATGTTACATTCTTGGAGGTTTGTTCATTAACTCGCAGCCATCAGTCTGAGGAGGAAGGAGAGATTGGCTTGACTAGGTTTTCAGGTAATAATAATCCAGAGAAAGAAATCAGGGAGAAATCTAAAGGGGACTCCCACTGCAGCTTGAAATGCTTCTCAGCTTTGCTCTCAACGGTTTACATTTATAAGTTGCTGTTTCTACGGGGGTTGGAAGTTTGGATGGAGGTCACAGGGCTCTCACAGCTGTGGGTTTTCACCTGCAGTGGGTTGAGGGGGAAAAGAAGTGAGAGAGGTGAGCTCCTCCTGGCAGGCCCCGTTGGGTGGCCAAGGGCGAGAACACCCCTGAGTTCCCGAGGGTGTTTCCTCTGCACCAAGGCTGAGATCACAACCCCATGGCTGACGCTGTCAACTTTCACTGGAGCGAAAGTTATCATACTGTGTTTGGAGATGTTTGTTCGTTCGTTCACTTACTCGCTCGTTCGTTCACTTACTCGCTCATTCATTCTCTTTTCTCTAATGAATGAAAAATTTGTTAAATTCTATAGGGCTTTACAATTTCCAGAAGTTTCACACACGATTCCCTGTGTGTAATCCTGTAATAACCCGTTTGCTCCCCACCCCTGCTGGGCCCCTTGCTTCCCTATCCCCACTGACAATCACTGGTTAGCGTCCCGTGTCTGTGAGTTTGCTTTTTCTTTGTTACGTTCATTTGTTGTCATTGTTTAGTTGCTAAGTCGTGTCCAATTCTTTGAAACCTGAAGGACTGTAGCCTGCCAGGCTCTGTCCGTGGGATTTCCCAGGCAAGAATACTAGAGTAGGTTGCCATTTCCTTCTCCAGGGGATCTTCCTGACCCAGGGATCAAACCCATGTCTCCTGCATTAGTGGGTGGGTTCTTTACCACTAAGCTACAGGGGAGCCAAGCCCTAGGTTACTGTATTTTCTAGATTACACATAATTCAGTTTAGTTTAGTCGCTCAGTCATGTCCGACTCTTTGCGACCCCATGAATCGCAGCACGCCAGGCCTCCCTGTCCATCACCAACTCCTGGAGTTCACCCAGACTCACGTCCATCGAGTTGGTGATGCCATCCAGCCATCTCATCCTCTGTCGTCCCCTTCTCCTCCTGCCCCCAATCCCTCCCAGCATCAGAGTCTTTTCCAATGAGTCAACTCTTCGCGTGAGGTGGCCAAAGGACTGGAGTTTCAGCTTTAGCATCATTCCTTCCAAAGAAATCCCAGGGCTGATCTCCTTCAGAATGGACTGGTTGGATCTCCTTGCAGTGCAAGGGACTCTCAAGAGTCTTCTCCAACACCACAGTTCAAAAGCATCAATTCTTCGGCACTCAGCCTTCTTCACAGTCCAACTCTCACATCCATACATGACCACAGGAAAACCATAGCCTTGACTAGACGGACCTTTGTTGGCAAAGTAATGTTTCTGCTTTTGAATATTCTATCTAGGTTGGTCATAAGTTTCCTTTCAACGAGTAAGTGGCTTTTAATTTCTCGGCTGCAACCGGCGCGCTAAGCACAGGTGGCTGCATGCAGCCGAGAGGAGCTACCCCATGTCAGAGGTCAGGGGCAGAAGCCGGGAGGACCCCATGCCAGAAGGGCAGCGGCCAAGAGGAGTTACCCCACATCCGAGGTCAGGGGCAGCGGCCAAGAGTGCCAGACTGCAACTGCGCAGAAACGGCTGAGAGGAGCTACCCCGTGTCCGAGGTCAGGGGCAGTGATGAGAGGAGTTACCCCGCATCCGAGGTCTGGGGGGGCAGCTGGGAGGAGCTACCCCACCTCCAAGGAGCCGTGGCTGTGCGGGTGCAGGAGGGCCTAGAGGAGCTATCCCACGTTGAAGGTCAGGAAGGGCGGCAGTGAGGAGATACCCCTTATCCAAGGTAAGGAGCAGTGGCTGTGCTTTGCTGGAGCAGCCATGAAGCAATACCCCATGCCCAAGGTAAGAGAAACCCAAGTAAGACAGTAGGTGTTGCAAGAGGGCATCAGAGGGCAGACACACTGAAACCATACTCACAGAGAACTAGTCAATCTAATCACACTAGGACCACAGCCTTGTCTAACTCAATGAAACTAAGCCATGCCCGTGGGGCAACCCAAGACGGGCAGGTCATGGTGGAGAGATCTGACAGAATATGGTCCACTGGAGAAGGGAATGGCAAACCACTTCAGTATTCTTGCCTTGAGAACCCCATGAACAGTATGAAAAGGCAAAATGATAGGATACTGAAAGAAGAACTCCCCAGGTCAGTAGGTGCCCAATATGCTACTGCAGATCAGTGGAGAAATAACTCCAGAAAGAAAGAAGGGATGGAACCAAAGCAAAAAGAATACCCAGCTGTGGATGTGACTGGTGATAGAAGCAAAGTCTGATGCTGTAAAGAGCAATATTGCACAGGAACCTGGAATGTCAGGTCCATGAACCAAGGCAAATTGGAAGTGGTCAAACAAGACATGGCAAGAGTGAATGTCGACATTCTAGGAATCAGCGAACTCAAATGGACTGGAATGGGTGAATTTAACTCAGATGACCATTATATCTACTACTGCGGGCAGGAATCCCTCAGAAGAAATGGAGTAGCCATCATGGCCAACAAAAAGAGTCTGAAATGCAGTACTTGGATACAATCTCAAAAACGACAGAATGATCTCTGTTCGTTTCCAAGGCAAACCATTTAATATCACAGTAATCCAAGTCTATGCCCCAACCAGTAACGCTGAAGAAGCTGAAGTTGAATGGTTCTATGAAGACCTACAAGACCTTTTAGAACTAACACCCAAAAAAGAAGTCCTTTTCATTATAGGGGACTGGAATGCAAAAGTAGGAAGTCAAGAAACACCTGGAGTAACAGGCAAATTTGGCCTTGGATTATGGAATGAAGCAGAGCAAAGGGTAATAGAGTTTTGCCAAGAAAATGCACTGGTCATAACAAACACCCTCTTCCAGCAACACAAGAGATTACACATAGAGGCGATATCACACGTATTTGCCTTTGTCCGACTTAATTCACTTAGCACATTGCCCTCCAAATCCATCCATTCTGCTGCAAGCGGCGAGTTTTCACTCTTTTTTAAATGGTTGAGTAGTATTCCACGCCACTTCTCAATCCATTCATCTGTTGACGAGCACTTAGTCTGTTTCCGTACCTTGGCTGTTGTAAATCGTGCTGCTATGAACATTGGAGAAGGAAATGGCACCCCACTCCAGTACTCTCATCTGGAGAATCCCATGGAGGGAGGAGCCTGGTAGGCTACAGTCCATGGGGTCGCAAAGAGTCAGACACAACTGAGCGACTTCACTCACTATGAACACTGGGCTGCATGAATCTTTTTGAATTTGAGTTTTTGTTTTTTTCAGATATGTGCCCAGGAGTGAAGTTGCTGGGGCCTATGTTGGTTCTTCATTTTCTCTTCTGTTGGCCAGTCTCCATGGGGTGCCTACCCCCCAACTCCAGGCAGTGGAAAGGCTTCTTTCAGTCAGGACTGGGGAGACTGGAGGGCTTTTCTGCAGAAGTGATATTTAAACAGGGACTCCAGGGCTTAGGAGGAGCGAGCTGGTTAGACCATAAGCAGAGACAGGTGTCTCCCTGGGGCAGAGAAGAAAGTGCTCAGGAGCTCAAGGGGGAGACATGCGGTGCAGGCGTCCTTAGCACAGGGACTGGAGCTCAGAACTGGAGAGTGAGGCAGGGGCCGCTCGGGGACACTGCTGCTGGAGAGTCTGTATTTACTCACAACGCAGAGGGAAGATACCTGAGGACAGCGGGGAGGTCATGACCTGGTAGATGTTTTAAGAGCATCTTCACTAGGGCTACTCCATGCGGAAAGCATCAGGAACAGGGGAGGGTGGGAGTAGGGAAGCCAGGTTCAGCTCCAGGGTGTCTGATGAGGCTGGACGGACAGCCTTGGCTGCACAGTCCTTTATGGTCTGAACTGTGTCCCCTGTGAATTCGTGTGTTGAAGACCTAACCCCAGGACCTCAGAATATGACTGTGTTTGGAGAATGGGGTCTCTAAAGAGGTAATTAATGTAAAATGAGGTTAGAAGGTGGACCTGGGCTTCCCAGGTGGTGCTGGTGGTAAAGAACGTGCCTGCTAATGCAAGAGATGTAAGAGATTCGGGTTCAATCCTCTGGTTGGGAAGATCCCCGGGAGGAGGGCGTGGCAACCCACCCGAGTATTCTTACCTGGAGAATCCCATGGACAGAGGAGCCTGGCAGGCTATGGTCCATTGGGTCACAAAGAGTTGGACACGACTGAAGTGACTTAGCACGCATGTGTGCAAGAGTGGACCTAATCTGACCATGTCCTTAGGACAAGGAGGAGATGAGGACCTTGATGCACACAGAGCACCGACCATGTGAAGACACTGGGAGAAGGCAGCCAAGGAACGAGGCTTCAGGAGAGACCAGTCCTGCCCACAACTAGTTCTTGGACTTCCAGCCTCCGGAACCTTGAGAAAAGGAATTTCTGCTGTTTAAGCTGCTCAGTGGGTGGTACTTTGTTAAGGCAGCTCAGCCTCCCTGGCCCCTGCAAACTGACCCCCCGCGGTGTCAGCTGAAGCGAGGCCGGCCCACACAGCCCAGGCCCCCTCCTTCCCCGCCCGGCTCCTCCACAGCTTTGCTTCCTCAGTCATAGCAGTCTCCGCTGGAAGGGTGGCATTGCCCATGCGCTTGCCAGCTCCCCAGCTGACAAACGCCGTCCACGGGAAGCCCGGTGGCCTCTGTACTCTGCAGCCTGTATCCCAGAATTCTGCACAGGCTACTTCCAGAGAACTCACTCAACAATTCTGGGCTGCCCTATCCATTGCCCCAAGTCCCCTACATTATAGCAATTCCCCAACAAACGAATGTCACTTCGACATTACAGAGACAGAACAAATTAGCATTTAGCACAGAAAGGGACTTCTTCTTCCTATTTTTTTTTTTTTTTGCAAATCATATAACTCTAAATTACCTTCAATTTCCTAAATGGAATTTGGCTCGAGATTCATTCTGGTATGGAGTAGTCTGTAATGAGATTATATTGTTTAGGGGAAAACATTCAAATGACCAAGATAATTAATTTTGCATAACAACCAACATATAGCAAGATCTGAAGCTGTAACTCAAAGCCTGCAACCTGCCGGGGCCCCTGGGGGTGATAATGCTTCTTTCAAAATACAGCCACAAAGACAGTGCCAGGGACCCGTGAAATGCAGAGGTTTTAAAGCTGGAAATGCCAGGTTCTTTCAGTTCTGGGGACAATGCTCATCTTTCCTCAGCAGCTGTCATTTACTGTAGGATCTCTCCTGGGTTTGGGAAGATGAAAGAAAATCCCCAGGCTCAAAGGAGCATCCTGAATGGGTTTTACGGGGGAAGAATCTTTTGAGGATCAAGTCCAAGTATTTAAAATGTTTGGGGCTGTTTCAAGGGCTCAGCGTACGGCAGGATGGAGCGTGTGTGTGTGTGTGTGTGTGTGTGTGTGTGTGTGTGTGTGTGTGCCTGCGTGCACATGTGCTTGCTCAGCTCTTAAAGGAAAGAATAAGATCAAACCCTCTCTGGTTCTTTGAATCCTCTTTGCCAGGTGGCTTTATTTGTACGATATTAGACTTGTCTGAACATCTGGGAAGGATCCGACTCTACGGCAATTTTCTGGTTCTGATTCACTGCTAAAATCACCTCTGAAACAGCCAGGACCTGGCTGCCTGCCTCCTTCCTTGTATCTTTTGGCTGCATCCAAGTCTAACCCAGTCCAAGGGTACACGTTAGGTCGGGAGCCAGGGAACCTAGATGGTTTAAGATTTGCTTCTCGCTGCCTGTGTGGTCTCAGAAATAAACTCCTGAACGGACACACGTGTTTGTGAGTGTGCGTGGCAGCTCTGTTCACAAGAGCCAAGAGATAGGAACAGCCCAAGTGTCCGTCAGCGGGTGGCTGGACGGGAAAGCTGGTATATCCATACAATGGTGGTATATCCATACAATGGGGTACCACACAGCCATAAAAGGAAGGAGGTATTGAAAACAGGATGATGAGTGAGAGAAGCCAGATACGGGCAGTCACCTATTTGACAGTTCCTTTTACACGAAGTGTTCAGGGTAGGTAAATCGCCAGGAACAGAAAGTAGACTGGTGGGGGATGGGAGCCGGGGAGAGAAAGGAATGGGGAGTGATGGCTTGATGGGTCCACGGTTTCTTTTGAGGTGTAGAAATGTTTTGGAACCAGACAGAGGTGATGGTTGTACAACATCGTGAATGTGTTACACGGCACTGCATCCTTCACTTTAAAATGATTAATCTTATGAGAATCTCACCTTAGTATTTTTGGCCACACCTCACAGCTTGCAGGATCTTACTTCCCCCACCAGGATTTGAACCCTAGCCCCTGCAGTGGAAGCGTGGAGTTTTAACCACTAGACCACCAGGGAAGTCCCGATTTTACCTCAATTTTTAAAAAGTTCCTCCCATCTGTATTTCCCCACCAGATCTTGGGGTCTTCCTCTGGGAAAATTTCTTTCTCCCCACCCACTTCACTCACCCCCTCACCACTCAAACCCTCATCTCAGAATCTGCTTCAGGGAAACCCAACCTAAGACAGACCCCACGTGATGGGAGGAGCAAGAGATGGTGCGGTCACGTGCCTTTGTTGAAATCAACATTCCCTGAGCACCTGCTGGTGTCTGCTGGGTACCAAGCCCTGTTCCCAGGTACTGGGGGTGGGGCAGTGAAGCCAACAGGCGGAACCCTCTGCTGGTGGGGCTGGCATCTTTCCATTTGGCCTGTTGTTCAGTCGCCAAGTCGTGTCTGACTCTGTGACCCCATGGACTGAGCATGCCAGGCTTCCCCTGTCCTTCACTGCCTCCCGGAGTTTGCTCAAACTCAATGTCTTTTGAGTCGGTGATGCCATCCAGCCATCTCATCCTGCATCACCCCTTCTCCTCCTTCCCTCAGTCTTTCTCAGCATCGAGGTCTTTCCCAATGAGTCAGCTCTTTGCATCAGGTGGACAAAATATTGGAGCTTCAGCTTCAGCATCAGTCCTTCCAAAGAATATTCAGGACTGATCTCCTTTAGGATGGACTGGTTGGATCTCCTTGCAGTCCAAGGGACTCTCAAGAATCTTCTCCAGCACCACAGTTCAAAAGCATCAGTTCTTTGGTGCTCAGCCTTCTTTATGGTTCAGCTCTCACATACGTACACGACTACTGGAAAAACCATTGCTTTGACTAGACGGGCCTTTGTTAGCAAAGTGATGTCTCTGCTGTTTACTATGCTGTCTAGGTTGGCCACAGAGGGGGAGGCGTTCCAGGCTGGGGTGGAATTTACGCATCTGCTCCGAGGGTGCTGTTCTCTGCTCCGTTGCTGTCAGTAAAGCCTTATCCCCACAAGGCCCGGGTGGAGACCGGAGAAGGCGACCCTCAGTGCGGATTTGATTTGTGCCTGGTACCTCTCCCCGTTGCCTCCGGTTTCTTGCTCTTACAAGCAGAAATCAAGTGCATGTTCCATGAAGCTGCCAGCGCGAGGCGGGTCTCATCCTTTATGCATCGTAACCGAGCCCCAGATGCTCTGCTCCCTGGGCCACTGCGGATGGCCCCGACCTCGCCTCCCCCGTCGTCTGTGACCCTCCTCTTCTCCTCACACCCTCTCCTGCCGCACCCACCCCAATCGCGCCAATCAAATCGTGACGACACTAGCCGGTGTTGGCCAGACCCTTCCTCCCCGGGATCGGAGGTCCCCGTGCCCCAGAGCGCCTAGTGCTGTGATCGCTGACTTTACAGACGCACGTGAAGGTGCGTTGGCGTTTGGTGACGGATATGGAAATTCAATAAAAGGCAAGTTAATTAAAACAGAACATGCTGTTGCCTGGGGCAGCAAAATGTAACTGCTTATTATGTGACTGAATGTGAGGGTACGAGGGGAGTCTAGTGTTTTCTCTCTCTACGCCCATGTTTCTAGAGTCTGCCAGCCGGCAGTGGATGGTTGCGGGCTAGAATGTGTGTATGGACGTGTACGTGGCTGGCTCTGCGTACGGGGTGACAGATGAAGAAAAGCAACCGACCATGGGCTGCTGGGCAGGGCTCAAATCCTTTCTTGTGCTCGTTTATAATCCCGGTGCAGACGCAGCGCCTGGTCCTTACTGAGGACATCTGTGTTGTTAATTGCCATAATAATGCTGTGAAACGAGACACGCTGTGATGGGCTGGATTATGTTCCCCTAAAGTCACATGCTTCAGGGGATGGTTAAGGCTGTGTTCTTCCCAGTGGTCACGTATGGTTGTGAGAGCTGGATGGTAAAGAAGCTGAGCACCGAAGAGTTGATGTCTTCGAACTATGGTGCTGGAGAAGACTCCTGAGAGTCCCTTGGACAGCAAGGAGATCAAACTAGTCAATCTTGAGGGAAATCAACCCCAAATACTCTTTGGAAGGACTGATGCTGAAGCTGAAACTCCAGTATTTTGGTCATCTGATGCAAACAGCTGACTCACTGGAAAAGTCCCTGATGCTGGGAAAGATTGAGGGCAGAAGGAGAAGAGGACATCAGAGGATGAGATGGCTGGATGGCATCACCAATGCAATGGACATGAACTTGGGCAAGTTTCAGGAGATGGTGAGGGACAGTGAGGCCTGGCGAGTTGCAATCCATGGGGTTGCAAAGAGTCAGACATGACGGGGCGACTGAACACCAACAACAAAGTCATATGCTAGAATCTCAGCCTCTTGGATTTCAGAATATACACGGAGATACGGTCTTTACAGAGGTGGTTAAGGTAAAATGAGGTATTAGGAGAGACTTCTAATTCAATATGACCAGTGTCTTTATGGGAAGAGGAGATAAGACACTACACTTACATAGGAAGGGCTCCCACATGCTCTGGTGAGAACCCACCTGCCAGTTCAGGAGAGGCAGGAGACACGAATTCCATCATCCCTGGGTGGGGACGATCCCCTGGAGGAGGACATTCTCCAAAGGAGAATCCCGTGGACAGAGGAGCCTGCTGGGCCACAGTCCATGGGGTTGCAGAGTCTGTGTGCACATCTGAGTACATGCAGCATGGCAGCAGCGTATCCAGAGGAAAGAGCAGGCGAGGACACGAGTAGGAGATGACCACCTGCAAGCCAAGGAGAGGGGCCTGGGAAGAAACCAACCCTGCTGGCACCTTGAACGCCCAGCCTCTGGAATTGTGAGCAGATAAACTTCTGTGGTCTAAGCCGCCCAGTCTAACCATTTATGATTGTAGGTGGGCTGGGTGGTCCCAGCCGAGCCCCCATGCATCGGGGGGTGGTTGGCAGCGGGTCCTCAGGGGCCCTAGCTGGGAGACCAGTGATGCGGCCGTGCTGCTTTGGGGTTTTCGACGCTCCGGCAGGGAACCTGGGTGTGTCGTCATGGCAACAGCAGGGGCGAGGGACACAGAAGAGGAGAGAGGACCTGTGCACCAGGCCGTTGAGGCCTGGGCTCCCGACAAGCACTCCATCACTCCTGCTGCATCCCCTTGGCCAGAGCAAACCACACGACCAGCTCCGCTTCAAGGGGCGGGGAACTAGGCCCACGGGAGATGCTGCGGAGCTAGAGGCAAAGGGGATAGGTCTCAGGAAGGGTGAAGAAATGGGGCCATTTTTGTTATCAACTGAGAGGGTCACTAAACATTTTATTTTGAGTATAAAAACCTGAGATTCAAGTCTGAGTACTTTGGGGGTGGTTAAGAATACTCTAGCCACCTGATGCAAAGATCTGACTCATTGGAGAATACCCTGATGCTGGGAAAGATTGAAGGCGGGAGGAGACGGGGACAACAGAGGATGAGACGGTTAAATAGCATCATCAGCTCAATGGACATGAACTTGAGCAAGCTTCAGGAGACAGTGGAGGACAGGGGAGCCCGGCGTGCTTCAGTCCATAGAGTTAGACACAACTTAGCGACTGAACAGCAGCAACAAGGAGGGACAGAAACACTGCGAAATAAGTGTTAAGGGTCCTTGCCATGAAGCCCGTCAGTCAGAGATGACGATGAGGTTGCCTGACATTAAGTCTGATGGAAAAATCTGAATCTTTCCACACATTGCTAGGGACATGGTTTTCCAAGTTGATACTGCACCCCAGGAAATCTACACATATTAAGTGATGAAGCTGGTGGGAGTCCCTGGCTTGAGTCCAACAGAAAATCCCCGAACTTGGCTGCTAGAGCCAGGATTTTTGACCTTGGCTGAAATATCACTTTCTCAGAAAGCCCTTGTCTGGGTCCCAAGCCTGAAGAGGTGTCTCCACTCTGGTTTCCCTGGGGCTCCTGGCTGTTCCCCACAATCTAGCACCTTCCTCACCTGCTAGACTGCAAACCGCATGGAGGCAGGGACCTTGCCCATCTTGCTTTCCCAGCTCATGGCAAGCCCACCAAAAAGACTGGCTGCTGGACTTCCTGCCGCCCCCTTCTCTCCCCTGTACCCTGCTCCCTGCAGCTTCCCGAGAAGAAACGGAGAATAACCTTGTTGAGAAAGTACAAAGTCCTTCCTTGGCAGCCGCATTCCTTACGGGCAGCTTTGGAAATAAGCAGAGATTTATTTACAAGGAAATAAAAAGGTTTGCATTTGTAATGGGCTAGGAACCATTAAGTTGATGCCATCCCCAGCCTGCCTGCCAGGGATGTGAGCGAGACAGATGGTAAAACTGTGACCAGCTTTTGCAACTAAAACAAACGACACCCCCGCCAGGCCTGCTGTGGCCCCCGCGGCCTCGCTCTCTGGGGTGTCCTAAAGCTAACAATGGTTTGGTTTATGGCTCTGTTTGAACCCAGCTTAGTCCAGCAAGATGTTTCTCAACAGCTTGGAAATATGCGAGCACATTCCTTGAACACGTGTAATTTAGTTCCAATTGCCACTCGCTGGTGGAACACTGCAAATGAAAATAAACAAGATTCATACTTATTTTCAAGCACGTCGCAATACGAGCGGAATTAACTTTGGTAAATAAGACCCTTCTGAAAAAAAGGATGGAGTTGGTAGGAACTGCTCTGAGCCCAGGGAAATGGATGCTGAGGCTGGAAAGGCTGGAAAGACCCAGCCGTCAAGACCAGACTAGCAATGCTCAGGGCGGTGACGTAGCAGGAAAGAGAGGCTGGCGGGGGCGGGCTCAGGAGTGACAGACGACCTGAGGCAATTTATTTCTCTCCAGTATCTCGCACATGGAAGTTTGACAAAACCCTCCACAACTAATTACCGACTCTGTGCAAATACAGGCAGCACACAATTGTGTCCGCAGCACACAATTCATCAAACGGATGGAATCGGAAAACGTCGTAGGGCAACCACAGACGCGGGCAGCGGGGCCAAGCTACATTCGGGCCGAGGAGAGGGCTCATGGCGCCACTAACAAGGAGCTGCAAGCCCCCCAGGAACACCCAGACCTGTCGGGGCCAGAGGGGTCTTGGGTGTTCCTGGGAGGCTGAGTGCAGACAGTCAGGATGCCCTGGGGAGGACTGGGCATGTGGCGATTGACCAGGACAGAAGAAGCTGTACCAGTCCTGTCTGGGGATGGGTGGGGACCCAGAGGCAATTCAGGGGCCAGGGGTGATGTTTTGATTGAAATTCTGATTTGGAGGAGAAGCTGTAAAGGTTTGTGGTGGCAGTAGACGGAGCACGCGTGTGTCCAGCAGAAGATGGAGAGGTGGATGGCTCCCGGGATGGGGGAGCAGCCGTGGAGACGTTCCAGGGAGAGAGGACCAAGGTGGGCTGTGTCAGAGAAGCCCCCCAGCGGTGGTGGAGAGTCAGGGTTAGCGGACCCAGCTTGGTGGGTTACACCCAAACCCAGAAGAAGAGGAAGCTGGGGAGGGGTCTCAGCTGACACTTGCAGGACACGCGGGGGTGACACTGGGGGTCCTGGAGTCACCAGGCGCTGGCTGAGGACAGCAAACGGAGCATCAGTGTTTGGGAAGGACTCTGGGTCCTCGGGATGCAGGCTCAGAACGGGGAGACTTGTTGGAAAGACCATTACAAAGCTGCCTGGGAATCCAGGTCCCTGATTCTACACCCAGCGTTCCCAAGACGAAAACAGCTTCCAGCGTTAGCCTGGCACATGGATCCGAAATGAGCTCCCTGAAAGCAAAAACAGAAGTTAACATGTAAAACCCTGGGGCACACAGAGCGTCCTGGAGGTAATGGAGGACATCAGGCAAATGTTAGCATCTCATAGACCAAAAACTAAACAGAAAGAGAACACACCAAAATGAAACAGAAGCCTAGTGAAATGACTTTTTTTTTTTTTTCACTTTCTATTTTGGTGTTATTTTATTTTAGATTCTGACTTCAGGCCCACATAGTTTAGACTCCTAATAAGTTTAGCCTGTTTTCATTTTAGAAAGGGTGAAGATGCTCAGAGATTCACAGACATAAGCCCAGGGGTATCCCCAGACTAGCTGGAGGTGAACACAGGCTCTCTGCAATGGCTGGAAGGCCGGCCGCGCCAGAAACACTCGAGACTCCGGGTCAGGCTCGGATAATGTCCTCGGGGTTATGCTTCTCACCTTCATAAGGAGAAGAATTACGATGCTCTCTGCCTCGCGTCCTCAGCTGATGGCCAGAGAAGAGAGGTGATATTTACTATTTTGTCCTTACAAAACACAGACAGGGATGCTGGCCATATATTTGAAGAGCAGGAAGGGACTTAATACTTTGAGATGGGGTTTCGGGCCAGGAAAAGTGGACGATTTCATCTTATTTATTAATTTAATGGCGACAGTGGAACCTTGTCCCAAGATTCTCACTGTCATGCCTGCAAAGTGCCCAGGCAGGAAACAAGCCATCATTAACTCGGGGTGGGGGCCAGGGGCGGGTGGGGGGTGCGGTGGAGGGGAATTACTTTGGATGTATTAACAAGGCAAAGTCAGGCGAGCTGGGAGCCAATGATAAGCCATTAGCATTCGTTTCTCCTTGGCTGAGTTTAGTCCAAAACGACAGCCTTGCCTGGAGGCTACAAAGCCAGCTTTCAGAGAAATTCGGGAGTGGTCTCTCTTCTTGGTTTTGCTGAGCCGAAGAGTGTCATTTTTCATTTGGTGTTTCAGATGCTCTT
Organism: Bubalus bubalis; assembly: GCF_019923935.1. Lineage (NCBI taxonomy): Eukaryota > Metazoa > Chordata > Mammalia > Artiodactyla > Bovidae > Bubalus > Bubalus bubalis. The sequence continues at coordinate 1,911,194 of NC_059180.1, forward strand.
TAGCATGCTTTCTCATTAGCTGTGGCTGCCTCTCTCCCCGGGACGAGACAAGGCATCTCAGATTCCAGGGAGACGACCTGCTTTCCAAACCCTGGTGGGGTGGTGGTGGTGCAGGCAGCCATTTGGCTGTTGGGGTGATACCCACGGGGCTGCAGGCGATGCAGGTTCTGCTCGGTGACCCAGGCACGCTGAAGGAGGGGGGTTTTCCTGACCTGGAAACAGCTTGACCTTAACCCTGACGGGGTGGCACTGAGTCCGTGAAGCCCCCAAAGAACCAGGAGCCTCGCCCAGCTCTCGCGAGCCCTAGGTCACCCTCCAGGGTAATAGCGACCCTTCTTTTCACCTGGCAGAGGACAGGCTCAGACTCGGAGCTCTCCTCCATGGAAATCTCTCAGCGAGGCTGTCATCCTCCAGGGCTGGCAGAGCCACCCTGAGACAGGTGTGTGCTTTTAGCTACCGCGTCTTGCCGGGAGCTCGGAAACCTGCATCCCGCTTCCTGGCATTGACGGATGATCCTGTCGGTGGGGGAGAATGCTCTGGTCATGCACTGCTGACGTGCTGGGAAAGAATTTACTGCATAACATTTACTTTCTGGCGCAGGGCTGGGAACAGAAGGCCACAGGAGGCGCAGGGCGCTGCTTCCGCCTGTCAGGTGGTCCCCGTGCCTGACCTGCCATTTAGGACGCGGACGCCAGGAAGACACTCCGGGGTCCAGAGGCGCTTCTCCGTGTCTGTAGCTCTGTTCCGGGGCCAGGATCAGTGCCGAGGCGGCCGTCTGGGGCTGGTTTCAGTTTCCTGGGCCTGGTGTGGGACCCATTTCCTCCAACGGGCTGGTGGGCTGTTGGTCTCAGTGTAGCAACAATGAAGAGTGAGGACAGGAGGAGCTGATGGGTGCTCCGGGTGCAGTTGAACTTCGAGAGATTCCTCAGCGAGCCCGATGGCCAAAAACTCAGCGCCTCACGTCTTAGGTCTCTGCAGAAGGACAAACACCCTTTTCAGCCCCCGCAGGAGGCCTGGGAAAGCACACGGTTGCCAAGGGCAGGTGTTAGCCACAGATGACCCACCTGTCTCTGCTGCTCTGTAGACCCTCTCCTGGACCCTCTCGTCCCCACCCTGTGCTCGGCACTGTCTGCGTGGGACCTGCAGGGAGACCCTGGGCTGAGGCGGAACTCAAGCCCTGGCAGATGGCTTAGCCTCAGCTGCCCCATGGGTACAGTGGGTACCTCGCCAGGTTGCTACCACCATGAAAATGAGAGACCGTGTTCAGGAGCTCAGTGTGGGCCACGCGGGGGCTGCTGATGTTAGAGGAGGGTGTGGGGACCCCAGGAAGCAGGAACAACGGGGTTTGACAGAATGGAAAAGATGCTGATGAAAGGGGGCCAGAGCAGAGGGCGACTTCTCGGCCAGTGGACCAGGTCACGTCCGACTCCAGTGGAGATACACAAATGGGACTCCTGTGGGTATTTGGGGCTAATACTCCAAGGCCCGTGATTCGGGCCTGTCTCCCTCTGGCATGGATGTATTCACCAGGAAGGACCTACACAGCCAGGATTGTAAACCTGTTGGAAAAGAACTCTGGGATGCAGGCAGGGAGCCACATCCGCCCTCCCCGCCTCCGTCAGGGGACCCGCGGAGGGGGCGGGTCAAGCCCAACTTGGGAAAGCAAATTCGAGTTCAGTCCACTGGGGGGCCATTTACTAAATCCCCACAAGCGATGAATCGTGTCCTTGCACAGAAAAACAGCTCCCTGGCGTGTTCCAGGGCCCACTGCTGTTTATTAACCTGCTGGAGAGCCGATCTTTCACAGCTTTCAGGGACCTGAACACCGCCAGTTCTTGCTTTTCTTTTTGCTTTTCGCTTTTTGACAGCGAATGTGAATGCCTCCCAGGTTTCCCGTGAAATCCTCCAGTATGGGGACTTCGTCACTGATGAGTGGACGTGTATAGTCATTCATTCATTCCTGAGCGCTATTACAGTGTGAAGACTATTCTATGTTAATAAACTGTGAGTGAAGTGAGTCACTCATTCATTAAGTATTTTATTGAATACCTACTATGTGCCAGGCTTGTGCTGTGTGTGTGCGTGTGTGTGTGTGTGCGCGTATGCGTGTGCTCTAGCGCTCAGTCATGTCCGACTCTTCATGACCCCATGGACTGTAGCCTGCCGGGCTCGTCTGTCCATGGAACTCTCCAGGCAAGAACTGGAGTGGGTTGCCACGCCCTCCTCCAGGGCATCTTCCCGACTAAGGGATTGAACTGGCATCTCCTGTGTCTCCAGCATTGGCAGGAGGATTCTTTTTATCACTGAGCCACCAGGGAAGCTCGCCAGGCTTGCGCTAGGTTCTGGGAAAACAATGGTGGGAAAAAAACAAAAACAAAAACCCAGACTTGGTGCCCATCATCAAGGCACTTACAATTCAGTTGGAACTAGAAAATAACCAAACAATCACCGAAACGAATGTAGAGTTGCAGATGTGTGTCCTAGGGAAGTTGCATGGTGCTCTGACATCCTATTGTAAGAGAGTCTGACTTGACCATGGAGCTGGTGGGGGTTTTTTTGAGGAAGTGACTCTTGAAGGAGGAGATGGTATCAGTTAGGGGTGGAAAGAGGTCAGAGAGGGTGCATCATGAAGGGGTGAGCTCCCTAGGTCAGGCCAGGGAGCTGGTGGTCTGCACTGGGGTGGGGAGGGCAGGGTACGGGAGTGGTATTGGGTTGAGTCATGTCCCCCATAAAATATGTTGCAGTCTTAACCCCAGTACCTGCGAACGTGACCTTGTTTGGAAATAGGCTCTTTGCAGAGGATCAAGTTAAGACGAGACCTCTAGGGTGGACCCTAATCCAGCAGGAGTGTGGTCCTTACACAAAGCAGGAGTTTGACGCAGAGACTCACACAGAGAGGGCACCACGTGGAGATGACGGCAGATTTCAGGGTGATTCACGGCCGTGCGGAGGAGTGCCAAGAATGCCGGCAAACCCCAGAAGCTTGGGAGGGGCCTGGGAAGACCCTCTCTCACGGCCTCAGAAGAACCCAGCCCTGCCCACACCTTGATCTTGCACTTGCGGTCTCCAGAACGCGGAGACCCCATGCTTCTGTTGTTCGAACCACCTAGCCTGCGGCGGCTTGTCACCGTGGTTGGGTAGACCGTGTGACTCTCACCATCACTCAGCTCGAGTGACGAACTCACGTGTTCACAGGAGGCCCCAATTTTAAATACTGGTGAATTTGAAATTTTTTAAAAAAGTGATGCTTTAAAAAAAAATCTGTTGCTGTGAAAGGAAGAAGGGGCGGCTCCCCCTCCTCGAGGCCCCGGGATGTGGCTGCAGGGCCCACTTCCTGCTCTGCCTGCGGCTTTGTTGCGCAGTTCCTGCGCCCGCAGCTCGGGAGTCGGCTGGCCCGCACTGCTGCTCACCTCTGCTCCCCAACTCTGCCTGAGACCCACACCCGGAGGGCAGGACCCCTGGGTTGGGGCGGAGCAGGTGGCTGGGCTCAGCATGTTGGTTCTCTCTCCCTGGCAAAGGAGGGAGATAATTGCAAATGAAATAGGAAAAAAGAAGAGCTATTTCAAGCTGGGTGTTGAGGCCGAGTTTTCAGTCCCACCAACTCCAAGACAGATTCTTGTGTGTGATGTTCATGACTGTTATTATAGGTACAAGATCTTGGAAGAACACAGAATGTCACCAGAACATTCTTGAAGATAAAAGCCAAAAAACAAAAAATTCAACCCCAAAGCATACCCATAACTAACTCTTATCTTTGAACCAGAATAAAGTTGAAAAAAAAAAAAGATTAAGCAATCACAAAGGTATGATTTAATCCCAGGTTATAAATATTCATAGGAAAACGTCTTTACACTGGGAAATGTTATTATACGATATAATGTTAATTTTATGAAAATCAATTCATTTAGTGCTCATACATTTTTTACTTCTCTCTCTGGCTTTTGCTGACGATTGAAGAATTGCAGTCAGGGTGAATGTGTCTTACTTTGACGACTGCCGTCTGACAACACAATTATTTCTCTAACGATGCTCCATGAGTCCTCACAGGTAAGAATTGGATGTAGCTAAGGCAGGTGAGCTCCAAGCTGGATGCTTTTAATTATAACCATGCTTTGATTGATATCGCGCCCTTCAGATATGTAAAGGCCCCAGACATCAGACCAAAGAGGGAAATGCCTAGGGTGTGAGGGGCCAGGGCTTAGCAGAGGTGGTGACTGGCTAGTGCCCACCCTGGGCAGACACAGTGTTGGGTCTGCTGGGTCGTTATCTCCTTTAAGCCCCCCAGCAGCTCTGGAAGGGAGGTTTGTGGTTATCCCCATTTTACAGATGAAGAGCTTGAGGTTTTAGGGAGTCAGGGCCTCGCCTGTGGATGTGTCACTAGGAAATGCCTGGCCTGAGATGGAAGGTCCACTTAGCTCCACGGCCTGGCTCCAAGTGGACCAAGAGCATCCGCTGCCGCCTCTGGCTAAAAGTAGATAAGTCAGGGTGTTCCCCATCAGGTCCCTTCACCGCCCTGGACTCAACCCCAGTGCGCCCTTCAGAGAAGAGTGACAAATCCTGACCAAAAGGAATCAGACATGTAAGGCCGGTGGTCAGAGATGTGCTTAGACGGAGCTCACAGAATCAGTTGTCTAACAGCGCCATTCATGATGCAAGAAGTCAACACCCTGTTCCAATTTCCATGAGATGGATAACCCGGTGAAGCTCTTTAAAAAAACAAAAAAACAACAGAGCGCCATGATGGTGCTGATGGAAAGAGGGGAGGGGGGATGTCCAACATGCAGCCACCTTTGGAGCCAATTTGAGCTCACGGAGAGGGATCTGGAAGCCTGGCAGTGGGACGGTTACAGCAGTTGGCGTGAGAGCGCTGGCTCGGAACTGCCGGAACCACGACCCTTCTAACCTGAGAAGTAAATGCCGACCATGCAGCCTCGTTCAGGAACCCGTGTGGGAGCAGAGCGGGACGTACTGGGGTCAAGAGGACCACGGCTGCTCCTTAGCGAAGATCTAAAGCACAATCAAGCCTAATTAATTTCCAAGAGACCCTGTGACAGATTCTTTCTCATGATCCCCACTTAGGGAAGCCTGGGTTTCGTTTTTGTTTTCATGTCAGCAAGAAGCTGCCCCGGGAGGATGGCTGAGAAAAACTCTGAAGAAGCGTCGCCTGGTCTGAAACATACTGGGACTGCGACACAGAGACCCTTCCACGGTCCCTCCAGAAAGCAGACCGTGAGACCCGAGGGTCTCCATCGACACCCAGAGAGGGAACCGTGTCGTGACAAGATAAAGGGCATCTCCTCACCCCTGGAGCCCATGGAGGCTAAAAACATCGGACAAGCTTGTTCTGTGAAAGCGGGAAATGGAAGGTTCAGTTTGGGACTAGAGAGACCTTCCCTGGGTGCAGAGAACCAGGAAATCCAGAGAGAAAGCTCCCGCTGGGCTTTTCGCAAATCAGCAGACGTCTCTGTCTCATGGCAGCTCGGATGGCGCTACCAGGAGGGGCAGGAGGTCAGTTCAGCTGTCCTCTAGGCTGAAGGGAGGAGATGAGATGGAAGGGCAGGGCTAGGACCCATGGAGATGCCCCTGTCCCTGTTCATGGGGGAGAAATCCGGCACAGGTGCGGGGGAGACAGAAGCCAGATTCCAAAAGGCAGAGGCACAAAGGCAGGACGGCCTGGGGAGACTGACACGGGGGGCGGGGGCAGGGAGCAGGTCGGGAACTCGGGCTGCACAGGCCGGCAGCGAATGGCATGGAGTCCATCAGGAGCAGGCGGTGTCCCAGAGAGCGGCCACGGCTGGGGGCCCTGAGGTCTGGGAAGGGGCAAGGGGCTCATGACCCTGGAAACTCAGGGGTCTCTGCTTGTTTTTGGTGGCCCTGGGTCTGTGTTGCTGCACGGAGCTTTTTCTAGTTATGGGGAGTGGGGCTTCTCTTGTGGCTGAGCATGGGCTCTGAGGCTCCTGGGCTCGGCAGTTGTGGTACATGAGCTCATAGGCCCCTGAGCATGTGCAATCTTCCCAAACCAGGGATCAAACCTGTGTCCCCTGCACCGGCAGGTGGATTCTCAACCACTGGCATACCAGCGAAGTCCCACTTGGGGTTTTTTGACGTTAGTGGGCAGTCAAGAAGACTCTCCTCACTTCTGACACCAAGATCACTCTCAGTTTTGATGCATAACCACAGAACAATTCCTGAGAGCTCATGCTCATGGTTATGGTTGATTACAGCAAAGGATAGAGATTAGAATCAGCCAAGGGCACAAAGTCCAGGAGGGGTCCTCACACGGCACTCCCAGTTGTACCCTTCCTATGATGGAAATATGGATGGCATTGACCCCTCCCAGCAGTGATGAGTGGTCCCCTTGATGTCCCACTGGGCTCCATCGCATGGTCATGGCTGACTCCCCGTGTCACTGACCTCTTGTGACCCAAAGTCCCCACCGTCAATCACGTGGTTAACCTACCTAGCATGGACTAAAGTCCCACGGTCAACAGATGTCCAAGTCAGGGCCCAGAGATTGCCTCCAAGGAGGTTACCAGCACAGGGATGCCACAACACTGGTCTCTGATTTCCTGAATTTGAGACACTCTCCACTCCAGAGCAGTCTCTCATTATTTTTGGGTCTCTGACTTGAAGCTCTCCCCCAACCCTGCTCCACACCAAGTTTGGGGGTCTCCAGGGTAGGGTCTCTGCCTGGGAAGAGCTGGGAAACCACTCAAGTCCCCCATAAGAGTGACTGATTACATAGGGTGTCTTGGATGCTGAGAACATCAATCTGCTTCCTTTTGTTTCAGAAGATCTCAACCAGGAAGGAGGAGGAATGCGATTATATCCATTCAGCAGCAGGACATGGGAGAAACTTGGGGAAACTCATGGATGGTTTAAACCCAGGATTCTCAGACCTTCAGACTTTGTACTCCATAAACATCTTCAAGTAGACTTTGTGACAATTATAATTTGCTTTGTTCGTTTCTGATGTGAAATGATTTGCCTATAAATGAATACTCATCTGAGTGTTGCTTTTTGCATGTCATAACAACCAAAACGTTCTTCTAGAAGAACATGGAAATGGCAGAGAATGGAGTGGGCGGACTGTCACGTCCTTCAACAACAGAAGGGTCCCCTAAAGAAGGTTGAGAAGCACTGCCCTGTTCCTCAAAGCAAGTGCTGAGTCTGAGCTTGTATCCATGGAAAGATAGGCTCACCACCCTGGAATTTTCCATCACTGCCCAGAAAACAACTGTAATTGAATAGACAGGTCATCTCCTCTGCTGAATGTAAGATCCCTGAGGGTAAGGGCCGTGTCCATTTCTTTCATTATCAGGATCCCAGCCTACATTGTGCTGCATGGCATGAAGCAGGTCCTACAATAAATGTTCCTGGATTGAGAGTTGGAGGCCAGTTTGGGATGAGATGGTAAGCTTTCCCTGTTGAGATTCACAAAGCAGCTCTGGATGAGACACAGATGAAGCAGCGCGGCGTTTTGACTTTTTGTTATTTTCGCGGCAGGACTTCTCAGAGCCTTTAATGCCCAGCTGTGCTTTGTGAATCTCCAAGGTGGGGGTCCGTTGTGCTGTGCTTCTCAAGACACCATGTCCTCCAGAGTCACTCGGTGGTGGAACCTCTTTCTGTGAAGCTTGTTGACATTCTGATGGACCAACATTCTAAGAGATGCACTTTGCCATGGGCAATGGGTCATAATCAGGAGGACAACTTGATTCTGAGAAGGGAGATGAGAGGAGCTGGTGGGAATGCCTGGAGAAAGCTGCCCGAGTGAGCGCTGCCAAGTGCTGGCTGAGTCAGCCCCGCAGAGGGCAGGCTTCCAGAGGAGGCACCAGACCCAGGGAGCCCCCACGGGCAGCCCAGGAAAGTGACCATTCCTTCCCTCAATCGACAGATGTTTCTGTACATTTAATATTTCTTTGTAAACAGACAACAAAGGTGATGGACAGGGAAGCCTGGCATGCTGCAGTCCATGGCGTCACAAAGAGTCGGACACGACTGAGCGACTGAACTCAACTGTAAACAGACTGAGTTCCTCTTCCAGTCACAAAAGAACAAGTGTGCATGGAGGTTCCACACAGAGAGAGAGCCACGCCTGTCTTGTTAGGCATCGTAACCTCAGTTCCACAAATACGTGTTGAGTGAATGAATATGCAGTAAATTACATGATAAAGTAGTTCTACAAAAGACATTGCATTTCACTGTTGAACCACCTCTGAGAGCTCTCTTCTAGGGACTATTTAGTATGAATAAAAATCACTTGGGGGAAGACGTGTTAAACATAAAATATAGGTTCTAGATTCCCAGGCCTTGCTGGAAAGCTACGAATCAGTAAGCCACCTTTTAACAGCCTTCCCAGGAGATGGAACTCTGGGAGTCCCTGGTCTGAGAGCCACAGAGATCTGAGTTCAAAACCAGCTCTGGTGTTGATGAGGGGTGGGGTGGGGATGGGGAGACGTTGGATGGGTTGGTAATCAGGAGAGGCTTCCTGGAGGAGAAAGCTGAGCTGACATCCGAAGGGGAGGAAGCAGCCAGTCAGGGGACAGTTGAAAGTGATTATGTCAGTTGCCTCGGTCATGTCCAACTCTTTGTGGCCCCAGGGACTGTAACCCAGCAGGCTCCTCTGTCCATGGGATTTTTTAGGCAAGAACACTGGAGTGGGTTGCCATGCCTCCTCCAGGGGATCTTCCCGACCCAGGGATTGAACCTGGGTCTCCTGCATCACAGGCAGATTCTTTACCATCTGAGCCGCCTGAGAAACCCAGCTGAGGATCTTAGTTTGGATTCCCCTCGAAGCAGACCACGAGACAGAGATGAAAGTACAAGACGTTTATTTTAGGAGGAGATTCTGGGAAAGACCACAGAGGGTTGGGGAAGTGAGACAGGGAAGAGGAGCCGCTGACACGGGCACATGTGTGTAGAAAGCGTGTCCGGACCTTTCCCATTCAAGGGCCAGGGAGCCAGGCTGTTGACCCACTGACCCCTGCTCACCTTCATCAAGGCTAGGGTTGGGGCTGGTGCTTCAATTCCTGGCAGCCAGGCTGTCTCTACCACCAGCCAGGGGTGAACAAAGCACATCCTTGGGATAAACGTGTGCTGCAAGTTTGAAGTTGGGAGGCTTGTGCATGGATGGGCGAAGGGAATGGGCTATAAGCAGGGAAGCCATAGCCTTTGCCACGAAGAGCGAGAGGTCTGGGTGCCGGGGGCCTGACACTCTGGAGGAAAGCGCTGGAGGAGTTCCAGGAGGTTAGTGTGGTCAGAACACTGTGAGGAATGCAGGGATCAGGGGAAGGGAAGCCAGTGATGGAGTGGTCAATATTTTCAGCTGGCTCTTAAAAAAAAACAAAACTAACCCTCCTCCCCTAACCCCCTACAGTTTCAATTTGCAGTGTTTGCCAATTTCAACGATGTAAACACTCACATCCTGGCTGATGTCATCCACCAAGGTGAACCCTAAATGCAGAGCTGGGAAGAGATGCAAGTCTGGCTCTAGACAGCGGGTACCAGCCAGCTCTCTCACTCATAATAAGGAGAAGCGGTAAGGAGTTTGGAAAGGAAGATGGAAAACTGTTAGAAGGGTTTTGGGCAGAGGACAGAAAAGATGATCTAATTTATGTCTGTCAATGAGCCCTGAGGGTAGGAAAAAAAATGGGATGAGCTGTAGCATTTAGAAGTAGACCTAAGACCTAACCACCTTAGAACCTTGGCAGGGGCACCCCACACACACCCTGGTTCTGAGAAGCACAGTTTCAGAGAAAAGAGAGAAAATCCATTCTCAGACGCTCCCATGCTGGTCCGAGACCCCTCTTCTATTTGCTGTTGTTCCATTGCCAAGTCGTGTCAGACTCGCGATCCCGTGGACGGCACCACGCCAGGCCCCGCCATCCTCCACTGTCTCCTGGGGTTTGCTCAGATTCATGCACTTTGAGTCCGTGATGCCATCTAACTGTCTCATTCTCTGCTGCCCTCTTCTCCTTTTGCCTTCGATCTTTCCCAGCACCAGGGCTTTTCCCAATGAGTCAGCTCTTCACATTAGGTGGTTAAAGTATTGGCGCTTCAGCATCAGTCCTTCCAATGAATATTCTCTTCCATTTAGAAAGCCTTAAATATTTTTCCTAAGTTAACAAAACATGGGGGGCTGCAAATAAAGACAGACGCACTCCCATCATCAGAGGTGATGTGTTCCTTTCCCCGAAGTTCCCCTTCACCCAAGTAAGTTAAAGCCTCAACACAAGCTTTGGTGACTTCTGTCAGTTTAACTTAGACCTTTAATACTCCTTAAACATATTTTCCTGTAAGTAATAGAATCATGGCAGAGAAATGAAGCTATTTGTCATGTAAACGCCAGCGTGGAAGGACCAGAAGGGTAATAATGGTGGGGGAGGGCAGTGCCAGGCAACCAGAATACCTGTGCAAATGAAAATTGATTTTCTGGAGAATTCCTCGCCTGGTGAAATAAATTAAATCTATATTTACTTCTATTTGTTTAAAAACCTCTTTGTTAAAATAAGTACAGCAGTATATAGACATAATCTAATAAATTAGTGGAGGATAAATTATAGCTAATAACATTCTGCATGGAGAATATACACAGAGGGAACCCATAGGAGGTAGGCTCCTGGAAGCCACTTAAATGTTTGGACTAATTCTATTTGTAATGGTAAAACTGACAAACAGATATGTTTAGATCTCTTCAAGCTTGTTTAATTTTATCTTTTTCCAAATCAGTTTTATTATTATTTTAATTGGGAAAAAATAATCTACCGAGTTTCCACTTAGCCTGAAGAAATACAAGTTTAACTAGGTCTTAAAATTTAACGCAGCTTGAATGGTGCGCTGCTAGGAACAAACCATCTTTAATGAGAGGAAACTGCATTACCAGCCTTACATGAAAACGTGTTAAACGAAACCTCATCTTCTACCCCGAGCACGTCCTGCCTCTCAGACTCTCCCTCCCGTCAAAAAGCAAATTTGAAAACGCGCGAGCCTTTAGTGTCTAGGAGGCACCGGGCGCCTGCTATTGGGTGCGGCTGCGGCGGCGGCGCTGGGGTGGGTGGGGCTGGGGGCGGTGCTTACTGTCGGCGTTTAGGAAAGCCACGGTCCCACCACGGGGTCGTTGGGTGGTCTGCAGAAAAGTGAAGTCGTTATCGTCATAGGTGTTCCAAGTCCACTGAGGAACACGGAAAGAGCAAATGGCACAGGGAACTGTATTTAATACTCTGTGATAAACCATGATGGAAAAGAATATAAAACATACACGCGCGCACACACACACACATATAGATGTGTATATGTGTATATAGATAGATGTTTATGTGTATATGTGTGTGTGTGTATAGGTGTATACCTGAGTCACTTTCTGTACGTCAGAGATGGGGACAATATTGTAAATCATCTATACTGCAATAAAAAAGAACACGTGAAGGGCAGCCGATTCCACATTCATTTTTTTCTTCATGTAGGTGTTTGTGGCTATGAACGCCCCTCTGAGAACTGCTTTTGCTGCATCCCATATGTTTTGGTATGCTGTTTCCATTTTCATTTGTCTCAAGATATTTTTTCATTTCTCTTTTTGTTTCTTCTTTGACCCATTGGTTGTTTTTCTTTCTGCTGTTTTGTTCCGTTGCTAAGTCATGTTTGAGTCTTTGCGACCCCATGGCCTGCAGCACGCCAGGCTCCTCTGTCCTCCACTACCTCTCGGAGTTTGTTCCAATTCATGTCCATCGAGTCTGTGATCCTGTTTAATCTCCACATGTTGGTGAATTTTCCAGTTTTCTCCTTGTAGTTGACTTCTAGTTTAATATCACCGTGGTCAGAAAAGATGCTTATGTTTGGGTGGTTTTTATACAGCAATAGACAACTGAAGCAATTGGCTACCAAAACCCATTGCCCATCCCTCCCCCTTGGTAAGAGGATTCTGGTTTTGTTTGGACTGGCTATGTGCCTCGCTAAACACTGGCTCTTCCAATCTGCTTTGCAGCTGGGATGGTCATGTGATGCCACTGAGGGTACTGAGAAAGCTTTTGCTTTCCTGTTGAAAGAGAACAGTGCTCCCCCATTGCCTCGCTTTTCTGCCTAGGACTAGCACAGATGGCTAGAGCTGTGGCAGCCACCTTGTGATCCTGAGGCAAAGGCCAAGACACTTGCCAAGATGTGGATTTTGACTTCACTGAGTGGCTGAACCAATACCTACAGCCGCCCACCTGGACCTTTTTGTCATGTGGAAAAAATACCTTCGTTTGGTTTGAGCCTCTCTAGTTAGGAATTTGCTCTTTGCAGTGGGTGCGTTCCTGACTGGTCCCTGAATTCCTCATCTGTGTTGGGACACTCTACTCGCAGAGCTCATCTCCCCACCAGATGCAGGCTCTGGGAGGGCAGGGACCCCACCTGTGTCTTTCACCATTGTATCACCGAGCCTGGCATGTTGGAGGTGCTCAGACATTTGTTAAATGTTGTTGAAGAAGTGAAAGACGTCGACAGATTTCCAAGAGGTTAGGAGCAGAGTGTCAGAAACATTTCCAGCCTGAAGATGTCGTGAGCTGGGAGGGCTGGGGGAGGGTCTGTGACTCTCCTTCCATCTCCTCCCGTCCCCAAGGTCACGGGAAGTGCACTTGTCTCAGTAGCTGGACTGAGGAGAAGGAGGAAAGGTCGCTCACACAGACCCGCGTCGGCAGCTTCCTGTGCCGTGTCTCTCCTCCAGGGTTAACAAATGTTCATTTGCCACAACGATCATTGGCCTTTTAAGTGCCCTTTATACTACTATAATTTGTGACTTCACTAAAAAAAACAACCTTGTAATTTTACTTGTCTTCACAGAAAAATCCTTGGAGGATTGTGTGCTAAGGCAGGGAAAAGTCTAGATAAAATTTTTGATGTGGGGTTCATTCCGCTTTGCATACAGATTGAGCCCTGCGTGTGAAAACACGTACTTATTTTAATGTGAAACTGACGGCCACCGCTTTTACAGCCGTCTCGCTCCACTGCGTTTCTTTCCGAAGCTCTGTTCACAAAGAGCAAGCTACAGAGTTGGCCACACACTCTTAGGTGAGGCGCCCTGGAGTGTAGTTACGATTTCAAAACGCTCAGTAAAGGGGCTTCCCAGGTGGCTCAGTAGTAGAGAACCCACCTGCTGATGCCAGAGACGAGGGTTCGATCTCTGGGTCGGAAAGATCCCCTGGAGAAAGAAATGGCAACCCACTCTGGTATTCTCGCCTGGACAGAAGAGCCTGGTGGGTTACAGTCTACGGGGTCACAAAAGAGTCAGATATGACTTAGCAACTAAAAAACAACAGTAACAATACCTGAAACAAACATGAGGATGTAAGTCAACTGTGCCCAACATACAGCAAATTAAAAAACACCCAGTGAAAACCTGCATTTTCAATTTTCCTTTGAGTCACAGAGAAATCCCTGGACACCTCGGCCGAGCAGGTGAGGCCCGTGTATCGCTCGCATTCAGGCGGTCTCCAGGTCTGGATGTGGATGCCTGCTCCCAGCTGTGTGTCACCTGTGTCTCCTCCCCAGGAGGGCAAGTCATGACCACACGGCACCGTCTGTCGTGTGAGATGAAGCCGACGCCAGCGTGCTCTTTGGTGCTCCCCTACCTGGATTTGGACTTCCCAGGTGGCGCTAATGGAAAAGAATCTGCCTGACACCGCAGGAGACTTAAGAGACACGGGTTCATTCCCTGGGTCAGGAAGATCCCCTGGAGGAGGAAATGGCAACCCGCTCCAGTCTTCTTTCTTTATATACATATTTATTTTAATTATTTCCTCACTTGGCTGCACCAGGGCTCAGCTGTGGCACACAGGAGCTCCTACCCGCTGCAGCGTGAGGGTCCTTTAGTCGCGGCACATGGGATCGAGCTCCTGGGCCAGGGGTCGAACCCAGGCCTCCTGTATTGGGAGCACAGAATCTCAGCCACGGATCCCCAGGGAAGTCCCCAGCTCCGGTATTCTTTGCCAGGGAAATTCCATGGACAGAGAAGCCCAGTGGGCTATAGTCCATGGGGTTGCAAAGAGTGGGACCTGACTGAGCATGCACACACATGCTCACACACGCACACACACATGCTCACACTCACACGCACACACACCTGGGTTTGGATTCCAGCTCTGCCTCTCACTGGCCTGGTGACCCTGGGCAGTTTTCCAAGCCTTGCCAGTGCCTCATTTTCCCCACGTGACACATGGGCATACGAACTGTAGCGAAGATTAATTTTGCTGGACCCTGAAAGGCGCTGAGAGCAGAGCCCAACATACTGAGAACAGTGAGTGGTGGGTAGCGTCGGGATCCTTCAGGGCGGAGGGACGGGTTTGGAGCAGCCCTGCGAGGTGGGAGGTGGTCAGTGACATGAAATGTCCCAGGGGTTGGTGGGGGGCCGGGGTGGGGGGACTTGGCCTCTCCTCTTGGAAGGACCTGATAGGGCAGCTTGTGAAAGCCTTTGCACTTGTAGATGAAGGATGGCACGTGGGTGGAGAGTGTTATCATAATTAGATGATCGTCGTCTGGGCAGAGTGGGGAGGCAAAGGCTGGCAGGGCGCCTGCTGCCTTAGATTCACACCTAAGGAGTGTGTGTGCGTGCGCGTGTGTGCGCTTTCTATTAAAAACAGGCTTTACAAAGGCAAAGAAACCACCAGCCCTGGCCTTGCATGAAAGATAACAAGAGAAGATAGAGCGCGGAACACGAGAGGCAAAGCAAATAAAGCCGGTTAATAAATGTGCCTTAGCCCTTCCCTGAACGCTGAAGTTAAATTTCATCTCCAAATGCTTTGCATAACAAGCACTTTAAGGCAAGGCGGCCCTGGAGAGCGGCGGAATTTTCAGTGACAGGCAAACATTTCTGGGCGGTTGTGAGTTGGGGTGACTTTTTGAACTCCATTCTTGGGGCAGACTTGGACGTACTATAAAGAGATTCGAACTAATTATTAGCCTTTGCGAGGCTTCCACTGCGTCTTCCTGTGGTTACAGAGCAGCAGCAGATCGCTCTGAGAGAGAAAAGGCTGAGAAAAGTGGGAGCTGACTGGTGGATGCCTGGGACCTGAGCTGCCGCGGAGCCTCTTGGCTCTGCTGAGAGCCCTCGTAAGGCCGTGATCCCCATCTGGAGAGGAACGTCACACCAGGGAGGAAATGAACAGTGGGCAACCACAAAGAGAGGAGTGCAATTTTAATATAAAAAACCCAGACTTGAAGTGGTTCTTGTAATCTGGAGAAACCCACAGGCGTTGAAAGCCGTGCCCGTTCTAAGTCAGCTTCTTTGGGCATCGAGAGGCCCAGAGGAGACCCTGTCGCCGAGTCCTCAGCCTGGACAGCAGACCCTAGGGAGCCAGCGGGTAAGGTGAGGAGGGTGGGGCACATGGCTCCTTGCCAGAGGGGCGGAAGGAGGTGCTTTTTGCCAGGTCCAGGAATTTGCTGCATCCTTGAGTCTTCTGATCAGTCATATTTCAAACAACCGTTTAAAGATATCTGTAGGAATGCAACTTGACCACTGTCTCACTCCAAACACAAAACTTCACTCAGGATGGATCATAGACCCAAACCCAAAACCCAGAGCCATGGGAGCTTCTAGAACGGGCGGGCAGACTTTTCCTATAAGGAGCCACATATCAACTATTTTAGGTCTCAAGGACACAATTCCTCAGCTCTGCCTCTGTGGTGTAAAAATGGCCACACGTAGCATGTAAAAATGGATGAGGCCGTGTTCCAATAAAACTTTATGTGTATTGAAATTTGAATCGCGTATATAGTTTTTGCGTGTAGCAAAATGCTACTTTTCATTTTTTTTCTCAGCTATTTAAAAAATGTAAAATCATGCTTAGTGCATAAGCCATCCGAGCACAGGCATTAGGCGGGATCTACTCCGAGAGTTACCAAAGCCTAGGAGAAAATCTTATGACCCTGACAAAGGTTTTCTTGTTAGAACACAAACAGCACCAGCACACAATTAAAAATCGGGTAAATTAGATATGATCAAAACTTAAAGCTTCTGCTCATCACAAGACGTGGTCAGAAAATGCTTATAAAAGACACCGTCAAGACAGGTGCAGAATGGATAAAGCATTGGCAGCACGTATATCTGACAGACAATTTGTATCCAGAACGCGTAGAGAATTCCTACAAATGAACAACAAAGGGACAACAACCCAGTTTTTAAAAAGAACCAAAGCCTTGATCAGACCCCTCACCAAAGACCTAAGAATACAGTCTATACATACATCAACGTTTCTCAACATTGTAGTCCCAAGGAAATGCGAATTATAAGCACAGAAGATACAAGACTAAAACAAAAGAGATGAACAGCAGCAAATGCTGGCAAAGATGCGGAGAAGGTGGCAGCCTCGGACGTTGCTGTTACAAGTGTGAGACGGTTCCATCCCTTTGGAGAGCCGTTTATTACAAAACGAAGCACGTTCACTCTTGAATGGTGGCCATGAGCCACACAAAACGTGACTTGAATTGTGGCTAGTGCAAGTGAGAAAATGAAGTTAAAATCTGATTCAACTTCAGTGAAATTTAACACGGAAGCAGTGCAATACGCTGTTAATGCTGTAGTTCGGTGTGCATGTGCTAAGTCGCTTCAGTCACGTTCAACATTTCGTGACCTCATGGACTGTAGCCCGCCGGGCTCCTCTGTCCATGGGATTCTCCCGGCAAGAATACCCCATGCCCTCCTCCAGGGGATCTTCCCAACCCAGGGATCAAAATCTCCTGCATTGGCAGGAGGGTTCTTTACCACCAGCGCCACCTGAGAAGCCCATAGTTTGGTAGGATGGCATTTCACATTAACAGCTAAAAAGGTAGCATCTGAATTGATATGTGTTCTAAGTACAAAATATACACTTACAAAGACTTGCTACCAAAAAAAGTAAAATTTTTAATTATAATTTTAATCTTCATTATGTGTTGATGTGATAATATTTTTAATGTGTTGGGCTAAAAATATATGGTATTATAATTGATTTTGCCTGTTTACTTTTCCTAATGTGGCTGCTAGAAATTTTTAAATGACGTGTGTGGCTCTTGTTATTTTGCTACTGAGCGGTGCTGGGCTGACTCTTGTTTTGGGTAGTGGTGCCTGAGTGTATGCAATTGTCAAAATTCATCGACCCAAACACCTAAGATCTGTGCATTTTAATGTGTGTTAATTATAGTTCAATTAAAAAGGACACTCACATGACCTCTGCCTTACTAATTTGTGGTATTAGACATCGGACGAGGGGAGAGCCAGTGACTGGGAGGCAAGTGAGGAGAACTCTGGGGAGCTGAGATCTTCCTCTTCGTGATGGGAATGCTGATTATACGAGCTCAGGTGGTGAAAATTCATTGAATGTCATGTTTGAAGTTCAACATAGATTGAAGATCTATTTATATATACAAGATATATAGATGATATGTGTATATTCATAGATGGGCTTCCCAGATGGCTCAGTGATAAAGAATCTATGCCAATGCATTAGATGCAGGAGACTCGGGTTTGATCCCTGGGTTGGGAAGATCCCCTGGAGGAGGAAATGGCAACTCACTCCAGTATTCTTGTCTGGGAAATCCCATGGACAGAGGAGCCTGGCAGGGGACCCCATGGCAGGGTCCATGGGTTGCAAAGGCGTCAGACACAACTGAGCATGCATGCAGAGAACACATACATAGATATAGACATATCATCTATATATAAATCTTTAATATATGTAAAATATATATGTAAAGTATGATGCATAATATATATCTTTAATATATACATATATATGCATATGTATATCTTTCTTTAATAAAAGTCTAAACAAACCCAGCTAGATACTCTCTCTGAGACTTTCTTTAAAACTGAACTTTGGTTGGACTTTTGTCCAAGGAGTTTGGTCTTTTGAATTGATAAAAGGCAAATTTACACAGAACCACTGGCTAATTAGTTAGGCGCTATCGTGGGAGCCCTTGAGTTTTACAAGCAGTAAGTTTCCCCAGCTCAGGCTGGTATCCCTAAACCAGCATCTCTTCTCGGGAGAGGACTTGACTTATCTGAATGAGCCAAGACCACGGCCCCCATGCCCCCGATCTACTTCCTCCTCCAGCAGCCTCTGCCGGGCCCTGCGCCCAGGCTCGTCAGTCCTAGTCCTCAGGGAAACTCCGGCACCAATGTGTTCGGGCTCCGGCACAATTTTCAGAGGAAGCGAATCTCTTGACCAAGAAGAGGCTGTTCCGTCTGCAGCCGCCAAGCCTGTGCCTGGTGCCATGAGAGACATACACCCTCTGAACCAAGTGGTGGGGCTGTAGGGGGTGGCGATAGAGCAGAGGCGAGGGGTCTATCACTCAGATCTGTGTCTTGACCAGAGTGACCACAGCTCTGGGTGGGTTCAGGCATAAAGGCCAGATGAAGGCGGGGGCTTTGCATTGTAGTGTGGAGGACAGAAGTCAGCTTTGGGCCAGCAGAGGGAGTGGACCTGAACTATAGGAACGACGGGGGCACTGCCGTGGTGGAGGTGGACACGAGCATCACACTCTGTGGACGTGGGCTGAGCAGTGGCCGTGATGCTGTCCATGCCAACTTGCTCAAGCTACTTCATTTCTGTAAGTCTCTTTTCCTGTCCTGGAAATGGAGGTCATAGTGGCAGACTGAGAGTTGTGCCCCATAGACTGTAGCCCACCATCGATTTCTGCAGGGATCATACATACTCATTGGCTGCTTCCCTGGTGGCTCATGCGGTAAAGAATCCGCCTGTAATGCAAGGGATGTGGGTTTGATCCCTGGGTCGGGAAGATCCCCTGGAGAAAGAAACAGCAACCCACTCCAGCATTCTTGCCTGGAGAATCCCATGGACAGAGGAGCCTGGCAGGCTACAGTCCATGGGGTTGCAAAGAGTTGGACGCGACTGAGCATGCACACACGCGCCACCTGTCTGAATAGGAATGGGGGAGCCCACCCAAGGCCTGGGTGCCAGCCCTGGACCAACAACGCGGGGTGGAGCTGGGGACACCTACGCCTTCCTCCAGTTCTTGGGGAGCTCGCTGACGCATGGGAGGACGTGCCATTATGAGTGCCTCTCTGGTCATCAGCGTAGTGGAAGGACCCCTCCCCTAACTGTGCCGGGAGGAAGCTGGGGCCAAGACAACAGAGAGGAAGGGCGGGTGTGGGGAGAAGCCAGCCTGGCTGGTGGTCAGTGACTCTGTGACTCTGCAGGTACCTGGGACCCCTGCTGTTAGACCCTCAGATGACCAACAGTTCCTGGTTTTCCTTCCATTTGGGGGTCCAAGTAGTCTTTCCCACCGTGCTGGTTCAGAGTGGGTGTGTGGGATGTATGATGGGCACCAAGCAGCCTGGAGCTGAGGATTCAGGCTGACTTCTGCCCACCTGGGGAGCCCAGAACCAGGGCTGCCTATGAGCTCCCCGCTGGGGGCATCACTGACATTTCATCCTTTCCCGATTGCCCTCTTAGTAGGACTAACTTCCAATGACCACGCACAGGTTTCCAGGCCCCAGAGGCCCAGCGTGGCCTCACCAGGCCCTGGTGCTCGGGAGCTGGACCGGACCTGGCAGCTGAGAGGTAACATGTGGCCGCCTATCACGGACCCGCAGCTTCCTTCACAGAACAGCCTCCATCGATTTGTGTTTAATAATGACTGATGTAGCTCTCGGGCCCTTTCTCTGATGAATCCAAGCTGTCCGTCAAATGGGAGAGACAGGCCAGGAGAGAAGCATTATTATTCCAAAGCACAGTCATTAGATTAATAGAAGCTCCAGCAACACCATTAACGGGCAGACTCAATGAAGGAACAGACGCGAGCCTGCCTCCAGATAAGAGAATAGCTTCTCAAGCATGTGTCCTATTTATAGATCATACGTGTTCATTCTACCCGCGTAGCCTTCTTCCCTTGAGCTCTCCCAGGCGAGCTGATTATCATCTTTAAGACTATGTGTCAGCAACATAAGCCACCAGCACCATCCGTCTTTTATCTTAGCCCCATCTTCCTCACCATGCCCACCAGGAACACGAGACAAAACTCTGTTACTTCATGTCAGAGCAAAGACATTTTTCACGACTTTTCCAAAACAAATTTTTACCTCCCCACGATTGATCTTTTCCTGCAACTTGAGAAATTGAAAACTTTTAAGGCCATAAGTAGACAGCAAACTTTAGAAATCATTTCCCCCAAGTGGATTTCCCCTGTGCCCTTCTATCCATAAATATTTAGCTTTCCCAAGTCAGAGCTCATCAGCAAGTGACTTTATTCTGATGGCCTCAGTTTTTATCTTCTAGATTTATTATTCAGAACGGGTGGAGGTGGAGAGGAAAGGGGCATTTCTCTAGAGGGTGTTTCTTTTCTAAATGTAAGGAAATGATTCAGTTCTATATTAGAGAGTGGCAAGTGGGGCTGAAGGTGGTGAGGTTGGGAACGTGGGCAGGGCAGCAGCTGAGAGCTGCTTGAGAATCAAAGTGTGGGACCAGACTGGGAAAGGACAAAGCAAGGGGGCTGAGGGATGAGCTGTCCGAGGCTAAGCACCAGGACACATGGCCAGCCTCACAGGCTCCTTTTAGCTGGCACACCCAGCCCTGCATCTGGCCACACCCCCTCCGTTTAAAGGGCACGTCAGAGTTCTCTCAGATTCACTGACTTCTGGCTCTGAACTGCGCTTCTCCCAGCCCCGCCTCCTGCCCGCCGCCTTGTTTGGAATTCTCCCAGCATCTGAACTCATTGATCACCCACGGCTAGCGTTTCTGTCTCTAGCTTCACCTTGCCCTTTTGACCTGAGGCTTTGATAGAACTCTATAGCTTCTGTCTTGGTCTACTAGTGACTTAGATCAATTTCCCTCCTGGAAGTCACAGCATATCCCTTCTCTCCTCAGTGCCACCCATCCACCCAGCCAAGTGGGATTCTCTTGCCTTTCCTTAAAACATTCAGAGGCCCCCAACCTCTGGGATCTAGTGCCTGATAAGCTGAGATGGAGCTGATGTAATAATAATAGAAGTAAAGGGCACAGTGGGGACCCAGGCTTGAGAAGCTGGGGACCATCTGTGGCCTCCTTCAAGTTCTGCTGGGCAGAGCACTTAAGCTTAGATGTGGGAGCACAGCCCTGGGTGGATGGGCTCCAGGCTGGTTGGCAGGAAATCAGCTGAGTGATATGGACCATCTGAAGAAAAGCTGCAGCTTCAAGCTGGGGGCTTAAGGTAGAAAAAAACCATTGTGCAGGGGTGGGGAAGGGGGCTGGGGTCAGAGCGGAGGGAGTCTGCCCACTCCAGTGTGCTCTGACAGAGGTCAGCTTCTTTGGGTGGTGGTGTCCCAGGCTTATCTTTATTCTTTAGTACCTGTCTTGTCTTTTCTGAAATGTGATTTATACTGTATGAGGCATAGAATACACAGACTCATGCCATGCTTACAGTTTACAAGGCCAATTTCATGCCCTGGTCAGTTTCACAGTCTTGTCATGTTCCCAGTTCACGCTTGTGTGCACATGTGTGTGTGTACGTGCACACACACACACACACACACATGAGTTAACTCCATAAAGATCTGAGAGCAGACACTGGGACTTGAGGTGGGGTATTGGTGCGGTCTTGAAAAAGCTCAGGGGCAGGCTGTGGTCCCCTGGACTGAGGATCACCAGACTAAATGTGGATTTCAGGCAAACAAACTCTTTCTTAGCATAAATATTTTTATCCCATCTGACATCCCTGCCTGGACCCCTGGTTTATGAGAAGAAAAGCTTAGATGAGAATTTACTACTTCCCTGGGGAGAGAAAGAGAAATATGATTGCCTCCATCCACATCTCCCTGGAGAACAGAGTCCCTGAGACTGAGTTTCTCCAATCACAGTTTCTCTGCCAATTTGCTTCCCCATCTCTCCTGAAATTTCCCCCCTTTTGAGAGAACTCACCCGCACAGCCTCCTGTCTGCCTGGAATTTACATATAATGAACCTCCTCACCGTCTCCGTAGCAACGGGGGCCCTACCAGCACCTCTCTCAGCCTCAGCCAGAAGACCTGCGAACACTCCACTCTAAGGGCTGGCGCCGTTTCCCACGAAGGTCTTCTTAAACAACACTTAGACAAAAGCTGGAAACTAGTTCATCACAAGATAACGTCTTCCTTTTCATTTTTGGGGAAAAGGCCCACAGATGTTTTTCTTGTACAGAACAAAAATGAGCCAGCTCCCCCTCAGCTCTGCATCTCAGGGCGACCGGTGTAGAGAGAAGTTTAAGGACAGAGGGATCCTAGGGGTGAAGACACCCCCACTGAGGAACGGAAGACTAAGGCCCCCTGTGCTGTGTTACTCGAGAAATAAGGAACTCACTTAAAAATTATTAATATTAATCAAAGACGTACAACAGGCGGCCAGCACTTTACTGATCCCTGCTGAGCAGCGTTTCCCTGGAGTGACTCCCGTGAGAGGCAAAGGTGCTCTATTTTAACCGGCCTGATTTCTGTCATCAGGTACAGGGTCTTCTCGCTGAGCTTTTGGAAACCCCAGTCTCAGGCAGACGTTTTGGGAAGAATCTGCCCTCTTGATACAGGCTCCACTCATTCCTGTTACCCTGAGGGCGGTCGCTCCCAGTTCTGGCCGACACGGGGTGACGGCCGAGTGCAGGTGAAGTGGCTCTCGCCCCGGGGGCTGACCCCACTCTGCCTGCGGCAAGGACAAGGGCAGGCTCGGCCTTTGGCTCACCGCGCTCCGCACAGAGGCTGGATTCTAGGGTCTCGAGAAGGAGAGCGACAGGGCCCACATCGGACCCCAGAAACAAAGGGGCACCTCCAAGCCCAGAGGGCCAGGGATAACATTTCTCTGGGAACGAGACATTTCCAGCGCGCATACATTAACATTCAAGGCTCCCTGAACATACTCCGAGCGTCGCCGAGGCCCCCGTTTGGGGAGGCGCTCTCTTCTCCCCAAGTGAAATGTCACTGCTCTGTTTCCTGAACAGAGCTCACGGCCTGCACCTCGCCTGCCCCGGGACCACTGAGGCATCTTAGTCAGGTTAAAGGCTCTGCACAGCCTTCCTGCTTGACTTGCATGTGTCATCTGTGCTGATATTTCAGTGTGTGACGGTTCAAGCTATGAGTCACTTATTTCCTTCTTGTGTGTGGGGGGCGGGGGGGGGGCGGGTACTACTAGAAGGATTTTTAAAAAGTCAATTTCCCCCTCTGGTGTTTAAAGCAAATCTCTCTCGCCTGAGGACATGTGGGGAAAGAGACCGCAGTTCCTTTAGGACCATGGATGCCCCTGAGGACACGTCAACAAATACAGGGGCCCCGGCCACACCCCAGAGCAACTGAGGAGACCGTTTCGGGCATAACCAGATACCAGCAGTTTTTTAAGTTCCCCAGGTGATTCCCATAGACAGAGGAGCCTGGAGGGCTACGGTCCGCAGGGTAGCAAAGAATCGGACACAACTGACGTGCCTGAGCACGCACGCATGCAGGCAGGTGATTCCAACACGAAGCCAAATATGGACATGTGTTTGGGAGCCCTTGTTACTCAACGTGTGGGCCAAGGAACTGGCAGCCAGCTAGAGGAACTATCTCAGGCCCCACACCGGTGCTCCCGAACCTGCAGGGCCACCTGGGTCAGAATCCACGCACTGACAAGATTCTCAGCTGATCCTTGTGCTTTTTGGAGGTTGGGAACTTTGGCTGACGTGGTGATTGGGAGGATTATAGCTTATCACTGATGATTCCAAGCCCCCTTGCCCTCAACCCCAGCTAATTGCTCTCCAACTGCTCCCACCTGTCAGGGGACATGGACCAGTGATGCTGGCTATCCCAGTGGGACCCATGAGTCAACTCTGACATCTTCACCTAGACATGGCATAGAAGGGTTGGTCCTCTGCAGAGCTCTGGTACCAAACACCACCTCTTGGGCCACTAATGCTAAGAAATAATAATTATTAATAATTACTTTTCTTAATAATAGTAATAAATAGTAA
This sequence comes from Bubalus bubalis, assembly GCF_019923935.1. Taxonomy (NCBI): domain Eukaryota; kingdom Metazoa; phylum Chordata; class Mammalia; order Artiodactyla; family Bovidae; genus Bubalus; species Bubalus bubalis. The sequence continues at coordinate 1,935,103 of NC_059180.1, forward strand.
TACACTGGGGACTTGCCTGGCAGTCCAGAGGTTGAAACTTCACCTTCCAATCCTGATTGTGTGTAGGTTCCATCCAGGGAACTAAGACCCCACAGGTCTTTGGAGCCATAAAACCAAAACATAAGCCAGAAGTAATATTGTAACACATTCAATAAAGACTTTAAAAATAGTCCACATCAGTTCAGTTCAGATCAGTCGCTCAGTCGTGTCCGACTCTTTGTGACCCCATGAATCGCAGCACACCAGGCCTCCCTGTCCATCACCAACTCCCAGAGTTCACTGAGACTCACGTCCATTGAGTCAGTGATGCCCTCCAGCCATCTCATCCTCTGTCGTGCCCTGCTCCTCCTGCCCCCAGTTCCTCCCAGCATCAGGGTCTTTTCCAATGAGTCAACTCTTCCCATGAGGTGGCCAAAGTACTGGAGTTTCAGCTTCAGCATCATTCCTTCCAAAGAAATCCCAGGGCTGATCTCCCTTAGGATGGACTGGTTGGATCTCCTTGCAGTCCAAGGGACTCTCAAGAGTCTTCTCCAACACCACGGTTCAAAAGCATCAATTCTTCGGCGCTCAGCCTTCTTCACAGTCCAACTCTCATATCCATACATGACCACTGGAAAAACCATAGCCTTGACTAGACGGACCTTTGTTGGCAAAGTAATGTCTCTGCTTTTGAATATGCTATCTAGGCTGGCCATAACTTTCCTTCCAATAAGCAAATGTCTTTTAATTTCATGGCTGCACTCACCATCTGCAGTGATTTTGGAGCCCAGAAAAATAAAGTCTGACACTGTTTCCACTGTTTCCCCATCTATTTCCCATGAAGTGATGGGACCGGATGCCATGATCTTCGTTTTCTGAATGTTGAGCTTTAAGCCAACTTTTTCACTCTCCACTTTCACTTTCATCAAGAGGCTTTTTAGTTCCTCTTCACTTTCTGATATAAGGGTGGTGTCATCTGCATATCTGAGGTTATTGATATTTCTCCTGGCAATCTTGATTCCAGTTTGTGCTTCTTCCAGCCCAGTGTTTCTCATGATGTACTCTGCATAGAAGTTAAATAAGCAGGGTGACAATATACAGCCTTGACGCACTCCTTTTCCTATTTGGAACCAGTCTGTTGTTCCATGTCCAGTTCTAACTGTTGCTTCCTGACCTGCATACAAATTTCTCAAGAGGCAGATCAGGTGGTCTGGTATTCCCAACTCTTTCAGAATCTTCCACAGTTTATTGTGATCCACACAGTCAAAGGCTTTGGCATAGTCAATAAAGCAGGAATAGATGTTTTTCTGGAACTCTCTTGCTTTTTCTATGATCCAGCGGATGTTGGCAATTTGATCTCTCGTTCCTCTGCCTTTTCTAAAACCAGCTTGAACATCAGGAAGTTCACGGTTCACATATTGCTGAAGCCTGGCTTGGAGAATTTTGAGCATTGCTTTACTAGTGTGTGAGATGAGTGCAATTGTGCAGTAGTTTGAGCATTCTTTGGCATTGCCTTTCTTTGGGATCGGAATGAAAACTGACCTTTTCCAGTCCTGTGGCCACTGCTGAGTTTTCCAAATTTGCTGGCATATTGAGTGCAGCACTTTCACAGCATCATCTTTCAGGATTTGGAATAGCTCAACTGGAATTCCATCACCTCCACTAGCTTTGTTCGTAGTGATGCTTTCTAAGGCCCACTTGACTGCACATTCCAGGATGTCTGGCTCTAGGTCAGTGATCACACCATTGTGATTATCTGGGTCGTGAAGATCTTTTTTGTACAGTTCTTCTGTGTATTCTTGCCACCTCTTCTTAATATCTTCTGCTTCTGTTAGGTCCATACCATTTCTGTCCTTTATCAAGCTCATCTTTGCATGAAATGTTCCTTTGGTTTCTCTGATTTTCTTGAAGAGATTCCCTAGTCTTTCCCGTTCTGTTGTTGTCCTCTCTGTCTGGGCACGGATCGCTGAAGAAGGCTTTCGTATCTCTTCTTGCTATTCTTTGGAACTCTGCATTCAGATGTTTATATCTTTTCTTTTCTCCTTTGCTTTTCGCTTCTCTTCTTTTCACAGCTATTTGTAAGGCCTCCCCAGACAGCCATTTTGCTTTTTTGCATTTCTTTTCTATGGGAATGGTCTTGATCCCTGTCTCCTGCACCATGTCACGAGCCTCCTTCCATAGTTCATCAGGCACTTTACCTATCAGATCTAGGCCCTTAAATCTATTTCTCACTTCCACTGTATAATCATAAGGGATTTGATTTAGGTCACACCTGAATGGTCTAGTGGTTTTCCCTACTTTCTTCAATTTCAGTCTGAATTTGGCAATAAGGAGTTCATGGTCTGAGCCACAGTCAGCTCCTGGTCTTGTTTTTGCTGACTGTATAGAGCTTCTCCATCTTTGGCTGCAAAGAATATAATCAATCTGATTTCAGTGTTGACCATCTGGTGATGTCCATGTGTAGAGTCTTCTCTTGTGTTGTTGGAAGAGGGTGTTTGCTATGACCAGTGCATTTTCTTGGCAAAACTCTATCAGTCTTTGCCCTGCTTCATTCCGTATTCCAAGGCCAAATTTACCTGTTACTCCAGGTGTTTCTTGACTTCCTACTTTTGCATTCCAGTCCCCTATAATGAAAAGGACATCTTTTTGGGGTGTTAGTTCTAAACAGGCCTCATTTCATCCTCTGGCAAAACATGTAGGTCAGTGTCATTCGCCCCGATTTATAGATGAGGTGACAGAGGCTCAGGGAAGGAAGTCACTGTCCACCGAGCTCTGCAGCAGGTGGTGAGAGGCTGGTTCCCCTCCACGTGCATACTCAGAAACCTCATGGTAGGAGTTGAGAATGAACGAGAGGGGGGAAATGGAGAGGCGTGAGTGGGCAATGAAGCAGGAGCAGGGAGCAAGGGGTTAGGACTGTTTGTGACAAGCGACGGAAGCCTTGCAGACGCTGACAGAATCACAGAGAGCAGTTCGATGACTCAGCTGAAACGTCTAGAAGTGGCTGGACCTCAAGACGTCGTGAGTGTCTTTCTCTCTTTTCCTCCATCTCTCAGCTCTTCTTTCCTCCGTGCTGACCTCTTCCATGGTGGGAAAATTATCCTCCAACAGCGACAGTCTTCTGTGTTACCTGCTTAGAAGCTGAAGCAACAACTTCCCAAGAGCTCTGCTAAAACCCTTAGGGTCGACATTGGTTGGCTGGGCCCCAGTCACCTGCTTCTCCCTGCAGGCAGACGTGAGAAATCGTTGCAGCCCTGGGGGAGCTGTTCTCCCCAGGAGGATTGCAGGGCTGTACCAGGAAGCAGGGAAGCTGGGGGCATGCAGAAATGATTCGTGCCTGGGTATTCCACGTCTGCCCCTTCAGAACTCCTGCCACCCTCTCCACCGGCCTCTCTGCCCCGCGACTGATGTCTGTAAACATCACCGGCCTCCCTTCCCCTCTGACACTTTCTCTCTCTCTCTTCCCCACCCCCCCACAGAGTTATTAATGTATAGTTTGCATACTATAGAGTTCACGATAAGTGTACATTTCAGTGATTCTTAGTAATTTGATCACCACAATCCTGTTTCAGAACATTTCCATTACCAATCCCCGTAGTTCACCCCAGCCTGTTTGCAGTAGCTCCAGGCAATTTCCAGAATTTACCTTTACTGGACATATGGTACGAATTGTTGTTGTTTAGTCACTCAGTCGTGTCTGAGTCCTTGCGATCTCATTGACTGCAGCATGCCAGGCTTCCCTGTCCTTCACCATCTCCCAGCGTTTGCTCAAACTCATGTCCATCGAGTCGGTGATGCCATCCAACCATCTCATCCTCTGTCGTCCCCCTCTCCTGCCTTCAGTCTTTCCCAGCATCAGGCTCTTTTCCAATGAGTCAGTTCTTCACATCAAGAGGCCAAGGTATTGGAGCTTCAGCTTCATCATCAGTCCTTCCAGCGAATATCCAGGGTTGATTTGTATGAATGGAATCATGCAATACAAAGTCTTCTATGCTTCTTTCACTCAGCGTAACGTTTTTGAGGGTCACCACATTAAAATGTGTCTCAGCATTTTCTTCCTTTTTATTCTAGCTGGTGTCCCATGATACACCACCTGTGGTTTGTGGACATGCGTGTTGTTTGCAGGTTAGGGTTATTATTAGTAAAGCTGCTGTGAACACTGATGCACAAGTCTGTGTGTGGACGCGTGCTTTCGGTTCCCTTGTGTAGCTTCTGAGAAGTGCAGTTGCTGGATCACATGGTAAGGTTATGCTTAACTTTTAAAGAAATGGTCAAACTATTTTCCAAAGATATTGTATCATTTGGAGAAGGCAATGGCACCCCACTCCAGTACTTTTGCCTAAAAAATCCCATGGACGGAGGAGCCTGGTAGGTTGCAGTTCATGGGGTCGTTAGAGTCCAACACGACTGAGCGACTTCGCTTTCAGTTTTCCCTTTCATGCATTGGAGAAGGAAATGGCAACCCACTCCAGTGTTCTTGCCTGGAGAATCCCAGGGACGGGAAGCCTGGTGGGCTGCCGTCTATGGGGTCGCACAGAGTCGGACACGACTGAAGTGACGCAGCAGCAGCATTGTACCGTTTTACATATTCACCAGCCATGAATGAGAGTTCCAACTACTGCACATCCTTGCCTGTACTTGGTAATGTCTGATTTTAAATATTTTAGCCATTTATTATGTGTCTCATAGTATCTTACTGTGGTTTTAATTTGTTCCTAGTAACCAATACTGTTGAGTGTCTTTTCATGTACTTATTAGTCATTTGTAATGCCACCTTTTTAAATAAGAACATTTTTTATTTTTTAAAATATGGATCATTTTAAAGTCTCTATTAAATTTGTTACAACACTGCTTCTGTTTTATGTCCTGCTTTTTGGCCTCAAGGCATGTATTAGTTCCCTGACCAGGGATCAAGCCCACACCCCCTGCTCTGGAAGGTGAAGTCTTACCCACTACACCGCCAGGCAAGTCTCTGGATTGCCATCTTTAGTAAAATGTCCATCAAGTCTTTTGGTCACTTTTAGTTTGCTTAGATTGTCTTCTTATTGAGTTGCAAGAGCTGTTTCTATATTCTGGATGCAAGTTCTTTGTCATATATGTGATTAGCAAATATTTCCTCCCAGATGGTGACTTGTCTTTTCATTTTCTTAATGGTGTCTTTTGAAGTGCAAAAGATGTTAATTTTAACGATAGCCAGAGTAACAACTGGCTTGTGGTTTTGGTGCCATGCCTAAGAAATCTTTTTCCTAACTCAAAGTCTGAAAGATTTTCTCCTGTGGTTTTTCCTGGAAGTTTTATGATTGCAGGTCTTACAGTTAGGTCTGTAATTCACCTTGAGTTCATTTTTATACATGGTATGTGGTAAGGGCCTGAACTAAAATTTTAATATATGAATATTCAATTGCTAAAACACCAGTTTTGTAAAGCTGTCCTTTCCTTTCCCCTGTTGAATTGTCTTGGCATCTTTGTCAAAAACCAATTGACCGTAAATGCGAGGGTTTAATTTCTGAAGTCTCGTGTCTGTTCTATTGGTCAGTATTCTGATCCTTGCTTCGGCGTCACACGGCCCTGTTTGCTATGAGGCCATCTTTCAGGAAGATTTCATACTGGACAGTATAGGTACTCCAACTTTTTTTTTTCCCTATTCATAATTGTTTTGGCAAAGCCAGGTCTTTTGTATTTCCATAAACATTTTAGGACCAGCTTGTTAGTTTCTTCAAAAAATCCTGCTGGAATTTGAATTGATGTTGCATTGAGTCTATAGATCAATTTGAGGAGATTAACATTTTAACAATAGTAAATCTTACAATCCATAGACATGGAATATGTCTCCATTTATTTACATCTTCTTTAATTTTTCTCAGTAAGGTTGAATAGCTTTCAGTGTATGGATATTCCACATTTTGTTGTTAAATTTATTCTGAAGTGTTTATTCTTTTCTGATGCTACTGCAAATGAAATTTTAAAAAATCTAATGCTCAAATTGTTCATTACTAATATAAAAAATGCAACTTATTTTTGTGTATTGATCTTTTATCCTGAAAACTTGCTAAATTTACTAGTTCTAGGAGGATGTGTATGTGTGTACATTCAATAGGATTTTATACATATAGGATGATGCCATCTGTCAATAAAAAGTTTTGCTTCTTTCTTTTCAATCTGAATGCCTTTAATTTGGGGGCCTTCTTTCAATGGTTAGAATCTTCATTAATCAATAAAGAAACCATCTTCATTTCAATGGTTAGAATCAACGGCACGTTGCTGTTCAGTTGCTAAATCACGCCCAACCCTTTGCAGCCCCACGGACAGCAGCACGCCAGGCTTCCCTGTCCTTCACACTCTCCTGAGTTTGCTCAAACTCATGCCCCTGGGTCAGTGATGCCTTCTATAGAAATGGGGAGACTGGACCTTCCTGCCTCATTTCGAGCCTTTGGGGAAAGCACTCCGTCTTTCACCATCAAGCATGTGCTTCATCAGGTAGAGGAGATTCCCTTGTATTCCTAGTTTGTTGATTTTTTTTTTTTCTCACAAATGGGTGTTGTAGTTTGTCAATTGTTTTTTCTGTGTCTCTGAGATGATTCGCCATCTGAGCGTGCCATCTGTTTCCTGGGAGGACCCTGACTGATAAAAAGTGCTCACTTCAAAATGCAATGTTTGTGATGGAGTTGGGTTGGATAGTCTCTGCTCAATGAATAATTAAAGTGACTTGATGCCTCTTCTCCCAGCTTTTTGACTTAAAGAGACTTGGTTTTAACATATGTCCACAAATTATTTGATATTCCTCCCTTTGAGTGTGGCCTTGACTTAGTGACTCACTTCTAATGAGCAGAATATGGCAGAAGTGGTGTTGCCTGGTTTTGGAGACCAGGTCAGAACAGGCACTGGGCCTTCCACCTGGCACCCTTCTTCGGACTGCCCACTCCACAGGAAGCTGGCTGCCACGATGTGAGGCCTCTCAGGCAGCCCTGCAGAGTGAGCCTTCCGTGCCCGAGCAGTCTTGGAAGGGGAGCCTCAAGCCTGCAGATCACACAGCCCCAGCCAACATCTGACTGCAAACCCACGAGACGCCCTGTGCCCAAACCATCCAGCTAGGCCGCTCCCACACTCCTGACCGCCAGGAACTCTGAGACAATAATTATTGTTTTCAGTTGTTTGTTTTTAATTGGCGGATGATTGCTTTACAATATCGTGTTGGTTTCTGCCACACAGCAACATGCATCAGCCACAGGTATACATGTGTCCCTGCCCTCCCGAGCCTCCTCCCACCTCCTGCCCCTCCCGGCTGTCACAGAGCGCGGGGGTGAGCTCCCCGCGTCACACGGCAGGTTCCCGCGGGCTGGCCGTTTCACACATGGCACTGTACATGTTTCCATGCTACTCTTTCTGTTCACACCACCCTCTCCTTCCCCCAGTAGTTACTGTTTTTAAGGCGTGATGTGTTGGAGTAATTGTCTGTGCGCTGAAATACAAGCGACATCGCCACTTTTTCCCCAGGATATGTTAAACTCTAAAGCCGATGAAGGTGGGTCTGAAGGAACAGGAATTTCTGGACCCTGGGGGTTTGTTTAGAAGTTAGGTCCCATAAAGACTGGAATTGCTCTAAGAAGAAGGCTTAGTGAGCAATCCATATACAAACGTTTTGTAGGTAATAAATGCCTCGTGGGTTGTTATTCCTAGGACTGTCATCATGGGATCCCAGATTACACTCAAGGCCACCTCGTCCAGTGCCCTCCTTTCCATCCCGAAGTGTCGTTGTTCAGTCACCAAGTTGTGTCCGACCCCCAGGAGCTCTAAGATAATAATTATTGTTGTTATTTATTTATTTTTAATTGGATGATGTTTGCTTTACAATATCGTGTTGGTTTCTGCCACACATCACATTTTGCGACCCCATGGACTATAGCCTGCCAGGCTCCTCTGTCCATGGGATTTCCAACATGTCAGGTCTGTGGTAATCCGTGTTCTTCTAAGAAAGGAGAATGATCTGCTGACCAGGTACCTGATGTTGACACATGAGGCCACCTCCCATTTGGCTTCCCTCAGTTCCTCTTTCTAGAATCATTGCCAGGAGGGACCCACACAATCTGAATTTTGATCACCTGCGGGTGGCTGACCCACTTTCTAATTAGACTTCTCTGCCCAGGCACTTCTGCTGAAAGTTTTACCCAGGAGGAAAGATCTGAAATGATCGTGTCAAAGGTTATGGAAGCATTTACACAGCAAGTGAGGGCTCGCTTAATAATCAGCAGCAAAAGAAGAAGAAGAAGAAGAAGGGAATGTTTGCCTCGGGCTGCCATTCCCTGAGGTACCATTTGTCAAAAGTGGAAAGTAAGTTTCTGTTTTCTGCAAAGAGGACATGCTGCTACTGATGAGGAAGAGGTCACCATCCACCCCATTTGCATACACGTTAAGAACTTTCTCATCTTTTTTCTTTGCAAGTAGGAAGAAGAGATGGTTTATCATTCTAAGAAGTAGTAAGCTCTTCTCAGGTAGTCTTGTGTGTTACAACATTTTGAATGCAAGTGACAGAAACCCAACCCAATTCTAAGTAGCTTAAGCAAAACAGGTGACTTTGTCTAACCGAACCATGAAAGCAGACAAGAATTAAGCTGAGGGGAAAGAAAAGAGATTCAAATGTCATCTTTCTATCTTATCTCCTCTTTTCTCTAAAGTGATCTCTTTGTCTACAAGGCTGAAAGGTGTAAATGTTAGTAGCTCAGTGGTGTCCAACTCTTTGTGACCCGAGGCTCCTCTGTCCATGGGATTTCCCAGGTAAGAATACTGGAGTGGGTTGCCATTTCCTCCTCCAGGGGATCTTCCCAACCCAGGGATTGAACCTGGGTCTCCTGCATTGCAGGCAGATTCTTTCCCACTGAGTCACCAAGAATCTCTGTCTACAAGGCTAAACTCATGGCCAAATGGACACCCTCAAACCTGAACGCCCATGTCGCACACTCAGTTCTCTGCTTCACATCACCATCTGTGTGTCTGGCGGGGCTCTCAGGCTCAGCAGGTTATAACTGAGCTCCTGCTCCTCCTCCTGTAAGTCGGTCCTCCTCCAGCGTTCCCCTTTCAGGGTAGAATAGATGGCAGCAGCTGCCACCTTCTCAGTCACTGCACAAGCCGGAAACTTCAGCACCATCTCTGAGGTCTCCCTCTCTCTTCCGCTCGGAGTCACTCAATAAATACCTCTCCGGCCCAGTCATCTCTCCTATTGCCCCCTGACCCCTTAGCGAAGTCATCTTCCCCTCATTGTAGGTTATGGTAATTTCCTTCTGATGCAGGGGTCCTCAAACTCCAGGCCACAGGCTGGTACCTCCCGTCTGATCACTGGCGGCATCAGTTTAGGAATCAAGTGCACAATAAATGGAATGCACTTGAATCATCCCCAAACCATCCTTCCCACCCGGTCCAGGGAAAAATTGTCTTCCGTGAAACTGGTCCCAAAAAGGTCGGGGACCGCTGATCTAATGGATCCATCTCTCATCATTCCTGATTCCCTCTGACTTTTTCTCCACTTGGTCACCATCGAGATCCTTAAAAATACAGATGGATCCTGCCGGTCCTCTGATGCACACCCTCCTCTTACTATCAGGGTAAAACCCCACATCCTTCCCAGGGCGTGATCCTCCCCTTCCTTGTCTGGACACAATTTCCTCTTTGTTCTCCAGCCACTCTCCTCCTTCCCACCCCACGACTATTTTGTATTCTTCTTTTTTTCCATTTATTTTTTTAAATTTGGGTATGATTGCTTTAGAATGTTGTATTAGTTTCTGCTGTACAGCAACATGAATTAGCTTTAAGCACATATATATATATATATATATATATCCCCTCCCTGTTGAGCCTCCCTCCCACGACCACCCCTCATCCCACCCCCTAGATCATCACAGAGCCCTGAGCTGACTCTTTGCGCCATGCAGCAGCTTCCCACTAGCTGTCTATTTTACACGTGGTCATGTAAATATGGGAGTGCTTCTCTAATTCACCCCACCCTCTCCTTCCCCTGCTGTGTCCACAAGTCCACCCGCTACATCTGCATTTCTACTTCTATCCTGAAAATCGGTTCATCAGTACTATTTTTCTGGATTCCACATACATGCGTTCAGTTCAGTCACTCAGTTCAGTTCAGTTCAGTCACTCAGTCGTGTCCGACTCTTTGCGACCCCATGAATCGCAGCACGCCAGGCCTCCCTGTCCATCACCAACTCCCGGAGATCACTCAGACTCACGTCCATCGAGTCAGTGATGCCATCCAGCCATCTCATCTTCTGTCGTCCCCTTCTCCTCCTGCCCCCAATCCCTCCCAGCATCAGAGTCTTTTCCAATGAGTCAACTCTTCCCATGAGGTGGCCAAAGTACTGGACTTTCAGCTTTAGCATCATTCCTTCCAAAGAAATCCCAGGGCTGATCTCCTTCAGAATGGACTGGTTGGATCTCCTTGCAGTTCAGTTCAGTCACTCAGTCGTGTCCAACTCTGCGACCCCATGGGCTGCAGCATGCCAGGCCTCCCTGTCCATCACCAACTCCTGGAGTTCACCCAAACCCATGTCCATTGAGTCGGTAATGCCATCCAACCATCTCATCCTCTGTCATCCCCTTCTCCTCCCACCTTGAATCTTTCCCAGCATCAGGGTCTTTTCCAGTGAGTCAGTTCTTTGCATCGGGTGGCCAAAGGATTGGAGTTTCAGCTTCAACATCAGTCCTTCCAATGAACACCCAGGACTGATCTCCCTTAGGATGGACTGGTTGGATCTCCTTGCAATCCAAGGGACTCTCAAGAGTCTTCTCCAACACCACAGTTCAAAAGCATCAATTCTTCGGTGCTCAGCTTTCTTGATAGTCCAACTCTCATATCCATAGATGACTATTGGAAAAACCATAGCTTTGACTAGACAGACCTTTGCTGGCAAAGTAATGTCTCCGCTTGTTAATATGCTGTCTTGGTTGGTCATAACTTTTCTTCCAAGGAGCAAGCATCTTTTAATTTCATGGCTGCAATCACCATCTGCGTGATTTTGGAGCCCAAAAATACAAAGTCTCTCATTGTTTCCATTGTTTTGCCATCTATCTGCCGTGAAGTGATGGGACTGGATGCCTGATCTTCGTTTTTTGAATGTTGAGTTTTAAGCCAACTTGTTCACTTTCTTCTTTTACTTTCATCAAGAGGCTCTTTAGTTCCTCTTCGCTTTCTGCCATAAGGGTGGTGTCATATTTGTTTTCCTCTTTCTGACTTACTTCTCTCCATATGACAGACTCTAGGTCCACCCATGTCGCTACAAATGACCCAATTTCATATACATATATATGTGTGTGTGTATGTGTGTGTGTGCATACACACACACCCCACATCTTCTTCATCTGCTCCTGTCGACGGCCTCCATGCACATGGCTCCCCTGTGTTCAGTGTGTTCTTCCCTCTTTCTTTCCCTACTTAGTTCCCATTCACACTGCAGAGTTGGCATGTGGGTTTTAAAATAAGTTCACGAACCCTTTGATATTCTTCCCTCCAAAATGAAGCCTAACTCCCTCCCTTTTCGAGTGGACTGGACTGGACTCACTCCCGATGGACGCAATACAGCAGAAGGGGTGATGTGTGCTTTCTGAGGCAAGGTCATAATGGGCACGGTGGCTTCCCTGCTTTCCTCTCCTGCGGGGCCCGCTTGGGAGAGGCCGGCAGATGCTGTGGGGACACTCAAGCAGCCCTGCAGTTGGGTCTACAGCCAGTGGACCCTCCGCCCGTGAGTCTGGAAGCGGATTCTGATCCCCAGTCGAGCCTACTGATGATGCAGCACCGGCCAACGTCTTGTCTGCAGCTGCACCTGAGACTCAGCCAGGCCCACCCGGCGGGGCCGTGGAAATGGAGATAGTAACTGTTCATTGTTTCGTGGTGATTCGTTACCTAGCAACGGACAGCTGATGTCGTCCCTTCCGGTGTTGCTCTCTTTCGTGGCACCTGTGACATTTATGCTTAACTAGCTACGGAATTCACTCTTTAGAAATGGGACTTCCCTGGTGGTCCAGTGGCTAAGAATCTGCCTTGCAATGCAGGGGACGCAGGTTTGATCCCTGGTCGGGGAACTAAGATCCACCATGCCATGGAGCAACTAAGCCCGTGCTACAACCAGAGAGCTGCAACGAAAGATCCCACATGGTAGAATGAAGGTCCTGAGTGCTGCAGCGAAGACCCGACATGCCCAAATGCATAAATAATACACGAAAAACACTGACGAACATCTTCTAAAGAATAAAACTTTACATATATAAAAAAGAAATGCCTCTTGTGGTCTCTGCAGGAGCACTTTGAGGACAGGCTTATAGGAACAAGCTTGACAGCACACACCCAGCTGGGTCAAGGGCGCTGGGAGGCTGTGCCGAGCCAGGCAAAGCAGACACCAAAGCCCGTCGTTTTTAACAACCCCTCCTCTGAAAGACAAAATTATTTTCGGTAATAATCACAGACCAAGAATTATTTTCCTGAAACAGCCTTCCGTTTTAAAACAAACAGTGAAACAACTCAGAAATAAACTTTTAAAGATATGATTTGAAGTCAGTGAAATATATCTCTTGTACACAGTAACATTTGCACATGCCAAACAAAAATATGAGAGCTCTCGGGTCTCCTTCTGTTTTGGTATTTTAAATGTTGAAAACAGAAACTCCAAGTGGCCGCAGTGAACGCAGAACCGAAGTCACTCACACTTGTCTCTCTGCCGTCACAACAACCGAGCTGCTGTTTATTTCGACTCCACCGTCGAAACACAGGAATATGTAGCATCACAGCGTCGTGGACCCGAGCAGCACCCCCAGCGAGTCCTCACGTTATGAACCCTGGAGGACCTCCTCTTCAAATGGGCACACACAGCCGTTCCTGAATGTTGGGGGCAAATTGTACAACCCTCCACATTGAATCCAATGTTTATCAGAGGATGAGTCAGACAGCGGTGCCAGCCGGAAGCTACATCCCTGAAGCCCAATGGTAACAGAGGAGAACGGAAACCAGCGCACGGACCTCGGGACAGAAGGACATGCTGCCACAGGCGTTGCACAGAATTGTCAGTGTCTGGTGATAATAACAAGCAGGGCAGCTTCGAATTGGTTTTATTACTGTTTTCAAATTCTCTGCAGGTGACACTCTCCTTCCTGGGGCCCCTGGGGAAGATGCCCCCTACTCTGCAATCAGCTCCCCTCCCCACACATACCACTCCCGGGATGACCGAGGAATGATCTGTCCAGTTACCAACTACACGCAGGACACTGTGGGGTCACATTTTTTCTTCCTTTTTTAAAAATTGAATTTTATGGGAGTACAGTTGCTTTATAGAGCATTGAACGCGCTCCCTGTGCTGCACTGCAGGTTCTCACGAGTTACCTGCTTGACTCATAGCATCACCAGCGCACGTCCATCAGTCCCGATCTCCAGTTTATCCCCCCCCGCCGTTTCCCCTTGGTGTCCACACTGGCTCTCTCCATCTGCGTGTCTGTCTCTGGTTGGCAAGTAAGATCGTCTATACCGGTTCTCTAGCTCCCATGTTGGTGTGTTGATATACGGCATTTGTCTTTCTCTTTCTGACTTACTTCACTCTGTATGATGGTCTCTAGGTCCTTCCAAGTCTCTAGAAATGAGGGGTCACTTTCTGAATAAACAGAGCAGGCACCAGTGGTTTGGAGGCGTTTGCACCCGACACTCTTTGGGGGTCTTTGCTGTCCATGATCCGAGGACAGTGCTCTGGGAGGTGGTCCCCAGGGTCACTCTGGGTGCCCAGTGTCACCCCAGTCATTGATGGTAACTGGATGGTACCCACCCAGTCATGTGGGTACAGTCACCCACCTTCAGCCGCAGGTTCTCACGCAGCTCATGCATCCCGTGGATGGACTCGGGCCCTGTCTGCAGAAGCCCTCCCAGGGTAAGCGCAGGCTTGTGAGAGGCACTCGGGATGTTGGCAGGTTACAGCCCCGTTTCCCAAGCAGAGTCTTTTAAACACATTTAAATATTTCAAATTGTCTCTACATTTTTTAGAATTCATAAATTTGGAACAGTAACAAGATCATAAAAGAAAAAGCCTGTTTCCGACCAATGGGAGACAGAACTAACTTATTTATGTGTTTATCATTTATTTCCACTTCCCACCTGGATAGTCCCTGGAGATTTGATTTCTCGTTTCCTGGAGAATCTAAAGACAGAAAGCAGAAGCTGATGTTAAATAATCTTTACTCTACACCCGTTCAAACTACCTGCAAGACACTAGTCATTTGTCCTGATGTACAAACATCAATCCAGGGAACATGAAATTTTAACTGTCAATAAATATTCCAACATCCGCACACACAGAGCATCTAATTCCACCATCAAAATGCAGATAGGCATGAAGAGAGATTTGGATTTATGACATAAGGAATCTTGTCGGGAAGCCCCTCCCAGAAAGACCTGGGGGCTGGGTGTGAAGAATTCAGGATGATGCCTGCTTCCCTCTGCACATTTCTACCAAGTCGGTCCTGTAATCCCGTTTAATTAATAATAAACATTGCAGCGTATTCCCCCTGCATTTAAATTATGCTTGAAATGAGATGACTGGGTGCTTCCTATAAAAATGCCTTGAAAAATAAACCATGTCAGGAATGAGTGATTTATTATCACTCAGAGTGTTGGCAGGGGAAATCTCAGAAGAGAAGAGAATTGATGCTGCTTCCTGCTGGCATTTCTGCTACCCGACAGGTCTGGCGTGCTTTCCTCCTGGGGCTGTGCACGAGGCAGCTTTCCTACGAGCAGCTCCCCTCTGCCCTCTTATGCTCCCTCTCTTCCCTCCACTCAAAACCTGGGTGTCTGGAGGCCAGAACCCGGCGGGGAGCGGGGAAGGACCACGGAGTGTGTGGGGTGCTTCCCACTGCACTCATCAGCCCTCTTCTGGTTGCCAAAGTCAATGGGAAGGAAGACATTGAATGAGCTGCATTCCACTGTGAAACCTTCATCATTCAGCAACCTTCCAGCCCAAGGTTCCTGAACGCGTTCCACCCCACTTCACAGGGTAGTTCTGCTTTTGATAGTCTGTTCTGTTAGGAACAGGAGCAGCAATTTATTGAGCACTTACTGCGTACCATGCACTAAGTTTTTTATATGAATGATCTCTCTTGATTTTCAAAATTGGTATGAATAGCATCCCCATTTTACAGGTGAGAAAATCAAGGCTCACAGCAAGCAAGCGGCCAAGCCAGGAAAGAAACCCAGACAGTGCCTCGAGTCCAGACTCAATCCTTTCAATATACTATTGATTATTAACAATAATAGGTGGCCATTTCTGAACACCAGAGACCATGTGATGTGTTAAGTCCTTTGCGAATATTGTCTCCTTTCATCCTTACAAAGCCTATGGGATAGAAACTACTGCCCAGGTTTGACTGTTGAGGAAACGAGGTTCAGAGAGTGAAGTCTGCTGTCTGAAGAAAGGGTTAGAGCCAGCACATGGCTCTTGCCAACGCCAGCACTCATCCTCAAGATACTTATATTGTATTACTCCTCTTTCCTGAAATGGCCAATGTCATGTTGGTGAGGTCTCTGAGGAGCTGGAACCGGGCAGACCCTCCAGCATCAGATCTCTTAAATCTGCTTCCTGCTCTGCTTTTTGTTCCTTTTGCTGTCTTTTCATACCTCCAACAGAGACAGCCAGAGAATGATGCTATGAAAAATAATCTTTTTAAAAAATTTGTTTATTTTAAAAGTTATTTTTATAGGAGTAGAGTTGCTTTACAAGGCTGTGCTGGTTTCTGTTGTACAAGGATGTACACATATTTCTGCTCTATTTTGAATTTTCTCTCCATTTAGGTCAGCACAGAGCATTGAGTAGAGTTCCCTGTGCTAGGATCTCCTAAGTCATCTATTTTGTACATATAAAGATGTCCTTTTCATCATAGGGGACTGCAATGCAAAAGTAGGAAGTCAAGAAACACCTGGAGTAACAGGAAAATTTGGCCTTGGAGTACAGAATGAAACAGGGCAAAGGCCAATAGAGTTTTGCCAAGAAAACACACTAGTCACAGCAAACACCCTCTTCCAACAACACAAGAGAAGACTCCACACATGGACATCACCAGATGGTCAACACCGAAATCAGATTGTTTATATTCTTTGCAGCCAGAGATGGAGAAGCTCTATACAGTCAGAAAAAACAAGACCAGCAACTGACTATGGCTCAGATCATGAACTCCGTATTGCCAAATTCAGACTGAAATTGAAGAAAGTAGGGAAAACCACTAGACCATTCAGGTATGACCTAAATCAAATCCCTTATGATTATACAGTGCAAGTGAGAAATAGATTCAAGGGATTAGTTCTGATAGACAGAGTGTCTGAAGAACTATAGACTGAGGTTCGTGACATTGTACAGGATGCAGGGATCAAGAGCACCCCCAAGAAAAAGAAATGCAAAAAGGCCAAATGGTTGTCTGAGGAGGTCTTACAAATAGCTGTGAAAAGAATAGAAGTCAAAGGCAAAGGAGAAAAGGAAAGATATACCCATTTGAATGCAGCGTTCCAAAGAATAGCAAGGAGAGATAAGAAAGCCTTCCTCAGGGATCAATGCAAAGAAACAGAGGAAAACAACAGAATGGGAAAGACTAGAGATCTCTTCAAGAAAATTAGAGATACCAAGGGAACATTTCATGCAAAGATGGGCTCAATAAAGGAAAGAAATGGTAGGGACCTAACAGAAGCAGAAGATATTAAGAAGAGGTGGTAAGAACACACAGAAGAACTGTACAAAAAAGAGCTTCACGACCCAGATAATCACAATGGTGTGATCACTCACCTAGAGCCAGACATCCTGGAATGTGAAGTCAAGTGGGCCATAGGAAGCATCACTAAGAACAAAGCTAGTAGAAGTGATGGAATTTCAGCTGAGCTATTTCAAATCCTAAAAGATGATTCTGTGAAAGTGCTGCACTCAATATGCCAGCAAATTAGGAAAACTCAGCAGTGGCCACAGGACTGGAAAAGGTCAGTTTTCATTCCAATCCCAAAGAAAGGCAATGCCAAAGAATGCTCAAACTACCGCACAATTGCACTCATCTCACACACTAGTAAATACTCAAAATTCTCCAAGCCAGGCTTCAACAGTATGTGAACTGTGAACTTCCAGATGTTCAAGCTGGTTTTAGAAAAGGCAGAGGAACCAGAGATCAAATTGCCAACATTCGTTGGATCATCGAAAAAGCAAGAGAGTTACAGAAAAATATCTACTTCTGCTTAATTGACTGTACCAAAGACTTTGACTGTGTGGATCACAACAAACTATGGAAAATTCTGAAAGAGATGGGAATACCAGACCATCTGACCTGCCTCCTGAGAAACCTGTATGCAGGTCAGGAAGCAACAGTTAGAACTGGACATGGAACAACAGACTGGTTCCAAATAGTGAAAGGAGTGCGTCAAGGCTGTATATTGTCACCCTACTTATTTAACTTCTATGCAGAGGACATCATGAGAAATGCTGGGCTGGAAGAAGCGCAAACTGGAATCAAGGTTGCTGGGAAAAATATCAATAACCTCAGATATGCAGATGACACCACCCTTATGGCAGAAAGCAAAGAACTAAACAGCCTCTTGATAAAAGTGAAAGAGGAGAGTGAAAAAGTTGGCTTAAAACTCAACATTCAGAAAACTAAGATCATGGCATCTGGTCCCATCACTTCATGGCAAATAGATGGGGAAATAGTGGAAACAGTGAGAGACTTTATTTTTGGGGGGCTCCAAAATCACTGCAGATGGTGAGTGCAGCCATGAAATTAAAAGAGGCTTGCTCCTTGGAAGAAAAGCTATTGATGCTTTTGGACTGTGGTGTTGGAGAAGACTCTTGAGAGTCCCTTGGACTGCAAGAAGATCCAACCAGTCAATCCTAAAGGAAATCAGTCCTGAATATTTATTTATTGGAAGAACTGATGCTGAAGCTTAAAATCCAATACTTTGGCCACCTCATGCGAAGAACTGACTCATTTGAAAGGACCCTGATGCTGGGAAAGATTGAAGGTGGGAGAAGAAGGGGACAACAGGGGATGAGATGGTTGGATGGCATCACTGACTCAATGGACATGAGTTTGAGTAAACTCTGGGAGTTGGTGATGGACAGGGAGGCCTGGCGTGCTGCAGTCCATGGGGTCACAGAGTTGGACATGACTGAGCGACTGAACTGAACTGAGTATTAATAGTGCACATATGTCAATCCCAGTCTTTGAATCCATCCCACCATAATCCCTCCCCTCCCCTGTCCCTTGGTATCCATACGTTTGTTCTCTCTGTCTGTTTTGCAAATTAGATCATCTATACCATTTCTCCAGATTGCTGAAAACTATCTTGAGGGCCCTTGCCCTCCCCCACCTGTGAGTGCATTATTCTTAGTCACTCAGTTGTGTCCGACTCTTTGCGATCCCATGGACTAAAGCCTGCCAGGCTCCTCTGTCCATGGGATTTTCCAGGCAAGAGTACTGGAGGGGGTTGCCATTTCCTACTCGAGACCTAGCAAGTTGTTTAGAACAAGGAAGAAAAGTTGGAGACTATTAAATGTCTGAGAGAATGAATGGGAAAAGCAATTCTCATGCCCTGTTGATCGACTGCATATCGATCCAGCCTTTCTGAAGAGCAGCTCGGCAGCACCCACTGAGGCTGAAACACATGTGATAGAAGCCCGAAATCCCACATGTGCACGTACACTGGCGGCGTGAAGAGAAACACCACGGAAAACAGAAACAGCGTCAATGTCCATCCACAGGGGACAGACCAGCAAGCCCAGGCGTATTCATACCACGGGCATCTATACGCAAGTGTAGTCGATAAACAAGAGGTAGCTGATCAACATGGGTGATTATCACCACCATAGTGTCAAGTGAGAGACAGCAAGTTCCAGGAATCTGAAAGCAGCCCAAACAACATCACGGGTTTCACAGACACACGGGGAGGAGCGCAGAAGCCTTCACGACGGCCTGATGACCCACACTCCAGTCCAGACGCGAGAGGGAAGGCCCCACCAGGCGGTTGAAAGGAACGGAGCCTGAGCTGTAATGTTCTGTTCATTTTATATTTTGAGAACACTCAGACCCAGGAGAACCCGCCTGCCAATGTAGGAGACGTAAGAGATGTTATACCTAGGTTCACTCCCTGGGCCAGGAAGATTCCCTGGAAGAGGAAATGACAACCCACTCCAGCATTCTTACCTGGAAAATCCTATGGACAGAGGACCCTGGTGGGCTACAGTTCATGATGTCACATACAGTCAGACACGAGTGAAGCAGCTTAGCACAGAAAAGACAGAAAATGGCATTTGTTAATTTAGGGTGATGCTGCTGCCGCTGCTAGGTCGCTGCAGTCGTGTCTGACTCTGTGCGACCCTGTAGATGGCAGCCTACCAGGCTCCTCCGTCCATGGAATTTTCTGGGCAAGAACACTGGAGTGGGGTGCCATTGCCTTCTCCAGGGTGGTGATGGGCCCCTGGGAATTTGTTCTATGGTCTCTGCCCTCTTCTGTGTTTTAAACATTTCGAAAAAATTAAAATGAACGAAAAACAATATCCTGAATTTATCTGACCCTTTTCAATTCATAATGAGTTGTTCCGCAGCAGGTCTGATGGCAGAAGGAGAAGGAGCACCCCCCTAAAATGGGAGAGTTTCCTGCTGACACACCCTCGTCCCCGTGAGGGAGCTGGCTGTCTTCATAGTTGCCTCCAGGAGACCTTTTAAAAAAAAACCTGGGCATGGTAGGCAATATTGATTCGCATACACCCAGAGACACAGATGGGGAGGAGAGGGTTCAGAGCGAATCGATACATAAATGCATTTCTTCTATTTCTGACCTTAGATCCTATGTGCTGATGGAGGGCCTTGCCGCTTATCTTAAAAGCAGTGTTAAATATTAATTATTAGTCATATGGCTTGGCCCCCAGGGGGCCACCCTCCCCCATCCCCGGGTTCTCTTGGGGCTCCCGCAGCCCCTCCCCAACTCGGCCACCTGGAAACACGGGCAGCTTTAGATGAGAAATCACCACGATTCTTGTTCTCTCTACCAGCATAACCGCGGACAGGACAATTACGGAAACAGAATTCATTGTTGGAACAGGCTGAGCTCATAGTATTAGTGTAGATTTTTTTAAAAAAAATCACTTCTTGACCAGGAATTAAAAATAGCTCACTTGCCCCCCTCTCCCCCCTTCTCCCCCTTGCCAGATTTAGAATCTGAGAAACCTTGCTAGGTCACCCCTCTTTGGTATTCCTGTAGCACCTCCTATTTGCAACACGCCTGAGAATCATTCCCTGTAAATACCAGTCCTCTGCAACACTTCTGCGCATGAGTTTCGAGTCATTAGCTTCATTTGAAAAGCAGGAGATGGAAGCAGAGGTGACTCCACCGAGACGTGGGACTTTGCCCCCAAATTTGAGAGGAATTTCAGCTCCTTCTCCTTGTTGGTCCCCTTGCAACTATCCATGGTGGATGCTCTGCCACTGTGGAATTAAAGAAAATGATTCAGTCAAGGCCTTGAGGGTGCTTTTTTTTTCTTATAGACGAGAGGGAGTCTGAGGCCTGTGGTTGGAGCCCAGCTAGGAGAACTCGGGCCCGTTGCCCGTCTGAGGCTCTGGCCACACTATCAGCTATGTGGGTTCAATAGCACCTCTCACCCCTCCCCTCCAGCGTTCATGTCCACCCAGGACCTTGGACTTGACGTTATTTGGAAATAAGGTCCTTGCAGATGTAATCATTTAAGTTGGGATGCAGTCACCCTCAGTAAGAAAGTTACATTTCTGATAAGAACAAAGAAGGAAGGTCACGTGAAGACAGAGGCAGAGACTGGATGAACGAACATGCCAGGAGCCCCCAGAAGCTGGGAGAGGCCAGAAGGATCTTTCCCTGGAGCCTCCAGAGGGAGCCCCGGGCTGCTGGCACCTCGGATTCAGACTCCTGGCCTCCAGAACGCTGAGAGAGCACAGTTCTGCTGGTTTGTGGTATTTTGTTACGGGAGCCGCAGGACCCTAACACACCTGGGACCTGACTGTCACCATCCACAAGCGCCTTTGTCTCCAGGCGACACATGCTTTTGGCCTCTAGCATTGCACCAGTCAGGAGTCCTGATGGGGAGCAAGCTGATATCCTTTGTCCCACTTAGAAAAGCAGACTGATGAAGCCCAAGACACAATGGGGCTAGCTGGTGTGCATGCGTACTCAGTCGCTCAGTCATGTCTGACTCTGCGACCCCATGGACTGTAGCCCACCAGAATCCTTGGCCCATGGGATTGCCCAGGCAAGAATACTGGAGTGGGTAGCCATTCCTTTGTCCAGGGGATCTTCCTGACTCAGGCATCAAACCGGGGTCTTCTGTGTCTCCTGCACTGGCAGGCGGATTCTTTACTTGCCGAGACACCTGGGAAGCCCTGGGGCTACCTGGCACTGGATCACTATTTAGAAAAATAAACATTTCTGTAAATAAATGATGCTTCCCAACCAGGGACCAGGGTTGGAACGTTTCCCCAAAATAAAAGGCAGTTTTTACTTCAATTTTTTTCTTTCTGCTTGCTTCCTTCCTTCCTTCTCTTTCTCCTCCTCCACCCTCTTTCATTATATCAGAATACCAAATTGCACGTTACATGATTCGGAAATCTAAGTTGACCAGATGTGAGGCAGAGAAAACCACCTGAGCACTTCTTTCAAGTTCACACACACTTTCTGAAAAAGCAATTGCTGAAATCCGACTGATCCGAAAACACTGAGTAACACATTGCTCCAATACTTTGGCCACGTGATGCAAAGCGCTGACTCGCTGGAAAAGACCCTGATGCTGGCAAAGATCGAGGCAGGAGGAGAAGGGGGCAGCAGAGGACGAGGTGGTTGGATGGCATCACTGACTCCATGGACATGAGTTTGAGCAAGCACCGGGAAGTAAGAAGAACAGGGAAGGCTGGCGTGCTGCAGCCCATGGGGTCGCAGAGTCCGACACGACTGAGCGACTCAACAGCAGCGCAATTGCAGGCAGACCTCAGAGAGACTTGGTTTGGTTCCAGGACATCACAGTAGATCGAATGTTGAAATTATGAAAGTCACATGAACGTTCTGGCTTCCCAGAGCCTAGAAAGGTGATGTTCGCACTTTTACTGTAGTCTATTAAGTATGAAATACCATTGTGTCTTAAAAAAAAAAAAACGCACATGCCTTAATTAAAAAGTTCATTCTTGCTGATAAATGCGCCTCACCCTCTCAGCCTTCAGCAAGTCATAGTAGTAACTCAGATATCACTGTTCACAGGTCTCCATAACAATGACAGTAATAATGAAAAAGTCTGAGAGGTGGTGAGAATGATCAGAACGTGGTACACAGACAGGAAGTGAGCAAAAGCTGCTGGGAAAACGGAGCTGAAAGACTTGCCAGATGCAGGCTTGACACAGACCTTGACTTGGTGGAAAATGCAGTGTCTGCAGCCAGTAATCAAGGAAGCGGGCCCGTACACTTGAGTGAAACGTTCCCAAAGGCTCGGTGAGGCCTCCCAGCTCCGGGGAGCTTGCTGCCTCGAAGCCCTGAAAACTGGCCCCGACCTCATGTCCCTGGGTCTCCATTCACACCAGAGAGCCAGCATCTCTCTGGGTTTTACTTTCGAGAAGCTCTTACCAATCCTTCTCAAGTTCCGGTGTCCAGATGGGTCACCTGCGAGTGTCCAGAAACTGCTGCAGGTGGGGTCTGCTTCTAACAGGATCGCGGGTGATGTTAGGCAGGTGGTCTCCAAACCACACTCCGGGTGGCCAGGGTTTCCATCACCTGTCACCTGTGACCTCTGGCCGATGAAAGACTTCCTGGCTGCCCGGCTCATCTCTCTGAAGTCCAAGTCACCGACACCACCTTAAGGCCGGGCAGCAAAGGACACACTGATGGCGCTTGACGGAGCACACAAGGCTTGGGCAGAGAGAGGTCGAGCGTTTGATTGTTTCGCCTTTTGATTCCTTCTGCCTCCGGGGGCTGTGGAGCTGCGTCAGTGATGCAGAGGAAAGAACGGAAAGTTCTTGGTGAAGCACACGGAAAACAGAGCTTTTGATAAACACACACCTTGAGCCTAATCATAATGGCACATGGGCTTCCCAGGCGACACCGGTGGTGGAGAGCTCGCCTGCCGGCGCGGGAGACACAAGAGATGTAAAAGGTGTGGGTTTGATCCCGGGGTCGGGAAGATCCCCTGGAGGAGGGCCAGGCAACCCACTCCAGCATTCTTGCCTGGAGGATCCCCTGGACAAAGGAGCCTGGCGGGCTACAGCCCAGGGGTCACACAGAGTTAGACACGACTGAAGCGACTTGGCACACGTGCTTAAGGGTGGTGCTTAAAGAATCATATTATGATCGGAGGTGATGTGAGCTGCCTCAAACCTTGTTGCTCACCTGCCTTTGGGACCGTTTGCTGTGAACAGGCCAGCACCTTTCTTCCAGGGCGACGCTCACCCTGCTTAGAGAATCAGTGCTGCTGTTCTATTCCTGTTTGTGTTGGTCTGCTCCATCATTCCCCGGCAGCACGGCTACTGAGGGGAGGTGGAAACCTTTATGTGCCAGAGCTGGGGACCACATCTTGGGAAGCAACCATAAATTCAGAAATTAAAAGAGGAAATAATCACTACAATAGGGAAGAAATATCACACCCGTCCAGGTGAATGCACTTAACCATCAAACAAAGATCTTTAAGATGATGGAGCACGGACTGCAGCGGAGGGGAAACCAAGAAGGCAAAATGCTGCCGCGATTTATTCTGAGTAATCTCTCGCCTAGAAGGGACCACTTTCCGCTTCATAATCATCTACCAAGGAAGTTGTTGCTAACTGGGGAGGAAGGACTCAGGTTATGGAAATTGGCGTGAGGCCGGGGGTGGGGGCGGGGCGGGGTTGGGGGGCCCCCCACCCCGATGTCTTCGGGTTGTGGAACAGCAGCCCCAGGTCAGGTCCAAAGAATTGGAAAGGAGAGTCGGGGGCGGGGGACAAGGGATAGAGAGGTGACAGGGAGGTGCCCACTCTGCCAGGGCTGAATAGTTCATACCTCCAAGCTCAGAGAGAAGAGCTGCTTCGAGAAGGAAAAGAATGATGGTGATTTCACAGGGCCCTCTCTGCATGCTGAGGGGTGGCTTCTGCTGTGTTTTAGCGCCCAGGAAGCAGACTTGGGGAGGATAAGCCATCCGCAGGGCCGTTCAGCCTGCGTCGGCAGACCTCCGTGTACACCCCTACTCATCACCTCACCCTAGTTTTGGACGCAGTGGATGCAGCTTTTGGAATAATTAAGGAAAGACTAGGTATCCCAAATGAATTTTAAGTCACATAGAATTTTTGCCAGGTTTTCCTTAATGCTGTGCGTAGGCTGCCCAATTCCCTGATGCTGAAAATGAACTCTGGGGAGGAGGGAGTGGGGACGGAAAAGGGAGGAGGGGCAGCCGCTGCCCTCAATATGAGCATCGGCGCAGCTGTCAGAGAAAATGCTCCCAGCTGTTCACCACCGAGGACGACATTAGCTGTGGGCTTGTCTATATGGCCTTTGTTATGTTGAGGTATGTTCCCTCTTATGCCCACCTTCTGGGAGTTGTTTTTTTAATCATAAAATTCATGTTGAATTTTATCAAAAGCTTTTTCTGCATCTATTTAAGATGAGCACAGGGTTTTTATTCTTCAGTTTGTTAATTGATTTGCAGATAAGGATTGATTTGCAAATCCTTGCATCCCTGGGATAAAGCCCACCTGATCATGGTGTCTGATCCTTTAATGTATTGGATTTGGTTTGCTTGTATTATTATTATTTTTTTTTTTGAGGATTTTTGCATCTGTGTTCATCAGTGACAGTGGCCTGAAGCTCTCAAATTCAACCAAACATTTAGAGAAGAGTTAACACCTGTCCTTCTGAAATGGTCCCCAGAAATTGCAGAGGAAGGAACACTTCTGAACTCATCCTCTGAGGCCTACATCACTCTGATACCAAAACCAGACAAAGGTATTGCGGAAAAGGAAAATTGCAGCCCAGCACTTTGAAACAATCGTCTACTGGATTCCGCGCAGGACGCCTTTTGCTCACATGAAGGTAACTACATCCCAGATGCATGCTGCCCTTGAGTTCTGTTTCAGTTAAATGCCAGACACTCATAGAGCAGCAAGTTAAATTTACCAGGGAGCCTCCTGCGGCTCCCTCCGCTCCTTGCCCACCCTGCACGCACGCATTTCCATCGGTCACCAAGGATCTCAGGCTCTGTCCGCGGCCCCTCGAACCGCCTGCAATGGCTCCAAACTGCTCCCGTCCACTGATTGAGGCACAGAAACTGAGCCAGGCGTGGATGCCCCACGGACCGCCCCGACACCAGAGCAGATTCAGGCAAGGCTTGCCCCGGCCCTGCTGAAACCTCTTCACCAGCTCCCTCTGCCCAGCGGGCATCACTCAAGCCGCCCTGCAGTACCCAAGAGGACCCTCACGCCAAGGCCCTGCTGCTCCTAAGGCCCTCTTCCCTCCAACCTTGCCAGACCAGGCCTCCCAGCCTCCCTGGAGCCCTGCTCCTCCTCTGCAAGTGCTCCCATGCCTAGACACCCTCCTTCGCACGGCCCTCACCTCTCTGACCTGCTGCTGGGTCTCCTCCAGGCTCCCAGGGCGCTGATGCAAAGGTCCAGCTGGCACCGTGAGGGGCTCCCCGCGGGGCTGGACAGGGTGAGGTGGCCTCCGGTGACCTGTCCCTGGCTCTCCCCCGCCTCCTCCTTCGTCCACGGAGCGAGCCCCCTCACTAAATGCCCTGCACGCTGCAGCCGGGTCTGTCTCAGGGCGCCCTACCTGGCCCGAGGCTGAGCTCACGGGCGCAGCCGGGCGCTGGCAGAGGAGCTGCAGGCGTGAAGCGGGGCCAGGCTGGGGGCAGTCCCCTTGGGGCACTCGAGCCCAACGGTTTGTGTCCCGGAGCCTGTGAGCCATCCTCGGAGGCTGCAGGTGAAATGGGAGGGGCATTGGGACAGACTCCAGCCTTCCTGCGATTGTGCCCCTCCTGCCAACAGGTTTCCCTGTCCTCACCTGCTGGTTCAGCGTACAGGTGTGAACGTGGGTGCTCCGTCCTGTCCGACTCTTTGCAGCCCTGTGGACTGCAGTCCTCCAGCCGCCTCGGTCCACAGGTGTGCCCACTCGTATTCTCTGTTCTGACGGTTCCACATCCGGGGCCTTGGTGACCCCTCAGGGCCCGCCCCTCCCCGGGCAGCTGGGTCCTAGAGACAGTAAACAGCTCAGCCGCGAGCACACCTCCCTGTGCAAACCCGCCAACCCAGAGCCCGCCGCCCACCCCTCCTCCACCGGCTCCCAGCCTCTGGGCCACTGTCCACCTGCCCTCTCCACCCTGGGCAGGTTCCACACAACCAGGATGGGCCCTGTGCCCGGGAGCCTGCGGGAACGATCCAAACCAGCCAGTCCTCAGCTGCCCACCCTGCTCAGTCTTGATGGGTGAGCAGACATCCGGCCGCGCCCATCAGACTGGGGAACCAGTGACCCACATGGACCAGCTGTCCCAGGCAGGGCTGTGGCCCCGGGGGATGCCGTTCCTGAAGGACTCACAGCTAGAGCCTGTCTGCTCACGGCATTGCCAGCAGCTGGAGAGACAAGCTTCCCACTGAAGAAGGGGCTGGGGGGCGTCCATCACAGCCGCATCAGCCAGGCCTCTCAGATGACTAATCGGTAAACCACCATTATTAGAACGTTCCCTTGTTCACTTTAGTTTGCTAAATCTTATTTGCATTCACTGGGTACCTTTAATATATTATTTGTCTCTGCTGATATCACGGGGTACTTTAATTTGCAATAAAGGAGAACAATGCCATTGAACCTGTTCACAGGCCCCCTGGAGTGGGTGTGTGAAGTGTTAAATAATTAGGTTATTGATATTTTAAATGCCTGATATTATAAATTCTCGGTGGATTGCTTCGTGATTATTGGAGAGAGTTTTAGTAATTTGGGGGACTTTGGGGTTTTTGAACCTGGGAAGGCATTATATTACAGCCCTTAAAATAATGGAATATGGAATGGCAACCCACTCCAGCATTCTTGCCTGGAAAATTCCATGGACAGAGGAGCCTGGCAGGCTATACAGTTTATGGGGTCGCAAGGAGTCGGACAGGACCGAATGGCTAACAACAACAGTTTTCTATTAGCGAAAATGTCGCTCTCTGACCCGTTGTAAGGAGCATCTTAGGTGGTTTTTTTCACTTAGCAATCTGGCATGTAGAATTGTAATTTCTTCTTTGGAACTGTTACATGGGGACATCCCTGGTGGACCAGTGGTTAAGATTTCACCTTCCAGGGCAGCGGTGTGGGTTTGATCCCTGGTCAGAAGCTAAAATCCCACTTGTTCTTGGCATGTGTATATATATCATATATATAAAAACATAATATATATATATATAAATGGACTTCCCTGGTGGCTCAGATGATAAAGCGTCTGCCTACAATTTGAGAGACCTGGGTTTAATCCCTGGGTCTGGAAGATCTCCTGGAGAAGGAAATGGCTACCCACTCCAGTATTCTTGCCTGGAAAATCCTATGGATGGAGGAGCCTGGTAGGCTGCAGTTCACGGGGTCACAAAGAGTTGGACACAACTGAGCAACTTCACTTTTACTTTTTATATATATATATATAAAAGCAATATTATAACAAATTCAATAAAGACTTTAAAAATGGCCTACATCAAAAAAATCCTTAAACGGTTGCATGGTATTCTGTAATATGGATGTATAAAATTTATTCAGCTCCTCTCTATTGATGAAAATTAAGTTTGTTTCCACTTCCCCACAGTACTAATGCAAACAATCCTTTGACATCCTTGGATTGTGTCCATTTTTTCTCCACTACAACGCTGTAGGAATCCTTTTTCCCTGCTTCCGACCACGCTACCGCAGACACCCTGATACACACCTTTCACGCAGCACTGGCCTGACCCGTGTAGGACAGATTCCCCAAAGTGCAAATACTTGTTCCAAGGACACGCATTTAAAATTTTCATAGCTGTTTACTGTGCGGTGAATTCCCGTAGAGGCTGCGGCAATCACGCCGTCTTACAAGGTCTGTGAGCGCCTGACTTCCCGCGTTCTTGCCAGCATTGGAGGCTGCTGCCCTCTGCACCAGTTGCTAATGTAACTGATGAAGAAGGGCGTCTCATGACCAGTGTAGTTTGCTTTTCCTTGGCAGCTTGTGAATCTGAGCAACTTTTCCTAAGCTTGGTGGGCAATTTGGATTCTTTCCTCTGTGAATTGTCTGTCTCTGTTTTTGGACAGCTTTTCTCTAAAGTCTCGGTTTCCTCATCCATAAAATGGGGGAGCAATAGCACCTACCAAGGTTTATTGTGTTCACGCACGTGAGGCCCCTTGAGACACAGGAAGGGCTCTTCCCCTCACTGGTGGGCACCAAGCTGGGGTGGCTGCTTCATCATTGCTCTCTCCGTCTGGCGGGCGGGGCCAGGTTAGGGTGAAGGTGCCATCGAGGACTGGTGGAAGGTGGGAGCCTGCAGCACTGGAACCAGGACTAAGAGCTAAGCCTGGAGAACTGAAATAGGGGGCAACATTCGTGGGGCGTTTTGGGGTCAAAAATGGGGCTGATCTTGAGCAGTAGCCATGGGGAAACAGTGTTCATGGAGCACCAACCAAAGTCCGAGGACTTTGCCTCAACAGCATCCCAGTGAAATGGGACCGATTGTTTTATCCCCATCCTGAGACTCAGAGACGCTAAGTGACTTGCCCACGGTCACACAGCGTGTGAACAGCAGAGCAGCAACATGAATCCAAGACTGTCATGAACTCCCAACCCCCGACCTCTCTGCTGTCCCAGCTTAAAAGATTGAACTGAAGCCGCTGTGCTGTTGGTGAGGGACCCTGACCACCTGGGTCTGTCCATAAAGCCCACGTGGTTGCCTATTCTTAATTTCTTGGCTAGGGTTTTAGGAAGAAGACGGAAAGCTCCCGAAGTCATTGTGAGGCTTCTGCGTTTCTATATCAAGCCGGCGATGCATTTGTTACCACACTAATTGGAGCAGAAATTAACTGAAATGCTGAGTTTTTAGTAGAGAGTGATTCTGCTGCAGGTGTCAGTAATTAGCGAAGAACGAGTCATTTGATGTTTGTAGACACAGCCTTCTCAACTTTCTGTTCAAAAATAAACTTTGTGGGCATACTGTTCGGCACAGCTCCTGCTAATGCATGTGTCTATCTGACGCTGTAATTCAGCATAAATATTTCAAATAAATCAATAACGCTGTCCTCCCGTGGCAGTACACAAATGAAATTTTCAAAAGCGAAGGGAGAATGAAATATTTTTTGGTGAGAAAGGCAGACACCTGCAAGATAGCCACACAGAAATTACTGTTTTCTTGCACTCTCTTCTTTTCTCTCTCTCTTTGGTTTCTTGGGGGTATAAATAATTCACTTCCAATATCCTGTCCTGAGCAGGGACTGAACAAATAAAAAGAATTCCAGTGGAGAGCTGCAGACTTTGGAAATGGCCTAAGAAATCCCACTTAGACTAGACATTCACTGGTAAGTCCAGGATGGCGTTGCTTGGCACAGCCTGAGTTCTGAGATGGGAAGAGAAGGAAGGGAAACTTCAAAGACATAGAGGTGCCTTGAAAAGAGAATCTACTCCTTTATGGAGCCAAGCTGGTTGGCCGACTCTGAGATGTGTGAGCATCTGTGTGTTTCAGCAGGTGGCACTGGAGCTCGGGCAGTTTTTTCCCTTATGAGCAGTGGTTGTGTGCCTGTGTGGGTGTGGTGTGTATAGGTGTGCCTGTGTGGGTGTGGCGTGCGTAGGTGTGCCTGTGCGGGTGTGGCGTGCGTAGGTGTGCCTGTGTGGGTGTGGCGTGCGTAGGTGTGCAAGTGCGGGTGTGGCGTGCATAGGTGTGCATGTGCAGGTGTGGCTTGCATAGGTGTGCCTGCGCGGGTGTAGCATGTGTGTTTGCAGGCTTAGGACCAGTGTGTGCATGGAACATAACCTGATTAGATACACCCCTCATCATGCATACTTGGGTCCACATTTCTCACTCTTGACCATGAAGGGTGCCTGCTCCTTCCTACCACCTGCCTGGGTTCTAGAGCATTCTCTACTTATTGCTGCTGTGTGAACCATGCATCTGCACGTGGGCAAACCTCGGATTGGCCAGCTGGAGTGCTGCAGCCTGTGGCAAGGTGAGGGGACCCTGTCTTTCCTTGACCCGATCACCCATGATGGATGGCTCTTATGCTAGAGGCTGCCAAAAGTGTAGGGGGAAGTTGGTCCAATGGAGTCCCTTCAACCATCCAGCATCCTTAAGGGTAACTAGCACCATGGATCCAAACACATGAATGTTTGGGATTTTCCTTAGTGAAAGTCTGTCTCTTTGAAAACAAGTCATAGCTATCATCCAGGAGGCAATAATGCGCAGTGGTTGGAATATAAGTTTTGGTTTCAGGAAGACTTGAGTGTTCCCATCTATAGAATGGGCTGGTAACAGCCCCTCTCTCACACGGCTGTCAGGAAGATTCCGTAAGATGCTGTCGGTCTGGGGCTTGGCAAAGGGATAGATCCATGACTGCTCTATGATCCCTGGATTATTTCACTCTGAAGAGTCCTATGGACTTGATCCATCAGGGGCCCATGAGAGGGCTTCCAGCAGCTAGAACAGGTGAGGGGTGGGTGGACACAGAGCAGGAAGAAAGGTGCTCAGATGAAACAGAAGGAAGAAAAAAAATCATCCTGTGGTTTGAGATCGTTCTGGGCTCTGGGTGACCCTGAGCAGTCCTGAGTGGAATTAGAGATTCAGTGCTGGAGAAGACTCAAGAGTCCCTGGACAACAAGGAGATCCATCCTGTCAATCCGAAAGGAAATCAACCCTGAATATTCTCTGTAAGGACTGATGCTGAAGCTCCAATAGTTTGGCCACGTGTTGTGAACAGCTGACTCATTGGAAAAAATCCCTGATGCTGGGAAAGATTGAGGGCAGGAGGAGAAGGGGGCGACAGAGGATGAGATGGTTGGATGGCATCACTGATGCCATGGACATGAGTCTGAGCAAACTCCAGGAGGTGGTGAAGGACAGGGAAGCCTGGGGTGCTGTAGTCCATGGGGTCTTGAAGATTCGGACACTTAGTGACTGAACAACAACAATGAGAGCAACGAAAGGCAAGCTTCTGGTCAAGGGCCTAATGCCCCTGGCAAGAAGATAGGCGGGGATTGCTATTTCCTTCTCCAGGGAATCTTCCTGACCTAGGGATTGAACCCGTGTTCCTGCACTGCAGGCCAATTCTTTACCATCTGGGATGGAAAGCCACCAGGAAAGCCCGGTAAAGGATAGGGCACTAAATATTTACGGCTTTGCGGGCCAAAGATCTCCGTGGCAACCACTGGCCTCTCCCCTTGGAGCCTGAGAGCGGCCCTAGGCCCGGGACAAAGGAGCGGGTGGCCCGGCTCCAGTAACACTGCTCACGCAGAACAGCAGGGACTGGCCTGGGCTCCGGTTGGACCCGCCCTGCTCTCCGGCCCTTTTGCAGTCCAGGGGTGCTTCCTGTGACCGTGCACTGTTCTTTCTGGTCTGTCCCAGTGGTACCCACTCCTTGGCGGTGGATACCGGGCTCCGGTCTCAACCACACTTCCCGGGCAGTGGGACTTCGGGAGAGTCACTGGACCTTCTTGACATCCTGTTTCTCTACTGGTACGAAGTGGACCTTCGCTCCCCACACCCCCAGCTCCCAGTACCTCACCTCACCCATTCCCCCCTAGGGGACAAGGTACATAAAGGCCTTTGAAAACTTCAAAGCACCCAGGAATCTAAGGATGCTTTGCATCCATTTATCTCATCCAAGGTAGAAAAGTGAACCCCTGGATATGAAAGGCTGGAGAGGAGCTGGGTGATTCATCACCTCATTGAAACCCTCCCAGGTTAAATCTCTTTTTCAGAGAATTTCCTGGGGAGAAGTCAGGGCTGCATTCCAGCTAACAAATCCATTCCTCTGCTTTGACTCTGAACCAAATTCTGGGACCGCATCAAAGCCAGCCTCCCAGGGGCCTGCCTGGGGGCCGTCTGGGCCCCTCGGCCCCCAAGCCCTCCCCCACTTCAGCTCTGCAGATGGTGCCGCCTCCCCTCCCCCAGGCAGACCCCCTGTACCCTGCTGAGCTCCCCATGGCTGAGCCCCGCTGGGGTGGACGTCTTGCTCATTAAATCGGGGAATTGAAGCTTGTCCCCTGCCTCATTCTTTAGCCTGGAGGGGATGAGGGCACCGAGCAGAGAGGTCGTGTCTCCGGTCCTGAATCTGTCCCCTTTGGAAAGCAGAGAGTCAGAGAGAGGTGGCGGTGACCGGTGAGCCGTGAAGACCTCCCTAAACTAAACGGGAGGGTGAAAGTCAGCAAGCCCCTCAGGCTGGCTCACCCCACTCAACTGCCCGGCCCGGGGAGGTTTCTTAAGAAGCAGGCTGTGATTCTTCCTCCAAGATGAGGCTGGTCCTGGGGGAAGGGGGCTTGTTAAATGGAAGTAGCTGACCCCATTGGGACCAGCCTGTGCCGTTTCTACTTGGTCAGGTTCTGCGCTGGGAAAGTTCTTTCATCTTGTAAATGGATGGAAGGGACTTCCCTGGTGGTCCAATGGTTAGGACTTGGCACTTCCAAGGCAGGGGACCCGGGTTTCATCCCTGCTCAGGGAACTAAGATCCCGCAGTGGTATGGCTTGGCCAGAAATAAACAAATAAATAAAAATTTAAAAATAAATTTAAAAAAATGAATAAAAGGAAGGATGGCCTGCATCTCACCAGGGGGCCCTGCCCCACAATGTCATTAAAGGAAGAGGAATTGAGACTTTTTATTATTTTTTATTTATTTATTTTTTAAAATTTAAATTTATTTATTTTAATTGGAGGCTAATTGCTTTACAATATTGTATTGGTTTTGCCATACATCAACATGAATCCGCCATGGGTGTACACGTGCTCCCCATCCTGAACCCCCCTCCCACCTCCCTCCCCGTACCATCCCTCTGGGTCATCCCAGTGCACCAGCCCCAAGGATCCTGTATCCTGCATCGA
Organism: Bubalus bubalis; assembly: GCF_019923935.1. NCBI lineage: Eukaryota > Metazoa > Chordata > Mammalia > Artiodactyla > Bovidae > Bubalus > Bubalus bubalis. Next base: position 1,968,116 of record NC_059180.1, read on the forward strand.
ACCTGGACTGGCGATTCGTTTCATATATGATATTATACATGTTTCAATGCCATTCTCCCAAATCATCCCACCCTCTCTCTCTCCCACAGAGTCCAAAAGACTGTTCTATATATCTGTGTCTCTTTTGCTGTCTTGCATACAGGGTTATCGTTACCATCTTTCTAAATTCCATATATATGTGTTAATATACTGTATTGGTGCTTTTCTTTCTGGCTTACTTCACTCTGTATAATAGGCTCCAGTTTCATCCACCTCATTAGAACTGATTCAAATGTATTCTTTTTAATGGCTGAGTAATACTCCATTGTGTATATGTACCACAGCTTTCTTATCCATTCATCTGCTGATGGACATCTAGGTTGCTTCCATGTCCTGGCTATTATAAACAGTGCTGCGATGAACATTGGGGTACACGTGTCTCTTTCAATTCTGGTTTCCTCAGTGTGTATGCCCAGCAGTGGGATTGCTGGCTCATAAGGCAGTTCTATTTCCAGTTTTTTAAGGAGTCTCCACACTGTTCTCCATAGTGGCTGTACTAGTTTGCATTCCCACCAACAGTGTAAGAGGGTTCCCTTTTCTCCACACCCTCTCCAGCATTTATTGCTTGTAGACTTTTGGATCGCAGCCATTCTGACTGGCGTGAAATGGTACCTCATTGTGGTTTTGATTTGCATTTCTCTGATAATGAGTGATGTTGAGCATCTTTTCATGTGTTTGTTAGCCATCTGTATGTCTTCTTTGGAGAAATGTCTATTTAGTTCTTTGGCCCATTTTTTGATTGGGTTGTTTATTTTTCTGGAATTGAGCTGCAGGAGTTGCTTGTATATTTTTGAGATTAGTTCTTTGTTGGTTGCTTCATTTGCTATTATTTTCTCCCATTCCGAAGGCTGTCTTTTCACCTTGCTTAGAGTCTCCTTTGTTGTGCAGAAGCTTTTAAGTTTAATTAGGTCCCGTTTATTTTTGCTTTTATTTCCAGTATTCTGGGAGGTGGGTCATAGAGGATCCCGCTGTGATTTATGTCAGAGAGTGTTTTGCCTATGTTCTCCTCTAGGAGTTTTATAGTTTCTGGTCTTACGTTTAGATCTTTAATCCATTTTATTTTTGTGTATGGTGTTGGAAAGTGTTCTAGTTTCATTCTTTTACAAGTGGTTGACCAGTTTTCCTAGCACCACTTGTTAAAGAGATTGTCTTTAATCCGTTGTATATTCTTGCCTCTTTTGTCAAAGATAAGGTGCCCATAGGTGCGTGGATTTATCTCTGGGCTTTCTATTTTGTTCCATTGATCTATATTTCTGTCTTTGTGCCAGTACCATACTGTCTTGATGACTGTGGCTTTGTAGTAGAGCCTGAAGTCAGGCAGGTTGATTCCTCCAGTTCCATTCTTCTTTCTCAAGATTGCTTTGGCTATTCGAAGTTTTTTGTATTTCCATACAAATTGTGAAATTATTTGTTCTAGCTCTGTGAAAAATACCGTTGGTAGCTTGATAGGGATTGCATTGAGTCTATAGACTCCTTTGGGTAGTATACTCATTTTCACTATATCGATTCTTCCAATCCATGAACATGGTATATTTCTCCATCTATTAGTGTCCTCTTTGATTTCTTTCACCAGTGTTTTATAGTTTTCTATATATAGGTTTTTAGTTTCTTTAGGTAGATATATTCCTAAGTATTTTATTCTTTTCGTTGCAATGGTGAATGGAATTGTTTCCTTAATTTCTCTTTCTGTTTTCTCATTATTAGTGTATAGGAATGCAAGGGATTTCTGTGTGTTGATTTTATATCCTTCAACCTTACTATAGTCATTGATTAGCTCTAGTAATTTTCTGGTGGAGTCTTGAGGGTTTTCTATGTAGAGGATCATGTCATCTGCAAACAGTGAGAGTTTTACTTCTTCTTTTCCAATTTGGATTCATTTTATTTCTTTTTCTGCTCTGATTGCTGTGGCCAAAACTTCCAAAACTATGTTGAATAGCAGTGGTGAAAGTGGGCACTCTTGTCTTGTTCCTGACTTTAGGGGAAATGCTTTCAATTTTTCACCATTGAGGATAATGTTTGCTGTAGGTTTGTCATATACAGCTTTTATTATGTTGATGTATGTTCCTTCTACTCCTGCTTTCTGGAGAGTTTTTATCATAAATGGATGCTAAATTTTGTCAAAGGCTTTCTCTGCATCTATTGAGATAACCATATGGCTTTTATTTTTTAATTTGTTAATGTGGTGTATTACACTGATTGATTTGCAGATATTGAAGAATCCTTGCATCCCTGGGGTAAAGCCCACTTGGTCATGGTGTATGATCTTTTAAATGTGTTGTTGGATTCTGATTGCTAGAATTTTGTTAAGGATTTTTGCATCTATGTTCATCAGTGATATTGTCCTGTAGTTTTATTTTTTTGCGGCATCTTTGTCAGGTTTTGGTATTAGGGTGATGGTGGCTTAATAGAATGAGTTTGGAAGTTTACCTTCCTCTGCAATTTTCTGGAAGAGTTTGAGTAGGATAGGTGTTAGCTCTTTTTAAAAAACTTTTTTAAAAACTTATTTTTAATTGGAGGACAGTCGCTTGACAATCTTGTGTTGCTTTCTGCCACATGAATAAGCCACAGGTTTTCATGTGGCCCCTCCGCCTTGAGCCTCCCTCCCACCTCCCGCCCCATCCCTCTAGCTGTCACAGAGCACTGGGCTTGAGCTCCCTGCATCACACAGCAGATTCCCCCTGGCGGTCTGTTTATCGTATCGTGGTGTGTATGCTTCAGTGCCAGACACAGACCCAAAGGCCGGCCCTGCAGACATAGCAAGGGAAGGAGACGGGAGGGCGGTTTGAGGGAATCAGGCTCTTAGAGTGGCCCAGTGAGAGCCATGGTCACAGATCCTGGTCTGGGAACGCTCGTCTGGCAGCCGGGAACCTCCTTCAGGTCTAGACCAGCTTCTGGAGGTGAGATGATTAGCAGGAGGCGGTTCCGCTCATCCTGGGGGCAAAGGCATTCTCCCGTGAAGGGAGAGGACTTGGAAGTAATGTTGGAGGGATGAGGGGAGCCTCCTCCAAGGGAGTGGGGCCGCTGGACGGGATCTCTGAATTTCTCCTTCCCTTGCCAACAGGACTCTGGGATCACCCGGGGGTCGGGTCCAGCCTTCTTGGGAGCTGCCAGCTCGGGGAGGGGGGCAGCGGTGGGCATCCACGAGGCCAGGCGCATCTCCACAGCCAGCTGCCTGGCTTCGCGCCTCAGATGCCGACTGTGCCGCCTTTGGCTCCCAGACTTGGCTGTGGCCGGCGGGCTGTGACAGCGTCTCGGACAGGAGAGCAGCTTGGCTTAGAAACGGACTGTGCGTAGGCCTCCAGCCACCTGGAGAGCCAGTGGGTGGACACAGGCTTCCCAGGTCAGGTGCCAGCGCGAACCGCTCCACGTCCCACTTTCTAGACCTTTCCTGAAGCGGCTGGGGTGGCTGCTGTTATTTCTGCGCTGGCCTTTATTGTTTGAGGTCCATTTGCAGAAATACAAGATAGTTTGTGGATCATGTTGCTCATTTCGCTGTTTTTTTTGCTGTGAGGCTTGCAGGATTACTTCCCTCGCACCCATGGCAGTGGAGGCGCAGAGTCCTCACCACTGGACCACCAGGTAAGTCCCCACAAAGTTAATTTTTTAAAATTATTTTTATATATTGCAATAAACTGCATGTGTACTTCAGCATGTCTGTTTGCTTCAAGTAAAATGCTAAATGATTTTAGTTTGTTGTCTAGTCAGTAAGTTGTGTCCAACTCTTTTCGACCTCATGGACTGCAGCATGCCAGGCTCCCCTGTCCTTCACCATCTCCCAGAGTTTGCTCAGATTCACGTCCACTGATTCAGTGATGCCATCTAACCATCTGATCCTCTACCACCCGCTTCTTCTTTTGCCTTCAATCTTTCCCAGCATCAAGGTCTTTTCCAATGAGTTGGTTCTTTGAATTAGGTGCCCAAAGTATTAGAGCTTCAGCATCAGTCCTTCCAATGAATATTCAGGGTTGATTTCCTTTAAGAAAGGAAATTTAGTTTAAATTAGCTAATTATGGGGAAAAAAAATACTTGTCCCACTGTGTGACGTTCCTAGGGTAGACAAAGTCATGGAGACACAAAGTAGAAAATGCATCCTCAGGAGAGGGTTGGGGAATTAGTATTTAATCAGCAGAGTTTCCGTTTGGGAAGATGACCAAGTTCTGGAGACGGTAATGGTGAAACAACAATGTGTATTAAGCTGCTGAACTGTACACTCCAAACCGGTTAAAGTGGTGAAGTCTATGCCATGAATATTGCTCTAATGCTTAGGCCACCTGATGCGAAGAGCTGACTCATTGGAAAAGACCCTGATGCTGGGAAAGATTGAAGGTGGGAGGAGAAGGGGGCGACAGAGGATGAGATGGCTGGATGGCATCACTTACTCGATGGACGTGAGTCTGAGTGAACTCTGGGAGTTGGTGATGGACAGGGAGGCCTGGCGTGCTGCGATTCATGGGGTCGCAAAGAGTCGGACACGACTGAGCGACTGAACTGAACTGAACTGAACTGAAGGCGTCCAGTACAGCCCCCAGGCGTACTTCTCATAGAGCCCAGCAGAGGGCGACAGCTCACACACATCGCAGGTTGGGGCAGGCAGAGTGGTATGCATACTCGATCTAGGGAGCGTTTCGTTTTGTCTGTGTTCTCAGCACTCTCGGTTTTCCATCTGGGGTGGGGTGGGGGTCACCGTCTCCTCCCAGAGCTGTGGGGGTACACCCTGCAAGAAGCCCAGCTCAAAAAGCAGCTCTTTCTTTTCCATGTGCAAAGGAGGCTCTCTTAGTTCATTCAAGCTCCTGTAATGAAGTGGGAGGTGGGGAGGAGGCTGATATGAGCAGACAGTACCTCATAGTTCTGGAGGCCGGGAGCCCAAGATCAAGGTGCCAGCAGACTCAGTGCCTGGTGAGAGCCCTCTTCCTGGTTCATCTTCTCGCTGGGTCCTCACCTGGTGGAAGGGGTGGGAGAGCTCTCTGGGGTCCCTTCTATAAGGGCACTGATCCCATCATGGGCTCCATCCTCATGATCTAAGCCCCTCCCCAAAGGCCCCACCTCCCAACACTGTCACACGTGACTTGTGGGTGCTGGGGAGGGACACAGACATCCGGTCCATACAGAGGTGCAGAGGTCACGTCCCTGATCCAGTCCTTGCTTTCTGGACTGTTCCTTCAGACCAATCTGTAGATTTCTTCCCTCCTGCCCTCCTGCAAGGTGGGGGTGGGGGCATGAGTGCTGTCTAGGCTGGAGCATCTCACAGACCCGCTTCTCAAGCTGTGATGTGCCCGGATGAGCTGAAGAGCTGGATAAAGTGGACTCAGTGGGCATGGGTTTTGGCTGGTCCCTGGAACACTCTCCGTTAGCAAGTCCAAGACTCTTAGAATGCCACTGGCAACGGCCCCAGGGGATCATGTGGCCTGGCAGAGAAATGACACAAGCGGCTTTCCCTCGCTGGACACTGTCCACAGGGCTGGCAGAGGGGACATGTCCAGCCTTGCCACAGCTCCCGGTCAGCGGAGAAATCTCACTGGCCGCAGGAGCCGCATGGCTCCTTTCATGGAGAGAGTGGAGCTGGTAACGACGGAGGATGGCGTTTAGCTGCCAGGAGTTCAGGAGCAATTAGGAGCTTGCGGCAGATCCCACTCGACTTCATTGCCTGGGGCATCAATAAAGTCCCAGGGAGCGCCCCGGGCAGTAGAAAGTTCCGGATGCACCTCACAAAAACCTTTCTGCATTTGCTTTTGTGGCCTGTTCCCTTCTAACAAGGAAGAGATAACGACCCTTTCTCTGCCCAGCCCGAGAATCTAACCAGAACTTTCTTGGGCACGCACTCTGGGGTGGGGGTGGATGGCCAGGTCTCAGTTTCCGTGGGGAGGGGGAGTCCTGCGTCTGCAAGCCGAGGTCTGCATGGCCCCCCACCCCTATCATGGCTCTCAGTCTGCCCCTCCCTGGCCAGGAAGAAATGCTGGACTAAGTGAGGGAGGTGATCTCCACGATGGAGGGCTTGTTTCCCTACCTTCCTCGCCCGCTCAGCACACTCTCTCCCTCTGCTCTTTTAAGAAATCTCTGGAATTCACTGAGACCAGAGTCTGGTCACCAGCTCTGTCTGTCTCAGAGCACAAATCCTGCTTCCTCAACATGAAGCTGCAAAGAGGCCTTGGTGACACTACATATTCCACCCCCACCCAGAGAGAAGAGGGCTTCCCAGGCGGCTCAGTGGTAAAGAATCCGCCTGCCAATGCAGGAGAAGCAAGAGACCTGGGGTTGATCCCTAGGTCGGGAAGATCCCCAGAAAAAGGAAATGGCAACCCACTCCAGTATTCCTGCCTGGAGAATCCCATGGACAGAGGAGCCTGGCGGGCTACAGTCCATGGGATCATCGAGTCTGGACGTGATTGAACACATGGGAACCAGAGAGAAGGGCTAAACTCGCCGGGTAGCGGTTGAAATCAAAGCCCGGCACACTCTCATCACCTCCTAACACACAGGCCGGGTTCATAGCGCGCACGGGGACCTCGCCTGCGGCCCTGTAACGCGGTGCTTCCGGAACGCTGGCCTCGGTGTGTTCCTCCCCCGCGTCTGGAACTCGACAGGATAATAGCGGTTTGGTACCAGAAGTTCCCTTAAATGTTTTGCATACTCTCTCCTGGGTGCTGCCTCAAAGGATTTTAGTAATTGCCGTGTTTAATGGGAACTCCTTCCCCTCTTTTAATCCCCTCCTGCCGGAAGCCTGGTGCGTCTTGGCGAGGAGCCACCTGAAGAGAGAATCCGCTTGACCTGAGTGGGCAGGTCACACAGGTGGGTGCCTGGCTCTCAGAGACCGCTGCTCCTCGCCCCTCCCCAGCCTCCTCTCTCTGGTTGGTATCTGGAGGTCCGCCTGAGCAGGATGGGTGTGCCGGGGCAGAGCAAGTGCTGCAGCTGTGGAGGGACACGGAAGCAGATGGCTAGGAGAGGCTGAGGCTCTCTGCAGGCTCTGGCTGGGGTTGGCCGGCTGGCACCACCCCCGCTGGTCCCAGGACGGGGCAGAAGCCCCTGCACTTAAGGCCTGGAAAGCTCCCTGAGCAGCGTAGCAGTTAGCCACCTGGAGCTGTAAACCCAGCTTCCACACTGACTGGCTGTGTGCCCTTGCAGGCGCGTTGAGATCTCTCCCAGGCCCATTGATGAGTTACCTTGTGTTTCCAACCAGGTACGTTGAGGTCCTGACCCCCGTCCCTGTGGATGTGGCCTGACCTGGAGATGAGCTCTTTGCAGAGGTAATGGCGTTGGTGAGGTCACTGGGACGGGCTGGGGTCCAGAGGACTGGAGTCCTTTTATAAGCGGGGAGATGTGGACCCAGAGACACATGAAGAGGGGAGAGGATGTGGAGATGGATGCGGGGAGACCCACCGTGAAGACTGGACTGAGGCCACCGTCAACCAGAGAACAGCTGGGGCTTCCTGAAGCCGGCAGAGGCGGGGAGGGGGTCTCCTGCAGGTCTGGGGGCGAGCACGGTCTTTCAGACATCTGGACTTCGGCCCTCTGGTCTCCAGATATGTGAGGCCATCAGCTTTCTAAGCCGCCGACTTTGTGACTCCGGGATTATCGTGGGATTGTGTGCGACCCTAGAAAAATGCTTAGCAAGCTGCCGGCCAGCAGGGAGGGCTTGAAACTGGCAGCTTCAATCCCCAGGGGATTCAAGGGCCTTTCTCCCAACCTGCTGAATATGAGCTTGACCTTGGAGCTGCACTACTTCAGTTTTATTTCATGATGTTTTATTTTGCTGGCTGGGAGTGAGAGAAGGGCAGGGAACTTGGAGACCCTGAATGTAAATGTATGTAAAATTTGAAATGCAATTTAGATCACTGAGCCAGGAGCCCTGGGCCTCTTGCTCTGTCTCATTCTCATTCTGTCTCTCCCCCTCTCTCTCTGTCTCTATCTGTCCGTCTCTCTACACATGCGTGTGCACACACACAGGCTTGCACACAGGGAGAGAACCTGGCTGCCAGCCAGAGCTCACGAGAAAAGGCAGAGAGGCAGGACTAGGCAGGAGGATCCGGCTCCTTTCTCGGCTCCCACCTGGGCAGGAGAGATTCCTTTGCAGGTTCCTTCCTAAGTGAACCGTCCACTCTCTTTCTGTCTCTGCCCGTGTCTCTCCCTCCCCAGCCCCCTCCCCTTCCTAACAGTCCCACCTTGCAGAGACTCCTGGCTCCTGCGTGTCTCTTGCAGCATACTAATTAAATGTTTCAAATGGTTCTTATCCATAGTTAAGTGAAGATAAAATTTTAATGATTTAATTAGCAAGCTCAAGGAAAAAAAAATCATAATGAAGAAAGGCGTTTCCAACTGTCCTGGGCTTTGAACATTTCGTGTGATGCTGCATTTGAGTTGCAGGGGACTGGGGCCTCCCTGGCCCAATGCAGAGACTCCCCACCGCCCGCCTCCCGCTCGTCCCCCAGAGAAGGAGGGCTGTCGGGAGCAGGGCTGGCTCTCATCTGTGTCAAAGGGACCCCAGGGGTGCTGGGCAGAGGGTGCCCTGTGAAGGAGGGACAAGCAGCTTTACTGGGCCGTTAACTTGGAAGCCATTGGAAGCGCCCGGCGCTGTTTTTCAAAGGACACTGAAACCTGGGCGATTTTCTTGTACCCTCCTGACATTTTCCCATTTTCCTTTTGGTGTGCAGCTCTTATTTTCAGCGTGGGTGGCTGATTGACTTCCAGCCACGTTAATGTTCCACGTTTGCCGAAAGAAACCTCTCGTAGCATTGGGGATGTGGTCTGAGCGGGAAAATTAATTGCCTTGTTTGAAGATTTTTGGCGTTTGCTCTCTGGAGGCTCCCACGTTTCAGTGTGTAATCTATTTTAAATGCAAAGAAGCTGGCAGGGAGCGCCGCCCCTCATGGTATGTTCTTTCTCTAGGGGGTGCTAGCCTGCCCGGCCCATCCCAACAGCCCCAGGGCATCCTTTATGCCACCTTCCCACCTCCCCTGCCACCTCCACCCATTCCCTAGAGGGCCTCGTAGTGGTCATTCAGCGGAAAACAGCGTGTCCTGAAAAGCCAGGGGATGGCTGTGGCAGAGGGAACAGCAATGTGTGTGCTCAGCCACTTTGAGAACTGGTTCTGGGAGCAGACCCCTGGCTGCCCGCTCCTGGCACTGACCCCTGGAGTCCCCCCTGGAGTGGACGATGCCTGCACGCACGGGGCTCCAGGTCCACCTGCCCTGAAGACCCCGCGTCCGCATCAGATGCGTGATGACGGCAGGGACCCCTCACTTCCTGGGATTCTCCTGCGTTTGGCCCAGGTCTTCACACACAGGAGGTTCTGCTGAAAAAGTCACCGTGAGTACAGCCTCCCCTTTCAAAACTCTTCTTCTCTGGCCTCACCATTTGTGTTCATTGTTTCTTTCATTTTCTAGGTTCTGATGCTTGGACATGTGTAGTCCTGCTGACTCTGAAGGACCATCCCTCCAGGGCCGGCTAATTCCTAAAGGTAGCAAACAGCTCAGCCGTGAGCACATCTTTCCAAGGCAAACCAACCAACCCAGGGCCCACAGCCCACGCCTCCTCCACCTGCTCCCACCCTCTGGGCCACCGTCCACCTGCCCTCTCCACCCTGGGCAGGTTCCATACAACCAGGGATGGGCGCTGTGCCCCGGAGCCTGCGGGAACCATCCAGACCAGTCAGTCCTCAGCTGCCCACCCCACCTCGTCCAAACCTTCTGCAGAAATCTCAGCGAGGCCTCCGGTCCGCGCTGCTCCGCCCTCTGTCTCCTGGCTGTTCCTGGTGCTGCCGGGTGTGATGCTGCATGGCCTAAGCCTCCTGGGTATAAGTATCTTCCCTTCTTCTGTCTGCGTGTCTTACCACACCTGGAATCCTTCCGACTTTGTGAAACCCAGCCCTGAACATCTGTCCTGGGGTTTGCCTGAGAGCTTCAAGTATCCAGATCCTCTTTCCTCTCTCCTTCCCTGATCTGTATGGATGACATCACTGGACTAACCTGTCTTTGGCTTCCCATCGGGGTCAATGGATGGGGGGGGCCCAATGGAGACATTTCTTTTCCTTGGGTGCAAGGAATCCAAACTGTGTGACTTTGGGGTTCAACTGACAGATGCGTGTCTGCCTCTGAGACCCGACACTCTAAAACAACCTTGGCAACGTTGGGGATCACTTCAGAGGGCATTGATCTGTTGTGTCTGCTTCACCTTCCCACATGACCCCATCGCTTTCTTTCAGAGAGGAAGACCCAGGGATGAGCTATTTCTGCCAAAAGCCTTTTCCTGTCATTAATATGTTAACAAATGCTGTCAAATAACAGTTGCAGCGGGCGGAATTTGCTGTTGGCAGAGGCTGCCTGCTGCCAGATGAGGCTGCGTCTATTGCATGGGAGCCAGGCTGCTTCTGCCAGGAGAGCTTGGCACCGGAGGTCACTGAGCCCGCAGTGGGGCCTACCTGCCCCGTCAACGGTGACAGTGTCTCATGTATGAATAATGCCTCCACAGAGCGTTTCTAAATGCCTTCCTGCAAAGAAGGAGCAGAGATTCCCGGGGGAAGGGCGAACACCTGCCCACCTTCTACAAGGCCAGGAGAGATGGTGGGGGCAGGGGGAGGGCGGGAATGGAAGCCAAGTGCAGGGAGAGGAGGGGACCAGGCGGGATGAGCCAGCTCCCTGTGTAAAGGGTGCTGCGGGACCGAGAAAATTTCAAAGGAGATGGAAGCATCGATACAAGGGACACACGGGGACTGGAAAATCGATGGTGGTGCTGAAGGGTCTTAGGGAGTCAATATTAGCATAAAGAATGCAGAGGGCAGCTGGTGTGGTGGTAGTGAAGCTGCAGATTAGCTAAAATGCATGCAGGACTTCCCTGGCGGCCCAGTGGCTAAGACTCTATGCTCCCGATGTAGAGGGCCTGGGTTTGATCACTGGCTGAAGAACTAGATCTCACGTCCACAACTAAAAACATTCCACATGCCACAACCAAGACCTGTTGCAGCCAAATAAATGAAATAAAAATTGTTTAAAAAAGAAAAATGTATGGAATGGGAAGGACCAAGTGGTTCACGGGAAGGCAATGTATCAGTTAGCTATTTTTTGTCTCATGACAAAAAAGACCCTCAACTTCAGTGGCCTAAAACTGTCATTATTCAAGCTCTCGGGGCTGAAGGTCAGCTGAAGACTAGATGACCCAGGCTGGGCATGGCAGGATGGCTCAGATCCCCAGGCCTCTCATTTTCCTGCTGAGACAGTGGGCTAGCCAGGCCTGTCCCGCTCCTGATGCTGGCAGAAGGATAAAAGGCCAAATGCAGCCGTGTGGGCCATCTTGAGGCCCAGGCTGGGAGCTGGCTGGGAATGAAACCTCACACCCTCCTTGCTCTGTTGGGCAAATCAGGTCCTGTGGGTGAACCCAGGGGCAGAATGTGGGGCAATATTCTCTGCCCACATGGGAGCAGGAAATGGCAACTCCCTCCAGGATTCTTGTCTAGGAAATCCTATGGACAGGGAAGGCTGGAAGGCTGAAGTCCATGGAGTGGCAGAACAGGCATGACTGAGCAACAGCACACACCTGTTACTGGGTGGGTAAAATCTTGAGATTCTCCACGTAAGATGCATTTTCCTAGGAATCATGTTTCTTTTTAAGGTCCTCTCTGTAACGCCTCTTTGACTTTGCAGTTGTATTCTAAGAACTGGAATGACTCAAGTCATATGGACCTTTAATCCCGGACCTCACACGTCCAGAAGCCAGGAGGGGAAAACACTCTCTTTGCCCAGGTCCACAGTGAGTATGTGTGACCACTCACCTAGAGCCAGACATCCTGGAAGTCAAGTGGACCTTAGAAAGCATCACTACAAACAAAGCTAGTGGAGGTGATGGAATTCCAGTTGAGCTATTTCAAATCCTGGAAGATGATGCTGTGAAAGTGCTGCACTCAATATGCCAGCAAATTTGGAAAACTCAGCAGTGGCCACAGGACTGGAAAAGGTCAGTTTTCATTTCCATCCCAAAGAAAGGCAATGCCAAAGAATGCTCAAACTCCCGCACAATCACACTCGTCTCACATGCTAGTAAAGTAATGCTCAAAATTCTCCAAGCCAGGCTTCAGCAATATGTGAACAGTGAACTTCCTGATGTTCAAGCTAGTTTTAGAAAAGGCAGAGGAACCAGAGATCAAATTGCCAACATCTGCTGGATCATGGAAAAAGGAAGAGAGTTCGAGAAAAACATTTATTTCTGCTTTATTGACTATGCCAAAGCCTTTGACTGTGTGGATCACAAAAAACTGTGGAAAATTCTGAAAGAGATGGGAATACCAGACCACCTGACCTGCCTCTTGAGAAACCTATATGCAGGTCAGGAAGCAACAGTTAGAACTGGACATGGAACAACAGACTGGTTCCAAATAGGAAAAGGAGTACATCAAGGCTGTATATTGTCACCCTGCTTATTTAACTTCTATGCAGAGTACATCATGAGAAACACTGGGCTGGAAGAAGCACAAGCTGGAATCAAGATTGCTGGGAGAAATATCAATAACCTCAGATATGCAGATGATACCACCCTTATGGCAGAAAGTGAAGAGGAACTAAAAAGCCTCTTGATGAAAGTGAAAGTGGAGAGTGAAAAAGTTGGCTTAAAACTCAACATTCAGAAAACGAAGATCATGGCATCCGGTCCCATCACTTCATGGGAAATAGATGGGGAAACAGTGGAAACAGTGTCAGACTTTATTTTTCTGGGCTCCAAAATCACTGCAGATGGTGACTGCAGCCATGAAATTAAAAGACGCTTGCTTCTTGGAAGAAAAGTTGTGACCAACGTAGATAGCATATTGAAAAGCAGAGACATTACTTTGCCAACAAAGGTTCGTCTAGTCAAGGCTATGGTTTTTCCTGTGGTCATGTATGGATGTGAGAGTTGGACTGTGAAGAAAGCTGAGCACCAAAGAATTAATGCTTTTGAACTGTGGTGTTGGAGAAGACTCTTGAGAGTCCCTTGGACTGCAAGGAGATCCAACCAGTCCATTCTGAAGGAGATCAGCCCTGGGTGTTCTTTGGAAGGACCGATGCTAAAGCTGAAACTCTAATACTTTGGCCACCTCATGCAAAGAGCTGACTCATTGGAAAAGACTCTGATGCTGGGAGGAATTTGGGGGCAGGAGGAGAAGGGGTCGACAGAGGATGAGATGGCTGGATGGCGTCACCGACTCGATGGACATGAGTTTGAGTGAACTCCGGGAGTTGGTGATGGACAGGGAGGTCTGGCGTGCTGCAATTCATGGAGTCGCAGAGTCGGACACGACTGAGGGACTGAACTGAACTGAACTGAACACTGAGTATGACGCATTTAAACTAGAATCTGGATGTGACTCCCCCAAAATGTAACTTGAGTAATCCCCCAGACCCTACAAGGCTCTGTTCAGTATAGGGTCACGTTGGCAGAACAAGCCATCAAATAACACTAATTGCAAGTAATTCCAATATTGGATCATGTTTCTCTTAAAATATTAAAGGAAATAAAATTGTAAGCACTAACAGCCTTCTTTTTAAAAAAGAAGCTTTAAAAATCAATAAACAACTTCCATAATGAGAAACTCTGGCAAATCAAATTCCACACCTTGGTACATTCATCAGGCCCTGATTGTGAACTTTGATTGCGTTGGGAGGAAACTTGAACCCCCAGCGATGCATTGTGCTCTGGGACTTTTCTCTCTGATCACTGCAGAGAGCAGTCTATGTGTTCAGGGGGTGACCCCCTATTTCCTGAGCAGCGTTCGCAAGTTTTTCCCATGGCGTCCAGCCCCATGCTGTTCCTGGCGGGAAGCTCGCTGGGAGAAGTAAGTCAATACATAAGAAATGTGCACAGTATTTCCATTAGCTCCACATAAACTGGCGTGTGCTGGGAGCCGCCTCCCCTTCAACACAAAGTCTTTAAATATCATTAAATGGGGGTAAAACACTTAGGCTCCTCATCAGGAGAGAGGATAATTGGATAGAGCAGATGAAGGAATTTCCCAAAGCAAATTCCCTCAGCCCATTACGTACTTCATCGACCGGCCCCGGGGTTCTCTTCGTCTCTGTCAGAGCCCGGGGGGCTCTCATTTTTCCTGCTTTCACTCCCCAAGTCACAGCATCTTCCTGGGTTAGCAAGCAGGGTCGGGGGTGGGGAGAGGATTCCCTCCACCCTCCCCCAACTCACTTTCCCTCAAAGTGAAGGCAACCACAAGGCTGAGGACACAGGCTCATCACCAGGGCACTGGTCCCACTGAGTGAAGATGGAAAGGGGGCTGGCGGGGCTGCGGAGAGGGTCGGAGACGCCCTCTGCATCCCCGGGGGTCACCAGTCCATCTCCAGGCTGTTCAACTTGCTGACGGACCGCAGGTGGTGGGGGTCCCTGTAGGCCAAGCCTGTGCTCCGGGCACCAAGTTCTTCAAATCTCGGCTGAGGGAAGAGGGAGGCTGAAGCGGTCAAAGCTTTCCCTGTATGGGAGCATCCTTCCCCAAGGACAGAGAAGAAGAATTCTGTTTCCCCATCATGCAGATGGGAGGCCAGACCCTGGCCTCCGTGGACCATTTTGCATTGCCAAAGGCAAACAAAAGTTGGGTAGTGGCTTTTGAATGTCTAAGGGGCCTTTCCAAGCATAACTTGAACTCTGTGTGGTTTTTACTTTGTGGAACTTTAGAATTTAAGCTCCAGTTAAACGAGTGACTCCACTGGACCAGGCGTCTGTACTGACAAAGCCTCCCCAGGTGGTCCCAGGTTTGGGGAGATCTTAGAACAGCACTCACAGCCCCCCACTCCTCCCAGCTCCCTAACCCCCACTTCACCCATGAGGGAGCTTCAGGAAGCTTCTGGTAGAGGTGGCCACAGGACTTCAGGTGTCAGCAGCGATGAGGAGGCAGCCAGGAAGGCTTAGGTGGGAGCGGCTGGCTTGGGCTTTCCGCCACTAATTTGACTTGATTCTGAGACAAAGCGTTGGTGGGAATGTAAGCTGGTGGAGCCACTATGGAGAGAAGAGTATGGAGCTTCCTTAAAAAAACTAAAGATAGGAGTACCATACAACCCGGCAACCCCACTACTCGGCACATACCCTGAGAACACCATAATTCCCAAAGACACATGCACCCCAGTATTCACTGGGGTACTCTTTACAAAAGCCAGGATGTGGAAGCAACCGAAACGTCCGCCGGCAGATAAATGGAAAAAGATGCGGCATATATATACAATGAAATATTCCTCAGCCGTGAAACGAAGGATGCTGCGTCATCTGTGGAGACGTGGATGGGCCTAGAGCCTGTCACGCAGAGTGAAGTAAGTCAGAGAAAAACCAGTATCGTCCTGTTAGTGCATGTCTGTGGATCGGATGACCGGACGTGCAGGGCAGGAGTAGAGACGCAGGACGTGTGAACGCGATGGGGGAGGGGTGACCTGGAGACTGCGATCGGCACACATACAGGACCACGTTTAAGCAGGTGCTAGCGGGGACTGCTGTGCAGCACAGCGAGCTCAGCGCAGAGCTCTGTGATGGCCTAGAGGGTGGGATGGGAGGCTGGGGGCAGGCCCGTGCGGGAGGGGATGTTTGTGGACATATAGCGGGTTCACTGCGCCGTACAGCAGAGACTAACCAACACTGTAAAGCAACTGTCGGCGGTACGTCAGTCGCTCAGTCGCGTCCCACTCCTGTGGCCCCATGGACTGTAGCCCACCAGGCTCCTCTGTCCACGGGATTCTCCAGGCAAGGGTACTAGAGTGGGCAGCCATTCCCTTCTCCAGGGGATCTTCCTGACCCAGGAATTGAACCTGGGTCTCCGGCATTGCATGCGGATGATTCACGGACTGAGCTATGAGGGAAGCCCAAAAACTCCCTCCCCAAAAAAGTGCCTGGGGTCCCTCAGAAGGTCAGAGTTCAAACATCCCATCACACCTCTGATGCAGGTTGTCCTCCCAAAAAGTAAGTCCAAGTGTTCACACCTGGCTCCTGTGCATGTGACCATGTCTGGAAATAGGGCCTTTGCAGATGTACTCAGGGTATGATGAGGTCGTACTGGACTAGAGTGGGCTTTAATCCATCAGCTGAGCTGGTGTTCTTAGAAGACGAGGGAAATCTGGACACATGACCTGCAGGAGAGAGAGGTCTTGTGAAGACAGGGGCCCAGGTCGATTCACTTATAAGCCAAGGTGTGTTAGGGGCACCAGCAGCTGCCAGAAACTAGAAAAGAGCCGTGGATAGATTCTCCCTGGGCCTCCATGAGGAACCAGTCCTGCCAGCACCTTGAACCTGGACTTCTGGCCCCCAGAGCTGTGTGAGAAGGCACTGCTGTGGTTTTAAGCCACAGCTCTTGGTCATGTTTACAGTGGGCCCCAGGAAACAGACACAACATCCTCTTGGGGAGCATTGGTGCTCGTGCCCTGAGGGTCATGGCATAGATGCAAGCTCTTGGGAAGGCGACTTGGGGAGATTATCCAGATGCCTAAAGCCCGTGCTTCCTGCTCCAGCTCTTCCTCTCATGGGAATTTATCGCACAGATGTATTCAGACAGGTCGCCAGAAGCATTTGTACGCATCTTCTTTCCAGCATGGCGGAAATTAGCCAAAAAGGAAAACAACCCAAGTCAGTAGGAGTCTGCTGGACTAAATTATGGTGCTTTCACTCTTTAAAAAAGAAGGCGCAAGAAGAAACGGACAAGAGTGAGGAAGTTGAGTGCTGATCTGGAGCAGGATCCAAATCATTATTGCTAAGTGAAAAAAAAATGGAGGTGCCAAAGGAAGCATGATTCATATCCATTTTGGAATTAAAGGAATTACATACATGCATGTGTGTGTAAACATATCTCAAGGCAGAGTTACAGGTGTGGGTGGAAGCATGAATACCGGTAACAGTCTGCTTCTGGGGAGGAGAAACGGGTGTCAGGACCGGGTGATGACTGACCTTTCCCTGAAGCCTCTTTGTATGATGAAATCTTTCCTTTCTTCGAGTAGTACCTAATTTATTTATTTGTTTTTAATATTTTTAAAGTTTTATTTTAATGTGGACCGCTTTTACAGTCTTTATTGAATCTGTTACAATATTGCTTCTGTTTTTACATTTTTGGTTTTTCGGCTGCCAGGCATATGGGATCCTGGCTCCCTGACCAGGAATCAAACTCGCACCCCCTGCGTTGGAAGGCAAAGTCTTAACCATGGGACCGCTAGGGAAGTGCCCCTAATTTTTTTTTTTTTTTTACCCTTTTCATATTTATCATACAGAAGTTGAAAAACTTAAAACTACAACTTTTTTTCTGTAAACCCAGTATGGTAAGAACCCAAGGTAACATTAAACAACTTCTAGTATGTTCTGAAGATACTTCAAGTGTTCTTTGATTCATTCTTGAAAAGCAGGAAAAAGATATTAAATGAACATTTTTTTGTGTGTTATGCCAGCAAAAATAGATTGTCACTTCTTATAGAATGTACTTGTCTCGCTAAAAAATATATATAAAAAATCACCTGTGATGAAATGTCCATTTAATTTGACAAGATTTTTTGTTTTATATTTTCAGTAACTTTTCTTATAAAGATTAAATGCTGTTATATTGTAGGGAGTTGAGAAAGCACAACCGTCAAAAGACAATCAAAGCCATTCATAATTTCACTGTAAGAACTAACCACTGTAATCATCCTAATGTGTTTTTCTTTTTCTGTGAATATGTAAAACATACACAGAGATTGTTACGTTAAATCCATCTGACTTGATGATATATTGCAGTGCCATGGTTTTAGAAATTCCTTTTATAACCTTGTTGATTTTTTTTAAATTTTATTTTATTTTTAAACTTTACATAATTGTATTAGTTTTGCCAAACATCAAAATGAATCCGCCACAGGTATACATGTGTTCCCCATCCTGAACCCTCCTCCCTCCTCCCTCCCCATTCCATCCCTCTGGGTCGTCCCAGTGCACCAGCCCCAAGCATCCAGTATTGTGCATCGAACCTGGACTGGCAACTCGTTTCATACATGATATTTTACATGTTTCAATGCCATTCTCCCAAATCTTCCCACCCTCTCCCTCTCCCACAGAGTCCATAAGACTGTTCTATACATCAGTGTCTCTTTTGCTGTCTCGTACACAGGGTTATTGTTACCATCTTTCTAAATTCCATATGTATGCGTTAGTATACTGTATTGGTGTTTTTCTTTCTGGCTTACTTCACTCTGTATAATAGGCTCCAGTTTCATCCACCTCATTAGAACTGATTCAAATGTATTCTTTTTAATGGCTGAGTAATACTCCATTGTGTATATGTACCACAGCTTTCTTATCCATTCATCTGCTGATGGACATCTAGGTTGCGTCCATGTCCTGGCTATTATAAACAGTGCTTCGATGAACATTGGGGTACACGTGTCTCTTTCCCTTCTGGTTTCCTCAGTGTGTATGCCCAGCAGTGGGATTGCTGGATCATAAGGCAGGTCTATTTCCAGTTTTTTAAGGAATCTCCACACTGTTCTCCATAGTGGCTGTACTAGTTTGCATTCCCACCAACAGTGTAAGAGGGTTCCCTTTTCTCCACACCCTCTCCAGCTTTTATTACTTGTAGACTTTTGGATCGCAGCCATTCTGACTGGCGTGAAATGGTACCTCATAGTGGTTTTGATTTGCATTTCTCTGATAATGAGTGATGTTGAGCATCTTTTCATGTGTTTGTTAGCCATCTGTATGTCTTCTTTGGAGAAATGTCTATTTAGTTCTTTGGCCCATTTTTTGATTGGGTCATTTATTTTTCTGGAGTTGAGCTGTGGGACACCATGACCTGTCCCCCTAAGTTGGTCTGACCTCATCTGCCCTCTCTGAACTTGATTTGCCCCCGTGTCCACCTCTCCTGCCAGGTGGCCTCCCTTCTGCTTCTTGACATGCACCTGTGCTCTGCACCTGTCTCTGGCCCCTGCAGCCCCTCCAGGTCTCTGTGAGGCTGAGCGGCTTGTTCCATTTGAGTGTCACTTCTTACCTAGGCCCTCCTGGCCACTGCCATTCAATTTGCAAATCCACCCTGCCCTCCTCACTCCCTTCTCCAGCCTCCTTTTTCTTCATGGCAGCTTCCTTCTAACATCCGATGTAATGGACTTAACTCTTCTGTGCATCTCTTCCCCGTTTATGAACAAGATTCTGTCCATTCCTAAAATTTATCTTGATGCCCAAATGCACAGTGTGACTATATCTAGAAATGAGGCCTTTAAGGAGGTGACTAAGGTTAAATGGGGCTTCCCTGGTGGCTCAGACAGTAAAGAATCTGCTTGCAAAGCAGGACACCCCAGTCTGATCTGTGGGATGGGACAATACCCTGGAGAAGGGAATGGCTACCCACTCCAGTATTCTTGCCTGGAGAATCCCATGGACAGAGGAGCCTGGCAGGCTACCGCCCTTGGGGTCACAGAGTTGGGCATGACTGAGTGATGAACACTTTCATTCTCAAGGTTAAGTGAGGTCATAAGGGTGGGGCCCTGATCCAATAGGAGTGGTGGCCTTATAAGAAAAGGAAGAGACACCAAATCTCTCTCTTTCTGGGTGTCCAGAGGAAAGGCCACCCAGAGGACACAGTGAGAAGGGAGCCATCTGAAAGTGAAGTCGCTCAGTCGTGTTCGACTCTTTTCGATCCCATGGACTGTAGTCTACCAGGCTTCTCTGTCCATGGGATTTTCCAGGCAAGATTACTGGAGTGGGTTGCCATTTCCTTCTCCAGGGGATCTTCCCGACTCAGGGATCGAACCCAGGTCTCCTGCATTCCAGGCAGACACTTTACCCTCTGAGCCACCAGGGAATATTACTATAAGAAAAGAAAGAGACACCAAATCTCTCTCTTTCTGGGTGTCCAGAGGAAAGGCCACCCAGAGGACACAGTGAGAAGGGAGCCATCTGCGAGCCAGGAAGAGAGGCTTCTCTAGAAACCAACCCTGACAGCACCTTGACCTTGGACTTTTAGTCTTCAGAACTGTGAGAAAGGAACATCTGTTGTTGAAGCCTCTCAGTCTGTGATCTCTTGTCATGGCAGCCGGGACTGACAATACAGCTGCATCATCCCATGAGAACGTCAGCTCTGTGACGACAGGCATGTGGATCTCCTGTCTCTTTTGTATGAATACTTCCTGTGAGAGTACCAAATACATATTTGCTGAGGGCAGAAGGTGGTTTGTTCCTGGCTCTTCCAGGGAAAGTAGGGATGGGTCTGGGGGCTCCTGAGTGTGTCTGGACACCACAGGGACAGTGAGGAGTCCAACCTGGTTGGTGACGATCACTGCTTTCCCCAGTTCCTTCTGGAGCAGGGTCTGAGTTCTTGCTTATGACCCCACATCTGTTGCCATGGGTCTGTCTCCCTCCCTCTCCACTGGGGCAGTGACTGAGTCTCTGGCTAATTCAGATTTTCTAGTTCTGCATCACCAGATGTACCAGTTACCTTTTTATTAGTGTTTTGAAGATGAAAACGGCCAAGAGCTGCCAGTTACGGAAAAGGTGGGTGCCCATTCCCTTGGTTCCAGTGGCCCCACCTCGGACTCCAGGATGTGCAGATGCCAAGCCTGGGGACGCCCCCTCTGAGCTGGGAACCTGCCGTATCGTGTGGCGTCGAGACAGCAAAGACAGCACAGGTCACCCCCACCTCACCCTGGATCGCACACACCGTTTATTTCCTGTGTCTACTGCCAAAACCTGAGACACATGCCATATGTCCACTTGTTTCCAAAGACTCTAGGATTGTAGACGCCTGGGTGGTGTTCGCACACACAGGGAGGTGTGATCACCGCGGACACGTGGAGCCTGTGTGCCGGGAGGCCGCGCGATCCTGCCCGGCCACATCCAACAGACACATACGTTGGAGCTGTCGTAACTGTAGACGCATAGCGCATGTCCTGGGAGCAGACAAGGCGCTAAATTAATTCTAAAAGCCGGTTGTAAGTTTCTTGCCCAAATGCTCCCTCGCCGTATAAATAGCTTTTGCGTTCCACGTTTCCACTGTGGTCTCTCCGGAAGCCCAGATGTGTGATTCTGGCTTTATTTTTATAGTGCCGAGCATCTTCAAAATAGCCCCATCTCCATAGAAGGAAACCGGGGGGAGGGGGGAGGCGGGGGGCAGTGATCAATGCTAAGCAGGGGGATGTTTGCTCTATCTGGCTAGGAGTCCTTGCCTCCTGCTTCAGCACCTCAGCCCCTGCAGGATGCTCTTCTAAACCTTCCAAGGAGGGACTTCTTGTCCTGGTTCTTTCTGTCTCTTCTCCAGGACAGGCTGGAGTCTTCCCCAAAGTCTTCCCCAAAGACACCTGGAGCGTGGCCCAAGTCCTGCCTCCTGCACCTCTTCTGAGTTGAAGGTTTTCTGCATGTCATATTGACCCACTGGGGCTTCTTTGTGAACTTGAAGTGTGCTGGATTTGGGAGCAGAGCAAACTAGAATCCTGGCAGAAGATGTGAAAGGGAGATGGAAATGACTTCCTGGGTGTGTGTGTTTGGGGAGGGGTGGGGGGGATGATGAAAGAGGTGCAAGGACCCTGGTCTCAGCCTGAGTCTTGAGCGTTGGCCCCTCCCGTCCCCTACCACTCCCCTCCCTCCCCTCCCCTCCTTCCTCTCCCTCCTTCCCCTTCCTGTTCCAGGCTCTAGTTCTCCTGCTCACCTTACCCAGGACCCCCCGCTGCTCCATGTGGGTATTAGAAAAGTGTCCCTCTCTGGGTGCATTCAACTCCAGGGGTGCTCACCTGAGCAAGTGGACAACACCCTTTGAAAAGGAAAAGTCTGCCCTTCCTCTGTGCAGATGCAGCTTTGTACATGCATGAATGCAGAGCTCAGTGAATGGAGGACAGAATGGATTTCAGCTCCACTTGCCTCTCGGCTAGCTGCCTTTTTGCAGTGCGTGACCTGCACAACAGTCCCAGGCAGTCCAGGAAATGGATTCTTTTCCCCTCAGTCTAGCACAGATACTTCCTATTTGCTCTGGCCTTTGTGACAGATTCTGTTCTCCAAAATATTGTTGACAATGACATCTCCCATTTCACGCGAGCTTACAGGGATGGTTCTTTCATCTAGAGTTGGAGTCTACATTCTATCCCCTTGAATCTGGAGGGTGTATGACCTTGGCAGAGGTGATGCTATGTGACTTCTGAGGTGAGGTTTAAAAGGTCATAAAGCTCCCTCTTGGTTCTCTTGGGAGGCTCTGTCTTGCATATGGCAGTATGCAGCTGCCATACTGCAAGGAAGCCCAATTAGCCCGTGCAGAGAGACCAGAGAGAGGCCCTGGGTGAGTGTTCCAGCCAGCGGGAAGGTTCCAGCCAGCAGGACGGGAAGGTTCCAGCCAGCAGGACGGGAAGGTTCCAGCCAGCAGGGCGGGAAGGTCCCTGCCAACAGCCAGCAGCAGGTGAGACACATGAGTGGAGGTGGCCCGTGGATCCATGAGCATAAGGAAAAGGTTCTTTTCTGCTACTAAGTTTCAGGGTGCTTTTTTTTTTTCCTTCTCTAAACTTATTTTTTTTAATTTATTTTCAATTGGAGTATAATTGCTTTACAACATTGTGCTGATTTCTGCAGTACATTAGCATGAATCAGTCATAGGTACACACATGTCTCCTCCCTCTTGAACCTCCCTCCCACTTCCCACCCCATTCCAGCCCCCTGCATTGTCACAGACCACTGGGTTGGGCTTCCTGTGCTATAGAGCAGCTTCCCATTAGCTGTCTATTTTACACATGGTAATATATATTTCAATGTGGGGTGTTTTTTGTTTTAAACTTACACAGCAGTGGTAATTAGATGATCTTCAAAACTCGGCTGTGCTCCTCCATCAAGAAGCCCTCCAGGATGCCTAGGCTGGGTCGAGACATTCCTTCTTCCGGGCCCCTTCCCGTTGCTCCAGGCTCTTTGATCACACCACTTAGGCTGTGCGTTAATCCCTGCAGCAACTCTGTGAGCCAGCTCTCACTAGCCCCACTTCATAGATGAGGAAGCTGAAGCTTGGAAGGTTAGGAGACATTGCCCAGGTCCACGACTGCCAAATTGGCAGGGCCGGGTCTCATCCCTGGAGGGGGCTGTAAAAGATATGGAAATATATAAAATAAAATTCATGAGATTGCCTGGTACCAGGTTCCCAAACCTTCTGACTTGCACCTGTGGAACTCTTGGTTAAGGACCCCAGACAGAGGTGAACAAAGCCCAGTGTGCCCCCTGAATTCAGCACCCCCCCAACAAGGTAAGATGCCCCTCAGAGCTGCCAGAGATTCTGAAAGCAAACCACAAGGCAGTCAGCCAGGAACGTGGCTCCGACACATGGTCGAGGCGGCTGCAGCCCACAGATCTGGGGCAGCCGGCTCCGTACTGAGGCCAGGGCTCCGTAGGCTCCAGCAGGTGGGGAGAAGCGGGGTGGGTGGGCGAGATTCATGCTTGTGCAGGTGGAGGCCTGGGAGCTGCAGGAAGCAGCTCTGTGCTTAGGCTTCTCTGGCTCCCAGGCTGAGAAATCGGAGGCCCTGGCCTCGCCTTGGTTGGCCTCTGAGCTGCTGCCGTTTCCTCACTGGCAGGGAAATTCACGCATCTGTGAAATGGGGTCAGGCATCGGAGGAGTAGGGGGCAGGCGAACCACCTCTCTTACAATGGAAGCCTTTCTTTCCACAACACAACCCTTTTATATATTGATTTTGAACATGAGTGGCTTGCATTTTAAGGAAATAGCACAAGGCAGCAACACACTGTAAAAAATGTTTTTCAAACAGAATGTAGAATGAGAAGTTCAAGTCTCTTCTCATTTCCAGCTCTCATTTTCTCCCTACAGAGGAACTATTGTTCACCCAGCAGTCTGTTCCTTCATGGTCTTTTCTCTACAAGTTTGCGTATGTGTAAACACGCGTACGTACATACGTGCAGATATAAGGTTTGACGTAAGTGTGATTATGTTATTTGCATTATTCTGTGACTTGATGTTCACTGGGCTTTCAAAACCGATTGTTGTGGGGATTTCCCCACGTTTGCGCAGTTGGTGGTGAAACGCATTCTTTTTACAGCCGCGTAGTTTTCCACAGTGTGACTGCATCGTGGTTTGTTTAACCAAGTTCTTGGAAGCTGTTTGGAAGGTTTCCCATATTTTTTTCCTATTACCATTGCTCCAGACCATCAGCTCTCTCTCCTTACTTCTTTGTGTGTTTGTGCTGGCGTTCCTACAATGCAGCTTGACTTGGCATTGTGAGACTAAAGGATAGGTACATTACAATTTTTAGTGATGCTGAGCACAGGGACATCTACTCAATACCCTGGAATGACCCATATGAGAAAAGAGTCTAAAAAAGAGTGGCTATGTGTATATGTATAACTGATTCACTTTGATGTACACAATAAACACATTTTAAATCAATTATACTCCAGTGAAAATGAAAAAAAAAAGAGGTTTTAGTGACACCAAATTGCCTTCCCCAAATGTTTTCTAGTGACCACTTCCTCCACTTGCATGCAAGAGCTCATACCTCACAGCCTCACTGACTTTATTGGTGTTCAGTCACTCAGTTGTGTCTGGCTCTTTGCATCCCCACGGACTGCAGCACACCAGGCTTTCCTGTCCTTCACCATCTCCCAGAGTTTGCTCAAACTCATGTCCATGGAGTCAGTGATGCTATCCAGCCATCTCATCCTCTGTTGTTGTCTTCTCCTCCTTCCCTTAATCTTTCCCAGAATCAGGGTGATTTTCAATGAGTCGGCTCCTCACATCACGTGGCCAAAGTACTGGCGCTTCAGCTTCAGCATCAGTCTTTCCAGTGAATATTCAGGGTTCATTTCCTTTAAGATTGGTTGGATCTCCTTGCAGTCCAAGGGACTCTCAAGAGTCTTCTCCAGCACCACAATTGGAAAGCATCAATTCTTCTGTGCTCAGTCTTCTTAAGGGTCCAACTCTCACATCCATACATGACTATTGGAAGAACCATAGCTTTGGTTGTATGGACCTGATGTTACCTATTACCAATCTTTTTACTCTTTATCAGTCTAATGGCCACAAACTATATCAGTTATTGCAATTTGCATTTCCCAGTGTAACTACTTAGGCTGAGCATATTTTCATATGTTAATTGGCCAATCATATCTCATCTATAAAAGTGCCTATTCCTAACTGTAGTAATTAAGGTGCTTTGGGGAGCAAGGAACAGAAAACCATGAATCAACTGGCTTGAGTGATAAGGAATTTATCTTCTTATATTAAAAGAGCTGGAGATGGGGGAATGCAAAATGGTGCAGCTGCTTTGAAAAACAGTATGTCTTTCTCTCAAAAAAATAAAAAAACATAGAATCACTATATGATGCAGCAACTCCACTGCTGGGTTTATAACCAGGACTGAAGCAAGGACTTAAAGAGACCTTTGTTCACCCCTGCTCACAGCAGCATTATTCACAGCGGCCGGAAGGCAGAAACAACCCACGTGTCCATCAGCGAGTGAATGGGATAAGCACAGTGTGGTCCATCCAAACGGTGGGAGGTTATTCAACCTTAAAAAAGGAAGGGAATTCTCACACATGTTACGATGTGGGTGAACCCAGAAGATGTCATGTGAAATGAGATGAGCCTGTTGCAAAGGGACAAATACAGTGTGATGCCACTTACATGAGGTCACCGGAGGAGTCGGATTCATAGAGACAGAAAGCAGAAGAGGTTGTGGGTGGGGGGCGATGGGGAGTTAGTGTTGAATGGGGACAGAGTCTCCATCTGGGAAGATGAGTAAGTGCTGGAGATGAGGATGGGGAGGCTGGCACAACACCCTGAATGTGCTAATGCTGCTGAGCTGTGCACTTGAGAACAATACACGTCATCACTATGGTATTTTATGTTACACGTGCTTTATCACAGTGAGACACAACTTTAAAGTAAAAACAAACAAATCTCCTGGGTTGGTGAACTCTGCAGCCCAGTGATGTCAGGGAGGCCCTGGTTCCTTCCATTTTTCTGCCCTGCCAACCTCGGGGACGTTGTCGTCTTTAGCTATCTCCCCTCCTGGTCTGAGACCTCTGTGGCCTCTTCTGGTCTCACAACTTCACCACTGTGACAGCAAGCAGGAAAGGGGGCCTGTCTTGGTGGCATCTCTTTTTTGAGGTTGAGGAAGCTCTTTCTTGGAAGTTCCCTGTCCTCCTCTCCCCCTCCCCCGCCCAGCAGATGGGACAGGTGACATCACCTGCCCTCCACCTGTCCTGTCTATGGGTGACTGGCCACGGTGAGCCCAGATCCCAGGACACCAGGGCTGGGCCCTGCCCCAAGCACAAGTCCATGCGGAGGTGGTGACCTGAGCAGACCCAGGGCCCTGGGATGGGGACACAGGAGTGGCCACCCCAGCAGGCGACCAGCACAGCTCGAGACAATGCTCATCACCCCTTTTAATGCTGGGTAGTTTTTGTTTGCTTTTGATTTGTAGGAGCTCTTTACATGTGATCAAACGTAATCTTCTTTCTGTGATGAGTGTTAACAATGGTTTTCCTAGTCTGTTGCTTTCCTTCGAGTGGATTGTATTTATGTAAGGCCAGGAGTCAGCTATTGGCACCCCACTCCAGTACTGGAGTACATGGAAAATCCCATGGACGGAGGAGCCTGGTAGGCTGCAGTCCATGGGGTCATGAAGAGTCGGACACAACTGAGTGACTTCACTTTCACTTTTCACTTTCATGCATTGGAGAAGGAAATGGCAACCCACTCCAGTGTTCTTGCCTGGAGAATCCCAGGTAAGGCGGAGCCTGGTGGGCTGCTGTCTATGGGGTCACACAGAGTCAGACACCACTGAAGTGACTTAGCAGCAGCAGCAGCAGCAGCAGGAGTCAGCTATGGTTTTTCCAGTTGTCATGTATGGATGTGAGAGTTGGACTATAAAGAAAGCTGAGCACTATAAAGAAAGCTGAGAATTGATGCTTTTGAACTGTGGTGTTGGAGAAGACTCTTGAGAGTCCCTTGGACTGCAAGGAGATCTAACCAGTCCATCCTAAAGAAAATCAGTCCTGAGTATTCATTGAAAGGACTGATGCTGAAGCTGAAACTCCAATACTTTGGCCACATGATGAGAACTGACTCGTTGGAAAAGACCCTGATGCTGGGAAAGATTGAAGGCGGGAGGAGAAGGGGATGACAGAGGATAAGTTGGTTAGATGGCATCACCAACTCCGTGGACATGAATTTGAGCAGGCTCCAGGAGTTGGTGATGGACAGGGAAGCCTGGCGTGCTGTAGTCCATGGGGTCACAAAGAGTTGGACACGACTGAGCAACTGAACTGAACTGAACTGAGGAGTCGGCTGGAAGTATGCTTTTTATCCTCAAATCTTGATTTCATTAATAATACAGATGCTTTTCTCTTGCTGAAAAACTAAATTGGAGGTAGTTGAGGCCATGAAGCCCTCGTTATTGGCTTTCAGGCTTTAGATGTTTCCAATCAGAGGCTGCTGCTGAGCCAGGTCACTGGGGGCTGCAGGTACCATGGCACTCTCGGGGCACCCACTGACACAGGAGGGCAGTGAGGCGACGGGGCATCGCAGCCACGTGCGAGGGCTGCACTGGAGGAGAAACTGCCCTGTCAGCTGCTGTGTTCCTGCCAGGGGTTCCCCTAGGAGTGGGGGCCTTTTCCTTCCATCCTCAGGGTACAAGTGGCTGTGCTCTGCCCTGTGGGGACCTGGTGGGGAGCACGCCCTTGGCCTCTCCCTGTGTTCTTGACTTATTGACCACAAGCAAACCAAGTAGATGGAGACTCTTAAAGAACTTGATTTGGAAAGACAACCCAGTGCAACAGAGACTGCATTTCTATACAAAGTGCACATAGACGATTCTGCTGATGGGGTTAACCAGATGGCGAAGCTGACTCAATGATCACAAATGTACACACATCTCAGGCCTCAGGAGCCACGCAGGCCTGGGGCTGGCAGGATGGAGCAGAGAGCAGTGCCCATCCCTCACCCTGGTTCCTGGCCTCTGCACACTCCTGGGCAGTGGTGGGATGAACTTCGGGGGCATGGAGAACAAGGGAGATGCTTTGCTCTCTCGTTGGTCTCACTTGACTTGCTCAGAGCCCAGGGAACAAGGGGTTTATTTACTGGAGATCCCCTTGCAGCCCCAGGACCCCATTACCTGCTTTTTGTGGACACAGGGGCTGGAGTGACTGCAGCTCCTGTGTGTGTCATGAGTCCTGTGCTCCAGGTACTGTTCTCCTTGCTTTGCAGGTATAACAACCTTATGAGGTTAGAACTGACAGTGACCCATTTTACAGATGGGGAAACTGAGACACAGGAGGCCACGTAACCACAAGCAATGTTGCTGATTTCACCTTCAAGTCCCTGCTCTCTCTCCACCTGTTTATGGAAAGCAGAAGCCCCTTTGCCAAAACCCAAGTGGGGTCTTCCATGTCCTGACCCATCTGTGGTTGGCAGCTCACCTTCCTTGCCAGCTTTCTGAATTGAGGATGCTGACGACCAAGTGGTAGAATGGAGATCATGAGAGAGGGTCTGGGGGAAGAGAAGAGAAGGGGTCCTGAGATACTGAGGAGGAAAGGTCCTCTTCTGAGGCTAGGGGAGGGCGTGGGGGTGAGACGCAAAAGGCAGGTGCCTCCCCCCACCTCATGGAGCAAAGGTGAGGCCGGGTTCTAACCTGGGGAGGCGCAGAACACACGAAACAACACGTGACTCTGATTTCGTGTCTGGGGCCCCCTGTCCTTAGGGGTTCCTCTCACGCTGCTTCCTCTCACACTGGTCCCTCAGTTCTCTAACTGCAGGTGTGACAGTGTACTGCCTGGAAGGACTTTGCAGTACACCAGGCTGGGGAGAAAGCGCTTCACTTGCACCCCACCGGCTGTACTTCCACCTGGGACACCCAGGAACACCCTGAAACTGTGGGCGGAACCATGGCGCATGTGGCTGCCTGCAGGTTCACGCATTTTTCTGCAGAAACCACGTGCAGCCACCAGCCTCCAGAAGGCATCCTCCACGAGGTTAAAACCATTGTTCTCTGTCAACGATCATCCCTCAGGTGGGCAATGGCTCTGGACTGGGACACCGTCTTCTCAGTGACCCCAGAGCTGCAGGCTGGACCTGTGCAGGAGAAGGAGCACCAGGTCAAAGTCACCCACTCAAATCCTGTGTGATTCCAGGCTGGCTTCCTACCCCCTCTGCATCCTCATTTGTGAAAATGAGAACCTCTTTTCATGTGTGAGGAGTAAATACAGTTATCAGCTTTTCTGGTGGCTCAGTAGTGAAGAGCCTGCCAAGCAGGAGATGCAAGTTTGGTCCCTGAGTTAGGAAGATCTCCTTTAGAAGGAAATGGCAACTCACTGCAGCATTCTTGCCTGAAGAATCCTGTGGATGGAGGAGTCTGGTGGGTTACAGTCCACAGGGCCGCAGAGAGTCGGACACGACTGAGTGACCAAGCACACATTCATGGGGCCTGAATCACACATCCGGTTGCTCTCTTGCCTCCTGCAAAGTCTCTCTCTTCTCGTCAGACTCCTCCTCCATCCGGTGTACCGCCTCCATGTCCCCGAGGGTGGGACAAGGAAGAGATGAAATCTCGCTCGTTTTACCACCTCTGAGCAGCTGCAGTTAATATCTGGGGGGGAAAAAAGCTGAAATCATCATCTCGTTCAGGACTGTGCTTTCAAGGATTCTCAGTGCCTCTCCTCAGATGACCCCTCCCTGGTCATGAATATTTGAGAGCCTGATGATGGTCCAGTTGCTTAATGCAACCACTGAGAGCGAACATCTGGGCCCCAGAGACACCACACCCGGAGGATATTAGCAGGAGAGGGAGGTGCCGGACACATCCCAGCCTAAGCCACATCCCAGCCTAAGCCAGCCGTCCCCAGACGGCCCCCATCTGTGCTGGCCCACGGAGGTGAGAGCGGGTGAGCACTTGGGGCCTAGGCCCATTAATCTCACTGGCGGCCCTGATGCCCGAGCACATTTATGGCCCAGTCAGTCCTCGGCCTCATCTCCTTGCAGTCTCTGCTTTTTTTTTAACTTTCAGCTTCCATATTTTCTGGTGACAAACTAGGTCATATCCACAGCAAAGGGGACTCTACCATCATATCATGCCATCGTTATTAAATAAATAAACACTGACCTTAGGTTGCTGATTCATTCTTAATTTGAAGGGGAGGGTCAAGACCAGAAGCACAGGCGGCCAAGCCCCCCACCCCCAGATTCCCCAGTCATACCCCTCATGCCTCAGGGGCACTGTGTGACTGCTTCCGGTCGATGGGCGGTGATCTGAGGTGGCATGAGACAGGAGTAGTTAAGAGCTGGCATGAGATGTTCCCACTCTCTTTTACAGAATGTAGGGGCCACGTAGTGAAGTGGAGAGCAGCATGGGAAGCTCCCTGGGTGGCAGAGTCACTGAATGGAAGACTCTTAAAATGGACTGATAGAAAATTCGGGGTACAGAAAGATCAGCAGGTCAGGAGACGACTGCCCTCAGACAGATCGTTTGTTACTCACAGTTCCCGAGAGGAGGGGGCACTCGATGCCAGGCAGGGCCACACGGGGAGACCCCAGGGCAGCTGGAGGCAGAGGGAGGGAAGGGCCGTGCAGACCAGAGACCTCACTGAGGTTTCTGTGGAAGGAGTGGACAAGGCGGGGTGGGCAGCTGAGGACTGGATGGTCTGGATCGTTCCCGAAGGCTCCAGGGCACAGGGCCCGTCCCTGGTTGTATGGAACCTGCTCAGGGTGGAGAGGACAGGTGGATGGTGGCCCAGAGGGTGGGACCCCGTGGAGGAGGGGGAGGGTGGTGGATGGGCTCTGGGTCGGTTGTTTGCCTTGGAAAGGTGTGCTCACGGGTGAGTTGTTTACTGGCTCTTAGATCAGATCAGATCAGTCACTCAGTCGTGTCTGACTCTTTGTGACCCCATGAATCGCAGGACGCCAGGCTTCCCTGTCCATCACCAACTCCCAGAGTTCACCCAGATTCACGTCCATCGAGTCAGTGATGCCATCCAGCCATCTCATCCTCTGTCGTCCCCTTCTCCTCCTGCCCCCAATTCCTCCCAGCATCAGAGTCTTTTCCAATGAGTCAACTCTTCGCATGAGGTGGCCAAAGTACTGGAGTTTCAGCTTTAGCATCATTCCTTCCAAAGAACACCCAGGGCTGATCTCCTTCAGAATGGACTGGTTGGATCTCCTTGCAGTCCAAGGGACTCTCAAGAGTCTTCTCCAACATCACAGTTCAAAAGCATCAATTCTTCGGCGCTCAGCCTTCTTCACAGTCCAACTCTCACATCCATACATGACCCCAGGAAAAACCATAGCCTTGACTAGACGAACCTTTGTTGGCCAAGTAATGTCTCTGCTTTTGAATATGCTATCTAGGTTGGTCATAACTTTCCTTCCAAGGAGTAAGCGTCTTTTAATTTCATGGCTGAAGTAACCATCTGCAGTGATTTTGGAGCCCAGAAAAATAAAGTCTGACACTGTTTCCACTGTTTCCCCATCTATTTCCCATGAAGTGATGGGACGAGTTGCCATGATCTTCGTTTTCTGAATGTTGAGTTTTAAGCCAACTTTTTCACTCTCCACTTTCACTTTCATCAAGAGGCTTTTTAGTTCCTCTTCACTTTCTGCCATAAGGGTGGTGTCATCTGCATATCTGAGATGATTGATATTTCTCCTGGCAATCTTGATTCCAGCTTGTGCTTCTTCCAGCCCAGCGTTTCTCATGATGTACTCTGCATAGAAGTTAAATAAGCAGGGTGACAATATACAGCCTTGACGTACTCCTTTTCCTATTTGGAACCAGTCTGTTGTTCCATGTCCAGCTCTAACTTTTGCTTCCTGACCTGCATACAAATTTCTCAAGAGGCAGATCAGGTGGTCTGGTACTCCCGTCTCTTTCAGAATTTTCCACAGTTTTTTGTGATCCACACAGTCAAAGGCTTTGGCATAGTCAATAAAGCAGAAATAGATGTTTTTCTGGAACTCTCTTCCTTTTTTCATGATCCAGTGGAGGTTGGCAATTTGATCTCTGGTTCCTCTGCCTTTTCTAAAACTAGCTTGAACATCAGGAAGTTCACGGTTCACATATTGCTGAAGCCTGGCTTGGAGAATTTTGAGCATTACTTTACTAGCATGTGAGATGAGTGCAATTGTGCAGTAGTTTGAGCATTCTTTGACATTGCCTTTCTTTGGGATTGGAATGAAAACTGACCTTTTCCAGTCCTGTGGCCACTGCTGAGTTTTCCAAATTTGCTGGCATGTTGAGTGCAGCACTTTCACAACATCATCTTTCAGGATTTGGAATAGCTCAACTGGAATTCTATCACCTCCACTAGCTTTGTTTGTAGTGATGCTTTCTAAGGCCCACTTGACTGCACATTCCAGGATGTCTGGCTCTAGGTCAGTGATCACACCATTGTGATTATCTGGGTCATGAAGATCTTTTTTGTACAGTTCTTCTGTGTATTCTTGCTATCTCTTCTTAATATCTTCTGCTTTTGTTAGGTCCATACCATTTCTGTCCTTTATCGAGCTCATCTTTGCATGAAATGTTCCTTTGGTATCTCTGATTTTCTTGAAGAGATCTCTAGTCTTTCCCATTCTGTTGTTTTCCTCTATTTCTTTGCATTGATCGCTGAAGAAGGCTTTCTTATCTCTTCTTGCTATTCTTTGGAACTCTGCATTCAGATGCTTATATCTTTCCTTTTCTCCTTTGCTTTCACTTCTCTTCTTTTCACAGCTATTTGTAAGGCCTCCCCAGACAGCCATTTTGCTTTTTTGTATTTCTTTTCCATGGGGATGGTCTTGATCCCTGTCTCCTGTACAATGTCACAAACCTCATTCCATAGTTCATCAGGCACTCTATCTATCAGATCTAGGCCCTTAAATCTATTTCTCACTTCCACTGTATAATCATAAGGGATTTGATTTAGGTCACACCTGAATGGTCTAGTGGTTTTCCCTACTTTCTTCAATTTCAGTCTGAATTTGGCAATAAGGAGTTCATGGTCTGAGCCACAGTCAGCTCCTGGTCTTGTTTTTGCTGACTGTATAGTGCTTCTCCATCTTTGGCTGCAAAGAATATAATCAATCTGATTTCAGTGTTGACCATCTGGTGATGTCCATGTATAGAGTCTTCTCTTGTGTTGTTGGAAGAGGGTGTTTGTTATGACCAGTGCATTGTCTTGGCAACACTCGATTAGTCTTTGCCCTGCTTCATTCCATATTCCAAGGCCAAATTTGCCTGTTATTACAGGTGTTTCTTGACTTCCTACTTTTGCATTCCAGTCCCCTATAATGAAAAGGACATCTTTTTTGGGTGTTAGTTCTAAAAGGTCTTGTAGCTCTTCATAGAACCATTCAACTTCAGCTTCTTCAGTGTTACTGGTTGGGGCATAGACTTGGATTACTGTGATATGGAATGGTTTGCCTTGGAAACAAACAGAGATCATTCTGTCGTTTTTGAGATTGCATCCAAGTACTGCATTTCGGACTCTTTTGTTGACCATGATGGCTACTCCATTTCTTCTGAGGGATTCCTGCCCGCAGTAGTAGATATAATGGTCATCTGAGTTAAATTCACCCATTCCAGTCCATTTGAGTTCGCTGATTCCTAGAATGTCGACGTTCACTCTTGCCATCTCTTGTTTGACCACTTCCAATTTGCCTTGATTCATGGACCTGACATTCCAGGTTCCTATGCAATATTGCTCTTTACAGCATCATACCTTGCTTCTATCACCAGTCACATCCACAGCTGGGTATTGTTTTTGCTTTGGTTCCATCCCTTCATTCTTTCTGGAGTTATTTCTCCACTGATCTGCAGTAGCATATTGGGCACCTACTGACCTGGGGAGTTCCTCTTTCATTATCCTATCATTCTGCCTTTTCATACTGTTCATGGGCCTCTCAAGGCAAGAATACTGAAGTGGTTTGCTATTCCTTTCTGCAGTGGACCACATTCTGTCAGATCGCTCCACCATGACCCGCTCATCTTGGGTTGCCCCATGGGCATGGCTTAGTTTCATTGAGTTAGACAAGGCTGTGGTCCTAGTGTGATTAGATTGACTAGTTTTCTGTGAGTATGGTTTCAGTGTGTTTGCCCTCTGATGCCCTCTTGCAACACCTACCGTTTTACTTGGGTTTCTCTTACCTTGGGCGTGGGGTATCTCTTCACGGCTGCTCCAGCCAAGCGCAGCCGCTGCTCCTTACCTTGGATGAGGGGTATCTCCTCACTGCCGCCCTTCCTGACCTTCAACGTGGGATACCTCCTCTAGGCCCTCCTGCGCCCGCACAGCCACGGCTCCTTGGATGTGGGGTTGGTCCTCCCGGCCTCTAGGAACTAGCTAATCTTGGGAGGGGCGGTTCCCTGCCAGATGTGACAGCATGAGACCAGAAAACAAGGGACATGGTTAATACAAAGACAGCTCATGCTGGGCTTTGTAGGTGGGAATTAACCTGGGTTATGTTGAGCCATGAAGATCTGGGGGTGATGTACCATATTAGGTTGGAGCACTGTTGTAGGAACTCAAGGAGAAGCACGGGAACTTGGCTGTGGAGCTGAGCCTCACAACACTGTGACATCTAAAATGTTGACTCACACACTCAGCCAACCCTATATTCAGCCAGTGGTCACTGCACATCAGCTGTGTGTCAGGCCTAGTGCTGGGTCTGGGTTCACAGAGGTCCAGCCTTAGCCCTGCCCTCGATGGGACTCTCAGTCTTAAGAGAAGGCAAGATGCATTGAAGGGTAGGGTGAGGATGGCCAGGATGGAGGCTGGGCAGACCCAGACAGAGGATGGGTCCACAGTGATGACTCAGGGAGTGATTCCTCCTCAGGTGGAGGAATTAGGGAGGGCTTCTCAGAGGAAGTGATGTTTGAGTCGGGTCTTGATGGAATGACATAAGAGTTTCCCTGCAGAGACAGTGGGCATGGATGCTCTAGGTGGTCTAGGAAAAGCAAATAAACACATATCCAGGCTTTGCAAAGGGCTCAGTGGGGCAAAAATAACTACTTTAAACATGGGCAAAGAAGCTGAATATTTTCCCAAAGACCTACAAATGGCCAAGAGGTATATGAAAAGATGCTCAAGAGGTACATGAAAAGATGCTCAACATCACTAATCGTTAGGGAAATGCAAATCAAAACCACAGCAATATATCACCTCACACCTGTTAGGATGACTATTCTCATGAAGACAAGAAATAACAGGTGTTGGCAAAGATGTGGAGAAAAGGGAACCCTTGTACACCGTTGATAAGAATGCAAATTGGTGCAGTCATTATGGAAAACAGTATGGAGGTTCCTCAAAAAATTCAAAGTAGAATCATCATATGATCCAGTTCTGGGTATATTAATATTAATACACACCAAAAAGAAATGAGATTAGTATCTTGAAGAAATATCTGCACCCTCTTGTTTGTTGCAGCATTATTCACACCATAGTCAAGACAGAAACACCCTAAGTGTCCAGTGACAGACAAATGGGTAAAGAAATTGTGGACTATTTAGCCTTTAATAAGAAAGAAACTGTGCCATTTGTGACAACATGGAGGAGCCCAGAGGACAGCGTGTTGAGTGAAATAAGCCAGACAGACAAAGACAATTAAAGTAAGGCCTCACTTATATGTATCTGTGTCTCAGTGGCAGAGAATTTGTCAGCAATGCAGGAGACAAAGGAGATGTGGGTGTGACCCCTGGGTCGGGAAGATCCCCTGATGAAGGAAATGGCAGCCCACTCCAGTATTCTTGCTGGGAGAATTCCATGGACAGAGGAGCCTAGTGGACTAGAGTCCATGGGTTGCAGAGTCAGACACGACTAAGCACACACACACACACACTTTGAAAAAGTCATAGAACCAGAGGCTAGAGCAGTGGCTACATGAGAAATGGGAGAAGTTGATCAGAGGGTACAGACTTCCAGTTACAAGATGAATAAGTTCTAAGTCTCTAATATGCAGCATGGTAAGTATAGTTAATAATATTTGAAAGTTGCTAAGAGAAAAGATTTTATGTTCTCAGCCCCTCCCTCAACACACACAAAATGGTAACTATGTAAGGTGATGGATATATTAACTTGATTGTGGTAATCACATTGTATACACATATTAAATCACTGCATTATACACTTTTTAAAAGTCACATTGTACAACCTAAATATATATATTTCTCTGTGTGCCATTAAACCTCACAAAGCTGGGGGGAAAAAAGAGTTCAGAGCGGCTGGAACAGGAAAGGACCAGGAGTGTGGTCAAAGACATGGCTGGAAGCCCAGGTGGGCTGACACCTGAGGTGGCTCTGAAAGGAGGGGCCGGGCTCCGGACCTCCCGCTGCAGGTCCTGGAAGCCTGGGCCATGGACAGACCAGGGGTAGCATGATGAGATTAGCGGGCACAGCTAACGATGAGATTAGGGTCTCAAGGCCCTCCTTCAGGGGCTGCACCATCAGATTTTTGGGACACTATTGGTAAAGAACTTGCCTGCCAATCCAGGAGACATAAGAGACATGGGTTAGATTACTAAATTGGGAAGATACCCTGGAGGAGGAAATGGCAACCCACTCCAGTATTCTTGCCTGGAGAATCCCATGGACAGAGGAGCCTGGTGGGCTATAGTCCTTGGGGTCCCAAAGAGTCAGACATAACTGAAGGGACTTAGCATGTATGCACGTGCATTCTCTCCTGTTAAAGTAGGAGACAAAAAAAGTCACTTAACCTCCTCTCCTCTAAGACAGGGAAAGTAAATACTCTCCTCCCTTCTTGTATTTATGGCAGATATAACTAATTAATAGACATTCTTTGGACTGGAGGCCATATAGAGCCTCAGAGGCTTTCTCAACACAATATTTCAGGCAAATACTACCCACAGGTCCAGATTGGCACACATGTCAAATTATGTGTCATTTAAGAGGTTAAGGGCATTGTGTCCTTTTTATAGAAGTATTAGTATTTTCATTTGGAAAAATAACTGTCCTAGGGATGCAGAGTTTAATCAAAGGAATAAATCTCTAATGGTAGAATTTTAGTAAGCAGAAGTTTAGAGAAGGGAGGGGAGGTCTATATGATTTCCTCAGATAAGACCTGCCTCACCCACTCGGAATGTTGTCCTGTGTGGAGACCAACGACACTTTTTTTTGGTTGTTTTCTCACTTTCCTGCCTCCATTGTCGGCAAAACAGTTCCTGTTTATTTTCCTGGCCATGGTAAACACCGCGGAGCAGACGGGAGATGTTTCCATGGCAAGCACCTCCCACAGCATCTCCTTTTGTGTCCCCACAAAGCCCATGATCTGCAGGCAAAGAACAGACTCTCAATAAACATTTATTGATTGAATCTAAATTGCAATTTTGTCTACGGTCCTCTGGGAAGCCGAGCGGAAAGGAAATTCACCCCCATATGGTGCGGAGATGCACTGACTACGTAGAAACCAATCGAGGACCGCCCAGACTCCGAGATGGTGTCTGTCAGAAGCCACACGTGTCAGGACTCACGAGGCCCCTCGGTCAATGCCAGGATGCACACCCTCTTTCCTTGGCTCCCCCTGTGTGAGTCCCAAGAATAGTAACGGGCTTTTTCCCTGCTCGGCGTCTTATGACCTGGCCCAACACAGAGAACACTCTCAATGAAAACTTGTGAATGAATGAGACAGTTACGAGCACTGGGAGAGGAATGGAGGGAGGCGTTCCTACTCTCCTCCCCAGTCCGCTAGGAGAGTGTGGGGCACCTGGAAGGCAGCTGGGGTGGGAGGTCGGGGGAGGGTGGACTATATGACGAGTTCAGTTCTGAGCTCCGTGAACTTGGCTGGTGGGCTTTACTTGGGGAGCTTGGGGTTTGTAGGGGCAGACGCTGGTATCCTGGGAGCGACTGGGAATCCCCGGGGGAGGGGACCCCAGGGGAAGAGCGTCAGGAGAGCGGGCAGAAGCCCAGCTCTGGTTCTGGAGCAGGGGAGGAAGTGAAGCGGCCGGGGGTGTCAGGGAAGGGACGTCGGAGGGGAGGAGGCCCGGAGAGGAAAGCGGGGCCTCCACGAGTGCCTTCCTTACAGGGCAGCTAGGAGAGACGCCCACAGGGTGTGGTGCCACGTGTGGACGGCGCAGCCTCCTCACCTGGAGCCCCGTCCAGCCTGGAAGCTGTGCCTGGCATGGTTAAAACTCCAGACTACCACAGAGACGGAGAACCAAAGCCTTTCTCCCATCAGCCAACCTCTTTCTTGGGTTGGCCCCCTGCCCCGCCCTGCCCCCCTTCCCCTGGCCCTGGGTCTGAGCTTCGTGGTGCGATTTTAACGAGTTTCTGGCGCCATCGCACTGCCGGTGCGGCTGGGCCTGCGTGCGCAGCCTCTGTTCACGTTTCTCTCCTCCAGCGAGATCAGGTCGGAGGCCCCGGATATTCTCGAGGCCGGGTTCTCGAGGCCCCGGATGTTCTCTAGGTACCCGGATGTTCTCGAGCGCCCTGGATGTTCTCAGCGCCCAGAGGCAGGAAGTGGATCTGCTGCTAAGTGGCTTCAGTGGTGTCCGACTCTGTGCTACCCCATAGACGGCAGCCCACCAGGCTCCCCCGTCCCTGGGATTCTCCAGGTAAGAACACTGGAGTGGCTTGCCATTTCCTTCTCCAATGCATAAAAGTGAAAAGTGAAAGTGAAGGCGCTCAGTCGTGTCCGACTCTTAGGGACCCCATGGACTGAAGCCTACCAGGCTCCTCCATCCATGGGATTTTCCAGGCAAGAGTACTGGAGTGGGGTGCCATTGCCTTCTCCTGGGCCCCGTTAACTCACAGGTGTGGCTGCGGGCAGAGGAGGAGCCTGGGACTCCTCCACGTGGAGACTCGAGGCTGAGGGTGCGGGAAGCCCGTGCATCATGGACCAGGAGGACCTGATTGTCTCCATCTTTCGTGCTGGGAGCGGCAAGTGGCCTGCTGTATGGGGAGCCTGCTTCTCATGCCATCAGCATGGATGGGGAGCCCACTCAGGGGGCGGTTCTGTCCCCCGAGCCACTGGATGCTGTCACCGGGAAGGTGAAGAGTGCCTCCTCACAGCCTCAGCTGCATGGGCCAGACGGGTCACGGGTGAGGGGCTGCAGGGTGGCCGGGGAGAGACTCACAGAGCACACTTCCCAGTGGAGTCTGGAGAACAAACCAGAGGGAAACATCAGGGATCCCGAGTGCGGGGCCAGGGCATTTGTGCCCGGCCTGGTGAGAGGCTGCCTCTTGTGGCGCGGAGAGACTGGTTCCTAGGCAGTTCTGGGAATTCACAGCGGTTTTCCAGCGACTCTCCAACAACCGTGAGGCTCTGGCCTTTGGAAATCAGGCTGCTGTGCGTGGGGCCGAGGCAGGAGTCCAGGGGCCGTGGAGGTCACAGAGAGCGACCCCAACACATCACAAGGGGTCCAGGCCACTTAGGGGTGGAGAGTGGGAGGTTCTGGTAGAAGACTGGACAGGCCGGCCAAGGCCAGACCCTGGTGATGGTTGCAGGGCTTTGTCCTGCCTGCCTGGGGAGCTGTGGAGGGTGCCAAGGTAGCCTGTTCGAAAGCTCATTTCCCGCTACAGTGGGGAAGGGACTGGAGGGAGAGCAGAGGGTTCACAGTCAGCGGTAAGGAACCTGCCTGCGATGCAGGAGCCGCAAGAGGCGTAGGTGCGATCCCTGCGTTGGGAAGATCCCCTGCAGGAGGGCATGGCAACCCACTCCAGTGCTCTTGCTTGGAGAATCCTATGGACAGAGGAGCCTGGCGGGCTATAGTCCATGCAGTCGCGGAGTTGGACACTACTGAAAAACTAAGCATGCAGCATGGGGAGACTCTAGCTAGTTCCCACACAGAACACCCGCTAGACTGTAGTCTCCAGTTCTGAGCCTGCTGTAACCTCTGATCCTGCTCCTTGTGGGTCTCACAGCAGCTCTGACATCCACCTTCGGACCCTGGGGGCTTTTCGATTGTCTGCAAAATTGTATCCAAGCGTCTTTGCACAGTGACTTCCAGGCTCTTCCCATCTACAGAAGAGTCCGTTGCCCCACCCCCGAATCCTCGGGACTTGCCATGGCCAGTAGAATTTGTCAAAAGTTAAAGGTCCGAATTCTAAATGTGGGCCCCTTGACGTTTTGCGCGCTCTCCTCTCTCTCTCTCTTGACCCTGCAGCTGTCCTGTGAACAGTCCAGGGCTATCACCCGCTGGATAATGAAGATATCACTTCCTGTATCTGTTAGCACTCACTGCATAACAAATCGTGCTCAGTCATGTCCGACTCTTTGTGATCCCATGGACTGTAGCCCATCAAGCTCTTCTGTCCTTGGGATTTCCCAGACAAGAATACCTGGGTGGGTTGCCATTTCCATCTCCAGAGAATTCTCCAGAGAATCTTCCCGATTCAGGGACTGAACCCAGGGCTCCTGCATTGCAGGCAGATTCTTAACCGTCTGAGCCACCAGGGAAGCCCCCAGTGCTAACCCTGAGCCAAACTGTTGCTGCTGCTGTTTGGTTGCTCAGCCGTGCTCAACTCTTTGTGACCCCATGGACTTGCAGCCCGCCAGGCTCCTCTGTCCATAGCATTCTCCAGGCAAGAATACTGGAATGGGTTACCATTTCCTCCTCCAGGGAATCTTCCTGACCCAGGGATTGAACCTGTGTCTCCTGCGTGGGCAGGTGGATTCTTCACCACTGAATCACTTGGGAAGTGTAACAAATCACCCCCAAACTAAGCAGCACAAAAACACACGCGTGTGTGCACTCACAGTTTCTGTGGATCAGGAGTCAGGGCTGGGCTTACCTGGGTCCTCTGGCTTGCAGCCTCTTGTGTGGCTGCACACGGGGCTCAGATGGGACCAGAGGCCTAGCGGGATCGACCAGGGGCAGAATCCGCTGCCAGGCTCAGTTCCCTGAACTGTACAATTCAGTTCCTCTCGGACTGTTGGCCGGAGACAGGCCCCAGGCTCTTGTTGCATAATTTTACCATGGGGCAGTTTCATAGCATGGCAGCTGGCTTTGTCAGAAAGAGAAAGAGACAGAGAGAATATTATCAGGATGTCAGTCAGACTTCTGTATCCTCATCTCAGAAATGACATCCATCACGTTTGCTGTCATCTCGTCTCTAGAAGTGAGTCAGGGGTCTAAGCCCACACTCACACTTGTTCGGTCCTGCCTCTCCTGTGACGCTTCCTCAGACCCTCGTGCGTTGCGGACCTCCCCTTGTCTGACTCCATTGCCTTTGATGGCTGGGCCACCACTGGGCATTTCTCACTTCCCTCCAGGAACATCTGATCGTGTGTTTGGCACCACCCGGTCTTGGTGGCTCCCTCCGTTGCCTGCAAGACCTTCCTTACCCACCAATCCAGTTCCTCCTTCCCATGAAAGATGCTCGAGCACAAGTTCTGGGCT
The DNA here is from genome assembly GCF_019923935.1 of Bubalus bubalis. NCBI lineage: Eukaryota > Metazoa > Chordata > Mammalia > Artiodactyla > Bovidae > Bubalus > Bubalus bubalis. Next base: position 2,009,397 of record NC_059180.1, read on the forward strand.
TTGTTTCCAGCTCTGTGTCCCCCTGGAGAAGGCAATGGCACCCCACTCCAGTACTCTTGCCTGGAAAATCCCACAGACGGAGGAGCCTGGTAGGCTACAGTCCATGCGGTCGCAAAGAGTCAGACATGACTGAGCGGCTTCACTTTCGCTTTTCACTTTCATGCATTGGAGAAGGAAATGGCAACCCACTCCAGTGTTCTTGCCTGGAGAATCCCAGGGACGGGGGAGCCTGGTGGGCTGCCATCTATGGGGTCGCACAGAGTTGGACACAACTGAAGCGACTTAGCAGCAGCAGCAGCAGCTGTGTCCCCCTGGCTCACCCAGAATCGTGTCTTCCATTTAGCACGAACATCAGGATTGATGAATGACATAACTTTGAGTCCCCTCTGTGTATTACACAGGTGTGACCTTCTATAAAAACTTTGAGACCATAGTAAATATGCATATAGTGGTAAGAAACAAGCAGAATGCTGTTACACCCTTCAGTTACTTTCCCCCAATGAGACCAACATGTGTGACTCTATTACAACATCCCAAGAGGAAATTGCTTCCAGTTGCAATGTGTATGTTAATGTGTGCATTCGGTTCCACGCAGTTTTATAACTGTGTGTATTGTGTGACTGCTGTCAACCACAGTCTACACAGTTCCATCAGAAGGACCTCCCATGGGAATTCCCTGCCGATCCAGTGGTTAGGACCCCATGATCTCACTTGAGAGGGCCCAGCTTCAATCCCTGGTCAGGGAACTAAGATCCCACAAGTCAAACATAGCAGCGGTCAAAAAAAAAAAAAAGAAATCCCTAGTGCTGCCTTTTTATAGCCAGAGCCACCTCTCCTCCCCGCTTCCCCTGGAAGCCCCTGGCAACCACTAATCTGTTCTCACCTCTAATTTTATCATTTCAAGAGAGTTGTAAAAATGGAATCATATGCTATGTAATCTCTTGAGGGTTCGCTTTTAGCACTTAGCACAATTCTCTTGAGATCTGTCCAAGTTATCATATGTATCAATAGTTTGTTCTTTTTTTTCTTTTATTATGCAGTCATATTCCATGGTATAGACACATTGCCATTTGTTTAATCACCCACCCTTTGAAGGGCATTTGGGTTGTCTCCAATTTGGGGCTATTATGAATAAGCCACTGTGACCATTCCTGTATAGATTTCAGTGTGAACATAAGTTTTAATTTCCCTGGGATAAGTGCCCAGGAGGACAATAGCTGGGTCGGACGATAAGCGCGTGCTCAGTTTTACAAGCGTCTGCTGCGCTGTGTGATTCATTTCCTCCACCTCCTCGCCGGCACTTGATCTCATCCTGGGTTTTCCTTTGAGCATGTGGTGACAGGTCATTGTGACTTGCTGATTACGTTTCCGCATTGGCTGAGGACGGTGAGCCTCTTGCCCCATTTCTTACTTGCCTTCTGTGTCCTCTGTGGTGAAACGTTTGTTCATGCTTTTTGCCAGTTTTCTAACTGGAGTGTTTATTTACTGTGAATTTTGTGAGATCTTTTTTACATCCTAGACGGGAGTCCTTTGTCAGATATGTGGTTTGTAAATATTTCCCCCTTGTCCATAGCTTGTCTTTCCATCCTCTTTAACAGGGTCTTTCATGGAGCAAAGTTTTTAACTTTGATGAGATCCAATTAGCCAAATGTTCCTTCTATTAAATGTGCTTTCAAGAAACTCTTCGTCTAGCCCTATATTGTCAAGGCTTTCTCCTATTTTAATTCTAAGAATTGTATACAGCTCACCTTGGGTAGCACGGGTTTGAACTGCATGGGTCCACTTACAGGCAGATTTTTTTCAATAGTAAAGACTACAGGATTACACACCCTCAGTTTGTTCAGTCCTTGGATGACAAAACCATGGATATGGAGATGACCCCTGGATGAAGGGCTGCTATAAGTAAATAATCATGGATTTCCAACTGGGTGGAGGGCTGGCGCCCCAGCCCTACATTGTTGAATGTGTATGCCAAGTCACTTCAGTGATGTCCAATTCTTTGTGACCCCATGGACTGTAGCCCACCAGGCTCTTCTGTCCGTGGGATTTCCCAGGCAACAATACTGAGGTGGATTGCTGTTTTCCTTCTCCAGGGGATCTTCCCGACCCAGGGATAGAGCCCATGTCTCCCGCATTAGCCAGAGATTTCTTTGCCACTGAGCCACCAGGGAAGCCCCTGAATTGTTTAATCATTAAGTGTAGTTGTATTTTAAGTCCATGGCCCATTTTGAGTTAGTTCTGTGTAAAGTGTGAGGCTTAGATAGAGGTTCATTTTGTGGTTGTTGTTATTTACAGGCATGCAGTTGCTCTTGGAGACAGAAATGGCAACCCACCCCAGTGTTCTTGCCTGGAGAATCCTATGGACAGAGGAACCTGGCAGGCTGCAGCCCGTGGGGTCACAAAAGAGTCAGACACAACTTAGCAACTGAACAAGAGCAAAGCTGCTCCGGTGCTGTTTATTGAATGGACTGTCCTTCTTCCATTGAATTGCTTTTCCTCTTTTTTCTAAAATCAGTTGAGTATTTGTGTGTCTGTTTCTAGTTCTCTATTTGATTTCTCTGACCTATGTGTCTAATTCCTCTGGCAAAACTACACTGTTTTGATCACTGTAACTATATATGCATGCTTGTGTGCTCAGTCGTGTCCCACTCTTTGCGACCCCATGGACTGTAGCCCGCCAGGCCCCTCTGTCCATGGATTTCCCAGGCAAGAATACTGCAGCGGGTTGCCAGTTCCTATCCCAGGGGTAACTATTTAGTAACCCTCAATATTAGAAAAATTTCTCCCAGTTCGATCTGTTTCAAGAACATTTTTGCTGTTTGAAGTCCTGTGCTTTGCTCCAGAAACTTTAGAATCTGTAAAAAATGTTGCTGGGATTTTGGTGGTACTTGTGTTAAACCTATAGATCAATTTGGTAAGAATTGACATCTTCACTATATTGACTCTTCCAACTATGAATGTAGTAGATTTCTCCATTTATGTAGGTCTTTTTCTGCTCATTTTGTTAGTATTTTGTAACATTCAAGATACAGATGGCTGTGCATGCTTTGTTAGATTTATACCTGAGGATTTATTTTCTTTGAAGCAACTGTCACTGTTTGCAGTTTCACTTTTCACAGTTCACTGTTGCTATGTTGAAATGTGATCGATTTTTACAAGTTGATCTTTCACGCTACAGTACTGCTGAAGTCTTCACTAGTTCTGCAGGGTGTTTGGTAGCCTCCTAGGATTCTCTGTGTAGGCAGTCAGGCCATCTGCAAACGGTGACAGCCGCATTTCTTCTCATCCAAGCTGCATAACTTTCATTCCCTTTTCTTGCCTTATTGTACTGGCTAGCACTTCTAGTACTGTGTTGAATAAAGTGGGGAGAGACGATAGCCTTCTTTTGTTTCCAGTCTCAGGGGGAAAGCATTTGGTATTTTACCGTTAAATACAATGTTGGCTGAAAGGTTTTGGTGTTTGCGTCCTCAAGTCGAGGAAGTTCTTCTAGTCCTAGTTTCCAGACAGCTTTTGCAATGAGCGCGTGTTGGATTTTGCCAAGTGTAGTGGGTTTTTTTTGCATAAATTGTTAGAATCATATAATTTTTCTTCCCTAGCTTGTCAGTATGGGATATTGGGAGAAGGAAATGGCAACCCACTCCAGTATTCTTGCCTAGAGAATCCTGTGGACAGAGGAGCCTGGTGGGCTGCTATCCATGGGGTCACACAGAGTTGGACACAACTGAAGTAACTTAGCGTGCATGCATGCACTGGAAGAGGAAATGGAAATCCACTCCAGTATTTTTGCCTGGAGAATCCCAGGGACAGAGGAGCCTGGTGGGCTGCTGTCCACGGGGTCACACAGAGTCGGACACGACTGAAGTGACTTAGCAGCAGCAGCAGCATGGGAGATTACATTCACTTTTTAATATTGAGCCAGACTTGCATCCTAGAATAAAATTCCATTTTGTTATAGTATAAAATTCTTTTTTTTTTAATTTTATTTTAAACTTTACATAACTGTATTAGTTTTGCCAAATATCAAAATGAATCCACCACAGGTATACATGTGTTTCCCATCCTAAACCCTCCTCCCTCCTCCCTCCCCATTCCATCCCTCTGGGTCGTCCCAGTGCACCAGCCCCAAGCATCCAGTATCGTGCATCAAACCTGGACTGGCAACTCATTTCATACATGATATTTTACATGTTTCAATGCCATTCTCCCAAATCTTCCCACCCTCTCCCTCTCCCACAGAGTCCATAAGACTGTTCTATACATCAGTGTCTCTTTTGCTGTCTCGTACACAGGGTTATTGTTACCATCTTTCTAAATTCCATATGTATGCGTTAGTATACTGTATTGGTGTTTTTCTTTCTGGCTTACTTCACTCTGTATAATAGGCTCCAGTTTCACCCACCTCATTAGAACTGATTCAAATGTATTCTTTTTAATGGCTGAGTAATACTCCATTGTGTATATGTACCACAGCTTTCTTATCCATTCATCTGCTGATGGACATCTAGGTTGCTTCCATGTCCTGGCTATTATAAACAGTGCTGCGATGAACATTGGGGTACTCGTGTCTCTTTCCCTTCTGGTTTCCTCAGTGTGTATGCCCAGCAGTGGGATTGCTGGATCATAAGGCAGGTCTATTTCCAGTTTTTTAAGGAATCTCCACACTGTTCTCCATAGTGGCTGTACTAGTTTGCATTCCCACCAACAGTGTAAGAGGGTTCCCTTTTCTCCACACCCTCTCCAGCATTTATTACTTGTAGACTTTTGGATTGCAGCCATTCTGACTGGCGTGAAATGGTACCTCATAGTGGTTTTGATTTGCATTTCTCTGATAATGAGTGATGTTGAGCATCTTTTCATGTGTTTGTTAGCCATCTGTATGTCTTCTTTGGAGAAATGTCTGTTTAGTTCTTTGGCCCATTTTTTGATTGGGTCATTTATTTTTCTGGAGTTGAGCTGTAGGAGTTGCTTGTATATTCTCGAGATTAGTTGTTTGTCAGTTGCTTCATTTGCTATTATCTTCTCCCATTCTGAAGGCTGTCTTTTCACCTTGCTAATAGTTTCCTTTGATGTGCAGAAGCTTTGATTGAGAAGATTGAGCCAGACTTGCATCCTAGAATAAAATTCCATTTTGTTATAGTATAAAATTCTTTTTTACATATTATTGAAATCAATTTGCTAACATTTTTGTTGATGATTTTTTAATCTAAATACATGAGAGATAGTGGCTTGTGCTTTTCTTTCTTTTACCTACCTTGATCTAGTTTTGGTGTCAGGGTAATATTCGCCTCATAAAATAAGCTGAAGTGTTACTTTCTCTTGTATTTTCTGGGAGAGACTGTGTAGAATTACTGGTTTTGTAGGGATTCCACTGTATAAACACCACTGTTTGCAGTCTGCTAGAGCTGTTGCTTTACCACCTGGGTAAAATGCAAGCTTACTTTAACTTAGGCCTCTATTAGTGCCTCATTTAAGAAAAAAAAATCACACACATACATATAATATGAGTATATACATGTACGATTATGTATATAATTGTCTTAAGTATTTCTTACATACATGAAAGTCACGTCAGATGTTATAATTTTGCTTCAGTTATGAAATACAATTTAAGATACTCATGAGAAGTAATAGTCTGTTATATTTATCCCTATTTCTACTCATTCGAAACTTCTTTTTTTTTTCCTTTCTGAAGTACCAAGGTTTCTTGAAACAAATGAAAAAAATAGAAATTCTCAGTAAAGAAAGAGAAGTAATATTTTAAAAAGCTTGTGTTTATACCACTTCTTTTACCTAATCTTTAAGGATATGTTTGCCAACAATAAGTTCTCTTGGTTTGCTTTCATTTGAGAATCTCTCTCTTTTCCTTGGGTTCTGAAGGATATTTTTACCAAATATAGAACTCACAGTTGACAGCTCTTTCTATAGCACTTGAAAAATGTTGAATAACTTTCTGCTTCCATAGTTTGAGATGAGAAATCTGCTGTCATTGAAATCGATGTCCCATGTAAGTAATGTGCTGTTTCTCAATGTTTTTACTATTTTTTCTTTGTCTTAATTTGCAGATGTGTAATTTTTCTGTGTATTTCTTTACACTTATTCTATTTGAGGTTAGTCAGCCTTTTGAATCTATACTTTATTGTCTTTCTCCAAATTTGGGGAGTTTTCAGCCATTATTTCTTTGGATACTTTTTCAGTCCCACTTTTTCTTCTTTCAGGACTCAGAAGCTATGGATATTTATCCTCTTTCACTGTCTCGAACTCCCTGAGGATCTTTTGTTTTTCAACTTATTTTATGTTTGTATTAAGACTAGGAATTTGTCCTTTGTCATCTCCACTCTTGTATTGGGCCCATCCTGTGAGGTCTTTTCCTGGTTATTGTATTTTTTCAGTTTTTAAATTTCCATTTGGCTTTAAAAAAATAACTTCTATTTCTTTACTGAGAGTTTCTATTTTATTTGTTTCAAAAGAGTTTGTAATTGCTTGCTGAGCCTCTTTACGATGGCTGCTCTTAGATTCTCGGACATTCCAACCTCCCATTCATTTCTGTAGGATGCCTGTTGACTGTTTTTTCACCCAAGTTGTGATTTTCCTGGTTCTTGGTAAGAAGGGCGACTTTTCCGTTCTGTCTTGGTTACTGGGAGTATTATACTGTGAGGCCCTGATCCTATTCCAGTTTTCTCTCGAGCGGGCAGTCTCCTCTTTGGGAGGCAGCACGAGGGTGGACAGGCTGTGTGGCCAGATCCCAGCTGAGCCCCTGCACCATCCTGGCTGAAGCGACTGCCGACTCTCGCCGCCTTGCTGTGGGGTGGGCAGCGGCTTGCTTTCCCCTTGGCTCTGCAGACGCCTTTGCGGTGAAAGCAGGGAACGGCTTGTGCCGCCTTCTGTCTCTAAGCCCCGCTGCTGGGCTCCCCCGACACAGGGGTGGGAGAAGTGGGGACGTGAGTCCCACTGCTGGGCTCCCCCGACACGGGTGGGAGAAGTGGGGACGTGAATCCCACTGCTGGGCTCCCCCGACACGGGTGGGAGAAGTGGGGACGTGAGTCCCGCGGCTGGGCTCCCCCGACACGGGTGGGAGAAGTGGGGACGTGAATCCCACTGCTGGGCTCCCCTGACACGGGTGGGAGAAGTGGGGACGTGAGTCCCGCGGCTGGGCTCCCCCGACACGGGTGGGAGAAGTGGGGACGTGAGTCCCGCGGCTGGGCTCCCCCGACACGGGTGGGAGAAGTGGGGACGTGAGTCCCGCGGCTGGGCTCCCCCGACACGGGTGGGAGAAGTGGGGACGTGAGTCCCGCGGCTGTGTTGCTGCAGGTCCACAGCTGAGCTGGAGACCTGGCTGTGTGCTTCTTCGCTCTGTCATGCCCAGGGGTCTTCAGTTGTGAGGAGGAGAACCCGGGAGGCGTGGGCCACTCAACTGCATCCTGAGCTGGAAGTTCAGGTGTGAGAGGACCTTTCTATTCTTTCTTTGCAAAATGGCTATTAACATAATAACACTTCCTCTGCCTGCCATCCGGAACTGTTCTGAGAATTAACTAAGATGTACGTGTGTATGAAAGTACACTGGAGACTCTGATTCTAGTAGAGAATTTTATTATAACGATTTGTTATTTCTGAAACTAGGGTCTGGTAAGATGTAGCTTGAGAAGAGACAGGAAAAAGAGTGGAGGCCCTCCATCTATCAGTTTAATGTTGGTGAAAGCAAGGTTGACAGCTGGAAGCCAGCCTTCTCTTGCCTAGTTCCCTGTTTCTTTCGAGTCTGTGGCAACCTTCTCTTGACGATCAATAACCCAGGGAAAGCGAGAGGAAAAGTGAAGATTAGGGTCATGGCAAGGAGACAGCAGTAAAGTAGCTTTAAAGAGCCTAATAAACCAGGATAATTGAATGTAGTAAGGTTCGTGGCTAGGACAAGGGTGGTGTCTGCAAGCACCATTTCCAGGAAAATGATCACAAAAGGGAAAAAAGTGCCGAAACTGGGAGGGAAGGAACAAGTCACAAAGGGGACCCTGAGTGGGTAGAGACAGGCATTCAGGATGGTCACCCTTACTTAGGGGTGTGGGACAGGGCTACCCCCTGGAGTGGCCCCAGTGTTATCAACCAGGATGATCTGGGTCTCATGGGTTCTTCATCCCTGTTCAGGTAGACAAAGTGTTGTGGACTTCCAGTGTTTGAGTCTCAGCTCTGCCACCTTGAGTCTGTGTGATTTGGGGTAAGTTCCTTAATCCCTCTGAGCCTCAGTTTCTCCTTCCATCAGTTGAAGTTGGCAAAGGTGCCAACCCCAACAGGTTGTTTGAGGGTCAAAGGTGAGGGTGAGCATGAGTCACCCAACTTGCCCATAGTAGAGAACTGATTTGTAAGGCAGTCCTCTTCCTGGCTCTGGGCCCAGGAATTGTGGCCTCAGTCTAGGCTAATAGTGGAGAAGGAAATGGCAGGCCACTCCAGTATTCTTGCTTGGACAGAGGAGCCTGGCAGGCTACAGTCCATGGGGTCACAAAGAGTCAGACATGACTTAGCAGCTGAGCACTCAACCTGGGCTGAAAGGCAGGAGACTGTCTATTCAGTCATTTTGGTTCCTCCACAGTCCTGACCCACTGCCACGAGTAACACCCACTCCCTTCCTTCTTGGGACCGGCGTTCCTGGTGTGTGGGCATGAAGGTATAACGGATCCACCTGAGGCTCTGAGTAAGGCTGGCAGGATGCCTGCTTTCTTACCGGTTTCTCTAGAGTTTGCACAAACCTGGGACGTGGAGCTACAGACATGTAGCCCCTGGAGGCGCGCTCTGGCCAGCCGGCTGCCCCCGGCACGTTTCTTAATTACTTTATCTCTGGAGCCAAGTTGTGCTGTAGACGGTGTTCTCCCAACCACTGACTCAGCCAAGAGGCGCCTGTAGCCCTTTGGTTTGGGGGGAAGATGAAGTCTCTGGAGTGTCCTGAAATTCCCACGTCACTTCTCTCAACATTAAATAAACACATGGAGTAACTTTTGTTATTTTTACCCTTTGAGAACCAGTGTTTTGACTGATAACAGTAGATAACATGTATTGAATAGCCTACCCGCACTGTGTGCCTGGCATATTTCATCATTAATCCCCCAACAATCCTATGGAGCAGAATCTCATACTGTTCCATTTAAGAGATGGGGCACTTGAAGTTCAGAATTTAAGTCATTTGCCCACGGTTAAACAGCCAGCCGGGTGAGTCACTACCCCAAGGGCCAGAAGCTCAAGTGCCAAGAGCCGAGGCAGCATAGTTTGTCTGCTGAGGTCAAATTGTAGATATTCTAGGCGCTGTGGGCCAGACGGGCCCCATGCAGCTGCTCGTCTCTGCCGCTGAAACATGAACGCCATCACGGGCAGTCTGCAGATGATTGGGCGTGGCGGCGTTCTAAAGAATCTTTATTTAGGGAAACAAGTGTTGGGCCAGGTGTCACTGTGTGCTGATCCCTCACCTGAAAAGGCCAGTGGATCAAGTCAATGAGTAAAACAGGAGCAGAACAAACCAAGAAGCAACCCACCCTGGTACACACCGTAACATGCTCTAGCCCCGCTTCTCCCCAGACGAGAGGGAGACAGAGGACACAGCACAAGTGCCTGCTTTGTGGCCACCAGCATGGGGGGGAGGTGCCCATGAGCCCATCGGTGGGCAGTGGCCGGTACTTAGCCTCAGCTGCTCGCTGACCCCCACCTGGACACAGGGCGGGTTCCCAAGCTAAGGCACAGGTCTGGATTTGAGGGGAGCTTGTGTGTGTGTGTGTGTGAGAGAGAGAGAGACCTCTGTTTTCTAATATTGTGAATGAGTAAAACAAATCCCTGAATCCTGTGCAGACTCAGGTAGAAGATGCCCAACCACTGGCTGTGATCTGCTGGCTGCCAGTGCAGGACCTGTGCTCTCCGAAAGCTTCCCCATCAACACTGCATTTATTAAGTAATAATTCATCTGTTTTCCTGTATATTTTATTTATCAAAGACCTCAGTAACTGTCAGGCAGAGTTTCTTATCAGCAGGAACTGACCAGCGGACAAGTGTTACCTCCCAGACCGGATGATCAATCCGGAGGAACCAGGGAGCCCTGACATTTTAATTATCCGGAACATCCTTATCAGCGGTCAGTCCTGGACACAGTGCTTCCCATTGTTCGCGAGCCCCTAATTGGGACTCTCTGATCTGGTCCCTCCAGGGCCACTCCTCCCCACAGCGCATCCTCGCGGCTTCACTCTGGCGGCTGCCTTTATATTATTCAACAGACTGCACCACCAGCACCCTCAGAGTGAGCCGTCTCCTCCGTATCCATGCACGGTGTAGCATCCTGAGCCGTTGAAACTAAAAAAAGAAAAAAGGGTTTCTGTTGGCTGCAGCACCAGCAAAAATATAGAGTTTTTTTTTTTTTTTCCACATAGAACAAAGAATTACTCCAAACCGAGCAAGGTGGTGGACAGATTTCCTGTTACTCGGCTGGTGGTCAAACTGCAGAGTTTTGTAGGGGAGTCAGTGCTGTGCAAAGTCACTTTAAGTTATTCTCCATGCATCATGTAAAATACAAAAAAAAATTAAAGTGATGTCCTGGGAAAGTGGAGAAATGAGCAAATAAAGCAGCTGAGGTTAGGTTCACACTTGCTTTTAAAGGAGAGTTCATTTTAGTTGCTAAGAGGCCTGTTGGCTTTCTCGAAGCCTCCTTGAGGGGCGGGGGTAGAAACACCCATTGCCACTGGGCCCACCTGTGCCCCCTCTGCAGAGGATGCCTCCTGCTGCCCTGCTCACGTGACCTCACCTGGCTGGGCAGGTGGGGCCAGACGTGGGGACTTGACCTCGTGCAGCCAACGCAGAGGGTGACAGAAGTCGATGAAAGACCTGATGAGAATCCCCATAGCAGGAAACGCAGAGGGAGGCTGGCGGCTGCCCTGGGCTCCAGGCTGCAAGGCCGTGGGGCATGTGGGTGGCCTGCTCACCAAGTTCTGGCTGACGTCCTGGGGTGGCTGAGACAGGAGGAGGCAGAGAGAGGATGGAGGAGCCACGTGGAAAAGGAGGGGGTGCTTCAGGCGAGGAGAGACGAGCAGGTGCCCACCTCCTGGAGGCACCGTGCAGACACGGCTCCTCCGGGGAGACGGGTCCTCTGTGTCTTAAAGATCGAGAAAGCCGCTAGGAGCAGAGACAGGCCTCAGCTGTCTAGAAAACCATAACTCTTCGAAGATCCCATGCCGAGGTTTCTGTCTCTGTCCAGTAAAAAACAAGTCTAGATTTCTTATGGCAAGACTTTATGTGGCGGGATCGTTGTGAGCAGGGAGGTGGGGCATGGGGACCCTTGCACTTTGGGTAACACTGACCACAGATCTGTTAGCATCGCAAGGTTTTTCTCTTACGGAAAAGAGTAAGTGGAATTTCCCTGGCTGTCCAGTGGCTGAGATTCTGTGCTCCGAATGCAGGGGGCCCAGGTTTGATCCCTCGTCAGGGAACTAGATCCCGCATGCCGCAGCTAAGACCCGGCACAGCCAAGTAAATAACTGTTGTAAAAGAGGCAGCGAGGCTGGGAAGAAGCCTTTCGGGGGTCATTCTGACAGGAGTGGGAGGAAGAGGGTGGCAGCAAATCAGAGAGCATCTTCCCCTGAGGCCAGGCTGTTCTCAGGAGGGGAGGTGCCCGTCTGCAGGTTCTCCTGGATGGCCAGAATTCAGGGACCGCACGAAGGAGAGAAAGTGAACGCAAGTTCTGTTAACAGGGGTTGGTTCTGCGTGATCAGCTGGACAAGCAATCCAGCAAATCATCTATGAAGCAAAAGATGGGGATTTGTGGGGAGAGGGTCTGAGTCTGGCCTCGTGGTTGTGTCTGCACCCTTGAGTCTTATCCAGGTCCTACTGGGGGAGGGTGTTTCTTTTCAGTGAGTTGTTTCCAGAACATGAGAGGGTGGGGGATTTCTTAACCCTGCTGTTTTCTCAGAGCACAGGACTCAGGTAAAATTCAGCTTTGCCACCCCTGGGAGGGGGGGGGTCACCTAAAACACTTTCACGGTGTATGAATAGTTGAGAATACTGTCATCTTTGCCTAAAACTATCTGATGGTCCTCTGGGCCTACCCCTTCTAGAACCTTCCCTTCTACCCTGTTCCCCCCAGTTAAGGTGGTCCCTCAAATTCTGGAAGGGTTTGCAGTAGGAAGCAAGGGCTGAGCAGAGAGGCTGCCCTGGCGTTTGAGGAAGTCTCCTCCTGAAGTCTGCATCCTTGACCCCATCTCAGGCCCCGTTGTCAGGAGGGGACCCTCAGCCTCTGCCCCTCTCCTAACCTCTTTCACCTTAATCTCCCACCAGCTCTGTCCCCAACAGCAGACACTGACCCTCCCCCCATCCCCGCCCCCACCAGGCTCTGTTGCAAAACCCCAACAACAGACTTGCAAATCTCAAGCTGTTGACTTCAGTCTTCTTGACTGTGCAAATCTGCCTGTAAAAGTACTTCCAGGAGCTGGGTTGCCACAGGATGTGGAGGGTTGAAACCTATTTCCATATGACAGTAAAACTAATATTCACTGTGATCATTATCATGATAAATAGTATAACTACTGAAAGCCCCATGGGTGTGACCACGCGCCCGGTGCTGCTGGAGACACAGTACACACATTGGCTTAAAAAAGGAGTCACCGCCTGGAAGCTGAGAGTTAGGTTTCATCTGGTGCGGATTTTCAGGGCTCCATGCCTGCGAGACCGTGTCTCAAGTGACCTGGGAGAACTGTTCCAAGGAGGTGGGGCAAGGAGCCCGTTTACACGGAAGTTTGCAGCAAGGGGCAGGTAGTCTGAGCATCAGATTATTGTTCATTAAAGAAAACCAGGCATCCCAAGTTAAAGAATGTGGCACTTTTCTGTGTATGGGAAGACGCAGAAGTCTGGGGTCACTGAAGTTGTTCCTTTTGTACGCCTCTGAGCCATCAGAGGGCCAGCACCCTGCGATTTGATCTTTCACATCCTGAGTTCCTCGGTCCTCATCCTAGGGAGTGGCGGCCATCTGATAGCTGCCACGCCACGGGTGTTTTTGTTTTCTGTTTCTTTCCATTGACTCAGATAGTAGAGAATCCACCTGCAACGTGGGAGACCCAGGTTTGATCCCTGGGTTGGGAAGATCCCCTGGAGAAGGAAATGGCAATCCACTCCAGTATTCTTGCCTGGAGAATTCCACGGACCGAGGGACCTGGCAGGCTACAGTCCATAGGATCGTAAGGAGTCGGACACGGCCGAGCCACTGACATTTTCACTTTCTGGATTCAGAAACTCACATTTGGAGGGCCGGAACAGCTGATGACTGTGGCATCCTTGTTGATTAGCGTGGCAGGAGTGATCGTCAGATCCCAGCGCCGGCCCTGCAGGGCTAGGTGTCTTATTTTTCCCGTTTTACAGAGCAGGACACTGAGGCACAGGAGCGTTGTTACCGAGCTGGGGTTTCAACCCAGGCAGCCAGAGCCACAGCAGGCCTTTCACCACAACCCTCCACACGCTCAGGGCTCCAAGGCACCCTCTTGTTTCCCGTAAATGATTGTTTCCCCGTTCCTGGCAGCTGGAGCGGAAGGATTACCTGCTGTGAAGTCAGGGCCAGGTTTTGCTGAGACACGTGGGCTGGTCACCCAGCGCACTCTTTCTGGCCCGGGGCTGGGAACCTGGATTTTCCTTTCAACAGGCTCTCAGATGGAGTTAAATGAACTCGAGATTTCATTAAGATAGCTATTGTGTAAGGGAACCGGGCAGTCTGGTGGAACAGGTTTTGGCTTTGTTTTGCTGTAAAATAGGTACCTACTTTAAAATCAGATGAGTATCAGTTTTGGTGACCCTCTGTCTGCCGGCGACTCACCTCTCTCCTCACCCTGCCTAGGAGGGGGTGTTCCTGTGGCTGCCGCCTGCGGAGCCTGTGATCCGGGGTTCACCCTGGAGATGGTAACGGTGGTGTCTGCGTGTTGATGACTCTGTCCTACTGTGTGCTGGGCACTGGGTTAAGCCCTTCATACACATCATATCTAGTTCTTACAAAAGCCCTGGAGGTGTGTGATGACTAAAAGCTTGGGCCTTGGAGTCACCCCGAAGTTACTTTAGATCCCTACTTGACCATTTAGTAAGCTGTGGCCTTTGTAGGTTCAGTCCCATTTCTTCATATAAGGGTGGGCATCTGAGAGTGTCTGCCTAACAGGGCTCATGTGAGAATGAATGAAACCATGCATCTAAATACATCAGGCATATACAGTCATTACCAAACGAATATTTGCTTTTAAATGGGCATTGCTAGCCTCATTGTACCCAAGAGAAAATGAAGTTCAGAGAAGGGACATGACTTGTCCCCAAATCACAAATCTAGTTAGTGGTGGAGGTGAAATTGGGGAGGGGGTGTCTGAACCCAGATCCTGGCTGCAGTAAGCGATGAGCAAGTGGAGAGTATTGATGGTAATAGTGATATTAGTACTATTATGACAGGCTGGTGGCTCGGGCTCCCGGGAGCCCGAGCTGATGCCCCACTGTGACCGACGCCCCGGGACAGTGAAGTAAGTGTGGCCGATGGTAACGAGCAGCACTGATGAGGAGGGGCTTGCACGGTGGTTATTAGAGACCGTGCCCTCTCATGTCTCACTTTGTTCTCTGTATGTGCCAGTGAGGCAGAGGGTCTGCTAAAGCTCCCTGACCCCCCAGAGGTGATATGCCGTCCATGCCTAAATTTAAATACCCAGCACACGTATTCAGAAATGCACACCAGGAATCCACAAGCTCTTCCAGAGATGTGTGGGACCACTTGTCTTGATGGTAATAATAACAGTGATGACAGAGAGGCGTTGTGTGCGCGGGCGGCAAGTATGGATTGGGAGAGTCAGCTCCAGTCCTCAGTTCAGAACCTGGCTCCATCACTGGCTAGCTGTGCAACTTTGAGCAAGTTCCCTAACCTCTTTGAGCCTCAGTTTGCCCATCCATAAACAGTGACAATAAAAGTACCCACCGCTCAGAGCTGGGGTGAGGATGGAATGAGATAATGCGTGTAAAGTGACTAGCACATAAAACCCACAACAAAGTTTAGCCGTTGTTTGGAAAGATGGGTCTGTCCCGGCTCCCAGGGAGGCTGGGGCCGCGTGTGTGTGTGCACGCACGTGTGCGGCGGTGTGGGCTGATCAGAGGCCCTGCATTTGTACTGTGTTTCCTTCGAGCACAGCACGGAGGCAGCTTTGGCCTCTGGCCCGACCCCTCTGGAGAAAATGAACACATAAAGACTGGCAGGTCTCACAGACGACCAACCGAGTCCACCACCCCTGCCCTTACCCTCCCCTGCTCACCTGTCCCCAACACACATTTCACCCCTCTTTTGATGTGTCCCAAGTTCTACTGCACTCTGGAAAGAAAACCAGTTTCTTAGTTGGGACACTGCCCTATTTCCCCTTTTATGTAAAAAAAAAAAAAATGGTAAGAAACCTTCCCTTCTCGCATTCCTGCACCATCTCCTCTTTCTCTCCCTCAATTTCTTAGAAATGAAATCACCCAAGATATAAATAAAATGTTCTAAATAAAGCTCTGCTCTACTGCGGCATAAGACGTATCTGTGTATGTATGTGACTGTCAGCCAAAATAAATTAACCTCCAATGGAAGTCATTTTCATGTAATTAATTATTCCTGTATCAGCTGAAAGAGACAGGTGCGCCACTGGCGTGCTCTGCCCGGACTTCTCAATGAACTTTTTAAGACGGCTGCGCTTAAACATGCTGAATGACTGGTAACGCCAGCTATGGCTTCTGTTCTGACGCGGTTTCTAGACTTGGAGCCTTCATTTCTCAATTACTGTAAACGGAAAACAAAAGAACTGACATCAGAGGCATTTTTGAAGTACAGGATGTGCTAATTAAGCAGCAGGAACACAGTATCCTCTGTCAGCTGATGTTTGCCTTCTCCAGTTTAAGAAAGGGGTTTAAGCTGTTTGGGGCTTTACAGCAAAACAACTTGTGATGTGGTTAAGTCTGTTATTAGCACAAGTTCTCTCTGCGTCTTGGCAGTCAAAGCCCTGGCATAGTGAGATATCTGGATAAGCTGGGGAAATAGCAGGATAAAGATGGCCAGGTGACTTTGCAACTTAGAGAATGAACGTGTCCAAATAAGGACAAGTAGGGAGTTGGTGTCTCTACTGGGTTGCTTTAGAACTCTTTTCTTAGCCTTTTTCTGAAGTCATTCAAGGCTGATCAAAGAGGGACATGTCATGAAGCAGGACAGAATCAGACTCATCAACAGCCCGGAATGACGGCCTATTTAACAAGTTGCTGTTTTATAAAATAAAATTCTGTCCTGGGGATAAGAATAATAAAGGCAGCTACAGGGTGTACAAAGATTAACAGCCACCTTATGATCTTAACCTTTCTGAGTTATTGGTTTTAAGTGTGTCTCCTGGTTACAAGCAGCATGTAACTCTATTTTAAATCCAAATTGATATTTAATATGTGAGTTTAACCCAATCACATTTATTGTGATTGCTGATATATCAGGATTTAATTCTGTCATCTGATTTTTTATTTTTTTCCTGTTTGCCATGTTTCTGCCCCTTCCTTTCTCCTGTGTACTGATGAGCTGTCTTTATTTTCGTTTGTTTCTTTCACTGTGATGGAAATGACAGCTTATGTTTCTGTTCTGCCTTTGTTACTCGCAAAACCTTAAACATAGATACTCTTCTCAAAAGCCTAAAGGTGTCCAGTGTCTCCGTTCTTCTTCCAAGCAAGAAAAGGGCTTTAGCAGATTCAGCCTCTTCCCTCCCAATTTCCCTGTTGCCATTCTATAGAAGTTCATATCTATCTTTTGTAAACACAAAAGTAGCTTTTCTTACAGTCGGTAGTAACCACAGCTTATCAGGTTGCTTGAGGACATTTCTGTTCACTCTGGTCTCCTGTGTCACACTCCTGCACCTTTTCCTTCTTGTCTTTCTTCTGGAGGACATCCTTCAGTAGCTTTCTCGTGTGAGGGTGGGGCCATCTGTGGAAATAAACTCTCTTAATCATTTTATATGTGAAAATATCTTTAGTTTGCCCTCACCTCTGAATGATAGCTTATCTGGGTATATTATTCTAGACTGACTTTTTTTTTTTGCTTAGCAGTTTTATGGTATCTGATGTTGCTGATGAGATTCTTCCTAATTGTCTTTGCTTTGTGGGCAGTCAGTACCCTCTCCCTGGCAGCTATGAATCTTCTCCTGCTTATCCTTAATACTCTGCAGTTTCACCAGAATCATCTGAGTGAATTCATTTGTATTTCTCCTACTCAGCACAAGATGTGAAATTTCTAATTAAGGATCCAATATCTTTCTTCAAAAACAAACCTGAGCAAATGGAAAGACATTTCTTATTCTTGTACAGGATGACTCAATGTCATGAAGATGTCAGTCCGTCATAAAAATACCAATTTTTTTCCCCTGCAACTACACAAATTGATTTGAGTGCTCGAATAGAAAGATAAACATGCAAAAATAGGAAAGTCACAAAAAGGGCAATAAAGGCTAATGACTCTTCCAGATATTAAAACACATTATATAGCCTTTATAACTAAGAGTGTTGCTTTGGTGCATAAACAGGCAGAAAGAACAGTAGGAAATTGTTCAGAAATAGATAAAAGGACATATGAATATTTATATGTGGTTAATGTGATATCTCAGATCATGGGGGATAGGATACACTTCTTTTTTTTGTTTGTTTTCAAGTAAAATATAGAAGTTACAGAAGTTGCTGTAAAATATAGAAGTTACAGGTGTATAATATAGTGATTCACAATTTTTAAAGGTTGTATTCTTGCCTGGAAAATCCCATGGATGGAGGAGCCTGGTAGGCTTCAGTCCATGGGGTCACTGAGTCGGACACGACTGAGCGACTTCACTTTCACTTTTCACTTTCATGCACTGGAGAAGGAAATGGCAACCCACTCCAGTGTTCTTGCCTGGAGTATCCCAGGGATGGGGGAGCCTGGTGGGCTGCCATCTATGGGGTTGCACAGAATCGGACATGACTGACGTGACTTAGCAGATACTCCATTTATAGCTATTATAAAATACTGGGTATGTTCTGTGTAGAATATATCTGTGTGGCTTATTTTACAAACTCTTGGCTTGTGCGTCTTAATCCTCTACCCTAACATTGCCCTCCCCCCTTTCCCTCTCCCCGCTGGTAACCACTAGTTTGTTCTCTAGATCTGTGAGTTGGTTTCTTCTTTGTTATATTCACTGCTGCTGCTGCTGCTAAGTCGCTTCAGTTGTGTCTGACTCTGTGTGACCCCATAGATGGCAGCCCACCAGGCTCCCCCGTCCCTGGGATTCTCCAGGCAAGAACACTGGAGTGGGTTGCTATTTCCTTCTCCAATGCATGAAAGTGAAAAATGAAAGTGAAGTTGCTCAGTTGTGTCCGACTCTGTGTGACCCCATGGACTGCAGCCCACCAGGCTCCTCCGTCCATGGGACTCTCCAGGCAAGAGCACTGGAGTGGGTGCCATCGCCTTCTTTGGTTATATTCACTAGTTGGTTGTATTTTTTAGGTTTCACGTATAAGTGATATCATACAGTATTAGTCTTTCTCAAGATAGACTTTTAAATGAACAGTTTTGTGATATGTATTTGGACATAGAATCAAAAGTTAATCCATTTCTCATAAACTACAATAAATTCAAAATGGATTCGAAGTCTAATATAAACAATGAAACTGCACAAGTGTTTTTTTTTATTATGGATGAATTCCTTTACACCTTGGCTATGGAGAAACTCTTTCTAATTATGATGAAAAATCTAGATGTAATAAATAAAAAGATTGGTATATTTGACTGCATGAAAAATATATACCTTTTATGATTAAAAAAATCAATGTAAGCTGAGTAAAAAACAACAGATGAGAAGCCGGGGACATTACAGATAAAGGGTTAATATTCCTAAATATAAAAAGCCTTTTAAAGGGAGAGGTGAAAGCCCGCAAACTTGACTGAAAAATGAGCAAAAGATATAATCACATACTTCATAAAAATCAATACACAAATAGCCCTTTCAGACATATGAAAAGGTATTCAACTTTACCCTCAATAAGATATATAAATTAAAGCTGCGCTGAAGTATCATTTCTTATCTTTCATTTTAACAAAAATTTGAGAACAACTGGGTAACACTCTAGGGGAAGATGTGTGCATGCCTGCTACGGCACGTCTGACTCTTTGCAACCCCAAGGACTGTAGCCCACCAGACTCCTCTGTCCATGGATTCTCCAGGCAAGAATACTGGAGTGGGTTGCCACGCCCTTCTCCATGGGATCTTCCCAACCCAAGGATCAAACCTAAGTCTTCTGCAGCTCCTCCATTGCAGACAGATTCTTTACCCACTGAGCTACCTGGGAAGCCCCCAGGGGAAGATATAGTGGGGTGCAGAGTGACTACCCCCCTGTAGGGAATTGGACAGTATTCAACCAAATACCAAGCATCTACTCTTGGTCTCACCAATCCTACTTCTAAGAGTTCACCCTGAAGACACGTCTCCACAAATGTGAAATGACGATGCGAGGCCGTTACTGCAGTCCCGTTTCTAATGCCAGAATATCAGGGACAACCTAATTACCCATCCATAGGAGGTGGATTGGACAAATCAGAAATGCAACAGATTACTAGGCAGCTAGAAAACACAATGTGGAAAATCCCTACGAGTTGATAGAGTGATTTCCGGAATATATTGTTAAGTAAAAAAAGTTCAAAAGAGTGTTATAATATGCTGAGTTTTGTATGTATGTATGTATTTGATTTTTTTTTTCTGTAAAGCACTACAGGAAACAAAAGCAAAAGTTAATGAAAACAGTTACCTAAAAGGTTTAGGGGACTGGGATAGGGAGATGAGACTTCTCGAGTATAACTTTTTATTGTTGGGTTGTGTAACTATCATATTTATTTTGTTGTTTCTTTGAGTTGTGTCGGAGTCTTTGCAACTCCATGGACTGTACTTGCCAGGCTCCTCTGTCCATGGGATTCTCCAGGCAAGAATGCTAGAATGGATCGCCGTCTCCTCCTCCAGGGGATCTTCCCAACCCAGGGATCAAACCCACGTCTCCTGCTTGGCAGCTGGATTTTTTACCACGGAGTCACCTGGGAAGCCCCACCATGTTTATAATTGTCTTTTATTCACACCCCTTCTCTCTCTGTCTCTGTTTTTTGCATGGGAGGGGGGAGTGTCTTTATTACTTCTCCTGCCTTTGCTACCTTGAATTAAGCATTTTATGTGATTCAGTTTACTCTCCTCTATTAGTATGTCAATTATATTTCCTGTAAGAAACGTTTCAGTGCTTTTGATGTGTATTTACAGCTAGTCCAAGTCTACCTTCAGATAACACTACACGACGCCCTTACAGCAGAGTATTCCCGATTTCTGTTATAACACTGGTGTCGTGCATCTCACTTCTCTGTTAGTTGTAAACACCCAGCTCACTGTTGCTATCGTTATTTTGAAGTTATCTTTCAGCTCAATTAAGAATAGTAAAATATTTTAAACTTTTATCTTCACTTATTTCTTCTCTATGAGTCTTCCCTTCTTTATGCAGATCTGAGTTTCTGCTCTAAAAATCATTTTACTTCTCTCTGAAAGATTTCTTTTTAGCATTTCTTAGCAAGGTAGGTCTACTGCCAATACATTCCTCATTTTTTGTTTGTTCAAGAAAGTGTTTCTTCTTAATTTTTTAACTTCACTAGATACAGTTTCAAGGCTGGAAGTCTTTTTTTTTTTTTTTCTTTCAACACATTAAACATTCCACTCCATTCTTTTTTGCTTGCATGGTTTGTGAAGAGATCTGTGAGGTAAATTCTCGTTCTTATTCCTCTGTAGGTAAAGTGTTTTCTTCCTCTGTCGTCTTTCAAGATTTTTCTCTGTCTTTGATTTTATGCACTTTGAATGTTATTTGCTTTGGTGAAGATGCCTGGGTATGTATCCTTCTTGGTGTTCTCCTGTAATTGTAGTTTGGTGCATGTCATTAATTTTGAAAAATCCTCAGCCATTACTTTGAATCTTCCTTCTGTTTTTCCTGTTGTCCCCATTACACAAAATTTTGTACCTTTTGTAATCATCCCACAATTGTTGGGTATTTTGTTCCTCGTTTCTCCTCATTGATCTTTCTCTTTGTATTTCAGTTTGGGAAGTGTCTTCCGACATTTTTCAAGCTCAGTGGTTTTCCTCGACCGTGTTCAGTCTACTGACTTCCCCATCAAAAGCACCCTTCATAGAAGTCCCCTGGTGGTCCAGTGGTTAAGACTTTGCCTTCCAGCGTAGGGGATGTGGGTCTGACCCATGGTTGGGGGGCTAAGATCCCACATGCCTCATGGCCAAAAAAACAAACCATAAAACAGAAGCACTGTTGTAACAAATTCAATAAAGCCTTAAAAAATGGTCCACATCAAAAAATCTTTTTTTAAAAAAAATCCTTCATTTCTGTTACTTTTTTTTTTTTTAGCATTTCCCAGTGATGCAAGCAGGTAGATGAAAATGCTTATAGTGAATTTCATCTCTCTGCTTACCTCACCCATCTTCTGTTGCATGTTACTGCTTTTTCCATTAGATCCCTTAGCATCTTCATCATTGTTGTTAAAAACCGCAGCCTGCTAATTTCAACACCTGTGTCATACCTGAGTTTGATTCTGGCACTTGTTTTAGTCTCTTCAGACTGGATTTTTTTTTCCTGGCCTTTTATCAGCCTGTAATTTTTTTTTTTTCGAAAGTCAGACATGGCATATCAGGCAACAGGAGCTGAAGTGAGTCGACTTTCGCTTTCAGCGTGAGGTTTTCTGTTTACCGGCTGGAGGTTAGGCTGTGTTAATGCTTGCAGCAGCTTCAATGCCAGAGGCTTCCATTGCCTCTGGTGTCCTTGCTTTTTTTCTCCCTGTGTCTGAGTTTCCGTGGAAACTTCTTTTTAAATAGAGTCTGTGTCTTGCAGATTTCTCAGTTGTAATTCACTATGATTATGCCAGAGCCCTACTGATGTGGTGGTGAGGCGCTGGTGAGCAGAGACATTCTATCATCTTATGATTAAATCTCAGGCCTTTTTCTGTTTGGGTTTTGGTTGTTTTTTGTTTTTCAGGGGACCTGAGTCCATGGACTGCAACCCTCAGAAGTGTTTATCAGCTGTTTTCCCCTCAACGTATGTGAGATAGGAAGGCTAGAGTTGGTTCCAGTTGTCTAATTGCCCTTACCCTAGATCAGAGAGGGTCTGGGAGTTTCCTTTGAGAACAGGCCTGTGTGGCTGAGAAGTGAATGTTCTGGGTGTAAATAAAAGATAAAACTTGTGTAATTGGGGGACCCCCAAAACTGGGCCCCTAGGAATTTAAATTCTCCAGGAGCTTCTGTTCCCCATAAGCTGTTTTCCTCTGTATTCACCCATCTCTCCAGACTTCAAAGCAGAGGTTTGCCCTGTGGCCTCAGTTCCATGAGGGATCGAAGAAGAGTTGTTACTCAGTTTGTTCAGCACTTTTTCTTCTTGGGATGATGGGAGTGATAACTTGGGAGGATGGGAACTGAAGTTGGAAATCAGGTTCCCGTTTTCTTTTCCTTGCTCTCTCATAGGCGACACAACCATTTTTTTCTGTTGCCATTTTGTTGTAGTGCCTTTGATGACCGCATCTCTTTTATAGATTTGTTCACTGTTGCTCTAGGTACTATGTTATATATGCAAAATATTTAACAGTCTACTGGTGTCTGTATTTTAGCAGATTGAGCAAATGTAGAAATTTTACTTATTTTTAATATTCCTTTATCCTCCCCTGTTATGATAGAGCAATCATGGAGAATCACATCAGTGTTAAAATTTTCGCTTCAACCATCAAGCATAATTTGGAGATTTCAAGAGGAAAAGCCCACTGTGTTCTTTGTTATTTCCTTGTGTTCTGAGATTCCTTCTTTTGTCCTTCTCTTTCTCTTTATAAAACTCCCTTTAGCTATTCTTTTAGCGTTGTTCTACTGGTGACAG
Source organism: Bubalus bubalis (assembly GCF_019923935.1). Classification (NCBI taxonomy): domain Eukaryota; kingdom Metazoa; phylum Chordata; class Mammalia; order Artiodactyla; family Bovidae; genus Bubalus; species Bubalus bubalis. The sequence goes on from NC_059180.1 coordinate 2,032,332, forward strand.
ATTCTCTTAGCTTCTACTCATTCCAAAAAGTCTTGATTTTCCCTCCATTCCTGCGGGAGTTTTCACTGGATATAAAATTCTGAACTGGCAGTTCTTTTCTTTCAGCACTTGAGAAATGTCATGTCAGTGCTCCTGGCTTCTGTGGTTTCTGGTGGGAAATCCACTCTTGTATGAATTGCCTTTTCCCCTTTAGATAAGGTCTCATTTCTCTCACTGCTATCAAGATTTTTTTTTCTTTTCCCTTTTTCTTTTTTAACCAAAGGGTTTTCATAAATTTCCTTGTGATATGGATTTCTTTTAGTATTTCCTGTTTAGGGTTTACTCAGCTTCTTGAATCTGTAAATTTGTGTCTTTTGCCAAATTGAGGAACTTTTTAGCCATTATTTCTTTGAAGACTTTTTCAGTCCCACCCATTTCCTCCTCTTTTTCTGGGACTCAGATAACATGAATATAAATATTTTGTTATCGTGCTGCAGATTCCTGAGTCTCTGTTCTTGTGTCTGTGTATTTTCTCTGTTGTTCTGATTTGTTCATTTTAATTGTTCTCTCTTCACATTCACTCTTTCTGTCCTCTGCATTCTTCTCTTAAGCCTATCCAATGAGGTTTTTATTTTGATTATTGTGTTTTTCAGTTTTTAAATTTTTATTTTAAAAAATTATTTTCCATTTCTGTGCTGAGACTTTCTTTTATTTTCACTTGTTTCAAGTATGTTCATAATTGTTCACTGAAGCATTTTATTACGAGTGCTTTAAAATCTTTGTCAGACAGTTCTAACATCTGCATCATCTCCGTGTTGGCATCTGTCTTAGTTTTCCAAGGCTGTCACAACAAATTACCTTTAACTCAGTAACTTAAAGCAGCAATATTTATTCTTTCACAGTTCTGATGGCTGGAAGTCTAAGATCAAGGTGTCAGCAGGCCTGGCTCCTTCTCAAGGGTCTGAGGGAGAGACAGAGGGGTGCTGGTGGCTGCCAGCATCCTTGTCACTCCTTGGCTTATAGGTCCAGTTTCTGCCTCTGTCTTCATATGGCTTTCTTCTTGGTCAATCTCGCTGTGTCCTTACTCCTGTAAGAATGGGTGAAGTGCGTGCTCAGTCATGTCCAACTCTTTGTGACCCCATCCATGATTTGTAGCCTACCAGGGTCTTCTGTCCATGGAATTTTCCAGGCAAGAATACCAGAGTGGGTTGCATGCCCTTCTCCAGGGGATTTTCCCAACCAAGGGATTGAACCTACGTCTCCTGCATTGGCAGGCAGATTCTTTACCACTGTGCCACCTGCGGCCCCGATAAGATTAGGAGAGGAATCACCTAAATGCATGGTGATTTCATCTGGACATCCTTAACCAAGGACACCTGCAAAGACCCTATTTCCAGATATTGAATTGAAAGTGTTAGTCGCTCAGCTGTGTCTGACTTTTTGTGACCCCATGGACTGTAGCCCACCAGGCTCCTCTGTCCATGGAATTCTCCAGGAAAGAATACTGGAGTGGATTGCCATTCCCTTCTTCAGGGGGATCTTCCCGGCCCAGAGATCGAATCCAGATCTCCTAATTGGAGGCAGATTCTGTACCATCTGAGACACCTGGGAAGCCCATTTCCAGAGAAGTCATATTCTGAGGTTCCAGGTGAGCATGGACTTTGGGGGGATGCCCTTCAACACAGTACAGCATCTGCTGATTCACTTTTCCTCATTCAAGTTGAGTCTTGTTGTTTCTTTATATGATGAGTAAAATCCAATTGAAACTTGACATGTTGAGTGTTACGTTATGAGAGTCTGGATTTTATTTAAACCTTCTGTCTTAGTACGCCTTTTCCACACTCCTTCAGCTGTTGGAGGGGTCCTTCCCTTGTTGTTCTCAGTGGAGGTGGGGGGAATGCAGTTTTCCCATTTGGTGTGCAGTGACATCAGAGGGGGAGGTGTTCCTGGTTGGAGCCGGGTGGAGGGCTGGCTCCGGCTCCCCACCGGCCACCACCCTGGCTGGTGAGCACGTGGCATTTCCTTACTCCCTTCTGCGTGGTGTCCCCTGTCATCAGGTGAGGGTAGCCTTGTTGCCACTGGATGATGCCAAACGGTCTGATTCTCCTCTTGGCTCTTCTGATGCCACTGCAGCAGGGAGGTGGACGGTCGTGCCAGCCTACCGGGCACAGGTGGACGTTCAGGCCCCCCTCCATGGTCTCCAGGGACACCATGGGGTGGGGCCTCATGCCCCGCTCAGTGGGGGTGAAAGCTCGGGCTTCCCCTTGGCCTTTGTTGGTGGGCTGCTGAGCACAGGTGGGGTCACAGGGTCTCCTGTGACGTCTGCCTGCAGTACAGCAGCTATTGCTTGACATTTTCTTTCTAGGCTGCCCCTTCCCGGTTCATTAGTTAGAGAAAGCTGGCTTTCCTTGGGAGTTTTTTTGGTCTGTGCCTTTTGGTGCTCCCAAATCACTAGCTTTTCCAGTGGGTGTACAAGGGATAGATGAAGCAGAAGGAAACTCAAGTGCTCAGAGCTGTATCTCATTTCTCCTTTCCTCAGAGCTCTGCTTTCTTCTCTCTACCTTTCAGTTTCTTTATGTATTTGTTTTCAATACGATGTACAAGGTTTTTAGGAAAAAGTCCATGAATTCTATCTTCCTGTGAGTGGACGTTCCTATTTCCAAGATTTTCTAATTTCTAAAAATCTTGCTTTTTCACTCATTCTTGTCTGCTTCATTACCTTGGTCGTGTTCAGTGGGTATCATTCCTGTCTTTATCTCTGAGGATTGTAATTATACTTATTTTAAATCCATTTCATGTTACCATCACATTTTCATTTCCTTGGGATTGATGAATTTGTTGCTCATCTCCTATGAGATGTGCTTTGGAATTTTCGTTTGAAAGCTCATCTTGAATTGAAGTTCTCTGTGTCTGTGGGTACATTTCCCCTCCCTGGGATTGCCCACTGTGACCGCAGTTTTGTGGGGGTCTCCACCAAGCCCACTGGGCTTCTGAGTAACAAGGGGGCTTCTGAGTAACAAGGGGGCTTTTACAGTGACATTGAGCAGGTGTGATTTGACTTAAGCGCCAAAGGTGCCTCTGCTGGTTCCTGTCACCCCAGGCAACCACCCTGGGCCACACATGCAATGTTTGAACTCTATTCGTGGATGGGAGTGGCCTCCCCAGACTGGACCCCGTACTGGGATACATGGAGACCATTTTCTGTTCTCTTTGTCTTGCAGAATTTAGCTCTCAAAGCATCTACATATTTTTCGAAGGCAGTTACGTCTTAGAATATGTTTATACTTTGTTTGTTGTTTCTGTGATTTTGGAACTGGAAAGAAGAAGGGCTGTGTGAACTCACGTTGCCGTTTTAATGGGAAATAACCTCCCCTGTCCGCCTACAGCTTTGAAAAAGCAGCTCAGCCTCACGGAGCACAGATCGCCTTAGTGTTTCAGTTGCTATCTTAATTAGTTTGTAGTCAGGCGTTGGCTTGATAACTGTATTAAGTCTGGATAATGATAACAATACTTTAAAAAGATTATTGACCTATACTTTAGATTTCTCAATCGAAAACCTTAAATTGCAAAATGACGTATTTCAGGCATGTATTACCTTGGATAACAAAGGCAGAGAGGCTGCAGAGAATCTCTGAACATCGCTGAAGTTCCTGCTCTGGTGCACGATTATGGTATTTTTGTAGAATTACAAAGAAAGGAAGAGGATGTGATAGTTCTCTCTGAAAGGCAGCTTCTTTTTCCAGCACAGACTCGGGCCTCATAACCGCCAAACCCAGGCAGGGTTTCTGCCCTCTGGTCCTTCTGACGGTTGTTCACATTCGGCACAGGTGATCAGCCGAAACGCATGTGAACGAAGATAGCAATTCCACCCACCCTCAATCCACTTTCTTTTCTGTCCCCCATCGCCACTCCAATTTGGCCATAATTGTACCGTTCCCATAACAACAGCCAAATAACTGGATCTTTGTGGAGGGCTTATAACAGGGTTGTCCACAAAGCTGCTGGCAGTGCCACGCGGCTCCTGCGTGTCAGTATCTCACAAAAGAGACCGCTATCGGGAGAACGCGTCTTGGCAGCTGCGAGTCCGACGTGCAGCTGATGCTGCCGCTGTGTTTCTGAACAGCAGCCCATCTTCCTCCTGTGTTCTCCACAGGCACAGGGCCTTCAGATCGCCGCTCCCCTGTGGCCTGCCTGGGACAGTTCAAAATGCACGCGCAAAGAGAGACACACAACAAAACTCCTCTGTGTGTATTTCACCAAATTGCCACAAAAATCAAAGAATTACATTCTCCGTCAGGTCTCAGGGCTGTGCTTCAGGCAGTGTGGTAGCATGACGCCAGCACCAAGAATCGAATCACGTTCAAGTGCCTCTCTGTATGGAAAGACGGAGAGAGAGATGGAAAGACAGACAGAGAGATGCACACAGAGAGAGGCAGAGACAGAGAACAGAGGGGGACAAAGAGGCAGAAAGAGAGACAGGAAAAAGAGGGAGGAGACAGACAGAGGGAGAGACAGAGACAGAAAGAGACCGAGAGAGAGAAGGGGGGAGAGAGAGAGAGAGCATGTGCTTTCCTTTCTGCTGAGCATCTGTGTGGTGTCAGGGAGCAGGCTTGTTGATCAAGGTGAAAGAGCTGGCTGAGTAGCCGCCCTCCTGTCCTGGCCGGCAGGTACATCAAGCCAGGTGTCACGTGTCCCTGCCAAGAGCTGTCTTGCTCTCTCAGTAATAAATGAGTCAGCCACTGCGGGTAAACTGGGAGCAGAATCCCGCATTCCATCTGAACTCAGAGCTGGGACTTTGCAAAGGGACAGCTCCTGTCCCTTTGCTGGGGAGCTGCTGACACACGAATTGTCTTCATCCAACTCTGGGGTAGGGGGGGCGGTTGGTGAGAAGTTGAGTCCTGCTCACCTTCAGTCGCTGACTCTGGGGGTCTGGTGGTAATGACCATGTCACCCCTGGAGCTGCAGGGCTAAAAGCCTTTGGAGGGAAACTTAGAGCCCTGGGTCTCCCTCCTGCAGAACAAGATCATGGCTGATGCCTCTGGTGGCCCTGGGAGCTGGGCTGGGCTGGGCCGGGGCAGAACCTGACACCTGGCAGCAAGGTGAGCTCAGAGCTGCTGGCCTCAGGTTGGACCCCTCAGAAGGGCATTTCAAATGCATCGCTTTAGATGAAAATTGGGCTTCCCAGGTGGCGCTAGTGGCAAAGAAACCGCCTGCCAATGCAGGAGACATAAGAGATGCTGGTTCAATTCCTGGATCAGGAAGATCCTCTGGAGCAGGGCATGGCAACCCACTCCAGTGTTCTTGACTGGAAAATCCCATGGACAAAGGAGCCTGGCGGGCTACAGTCCGTGGGTTTGCAGAGAATCAAACACGACTGAGTGACTAAACAACAAACAGAAGACCATTGCCCTAATCCCTTGAAGAATGTCCTCAGCCCACCAGGAAGCTCTCCTATGTGATTGTTACTTAAGAGAAATAAAAGATGCAATCTTTGCCCTCAGGAAGCTTTAAAATTCCTCTGGGACAAAAAATCTAAAATACCTGAAAATATTAGTGAACAGTCATTCAGTTCAGTTCAGTTCAGTTCAGTTGCTCAGTCGTGTCCGACTCTTTGCGACCCCATGAATTGCAGCATGCCAGGCCTCCCTGTCCATCACCAACTCCTGGAGTTGACTCAAACTCATGTCCATCGAGTCAGTGATGCCATCCAGCCATCTCATCCTCTGTCGTCCCCTTCTCCTCCTGCCCCCAATCCCTCCCAGCATCAGAGTCTTTTCCAACGAGTCAACTCTTCGCATGAGGTGGCCAAAGTACTGGAGTTTCAGCTTTAGCATCATTCCTTCCAAAGAACACCCAGGGCTGATCTCCTTCAGAATGGGCTAGTTGGATCTCCTTGCAGTCCAAGGGACTCTCAAGAGTCTTCTCCAACACCACAGTTCAAAAGCATCAATTCTTCGGCACTCAGCCTTCTTCACAGTCCAACTCACATCCATACATGACCACAGGAAAAACCATAGCCTTGACTAGACTGACCTTTGTTGGCAAAGGAATGTCTCTGCTTTTGAATATGCTATCTAGGTTGGTCATAACTTTCCTTCCAAGGAGTAAGTGTCTTTTAATTTCATGGCTGCAGTCACCATCTGCAGTGATTTTGGAGCCCCCAAAAATCAAGTCTGACACTGTTTCCACTGTTTCCCCATCTATTTGCCATGAAGTGATGGGACCAGATGCCATGATCATCATTTTCTGAATGTTAAGCTTTAAGCCAACTTTTTCACTCTCCTCTTTCACTTTCATCTAGAGGCTTTTTAGTTCCTCTTCACTTTCTGCCATAAGGGTGGTGTCATCTGCATATCTGAGGTTGTTGATATTTCTCCCGTTAATGTATGTTCAATACTGTGTTTTGGGCTGGTGTCTTAGTCCATGCAGGCTGCTAAATGAACTTACCTTAGACTGGGAGGCTTAAACAATAAACATTTCTCATAGTCCTGGAGGCTAGGAGTCCAAGGTCAAGATGCTGGCAGATTTGGAGTCTAGTGAAGACCAGAGTCCTGGTTTGTGGACACCTGCTTTGTTGCTGGGTCCTCATGTAATGGAAGGAGCAAGGGATCTCTGGGTTCTCTTTATAAGGGCATTGATGCCATGGGGCTTCCTTGGTGGCTCAGCGGTAAAGAACATGCCTGCCAATGCAGGAGACACAGGAGATATGGGCTTGATCCATGCACTGGGAGGATGCCCTGGAGAAGTACATGGCAACCCACTCCGGTATTCTTGCCTGGAAAATTCCATAGAGAGAGGAGCCTGGCGGGCTACAGTCCACCGGGTCGCAAAGAGTCTGACATGGCTGAGTGACCGAACATGATCCCGTGCGTGAGGGCTCTGCTCTCCTGAGCTCGTCATTCCCCATCACCTTGGGGGCTGGGATTTCAACATACGAATTTTGGGAAGACATAAGCATTCAATGCATTGCAGCTGGCATCTTTTAGTAATGGAGGTGAGTGTGATGAGTAGATAGAATTGGGGAAGATTTGAAGCAGGCTATGTAGATTGAGAAAGTGAATTCTCCCCCTGTCGAGGTGAGGCGGTAATTCTCCCCCTTCTTAGATGAAGACTCTGAGAGTTAAGCTAGTAAAACAAATGAGATTAGATTTTTTTTCATCTTCCTCGTCCGTCCTTCTTCTCTGAGATTAGTCATTAGGCATGGAGGATGGCTCAGAATTTCATGACTACTAGTCACAAGTCCTTTGTAGGGTCATCATAAATTTGAGAGGTAGGTAGTTTTACAGGTGAGTTCAGGGAAGACTTCCTGGAGACGGGGGTGACCCTGGACATGCTTCTTGAAGGATGAGGCCGCAAAGGGAGACATGGCCGCAGCAAGCACTCCTGGTTCCTGCAGAGCAGATCTGTCGTGCCCAGCCCTGGCACAGTCCTTAATGTAGATCCCTGTGCATTTATGAGCTCTGGGGTGCGATATGTTTGAATGGTTTGAAACTCTGGGTTTTGCTTTGTGGGAGTTGAGTACTGTGGGTTTGGTAAGTCCTCAGCCCTGTGTGGGAATAGGTCACTGGCCAGCCCTCTCTGCATTTGCCAACTCCTGACAAAGAGAGGATGGCTCAGCTGAGGGAACAGTTAGTCCTCCTCACCCGTGCCCTCTGGCAGTGTCGCTGTTCCTGAGTTGGGCCCCCCAGATGTACATCTGTTTGAAGGCAAGAGAGGAAGCGCCTCTTTCCTCAAGCTTCTCCAAGCTGACGGTTTACTGACGGGGCACAGCCTGAGGAAACAGAGGCCCATGTTTAATGAATAAAAGGCCGCCTGTGCAGACCTGCGCAATTCCATGCAACATGCACATGGTGGGGGTCTCCCTCGTGGTGGGTGGTGTGGCAGGTGGGAAGGGCACAGGCGAGATCTCTGCCCTCGAGGACCCTTTTTCAGTGTTCTTGCTGCAAGAGAGTACCTTGCCAGTCATTCAATCACCCTCTGGCTTGTTAACACAAGTATTTATTGAGCACCAGCTGTGTTCCTAGCATTGCACTGAGTTCTAAAACTACAGTGAGCTGCCAAAGCAAAGAGATGCCGGGTGACTGATTTAAAACAGTGTGAGCTGTGAAGCCCAACTCTTCTAGCACTTTTTTAAAGGGCCAAGATAGTAAATGTTGTTGATTTTATTATGTGACTACTCAGCCAGATTGTTCAGCATGAACACGCCATGCGCAGTATGTAAATGAATGAGCATGGCTGTGTCCCAGTGAAATGGTATTTACAAAAACAGGCCTCAGGCTGAATTTTGCCTTCTGGCTACAGCTTGCCAACCCCTGATTGCAAAAGATTACACCCCCAATACCTAGAACCACAGAGAATTAGAATCAGAAGGAACCAGATAAATCTTCAGTTCCTTGCAGAAATTGTCTCTAATTGCCATGCGATCCAGCAACGCCACTCCTGGGCATATATCCAGAAAAAACTTTAATTCAAAAAGACCCACGCACCCCTGTGTTTATAGCAGCACTATTTACAATAGTCAAGACATGGAAACAATGTGAATGTCCATCGACAGATGAATGAATAACGATGTGGTGCGTGTGTGCAGTGGAATACTACTCGGCCACAAAAAAGGGTGGAATAATGCCATTTGCAGCAACACGGACAGACCTAGAGATATCACTCTAAGTGAAGTACATCCGAAAGAGAAAGACAAATATATGATACCACTTATATGTGGAATCTAACATGTGAGACAAATGAACTTACTTGTGAAACAGAAACAGACTCCAGACACAGAGAGCAGATTTGTGGTTGCCAGGGGAGGAAAGGGCAGGACTGGGAGTGGGGGATTCACAGACACAAACCACAGCATACAGGGTGGACAGACAGCGGGGCCTGCTGTGCAGCACACGCAGCCATAGGTAATGTCCTGTGATAAACCATGATGGACTAACACGGAAAAGAATATATGTATGTAAATGTATCCAGTTAGATCAATGTGCATTATATGTGTATTCAACTATATATAGTAATATGTCTTATGTATACAATATATATTCATGTATATATGAATCAAACTGAATCACTTTGCTGTACAGCAGAAATTAACACAACACTGCAAATCAATCATACTTCAATAAAATAATTTTTAAAAAATTGTCTCTAAGACATCTCTGAGAAGTAACTGGCCAGTTCTGTTCAGGCATAGGGACTGTACCCCATGTGAATCATGTCTGGGCAGTTCACATTAGAAGGTCTGTACTGAGTACCGTTTGTTCCTGGATACAGAGAAACTAGTTTCTGTGTCCCACATCTACCCCAACACAGTCTGTTTAATGAAAACTTGGAAGTAACCTAAATGACCGTTAGTATAAAATATAAATAAATCATAGAATATGCATATAATGAAATATTATTAGCAGTTAATAGATCCATAGTCAGGAAGCAACAGTTAGAACTGGACATGGAACAGACTGGTTCCAAATAGGAAAAGGAGTACGTCAAGGCTGTATATTGTCACTCTGCTTATTTAACTTATATGCAGAGTACATCATGAGAAACGTTGGACTGGAAGAAGCACAAGCTGGAATCAAGATTGCCGGGAGAAATATCAATAACCTCAGATATGCAGATGACACCACCCTTATGGCAGAAAGTGAAGAGGAACTAAAAAGCCTCTTGATGAAAGTGAAAGTGGAGAGTGATAAAGTTGGTTTAAAGCTCAACATTCAGAAAAGGAAGATCATGGCATATGGTCCCATCACTTCATGGGAAACAGATGGGGAAACAGTGTCAGACTTTATTTTTCTGAGCTCCAAAATCACTGCAGATGGTGAGTGCAGCCATGAAATTAAAAGACGCTTACTCCTTGGAAGGAAAGTTATGACCAACCTAGATAGCATATTCAAAAGCAGAGACATTCCTTTGCCAACAAAGGTCCGTCTAGTCAAGGCTATGGTTTTTCCTGTGGTCATGTATGAATGTGAGAGTTGGACTGTGAAGAAGGCTGAGCACCGAAGAATTGATGCTTTTGAACTGTGGTGTTGGAGAAGACTCTTGAGAGTCCCTTGGACTGCAAGGAGATCCAACCAGTCCATTCTGAAGGAGATCAGCCCTGGGATTTCTTTGGAAGGAATGATGCTAAAGCTGAAACTCCAGTACTTTGGCCACCTCATGTGAAGAGTTGACTCATTGGAAAAGACTCTGATGCTGGGAGGAATTGGGGGCAGGAGGAGAAGGGGACGACAGAGGATGAGATGGCTGGATGGCATTACTGACTCGATGGATGTGAGTCTGGGTGAACTCCGGGAGTTGGTGATGGACAGGGAGGCCTGGCATGCTGCAATTCGTGGGGTCGCAAGGAGTCGGACACAACTGAGCAACTGAACTGAACTGAACTGAACTATCAGAATGAATAGATCTCATAAAACAAAAATTTCAGAATAATGTGAAATATTTGATGTCATTTGTACAAAATTGTAAGATATACAAAGCAATACCAGCATTATTTATGGTAGCATATATATGTAGAAAAATAAAATCAAGAATTAATGTGTTTATACCAAATTTTTGATGCTAATTGCTTCCAGAGAGTGGAGAGAAATAATGGAACTGGTACAGGAGGTAAAGATAACCTCACTTTCACTTGTAATTCTTTATCTCATTATTAACATTTTGAAGAAAGGGATAAAATTACAGCTAATGATGGGTTGCTGCCTCATCTCTGCCACCAGTTCTCATCGTGAGAGAGCCGGGCGCCACTGGAGAGTTTTAAGGGGGCTCTGTGACACTGGCAGGCTTTTAAATGACCCCTCTGTGGTGGAACTGCTGGACTGGAAGGAGTCACGGTTGGTGTGGCTGTAATAGTCAGTGGCTGCTGCAGGTGACACAGGGGTAGGCTGGACAGATGTGGTGGTGGCGGTGGAGATGATGGTGAGGGCGATGCAGGTGATGGAGGTGGTGAAGGTGATAATGGTGGTGAGGATGGTGGAGGGGGGAGTGTAGATGTGATGGTGGGGGAGGTGATGGAGATGGAGGTGATGGAGGTGATGGTGATGGAAGTGATGGAGGTGGTGGTGATGGAGGTGATGGAGGTGGTGGTGATGGAGGTGATGGAGGTGGTGGTGATGGAGGTGATGGAGGCGGTGGTGATGGAGGTGATGGAGGCGGTGGTGATAGAGGTGATGGAGGTGATGGAGGCAGTGGTGATGGAGGTGATGGAGGCGGTGGTGATGGAGGTGATGGAGGTGGTGGTGATGGAGGTGATGGAGGTGATGGAGGTGGTGGTGATGGAGGTGATGGAGGTGATGGAGGCGGTGGTGATGGAGGTGATGGAGGTGATGGAGGCGGTGGTGATGGAGGTGATGGAGGTGATGGGGGTGATGGAGGTGATGGAGGCGGTGGTGATGGAGGTGATGGAGGTGATGGAGGTGATGGAGGCGGTGGTGATGGAGGTGATGGAGGTGATGGAGGTGATGGAGGCGGTGGTGATGGAGGTGATGGAGGCGGTGGTGATGGAGGTGATGGAGGTGATGGAGGCGGTGGTGATGGAGGTGATGGAGGTGATGGAGGCAGTGGTGATGGAGGTGATGGAGGTGATGGAGGCGGTGGTGATGGAGGTGATGGAGGCGGTGGTGATGGAGGTGATGGAGGTGTTGGAGGCGGTGGTGATGGAGGTGATGGAGGTGATGGAGGCGGTGGTGATGGAGGTGATGGAGGTGATGGAGGCGGTGGTGATGGAGGTGATGGAGGCGGTGGTGATGGAGGTGATGGAGGTGTTGGAGGCGGTGGTGATGGAGGTGATGGAGGTGATGGAGGTGATGGAGGCGGTGGTGATGGAGGTGATGGAGGTGATGGAGGCGGTGGTGATGGAGGCGGTGGTGAAGGTGATAATGGTGGTGAGGATGGTGGAGGGGGAGTGTAGACGTGGTGGTGGGGGAGGTGGTGGCGATGGAGGTGGTAGAGGTGCGGTGGTGATGGTGGTGGTGGTGATGGTGGCTTTGGTGGTGCCCGTGGTTGTGCTGGTGGAGATGAAGAGCTGTAGAGGTCTGCGACATGCTTAGAAGGTAAAATGAACAAGATTTAGTGATTCTTAAAGTCACTTAGACATGAAGAATGAGGAACAAGGACAAATCAGATGTATTCTGTAGAAAGTCTGGTAATGACCTTAAGCGGCTCTTAGTGTGGTTGTAAGCCCGTCTCTGCTGACCTGCCTTTCATAGGCCAGCACCCCAGTGTGCCTCAAACAGCACTATTCAGGCTCCAGAAGCACCTCCGCCTTGCACGCTTTCTTGGTTGCCGTGGGGGGTTCAAGACAGCTGCACACGTTCTTTGACAATCTTTTCATCAAGAGATGGGGTTTCTCTCCCTTCCTCCGAGACCTGGGCTGGCGTGTGACTGTTTTGACGAACAACTTACGGAAGGAGTGATGTGGGTAACTTCCTCCCATAGCGTCTTGCCTCTGAAGAGGAGTCAAGACTCAGTAACGGATGCTCCATCCGCCAGCCTGGTCCCCGGCGTGCCGTGATGCATTGTCTAGTCGCTGAGGGTATTTAAATTACTCAGTCTGAGCACGCCTCCCCATGGAAGAGCTTAATCCCAACTCACAGGAAGATGCATGAGAAGCAAGGGGCAAAATCTGTCAGCGGTTCTCCTGCTTACTAACCCTCAGCTCATCGGAACGCTGCCTCCTGAGTGAGTGTTCAGTTTGTAAATGCGTATGCAATTTCGAGACTGCACAAAATGAGGAAAATAAGTTGAGGATTTCATGTGGTGACTCTTAAAAAATCTAAAGAGTTCATTTATGTTATTCTTGTTAACATTTCATTGTAAAACGGCATTTCTTCCCAGGATGAAAGCTCATTGAAACAACGCCTTCCTAGGAGCATATGTGCAAACTTTACACTCGGCTAATTTTATATCCGATTAAAACTTAAATGCATGAAGACATCCTTTGGAATAATTAGACACTTCAGTAGAGGCATAGAAATGTGTCCGAGTACATCTGAAAGCAGCAGAGATGGAGCCGGGGAAGTCAATATGGCCTTATGTCATCTTACGGTAATTTAGAAGGAAGCAGAATTTGGCTTTCAAAGGACATGCTTTTCCATTTGGGGTAAAATAAGGTGCATTCTCCATTCAAAATAAGTGCCCCGCTAGTGTATACTTAATGTATGAAGGACAATTTATCTCCAGGTTGTTGGCAGGAAAGCAATCATTTAAGGGGCGCTGCTGTTCCCTGGGAAGGGAGCCTCAAAGACAGTTTTGATCCACTGATGAGCGCTGTCTAATATGCTCCCCGAGGTACAGTTTCCCTAAATCTATTAGACTTTTACAGTCTTCCAGGAAGTGCAGTCTGGAGATGCTTCATCACACTGTATTAACTTGACAACGTAATGGACTGACCTCTTTTTATTTTCCTAGGAAGTGCTAGGATTTGACCTTGAAACTCTTAGCCACACTTTATAATCCTCAGCCCATCCTGGCATGGAGGGGCCCCTAAGAAAAAAACCCTGGCAAGGTTTGAGTCCGTGAGACTTTGGATTTGAAGGACGGAAACAGGAGGTGTTGGGAGTCCGGGTGGCTCTGTCTGGACGGATGGGGGCAGATGAAGAGGGGAACTGAGTCACAGATAATCTGTGGGCTCTCACCTCGTGCCAGACGCTCACTTCACAGGACCATCCTGTTTGCTCCTCTTGAAGTTGACTTTAGTTTTGCTCTATGGATGAGAAAACGGGGGCTCAGAGAGGTTAAGGAACTTACCCAAGGACACCCAGCTACTAAGTGGCAGAGCCGGGATTCAAACTCAGGTCTTTAAAAAGTTTTTTGTTTATATTTATTTATTTTTCATGGGAAGACACTTTATTTTAAATACAGCAGTGTGTGCATGCCAGTCCCAAACTCCCAGTCGATTCCTCCCCCCACCATTCCCCCTGGTAACCATAAATTCATTCTCTAAATCTGTGCAACTCAGGTTTTTTTGACTCAAAAGTTTGAAATCTTAAGCATGATGCTGTAAGAGGTAGTCTTGAAATAAAAGCTCTGCTTTTGAGGAAAGTAAGTTGGTTCGGGCTGTGTTTCTCCATTGAGTGCCTTTGTATCATCATGTAATCTTTCCTTCGCTTACCCTAAGCCAGTGGCTGAGCTGTCCCTTCCAGGCTTCTTCCCTAGGGAGACAGGACCCTTCCCTGGGGGCTGAGGACAGTGTTGTTATTGTTCAGTTGCTAAATTGTGTCACTTTGTGACACCACGGGCTGCAGCACGCCAGGCTCCTCTGTCCTTCACCGTCTCCCGGAGCTTGCTCAAATTCATGTCCATCAGGTTGGTGATGTCTTCCAACCACCTCATCCTCTGTCATCCCCTTGTCTTCCTGTCTACAGTCTTTCCCAGCATCAGGGTCTTTTCCAATGAGTCAGTTCTTCCCATCAGGTGGCCAGAGTATTGGAATTTCAGCCTCAGCATCAGTCCTTTCAGTGAATTTTCAGGGTTGATTTCCTTTAGGATTGACTGGTTTGATTGCCTTGCAGTCCAAGGGACTCTCAAGTGTCTTCTCCAGCTCCACAGTTTGAAAGCCAGCAGTGTGCCAACTTATACTTCCTGCTCTGGGTCTCCAGAGCAAGACACTCAGTGGGGCTGAAATGGTCCCTCCATGCAAACCTCCTGGATGCTGAGCCCATTCAGAGCTTCCTTTTGCCTCCCTGGACCAATTGGGGTTTGCTTCCAAACCCCCAGGGACACCCTAAAGTGCTTGACTCTGCGGAGACCAGTGCCTTTGGATGGCTGATCTGAGATCCCAAGGGTCATGTCAGAGGTGGCCCATCACCATCCCCTGGTGGGTGTGTCTTTGGCTGGAAGCAGTGTCCAGGTCTGTGGTTGGCGCTCCCAAATTTGCTTCCTTCTGCAAGCCATAAAGGCTTTTAATTACTGAAGAATGATTCCTGTGTCCAGCCAATTTATCAGCCTCTGGCAAGAATGAAGAGTCAACTGGCTATGAATCCTACCTGATTACTAATAAGAACTACATAAAATGCCACTGGTGCTGAGGAATGCTCTTGCTTGGGCTCCAGCCAGCGCAGCTCCGGATGGGCCGACCCCAGCTGAAGACAGCGACTGCTTTCCCTGGCGCAAGGGAGAGGCTCCCGAAGGCAAATGTTCACAGGGCCGCGAAGGATTGGGAAGTAGGTGAAGGTGGTTTCCAGCAGGTCCCCCAGTGACCCCTCCCCATCCCGGGAGCAAGTTCACTCCCTCCAGGCCACCAGTCCCTTCTCGGGGTGAAGAAGCAGCAGCGCTTCTTCAGCCGGAAGCCCAGGTCTTGGTGTTCTATGGGCGCTCACAGTGTGGGTGATGCGGATTGGAGCCAGGATGCCTGGGTTCAAGTCACACGATAAATATCCCAGGTGCCCACCAGTGAGTCAGTGGACAAACTGTGCCATACCCATACAAGAGAAACTGTTCATCCATAAAGAGGAGTGACGCTCTGGTACACACTGCAATGTGGCTGAACCTCAAAAACACGATGCTCGGTGAAAAACTGCCTTTTTCATGACCAGTCAAAAGGTCATGTATGGTATGTTTCCAGTTATCTGAAATGTGCAGAAAAAGGAGAACCTAGAGACAGGAAGCAGATGGGTGTTGCCAGTGTGTGGGTGCTCCTTCATGTCCGCCTCTCTGCGACCCCATGGACTGTAGCCCATCAGGCTCTTCTGTCCGTGGAGTTTTCCAGGCAAGAATACCGGAGTGGGTTGCCATTGCCTACTGCAGGGGCAGTGGCAATGAGGAGTAACTGCTTGGTGGGTGAGGGTTTCCTTTTAGGATGGCAAAGTCATCCCTAGTCAAGTCTAGTCTTTGGAACTAGATAGAGGGGGAGCCTGGTGCGCTGCAGTCCATGGGGTCGCTAAGAGTCAGACACCACTGAGCGACTTCACTTTCACTTTTCATTTTCATGCATTGGAGAAGGAAATGGCAACCCACTCCAGTATTCTTGCTTGGAGAATCCCAGGGACAGGGGAGCCTGGTGGGCTGCCGTCTATGGGGTTGCACAGAGTCGGACACGACTGAAGTGACTTAGTAGTAGTAGTAGTAGAGGTGAGGGTGGCATGACATTGGTATTATACGGAAGGCCACTGAATTTTTCCCTTTGAAATGGTTATTTTGTCATATGACTTTTAGTCCAAAAAAGCAAAGCAAGTCGGATCATAATGATGCATTAAACAAGGTAGGGAAATGTTTTCCCTCCCAGCAATGGCCAGTAAGACACCTGGGTTTGGGTTCAAGGCCATTGTGGGTTCTAGGGAAGCCGTGCAGTCCTGGTCAGCGTTCAGGCAGCTGGCCTCAGCTCTGCTCCCTATTTCTTCCTGCCTTGAACACGGCTGCCCTGTTTTGGGCAGGGCTTCCCAACCTCCAGGATCTAATGCCTGATGATCTGAGCTGGAGCTGCTGTGATAATAGTAGACATAAAGCGCACAATAAATGCACACCCGACTCATCCCATGACCATGCTCTCTCTCCTCCGCCCTGCCTGGGTCTGTGGAGAAACTGTCTTTCATGAGACCAGTCCTTGGTGCCAGAAAGGTGGGGGGCCGCTGGTCTAAAGTCGCAGGAGCCATTCATTGTGCGGTGATGGGAAGCCCTGGAGGACCACGGGGAGGGTGGGCCTGCCTCTGCGTGGTGGCTGCTGAATCAACGCTAGTAAGGACCCACCGCTTGTCCTTTTGTTATGGAGAAGAATCAATTCTTATTTATTTAATCCTCTCAAAAAAAAAACAAAACAAAAAAACAAACAGCAGAGGCATGGATGGGGAATGCCAGCCAGTGGGATTTGCTCCCCACCCTTGTCTAGACTCCTTAGCACCTATGAACGTTCATGATCACAACACCACTCATCCTTGTTCTAATATTTCTTCTCTGTGTGCGTGCTGGCTGCTAAGTCACTTCAGTTGTGTCCGACCCTTTGTGACCCTATGGACTTTAGCCCTCTGGGCTCCTCTGTCCATGGGATTCTCCAGGCAAGAATACTGGAGTGGGTTGCCATGCCTTCTCCAGGGGGATCTTCTCGACCCAGGGATTGAACTCATATCTCCTGCGGCTCCTGCATCGGCAGGCGGGTTCTTCTCTACTGAACACAAGATCTATGTTATTTCTTATTATTTATTGTTTTCCGAAAACAATAAACACATTGAAATAAAAAACAGAAGTAATCATCTGGCAAGAGCTTGCTGTGGGGCCTTCCAGAAACTCACAACATGGTGGGAGATGGATCTATGAATGAATACAGGGGTCCTGGGGGTATGTTCCAGACCCCCAGGGGTGCCTGAGACCGTGACTAGTACCAGACCCTAATTGTATTATGTTTTTTCCTACAGGTACATACCTGCGGTGAAGTTTAATTTATAAGTTAGGCAGAGTAAGAGAATATCTGAATTGCCAGCATCACTACCCTGGCACTTTGGGGGCAGTTATTAAATAAAACAAAGGTGAGTTGCGCGCAAGCCCTGCGACGTTGTGGCAGTAAAGCTGATAACAAACACGGCTCCTGAGTGACTAGCAGCTGGCTGCGCGGGACAAAGAGGTGGCTCAGGTGCCGGAGGCGCCGAGCAGGACAGCAGGGGGTCTCATCCCGCTGCAGCGGAAACTGAGGAACTGTCTAGTTCTCGAATTTTCCATTTAGCGTCTTCTGATAGATGACCACAGGCAGCTAAAGCCGAGGAAAGGGAGACCAAAGGTGAGAGGGGATGGCTGGGCGGCAGGATCGCACGGTAACCGCAGCGCGTGAGTTACGCTCGGGGATGCTCGGGAGCCCAGAGAAGGGGCCCCTGAGCCTCTCGCCCAGGTGGAGGGGGGGTCAGTCGGAAAAGGCCTCTTCCCTGGGCCTGAGCCAGCAGCGGGGCTTGATGAGGAGAGTCTGGGGAGAAGCAGGCTGCTTGGGGCAGACAGGGTCTTAAGTGGCGTGGCCTCCGCTGGAAAGTTGTCACTGGTTTGTGTGGAAGTGCAACATGAATGTGATCAAGAAAACAATTGTCAGCACCCGTGTTTGCCACCCTCAGACCTCCCTTCCTGCTGGATGTGGCCATGCTAACCTGGCCAGGAGTGGCGCCAACAGGGAGGACCCCAGGGCTGGCCACACTGTTGCCCTGAGGAAAGAGAGCAGGGAGAGAAGGGTGGCATTTGAGAGTTAATGCAGGAGAGAAGCAAATGAGACGAGCAGCTCCCATAAGATGGGGGCTTGAGGTGATAGAGTTCAGTGCCTCGGGGGTTGGATTTTCTGCTGGTTGTGCTATGGCTGTTGGAGACTTAGTCTCCTTCAAGGCAGGAAAGAGAAGGCTGGATTTACCTTGGGTTACAGCGAGGTATGGGCCTTCCCTGATGGCTCAGCTGGTAAAGAATCTGCCTGCAATGCAGGAGATGTGGGTTTGATCCATGGGTCAGGAAGGTCCCCTGGGGAAGGAAATAGCAACCCACTTCAGTATTCTTGCCTGGAGAATCCCATGGACAGGGGAGCTTGGCAGGCTACAGCCCATGAGGTCACAAAGAGTCGGAGACGACTGAGTGACTGAGCCCAAGACTCACAGTGAGGTAAGATAGGGGATGGGGTGAAGTGGATGGCTAGAGGGTCCCACCATGTTGCCCTTGGGTCATCTCTGGCATCTACGACTTTATCCTGATGGCAAAGGGGGACTTTTGGATCTTGAACAAATTAGCCTCACTAAAGCTCAGCTGCTGCTTCTTTAAGATAGAGGTCATAATGACACCTGTCCTAGAGTTTTGTCGTGGGTATTAAAGAAAACCATACAAAGAATAGACCTAGCAAATTTCCTGGCACAGAGTAGCCTCTCAATTAATGCTTATTGAATCTGGACCTTTATCTGCCCCATGTCCTGTTCATCTAAGACCAAGTCTGTCTCCAGAGCTGATCCATGTTCTGGATCACAGAATGCCTGGGATGTGAGTAACATGATAATATCGTGCTTCATAGCCGCCTTTGCTCCTTGAGCCAAAAGAGGGAGCGAAGTGGACATTTTCGCGGGCAGAGGAGAAACATACACACAGTCTGTTTCATTCCAACATTCTGACTCTTGAGCGGGCTCTTTATGAGATCAAGGGCCTGAAATGAGTAACAAAAGGCCCAGGAAACAGAGATTAAATAAAAGAATAACAAACATGCATTGCATGTCTACTCCCTGTGCCTCTGTGCAGCATCTCCCTTAATCTTTGCCACGGCTCTGTGATGTAATACTTGTATGAGCTCCTCTTTACTGATAAATAAGCAGCCCAGAGAGGTTAAATAGTTTGCCCAAGGTCACACAGGCAGGGAAGCAGCAGGTCCAGGACTCGAGTCCAGACTTTACCATCGGCCTGAGCTCTTGAATCATCTTTCTCAGGAAAGCCAGGAAGGCTCTCTGGCAGAGGAGTGAATATCCAGAAGTGCGTAAACCACAGTCCTAAACTGACCTTGATGAGAGCCTATAGAGCTGGCGTTAAAAAAAAAAAAAAGGTATTTATATGTGCATCTTCACCCTCGTAATCCATTCTGTTCAGATAAATTAACTGTGCTCAGCAATGCAGAGAGGCAAGGAGCAGCCCCCAATCAGATGGCTCCACGCACACACCGTTTCTCTTGTGGGATCAAGTCCTGGAGGGGTTTCCTGCAGCCCAGTGACTTCGAGTGTGACCACTGCAAAGTACAAACAGGATTAAGAGGAAAACATCTGTGTTTTTCAAGGCTGCTCTAATTCAAAGACAAACAAACTGGAGATATCCAAATGTTCAGTGACTTTTGCTGTGGAGAGGGATGATGACCGTCTGGGCTGGGCTTTGATTGGAAGAGGTGCAGATAATGCCCTGGCATCCTCACGCCCAAGTCTTTTTGGTGGCCTGGAGCATGACGACAGGGGCATGAAAGTATATGCATGATTCCATAATGTCAGATTGAGTTAGAGGCCATCTTTTTTTTTTTTTTTTGGTTAAAGTCAGTGAGTCCTTAATACGTTTCCCTCCCAGGATGAAGTCTTTGGGGTTGTAGAAATACTCCAAATATGTACTACTATTTTATTAACGAGTTTCGCATCCCATACAGGGCTCTGAACTTCAAAGAAAACTAGCCAGGATTTGATCTTCAAAAGAAGAGAGGAGTCCCCATTAAGATGCTCACAGGCCTCAAGCTATGTGCTGGGTCCAGAAAAAGTCTCATCTTGGGAGGAGAAAAGAAAACTTAATTACCAATGAATGAAGCAACTCTCAGAGCATATGGTTTTCGGGTTTGCCAAGCTCCAAAGCCAATTTGTTACTTTATTATTATTGTTGTTGTTAATCTTCACTTGAAAGATGTCTTAAGCCACTGAGTCAGTCTCTTTCCTGAGGATGCAAAAGCTGAAATGTCTCTGGAAGGCAAAACCTAATGGGATGGCAGATGAAAATAATATTTTTGCCATCTATTGACATTCAAGGGTGACTGTAAACTGTGTCCCATGATGGTTTTCTCCCCCTCCTAACAAAGAAATAGCCGCTCTCCCTTGTTTGGGAAACCTACTTTGATGCCTCAAAAACCAATCTTTTCTGATTCTTTTTCTGTTCTTTTCCTTTGGCAAGTGTGTTCCGCCTGCTTCTGCACCATTCTTTGGAAGGGATATTCTTCCCTTGTTTATGCTCCCATGTTTCAGAGAAGACGTCACGGCTGCAGCAGACATGGTTTGCGAAAAGTCCTGCTCTCGGTGAGCCAAGGAAAACATGTTTCTAAAATCTTGCTAACATTTTAGCTTTGGCTCTTCAAACCTCATATTTCTCCTCTTTTTCTGTCTTTCTCCAACATGGCTGTCAGTGGACTGTTTGGTCTTAAGAGTAATCAGGGCAGAGATGTGCCCTGGAGCTCTGCCACCAGCTGGAAGAGAGTGTGCATTATAAGATTAGTGCTCCCTCCAATTTGAGGGGCAATTTGAGTGGGACAGGGAGCTGCCTGGGTCTACAGAAACTGCCTACAGTTGGGATTCTGCGTGTGTGAGACAAGACATTTGAGAATTGTTAGAATTGCCCAGAGGATGGAGGAACCAGCAGCCCACAGGGCATTGTGAGCAGAGTTTTAAGACTAACGAACAGGCTCAGGGCCTTATGAATGGCCCTCTTATGCTGGTGACACTCAGCTGACCTTTGCGTCCTCAAGTGCGCAGGTCAGGCATCTTTTGAGTCCCAATGGTTTCTTCTGTGGGCTTCCCTGGTGGCTCAGATGGCACAGAATCTGCCTGCTAATGCAGGAGACCTGGGTTTGACCCCTGGGTCGGGAAGATCCCCTGGAGGAGAAATGGCTATCCAATCCAGTATCCTTGTCTGGAGAACTTGATGGACAGAGGAGCCTGGTGGGCTATTGTCCGTGGATCGACTGTTTCATAGGTGGCCAGATCAAAGTGCATTAGTGCTCTCAGGGGGCTATGTCTTTAAATGCCTCCTGGACAACACCCTCAGAGGCCCCCACCCCCTTCCTAAGTGGGCCTTTCTGCAAAATCCCAGGGCACTTCTCAAGCTGGGGCATTGGCTGGCTCGGAGGCGGTCCTCGCTGAGACCACAGTGGCAGCTGCTGAATCTTTTATTAGTCGCTGTGTCTGTCTGTGAAGCCCGCATCTGGATGTCGTCTTTCCTGTTGTGACACCCTTTCCCTTTAAAGGAGCTGCCAGCGATGATGCATTGTAGTCTGTTTAGAAGCAAGGACTCAGCCAGCTCCTGGTCAAGCTGGAGAACAGTCTCCTTTCTGAGGATAGGTCTTTGAAAGTTTGTGAAGATTTGGTGAAAGGGAACACTCCCTTCCCAAGGAGAGTTTTGCTTTTAGGAAAGCTCCCTGTCTGTCCCTAATTCCCCTGCCGCTAACCGCAGGGAAGAAACTTCAGAAAGGAAACGTGAACCCAGGGGTCCCCAGGGCTCCCCAGTGGCTGAGGGCAAAGACACTGCCTGCCAACGTGGGAGATGCGGGCTCAGTCCTTGAGCAGCGGAGATCCCCTGGAGAAGGAAACGGCAGACCACTCCAGGATTCTTGCCTGGGAGATCCGTGCACAGAGGAGCCTGACAGGGCTGCGGTCCATGGGGTTGCAAGGAGTCAGAGGTGCCTTAGTGACTGAACAATGACAAAAGGGGGCTCCAAAGATTGCTTTTCAGAAGGTACCGATTGCCGAGATCACTGTTCTTATGCTCTTGTTTTAGAACTTGGGTAAGTTAATTTATTCCATCACACAAGTGTTTACTTGGTTGCTATTATGTCAGGGACTAAGCAAGGTACAAGGCCTCAGCCTTGAAGAACACACCTACCTTGTCATCAGAAAACAGAAGGCCCAGTGAAGGACTCATTCACTCACTCTTTAATTCACTGCACACAGTTTTTTGAGTGCCTGCTGTGTGCCTGGAATTGCTCTAGAGACTTGGATACACAGCGGTGGGCAAAAGAAACAAAAATCATTCTGGTGGGGGGTGGACATTTTTCAAATAATCACACAGTGTGTATAATTATAAAACGCAATGAGCCCAATGAAGAAAACTTCTTAAAAACACCTTCCCTGGGATTCTATACCCAGCTAAGCCATCATTCATCAGCCAGGGCTAAATAGCAACATTTTCAGATGTACAACAAATATGAGAGTTTATTATCAGCAGATACTCCATATCAGAGGAAGTGAAAAAAGAAAAGCATGAGAAAAAGAAGAAAAATGAGAAACAGCACAAAAATTCATGAAATACATTGGAAAATGCAATGAATTATTGCTTATCTTAAAATGCTATTTTTTGTTTTAATAGAGGAAAAAATGCAATTAATGAAAACCAGTGAAATAGAACACTGGGATCAAAAAGAAAGGATATTTTGTAAAGCTGGCTTTTTAATTAAACAGATAAAATAGACAAGCTTCTAGCAAGATTTAGAAGTGGATCAGAAAGGCATAAATAAATGTAGGTATAGAAATGGGTAAACAGAGATACAGTTGAATTTTTTTTTAATCAGGAGGATACATTGAATAACTGACACCAATAAACTTGAAAGCTGAAATGAAGTGAATTGTCTTCTAGAAAAATATAGACTACCAAAGTTGACTCAAGAAGGTTTAAATACACCAAAACTATTAAAGAAATTGAATTGACAATCAAAAATACTCCCACAAACCATGTCCCAAACCCAGTACATACAGACCAGAGGGCTGGATTCTGTTTTACAGATATGTCCTAATAAAACTTCAAAAAACAGAGAGCTCTCATCTCATAAAAGCTATTACAGAGACTAGGAAAAGAGGTGAAGCTACTGAAATAATTTTATAAGCTTAGTATAATCATGGTGAGCCAACCAGATATTCATGAGATCACAAACAAAGACGGCTGGAGCACCTTTGTTCTACCAGCCAGCGCCCTGTTCGTTATCCTATAAAGAAAGGGAGGCGTCGGGTACCTGGCCCGTAGAAAGAGTCGGGAAAAGAAAGATGGGTTATCACTGCCCATCTCTCACATTAAGCTTTGTGTTAACGTGAGAACTTTGTTTACTGCGCAAAGACCTAGATGTCTCAGATGAGGTGTAGGCAAGACCCCTGCAGAAGCTGGAATTACAAAGGTGAGGTCTGCCAGGTCCATTCTGCTCTGTGTAAATGCAGTTGCTAAATACTATCACGTTAAAAATGAGCGGCCCGAGGGAATTCCTCAGTGGTCCAGTGGTTAAGACTCCATGCTTTCATTGTCGGGGGTGCAGGTTTGATCCCTGATTGGGGAAATAAGATCCCACAAGCCACTCAGCAAGCCCCAAATAAACACAGGAGATCCAGGACTAATGCTAAACCCCATGGGATCCCAGGACAGCAAGTGAAAAACCAGAAAACTTAGATTCCATGCTAATAAGAGACTGGCAATGTTTAGGATATAAAATAAAAATGTAAAATCAATAGCATTTCTCTGTAACAATAGAGACCAGTTAGAAAACATCATAGAAGGAAAAGGCACACAAAACAAATAGAAGAACAATATCAAATAAATGTATTTTCAATAACTGTGAATAGATAAATCTTACAAAAACTTCAGGAAGAAAGTACAAAATATGACCAGAGGAAAATTTGTTTTGTTAAAAGCAAGGATAAATCATATGGAAGGTTGTTAATCTTTAATGTATTAATAATAAAAATATTAAT
This sequence comes from Bubalus bubalis, assembly GCF_019923935.1. Classification (NCBI taxonomy): domain Eukaryota; kingdom Metazoa; phylum Chordata; class Mammalia; order Artiodactyla; family Bovidae; genus Bubalus; species Bubalus bubalis. Next base: position 2,056,427 of record NC_059180.1, read on the forward strand.
TCTACTCCAATTTAATTTATAAATTGAATTCAATCTAAACAGTAATTCTTACAGAACTTTCCCATACTTACTCAAAATCTCATGTGAAGGCCAAGGCCAAGAATACCCTACAATTTGTTGAAGAACGAAAACAAAGAGTGGAGAACTTGCCCTGCTAGATATCAAAATCTTTATAGAGTTTTTGGGTTTAAAATAGTATAATAATAATAACACACAAAATAAGGTGATAGGGTAACAGAATAGACTGGGAAGAAGAAAAACCAATGTATATGGAAACTAATATTCACATTAGTGAGGAAAGGGTAAAGGCCAGTTAATAATCCATATAAAAATTAGTTCCCTCTCCATAATGTATACAAAAATAAATCCTGATGGATGAAAGCTGATATGTAAAAAATAATATTAGAAAACTCAATGGAAAATATAGAAAAATATATTTTTGGCTTCCATGTAGGAAAGGATTTCTTATGACACACAAAAAAGTACAAACTACAGGAAAATACAAATGGATAAATCTGATGATAATAAAACAAAGTCTCTGGACATAAAGAGACTAAATTAAAATCTAAGGCACAGATGAGGAAAAGCAATAACTGATTCAGATGTGGTTTCTGGAGTATATGAAGAATTCCTACAAGAAAACAAAAACTCAATAGAAGAATGCACAAAGAAAATGAACAAATAATTCATTGACGAGAAAATCTGCATAGTGAATAAATATATGGGGAAACAAAGAAGGTCCATCTTACTAGGAATCAGTCAAGTGCAAACCAAAGCAACAACGAGATACTGTTTTTCACACCCATCAGATAGCAAAAATTTTAAAGTGCCACAATACTGAGAGTGTCAAGAATGGAGAGAAACACAAGCTCTCGTTTATTCTGTACAAACACAGGTCAGCACAGATGTGAAAGAACATTTGGTGGTGTCTTGTAAAGCTGGAGACACACGTGCCCCGTCTCCCTCCAGTTCTGTTTCCAGGTGTGTGCCGAAATGTTTTCAGCAAAGGTGTGGCATTTTTTTGCCTCACACCAGTTTTCCAACTCTCTGATATGCTGCTGCTGCTAAGTCACTTCAGTTGTGTCCGACTCTGTGCGACCCCATAGAGGGCCACCCACCAGGCTCCCCCATTCCTGGGATTCTCCAGGCAAGAACACTGGAGTGGATTGCCATTTCCTTCTCCAATGCATGAAAGGGAAAAGGGAAAGTGAAGTCCCTCAGTCATGTCCAACTCCTAGCGACCCCATGGACTGCAGCCTACCAGGCTCCTCCGTCCATGGGATTTTCCAGGCAAGAATACTGAAGTGGGGTGCCAGTGCCTTCTCCATACTGAGTGTCCTACAATTTATTTCAATTCTGATACTAACTGGAGTTACGCAGACCCCACAGGTGAATGGTTGAGTCCCTCAAGACTGGCCCCACCCACTTCATGCCACCCACTTCATGCCAGGCACAAAGTCCAGGTTGCCACCTGTTGTTGTTTAGTCCCTATGTCATGTCTGACTCTTTGTGACCCCATGGACTGCAGCACACCAGGCTCCTCTGTCTTCCGCTATCTTCTGGAGTTTGCTTAAACTCATGTCCATTGGGTCAGTGATGCCATCTAAACCTTCTCATCTTTTGCTGCCCCCTTCTCCTTTTGCCTTCAGTCTTTCCCAGCAAGAGAGTTCTGGAAAAATATCTACTTTTGCTTATTGACTATGCCAAAGCCTTGACTGTGTGGATCACAACAAACTGGAAAATTCTTAACGACATGGGAATACCAGACCACCTGACCTGCCTTCTGAGAAACCTGTATGCAGGTCAAGAAGCAACAGTTAGAACTGGACATGGAACAACAGACTGGTTCCAAATTGGGAAAGGAGTACATCGAGGTTGTATATTGTCACCCTGTTTCAACTTATATGCAGAGTACATCATGAGAAATGCTGGGCTGGATGAAGCACAAGCTGGAATCAAGATTGCCAGGAGAAATATCAGTAACCTCAGATATGTAGATGACACCACCCTTATGGCAGAAAGCGAAGAAGAAGTGAAGAACCTCTTAATGAAAGTGAAAGAGGAGAGTGAAAAAGTTGGCTCAAAGCTCAACATTCAGAAAACGAAGATCATGGCATCTGGTCCTGTCCCTTCATGGCAAATACATGGGGAAACAATGGAAACAGTGAGAGACTTTATTTTTTGGGGCTCCAAAATCACTGCAGATGGTGACTGCAGCCATGAAATTAAAAGACTCTTGCTTCTTGGAAGAAAAGCTATGACCAACCTAGAGAGCATATTAAAAAGCAGAGACATTACTTTACCAACAAAGGTCCATCTAGTCAAGGCTATGGTTTTTCCAGTGGTCATGTATGGATGTGAGAGTTGGACTGTGAAGAAAGCTGAGTGCCGAAGAATTGCTGCTATTGAGCTATGGTGTTGGAGAAGACTCTTGAGAGTCCCTTTGACGGCAAGGAGATCCAACCAGTCAAACCTAAAGGAAATCAGTCCTGAATGTTCATCGGAGGGACTAATGTTGAAGCTGAAACTCCAATACTTTGGCCACCTGATGGGAAGAATTGACTCATTGGAAAAGACCCTGATGCTGGGAAAGATTGAAGGCAGGAGGAGAAGGGGACGATGGAGGATGAGATGGTTGGATGGCATCACTGGCTCGATGGACATGAGTTTGAGCACGCTCCGGGAGTTGGTGATGGACAGGGAGGCCTGGCGTGGCACAGTCCATGGGGTCGCCAAGAGTCGGACACAACTGAGTGACTGGGGCGAACTGAATTGAACTTTCCCAGCATCAGAGTTTTTTCCAGTGGGTCAGTTCTTCCTGTCAGGTGGCCAAAGTATTGGAGCTCCAGCTTCAGCATCGATGTCGTCCCCTGTACACTTGTGTATGTTTGACAGGCTTCATTGTATGTGAGCTAGAAGGAGAGAGAAATTATATGAAGACATAATTAATGAGCTGCATCTTACTTAACAGTGAATGAACCCATCCCAGGTGTACAGCCTGATAGATCTTTACAAGGTAAACACTTCTGGAGCGTAGTACACAACCCAGCACTGCAGAAGGTCCTCCCAGTGATAGACCCACCCCTGCAAAGAATCATGACCATTGTGACTTCCATCAGCATCAGTGAACTGTGTTTGTGTTTTTATGGTAGAATGAAGGAGTCGTGTAGAATCCTAGAGCAGATTCTCTTTAGCCGCTGACTGCACTTTCTCAGCATTGTCTTTAAGATTCATCCTGAGAGGCTGTTTTCTAAATGTCCTCAGCGCTGATCCAATCAGAAGGCAGGGGCTCCATGCTCAACGTGAGGAAGAGTGCCATCTTCACGCCTCCCCAGCCCTGCAAAGTGGCAGAGAGGGAGATCTAACCCTTCTGAAGGATTCATTTTTCTCTCTCTGAATTTATTTTTTATTGAAGGATAATTGCTTTACAGAGTTTTGCTATTTCCTGACAAACCTCCACATGAATCAGCCGTAGATATACACTGAAAACCACGGCTGTTTAGGGAGCTGGTGTCCATCCTGCGGACAGCTGTAGGTGGATTTGACGATGTTCCCAAACCCCGTTCTGGCCCTCAGTCTTCTGACCGCCTTGCCTAAATGTCTTCTTTAAGTAAAGTAATAACCAAGTGTCAGGGACTGCAGGAGAGGCTTGGAAGAGCTTCCCAACTCACCCTTCAGACAGCTCACCAGGGGTGTAAAAATAATTAAAGCTGCAGAGGGAGACGCAGATATTATTTTTAGACATACGTCCAAGGTTTGCCTCTTTTCAGCACTCCGTTCCAAACCCTCACTTGCAGGCAGAGTTTTAAATGTTAACCCTTCATGTTGTTTTTGTCTGCAACATTTAACTTACAACTCAGAGGACTCAGAGATACGTTGTTGTAAAAGGAGAGGTACAGATGTGTGCTGGTGGGGTCTCACAGCTGGGCTGGAAGGATGCAGCGCTTTGACGTTTCCTGACATGTGATCTGTTTCCTGGTGCTGCGTGTTGGCGAGCTGTAGGCCATCTACCTGCTTCCAGGTCCATCCAGATGCCCCCATGGACGGTTCAGTTCATTGAAATCTGTCACCGAAATGAATGGACTGATGGAAGTCTCCGCTTAAAACTAGAAGAATAGTGGAGGTTGGTATGAAGCACACACACAAGCTATACAGAGCCCAGCAGAATTCTAAACTCTTGGAATCGTTTTCCACTTCCATGCTATCACCTCGGTTTGTCTGTGACATTGAGGTTAACCCAAGTTACGCATGCTCTGGGTGGTTTTCCTGGGAAGATGGATTGCCACAGATGACAGTCTGAATTTGACCACCAGATCCACTGCCCGCATGGTTAGACTCTGTTCTCACTGACCTAAAGAATCAATCCCTGGAGAAGGAAATGGCAACCCACTCCAGTATTCTTGCCTGGAAAATCCTATGGACAGAGGAGCCTAGCAGGCTACAGTCCATGGGGCTTGAGTGGGACACGACTTAGTAACCACCACAACCAAAGAATCTGTACCATAATTTTTAAAATACTCATTTATTCACTTGGCTGCACTGGGTCTTCGTGGCAGCGCTTGGGACCTTTCATCTTCGCTGTGTCTTTCCGGGCCCTTAGTTTGGCACATGAACTCTTAGTTGCTGCAGGTGGGATCTAGTTACCCGCCCCCACAGGGGTCAAACCTGGGCCCCCTGCATTGAGAGCTGGGAATCTTAGCCACTGGACCACCAGGGAAGTTCCTCCCATAATGGTTTTATTTTTGCGTCCGTCAAGAAAAGTTTTAGTTGCTCAGTCATGTCCGACTCTTTGTGAGCCCATGGACTGTAGCCTGCCAGGCTCCTCTGTCTATGGGATTTTCCAGGCAAGAATACTGGAGTGGGTAGTCGTTCCTTCTCCAGGGGATCTTCCCAACCCAGGGATTGAACCCAGGTCTCCTTCATTGCAGGCGGATTTTTTTTTTTTTTTTTTTATTACTGTCTGAGCCACCAGGGAGGACAGCACTGATGATCCAGGTAAAACAGGGCCCTGTGAGGCTCAGAAAACTCTCTCAGTGAGGACAAGATTAAGAAACACACCTGTGAGTGGGAATTGCAGAATTGCTATGTAGACCAGGAGGACAAGGGTGACGTTCGTGGCCCTCATGAAGCTGATTTGCTCTCTGTGCAAGGGCAGAAACTGAGCTTATTTCAACAAAGAACCAAAACTGCAGAAGTGTTCATTCCCCATTGGGTTTAACCCAAACTGGATGGTGTCTATTAGCTTGTTATTCCTTTTGGACTCGGGAGGCAAGAAAGAATCACGACTCTGGAGAAAGGATGCAAGAGCAGCAAGGTGCTGTTGAGATGATGAGATGCCAGCTGAATTATAGACAGTCTGTCCAGAAAGGCAGAGAGCTGGTGCACTTGAGGATTCAGCCAAGGAGAACAGTGGAAACCAATAAATTATTTTGGCTGCTGAGAATAAAAACCTGTTTGGTGGAAAAGGCAGGGAACAGAGTGATGGGGTAGGAAGGAGAGGAGTATCAAGTTAGATCCCACTTTGGTGCCAGTACCTCTAAAGTTGTAGGAGACAGCTGGCATGGTGGCTGTGCCCAAATTCTTGTCTGCAGCTCCCCAGGGCTGCCTGATGGGATCTGGCTTTTGCCTTTGCCATCTGCAGTTAGGAGAGAAAAGCTCCTTTTAAGATCTGAGCCACTTGCACATTTATCAAATCTTGGATCTTCTGGTTTGTACCTGCACCAGGGATTAACAAACAACAAAATGCCATTAAAAGCTAAAAAAAAATTTTTTTGAAAACCCTCAGAAGGTTGCAGACACCTCTGCAGAGTTCTCACTCAGTCAAAGTCCATGGACTTCCAATCTTGTCGAAACCACTGCTAATTAATACCTTCTCACTTCCCTGTGGAAAGCAAAACAATTTACAATTAAGTCAGGCAGCCTACGCATAATCACTCTAACACCTCCTATGTATGTTTTGAAACGTGCTCTCACATTTCATGATCCGTTTGTTTTACAAGATGGGTAAACGGCAGACAATTATGGTGATAATATGGCTGAGGTGTTTGGTTTTTATCTCTTAGCAGTAAATTGTGGTTGTTCAAGCCTTCACAATAATGGTTTCCATGCCTCTCCTGTTTTCTTCCTACCACTTGACAATAAATATGCATTCTTTTTTTTAAACAAAAAAGAATGTTAGTTTATTATAATCACATCACTTATTCAAATAGCAATATAATTAAAAAATTTCTTGGTAGGCATGACTGAAATTAATTATACTAACAAATATATTCGATGGTATGTGCCTCTGAAAATAGAATATTAGGTGTGTTAAGTCTGTTGTGTCTCCTTTTTCTATGCAGCGGCAAAAGGTGCTATATGGGTAATTGGGCAGGCAATTTTGCTTTTGAAAGACGCTATCAAAGGACATGAGGATTTAATTTAAGATTTTTTTATTAGAAGGGAGTATGTCCCACATGTGATTCTAGGCACAGGATCAGGGCTGACAGGCTTCAGAGATTCACAAGCAGTTGGAATGATCATGAAAAATCAAAGCCAGGGCGATGGGGAGAGTTGGACCATGGAGAGCTCCCTAGCATCTTAGACCTGTTCCCTTTATTGCTTGTTCCCTCGAAATGTCCTTAGTCTACTTTTGCCAGAGGCATTTTCAGACTTAAGAAAAAGGAGCCGGGTAGGCTGTTTGTAGAGGTCCAAAAGGGTTAAGATTTGAAGGTGAAAGCCCTGTTAGAAATACTTCCCTCAAAACTCTCTAAACAGTTGACAGTAACATTCTCATACCTTTTGCCCGCGGCTGTCTCCTGGGGGTGGTCTCAAAACGTTCTTGGAAAATAGCGTTTCAAGAACACACATAGGCAATCTGTGAGTGTGATTTAGAGATTACTTTCTGAGTTGTCCCCTCTGCAGAGCACATCAGAAAACTATGGTGATGTCACCGTGAGCCTTCCTCCACTGGACACCAGTGTCGTTAATTAGGTTGCGGAAACACAGAACTAAATTGCCATCTGGGGAGAGTAAAATGAAATACTCTTTTTTTCTTTTTCTGCCTTCTGAATTTTGAATGCATTACAGCTGGCCATAGCCAAAGCCATCCTTTAAGACCCTCTGACATTTGAAAGTAAGAAATCTGGGGTCTGCCTTTATTCTAAAGCCTTTCTCCCTAGTCCACCAAGAGCGCTGTGGATTTTACAAAGTGTCTTTGTACATATTAGCTCATTTGTTTGTGAACAAGATCCCTAGCACTTGGCACAAGGGTGGGTGGGTGGGAGGCGTGCTGGGCTTGATTTATTATTTTTTCCATTGGGACAGGAATGGAGGCAATGGGAGATGTAACCATCCTGCTTCACAGAGCTCTCTCTGCCCATCTCTCATCCTCTGCATGAACTTCCAATCTGTGTCAAGCCCCCTGGACCGTCACCACATTTTATTTGGGTGACACTCTTTAAGGCCATTGTGCTTTCCATAGCAGTTCTGGGGGCCCCCTCGGAATGCCAGGAGGTGACCCCTTCCTGTGGCTCTGGGGTCTGCCCATTCTGAAATGTGATCTCCAGTCCTGAGCTCTGATGGGGGAGCAACTTCATGCCGCCAAGCCAGCACAGCTGTTTTGTGACTCATGGGAATATCATATTTAGCATGTTTTCCCCAGTGAGATGTATTTATTTAGATGACACATAATACTGTCGAAAAGCCAAGCCTGCTCCACTCTTACACTCAGCCTTACAGAGGAGAATGGAGGAGTGGCAAAGGCAGAAGGAGCTTGTTTGGGAGAGCCAGCTGGCTGGGGAGGCCCCTCGGGCCATCCGTGCAATGAGCTCACAGTGGAGATCTAAACAGCAGGGAATGGACCCTGGGCACGGGGCTCCAGGGCACAGGACAGAGGAAGGACTTCGTAGCCAGTCCATCCCAAGCATTTGCGGCTCACAAATCTTGCCACTGGGCCTGGGAGATCGCTGATTGCCCACAAGCATTCTGGAGAGAAAAATACAGTCATCTACCACTTGAGTTGATAGGGTGTTTTGTCAAGTGGTAGTAGCGTTATGGCTTTTTTCCACTCTGTAGGTCATCCTCTGGAAGGTAACAAGGCTGCTAGCACTTGGACAAACCAGATGGTCCACTCAACAGGCATCAGACTCCCCCCTCCTCCTTGACCAAGTCCCCCAGTTCAGCTGTTCCCAGCCTTGGCATTACTGAGCTCAGAACATCACCCAAACACAGGGCATGAGGGGGAAACACGGGGATGAATTTAACGTGTAAGTGGCAGGCGACCTTCCCATTTTGTCTTTAACCTTCCTTAGTGGCATCTGGATCATGGGGACTTTGCCAGAGCAGGTGCTGGGGACGGTCACGGAGACCTCCCGTTTTGTGGAGCGCATCACACTGAAGTTGCTCACATTCAGTCTCACCTCCCTCCTTCCTGCTCAACTGCACAGAAGCTTGAGTTCTTCCTGTTTTCCGTCATCACTTTCCAGTCCTTGTCCTTTCATCAGCTAACCCCGAGCTTTCTCAGTAGCACACCATACCCACTGCCTCCAGCTCCTGCGAGAGAATATTACAGAAAACTGGGGCTGGCCCTGATCCCTCAGGAGTCTTGCTCTCTACACCTCCCTGTGCAGAAAGGCTCTGTCCCCTCAGCACTGGCATTTGTTCCCTGGTCTGTGTCATTCACTGACTGTGTCGAGATAGTCCCCATCTCAACTGGTCAGCGGCTCAATTATTTCAAAGTGGATAAGATTCCTCTTGAAGTCTTGAAAGTGTAAGGAGGTGTCTTTTGAAACTTGGTAGTAGTAAAATCCTTCGGAGAAGGCAATGGCACCCCACTCCAGTCCTCTTGCCTGGAAAATCCCATGGATGGAGGAGCCTGGTAGGCTGCAGTCCATGGGGTGGCTAAAAGTCCGACACGACTTCACTTTCACTTTTCACTTTCCTGCATTGGAGAAGGAAATGGCAACCCACTCCAGTGTTCTTGCCTGGAGAATCCCAGGGACGGGGGATTCTGCCGTCTGTGGTGAGCTGCCGTCTGTGGGGTCACACAGAGTTGGACATGACTGAAGTGACTTAGCAGCAGCAGCAGCAGTAGTAAAATCCTTAGTTACCCCCTGTTGTGCCACCACTGGGCATCTAGAAGGGTGTGAGTATATCAACCAAGACTGGAAGAGGCACTCAATCAATGGGTAGCTGATCATGAATAGTAACAAGGAGCCCAGGGAACAGTGCAACACAGGAAACAAGCCTTTCCTGCCTGGGTCACCTTTAGGCTGTTGCAGAATTGGCCTCAGATATAGGCTGCAGGGCTTCCCTGGTGGCTCAGATGGTAAAGGATCTGCCTGCAATGCATAGACCCAGGTTCAATCCCTGGGTCAGGAAGATCCCCTGGAGAAGGAAATGGCATCCCACTCCAGTATTCTTGCCTGGGGAACTCCATGGACAGAGGAGCCTGGTGGCTACAGTCCATGGGGTCACAGAGTTGGACACGACTGACTAACACACACATCGGTTATAAATGAGCCTATCTTTCAAGAGTCACCCTCCAGCTTCCCTTTTCAATCCACTTTCCCATCCAGAGTCCTGATCTTCAGCTTCTGGTTCCCTGCACAAAGTCAGGGAACAATCGCTCTCTTTGTTCTATCCTGTAGGGCAAAAAGAAATCACAGTTTTCTGTGGGTGTAGTGAGGTTGGTGGTGATAATGAAGATGATGATAATGAAGATCGAGTTGAAGATGGTAGTGGTGATGATGCTTCTGGTGATGAAGATAATAATGATGGAGGTGGTACTGGTGATAATGATGATGATGATATGGTAATGGCATCAGTAACTAAAGAGTGCAAGACGCCAGTCTTAGCAGTTTGCATTTATTAACTCATTCAATCCTCAGAACACCCTTATGAGCCAAGTATTTTTTTATGATCAATCCCATTTTACAGGTGAGGTAATCAAGGCATAGAGTTGTTAAGTAACTTGTTTAAGGTGACAATAGCCAGTAGAAGCAGAGCCAAGATTTAGACCTAGACAGTCTGCTCCAGAGCTCACACTTTTGGCCCCTGCACTAAAGGTATAGACGCTCAGAGTCTTTGAGGTCGTAAATCTGGAAACCAGTGAACTCGTATTACTATTATGTAGAACTATCATTCGGAGAAGGAAATGGCAACCCACTCCAGTGTTCTTGCCTGGAGAATCCCAGGGACAGGGGAGCCTGGTGGGCTGCCGTCTATGGGGTCGCACAGAGTCGGACACGACTGAAGCGACTTAGCAGCAGCAGCAGCAGCAGAACTATCATTAATTAGGTTAAATGACCCCACAGTGAGGATGGGATGGGAGGTGAGGGGACAGAGAATCCTACTCTCAAAAATAATCTCATGTTGAAAATGAAGGCAAGCAGAGCTGTTTGGGAAAAGCAGGTAAGGAGGCCTGGATCCTTGTTCAATGACCTTCCTGAAGGCCCTCCAAAGTGGTTCTGAAGGCTCCGCCCCTCAGTGATCTGAGGGACTGCAGAACTTGGATGGGGAATCTTTGGGTTGCAAGTGTAGTCAAGAATACTGGCCAGTGCTTATAACATACCTGCTACCTGCCAGGTTCAGTTCAGCCGCTCAGTCGTGTCTGACTCTTTGCAACCCCATGGACCACAGCATGCCAGGCTTCCCTGCCCACCACCAACTACTGAAGCTCATTCAAACTCATGTCCATCGAGTCAGTGATGTCATCCAACCATCTCATCCTCTGTCATCCCCTTCTCCTCCCACCTTGAATCTTTCCCAGCATCAGGGTCTTTTCCAATGAGTCAGTTGTTCGCATCAAGTGGCCAAAGTATTGGAGTCTCAGCTTCAGCATCAGTCCTTCCAATGAATATTCAGGACTGATTTCCTTTAGGATGGACTGGTTGGGTCTCCTTGCAGTCCAAGAGACTCTCAAGAGTCTTCTCCAACACCACAGTTCAAAAGCATCAATTCTTGGGTGCTCAGTTTTCTTCACAGTCCAACTCTCACATCCATACATGACTACTGGAAAAACCATAGCTTTGACTAGACGGACCTTTGTCAGCAATGTAATGTCTCTGCTTTTTAATATGCTGTCTAGGTTGGTCATAGTTTTTCTTCCAAGGAGCAAGCGTCTTTCAATTTCATGGCTGCAGTCACCATCTACAGTGATTTTGGAGCCCCCCAAAATAAAATCTCTCACTGTTTCCATTGTTTCCCCATCTCTTTGCCATGAAGTACCTGCCAGGTACTTTTTTAAAAAATGCAATGTGTCTTGTAGCACAAATTCTGTTTTATGAAAGTTGGGGTAACTTTTCTTTGGATATTAAAAAAAATCCGTTTAAATCCTCAACACTGCTTTTAGAGTGAGGTATGACTATCCTCATGGTATAGGAGAGCTAACGGAGGCTCTGCACAACCAGCCTAAGTTGACCTTGTCTAAACTGGTGGCAGAGCTGGGGTTGGAGCCAGGATGGAGTGACTTCAAAAACCTGCTCTTTCCTGGGCGCATCACCCGGTGGAAACTAGAGCCTCAGCTCCCCTCTGTGCACAGCTGACTCGCCCCCTTGGCCTCTGAGGACTCCAGGAGACCCTCAGGTGTGAGTCCTCTGGGCAGCACCTGGGCGGCTGCTCTTGCTCCCACACCCCATTCATTCCTTCCCCTGTAGGTTATTTCTGAGCCCACGGCCTTCTGTTCTTTATTCCAGTCACCACCAGCTTGGTCCAGATGGAGGCTGAGCTGAATCATCTGTGCTGGGATTCCCCTGGCCCCGCCGCAGTGCTCTGAAGGCGGAGGTCACATCTGTGAGCCAACGTCCTCTAGCTCGGCGGCCACTTGCAACGACAGGTCCCCCACTCCTGCCAACCGACGTTCCCAATTTCATCCATGATCTCCTGCAGCTGTCTCAGGTGGATGCCATCTGCTTGCAATGATTCATCTGTGCGTACTTCTCTTCAGTCTGGTTTGGGACATCCTGGTATTGACCATGGTTTGATCTAGTACCTGTCTACTATAGAAGCCATTCGAATAGCCTCTGTAGACCAAGGTTGGAAGTCCGTTCAATCCGTTAGCTGTTTTCTTTTCATCCTCTCCCCCATAGAGAGCGTCTATCCATTAGTCGTTTCATCCTTTTAAAAAACAAAGTGGGCAACTGGATTGGTGGTTTTTCCTTCTCCTAGCAGGATATTGACCTTGACTTTGATCAGGAAGTTGTGTTGCTTAGTGACTGAGGGTATTGATTCTAGTCAGACTGACCTGGGCAGAAGTCCTGGTTCCATCACTTCCCATCTTGGGGAGCCTGCCTGATAAGTACCACTTTCTCTCCCTTTAGGGAACTGCTTCTCCCACACTCCATCACAGGGGTTGTGCTGTGTTGCCAATCACAGCACACCATCTCCTTGGCTACAGTGATTGGTCCAGGGATGGGTCAACCAGAATCCTTTCCCAATTTTTTCTAAATAGATCCTGATGGGGTGGCCATTTCTACCCATACAATCCAGACCTGCTAAGGTCCTTGTTTCACTTCTCCGGTGAGGGTCCATTTGAGATAGGTAAAACAAGCTCAGAGAATGAGAATCAAGAGATGGGAGGACCTTGGTGAGGAGGAGAGTTGCCCACCCCCAGAGCTCAATTTCTGAGGTCTCCAGAGCCAGCAGCATCACCTGCCTTTCAGTTACATGAATCAATGGATCCTCCTTTTCCCCTTGAGCTGGTTCGTGTGGGCTCCTGCTGATTATAACCAATGTGTCCAGATGAATCCAGCACTCAACTGAGTTTCCTACTGAATCTCTAGAAGTCTTTCCTCTTTAACATCATTCAAAGACTTCTTTTCTTGTGACCGGTGTGAGAATCTATTGCAAACTACACAACGAAATCCTGGAGGCCCAACTGTCTGTCTATGCCTCCATGGATTCTCCACTTCCACCTGGACAAGCTTTTCTTTTTCTTTCTTCTTTTTCTTTCAGTGACCTAAACTGCTTATAAAGCACTTTTGTAAGTCGTGGTTTGGTTTAGTCACTAAGTCGTGTTTGACTCTTGTGACCCCATGGACGGTAGCCCACCAGGCTCCTCTGTCCATGGGATTTCCCAGGCAAGAATACTGGAGTGGGTTGCCATTTCCTTCTTCAGAGGACCTTTCCAACCCAGGGATTGAACCCAAGTCTCCTGCATTGCAGGCAGATTATTTACCTACTGAGCCACCAGGGAAGTTCATTTGCCTCCTTAAATGCTGTCAGCCACCTTTCAAGATAGGAATCTACTCATTAGGTTGACAAACCTACTCTGTTGAGTCACTGTTTTTGGCACTGGTAATAAACAGATGAGCATGACAAAGCTCTTAACCTTCATGAGGTTACATTCCAGAGGGAGAGACAAATGAGTGAGTGAATAAATACATACTTTGATTTCAGGTTACAGTAAGTCTGGCAAAGACAAAATAGATCAAGTCAGAGAGTGACTAGGGGCATGGATGCCATTTTAGACAGATGATAGTAGAAAGCCTTTCTGAAGAGTTGATGCTAAACCAGAGACCCAAGTGAACTCAGGGAGTAAGCAAATGGGAAAAGGAGTCCAGGTCTATGTACAGCAAGTCTAATGGTCCTGAGGCAGGAATGAGTTTCCTAATAATCTGTGAAAGTGAGGCCAATGCTGTGAAAGTGAGGGGCAAGTCTGGGCATCTATTTAGCCTGTACTGTACCTACTAGTCAATCTAATCACACTAGGACCACAGCCTTGTCTAACACAATGAAACTAAGCCATGCCTTGTGGGGCCACCCAAGACAGGCGGGTCATGGTGGAGGTCTGACAGAATGTGGTCCACTGGAGAAGGGAATGGCAAACCACTTCAGTATTCTTGCCTCGAGAACCCCATGAACAGTATGAAAAGGCAAAATGATAGGATACTGAAAGAGAAACTCCCCAGGTCGGTAGGTGCCCAATATGCTACTGGAGATCAGTGGAGAAATAACTCCAGAAAGAATGAAGGGATGGAGCCAAAGCAAACACAATACCCAGTTGTGGATGTGACTGGTGATAGAAGCAAGGTCCAACGCTGTAAAGAGCAATATTGCATAGGAACCTGGAATGTCAGGTCCATGAATCAAGGCAAATTAGAAGTGGTCAAACAAGAGATGGCAAGAGTGAACGTCGACATTCTAGGAATCAGCGACTCAAATGGACTGGAATGGGTGAATTTAACTCAGATGACCATTATATCTACTACTTCAGGCAGGAATCCCTCAGAAGAAATGGAGTAGCCATCATGGCCAACAAAAGAGTCCGAAATGCAGTACTTGGATGCAATCTCAAAAACGACAGAATGATCTCTGTTCGTTTCCAAGGCAAACCATTCAATATCACAGTAATCCAAGTCTATGCCCCAACCAGTAATGCTGAAGAAGCTGAAATTGAATGGTTCTATGAAGACCTACAAGACCTTTTAGAACTAACACCCAAAAAAGATGTCCTTTTTATTATAGGGGACTGGAATGCAAAAGTAGGAAGTCAAGAAACACCTGGAGTAACAGGCAAATTTGGCCTTGTAATATGGAATGAAGCAGGGCAAAGACTAATAGAGTGTTGCCAAGAGAACTCACTGGTCATAGCAAACACCCTCTTCCAACAGCACACATAGACATCACCAGATGGTCAACACTGAAATCAGATTGATTATATTCTTTGCAGCCAAAGATGGAGAAGCTCTATACAGTCAGCAAAAACAAGACTGGGAGCTGACTGTGGCTCAGATCATGAACTCCTTATTGCCAAATTCAGACTTAAATTGAAGAAAGTAGGGAAAACCACTAGACCATTCAGGTATGACCTAAATCAAATCCCTTATGATTATACTGTGGAAGTGAGAAATAGATTTAAGGGCCTAGATCTGATAGAGTGCCTGATGAACTATGGAATGAGGTTTGTGACATTGTACAGGAGACAAGGATCAAGACCATCCCTATGGAAAAGAAATGCAAAAAGGCAAAATGATCATCTGGGGAGGCCTTAGAAATAGCTATGAAACAAAGAGAAGTGAAAAGCAAAGGAGAAAAGGAAAGATATAAATATCTGAATGCAGAGTTCCAAAGAATAGCAAGAAGAGATAAGAAAGCCTTCCTCAGCGATCAATGCAAAGAAATAAGAGGAAAACAACAGAATGGGAAAGACTAGAGATCTCTTCAAGAAAATTAGAGATACCAAGGGAACATTTCATGCAAAGATGGGCTCAATAAAGGACAGAAATGGTATGGACCTAACAGAAGCAGAAGATATTAAGAAGAGGTGGCAAGAATACACAGAAGAACTGTAAAAAAAAGATCTTCGTGACCAAGATAATCACGATGGTGTGATCACTCACCTAGAGCCAGACATCCTGGAATGTGAAGTCAAGTGGGCCTTAGACAGCATCACTACGAACAAAGCTAGTGGAGGTGATGGAATTCCAGTTGAGCTATTTCAAATCCTGAAAGATGATGCTGTGAAAGTGCTACACTCAATATGCCAGCAAATTAGGAAAACTCAGCAGTGGCCACAGGACTGGAAAAGGTCAGTTTCATTCCAATCCCAAAGAAAGGCAATGCCAAAGAATGCTCAAACTACTGCACAATTGCACTCATCTCACACACTAGTAAAGTAATGCTCAAAATTCTCCAAGCCAGGCTTCAGCAATATGTGAACCGTGAAATTCCAGATATTCAAGCTGGTTTTCAAAAAGGCAGAGGAACCAGAGATCAAATTGCCAACATCCACTGGATCATGGAAAAAGCAAGAGAGTTCCAGAAAAACATCTATTTCTGCTTTATTGACTATGCCAAAGCCTTTGACTGTGTGGATCACAAAAAACTGGAAAATTCTGAAAGAGATGGGAATACCAGACCACCTGACCTGCCTCTTGAGACACCTATATGCAGGTCAGGAAGCAACAGTTAGAACTGGACATGGAACAACAGACTGGCTCCAAATAGGAAAAGGAGTACGTCAAGGCTGTATATTGTCACCCTGCTTATTTAACTTCTATGCAGAGTACATCATGAGAAATGCTGGGCTGGAAGAAGCACAAGCTAGAATCAAGATTGCCAGGAGAAATATCAATAACCTCAGATATGCAGATGACACCACCCTTATGGCAGAAAGTGAAGAGGAACTCAAAAGCCTCTTGATGAAAGTGAAAGAGGAGAGTGAAAAAGTTGGCTTAAAGCTCAACATTCAGAAAATGAAGATCATGGCATCTGGTCCCATCATTTCATGGGAAATAGTTGGGGAAACCGTGGAAACAGTGTCAGGCTTTATTTTTTGGGGCTCCAAAATCACTGCAGATGGTGAGTGCAGCCATGAAATTAAAAGACGCTTACTCCTTGGAAGGAAAGTTATGACCAACCTAGATAGCATATTGAAAAGCAGAGACATTACTTTGCCAACAAAGGTCCATCTAGTCAAGGCTATGGTTTTTCCAGTGGTCATATATGGATGTGAGAGTTGGACTGTGAAGAAGGCTGAGCACCAAAGAACTGATGCTTTTGAACTATGGTGTTGGATAAGACTCTTGAGAGTCCCTTGGACTGCAAGGAGATCCAACCAGTCCATCCTAAAGGAGATCAGTCCTGGGTGTTCTTTGGAAGGAATGATGCTAAAGCTGAAACTCCACTACTTTGGCCACCTCATGTGAAGAGTTGACTCATCGGAAAAGACCCTGATGCTGGGAGGGCTTGGGGGCAGGAGGAGAAGGGGACGACAGAGGATGAGATGGCTGGATGGCATCACTGACTCGATGGACATGAGTTTGAGTGAACTCTGGGAGATGGTGATGGACAGGGAGGCCTGATGTGCTGCCATTCATGGGGTCTCAAAGAGTCGGACACGCCTGAGAGACTGAACTGAACTGAACTGTACCTTCAGGTTAATTAGAAAAAGGCACCTGCTCTGGGTAGACTAATTAACACCAGGCGTCATTGTGTAGGACACGACCTGGACGACTGTACCTGGCAGTCATGAAGATAGTCTTAGGGGATAAGGTCAGAGAGAGACTGGAACCAGTTCATTTAGGACAAATGCTGAATTTTACTCCAGAACCACCCAAAGAAATAAAACAGGAGCCACAACTGTAAACCAAAACTTTCCCATAACCACATTTTTTTTAAAAAAAGGTGAAATCACTTTAATCATGTTTTTTTAAACACTTACACAGAACATTAACATTTCAACATGCAATAAATACAAAAAATTAATGAGATATTTGGCATTCTTTTTTCATAGTGTTTTTTAAAATCTGCTATATATTTTGCACTTACATTGGGGTGGCCAAAAATTTCGTTTGGAATTTTCCATGCCATCTTATAGAAAAATCCCATGAACGTTTTGGGCAACCCAATACATAACACATCTTGACCAAGTGTTGAATTTTTATCAGAAATACTTGATCAGTATTTAGAGTCCATATGTTTATAGTGAGAAAGTAGATGCATATATTCAGTGTGTTTAAAACATGCTGAAAAGTTTTCCTAATAACTGAATTGGCCATCAGTTCTGAAATTAATTCAGTTCAGTTGCTCAGTCATGTCCAACTCTTTGCAACCCCATGGACTGCAGCACACCAGGCCTCCCTGTCCATCACCAACTCCTGGAGTTCACCCAAACCCATGTCCATTGAGTCGGTGATGCCATCCAACCATCTCATCCTCTGTCATCCCCTTCTCCTCCCACCTTGAATCTTTCCCAGCATCAGGGTCTTTTCCAGTGTGTCAGTTCTTTGCATCGGGTGGCCAAAGGATTGGAATTTCAGCTTCAACATCAGTCCTTCCAATGAACATCCAGGACTGATCTCCTTTAAGATGGACTGGTTGGATCTCCTTGCAGTCCAAGGGACTCTCAAGAGTCTTCTCCAACACCACAGTTCAAAAGCATCAATTTTTTGGTGCTCAACTTTCTTTATAGTCCAACTCTCACCTCCATACATGACTACTGGAAAAACTGTAGCCTTGACTAGATGGACCTTTCTTGGTAAAGTAATGTCTCTGCTTTTCAATATGCCATCTAGACTAGTCATAACTTACCTTCCAGGGAGTAAGTGTCTTTTAATTTCATAGTTGCAATCACCATCTGCAGTGATTTTGGAGCTCAAAAAAATAGTAAGCCACTGTTTCTACTGTTTCCCCATCTATTTGCCACGAAATGATGGGACCAGATGCCATGATCTTAGTTTTCTGAATGTTGAGCTTTAAGCCAACTTTTTCACTCTCTTTCACTTTCATCAAGAAGCTCTTTAGTTCTTCACTTTCTGCCATAAGGGTGGTGTCATCTGCATATCTGAGGTTATTGATATTTCTCCTGGCAATCTTGATTCCAGCTTGTGCTTCTTCCAGCCCAGTGTTTCTTATGATGTTCTCTGCATATAAGTTAAATAAGCAGGGTGACAATATACAGCCTTGATGTACTCCTTTGCAAATTTGGAACCAGTCTGTTGTTCCATGTCCAGTTCTAACTGCTGCTTCCTGACCTGCATACAGATTTCTCAAGAAAAGGTGGCAAGAATACACAGTGGAATTTTACAAAAAAAGATCTTCACAACCCAGAGAACCACGATGGTGTGATCACTCATCTAGAGCCAGACATTCTAAAATGCAAAGTCAAGTGGGCCTTAGGAAGCATCACTATGAACAAAGCTAGTGGAGGTGATGGAATTCCAGTTGAGCTATTTCAAATCCTGAAAGATGATGCTGTGAAAGTGCTACACTCAACGTGCCAGCAAATTTGGAAAACTTCCACAGTGGCCACAGGACTGGAAAAGGTCAGTTTTCATTCCAATCCCAAAGGAAGGCAATGCCAAAGAATGCTCAAACTACCGCACAATTGCACTCATCTCACACGCTAGTAAAGTAATGCTCAAAATTCTCCAAGCCAGGCTTCAACAATATATGAACCGTGAACTTCCAGACATTCAAGCGGGTTTTAGAAAAGGCAGAGGAACAAGAGATCAAATTGCCAACATCCACTGGATCATGGAAAAAGCAAGAGAGTTCCAGAAAAACATCTATTTCTGCTTTATTGAAATAAATTAAAGATTGACTTCCTCAGTTACATGGGCCACATTTCAAGTGCTCAGTGGCCACATGTGGCTAGTGGCTGGCATATCACACAGGGCCATCCTGCGTGTTCTGGAGTCCATGGTAGGGTGGACCACAGGCAGGGACGTGAACTGAATGACCTTTAAGAAGGATCTTTCGGGACTTCCCCAGTGGTCCAATGGCTAAGAATCCACCTTGCAACACCAGGGATGCAGGTTCAATCCCTGGTCAAAGATCCCACATGCCACAGAGTGGCTAAGCCTGCACGCAGCGATGACTGCAGCCCACACTCTCTGGAGCATGCGTGACAATCAGAGAATCCGTGCACCACAATGAAAGATCCCGTGGGCTGCAACTAAGACCCAATGCAGCCCAATAGATAAAATATTTCATTTTTTAAAAAGAAATATTTCTGGAAGCTACATGGAGTCTAGAATGGAAACTGGAAGACCAGCTGTGACAGTCCAGGTGGGCGATGAGGAAGCCTTGCTCCAAGGAGGTAGGGCTGGGGGAGGGGGCACAGTGAGGTTGGGCAGATTTGGAATAGCTTCCAAAGGCTGGGCTTGTGGGCATCTCAGGGAGCAATGGAGATTGACTGCAGGGTCCGGGAAAACTTTCTAGGATACTGATGAAGCTCAGCCTTCAAGATCCCTCATTTGTGTGGGCTCCTCTCCAAGCTTTGGGTTCTGTGCTGCATGTGGTACTTGTCAAATTTTACAAACGTGCTAATTTGTGATGACTTCTTTTCTCATTCCAAATAAATTCTCACTTTTGTTCCTGATTTGATTGCTACTTTTTTTTTCTTATTCCAGATTGAGTAAGCTTCAAATCCATAAAGACTGGGATCAGCCTCTGCTCTGGGATGTACTGGCCCATTTTGAAAATGAGAAAACTGAGCCTCGAAGAGGTAAAAGTGACTTGACCTCAAGAAACTGATCAGCTCTGATCATGAGTTTTCCTGCATTGAAGCATTTTTTCATCCTGTAAGTTGGCTTGAAACAGTGCTCTGGCTTTTATGGAGTTATTCGTTCCTTTTAAGCTCCCTTCATGTTTTCAGAAAGTCCACTTTTGACTGTATTATTTGCATTATCTTTCTAAATGGAGCAGGTAAGTAGGCAAACTAATTCTTGAGTATGTGTTCTCTGCTCTTTCCCCCAGACCATGAATTTGTTCTGTGATTTGGAAGTGATCTAATGTGATCACCATGGACAGGAATACCTCCTGTACAGGGTGGTGGAGAGGATTAAATGAGACATTCCATGTAAAAAAATAGGACAATGTGTTTATTTAAAAAAATTTTTAATTTTTAAAATTTTAAATAAACACTTATCTTCTTTTTTTTTCCGACTGTGAGGCATGTGGGATCTTAGTTCTCTGATCAGGGTTTGAACCCATGCCCCCCTGCACTGGAAGCACAGCATCTTAACTACTAGACCACCAGGGGAAAAATGACCCAAAAATGTCTTTATTTTTAAAAGATGCATGATGAAGTGATTGGGGGAAGGATGATAGGAATAGTTCCTCAAGGAGATAGACAGAGATGATGCTGGGAGGGAGAGAGAGGAAAAGAGAGGAGGAAGGGAGAGAGCGAGTTAACACAGATGAACCTAGCAGAAAGCTATATGTGCATTCATTGTAGTAGTCTTTCAACTTGGCTGTGAATTTGAATTTTTTCCAAGAAAAAACAAAAGCCACTGACCTTCAAAGCCACTTGACCTTTACTTTCTGCTCAATAAGATATTTGGCTTACCGATGTGGGGTAGTGAAAGCTTTCCATCAATAGCAGGTCTAAACTGGCCTTTTTGCTAACACTGTTAATGTTCCTCTCTCATCTTGGTCGCCCCCACCCAGGGCATGGCAGTATGGGGGTGGCGAGTGTCCCGCTCGCATTTCTTAATACCTGAGACGGAATCTCCACCTCCTGGGATTCCCTAGCACATCCTTGCCAGGTGAGGCCAGGAGCCCCGCTGCTACCTACATCATCCTTCTGCAAGCAGCTTTTCTCCTTCCATCTGTTGTCTCTCTCCTTCTTGTATCATTTTTGGCCTCAAAGCCGGTCTCATCAATTGCGTCCCTGCCACCAGGTCTCCGAGATGCCAGCCATATTAAGATCTCCATTTGCTGCCAAGGATCCATATGAGCCAGCCTATTATTTAGGCTCCTGGCATCAGGATATGTAATCTGGCTTTGTTTATTTGTCCGCTCTCTGCCTATGTAATGTCTCATTCAGTGGGTCAGCTTCTGTCTATTCCATTTATTTTTTTTTAGGAAGGCTACAAGGCTTTCCTCCTGGCCTCTAGAACAGAAGCCTCATCAATCTTTATCACTCGCTAGCTTCCTCCCATCTTATTTTAAGTTTGGAGAATCTAGTGAAAGAAGTGGTGGACCTTTTAAAACTCTTGTAATAGAGCCTATATGAGCTGAGCTGTGAAAGCTAGAGAATCATTTGTATTATAATTGTTTCTCTGCGAGTGTCCTGCTCTAAGCTGTAAATTCCTTGAGGACAGGGGCTGTGTCTTACTCCCTAACCCTAACCCTCAAATTGTTTCAGGTACCTAATAACAACTCAACAAATGTCCTTTGATCAAATAAAGATTCCCGGGCTTCCCTGGTGGCTCAGTGGTAAAGAATCCACTTGCCAGTGCAGGAGACGTGGGTTCGATCCCTGGTCTGGGAAGATGCCAACTGCCGCAGAACTGCTAAGCCCGCACACTGCAGCCGGGGCAGCCTGCACACCTTCGAGCCCGTATTCCACAAGAGAAGCCCTCGAACTGCGCCTGGAGTAGCCCCTGCTCTCTGCAACTAGAGAAAAAGCCTGCATGGCAATGAAGACCCTGCACAGCCAGAAACAAATGAAGAAAATTATTAAAAAAAACAAGAAGCATCCTCATTGCTGTAATCATAACCCCTTGTTAACTGGACAGTCTTTCAGAAGGAACAAGCCATTTTCCTTTAGATACCAGATGGCTAACAATTCAGAGACTCCTTGGCCTTTTAAGTCATCAAATGCCATCGTTAAGCAAAGTAGAGTGTCTGCAGGGTACTTTTCTGGGCTTAGGGCCTGGGGAGGAACAGGGAAGGATTCAATACAACCTGTATTTATTGATCCACTACAGATCAAGGCCTCTTGGCGTTCATTCTACAAACTCTATTGGGAGCCAGTGTTCCAGGCGCCGCATAAGGACCAATGACAAAACCTGAAGAGCCACTGATGGCTCTTAAGGAGCTCCCAGTGTCTCGGGGAAGGATGACCCAAGCACACAAGTGATCATCAGACAAGACAGAGAAAAATGCGTGCCACGAGAAGAAGATGAAAACATTATCAAGAGTCCTGCTTCTGAAATGATCTCGAAAGCTCTTGGGATAAGACATTGGCAAAACAATAACAACAGTATTTGTGGAACTTGTTGTAACTACAGAGTATTTACAAGTTCTGGATTCTCCTCTACCATGAAGCCTGAAAGAGATTCTTCATTTCCTAGAGGAGGAAACCAAGGCTCTTGGAGGGACAGTGGCCTGACCTAGATCTCCCAGCTAGGGGTTGGCCAGGCCAGGACTTCCTCCACTGCTCTTTCCCCTTTGGCTGTTGTTTAGTCACTAAATCATGTCTGACTCTTTTGTGACCCCATGGACTGTAGCCTGCCAGGCTCTCCTTCCATGGGATTTCCCAGGCAAGAATACTGGAGTGGGTAGCTATTTCCTCCTCCAGGGGCTCTTCCCGACCCAGGGATTGAACTCGCATCTCCTGCATTGGCAGGTGGGTTCTTTACAGCTCAGCCACCTGGGAAGCCCTTTCCTTGTTTATCTCTGAGGAACTGGTGTGAGGTGCTGGTTCCCAGCAGACTCACCAGTTACCCCCAAAGTCTGACTTAGTTGGCCTAGGGTGTGCTTCTAAAGCCCCCTGAGTGATACTAATGAGAACCATGTGTATTAATCATATTTTTTTTATTCTGTACTTTTGATGCTTTGCTATCTTGGGAACTTGCAGACCCTGGAGGGATGTTCTCCTAAGGCTGGCTAACCAGTTTCTAGAGAAGGTA
Source organism: Bubalus bubalis (assembly GCF_019923935.1). Lineage (NCBI taxonomy): Eukaryota > Metazoa > Chordata > Mammalia > Artiodactyla > Bovidae > Bubalus > Bubalus bubalis. The sequence goes on from NC_059180.1 coordinate 2,079,490, forward strand.
AACAACTTACCCATAGCGTGCCTTTCATATGCAAACGGAACAACCCAAAGTTCATACCCCAACCCCTCCTCCTAGGGGCTCCCACACTCTGGGCCACTGTCCACCTGCTCTCACCAGCCAGGGCAGCTGCCTGGATCTTTTTGATAATTTTCATATTGAGAACCCCATGGATCTGCACAACGAGGGTAAAGGTTATTTGTTAAAATATCAAGGAGGGGACTTTGAGGACAGCAAAGGGAATGTCACTTCTGCTCAGGGCAAGATGGTGTCTCACTTATAAATAGTAATGATCATCAAACACCAACCAAAGGAGATGAGAGATTCTGGGAAAACAGTGTCATCATTTTGGTGTAGGAAATTGAGCTGATGACATCTCTGTTAGGGAGTAAATGAGCAGAAAAGGAAACACATGGAAAGAGTATTTTAGATTTCCGAAGAGCCCTTGACATTGTTCTGCCCCAACATCTATTTTTAAACCTTTAGTTAGCATAGGATGGGGTGGGCAGTGTGGGTTTTTTTTTTTTTTTTTTTCTTTTTAATGAATGAGAAAATGACTTAGAGACAGGGAGAAAAGAACAGTAATGAAGAAGCAACTCTGGCAGGAGCAGTTCAACTGGCGGGACCCCGACGAGGAGCCCTGGAAACGGTCCCTTGTGATGCTTTTGCAAACAGTCTGGAAGAAGACTGCCCAGTGAAGTCAGCGACTCGGCACTTGGCCTTGGACCTTCCTGGGTGGTGGTACGTCAGGCCAATGGAGATGAACGACGGGAGGTCTTCAAGGCTTAGCGCCTGGGCAGGAAAGTGGCAAATGAGCTTCACTGGGGCAAACCTGGGTAATGCATCTAGGGAGGAGCAACATGGTGCTGTCAGCCGGGGACCCAGGGAAGGGCTCGGGCAGGCACCATGCACTTTTGCTGGAACATGTCAGGCAAGACACAGATAGAATACTGGATCGTCCTGGGAAGGGCACCCGGTCACTAGACGACATCGCTCATTGTCCCACTGCTTCATGAAATGCCTCTCTTTCACTGTTCTCCCCTCACGCCCTAGCTCCTCCTTGCTGGGTGTTCCTTTTAACTTTCTTCATTCTCCTTTTGCAACTATGATTTTGAATGTTGGACTGCCTTCCACAGAGAGTACCACCTCCCTGTGAGTCCCTTGTTGTCCAGTCACTCAGTCATGTCCGACTCTTTGTGACCCCATGGTCTGCAGCACGCCAGGCTTCCCTGTCCTCACACGCGTTGCTGCGAAACCACGTCCTCCCTGTCCTGTGCTTCCCCCTGTAGCAGATTTATGGAAACGGTACACTTGAAAATACAAATAGCTTGGGATATGATGCAGACAGCCTCATGGCCAAGAGACTCACAGTGGCTTGTTATGGCAAGCTGGGGTGCTCTGCCGCACTCTTCTTGCTTGTCCAGCCGACGACAGGATAAATAACTGTTGCACGAGATGGTTTCGGAGGCCCCTTCCAGCTCTCAAATCCTGTGATTCTTGGCTCTCCCACCACGTGTTCTTTGGAGCCACGGTTGGCCCCAGAACGGAGCCAGCAGGGCCAGGAGGCTGACTCAGTTGTAATGGTTTTTGAGAGGAAAAGGAACTGAGAGAGCAGCCTCGACACACACACACACTGCCATGTGTGGCATAGATAGCGAGCGGGACACTGCTGCCCATCCCGCGCAGCAGCCCTGCCCGGCGCTCTGAGATGACCGAGCGGGCGGGGAGGGGGAGGGGGGCGGCTGTATATGTGCTCGCACAGCCCATTCACGTGGGTGCACAGCAGGAATTGATGCAACGTTGTAAAGCAATTATCCCCCAATTAAAAACTAAAAAAAAAAAAAGAAAAGACAAAAGAAGCAGAAGTAGGAAGATGCAGCATTACTGGAAATTCCAAACGTCTCCCAGTATGAGCTGGACAAATGCTCTTTGCTCCTCAGGTGGGAGGAGAGAGCGGCTGCTACCACCTCCACGTTAAAACATAACTTATTTTTGTTTACTCACTATTTATTATAAAGTGAAATGTATTCAGTCTAGAATTCTTAAATTTTTTAATGAAAATGTCACCTATAATCCTATACAGGAGCGATCACCATTAATATTTTGGTGCATTTTCTTCCAATTGTTTTTTAATATTTATCCATCTTTACAGTCATCCATCCATCCAAAATATACCCATGTATTCCATATTTTTTTTAAAAGAAAAATGATATAGACGACTTCTCCCACTTATCCTGACCATTTTCCTAGGTCATTAAATATTCTTTGAAAATACAGATTTAATAAATTTCTCAGTATTCCATGAAGCAGATAAACCATGATGTATAATAATTTCTACTTTTAGACATTTAGGTGGCTTCCAATTTTTTTTCCCCTATCACAAACAACGCCAAGATAAGCATTCTTGTACATGAATCTTCACATTTTCAATTATTTTAAAGAGATATTTATTGGAATGTAATCTTGGGCCAAAGAATATGAATTCTTTTAAAGCTTTTCATATACATGTGTCACCAGAGCACTGCGCACAGTCTGTATATGACCCTGCGGTCATGCACCTCTTTTCATTTAATAACTTCTCAGAATGATGGAGGCAATCAGCTCTCAGCTTCACTTCCTAATTGAATAGAGCATAGGAGAGTGAAAGGTAAAAACACATAATAAATGTTCTGCTTGCGGCTGAGGTGCCAAGGAGCACGGGTGGGCAGCGATGACCGTGCCCATAACCGTGACAGCAAGTCACTCACTGTATTGGTTTGCTAGGGCTGCCCTGACAGATTCCAGGTTGGGTGGCTTAGGCAACAGAATCAAGCTTTTGCACAGTTCTGGAGGCCAGAGATCCACGTCCATGGCATTGGCAGGTTCCTTCCAAAGCCTCTCTCTTTGGCTTGTGGATGGCTGCCTGCTTTGCCACCTCTTCACAGGGTCTTCCTCTGTGTGGGCATCCTGGTGTTCCTGTGTGCCCAAATTTCCGCTTCTTTCAAACACACCAGTCAGAATGGATTAGAGCCTGCCCTGATGACCCCTGGTAGCTTACGTCACCTCTTTGAAAGCCACTCTCCACGTACGGCCCCATTCTAAGGCATTGGGCATTAGGCTTTCCACATGACTTTGGGGGGTGGACACATAATACCTAGCAGTAGAAGGAGTGGCTGACGTGGAGGGCTGTTTGTTTCTAATCTGAACCCTGGGTTTCTAAGGCAGGACTCCTGGACCCTGCAAAATACTCTTCTTCCAAGTACTGGGCTGGCCAAAAAGTTCTTTGGGGTTTTCCTGTAAGATGGTAGGGTAAACCTGAACAAACTTTTTGGCCAACCCAATATTTCCCTGAGCCCACAGGGATTGTCTCTGGGAGACTGTATTTTCCAAGATGGCTACAACAGTATTTCACAACTTGCCTGCCCTCCTGTAAGGTGACTTGGCCTCTGCGCTACCTCCAGCCCAGTCAAGAGATAGCATCTAATTTTCCCTCTTCTTGACTATGGGCCAGTCTCAACAGATAGATGGAGTGATGGTGCATTCCTTCCAAGGCTAGGTCATGCGAGGTCATGCAGTTTCCAGACACTCACTCTCAGACTCAGCTGCCATGTCGTGTGGAAGCCCAAGTCATATGGAGGAACTGCATGAATGCAGTCTGGGGAACAGCTGCAATCCAGTCCAGCCTGCAAGTAATCCCAACGCAGGTACCAGACATCAGTGAGGATATTCCAGATGATTCCAGTCCCCAGTCCTTTCCTGGCTGCACCCTGATTAAATTCCTGACTCTCAGAACCTGTGAGCAGAGTAAAGTGATTTTTTTTTATAACATATTTTGGGATGATGACACTGAAGCCCAGAGGGACAGTGGAATTAGCGGTTGTTCCACGGGTAAATGATGGGACTAGATTATTCTCCAGCTCTCAACAACCTTCAGTCCACAGCTCCTTCCACTATTTACTTTTAAACAAGTGTTTATTTTTTTCCAGTGAACCACACACCACTGGGGCACTGGAGACGAGAAGCAGTGATGCTTGCCTAAGCTCCTGAGTGCATCCAAGGACCAGCGGATGGACGTTGCAGAGAGGCCGATTACAATTCAGGGCAAGTGAGACCTTGGTGGTAACCAGAGCTTTCTCCAAATGGAACGATCTTGAGGGCTGACAAAGAGGACTTGAATGCCTCCGGCAGACGATTGGACTTAATAGGCATTAAGATCCGTTCCGACTCTCCCTTTCAGCTCTGAGATCCCATCGCTTCCATGCCTTGTTCCCAAAGGGAATTAAGAGCTTTCCTGTGTTTGACTTAAAAGTTCCTCTTTTAAACAAGATGCCTTCTAAGGTCCCCTCTGATCAGTTTTCATGATGCTGTCTGTACAGTATTTTGTCTTGGCTGCCTCCGAAGTAGAAGACAGCACAGGACATAGCTTAAACCCCCCACTCATTGGCTGGGTACCCTAGACAAGTGATGGAAGCTCCCTGAACCTCAGTGAAGTGCAGAAACACATTTCCTATCACAGAGATTGTTGTGAGGGTTAAATATCATGCTTCTGTGAAAACCGAGTTTCCCTGGTGGCTCAGCAGTAAAGAATCTGCCTGCAGTGCAGGAGCCGCAAAAGACGCGGGTTTGATCCCCGGGTGGGGAAGATCCCCTGAGGAGGAAATGGCAACCCACTCCAGTATTCTCGCCTGGAGAATCCCATGGACAGAGGAGCCTGGCGGGCTACGGTCCACGGGGTTGCAAACAGTCGGAAGCGACTGAAGCGGCTGAGCATCAACACGAGCATGTGAAGCCAGGTGGGGAGATGTCTGTCTGAATCTGTTGTTAAAGTCTCGCCCTTCCTCTAAAGCAAATATCTCAAAACTTCTCAAAGTCTGCCAACTCCCTTCCTCTTTCTATGCCTAAAATAACTAAGGTCCCCTGTGGAAGAGAGTGATGAAGAGAGAGAGGATAGATAAGTAAACAGAAAATATCAACCGCATCTTCCTTAACTTTCTCCAGCTGCTCACCAACTAAGCTGTGCCCCCTGCCCCTCTCCCTGGCCTCCCTTTACAGCGGCCTGGATGGCCTTCCCCTGTATATGGTCAAACCTTCACTTGATGGGACACTCCCAGGGGTCTGGGCTTCCCTGATAACTCAGTTGGTAAAGAATCCACCTGCAATGCACCAGACACCAGCTTGATTTCTGGGTCCAGAAGATCCTCTGGGGAAGGGCTAGGCTACCCACTCCAGTATTCTTGGGTTTCCCTTGTGGCTCAGCTGGTAAAGAATCCGCCTGTGATGCGGGAGACCCAGGTTCTATCCCTGGGTCAAGAAGATACCCTGGAGAAGGGAAAGGCTACCCACTCCAGTACTCTGGCCTGGAGAATTCCAAGGACTGTATAGTCCATGGGGTCGCAAAGAGTCGGACACAACTGAGTGACTTTCACTTTTCACTTTCCCAAGGGTCTTCAGGACCCTGAGCTATTAATTACCAACCCCTCTTTTTGGGTCTCTCTTTCTACAGAAAAGAAACTTCCCTGAAACACCAAGTAATCTTGCCACCTTCTACCCTCACCTTCGCACTAAACCTCTTGAAAATGTCACCTCCATCTCCCAATCATTCCTCCCCCACCTGGGGATGGCTCAGGCTCCCACTGAAACTGCTGTCCCAGGTCTGGGAGGACACCTTGGTCACTAAATCCAGGGGTAACTTTTCCATCCAGAGGTCCTGGACACTCTGCTGTCTTTGCCACTGAAGATTTGCTGAAGTCACCCGTCTCTCCATTGGCTGGACACCACACCCTCTCCTGCCTTTCCCCAACCTCTGCTCCCTCCTTCTCAGTTTTACCCCCAGATCCACGTGTCTAGTGTTCATATCTGTGGGATGTTGTTCCACAGACATCTCAAGTCTAACATTCAAAGTGGAATCATGTTTCTCCCACCTTCATCCCTCCAATCCTGTTCCTCCACCTGTGTTCACCCTCTTAAGAAACAAAAGGCTATTTTTCTAGCTGCTCAAGCCAGAAAGCAGGAGTCCTCTTTGACACCTCCCTTCCTCAAGTATGGATCCTACCTTCTACATAGCTCCTCAATCTGCCCCTTCTCTGTCATCCCCCGCCACTTCCTATTTAATTGCTGCAATGGTCTCCTAGCAGGTCTCCTGGCTTCCAATCTTGCCCCAACTCCAGTCCAACCCACCATCCGAATGATGCTTCTAAAAATGTATCTCATTGTGTAACTGCCTGTTAAAAACCTTAAGTAGATGTTCATTGGTGTCATGCTAAAATTCACACTCTGGGCTTCCTCACCTGGTGCTCCCTCTGTCTGAAACGTCCTTCTGTCTCCCAGCTATTGACTCAATTCCCATTTATCCCTCTGGTCTACATTTAGACTTGACTTCTGGAAAACTTTCCTTGATTCCCCCAGGCTTTGAGATCTTTTCTCAGATGTTCCTTTAAGTGCTTCTGCTTATCACACAATTACTGTAATTGCTTGTTTCTCTCTTGCCTAGCACTGGAGCTGGCCCAAACCAGGAATTTAATACACACTTGTTGAGAAGTAAGAACGGAAGGAGTTACTTTCCAGTGGGTCTTCCAACTTGAGCTCACCCCGAGATTCTGACGTTTGGGGAGATGTCCTAGGATTTGCATTTCTGACCAGGTGACGATACTGATGGCGTGGGCCCACACGTTCAGAACTTGGAGAGGTGAAGGACAATCACCCGTAAAGAAGGCTGGCAGCAGGCTTCGGAGGCTTGGTAGATTCCTGGCGCAAGCATGCGTGCATGCTCAGCCACCTTGGTTGTGTCTGACTCTGAGATCCATGGACTGTAGCGTGCCAGCCTCCTCTGTCCCTTGGATTCTCCAGGCAAGAATACTAGCATGGGTTGCCGTGCCCTCCTCTAGGGGATCTTCCTGACCCAGGGATCAAACCCCCGTCTCCTGCGTCTCCTGCACTGCAGGCAGATTCTTTAACCCACCGAGCCACCTGGGAACCAAACGTCTGGTACCTGTCTTTTTTTGCAGCCCCCTTAAGAAGAGCATTTCACGAGAGACTTCAGTCTCTGAAAAGATTCTCAGGAAACTGGGTTGGCTCTAAGGTAACCAAAGCACAGGCCCCCATGGGAATCAAAGGCAGCACCTGGTGGCTTGTTAATGGGTTGCTAGGCAACGGAACAAAGGTGAGGGCGAGGGCAGGATAGGCAGGTGGTGGGGATTTTCGAATGAGACTAAGGCATTCGGAGGGTAGACGTCTATCAGAAGGCCAGGGAAGCCAGATGAAGGAATCCCCTCCATCTTGCCTTGGTTTGCACGTGGATGGGCCCACCATCCCTGTGCGGAGATGTGGATGCAGTAACTTAGCCTCTAATGGGATCTGGGAATATTTTTCTCAGAAGAGCTACTGAGAACCCATGAGGGACATTTCTTAATGAGTGATAGGTGAGAAATGACTTGGGCTCCTCGCCATCTGCTTTTTAAAAATAAGCTCTTTGTTTATTATGAAATACATATTCACATTTGAAATTTTTTTTTAAAGTCGAGAAAAATCATATAATTCTAAATCCCCTAAAGGAAACATTTAAGTTTGGTGTCCACCCTTTTAGAAAAAAAGAATAAAATGAACATAAAACGGATTATTTTATTTATACTTGCCCTATAACTTTATAATAGAGAACACTTAACTGTATATAGTGGACATTTCTGTATTGATTGTATCTGCTTCATTCTTTTAACAGTCACGTGGGATTTTATTGTGTGGATTCACCATATTGTACTTAAACTTCCTGGATGGGCAGTTAGGTTGCCTCCCTTTTCTGCTATTATTAGTGGTGCTGCAGTGGACAACCTTGGGCACACATTTGTGTATCTGTGAGGTAGAATGGCTACATCAAAGACAACTTGTATTTAAAGCTTAGTTACAGATTGAAGGTTTCTCTCCAGAAAGGCTTAATTTATATCTCCACCCACAACCCAAGTACCCTTTTCCACATACCACTACTTGCCATTGTCAGTCCTTTAACATTTTTATAAGCCCTATTAAATTTTTTATTTCTTGGATCAATTTCTTTGGGCATTCTGCAAGCATTGATTTTTCCCTTTGTATTTGTTCTAGACTTGCCTGTTCATGGGCTTTGCTCATCTTTCTGTTAGGAATTGTTCATCTATTTTCTGTACTGACATAAATACCATTTATATGGAGTTTGTTGCTTGTTTCTCTCCCCCCTCCCCATGGTCCCGTAAGTGTATTGAGTCTACACAGTTTAGTCTATTATGTTCTAGGAAGATGCATATGTTCCTTTTAAAAAAGCAAAATTATAACTCTATCATGAATAAAAATCTTTCCTTTTATCTCATGACCCATTACGGGCAAAAGAAGAGGGGGAAAAAAGCACAGAATGAAGGCAAGGGAAGTCTGTAGGGAGGAAGAGTGAGAAAAGAGAGCTGTATTCATCATGTCTATTAAGTTTTTGAGACAGTGTGATTCTCCAGCTTTAATTCATATGTGAATCCCTTGGAGATCTTGTTGAACTATGGATTCTGGTTCAGCAGGTCCAGGAAGGGATTGAGATTCTCTATTTCTTACCAGCTCCCAGATGAGGCTGATGGCCCATGGACCACGTCTGGAAGAGCTTCAGTTTATGACAAGTTGAAAATACCAGCGGTCTCAGCGAACAGTGCTAACTCCACCTCAATTATCCTTTGTTCTGAAAATTCTTTCTCTAAGTAAGCAGGGAAAACCCTAACTTCTTGTTCTGGGAAATAGGACCTAGCCGTAGCTTTTTTTTTTTTTTTTAAAGAAAAATAACTCTGGTTTCATGGAGTAACATGCCTCCACACCTTGGTCCTTTAGAATACGTATATGGCTAAAGCTTTTAAAATATGTATAAAATGTTCACTTCTTGAGACCTTCTTATTGGGCTGGATAAAATTACACTGAGAAATTAATTGGCCCTTTGGGGCAGAAACATTCCAGTTCTGTGCTGGCCACCTCCTTGCCCCAGCATTATAGATGGGTTTCTCTGTAATCTGTTTTCAAGAATACCTAGAGTCTAAACATACCCCCTAAGACAGTAACCTAATGGGTCATGTAAAAGGTAACACTGTCTGGTGTGGAAAAAGTCTTAGAATTGGGCTCAAGAGAACTGGGCTCCTGCTCTGGCTTTATCACGGCTGCTTTGCATCTATTAAACTTCCCTGGCTTGGTTCCTTCAACTGTAAAATGAGACGCCATTAGAGCCTCACTTACTCAGGATGATTCTGGAATAAAAAATTTCCCAGAGGTGTCTCCAGACCTTTTGGAGTAGCAGTGATGTCAATGCTTCTGCTGCAACTTCCAGCATACTGGCTTGGCTTTCCAATTTCCAAGCAAGTTTCCATAAAGCTTCCTCTGAACTGCAAAATCAATCACAGCAAAAGAGGCTCGGGGCACTTTTTTGAGCGTCCTGACGTCAAGAAGTTGCCCGAGCCACTGAAGGACAGGGAAGCCTGGCGTTCTGCCTTCCAAGGGGGTGCAGAGAGTCAGACACGACTGAGCCACCAGACAGCAAGATGGGCACGCGCTGCCATTTGCAAGGAAGGTCACGGACGGGCATGTGTTTCTGGACGAAAGGAAGAGGTTAAGTGTGGACTGGACTCGGCTGGCAGGCAGAGCGAGGGTGGTTTGCTTCAGGACACACTGGTATGAGGAAAGGGAAACTAGTGTTTATTGACTGGGAATTATCTCATTCCCTCCCAACAACCCTGTGAGATGGGACTTGTTCCTTACTCTTTACAGGGACATAGTCAGCAGTTTGCCCGGATCTCACAATTGGAAAGAGTGGAGCTGAGACCTCCAAACCCTCATCTGCTCCACAGGTTCCCTCCCACCCCCTCCACATCTCTGAGCAAAGCAGAGGTGCTCAGAAACAAAGCCACTTCACCTCTTTTATCTTGTTTCCCCCGCTGCACTAGGGGCACACCTCTCACACGGCGTGTGGCAGGGTGAGTGTGATGCTCCGGCACAGGGCTGGCCTGCCGGGGTGGTCAACGTCTGGTAGGCACGGCTCATTTTCCTCTCTAGACTCTTACATAACCCTGCAAGTTAGAAGAGGCCCAGGGCTGCTGCATAAGGTAAGAATAATTGGGGGTTCCCTGGTGGCTCAGTGGTAAAGAATCCGTCTGCCAGTGCAGGAGATGCAGGAAACTCACGTTCGATCCCGGAAAGGGAAATGGCAGCCCACTCCAATATTCTTGCCTGGAAAATCCCGGACAGGGGAGCCTGGTGGGCTACAGTCCATGGGTGGGGTGTGTGTGTGGCGGGGTATGTGTGCAGAGTCAGACAGTACCTAGCCACTGAGTATACACAGGGCTGCTGCAAGGGAAACTGATATAGCCCCCCTCCCCAGCCTGCTGCTCAGTGCCCTTCGGACACCCTTGGTCCCCAGGGCTCTGCTGTGGTATTGGAGTCACTGCACACCAGTGTTTCCAGAGGGCGTTAGAGAACACGCTGGCTTTGGGTTGCATCTCACTTTTCAGCCCTCCTCGCACGAAGTAGAAGTGGGCAGAGGGCAGGCCCTGGGATCCCATCCCGTTCAGAATCCACCTCCTCAACTGGCTGCTGTCCTCGGTCCTCAGTTTCCTCACCTTTCCTTCTCAGGGTCATTGTTCAGACTTAGCAGAGGCTGGGGAGCGCACAGTGGGTGCTCTGAAAGCCGGACCTAACCCCCGCTCAGAAACCTCGGCCTCGTGACCTGCTGTCCACTCTCCCGCCTGAGTCGTCCTCGCCTGGAGCAACAAATGCAGCAACAAGGAACCCGCACCCAGAGCTTCCTGGGGACACAGCCCCGAGCGGGGCGCAGGCCCTGTCCGGCTGCCATCACCACCTACGCGATCGCACTCAGTCATCACAGGCCCGGGCCTCAGACTGCGTGTCACTTTCCAGGCCCTCCTCCCACAAAAATTCTAGCCTCCCAGCCTCCAGGGCGCTTAGTTCACCCCATAAACTCGACTAATGCTTACCACATGCGGCGGAGCTCCGCCGACCGCGCCCACCTCGCTTTGGCTCAGAATCAGCAGGAGACCCTCCCTCTAGAGGACCCTCCCCTGGGGGACCCTTGCTTTAGGAGACCATCTTCACGCAGGGACCCTCCCCCTAGTGGACCCTCCCCCTGGGAGACCCTCCCCCTAGTGGACCCTCCCCCAGGAGACCCTCCCCCGCTAGTGGACCCTCCCCCTGGGAGACCCTCCCCCTAGGAGACCCTCCCCCTAGTGGACCCTCCCCCTGGGAGATCCTTCTCCTAGTGAACCCTCCCCCTAGTGGACCCTCCCCCTGAGAGATCCTTCTAGTGAACCCTCCCTCTGGGAGACCCTCCCCCTAGAGGCCCACCCCCTGGGAGACCATCCCCCTAGCAGATGCTTCCCTTAGGAGGCCCGCCCACCCCACGCTGGGAAGCAGCTCAAGCTGAGCTCCCCGCCGGCCGCTCATGACCTTGGACGCGCTTCCAAAGCCAGTGTCCACTCCTCTCAACAGGCGGCGGGTCTGCACCCACAGGTGCCTCTAGTTGCTGGGATCTGAAAACCCGATCCGGCGTGTTTCTCGTTTGCAATCCCGGCAACTTGGCGCCTAATCACCCTAAAGCCGAGCGGGCGGGAGGGGGCGGCTCCCCGGGGGCAGCGGGGAAGGCGGGCCGGGGCGCTGCGAGAGGGGAGCCCACCAGCCGCCCGCCCGCCAGCCAGCCCGTCCGGCTGCCGCACGTGAGAGCCCACCTGCGCGCGGGCGCGCTGGGGCCGGGCGAGGCCGGACCGCCCCCGCGGGAGCCGCCCGGGTCGCGCGTGCAGAGCCGGCGCCGGCCTGCAGTGCCCACCGCGCGTCCCTAGGGGGCGCAGCCGGCGCGGGAAGCCGCCCGAGTGGAGCCCCGGGCCCGGCGCGAAATTCCAGGCGGGCGGGCGCGGCGAGTTTGAAAGCAGGCGAGGGCGTGGGGGCGGGACGCGGGGGGCCGCGAGCCGCCTCCCCTCGGCCAATCAGCGGCGGCGGCGGGCGCGGGCGGGCGGCGCGTGCGGCCGGGCTGTGAATGGGGCGCGGCGGCGGCGGCGGCGGGCGAGCGAGCGGCGGCGCGCGGGAGGGCGCACTTTCTCCTCAGCGCCGGGCGGGGGCGGCGGCGTCTCCTCAGCGCCCGCCGGACCCTTGTAGAGACGCGGCGCGGCCCGGGCGCTCCGGCCGCGGAGCCGGCGTGACAGGCGTCTCCTCGCGGACAACTTCTCCCCCGCCGCGCCCCTCAGCGCCCGGCGCCCCTCAGCACTTGGACGCCCGGCTCGGAGGCCCCCGCCCGCCGTCCCGCACTCGGGGCCCGAGGCCGGGGCCGGGGGCGGCGGCGGCTCCTCGGCATGGGCTGGGGCGCCGGGCTGGCGGCCGGCGGCGGCGGCGCGGCGGGCCCGGGGCGGCCGCGGGGGTCCCGGCCCGGCCCCGAGCGGCGGCCCCGAGGAGCCCGCGCGGCGCCCGGGAGCCCCGGCGGGGACGCGGGGGAGCGCGGCGGGCGGCCGGCGACAAAGTTGAGCGCGGGCCGGCGGCGCGGGTGGTGGGCGCTCGCGGCGCTGCAGCTGCACTTGCTCCGGGCGCTGGCTCAAGGTAAGCGCGGCGCGGACGCGGGCCGGGAGCGGGGAGGCGCCCCGAGGGCCGCTCGCCCGAGCCTCCAAGTTGGGAGCCCTTCGCCCCTCAGCGCGCCGGGCGGCGCCGGCCTGTCAGGGTCCGAGGCGCCGGCCACCTGGAGCCGCTGCGCCGCCCCAGGCCCCGCCGCCCCTCAGGTCCGGAGCCCGGCGGCTGGCGGAGCAGAACTTCGGGTGCCCGCGGCCTCGCCCTCGGCCCCGCGCCGCCCCCACCCGCCCCTGTGCCCCCGGAGACCGCGCTGGTCTGAGGAGGTGCTGCCCCTCCGCTGGCGCCAAGTGACCGCTGGAACGGGGAGGTGGCGTCTCTCCCGAGCCTGGCCCCCGAAACCTGGGTTCTTTCCAAGACCCGGAACGTCCCCCCCGGCCCCCCGAGCATCCCTGCTCGCTGAAGTTTGCAGGTCTGGGGAGGATGAAGGTGGACGCGGGAGGCGGAGAGGTGGAAGTACCTGGCTGCACGCGCCCTCTCGGTGCGGGCTTTCACGCGGCCGCGGGCGGCTCCAGGGGCTTGGCTTCGGTGGTCCTCGGCGTCGCGGGAGGCAGGTGGACGGCAGATGCGAGCACTGAACTTAAATTACCCGTGTTCGGTGGCTAGAGAAGGTGATGTGTGTGTAGCGACGGATGATGGTTTAAATGGAATCGCATCTCAAAGGTCTGATCTCAAAACTATCATCCGATCGTGGAACAGCAGATAACTCATCCTTCTCCTGTGAATGTTAACCTGATTGATCCGCACTGAGGTCCTCCCCTCCCTCTCCCCAAGGCTTTCCTAAGTGCCCGCTCTCGTGTTTTGCTACATGGAAACAAATTGCCATATTTCTGGTTAATTTAACTCTCCTCCATTACTTGGAAAATTTTCGTTTCGCTTGTTTGTGCTTTTTTGCTTAATGACTGACTTTGGTAGAAAAGCATTTATTAAGTCGTTTTGTAAAATGGGATCTGGAGATTGCCAGAGAAGCCAGGTTCAAATGAGGAAATCTAAATCAGTTAGGGATGACCTTTAAGATAGAAAGGGTGTTTATTAAGTGTCCTTTTTTGTTTTTTGTTCCCCCCCCCCCAAAACAGTGACTTGCACTTTACAGTAAGCTCTGAATCTTAATCCATGTAAAGATTTGTGTACAAGTTCAGAGTGGAAAAACCTGGCTTTGTTTTGAAAAATATATATATTTTTAAGTTTTTATCAGTTTGAAGGCTGTCAGTGTGTTGCTTTTTACAACTGCAATGTTAGTGAAATTAACTTAAAACAAGTATAAGACAAACTTTGTTAGGGTGGAGTATTTTATTCCTCATTGCCAGTAAAAAAAAAGGGGGGGGGTTACCTATTTCACATTTTACATTTACATGGTTTATAAAGTGTACAGATCTTTCAGTGTAAAATTTCAAATAGGTTGTCACAAATTTTAAATTCATTGACAGGTTTCTGTTCTCTGTGCTCTGTGAAATGTGTAATATATCCATCATTTTTTATATCATATTGAAAATTCATATTACAGGGGAGATGTCACCATTTGACAAAAGCTCATGTATCTTGAAAATGAAAATTCTGGGGCTGCTATAGATTTCTGATGGAATGATGAGTTGGCCATATGCATGGGGAATGTATTCTCTTGAATCTTATCAGATAAGATGTAACATTCTAAATGGAACACTTACCACTAGGTTAGAACCAGCCAAAAGTGCTATATTACTATGTAGCTAGGTGAAACAATTCCTAATTTCTCTTTAACTGTTTCCTTCTACTGGCCTTTCATGTGGCTAGGCTTGGCCATGATACCCTGGGAGAAAACAAGGGCCATAGGGACTAGTAAAAGTTACATAGTTTCACAACCGAAGTTTTAAGCAGATTGCCTAATTGGGTAATTGACCCTGAAGTGAAACACCAAGTTCAGGTCTTCTAAATGTAACTGTTTAATAGTCCTGGAGTTTCTTTCTACACAGTAATGATAATTTGAATTACATAGTCCGCTTACTGGTGGGTGTTTGGGACCTTTCTTCATTGCTAAAGAGCCAAGTCTTTTTAGTTGTACAAGGCAGGTGGCAGTGCATGCTTTCCGTATGTTGTCCACTAGGGAGCCACACTTGAGTGTTGAAGAAGGATGCTTTCTGGGGCGGAGGATGGCAGGGTCATGTGTGTCATTTGGGTGAAGTCTGTGGTGTCTTAGCTTTCCTGATGGACCATTACAGGCTTACTGATTCTGATAATGCTCAGTACAGCCTTGTGTTAAGGTTGTGTTTATCAAGAGGAGAAGGGTAGGGATACGCTTCTCAGTTGCTGCTTGGGGTGGTTCACAGTTCTTAGTTTCTCCTTTGGAGTTATTTCCAGCCCCCTGGACTCACGGCTCTCTGGCTGTGGTGTGTATCGGAATTACTTGGGGAGTTGAGTGAACCTGGAGAGGGCCAGCTCTGTTTGTTCTTCAGTGAGTCACACTGAAGTGGTGAACTTGCTTCCAGGTGTCCCTGATGATACCCACCAGAGTCTGAGAACCACTATCTTGGCTTGCTTAGTTTTTCTGCATCCCATCACCTATTGATTCCCCGTGTTTCTCTAATGTGTTTGCATGTCCAAATCACCTGCGAGCTCTAAACAATACAGAGGGCTGACTCTCATTCCCAGAACTTGTTTTAATTGACTTTTGGTTTGACGTGAGCATCAGGAGATATAAAAACTCAAGTGGTTCCAGTGTGCAGTAAAGTTTGAGAATCACTGTTTTAATTTTTTTTTATCTACGATCACTTGATTTTTCCTTTAACCTTGTTTCTGGCTGGTCTTGTGATTCTGTAGACTGTGCACCCCCTTGCTGGACCACCCACAACTCCAGTGAGCTTTCTACACTTTTAGCTGATTTTCACTTGTTCCATGTTCATGATCTCAAACTTTGAAATGTCTTCCAGACTTAATTAGCTTTTGAGTCACTCATTCTATTTATTCCTACCGACATTGTCAAGTTCCTGCTTTGTGCTAGTCTGGGGTTTGCATCAGAATCACCAGTGCAATTTAAAAATACTTGTCTCTCTGGGCTCTACCTCCAACCAGCAGGTCTTTGGAGGGAGAATGTGCAGGTTTAAAAACTCCGCAGGTGATTTCTTGTGTCTTTGTGTTATGGTTTTATCCTTGTAGGCTAGTCTCACAATCATACCCAGTTCTCTGTCATCCTTACCCTGACTTGCTGTGACCTGGCCTCCTACGTGGATCCCTTTTCTTGGGCAAATCTCAGCCTTGAGTAAGGTCTACTCTGCCTCTGGCTTGCTGAAGAAATCTCAAAACAGAGCTGAATTGGTTCAATACAAATCTACCTTCATTTTGGGCCCTCCTTGCTTCCCGTCCTCCCAGAGTGGTTTGTTTCCCCTGTTCCTCTTACTCCCACACCCACTTCTCACATCTTTGTAATTTGAGTCTCAGGTGGAGTTTGAGTTCCAGGCTGCTAGCTTCGCTAGAGAGTCTTCATGGTGCCGCATTTAGTAGCGTTCAGTGCGTCTTATCAGCCCGTGGTGTGGTTAACCAATGGCAACCGGCCTGTAAATCTAACAATAAGCGACTGTCACCCTCTGTGCAGTCTTACGTGTGGCCACCTGTACCTCACCTTCCTGAGCCCTTGTTATGTGCCAGGCACGATGTGCTTTACAGGTAGGCTCATTTACTCTTCACAACAACCCCAGAGAGTCACGTAGCATTTTGTACTCATTTTGCTTATGAGGAAACTGAGGTGCTGAGCTATTAACTAATTTGCTTAGGGTCTCAGGGCTAGGGGTAGAACCAGATTGGAAGGCAGACTGCCTGATCCACGGTTTCTGTGCATAACCAGTGGACTGGAGTGTCTCCCGCGCAGCCTGTGGCTTCATGGGGGAGGGGGCAGGAGCGGGGAGCAGTCTGATCAATACCAGAGGGAAGATGGTGGCTGATGCTTTCCAAACACTACTGAGTTACATGACCTCAAGGTTCAGGTTACCTTATTTACTGTTCCCACAGAACAATAAAAACTGCATTAAACAGTCTGGGAAATAGAGAAGGATATGCATAGCCCTCTCAGTCTGTTGGCAGATTTGAACCCCCCAAAATTGACTACTAGGAGCATACTAACCATTTCTTTGAAGGACACTTGGAAAATGCTCATTCAAGTACATGTATTTAAGTTCCTCAAATGGGAATAGAGAGGTGGGGTTTGTAAGGTACTGATCTTTTGTTAGCAGGCATTTTATCTAACCCTGGTTCAGTTTAGCTACATATAGGGATTATATCTAACCAGAAAGTTTCTTGTGTCACCAAATATTGGAGTAAATCAAAGTCACACTGGAAAGCTAACTGGTGATGAAGTGGAATCAAACAGCATATTGTAGTTTAGTCCTCCCTGTGTGTGTGCTCAGTCACATCGGACTGCTTGAGACCCCATGGACTGTAGCCTGCCAGGTTCCTCTGCCCATGGGATTCTCCAGGCAAGAATACTGGAGTGGTTGCCGTTGCCTTCTCCAGGGGATCTTCGCAACCCAAGGATCAAGCCTGCATCTCCTGCACTGGCAGGAGGATTCTTTACCACCGGGGCCACCTGGGAAGCCCTCTAAATTCTACCTACTGCTGCTGCTAAGTCACTTCAGTTGTGTCCGACTCTGTGCGACCCCAGAGATGGCAGCCCACCAGGCTCCCCCATCCCTGGGATTCTCCAGGCAAGAACACTGGAGGGGGTTGCCATTTCCTTCTCCGATGCTCAAAGTGAGAAGTGAAAGTGAAGTCGCTCAGTCGTGTCCGACTGTTAGCAGCCCCATGGACTGCGGCCTACCAGGCTCCTCCATCCATGGGATTTTCCAGGCAAGAGTACTGGAGTGGGGTGCCATTGCCTTCTCCGAAATTCTGCCTACTAGTTGCCTTCGTATTCTGTCCATCCTGAGTCCTCGTGTTGTTTCGTTGGGGGAACTTGGTGGGGGGAGGGAGTGCCTTCTTCCAGGTGTCCCTGAGGTCAGAGACCAGTAATGTCTGCTGAGTACGTCTAGAGACTGAGACAGAGTGAAACTCAGAAACTGGATCGTGGCTAGGTCATGACTTAAATTCCTGTAAGAAGTAAGGAAAGCAGTAGTTTTAAAAGTAGACTCTTTAAGTCCAAATCCATGAAAGCTGAGTAAGGTGGGGTTGGGGAATGAAAATGAGGTTGAAAGGTATAGTACAAAGAAGAGTTAAAGTACAATTATCTAAAAAAAAAAAGTAAAGTAAAGCTCTTGATGTAAGTTTATGATCTGGCTAAGACTTGGGGTAAGCGGTCACTGTTTTTTACCTAATGTGACTGGGCATTTTTATACATGTACAGTTCCTTTCATTCTAATTAGTAATTTGACTTCCTCATTTCCATAAGGTATTTTCTTAAAATTTACCCTCAGTTCATAAATCTTTTAATAAAACAGAACTTTTATTTTTTATTTTAAAATATTAATTTTTAACATTAATTATTTTAATTAAATTTGAATGTATTTTAAATTAATTAAATAAAATATTTAAAATAAAAAATTTATTTAAAAAATAAAATAATAATCTCTAATATAAACATTTGTGCCTTATTTTGCCACATGGAACTGCAGCGATGGCCTCTCACGTCATTCTTTTGTAGCAGTGCACAGAAATTAGTCTTGTGTTTTTTTAATGATTCCCTGAAATAGAAAAGTGTCTCATAGTTTGATAAATACCACCCACCAGTTATTGATCCCATACCTGAGACCTGCTCTGGAGAAACACATTGTTACTAAGCTTACAGCTTTGGATACCACTCTTACCATATCCAAGCACAGACAGGGTTAGAGATGTCCGGAGCAGGGCTTCAGGCAGCGCTCGTTTACGCCTTTGCTCTTTTGGCCTTGAGGTACTCTGACCCCCTGACAGGCCACTCTGAAGACACACGCCTTGCCTTGGTCTGGCTGCAGGCTCCCTGTCCCCAGGGTCTCCTGTGGGTACTGTGGGAATGAGAACATTTTATAAAGCTTTCCTAGAAAAAAGGATATGGTGAATGCAAAAGACATTGGAATAAGGGTTAGTAGACCTGGTTTTTATTTCATTCTCTAACTAACTTGTTATATTAGCAGGTTTGTTAGCATCTGAGTTGATTTTTTTCTCTCCTGTAAAAGTTGGAGGTTAAACTACATCTTCAGAATTGTTCTGCCGTGATTTTTTGATTTGTATTTTGTCACATCTTTTCTGCCCTTTACCAAGCTTCTGTGTCTTCTATCTGGGGATTCTATAACTCCTTATGTCTTAGCTCTTAGAACCTAATTCTCTTCATTTTGCTTTTGCTGTGGTGTTTACAATGTCAAAGATAACTAAGATGCAATATAATATTTCTCCTTAGGTGCTGCCATCTTACACATGATATATTTACTCTAGCCTGAAAGTGGTTCATACTCAAAATTTTAGGTTCTCTAAAATGAATTAGTGCTGCAATTTATCAATAAAGACCTGAAGTTTGGAGGAATAAATTTCTTTAAAATGTGAGATGCTTATTTATTTAAATGGCTGGAAGAAAAAAAGGGCAAGACTAATTTAAACCTAGGAGGTAATTAATGCAGTGAGAAAGTTTAAAAGAGATGAGATAGTGACATGAGAATGTTCACGTTTACTGGACAGTGACCATCAGTGATTGACGAGATAGTAGATGCTGTCTGTTCATGGGTGCTACCTGGTGCTGTGTGGCTGTCTTCATTAGGGACTTTCAGTAAATCAAATGGTTCTCAAAATTCACAATGATTATTTTTCACTTTAACAGGCTTAGCTGGCATGCTGTTGGTATACAGACAATGTCTAGTGAAGATAACAGCTATCAATTAAATCTAGTTTCTTAATAATGAATGTCAGTCAGATAAATCTTCTAATGTATTGATATTTGGAGATTAGCTTGTTGAACATGGGCCAAGTCTGTAGTTTCTGCAGTGTTTTTGGGATGTGTGTGTGTGTGTGTGTCTGTAACTTTGGGGATGTGGGCTTGTGAGAATGGGCTAGACTCCTGGGCCTATATTATCACCCAGATAAATTTAGCCTTTGATGTAGTGTTTTGTTGCCTTTTCTCTCTTCTAGAACTCTCTTCTGTATTATAGACATGATTCTTTATTGTGAGAGGCTTGGAAGCTCTCAAATATGTAAGCTTGATTTTTATGAAGATGAATGATCTTTCCAAGAGAAAGAATATAGGAAGGTAACTAAAGAATGACGGTGGCAATTGGAAGAGGAATATGGCTACTCAGAGTGCTGTTAGTTACCTTTATTAAGAATTATACCAACCCAAGCAGGCTAGTTGAGAAAGTTAGATTTTGGGTGAGGGGAGAGAGCATAGCTTATACTACATGGGTATAACCTGTTCATATGTTACATCCACAGGTATCTATGGGTTTTTCTCTGTAGTGTGAGCCTTAATTTTGTGTATATTTGTGGTTGAAGGTCAGTTCTATCTCACCTTCCCTCTAGGTGTTAAATGTGATGCAAAAAGAATAGGAGGTTTTGATTTTGTGGACCAAGCCTGCTGTACAATGAGCGTCAGTGTTGATTTAATACATGAACCACCAGATGGCAACAGGAAAAGTATTTATATAGGATGTAATCTCTAGTTTGTGTAGCTATTTTTTTCCCCTCCCTTCCATGGTACACTGCTTTTCAGCACTTCATGCAATATATAAAATTCTCGGCTATGAGCAAGGTGAATTCATAATACCTTACCATGCAAATCACAACCAGGAAATAAAGTAGTGGTAAAGTATTACTTGGGGAAAAAAAGACATTTTATTTACATGAGTGCATGTATAAACTGTTCCCAGAGGGAGTGGGTTTCCAAGGATGCAACTTTATGATTTATATTATTGTACAGTTATGCTTTTTCTAATTTTTTATTCAGTGTTTAGTTCTACAGCAATCTATGATGATTTGCAGAACATAAAAGAAAACATGGCTCTTAGCCTCCAGTGTTTTATGTAACACCTTTAAAAGGAGGAGATACATGAGTTAACAAACATTGTGTGTATTTATGTATTTTCTGGCCAAAGGTATTTTCACTTTATGTGGAATTTGTTTTATTTTTGCTGTGTAGGTGTGTCCCCCTTTTCTAAGTGTGTCTTCTTGGCTTTTATAAGTTTTTTGTTTTTTTTTTTTCCTTAGCTAAGACTTTCTTGGTTGCAAACTAGAAACTCAGTCTGAATGACTTAATAGAAATTTTTTTCTGAAGGCATCTTGAGGTATTGATGTTACAAGACAAATACTTTGAAATTTGGCAAATTTAGGATTCAGCTCCGTCTCCGGGATCAGTTCAGTTCAGTTGCTCAGTCGTGTCCAACTCTTTGTGACCCTATGGACTGCAGCACACGAGGCTTCCCTGTCCATCACCACCTCCAGGAGCCTACTCAAACTCATTGGTGATGCCATCCAACCACCTCATCCTCTGTCCCCTTCTCCTCCCACCTTCAATCTTTCCCAGCATCAAGGTCTTTTCAAATGAGTCAATTCTTCACATCAGGTGGCCAAAATATTGGAGTCTCAGCTTCAGCATCGGTCCTTCCAATGAACATTCAGGACTGATTTTCTTTAGGATTGACTGGTTGGATCTCTTTGCAGTCCAAGGGGCTCTCAAGAGTTTTCCCCAACACCACAGTTCAGAAGCATCAATTCTTCCTCACTCAGCTTTCTTTACAGTCCAACTCTCACATCCATACATGACTACTGGAAAAACCATAGCTTTGACTGTATGGACCTTTGTTGGTCAAGTAAAGTCTCTGGTTTTTAATATTCTGTCTAGGTTGGTCATAGCTTTTCTTCCAAGGAGCAAGCGTCTTTTAATTTCATGGCTGCAGTCACCATCTACAGTGATTTTAGAGCCCCCCAAAATAGTCTCTCACTGTTTCCATTGTTTCCTCATCTATTTGCCATTAAGTGATGGGACCAGATGTCATGATCTTAGTTTTCTGAATGTTGAGCTTTAAGCCAACTTTTTCACTCTCCTCTTTCACTTTCATCAAGAGGCTCTTTAGTTCTTCGCTTTCTGCCATAAGGATGGTATTATCTGCATATCTGAGGTTATTGATCTTTCTCCTGGCAATCTTGATTCCAGCTTGTGTTTCATCCAGCCTGGCATTTCGCATGATGTACTCTGCATATAAGTTAAATAAGCAGGGTGAAATATACAGCCTTGATGTACTGCTTTCTTGATTTGGAACTAGTCTGTTGTTCCATGTCCAGTTCTAACTCTTGCTTCTTGACCTGCATACAGATTCCTCAGGAGGCAGGTCAGGTGGTCTGGTATTCTTATTTCTAAGAATTTCCCACAGTTTGTTGTGATCCACACAGTCAAAGGCTTTGGCGTAGTCAATAAAGCAAAGGTAGATGTTTTTCTGGAACTCTCTTGCTTTTTCAATGATCCAACAGATGTTGGCAATTTGATCTCTGGTTCCTCTGCCTTTTCTAAAACCAGCTTGAACATCTTGAAGTTCACTGGAGCCAAAAATTCAAAACCTCTCAGGTGCTGTCCTCTTTGTCATCATCTCTATTTGCTTCTATTCGTGTGCTGGGGTCCTTCTTGATGCTCACTGAAATTGCCTTTCTCTTTGTGACTAAAATGGGCTGTCACCAGTCTCTGCATTCTTATTGCCTCAGACTCTGAAATAAAGATTGACTTAAAGCTTTGGTTGTGAAATAGTCAGATTTGTATTTTAAAAGCATTATCTTGAGAAGAAAAAAACACTTTGATTGCAAAATTGAGAATGGGTTGGGAGAAACCAGAATGCCTGTAGACAAGTTAGACTGTGTCATGTGTTGATGTGAGAGAAAGTCACAGCTTGGGCCAGGGTGGTAGAGTTGGAGATGAGAGAGGAAGATGGATGGGTTGAGAGAGAAATAGGGGACAAAAGATGGACAGGATTTGGCAATAGGTTGGATACAGAGGCTGAGTGAGAATGTCAGGTGGTAGCGTCCGACTTTCTGACTTGCGTGACTGGTTGATTACGGGAGTCAGTCACTGAGGTTAGACACCTTAGTTTGGGCAGGGTAATCATGATTTTCAGTGTATTAATGTGAGGTACCTTTGAGGCAACCAGACAGACTTGTCAAGAAGATGTTTGGATGTTGAATTTGCAGTTAGAGGATAGCTCTGGGCTTTTGATATAAATACTTATGGAGATAATGTAGCCTGTTTAAGAAGATAGATTTGGCATAAAATAAAATCGACCCATAAAAGCTAGCTGTGCTTCCTTGGGTTGGCTACTTAATCTTCTTTAAGCATTATTTCTCATCCCTGAAGTATAATTGTACAATGTACCTTCTTAGTTGTACCTACTTCATATAGCTGTTGTGAGAATCAGTTGAAATCATGACAGGTAAGGAAGGTATTTAGCCAAGTACATAGTATGTCTCCAGTGCATGTTAGGTGGTGGTGTGGTTGTTTACACTTTTGTGAACAGGAATCATGCCTCATTCATTTTGTCATTTCCCATAGTTCCGAAGTGTTAGTCACTCAGTCATGTTAGACTCTTTGTGACTCCATGGACTGTAGCCTGCCAGGCTCCTCTGTCTATGGGGATTCTCCAGGCAAGAATACAGGAGTGGATTGCCATTTCCTTCTTCAGGGGACTCTTCCTGACCCAGTGATCGAACCTGGGTCTCCTGTATTGAGAGAGCCTTCAGGGAAGTAACAAGCCATTAGGACAGAACGGAGCTGGTGAACAGTTGTTGTGACTAGAATGTAGTCATGTCAGAGTGGCAGCGACTTACTGGTTAAACTGAAGGAGGAAGAGAGGGATTGATGAGAGTGAGCTTAATATGAGGACCGAGAAACGGTCATTGGATTTGTTGATAAAGTGGGAAATGTTGATTCTTTTTAGTATAATTTCGCTAGAATTGTAGGAACATAAAGCAGATTGAAGTTGATTACAGAGTGAATGGGCAGTGAGGGAATGGAGTCAACAGGTGTTTTTCTCATACTGTTAAAACTCTCAAGTAAAGAACTGCAAAGGCATTTGAAGTGTGTAGTGACAATGCCTTGGGAATATTTATCTTTTCCAATTTAAAAACTGTTCTCAAGGCTGAAAAAAATTGTGGGCTCTTGTCAACTGGCAAAACTCTAAGTAATTATCACAATTCTCTGAAGTGATCAATTCACAGTTTCATATTTTGTGACCTTTGGAGGCTTCTAGCAACATTGCTACTGGAGCTGATGTAGAAGACTTCCACTCCCACTCTGCTGTAAACACGTCGAAACTGTGGACAAAAGAGAACAAGGACAAGTAGAAGCATTCTTGAGCCTGGTGAACCAGGAATCCCAAAGGTCAGAAGTGGAAAGAGAATTCAAAGCCAGGGTATACTTGGGAGCTCAGGCCTGTGGTGGTTTTAGTTCTGGGTATAGGACCCAAGGGTCTCATGAAGGAGCAGGAGACATGGTCTTAGGTCTGCTTAAGGAAGGAAGGCAGAGTTGGGGTCTTCCAGTATAAAATCTTGAGGGGTGTCCCATCTGTGAAAAGAAGACTAGAAAAGTCTTGCCCACTAGACTGAGGGAGTACAAAGAAACGTGCTGTCCTCCTGGGGTTGTGTGTAACTAGGAATAAAAAAAGCAAGTCCATACCTCACATTGGGGGTAGGTTGAAATTTAACATTTCTTATAGTGTAACTAACCCTCAAGCTAAGAAATTAGCACAAAATCTGGTCCAGAACTGTGGGAGCCCTCAGAAATAAGTGTGAAACTGTCCTGCAGAGCAGAGGAGCAACCTGGGACTCAACAGAGGAAACACTCATGCTAAGGATGAACTTGAAATAAAACATGCCAGTCACACAAGGAAATGAATCATTATGAAGGAGCTTTGGCAGATGCTGTAAACAGGAGAAAGGTGCTCCTGGGACATGGGACAGAAATCACTTGGTTAAAATTATTAGCAATAATAAGGCTGCAATGAAAGAACATCACAGATTGGGAAGAGAACACACAGATTTAGAAAGGAACCAAGTAGAACTTCTAGAAACCTCAAGTAACCTCAGTGCATAGGTTAAACAGCTTGAGTGGATATAAATAAAGAGAAAACTATTGATCTTTGAGGGGTTCTGAAGAAATTGCTTGGGAGAGAGAGAATGGAAAATGCATGGTTAAGACTTATGCAATTTAGTACAAGAAAGTTCACCGTTACCTTCTGTGAGCTTCCTGAAAGAGAAAATAGAGTGGGAGAGAGACTGTTCAAAGATATAATGGTAGACATTTTTCCATAATAAATGCAAGGCTTACTTCTTAGGTTCAAGAAGCACAGTGAACCCCAAGCAAGATACAAACAGTTCCATACCGAGACACATTGTACCTGAAACACGAGAAACAAGGTAGAAGCAGCCGAGGAAAGTCACTGTCTAGACTAAAAAGTGTTTTGCTGGTGCAGACAGTGATAGACTATTATCTGCAAAGTGCGTTTGGAGAGAGAGAGACATCAACCTGGCATTCTGTATCCATATAAAGTAATACTCAAGGGTGAAAATGAAACATGAGTTTTGTAGATGGAGACCAAGTTGATCACTTTTGCCAAAGGAACTACTAGAAGATGTATTTCAGGAAGAGAGAAATTGAAGACTGAAAGGAGGAGTGAAATACAAATAGTGAAGTGCTGACAGAGGGGTCAGAACCTGGCGGATCAGCTGAAACAGAGTCCTGGTAGGGCTACGAGTAGGCAGGCCAGTTCGAGTCTGGAATTCAGCTTAGCACTTGGAAACACAAAGATGAAGGATTCAGGTAAGAAAGACACTGCGCGACAGCAGTGATGAATTCCTTGTCTACATGATAAGGAATGTAGACCAATGTCAGGACCTCCATGTTTAGCCAACACATTCCATAATGACCTCCTTAACATTCTGAATTGGGGTCTTAGCTGTGGAAAAATAGGATTTGAATCTTAGCTATCAGATATTCAATGCACAGGGTAAACTACGTTTAACATTTGGAGGAAAGCATACATATGGAAGGAGGACCATGGTTAAGATACAAAGAAGCTCAATGGATGAGGTTAAATGGCAGATGTGAGTGTTGACTTTTGCCATTTTGTGTCAACTTGATATGATTGGCTGGTGGTTTTTGACCAACTCCTGGACTTTGAAAATTGCTTAAATCTAGTATCACAGTATTATAAAGACAACAGTCATCTGGATCGTAACTTTGCTGTTCCCCTTGGGATCACAAGTGTGAAAGGAAAGTTGTGGTATGCTTTTATGTGGATAGATACTTTGTAATAAGTTAAAACCTATAGTTTAACATTTTATCTGAAAATACAGCTTAAGAGGACTTTTAGAAACTACATTTCTTTGCTTTGAAAGTTGCTCTTTCTTGGGTGAATAAACTTAATTTCATCATAGAGACTATTGAGAATAAAAAACTCTAAAAAACAAACAAACAAAACCCAAACCCCATTTGCCCTTCTCCAAAGTCAGCTAGTGAGGAAACACTGGGAGTCTTAACCTGCTCTGACCCTCATCCCCCACTTTTAGGGAATAAGTTGGGTTGGATGGAGTCCCGTGCACTGTATGTAATAGTCAGTGGCAGGCAGCTCTTACCAAAATGGTGAGATGTGAATTTTTTTTTTTAATTTAGTTTTTAACTTTACATAATTGTATTAGATGTGAATTTTTATGGCATCTTTTCTAGTGGCTGATGTAGCACATGAGAAAACTACTGTACTATGTTGGTATTAAAAAGATGTTGTAGAAGTGGATCTAATTGACATGGAAGCATTTTCAGAATATATTAGGTGAAAAATGAGGTTATAGCATGGTTTGTACAGTGTGATGGCATATCTTTATTGAGCACTTCTCATGCAGCTGGCAGTGTGCTAAGGCCTTTCTATGCAAGATCTGATCTTCTGACAGTCCCTATTTCGTAGATGAGGAAATTGAGGTACAGAAAATTTGAGGTAACCCGCTTAGTAAGTGATGCAGATGGGCTTTGAATGTAGTTTCGGCCGACTCCAGCACCCCTGCCCCTTGCCCTGTGCTGCCTGTGTGTGTGGCCGAGCACACGTGGTGGGGCGCTTCTGACACAGGGTCATTCATGCGTGTGTCCGTAGACAAGGACCTGGGGCATGGTGCGCCGGTGCCTTGAGAGCAGTGGTCTCGTGATGGCTTTATTTCCTTTTACTTTCCTCTAGTTTCTAATTATTCTATAATGGGCTTGGATTGCTTTTGAAATCAGAAATAGTATAAAATCTTATAGAACAGTGTAACAGACTAAAAAAAAGTAATGGGGATATAATTTTAAGTCAGAAATGGATAAGAAATTACTGTTTTATATTCAGCAAGTATGGTTGAAGGAATAGACCAGTCTGCTTAAAGTGCTTATCTCTGTGTTATGGGAAATTTTTCTTTTTTTCTGTAAGTTCTAAGTTTCAAACAATAAGCATTTATAACTTAAAAAAATTGTGAAAGCAATTATTATTTGACGTAATGTGATATTAGTGGATTTGGGGAGAAATATAGTATTAAAGTAATTTAGTGGTTCAGCCTGAGATTGCATTAATGGGGGCTTGAGATTTTGGTGCTTTTTTTCTATTCAAGGAAACTTAAATTACTGTTTTGGACCTTGTTTTGTTCATCTACTTGAAAAAAGCATGCAGTATCTTACATTACAGGCTTATTGTAAGAACAAAAACTCCTTTGAAAGATGAGTTGATAAACACATTTGTACCATTAATTTTTTAGTTAGTGATGTTTAATATTTTATGGTTCTGGTGTCACTTCTCCCAGTAACAGCTCTGATATCAAATACTTTTAATAAGTTTAAATTTTAATGATATTATGTACATAAACATTGCAGCATGTAGCTTGTGTTCAATGAAAATTAGTGATTTTAAATTTGTGTTTTACAAAAATTATGAACTAATACATATATATTAAATATAAATGCAAATTACAAGAGTATTATGTATGAATGCAGTAGTGTAGTTGACCACAGAAGATGCTGTCTTCTAAGAATGACCCTGGTGCACAGCAGGGAGCCCACTGGCCGTTTCTCTGCTCTGTCATCTCTCGATTTGTTTTCATGGAGTTCTGCAAAGTCCTGCAGCTTCAGAGGTTCTCTGGTTCTTGCTGACCCTGAAGTTTACATGCTTGACTTTTCCTCAAGTCTGTTTTCCAGTATGACTTCCTTTTGCTTAAGCTAGCTGGTGTAGTTTTTTCTTGGAGCAAACAATATTCAGACCTTTTAAAATGGGAAGGCATAGTAAGCGCTGCCAGTAATTTTGAACTATTATAAATTAAAAAATTGTGTTCCCCATCCTGAACACAATTTTTTAATTTATAATACAGTTCAAAATTACTGGCAGCGCTTACTATGGGAACACATGTATACCTGTGGCAGATTCATTTTGATATTTGGCAAAACTAATACAATTATGTAAAGTTTAAAAATAAAATAAAATTAAAAAAAATTAAAAAATTGTACAAGTTCTAATTGTAAATATTTCAAGGCAAGCAAAGGAACATGTTCTGAATTCTGAATGGGTGTATTACTCATTGAATTACAACAAATGGATTTGGTCTTTGCCTGTTTTGATCTTGCTTTCATCTTAACCACTTTCCAGATTAATTGGAAAGTGAAAATTCCTTCCTCTAACCCTGCTTAAGGTGCTGTTGTGCCTTCAGCTCCTCCTCCGTTTCTGTGGTTTGGCTTCCTCCTGTGGCTGTGCCCGTCTTGGCCTCCGGGAGTGGGCTCTTCTCTGACCATTCCTGTTCTCTTGGCATTCTGTTTTTGAGGGGCTCTTGTTCTCCCCTTCCTCACCAAGGTTGCTTACCTGCAGTCTCTCCTCCATGTGTATGGCAGCATGTGTGGTCCACGTTTAGGATGTGAGCAAAGTTAATAGGTACCCTTTAATTGTGAAAACATCTAGAAGTGATGCTTTATTAAAGTAGATGTGCCTTTGTGGTTCTTAAGCCTCCTTCTTTCATTTAGTTTTGGTAAGCAAGGAGGCTTAAGGTGTCTTTTCACGACAGGATTTTAGTTTACAATTATGTTTTATTATGTAGTGCTTCTGTTAGGTCCATACCATTTCTGTCCTTTATCAAGCCCGTCTTTGCATGAAATGTTCCCTTTTTCTTGACGCGATCTCTAGTCTTTCCCATTCTGTTGTTTTCCTCTATTTCTTTGCATTGATCACTGAGGAAGGCTTTCTTATCTCTCCTTGCTATTTTTAGGAACTCTGCATTTAGATGCTTATAGCTTTCCTTTTTTCCTTTGCTTTTTGCTTCTCTTCTTTTCACAGCTATTTGTAAGGCTTCCTCAGACAGCCATTTTGCTTTTTTGCATTTCTTTTCCATGAGGATGGTCTTGATCCCTGTCTCCTGTACAATGTCACGAACCTCTGTCCATACTTCATCAGGCACTCTGTCTATCAGATCTAGTCCCTTAAATCTATTTCTCACTTCCACTGTATAATCATAAGGGATTTGATTTAGGTCATACCTGAATGGTCCAGTGGTTTTCCCCACTTTCTTCAATTTCAGTCTGAATTTGGCAATAAGGAGTTCATGATCTGAGCCGCAGTCAGCTCCCGGTCTTGTTTTTGCTGACTGTATAGAGCTTCTCCATCTTTGGCTGCAAAGAATATAATCAATCTGATTTTGGTGTTGACCATCTGGTGATGTCCATGTGTGGAGTCTTCTCTTGTGTTGTTGCAAGAGGGTGTTTGTTATGACCAGTGTGTTCTCTTGGCAAAACTCTATTAGCCTTTGCCCTGCTTCATTCTGTACTCCAAGGCCAAATTTGCCTGTTATTCCAGGTGTTTCTTGACTTCCTACTTTTGCATTCCAGTCCCCTATAATGAAAAGGACATCTTTTTTGGGTGTTAGTTCTAAAAGGTCTTGTAGGTCTTCATCAAACCATTCAACTTCAGCTTCTTTAGCGTTACTGGTTGGGGCATAGGCTTGGGTTACTGTGATATTGAATGGTTTGCCTTGGAAATGAACAGAGATCATTCTGTCATTTTTGAGATTGCATCCAAGTACTGCATTTTGGGCTCTTTTGTTGACCATGATGGCTACTCCATTTCTTCTAAGGGATTCCTGCCCACAGTAGTAGATAAAATGGTCATCTGAGTTAAATTCACCCATTCCAGTCCATTTCAGTTTGCTGATTCCTAGAATGTCTACGTTCACTCTTGCCATCTCCTGTTTGACCACTTCCAATTTGCCTTGATTCATGGACCTGACATTCCAGGTTCCTATGCAATATTGCTCTTTACAGCATTGGACCTTGCTTCTATCACCAGTGACATCCACAACTGGGTATTGTGTTTGCCTTGGCTCCATCCCTTCATTCTTTCTGGAGTTATTTCTCCACTGATCTCCAGTAGCATATTGGGCACCTACCGACCTGGGGAGTTCCTCTTTCAGTATCCTATCATCTTGCCTTTTCATACTGTTCATGGGGTTCTCAAGGCAAGAATACTGAAGTGGTTTGCCATTCCCTTCTCCAGTGGACCACATTCTGTCAGACATCCTGGACTGTGAAGTCAAGTGGGCCTTAGAAAGCATCACTACGAACAAAGCTAGTGGAGGTGATGGAATTCCAGTGGAGCTATTTCAAATCCTGGAAGATGATGCTGTGAAAGTGCTGCACTCAGTATGCCAGCAAATTTGGAAAACTCAGCAGTGGCCACAGGACTGGAAAAGGTCAGTTTTCATTCCACTCCCCAAAAAAGGCAATGCCAAAGAATGCTCAGAGTACCGCACAATTGCACTCATCTCACATGCTAGTAAAGTAATGCTCAAAATTCTCCAAACCAGGCTTTAGCAGTACATGAACCGTGAACTTCCAGATGTTCAAGCTGGTTTTTGAAAAGGCAGAGGAACCAGAGATCAAATTGCCAACATCCGCTGGATCATGCAAAAAGCAAGAGTTCCAGAAAAACATCTATTTCTGCTTTATTGACTATGCCAAAGCCTTTGACTGTGTGGATCACAATAAACTGTAGGAAATTCTGAAAGAGATGGGAATACCAGACCACCTGACCTGCCTCTTGAGACACCTATATGCAGGTCAGGAAGCAACATTTAGAACTGGACATGGAACAACAGACTGGTTGTTGTTCCATAGGAACAACAAATAGGAAAAGGAGTACGTCAAGGCTGTAGATTGTCACCCTGCTTATTTAACTTCTATGCAGAGTACATCATGAGAAACGCTGGGCTGGAAGAAGCACAAGCTGGAATCAGGATTGCAGGGAGAAATATCAATCATCTCAGATATGCAGATGACACCACCCTTATGGCAGAAAGTGAAGAGGAACTCAAAAGCCTCTTGATGAAAGTGAAAGAGGAGAGTGAAAAAGTTGACTTAAAGCTCAGCATTCAGAAAACAAAGATCATGGCATCTGTTCCCATCACTTCATGGGAAATAGATGGGGAAACAGTGGAAACAGTGTCAGACTTTATTTTTTTGGGGGCTCCAAAATCACTGCAGATGGTGATTGCAGCCATGAAAATAAAAGACACTCCTTGGAAGGAAAGTTATGACCAACCTAGATAGCATATTCAAAAGCAGAGACATTACTTTGCCAACAAAGGTCTGTCTAGTCAAGGCTATGGTTTTTCCTGTGGTCATGTATGGATGTGAGAGTTTGACTGTGAAGAAAGCTGAGCGCCAAAGAATTGATGCTTTTGAACCGTGGTGTTGGAGAAGACTCTTGAGAGTCCCTTGGCCTGCAAGGAGATCCAATCAGTCCATCCTAAAGGAGATCAGTCCTGGGTGTTCATTGGAAGGACTAATGCTAAAGCTGAAACTCCAATACTTTGGCCACCTGATGTGAAGAGTTGACTCATTGGAAAAGACCCTGATGCTGGGAGGGACTGGGGGCAGGAGAAGAAGGGGATGACAGAGGATGAGATGGCTGGATGGCATCACTGACTCAATGGACATGAGTTTGAGTGAACTCCGGGATTTGGTGATGGACAGGGAGGCCTGGTGTGTGCGATTCATAGGGTTGCAAAGAGTCGGACACGACCGAGCAAGTGAACTGAACTGATGTAATGTTTATTCCGTATGAAAAATTACGAGTGGGAAAAGGATCTACTTTTCTGATCCTGGTCCTTTCTACTTGAGGTCATCACTGTTCTCTGATTATTCTTTCAGTGATAATTTTTGGGTAAGGCAACCATATACGTATATCTCCTCCCCCACCCCCCTGCTTTAGCATTTAACAAATGGTAGCATGCTGTTATATACTTGGGAGACTGGCCTCAGCGTAGTTATTCACTTAATAATGTATTGTTTCATGTTAGGAAACACAGATGTATCTTATTTTTAAATACATATATAGAAAATATGCTTGTAAGTAATTGGCTATGGTGTATTGGCATTATAACATGATGATGTCTTGAGTCTTAGAGCTGGTTTCAAATCCTGGCTTTGCCATTTATAAACTGTGTCACTTTGGGCAAGGTACATAACTTGTCTGTTTCAGTTGCTCATTTATGAAATCAAAAGTTAGTATCTCTTCACAAGGTTTTTGCAAGGATTAGAAGAGAAAATGTATGTAAAGCATTTAGCACATGTCTTGCTTAATATTAATAAATCATAGCTGTTATTATGCTCCTGAATTTATCAGATCAAGTGAACCGCTAATGTGCTTCTCCTTCCTCAACTAAAGTAGAATACACAGGCGGCATTACATGTTTCTTGACCTCTTAACTTACGTTGGTTGTCCTTTTTCTTCCAGTCTATTATTGTTTATGTTCTCTCCCACTCCCTTCCTCACCCTCTCCCCAGTCAATAATGTGTATTTCTTTTACTTGTGAGGTTTCTTACTGATCAGTGTGTCCTCCTGCCATGGCATTGTTGCTTTTCAGTTGCTGAGTTGTGCTGACTCTTTATGACCCCATGGACTGCAGCATGCCAGGCTTCCCCGTCCTTCACTCTCTCCTGGAATTTGCTCAACTCATGTCCATTGAGTCGGGGATTGCCATCTGACTGTCTCATCCTCTGTTGCCCCTTCTCCTGCCTTCAGTCTTTCACAGTGTTAGGTCTTTTCCTGAGTTGACTCTCGGCCTCGGTGGCCAGAGGCAGGTGCTGTCGTTTGTGCTTTACTATAAACCTCAGCGGAGAAGGCGTGTTTCTGTTGATGATACTCTGGAGTGAATTTAATATTGGCAATCGCATTTAGTCATGTCACTAGACAGGATGATTCTTCTTGTGACTGGGATTTCAACCGGGATAGAACTGAGATTTGGATACAGATGGCAGTTGACAGGGTTAAGTGTGGGCCTGAGAGTCTACAGAGGCACTTCAACTGTGGGCCTGTCTGGAGGTGGCCCTAGGAGGCCAAACCATGACGGGGGAAGTGTGTGTGTGCATGGCTGGGGGAATGCAGTGATACATTGTTCATTAAAAACTATCAGGAGAAGTCAGAGGCAGTGGGTTCTCATGGGGAATAGTATGCAGGGTATGGTGTGTTTTTATAAAAAAGAAAAAAATTGGTGCATATAAACCAGATGAGCTTCCTTACTGAGCTCTTCTAATGTTCTGCTCCAGAGTATGAGCTGTCTAGCTGTGGGAAGCCCCCAGCCTTTTCCACAGGGGAGGCATGAGTATCACTTGACAGAGCCTGCCAAGCTGTCACACTTGGAGGACTGAGGATTGGTGCACCCAGGAATGCTTGTGGACCTTTTAAGGGGGTTGAGTGCCTGTAAGAGTGTCTGGGGGCTTAGCTGCCCAGTTTAAGGTATTAATTCACATCAGTGTGATTTCATCTGTTCCCACCGACTCGTGTGGCCTAAACAAGCCGGCTTATATTTGAGAGGTTTCTTTTATCCTCTCTTCAAGGTTGTGCTTTCTGGCTTCTTGGCTTTGATAGGTTTTCATTACCTGAATGATACATATGTGCACTGTTTGATAATCTTTATGTTTTTGTCCCCATTGAGTTTCTATCATATGTTGTGGTCATGAGTGAGGATCTGTTATCTACTCCCAGGGTATCTGGTGATGGTCTGCATGTCCTTGGTCTGTGTATTGCCAACTCAAATAGCCTTTCTGCCTTGGAACTGTAATCGCTGAAAGAAATGTATAGAGATGTAGCTATTGAAATACATTTGAAACGTTCTGTTCAGGGAGTTCACTTTTGTTACTGTTGCTTTACATTAAAAATCTGATTTCCTCCATTTGTCTAGATCTATTCCATTCTTAGAAATTCTTTTTTTTTCCATTTACTTTTCTGAAAATTTGAACATTTAAAGAGATGACAGCTCAACTCTGTACCAAGGCTTTCTGAGAAAGTGAGAAAAGGAATTTCATTTTAGAATAGCTCAGAATTGGTAGAGGGTGTGGTGTGGCAGAATCATAGTTCTTCTGCCTTTTGAAACCACCCTTCCAGATTCATTTCTCCTTGCCCCATTCTATCTGATGTGTGGGTTTAAGAAGCACAGATGATTCTGCCTCTTACACAGTCTCCCCCTCTCTCCCTCCTCACCCCTTGTACATGGATAAATACACTCAAAGAGTTAGCCATTCTAATTCCAGACATCTTTGTCCTCCTTTGCAGTTGGAGGTTTCCCCCCACCCCCCGCCCCCATCTCATGGTCTTACCTTACATATAATACCTTGGACTCTATGAAGAAAGCTACAAGTAAAATTATATGTATTTTTCTATTATACAGAATGAGAACTCATGTTCCTGTAGATTGCTGCTTAGCATTCAGAATTGTGTATTTCAGCATCAGAATTCCTGAAACTGGCCAGAAACTGGCCATGTTTAATATTGATTTTTTGTTTGTTTTGGTTGGTATATGAACACTCTGAAGATAGAGGAAGCTGTTTGACTAATTTTTGTTCTTTACAAGTAAGTCATTAGAAATCAAACAAAATCTGTAGTGCCAGTTCATGGTCTTTGTAGACTTCTGTCAAATATCTTACATATTTTAAGCAATTTCTGTTTTACTCATAATTGCAAACATCCCAGAATTACTCCTTCCTGAGGTACAAAGTTTGTTCAACTACTTATCTTTGTTAAGAAAGGAAATAAAAGACCTTTCATATATTCTTTGCTGCTTATAGAATAATACCAAACTTTGTTTATAGTGTTAAACTTAACAAAAAATGTTTAAAGTAATTTTGATCTCAGGAATTAGATAAATTAGTACTTTGGTCCTGGCTTAGAAATATCAGCTAAGGCTAGGCAGCCTTACTTTAAACCTTGTACTTGATAAAAATTGAATGTTGCCTGTACTTAATAAAAATTGAATGTTGCCTGTAGACTTGGACAGAGAGGATCACAAAGTTCTTGAAGTTTCTGTTTTTCTTCTGAAATGTAACTTTTCTAACCTAACATAGGGTATAGGTATGTCTTGCTGTGCTAAAATTTTAAGATACATCAGAGCATGTCTACTGATGGCTCTTGAAATGAAGATTAACCAGACCACCTGACCTGCCTCTTGATAAAGCTATATGTTAGTCAGGAAGCAACAGTTAGAACTGGGCATGGAACAACAGACTGGTTCCAAATAGGAAAAGGAGTACGTCAAGGCTGTATATTGCCACCCTGCTTATTTAACTTATATGCAGAGTACATCATGAGAAATGCTGGACTGGAAGAAGCACAAGCTGGAATCAAGATTACCGGGAGAAATATCAATAACCTCAGATATGCAGATGACACCACCCTTATGGCAGAAAGTGAAGAGGAACTAAAAAGCCTCTTGATGAAAGTGAAAGAGGAGAGTTAAAAAGTTGACTTAAAGCTCAACATTCAGAAAACTAAGATTATGGCATCCGGTCCCATCACTTCATGGCAAATAGATGGGGAAACAGTGGAAACAGTGTCAGACTTTATTTTTTTGGGGGCTCCAAAATCACTGCAGATGGTGATTGCAGCCATGAAAATAAAAGACACTCCTTGGAAGGAAAGTTATGACCAACCTAGATAGCATATTCAAAAGCAGAGACATTACTTTGCCAACAAAGGTCTGTCTAGTCAAGGCTATGGTTTTTCCAGTGGTCATGTATGGATGTGAGAGTCTGACTGTGAAGAAAGCTGAGCGCCAAAGAATTGATGCTTTTGAACTGTGGTGTTGGAGAAGACTCTTGAGAGTCCCTTGGACTGCAAGGAGATCCAACCAGTCCATTCTAAAGGAGATCAGTCCTGAGTGTTCATTGGAAGCACTGATGCTAAAGCTGAAACTCCAATACTTTGGCCACCTGATGTGAAGAGTTGACTCATTGGAAAAGACTCTGATGCTGGGAGGGATTGGGGGAAGAGGAGAAGGGGATGACAGAGGATGAGATGGCTGGATGTCATCACCGACTTGATGGACATGAGTTTGAGTGAACTCCAGTGGTTGGTGATGGACAGGGAGGCCTGGTGTGCTGTGGTTCATGGGGTCACAAAGAGTCGGACACAACTGAGCGACTGAACTGAACTGATTGTACATAAAAAATCTTTTTTTTGAAACTCAAAAATCTTAAAAAAATAACCTGGGAGAAGATGATACTACAGAATCTTTTGGCAGATTGCTTAGAAGCTTCAAAATCAAAGTCAAAATGAATTAGGAAGTCATCTTTGATTTTCCTGGGTCATTTGATTTGTGTAGATTTCCGTGTCCCATGTAAGGTGCTCATGACAGAGTAGAGTATAGTGCTCGTGATGGGGTCCTGGCTGGTCAGGTGGTTGGCAGTAGGCTTTGGCTGGTTCTGCTAGCCCTGGCTCTGAAAGCTCAGCCCAGGAATGTGAATTGGGTGAGACTATCAGGACCTCTCCTACTGTTTTAAGAAGAACTAACCTATGTTGTTGCAAGAACTCAAAAAAGCCATGCTTTTTCCTTAAAAAACAATGACAAAAAAAACCCCAGCTAAAATATTATAAAGATCTTATATTATCTTAAGAAGTTTATGCAAAGAAACACTCTTTGTGTTGTGGCAAAAGTTATTTTTTAAACCTTTGGTTTAAAAAGATGGAGTTGTTTTTGACTGGTTTGTGAGATTATTTACAGGACTCAAAGATGGAACTGTGTAGGAGTGTATATAGAGAGGTCTTGCTTTACATGCTTGGCCTCTAGCCTGTTTGCCCCCACCTCCTGTCACAGGTAACCATACTAGCTTCTTTCTTTTAAAGACAATTTTAAAAATTGAGATGAAATTCACATAACATAAAGTTAACCATTTAAAAGTGAACAGTTCAGTGGCTTTTAGCACCTTCACAGTGTGGTGCAGTCACCACCTCTACTTCGCTCCAAAACGTTTTCACTGCAACCAAAGGCAGCCTGTACCCGTTAGCAGGAGCAGCCCCCAGGGCCCCCAGCTGTCCCCTCCCTTAGCTACCTTCTGTCAGCCTGCATTTACCTCTTTCATGTAAATGGAGTCATACATACATTGTGGGAATTTTACTATGGCTTATTTCCCTTAACCATGGTTTCAAGGTTCATTCACTTGTTGCATGTATCAGCACTCCATTTATTTAGTTATTTATTTAAATTTTTAAATTGAAGGGTAATTGCTTTACAGAATTGGGTGGTTTTCTGTCATACATCAACAAGCAGCAGCCATAAGTACACCCATGTCCCCTCCCTCCCATCTCCCTCCGCACCCCACCCTTCAGCCTGTCGCAGAGCCTGTGTTTGAATTCCCTGAGTCATACAGCAAATTCCCATTGGCTATCTGTTTTACACATGGTTTGCAAATTTCTGTTACTCTTTCCATACATCTCCCCTTCTCCCTCCTATCCTCCTACCTTGCCCACAGATCTGTTCTCTGTCTGTTTCTCCATTGCTGCCCTGAAAATAAAGTCATCAGTGCTATTTCTTCAGACTCCATATATATGTGTCAGTATATGGTATTTTGTCCTGGAGAAGGAAATGGCAACCCACTCCAATATCCTTGCCTGGAAAATCTCATGGACAGAAGAGCCTGGTGGGCTGCAGTCCATGGGATCGCAAAGAGTTGGGCACGACTGAGCGACTAACACTAACATTTATATGATATTTATATTTCTCTTTCTGACTTACTTCACTCTGTATAAGGGATTCTAGTTTCATCCACCTCAATAGAACAGATTCAAATGCGTTCCTCTTTATGGCTGAGTAGTATTCCATTGTGTATATGTACCACAGCTTCTTTATCCAGTCATCTGTCGATGGACATCTAGGTTGCTTCCATGTTCTAGCTATTGTAAACAGTGCTGCAGTGACCATTGGGGTACATATGTCTTTTTCAGTTTTGATTTCCTCAGGGTATATACCTAGGAGTGGGATTGCTGGGTCACATGGTGGTATTATTCCTTGCTTTTTAAGAGCACTCCGTTTATTTTACGGGCTAAGTAGTAGTCCATTTTACGTATGTGCCGTAATGTGTTATCCATTCTTCCATTAATGGACATTGGCGTTGTTTCCACCTTTTGGCTGTTGTGAATCATGTAGCTGTGAAAATGTACGAACATGTGTCTGAGTACTTTCATTTCTTTTGGGTTTATTCCTAGGAGTGGAAGTGTTGGATCGTGTGATATTCCTATGTTTGATGTTTTGAATAATCGCCAAATTGTTTTCCACAATGGCTGAGCCACTTGAGAGTCTCACTAGCAATGTATGAGTTTTGCCACATCCTTGCCAATCCTTGCTATTCTTTCTTTCTTTGTAATCTTGGCAAGTGTGAAGTAGTATGTCTTTGTGGTTTTGATTTACATTTCTGTAATAGTTAATGACATTAAGCATCTTTCCATAAAACCATTGGGCATTTGTGTATCATTTTTGGAGAAATGTCTCAAGTTCTTTGTCCATCTTTAAACTGCATTGTCTTTTGTTGAGCTGTGAGAATTCTTCTA
This sequence comes from Bubalus bubalis, assembly GCF_019923935.1. Classification (NCBI taxonomy): domain Eukaryota; kingdom Metazoa; phylum Chordata; class Mammalia; order Artiodactyla; family Bovidae; genus Bubalus; species Bubalus bubalis. The sequence goes on from NC_059180.1 coordinate 2,117,841, forward strand.
AATTCTATCTGAACCCTTACCAAATATGATTTGTGTATTTTCTCCCATTTTCTTACTAGTTTCTTTTTAGTGTTTTTTGTAACTTAATTTTTTGGACCTAACAATATAATCTAGAAATCAATTTATATAGGTACATAGGGATTCTCTCTCCTCCCCTCACTACCCCCTCTCTTTGAATAGTACCTCACTATATGGATATACTGCAGTTTATTCAACCTGTTCCCCAGTTACTTGGGTTCCATTTTCAGTCTTTATTCCAGATAGTCCAAGTTGTGTCCAGCACTAAAAGCTCTTCACCTGCCTGTAGACATCACTAAACACTTCCCCGGTTGGTTCTTGTATTCTTCTGTAACCTAGTCTAAGTTTCAGCCAGTATTTTCCATGTCTTGGGGGTCACCATTGTCCACTGAGTCACCTCAGCTAGAAACCTAAGATTCACCTTGAGTCTCCCTCTTCCTTCTTGATCCTTCCCCATCCCTTGGCATTCCATCCCTTACCTCCAGTCAGTTTTAAAATCCTTGGGTTTTCTTCTCTAAGTATATCTAAAATCTGTTGTCATTCTTACTGAATTTTCTGCCCAGTTCTTGGTCAAATCCATCCTCCACATGGCTTCCAAAACAAATCTCCCCACGCATCTCTGCTTACAGTGGCTCTTACCAGGGAGATCTTCATAATCTGGGCCTCGTCTCCCCCTGCTGTGTAGTCTCTTCCTGGGGTACAGCTGCCTCTCAGAATATTGAGTTGCCAGCAGTCCCAGCCATCTGCTCCCTTCCCCCCATCTGTGTTGTTTTTACCTCCTTTGTTTTTGCAGGTCCAAAGGGAAGGTCCTAAACACGTTCCCCTAACCCGGCTCTCCCTGCCTTTGGCCGGGCGGACTTGGCTTATTCCTTGAACCTCAGCTCAGTCATCACCGCCTTTCGGGTTTCTGTGTCCTCCAGCCAGAGAAGCGCCTTGCTTTCCACAGCATCCTGTGCATCTCCCCACCTTTGCACTGTCCTCGTTAGAGTTGACTGTGGCAGTCTCTCTTCACCAGTCTGAGAACCTCAAAAGATAGGATTATTTTATTCATTATTATATTCCTTACTCCTGGTGCAGTGCCCAATATATAATAGGAACCCAAAAAAATACCTGTTGAGTGAATGAATATATTGTACAATTTTCCTTTACCAACATTTATGCCTGTGCTTATTGAATTTCCAGATCTTGATGTAAAAGATAGGAAGAAATGATACGGTTAACATAGGCCAGCCTTTGAGTAGCTCATAATATAGTTGGAGATTCTAGAGGAAAACCTCCTGCCAAGTTCTTTCAGCCATTGATCACTTCCGTTCCTCGTATTTGTAGAACTGAGGTCCCTTTTGCACATTGGCTGGGGCTGCTCTCTGCTTCTAGAGGCTTTTCTTCTTGTAGAGGCCCTCCCATCTTTAAACTGGCAACAGCATACCGCATCCTTCTCATTCTCTGAAAATCTGACTACTGCTTTCAGCCAGAGAAAGTCTGCTTTCCAGGGCTCACGTGCCCAGAGCAGGCCCACTGGGATAGTCTCCCTGTCTGTGTATGTCACAGTGCTCTAAGCTTCCAGAGGGTGGGGTGGGGCATTTTTGGAATTCTACCTACTGCAGTGCTCAAAGCTTAGTGATGTTTTGACAGATTGGGTAAGGGTTCTGCTTTGGCCAGTAAAGTATGTCTTTCCCTGCCTTTTAACATGAGGGTTTATGTGACCTGTTTCCATGTCTTCAAGCCCCTTGGCGTCCTGTTGCTGCATATGTGACAAGGATTTTAGTCATGTGATGTAGCTCATAATGTGGAAATAAGCTTGAGAGAAATGAGTTTAAGTGGACTGTTGGTCCCCATAATGAGATCTAGTATGTACTGTTCTAGGGAGAGGAGATTCATGTTTCTTCAATTTCAGTTTTAGATTCAGATTGTTTTTCTTGCCTTTCTTCTACTTTAGCATTTGAAATAATTGAGTAGGTTGTTCTGATTATATACATAATATTGTTTTTCTAAAGTAAGCGTCTTATTGAAATAAACATACAGAAAGGTACACAAATAATATATCACTTGATAAATGTTCAGAAATGGAACAAGCACATGTAATTAATATCCAGATCAAAACATTAGAACATGTACCCGTATTCCAGAAGCCTGACTGTCCTATGGTCCCTTTGAAAGCAGTGTTTTGCTTGCTTACTAGTTTGAAGAACTTTTTGTTTATATAATCGGTTAAAAAAAACTTTTAAAAGAAGCAGGTACAAAAGATAATCCTGCTTGGAGCATGGAATCATTGTTAGGAGGTTGCTCTTGCAAGTCTGTTTGCTGCAGAGGATGGGACTTAGTGACCAGAGGTGATGTGGGGCTAGGTTCCTTACCTTTTTGGTAATAAGAAATAAACTCTCATTGTATCACTGACTTTTAGTTATAAAAATGGGCTTTGTACTCTAAGCAGTAGTAGGCTCTTACTTTTACTGTTAAGATAGAAACTGGAATTGCTGTTCAGCCTTTTGGCTAAGATCAAGTGTAAAATAGAACCTGGAAAACTGTTCTTTAGGAAAGTCAACCTAATGGGGTCAATGTGAAGTGGCGGTTGGTTTTTGTATTTTATTTCTAAGACCAGAGATTTTAGTTTTTCTCTTCTATAATTTTGTTAAACCTGTGCTCAGAAAATAGAAAAGGGCAAAATTATAGAATTTATATGTTTGAACATTCTTAGGAGCCAATGTTGAAAAGGTAGTCCTTTTTCCATGCTAAATTTTTCTATTTTAACATATGGCAAGTTTTCCATGTAGAACTTTTCTTTTTTAACAGAACAAATTTTAGGAAGCTATATTCAAGCCCTGTATGATGTGATAAGACTTTGATAATGGCATATCTATTAGTTTGTGTGTCTCAGAACTTTATTTATTCTCTGCATTACCAAAAGAATCCTGGCCCCTTTGGGAAAGACAGCTTCTTAACCTTCTTTACTCATCCATAGTTGGGTGATGAAAGTGTCACAGGTCCATGTTAAGCCACAGATTCTGATATGGTGTTCTAAGGGAGAAATCTGACAACTTAAAGTGATAGACCATATCATAAATACTGATACTGAGGATTCATGATCTGAGTATCAATAGTTTATTTTTCTAGTTACATATACCATTCCCAGTCTTATGTATAATATCCTGACCTTTGCAGGTATCATCTTAACCTATAACTGTGTATTTCTCTAACTTCATGGATTATTTATTGCATGTATCTATATATGATGTAAGTAATTTATGTCATTATTTATTTTCCTAATATTCAAAAAATATGAACTTTAAAAGAAAAATATGAATACATCTTAAATTGAGAATTTTGATGTTACACTTCAAGCTCTTTTTATTATAATCATATGAAGAAGCTCTTTTTGTGTAATCCTGGTTCCCAGGGACCAAAATGATTTTTACTGTAGATGATAGAATATGAAAATAACTATTTCCATTATAGAACTGAGGGATTAAAATGCATGTCAACAAAATAAGCCAGCTTTTTGTGTAAAATTATGGATTTTGCTAAATAATATAGTTTTATATAGCTATGAAATAGTACTATAACCATTGCTGAGTAATGTCTTACACATTTTTAAAATATATATGAATAGTTCTCAGACCTCTTGAATTTCTTATGTTTTGTTCAACTAAGTTTTTGTGAGCAGGATGATCTTACAGGTGGTGGCTATGCTGAAAGTGGCAGGCTTTTAAAAGTCGTGGCTAGGTTGCGTGAGTCACATACATTCCCTTTGAGAGACCTAAGAGAGGCCACCTTGCTTGGTTGTATCCATATACACTCTCATTGGGAGAAAGAGCCACCAAAGTGAAAACACTTAGGCATTTATGTATCTTGTCAAGTACCTCTTCATGTGGTTTAGTTTCCACTTCCCGATGACTTAGGATTTGTAAAAATGTGACTTGTTCATTAAAAAAAGTCGAGCGTAGACAACTATAAAGAAAGTAAAAATTAAACTGGAGAAGAAAAGAAAGTAAAGATCAACAGAAATCTTCCTCCACAGAGATAATGGCTGTTAGCATTTTGGTGAACTTGTTTCTAGGAATCTCTCTGTGCTTACATACATACGGAAAAGTATACATATCCCCAATGAAGTGGGATCAAAGTGTATGTTTTTTGTTATCTTTCACCCGACAATGTGTTTTCAAACCTGTAAATATTGACATGCACCGTTATTTTCAATGGGTGAGTGCATTCTCCTCCAGTGTGAGTCAGATTTTCCTTCACTCTCTGATTAATAGACATTGAAGTTGTTTTCTTTCTTCTCCATATTAAATCATAATGTGGTGAATATCAGATCAGATCAGTCGCTCAGTCGTGTCTGACTCTTTGCGACCCCATGAATTGCAGCACGCCAGGCCTCCCTGTCCATCACCAACTCCCGGAGTTCACTCAGATTCACGTCCATCGAGTCAGTGATGCCATCCAGCCATCTCATCCTCTGTCGTCCCCTTCTCCTTCCCCCAATCCCTACCAGCATCAGAGTCTTTTCCAATGAGTCAACTCTTCGCATGAGGTGGCAAAGTACTGGAGTTGCAGCTTTAGCATTATTCCTTCCAAAGAAATCCCAGGGCTGATCTCCTTCAGAATGGACTGGTTGGATCTCCTTGCAGTCCAAGGGACTCTCAAGAGTCTTCTCCAACACCACAGTTCAAAAGCATCAATTCTTCGGCGCTCAGCCTTCTTCACAGTCCAACTCTCACATCCATACATGACCACAGGAAAACCATAGCCTTGACTACACGAACCTTTGTTGGCAAAGGAATGTCTCTGCTTTTCAATATGCTATCTAGGTTGGTCATAACTTTCCTTCCAAGGAGTAAGCGTCTTTTAATTTCATGGCTGCAGTCACCATCTGTAGTGATTTCGGAGCCCAGAAAAATCAAGTCTGACATTGTTTCCCCATCTATTTCCCATGAAGTGGTGGGACTGGATGCCATGATCTTTGTTTTCTGAATGTTGAGCTTTAAGCCAACTTTTTCACTCTCCTCTTTCACTTTCATCAAGAGGCTTTTGAGTTCCTCTTCACTTTCTGCCATAAGGGTGGTGTCATCTGCATATCTGAGATTATTGATATTTCTCCTGGCAATCTTGATTCCAGCTTGTGCTTCTTCCAGCCCAGCGTTTCTCATGATGTACTCTGCATATAAGTTAAATAAACAGGGTGACAATATACAGCCTTGACGAACTCCTTTTCCTATCTGGAACCAGTCTGTTGTTCCATGTCCAGTTCTAACCGTTGCTTCCTGACCTGCATACAAATTTCTCAAGAGGCAGATCAGGTGGTCTGGTATTCCCATCTCTTTCAGAATTGTCCACAGTTTATTGTGATCCACACAGTCAAAGGCTTTGGCATAGTCAATAAAGCAGAAATAGATGTTTTTCTGGAACTCTCTTGCTTTTTCCATGATCCAGCAGATGTTGGCAATTTGATCTCTGGTTCCTCTGCCTTTTCTAAAACCAGCTTGAACACCAGGAAGTTCACGGTTCACATATTGCTGAAGCCTGGCTTGGAGAATTTTGAGCATTACTTTACTAGCGTGAATATCGTTGGGTATATATTTTTTTCCTAGTTGTCTGTAAATACCTTGGAGTAGGATCGCTGCATCCCAGAGTATTTCCATTTTGTTCCATATCACCAGGCTGCCCTTGAGAAGGTAGTGTTAATTCACACCTCACTAAGTCCTCATTTCTACATCTTCTCACTAACACTGCTTTGTTGGTCTTTCTTGATTATTATAAATCAGAAATAGGCAAACTGATGGCTTCTTTTTTTCCAGTTTATCTTTCATTTCTATTGGTTTAACTTACATTTTAAAATGTAAATGTGTGCAAGATTAGAATATGCACCTCAGTTCAGTTCAGTCGCTCAGTCGTGTCTGACTCTTTGCAACCCCATGAACTGCAGCACGCCAGGCCTCCCTGTCCATCAACAACTCCCAGAGTCCACCCAAACCCATGTCCACTGAGTCAGTGATGCCATCCAACCATCTCATCCTCTGCTGTCCCCTTCTCCTCCTGCCCTCAATCTTTCCCAGTATCAGGGTCTTTTCCATGAGTCAGCTCTTTGCATCAGGTGGCCAAAGTATTGGAGTTTGAGCTTCAACATCAGTCCCTCCCATGAACACCCAGGACTGATCTCCTTTAGGATGGACTGGTTGGATCTTCTTGCCATCCAAGGGACTCTCAAGAGTCTTCTCCAACACTACAGTTCAAAAGCATCAATTCTTCAGCACTCAGCCTTCTTCACAGTCCATCTCTCACACTCATACATGACCACTGGAAAAACCATAGCCTTGACTAGATGGACCTTTGTTGGCAAAGTAATGTCTCTGCTTTTTAATGTGCTGTCTAGGTTGGTCATAACTTTCCTTCTAAGGAGCAAGCATCTTTTAATTTAATGGCTGCAATCACCATCTGCAGTGATTTTGGAGCCCAGAAAAATAAAGTCAGCCACTGTATCCACTGTTTCCCCATCTATTTGCCATGAAGTGATGGGACCGGATGCCATAATCTTAGTTTTCTGAATGTTGAGTTTAAGCCAACTTTTGCACTCTCCTCTTTCACTTTCATCAAGAGGCTCTTTAGTTCTTCTTCACTTTCTGCCATAAAGGTGGTGTCATCTGCATATCTGAGGTTATTGATGTTTCTCCCGGCAATCTTGATTCCAGCTTGTGCTTCTTCCAGCCCAGCGTTTCTCATGATGTACTCTGCATAGAAGTTAAATAAGCAGGGTGACAATATACAGCCTTGACATACTCCTTTTCCTATCTGGAACCAGCCTGTTGTTCCATGTCCAGTTCTAACTGTTGCTTCTTGACCTACATATAGGTTTCTCAAGAGGCAGGTCAGGTGGTCTGGTATTCCCATCTCGTGAAGAATTTTCCACAGTTTATTGTGATCCACACAGTCAAAGGCTTTGGCATAGTCAATAAAGCAGAAATAGATGTTTTTCTGGAACTCTCTTGCTTTTTCCATGATCCAGCAGGTGTTGGCAATTTGATCTCTGGTTCCTCTGCCTTTTCTAAAAGCAGCTTGAACATCTGGAAGTTCACGGTTCACGTACTGCTGAAGCCTGGCTTGGAGAATTTTGAGCATTACTTTACTAGCGTGTGAGAATATGCACCTAACACCCAGTTTTTTCACATAGTGATTTCAGCTCATGGCTAATCTTGTTGCATCAGCATCCCACTTGCTTCCTTCCCCCTGTCCATTTGAAGCATGTTCCAGACATTACCATTTAATCTGTGTCAAATTATTATTTAATACCTCATTTTTATTTACATCTGTCTGTTACTGAGAATGAGTATCCTTTTATATACATGTTGGGTGCCAAGTGGTTATACATTTTAATTTAGTAGTGAATTTGTTGATCTTCTCTCTCTCAATTTATACCAGTTGCATTAGTGTGATTTAGCACTTAGGTTTAATAATCTTAAGATGTTAGAGGTAAAGATAATACTTGGTTCCAGGAAAGACTAGACTCTGTGCTGGTCAGATAACGTCAGCATTTGGTCCTGGGTATGACATCTTCAGGATGTTGACAAATGAGAATGCCTTCAAGAGAGTGATCAGTGTGGAAAAAATTACGGAATAATGTCACACAGAGGATGGTTGAAGGAGCCTGGTGGGCATCTTTAGTTTGGAGAAGACAAAATTGAGGAAAGAAGGTGATGAATGGGGGTAACTCTGATGATGTGTCATGTGGAAGGGTTTTGGGGAGATAAAGAGGAAGAAGCTGCTAATTAAGTAGCAATAAATGATATTTCTTCTCTGGCTCTCCTCCTTGGATTTTACTGATTTTGTTTATACACAGCTGATAAAAGAAAGCAAGTGATTAATTATGTGATGCTTTTGGGTTTCCAGGAAAACCTGAGATGATCTTTGTCGGGTATACACCCAACACACCCCTCTCCCCAAAAGAGGACTTAATTCTGAGGCTTAAGGTGATTTTGCCACACAAGAAAATACTCTTCAGTAGAAAAAAATTTCCAGCTAGAAAACTGCCCAGTATAGGCCCAGAATTCCATATCCATCACTTCAGCATAAAGTTTTGAAATATTTTTTATAACTCTTTGGAGGCGAAACTTGACCTGAACGGATATGTCTTTATTTGTCCCCCTTGGTGTGAGTATTCATACATTTCTTTGCAGAAACAGTAACGTGTTAGATTATATTGTGCTTTGCCATACCCCAGAGGGTGTTGTGTACTGCTGTATTATTACTGATCTAAAACCCAAAGAAATCTGAATTCTAAAACACTGGTCCAAAGACTTTTTGTACCTATAATATAATGGCTGTTGTTTCATATATTAAATGATGTACTGTGTATTTTGGTACCTGATCACTATGTGTATATAAAAAGAGGATGATAATAAGTTCCCCCATTTATCTTTTGGAGGCTATGAAAATAAGGTTAGGATGTAGAATATTCAGAATAGGATTGCCTGAAAATAACATGTTACAAGTATAGTATTATTATTCAGTACGTGTTTAACATTTCTTCTGAAAATGGGAAAGATAATGTTGAAATGTATAGCTGAAATATTATAGATGTTTAACAAAAATATGTCTTCCAGAGGCAAGCGACATATTTCAAGATGTTTTCACTTCATCTAGTCTGATTAGTGCATTATAATGCTATTTTGAATTATTTGAAATGAAGTAATTTATCATGAATAATGAAGTAATGTATCATAAAACAGAATCAGGCCTATTTTAAGGTCCACATTTATGAACTCTGTGAATTTTCTTTTAGGCATATATATTGAAGTTACTTGTAAATGATGATGATTTCATTTTAGATCATGCTAGCATTCTAGTTCAAGTGATCTAGGTTGCTTATATTGTAAGCCACACACCAAACTCACACCGAAAGGTAGTGTGGTTTAAAAATGTATTTATAAAAACAACTCACCTGGTTTAAAAAAAAAAAAATCAAGCAGCAGAAAAACATGTTAAAAAAAAAGTCTCTCTTCCCTAATCTACTCAAAGATAACTGTTACTGAAGTTTTTTTGTGTGTATTTTTAATCCTCAAAATCTTGATTCATGTTAGCTTATGTGTATTTTAAAACAATGATACAAATAGGATTGTATATTCTGTATAACGACCTTTGGGCTTCTCTGGTGGCTCAGTGGGGAGAATCTGCCTGCTGTGCCTGGGTTGGGAAGATCTCATGGAGAAGGAAATGGCAGCCCACTCCAGTATTCTTGCCTGGGAAATCCCACGGACAGAGGATCCTGGCAAGCTACAGTCCATGCGGTTGTAAAAGAGTCAATCGGACATGGTTTAGTGGCCAAACAACACTGACCATTACTTTTTCACATATGTTTTAGAAATCTTTCTATAAATGCACACATCTTGTAGTCACTGTGCAGTATTCAACATGCATCATAACTTTCATGAATGGTCCTTGATGGACCTTTAGGTTTTTTTTTTTTTTATTAGACATGATCACGTGCTGAATATCTTTGTGTGTAGTTTGACATATTTTTTGCAAGAAAATCCAAAAGGTGGATTCTTACTCTGAAAACACTGGGTATGTACATCTAAACATACTGATAGTGCTGAATTCCCAAACAGCTCTCACCGGTCTGTCTACTTACTGTGCTCATGAATGCTATTTATCCCCTCTCTTGCTGCTGCTAGATATTATTTATGCAGGTATGTTTTACTTTTTCATTGAAATTAAGTTATATTTTGTTAATGTCAAGTTGAAAAAACTTATGTGTGAGCCAGGCCATTTTTCATGTTGCGGACAGTGCGTGGTACTCGTGTAGGTTCTCAGCTCCCATGTCTTTGAATTACCTTCATGAGGCACTCTATGACATTGGAGAGAAACAGATTCTCTCTCCTCTCTTCATTGTGAGCTCCTTGTTCATATACTTGTAAAATTAAATGTCTCTATTGATACATAATTTACATGCCATATAATTCACTCATTCAAAGTGTAAAATTCAACAGCTTTTAGTATAGTCAGAGTTGTACAACAAATCAACAGTCAATATTAGAACATTTTCATCACCCTTAAAAGAAACCTCACACTCCTTAGCTGTAACCCCTTTATCCTTAGAGTCCTGGGTGGGCAGTGGGGTGGTCGGTGGTCTCACCTAAGTAGCAGTTAGATTATTTACTAATTTACTTTCTGTCTCTATAGATTTGCCCATTCTGGACATCTGTTATAAACAGTGTCATGTGATCCTTCTGTGTCTGGCTTCTTTCATTTAGCATCATATTTTCAGGGTTCATGTAGCTTGTATCACTGCTTCATTCTTTTCTATAGCTGAATGGTATTCCATTGTGTGGATATGGCACATTTTATTTATCCATTCATCAGCTGATGGACAAATATTTGGATGGTTTTACTTTTGGTGGTTATGAATAATGCTGCCATACAACTTTGTGTGTGGCTGTGTTTGCTTTCCTCTTGGGTGTACACCTAGAAGTGGAGTTTCTGCGTCATATGATGACTGAAGAACTGCCAGGCTGTTTTCAAAGTGGTTGCATCATTTTATATTTCCACCAACCCTGTGTGAGGTGCTAACTTCCCCAAATCTGTGCTGGTAATTGTCATTTTCCACTTAAAGAAATAAACTATAGCTATGCTAGAAGTGGAAGTGGTATCGCATTGTGGTTTTGACTTGTGTTTCCTTGACTGCTAGTGAGGTTGAGCCTCTTTTCATGTGCTTATTGGTCATTTACATATCTTTAGAGAAATGTGTATTTAGATTCTTCACACATTTTAAAATTATTTATTTTTGAGTTGTAACAATTCTTAACTAGTATATGATTTCCAAGTATTTTCTCCCATTCTTTGAATTTCTTTTCACTTTCTTGATGGTGTTCTTTGAAGCACAGAAGTTTTAAGTTTTGATGTCTAATTTATCTTTTTCTTTTGTTTCTTGTACTTTTGGTGTCATATCTCAACATACATTTTTAGATGGTGAATTTGCTTGGTGAAACACCTTCCCTTTGGATACTGGTGCAACATGTTTCTTTCAAACCCTCCTTGAACATCTTAGGTACAGGCTATTTTAAGGCAGTGTCAACTAAGTTGACTTAAATGTTTTACTTGGCAGTATTTTAAAGGTATTTTCATAAAATTAATCAACATTTTATAACATGTGAATTTGCAGTGTAGTTCTGCATATTTATGGTAAAACACTTGTTACTTTATAGGTACTAAAAAAATCTATTTTCAGTTTGAGAATGTAGCTTTCTCATGCTTTATTTTGATTAGCAGTAAGCCTCTTTTTTTTGTTTTTAAAGCTAAGATGGTGATTAATTTATTGCAGATTAAAAACCACTTTATCCAAACTTATCTTTAAAGTTAATACCTCTGACATTTCTGAGTAACACTAGTTGATACTGAAGTTGTTTGAGATTTTAAACCGATTTATTTTTGGTCATCTGCAGAAAGTTAAAATTTTTTTTCTTTATTGTAGTTTTAAATCTCTTTTTTCTGGATAATTAATGTACAGGGCATGGCTTACTGATAAGTATGACTAAAGTTGTACAAATTACTCCTAGCAGGGTTCCATCCTTTAATGTCAGTGCTGTAAATTGTTCTCACAGTCTTCCTGTTATTCTGGCATTTTATCTTGTGTAGATATAAATTTTTGTTTTGTGGGCAAAAGGGATATGGTTCAGTAGGATTCAGGAACTTAAAAATTGCCTTCCTTCACATTTCTAATATATATTAATAATAACTCTTTCAAAGTGAAGTCAGAATAATTATAAAGGAATGATAATGGAATCTGTTATTTGGAAAAACAAATTTACCATTTGTTTTAGAAATAATATATTTCTAGACCCTAGAATGGAGAAGGCAATGCCACCCCACTCCAGTACTCTTGCCTGGAAAATCCCATGGACACCAGAGCCTGGTAGGCTGCAGTCCATGGGGTCACAAAGAGTCGGACACGACTGAGCAACTTCACTTTCACTTTTCACTTTCATGCATTGGAGAAGGCAATGGCAACCCACTCCAGTGTTCTTGCCTGGAGAATCCCAGGGATGGTGGAGCCTGGTGGGCTGCTGTCTATGGGGTCGCACAGAGTCAGACACGACTGAAGCAACTTAGCAGCAGCAGCAGCAGCAGCAGCCCCTAGAAAGACTGTGCATTTCATAATTAAAATTAGTAGAGGCTGAAATAGTTTCTAGGAATGTCATATTATGCTATAGGGACAACAAAACTTTTGAAGACTCTGACATTTAGCCAATAAGTTGTTTCTATTTCTAAATAAACCTCCCTCCCCTAAATAGATAAATATTTTTGGTAAATCTGTGGAGGTTTTTTTTTTTTTTTTTTTTTTTTTAATGATTCTCACATCATTGAACCCACTCCAGTGTTCTTGCCTGGATAATCTCAGGGACTGGGGAGACTTGTGGGCTGTTGTCTATGGGGTTGCACAGAGTTGGACACGACTGAAGTGACTTAGCAGCCACAGCAGCATATCATTGAAGGTACCTAAATAATATTAACATTTTAAGTTAAAGCTTACCACTTTGACATTACCACTGATGAGGATTGAAGGCTAAATTGAGCCTGGGGACTAGGCTTCATTGTCCAGAAAAGGCTATTCTATTTCTCCTTGTCAATATGTCATACTCTTTTATAAGGGCATTGCCAAGATAGGAAGAGGCTGCTCCTTCAGGCAGGGTATTTGATTATGTCATTCTCACAGGTGGGAGCTCTGTGAATGAGTTCAGACCTCTTAAGAAATTGGGAGCTGTGGTTCTGTTGCTCTGAGGGTGCCAGATTCCTAATGAAGGTAAAAATGCACAGAGCTGATGGGGCTGGTTCCTGGCAAAATCCTGATGCTCAGAAACCACTTGTGGGGTATCTGGGATCTCTTACTTTTAAAATCTCTCATGTCATGCAAATCCCTACCACCAAGATAAGCTCACTTTATCCTCTCTTGTGGCCACATTGCTGAGCACTTTGGAGTGAGTCAGATCAACTTTAAAGAGTGTTTGTATTGGTCAGGATTCAGTTGTAGAGAATAGAATCTAATTCTTACTACTTTGTACAGAAGGAGCTTTGTTACAGGGAATTAAATGTCTTTCTGCATTGTTGTAAGAAGCCTGGAGTAGCTCTGAGTGAGTCAGTCTACAGTGTTTTCCTTAGGTGTGTGTTTTCGAACTAGACCTGGTTCCTCAAAATTGCTCCACTGACTGTCCTTTCACTTGTCCTCAATTGGGTGCTTCTTCTGTTCCTTAAAGTGTCAATTCCTGCTCTACTTCACTCTGGTCCCTTTTAATCTTAGCAGGTACTACAATTCAAGCGTGAAAGAAAAAGTTGTGGTGTGAACTTAATCATTCTTCTGTCTTCTTTCCTGTCCCTTTCGAATTACTGTGAGGAGCTTGCAAGCCTTAAAGAATGTAGGAAAAAGGAGGCACGAGTCAGCAAAGTTCCTAGGAGCACAGAGATTCTTAGAATTGGAGTCCAGAAAGTGAGGAGAGTAAGCATGAGGAGGGAGATAAAAACATTGTTGAGACTCCAGAATCGGCCTCTCACAAGCATTTGAGACCATCAGGGTCCTCTGTACTTCTTGAAAACCTGTCTTCGGAGTCTAGAACATTTCTGTCTCCTGTCTCACTGACTGAAGCCATTTCTCTTTCCTTTGTTGAATCCTCTCCTGGCTTCAGGGCTCAGTCCTTTTTTTGCTTCTCTCTTTGTGTGTAATCAATGGAAAACAATGGAAACAGTGAGAGACTTTTTTTGGGGGGCTCCAAAATCACTGCAGATGGGGACTGCAGCCATGAAATTAAAAGACGCTTGCTCCTTGGAAGAAAAGCTATGAACAACCTAGATGGCATATTAAAAAGCAGAGACATTACTTTGCCAACAAAGGTCTGTCTAGTCTAAGCTATGGTTTTTCCAGTGGTCATGTATGGGTGTGAGAGTTGGACTAAGTTGGACTATAAAGAAAGCTGAGGGCAGAAGAATTGATGCTTTTGAACTGTGGTGTTGGAGAAGACTCTTGAGAGTCCCTTGGACTGCAAGGAGATCCAACCAGTCAATCCTAAAGGAGATCAGTCCTGAATATGCATTGGAAGGACTGATGCTGAAGCTGAAAGTCCAATACTTTAGCCACGTGATGCGAAGAGCTGACTCATTTGAAAAGACCCGGATGCTGGGAAAGACTGAAGGTGGGAGGAGAAGGGGATGACAGAGGATGAGATGGTTCGATGGCATCACCGACTCAATAGACATGAGTTTGAGTAAGCTCCGGGAATTGGTGATGGACAGGAATGCGTGGCATGCTTCAGTCCATGGGGTCCCAAAGAATCGGACACAACTGAATGACTGAACTAACTATGGGTAATCACCTGCCTAATTTATCTCTAGCCTTAATCTTCCCCAGAGGCCTACATTGATTCCTCTTAGATATCTCAGATCAGTCTAAAACCAACTTTTTTGTTTCCTTCTCCCAATTCTGCCCTTTACCCAGTGTCCTCTATCTTAGTCAGTGACATAATTTATCCAGTAACTCAGGCCCAGAACCTTGGCATTGTCCTTGGTCTTCTCTTTCTCATTCTATATTCATTCCATTAACCACTTGCACTTGAAACTTTCAAAATATACAGTACTGAATATATAGTCACCATGCCACACATTACAACTCCAGGACTTTTGACTGGAACTTTTGAATCTCTTGATCACCCTTGTGCCTTTCATCTACCTCCTGCTTCTGGCAGCCAGCAGTCTATTGTTTACTAAAGAAATGAAAAAATTTCTCTTCAGATACTGACGTCTGCAGTGGAATTCTTCGTTTGCTGCTCCCTGCAAGACTGTCTTCTCATTCTGTTCATTTGTTCACACTGTTGCTTCTGATCTTTCTGTTATCTCCATCATCTGATGTTAGCCTGCTTTCTTTAAGTTGTAGTTTTCCTCACAGACTCACTCTTTCCAAGAATTCCTCTCCAGTTGCACCAACCAAAACTGATTTTTTATGTTCTTGCTTTTCCTGTATTAATAGCTGTTTTGTACTACTCTGATAATATTTGAAGTAAGTCGTGATATTCTGTAGTACCTGGAGCAGTTGCTTTATAGGTTAGAGAGTGTATTTAATGAGACATTGGTAGTGCTTGTTTTGTCTTGAGTAAAGAATCTGCCTGCAATGCAGGAGACCCTGGTTTAATTCCTGGGTTGGAAAGATCCCCTGGAGGAGGGCATGGGAACACACTCCAGTCTTCTTGCCTGGAGAACTCCCATGGACAGAGGAACCTGGTGGGCTACAGTCCATAGGGTCACAAAGAGTCAGACGCGGACACGACTGAGCGACTGAACAGCAACAAACATGTAAGATATACAGTGAACTTTAAGCTGCTGGAGACTTGTGAATACTGATCCGCTGTTACTGTGAAGACAGTGGCAAGGAGGACTGTTGCTGGCAGACAGACTGTGACAGGTTAGAGCCCCCAAGTGAGGAGGCTGTGGGAGAGAACGGGGAGATAGTGGTGCCGGTTGGATGGCTGGTGACTCTCCCTAGAGCCGCTGCTCTCCTGCTCTCGCTGCCGAAAGGACCTGCTGAAACAGGAGCAAGTCAACTTTTACTTTCTCCTGTTCTCTAATGACTGCAGTCAAGTGTAGCCAAGATACTCCGTCCAAGGTGGTTTTCTGTCCAAAAGACCTAGATATTTACAACTTTCCTTTAGTTTCATTTCTGCCAAATTCTTGAGGGCCCAGGGCCCATCACTAGAGCAGTATCTCCCTATAGCTTGTTTTTAATTGTATTCTGAATTTGGTTTATATTCCTAAATAGCTTTATAGGTTTTTCTCCCCATGCCCTCAGAGGTAGTTAATGTGCTTCTGAACCACTCGGGTATCATTTTAGTAAATGAAGAATTCAGTTCACTGAATGATACCCCTGTGGCCTGAAAGAGTTAATACAAGTTTCTTAAGTGCCTTATTAATTTCCAGGGAATAATTTATGCATTAGAGTGTGGCTTAGTATCTAGCTAGTTACACACATACACTCTGGAATTTTTTCCCCCTGTTTTGGAAAGTAGAATTGAGCCCTTGAAAACAAATGGCAATTGAGCTTAAATTTAGGACTCCTGCTTCATAAATACTTAAACATGTGTAATGTTTCGGTGAGAGAGGGGTATATTGTAGTAATAAAGATGAACCAGGCTCATATCCCAGCTCAGCACTGTTCTTCTGTGAGACTGTGGTACCTTAACCTCCCCACATTTTTGTCATCTTTAAAGTCAAGAATCATGCTTATGTTAGAGACAGCACAGGACAGTTGTTAAGAACTTAGGTTTTTTTAAAATTTATTTTTAATTGGAGGAAAGTTGCTTTACAATCTTGTGCTGGTCTCTGCCACACGACAATGCAAACTAGCCACGATCGTGCATATACCGACTGCCTGTGATCTCCGCCACGCCATCCGTCTCGGGCGTTGCAGAGGCCAGGCTGACTCGCATGTCGTGGGCAGCCTCGCACGGGCGTCTGTGTCACACTGCGCAGTGTGCGTGTCAGTGTCGCTTTCTCTGCTCGCCCCACTCCCTCCGCCGCTGGCCCACAAGGCTGTTCTCTGCATTGCGTCTCCATTCCTTCCCTGCAAGTAGCTTCACTGGTGCCGTTTGCCTAGATTCCATGTATATGCATTAATATAGTATGTTTGTTTTCCCCTTTCTGACTTCATTAGACATAACAGGCTCTAGGTTCATCCACCTCACTAGGACTGACTCAAATTCATTCTTTTTTATGGCTGAGTAGTAGTCCCTATTGTATATATGTACCACACCTTCCTTATCCGTTCATCTGTCAGTGGACATGACAGGTTGCTCCCATGTCCTAGCTATTGTAAATGGTGCCGTTATGAACATTGGGGTACATATGTCTTTTGCAGTTATGGTTTTCTCAGGGTATGTGCCCAGTAGTGGGATTTCTGGGTAATATGGTGGTTTTATTCCTAGTTTTTAAAGGAATCTCTATACTGTTCTCCACAGTGGCTGTACCAATCTACATTCCTACCAATAATGCAAGACAGTTCACTTTTCTCCACATCCTCTCCAGCATTTAAGAACTTAGGTTTTAGTGTATAATTCGGGTGCACTGAGTTTGGTTCCTGGCTTCTCTACGTTAACTGTGTGACCTTAAGCAAATTAATCTCCAACTCAGGCTTTTTCACTTGTAAACTAGAATGCTACTAATGCCTAACTCGTACAGTTGTTCTGAGGATGCACAGCTCGGTAAATGCGAGCTGCTGTGTGCACTGTTCGCCATTGAGCCTTTTGGTGAGTGATGAAAGGGGCTCTGCCTGGGACATGGCAGCAAGCCGAGGAGAGGGCCGCTTTTGCCTTTAGCATGATTAATCGCGGAAGGTTCATCTGCAGGGTTCCAGTTTTAAGGTGCAGATGGAGTCCGCCCCTCACAGAGCAGAACACTTTGATGCTCTGCCCCTTGTTTCCCCTGTTGTTAGCCTCTGTCCTGTCTTTGGAATGTACTCCCTACAGGTTTGTACATGTCACTGTAGAATTGTGGCTGGCTTGCTTTCCCCCCTCCTTTTTGCCCCCTAGGCAGAAAGCTTGAGTTTTGGCATTTTCTGCATTTCCTTTCTGTGTCTTGCGCCTTCACTCCTTTTGCTGCCTCTTTCCTCAGTCTTCAGCTGCCATGTGGTTGCAGTTAGAAGAAAAAGATCCTCCGTGTAGCTGTGTGACGTGGACTTCGTGAGCCCTGTGCTTCTGTGATAAGATGGGTCTCACTTAAGGGGAAAGTCACTCTTGGACTGGCTCATCTGAACAGGAGGCTAACTTCCAAGGCAGGAGAGTGAATGGCACTGAGGCTGGAGAGCAGGGTACGGGAGGAACTCTGGGTTCCTGTAGGGTGGAACTTCGCTTGACTCTTGGACCCAAGTGTGACTGACCAGGATGTCCTGGAAGGCGCTGCAGCGGTGGGTGTCTGTGAGGGAGCAACTGTGTGGAAGCAGCTAGAGGACTAAGAGGTGAGCAGTATGGGCACGTGGCCTGTGACGTTTTATTTGCTTTTGGGGACCAGAGTACGTCTGTCTTAGAGAGCTCCCTGTTGGCAGAGTTAAGATTTACTCCTTGAGCATTGTCAGGCTACAGATAAAGTAGCAGGAGGAAGATGAAGTTTGACTTTTCTCCTTTACGTCTCGTGTTTGTGCCATCTTTTTACGGAGTATGATTATGTAAGGTCATGATGTTGGTGGTATATAGATGAGGTGCTCCAATAACAGTAAACTTAGTTTGAGGGTGTGTGTGCTAGGTCCTGTGGACCATAACCCTCCAGGCTCCTCTGTCCATGGGATTCTCCAGGCAAGAATACTGGAGTGTGTTGCCATGCCCTCCTCCGGGGGAATCTTCCTGGCCCAGGGATCGAATCGGTGTCTCCTGCATTGGCAGGCAGTTTCTTTACCACTAGCGCTGCCTGCGTAGCCTTTGGTTTGAAAACAGTAAACTATTTTGAGTCAACCAGTATGTAATGGATTAAAGGGGTGAGTGAGAGACCCCCCCACCCCAGCCTGGCAAATAACATGATCTAAAAGTAGTAACAGTGGACATATGCATGTGCCATTCAGCCGTGAGCTCAAACAACAAGAACTTGTTAGTGCCTGTGTGAGCATTATCTGTTGAAGAGTATCTGTTGGAGAGGACAGGCATACTCTGATACTGAAAGTGGCTAAAACTTCTGAAGTCAGTAAATGACTCTTCAGTGTGATTCCATATCTGCCCCACTGAGCATCTGTTGTTACTCCACTCTAATTCTTCAGTATAGCACAGCTGTGGGGACAGGTTACAGTGACAAGAAAAGTTAAGTATTTAGTCATCTTGGATGTTATTTTCTTGTAAATTACCAATAATATTGACAACATGTCATTTTGCTTAATGTGGCTTATAGACTCTAAGTTTGGATTGAGGTGTCTTTCCTGAGACACTCTAGGACTGTGATGAAGTTTCTAGAGTACAAGACTGAGTCTTATTGTATACTACTAGCCGTGGCCATTTGTAGCCTTTTCCTAGTGATGTTCCAGCTTTTACTTCTATAGTCACCCAACGTGTCATGTTAATTTTGCTGTGTTTTGCAATGCAGAACCATCTCACAATCAATCATGTATATGGTAGTTTGCTTGAAACTTAAAAAAAATCAATGATACAATTATAATTCTCATTTTTCCCCCATTAAAAGTGAAATAACACTGTTTTGTTTCTGAGGAATTGGGCTTCAATGGTTTTTGTTTGGATCTTAAAGAGAATTATGATAGAATAGTAAACACAGTGACAGCTGGTTGCTGCAAGGATCAGTAATATCTGATAGGTAGACATTTATTTTGTGATAACGTACTCTAGTGAAACTAGAGTTTTATCTAGTTTCACTAGATATAAAACTAGAAGAATAAAAACAAATTTGAAAGCAGCTTGGTTACTGCCTAAACAGCAGTTATTCTGAGAGTCTGTTGCCATCTTTTTAAATGGGTAGCCTTGTACTTCAATGGATTGGTTAATCTTAAAGACCAGATGGTAGTTGTATCAAAATTTCATAAAGATTTTATGTCCTGTTAAAATCATTAGAATTTATTAACTAGGAAAGTTAAACATCACCCTAATCCCATTGAGAAAACAAGCATATAAATAATAAGAATAAAAATTGATGAATCATTTTATTTACCTAATAATTTATTGTCATTACTCACAAAGAACGCAAGGTAGAAACTTAGAAGAGAATGAACCTTAACACCATTGTCTTCTCAGAAGAGGAAAAATAGAGAAGAGGCGGGAATAACATACAGAATATCATCATTATAAATCCGTGTCAGTGATTACAATAAATGTAAATAGACTAGGTTATTCAGGTAATAAAGGTTGTCAGATTAGATTAAAAAAACCCAAGCTAATGAGATGCCAGGTGTACAAAAAGCGTATCTTAAAAATAAGGATACAGAAAGTAAAAGAATGGAAAGTTATATTTCAGGTTCTTTCTAATTGAATGAAAGCTGGTATATAACTATATTGATGGCAGACAAAACAGAGATTAAGGTAAAAGGCACAGTAGAGGTGAAGAAAAGCGCTGCACAGTGGTAGAAGATTCAGGTCATCAAATGCAGAGAACGTAGGTACTCGGTGACATATGTGATTACATAAGGAAACATACAGAAACAGAAGGAAAACGGCCAGATTCAGTCCTGTGGGAAGTTAGCACAACTTTCTGAGTAATTGATAGAACTGACAGGTAGAAAACTCAGAAATATATAGAGGATTTGAAGGACATAAATAACAAATTTAACCTAATAGATGTATATAGAATGTTACATACACTTTTTGTATAACCCGTTCTTTCCAAGCACATATAGAATTTTATTTGAGATTAACTGTGAATAGGATTGTAAAGCCAGTCTCAACAGACTTCAGATGATTGAAAATCATGTAGAGTATGTTCTTGCACCATTATGGAAAGAAGCCATAATGAAAAGATAACAGGAAAATCTCCATATGTCTAAAAATTAAGAAATATACTTCCTAGAGAAGTGGAATGGGAGGGGTAGGAGGAAGGCTCAGGAGGGAGGGGATATATTTTTATACATAGTTATGACTGATTCCTGTTGTATGGCAGAAATCAATACAACATTGTAAAGTAATTATACTCTAATTAAAACATAAAAAAAATATACTTTCAAATGTTTTCTAGATTAATGAAATTTTATAGAAGCACTGGAAGGACAAAAATGAGCCATTTAAAATGTTTTCTAGATTAATGAAGTTTTATAGAAGCATTGAAAGGACAGGAAACAGTCATTTAAAAAACATTAACAAATCCCTATAGTTGAACCTAGTAACTAAAAATTGTCAGCATTTAGGTATATTTTTCTTAATGTCCAAATTTTTTGATCATTCTATATTCCAGACATCCCCAGTATGTTGAAAATTCTCCTTTCCCTGGAGCCCAGTGATCATCTAAACTGAACCATCTATGTCTCTGATCTAAATAGGGGAGAGATCACTCCTGCTGGTGGCAGGAGGGTGTGCCATGACCAGGAAACACATGGGTTTACCAGGGACGGGATATTCATGTGCAGGTCTCAGCTCACAGAGCTCTGGAGACCAGCTGAGCCTGCAGTGCGACTGAGACAAGCGGAAGTGCGTTAGTTCTACTTCTGTATTTAAATGATGGTAGCAGAGACACCTGCAGGCCTTCACCGATGTGTTTGAGATTTAACCACCCCTTCCCATGTCCATTTCTGAGGAAAAGAGGGAAGAGGTGTTTTAGGTCATTACTGATAGTTTGTGATCTGGAGACCCTCCTTGGCCCCGCCTTGCCACCTTTTCCTTTTAAAAGGTTTGAGTAGCATGAAAGGATTCAGGCATTCACAACTTCTGAAAAGGAAATGAGAAAGAGTGAGGATCTAAAGAAGGACAGACACCAGGTTGAAGAAATAATTTGTCACATCATGGGTGCAGGAACACACTGTATATGGAATAGCTTGTTGAAGTAGAGAGGGTTTGTCTTGACCAGTGCATGGAAGGGCAGGTTAAGTGTCAGGGAGATACATGTGCTTTTCTGGTGATCATAGCCTCATTAGTTTTTTTTTTTTTTTTTTTAATTTCCACATTATCCTAGTTTATAGTTACTGTTCCTAAGGCAGTTTCTTTGTTTCCTGTTATTGTTATCTTTTTTGAGCAGAGGCTGGATATCTGAGTGATGTAGATGATGACATGGAAAACTTGAAGACCATGCATAGTAGATTACAGTTGACTCTTGAACAACACGGGTTTGAACAGCTCACCTCCACTTGTTTTTTCACTATTCACTAAATACATACTACAGATATTTTTCACTAAATACATACTACACTACTACACAGTCTGCTGCTGCTGCTGCTAAGTCGCTTCAGTCTTGTCTGACTCTGTGCGACCCCATAGACGGCAGCCCACCAGGCTTCCCGTCCCTGGGATTCTCCAGGCAAGAACACTGGGGTGGGTTGACATTTCCTTCTCCAATGCATGAAAGTGAAAAGTGAAAGTGAAGTCGCTCAGTGGTGTCTGACTCTAGCGACCCCATAGACTGCAGCCTACCAGGCTCCTTCGTCCATGGGATTTTCCAGGCAAGAGTACTGGAGTGGGGTGCCATTGCCTTCTCCGACTACACAGTCTGCAGTTGGTTAAATCACAGATGCATAACCTCATAGACAGCTGACTGGTCTGTAAATTTAAATGCAAATTTTCTTCTGCTTGGGGTTGGCACCCCTAATTCTTGCATTATTTAAGGATCAGCTGTGTATCCTCTTACTCTTCTTAGAGTATTGGATTAATCCTGGATAGATACTTGCACATTTTAATGAATATCTTTCATTTTGGGGTTATTTTGAAAATTGTTGACATTTTCAGTCGTGTCTGACTCTTTGTGACCCCCTGGACTGCAGCATGCTAGGCTTCCCTGTCCATCACCAACTCCTGGAGCTTGTTCAAACTCATGTCCATCGAGTCAGTGATGCCATCCAACCATCTCATCCTCTGTCATCCCCTTCTCCTCCCACTTTCAATCTTTCCCAGCGTCAGGGTCTTTTCCAGTGAGTCAGTTCTTCGCATCAGGTGGCCAAAGTATTGGAGTCTCAGCTTCAGCATCAGTCCTTCCAATGAATATTCAGGGCTCATTTCCTTTAGGATGGACTGGTTGGATCTCCTTGCAGTCCAAGGGACCCTCAAGAGTCTTCTCCAACACCACAGTTCAAAAGCATCAATTCTTGGACACTCAGCTTTCTTTATAGTCCAACTCTCACATCCATACATGACTACTGGAAAAACCATAGCTTTGACTAGACGGACCTTTGTTAGTAAAGTAGTGTCCCTGGTTTTTAATATGCTGTCTAGGTTGATCATAGCTTTTCTTCCAAGGAGCAAGAGTCTTTTAATTTCATGGCTGCAGTCACCATCTTCAGTGATTTTGGAGCCCCCCAAAATAAAGTCTCTCACTGTTTCCATCATTTCCCCATCTATTTCCCATGAAGTGATGGGACCAGATGCCATGATCTTCGTTTTCTGAATGTTGAGTTTTAAGCACGTTTTTACTCTCCTCTTTCACTTTCATCAAGAGGCTCTTTAGTTCCTCTTCACTTTCTGCCATAGGGTGGTGTCATCTGCATATCTGAGGTTATTGATATTTCTCCTGGCAATCTTGATTCTAGCTTGTGCTTCATCCAGCCCGGCATTTTGCATGATGTACTCTGCATATAAGTTAAATAAACAGGGTGACAATATACAGTCTTGATGTACTCCTTTCCTGATTTGGAACCAGTCTGTTATTCCATGTCCAGTTCTAACTGTTGTTTCCTGACCTGCGTACAGATTTCTCAGGAGACAGGTCGGGTTGTCTGGTATTCCTGTCTCTTTAAGAATTTTCTACAGTTTGTTGTGCAAAATGCATATTGAGAGACGTTAAATTTTACTACTTGGAATTGACAGAATAACTCATTCTCTCTCTCCTCTTTGTAAAATAAAAAAAAAAATACATAGCCCTCATTAGTTGTACTCTGTGTGCTAAGTCTCTCTTTTTTTTTTTTTGTTATTCAAAATGACCAAGAAGAGTTTATTCCATGAACACAAGAATGGTTTGATAGTAAAACATTCATTAATATATACTTATAAAACTTTTATCTATTAACATAATTAACCACATTAAGGAGGAAAACCATATGATCATACACATTAATTATAAAAGAGCATCTAGTCAAATTCAACATGTGTTTGTAATTTTTTAAGCCAATGAAACAGTAATAGGATATTTCCTTAATAAGGTAAAAGAAATGCATTTGAATAGGTATATATATTACAGATATGTGTTTGTGTGTATATCCAACTAAGTACACATTATACTTAATGGGAAAACACTAAAAGCAATCCCTTAAAAAATTAAGATGACAAAGATGTCCTTCATGACCACTATTTAATATTATTCTAGAGGAAGTAATATTCTATTGTTTGCAGATTATATAATTTTTAACCTGGAAAATAAAAGGGAATCAACAAAAATACTATAAACAATAAGAGATTTCAATAAGATATGGATATAAAATCAATGATATTAATATAAGAACAACAATCCGTGAGAGCTATAATGGGAGAATAGACCTCTTTACAATTGCAACAACAACAACAAAGAGAAAATGCTTAGGGAATAAACCTAATAATAAATGTGTGAGATTCATGTGAACAAGTTACTAAAGGACCCAAAAGAGGATGTAAAAAAGGAAAAGCATACCATGGTCTTGAAAAGAGAGCAACCAGGATATGAAGATATGAATTTTCCCTTTAAAAATAATCTAAGGTATAGAACAGTCTTATGGACTCCGCGGGAGAGGGAGAGGGTGGGAAGACCCGGGAGTAGTGTCTGATTCTTTACACACCTATGGACTGTAGCCCACCAGGCTCCTCTGTCCATGAATCCCAGGCAAGAATACTGGAGTGGGTTGCCATGCCCTCCTCTAGGGGATTTTCCCAACCCAGGGATCAAAATATTACCACTCTGTCATGAATAGAAACCACGATAACTAGGTTAACATACACAGACTGTGTGATCCGTAGTACACGGGCCGTGTTTGTCCTCGTTTGGTGAAGCACCGTTCACTGTGGACTCCGTACAGATGATGAACAGAAGCAGCAGTCTAACGTGCTTGAGCTCATCCTGCATCAGCCTCTGTGCAGAGTCTTTCCCTAGGGTACCTGTGTACCCTCATAATGATCCCGTGAAGTTGAAGACAGGGATCTAGCCCACAGCAAGGTTGACTAGTTGCCCAAGTAACACATTTTGTGATAGAATTAGGTTCTGAATCAACATTTTAGACCACTGTCAAATATCACAAAGATTCAGACTTTTTTTTTAAGACAAAGGAACCCAGAGCTATGGGCAAATGGGGACAGTATGATTTCATTTTAGGTCTTATGTTTATGTCTGGAAAAAAATGAATATAAGGAAGAGCTTTTTTTAAGCAGTATTTTTCTTTGTTAAATATCATTTTAGAAATTAATTTTCTTATGTTTATGTCTGGAAAAAAATGAATATAAGGAAGAGTTTTTTTTAAGCAGTATTTTTCTTTGGTAAATATCATTTTAGAAATTAATTTTCTGGGAAAAATGTTGGTAAATGCAACATCATAAAAGTTAAATTGAACTGTCCTCACATTTCATTTGTGAGAACATTTTTTTTTGTATCATTTAATGCTTTAAAAGCTCCAGAAAAAATTAATGATCCATTTATATTTTTCATACATATAAAAATCACACATTTATTAAATCACATACAGTTAATCACATTTCATTGGACATTCATATTGACTTTGTAAGTCTGGAGTAGACTGTTTAGCTCTGCTAGCAAAGGCATTAACCCTTGCCCTTATTAAAAACATATCCTGAAGTATAAGAGCAAAATATTGACTGTGTTGTGCTTAAATATCTCAAAGTGAAATAGAGTGAAGCAAAGTTAAATGAAGAAGTTGTTGAACTTAAACTCTATTTATTTTCTCATTTTCTTTTATTTAACTTGGAATGGGATGTATCTGGCCAAATCTAGTCTTTTTTACTCTTGTGATGATTCGCTTGATATATTTTATTAAGATTTTTAAAAATACTAAAGTAACTAAAGATTTCAGAATATTTCATATGTAAAATTTGGTTTTGAATATCCTCTGAAATTAGGGCTAAAAATCTTTGTTAAAATATAAATGAATTATTCATAATGATAATGGAGTTATTTTTTATATTTATTTTTAATTTTTATTGGAGTATAGTTGATCTGCAGTGTTGTGTTAATTTCAGGTGTACAGCAAAGTGAACCTGTTTTATATTACTATATATAAAATAAATGATTAATAAGAACTTACTGTATAGCACAGGGAAGTCTAGTCAGTACTCTGTAATGACCTGGATGAGAGAAGAATCTAAAAAATAGTGGAAATATGTACATGGAGTTATTTTTAAAACATGGACAGTGGTGAAATGCACTCCTTGCCATTTGCAAATTTAAACCTTAATGTTTTCACTGTGTTTCCAGGCAGCCTTCTCTTCCATTCTCTACATCGACTTTCCCCATCCCTCTCTGTTCCCTACTGTCTCCCTCCTCACCTGTGCCCTTCATAGAAGAAACAGAAGCCATTAGTGGAAACACCCCGGACTTCTTACCCACCTGTCCACATTTATTCTTTTATTTTTTATTCTTTATTTTATTTTATTTATTCTTTTAGACACCCATCCTTACCATCTGCATTTTAAGGGCGCCTGGTCCTAACTTCAGAAAGGATCCCCTAAATTCATCTATTCTGCCCAGATTCATTGGCCATGAAATCTGCCATCATATGCCTTCCAACTTCTGATTTTCTTGCCTTGAGAGGATGGGACATAGTCCTGTGCAGCACATCCTAGAGTTTTCCCTCTTGGGTGAATTTGATCCAGTAACAATTCCTTTTATGGCTGGTTCCTCAAAGTTAGGAAATTACACAACAGTTCCATCAGGGCACGTCTCCATCTTGCCTCTCCCCACCTCCTTACCATGAGGGCTGCCCTGTGTAGCTCTTCCAAACAGGAACACTGTTGGAAAAGGAGGGTTTCATGGCCTTGTAGTGTGTGAATTCCCATGATATCTTCATTAACTTTTACAGACTGTTCTCTCGGTTTGTAAGACTCTTAGTAGGGATTCATATTAAATGTATCTAGCTATAGTTTTTGAAAAATGAGACCACATTTGCCCTTCCCCAGTCATCCTGTACCTCTTAATTTTTTTAGCCTTTTGTGTGTGTGTGTATGTGTGTGAAATACAGCACATAAAACGTGCATAAAGCAGATGTACAATTCAATCAGCTATAAAATAAACACCTGTGTAGTCACCACCAAGGTCAAGAAGTAGGACATTGCTGGCTCCTAGGAGCACTCGCTTTGTTACTTCTCTTGACAGATTAGGCAGGTATTCCATGAGCTTGTGCACAAGTTCCTACACTGTAATTAATACAAGTTAGGAGACTGCAATTTATTTAGCATATCTAAGAGTCATGAGTTTGAGTGAACTCTGGGAGATGGTGATGGACAGGGAGGCCTGGCGTGCTGCGATTCATGGGGTCGCAAAGAGTCGGACACGACTGAGCAACTGAACTGAAGAATCATGACTTCACTATCTTCACCAGGCTTTGGATTTTAGTTTTCCTTTTTCCAGCTTTAGTTTTCTGTATGTATTCTGAAGATTATTTTCTTTGACCAAGAAGGTGTTTGTAGAGTTATGTATGTTTTCTATAATTGTTAATAGTGTAGGATAACTAAATGGAACTTTAGTTTTTACAAACCTCATTTTATTCTGAGATTGTTTTCTGATAATAGTCTAGAGATTCCTGCCATTTTCTTATAAATATGACATATCTCTGTCTTTTGAACATTTCTGAACTTGTTAGAATACCTGCTCAATCATGTTAATCTCCTTAAATATCTCTTCTATTTCTTTCTTCCTGAAATCATGTGTTTGTAGTCAGAATTTAATCTTTGACAGGCTCAGTACACTCTTGTAGTTGATGTATATATTCAGAATCAGGGTCTTAGAAAATGTGATGTTTTATATATTTTTTTTTCTTCTTGCTTCACCTCTTTATCAGGCTTTTTTCTCTTTCTGTTTTTCCCCCCTCTTCCATCTCTGTTTACTGTTCTCTCTGTCCTCCCTTTCTTTCTCTTACTTCAATATGATATAGAAAACACAAAACTAAGTTTTAAAACATAATGGCACAGGTATCAGATGACCCAGGTGTCATATAGCTGTGACCTGAGGGACTGAAGAGAAAGGCAGACAGTTTTAATGACCTAAAGCGTCAGCACATTGAGGATGGTCTGATAGGTGCCCTACTATTATGTGACCATCGGGCAGGTCTTCCTTGATGATAATACCTTCTTACAGACAAAAAAGTTCAGCTAAACTTTCATTGCTATGGTATTTATGATTTGTGACTAAGTGGGTCCTTTTTTCCTCTTTCATGATCGTGTTGCAGTTATGGACAGATGTATTTCTCGATTATATTTGCTTTAAAAAACCATGTATTTAGTAACACTGAATGTAGCTTAACAGAGTTTTAAACTGCTAATAATGTTCATAGGTTGACGTGTAAGCTGTACCTGTTTGTTTCTGGTGCTGGACGTGGTGATCTTTGACAACTTGTTTCTTCAGTTATTTTAATAAGGGAGGACATTTGGAGCAATTGGAAGTGAGAAATAGATTTAAGGGCCTAGATCTGATAGATAGAGTGCCTGATGAACTATGGAATGAGGTTCGTGACATTGTACAGAAGACAGGGATCAAGACCATCCCCATGGAAAAGAAATGCAAAAAAGCAAAATGGCTATCTGGGGACCTTAGAAATAGCTGTGAAAAGAAGAGAAGCAAAAAGCAAAGGAGAAAAGGAAAGATTTAAACATCCGAATGCAGAGTTCCAAAGAATAGCAAGAAGAGATAAGAAAGCCTTCTTCAGCGATCAATGCAAAGAAATAGAGGAAAACAACAGAATGGGAAAGACTAGAGATCTCTTCAAGAAAATCAGAGATACCAAAGGAACATTTCATGCAAAGATGGGCTCGATAAAGGACAGAAATGTTATGGACCTAACAGAAGCAGAAGATACTAAGAAGAGGTGGCAAGAATACACAGAACTGTGCAAAAAAGATCTTCATGACCCAGATAATCACAATGGTGTGATCACTGACTTAGAGCCAGACATCCTGGAATGTGAAGTCAAGTGGGCCTTAGAAAGCATCACTACGAACAAAGCTAGTGGAGGTGATAGAATTCCAGTTGAGCTATTCCAAATCCTGAAAGATGATGCTGTGAAAGTGCTGCACTCAATATGCCAGCAAATTTGGAAAACTCAGCAGTGGCCACAGGACTGGAAAAGGTCAGTTTTCATTCCGATCCCAAAGAAAGGCAATGCCAAAGAATGCTCAAACTACCGCACAATTGCACTCATCTCACACGCTAGTAAAGTAATGCTCAAAATTCTCCAAGCCAGGCTTCAGCAATATGTGAACCGCGAACTTCCAGATGTTCAAGCTGGTTTTAGAAAAGGCAGAGGAACCAGAGATCAAATTGCCAACATCCGCTGGATCATGCAAAAAGCAAGAGAGTTCGAGAAAAACATCTATTTCTGCTTTATTGACTATGCCAAAGCCTTTGACTGTGTGGATCACAATAAACTGTGGAAAATTCTGAAAGAGATGGGAATACCAGACCACCTGACCTGCCTCTTGAGAAATTTGTATGCAGGTCAGGAAGCAACAGTTAGAACTGGACATGGAACAACAGACTGGTTCCAGATAGGAAAAGGAGTACGTCAAGGCTGTATATTGTCACCCTGTTTATTTAACTTAATGCAGAATACATCATGAGAAACGCTGGACTGGAAGAAACACAAGCTGGAATCAAGATTACCAGGAGAAATATCAATAACCTCAGATATGCAGATGACAGCACCCTTATGGCAGAAAGTGAAGAGGAACTAAAAAGCCTCTTGATGAAAGTGAAAGTGGAGAATGAAAAAGTTGGTTTAAAGCTCAACATTCAGAAAATGAAGATCATGGCATCCGGTCCCATCACTTCATGGGAAATAGATGGGGAAACAGTGGAAACAGTGTCAGACTTGATTTTTCTGGGTTCCAAAATCACTGCAGATGGTGACTGCAGCCATGAAATTAAAAGACACTTACTCCTTGGAAGGAAAGTTATGACCAACCTAGATAGCATATTCAAAAGCAGAGACATTCCTTTGCCAACAAAGGTCCGTCTAGTCAAGGCTATGGTTTTTCCAGTGGTCATGTATGAGTGTGAGAGTTGGACTGTGAAGAAGGCTGAGCGCCGAAGAATTGATGAAGACTCTTGAGAGTCCCTTGGACTGCAAGGAGATCCAACCAGTCCATTCTGAAGGAGATCAGCCCTGGGTGTTCTTTGGAAGGAATGATGCTAAAGCTGAAACTCCAATACTTTGGCCACCTCATGCGAAGAGTTGACTCATTGGAAAAGACTCTGATGCTGGGAGGGATTGGGGGCAGGAGGAGAAGGGGACAACAGAGGATGAGATGGCTGGATGGCATCACTGACTCAATGGACGTGAGTCTGGGTGAACTCTGGGAGTTGGTGTTGGACAGGGAGGCCTGGCGTGCTGGGATTCATGGGGTCTCAAAGAGTCGGACACGCCTGAGCGACTGAACTGATCTGATCTGATCTGAATCATTAAAATGGTCTTTTAAGATTACAGCATAAGTTAAGATATGACTCATGAGAAAGTTTTCCTATAAAAGCAATCTCAAATAGAAAGAATTAAGTGTTGTCTGGAATTACTATGCAGCTAGAATTTTCTGTAGGATTGAAGGTTGTAGTAGCTCTGAGCATTGATATTGATTTTGAAAATTAAACCAATTGGCAGTCATCCCTGGAGGAGTTGATTTCTGAGACCTTCATATGTACTTGGACTATAGTAAATAAAACTGCATCCTAGAGGGAGCCAAAATGTGGATTTTAAGCATTTAATAAAAGCATTAAGCATTTTAATTTCTCTTGCAAGAATACTGGAATGGGTAGCCTTTCCCTTCTCCAGGGGATCTTCCCAACCTGGGGATTGAACCCAGGTCTCCTGCATTGCAGGCGGATTCTTGACTAGCTGAGCCACAAGGGAAGCCCAAGAATACTGGAGTGGGTAGCCTGTCCCTTCTCCAGTGGATCTTCCCAACACAGGAATTGAACTGGGATCTCCTGCATTGCAGGTGGTTAAGTTACCAACTGCTATCGGGGAAGCCCTGCAATTGCAAAAGAAGGGTTAAATACTGATTGTTAGAGATATGGTACACCATTTCTAAGGCGTGATTTGGAACATTAGTGCAGCTTTCCCTCCAAAACATCTAAATCAGAGCCCTGGTTTTCAGACCGTCCCTCAGAACTCCAGGAGTTATGGGAGTCCCCTCAGGCATCACTGTGGGGACAGGGGTGTGTATAGGTGTGTAGGAGGGAAGATGCTGCTCCTCCCTACTTTCCATCCAGCTCTGCTTTTCTCTCTTTATTTGCCCTCAGTACAAAAATAAAATCTGAGGCTTAGCTTAAAGAAAGGCTTACTTTTATAAAGATGAAACGTTGGAAACTCTGTCACACTGGGCGGTGGCAACTGCAGTTTTCTCTAGAGTGGCTTTCCTTCCGCCTCTCTTCTCTCAGACCTCTCTCAGTCCACGCCGTGTGGCAGTGCCTCCGTGTAGTGAGTGGCTCTTGTGTGGAAGCTGTCCTCTCTCGTCTCCCCCGACTCCTGACAGAACTGGACGGCAGCACCATGGAGACACAGTGTTAGTTTAAGGGATGCGCGCGTGATCAGCCAGGTCGGTTGGCAGTCGTTCAGCACTTTTCTGCAGGACTAGCAGGGAAGGACTGTCTTTCTGTCTGGATTGCTGCTTGTGTGTGGGCTGCCAAGTAGCCACCTTCTTGGCCCTGTCGGGGCGCTCCTCTGAGGAATGCAGCCCTTGGAGGGAGCAGAGACAAGGCACTCAAGCCCTGATGACACTCTAGGAATCTGGGTCCCTTAAAGGTAGGAGTCTTCCCCTCTCGGGCTATTTACTTGTATTGTGGGTGCATTCTTTTTGTTGCTAAAGCTGTGTGATTTTTTTTTTTCCCATTGAGAACTATCAGTTCAGTTCAGTTTAGTCGCTCAGTCATATCCGACTCTTTGCGACCCCATGAATCGCAGCACGCCAGGCCTCCCTGTCCATCACCAACTCCTGGAGTTCACTCAAACTCACGTCCATCGAGTCGGTGATGCCATCCAGCCATCTCATCTTCTGTTGTCCCCTTCTCCTCCTGCCCCCAACCCCTCCCAGCATCAGGGTGTTTTCCAATGAGTCAACTCTTTGCATGAGGTGGCCAAAGTACTGGAGTTTCAGCTTCAGCATCATTCCTTCCAAAGAAATCCCAGGGCTGATCTCCTTCAGAATGGACTGGTTGGATCTCCTTGCAGGCCAAAGGACTCTCAAGAGTCTTCTCCAACACCACAGTTCAAAAGCATCAATTTTTCGGCCCCCAGCTTTCTTCACAGTCCAACTGTCACATCCATACATGACCACTGGAAAAACCATAGCCTTGACTAGATGGACCTTTGTTGGCAAGTAATGTCTCTGCTTTTCAATATGCTGTCTAGGTTGGTCATAACTTTCCTTCCAAGGAGTAAGCATCTTTTATAGGATATTGCAAAATAGTATAGTTCCCTGTGCTATATAGTAGGTCCTTGTGGGTTATCTGTTTTATATTTAGTAGTATATATATATATATATATATATATATATATATATATAAATCCCAAACTCCTAGCATTCCCCCTCTTTCCCATTGGGTAACCATAAGTTTGTTTTCTATATCTGTGAATCTATTTTTGTTTTGTATGTAAGTTCATTTGTATGTTTTTGTTCCCTTAAGATGTACAGATGATATCATGGCATTTGTCTTTCTCTGTCTGGCTTACTTCAATTAGTGTGATAATCTGTAGGTCCATCTATGTTGCTGCAGATGGTACTATTTCATGTTTTTTTTTTTAAATCATCGTTATTAAAATAATCGTAGTCTAGGCTTTTAGCTTTACTTTTTAATTTACTATTATATTTTCCTTATAATGAGAGATTTTTACATCTGTCCAGGAATGCATTTAAGTAAAACATTTTGGATACTGTCTATAAAATGTGTGCTCTCAAAACAGGGTTCCTGTGTGACCCCTTAGTGCCAACATTCGACTCCAGAGGGTGTGGGGCTAGTCTGGAACAGCAAGAGAGCTGCAGAGTGCGCGCCGGCTCCACAGCAGCTCCTGCGGCTGCTCTTCAGTGTCTGCGCCTCACTTTCAAGAGTTTAGCAAGTTCAAGACAGAATCTTTAGGCTTCATGCGGCTCTTCAGAGGATGCTACTATTCAGGGCATTCTGGAAGTTATGGTAAAAAGGCATAATGCTCAGTAATTAAGCCCCACAGATAGGAATTTTTACTGTAGTCATGACTCTTTGGGTCTTAAGGCAAACGCAGGAAGGCTCTTGGTCTGAGTGAATCTTGAGGTCTCCTCCTTACCTCTGGAGTTCTTGTGCCTGTCTGGAGCAGTAGATCCTTTCACAGAGAAATTTTTATAGGTAAGATATGACTGTGCTTCCTCCATGCTACTTCTGGCTCTGCCGTTCTGCTGTCATCTCTGCAGGCCACTTGCCATCAGGGACCAGGCGACAGGCGTTCCTTCCTCTCTCACGGCCTTCTTAGAATGCAGCGCCCTCTCTTGAACATTCCCACCACTGCTGTTGGTTTGCTTTTTCAGTGTTAGAATGTGAACCTCAAGAGGACAGAGGACAAGCTAGTTTTGTTCACATTACATTCTTCACTAGACCCAGTGGGGTACCTGGCACAACAGGTGCTCATTATTCAATCTGTTGAATAAATGAACAAAGCTCCTCGGGTATTTAAATTTCAGTGGCTTGTGGGGCTGATTCTCATCAGATCAGTGCAGAAAACAACAAGTATTTTAAAGCAATTAGACTTCATAGAAACACTATCATGCAAATATGTAACTCTGGGTAGCCTACTCAAATGCCAGGCCCATAATGTCAGTAAATGAAGTGTGTGTGTGTGTGTCGTGGGGGCAAAACAGATTTTACTTTCAATTTTTCTTCAGCATTATGTCTCCTTAGGTTTATTGACATTCTTCAATAGGAATAACTGCTGAAGATTCCTGTTGAAACGTCAGCTTTTCTTTGCTGTGTGTTTTAAAACATGTCAGAAGTATGTGAGAAGCTACCGTTGGGTTGATTGTCCCAAGTTGTGTAACCCTGGCCCAGTGCGGCCTCCACAGTCCCAGCCACCTGGCCTGTGGATCCTGGAGCAGCTGGAGGAGAAGTTGTCAGGGTTTAGCTCCATGAGAAGCCCTCAGGAGGGAAGTCTATGCTCTGTTATGAAATTGCAAGCCCACTGGAAGGAGGGGGGAGTTTTAACTTGGGGAATTTCCATATTGGAAATGGTTCTGCCTGTGTGTTACGCCATGTACTTACACGGAATAGCAATTCAGCACATTTGAATAGTAAGGACTAGTTGCCATTTATAGCATGTGTGCTGAAAAAACAAAATGAGTTGCCGATCATGTCTGCCATCTTTTTGCTTTGGTTGAATTTTAAAGTAACAAACTTTAAGGAATTTAATATGATCAAAAGATAAACATATACTAAATTCTTAGAAAAAATACATGGTCATGGTCACTTATCTCTGATACTGACATTATTTCCATAATTACTTAATTAAAAAAACCTTTATTGAAACTAGTGCTAATTTTCTGGACGTTTGCAGTAAGAAAATTTTATTTCTCTTGTTATACGTCTGTTACTTGTTCTTTGATTCTGTTTTATGTCATACCTACTAGTAAGTTCTCGTATATTTTCTACTTCAATGAGGAAATCTGGTCTTTTCTCCATTTCCATGTATCTTCTCCTTCCTCAAGTTACTTCTATCGTGTCTTCATTTCCTCATTTTCTCTCTTTATCTTTTACTGTTGATTCATTCCGTTTACATCTACGGTTTAACTCTCTCATTTATTTATTTTTTAAATTATCTGTGTCAGTAGGCAATTTCAAATAGGTTAAGAGCTAGCTATGCTTCCTGACCTCCCCTGTGGCTGCCTCCTCCTTACTTAGACCTATCTGTTGGCTAAAATTCTCCTTTGGTCATGCAAAGTGTACAGACCTTTACTGAATACTTATTAGAGGAAAGATATATAGTTGGGCAAGTTTCTGATCTCAATCAATTAAAAATAGCTAGTGAATTTTTCAGGGTGATTATTTAAAGTGCTATACTGATAATAGATACTGAAATGAAGCCATATGCACAACCTGGCATTTTAAAAAATCTGTGTTAAGTATTTTAGGTCTTTACCTTGGAGCAATTTAATTTTTTAGTGGCAAGCCTCATTTTCTCTACCTTGAGTTATGACCTGGTACCAGGCTTTATTGCAAAAGTCTCGGACCTAAAGGATTTAAGGTTTATTATTGCAATTTTAGAGCAGAATGGAAAGGAAAGAAAAATAATTTTCCTGAGTGAAAGGACCTAGTTCTTAACAATAGCATTTTGATCTGAGGACTATACTGTGATAAATAACTCTTACCGTAGAATCTGGGATGAAATTAACACTGAGAGAACTTATATATCCCTGAGGCATTAGGTGGCCGATTATGACTGTGTATAATCTGTTTTCACACAGTGTAGTACACAAATATGTGTGTGAGCCGAGTGTAAAGCAGCCTTCCTTTACTTTTTTTTTTTTTTTTTGACTCTTGGTGATTCCTTTTAGTGAGGATTTATCTAATACTGCTTGAATCTTCTCTTCTTGTCATCGTGGTAGTCTTCTTATTTGAGTAGGATTTTGATGACTGTGTTTGAACATAAATATACAGCAGCAGAAAATGTGTACACCAAATTCATAATTGTTCATGGATTTATTATATCTAGAGAAATGCCATCTTTAATATTTTCTAGTGTTTTACAAATTCCATTAGAATACTAAGGTTTAAAAAACTAAAGATAATTTATTCTTTCTTTTCAGACTTTCAAAGGAAAACACAAGATTTAAAATTCACTAATTTTTAGAAAATAAAAGCTTTGCATTTATTTTTTAAACTAAAACACTCGGCAGTATGAATTATAGTTTTGAAACATGTAATTAGGAAAAACAGCATTTATTAACAATTGTATACAATTGGTTTTTCTCCCTAGAAGGCATTTTATTTTTTTAACTTTTTATTTTTATATTGGAATATAGTTGACTAATGATGTGTTAGTTTCAGGTGTGTAGCAATGCAATTCATATGCATGTATATGTACAAAAAATTCATATACATACACATTTATATGTATACCTGTATCTATTCTTTGTCAAATTCTTTTCCCACTTAGATTGTTACATAATATTGAGCAGAGTTCCCTGTGCTATACAATAGGTCCATTTTGGTTATCCATTTAAAATATAGCAGAGTGTACATGCCAATCCAAAACTCTCAAACTATCCCTCCCTCCACCCTTCCCCCCTGTAACTGTAAGTTCCTGAGTCTTTTTCTATTGTGTAAATAAGTATATAAGTATCATTTTTTAAGATTCTACATATGTGATATCATACTCTTACCCTCACACATGTACAAATACATATACATACACACATATTTGGTAAAGAATCCACCTGCAATGTCAGGAGACCCCAGTTCAATTCCTGGGTCAGGAAGATCCCCTGGAGAAGGGATAGGCTACCCACTCCAGTATTCTTGGGCTTCCTTTGTAGCTCAGTCAGTCAGTCAGTCAGTTCAGTCATTCAGTAGTGTCTGACTCTTTGCGACCCCATGGATTGCAGCATGCCAGGCCTCACTGTCCATTGCCAACTCTGGGAGTTTACTAAAACTCATGTCCATTGAGTCGGTGATGCCATCCAACCACCTCATCCTCTGTCATCCCCTTCTCCTCCCACCTTCAATCTTTTCCAGCATCAGGGTCTTTTCAAATGAGTCGGTTCTTTGCATCAGGTGGCCAAAATATTGCAGTTTCAGCTTCACCATCAGTCCTTCCAACGAATATTCAGGACTGATTTCCTTTAGTATGGACTGATTGGATCTCCTTGCAGTCCAAGGGACTCTCAAGAGTCTTCTCCAACACCACAGTTCAAAAGCATCAATCCTTCAGTGCTCAGCTTTCTTTATAGTCCAACTCTCACATCCATACACGACCACTGGAAAAACCATAGCTTTGACTAGATGGACCTTTGTTGGCAAAGTAATGTCTCTGCTTTTTAATATGCTGTCTAGGTTGGTCATAGCTTTTCTTCCAAGGAGCAAGCGTCTTTTAATTTCATGGCTGCAATCACCATCTGCAGTGATTTTGGAGCCCAAAAATATAAAGTCTGTCATTGTTTCCATTGTTTCCTCATCTATTTGCCAAGAAGTGATGGGACCAGATGCCATAATCTTTGTTTTCTGAATGTTGAGTTTTAAGCCAAATTTTTCACTCTCCTCTTTCACTTTTATCAAGAGGCTCTTTAGTTCTTCACTTTCTGCCATAAGGGTGGTGTCATCTGCATATCTGAGGTTATTGATATTTCTCCCAGCAATCTTGATTCCAGCTTGTGCTTCTTCCAGCCCAGCATTTCTCATGATGTACTCTGTATATAAGTTAAATAAGCAGGGTGACAGTATACAGCCTTGATGTATTGCTTTCCCTATTTGAAACCAGTCTGTTCCATGTCCAGTTCTAACTGTTGCTTCCTGACTTGCATACACATTTCTCAAGAGGCAGGTCAGGTGGTCTGGTATTCCCATCTCTTTAAGAATTTTCCAGAGTTTGTAGCTCAGCTAGTAAAGAATCCGCCTGCAATGTGGGAGACCTGGGTTCTATCCCTGGGTTGGGAAGGATCCCTTGGAGAAGGGAAAGGCTTGGAGAATTCCATGGACCGTATAGTCCATGGGGTCACAAAGAGTTGGACATGTCTGAGCAACTTTCACTTTCACTTTTCACACACATATTTACATTAAGTTCAGAAGTCAAAATTAAATGGAAAGCTATTTTTGAGATGGCTCACTTCCATCTCGAATCCCTTCACTCATTCCCAATATCTCCTTCATTTTTTATTAATTTTTTATAAAAATAGGGAAATGTGTATTTTCTTATACAAGAGATAGTATTGTATATCCTCTCTTCTCCATCTTTTTTTTACCACAATATATCCTGCAGATTACTCCATAATATTATATAGAGGCATTCCTTACTCCTTTTTATGGCAGCATAAATACTGGATAATTTTGCATGTGTATTTCATTAGATACTACAGAATTCCTCTTTATGGGGATTTTGTTTTGTACTTGTATCAACACTGTTTGACGTTTTCAGTTACCTCTCAACCTTGCCAGGAGAAAAGGTTTTTGCCAGGTAAGTGGGAACTAGTGTTTCAGTGTAGTTCTAGTTTACATTTGTCTTATGGGTATGCTGCTGCTAAGTCACGTCAGTCGTGTCTGACTCTGTGCGACTCCATAGACGGCAGCCCACCAGGCTCCCCCGTCCCTGGGATTCTCCAGGCAAGAACACTGGAGTGGGTTGCCATTTCCTTCTGCAATGCATGAAAGTGAAAAAATAAAGTGAAGTCACTCAGTCGTGCCCGACTCCTAGCGACCCCATGGACGGCAGCCCACCAGGCCCTTCTGTCCATGGGATTTTCCAGGCAAGAGTACTGGAGTGAGGTGCCATCGCCTTCTCCGCTTATGGGTATAGTTGAGCATTAAAAGTTATTTAACAGCTTTCTTTTCTGTAAACTGTTGGTTCATTTTTTCATTGCCTATTTATCTGTCAGATTTTTGGTACCTCTTGCTTCTATTTTTGAAGAAAAATATTATCTTCTTGGGAGATGAATTGTGAGTATTAAATATAATTTGGTTTCCCATTTGTTTTAGGATGATCTTTTTTGGATGTGTGTTTTGAAAAATACCACCTTACAGTTGTAATCTCATTTGCTCTAGATCTTTATGCATGTGTTCTACATGGATGGGGTAGAGAAGTTAGGAATTACTTTTCATGTCTGCATTCTCTAGCTGCTCACCTTTTGGGGTATATTAATATTTCAAACCACCTGTCACTAACAGTGTGTTATTTCAGATCCTATGTTGATTAATCTTCTCACCAGGTAGCAGAAGACCATAGATCCTCTACAAGCTTTTTGTCTATTGCAAACGCATCATTTGTGAAACAGTTGTCTGGTGGTGGTAATTATTTTTGTGGGATGGTATTCTCCTTTTCCCTCTATATTTGTAATATATTTCCATAGTCTGTGTTCCTTGCATCTCTTGCCTAAAATGGGTTTACAATATCTTTCTGCAAAGGGCCAGAACAGAAGTATTTTAGGCTTTGCAGACTATATGGTGTCACAATTGCTCAAATTTGTTTTTGTGATGTAAAGAGGACCTTAGACAATATGTAAATGTAAGGTCATGGCTGTGTCAGACCAAACTGATGGGGAGTGGGGGAGGGAGCAGAGTGGGCAGATTTGGCCCGTGGATGCTAAAGAACCCGCCTGCAATGCAGGAGACACAGGTTCCATCCCTGGGTCAAAAAGATCCCCCGGAAAAGGAAATGGCAACCCACTTTAGTATTCTTGCCTGGGAAATTCCATGAGCAGAGGAGCCTGGTGGGCTACAGTTCATGGGGTCGCAAAGAGTTGGACACAACTGAGTGACTAACACTTTCACTTTTTCCACTTTATATTCTGCTGACCCCTGGTCTTAGCCATTGAAATTAAACTCCCTTTCAACTTGTTTAACTGCCTACTTCCTTGCCGTCATTTTGAGTAAGTTTAATAAAAATGCCCTTAAATGTAAAATCATATAGTAGAGTCATGTACCTCCAGGGTATTTAATATACTGTTTGGATGACGATGGCAATACGATTTTACTTGTTTGG
Organism: Bubalus bubalis; assembly: GCF_019923935.1. Taxonomy (NCBI): domain Eukaryota; kingdom Metazoa; phylum Chordata; class Mammalia; order Artiodactyla; family Bovidae; genus Bubalus; species Bubalus bubalis. The sequence goes on from NC_059180.1 coordinate 2,157,328, forward strand.
TGCACTATTATTGCAGCACAAATATACAGAAAAATTTTAAAGAAGATCAGAATAACTAGAACGTGCTTCAATTCCTGTTTATTGGATGCTAATGTTGCTGACAATACTCCCTTTGAGGATGAACTTTGCAGAGAGACTGTTGAACCGTGATACCATCGCACTGTCCAGTCTCTCTGTGGAAGTGATAGTTCTGAGAGGAAATGATCTACATCGGAAAGGAGTCCTGCCACACTCTTGTAGTTGTTATTGTCCTCAGCTAAGGGTAAACTTAATAATAATGGCTTCTATGAGTTAAAAAAAATTGAAACCGGTAGAATATGTAAAATGTAGTTAACTGTTGAGTCACGTATGGAAGTCCTGATCATTTCTGGATAGTACAAAGAGAAGAAAGTGTTTCCAAACCTCTCCTTCCCTGAAAGAGAGAAAGTTTTGTTTACCCACTATTGACAAAGATTTTTGTCCTCCTGTTAGACTAGTATTTAAATGAACATTTAAAAATCACCTGTTGCCCAGCTCACTTTTGTGGGAAACATTTATTCAGTTCCAGATTTAATCAGAGGGGTTTAAAATCCGGTACCTCTTACCATCGCGTTTCCATCCAGTTTTTATGGGGTTGCAGAAGGGCAGTTAGTAATAGGGTATTAGGGGATTGAGTGAAATTAATAATTTGAGAATTAAAAGCAGCCTGGAAGAATTTGAATCATGGGATGTTAGAGTTGAAGGGATAAACCAGTAAGGACAGGAGGAAAGGAGGCCCATTGGAAACTCTCTGAGACTTTGGCAGTCTGTCATTTGAACCTAAGCATGTGCCCTTGACCTTGCCAGCCCAATCTTTGCTTCTATTCATTTCCACTCCTAGAAGCAAAAAGGAGCCTGGTATGATGTGGCAGCTCATCTGTATCTTAACACTTTGTTTCAAACTTGTCCAAGTTTTTATGAGAACCAAATGAGACAATTAATGCAGAGCACTTAGAACAGTACTTGACACAAATACTGTAAGGGCTGAATAAAAGTTAGCTATTACACATACAATTTGATGGCTGTTAAAAATGTAAATATCGCTCCTTGTTTCTTCTATTTTATACATAAAAGCTAAGACTTCTGCACTTCTATGAAATTGTGTTGTCCCAAGTGTTTATGTGTCACTGCACTGCTTCCTCACACCTCATGTAATAGTATAAGCAGTTTGAGGCGCAGTGATGCTCCTTTGTTCATGTACCATGTACATATGTTTCCCCTCTACAATGGCAGAGTTAGGTAGATGAGACAGAGATTATGTAGTTTGCAGAACAAAAATTATTTACTGACTGTATGTTATAGGAAGAACTTTGCCAATGCCTGATACATAGGGCCTTCTGATCCAAAGTAAAAGTGAATATAAAGCACTCAGGTGACAGTTTTCTGAAACTATCATTTAGTCTTCATTTCTCTTAATCTCATTGAAACAAATGATATTGTATAAAAGGGGATAGCACAAAATAAGATGTTTATTTAGGTTTTTATTTATGTTGTTATCAAAGAGCTGATCTTGAATTACTGTAAATTATTTAAAAAGATAACCGATTGCAGTACACTGTGTGAATTAATTTAAATGCTTGAGGTTTCTTTTTTTTTCATAATAGATGAAAACTGGAACCTATAAAATTTGTGGTACATTTCTCTCCACTTACTAAGGATAAATACATGTATGCCGTGTAGTGATTTGCTTTCATAAGAATTAGAATTGCAGGGCAGTGCTGAGCCTCATCAGCTCACGGTACCAACTCAGAACATTGTTCCAGACATGAGGAGTCAGTGGTATCACATTCATCCGCAGGAGAGAGCATGTTGCTTCCCACTGAGGAGGACTTTAGGGACCAATCTTTGTTTTGAAATGTATCATTACTAAATCAGACTCACTTCGATTCAGAGTCATAATAAAGACTACGAACATAGATCTAAGATAAAATTTGATTTAGATCTGACTTTAAATTGAAATATATATGTGCCTTCAGAGAATATGGTTTTGATAGTGGGATTGTTAATTTCCCCAAAGTGAATCTGCTTCTTGGGTACTTGGGTTTTCAGAGCAGTCTCCTTACTGGCAGGGGAATTTCAGACAAGTGGTGTTTTTCAGACAGCAAGGCAGATGGCTCTTTTTCTTCAGTACAGGGTGTGCCAACCAAAAGAGACAGCTACACAAATGTTAACCCCTGAGGGAGTGAGAAGACAATTGCTGTCAGTTGTTCTTTATAAGTCTGTAGCTTGACTTCAGAACGGTGTGGGAAAAGAGATCTTTTAAGAAAAGTATGCATTAAATGCACAAGTGCAGCCTGTAATCTCAGTTCTCACTAAAATAGTGGAAGATGATGTAATATAAAAAGGAAACAAACTCTTAGGTCTGTTTCTGAGATAATGTGGCGGCATGCTGCTTGGGCCTGATAGATTGCTTCCCAATTTCTGGTAAAACCTTCATGTAGTTGACAAACGCAGGCAAGTGAACTATAGAGCAAATGCCATACGCTAAGATCTGGGTAGGAGCTTCCCAGATGAAGTTGGTGGAATGGATTGAGACTAGTCAGGGATTATATCAGGGAAGGCAATGGCAGCCCACTCCAGTCCTCTTGCCTGGAAAATCCCATGGATGGAGGAGCCTGGTAGGCTGCAGTCCATGGGGTTGCTGAGTGTCAGACACGACTGAGTGACTTCACTTTCACTTTTCACTTGCATGCATTGGAGAAGGAAATGGCAACCCACTCCAGTGTTCTTGCCTGGAGAATCCCAGGGAGGGCGGAGCCTGGTGGGCTGCCGTCTATGGGGTCACACACAGTCGGACACGACTGAAGCGACGTAGCAGCAGCAGCAGGAATTACATAGCACAAGTTCTGCTTCAGAACTATCAGTAGAACAGGCCCCACCCAATGTAGGATAGAGTTTGAAGATTGGGAGCACATGTTAAAGATTTAAGAGACTTGAAGATTGGAAGCACGTGGGTTATGTTGCGTGGAAAAGTTTGCTGCCTGTAGATTTTGAGTCCGTCAAATCCGTGGCCTTAACCTGTTGCTTTCCCATCTCCACTAGTTCATTTCCATTCATCTTCCTCTAAAACCCAACTCCCAAATGTGCAGCCCAGTAGCAGGAGCTAGGTGAAGGTGGGTGAGGGCACCCTACCCTGCATGTCACTTAAAGAAAAGTAGCAAGAGCCGTGGGTGCCCGTGTGTTTCATGTATTATGTACAGTGTGCATGACAGCTGACAGGAGTGCATACTAGATCAGGAAGAGTTTCTCTCTCCGCATGATCACATTAGAAGGAATGTCTAGTTGCCCATCAACAGTTGAGCTGAGAGTAGAACACATCTAATTTCAATCTGAGTCTTAGTCTGAGAGGGGGAACCTGCCAACATTTAGTGGACATTGAGGGGACTAAAGACATGTTACCTTGTCTGCAAGAACGTTAGATTTAAATAGCTCTGTCCTCTACAAAACTTGTATATGGAAAATGTCTATCGTGTAGTTTCTGAAAAGATTCTAGAAAATAAGGGAAATTAAATCATGACTTTGAAGACATAGTTTATCTCTCTGAAAATGATTGCATGTAAGAAACACATTTAGTATAAATATACAACAATTTAGTGTCAGTTTCCTGGGATCTTAAAAGGTTATGACCTTGAGTAAAAAGGAAACCAGAGAGCCCTAAGGAGGAACAGGATGAGATAAAAGAAGAATTGTCAAAGCTGGTTGAAATAAAAGAATGCAAGAAAAAAAATTGTGATAAAACTTAAAATTTGTATTAAGGCAATCAAAAGAAGCTTTGATATTCCAAAGCATGGAGGAGTATTATGGACAACAAGCTTGAGAACAGAAGGCAGAGAAGAAAAGGACAAAGATAGGTAATGGGAAGTAGATATGGAGGGTAGATCTTCAAGCCAAGAGGTGTTGCGTAGCAGGAAACTAGAGCAGTTATCAGGGAAGTCATGAGTGAGCTTTCCCATGCCAGAGAAGAAAGTGAGCAAAACTCAAAGGGCACCCTGAGAAGCAGCCAAAAATAATGAAGAGTTCCTACTTAGGCTATTCTGGCAAAATATTTGAACTTTAAGGATAAAGCAAACCCAGGAAATAAAGGAGGTTACTAACAAGGGAACATCCTAAGTCTGTGGCTCTGTAATTGTGTTCAGCCTATATATATATACACACACACATAAAATCTTGTTTTTAAATGACTATTTTCAGATGTAAAATAAGAGCATTCATGTTCCATCCCTCAAAAAGCTCCTTAGATACATATTTTATCCATAGAAGAGACCACTCTTGGATTTTAGGTTTGTTTTTTTTTTTTTTTTTACTTTGAAAGGAGAACATGGAGTTGTATAGCCTCCTTATGTTTATGGTGTATCCTTTGATTGGAGGTTAGCAGTACGGGCTAACAGACGAGCTCAACTGAAAATTCACCACCCAAACACAGAACCCAAAATAATCCAGCTATATGTCCTTTATAAAAAGCTATGTGCCAAATAAAATGACTCAGAGAGGCTTAAAGGAAAGAGACTGGTAAATGTACACAAGGAGAATGTAAGTTCCCTTACCCTAAGACAGCATTAAAATGGAACAAAAGTAGTCATGAAGATGAAATGGATAAGCCACAATAAAGAAGTGACGTTAATTTTTATGGGATAAATTACATCACAATAAACATCAATCACTGGGAACGCAAAGGAAAGCAAAGGGTAATGAGACACTGATGCTTCTTCTTGGCAGATTGTTAGACAAGAAGGCAGGATGGTCGAGGGCATGAATATTCTAATGGCGAGCTAAGATGCATGTCGAGAGCTTTACCCTGAAAACAGAGATGATTCCTTCTTAGGGCCCCAGAGAATTCTTTTTTCTAGATCATAAAATCTAAACTTACAACAAACTGAATATAATAGAAAATGCATTCGCTAGCCACAGTGAAATTTCAAAAACATTGTACATGAAAATTTAAAACAAAAAGTGCTGAGTTCTCCCCCTCTACCCTGCTTCAAGCCATTTCCTAAATAACTCTTGACTGGGTTAAAGAGAAAAGCAATACTAAGATTACAAAACATTTAGAAAAACTGTATAATGGAAAGTGTATGTTAATGCTGAGATGTGATCAAAGCCATACCTAGAGGAAAATGAATGTACTTAAATACTGACATTTCTTAGCAAGAGGGAATAAAAAGCATTTCAGCTCAGACCTAAAGAAAAAGGAAAGTTATTAAAAATGTGCTCTAGAAAACAGTACTTGAGAAGCTTGTTGTCACATAGGAAGGACTTCACTGTGTCGTGGGGAGTACCGGTATCTGTGTCCCAGCAGAGCTGCGTCTCTCCCTCCCCACTGCCTCACCTCCCGTCCCTGTCTTTTGCAGAGTTTTCTTTCCCTGTTCTCTCTCGGGCTGTAAGAGCCACACCTGGAGCTCTCCCCAGGTCAGCCATCTACTTTGAGCTGCCCTTTCACTGACACAAGGAGGACAGGGGGTTATGGGCAGGAAGCTTATGAGTCCGGTTGTTCTCAGCTCCACATTTTCATCAGTTTATTGTCGAGCCACTCTTGTTTTCATTTGTTGGCTCTGAGCTGGGAACTTCTTTTGGCTTCTCTGAGAACTGCTCTTGCCTTCTGTTTGGGGCCACAGTTAACATTGCTTGGTCTTCGAGGAATCCCTCATGTTTTTCAGTCCTGCAATTTTTCTGGTTTCCAGGCACCCTATAAAATATTTAATCTGCTGATGGCACCATTTTTGGGTCCAGAATTCTTTAATAACAACAGTCTTCTGTCAGTGCATGAGGCCTTTGGCGGGAGAGAGAACAGACACGTGTGCACAGATGCCCTGCTTTTTCGGCTTTTGTTTTTGTGGTGTGTTATCTCCTTGAAGTTCTCTAAGTGCTTACTTTCAAATTTCTTCTGTTTGCTGAACTAACAGTTAGTGAGGGGTTGGAAGTGTGCACCTATCCCTGTCATACACGAGGAGACACTGAAGTCACAGTAAGGATTCAGACCAGGCTGTCTGACTTCAAGTCCATCCCAGCGGCTTCACTGACTTTTCTGGGTGTTAGTTGGGTGCCTCTTTTTCATGCCATTTCTTTACCTCAAACACCCAGTGTTTCTTGTATTCCTGTTCACATCTGTAGGTAATGATCAATGACGGAGTGTATTTCTTTAGCTCAAGTGAGAATTCCCCCCTCACCCCATGGCAAATACAGGTTCAGCACAAGGGCTCAACTTCAGATGACTTTTCAGGGGCCAGGAGGGGCTGCTGTGGGGCAGGGGTTTTCCTGAGCTTCCCACTTGGGGAGGCAGCCCTGCCCATTTCCTCTGTCCCTTTGTGCACCTGGCTGTCTTCCTGGTTAGCAGGCTGTGCGCATGCCCGCCCACCCCTCCCCTGGGGCAGACATCAGAGTTAAGTGGTTGAGGTAGGGAGACTCACTCAGCACTCCTACCCTCCAGTTAGTTATTTGGCCAGTTGTGTGTGGCCAGCTCCCTCCCCTCGCCTGCACTGTACTGATAATGGGATTATTCTGAGCGTCTGCTGGGAAACTTGTCAACTGTCACAGGTTCCTTATGTTTCCTTGGATTTGCCATTGTGTTCTCATCAATTTTAGTTTTTCCAGAAATTCACTCATCTATTCCACAAATGTTTATTGTGGAGGGCAAGTGTGTTGGGCCTTAGAAAATTAAGGTGAACAAAAAGAGAAACAGCCCATCGTGATGGAGTTTATACATAGTTGTGTGGGGAAGATGGGCATTAAACAGATGACTGACTTACAGAAAGCTCATGTTCTGTGAGGGAGGGTGCAGTGTGCTTTGGGGACACGTGAAAGGGCTACTTGCTGGGAGAGGGATTGTTGTAGAGCTCTACCTGGGGTCAGTGACAGTTGACCTGAGCTCTGAGAAGAGAAAGAAGACCTAGGAGATGAAAGGCAAGGACAAGAGTGTTGCCAGCAGAGGGAAGAGGAGGTGGAGAGACCTTACAGATGGGGGTAAACATGGTCTACTGGATATTTACTCTTGCTATTGCTATGTTTATTTTCATTATATATTTATTCTCCCATTTCATGAAGTGGGGGAGAGAGAAAAAGTTTGATCAGTTAGTTGTCTTAATTGAAACAAGAAGTCTCAAAGAATAATAATCTGGGAAAAATTTTCTGATATAAGCAATAAATGAAACATAAAAAACCTTACATATTGTATGTGCTATGCTATATATAAATGAATATGAAGGCACTATACCAATACCAGGGCTTCTCTCATAGCTCAGTCGGTAAACAATCTGCCTGCAATTCAGGAGACCCAGGTTCGATTCCTCGGTCAGAAAGATCCCCTGGAGAAGGAAATGGCAATCCACTTCAGTATTCTTGCCTGGAAAATCCCATGGACAGAGGAGCATGGCAGGCTATAATCCATGGGGTCACAAGAGTCAGATACAACTTAGTGACTAGACCACCACCACCACCATACCAATACCAAAAATATTATCCTTAGTAGGTGGAATGATGTGATTTTTTATGACCTTTTTTATACTTTTCTATTTGATTTTCAGCTTTCCTATGAGTGTGGATTGCTTTTGTAGTCAGAAAAAAATTTTCTTAATGTCTAATATATGGTTTGACTTATAAGCCCAAAAAAACAATTGCTAAGTAATTTTGAGAGAGCAAGCTTTAAATTTAACTTTTTAAAGTTAGGACATGTATGGCAGCTTTTAAAATATGCCATGAAGAAGCCAGGCTGCCTCTTCCTGACTCACTGTTCTTTCAGTGTGGCTGTTGGCGTCACAGCAACGAGGTGGCTGCTGCAGCTTTAGACATTGTGTCTGTATCCAGGCAGGGCAAAGGAGGCGGGGCATTTCAGCTGGGTGTGTTCCTTTTTATCAGAAAATAAGCAGCTGTCACAGAAACCTCACCTGTTGGACTCCCGTTTGCCTGTCACTGGTTAGAACTGTGTCACAGAGCTGTTTGTAGTTAACTGTAAGGAAGCCTGAGATAGCAACTTTTTGTTCTTTGTTTTTAAGCCAGAGCACATTGCTCTTCAAAACGAAATAGGGTTCTATTAATAAAAGGATGAATGGATATTGGTTAGGCAACTTGCTGTGTCAGCTACAGGAATGGTTGCTTATAGATGGTAATAAAAGTCAGGAGCATGATTAAGACTACTCGGAGGGAGTATTCAGAGTAAGAAATGAGAATCAGTGAAAGAGCCTGAGGAACTTTAGGATCAGAGGAATGTGTATTCTCCAGCGAGGGCACTAAGAAAGAGGGACTGTGAGAGTGGCAGAAAGGTGATCACCTGATGGGTGTGGCATTTTCTAAGCCTCCGAGAGAGGGAAAGACAGTTTATCTTGTCCTGTGTGCTGATGAGTCAAGTACACCAAGAACTAAGGTGTGAACTTATTGTTGAGTCTCTAAAGTCATGTCTGACTCTTTGCCACTCCATGGACTGCAGCATGTCAGGCTTCCCTGTCCTTCACTATCTCCTGGAGTTTGCTAAGACTCATGTCCATTGAGTTGGTGATGCCATTCAACCATCTCGTCCTCTGTCACCCCCTTCTCCTCCTGCCTTCAATCTTTACTAGCGTTGGGATCTTTTCTAATGAGTTGGCCCTTCACATCAGGTAGCCAAAGTATTGGAGATTCAGCATCAGTCCTTCCAATGAATATTCAGGGTTGATTTCCTTTAAGGATCAACTGGTTTGATCTTGATGTCCAAGGGTTTCTCAAGAGTCTTCCCGAGCACCACAGTTCAAAAGCATCAGTTCTTCAGCACTTAGCCTTATTTATGGTCCAGCTCTCACATCCGTACATGACTATGGAAAAAACCATAGCTCGGACTATACCAACCTTTGTCAGTCAAGGCACTATGCTGACTTTGTTGGCAAAGTGATATCTCTGCTTTTTAATATGCTGTCTAGGTTGGTCATAACTTTCCTTCCAAGAAGCAAGTGTCTTTTAATTTCATGGCTGTGGTCACTGTCTGCAGTGATTCTGGAGCCCAAGAAGAGAAAATTTATCACAGCTTTCACTTTCTCCCCATCTGTTTGCCATGGAGTACATCATGCAAAATGCAGGGCTGGATGAAGCACAAGCTGGAATCAAGATTGCTGGGAGAAATATCAATAACCTCAGATATGCAGATGACACCACCCTTAAGACAGAAAGTGAAGAAGAGCTAAAGAGCCTCTTGATGAAAGTGAAAGAGGAGAGTGAAAATGTTGGCTTAAATCTCAACATTCAGAAAACTAAGATCATGGCATCCGGTGCCATCACTTCATGGCAAATAGATGGGGAAACAATTGAAACAGTGAGAGATTTTATTTTGGGGGGGCTCCAAAATCACTGCAGACAGTGACTGCAACCATGAAATTAAAAGACACTTGCTCCTTGGAAGAAAAGCTATGATGAATCTAGACAACGTATTAAGAAGCAGAGACATTACTTTGCCAACAAAGGTCCATCTAGTCAAAGCTATGCTATGGTTTTTCCAGTAGTCATGTATGGATGTAAGAGTTGGACTATAAAGAAAGCTGAGCACTGAAGGATTGATGCTTTTGAACTGTGGTGTTGGAGAAGACTCTTGAGAGTTACCCTAGGACTGCAATGAGATCCAACCAGTCCATCCTAAAGGAAATCAGTCCTGAATATTCATTGGAAGGACTGATACTGAAGCTGAGACTCCAATACTTTGGCCACCTGATGTGAAGAATTGACTCATTGGAACAGACCCTGATGCTGGGAAAGATTGAAGGCGGGAAGAAAGGGATGACAGAGGATGAGATGGTTGGGTGGCATCATAGACATGATGGACATGAGTTTGAGTAGACTCCGGGAGTTGATGATGGACAGGGAAGCCTGACATGCCACAGTCCATGGGGTTGCAAAGAGTCGGACACGACTGAGTGACTGAACTGATTTGCCATGAAGTGATGGGACTGGATGCCACGATCTCAATTTTTTGAACATTGAATTTTAAGCCAACTTTTTCACTCTCTTCTTTCACTTTCATCAAGAGGTTCTTTAGTTCCTCTTTGGTCACTGCCATTAGAATGGTATCATCTGCATATCTGAGGTTATTGCTATTTCTTCCAGCAATCTTGATTCCAGCTTGTGATTCATCCATTGGTGACCTTGGAGAAAGTGTTTTCAGTGGTGGCTGTGGGCTATTTAGTAAAGAGGGATAAAGTAGTGGCAGTGAGAGTAAAGGACTCTCAAAGGCTTCTGAGCAAAACAGAGGGTGGGAAAGGGAGAGGAGTGATTGGGGGAGCTGTGTGTTTGGACAGTGATACTGGACCGCGGCTAAATGTCTGAGAAAGGCTTTCTATCGGAGAATTGTATTTCCCAAGGGACATGGAAGTTGTTGCGATCTAGAGCCCGGAGGGCGAAGGTAAGCTTTGCAGTAAGGAAAGACAGGGACACAGAAGGAATTTCCATAGTTTGGTGGCAGGGATATCTTTTCTGGGAGATGAGAAAAGACATCTTCCTCAGTGTTATGAGAGAGATGGCAGATGTGGAGACTGAAGAGAATGGATAGGATGATTGATAAGTTTTGTAGGGAATTTGGGGGAGAGTGAGATATGGATAGGCGGGTTGCAGCCCAGTCATGCTTAGGAACCTGAGTTAAATTAAGTGCCGCAGTACCAACATGCCCTGCATCATTATCTTATGGAGGAACATATTTTAAAAAATTTAGCTGACATTTCTGACTGATACCTATAAGCACTTTAGAGGCACATAATCATAGATTTGTAGAAAAAAGCTGTTGAAACATGCTTAATAGGTTTCTTTGTCTCTGAAGCAAGTAATTTTTAATAATAATAACTAACATTTGTTGAGGGCTCCACTGTGTCCCAGGTGAAAAGGTAAGCACATTACCTGCATGATTTATACAAACTTCACAAGAGAAATCTAGCAGGCAGGTGTATTATTGTTGCCATTTAAAAGATGAATAAACCTAGGTGCAGATAATTAATAACATGTTCTAGATCACAAGGCTAGTTAGTAGTAACAACAGGACTTGACCTGTGTCTCATTGACTCCAGAGTTGTGTTATTAACTACTGTTGTGTGGATCAAACCACATAAAATATCCTGTTTTGTAGGTAAAAAATGACAGAAGATCGGCAGTTTTATGGCTCAACCCCAAACACAGTATTCACCCAAATAGTTGCCAAGGTGATAGACTGCTTTGTTCTAGGTGTTGCCCTAAGTATTTTAGTTGCCATATTCTGTGATGTTTTGAACTATTTATTCAGTACAACCTTAGTTATTTTGATTTTTGAAATCACATTTGTTCTCATTTTTAAATAGTATCTTTGGTTTGTTTTATTTTTTTGCTTATTTTTGGCCTGGATTTGCGGCTTGTGGGATGTCACTTCCCAGACCAGGGATTGAACCTTGGCCTTGGCAGTGAAAACACTGAATCCTAACCATTAGACCACCAGGCAACTCCCCAGTTTTGTTTTGCCTTTTTTTCTTTGTTGCCGTGCATGGGCTCTCTCTAGTTGCAGTTTCTCGTTTCTCTAGTGGCTGCTTGCTGTGGAGCACAGGTGCTAGGTGCGTGTGGGCTCAGTGGCTGTGGTGCATGGGCTTAGTTGCTCCGCAGCATATGGGATCCTCCCGGATCAGGGGGTTGGACCCATGTCCCCGGCATTGGCAGGCGGATTCTAATCCAGTGTACCACCAAGGAAGTCCTGTTTTACTTTAAATGAGTACATTTTTATAGTGATGTTACCTTTTCCTGATTATACTGACAAATTGTATTTTGTGCTGGTGGCAATCTGCTGGGAATATTGGCAAAAATATAGAAGAAAACAAACATTACAACTTTAATTTCTCACAACATAAAAATAGACTAAATTGCAGTAGCTGTAAGCCTGCTTATTTAGTATTCATTTCCATTATTTATCTATTATCTATAGCCATAATTTATCTATTGTCTATGAATATATATAAAATCATTATAAGCCAAAGCACAGGATAAATATCAGTTTCTTTTAAGACATTTCTTCTGGTTATAAAGCAATCCATACTTATAGAAATTTTGAAAATCAAATATATAAAATCATATATAATCAAATATATATAAATTACATATAATCAAGTATTGTATAAAAGTCAAATAATTATGAATTTATATTCTCCAAACATCTGATTCAGTGAGTGGTAGTCAGTCAAGAAATATGGATTCATTTTTAATTCAGAAGATTTCTGACTTATTACATATTATTGACTGCTGATCATCCCGATTCCCTTTTATTTATGAATAAAAGTTTTGAGTAAAGAGAAGGAATTCTTCCTAACTTCTCACTTCACCTCCAACTTGTGAACACCCCCAGGTACCAATGATATTAAAAGTAAATCAGCCACTCTCTCATACTAATAAAATATTCATAAATAGTATTCTTATACTTCAGTTAAAAATTTCCATTTAAAATCATGAATTTAGAAATTGGGTGATTATTTTTTTCAAATTAAGGTCTTAATTAAAAGGATAAAAGTTATCTCTGTGACAGTGTTTGGTTTACAAAGTTAGTGAAGGATATTTGACCTCTTATCTGCCTTCATATAATCAGTTAGGTTGCATGCATATCGAAGCCCTTAAAGTGTCTACTAATTGTGCTCTGTGTTGGGGACCTGATCTTAAACTGTATAGTCTTAGTATTTGCATATAAATTTTAGTTCAGGTATAAGAATTTTTTTAAGATGGCATGGAAATTAATTATGTGACTGTGAAAAATAATTTCCCCCAAGTTAATTGCACAAATTACTGTAGCCCTAAAAGGTTAATGATTGTCAAACATCTTTGATGCATGGAACCTATTAAATGCCAGTATCATTTGAATTAGCTCGACTAGACCTTCTTGAACAAATAGTCTCAGCCAAAGGACAACAGTACATACTGTCCTTTTTCCTGTTTTAGAGGAACACTTTTTAAACTCTGCAGCTAGAGGACTTATGCCAATCTTAGTCACAGTAGATCCTTATATTTCAAATTAAAACAGTTGACAGAAAACTACAAAAGTAAAGCAATTATCCTTCAATTAAAAAATAAATAAATTAAAAAAACAGTTTATATTTCAGAAGGTAGTTGTGATCATGTATTATTCACACTGTACTTCATAGAACTGCTGAGTTATTACTTGAAGTTTGGAAATAAATGTATTTTATGCAGATTTAATATAGATGTTAAAGAACTGAATAGAATTAATGCATAGTTATTACTGTGGATATCTGAAATGAAACTTCTTTTATAGCTGTTTATAGAAGAAAACGTTATTATATGGTTAATATTTTAATTTTATTTTAAAATGCCAAACTTTCTTATGTGTTTGTTAATCTTTGCCTTTTAATCTTTCTGTTTAATGGATACCTTTTAGTGACTGTCAGTAATTAGCCAGTTCCAAAGGAATCAGCTGGAATGTACTTTTCTTTCCAGTAGTGGTATATCCTGAAGAACAGTCTGAGGAACAGAAGTTCCTTTAAGAGACACTTTTCCAAAAATGATTGCATGGCTCAGTAAATTTGGGAAAGACCGCATACTGCATCCTCTCTTTACAAGGCTAACAATGTACATTAACAGACTGAAGGATCTGAGAAACCTCGAGGAAATAAATAAGGTTAGCATTGTCTAATTCGATGTTTCCTAATCTTACTCGATGACAGAAATTTCTACTCTTTTTATTGACTGACTCTTTGTGACCCCATAGACTATAGCCCTCCACACTCCTCTGCCCATGGGATTTCCTAGGCAAGAGTACTGGACTGGGTTGCCATTTTCCATTTTAGGGTATTCCTGACCCAGGGATTGCACCCACGTCTCTTGTGTTTCCTGTATTGGCAGGCAGATTCTGTACTGCTGAGCACCCTGGGAAGCCTGATACAGTGTGCAGTTGATTTACAGTGTTAGTTTTAGATGTAAAGTGATTCAGTTTTCCACAGGTACATCTATTCTTCAGATTCTTTCTCCTTATTAGTTTGTTTTCTATGTGTGTGTGTCTAATTCTGTTTTGTATCATTTTTGATACAAAGTTTCTGTTTTGTATCATTTTAAGTGATACAAAGTTCATTTGTATCATTTTTTTTAGTTTTCGCATATAAGTGATACCATGCGATATTTGTCTTTCTCTGTCTTACTACACTTAGTAGATGGAGTACCAGACCACCTTACCTGCCTCCAGAGAAACCTGTACGCAGGTCAAGAAGCAATAGTTAGAACAGGACTGGTTCCAAAATGGGAAAGGAGTACATCAAGGCTGTATACTGTCACCCTGGTTATTTAACTTGCAGGCAGAGTACATCATGCAAAATTCTGGGCTGGATGAAGCACAGGCTGGAATCAAGGTTGCCGGCAGAAATATCAATAACCTCAGATATGCAGATGACACCATCCTTATGGCAGAAAGCAAAGAAGAACTAAAGAGCCTCTTGATGAAAGTGAAAGAGGAGAGTGAAAAAGTTGGCTTAAAACTCAACATTCAGAAAAGTAAGATCTTAGCATCCGGTTCCATCACTTCATGGCAAACAGATGGGGAAATAAAGGAAACAGTGTCAGGCTTTATTTTCTTGGGCTCCAAAATCACTGCAGACAGTGACTGCAGCCATGAAATTAAAAGACACTTGCTTCTTGGAAGAAAAGTTATGACCAACCTAGACAGCATATTAAAAAGCAGAGATGTTACTTTGCCAGCAAAGGTCCATATAGTCAAAGTTATGGTTTTTCCAGTAGTCATGTATGGATGTGAGAGTTGGACTATAAAGAAAGCTGAATGCCAAAAAATTGATGCTTTTGTACTGTGGTGTTGGAGAAGACTCCTGAGAGTCCCTTGGGCTGTAAGGAGATCAAACCAGTCAATCCTAAAGGAAATCAACCCTAAATAGTCATTGGAAGGACTGATGATGAAATTGAAACTCCAATACTCTGGCCACCTCGTGCAAAGAGCCGACTCATTGGAAAAGACCCTGATGCTGGGAAAGAAAGAAGGCAGGAGGAGAAGAGGGCGACAGAGGATGAGATGGTTGGATGGCATCACCAACGCAATGGATGTGAGTCTGAGCAAGCTCCAGGAGATGCTTAAGGACAGGGAAGCCTGGTGTGCTGCTGTCCGTGTGGTCAAAAGAGTTGGACATGACTGAGCCTGAGTGACTGAACAACAAATGATAATCTCTGAGTCCGTCTATGTTGCTGCAAATGGCATCATTTCATTTTTTATGTCTGAGTAATAGTCCATTGTGTGTATACATGCACACACACAGACACGTATATATATGTACATCGCATCTTCTTTACCCATTCATCTCTTGATGGGTACTTAGATTGCCTCCATGTCTTGGCTGTTGTAAATAGATCTGCAGTGAATGTTGGCGTGCATGTATCTTTCCCAATTACAGTTTTTTCCAGCTATATATCAGTGGAAGCTAGAAAAGGCAAGGAAATGGACCCTCCCTAAGAGGTGCCAGAGGGAGTGAAGCTCTGGCTGACTTTTGCCCTTTTATATTCATATTTTGGACTTCTGGCCTCCAGGACTGTTAGAATAAATCACTGTTATTTTTTGCCATCAGTTTGTAATGATTTGCTATAGCAGCAATGGAAAACAAATACAGATTTGGGTTCCTAGAAGAGGGGTGCTGCAGTAACAAATGCTTTAAAAGGTAGAAGTAACTTTGGAAATGGTTAATGGCTGGAGGATTGATTTTGATGTGCATGATTGAAAAAACCTAGGTTGCCTTGAGCAGACTGTTGGTAGAAATATGGATGTTCAAGGCTCTGCTGAGTGCACAGAAGGAAATGAGAAGCTTGTTATTGGAACTGGGGGAAGCAGATGCTGGTTTTACAATATCATGGCAGAAAGCTTAGCTGAATTATGCCCTGAAGTTTTATAAAAAGCAGAACTTGTAAGTGATCAACTTGAATATCTAGCTGAGGATATTTCCATACAGTGTGCTGAAGGTGCATCTTGGTTCCTTCTTGCTGCTTATGGTAAAATTCGAGAAGTTCTTGCTGTGGACCGCAGCTTCAGTGCGTAGCCTAGAGTTCCAGCGTGCCCTTTCTGACAGCCTGCCCCAGTGGGCACACTTTGAATAGCAAGGTTTTAGAGAACCATCATTGTTTGTTTAGAGTGTCAAACATATGTCATATGTACAGGAGTTTCAATTTGCTCATCAGTCTTCAACATGTTACAACTGACAATAACTTAACTGATCTAATTACAGTGATCCAAGCCAGTATATAAGAACCACACCTTCTCTTATTCTGAAAAGTTTTTTGGTGTTTCTCCCCTACTATGTTGAAGAGCATTTCTCTCCCCTCTGCCCCTCCCCCCATTCATATTTACTTTGCATCCTGGGATTGTGACCTTATTTGGAAATAGGGTCTTTGCAAATGTGTTGAAGTTGAGATGAGGTCATGCAGGATTAGGCGAACCCCAATCTAGTTACATTCCCTTATGCAGTGAGGGGAATTAGGACCCAGGGACACATAGGGAGAATACCACATGAAGACAGAAGCAGAGATGGAAATTGTGCTGCCTTAAGCTGAGAACACCAAGCGTTGCTTCAGCCACCAAGAGCCAGGAGAGAGCCACGGAGGAGATGCTCCTTCTGAGCCCCCGAGAAGGAACTGACCCTGTTGGCAGTCTTAATCTTGGGCTTCCGGTCTCCAGAACTTTGAAAGAATAAATTTCTGTTGTTTTAAGCTATCTAGTTTGTTGTATCTTGTTTTTACAACTCTAGGAAACAAATCCATCTTCTAACAAGTACAAATTAAGTAAAGGGCTCTAGCAAATTAATTAAAAACCTGATAGCAAATGTCACTCTCCCACAGAGCCAATGACTATGATGGCTGTCTTCCAAATTTGGAATTCTGGAGGTGAAAGTTAGTGACGATAGCTCCTTGGATAATTCTCAAACCTTTTGTACCAGGTGAGATTTAGAATGAAGTGAAAAGACATTTTAACAAAATCAAGCAATATCAAACTAAGAAGGGACAAGAAAGAACTAGAAGGAAGGTTGCATAATGTGGCCCCATGTCTTGTGCAATTTGTTTCTTTGCTTGTAACTTTTGCCCTGGGCTGGCCAGAGAAGTAATAGATAGACTCGACAGAAGTCAGCTCTTAAATTGAACTTCCCGTCATTCTTTTCCTCTGTCCCATCAACCCCCACATGGCCTTTGGTCTTTGTGCAGGACTTAGAAATGCACTTTGAATGTAAGCAGTTGGTTATAGCAGTGCTGGGACCCAGCACATGCCTCTCTTTGTGGAATCGAGTTGTCCCTTGAAATTCTGCTTTAAAGTACCTTCTATGAAGTGGAGCTGTGTTTTTTTCTTTTAGTTTTTCTACCTTAGAATAAAAGATTTCTTCCCACAAGGAAGTAATTTTACCCAATATGTAATTTTAAAAACTATTTCAAAGAAAATATATGTATCCAATAAACAAAAAAAATAGGAATATTAAAAAAATATTCTCTATTCAAGATAGCATGATATATATAGCCTAAGATTAAATTAGAAAAAAAAACATGCAGTCTTTGCAAAAGAGTTATCAGTAAGTGCACTGATGTACCATATTCACCATGGAAGGTGTCAGTTTTGTAAGGATGACGATTGTCCCCACATTAACCCGTAAATTCAGCTCTAATCAATAACTGAGCACTTGCAGCATTTTTCATAGCAGGCATTTCAAACTTCACAGAAGAGAATAGTATCGTGAACCATGTGCCCATGTAGCTTGACTGCTGCTACTGCTGCTAAGTCGCTTCAGTCGTGTCCGACCCTGTGCGACCCCATAGACGGCAGCCCACCAGGCTCCCCCGTCCCTGGGATTCTCCAGGCAAGAACACTGGAGTGGGGTGCCATTTCCTTCTCCAATGCATGAAAGTGAAAAGTGAAACTGAAGTCGCGCAGTTGTGTCCGACTCTAGCGACCCCATGGACTGCAGCCCACCAGGCTCCTCCGTCCATGGGATTTTCCAGGCAAGAGGACTGGAGTGGGGTGCCATTGTAGTTATCAACATTTTGATGATCTTCTTATAATTGAAGAGATTTGAGAGGAAGAATGTGTTGTTTTATTTTCCTGGAGAGTTTTAAGAGAGGACTAGAAGTCATGTCATTTTTGCCTGTAATTACTTACATTTACATCACTAGGTACTTAACTTTTTAAACATAACTACTGTTCCATTATCATACCGAAAGAAGTGAATAGTGATTCCTTAATGTCATCTAGTTTTCCATCCACATTCAGACTTCTCAGGTGGTGTCCAGAGATGGCTTTTTCCACTTGGCTTATTTGGATTAGGATGTAAACAAAAGTCCTTCCACTGTATTTGATTATGCCCTTCAAACCTCTTTGGTTGTATAATGGCTTTCCCTCTTCTTATTTCCTGCAGTTTATTTGCTGTGTGTGTTTTTGTGTGAGATTGTGGACACGTGTTTGGGGGGAGGGGTGGGTGGTCCAGTGGAATGCCTGAGCCTTCTCTTGAAAACCTTCCATTTGAGGTTTTAGTTCATTGATGATTATTGCCCAGAACCATAATTTTCTCAGGGGTTGAAAACCAGTACATTTCTAATGATAGCATTCTTTATGCTTTTATTAACTGGAATTCTTTATATAATTTATCCCTCATCAGCTATATAGTTACCCTGAAATAGTTATATTAGAAAGGCAAGATAAATCTTAATTTTTTTTCCTTTATCAGTTTTCAGAGTAATAAGCTAATGCTTGATTATCTTCTGCTGTGTAACAAATTACCCCAAGATTCAAGGGGTGTAAAAGAACTGTTTTATTAAACATCATTGTTTGATAGGTAAGGAATTTTGGAGGGCCTGGCCGACAGCACTGCTAAATGTGGAGGAAGGTGTGTGGGCTGATCTGAAGGGCCCAAGACCACGTCACTCATCCTCTGCCTGTAGACATGCAGCTGTTTCAGCATCATTGTTGCATAGACAGCTCTTTTCCCGTTGAATGGGATGTAGAACACTTGTCAAAACTAAGTTGGCTGTGGAGGATTTATGGATTTATTTCTGGACTCTCAGTTCTATCCTGTTGGTCTATATCTCTATTTTCATGCCAGTACCACACTGTTTTAAATGTTGTTGCTTTGTAGTAGGTTTTAAAATTAGGAGTATGAATCCTCCAACTTAGTTCTTTTTCAAGATTGTTTTGTTGTTGGGGACCCCTTTAAATTCCTTTTGGATTTGAGGATTGGCTTTTGCATTTCTATAAAAAAGACTCCTGGCATTTGATAGAGATTACACTGACTCTGCAGATCACTACAGGTGGTACTGATATCTTAACAATATTACATTTTTTGATCCATGAACATGAGGTGTCTTTACTGTTATTTGTCTGCTTTAATTTATTTCAGCAATGTTATATAGTTCTTAGTGTACAATTCTTGTACTTTCTTGATGAAACTTATTCCTAGTTATTTATTCTTTTAGATTCTATTATAAATGGAATTGGTTTCTTACTTTCCTTTTAGATAGTGTATTGCTGATGTATAGGAATGTAACTGATTTCTGTATGTTGATTTTGTACTCTGCAACTTTGCTGAATTCATTTAGTAAGCCCCAGTAACTTTCTTATAGATGCTTTGGGATTTCCTACACATAGGATCATATTATCTTTGAATAGAGAGAGTTTACTTCTTCCTTTCCAATTCAGATGGCTTTTTTACCTTTTTCTTGTCTAAGTGCCCTGGCTAGAACTTCCAGTACAGTGTTGAATCACTGTGGTGAGAGTGGGCATCCTTTTCTTATTTCTAATCTTACATGGAAATCTTTCAGTGTTTCACCATTGAGAATGATGTTAGTTGTGGGTCATTTTGCAAATAACCTTCATTATTTTGAGAAAGTTTCCTTCTAGTCCTGCCTTTTAAAGTGGGTTTTTTTTTAATCTTGAAAGAATATTGAATTTTGTCAAATGCTTTTGCTTGTCATTTATGATCATATGGTTCTCTTAATGTTCTTTGTTCTATTAATGGGTGTTATACTGATTGTCTTATGTTGAAGCACTGTTGCATTCCTGGGTAATTCAAATTTGGTCCTGGTGTATAATTCTTTTTTAAAAATTTATTTTTTTTAATCAAAGGATAATTGCTTTACAATATTGTGTTAGTTTCTGCCATATATCAGCATGAATCAGTCATAGGTGTACATATATCCCCTGCCTCTTGAATCTCCCTCCCTTCTCCCCCCCTTCCCACCCCTCTAGGTTGTTACAGAGCTCTGATTTGAGCTCCCCAGTGGTACAGCAAACTCCTTTTGGCTATCTGTTTTACCTATGATAGTGTATATGTGTCCATGCCACCTCTCCATTCGTCCCACTCTCTCCTTCCTCCCCCTCTTCCTACCCCATGCCCGTGTCCATAAGTCTGTCATGGTGTGTAGTTCTTGAGATGCTGTTGGGTTTGGTTGCTGGTATTTGTTTTGAGACCCTCGTTAGTTTTTGGTAGTTTTATTGGTTGCTAGAATAGCAAGTGTCTTAGTTTCATCTTGCACATTTCATCACTTCATTGTGGAATCGAGCATTTTGGAAAATAGCCCTTGTTCCATTTAGTGGAGACACTATTTAGAAACCATAGTTTGGGTTATTACTTTTCAGTGTTTACAGTGGTCAGAGCTAGAAAATACACACCAATACACACATTTCTATCTCTGAGGTCATGTACACACATACATAGTTTTAGTAATATGATAAATATTAATTTTAAAGTGAAAAACCTGTGCTTCTAAATGAAGTGAAAGTGTACTAGGTCATCTTTGATTTTATGTTGGAAAGTATGATACTACTCATTTGAATTATTCTGATATAACTATGATAGAAACAATGATACCACTGTATTTCTATTTACAGAAAGACTACAGGATGCAATTTAATATTTCTTTGTGGTTCTCTTCCTCCTCACATGCCTTTCTCCTCTCCATCCCCATTCCCTATCCCCTACCATAAGCTGTATCCCTCTGGAGAGATGTTAGTGAAAATTCAACTTTTTTTTTGGCTTCACTGAGTGGCTTTGGGATCTCAGATCCCAGACCAAGGATGAAACCTGGGTCATGGCAGTGAAAACGCTGAATCCTAGCCGCTAGACCACCAGGGAACTCTGCAAATTCAGCATTTTAAAGTAACTTGAAGTAATTATTTTCTCTGTGTGGTTATGCCACCAACTTGTGCAATTTAGTTCATTTTCTATCTCAGTAACTGCCTTTTGTTTGTTTTTGCTTAATTTTGTTTTTAAATTACATAATAGGATTACATGGTTTCATTGTCAACATTGTAAAAGAAGATATATGCAAAGAAATCGGCCCATGTTCTCTTCCTACTTTGTCATCTAAGTTGTTTCATTTGTTAGTATAAAGTTCATAATATTTCCCCACAGATCTTTTAATTTCTCAAGGGCCAGAGGTAGGCTTTCATTCCTGATTTTTGTGATCTGTATTTTCTCTTTTTCTTGCTAAGGGTTTATATACTTAAGGGTTTGTCAATTTTGTTGATTTTTAAAGACCTTATTTTTGGTTCTTCAAATTTATCTCAGAAAACTTTTTTTTCTATTATTTTTGTTTTATATCTCTTTAATTTCTAGTCTCTTTATTATTTCCTTCTTTATGATTGCCTTCAATATGTTTTCCTTTTATTTCTACATTTTAAAGGCAAATGCTTAGATTTTGGCTTGAGGTCTATCTTCTTTACTAATATAGGCATCTAACTCTCTATAAACTTTCCCTTAAGTCTTGCATTAGCTGTATCCCATACATTTTGACCTGATGTGTATTTATTTTTGCTGATATCAAGATCCATACTAATTACCCTTGTATTTTTCTTTGACCCACTGTTATTTAGAAATGTGTTTAATTTCCAAATGCTTGTGGATTTTTCTAAATTTTCTTCCATTTTTTTAATATCTAATTTGACTATCATATTTGGTGAATATGCTTTGTATAGTTTTGATCTTTTTATATTTATTAATGATTTTTTTTTTTTGGCCTTGTATGTGGCTTGGAGAATGTTCTGTACTTGAGAAGAATGTCTCTTTTGTTGTTGTTGTTGAGTAGACTGTGCTATAGATATTGGTTAAGGTAATTTGGAGAAAGAAATGACAGCCCATTCTAGAATTCTTGCCTCGAGAGTACCATGGACAGAGGAGCCTGGCGGGCTACAGTTTGTGGTGTTGCAAAGAGTCAGATATGACTGAGTGACTAACACTAATGTAATTTGGTTGCTAGTATTTTTCAAGTCTTCCATTTCCGTATTGATCTTTCTGCTTGCTTTTTATCTGTTATTGAATGTGAAATGTTGACATATTCGATATTAGTGTTGAATTGTCTGTTTCTCGCTTTAATTTTGTCATTTTTACTTTTGTGTACTTTAGGGCTCTGTTATTAGGTTCATAAATATAATTGTTACCTTTTCATCTGAACTGACCCTTTTATCATAGAATTTCCCTCTTATTTTCCAAGTAATATTTTTTGTCTTAGTCTATTTTATCCGAGATTAGTAAGCTCTACTTTACTTACTGCTTGCATGATTCATCTTTATCCTTTTGTTTTTGAGTTACTTGTGTAACTTTGAATCTGAGTGTCTCTTTTAGATAGCATATAGTTGAGTCATTTAAAAAACATCCATAGTTAATTTTTTTTATTTCAGTGTTTAATCCACTTTCATTTATTATTACTGATAAATTAAGATAAACATCTACCATTTTATTATTTTCTACATGGCTTATATCTTTTTGGTTCATTCATTGCTCTGTCACTGCCTTCTTTTATGTTAGGTAGATTTTTTTCACCATATATGTTATTTTCTTAGTTGTTATCTTGGGGATTATAATTAACATCTTAATTTAAAACAATCCAGTTCATATTAATCCTAACATAATTTCAGTAGTACACACAATCTTGCTGTAGAGCTATATTAGCTCTAACCCTTTCCCCCACCTTTATGCTATTTTTGTTTTACAGATTGCATCTTTATAGATTATAAGCCCATTCACATTTTTATAATTGTTCCTTTATATAACTGCCTTTCAAATCAAATAAAAGAAACTCATTACACCTTCTATTCTCCCCAAATATATTATTGTCTTTTATATTTATCTATGTAGCTTCCTTTACTGGTATTCTTTTGGACTTGAATTGTCATTTAGTTTCATTTCATATTGAAGAAATCCCTTTTTTAAATTTCTTGTAGAGCAAGTCTGCTAGTGACAGATTCTTTCAGTTTTCTTTATCTGTGAAATTAACTTTATTTTTTGAAGGATAGTTTTGCTGGATATGTAATTCTTGGTTGATAATCTTTTTCTTTCAGTGCTTGGAATATGTCACTCACTGAATTCTGGCCTGCTTGGTTTTTAATGAGAAGTAAGCCATTAATCCAGAGAAGGCAATGGCACCCCACTCCAGTACTCTTGCCTGGAAAATCCCATGGACGGAGGAGCCTGGTGGGCTGAAGTCCATGGGGTCACTAAGAGTCGGACACGACTGAGCAACCTCCCTTTCACTTTTCACTTTCATGCATTGGAGAAGGAAATGGCAACCCACTCCAGTGTTCTTGCCTGGAGAATCCCAGGGACAGGGGAGCCTGGTGGGCTTCTGTCTATGGGGTCACACAGAGTTGGACACAACTGAAGCGACTTAGCAGCAGTAGCAGCAGCAAGCCATTAATCTAATTGTTTTTGTCAGACCACTCTGGGGATGTGGCCTTCCCTGCTTAGTGGGTTCTGACTGACAGCAGTAAAAGTGCTTTTTGAGTGGGGCCTGTCCAGGGACTTGAGACGGTGTTCTGGAAATGGTGCTTCCAAGGAGGTCCAAACCCAGTGGCTGCAGGGCTGCAGGTGTCGACAGTTCCTGTGGTTGTGGGGCTGCTGGTTGGCAAGGTCGCTAGTTTCATGGAGAGTTTAGGAGAGGAGTGGTGGATGGTGTTGTAATGTGCTCTAAGCAAGGTTTATCCGTCTTCCTGAGATGCACTCCTTGGATTTTTGTTAGCTTTTGGTTAGTTTCCAAAATTTTGAAAAAGTTTATTTTTCAGTTACACTGGCATTTTCATTGTTCTTTTGGATGAGAGCATTTACACAGGTCCTCACTCCACTATTCTGGAATCTGCCATTCCCTGACCCCTACCCCCTATATGGATCAATTTTAATAGCAAGTGAGGCAATAAGACCATGAATGTTACATACATCATTTACCCATTTCATACACTTAGAACTAAAAACACAAATGCATGTATGTAAATCCATAAAATATATATAATATTTGCATCACCCAAAATACATGAACAGTTCCAAATAGTGGTCTCCTCAGGTGGAGGCAGACCTGGAGGTGGGATGGGATGAGGTAGATAGGAGTATGTGTGTTATAATTAAGGGCCAGTTTTATTTTGGGCTTCTGGGTTCATGGGATTTTATTACATTATTATAAAACATACACCAAAAATTTTACAGTTGTGGTTACTTTCACATTAACACATGAGATAGGGAATCTATTATGTAATGGAGTTTTATAAAAGAGCTTTGACCTCGGCTTTCAAATCCATTTTTACGGCCAGAAGAATTACTTAGGGAGCATTTCTCTGCCCAGTCCCCCATGGGACTGCCTTATTAGCTTGCTGTACCTCCATATCAGGACAAGACAGGAATATTGAAGAAAGGAGTGCTGCTTTGAGATGAGAGATTGTCACACACTGCCCTTTCCTAGGTCCCTGCCACCACCTTCAGTCTTGTAGCCCTCAGCTCCACAGTGTGCTCTGAGGGGTTTAATAAATACAGAGCGACGGTCAGCAAGGCCCCAATAAGGACACAGACAGTTCTGCCCTTATTGAATCTGTGTTTAAAGCATGAAGTTTTCTGGTTGCTCAAGCATTCAAGAGATTCTTTAGAATAACCAAGTGGAGAGCTGGGGGAGATGCCCCACACTGTCATCAGGATGACTTGTGTATAGTGTCAAGCAGGCAGGGTTAGAATGGAAAGGAAATGAAGAAAAATGAAATTTAAACAGCTACAGTTTTCTATTTTAAAGAATGACTTTTTAAAATAGAAGTGTCAGCACAGAGAATTGATAATGGGAGTACTGCCACTGGGTAATTTATATCACTGAAAATCTTTTTAGAGACGGTGTTGGTAGAGTCAGACGGTGCTCCTAAACCTTTTCACGTATGGAATCCATAGGAAATGTTTATTTTATGGCTTGTTGAGGAAAATAGCAAGGCTGCTCGTGGCTACAGTAGCTGGAACCAGCCATGGTTCACTGGTTGTGAAAATCCAACCTTTCTGAATTTGCTTCTTATTTACCTGTCTGAACTATGGGGATAGTTCTGCCGACTTCTCATGATTTTGTATCTACTAGTTTTAGAATACAAAAATTATCCCTTGGTTTCTCAAATACTGAAAATGTAACATAACATTTGAATACTGGCCAAATCAGAGGACATGCATTTGTACAAATGCATACCCATTCTGTTTTATTGTCATTTGACTCTCTGGATTTGAAGGCCAATGCGCGGCATTTGCTAGCAGTTGATACTGATGCTCACGTGTATTTGTGGCTGTCTTTACTGGTTTTGTCACATGGAAAGTGTGAACACCTGCTGCTGTGTGTGCCATGTGCAGGCTATTGTGGGAAAGACAAAGCAGCAGAAAACTGGTCCTACTCGTGGGCCTTGATTTGGCTCATCACGTGTTGCTTTTTTACGAAACATAAATGATAAAGTGGTGTCATTTACAGAAAATAATATGCAGAGAATAAATGTAAAAATGTCTTAAAGAAGAGAAGGCTCCATGTGGCTTAGTGTCTTGCACTCAGTAGGATATACAGGGGATATATGTGAGGTCTAATTGAGATTCTTAGGAAAGGATTTAATGAGGACTGAACTGAACTATCAGACATAAAAGATGGTGAAGTCTGGCTATTCAGACAGTTTTTATTGTCTTCCTAAGAAATTTACTTGGAAGCACAGTATTCATTTCTAAAGAGGAAGACTAAGTTTTAGAAAAGAAATTTCTCCTAGATACTATTATAAAGTTTGAGTATTTCTATTATGATTTTATTACATCCCATCTGTGGTAGATGTTTTATTGGAATTATTTGGATGTTATCATCAAGCTGTGACAATGATGTTTTAAAGGTCATACTCAAAACACAATTAAATTTCCCAAGTGAAATAATATGCATTGTGAAAGGCAAATAATTTGAAGTAGTTTCTTTTTTTTTATATGGGCCATTTTATGATGACATTTTGAGGTATTTAAATAGATCACTGTATTGTTTCCTTTTTGGTTGCAATTTTCCGTTTACTATTTGTGTACCTTAAAAATAGAAACCAATGTGTTTAAGTTACAACATTATTGAGTCTTATAGTTAATATAAACTTTATTTTAAATTCAACAGTAGGTTCTATTATAACTATGTGAAAACTTACTAATATTATGTGTTCTTATATAAATGTGATGGCTTCTGATTGGTAGAGATTTAATTATGCACACTTTGGTTTATTATAAATTGGATAAACCAACAGTTCTGTACCTGTCATTTGCTTACTCATTAGGAGATTGCTAAGATTCCCTTCGTCTAAAATTTTGTGATTTTATTTTTATTTTTTTCCCTCTAAAAGTAATAAATGATTATTTCTTTCAAATGTTTGGAAATTAATACTGGAAATTTAAAAATTATTATTGCCTACCACAGATTATTTTAATATTTGACAGTGTTTTCTGTTTGATTTGTGGTGCTGACTCATAAATGCCACTGGGAACAAAGGCATTTTGGTTCTAATATAATGATCGGTTATTTAGGTAGCAGATAATGACTTGGGCAAACAAAAATTTCTTTATGATTATGAGCAAAATAACAGATGATACCTATCTGAATAAAGTGAAAAACACAAGTACATTAAAAAAGGTTAACTCAATATCATATCAGTTTCAATAGCCCAAAGGTTACTCTCTCTTAAAAATAGGCTGCTATGGTTGTTCCCGTGTGGATTGCTCACTGGTGTGTACTTTGTGAGAGGGCAGGTGTGCTGCACATCTGATGGGTACTAGAGTATTGTATTTCAGATTGAATTAAATGGAAATATGTATGTGTCTACCTATTTATCTCAGGTAATAGAGAATTGATAGCATTATTTAACGGAGTCTGTTGATTTTTCTTTGTTTATCTAAACAAATGACTAGTCTGCCCTTAGGATTGGCATTGTTGTAGGGATATAGTAGAAGTTGGTGGGAAAGGAGTTGGAAATGATTAAAATTATTAAGTACTTCTGAACTGGTTTTGAAAGCTTCTCTGGGCTGAAAGCCAGTTGATTCTTGTCAGTGTTTTTACATGACTGAGGTCAGTTACTTCAGAGTTAGAACAACTGCTGCCTTGGTAAATGGTTTAATTCTGCCTGGTGGTACAATATAGGATCCTTTTAAATGCGGCTGTAATTGGTGTTTAAGTAAATATGTTTTGATTGGACCAGAATGGAAAAGCTATTTTGGAGTATTTTCAAAGGCAGAAGTTTAAAATAATGTAACTTGTTAATTTTGTGTTCTGTTATATATAGAGTAATATTGAGATTTCAATTTTTATATTAAGTAAATGAAAATATTCACGTAAACCTTTTATAATAAGAGGGATTACCAACAAGTGAAAGATTCTGAGCAAAAACAATTGGACTTAAAAAATTGTACTAGTTCACTAAAGACTTGGGTTCTTATCATGGCCTATCTTTGCCTTATCAAGGCCTATTATGGCCTTTTAACTTCAGGACGTTTTAGTATCCTCATTGTTAAAGAGGATCTAGTCCAACTCTCTCATTTGTGAAAACGTCCTTAGTCCTGGAATACTTCGTGAAGGAAATGAGTGTGGCTTTAGTGGCTGTATAAGTTTAAGGGAGAGGATAGAGTAGTTGGAGGTGAAGCATGGGTGTGCCTCATCCAGATGACCCAGAGCCTTATTGCCAGACAGGACTGCACAGATTTCACACCATTAGTGCACAAGTTAGGAGCAAAGCAGCCACTGGTCTGACCACTGGTTTTAATGCTTGTCCCAAACATTGTGTATTGAACAGCCTTATAGATGTGTATGCTCTCCATTCCCCACAATCTCTACTTTTATTTTGTTTCATAGATGCCTGTCATCTCTGCCTTTTTGCCTTTGGAATTTTTTGGGTTTACCCCATGTTGGGGTAATGTGTAGACATAGAAAGGTTTGGAGAGGAGAGTGATGTCATCAGTTATGCTTATAAGAAAGTTTACTTTAGCCAAACAGTGCGGGGTTGATAGAGAAGGGTAGTGTCTGGGTAGCTAACCCTGTAAGAAAGTTAATAGCAGTATTTTCATTTTGTTTCATTGCTGTCTTCCTCAGAATAGTTCTGTATGTTAAAATATTTAAACAAAATGTAGAACAACTTAATCCAAATGTTTTTTGCTGTCAGTTAAAAGCTGATGCTTTGAAATAAGAACTCGGTCAATTACCATCTCACTATGCTTATCTTGGCATAGAACTTGGATGTGTGTATTGCAGTGGACTCTTAGCTTAGAAAATCTATCTTAGATATGCATGCATGCATGCTCCATCTCTAAGTCATGTCCAACTCTGTGTTCCCGTGGGCAGTAGCTCGCCAGGCTCCTCTGTCCATGGGATTTCCCAGGTGTGAATACTGGAGTAGGTTGCCATTTCCTTCTTCAGGGGATCTTCCCGACCCCAGGATCAAACTTGTATGTCCTGCATTGACAAGTGGGTTCTTTACTCTGAGCCATCAGGGAAGCCAGTATTAGATATAGATATATCTATATAAATTGCAGCGAGTCAGACATGACTGAGTGACTGAACAACAACAACATAGAAATCTTATCTGCATTGATATGTCTGTGGGGAAGATTTTCAGATAGCCCAGACAGTAGAAATAACCCTAGATTTGCACTGAAGTACCAAACATGTTTCTCTATGTACCACTTGTATCTGGGGGAAACTTGCTTTATTATCTTATCCTCTCCTACTGCACTGTCTGGGCACATTGTTGTCAAGTCAAGATCATACACCAGAGTTAGACCTTGTTCAAATCTTGTCTCTTTCTTCAACTTTGGGCCAGTTCATTAATCCACCTGAGTTTTTGTTTCATTTTAGATCATTGATAGATAGATGATTTTATGGATGTGATGAAACATACTAAAAATATATAGCTTTATCATCCAGACGAGGGTAGTAAACAAGAATAAGCCAATCTCCTAGTGTTTGAATGTTTTTCATCAGAAGGAATATTTAAGGGAAAGCCACCAAAGGCTTATTGAATGATGGAGAAGCCACACACAACATCCACATATAAACACCCAGGCACACAAGGACATATATGTGCGCATGAATACAAACATTGATATAAGCACAAAGTGAATTTAAAAGGCTAACTGATGAATGGAGGAGTTTCCATTTTGTAGAATAAGAACAAACAGGACATCTGTAACGTAAGCGTTCCACTTTTATACTAAAACAGAAAAGCAGAAAACAACCTCTTCTAATTTTTATGTCTTTGTGGACAGGATTGAGCAAACTGCAGAGTTGGTGAGGCACAGACCATTTGTTGCCAACAGGATTAAGCATCCTAGAGGAAAGAGGCACAGATTATCCTTTCACCTGAAATTGCTCTTTCTCTCCATATGAGTAGGGAAAACAAAGACACACAACAGAAGCACACACACAATGAGCAGAGACGGCACGCTGCCGGCACTGATGATGCCGGGGTGAAGGGAGTCCTTGGAGTTGGCTTTTGTTTCTCCCTTAGTTAACGGCCTACTCAGAATGCACTGCGCTTCCTGGAACTTCATATTAAACATTTCGTAGATCACACAAGGAATTTTCAAACAGCATAATCTTTGCTGAGAGCCATTACCAAACATTTGTTCTTTCAATGACTCTTTGAAAACAAAGCTTCTTTGAACGCTCTTGCACTGTGCCAGGCTTCACAGATTTTTGCATCATGGGAAGTGATATTTTGTGTTTGTGTGTGTGACCAGTGGCATGGTTGACTGGTCTCAGCAACCTGCTTAATCTGTGATGAAAATATGTGACTGAAAGAACAAAGAAATGAAGGAAAAAATAAGTTTAGCAACAATATGTTTGCATATAGGAAGAAGTTTTTCCCAACGTGTGTAACATTGGTCAGTCTCCTTTAATAAAGAAGATTTATTTTCAGGAAACCAGCTTTATGTGAATGATATGTATATCATAATATTTTATTTACCTGTATTTTGACATTTCAAGCTGGGTACTAGAAACTGAAGATTCTTCATACAGCAAATGTTTCTTGGATGATACGTCAGGCTCTGTTCTAGCATTGGGTATCCAGGGGTGTGTAAGAATAGGTCCTTGCTTTTAAGGGGATCCTACTTTTGTGGCAGAATTGTGGCAAATCCTGTAACTAGCCCTTATTGAATGACTACAATGTGTCAGAGTTGGTTCTAGACTCTGGAGATAGTGGCAGGCATAGTCTTGCTCCCAAAATACACTATGACTATTAAGAGAAAGAGACAGTCGAGGGTGGGAAGCTCGAACAGAACTTACAGAGAATCAGCTGAAGTCCAGTGTACGGTGATAACCTGGGAACTCTGTGGTTCACTCTCTTCGCTCAAGTAAATTCCCTTTATGACTAAAATGTTACTTTTCCTCTGTTCTATATTATTAATTATCCATCTTCAGTCTTTAATTATAAGCATTTGCTTTATTGATTTTTTTTAAAAAGTTCATTCTGATTATTTCTAAAAGAAGTTACGAACAAATTCCATACAGCAAGCCATTTGACAAATTACTGAAAAAATAATGTTTGAATAATATGAGTATTTCATTTATCTTGTTATTGAAGGAGATTTTAGCCAATTTCTGCTTCCTATATGTTGAATCGATCATTCTTTTTCAGCACCTGTTTGTAAAAGCTTGTTGATTTGATCTGTACTTGAATTAACTGTTTACATTTAATCTGCTGGATAAACAGTACTATGGATTACTCTATTTATGAGTAATAATTGAGTATAAGTAATAATTACTCTATGAGTAAATTGTTTTATTTTAATATATATTTCTAAATTCTGCTTTTAGAAATTCATTTGCTTTTGCATACTCAACTTTATTCACTAACATTTGATAATAATGCATTATAAGCTGGCCGGGCCATTTATTTACCAAGGCTTACAATACTTATTTTGTACTTTCCAGTTTTGAAATAATTAGGCAGTACTGATGTACCGTTCCCATCGCGTTTTCAGAACCGAGCTAGTTAATTAGCTTAAGTGGCTCTGTCAGCCCTATTGACAGTCCAGGGCACATAGTGCGTGCTTGTCAGGCTGCTGAGAGGGAACGTCTAAGAATGCCATCCCCGTGGTCAGCTTGGTTCCCTTCCCACCCTGGAGGTATGAGTGGGCTTTCTTTTTCATGGCATTAAATCAGAACCAGATAATGTGAACTGACACTTTTGCTTGTGATTAGCATGGGCCTTTTTGTTCAGTGTGGGTTGGTGGTTTTCCAGTTCCTTGCCTTGCTGAGGTTTCCCTGATCTTCATATCCTGTGTCCCACCTTTCCCATGTGATGGTCTCTTAAGATTTTATTACACGTTTGTTTGGGATCCCTTCAAGGCCACTGGAGTCATGCCAGTGATGACCCCAAAGTATTGTTGTTTAAGTCGCTAAGTCGTGTCCAGCTCTTTTGAGGCCCCATGGATTGTAACCAGCCAGGCTCCTCTGTCCATGGGATTTCCCGGGAATACTGAAGTGGGTTGTTATTTCCTTCTCCAGGGTCTCTTCCCGACCCAGGAATCAAAGCCATGTCTCCTGCATTGGCAGGCAGATCCTTTACTGCTGAGCTACCTGGGAAGCCTGGTGACACTGAGAGCCACTCACAGTCCATTTGTCCTGTGTTTGCCTTCTGGTTGGCTGTGCATTTGGGTAGGTGGTCTTGTCCTGCCTCTTGTCCTTCCAGTGCCTTTCAGACATCCTTTATGGGTGGGGTTTGAGGTGTTGCTGTTTTCTATTTTCATCAAACTTTATGTAAATTATGGAATTACTCCACAGCATACATTTAGTACAGTTTTACTGGCTTTAGAATCGAGTGCTTTGGCGGGGCAGTGGTGAATGAAGTGGAAATGGAGAGAACAGGAGGAGAACAAGTAGGAAGAAACCCAGACTGGAGTCGGGCTGAGACGGAGCAGGAGAGCCGAGTGTTGGGGTGACTATGAGCCAAACGCTGGGCAGCTGCTGACATGAGAGGCATGCAGAGAAGCAGCCTCTGTGTTGGGAGGATGGGCAAGAGGAGCGGAGTGGAATGTGGAGTCTGAGTTTCGATGTTCCTAGTTTATGTTGTTGAGACACCATGTGGAAATCCCCTTGTGTGTGGGCTAAGTTGCTTCAGTCATGTCCGACTCTTTGCAACCCTGTAGCTTTGTAGACTGTAAGCTTGCCAGGTTCCTCTGTCCATGGGATTCTCCAGGCAAGAATATTGGAGTGGGTTGCCATGCCCTCCTCTAGGGGATCTTCCCAGCCCAGGGATTGAACCTACCTCTCTTATGTCTCCTGCATTGGCAGGTGGGTTCTTCAGCACTAGCAGAGTTTAAGTGAATAAAGGTATGTACTTGCTGGGATGTATGTTTGAGAGTCACATATTGAATACTTATTAGCTCCGGTGATGAGGCCTATATGAACATGCTCTCTGAGCCTAAATTTGCTCATCCATAAAAGGGGCAAAATAGGATCTTTGTGAGAATTAAATGAGTTAATATGTTTAAAGTGCTTAACAGTATTTAGAACATAATAACTAACATTTAAATGCTAGTTATCATCACCATCACAATTCAAGATTTGTTTAGAAAGAGGTATGATTATAGAGTTGGCACTTGAACAGTGTGGGGCTTAGGGAAGCTGAGCCCCTGCACAGTCAAACATCTGTATAACTTCTGACACCCTCACTCACAAATAACTACTGATAACCTACTGTTCTCTGGAAGGCTTACCAATAACGTAATAGTTGATTAACATGTTTTGTGTATGTATTAAACCCTGTATTTTTACAATAAAGTAAGCTAGAGGACAGAAAACGTTTTAAGAAAATCATGTTGTTCAGACGCTCAGTTGTATCAGACTCTTTGCGACCCAATGGACTGCAGCATGCCAGTCTTCCCTGTCCTTCACTATCTCCCTGAGTTTGTTCCAACTCATGTCCGTTGAGTTGGTGATGCCATCCCACCATCTCATCCTCTGTCACCCCCTTCTCCTGCCTTCAATCCTTCCCAGCATCAGGGTCTTTTCCAAAGAGTCAGCTCTTTGCATCAGGTGGCCAAAGTATTGGAGCTTCAGCATCAGTCCTTCAAGTGAATATCCAGGGTTGATTTTAGGAAGATGAAATACATTTATAGTACATATATGTACCTATGAAAAAAACCTGTAAGTGGACCTGTGCAATCAAGCCCATGTTGTTTGTCAGC
Organism: Bubalus bubalis; assembly: GCF_019923935.1. Classification (NCBI taxonomy): domain Eukaryota; kingdom Metazoa; phylum Chordata; class Mammalia; order Artiodactyla; family Bovidae; genus Bubalus; species Bubalus bubalis. Next base: position 2,190,741 of record NC_059180.1, read on the forward strand.
TGTGCATATTGTAGAGAAGAGGGATACCTGACTTGAGCACCTTAACTGCTCGGCTAGGGGTCACATAATTAGTAAGTGTCAAGAATTTGAACCAGGTCAAACTGTATTCTTAACTACACTTGTGTCTGTCCTTCCTTTGTGAAGATAAGCTCTTCTGCAGAGGCTGTGTGCTGTAGAGAAAAGATAGAGGACAAAATACCTAACCTGCAGAAAGGCTACCCACTGCAGTATTCTTCGGCTTCCTCTGTGGATAAGCTGGTAAAGAATTTGCCTGCAGTGCGGGAGACCTAGGTTTGAATCCCTGGGTTGGGAAGATCCCCTGGAGAAGGGAAAGGCTACTCCCTTTAGTATTCTAGCCTGGAGAATTCCATGGACTGTATAGTCCATGGGGTCGCAAAGAGTGGGACACGACTGAGTGACTTTCACTTTCACATCATTCTAAGAGAAAACCTTACAGAAAGATGCAGATGAAGCTTGATATTTGAGAACTGCTGGGGAAGAATGAAAGGGGAAAAGGGAGAAGGTCTGAGTGGGACACAGAGACGCCAGAGAGAATGAGAGAGTAGAGAAAGATCATATAGTTTCTGCATTTAGGGACAAGAAAGCTTCAAAAAGCACCTGTTGGTTGACATTGTCAAATGCTGCCTGAGAAAAGGCAGTCTGAGTCACTGTCTGGTATTAACAGATTAAATTTATTTCCCTTTGGAGCTAAAATCAATTGCTAAAAATACAATAAGAAACAGAAATATATGATCTAGTGATGTTGATGAATCAGCAAAAATTTGGAGTTAGATTTATTCTTTTGAGCCCCCCTTCTAAGTTCATAAGTTTTATCAACAGAATATCCTAGAACCATGCAGTATCTGACATTTATCAGTTTAATTAAAGATCTCATTGGACCACTCAGCTATCTTGTGTGTCTGTGATGCTTCTCTGCAAATCTGAAATGCAGCAGATACACTCCCATGAAAAGATAAACAATGTGCCAATGGTAACCTGGAAGAGCTTCCTTTTAATGCAATGATTAGTCTTATTCATGCTAATTCTTGCCATTTGTTCTTAATTCTTTGTGTCTGCCTTCTCTACACTCAACAAATTATGAGCTGACTAGACCATATTTTGAGAGCAGCAGGTTATGAACTCTGCTGTTAACTTGTCTGACGTCTATGAGGGCTTGGTAGGGCTGGGCTTGTTCACACATATGAGCCCATTGCCTAGATTAACACCCAGCACAGAGTCCTTGATCAGTGTAATTTAAATAAGGAGTGAGTGAAGCGTCATAGTCAGAAATTTACACAAAATTTATCTGACACAATATAATGATATATGTAATTGGTGTGCTTCAAAATTAACCAAAAATAGAAAACAGACTATGTAAGTTACCAAAAAGCACAATCAGACTTTTATACAGTTGACATTGTGTATGTGCATGGGTGGTGGGCGGGAGGATGATAGAGCCCAACTCAGAGCCCAACTCAGGCAGGGTTAGGGCAGGGCTTGTAGACCCCCAGACCTGTGACCCAACCTGACTGAGCTTCCTGGGGTTCCTTCTTGGCAGATTTTCGGACACCCTCCCTCAAGTATTATAATTTGGCATACTGTGACCATTCATCTCACTTAACAAGAGAATGACTTCTACCCTCTTTAATAAGATCTACACTTTATCTTATTGAAAGGCCAAAATTAGATAAGAATTGGTGTAGTCTAGGGGTGAAGTTTCCAATGAACTTGATGAGTGCCCATAATATTTCTGGAGCCTATAATATTGATGCAGCAAAATGTTTTGGAGAGTAAAAGATGCTTAATGCACATTTCATATCCTGGGAAAACTTATAGCTTTGAACTATTTTGAGATATAATTCAAATACCATAAAATCCACCATTTTAAAGTACAAGTTCACTGATTTTTCACATATTCACAGGTTTATGCCAGCATCACCACTAATTCCGTAAGATTTTCATCAGCTTGGAAAGAAATCCCATACTGATTAGAAGTTACTCTCCGTTCTCCCTCCTCCTCCCCCACCCTCCACCCCTGGTAACTACCAGTGACTTTCTATCTTTATGAATTTGCCTGTTCTGGATATTTCATATAAATGGAATCACAGTGTGTGGTAGTTTGCGACTGAAATTTTTCACTTAATGTTTTCAAATTTCATCAATGTCGTAGCATCTTTCAGCACTTTCGTTTTCATTGCTGAGTAATATTCCATTGTATGGATATACCATTCCACATTTTATTTATTCATTAGTTAATGGACATTTGGGTTGTTCCTGCTTTTTTTGACATTATAAATAATACTGCTTTGAATATTCATGTACATGTTTTTGTGTGAACATATGTTTTCACTTCTCTTGGTTATGTATCTAGGAGTGGAATTGCTGGGTCATATGGTAACCTTTGTTTAACTTTTTAAGGTTATGTAGAATTTTAATATCTACAGAGTGCTTTATATCTTTATCACAGTGACTGAGAAAAGAAACTGAAGCTCTGAAAGATTAGCTGGGCCAGAGAAAAGCTTGCATCTGTCACAAACATACATTTAAAGTGAGATTCATTGATGTATTGGTTAATTTAGGGAAGAACTGAAACCTAAATATTGGTCAGGAAGGGTAAATAAAGTGTGTGATATTCACATAGTGGAAGTCTGTTGCAGATAGATATGTGTGTAGAACAGTTATCTGCATAGCAGAAAATATGTGTATATATACACACACCTCATCAGAAATAGATTTAAAATCATAGAACATAATGCCTAGTGAAAAAACGGGTTGCAGAATGATAGATACAGTATAACATCATTTACGTAAGCTAAGAAAACCATAAAGAAGTAACATACGTGGTTACTCACATGCAGAAGTGTGAAAACGGATACACCGGTCTGTGTAGTGGTTGGTCAGCGTCTCTACTTCTGAGCTTTAGAATTCCTGCCATTACTCTTTCCTATATATTTAACAAATTATTTCCATTACAAGACTGTCAGTTTCTTTATATAGGGGTCATATTTTCTTCACTGTTTTATATCCATTGTCTAGCACGATGTACCTAGTACATGAACGTGAAAGCATATTTTTGAATGGCTAAGCAAATGAGTATCAGGCCACTTAAAGTATTTTGGGAATAAGGTAGGGTGGGACAGATTAGATTAGCCATTCTCCCTTTCTGCTTATTGTCTCTTCATACCTTCATATTCCCTTGGTGTTATCATAATATGAGACCTGCAATTACAAGAGTAGTTCTGTGTGACATGACGTGCTAATAAAGCAGATGGTGTGTGCAAATAAGCAGGAGAAAAGACATCTTTGCTGCAGAAGTCATTGCTGTCTCCTTTAAAGTATGGAGTATTTTATGATATCTCAGTAGATTTTATCTTCATTGTCAAGGTAATGATTATGTATCCTATAAATCTTGATGGCTTTGTTGTATCAAGTGTCAAATTGCACAGCTTAGGTAGTTGTAGAAAGAAAGATGTCTATGATCAGATTTGGAAGGAGTATTACTAATAGTTTTGCCTTTCAGGAACATGTTGATGTCACCTCTTTGTGTTTATATTGGAGGAAGAGAACTGTTTCCACTTAGGGTCTGTCCCTCCTTTCTCTTTATTATCTTCTCCCCACAGGAAAAAGAAGGGCAAACTAAAGTTTGGAGCTTAACAACAATATGATGAAGTTTCTGGTTTCCACATCTCTGTTCTGACTCTTTCCCTGAGTGTTTTGTGGCAGTAAAGATGCTCCTCTGCTCTCCCTGCTTCACAATAAGGAGAGCGAGCGGGTCAGCCCTGGCAGGACGCGTCTGGTCCTGTCTCAGCCTTCCTGGGTGGGTAAACCAATTAAGGCTCTCTGTGAATCAGGTCATGAGGAAGGTTATAGGGAACCTCATTTGTGACCCTCAGCGCAAGCTATATTCTCCAGCACAGTTCACCAGAACTACAAGGGACTATAGGTGGCAATGCTTTGATCCCCATCTGTCTGTCTGTGCTTCTGCTCAGTTGATTAGAGCCAGGCGTGATGGTGACGTGAGCCACACATTTCCTGTTACACTTCCCACCCCGTAATAATGATAGTCTTGATTTTCTCCATCCTTTGCAATGTTGAAACTTTTCTATTCATACTTATGTCTCACAGAATCTTCAGCCAGCATCTTGGCATTGTAGGAATTTACTCAGCTATTTAGAAGCAATGTGACCTATTTGAACCCATAAAAGCAGTTAAAACCCTGAGGGATCCTGTCAGGGCACATTGATGATAGTTGCTTTTATATGTGGTGAAGCCTTTTATTTTTATTTGTGAAGGTACCAAAACAGTCTGTCTTCCTTCAAATAAATACCTACTCAGCACAGGAATATTTTACTTTATAAATGTAGCTGTTGTATTTAATTAAATCTAAGATGCCACTGATTAAAAAGATGCACTGTTTTATGTCTCACTAAAAATGATGCTGCCAGTTAATTGTAAGATGCCATTGGTTAAACAATGCAACCCCACTCCACGGTATTACAATATGAAGAAAAGAGAAATATGGAACAAATAAATTAAGAAGGAGTGACTCTTCATTTGCAGAATATCTCAGTAGGAGCAGGTTGGTGTATTAACCACTGAATGGTGAGCTTAATGTCTACAGACTGAGGTTCTACTTTTGGCTACAGGAGAAAATGTATATAATTTTGCTTTGAAAAGGATAGAGATAATAGAGTTTGGAACAAGTCTGGCCTCTGCCCACCTCTCCAGCATCTTCTCATGACACTTAGTTTGACCTTCTTTTAATTTCTCAGGCCCCCCAGCCTTCTTTCCGCTCGTGTCCTTTGCATATGCTGTTTTCTCGGCCTAAACCCTTTCTTGCTCCTTCCCTTGGTCACATCCTACTAACTCTTCAAGCTCCCCCTTAAATATTACCTTCTCTGACTCTCCAGGCTAGGTTTGCTTGCTTTAATACGCTAAGGCAAGTATACCGAGTCTATGTACTAACTGCCCCTTGTATTTCTTGGTAGTAACATTTGTCACGCTTGTAATGAAATGTTTATGCAGTTATTTTCTTGTTGACTTTCAAGATAGTCTTGCTCATGCTCTGTTCCCGCTGCGTGTTCAGTGCCTGGCACGTATTCTGAGCCTGACTGAGATTTCTTGAGTAGAAACAGTGGCGGTGCCCGGCAGTGACGCATTCTGCTGGGGTGGCAAGTCAGAGTCTGAAGGTGTCCATTGTGTTTGGCAAGAGTCAGTGGATATGTTAGAAGGCATAGTTTTAGTGGGAGAGTGGGGACAGAAGTGAGATTGCAGAATATGTTACAAAGGAAAGCAAGACTACTCTCTATAAACACTGGAACACTTGCAAATAATTTCTCGACTTGATAATACCTTTCCTTACGTTTTACTAACTCAGTGAACCCTGTCAGAATCGTCCAAATTACAGAAAGATAAAAAATAAATCCCAACACATGCTACTATGATTTCTTTTCTCAGCGGATAATGGATAGAATGGAATATTCACTTCAGTAATCACGGGCAGGCAGATCAGAGCATTCTGCTCCAGAAGAGCAAAGAGTAGCCCAGATGTTCTCTTCCCCTCTGCTTATCACTGAGCCAAAAGTACAGTCATCTCTTTTTTTTTTTCAGTACCACTGGCATCAAAAAATATGTACTCTTTCATCTCTGTGCTCAACAGAACTTGAAACAGAACCTTAGAAGACCAGCTCTTCACATAAGCATGAGGTAATTTGAAAATCCTTGTGTGGTGGAAGTGGCCTTGTGAAGACCCTAATTGTGGCGCTCTCCCAGGCTGTGTTGCGGAAGGTGCAGCGGGCGGACCCCGGGCAGTGCTGCGTTAGTCCTGGCGTGCTCCACTTGCGACAAGTGGTAACCGTCACAAGTACTTGCCCCTTGCGGTGAGCCACCTGTTCAAGCACTTTACGTACATTTACTCGTTTAATCTTTGCAACAAATTCTGTGAGGAAGCTGCCCTATTGCTTTTTTTCTTTTTAATCCATTAGGAAACTGATGCTCAGAGAGTAGCTTGCCCAGGAGGGCAGAACTGGTGTTTGAACTGAGGCCTTCTGGCTTCAGAATCCTTGTTCCCAAAGACTGTAATGTACCTCTGATGGTGCTGATGATACAGTCAGGACCTGGGACTGACTGCCATTCCCTTTTCTGCCTCCTTCCTCCTCTCCTTGTGCTGTTGACCTGTCCCCTCTTCCCTTGGGGTGTGAGTGTCTAGAGAAGCCTCAGTGCAGACGCTTCCACCCTCCCACCCGGGCAGTTACTGTCTTGGAGTGTATCGGTTTCTCTCGACACCGTCATTGGCTCTGTATGACTCTTTTGCAGCGGGAGCTTTGTTGTGGGTTCAGTCAGTTTCTGAATGCCGGTCACAAATCCTAGTCAGCCTTCACCATGTTGATCATTTGAGAAAATATGTTCCTAGTTCTGATAACTGTTTTACATGCACACTTTTGGAAAACCTAATCTGTTTTTAAAGTTGATAACTACCTTGTGTATGCATTAAGTACTGAAGTTCCCAGTGTTCAAGAAATGCACTACACTATTAAAAAAGAATTAACAGCTTTCTCTAAAGAACAGAACTAAGCTCAGTGTGGTCTGGAATTAATCCCTGCCTAGAAGTTCCACAATCAAAAGGGAAAAATGTGGAAAAGCAAAGATAAATAAGTAAAATTGGAAAGTATGCAAAACCGTTAGAGATGTGCCAGTGACTCAGAAGTAGATAAAACCGAGAAACTCGTCCCAGCCCCAGGGTGTGAACGTGCCGCCGCAGCACTGGGTGTCTGAAGTGTTTCCCTGACACTCAGACCTCCTGTCAGTGGTGCACGGGAGAGCCTTCCTTAGTTGTTGCAAAGAAAAGAATGCCCTGGAGGGAAAACAAAATAAAATGCTATTTAATATTCAACTTAGTATTCTTTAAATTTACAAGTGTCAGTAATAATATCATAGCTGGATCAGCAGTATTGTCGTATTAGCATTAAAATTTTCCCATTATTTTTTTGGCGTGGTGAATTCGAAAGTATTGTTTAACCTAAAGGATTTTTAAAGGTTAGATGAAATAGCATTTATTTTGCACAGCTTGATGGATTGCCAGCAGCAGGGAAGACTTTGCAGCTCAGATGTTTTCAACACCCTTCTGATCCTCTTTTTCCACGTTTCCTTCCTCGTTAATTTTTCTTTCAGAACCGTGACCATGTTACTGTATATAGAGGAGATGCCTAAGCAGTCAGGTGTTAATGGACTTCTCTGCATTTTATGTGTCTGTATGTCTGCCTCATCATGTCTCTTAATAGCCTTGCTGATGCTTGGGGGAGGGGAAGGGGAGGTTTTGCTTAATTTTGTGATATACTTTGTATTGTACAATAAGCAGGATTATAATAAATTGCCATTTTAGAGAATCTGAATGTTATCTCATTGTATTCATTTTAATATAAAAAGAATCTTTATGGAAGAATTTACCACATCTCAGGAACAGTTATTTTTAAACATAGTACTTGGGATTGCCTTATTGCATTGTTGCTTAAGTGGTAGTGCAAAGGAGAAAAGAGTAAAACCCTTTACTAATGATCTTTTTTTTTTTTACAGTGGATTTCCTTCTCTGAACTCCCACTTTTAGTTATTTCAATGTTAAATTTACTGTTTGTCACTAAATAATTGTGATGTTCACAATTACAAAGCTCTTAAAATCGCTTTTCATATTTGCTACTTATGATAGAAAACCTTTTGACCTAAATATTTTATGAATACTTAAAATTTCATATTATTGACTTTAGACATGTAGAGTTTAATTTTTAGTACTAAGCTACCATATGTAAACTGATTATATTACAAAATGAAATCAATCGAGAATGGACATGTTCTACTTTGCATGAATGTCCAAAACTCAAGTACCTCTCTAGGCAATGAGGTGGCTTCCCATTAGTTCTTGGTTGGGACTATATTCTTGTGGACTTGACAGTGGGTATTATACCAAAAGACAACTCCCATTCCCTAAGTGAAGGGTGATGTTTAGAGTACTGTGAGTTTGTGAGAACTTGCTCTCAACGTCAAATAAATAGAGTGCTCCAGGAGCTCCATTTTTTATTTCCAATTTCTGGGCATTTGAGACTATTTTGGAAAGTGGGCAAAAGTTCTTCTTGTAAGTTGATTGAGTTGATAAGACCCTAGAGAAGTGGAATTGTCCCGTAGAGTCTCAATACTACTTCCTGCCTCCACAGAGCATCCCTAGTCTGTTTTGATGAGCCTGAATGAAAACGAGATAGCTTAAGTTTTAGTTTAGATCTGCATTGGCTACTATAAGAAAAACATTTAAACTGAAACCTGATAATTAAGTTTTTAATAAAATGTTCAATATGCTAAATGTACAAAATAAGAGACGTATAAAAAATACCTGAGCATGGAAGAGACTTCTTGGAGATGTGGAGCATGGTTGCTGATGAGAAGAAATAAATAGCAGATTGCATGGTGCTCAAAGTCAAATAGTAAATCAGAAGACATAATGCCTGGTTAACAACAGTAATGGGGATATAATTATATATATATATATATATATATATACACACACACACACACACATATATATATCAGTATCTGTATTGGGATTTCTGAATTTCAAAATAAAGAGAAAATTCAAGTATCTAGTTAGAATATAACATGTTAACCTCAAGTGGAAGACAGACAGACCCAAGGATTCTGTACCCAGCTAATAGTATTACTTAAGTGGTTAAAGGGTGCATGTTGACAGACATACAATTGGTCTAACTATGAATCCTTTCAGAAAAAAATTAAGAAAATATTGAAGGCAGTGGCAAAATCTAGGGTGAAAAAGCCACACAATATTATAGGAAAGAAACAATGGCTTGTATGCAACCAGTGGAACTTGAATCTGAATAATTGTTAGTTAATAGGTTGTGAAGCTAAGTGCATTCATTGCACAGAAAGTACTGTGGAACATAACCAATTTTTATTAATAACACTGGAGTTCTTTTGCAAAACTCAAATAAATTATTCCTTTCTATAGCTCTGAGTTCATATGCATTTCTAATTAACTGATTGAAAAATCTACTCTGGCAAGGCCTGGGACCAAAGCGAGGAAAGATAGAGATAAACGGGATATTTAAAAGTGGGCGAGGAAATGATACAAATATGATAGACTGTCAGTTCTAGGGAAGAATACCAGAAACAATCTGATTTTCAGAAGTAATCATAAAAATAGATAGCATTTAATGAGTGTTGCAGGTCTTATTTTAAGTATTTTGTTATCTCATTTTACACTACATATTTTCAGGGATATTAATGGACAGGCCAATCTTATATATCTGCAGAAGTGTAAAGAGCATGCATATAAGGTACAAGACATAGATACCTTAATTTTAAAGTTTTTTTTTTTTTAGTATTTCCCCTTTGCTCTTTTTAAAAATTAAAAAAATTTTTTTAATTGAAGAATAATTGTTTACAGAATTGTATTGGTTTCTGCCAAACATCCCCTTGAATCAGCCATAGTTGAAAAAGTCTAGGGAGTAATCATAATAAGGAATTGAAGGAAGCTGCTGTAGGTACTGATGTAAAGAGCAAGTACTACACTGGCTGGTGAGAGCTTTCCTCCTTTCTATAAGAAAGTGTAAGCGCAAACGACGCCAATATTTACCTTTTTTACTGTGGCAGCGTAGTCGGCTTGGTTTATATCTGACGATAGAGAAGAGTAAAATTTTTATGGAGGAGCCAGAACCGGAGTTTCCTGCCTTAGGAAAAGAGAATACGTAGTTAATTTTCATGATTCCTATCAAAAGAACAATGAACTTTTGAACAGGTTGGTGAACAAATGGAGTACAGAGCAAGGCTAATTGAATCTTCAACAGGGAGAATTTCTGGAGATAAGTAGGTTTCTATGATTTCATAAGATGGGTTTTTTGGGACAATGAGAACATAAAAATAGTAAATTCAGGAGTGAAAACTCAATCGAAAAATACCCTGAATTGTGTTTTAATCATGGAGTCAGTTGCTTTTTATACTTTTTTTGCTTTTGTTTTCCGTCCATACAAAGAATCCTATACAATAGAAATATATTTCCAGGTGGTATTGTATTATAGAATTCAGTAACTTAGATTGAATTTACTTTTGCTTTTGCTATCTGAGTGGATTAGGAAAATTCCTTTTGGGCAACCAGGGACCAGATGATCAGACAGACATCATATCATTTTCTTTGCTATGAAAATTATAATTCAACCTTGGGAAAATTTTCTAATGTTGTATTTTCTGTAAATAATACAAAGAGTAAAAATAAGTAAAATCATTACTCTGTTTTTCTCCCTTCATATTCTGAATAATAAACAACTGATTTTTGGCAAATACATATTAATTTAATTTTAGGGATGTTATTTTTTAGTTTATTTTGATCAAAGATGTAAAAAGATCCATTATTTTATGCTCAAAGGTGTGCTAGCCAAGATAGCTTGCTATAGATATCTGGTATCTTTTTGTAAATAACTATGTTTGGAAAAGTCTTTTCTCTGAAATCATCTCCTTAAATACTTAAACCTAGTTAGATCACCCTCAAGTATAAGGGATTTGTGAACCACGTAGGATATTTCAGGAATTCTTTCATACCGAAGCAAACAGGAGGCTTTAGTATTATTGTGGAAAGGGAAAAAATGGGAGATTTTGGGGTAGCTGTTTCATTTATGCATCAAAATTTATTTTTTCTTTTTGCTAATAGTCTGATAAGCAATTTTGTTTACCTAAGAATTTCTCTTCATAATTAATCAAACCCAAAATGTTTAAGATAAATAGCAAAATATTTTTCATTATTTGAAATGACTATGGCTGATTAAAACTATTTCTAGCAAAATTGACTATATGTTAATTAGGTCCCATCACTTCATGGGAAATAGATGGGGAAACAGTGGAAACAGTGTCAGACTTTATTTTTTGGGCTCCAAAATCACTGCAGATGGTGACTGCAGCCATGAAATTAAAAGACACTTGCTCCTTGGAAGGAAAGTTATGAACAACCTAGATAACATATTCAAAAGCAGAGACATTACTTGCCAACAAAGGTCCGTCTAGTCAAGGCTATGGTTTTTCCAGTAGGCATGTATGGATATGAGAGTTGGACTGTGAAGAAAGCTGAGCACCGAACAATTGATGGTTTGAACTGTGGTGTTGGAGAAGATTCTTGAGAGTCCCTTGGACTGCAAGGAGATCCAACCAGTCCATCCTAAAGGAGATCAGTCCTGGGTGTTCATTGGAAGGACTGATGCTGAGGCTGAAACTCCAGTACTTTGGCCACCTCATGTGAAAAGTTGGCTCATTGGATAAGACTCTGATGCTGGGAGGGATTGGGGGCAGGAGGAGAAGCGGACGACAGAGGATGAGATGGCTGGATGGCATCACCGACTCGATGGATGTGAGTTTGAGTCAACTCCAGGAGTTGGTGATGGACAGGGAGGCCTGGCGTGCTGCAATTCATGGGGTCGCAAAGAGTCGGACACGACTGAGCAACTGAACTGAATGAATATTACATCCTCAATATGGAAAAAATATCAAAACCTTGAGGTCTTTGATTTTCCACTCGTCAGACGTAAAATTGTCAGCTTTTTTTGCAAGTGGTAGAAGAGCTGTAGGAACTACTAAACTAAAATGTACCTTTTCTTTCTATGCATAAGCTGCTGCTGCTGAGTGATCTCAGGGAGGCAGGCCTGTGTTATCGTCCAGTGGCATTGACTTACACTTTTACAGAGAGCAAATTTATGGCCCTTATCTGGTGAAGACTTTATGAATGACTGGTATAAATCAAGCACTGAATGACTATTTTTCCCTTTGAGCATAAATCTATGATTCGGAGACTGATTTCTGAGTAACTTTTTTGTAACCCATTTAAATGACCATTTTCAACCACTTTTCTATATTTTGGCATAAAACAAATAACTAAAATATAACTTAATACCAGTGATAGATTTATTTTTCTTCTGTTAAGGAGCTCCTGGAATTCACCTGGAACTCTTATACAATTCAGTAAATGACCTCAATTAATAGAGTGGTGGGAATCCAGTGCCTGGGATTGACTGAAGCAACTATGTATGTCCACCTTTTAGGTGGGAGAGGGAAAATGAAGTATATATTTATTTTTAAAGGTACTAATGATGAAATGTGCCATTCATTGAGGAAAACAAGTAGATAGGAAAAGCCCGTCATTTCTAGGACATTTGGAGAGTAAATAACTTCTGTCACAAGTCCTAGAAAAGTGAAAAAGTATTAGCCCACGATCTTCTGAACACTTTCCCAAGAGACTTTCCTTCAGGAGGATGTCTCTAAAAAGAAGATGGAAGATATGCAAGCTCACTTGGAAGGAAGAGCTAGAAATAGGTGGGTTTAAAAATAGTTTCATGAACACTGTCCTTCTCCTCAGAAAAATTTTGATCTATAGATGGCATCCTGTAGGTAGAGGGGTTACATGAAATTGTCTTTTATTCTCAAATGGTCCTTTCTTTGTCTTCCTCTTGTTACATGCAGTTGTATGACTTAAACAGTTAATACCATGGAAAAATTAGTTGGTCAGGAGATAAGCAGTTGATCTTGGCTGTTTTAAAGGGACAGCAAGAGAGGGCTGTAAGTGAAGTGATGCAGCCCCTGGTGAAAAGAGGATGACCCCCTGGATGAGCAGGTTGAGGATGTGTTTGTTAGGAGGGTTGATTGAATCATTGTATAGAAGTAAAGCCCTTAGGACAGTCCTTGGCACGCGGCATTCAACCAATAGCAGCAACTGTTACCATGCAAAGCAAGGGCTGCCTGTACATTTTAATAATTTTGCAAGCAAAGGAACCGAATTTTGGAAAGATTAGGTAATTGTCTGAGGCCGCATAGGTAAGAAGTGTCAGAAACCCATTAACAAAACGTTTTAATGTCTCCGGACGTTAGTGTTGTAAGAACTCACAACCTGTCTGTCGATGCTTCTGTCAGAATACGCATGGAGCTCCAATTACTAGTGGATTGTTTTAAAAAACTCATCCGCCTATCTAATCATGTCTGTAGCCCTCTAGGGGACTCTCTGCTTATCTGGGCTGACCATGTAATATTGCCAGGGCTGGCTGAAAAATGAATTATTATACAATGATTGCACAAAGCTTCTGGAAGCTAGTGACACACTTGGCCTTCCAAGATTGTTTCTTGGAATGAATCAAAACTCCTTAGTCTTAGAATGAAGGAGGAACCATCCTGGAACAAATGAAAAATCCCAGAGAAGGAAAAGAACATCCCACTAATTGAGTGGGGAGAAGTGGGCTAACTCACTGCTTAGCAGTGAAGATGCCTGGTTATGCTGGGAGATGAGCAGAGTGGGAAGGGATGTTGAGTGACCCTGCCTTTAGTTTCCAGGATTCAGTGTAGTCTGTGCTCCATTCATTGGGCAGCTGGTAGTTGGAGTCCACACTGAGTAGTTAAATCTGGGCGAGTCTGATTCTAATTTACAATCCAGCTTCCAAAATGGAGGAGATCCTATTCAGAATATCTTAAATTATTCAGGGTAGAGGAGAATTGTGATACGGAGATGGACTGTAGGATTAATACTAGGCCTGGAAAGATGAAGACCAAAAAAAAAATTGATTAAAGAAAAAATCTGACGTTATTTAGTGCCTCTAAGATGCCAGGCCTTGTGCATGACTTTTACTTATTAATTATGTAATTCTCATAAAAATCTTGTTAGCAGGCATTGCAGAGACAAGTAAGCTGAGACTCAAAAAAGTTAAGTAACTTAACTACTAGGGCTGCTGCTGCTACGTCGCTTTAGTTGTGTCCAGCTCTGTGTGACCCCATAGACGGCAGCCCACCAGGCCCTGCCGTCCCTGGGATTCTCCAGGCAAGAACACTGGAGTGGGTTGCCATTTCCTTCTCCAATGCATGAAAGTGAAAAGTGAAAGTAAAGTCGCTCAGTCGTGTCCAACTCTAGTGACCCCATGGACTGCAGCCTACCAGGCTCCTCCGTCCGTGGGATTTTCTAGGCAAGAGTACTGGAGTGGGGTGCCATTGCCTTCTCCGAACTACTAGGGCTAGTAAGTGGTAAAGCTGAGATTTTCTTTTTAAACCCAGACCCATTTTAATATATCACATAGCTCTTAAATGAAAGATACCAGAGTAAAACATTAAAAGTAAGACATTTTGGGAGTGCATGTCTCATCTTCGATCTTGAACATTTTTGATCTTGTTGCAGGAACCCCAGAATTTATGTTTCTCTGGAAATAATGTTTGAACTTGTGATTTGTTACCTGGGCCATACTGCAGAAACCTATTTTATGTGCTTATGGCTGTCTTTCTGTGTCTTGATATGTATATTGATTTCTTTATATATAGCTTTCTGTACTGTTGATCAATAAAATGCATATAATTATTATATAAGGGCTTCCCTGGTTGCTCAGTGGTATAGAATCTGCCTGCCAATGCAGGAAACCAGAGTTTGATCCCTGGGTCAAGAAGATCCCCTGGAGAAGGAAATGGCAACCCACTCCAGTGTTCTTGGCTGGCAAACCCCATGGACAGAGGAGCCTGATGGGTACAGTCTCCATGGGATCACAAAAGAGCCAGACACGACTTAGTGACTAAACAGCAACAATTATTATATAAAATAATACATTTTGGGGTATATCTTAGGGGCCCTGGGGGCTCTGCTCCTCACCTGGAGGGCAGCCCTTCCTGGGAGCAGCACTGTGCAGGAACACGAGCACCAGCGGGTAAGTTGTCAGGGGGTTCCTCTGTGCCGGGTGGCAGCTGTCTCCATCTCCGTGTTCGCTAGAGAAGCGGCATGGCCAGTGCGTCACTCCTCGGGAATTCTAAATTTGAGAATAAACAGCACTTCCCTGATACATTCTTATGTGCCATTTTTCTTTCCATGTGAGCATTCTTAATGAATCGTTTCTGTGTATTGGAAGTGTGTCTTCATTAGTAACTAAATTCTTTTCATAGCAAGTAACAAAAACAGACTCTAGTCTACTGAAAAAAAAACACTTGTTCTAAGGCCTCACTGGTATTTTCAGGTTGGGACTCACAGAGTTCAGACTGGGCACTGGACTCTGTTAGACAGTGAGGAGCTTCTCTCCTTGTCTGACTCTTCTCTAGCTCATCTCTGTCTCTGCCTCTGCCCTTCTGGCTTTAAGGTCACTTGAAACAGCCTTTTCTTTGCTTGTTGACTTCCTTCTCTCTCTGCTCACTGGTTTGCCCTCAGCCTCTGAGCACAGAGTCCTATGTGGCTGCCTCCTTGCTCATGATTTTTTATCTCCTCAGTTTCTAATGAGCAGATTCTAACCAGAATCTCTGAGACGTGATTCCAGAATCCCAGAGACAGAATGACCTGATTATTGGCCCACCCTAAGGTAGATACCACCACTAGTTAGGTATCCATATGATGTCCATGGTCTGGGGGGCAAGTCCTGCCCTCCCCAAGTGCTGCTGGGGGTCGGTCTTCCGCTGGAACAGGAGCAGGGGGAGACTGGGAGGTGCCTGATAGTGGTGTGTTACTCACTAATTGGATTTGGCTTCTTTGCTTCTGGCTTTCTTGTATTTTACTCCTTTTAAACTAAGGAAGCAGTTATCACCACTCATTGTGTATTTTCAAATTAAAATTCACTTCCAAAGTATTTCCAGTAATAAAGGGCTCCCAGAGAACTGTGGTACAAGGAGGACCAGGAGCAGACTTACTCTGAAAACTGGAGAAGATATTTTAAAGCAAACGCATCTCTTTTACTCACCAGGACCCTAATAGACTGCTGATTGTTTAGCTGCGTGATCTGAAGACACACGCGCTGGTTTGGCCTATGGGTTAGACTGTGCCTTTGGTCACATTCTTTGCTGCCTCTCTGCGATGAGAAATACCAAGGGTGAACGCCAATTGTACTTACAAAGGCAGTCCATGAAGTGGTGAATGGAAGAATCAAACTTTTACGGTAATCTTTTATTGTAATCTATTTTCAGTTCTGTCAGAGAAGCAGCATGGCCCAGTGGACTAAGGAGAGGATGGGGAATTTGGAGCTCTGAGAGAGAATCTGTTTTGCAGCTGACTAGCTTTGTGACCTTGATAAAAGCACATTAACCTTCGTCTACTTCCTCATGTGTAAAATGGGATCTACCTGATGGAATGATCAGAATATAGGTACATTCTGACTTAAGCAAACTAAATAATAAGAGAGATTTTATATGAATCGGGAGTGGGTATCAGAAGACTGTGGTTTGTAAGAAGATTCCTCCTAGAATTCATTTAAAATCCAGCCTCTTCTCAGGCTTTTAAACTGTGGCTAATTGACAAAAGTTAAATTTATATATACAAGTTTAAAAAAATACACTTACTGGATACTGTGAGAAAAAAATTCGGTAGAATTATGTTTTGATAACTCAGTAAATCCATGTGAAATACTAAAAAACAATGTTTTGCAGGCAGCAGTAAACAAAGACTATTTTGAGGCCTTAGATTTCAGGGTGAATTTTTTCAGTATGAGAATGCCAGTAGTGCCATTTCTGCCGTATTTTTCTAGCTTGTTGACATGGGCATCGTCATATTGGTCTTGGCGTCATGACACCGGTGCTGAGTCGACATTCACATTGGCAGCTTGTCATCCTGCTCCAGTCAGGAATGGCCTGTAGGCAGTTTCAGTTTATCTGCTGCTACTGGAATTTTGATGTAGCAGTGTTGAAGGTTCGATTTGTGCTATGGCAGTCTTATGCCTACTTGTGAATTTATTCTCCAGAGGGCAAAGGACCCTAAAAGCTCACATATAAACAAGCTCAAAGGATTAAAGTAGGAGGAAGAAATAAATAGCAGTTTGTTATATATTTATATTGAATTTTGCATAGCAGTCTTAGTTATTTAAAAGTACATTTTGCCGGTTTTCACATAGAGAAACTCCTCAAGTCCAGAGACTGGGTGGCTAGAGACACAGCATCCAGATCTTATTAAGAACCCAGGTTTCCTAACTTCCCAGTCCAGACTTCTCTCTGAACTGTTGCAGAAGGGTGCTGGGCGACTGGGTTCTGAAACCAACTGATATGTGCTTTGGGGTTGTGTTTGAAGGAGATATTCCACTCCCTCCGTAGCGTAACATAATTTGCTTATAACTCCCCAATAAAATTGTTTTCCTCCGTCTGAAAGAGACTCTCCCAAACCAGTCTGAGGATGAACGCTGCTCTGCCATCTTTTCCAGAAAGGGCTTTGTGGCTGAGCCTCATTGTTGCATGGGTTCACAGCGTGTTATTGCTAACTTGTAAATATTCATTTACAGGAAAGAGTGACTAAAATCTTGGCGTTCTTTTATACTGCTGAGAAAAAGCTAGGTTTTCTGTTTCTTTTAGAGGAAGGTTTTCCCAAAGTTTCGTCTTGGTTGCAAAACATACCCCCAGAGATTCCAATCAACATAACTCATGCTGACCAACTGACTCCAAGTATGACAGCGCAGTGTTCAGCAAGTCCAAATGAAACCGGGTGGAGGCCAGAGAATGTGTCTGCTTTTGCCTGAATTATCTGGTTCACTAACTTTGGTTCTTGATTTCAGCTGGCCTCAAATGAATATTAACCCAGAGACAAATTTTGTAGCCTTCCATGATACTACAAACATTTTGCCATTGCAGTTACTGGTTTATAGTTGGTTGCAATGCTTGATTTAGTGCAGCACTTGAAATGCTTGGTTTAGTCATTTTGATATGTGGGAGGAAGATTTAGTTGGATTAGATTTCTGTTATTACTTTTCTCTTGAGAAAGATAAGGCAGGTTCTCAGATTATTGTATTTGATTAATAAACTCCCCTCTCCCAGGTATCCCAACACCATCTCTGTCTCTGTTACTATCTCTGTCTTCAGTTTTATCTCCATCTCTTCTTTTTCTCTCTTCTTCCCTATTTCTTCTCCCTTTAGGTGTATATTAAACAGGAAAAAAGTTCCAGCACAATGACTGAGCGAATTGCAACATTAAAGACTTCTTGGCCAAGAACCTATTAATCTTTGTATGAAAGCCTTTAGGGACCAACATCAAATACAAACATGTTAGAAATCTTTTTGCTGTTCCAGCTCAACTGACCCAGAAAAAATTTAAGAGCAATAGTCACTGCTTAACAGAAAAAAGATACAATTGTAAATTTGAAAAGCTCTCATCTTTAACGTGGGTCTTATGTATCACAAGCTTGACAACCTTATAGATTCCATGCAGGCTGCAGTTGACTTCCAAAATCTGTTTTAAACACAATTTTGCATCGAAGTTTTCTGTGTATTTAGTGATTTACTTTCCCTTTTTGCTTTCATGCATGGGAGAAGGAAATGGCAACCCACTCCAGTATTCTTGCCTGGAGAATCCCAGGGACAGGGGAGCCTGGTGGGCTGCCGTCTATGGGGTCTCACAGAGTCGGACACGACGGAAGCGACTTAGCAGCAGCAGCAGTGATTTATTAATAACTTTAATTTTTGTTAAATAGCTTACTTTGCATGTAAATACTACAATGTATTAAGGAAGTGTTGAGAATTGTTACCCCACATAAGTGTCAATTTAAAGCAGTGCTCTTTTTAAGCAGTCAACTGAAGAAAGGAACGATAACAGAAAAGAGGCAAAAACCATAGATGTGGGTCCATCTGACAGCCTGTTTTTGCTGATAATTTTGGCCTGTTTTGTGGTGGATTTGTTTTCTTTTCTTTGAAGACTTAGACTTAGAGATCATGCCTGGAGTGCTGCTCACCTTACCTGGGGAGAGCCAGCACGATGGAGAGAAGACTAGGAGCTCTTGTTTCCAAAGACCTCCTAATGAAGAGTGTGTTAATTTGATTTTTCTTTCATCAGGATCTGTAAGAGAGTTTGTACTTTGTTCCCTTTGATTTTAGTGTGTGAAGTGGAGTTTTTACTCAAGTCCTCTCTTGAGTAAAAGTTTTGTTGAGAATGAGTGTTGTAGCCATGCCCCCTCGCACTTTCCTTGAGGAAGTTGGCTTCGCCACAAGAGCTGCCCGGTTCTCTTGGAGAGCGTGGTGTGCTGTAGCTGGAGCTGCCGGGTATGGAAGATCACGTTTCCCCATTTTAACTTTCACAACAACTGAAGTACTTCCATTTCATAGATACTGATTAGCTCATCCTAGGTCAATTTTCCAGCTAAGTGACCAAGCTGGGAGTCTATCCCGAGTCAGCTGACCCAACACAGATGGTCCTAATTGCTTCCCTAGATTGCTTTCCCATGAGGTGCGGCTTGCTACCATCACCAACCCTAACTGCCTGCCTTGGGGGTTCTGCGTTGCGACCCCTGGTGGGCAGTCGTGCTGGCAGCAGAGTGGGTTGGAATCAAGCACATTTTGCTTCCATGTTGACCCCCAGTAAACTCAGACACAGGTCAGAATTGACCCACTTCATAGCACTGTTTATGTTTTCTTGTTTTATAGGCGATTTTCCTGGAGGAAAGATGGGCTAAAATTCTAGAGCAATTTTTGAAGACTTTCTCTACTTGTTAAGTTTCTATCTGGATCCCACTAATAAGAAATGAAGTATCACAAAGAATAAACTTCCAAATTACATAATTCTTATTCTGATCAGTTAATTGCCATCTATTTGGCTTCATAAGAATTAACAATTTCTAACTTATAGTTTAGTTTTGTGATTCTTAATAATACAAAGACACTTTTGTTAAAATATTACTGATATAAATATTTTCTTTTTCTCACTATTTTATGGAAGACAATGACTGGCAGAAAAGCAAACTGTGTAATTTCCAGACCCACATGTTTTGACATGTGACTTACTTAAGGGTGCTGCTGTTCAAAGAGGGAAGTAAAGGTAATTGATCTCTATGCTATTTTACTACCCCAACTCTTGATTGTCTTCTGTGGGGGTCTTCTGACTTACTCTGTTTGTTCCCTCCACTCCCTTAACCTCCCTTCTGTCTGTGGTCACTGTCTGGAGACCTCATCCTTTCTCATGGATTTATGGTGATTACTCCCACACTTGGATTACTAGGCTCTCTCCTCTATATTTACTTGTTAGTCACAAGATTGTATAATGAAACTGATGCAGCTTTCTTTCCACTAGAAATATTAAAAAAAGGCAGGACTGGTGCTCTTGACTAAATGTTAGCTTTGGAAATTAGGCCTAAATTATGTTTTAGGTTGTAAATGAGTGTAGCATGATGTGGCTTGCATCCTAAAGTTATTTTAAAGAGTTAGTTCCATAATGGTTCCAAACAATTACCTCATTTTATTTTCTATATAATATGGATTTTAATTGTGACACTAATGAGTATGAGCATACTTTGCATTCACTCATGTAAAGCAATTTGATGAGTTAGTGAGGTGACATTTGATGGATTCAGTGGGACTTTAGATCAATTTGCATTTCAGTGGTATTTTATGGCTGACTTCAGAAAACTTATTTTAAATAGGATTTCTTGGTAAGTTAAAGGATTTAGGGGGATGATTATAAAATAATTGATTAAAAAATGTGCAGTGTTAGTTTTCATTGAACTTAAGCTTGTATGAGTTAAATTTAAAACCTAATTCAATATTTTTTAGGTTTTATATTTTCCTGAACCTCTTTTGAAGTATTAATTTTGTCATGCTTGTCACTCTAATCTAATGATGATTTGATGTTTGCAAACTGAAAAAATTTGTATGCAAGGAGTTCTGCTGTGTTTTTAATCAATGAAGATTAAAATTTGGCAACTATAATAAAAATTGAAAAATTTTAAATAGAAAATGAAAATAATGATTATACTTTAGAAACTACTTTTATTGATGTTCTTGTCTATGAATCACGTAATATCTTTCTCATCTTTCTATTCTGTAACATTTAGAAGGTGATTGAACCTTAAAAGAAGTAATTACTACTAAATTGTGAAGAGTATGTAAATTAGAACAGAATATTTAAATTAGAACAGAATCCTTGTGCTCACATTCTTCCGCATTTCCCTGAAACATTTGATCTAGAGTTGCAAATGAAAACCAGAAGAATGCTGGACTACTTTAAAAACTCATCTGCCCTCCCCAGGAACTTGCATAGACAATAGAATGTTCTCTAATGAAAGTATATCTTTACTTCTTTATTACTTATTGATAAAAAATGTAGGGCTTAAAATACCTAATAGATCAGTCACATGAAAAGTAAGATTCCTGGGTTAGATATCCAGAGGGCAGCAGTTACTGTTCATAGTCCAGGAGAGCCCGGTATAGTTTAACATTGCTTTTCTTTCCCAAAGATCTCTTGACACTAAAAGACAATTAATGCAATCCTTAAAAGATGCATGCAGGACGCTTTATTGTAGCTCTTCACCTTTGCTGGTCAGTGCCCTTCAAGTGGGAAGGAGAGCTTCCAATCAAAAACAGACCTAAAAACTGAGCTGAATGAGTAGTAATAAATGAGTCTTAAAAAAAAAGAACTAACATTGTTATTTCCTAGTATTGAGAGGCCACCTCTCAATAAAAGATGAATGTGATTATTTCCAAGGCTGAAATTTGACTTTTTGAAAATGATGATTTAGCTTGATAACACAAATGTTTAATAGTATATGAAAGGCAAAACTTAAAAAAAATCATATGGAAATTTATGACACCTGTAACTTATACCAGATGTCAGCAGTTAAAATCAGGTATGATGAAGCAGAATAAAAGCTTATTCACATAGCTTTGTAGAAGCTTTGACTGAATAGAAGCTTCATCTTTTGTAGTACTGTAACTTACTAGTGAAGAAACCACATAGTTGATACCCCAGAAAGAGATAATGTGTTGATAATTGAGAATACTCCTTATATGTGTGAGAGACTTGACAGCATCTTTATCACTATCTCATTTGATCCTCTCAATTCTGAGACATTGTTAGAGCAGGTGGGATTATTTTACATTTGACAGATGAAGAAATAGAATAATTGTTATCCAAGGCTACATGGTTAACATTTGTAACTAAGCTCCAGACCTTTCAAAACTCTCCTTCTCTCCACAGTGCTTTTAGGGTGCTGTGTGGTATAGTCCTTTGATTCCTTTGACTTTATGTGTCATATTTAACACTAAGCCAAAAATTTGCTACTAAGATCTACATGACATTGCTATTTCATATTCTCAATATAACTTCTGCTTATAACGTGTAATGAAGATTATCCTTTTATAGTTATGTTGTCTTCCAGCTAAATTTGACGCCTCCACTTACAGACCAAAAGATAGGATGAGCCCCATATTCTGAATCACTCCTTTCTTTAGCCATAGCCTATTCCAGACCCTCAGGAAGAGAGCAGCCTCATCAGCGTGTGTGTTTCCTGTTGCTGCTGAGTCTGCGCTGCCTGTGCCATCTACACAGTGCACTCAGCCACAGAGACAGCACCAGCCTCCTGAACTGTCTGTTGGGAAGGCTGCTAGCCCGTGCATTCCTGCCACTGGTGGTGTGCGAGAAAGTTGGTTTAGCACTGGTCAAGACTGGCTCTGGCACAGCCGATGTCTGGGTCCCACTCCTGCTGCTGCTTGGTCGGTATGGGGCCTCTCATCTTCACTGCCAATGCTCATCTTTGATTCTTTGTTTTCCTATTCAAGTTCTTAATCTTTCTTGCTGTAGAATCTTCACTCACTTTGGACAGCCCTCATATTCAGTTCTAAAAAAGTTTATTCTTCACTAATTCCCTCATTGGCAGTGATCCTGTTGTTTTTTTTGAATGTGTAGTTCACGGAAGTCTTCAGTTGAGCCTCAGCTGGTTAGATACAACATAGTGAACACATTTTTTTCAAAAGATGAATAATGTTAAATTTCCCCTGAGTAAACATTCCATGCATTTGTTTACATGCCACTTTCTTGCTAAAAACCGATAAACTGTTTCTCAGGCCATGATTATACATGAGGAGCATGCAAGCTCTGGGTCCAGCTGTTTCACTGGAGACCATTATTGCACTCCTTACAAAACTGTGGCGAAATAATCATGAAAAATATTAACTTGTTTGGAGGTGTGGTCAACCTTTCCCAGGACTGACTCAATGGACAGCAGTCAGCTCTGTGCCAAGATACAGAAGCGGAATCAAAAATTCCACATGTTAATACTAGTCCTGATTCTGTATAGGAATGATACTGGGAGTCAGTTTTGCTAGGAATGTCCTGTATTGGCTTAGCTAATACTTTCCACTGGGTTTTCAAAAAAATGTTTCTCCTACTTTTTAACTTGTTTCTTAATCCAATACACTTTTGGATGAACTATCAGACTTTGCTTTATAGAACAGAAAAAAATTTTTCATTCATGCATTTCTTGGTTTTATTACCATGTTGTAAACGTATCAGTTTTGTGAGAAGACTGTCAGAATAGCCAGCTCCGCCCTGACTACACACCGAAGAACTCACCCCCACCAAAAGGCCCTTTTCTTGTGCTCGAAGCATCTAGGTGAATCAGAATGGGACATGAATGAAAATAACTCCTAAACCTATCATGGACTTCCTAGGTGGCTCAGACACTAAAGAACCCACCTGCAATGCAGGAGACCAGAGTTCGATCCCTGGGTGGGAAAGATCCCCTGAAGAAGGAAATGGCAACCCACTCCAGTATACTTGCTTGGAGAATCCCCATGGGCAGAAGAGCCTGGTGGACTACAGTCCATGGGGTCGCAGAGAGTCGGACACAACTGAAGTGACTTAGCAAACCTATACTGTACATTTTTTAAAGTTACAGCTCTATTGAAGTGTAACTGACATACAACAAGCTGAAAATCTTTAAAGTATACAATTTGGTAAATTTTGATGTGTATATATCATGAAATCATCACCACAGTCAAGGTAGTGAACACATATATTCCTCCCCTCAGGTTCCCTTGAGCAGAGTGGTAATTCCTCAAGCAGGTTCTTTGCACATGCCTCCCTCATCAGTCACTGAATCTGCTTTTAGTCAGTGTAGATTAGTTTGCATTTTGTAGAGTTTTATTTAAAATGAAAGCATGCAATATGTCTTCTTTTTGTCTGGCCTGATTGTTTTGAGATTCATCTGTCTTGTGTGTATCAATTGTTCATTGTTCATTTTTGCTACCGTGTAAATATTATATCGTGTGGATGGGCCACAATTAGTTTATCAGTTCATCTGTTGATGGATATTTGGGTTATTTTGAAGTTTTGTCTATTACAAATAAAGCTGGTATGAACATTTTTGCTAAGTGTTTATCTGGACTTAGGTTTACATTTTTCTTGGGCAGAACATAGGAAGGGGGTAGTGGGGTCATATGGTAAGTATACTTTTTAAGGACACTGTTTCCAAAATGGTTATTCCATGTCTGGTTTCTTCACATTCATGCCAACATTTGGTGTGGTCTTCTTAATTTTGGCAACTCTAATAAACATGTAGAAGTTGGTCTTAATTTGAATTTCCCTAATGACTAGTGATTTTGATCATCTTTTCATGTGCTTATTTGTCATCCATATATCGTCTTTGGTGAAGTATCTTCAAATCCTTCATCCAGTTGAAATTAGGTTGTTTGTTGAATTTTGGAAGTTCTTTATTTTGAAAGCAAGAATATCAGGTATGTGCTTTGCAGAAATTTTCTTCCTGTCTGTGACTAACCTTTCCTTGTTCTTAATAATTTCTTTTGAGGAATAGTTTTTAAGTTTGATGTGGTCAAGTTTTCCAGTTTGTCTTTTTTGTGCTTTTGGTATCATATCTAAGAAACCTTTGTCTAATCCAAGATCACAAATGTTTGCTCCTATGTTTTATTTTAGAATTTTTTTTAGTTTTTAGTTTATGCTCCATTAGGAACTATTTTTTATACATGGTGTGAGGGATGGATCTTAGTCATTTCCTTCTTTCTTTTTGGTAAATGGATCTCTTATTATTCTAGTACCATTTGTTGAAAAGGCTCATTTTTTTTCCTCCACTGAATTGCCTTTGTACTTTCTGGAAATCTTTTGTCCATGTGTGTATGAGTTTGTTTTTGTTTTGTTCCATTGATCTACTTCTCTCTCTTTATACCAGTAGAATAAGATTTGATTACAGTAGTTTTATAATAATTCTTGAAGTTAGGTAGCATTAGCCTTCTGTCTTTGCTCTTCTTTTGTTCTCCTTTTTCAGAATTGTTTTGGCTGTCCCGTATAAATTTTGGGACCAGCTTGTCATTTTCTGACAAAAGGTCTGGTAAGATTTTGATTGAGATTACAATTGAATATATAGATCAGTTTGGGAAGAATTGAGTCTTAATGAATATTGAATCTTTCAAACCATGGACAGGGTGTCTGGATCTCTGAAAATTTAAAATCAGTATCTGGGTTCAAAATGTAAACCACTCAGGAATCAAGAACAAAGCAAAAGAAATACCTCAGGTGCCTCACAGATTAACCAGTACACTGGAACAGTGGTCTTTTTATCCCCTCAGTTTTCTGCTGTAATTGACATAGCGCTATATAAGTCTGGGGCTTCTCAGTGGCTCAGTGGTAAAGAATCTACCTGCCAGTGCAGAAACTCCCATTCAGTCCCTGGGTCTGGAAGATCCCCTGGAGGAGGAAATGGGAACCCATTCTAGTATTACTGCCTAGAGAATCCCATGGACAGATGATCCTGGCAGGTGACAGTCCATGGGATTGCAAAGAGTCAGACACAACTGAGAGACTGAGCATCAACACACTTTGTATAAGTTCAAGGTTACAGTATAATGACTTGACTTACACACATCATAAAATGATTATCACAATAAGCTTAGTGAATATCACCACATATAGATACAAAATTTAAAAAGTAGAAAAATACCTTTTTCTTTGTGATGAGAACTCAGGATTTTCTTTTATATGTAACACATAGCAGCGTTAGTTATATTTATCATGTTGTACGTTATATCCCTAGTGCTTATTTATCTCATGACTGGAGGTTCATTCATTTTGACTGCCTTCATCTAATTCCTCCCTCCTGCAACATCACCCCTCCCCCAGCCTCTGGTAACCACAGGTCTGATCTCCTTTTCTATGAGTTTGTTTGTTTTCAAAGTATAATTGACCTTCATTGCTGTGTCAGTTCCTGGTACATAACATAGTGGTTTGATATTTCTATACATTTATTAGTCTAGTTACCATCTGTCACCATAGAAAGATATTACATCTAATTAAACTATCTTCCCACACTGTACATTTCATACCCATGACTCATTTACTTTATAACTGGAAGTTTGTATTTTTTTTTTTTGAAGTTTGTACTTTTTAATCTCCCTGTCTTCTGGCAACCACCTGTTTGATCTCTGTACCTGTGAATCTTTCTGTCTCATGTTTGTTCATTTGTTTTGTTTTTTAGATTTCTCATATACATGGAATTATATACTAGTAGTCTTTCTTTGATGTATTTCATTCAGCATAATGCCCTCTAGGTCCACCTGTGTTGTCACACATGGCAAGCTTTTGTTCTTTTTCGTGGCTGAGTAGTAGTCTATTCATTATCCATTCATCTATTGACGGGCATCTAGGTTGCTCCCATGTCTCAGCTATTTTAAATAATGCAGTGGACGTGAGAGTGCAGATATCTTTTCAAATTAGTGTTTTCATCTTCTTTGGATAATTGCCAGGAATGGAATTGCTGGATCACATGGTTCTATTCTTAATTTTTTGAGAAATCTGCATCCTCTTTTACATAGTGACTACACCAATTCATTTATGTTTACATTCCCATCAACAGTGCATGAGAGTTCCCATTTTCTGCATCCTCACCAATACTTGTTGTTTGTTGTCTGCTCTGACAGGTGTGAGGTAATACTTCATCGTGGTTTTGATTTGCATATTAATTGGCTGTTTAGTTCTTGATCAGTTCCCCACAGAATTTTCATTTAACGTGAAATGTCTAAATGTTAGATGTCTCACTCAGTAGAAACCTCAAGCCCTCCACAGGCATCTTTGTCCCAAGATGCCAGTCAGTCATAAACAGGTGTACTCACCTTGTCTGCTGATACCACACTGGGTGGTGAACATTTTGGATGAAAATAAGAGGGGTTTAAGCTAGAGACACAAGAATATTCAGATCCTCCCTTGATCAGCTAACTCTTGGTTGGAATTTCCTGCAGGAAAGGCAAAGGAATACATGCAACAAAGATGAGACCATAAGAGCAACACAATTCTGGTTATGAAAGGAAGAAGTCAGATATCACAGGTATCTAGGTAACCACGCCTTTTATAGAATTACAGCCTTTCATATTGCAGCTTCATGTTTTTCTGAAGGAGTGTTGCCATAGTATGAGACCGGGCTGTGACACAGACAGCGGGGTTGCTTATCGCCGCCGGAGCTTGGGCCCACCAGCCCTGTGCAGTCAGTTATGTGAAGACCGCAAATAGAATGGTGAGGGTCATTGCAGACAAACCACCAGTCCTTCAAAGACAAGTCAGAACTCGGTCACTGACGATGTGCCTGTGCTGTTCTCTTATGTGGAGAAGACAACCTTATGAGCTAGGGTTGTGTTGTGGTTGAGGACGTGAAATTAGCCTACATGGATTCAGATTACCATTCTGCCTTTGCACATGTGGCGAGTCCATTTCTCTATGGCTCTTTTCTTTAAAGGGTACAGAAAATTGTAATCATAGCACAGAGATATTAAAAATGAACACTTGGGTTTGGTGTACTTCGTACATTTTGTGTTTTTAGCATAATGCATTTTTAATCTTCCGTTTCATATGTTCTTGCTGCCCCTGACTACCTGTGAGAGTGTGAACTGTGTGTTCAGTAAACGACTTTTGCTTTACTTTGTGTAAATTATTTGTTGTACTCACCCCATCTCACCTCTTGCATTCCCTCTTACTTTTTTGATCTTTTCTTTTCACCTCAGTCAGCCTTCTCTTTTACTTCAAAACTAATTTCTTCCAAGAAGCCTGCCCTCACACACCACAAATAACTTATAGATTAGAGGAGGGATGGGAAATATCTTTACTTCCACAACCTCAGAAACAATCTCTCCATATCCAACCTGTAAAAATAAAAAGCCAAATGATTTTTATATCCCAAAGCAAAGAGAAAAGTTTTAGCATTCTATCCTGAAACTTAGATTTCAAAATATTTTGTGTCCTGTCTAGTAGTGCTGAGAGTATTTAAAAAGCATTGATTAAAAAAATTAACCATTTTCTGCCAATTAACAATTTATTTTATTTAGCTTACTTCTTATTTCTGACAATTTTAGAATAGGAATAAGACAAAACTACTAAACAAAGGTAATAGTAGCTTGAAAACCCTTTATGTCACATATATTAAATTTGAAATATTGAAACGCTAGAATCCAAATTCAGACATAATTAACCAAAATAGTTGACAGATGTCAGCCATGCTAATAAAATTTGTATACCCTGAATATTTTCCAGCTTGTAATTAACTGCACAGATGATGTGATCTGATTTTGTCACTAACCGCTTATTAATGAAGGAGATAATGACTAGTTACAAAATCCATAGTACCAGCTGAATACCAAGTTTAAACATTCCCCATCAGCTGGCACCAGTAGGAGTCATACAACCTTGATGTTAGTTTGATTTGTGCTTACTTTCTTCATCTGTGATTGCTGGGGGAAACTGAATTTGCTAACTTCAGCTTTAAGTGACCTTGAAGATAGTAAATCTATTTTTATTTTTTAGTCAGCAAGCATAATGGCTTTTATTTTTAGATTTTTTTTTATTAAAATTTAATGTCGTCAGGCTAGTGATATCACCAGTGAAAGTTTAAAAAGTGCAAACAGATAATGTCAAGTTCAGTTAAAGCCAAGCAGAACATAATCTGCTAGTATGACTTGAAGATCTGAATGTAGGATACTATTAACATAAATAGTTCAATCACAAAAGAGCATTATTCATTATTTTCATATAATGTGACATTTACTTTAATATAGAAGAGAAACACTCTTCAGATGGCGAGTGAATGTCTAAGCATAGACAAGAGATTGTATTAGGTGTTTGACTTCAGATCATGTACTACTCGTGATCATGAGCCCTCGCTCCTGTCTTTCATCTCTTGTCAACCAGCGCTGTGGAGCGCTCACTGTATGCCAGACCCTACGCCAGTGTTGAGGATAGAGTAGTGAGCCAAGGATTCGGTAATCTCTGAGTAGCTTATACCCTAGAGGGGGGTGGACAGATAGTCACTCCAGAGAGTCTAACTGTGGTGTTGTGAAGGCAGGAGCATTTCATTGTCACTGATGCTGGAGGTCAAGAAAAGCTCTCTTAAGAACGGATTGCTTAAATTCCAACCCAAAGTTGACTAGGTGGAAAGGGAGGAAGAGTGTGCAGGAGACGGACCGGCTCAACGCAGGGTCCCTGTGGCGGGAGAGAACAGCCACTGAGTGGACAGGGTCTAGGAAGCCAGTTTCAGGAGATGTGTCCTATGCTGTATTGTAAAGGGAATCCACAGGAGGGCCTAAGAAAAAGAGGGACCATGATTAAACTTCAGTTTTGAGTTTAAAAAAAACCAAAACTACCAAAAGTCTATGACTGCAGTTGGACAATAGATTGCAATGAGCTAAAGTAAGTGTGGACCAGAGCAGTAAGGGAGCACCTAGAGTTGTTTTGCCATAGCGTGGCGCCTGACAGGAAGCGGAAGGGCTCAGGAGGTGCCATGGAGCAGCCTTCCATCCCTGTCCTGTCTCTAATAGACCTCTGTAGCCCTTGCACCGCTGCAGAAACCTTTACCCAGCACTGCTGTTCTCTTGTGTGCTTTTTCCCCTGGAAAGGACAAGTTAGTCTAGTTCTGTCCTTATTTATAAGACAGATGATTGATACCTCCTGAGCCCAGGCCCCAGCTCTTTGCTCTCTTCCTTGGGTGGTCTCTCTCTCTCTCTCCAGTAGAGTGGTCTTCAGTATTTATGCTCCTCTGCCAGCTAGTTTGGCCTGTTTGACATTTGCACTTGGATGTCTCGCAGACATCTCCAGTTTCACATGTGCTTAGAGCCCCTTTAGATTCCCCTTTTCCAAACTGTTTCCTCTGCTGCCTCCTCACCTTTTCTCTTTCTTACTTTTGTATCCCTGTATTTGGGATAATACGTACTTGTTGAATGAGTGGGGGAATTCAGCATATAATTTCAGTGGTAGGTAGTTCTGTTAATAAGAACAGGGAAGGCTCTTTCCTTATTCCATCCAGGAATAAGAAAACTCCATTCATTTTAGAAGAAAGCTATAGTTTTTCAAAGTTCTTTTAAAAGAACCATCCCAGAAGAATGGGAGGAATGGTACCTTGATACAGGGCAAGAGCAGCCGTCTAGGCAGCTCACTTGGCTTCTGTTTGTAAGAATTTGTGTTAGTTTGTGTTTTTCCCAGAGGTGTTTTGCTGGAGTAGAATGGTTATTGTCTAAAAATTTTCTGTCTTGTTAGGTTGTGTCCTTCCTTATGCTTTGGTTGTTGGAGGAAGTTTTTCTTGGAGGTTTTTTGTCTAGTCCCATTGGGGTTTCTGGGTTGCCATCTTCTTCAGCATCTGATCTGGGAAAAGGCAAAAAGAAAACTAAGAGAATATACTGCTGTGTCATTCTTTGGGTCCTGGGGTCCCCCTAGCCAAGCTTACTTCTTTCCACCTCTCAGAAGCTTTTATGATTGTTTTATAGATTAGGTTCAGAGTTTTTATCTTCACTTAGCAAATTGGAGAAGGCAATGGCACCCCACTCCAGTACTTTTGCCTGGAAAATCCCGTGGACAGAGGAGCCTGGTAGGCTGCAGTCCATGGGGTCGCTAGAGTTGGATACGACTGTGCGACTTCACTTTCACTTTTCACTTTCATGCATTGGAGAAGGAAATGGCAACCCACTCCAGTGTTCTTGCCTGGAGAATCCCAGGGATGGGGGAGCCTGGTGGGCTGCCGTCTATGGGGTCACACAGAGTCGGACATGACTGAAGCGACTTAGCAGCGGCGGCAGCAGGAGAAATAGGGAAAAGTACATGTACTTCATCTTGATTTGGAGCTGGAAGTCAGGAGGCTTTCCTTAATGATTATATATCTTTTAAATATAGTTTTCACATTAAATCAGAATATTCTCTTCCCAGGGTAAAGGAATGTTCAGCCAGTTTAACTTATACGTGTTTTATGCATATTTGTCAGTATTTTGGTTTTGGAATTTTTGATAGCTTTGTATAAATCTAAAATTTTGCTAATAATCACAGTACTGGTTACTGTAACTTAGGGAGCTTCTGCTGTGCACTCGACACTCTGCACACCATCTCTAATCTTCTCTTGACCCCTGTGCATCAGGTTGTGTTATCTCTGTTTTGTGCATGAAGCATCTGAGGCTCATGGAAGTAAATTAACTTAGCCGAAGTCACAAATGAAGAAATGGTTGCGTAGGGTATGAACCAGAGTTTGTCTAATACTAAAATATTTGCCCTTTGCCTTTATCATACAGTTGCAGAAAATTGGATAAAATCTTAGAGTTAGCAAAATTTCCACAGCCCTTCTGGAAACAAAATTAAAATTACTCTGTCAATGCTTTGTTTGACTTGCATTTAAAATAGGATTTTAAAAATAGTTTGGGTAAGAACAAGCAACTTTCAGAAACTTTATCCAGTTAAATACTTTGGATCCATTCAACTCTATCAAGTCTCTGCTTTTAATTTTCTCTAGCACATCCCTGACAATGTACTGTAAAACAGCATTTGTAGAACAAGTTAACTATGACTTTAAGCAATACATGTTTTCAAACAAGATTAAACTGTATTTGAATTCAATCCCTGAGAAATAATATTAAATCAGTGGCACTGCATAGAATTAGGTTAATATCCTAGAGTATTGTTTTAGCCACAAGTAGTTTTGGATGTTAAACTCTAGCGTCAAGTGTGTTTGCTTATAAGATTATTGCTTTACCATGAATTTATTCTCTTCAAATTCTGTTTCAGACTTTCAAAAAGTCTTTACGTGGCTCATCTTTTTAAAGACTGTGTTATCAATAGAACAGCTTTCAAGAAAAATGTTGAGAAAAAGATGGATGGATTTCATGAAGGGAAAGTTAATGAAGTTATGTGAAATATGAATGAATCTGATGTGCTGGGTTTTAGGCCCCTTTTTTGTGCAAGTGACAGGTTACAGAGCTCTGAACCTGAAATCTTATTAAAATGTTAGAGGATGGAGATATAGTAAATCTCATCTTGAAAGTGTTCTCTACTCAGCAGGTTGTAATTCAGCATTATTTGTATCTGTTTTAATATATTAAATATTACACATTAAACTACTTAAGAGGAAACAATTTTATGTTCAGTACTTTAATTACAAAAGTAAAATAACCTAATTGTAACATTTGAAGCAATTAGCACATTATGAAGGAAACATTAATTTTCTGCCAGCAACCTCCTCTTTGTCCTCTTTCCCTCTTGCCTACTAATGTTAATATCAGATTAAAATAAATACATTTATATTAAAACAAAAACATCAGAGAGTTTATCTTTCCACATCTTTTTCCATGTTCAAGTACACACACACACTCTCACACTTACACCCATGTACATCTCAAATGTATTAGACCTCACTAACAGCAATTCTGTGCTCCATAAATGGGACCATTCTCTATACATATGAGTCTTCAAATTGCCTTTTTCCTCTCCTTCCTTCAGGATGATAGATATATATCCAAACTATTTAAAATTAACTAAGAGCTTCTCTTGTGGCTCAGCTAAAAGAATCCACTAGCAATGCAGGAGACCTGGGTTTGATCCCTGGGTTGGGAAGACCCCCTGGAGAAGGGAAAGGCTACCCACCCCAGTATTCTGGCCTGGAGAATCCAATGGACTGTATAGTCCATGGGGTCACAGAGAGTCGGACACGACTGAGCAACTTTCCCTTTGACAGTGTTTAGTGTCTGTAGTAGGGACAGTCGGTTTATTCACAGTGTTTAGTGTCTGTGGTGGGAGAAGGCAATGGCACCCCACTCCAGTACTCTTGCCTGGAAAATCCCATGGATGGAAGAGCCTGGTAGGCTGCAGTCCATGGGGTCGCTAAGAGTCGGACACAACTGAGCAACTTCCCTTTCACTTTTCGCTTTCATGCGTTGGAGAAGGAAATGGCAACCCACTCCAGTGTTCTTGCCTGGAGAATCCCAGGGACGGGGGAGCCTGGTGGGCTGCCGTCTATGGGGTCACACAGGGTCGGACACGACTGAAGCGACTCAGCAGCAACAGCAGCAGCAGCAGCAGTGTCTGTGGTGGGACAGTCGGTTTATGCAGTCATTCCCTATTGTTGGATATTTCAGTAGTTTCTGGTAAGATTCTTGTTTTTGCTTTAAGTGACATTTTCTGACTATTGGAGATGTTGTATATCTTTTCATTTTCTATTAGCCACTTCAGTTTGGTATTTCCTCTTTGTGTTACTTGCCTATTTTCCCATTGAATTGCCTTTTTGTTTTCAATTTGTGGGAGTTCTTTCTGTATCAGGCATTAACTGTTTGATCATTTATTTTTGAACTATTTTTTTTTTTTTACCAATCTGTAACATTTTTGAAATGACAATATTTTTTGCTATAGAATAAATACAAAATTATGTTCTCACAGTTATCTATATTGTCATGAGTTTCCTGTCTTCCCTAGTTCTACACATATCCTCCTAAATGCTCGTAGTCTGAATGTTATCGTTTTACTTTTTTGTGTGTGGAAATCTTTAAGTCATCTGTAATTTACTTTTATGTATGGTGAGATGCAGGGGCCAAGCTTTGCCTTTTTCTTGATAGCTAACCATTTATTATGCTAATGGATTTTAGTAAATAAACCATCCTTTCCCCCTCAAAATTTAAATGCCATCAGTATTCTTTTAAAATATTTAAATGATTACATTTCTTCTCCAGCTTAACCCATTTTCAGAAAGGTAATGACTTTTTAAAAGCAGGATTTAGTAAATTGGAAAGGTTATTTCTCTGTGCTCAAATGTCAAATGCTACCTGATACTCTTCATTGTTGCTGACTGAAATTGCAAGCACAAGAAGGATTATTGCTATGAACAAATCCTCTAATCAGGATGCAACTTAACAATTTTAAGACCCTGGGTAAAAAGGGGAAAATTTGAGATATTCATTCAGTGCCTCTACAAAAACAGTAACATATAACTACTATGAAGAAAGTAATTTATTAAATATAAGAAAGAAATCTTTTTTTCTTCGCAAACATATGCAGAGAACTTAGGTTCCCAGAGGCCTTCTCTCTCCTCCATGGCATAGCCTACATAGGGATGGCTCTCTCGGCTGAGGGCATCTCAAAGCTTCTCCTCCAGGGGATCTGAAGGCAAACTCTCCACTTGCCAGTACTGTTTGGGTTATCTTTTAAGTATTCCCTGCACAGAGATATCAAATCCAGGCATATCTTACTTTCATTCTTTGTGGAAATTAGTCTTTGGGATTGGTTCTACAACAGTGTGCTTTCCAAAATCTTTTTGCTGAGGAATGCTGATTGAGTTTATCTACCATCATACAAGTAATGAAAGAGAGGAAAAGTAACTTCAGTGTCTCTAATCAAGAGGTAGCAGCAAGAATTATATTAATGACAGATTTGCGAATACTTGGTTATATATTCCATCACTATAATGATCGAGCATCCTTGTAATTAGAAATAAGCTCTTGAAGTCTGTTCAGAGCCCATTGTTCTTGTTGTTTAGTCACTAAGTTACATCCAACTCTTTGCGACCCCATGGACTGCAGTCTGCCAGGCTTTCTGTCCATGGGATTATCCCAGGCAGAAATAGTGGAGTGGGTTGCCATTTCCTTCTCCAGTGGATCTTTCTGACCCAAGGATCAGACCCACATCTCCTGCATTGTGGGTGGATTCTTCACCATGGTGCCACCTGGGAAGTCCCTCAGAACCCTTTTAATGGACAGCTTAAATATCTGACAGTGAGACCTAAGTAAATAGAATGCTGTATTCCTAGGATGGAATAGTATGTCGGTAATGAATCTTCTATTTCAATGAATATTTATGGTAGATAAATATTCTCACAATATCATGTTTCATGATAAAGTATCATCTACAATAGATATCCAGCATTTAAACTCAAAAGATACCAGTAGAAAGACTTGTGGGACTAACTTTTCACTCATTTTCATTTACCAAATAACATGAACTAAAATGAAATAGTTAGAAAGGTAAGAAAATAGGAGGAAGCCAAGGGAGGAGGAGGTTTTCTAAGGGATGCCGTGGTTAGTGTGGTCAGTTGTTGCAGAGAGCTCCCATCAGCTCAGTCCTTAGAGGTGCCTGTTGGATTTGGCAACAAAGAGGTTATCAGTGGTATAGCCAGACTCAGATTTCTGAAGTGGAACTGAAAGATGGAAGCCAGTGGGGACTGAATAGAGGACTGGAGATGAAGTAGAGACAAGCATACAAGTATTTGATTTCAGTAGGTTGGCTGTCAGGAAAGTAGACAATACAACAGCTAGAAGGAGATGGTGTAGGGCTAAGGGAGGTGTGCATGTGTGTAAGATGAACAAAACTTGAGCAGTATCCTAAGTTTCAGGGATAGAGAGTGAAAGGAGATGAGGGAGGTGATTGACACAAGATCCCTAAAGAGATGGGGGAGCATGGAGCTCTACTGAAAAATGGGGAGCCCTTCCCACTGTGTCAGGAGAGAGGGAGGGAAAGACACATAACAAGGTTCAGGCAGGTTTGGGTCAGAGGTGAAGTAAGCAGGGGGAAGAATGAAGACAGATGCATTTTCTTTTGTGAAGTAAGAGATGCCTTCTAAGGACAGAGAGAGGAGAGAGAGGACTTGGGGACCCTGGTCAGGGAAGGGAGCTGCCTGGCAGAGTGCGTCTGCACAGGACCACTGTCCCCGGTCCTGCTGATGTATTGACGTGGAATCAGAATTAAGCAGATTTAACTCGATTTCCAACCCTGAATATTTGTTGGAAGGACTGACTGATGCTAAAGCTCCAGTACTTCAGCCACCAGATGCAAAGAGCCGACTCGTTGGAAAAGACCCTGATAGAGGGGAAGGGGATGATAGAAGATGAGATGGTTGGATGGCATCATCCACTCAGTGGACTTGAGGTTGAGAAAACTCTGGGAGATAGTGAAGGACAGGGAAGCCTGGTGCGCTGCAGTCCATGGGGACACAAACAAGCAGACACGACTTAGCGGCTGAGCAACAGCACCAAAACCTAAATTTCATTATCTTTCACCACATAAGATATTTGATACTGAGAATTTATGTGCAATATAGGACTGATTTACTGAAATCTAAGCTAAAATAAATATTTGATGAGCAACACACAAGTAAAATTAAATAGTTCCATCAGCCTTTATGAACCCTGCTCTGCCTGATTACTTTCCATTTTGCTCTCTTTCCAGTATCAATACTTTTCCTTCAACTATGAACCGCCTGTATATGGCCAATCACACCAGTGCAGTAAGGAAGAGCCTTGATAGCACATGAAAGTGTTGCTTTGGGCAGTTGCCAAGAAAATGGACCCCAAGTAGGAGTGTTAACATACTCTATAGGTTTCTCTACTTATGAGCTCCGTCTATAATATTTTTTGTTTATAGAAAAAATAATTTGTTCAGAGCTCATTAACATGAATAAACTGGTATCTTAGAACAGGAACAGAGGGCTAAATTTTTTAAGAGTTAGATTTTATAAATTTGTCAAAGGTTATTGAAACTGACTCACGTGATTAAAAATAAGTCACAGACATTTTTGAGTCTTGTCTGTTAACATATGTGGGCCTTTGTCATTTCAGCTTTCAGCTTTCTTTGGGATGGGTCAAGTGTACATAATAAGCCACAGACACTTTTGAGTCTTGTCTGTTAACATATGTGGGCCTTTGTCATGTCAGCTTTCTTTGGAACGGGTCAAGTGTTCATCTAAGCTCCTCAGAATAAGGGGTCCCTTCCCTAAGGACTCTAGGACGATGGTGCCGTCTCGGTTCTCATGCTGGCTGTACGCGGCTCTTGCTGAGCACGTGGCTTCTTGCTGCCGCCCTCTAGAAGCAGGCGGTTGATACTAGAAACTGGCAGGTTGGGAGTTATATACCAACATATTGATAACATGAATTTATTAATTCGTTCTGAATCATAGGGAAATTCTTACAGTAAACATCCCTGGAATAAAGTTAACCATGGGATTGTTGTATCAAAAAGTAAAAAGCAAGAAAGTTATTTGGAAAATGCATTAATGACAAGTCAAAACCTTTACTCCTAAAATGTCACATTAAGAAAACTCTTAATTTTCTGTATATTTGCTTCAATACTAAGAGCTCAAAGTGCCTTCATACAAATATTAAAATTCAAAGGAATACATGCCATTGTGTGACTTCTTGGAATTTCCCTTCCTTCATCCACCAACTTGTTAGAAATTCCTGTCATTTACTTTTCCCAAAAGTCTTGTAAGGTTTTTTTTGATGAGTCAGATTTTTGTTGCTCGCCCTGCTGAGGTACCCCTTTCGTCTCTCCCTCCTTTTGTTTTGTGGCTCTTTCTGTTTTTGTTTTTTTTGTCAGCACAGAGCACATTCCATTGTGAAGCCCTTACTGATGTCAGCTGCCCTGTCCCACCTTATTCAGCGCGAGAAAACTGCATGTGGCCGTTGTTATCTTTAATGCCGCACTCCGTTTGTCCCAGCTTTGCTTCCTCAGCTCCATCCGCTACTGCCATGAACTGACCTAACCTTTGCTGGTTTAGAGACTGGGAAACACTGGGCCTGGTGTGTTTTATCTGTCAGGTGGGTCTTCATAAGGTACCCTGCCATTTTGTTGTTCCTCCAGTGCTGGCAGCCCTAACCAGTTCATTTCTTCTTTCCATCTTTCCCAGTCCTTGTGGGGTGAAGATTCAGCTCTTCAGCTGACCCTGTGCCTTTCCCCAATCTGTTCCCACATGTATTACGCGCATTGTCCCCTCCCTTCCTTTCACGCTCCCAATTTCACAGCTTTTGGTTGAATCTTGAACATGGCGTCCCATTTTTATAATTAGTAATTATTGTTCCTGGCTGGCCCACACGATGGACTGTGGAAGATATGTCTTTTCTTCCCAAGTTTTCTGTGTATCTATTACTGGTCTATCCCTGAACTCTATAGAATTCAGTTTAATATGGCCAGACATATGAGGTGGCTTATCATTTCCTTTTTCATCTTAGAGATGTTCCTCCAAGAGGCAGGCTTCAGTCTGAGCTGCTTGTTTCCTGGGCCTTCTGTGCAGCCCCGTCTTAAAGCTTCACATCATGCTGTCCATCTGCTTCCTTCACCCATCTCCTTTGGGGTCTCCTTAGCTCCCTGGATTCCATGTTTTTTTCCCTTATTTTGCTTCCTATTTCTTGAAGCATACCCTCTGGGAGTTTCCCGAAAATGCACATGAGAGATGTACAGTTTTAGACACTTTTGATCTTTGAAAAGACCTATTTTGCTCTCATACTAGTCTAGGTATGAATTTCTTAATTATTTTCCTTCAGAATTTTCAAAGTGTTGCCCACTGCCTTCCAGCCTCCAGTGATTCTCTTGGGAGATCAGATGTCATCCTAATTCTTGTATCTGACATATAAGAAGATAAATACTTTAGGATATCTCTTTATCTTGGATGTTTTGAAATTTTGCGTCAATAGACTTGATGTGGTTGTGGCATTGGGCTGGGTCTTAGTGGGCTACTTTAATCTGGAAACTCATCCTTTTTCAGAAAATGTCTAATATTATCTCTTTAGTAATATCTTTCATCTTATGTCCCTCTTCTTACTTTATGAGATTCTGCTAGAGTATAAACTCTAAAACTAGAGAGATTTTTTATCTCTTCTTCTCATTGTTTTACCCCAGTGCCTGGTACCCTGCCTTTATAATGAAGTACTCTGTACAATAAATATGGAATGAATTTATAAATGAATTCTATTTGGCAGTTAAATGTGGATTTATCTTCTAGCTGTTTTTGCTCTTCTTTTTACAAGTCTTTTTCTTTTTGTTCTATACACAGGGAGATTTCCTTCATTGATCATCCCACTTTCCTGCTTTTTTTGTCTGCTAATCCATTATTATTTTCAAGAGCCTTCCTTTTTTCTTCCTTTTTTTTTCTTTTTTGTAAATCACATTTATGTTCAGAGTACTGATAGGAAATAGAATAATCTATAAGTATACAGTCTGTCTGGAATTTGTTGTTATATATAGTATGAGAAAGTACAAAAGTCATTTCTTGCATATTATGTGTTTGACAGAGCGTCATTGTGACTGTGCTCATCCAGCCTGCAGCGCACCGCAGTGTCACGCGTGTCGCAAAGCGGATGCCCGTGTGTTAGCACTCGCCCTTCTGCTCAAGCAAATAGAGATTCTGTTTTATCATTCTCTCTCGTCTATTGTGCACTATTACCATACTATCTCAATTATTGTAGTTTAATAAATGGGATTTATATCTGATAATGAAAATGTCTACATTTGTTCCTCTCTGATACTATTTTGGTCAGTGTTGGCCTTCCTGTATTTCCATGTAAGTTTGTATATCAGTGTGTCAGATCACACACACACAGATACTCTGCAAAGACTTGAATGGGGTTATGTTGTCCGTAGATGGACTTGGGAACAACTGATGTCCCTACAGTACTATATCTATTAATCCATGACTTTTGTATATTACTCTTTCTATTGTAATTTTTATATTTAATGATGATAGGAACCTGAACTTGACATTCCAGGGGTGTAGGCCTCATTCCAGGGGTGTAGGCCTCATAGTTCTTCTTTTTCCCACTCCAGGCATCTGTGCTCAGCGCCGTTTCTCCATCTCTGGAGCTTCTGAACTCAAAGAGCCATGCAGGTGTAAAACATTCCTCTCTTTCTGATAGCTTTGATCTAAAAACAAATAAATGCCTTTTAGTATTTTTAAACTATGACTTTTTTATCATTTGTGAAAATTATTTTAAAATCTTTTATGTACTTATTTCTGAGTACTATTATACTGATACATTTTTCTGTGAAGTGAAAACATAGAAATGCACATTTCATGTATATAAAGCACTTTTTTGGGACAGAGAAACTTGTTTTTCTCTATTAAAGCCAGGTATAAAAGTTAAAACTTAAAGTGTCTTTCCTATCAATTGCTGTTTTTTTTTTTTAAGAAAAGTTATTTTTTTTTAAAGCAATATTTATAATATGGTAAGTATTTGCTTACTGCTTGTTTCACAGTATGTGTTTAACATTTATGGTGTGTGTACATATGTGTGTATCTATACACACATATAAAGTATTTTGGCTGAAACATATTTCAATTTTAATGCATTTCTCAGTTCAAGTTTTTAATAGCAGATTTTTATAGTCAAGTTAAGTCTTGACTTTATACTGTGCATTAAATTCATCCTTAACTGGAGAAAATATACATTTATATGATGTTTTTCCTTTAGATTTGATGTTGAACTATGTTAATAATATCATACTTGAAACTGTAAGTATCATATTTGACACTGAACTAATAATAGTATCATATTTGAAAAATATTCATAGTTGAATATTTTGAAGCTAAAATGATTACTAGCTGAAGGTACACTTGGAGGAGGAGTTCTGAAAGGAGGGCCCGAACTCCTACAGAGGTTGTGTCAGAAAATGTGAAAGTGGTGGAGGCAACTCTATAAATGAGGCTGCGATGCGGGAGATCCCAAAGCAAGCTGGAACTGGGCGTCCACTTCAGAGTGACTGGTAGAGTTCTGCGGATGAGCCCTCATGGCCGTTCCGAATGGTGGTCCGGCGCGGCTTCTGGGATGAAGCGGAGCCCTCCTGTCCAGTTTCCCACTTATGTCAGTGGATGGCATTCTCCAGAAACTGTCATAATTTTTCCCATCATTTTTATAACATGCAAACTCAACTATGAATGAAGCTATTTAAACCAACAAAGGAAAATTAGGAGAAGTAGGTACTTAAAGCATAATGAATAATCTCAGTATAATATGAGACCTCAGCAATTGAAGACT
This sequence comes from Bubalus bubalis, assembly GCF_019923935.1. NCBI lineage: Eukaryota > Metazoa > Chordata > Mammalia > Artiodactyla > Bovidae > Bubalus > Bubalus bubalis. Next base: position 2,231,493 of record NC_059180.1, read on the forward strand.
AAACCTGAGAAGAGATATTTCTAGTAGAGATACTCTGGTGTCCCTGACCATTGGTTTTTCCTGTCATGTGATGGCTATGGACACTTTCTTTTTGACTGGCTCTCCACCCCTCTAATTGCTGAGGTTTGTATGATGTTTTTGGGGGGATCAAGCCCCCCATGTACTGGAAACATACTCTTCCTGATTAACCATTTAATGGAGGATAGGAAAGGTCCAGGAAGGGAGGTAGTCCCATTTTTTTTTTTCTTATCATTCGCTTATCTGACCATTCAGGCGCAGGACTTGGAAGGACTGGAAGGAGTGCCTGGTGAGCCAGCTTAGAGCATGGTTTTGGTGTTTATGGAACCATTTTACAGTCTACCATGGCGCATTCTGGGGAATCAACGATGAGCTAGCCATAGGTCTAAATATATATACAACGAACCACAGGAGCTTGGTGAGGAGAATTTTATATTAACCAAACCCTGGATATGTTCACATGGCCCTTGGCCTTCCTGAATAAAAGTTGTAGTGATTTCTGATCGCTCCTGTTTCCTTGGGCTGATTGTAAAGCGTATACACAGATCCCTGTACGTGCTACTTCAGGATGTGGTGGTTTTTCTCTCCTCACGTGGGCAGCTGTCTGAGGTGAGGTTTTGTTACTGGCGACTCCTTGACTTCTGCCTCGTAGAATGGGACTGTTGGGCACAGTGGCAGTCATGATTTAACACGTGAACAGTCTTGGGAAAGGAACTTTTGTCTAGTCCTTGGGGTGTGGAGAGGGCCTGCGGGTCCTCAGGCAGATTCCTAGCTTTTTACACCAGCTCCGGGAGCTGTATTCTGCAGGGCGCGGAACAGCGAGGGGCTCATCAGGGACGCTGCTGCCCCAACAGGGAGTGATTGGAACATCACTCCCAACAGGGAGTGAGCGGCAACATCGATTCGCGCTTGCTCTCGGGTGCTGGGTACATTCTCAGTACTCGCCTGGAGAACAAAGTGAGTTTTGTTCTTTCACAGACAGGATCCTTACCTAGCTGTGTCCTAACCTCGAGAATTCAGTTGGGTTATGTCTTGTCAGTTGGACTCCTTAGCTTGGGCTGTGAACTCAGCCTTGCCCTGTTTCTGGCAGGTTTACCCATCTTCAGCCACTCTTAGCTCAGAATGAGGATATCTGTTTTTTGAGCCATGTTCCATATCCACAGTTCATGTGAAATTGCTTGTCATTCTTGCTTATCACATAAAATAATAACTGGCTCCTTTCTACTGTAGCATTTGCTAGTAATGGCAGAACTATCCAAATGATTGTGGTAATCTGTCAAGAGGATTACAGCAAGTATCCCCCCACCCCGCTTCTCCATAGCAGAGTTGAACTGAACAAGATAAAGGGAATTTTCCTAGCTTAGGATTTTGACTAATGATTTACTGTGTGTTTAAATTGATGTGAAATGACTGGAGGCATTGACTTTTTAGAGTTGGGAGTATTTACAAATCATCCATGGTAAACATTATGTACCATCAATTCTTCTTCATTAGTGTCTTTAGTTCCTTTGATAAGTATGCTGGTAAAAATCTGTCTCCCTCTGTCTCTCTCCATATGCATATAATATATGTGAAAACATACATGTAGTTGATAAATGAGATCTTAAGTACAGGCACCATATGTTGATAAATGTGGTTATACCTGAGTGGTAGAATTTGGGATACTTTTTATTTCTTTATACTTTGCTCTGTGCTTCATGGACAGCATGTATTTTTAGTGAATCAGTAAAAAAAAAAAAATTAATTACATATTACTTTTATGGTAGAAAAATGGTTTTAAAAACTGCTGACAATTGAAAACAGTAAAATTTGTAAATGGACAGTGTTTAATTAAAACTTTTTCTCCAAATGAAAACTTAATTTTCCTTAGCATTAGACTTTGTTTATTTATTAGCTAATGCAATGGAACAGTGCTTGAAAAATCTGAAAATGCATCACAGGTTTATTAGAGATCTTGCTTTTGTATAATTTTTAGGCTTTCTGGCTTTCTAATTGTTATACGTAGGTGACATAATGATCACTGTTACTGTATTTTTTTCATTGTGGATTTTAAGCAGTTCTTTGCCTCAGTCATTTATAATGATAAATATTCAAGAAATGAAAAATTATCTTAATATTTTTGAATGGAAAAATTAAAACACAGAGAATCATTTGTTCAAGTATGTTAGTTGTTTGGTTGTGTCCAACTTTTTGTGACCCATGGACTGTAACACGCCAGGCTCCTCTGTCCATGGATTCTCCAGCACGAATACTGGAGTGGGTAGCCATTGCCTTCTACAGGGTATCTTCCTGACCCAGGGATCAAACCTGGCCTTCTGCATTACAGGCATTTTCTTTACTGTCTGAGTCACCAGGCAAGTTCAAGTTGTGAGACAATTTCAGATAAATGTTCAACATTTCTTTATTCTTACTTCATGTGATATTCATGTTGTTTCAGAGAAGAATATTTTCTTTTAGTACTAATGAAATATGATTTTTCCAATGCCTAATAAAATGTTTTCCAGAAGGTTAAAAACAAATTAGTTTATGGAATTTTGGGGGCTGTTTACACAATTTGAGCTTTTTTTTTTTTTTTTTTAGTTTTTTTCAAAAATATTTTATTTTTTTTTTACTTTACATTTATTTATTTTAATTGGAGGCTAATTACTTTACAATACTGTATTGGTTTTACCATACATCACCATGAATCCACCACAGGTGTACACGTGTTCCCAATCCTGAACCCCCCTCCCATCTCCCTCCCCATACCATCCCTCTCTAATTAGAGAGCTTTTCTCTAATTACATAAAGTCTGGTGGCTCAGACAGTAAAGACTCTGCCTGCAATACAGGAGATCCATATTCAGTCCTTGGGTCAGAAAGATCCTGTGGAGAAAGGAATGGCAACCCATTCCAGCATTCTTGCCTGGAGAATTCCATGGACAGAGGAGCCTGGTGGGATACTGTCCATGAGGTCACAAAGAGTCAGACATGACTGAGTGACTAACACTTTCACTTTCATGAAACACTCAGTAACAGCATGTTTTTAGGTCTAAAGATAGATTTTTCTGATTATGTGATTATGTAGAGGCTGATTTTTAAATTTGGAATTTTCTATCAATTGATTTCATCATAAATTCTTTAGAAATTAAGATGCAGTAAATAGCATCATACCACACGCCCAAGGTAAGAGAAACCCAAGTAAGATGGTAGGTGTTGCAAGAGGGCATCAGAGGGCAGACACACTGAAACCATACACAGAAAACTAGTCAATCTAATCACACTAGGACCACAGCCTTGTCTAACTCAATGAAACTGAGCCATGCCCGTGGGGCAACACAAGATGGGCAGGTCATGGTGGAGAGATCTGACAGAATGTGGTCCACTGGAGAAGGGAATGGCAATTCAGTATACTTGCCTTGAGAAGCCCATGAACAGTATGAAAAGGCAAAATGATAGGATACTGAAAGAGAAACTCCCCAGGTCAGGAGGTGCCCAATATGCTACTGGAGATCAGTGGAAAAATAACTCCAGAAAGAATGAAGGGATGGAGCCAAAGCAAACACAATACCCAACTGTGGATGTGACTGGTGATAGAAGCAAGGTCCAATGCAGTAAAGAGCAATATTGCATAGGAACCTGGAATGTCAGGTCCATGAATCAAGGCAAATTGGAAGTGGTCAAACAAGAGATGGCAAGAGTGAATGTCGACATTCTAGGAATCAGCAAACTCAAATGGACTGGAATGGGTGAATTTAACTCAGATGACCAGTATATCTACTACTGCAGGCAGGAATCCCTCAGAAGAAATGGAGTAGCCATCGTGGTCAACAAAAGAGTCCAAAATGCAGTACTTGGATGCAATCTCAAAAACGACAGAATGATCTCTGTTCGTTTCCAAGGCAAACCATTCAATATCACAGTAATCCAAGTCTATGCCCCAACCAGTAATGCTGAAGAAGCTGAAGCTGAATGGCTCTATGAAGACCTACAAGACCTTTTAGAACTAACACCCCAAAAAGATGTCCTTTTCATTATAGGGGACTGGAATGCAAAAGTAGGAAGTCAAGAAACACCTGGAGCAACAGGAAAATTTGCCTTGGAATATGGAATGAAGCAGGGCAAAGACTAATAGAGTTTTGCCAAGAAAATGCACTGGTCATAGCAAACACCCTCTTCCAACAACACAAGAGAAGACTCTACACATGGACATCACCAGATGGTCAACACCGAAATCAGATTGATTATATTCTTTGCAGCCAAAGATGGGGAAGCTCTATACAGTCAACAAAAACAAGACCAGGAGCTGACTGTGGCTCAGATCATGAACTCCTTATTGCCAAATTCAGACTGAAATTGAAGAAAGTAGAGAAAACCACTAGACAATTCAGGTATGACCTAAATCAAATCCCTTATGATTATACAGTGGAAGTGAGAAATAGATTTAAGGGCCTAGATCTGATAGATAGAGTGCCTGATGAACTATGGACCGAGGCTCGTGACATTGTACAGGAGACAGGGATCAAGACCATCCCCATGGAAAAGAAATGCAAAAAAGCAAAATGGCTGTCTGGGGAGGCCTTACAAATAGCTGTGAAAAGAAGACAAGCGAAAAGCAAAGGAGAAAAGGAAAGATATAAACATCTGAATGCAGAATTCCAAAGAATAGCAAGAAGAGATAAGAAAGTCATCCTCAGCGATCAATGCAAAAAAATAGAGGAAAACAACAGAATGGGAAAGACTAGAGATCTCTTCAAGAAAATTAGAGATACTAAGGGAACATTTCATGCAAAGATGGGCTCGATAAAGGACAGAAATGGTATGGACCTAACAGAAGCAGAAGATATTAAGAAGAGGTGGCAAGAATACACAGAAGAACTGTACAAAAAAGAACTTCATGACCCAGATAATCACGATGGTGTGATCACTCACCTAGAGCCAGACATCCTGGAATGTGAAGTCAAGTGGGCCTTAGAAAGCATCACTACGAACAAAGCTAGTGGAGGTGATGGAATTCCAGTTGAGCTATTTCAAATCTTGAAAGATGATGCTGTGAAAGTGCTACACTCAATATGCCAGCAAATTAGGAAAACTCAGCAGTGGCCACAGGACTGGAAAAGGTCAGTTTTCATTCCAATCCCAAAGAAAGGCAATGCCAAAGAATGCTCAAACTACCGCACAATTGCACTCATCTCACATGCTAGTAAAGTAATGCTCAAAATTCTCCAAGCCAGGCTTCAGCAATATGTGAACCATGAACTTCCTGATGTTCAAGCTGGTTTTAGAAAAGGCAGAGGAACCAGAGATCAAATTGCCAACATCTGCTGGATCATGGAAAAAACAAGAGAGTTCCAGAAAAACATCTATTTCTGCTTTATTGACTATGCCAAAGCCTTTGACTGTGGATCACAATAAACTGTGGAAAATTCTTCACAAGATGGGAATACCAGACCACCTGACCTGCTTCTTGAGAAATCTGTATGCAGGTCAGGAAGCAACAGTTAGAACTGGACATGGAACAACAGACTGGTGCCAAATAGGAAAAGGAGTACTTCAAGGCTGTATATTGTCACTCTGCTTATTATGCAGAGTAGATCATGAGAAACGCTGGGCTGGAAGAAGCACAAGCTGGAATCAAGATTGCCAGGAGAAATATCAATAACCTCAGATATGCAGATGACACCACCCTTATGGCAGAAAGTGAAGAGGAACTAAAAAGCCTCTTGATGAAAATGAAAGAGGAGACTGAGAAAGTTGGCTTAAAGCTCAACATTCAGAAAACAAAGATCATGGCATCTGGTCCCATCACTTCATGGCAAATAGATGGGGAAACAGTGGAAACAGGGTCAGACTTTATTTTTCTGGGCTCCAAAATCACTGCAGATGGTGATTGCAGCCATGAAATTAAAAGATGCTTACTCCTTGGAAGGAAAGTTATGACCAACCAAGATACCATATTCAAAAGCAGAGACATTACTTTTCCAACAAAGGTCCGTCTAGTCAAGGCTATGGTTTTTCCAGTGGTCATGTATGGATGTGAGAGTTGGACTGTGAAGAAAGCTGAGCATCAAAGAATTGATGCTTTTGAACTGTGGTGCTGGAGAAGACTCTTGAGAGTCCCTTGGACTGCAAGGAGATCCAACCAGTCCATCCTAAAGGAGATCAGTCCTGGGTGTTTTTAAACTCCAGTCCTTTGGCCACCTCATGCGAAGAGTTGACTCATTGGAAAAGACTCTGATGCTGGGAGGGATTGGGGGCAAGAGGAGAAGGGGACGACAGAGGATGAGATGGTTGGATGGCATCACTGGCTCGATGGACGTGAGTTTGAGTGAACTCCTGGAGTTGGTGATGGACAGGGAGGCCTGGCGTGCTGCGATTCATGGGGTATCAAAGAGTTGGACACGACTGAGCAACTGAACTGAACTGAAATAGCATCAGATTATGTATACTTCTTCAGTATTTTAAAATATTTTTGAAGAGCTTGTCTACTTAATTGTGATTTAGTTTTCCAGGTAGGGCCTATTTCTAGGTTGGTTTTTCAAAGAAAATTTTTGGTAAGTGTCAATGCCATGCTTTTCCCTTATCCATTTACATTTCTGAAGTCTTTGTATTCTCCATTTAATGCCTAATTATTTGAGGATTCTCTGAGCAGTTTGCTTGAAGTCTGTTTTTCCCTCTTAGCCACTGATAGCAAAACGCATCTGCCTGAGCGAGGCCCCTTTGATCTTCAGAGAGCTTCATCTAAAGGGAGATTAAAAGGAAGTCTGCCAGGCATTCTCCCAAGGAAATGGAAAGTGCTTCCCAAGATTTCAGATCAGGTGAAGCTTCTCTGAATTAGGACATAGGAAAGTAATGTGCTGATCAATGGCTTAGTCATTGGTTAGAGATTTCAGAGAATTGCTTGACTTGGTATGAGAGAATATTTTTAATGTTATCTCAAGCTCAGAATTTATGCAATAATATTGATGGCCAGAAGCAACATCTTTTCATTAATTTTACGGTATTTAACACTCCTCATGTCCATGAGGACAGAGACTAGCAAGGTTCCAATGGTTTTCCGCCTTGTTGGGGCCTGGTGTCATTGGAGGAATTTGCAACTGGGCTTTTCTGAGTTGAGTTGAAAAATTTCAGAAACTTATAAGCCAACCCCCTTTCCTCATTTTAAACAAATATACAGAGAGTGCTTATTTTTTGTCAGATTCTAGGTTTGTACTATTTACCAGGAGCAAATCTAACGGGTATAGGATCCGACAGGCAATGGGCTTCAGAGTCAAAGTACTGTCCTCAAAACACTGTATATAACTAAGATGTCTTGTAGGGCCTCAGTTTTAGTAAAGAAATATAAAGTCTGTAATCAAACTAAGTTTCATTTTAAGACGATTAATTTAGCCTTTTAAAAAGTTAGAGCTGGGGGTGGCTAATGAGCTGCTAATCTGTAACATAAAATATGTCTGTGAAAAAAGTCTGCCTTGAGCCTCTCTTTCTGTCAGTAAGAAAACCTTGGGGAGAAAGCTGTAACTGTGTACAGTGGAAACTCTTTATTGAGTTTGGGGTTGTGAAAGGAGAGGAAACTATGAAGTCTAACGAAGGATTACAGTCTGATTTCTGAAATGAATGGTTGAAAGGACACAGAAAATAAGGGACCGACAGGAGAATCAAGCTTTCCAAATTTCTTTTCAGAAATTCCAGGCTTTTTATGAAATTGTGAGAAAATGGCTTAGCCTTATGTTCTTCCATTTTGAGCTGCCTGGAAGAAAGTATCATATAAATGCAAATTTCTGCTGTAATAATGTATTCACCCTGCATTATGTGCCTAAAGAGTTGGGAGAACCCAGAAGCTATTTAATATACAAAGCATTGCCTATAAAATATTCCTTTATTACATAAAGAGTTTGCTGTGTTTGATAAGTGACTACTTCTCCTTCCTCCTCATTTATACCCCCAAATAGTCTGGGTTGACCAAAAATAACCTGCCAGCATCTTCCAGTTATTTTATCTGTTGGAGGACTATTGGTGTATTAGGACTTTTGTTGCTGTCAGTTGATAACATTTTGATGTCCTTCATTTCATTCATTAGTTTAGGAAAACAATTTGGATTTCCTGTACAAGTGTGTGCTAATTACTTGAGTCACGAGAAGATCGAGAGAGGTCCAAGGGTCCTATTAATTGCTTTGAGCCTGAAAATTTTCTCATAATTGGTTTGGCAAAAAGAGTCAGTGAGATTAGTTGCTAATGAGGAGATAAGTATGTAATTTTAGCATGATATAAAGCTGTGATTGTCAGTAAGTGGTATTAGGAATCTGGATTATTTTTATTAGACCTTGTTTCTCTTGACAAAATCATTATTATCTCCAGATATTGTAAACTGGGTCATTTCACACTGTAATTTTTAACATGTGTTAATCCTCAAACTACAGGTAATTAAAACCATGCTAAGTAAGGGTTCATTAATAAAGTCATCAATATAAGCAGTCAATTTAGATTCTTCAACTAATTCAGAGAAATTCTATTTCACATATTTATACTTTGTTTTCATTTGTCTGAAATGTTAGAAGTAAGTCAAGAATAAGAAACTCATGTCAACTTATTTACATAGACCAACTTAGTTTGTGTTCAAGAGAAGGACTGTAACATTGCAAAGAAACAAATAAAATACTGCTTTTTACTAGCCAAGAACAAAACGAGCGTTATGGGTCTTTACTTTGTATAGTCCATTTGGCTTTCTGTTTTTAATATAAAACTTGCCTGATTTTACCAGTATGAAACACTCTGGGACTTTAACCTTCAATTGTAAGGTGAAGTTTCTCTGAAACAAACATTGAAGTATTTTTGATTTGTGAAAAAGGCTCTTTTCCTCTTTAAAAAAAAATCAAACTCTTCAAATTATTTATAACCACAATCACCGTTACGTGAGGCGTGTGCTGTAGTCTTGAGCGTTTATTCAGTCTTTCCCTTCTGTAATCTTGATCTCCCCCTCTTGTATCTCGGCTTATGTGAAAGTGGTGCTACAGTGAACACGAGTGCTTTCTATCCTTTGTCCATGTCCCCTTCTCCACTGTGTTTTCAGTTAGTGAATTCATACTTCCCTGCACTACTTTTTTGTTGGCAAAAGGTTTGTCAATGTTTGCATCTCTTGTTTTTTAGATATCCACAAAATTCCATTTTTAGCTATTACGTTTTCACAATTTCAAAACACCTTTTGCTGAAAGAGGAAGGATGATAAAGAACAATTGAGTTTATACATGTTACACATTTTGTGTAAATTCTATTGAGCATCCAGCATATGCCTAGTGTGTTGCTAGGTACTGGGAAGGAGATTAGAAGAATTAATCATTTTTCTGTCTGAAGAGATTTATTACATAATTAGAAGGACGAAGCTAATAAGTTAGAAAAAAATACAAGCTAAATATATAAGTATGTTTTGAGGGAACAAATACATAAAATTATTTTTATATCTTAGCAGAGTAATTATAATTGATAATGACTAGTTCTATATTTAGTTAAAAATGGTTACTTCCTTATCACAGGGCCTTGAAATAAATAGGATACTACTGTTTGAATTAAGAAAAAAAAAATCAGTCTTACTGAAGTGAAGTTTGTGGAGCACTAGAAAGCTATGGCTTCAGCAATATGTGAACTGTGAACTTCCAGATGTTCAAGTTGGTTTTAGAAAAGGCAGAGGAACCAGAGATCAAATTGCCAACATCTGCTGGATCATGGAAAAAACAAGAGAGTTCCAGAAAAACATCTATTTCTGCTTTATTGACTATGCCAAAGCCTTTGACTGTGTGGATCACAATAAACTGTGGAAAATTCTGAAAGAGATGGGAATACCAGACCACCTGACCTGCCTCTTGAGAAACCTATATGCAGGTCAGGAAGCAACAGTTAGAACGGGACATGGAACAACAGACTGGTTCCAAATAGGAAAAGGAGTACGTCAAGTCTGTATATTGTCACTCTGCTTATTATGCAGAGTAGATCATGAGAAATGCTGGGCTGGAAGAAGCACAAGCTGGAATCAAGATTGCCAGGAGAAATATCAATAACCTCAGATATGCAGATGACACCACCCTTATGGCAGAAAGTGAAGAGGAACTAAAAAGCCTCTTGATGAAAGTGAAAGTGGAGAGTGAAAAAGTTGGCTTAAAGCTCAGTATTCAGAAAACAAAGATCATGGCATCTGGTCCCATCACTTCATGGGAAATAGATGGGGAAACAGTGGAAACAGGGTCAGACTTTATTTTTTGGGGCTCCAAAATCACTGCAGTTGGTGATTGCAGCCATGAAATTAAAAGACGCTTCCTCCTTGGAAGGGAAGTTATGACCAACCTAGATAGCATATTGAAAAGCAGAGACATTCCTTTGCCAACAAAGGTCCGTCTAGTCAAGGCTATGGTTTTTCCTGTGGTCATGTATGGATGTGAGAGTTGGACTGTGAAGAAAGCTGAGTGCCAAAGAATTGATGCTTTTGAACTGTGGTGTTGGAGAAGACTCTTGAGAGTCCTTTGGACTGCAAGGAGATCCAACCAGTCCATTCTAAAGGAGATCAGTCCTGGCTGTTCATTGGAGGGAATGATGCTAAAGGTGAAACTCCAGTACTTTGGCCACCTCATGCGAAGAGTTGACTCATTGGATAAGACCCTGATGCTGGGAGGGATTGGGGGCAGGAGGAGAAGGGGACGACAGAGGATGAGATGGCTGGATGGCATCACCAACTCAGTGGACGTGAGTTTGAGTGAATTCCGGGAGTTGGAGATAGACAGGGAGGCCTGGTGTGCTGCGATTCATGGGGTCGCAAAGAGTCAGACACGACTGAGCGACTGAACTGAACTGAGAAAACTATGAGAACTTAGAACCTGAGCTTAAATTACTCCATGTTTGAAGAAGTTAAGACCAGTGACTTGCCTAAGTTAAACAGCTAGTTAATAGTAGTGCCATAAGAACATGGGGTAATATACAAGTCTTAGTTGTTGGCAAACCTGAGGAAGAGACACTCATAAGTATTATTGATGTAATAACATGAAAGTTCATTTTATTTGACCCTTTCCCTTCCTCCACCTTTGTTCTTCTTTCTCTGCTACTCATCTTTCTCCATCATTATCAACATCATTAGTGTCATTATCCCTTCTATTTGAATGGCTCCGTATGGCTTAAAAATATTTTTGTATATACCCATTTACCAGAGCATTACAGAAACCTAGAAACCCGTGGCGTAGGTCAGGCTTGTCTGATCGAAGCTGATAAAACACACCTGAAATCAGTGAAATAATTTGCTGCAGTAAATGAAAAAAGACCTCAAACCCAGATGTCCTTCTCCAAGCCTTTCCCACTGCCTCTCAGAAAGTTGATTCCATCCCAAATCCTTTCCCAAACCAGGGAATCATTTAGAACATGTGGAAAATGAGGAGTGAAATTGTGTTTAATGCTTGTTGTAATTATTTGGCTTGCGCCTTTAAAAAATGCTTTATAAATTTACTTCTTAAGTAATCCTTGTAGATTTGTGTTGTATGCACTATTCCTAGTTGTTACATAGTATAAATAAAAATCTAGGCTGATTTGAAGAATAGCTTTGTAGGGTTTTTAACCGAGGGACCACCCACCTCTAGATAGGACTCTTGCATGAAGTCAGATGTTGGCAATCCTAAATAATTTTAGAGAAGCCTTTTGAATTTGTATGCTCACATGTGCTCCTCCCCTGGAGAAGGAAAAAGCTAACCCCTCCAGTATTCTGGCCCAGAGAGTTCTGTGGACTGTGCATGGGGTCGCAAAGAGTCAGACACGACTGAGCGGCTTTCACTCATACATGCTCATTGATTACTGCTACATTTTCCCTCTAGGCTCAGCTACTAGCATATCTTCAATTCTTGCTTTTTTTTTTTTCATTCCATCTTTGTAATTATCATTCTACTTCTAGCTTCTTTTTCCTAAACGTAGGACCCTAGTTCCTAAAATAAGGTGCTAACACATTGATACAGGATAATGTTTAGTGTGGTAGAAACTAGGTGATCATTTTAGACCACTGTATTGTCTACATTTATTTTTCTCAGGCTATTTTTCCAAATCCATGTGTATTCTTAGCTTTTCTTATTCGTATATATTCACAGCAATGAAGGACAGAGGAAGATTCTGGGTTTTTGAGTCAGTGGTTTTGGTTGAAAAATGCCCTCCACCACTTGCCAGCCATGTGGTGTGATGACTGGGTCCCTTCAGTGTGGGATAGGGAGGCAGGAGATGAGGTCAGAGAGGTGCGGTGTAAGAAGTACCTGATCAGCTGTTGCTGGCTTTGCAGATGGAAAGAGAGGTGGGTCAATGGAGGCGGACACCATAGAAGCTTGGGAAGGCAAGCAATGCTGTCCTTTCCTGCAGCCTCCAGAAAGGAGGCAGCTCGGCTCGGGGTAGCCCAGTAAGACCTGCATCAGACTTCTCAGTGTTTCTCTGGTGTATCTTTTTTCTTTACCTTTCTGTATTTCACTATGCTTGTGCCTTGTGTCTCTTGTAAGCATTACAAATGGGGATTTCTATTTTTTTACCTAGTCTGACAATATTTGTTTTTAGTTGGAGGATTCAGAACAATTATACCTGCTATGATTATTGATATATTTGGAGCCGTTTTTTACCACTGTATTTCCACCATTTTATTTTGTCCCCGTTTGACGTTGTAAAAACTTTTCCTATTTTCCTCCACTCCATTAGATTTAACAAATTATTTTTCTGTTAGTTTTGCAGTTACTCTTAAAGGTTTAATGTGCATATTTAAAGTGTAAAGACTTCACTCTACCACTCCCAAGATCTAAATGATCTTAATTCTGGTCATTTCTCTTCTACATTCTTGTTTTCCAGTGTATTTAGTTCTATCTCTTCTTCTTTCTTAATCCTAAATGCAGTATCTTTATTGTTGTTTTATATGGTTTGGGATTAACTGTGTGTTTACTATTTGCTGTGCCCAGCTCTTCATCTTGCATTCTCAGACCATCCTTCTGGGTTTGCAAGTATATATCATTCAGAAATTCCTTTTGACATCGTTTGGTTTTGTTTGCCTTAAAATATTTTTATTTTTGCATTGTATTTGAAAGAGTTTTATTTGATGTAGAAATCTATGTTAACAGTTATCTTCTTTCTGTATCATAGACTTTTCTGTTGTCTTCTGACTTCCCAATGTTACTGATGAGAATTCTCTGTAAATTGACTTGCTGTTGCTGAGATGGTCTGTTTGACTTTGGTATTTTAAAGTTTCATGGTAATGTGCTGAAGTGTGAATTCTTTGTAATTATCTTCATTGAATTGGGATTTGTTGTGCTTCCTGAATCTGAGGATTTATGTCTGTCATCAGCTCTGGAAGATTTTCTGTCATTATATCTTCGCTGCATGTTCTTTGACGATTCCTGTTACATGTATTAGTACTTCTCTATTCTGCATCTTTGAACTTTAAAAAAATTTTTTTTCTGTTTGCCTTATTCCACATTCTAGTTACTTTTCTTCTTTTCTATCTCCTGCTTCAAAAGTTCTCTTTTCAACTATATCTAACTTGCTGTTCAGTTAGTTCTGTTTGTTTTTGGAAGGTGTATTTTTCCTTTGTAAAGTGTGCTTGGTCATACTTTTTCTCTTGGTTCTTTCCTGTGACTTCAAGTTGCCTACTATTTTTCAAAACATGTTGAGTATCTTGGCTTGTTTTCAATATCTTAAAATTCTGTGTATCCTAAATTTGTTAGTGAGTCTCATGATCACATTTGCTTTATGCATCGACCCTCACTACAATGCTTGCTTTTCTCATACGTTATTTTTATTTTAAGTTTGTGTGTATGAAGATTTTAATTGTAAAAATGTGAAGATTGCGTCATGAGCTGACTTTCTCTGGAGGCAACTGTCTTTTCTCTTCCTTTGGGACAGCTACTATGGTGGGACTACTTCAAATTAATTTCTGTGTTTGGAGTGCTTTAGCTTCCCTGGTGGCTCAGTGGTAAAGAATTTGCCTGCCAATGCAGGTGACATGGGTTCAATCCCTGGGTCAGGAAGATCCCCTGGAGGAGGTAATGGCAACCCACTCCAATATTCTTGCCTGGGAAATCCCGTGGACAGAGGAGCCTTGTGGGCTTCAAGTCCACAGGGTGGCAAAGAGTCGGACATGACTTAGGGACTAAACAATAATAGTGTATGCTTTGGACCATCCAGATAGAGTAAACTTAGATTTCAGTCATTCATTAGAGTCAATTGTGATTAAAATTCAGACACCCCCACCACCTTTATCCAGAATTAAGACCAGAAAAAAAGACTTCTTTATCTTTTCACAGGAAGTAGGGATCTTTAGTTGCTCTATTGTAGTTTCTCACCTAGTATGGGCCCCGGGTCTTGTCTTTTGTATGTTGTACGGTCATGAAAGCAGACGTTCTTGGTTCTGGGCTGCCAGTGTAAGCTGCTTTGGCTTGGTGCTCCATCTTTATGCTTCACGCTTACTTGTGTTATCCTTTGAAAAGGAGTTCCCTTGCTTTGTGAGCTAAGCTATAAACATAAAAGGAATTTCAAATATTCGTCTTTCTTTGTATATTTTATTGCAAAGAAAAAGCTTTTGAGGAGTCTCGATTAGTTTATTTTCTGTTTCCTATGGTGTACGCTTGCCACAGCTTCTGCGTCTGCACCTGCTGCTTCAACTCACAGTTCAGTGTCATGGAGATGGTTTCTTTCCTTAAGCCTCATGAACCAGCTTCTGTTAGCTTCAGACTTTTCTTCCACAAGCTTCCTCATCTCTTTCAGACTTTATGGAATTGAACAGAGCTGGGGCCTCCTACTGAACTAGGTTTTAGTTTACTGGAATATTGTGACTGGTTTGATCTTTTATCCAGACCACTAAAACTTTCTCCATGGCAGCTTGAGACTGTTTAACTTTTTTTTTTTTTTGGTCATTTGTGTATTCACAGGAGTAGCACTTTTAATTTTCTTCAAGAGTTTTTACTTTACACTAACAACTCGCTTAGCTGTTTGACACAAGAGGCCTAGCTTTTGGCTTATCCAGAGTTTGACATGTCTTCCTCCCTAAGCTTAATCACTTCTAGCTTTTGATTTAAAGTGAGAGAGGTGTGACTCTTTCTTTCACATGAACACCCAGAGGCCATTATCAGTGTTGTTAATTGGCCTAATCTCAATATTGTTGTGTCTCAGAATAGGGAGGCTCAAAGACAGGGAGAGGGGCGGGAACGGCCACTCCCTGGAGCAGTCAGAACAGACATTTGTCGAGTAAGCTTACTGTCTTATATGGGCATGGGCTGTGGAACCCCGTAAGAACCACAGTAGTACCATCGAAGGTCATTGATCGCAGATCACCCTAACAAATATAATAGTGATGAAAATGTTTCAAATTTTATGAGAATATAATGAAATATTATGAGAATTACCAAAGTGTGACACTGAGCCCCAAAGTGAGCAAATGCTGTTGGAAAAATGGCATAGATAGACTTGCTTGACACTGGGTTGCCATGGAGATTTGATTTGTAATAAAAAACACAGTATCTGTGAAGCGCAATAAAGTGAAAAGCAGTGAAATGAGGAATGCCAGAAGTTTCGACTGAGGTCGTTTTCCTACAACCTAGAATGCTTGCTGTCTGGACTGAGGTCGTTTCCTACAACCTGAAATGCTTACTGTCTGGCCTTTCACAGGAAATGTTTGAGACCTCTGTGCTGGGTATTTACCCTGATTTATTTTTCTTTATAGCCTTTAACCCTCTGCCCTCACCATATGGTTATTTGTTTATTATTTGACTCTGGCTGCTATAATGTAAACTTCAAAACAGACTCTGTGTTTTCGCCAAAATAATACCAGGTACAGGTAGAAGCTCAGTAAATATTTTGCTGAACAATGGATGAGTTAGCAACATGTGAGAGAGCGTTCAATTTTCCCACATCCTTGGGTGCACCTAATAAGAGATTTATAAACTTTGCCAATATTTGGGTGCAGTGATATCACGTTTTGTTATTTGCATATCTCTGATTACTCCTGGTGAGGCTGCAACTTTTTCTGTGTTTTCTGTTTATTGACGATGTACATTTTATCTTGTGTGGATTGCTTGCTAATCCTTTACCTGTTTCTGTTTGCTGCCTTCAGTAATGCTTTGAATCCAGGTTGAAGCTGCTTTCCCCCACAGGGGATTGTATTTGCTTTTGCCAGTTGCCTGGGGGCATAGCTACCTGAAGGGTACAGTTAAAATCTGTTAGGTTGCTATTGTTTTGGACTTCCCTGGTAGTGTAGAGGGAATTTGGGCCGCAGACCTGCATGAGGCCCCCTGGTGGTTAGAAATTCTCAGGGATGTGCTTTCCCTTCTAAAACAGTAACTCAGACCTGTGTCCTTGCCTTTTTCTTCTGTTCAGGGGTTTATTTCTCATTCACCTTTACACTGTGGGCAAAGGACTTTGTGATTCCACCTGTATTCAGAAGTCTCTTTTGAGCTTACCCCCTTGTTGCAACCGTGGACTTTACTGCTTATCTCTGATGCCCCATGCAGTCATCAAATCAGAAGCTCTGGGCCACCAGAGTTCAGAGAGATGGTAAAACCCCACTGCCCTCCTGGAGTATATCTTTCACTTTTTTCCCTGCCAGTTTCTTACACTCTGCCTGATCAGAGATACATTTTGGAATACCTTTTAAAAAGTATTTCATCTAACATTTTAAATTGTTGTCAGTAGGTACGTGTTTCGGGTGTCTGATCTGTCATGAAGTAAAGCCTGTCTCTCTTCATACACCAGCACTGCGCATTTATCGCTGTGGTCTCGCAGTGTGTCTGGTAGAATCACTGCGCATTTATCGCTGTGGTCTCGCAGTGTGTCTGCTAGAATGTGTTCTTTCGCTTTACTGTTGTGTGGTTTACCTTTTTTATGGATGTTTTGACATCCTTTACATGTCTTAATTATTAATCCTTTTTTATGTTACAAGTTCTGTCTGCCAAATCTGTTGGTCACACAAAAATTTAAATTTCGGTGTCATTAAATTCATTGTTTTTCTCTTATATGTTTTCAGTTTTGTGTCTTTGTAAAGAAGGAATTCTTACCCAGGGTTATAAAATATTTATTTTCCCTTTACCTTCTATTAATATTTATATAGTTTGTTTTGAATATATTGATCTTCAGTATGTCTGTAATATTTCTTGTGATTGATATGAGGTATGCTTTAACTATTTATTTCCCCCAAAGGATAGCTGATTTGATTACCTGATTCTGTCTCAGTGTATCAGTCAGGGTCCTGGCAGAAAACAGATTGGGTGAGTAAACAGGGATAGTTTTTGAAGAGTTTAATAAAGAGACTTTAACAAATTGTGGCAGTTGAGGGAAAGAAACTGAAAGGAATCCTGCCATACCCTGGAGCAAGTAACAGCTGTTTTTTTCCTCAGTAGGCCTATAGGGAGGTCAGTGGGAATGGACAATAGATGTGGAGAGGGCCACCTGAGAGGAGCTGGGACATTTTGCCAAGAGGCATTGAGAACTCTGTGGCAACCCTGTAGAAACAGAGCCGGTGTGCGTGGAGGAAGACAGTTGAGGCTCAAGGGCCAGAATGAATACCTTGACCTAGTTACTTACCCTCCCTCCCCATTGGGAACCAACTGGAAATCATAGAAGCCCGCTAATGCAGTCCAGACAGGTCAGCCGCCTGGTCACAGGGCAGGGTTCAGAAGGGCACAGCTGGAGAGGTGTGTTAAGAGGAAGAGGTTAAGCATGCCCAGTGACGGAAAGTTTTATCTTTTAAAATTCTGAGCCTCCATAAACTATGTGGCACTGCACCAGGGAGATGTGCTGGTTACGTGGTCACATATGCTGATGTGAATCTCCATCTGCCAGGCACGACTTATGGCGTCTTAGACACAGTACTTAACCTGTCTGAGTCTTAGTCTCCTCAGCTATAAAGTGAGAACGATAAAAATGTACCTACTTAACGAGGATTATTGTAAGAAACAAATGAGCTAATCTATGCATTAAGTTTAGAACCATGCCTGGCGCATAGTAAGTGCCAAGGAAATGTTAGCTATGATGATGATGATGGCAACAATGATATTCATGATTTCAAAGCTTTTAAATTGTCTAGTTAATCGCTGTTTCTCTTCCTGTATTATTTTTACTCTTTAATATAATGCTATTTTGGCTTCTTATTATTTCATATAGCTCAAACTCTTTCATTGTTTTTTTTTAAAAAAAACTTTCTTCCATGTTTTAAGTTTCTATGGAAGTTTTAGGATTAATTGGTCAAGTTTCTGGGCCAGGGATTATGTTTATCAATAAATTTGTTAGAAACTGACATTTTTACAATACTAAGTCTTACCATTCTTGAACAGAGTGTATCTTTTTGTTTATTCGGCTTTGTTTATGTTCTTCAGTAAAGTTTTACATTTGTCATAAAGATCTTAAATGTTTCTTTTACTTTTATACCACTTTAGTGTTTATGTTACTTTTTTCTATTAGGTTCTTAAATTGACTATTTTGGAGGTGGAAGAAAGCTATTGATTTTTGTGTTGACTATGTATGTGTCCACTTGCCAAAATTTCTTATTTTTCTGTTGATTTCCTCTGATTTACTATTGTTTATGAATTATGAAACCTTATCTATTCCTCTCCTATATTTATACTTCTATATTTCTGTCTCTAGTTGCAATACCCAAATCAAGTATTTGGGTGTGGGGTATTAGCAGATAAACCTAAGTTCCTTGTTTCAGTCTTCCTTTACTATTGTTTATGAATTATGAAACCTTATCTATTCCTCTCCTATATTTATACTTCTATATTTCTGTCTCTAGTTGCAATACCCAAATCAAGTATTTGGGTGTGGGGTATTAGCAGATAAACCTAAGTTCTTTGTTTCAGTCTTCCTTTAATGGATACCCCTCATATTTGACCATTACATATAAAATTTTCTCTAAATTTCTGGTATAAACCCTTGAGATGAATTTGCTAAGCATTTTTGTTAGAAATTAGAGTTGGGTATCATCAAATGATATTGCAGCCTCTATTTGATAACAATGTTTTTTTCTCTAATAGAGTACTACAATAAATTCATTGGGGTTCTTTTCTTTTTTCCATTATTATTAAATAATGGAATATTAAATAATTATTAAATATTATTATACTTATATACCTTGGATAAACCCTACATGGTCACAACACTTGCCTAACTTTTATATCCTAATACTTTATTTTTTAAAAGTTACATGTGTTCATAAGTGTTATTTCTGAGTTTCTCTTCTCATGTTTATCATGTTTATGAATTCAATTAGTGTTGGTCTGTTAAAATATGTCAAGTAGCCTTTTGAAAAATACTTTTCTTTGTCCCAAGACATTTTATATAACATGGGGATCATCTATTCCTTGAAGATTTGGAAAACTCTCCTGTAAACCATCTGAGTTTAGTGCTGTTTTAATTTTTAGAGTTACATCATTAACTGTTATTAATATTTTAGTTCTTCCTGTGGTCACTTGGTCTGCTCATGTTTTCCTTTATTCTTACTGTACTCTTTCTAGTATATTTTTCTAATATTTTACCCATCTTGCCTAGGTTTTTTTTTTTTTTTTTTTTTTTTTTTTTTGCCTAGGTTTTAAAATTAAAGTGGAAACATTCTCAAAGCTGGATTTTTCCTTTTCCAGTTCTGGAGTGTTTTATCTGGATGTTCTCTCTTTCTTCTTCATCAGACTTTGCCAGTTTCGTTTGTCATTCCAAAGAACCTAGGTTTCAAGTGTCTTGGCATTTTTGTTTTATTTTCTAATTAGTTTCTTCTTTTATCTTTGATAATTTATTCTGCTTTCCTCTTTGGATTTATCTATGAGTGCCCCCATCCCCCTGACTCATTTTCTGAGCTAAAAACTGACTAAAATTTCGTGTGTTTTCTAAATAAATGTATTTCATCTTCTGATTTTCTTGTGACCCTGCTTTGACTGTTTCCCAGTCTTTATTTTATAAGCTCTAATTGTTATTTATGTATAAATGAAATAAAAATTTTTCCTTTTTTTTCTTTACCCAAAACATATTTATAAGTAAGGTTTTAAAGTTCAGTAAATTAGTATAGAGATGGGAATACCAGACCACCTGATCTGCCTCTTGAGAAATCTGTATGCAGGTCAGGAAGCAACAGTTAGAACTGGACATGGAACAACAGACTGGTTCCAAATAGGAAAAGGAGTTCGTCAAGACTGTATATTGTCACCCTGCTTATTTAACTTATATGCAGAGTACATCATGAGAAATGCTGGGCTGGAAGAAACACAAGCTGGAATCAAGATTGCCGGGAGAAATATCAATAACCTCAGATATGCAGATGACAGCACCCTTATGGCAGAAAGTGAAGAGGAACTAAAAAGCCTCTTGATGAAAGTGAAAGTGGAGAGTGAAAAAGTTGGCTTAAAGCTCAACATTCAGAAAACGAAGATCATGGCATCTGGTCCCATCACTTCATGGGAAATAGATGGGGAAACAGTGGAAACAGTGTCAGACTTTATTTTTGGGGGGCTCCAAAAATCACTGCAGATGGTGACTGCAGCCATGAAATTTAAAGACGCTTCCTCCTTGGAAGGAAAGTTATGACCAACCTAGATAGCATATTGAAAAGCAGAGACATTCCTTTGCCAACAAAGGTCCGTCTAGTCAAGGCTATGGTTTTTCCAGTGGTCATGTATGGATGTGAGGGTTAGACTGTGAAGACGGCTGAGCACCAAAGAATTGATGCTTTTGAACTGTGGTGCTGGAGAAGACTCTTGAGAGTCCCTTGGACTGCAAGGAGATCCAACCAGTCCATTCTGAAGGAGATCAGCCCTGGGATTTCTTTGGAAGGAATGATGCTAAAGCTTCATACCTCATGCGAAGAGTTGACTCATTGGAAAAGACTCTGATGCTGGGAGGGATTGGGGGCAGAAGGAGAAGGGGACGACAGAGGATGAGATGGCTGGATGGCATCACTGACTCGACGGACGTGAGTCTGAGTGAACTCCGGGAGTTGGTGATGGACAGGGAGGCCTGGCGTGCTGCGATTCATGGGGTATCAAAGAGTTGGACATGACTGAGCAACTGATCTGAATCTGAATCTGAAAATTTTTTGTAGCCATGTTTTAATTTTATCTCATTACATTCATTGCAAAGGTTTATATAATTTCTGTTGTTTTGAATTTGTGAATATATTCTTTTGTACTAATATTTGGTAATTTTTGTGAACATTCCAAATGTGTTGAGTGTACACTTATCTGTCTCATAGCTTTCCATTTCTCCTTGTTTTTATCTTATATATTAAAACTATTGTATTAAGTGCATAAAAGTTTTATTTGCTTTGCACATATTTTGTTGAAAGTGAAAGTCTCTCAGTCGTGTCTGACTCTTTGCCACGTCATGTACTATACAGTCCGTGGAATTCTCCAGGCCAGAATACTGGAGTGGGTAGCCTTTCCCTTCTCCAGGAGATCTTCCCAACCCAGGTCTCCCACATTGCGGGCAGATTATTTACCAGCTGAGCCACCAGGGAAGCCCAAGAATACTTGAGTGGGTAGCCTATCCCTTCTCTAGCGGATCTTCCCAACCCAGGGATCAAATCAGGGTCTCCTGCATTGTAGGTGCATTCTTTACCAACTGAGCTATCAGGGAAGCCCCAAATATTTTATTAGCTATCTTTTTATGGTCTAGAATAGATTTGGAAATTTTGTCTTGTAAAGGGTCAGGTGATAAGTGTTTTAGGTTTTGTGGCCAGATGGTTTCTATCACAGCTGCTCAGCTCTGCACTTGTAGTGTGAAAATAGCCTTAGATGATATGTAAATGAGAGAGTGGCTTTGTTGTTGTTCTTGTCTGACTCTTTGCGACCCCATGGACTGCAGCACATCAGGCGTCCCTTTCCTTCACGGTCTCCCAGAGTTTGCTCAGACTCATGTCCATTGAGTCAGTGATGCCGTTTAACCATCTGACCCTCTGTCATCCCCTTCTCCTCCTGCTCTGAATCTTGCCCAGTATCAGGGTCTTTTCCAATTGAGTCGGCTCTTCACATCAGGTGGCCAGACTATTGGAGAGAACAGCTGTGTTTCAGTAAAACTTTATTTGTAAAAACAGTCGTCCCACTGGTCTCAGTTTGCCAACCCCTGGCCCAGCGTAAGGATTACGAAACTCTGAAATGTGGGTGTTATCTTTCTGCAGTGTCATCTATGTTAACCTTTTTGGTAGTGTTAACAATGTGTTAAATTCGTACAGCTGTACCCATGTTTGGCATTTCTGGTATCCTTCCTCTTGAATCAGTATTGAAAATCCTTATTTTGCTAAAACATTTTACTTGTATTAATGCATGCTTTCTCAGAAAGAACAATATTATGAAAATTGGTTTGGGTTGGCAGGGGAGGGCAAAAATAAATCTTAGAAACTGCAGTAGTTCGTGGCCGTTCAAAGCGGAGCCTTACCCGACAGAATCTTACTCCTTAGCATTTAATTTCTAGGGCAGGTCATTGATTAGGAAAGCCTCCTTAGGGGCATGATAATAAGAAAATGGTAAGGCGTTCAGATTTAGTACTGTTTCCTGAATGTAATGGGGCTTCCCTGGGACTGTTCTTTAGGGTTATTACAGTGTCTGTTTCTGAGGCCCCATGTTTTTCTTACTCTTATTGCTGTATGTGATGTGTTCTCTATCTCTTCTCTGTTACAGTAGCTAGAGGCTAGTCTATCCGGCCCCTTCAGAGAAACTCTCTTGGATTAGTTTTCTCATTCAGGGCTTTCCCAGATTCATCTATTTTTATCTTTACTCTGATAGTTCTGTAGTGTGTAGGTGCCCAGTTGGGTCCAGTTCTTTTCAAGCCCCTGGACTGTAGCCTGCCAGCCTCCTCTGTCCATGAGATTTTCCAGGCAAGAGTATTGGAGTGGGTTGCCATTTCCTTCTCCAGGGGATCTTCCCAACCCAGGGATCAAACCTGCATTTCCTGCACTGGCAGGTGGATTCTTTACCAGCTGAGCCACCAAGGAAGCCTACTATCCCTAATTGAATGATTAAATTATTTTCTACATTTTCTCTCCCCAATTTTATGTGGTATCTTTTCTTCTGATATAAACCTAATTATATTTCTTTTTTTCCCTGTATCTTTCTTTTTGTTTTTTTTTTTTTTTGGTATGCAGGGTTCTTGCTTAAATTATTTTCTGAAGTTTTTATAATTGCTTATATAAATTCTTATTTGAGAAATGATTTAGTATTTGAGGAGAATTTAAAGTATTCTCCTTATTTATCTATTTTTGTTTTATATTTTTGTCATGAATTTCAGTTTTATTACATTATCTTCACAGAATGTGATGTCTGTAATTTATGTTCTTCTGAATTGAGGCTTAGTTTGTGGCATAATATGTAATCAAGTTTTATAAATGTTTTGTGATCATAAAGTGATTTTTGAAGTCTATCACAATGATCAGCAGTTTAGGTTGCTTTCAGCTATAGGTAATAGAAAAACAGTTGTAAATGGCTTAAGCAAGAAGGAAATTGATAATTTGTGTAATAGAAGCCTTAAGTCAGGTAATTCAGGTGACTTGTTAAGTGGGGCTTCAGTAGTGTCATCAAAACCAAAGTTCCTTTCATGTTTCCTTTCTGCCCTTTTCAGCTTGGGCTTATGCTGTTAGGCTGGGTCTCCCCCTGGTTTCAAGATGTCTCTTACAGATAATGACCAGATAAAGAATAAATGCCCCCATTTTAGTGTGTGCGCGTGTGTGTGTATGTTTGTGTGTGTAAGACCTTCCCCAGAGGCTACTGTAGATCCATCAAGCTCTGAATGACCAGAATTGAGTAATGGGCTCATTCCTAAAGCCGTCGTTGGGAATAAGACCACCATGGGTAGTAAGTGCAATAATAATTTGCTGCTTGAGAGTGAGTCAGAGTTGGAGGCACAAAAGCGACAATTGCCTTTCCCAGAGAACATCGACCCTGAGCCAGAGTGAAGAAGAGTCAGGGTTCTGAGAGTGAGTTTAAAGCCTGGGGGAGCAGGGGTTGTAGGGACGGTGACTGGGTGGGGAAACCAGCATTCCTGTCTATACGGTGGAGCCCTTTATCAGCTGTGAGGCTGCACAAACAATCCAGGCAGTTCATTTGGAATATTTATTTCTTCAGGTGTAACTTAAGCATTGTTTTGGCTGTAAATAATTCAGTTTATCATGGGAAGTTTGATGTGATTTTTGTCTTTAATAAGTAATTGCTGCCCCCTGAAAAAATGATTACTATTAAATTCTCTGTTACTCTGAGTATGTCAGATATATATATATTTTGCTATTTTGTTTATAACTCAGAATCTTAGGATTTTGAGCAGACATTGTGTCTTCTTTATTGTTCATCCAGCAGTGAGCACAGTATTTCCAGAATCTAATTATTAGTAATAATAAAAGGTACATATCTGGAGATAGATTGAAATGTAACTCAAGATGTGATTAGCTACCTAGTTTGTTTTTATTAAAAATGTTATTTTTTTCCTGCATATTTGTAATCCAGGGAAAGTGTCTAATATGAAAAATATTTATTTTAAGACAGCATATAAAAAATAATTGGTTTAACAGCATTGTGTGAATACAAATGAGATAGTCCTATTAAAATTTGGTCACAAAGTATATATAGTAATACAGCAAGATTCATACTAATTACTAGTTCAAGTTTGTGGTAAAGCACTGAGTTAATGTGAAGTTGTGGTGTCACTAGATGAGTCCTGTCATAAAGAAATGATGTTGCCAATTACACATCAAGTAGTCAAAGGTTAATATGTTTGAGTAACTCATTGTCAGGATGAGCTCTTCTGTCTCCCTTGTGCTTACTGGTCTTTCGCTTACTTTCTCTCTTGCTGAGAGAACACCCAAAGATGATGTATTGTCACTTGCCTTCAAGCTTGGTGTTCAACTGAAACTGATTAAGTGAAAAGAAATCCATCTTAAGTAAAATTACTTTAGTATATGTATCTTGTAACTGTTTAGTCTGGTAACTGCTAGGTCCTTTGCATCCAGGTAATTTTATATAAATGATGGATTATTGATTTATTTTAATAGAAAAATAGGCATATTTTAAATTAATAGTCCTTATCCCTGATACTGTTCAGTTGCTAAGTCATGTCCACCTCTTTGCAACCCCATGGACTGCAGCACCCCAGGCTTCCCTGTCCCTCACTGTCTCCCGGAGTTTGCTCAGACTCATGTCCATTGACTGAGTGGGTGCTGCCATCCAACCATCTCATCCTTTGCCATCCCCTCCTCATCACTGATGCCAATTAGCAAAAGAGAAATGAATTCCCAGGATTTAACAGCTCTTTCAGGATTGTTTGGTTACTCTTGGGGAAGGTGTATGAATTTTGGTCTAGATATCACATCTGGCATAGAATAAATATATTTACTAATTAAACAGTATTTACTGAGTGTCTGTGGTTGCCAATCATTCATGTGTTCTATATGTCACTTTAAAGATTGCTATTACTTTATATTTCTTTAGAGACGTTATTTTGTGTTAAGAATTTACCATGTAGGAAGCTCTGACTTCCTGTCACCTCCGTTTAACTCAGTCAGGAATACAGTTCAGTGGACACGTGAGTGAAGTCCTGCCTGCTCAGACGCTCACCTGCTGGGAGTGGCTGGAGCGGGGAGAGCGCTGCCTGGGCCCACAGCCCTGACGGGGGGGGGGTCTGTGAGCACCGCCTCTTCCTCAGCTTCAGGACCTGCCAGAGACCCTTGTTCCCTGTGATTCTGGGGATGGTCTCCCAGATTTTTGCAAGGCAAGGAGCTTCCTTTATGCTTTGATGAAGTGCACTCTCCCTCATTTCTAGGGGCATTTTTGGACCAGACTTCAGGGAAAGACTAGGGGAGTAGTGGAATCCCCCTGTCCCTCGCTCCCCCAGGCAGATATTCTTCTCTTTGGCATTCACTCCTGTGTAGCGTTCATCCTGTGAAATGTGGCAGATGTCAAATTTGGAAATTGCAGATGTGAAAATGAACAGCATCACTCGGTTGATCACCTTCTTCATGCCTCGTACTCTGTGTACTCTCGTCAGCCTCACTTTACAGCACTTTACAGGTGGCAGGAGAGAAAGGACCAGGATCTCGTTTGGATTGCCTTGTAGAAGTCCAAGCATGTACTCATGGAACTTCATTTTACAGGCATATGTCGCCTTAAGTGAGCAGGATGTCTCCTGGTTGCTAAGGGGCCCACGCTGGCTTCGGTTCAGGCAGGTGCGTGTCTCTTCCCATCATAACACCGCGGTATGGAGCGCTGTATGAGGCCCCGCCAGAACCACTAAGCGTGCAGCCTGGGCCGCCAGTATTTTGAAAGTGTCCTCATGATTTCAGTACACAGTCAAACATGAGAACCACTGGTTTAAAGCTTTGAATAACACATTTGTTGCAATTTTAATGGTAGATGTTACTGAAAAATGTTGAAGTATCTATAAAATGAATTAAAGATTACAAATTCTCTTTCTCCTCATTCATAAACAATTGTGATAGTAGTATTCTATAGAATTACCTAATTTTGCCCGATGAGATTTACTTAGAAAAAGAAATAAACGTATAGCTGTGTCTCTCCTGAAGTCTTTTTGCAGCAAGTAATTAAGGCAATAATTAGTAATAATTAGGCATTCTTACCTGAGGTGAAACTTTAGATATTGTCTCATCGTTCACTGAAAGTTACTTGAGCTTTATGGCTTTTTAAATGAATCAGAGCAATAAATCCAATATTGCTTGCAAGCCAACTGCTTATTCTTGTGTGCCAACAATTATGTAATCAAACTATAAAGTAGCTATTTAAAGATTTCTTACCCTTGAACAGAATTTAAATTTAAGAATTAGAAATCGAAGTTAGCACAGATAAAAGTATCTTATTGACCACCACTTATTTGATGCAGTGAGTTCAGGTCCTCTTATGAAATATATTATAGGCATTTACAGTCTTCTGTCTCTTACCTTTTATTCCATTTTACATTGACTCCTTGTTGGTTTCTGGATACGACTCAAGGTGTTAGTTTCATTTTCAAAGCCAAACATGATTTGGACTATTGGGCAGGATAACCCTTAAATTTCCTAAAATTGATGCTTTTTAGGAACTTAAAGCACAAGAAAGCTGTGATAACTGCTTATTTAAATCCAGAGCAGTTCCGAAAGTCTTTTCTGTTCACCTCAGACTTTCTTCTCTGTTAAAATTTATTATGTGTGAGGGCAGATTTGTGAGTGAAAGAGTGATGTCTGTAATTAGAAAGCTGGTGTCTGGCAGATGTCTGTGGAATTGGTGATCTTACCAGAGGAATGGGTGGACAGCTGGCATGCACTGAGCGGTTCTACATCAGAGTTCCTCCTCCTCCACACGGTGGCTTTGTCCTGTCTCTCACAGTTTACATTTGACAAGGGTCCTGTTGCTTTCTGGTTGACTGATGCTTTGTTTGTTACATAACATCCTGACATCCTATTAAGACTGTAATTATAAAACAAAGCCCCAGCTCACTGACAGTAGTGGCAGACGGAAAGATGCAGCTGTTTAGCTGGCTCTTCTTGATTGAACATAGAACTTAATTCAGCCTTTCATTGCCTAATGACTAAAATTTTTATATTTTAGATGAGTCAAGAAACAGTGGGAATTTAATTGAGATTCAAATAATTAGTTTATGCATGTACTGTGTTCCAAGAGATTTAAATATATGTCTGTCTGTCTATCTACCTGCTTGACATGTACTTATCCATCCTTGACATTGCTTGAGAGCTAAAACTCTACCTGAGTTTTTAATCTCTAGTCTAGAGTTCTGGTCATTCAGTTATTATAATGATCATTTTAATGATGCTTATGGATTTTGCTCTCAAAAAAGAAAATTAAAAATATTTCTTCTGGTGTACTGTGCTGTTCTCACTACAGAATATTGTTTCCTTTATTTCTAATTTATACATTTTTACAAGGATATACCCACACAGATAAAATAGTCATAATCAAGAAATTTGATTTTCCTGGGATAATTCTTTTATTTAACTAAAGAAAA
Source organism: Bubalus bubalis (assembly GCF_019923935.1). NCBI lineage: Eukaryota > Metazoa > Chordata > Mammalia > Artiodactyla > Bovidae > Bubalus > Bubalus bubalis. The sequence goes on from NC_059180.1 coordinate 2,259,443, forward strand.
GGAGAATTATAGGAAGAACTTGATGGATTCCATCTCTGAGTCAGCGCTTTTGTATTGTCAGGGCTTTTCAGTTTCCGCTTCTCTCTTGCAAGTTTAAAAGAATTACTCTCATGTTAGCTCACAACTACTGCCTTTGGTCATCCTTTCTCACTAACATAGCCTCTGACTTGTGGATCTGCTGGATAGTAGATCGGTCTGCCCTCTCCGTACATGCAGTGACCAGACTGAATTGGCACCAAAGTTCCATTACAAATCCTTCGTCCAGCCTTCAGGCTTAAATGGGAAATATCAATTCAGGAAGCTCATGAGTCATCAAATGTTTCAGTGGTTTGATACAGCCAGAGCATACAGAAGAATAAGTTTCTGTATAGATTATTTATTGAAACAGTCTGTTTCTGCATCACCCTTAGGTGGGTTTTGAAAAGTTAGGTTTTTCACTAAACTTTTATCCCATTTAATAGAATTTGGATATATTTCAAGGACCAGAGAAAGCAAACAAACACCTCTTCCCTTCAATGTTCAAAATAGTTATTATGAAATCTTTTTTTTTTTTTTTACTGCATAAGACTTTTATGCTTTTTTTTTTTTTTACCTTGAATCAGTATACTTACCTCATATACAATTTTAACAAGCTCTGTTATGCTATTCTGTTATAGTCCAGATTAAAAATAGGAATTTGGGGGAAGATGATGAGTAGTGCTAGATGGAGCAATGAAAAATGATGGGGTAATCATTTTTGGAAGAGAGGGAAGGAATTATAGTAGTCTGGGGATATTTAGGGGTGTGCTAACTAACTCTGAGCCAATAATAACTTCTAATGATATCATAGCATTATGCTGTAGTAAGAAAATTAGTGTTGGAAATTATAAGTTTATGAAAGAGGGTTATGTTTTATATACTTTATTTAAAAAGACAAAATGTATTGGGAAAACCACTAAAACTATTAAAAGTTTAACCTAATATTTAAAAAACTAAGAGCAAATGTATGTGAAAGTGAAGTCGCTCAGTTGTGTCCGACTCTTCGGGACCCCATGGACTGTAGCTTACCGTGATCCTCCATCCATGGGATTTTCCAGGCAGGAGTACTGGAGTGGGGTGCCATTGCCTTCTCCACTAAGAGCAATATGCAAAGTTCACCTATTTGGAGTACCTCATTCACTGATTATGCTGCATAATTCAGAGATCAATCCATATACTTTATTTGGGAAGCATTTGTCATGCACTTATTATGGGCTTCCCTCATAGCTCAGTTGGTAAAGAATCCTGCCTGCAATGCAGGAGACCCCGGTTCGATTCCTGGGTCAGAAAGATCCGCTGGAGACTCCAGTATTCTCGGGCTTCCCTTGTGGCTCAGCGGGTAACGAAGCCGCCTGTGATGCGGGAGACCCGGATGCAATCTCTGGATTGGGAAGATCCCCAGGAGAAGGGAAAAGGCGACCCACTCCAGTGTTCTGGCCTGGAAAATTCCAGGGACTATACCATCCATCAGAGAAGGCAATGGCACCCCACTCCAGTACTCTTGCCTGGAAAATCCCATGGATGGAGGAGCCTGGTGGGCTGCAGTCCATGGGGTCGCTAAGAGTCAGACACGACTGAGCGACTTCACTTTCACTTTTCACTTTGATGCATTGGAGAAGGAAATGGCAACCCACTCCAGTGTTCTTGCCTGGAGAATCCCAGGGACGGGGGAGCTTGGTGGGCTGCCGTCTATGGGGTTGCACAGAGTCGGACACGACTGAAGCGACTTAGCAGCAGCATACCATCCATGGGGTCGCAAAGAGTCGGACACGGCTGAGCAGCTTTCGCTCCACGTCACTGTCATGCGCGGAGGTGAGGGGGCGGTTCTCCTCTCACCAGGTGCCCGCTGCTTTGGCCTCGGTTTCATGTGTGTCTTTCTCTATCCACCTGCAACCCAACCGTTGTTTTTTACACGGTAATGTTTAGCAATGTCCTTCTCTCTTGTGAAAACTTGAAACCTAATGTCACTTGAACGCATTTGTGCACAAAGAGATAGAGAATAACAGTAGTACATGTGGAGATGATACCTGTGGGCCAGCGGGACAGAAAAGCTCAGTGTCACCCCAGGTGGAGAGCTTGGGCACTGAGCCAGGAGCATCTTTAGGGGATAGTCTTTTTTTCTTGTTTAGCTGCATAAATTTTATCCTTCCTTATTAAGTGTAGGAGTTAACCCATCAGTTCTGGATGGGGAGGCAGGCTTCCTAGCCTTGGTACTGTGCCCTGCGTGTTAGAAGTCGGACTGGGGCCTGCGAATGCCATCTTTTACCTATTCAGAAAGGCTGTGTTAAAATAAAGAACTTGCTCTGCTATCTCTATTTATGAACTCTTTGGATGGGAATAAGGACTTCCCCAGATTTAAAATCTGTCATAAAGGCATTAAGAAAAGGCTTCTCTTTGTCTTTCTTACTCAGAGTCACTCCCTGGCTTGGTTAATGGGGACACCAGCGTCTGCCTCTCAAGCCTGGAGCTTTAAGGGAATCTCAGTGCCTGGCGCGTGCTTACTCTCTGCAGCCTGTTGATCACAACATTACGTTTCCCCAGAACCATCTTCCCTGTGAGACTCCTCTGTGCCCTTAGCTCAGGCCAGCAGCTGGAATATGTAACAGTTCCAAATGCTTTCCCTTGGTTTATGGAGGCTTCCTGCAGCATTGACCTAACTGTTCCCTTAAAAATGGCAGCGATGGTGTCATGCCTCCCACAGGGACCTCCACCAACTCCTCGGTCGTCCGGGTTCTGCATCCCTCCGCAGCCTTAGCTCCCTCTGCTTTCTCCCCACCTGCCACACCTTGGTCTCCGCAGTGGGCTGTGTGCCCCCACACATCAGTGAATTTGCAGGTGCTGTTCTTAGAGTACTGAAGCCCAGGGAAGGAGAGACCACTGTCTCTCGAGTTAACAGCTTATTCTAGTGTAGATGTAGTAAGCTCAAATTTTCTTCTTTTTTTTTTTAATTAATTTTATTTTATTTTTAAACTTTACATAATTCTATTAGTTTTGCCAAACATCAAAATGAATCCGCCATAGGTATACATGTGTTCCCCACCCTGAACCCTCCTCCCTCCTCCCTCCCCATACCATCCTTCTGGGCCGTCCCAGTGCGCTAGCCCCAAGCGTCCAGTATCGTGCATCGAACCTGGACTGGCAACTCGTTTCATATATGATATTTTACATGTTTCAATGCCATTCTCCCAAATCCTCCCACCCTCTCCCTCTCCCATAGAGTCCATAAGACTTCTATACATCAGTGTCTCTTTTGCTGTCTCGTACACAGGGTTATTGTTACCATCTTTCTAAATTCTATATATATGCGTTAGTATACTGTATTGGTGTTTTTCTTTCTGGCTTACTTCACTCTGTATAATAGGCTCCAGTTTCATCCACCTCATTAAAACTGATTCAAATGTATTCTTTTTAATGGCTGAGTAATACTCCATTGTGTATATGTACCATAGCTTTCTTATCCATTCATCTGCTAATGGACATCTAGGTTGCGTCCATGTCCTGGCTATTATAAACAGTGCTGTGATGAACATTGGAGTACACGTGTCTCTTTCCCTTCTGGTTTCCTCAGTGTGTATGCCCAGCAGTGGGATTGCTGGGTCATAAGGCAGTTCTATTTCCAGTTTTTTAAGGAATCTCCACACTGTTCTCCATAGTGGCTGTACTAGTTTGCATTCCCACCAACAGTGTAAGAGGGTTCCCTTTTCTCCACACCCTCTCCAGCATTTATTACTTATAGACTTTTGGATCGCAGCCATTCTGACTGGCGTGAAATGGTACCTCATAGTGGTTTTGATTTGCATTTCTCTGATAATGAGTGATGTTGAGCATCTTTTCATGTGTTTGTTAGCCCTCTGCATGTCTTCTTTGGAGAAATGTCTATTTAGTTCTTTGGCCCATTTTTTGATTGAGTCATTTATTTTTCTGGAGTTGAGCTGTAGGAGTTGCTTGTATATTTTTGAGATTAGTTCTTTGTCGGTTGCTTCATTTGCTATTATTTTCTCCCATTCTGAAGGCTGTCTTTTCACCTTGCTAATAGTTTCCTTTGATGTGCAGAAGCTTTTAAGGTTAATTAGGTCCCATTTGTTTATTTTTGCTTTTATTTCCAATATTCTGGGAGGTGGGTCATAGAGGATCCTGCTGTGATGTATGTCAGAGAGTGTTTTGCCTATGTTCTCCTCTAGGAGTTTTATAGTTTCTGGTCTTACGTTTAGATCTTTAATCCATTTTGAGTTTATTTTTGTGTATGGTGTTAGAAAGTGCTCTAGTTTCATTCTTTTACAAGTGGTTGACCAGTTTTCCCAGCACCACTTGTTAAAGAGATTGTCTTTAATCCATTGTATATTCTTGCCTCCTTTGTCAAAGATAAGGTGTCCGTATGTGCGTGGATTTATCTCTGGGCTTTCTGTTTTGTTCCATTGATCTATATTTCTGTCTTTGTGCCAGTACCATACTGTCTTGATAACTGTGGCTTTGTAGTAGAGCCTGAAGTCAGGTAGGTTGATTCCTCCAGTTCCATTCTTCTTTCTCAAGATCGCTTTGGCTATTCGAGGTTTTTTGTATTTCCATACAAAGTGTGAAATTATTTGTTCTAGCTCTGTGAAGAATGCTGTTGGTAGCTTGATAGGGATTGCATTGAATCTATAAATTGCTTTGGGTAGTATACTCATTTTCACTATATTGATTCTTCCAATCCATGAACATGGTATATTTCTCCATCTGTTAGTGTCCTCTTTGATTTCTTTCACCAGTGTTTTATAGTTTTCTATATATAGGTCTTTAGTTTCTTTAGGTAGATATATTCCTAAGTATTTTATTCTTTCTGTTGCAATGGTGAATGGAATTGTTTCCTTAATTTCTCTTTCTGTTTTCTCATTATTAGTGTATAGGAATGCAAGGGATTTCTGGGTGTTGATTTTATATCCTGCAACTTTACTATATTCATTGATTAGTTCTAGTAATTTTCTGGTGGAGTCTTTAGGGTTTTCTATGTAGAGGATCATGTCATCTGCAAACAGTGAGAGCTTTACTTCTTCTTTTCCAATTTGGATTCCTTTTATTTCTTTTTCTGCTCTGATTGCTGTGGCCAAAACTTCCAAAATGTTGAATAGTAATGGTGAAAGTGGGCACCCTTGTCTTGTTCCTGACTTTAGAGGAAATGCTTTCAATTTTTCACCATTGAGGATAATGTTTGCTGTGGGTTTGTCATATATAGCTTTTATTATGTTGAGGTATGTTCCTTCTATTCCTGCTTTCTGGAGAGTTTTTATCATAAATGGATGTTGAATTTTGTCAAAGGCTTTCTCTGCATCTATTGAGATAATCATATGGTTTTTATTTTTCAATTTGTTAATGTGGTGTATTACATTGATTGATTTGCGCATATTGAAGAATCCTTGCATCCCTGGAATAAAGCCCACTTGGTCATGGTGTATGATCTTTTTAATGTGTTGTTGGATTCTGATTGCTAGAATTTTGTTAAGGATTTTTGCATCTATGTTCATCAGTGATATTGGCCTGTAGTTTTCTTTTTTTGTGGGATCTTTGTCAGGTTTAGGTATTAGGGTGATGGTGACCTCATAGAATGAGTTTGGAAGTTTACCATCCTCTGCAATTTTCTGGAAGAGTTTGAGCAGGATAGGTGTTAGCTCTTCTCTAAATTTTTGGTAGAATTCATCTGTGAAGCCGTCTGGACCTGGGCTTTTGTTTGCTGGAAGATTTTTGATTACAGTTTCAATTTCCGTGCTTGTGATGGGTCTGTTAAGATTTTCTATTTCTTCCTGGTCGAGTTTTGGAAAGTTGTACTTTTCTAAGAATTTGTCCATTTCTTCCACGTTGTCCATTTTATTGGCATATAATTGCTGATAGTAGTCTCTTATGATCCTTTGTATTTCTGTGTTGTCTGTTGTGATCTCTCCATTTTCATTTCTAATTTTATTGATTTGATTTTTCTCCCTTTGTTTCTTGATGAGTCTGGCTAATGGTTTGTCAATTTTATTTATCCTTTCAAAAAACCAGCTTTTGGTTTTGTTGATTTTTGCTATGATCTTTTGTTTCTTTTGCATTTATTTCTGCTCTAAGTTTTAAGATTTCTTTCCTTCTACTAACCCTGGGGTTCTTCATTTCTTCCTTTTCTAGTTGCTTTAGGTGTAGAGTTAGGTTATTTATTTGACTTTTTTCTTGTTTCTTGAGGTGTGCCTGTATTGCTATGAACTTTCCCCTTAGGACTGCTTTTACAGTGTCCCACAGGTTTTGGGTTGTTGTGTTTTCATTTTCATTCGTTTCTATGCAAATTTTGATTTCTTTTTTGATTTCTTCTGTGATTTGTTGGTTATTCAGCAGCGTGTTGTTCAGCTTCCATATGTTGGAATTTTTAATAGTTTTTCTCCTGTAATTGAGATCTAATCTTACTGCATTGTGGTCAGAAAAGATGCTTGGAATGATTTCTATTTTTTTGAATTTACCAAGGCTAGCTTTATGGCCCAGGATGTGATCTATCCTGGAGAAGGTTCCATGTGCGCTTGAGAAAAAGGTGAAATTCATTGTTTTGGGATGAAATGTCCTATAGATATCAATTAGGTCTAACTGGTCTATTGTATCATTTAAAGTTTGTGTTCCCTTGTTAATTTTCTGTTTAGTTGATCTATCCATAGGTGTGAGTGGGGTATTAAAGTCTCCCACTATTATTGTGTTATTGTTAATTTCTCCTTTCATACTTGTTAGCATTTGTCTTACATACTGTGGTGCTCCCGTGTTGGGTGCATATATATTTATAATTGTTATATCTTCTTCTTGGATTGATCCTTTGGTCATTATGTAGTGACCTTCTTTGTCTCTTTTCACAACCTTTGTTTTAAAGTCTATTTTATCTGATATGAGTATTGCTACTCCTGCTTTCTTTTGGTCCCTATTTGCATGGAAAATCTTTTTTCCAGCCCTTCACTTTCAGTCTGTATGTGTCCCCTGTTTTGAGGTGGGTCTCTTGTAGACAACATATGTAGGGGTCTTGTTTTTGTATCCATTCAGCCAGTCTTTGTCTTTTGGTTGGGGCATTCAACCCATTTACGTTTAAGGTAATTACTGATAAGTATGATCCCATTGCCATTTACTTTATTGTTTTGGGTTTGAATTTATACACCGTTTTTGTGTTTCCTGTCTAGAGAATATCCTTTAGTATTTGTTGGAGAGCTGGTTTGGTGGTGCAGAATTCTCTCAGCTTTTGCTTGTCTGAAAAGCTTTTGATTTCTCCTTCATACTTGAATGAGATCCTTGCTGGGTACAATAATCTGGGCTGTAGGTTATTTTCTTTCATCACTTTAAGTATGTCTTGCCATTCCTTCCTGGCTTGAAGAGTTTCTATTGAAAGATCAGCTGTTATCCTTATGGGAATTCCCTTGTGTGTTATTTGTTGTTTTTCCCTTGCTGCTTTTAATATTTGTTCTTTGTGTTTGATCTTTGTTAATTTGATTAATATGTGTCTTGGGGTATTTCGCCTTGGGTTTATCCTGTTTGGGACTCTCTGGGTTTCTTGGACTTGGGTGATTATTTCCTTCCCCATTTTAGGGAAGTTTTCAACTATTATCTCCTCAAGTATTTTCTCATGGTCTTTCTTTTTGTCTTCTTCTGGGACCCCTATGATTCGAATGTTGTAGCGTTTAATATTGTCCTGGAGGTCTCTGAGATTGTCCTCATTTCTTTTAATTCGTTTTTCTTTTATCCTCTCTGATGCATTTATTTCTACCTTTCTATCTTCTAATTCACTAATCCTATCTTCTGCCTCTGTTATTCTACTATTTGTTGCCTCCAGAGTGTTTTTAATTTCACTTATTGCATTATTCATTATATATTGACTCTTTTTTATTTCTTCTAAGTCCTAAGAATACAGAAAGGACACCCCAAACTCAGCAATTTAAACAAGATGAAGAGACAGAGAAATACCCAGCAGATAAAGGAACAGGATAAATGCCCACCAAACCAAACAAAAGAGGAAGAGATAGGGAATCTACCTGATAAAGAATTCCAAATAATGATAGTGAAATTGATCCAAAATCTTGAAATTAAAATGGAATCTCAGATAAATAGCCTGGAGGCAAGGATTGAGAAGATGCAAGAAAGGTTTATCAAGCCCTATTTTTAACATGTCTTCAGCATTCTAAATTTAAGAGGAAAAGTTGTTGTACCTACCTTATCTTGTTTTGCTTCCTAATTATAATACATAGAGAAAATAATACTGTTTTGTATTAACAGGTGAGTTGTTTGGAACGAGTTGCTTGGTGAGGGTGAAAATTTTAAATGGTAAGGATTCAGGTCAGGTATAATATACTGGTTTATGCTCAATAAATTTCAAATCAATGAATTTTTACATGTTGAATTTCTCTGTTTTATGAAAGAATGCCTGTGCTCTCAATGTTTAGCCTTTCAGTTCAGTTTCATTGGTTACATTCTGAAGGCGTAAAGAATGGGCCATTGGTTAATTTATTTAGTGTAGTGAAGGTATACAAATTCAAGCTAAATCTGGCTAATTTCTTCTACAGGCTGGAAGATAAAAATCTTTTTTACCTCCCACACTTAGGTTAGTAGTGCGTGACCAGACTCCTCCTGAGGTCACCTGATTTAACTGTGGTTGTGAAGCAGCCATACAGTGTGTCCCCATATTCGTATTTCTGTCCCTTTATGTTTCTAGCTCAGAGTAATTAAATAATTACTGTTGCTGGTCATGCCATTTTTCCCAGTGAAAAAGTCTGCAACAAATACGCAAGAGTTGAAATCATTCTAAATTAAGAATGTTTATTGGCAGACAAGACAGTGCTTTTCCCCAAGGCTTTATTTTAATCTATGACTTAAAAGAGAGATCCCGAAAAATGTTCCTATAAGCGCGTTGCCTCGACATGAGCCCAGTGGTCACCCTTTTGGTTTTTGGATTGTTTTGCCCTGAGGATGGGCATCCCTCGGTGGAAACTGTGGAATAGAAATGTGCATGGGGACCGGGCTGCAGATTTGTGTGAATAAATGCAGTATTTGTGGGCAATGTCGAGCTACCTACTCTTTTTTACATTTTATTTTTTATTTTTTGATAGATGATGTTTATCACTCTTCTCGTAGCTTTCTGCCACAGACATCACTGCACCTGTATATGAGAGTGCTGCAGCTTTTCAGTCATTGCTATTCCAGAGTGAGTTTCTGAAGCAGCAGGAGTGAGATGATTTTGCAAATTGTAATATAATACTATATATGATCTTGCCTCAACCTGTAACACACGTATCCTCACAGAAATAACATTTAATTATGGTAATATCCTTCCTGATATCAGACGCAGTATGGCGCCTGTTAAGATTATATTGTTTGTATAAGATGGAGTAAAAAGTCATTTAAAGATGAAGGAATAAAATCACATACCTTGATAAACCTCTTAGATGCTATTTAGGCTGTGGAGAGCTTTTGATTTTGTTTCCTTTCTGTACTCCCCAAATAAAAATGCCAACAGTAATTTGACAGGCAAATGCTGTCGAATGCTGTAACCTCTTCTAGTCCCCTCCCTGCACATTTTAATCCCTGGTGGACTTTTCTCAGCTACACAGGCTGCGAGGTTAGGGAGTTCTGCATGTGACCCTTTCCCCAAAGTCTCCCAGAGACAGATGCAGTGACCTTATCACACAGACAGCTCTATCCAGTTTGACAGTCCAGCCATCTGGTTTATATTGATCATAATTGATTTAAAGAAACCAGCTCTCTGAAAGTTGGTCATTTAAAACCCCAAGGCTAAATTGGCCTACACGTTAATTTGAAGTTTTAAGCCATTATTGTTGAAACTTGTTTTGGACTGATACGTAAAAAATTAAGGCATTGTTTCTTGTCAATGTGAGTTTTAGGGGTGAAAAAAACTCATGGCCTACCTTGGAAAATGTCAGGTTTTATGAAGAATGGTTTATACTCTACAGACTATGAGTATGTGCTCATAATTTGAATTTATGTCTCTTTTTAGATCTTGCAAGAGCTGCAAGTGTAGGTGGATTTATTTACCAGCTTTCTCGATTTGAACTCATACTTAACCCCTCTGAGTCTCTTGAGTCTGTAAAATGGGGTGACGATGGAACCGATTTCATCTCATTGTTGGGAGAATTAAGTGAGATTAACCTACTGTGTAGCACATAGAAGAAAGAGTGCCTGCCTTCCTGATTAGATACTAATTACCAGCTGCTCTTAACAGCCATCACTTTCCCCTTCTTGAGCCTGCTTCCTCTGTGGCTTCAAGAACCCTCCTCTCACCTTTCTTCCTCAGGACCACTGACACAGTGCCCGAGCCTTTCACCTGTTTCTTTATCCATCTGCCTATAAACATTGGAATTTCTCTTGTATCTTTGGTTTTCTTCACACTCTCCGTAGATAATCTGATCACAGCCAGGACTTCAGCTGTGGCTTGTTTGTATGCTGAGTGGCTTCCATGTGTTGATCTCCAGCCCAGGTCTCTCTTTTGGGATCCTCTGAAAGGCATTTCTTATCCTGCTTACAGGGCAGATCAGGCTTCATGTGGCCATAAGGGCAGGTAAAGATCAATTTGGGAATGAAGACCATTGATCTGAGCCAGCTCTTATTGGTTAACTAAGAATAGGTGGAAATTCAAAGTTTAATTAAAATGTAGGGGTTTTATACTTTGTTTTTTAAACTCTGATGTTGCATGTCACAGCATAAAACAAGTAAATTTCAGTCAAGTGTTCAATTTGTACAGTTCCTGGTTATGATGATGCCTCTACAATTTGTTTTGGAAAACCTGGTTTTCTGAATTGCTGAAATGGTACCAGTGCAGCACTAAGTTGTTTAAGACGGACATCTTTGCAAATTTATCATGTGCCTTAATTTAATTCAACAGTTAATAGTCATATATACAGCATTAACTTGGATAAATGCCATGTCAAAGCTACCTACCCTTTTTTACAATTTAGTTTATTTTTTGATAGGTTATTTATCACTGTTTGTAATTCTCTGCTACAGGCATCATTGCACCTTTATTATGAAAGTGCTATAGTTTTTGGAGAAGGCAATGGCAAACCACTCCAGTACTCTTGCCTGGAAAATCCCATGGACGGAGGAGTCTGGTAGGCTGCAGTCCATGGGGTCGCTGAGAGTCGGACACGACTGAGCGACTTCCCTTTCACTTTTCACTTTCATGCGTTGGAGAAGGGAATGGCAACCCACTCCAGTGTTCTTGCCTGGAGAATCCCAGGGACGGGGGAGCCTGGTGGGCTGCCGTCTATGGGGTCACACAGAGTCGGCCACGACTGAAGCGACTTAGCAGCAGCAGCAGCTATAGTTTTCAGTCATTGTAACTTTTTAGTCATTTTAATAAAGCACTAGCTTTATTAAAATGGGGTTTATTAACCAGTTATTCTTAATGTCTTAGTTTTGTTTTTTTTTTAAAAACTTGTGAGACACATACTATATGGGGAAGAGTATATATAATGTGTATTATGGTTTAAAGAGTAATAGTAAAATAACACTTGAGCGCCGAAGAATTGATGCTTTTCAACTGTGGTGTCGGAGAAGACTCTTGAGAGTCCCTTGGACTGCAAGGAGATCCAACCAGTCCATTCTGAAGGAGATCAGCCCTGGGATTTCTTTGGAAGGAATGATGCTAAAGCTGAAACTCCAGTACTTTGGCCACCTCATGCTAAGAGTTGACTCATTGGAAAAGACTCTGATGCTGGGAGGGATTGGGGGCAGGAGGAGAAGGGGACGACAGAGGATGAGATGGCTAGATGGCATCCCTGACTCGATGGACGTGAGTCTGGGTGAACTCTGGGAGTTGGTGATGAACAGGAAGGCCTGGCGTGCTGCGATTCATGGGGTCACAAGGAGTCGGACACGACTGAGTGATCTGATCTGAATCAACTTCCAGATTAAGCAAATAACATTATCAGTGTCTAGAAGCTCCCTGTGAAGTCATTCCCTGTGTTTCCCTTTTCCCTAACCCCCGGGAGATGTTTGTTTTGAAAAACTGAGTTACTTTTGTACATCTGGGTGTGTAAGGGAAGGGCAATGTTGCCACTGTGGTCTCCATAGTTAGAGAAACTGAACTGAGTCTTTGGGTCATAGCTGGGCTTCATTTTTCTTGGAGGTTTACAAAGCTTCTGGGAAGCACTAACTGGGAAGTTAGTGCTCAAGATCATGAACAAGTTCTGGGAAACAAAAGGTTTACCATAATCAGAAAACCTGGCAGGGCTGTTGTGTGAGTCATGTGTCAGATGCCTGGCAGAAAAATGCTCACAGGGGGTGCATGCATCTCTGTTCTCTGTTTCTGAATTCTGTGGTTCTGGCCACCACAGCCCTCCAGCATAGACGGGAGTAGCCATCATAGGGTGAGAAGAGAGTCTTCAGTGGGTAATGGCTTCAAGGTGGGATTGGGCATTGGTGGGGAATTGAGTAGGAACTTCATTCACACGTGGTTAGAGCAAGCCAAAGCACAGAGAAGAGTCTGGGTCAGGCTCACCTGGGCATTTTATATTCAGGTTGAAAAGGCGGTTACAAAAAGGCAAGGGAGGGGATGGGGTTGGTGGTGATAGCGCTCAGCCTGTGTATCTCATTAGTCACATTGCTGAAACTGGATTAATCCTCCATCTCACAGTCCTGATTCTAGGATCATTCTTCACTGTTGTCATGATTCCATTTGCTGCTTCTCTGCGCTGGACCTCCTGCTTCCTGAATCCCACGTTTTCCTTGTTTTAGATTACTTTCTTGTTTTGGTGGAACACAGCCTCTGGTATTTTTTGAGATAAAGCTGCGTGGGAGATGCCTTTTTTGAGATCTTTATATATCTAAAAAATCATTATTCTATTCTCATTCTTAGATTGAGGGATTGAGGATTCTTGATTGGAAATAATGTTTGTCAGTAACATGAAAGTGTTGCTCCATTGTCTTCTCACTTTCAGTGTTGCTGTTGAGAAGTTAGAGGCCATTTGGTTTCTTAATTGTTTTGATGTGTTCTTGGGGTTTTTCTTAGGCTATTTGTAAGAACTACTTTTTAAAATAATATTATTTCCCTCTGGCTGTGCCGGATCTTCACTGCTGTGCAGCCCTTTCTCTAGTTTCTGTGAGTTTCTCACTGTATGGCTTCTCCTGTGGAGCACGGGCTCTATGGGCGTCAGCAGTTGCAGTTCATGGACAGAGTAGTGGTGTTTCTCGGGCTCTAGAGCACAGGCTTAGAGTTGTGGCGCACTGGCTTGTGCAGAGTGGTTGCTCTGCGGCATGTGAAATCTTCCAGGCCCAGGGATCGAACCCAGAATCTGGCAGGCAAGTTCTTTACTACTGAGCCCCCAGTGACGCCCCGTAAGAACTACTCATTTCCCCAATGTTTTGAAGTTTCACCCTGATATGCCCAGGTGGAACCAGTTTTCCTCCATCTATCTGAGTGCTCAGTGGGTCCTTTAAACCCAAATACTGGTTTCCTTCAGTTCTGAGAAGTTTCGTTGAATAATTTCGTTAATGATTTTTTCTCCATTCTTTTTTTCTGTTCTTTCTTTCAGGGATTCCTTTTATTCAGATGCTGTGCCTCCTGTGCTGGCCCTCTATTTTGTATCTTTTCTTTAATTTTACATTTCTTTGACTTTCTGCTCTACTTTCCAAGAGATTTCTTTAAATTCATTCTCCAACTCTTCCTTTATTCCTCTTATGCTATTAAGTTTTAAGTGTCTGTGTGTATGTGTGTTGGTTCTTTTTATAGTGTCCTGTTCTTATTGGTTAGATGCAATATTTGTTCCATATCTCTGAGAATTTTAATGATAGATTTTTTTGAGTTTTCTTCTTTCTGCATAGTCTTTACATTCTAATGGTTGCTTTTCTTTGTAATTGTTTTGATTTCTGACTTCTCGGAAGTCTTTTCTTCGATGACTATTAATCCTATATATGTGATTATAATGCCGAAGAGCAGGCTGGAAAGTGGATGGAAAGTGCTAAGCATGTGGGTGGGGCATTTTAACTTGGAGTTTCATTGCAGGATGATCTGCTCGAGCTCTTCTTTGGTCACTTTGACATTAGTATCTTTAGAGAATTCCTGTTGGACTAGATTCCCTAGAGGAGATTACTTCAATCACTTAACTTGGATGTTAGCTTTGGTCACTTTTTCTTCCTTTCTCTATTTTGCTATTTCCAATTTTCTATATCTAGCAGATGGGGGGAAAACCTGATTAGGATTGTTTGAAATTATAACAATTAAATCCTGAGTGACAGCCTAAGGGACTGGCCTGTGCATAAAATGCTTTTAATGTGTGGACTTTTTGGCATCTATTTTGGTGACCTAGAAACATATTTTTGTTTATTTTGTGTTCTTAGATGTACTCTGGAAACATGATGTGTTCATGTAACAGAATTCTAAATAGACAAAGTGTTATTGCAAATTGTTCTGGAATAATTTGTTTTTTCTTGACCATTTCAATTGATCCAGTATGTGTACTTCTCTTATTGATGATAAAATGATTTATTACTTTGTTCTCTAATCTTCCTACTGAATTAAATACTACTGGTCCTTAATTATCATAATCTTTATTTGTGTTGAACTAGAACAGTCCTTTGAACTTTTTGTAATTATAAACTATGTACAGGTTCTCAAAAGTAATAGGAGATTATGTCTGAGAAGTATTTCTTACTTTTGATGTTCTCCAAGGTTCATATTTTGATTTCCTTTTGATTTACAAATGTTTGGAAATTTCAAGTATTCAGTAGCCATTTTAACTAATTCTTGGTTGTTGTTTTGCCCTCCTAGACCAGAGATGTACTTTTTTTATGATTTTATATGTTTTTATATAGATGGATTTCTAGTGATAGAAAAACCTTTAATAAAAATTCCATTTATATGTAAGCTCATTGTCATTTGCTTACAATGAATTAACCTATTAATGTTAAAATCATGGTTTTATTAAATCACTGCCATTAAAACAAAGCTATGAAATGAAAATTCATATGTACACAAGGATTGTTAATTGGAGGTTGCTGCTTCAGAATTTTAACATTCATTGTTTTGATAAAAATTGTTAACAAAATGTGTCACAAGATGATTTATTTTAATAGTATCTAATGCATTTAAAGTCTGATTATATATGCAAAATTTGGATTCACATGCATTTTCAGGACTACATATTTTGCATGAGCTTATATATACCTATATTTTTGACAAATGAAAGGACTTTTTGGTAGAAATCATCTCCAGCTTCTGATTTTCTGAGAGACTAGACAAATTGTTTATTTGTTCTGTAACACACTTTTCTTGGCTATAAAACTGAGATGAAGATGTTAATCCTGATTCTACCAAATCATTGCAATATCGTGAGGATTAATGAATGAATGTTTGTGAAATATTTTCTTCTTTTTAGAATTGGAGTTACCTAAATAGATGATATTATCATTAATATTATGTATTATGTTCAGTACAGTGGACTAGATAATGATGCCATTGTATCAGCCAATGTTTTGGATTTCTTTTAATTAAAATTACAGGGAGATAGTGGCATGCTTGCTGCAATCTTGTCCTCCTCTGCAAATGGCAAGTGAATATTAACACGAAATATTTAAATTATACATAATTACAAGGTTCTGAAGAATTTATCAGCTCTAGGGAAAAATAGGGAGTAAGAAAATATTAATTAAAATTCAAGAAATTCCAGCAATTGTACTTGGAACAGTTGGATTATTTGGCTTATGGTATTCATAATATTTTAGTATATTCATTTTTTGCCTGCAATGATTGAATCTTGTCAAACACAGTATACAGCAGTGAATAATCCACAAATGGATTAAAGAAAACAACTACATTTTATGATAGCATTAAAAAGGGTGAAATATTTAAGAATAAAGAGATGTGCAAGACTAGTATACCAAAAACTATAAAACATTGTTTTTTTTTTTAAATATTGTTAAAAGAAAGTAAAGAACATCTAAGTAAATGGAAAGGCATGACATGTTTATAGATCAGAAAACTTGATATTATTAAAGTGACATTATTCCCCAAGTTGATCTACAGATTAAACACAATTCATATAAAAATCCAGCTGAATCTTTCTGTCTGTTGCAGAATTCATAGGCTGATCCTAAAGTCATATAGAAATACAAAGGATCCAAAATAACCAAATAATATTGAAAAAGAAAGTAAAATTGGAGGATTTGCACTTCCCAATTTCAGACACCCCAAAGCTACAGCGATCAAGACAGTGTGGTATTGGCATAAAGAAAGACATGTTGATCAATAGAGTAGAATTGAAACTGCAGAAATAAACCTTTACACTTAAAGTCTATTGATTTTTAACCAAAGTTCTAAGGCAACTGAATGGGAAAAAAAATAGTTTCAGGAAATTGTGCTGAGACAGCTGTATATCCACGTGTAAAGAAAGTTTTGGATCCCTACCTCACACCTGTACCAAAATAACTCTGTTTTTCTCTTCTATGGCTAACACTATAAAACTCTTAGAAGAAAACAGGAGTAAATCTTCAGACATTTAGGCATTAGTTTCTTAGATATTATACTGAAAGCGTAAGAAACAAAAGAAAAACACTCTTGTGGATTGCTCATGGGAATGTCACTTTGGGAAATAGTTTGGCAGTTCTTCAAAATGTCAAAGATACACTTATCATGCAAGCCAGCAGTTGTACTCCTAGATATGTATCCAAGAAAAATGAAAATATACATCCATTCAAAAATGTGTGCACAGGTGTTCCTAGCAGTGTTATTCATAATAGCCCCAAAGTGGAATCAATCCAAATGTCCATCAGCTGATTAGTAAATAAAATGTGCTATATCCATACCCTTGAATATTACTTAGCAATAAAAAGGAAGGAAATACTGCTGCATTCTGTAACATGAAAGAATCTTGAAAACATTATACTAAGTGAAGAAGATAGACACAAAGAACACATTTTGTTTGATTCTATCTATATAAAAGGTGCAGAACAGGCAAATCTATATACAGAGAAAGACAATAATTGCCTAGGGATAGGAGTGAGATGGGGAATGGGAATTAATTGCTAATAGAATTGAAGTTTCTCTTGGGATGATGAAATATTCTAAAATTGGATTGTCATAGTGATACAACTCATAGAATTGACTAAAATCCATTAAATTATACCCTTTAAACAGCTAAAATTATGATAAATGACATATCTCAATAGAACTTTCTTAAAACCCAGCTATTTCATAGTTGTAAGATGATATAAAATGAAAGTTTACGGACTGTGCTTCATAGACCATCTTGTTTCATGGAGATGTATTTGGAACTGCCATGGGTGATAGGGAAGACAGGGACAGGGACCTCGGGTGCCCTCAGGCTGCCTTCTGGCTTCTGACAAAGTCCCTCTTCTTTTATTCATTATATAGTCTGTAGTTCCACATATTATTTTATTTGGAAAATATACTGCTTTAAAAAATAAGGTGAAGTATATGTTTAGGGCATCAACCACCATTTATAATAATTTGATTTATTCATACATCTACTATTTATTGAGCATTGAGCACCTCTATGTGCTTTGTATAATAATATAAGTAAATAAATAAGCAAGTAAAATACATAACATTTCAGGGAGTGATACAAGTCTAATTGTTTAATTTGGCTCTTTTTCCTATATGGTAAGATACTTGAGTATTAGAGTAATTTTCTTTAAAAAGTATAGATTGTATATAGTTGAAAAAAGTGAAGTAGAAATTTTCCTTTTTTTCTTACCTTCCTTTGGATTCAGAATTTTAAAGTACAACCTGTTATCTTTTGCCTTATTAACTAAAGCCCTTTAATTTTTACTGGTTGCTCTAGGGTTTTCATGTGTATTTGATTTATATTCTGTCTTTAAATATTGACCTCCTCATGTAAAAGACAGTAGGCCGGAGCGATGCGCTTTTGCTTTCCCCTTCCTGCCCTTTGTGCTGTTGCTATCACATATGTTTTACATACGTATAAACTCTACAATTATTTTTTATTTTTACTTTTTTTTTTTTTTTTTTTTTTGGCCTCACTGTGTAGCTTGTGGGATCATAGCTTCCCTACCAGGGATTGAACCTGCGTCTTCAGCAGTGAAAGCACGCAGTCTACACCACTGGGCCACCAGGGAGTGCCTATTTTTACTTTTAACTGCTAGTTATTGTTTAAAGAAATTAAAAGAATAGGAAAATTAAATTTAAATTTACCTATATTTACCATTTACAGTGCTTTCTATTCCTTTTTGTAGTTTCAAGCTTTTATTATGCTTGTCTTTTACCTGAAGAACTTCCTTTAGCTCTTTTTAAAGTTCAGGTCTTTTGAAATCAGATTATCTCAACATTTTTTGGTTCTAGTTTTGAATGGCATTTTCACTGGATTGAGAATTGCAGGGTGGCAGCTTTTTTTTTTAATTTATTTCCTTAAAGAGAAGGATTTTCTTCCATTGTCTTCTGACTTGCATTGTCTGTATGGAAAGTCAGGAATAGCTCTTAATCTATTTTCTCTTTTCCTCTGACTACTTTGTAAGTTTGTCACTGGTTTTCAGACATATAATTATTATGTGCCTTGGTATGTTTTCTTGGTTTTATTCTGTTTGAGGTTTATAGGCCTTTTGGATATGTGGATTCATGTTCTTAACTAATTTCTCAAATGTAAACACTTCACTTTCTTCCAAGACTCCAGGGACATCTGAAACACATTGCTTGATGGTTTTCCTGATTACTGGGACTTGTCTGTGTCATTGGCTCTTTTTCTCCCCATGCTTCAGTCTGCACAGTCTCTAATGCCCTGTATTCAAACCTACTGTTTGGTTCTTCTCCCAAGTTTATGTGATTTTTAAGCACATTCAGTCACTTTTTCATTTTGGGCATTGTGTTTTTCACCTCTAGATTTTTTCCCTATATTTTCATCTAAATTAATTGTTTATTTTCTTTTAAATTTCCACTTGAAGTTGTTGCCTATTAAATCTATCCTCTCTGTCATTGCTGTATCTGCTTATATTGCTTGATTTTTCTTCTGGTTAAGTTACATTTTCCTTTAAAAGCATTTATTGTTTTCTTTTTTTCTGGTGGCCAGCTAAAGTACATGTGTGTCAACTTGATCTCTTCAAGTCTGTCTTTTGAGTTTTGATTGGTGAGTGAAAAGTGGTCCTTACTGTAGCAGTGTTTTAGCCCTAATTCTAAATCATGGTCTTCAACTCAACAAATACCTCTGGTGTTTAGGGAAGTTCGAGTGGGACTGTGATGTCCTCCAACCCTGTGTGCACTCCAGTAACTATCCAGCTTATTTCTCTCCAGTTGATTATTTTTTTTTTTTTTGGCCTTGTCTCTTATCTTACCCACACATGTACAGTTTTTTTCAGGCAAAGAATCAAGGGGATTGTATGCTGATTTTTGGACTTCTTTGTCGGTAAAACACCTCCTTTGTTAGTGTTCTCCACAAACTCCTGTCATCTGTCTCTCCAGCTGACAAGTCCAGCTGCTTGGGCTCCCACCCGCCATAACATGGTCCAGTAAATGTCTAAAGGCAGAAATCCAGGGTGACTGTAGGGCTCACCTCATTTGTTTCCTTTTTCTTGGGCATCATAGTCTAGTGACAGAAAACAGTTATTTCTCATATTTTGTTCATATTTCTCATATTTTGTCTTCTAGTTTTTTTACTCCAGGAATCCTGGTCCAATGCTAGGTATTTCACAGTATCTAGCAGTCCCTTTATTATTTGTCTTGTTAATATTTTGTCAGCTTGATTAGTGCAAAGACTTTCTCCTGTCTGTCTTGTATCATTGAGTCTGGAACAAAGCCTAAGACATATTAAGTGGTTAGTAAATATTTGCGGAATGTTTTATTGAATAGATGATCTCCCCCTTTCTCCTATATGTTCTATATCCCCTACTGGGCTGACGTC
This sequence comes from Bubalus bubalis, assembly GCF_019923935.1. Classification (NCBI taxonomy): domain Eukaryota; kingdom Metazoa; phylum Chordata; class Mammalia; order Artiodactyla; family Bovidae; genus Bubalus; species Bubalus bubalis. Next base: position 2,279,308 of record NC_059180.1, read on the forward strand.
CTCCAGTTAGCATTATACATGCCTTTATCTCCCCTTGTCTTAAAAAACCATTTCTGGACCTGCTGTCATAATTCTCAACCTGTCTCATTCTTGCTTTCACCTAGTATTTCTCTAGCAGTAGCATTTGTCAGGGTTACTGCTGGCTCCCCTGTTACTTAAGTGAGCAGACTGTCTCTCTACTTATCTTATTTAATTTCTGGTGGCACTTGACACTTCCTGAAATTCCACACGCCTGCCCCACTTTCTTCTTTCTTTCTTTTGTTTTCTTTTTTTTAATAATCACAATTTCCTACTTTTCTTCTTCCCTTTTGGGCTATTCTTTTCTTTCCTGATTTCTTTCTTTCTTACCAGGCATAAAATGATGTCAATTATTGAGTATTGTCTGTGGTCTTTGTCTTTTCTGATTATGCACACGCCTCCTTGGCAATCTCGAATACTTCTGTAACTTGAATTAGCATCCACAAACTGGAGTTTTCCATGTATTTTTTTCTGGCCATACTTTTTTCTCAGCTTTAGATTCATGTAGAGAGCTGACTTTTGTCTTCCCTGTCCATCAGACTGTCAGACTCAGTATACTTCAAATTGATCAAACTGATCATTACTCTTGGCTCTCTGACATTATCATTCTTCAGACTGCAACTTAGATATCTAATTCCAAGAATCCTTTCCTAATTCTCCAATGATTTTTGTACTTTTTTGTCTCAGCATATAGAACCTTTGTTTGGAAATTGCCCTGTATTGCATCGGCCTTGCCCCAGGGTTGTTTGTGTCCAAAATTAGGTTGTAGGTAAGTTCTTTGATGGCAGGAACTAAAATCTATAAGTAGGTATTTAGTAAGTATATGTTCAGTGAACAAATGAAGAAATGAGATTTACAGAAAGTGATTATTTCTTTTACTGAATGTGGCATGTAGTTTTTTCTTTTGCTCCTAAAGTTACTTCCCTCATAGCTCAGTCGGTGAAGAATCCACTTGCAATGCAGGAGACCTGGGTTTGATTCCTGGGTGGGGAAGATGCCCTGGAGAAGGAAATGGCAACCCACCCCAGTGTTCTTGCCTGGGAAATCCCATGGACAGAGGAGCCCGGTGGGCTACAGCTACAGTCCATGGGGTTGCAAGAGGAGGACAAGGCTTAGCAACTAAACCACCACTGCTTAAAGAATAAACACATTTAAAATGTAGCTAATTGAATGTTCTAGTAATCGCTGTAGCAGTGATGGCAGTCATAGCAGGCAGGCGGTGATGAACTTAACATTTTATGATGGCCTAAGGAATGGGGTCTGTGTGTGTGTTTGTGTGTGTGTGTGCACATGTGTGTTTATGCATGCTTGTGGGATAATGTGGGCATATATGTACACAGTCCATGCTAAAGGAACAGTCAGAATCTGAAGTAAGATTAAGCTGCATTAGATAATGGAATTGTGCCTGGTGACTTGAACCCCAAGGTGCCGGCAGTGACACACATCCTTGGGGTGGGGGGGCGGTGCTCAGGCTTTCCTGTTGCAGTGTGTTCCCAATATTAGTGACGGGGGCTTCTCAGGCTGACCCTGAAGCCAGAGGTACTTGGGCATGAATCCCAGCCCTGCCAAGATGTGACCTAAGACATGTATTCACCTTTTCATGTTCCAGTTTTCTCACGTGTAAAAATGGGAATGATTTGTAAGGCATGTAAGGGTGCCTGGCACATAATCATTGCTATTTAAGGGTTTGTTAAGTAAATGCTTAAGACCACAATCTTAGGGGTTATTCTGTCATCCCTGTTTTACAGATGCAAAACTGTGGGCCAGGCAGCTGAGTGTCCCCGGGTTCCTCGGGGAACAGAACTGACCTTTCTCCAGGTCCTTTTCCCTACATCATGCCTGCATCTTCATGCACCATGTGACCCTCCGTTTAACAGCGTGGGCAGGCTCCCACAGCAGCTGTCACTCAGGGCAGGCGTTTTCTACCGTTGGCCCTGGGTAGGATTTCTGGAAGAAAAGGAGCAGGACGGGCAGAGGGAGGAGCCCCCAGTACACATGGGGAGTGAGCATGTGGGGCCCACACCTTAGAGTAGAGTGAATGAGATCAGTGGCTCTCAGCTAGGCTGCGCGTGAGGATCAGGGCCTCGGTGCCTGTCGCAGCTCCCCGAGTGGCCCTGAGGCGCAGCCGTGGTTGGGCAGATCCACCGATGTAGACTGGGTGGAGGCTCAGTTACGCTTGCGCCTCCAGGCTTTTCAGGAGGCGGCCTTCTCAGCAGGAGATCTCACAGCGCTTTGGCTGTGCTTGGACCTGGGAACTTTGTTTTTTTTTCACTGCAACTTGAATTTCACTTGTGCACCACTGTGTGCTCCTAGTCATGAGGCAGGTGTGTGTGAGGTGGGGAGGAATCTAGTGTATCAAGGGGTGTAAAATTTCACAGGGAAGCAGGCTGGGTGCTCAACGTGTTACGGATTTGCACAGAAGATTCTGTCCTACCCTACGTGTAACCCTAGGCTGCTTGAAATTTTCATTTCATCTGTGTTTGCTGCCCGTGCAGTGTTTGGTTGTTTATGTCCTGTGACTGTATTTCAACTGGGTGCTGATATTCTGATGTTTTGCTTAGAAAAGAATTAAGATGGTAGACGGACAATGAAGTGAAGAATTGAAGGATAGTCAGTGGCTAGCTTTGGAGAAGGAATGTCTTTATCTTTCTTACTGCTCTTTTTGGATATTCCAGGGCATGCTTTTTTTCCACAATGAGTATAGTTTCTTGATGTCTGATAATAATGACCTTTCGCAGTACGGACATCAAGTATCACTGGTCTTAAAAGAGAAGTGAACATTTAAAATTTATTTGTAGGTGGATTACCATTGGTACCACTCTTTTCACTTAGCACACGTTTATTTAGTATGCTCTGTGTGCCGAGCTGTTCTGTGTCACCCCCACATACACCTGGGAACGTGGGCTTCAGGTGCTGCTAGTTGTAGAGGGCCCGCCGGCCACTGCATGAGACACGAGATGCGAGTTTCATCCCTGGGTCGGGAAGATCCCCTGGAGAAGGGTGTGGCAACCCGCTCCAGTATTCTTGCCTGGAGAATTCCACAGAGCAGCCTGGTGGGCTACAGTCCATGGGGTCACAAAGAATCAGACACAACTGAAGCGACTTAGCACATACACTCATGTGCCAATGAAACTCTAGATGCTTGGGAGACATCAGTGAGCAAAATGGGCAGAAATCCTGCTCTCATTGAGCTTCTATTTAGTGACAGTATTCACTGGGGACAAAGAGTAAGTAATAGACACATGCTGCAAACTAGGTGCTATGAGGAATAAACAGAGCAGATGTGAGCGATGGAGTTGAGTGGCCTGCAGTTGTAGATAGAGTGGTTGAGGGAGGGCTTCATGGAGGCGGTGACATTCGAGCAGACTGGAGAGAAGTGAGGGAATGAACAGTGCAGTTGTTAGGAAGGAATGTGCTAGTGAGTGTGAATAGTGTACGGGGTGCAGATCAGAGACACCTTCCACAGATTTCTGTGACCAACTAGAAGGCCGTGCGCTGCAGATGACAGAGGCCAGCAGAAGAAAAGTAAGCTAGAGATCACAGGGGCATGGGCGGCCGTGTGTTTGCAAGGATTTGGTTTTGACTTTGTGTCAGATGGGAAGCCGTCAGCACCAGAGGTGACCAGATCCAGCAGAAAAGGACTTGCGGTGAGGAAGAGCATGGGGATGAGGGTGAAAGCAGGGAGCCGGGCCAGGGGCTGTTGCAGGAAGACAGGCAGAGGGGTTTGGATGGGGGTGTCAGGGGTGCTGGGAGGTGGGGGAACCAGGCCGGGGGCTGTTGCAGGAAGACAGGCAGACGGGGGTTGGATGGGGGTGTCAGGGGTGCTGGAAGGTGGAGCCAATGGGATTCCACGGTGGACGTGTCCTCTGAGATGAGGGGTCAAGGATGGCCCCCACCCTGCTTGTTTTCTCTTGGCGTTTACCACAGGCTGCAGCTGGTAATTTAATAAGGTGATACTGAGTTTTATTTCTTCCATGTTTGGGCATTTTAAACGTAATTTGCTACATTCTGAAAGCTATATTTTGATTATATGTAATCTATATATTTACATGGAACCTTACTTTATTCTCATTATTATTCTCCAAGTGGTAATATCTTCACCTATTTATCTGGTCTGAGATTTTGTGTTTGATTTCAGGGCTAAAGTTTTTAAATAAAGCTATAGTTGAAAAAATATCTTCAATTCTTGGATTATTTAAAGTTCATTAAGTGGATTATTTGGGTCATTTTACTTACATTAATGCTTTACATTAAAATTTTCCTGTTTAATGAATATGTAATTAATGAGTAAAATTTGCTAATCAAATTGTCAGACTCTGTTAAATACCTTGTTGAAATGTTTATTTAACAGTTATTCCTGTCTCCTTAATATTGTGGAATTCCTTCTAATCCAGATTTTTCCTGGTAATTGTGAAAAGTGGCAGCATTTCACAATTATTTTTTTAAATGTCTAATGAAAAAAAGGTAGGAAATTATAAAGCATAAAAAAATTAAAGAAGAAAAAAATAAAATCAACCATAATTTTACCATTCTGAGTCAACCATTCCTAATGTTATTATTTTTCCCATCTTTTTATTTCTATGCTTACTTGTATGAATAGTTGAGATTTGGGGTAAATGTAATTTTGTGACTTTTTTCACACTTAACATCACAATAAAAGCTTCTTTTCCTGTTTTGTTGAAAATTCATCATGTCATTGTAAGAACTGTGTGATTGTAATGAGATTTAACATTCACCTATTCTTAGAAATGTTGGTTATCTTCACCTTTTAAAAGATATAAACAGCATTTATATGTATGCACAATTAAAATAACTGCATAAAAACCTTTCCTGTATTTTAGATTATTTTCTTACAGTACATTCTCAGAAATTAAGTGACTGATTTGGAGAACAGAAACATTTTTGAGGGTCTTATATGCACATTATGAGGTAGCTTTCCAAAAATTATACTAATAAATATGATGCAGTCAATATTGAGCTGTTTTATTCCAATGTTTTATCTCATTGTGTATGTGTTAGTCGCTCAGTCATATCTGACTCTCTGCGACCTCATGGGGTGTAGCCCACCAGGCTCCTCTGTCCATGGAATTCTCCAGGCAAGAATACTGGAGTGGGTAGCCACTCTCTTCTCCAGGGAATCTTCCTGACCCAGGAATTGAGCCTGGGTTTCCTGCATTGCAGACAGATTCTTTACCATCTGAGCTCGTTCAGTTCAGTTCAGTTCAGTTCAGTCGCTCAGTTGCATCCGACTCTTTGCGACCCCATGAATCGAAGCACGCCAGGCCTCCCTGTCCATCACCAACTCCTGGAGTTTACCCAAACTCATGTCCATTGAGTCGGTGATGCCATCCAGCCATCTCATCCTCTGTCGTCCCCTTCTCCCCCTGCCTCCAATCCCTCCCAGCATCAGGGTCTTTTCCAATGAGTCAAATCTTAGCATGAGGTGGCCAGAGTATTGGAGTTTCAGCTTCAGCATCAGTCCTTCCAATAGACACCCAGGACTGATCTCCTTTAGGATGGACTGGTTGGATCTCCTTGCAATCCAAGGGACTCTCAAGAGTCTTCTCCAACACCACAGTTCAAAAGCATCAATTCTTCGGCGCTCAGCTTTCTTCACAGTCCAACTCTCATCCATACATGACCACAGGAAAAACCATAGCCTTGACTAGACGGACCTTTGTTGGCAAAGGAATGTCTCTGCTTTTCAATATGCTATCTAGGTTGGTCATAACTTCCCTTCCAAGGAGGAAGCGTCTTTTAATTTCATGGCTGCAGTCACCATCTGCAGTGATTTTGGAGCCCAGAAAAATAAAGTCTGACACTGTTTCCACTGTTTCCCCATCTATTTCCCATGAAGTGATGGGACCAGATGCCATGATCTTAATTTTCTGAATGTTGAGCTTTAAGCTAACTTTTTCACTCTCCTGTTTTACTTTCATCAAGAGGATTTTTAGTTCCTCTTCACTTTCTGCCATAAGGGTGGTGTTATCTGCATATCTGGGGTTATTGATATTTCTCCCGGCAATCCTGATTCCAGCTTGTGCTTCTTCCAGCCCAGTGTTTCTCATGATGTACTCTGCATATAAGTTAAGCAGGGTGACAATGTACAGCCTTGACATACTCCTTTTCCTATTTGGAATCAGTCTGTTCCATGTCCAGTTCTAATTGTTGCTTCCTGACCTGCATATAGGTGTCTCAAGAGGCAGGTCAGGTGGTCTGGTATTCCCATCTCTTTCAGAATTTTCCACGGTTTATTGTGATCCACACAAAGGCTTTGGCGTAGTCAATAAAGCAGAAATGGATGTTTTTCTGGAACTCTCTTGCTTTTTCCATGATCCAGAGGATGTTGGCAATTTGATCTCTGGTTCCTCTGCCTTTTCTAAAACCAGGTTGAACATCTGGAAGTTCACAATTCACATATTGCTGAAGCCTGGCTTGAAGAATTTTGAGCATTACTTCACTAGCATGTGAGATGAGTACAACTGTGTGGTAGTTTGAGCATTCTTTGGCATTGCCTTTCTTTGGGATTGGAATGAAAACTGACCTTTTCCAGTCCTGTGGCCACAGCTGAGCTTTCCAAATTTGCTGGCATATTGAGTGCAGCACTTTCACAGCATTATCTTTCAGGATTTGAAATAGCTCAACTGGAATTCCATCACCTCCACTAGCTTTGTTCGTAGTGATGCTAAGCTCATTAGATCCTCTTAAAATTCCTGTGTGGGGGTACCTGTGATGACCCTGTTTTATCTCTGGAGAAAAGGAAGCCCAGGGAGATGGTGGAAGCAGAGTCAGGATTGAAAGCCGGGTGGCCTGTCTCCTCCACAGCCCTTGCTTTTGCGCCTGTTTGCTGTGCTGCTTTGCAGGAAAGCACTGCATTGGTTTTCAGTCCCAGATGACTACTATTTTAAAATTTTGGTTTTAAAAATCTCCATAATTTTATAGTAGAGACATTTTTTCATGTTTTGGTTTACTTGGAAAAATTAATGAAAAATTATTCACATGTGTATTATCCATTTGCATTTCTTGTTTTGTTGTTGTTTTTTCATAACCTTAAATTGTTATTAACTTGCTGTGAAACAGCCTATCTATATTGTGTCATGTTTGTCACAAATATTTAGTGTAGGTTTCTGATTTGCATTTCAATTTTAAGTTGGCTTTAATTTTTAGGTTGGCTTCCCTGGTGGCTCAGACAGTAAAGCGTCTACTTTACCCTGCAATGTGGGAGACCCGGGTACAATCCCTGGGTTGGGAAGATCCCCTGGAGAAGGAAATGGCAACCCACTGCAGTGCTCTTGCCTGGAAAATGCTATGGACAGAGGAGCCTGATAGGCTACAGTCCATGGGGTCGCAAAAACTTGGACACAACCGAGGGACTTCTCTTTCTTTGATTGCAGGTTTTCAGTTTTAAAAAAAGTATGGTTTGAGAAGATAAATTTGTTTCTTTTATCGTTTCTTCTATTTCTTTGAACCATAGAAACATCATCCAGAAAGTTGATAAATATTTACATATACATTTTTTTCCCTAATTATGGGATTTTGTTTGGAATTGTGTTCACCTTATAAATCAATTTGAGAGTAACTGACATTTAAAAAATAGTCTTCCTATAGACAGCAACTCTCTTTATTCAAATCTTTGTCATGTTTAGTGTCTCTTAATGAAGACTTAATACTCATGTGGCGGAAACATGAAAATATGGTATACAATATAAAAAAAATAGTGGCATTTTAGAAACAAGGAAAGGGCGGAAGGACAAGATAGGTTATAAGCCTTATAAGGTACGTTTCAGAGCTACAGACTTACTGTCTGGAGTTTGTATGTTTTTCCAAGTGTGATTTTTTTCCCCTTCATTTTATAAGTTGAATATGCTACATGAGCATCTTTTGTTTTCTGGGCATGTTTTTATGTGTCAATGTGTATTTTCTGTTAATGAAACAAGGAAAAAATATGCAGTTACAACTCACAAATGTATTTATAGAAAATTTACTTATCGGATAGATTAGCTTTGGTTGCTTTCAACAGAAAATCCACATGGCTTGAACAAGGGAGAGATTAATTTTCTCTTGCATTAAGAGAGGTAGGCAGTCCAGGGCTGGCGTGGTAGGTCCACAGTGGTTAGGACTCAGGCCTCATGTGATTCATCAGCCTGCCATGGAGAGCATTGTCATTATGCTAGAGGGATGCTCTCATGCAACGGTCATGTGTTTTGGCTTGTAGGAAGGAGGAGAGCTGAGGAACACAGAGCAAATGGTATATACCCAGCTTTCTATTAGGGAGGTGTCTACCTGCACTCTTTCTCACTGGCTGAACCTTAGGGCTGTGAACAAGATACAGTATTTTGTGCCCAGCTAGAAATCAGGAGTTCTTATTACTGAAGAGGAATTGGAGAACAGATACTGGGATAGATAAGTAGCCATCTCTGCTCCGCTTTACTGAATGTTCTCTTTTTACATACAAACAAAAAAGCATCTATTTTATGTGTAATAAGAGCAAAGGGAACATTTGTGATACTAATTAGAAAAAGAATCCCTTTGGCCATTTTCACCACTGACTGTAAAGATTCAGGATGAGACATTGTCAGGCTTGGAAGGTACCTTGAACACTGTTGTTCCTTTGACATCTCTCTGAATATCTGTGGGCTCAGGAGGCAGATGAGAGAATGGAGAGACTGGATTGGCCAGGAAAAGACTGGACCTGAAGGTGCAGCAACTTCTTCCTCTGCTGTGTTGTTGAATAATCTTGGGAAGTTCAGCGTGTCTTGGACTGAGAGCTGACTCTTAACTCTTGGGACCATTCTAAGAAATAATCCCTTAAGAGGAAAGCCTTCTGCATTTTAGAAAAAGAAGAAAATTTGTTATTTCTTGTTGTGTCTAAGAAGGAGAGGTAGCCTAGTCAGCAAAATTCTGGAGGGCAAAAATTGCATCCTTATGAGTTGTTCAGCACAGGTTCATCTGCATAAGGCTCACATTACCAATTACTTTAAGTTACAAATGCATTGTTAAGAAATCCCAATAACATAGTCTCAAAGTTATAAATCATTGTATTTTGATCAATTTTTGAAGACTGAAACGAAACTAATGAAAAGTCTTACCAACAAGGACCTAACTGGGAAAGATTGAGGGCAGGAGGAGAAGGGGACGACAGAGGATGAGATGGTTGGATGGCATCACCGACTCAATGGACGTGGGTTTGGGTGGACTCCAGGAGTTGGTGATGGACAGGGAGGCCTGGCGTGCTGCGGTTCATGGGGTCGCAAGGAGTTGGACACGACTGAGTGACTGAACTGAACTGAAATGGGAAAAGAATTTGGAAAAGAATAGATACATGTACTTGTATAACTGAACTACTTGCTATACACCTGAAACTATCACATTATTAATCAACTGTATTCCAATATAAAAAGTTAAAAAGTCTTCACTATGTATAAGAGGCTTAGCTTTTTGACTTTTGGAAATATTCTTGTAGTATAATTAGAAGGGCTTTCTGCATATGTAATTATTTCATTACTAGTTGTTATTTTATGCTTGTAACTGATCATATGAGAACTAGTTAAAATATTAAGTCTTCAGTGCATTAAGTTAGAAGAGTGTAAGGAAATTTTAGAACTCTCCTTTGTTCTACCTTTTAAAGAACTTACCCTTTAACTCAAAAAATATTTTCTTGTTTTTGGTCCACTTTCAAAATAGGCATGTATGTGTATAGTGCTTAATATATGTATATATAAACTCCATCCCCTATATATAAATATATATACAAACACCTATATGATATATATATATATCCCTACATACTATATTTATGTAAATTATACATATGTATCTACATCTTATGTATAAGTCACATATTTATATATAATGTTTGCACATGCACATACCTATGTATAATTACTCTCACACTCAAAGACACACAGACACACATACTACCTATGTCAAACCATCCTCCTGGATGATTCTGTAATCTTTTAGTCAAAGCTGACTTTTATACATTGAATTTATTTGCCACAGGCTAATAATTGAAAGTGTAATAAGATATGTTAAAGTATTTTACTTTAAAGGGCTGTTTTGTATTTTAAGTAATAAAGACATAGTCGTTAAACCTTTTATGAAAACATGCTCCTGATTTCTAGATGAAATATTTTTAGAGCTTTCATGACCTCTTAAAGAAGTAGTGTACTACTCACAATACTTTTGCAAAATGTTCTGAAGATACATTAATCAGGGAGTAATAGCCTTTCAAGTGAATTATTGTGGGTTTGTATAAATGATAATTTTGGAAAGTTCATGGAAGACTTTTGTGAAAAACTCTGATTATCTTCTAACAGTTAACAATTTGAAATATATCCAGTATTATACATTTTTACTTTTAAAGAAATTGATACAAAATCATACAAAGGAAAGCATCACTTTCTTAAGAATCCATTAACTGTAATAGACTTCATTACCTATAATTTGGGGACATGGAAAAACTGCTCACTTACAGAGCTATGAAATGCAATGTTGGGTCAGATCAGCCTGCTAGGAACTCTCTGATGTTGGCAACCAGAGACTGATTTTGGTATGTTTGTCTTGGATTATGTCCTGTTAGAGGATTAGGGTTATAAGCAAACAGCCCTGATTTTCCTCTGTGACCTGTATTGTGTGCACCATTCATAAATGTATGGAAACTCTTATTGAACCTCCTTACATTTTTAGTCTGAACCATTTCTGGAAGGAACTTATTCCTAAGCAATTACTTCTGAAAGAATACCAGCAATTGCTCTGATGGTCAGGAAATTACAACTTTCAGGTTTATGAGTGTGCCCCATAATTCAAGCATGTCCATCTTTTCATGAAAACTTCAGTTATCCCTAATTTACTCTTCTGTTTTGTAGTGTGCTGATGTTTTTAGTCTATCTTTATGTGGGTTTCTTATGTCCACTTTATTATTTTAGCTTAGTTTTGTTTTATTTGCTGCCTCTCCTCTTGGATTGTACCCATGTGAATTCAGTACAGTGTCAGAGGCATAAACACATCATGGTTCCACAAAAGAGGAAGTCAAGTCATGTTCCATTTCAAATGCTCTTCCTGATGATACTTGTCACTTTTACATGCTTTCTGCAGGCGGTTATTGAGCCTGTTTCATTAGGAAATGCCCCAGGACAATTTAGGGAGCCACGAATATGTCACCACACATGATTCATAGCTCAGGGCCTGTCATCTCTGGAGCAGGCTGAGTTATTATCTGGAGTGTGTTACCTGCAGGTTGTCCATGTTGATACCCACCGCTCTTCCGATGAAGCACTTAGCTTTTTCATGTTGCGTGATCTATTAGCCTGTAACTTTATTACCGCCCAGTGCTTTCTCTTGCTAGCTCATCTAGAGAATTTCTTGTGCATCTCTTCTCCTAGGTCATCATCAAATAAGACCATTTTTCTAGTGGCTGACACTGCAGTTGAAATTGCTTTTTCCAGAAAACAAGTTTCTTGTTACTGCGCTACCTTTACCCGATGACTGTTTTTCCTAATGGTGAATTCATTTTGTATTTTGTTAGTCTGTTTTAGTGCCCTCACTCTACTTGGTGCAGAAGCCTACCTGGATACTTAAAGAGCCAAATTAAAGTTACAGTTTTAGGCCCTGTCTTGTCAAGAAATAATTAATCTTTCAAAGTGTTTTAGCGAGGTATTTATGCTTATAGTATTATTTTTGCCTAGAAGATGTTTGTAAGTTTGTAAGTTTACCCAATGTTGATATAAGGCAAGAGAATACATAATTTTTAGGTGAATAACTTATTTTGTACTATCCTTTTTGGAAAAGAGAATAGTAATACATATGAAGAAGTCTTAAAGTGTGAGCCTTTCTACCCAATAATTATACTTCTCAGAATTTATTGTAGGAAATAGTAACAATAATAGCTAACATCTCTATACCACTTGCTGCATTTTAGATGCTGTTTTAAAGCATTTTACATGTATTAACTAACTCATCACAACCCTATGAGATAGATACTGTTGTTTCCATTTTTTTAGACTAAAAAATTGAGGAACCAAAAGCTAAATAACTTGTCCAGTATCACTTACCTAGTGAATGGTGAAGCCAGGATTTTATTTTGCCTCTATTAGTCTCAGAGATATGCAGTAAAATATGTGTAATAGATGAAAATTTTTGAATATACTTATATTTCCACAAATAGAGGTTGTTATTGAATAAGAAGAAAATCATACAGTAGAATTCTATGAGATTAAAAAAATTCAAGTTGTAGAAAAAGCCTTCCATTATGCTAAACCTTAAAAAAAGTATGAAACTATTTTTATAAAAAGTAGAAAAAGTAATAGACATAAATTTGAATACCGATATTACATAAATAAACTAGGAAATCATCTAACAGAATATTAACAGTATTGACTACCCCTGGATGTTGGGATTATGGTTGATTTTATTTGTGCATGTATTTTTTCTGTTTCCTAAGTTTTTTTCCATTGAGGATGTTATTCTACGTTTGGAAAGAAAGGTTATTCTTGATGCGAGTGTTAAAAAGTCTGCCTGCAATGCAGGAGACGTAAGAGACATGTCTTACACGTCTTCAGTCGCTGAGTTGGGAAGATCCCCTGGAGAAAGAAATGGCAACCCACTCCACTATTCTTGCCTGGAGAATCCCATGGACAGAGGAGCCTGGTGGGCTGTGGTCCATGGGGTTGCAAAGAGTTGGACACAACTGAACTATTGAGCCACAAAATTTAAAAAAGATTTTTTCAATAATTAGATTAAAAGTTACTACCTTTAAGTATATTTTAGTCATGTAGCAGTTAAGTAAATAAAAATGCTAAGTGTCATGTTATCAGAATCTTCTCCAGAGCCCTTCCTGTGGTGGTTACACTCACACCCTCCCTGAATTTGGTACAGTGATCTTGTAAATAACATGTTGTCCAGATTTGACCAACAAGTTCATAATTTCACTGTCTTTCCCCCTAGGGCTTCTGCATGAAGCTGTGTGGTTCATTGGTTTATCTACATCTGTCTCTACTTTGTGTGTTAAGAACATCAGGTGCAGTTATCTGCCTGCTCTGTTGAGCCTTTGGATGGTTATCTCGTTAGTACAGCATTTATAATAATGAAGCTGTGTGAATAGTCTCTCTGTAGGCTATTTAACTTTACTGTGTTTTGTGTTCCAGTCTGTTCTCATAATTTTGTCAAAGAAAAGTCCTTGGATCATAAGATGTTTTGCCTGAGTGTTTGGGAATTTTTATATAAACATCTCAGTTTATTTCAAAAGCAATTGAAGCAAACAGCCTTGTCATATACTATACTTCTAATATATTTAACCCAATTATTTTAAAATCCAGTTTGGGAATCTCCAAGTTATCCTTAATCAAAACTGAAACATGGTCTGCTCTTTATTATCTCTGTGCAAGTGGGCACGTTTATTTAACCCACTTAGCAGCATTTAGCTTCTGTTTGAATGGCTTGTCTGAATCCTCCCTTCGACCTGTGTACCACCTTGTTTGACCTTGCACTGTCGTATTTGTGAGCAGATTAACTTATTGCTACCATAGTAGATTACCACACTTTTAGCAACTTGAAACAATGCTCATTTATTACATCACAGTTCTGTAGATCAGAAGTCTGAGTACATCGGTTCGACTCGCTTTTCTGCTCGCCTCTCACAAGGTCAGAATCAAGGTGACAGTGGAGTTCTGTCTCTTCCTGGATGCTCTGAGGGTGAGCTGGCCTCCAGGCTCATTCGAGTGCTGTCTGAAATTAATTCCTTGCAGTTGTGGGACGGAAGCCCCCATTTCCTTGCTGGCTCTCTTCCAGTGGCTGAGCTCTCCCCTCAGGGGCCACCGACATTCCTTCTCCTGTTTTCCATGAGCTTGATTCTTCTTCAAGGTGACGTCCCACTTCCCTCCTGAGGCCCCCTTTGCTGTCAGAACGCCTGTGATTAGATGGGGCCACCCAGGTAATCCAGGATGATCTTCCTTTTCCGTTTGCAGAGTCCCTGTTGCCTTATAAAGTAAATAGTCAGAGGTGCTCGGGCGTCCGGGGTGCTGCTGTGTTTACCACAGAGCCTGTTTGTTCCCACATCCCTTCTACGTGGTGACCATTGTGTTACCCATAGTAGCAGGCACCCAGAAAATAAGGAGCGGAGTCTTGACACATGAGTTGGTAAAAACTAGTTGAGGACTTGTGATAAATCTACTATTGGTTTTGGGGGATTTTAAAGGAAAGTAAATTCAGTGAAGATGGAAAATAAGAAAGGCTTTATAGAGTAGGAAGTTCCTGGGTGTGCCCCTTAAGACTATATTGAATTTTCATATTCTAAGCATTGAGGGGTTGTAGAAGGTGGGAAGAACTTGATCAATGTGAACAAATATGGTGTAGGATTGGACATGGTTCATTTATGTGACGGCAAAGAGGCTACATGGACTAGGTTAGGAATAGGTGATGACATGTACAAATTGTAGAAAGCTTGGAGAGTCATACAATGGAATTTAGGTATGATTTTTTAAAAAATTGGAAGCCATTTTGTTTTGAGTGAGAGTAGTATAAGGAACAGAGAAGGCAATGGCACCCCACTCCAGTACTCTTGCCTGGAAAATCCCATGGACGGAGGAGCCTGGGAGGCTGCAGTCCATGGGGTCGCTAAGAGTCGGACACGACTGAGCGACTTCACTTTCACTTTTCATTTTCATGCGTTGGAGAAGGAAATGGCAACCCACTCCAGTGTTCTTGCCTGGAGAATCCCAGGGACGGCAGAGCCTGGTGGGCTGCTGTCTATGGGGTCACACAGAGTCGGACACGACTGAAGTGACTTAGCAGCAGCAGCAGCAGCAGCAGTATAAGGAAATGGGTTTCTTAAAGATTAGTCCAGCAGCAGTCTGCAAGATGGACGGAAGATGGAGAAGGTGGAGCTCGGACCAGTAGGGCCCAGGGTTTGGACCATCATCATCAAGCACCCTGCGTGCTGAGCGCATTCTAAATACTGGCATCATAAGACTTTTTTATGATTTTAAAGCATACACTTTAAGAGGTGACTTCATTAACTCCTTCATTAATGATGAGATTTTTTGGTTTTATTGTATACAGTAAATCTTCCTCTCTCTTTGGCAGCTTTGATGTCAGTAAGAGTGATAAACTTTTCTCCTGTATCAGACTTACAGTGCTTCACACACTTTTCTGATAACTATCTTCAGAATGCATGCAGGATAGAAAGAACTGCTTTTTCTATTTGAATATGAAGAGGTGAAATTCAGAAACCTGAGGTTATTTTATCAAGATCATTCGGCATGCCAGTGTCATAAGTAGAAGCAAAATCCTGGGCTTTAATTCTCATCCATGCCCTGTCCTTGCAGCTATTCTTGGAGATAAGTAGAGAGAATCTTCAGATACACAGTTTGAGCTAACCTGAGTAATTTTCCTGCTAAATAAATATATGTATTCATTTACTAGTTTTTAAGCAGTTGACTTATCTATGGGGCATATGTTAAATACTTTGGAGCTACCTGCATGCAGAGACTTGATCATCTTGGTGCTTTGGGGCTTGTTATGGGGCCTGGCTCATAGAACGAGCCCTGAGATGCTTATTAAATTGATGATTGATGATTGGGATCACCTTGGCTCACCTTTGAAAAGCTGCTTGCTTCTTTTCTTCCAAAGTTCAAAAGGCTTGAAGGTCAGTGGATAACCTGGCAAGAGTCTCACCCAGAGTGCTTGATTTGTGAGGTTCCAGCTGTGAGGCTCACAGCACCCTTTGAAAAACACAATCTTATTTTAAAATAATTTCCATGTTAATCCTTTTGGTGGAGAGGGAATTCACAAGTATTCACATCAGAGTGTGAGTAGCCTTTTCTAAGGAGATCTGATTAGTTTGTTAAATTCAGACTAGCATTTGGACATGACTTCAGTAAAGGTTACAGGCACTGTTTGGCTCTAAAATTTCATTTCAAAGTAAGAGGTCCCTAAGGGCTAGTTTGACTTATTTAATTATACCGTATAGGACTTGGGTAATAGTTTTATAAAAACCCTCTTCAAGGCAAATTCATAATTTAATACAAAGTGGTAAATTGGTATACCTTTAACATTTGTATCATGAGACAGATGATGTAGATCAGGATTAAATAAAGGGAAAAATTAGGTATCACATTTGAATTAGAAATGACAATATTGGTATATTGTCTGAGAAAATATTTCTGAGAAAACTTGGAGTGAAATCACCTGAAAAACACTAAGTGCAATTGACCTGAATGATGTAATTGTTAAAGAGCCACCAGATTTTGCAAAAGCATTTGTAAGTCATAAATGAAACAGCTTTTTTCCTTCTCTATCTACAAACGGATCCAGCTAGGTGCTGGATCTGAGACGAGGCCTGTGCTGTCTTGTCTCGTGGGGAATGAGCCACAGACTCAGGCATACGTGTCCAAGGGTGTTTACTGTGGGTGCAGAGCGAGCATGCAGGGAGCACTCAGCGCACAGGGAGGCATCACCAAGCGCTGGGGTACTGAATGACCCTTCTTCCAAGCGTGTCTGCCTGGTGAATGGCTACCAAGCTCTTGAAGTTTAGCGGAGTCCCCCACGCGTCTCTTACCTTTGACCCTTTACCTCCTCTCTGGAGTGTGTGCTTCTGTCACAGTTGTTTATGATGCTCCAGCGGGTACAGCCATCACAATGAATGCAGCGTGGGGAGCCTGGGGGGCCCAGTGTCCCAGAGCAGGAGGAAAGTCTGTAACTGTCAGAAGTCAGAATGATCAAGTATTAAGTAAGCTGTGACAGTTGTTAACAACCTTTTGATTGGCAGCAATGCAAAACTCTTTTTCTTTTCATCAAGCTAGAAAACAGAAACAAAGGAAAATTCGAACCCTTCCAACAACACAGGAAGACTCTACACACGGACATCACCAGATGGTCAATACCAAAATCAGATTGATTATAACCTTTGTAGCCAAAGATGAAGAAGCTCTATACAGTCAGCAAAAACAAGACTGGGAGCTGCCTGTGGCTCAGATCATGAAGTCCTTATTGCCAAAATCAGACTTAAGTTGAAGAAAGTAGGGAAAACCACTAGACCATTCAGGTATGACCTAAATCAAATCCCTTGCAATTAAACAGTGAAAGTGAGAAATAGATTCAAGGGATTAGATCTGATAGAGTGTCTGATGAACTATGGACGGAGGTTTGTGACATTGTACAGGAGACAGGGATCAAGACCATCCCCAAGAAAAAGAAATGCAAAAGAGAAAAATGGCTGTCTGAGGAGGCCTTACAAATAGCTGTGAAAAAAAGAGAAGCAAAAAGCAAAGGAGAAAAGGAAAAATATACTCATTTGAATGCAGAGTTCCAAAGCATAATAGCAAGGAGAGATAAGAAAGCCTTCCTCAGTGATCAGTGTAAAGAAATAAAGGAAAACAGTAGAATAGGAAAGACTAGAGATCTCTTCAAGAAAACTGGAGATACCAAGGGAACATTTCATTCAAAGATGGGCTCAATAAAGGACAGAAATGGTATGGACCTAACAGAAGCAGAAGATATTAAGAAGAGGTGGCAAGAATACACAGAAGAACTGTACGAAAAAGATCTTCATGACCCAGACAATCACGAAAGTGTGATCACTCACACTCACCTAGAGCCGGACATCCTGGAATGTGAAGTCAAGTGGGCCTCAGGAAGCATCACTACGAACAAAGCTAGTGGAGGTGATGGAATTCTAGTTGAGCTATTTCAAATCCTGGAAGATGATGCTGTGAAAGTGCTACACTCAATATGCCAGCAAATTTGGAAAGCTCAGCAGTGGCCACAGGACTGGAAAAGGTCAGTTTTCATTCCAATCCCAAAGAAAGGCAATGCCAAAGAATGCTCAAACTACCGCACAATTGCACTCATCTCACACGCTAGTAAAGTAATGCTCAAAATTCTCCAAGCCAGGCTTCAGCAATACGTGAACCGTGAACTTCCAGATGTTCAAGCTGGTTTTAGAAAAGGCAGAGGAACCAGAGATCAAATTGCCAACATCCACTGGATCATGGAAAAAGCAAGAGAGTTCTAGAAAAACATCTATTTCTGCTTTATTGACTATGCCAAAGCCTTTGACTGTGTGGATCACCATAAATTGTGGAAAAATCTGAAAGATGGGAATACCAGACCACCTGAACTGCCTCTTGAGACACCTATATGCAAGTCAGGAAGCAACAGTTAGAACTGGACATGGAACAACAGGCTGGTTCCAAATAGGAAAAGGAGTATGTCAAGGCTGTATATTGTCACCCTGCTTATTTAACTTATATGCAGAGTACATCATGAGAAACGCTGGGCTGGAGGAAGCACAAGCTGTAATCAAGATATGTGTGATGAGACCACCTTTATACCAGAAATCGAAGAAGAACTAAATAGCTTATTGATGGAAGTGAAAGAGGAGAGTGAAAAAGTTGGCTTAAAACTCAACATTCAGAAAACTAAGATCATGGCATCTGCTCCCATCACTTCGTGTCAAAAAGATGGGCAAACAGTGAGAGACTTTATTTTTTTGTGCTCCAAAATCACTGCAGATGGTGACTGCAGCCATGGAATTAAAAGACACATGCTTCGTGGAAGAAAAGTTATGACCAACCTAGACAGCATATTAAAAAGCAGAAACATTACTTTGCCAGCAAAGGTCCATCTAGTCAAGGCTATGGTTTTTCCAGTAGTCATGTATAGATATGAGAGGTGAACTATAAAGAGAGCTGAGCACTGAAGAATTGATGCTTTTGAACTGTGGTGTTGGAGAAGACTCTTGAGAGTCCCTTGGACTGCAAGGAGATCCAACCTGTCCATCCCAAAGGAGATCAGTCCTGGGTGTTCTTTGGAAAGACTGATGCTAAAGCTGAAACTCCAATACTTTGGCCACCTGATGTGAAGAACTGACTCTTTGGAAAAGACCCTGATGCTGGGAAAGATTAAAGGTGGGAGGAGAGGGGACGACAGAGCATAAGATGGTTGGATGGCATCACTGACTCAATGGACATGAGTTTGAATATACTCTGGGAGTTGGTGATGGACAGGGAAGCCTGGTGTGCTGCAGTCCATGGGGTCACAAAGAGTCGGACACGACTGAGTGACTGAACTATACTGAATGATCGAATGAAGCAAGGTTGTCAACAGAGCTGATGTGCTGACTCAGGCCACTAAGGGAGTAAGTGTAAATAGAAGAGAGAAGACTTTCAACTGAATACTGGATTCACCAACATTTAGAGATCTGGACAATAAAGAGGAGACAAGCAGAGAGGTGGGAGGAGACCAAGGCGTCCTGCAAGGCGAGGGAAGAAAGGCAGTCAGCGTGCCAGCCGCTGCTCCTGCGTCCAGTGTGGGGGCACCGACGCTTGAGCACTAGGTCCAGCCACTTGGATGTTATTTGAGACCTCAAACAGACAGTTCTGATGGAGTGACCCCGATGAAAACCTTACTGGATATTGATGAAAACCTAAAACTCTCTCCAGAGAAGCAGTTGGACAGAAGAAATTGGAGAAAGTGCAGCTGGAGTTTGTTATAAAGGAGAGTAAGGAGGGGGAGAGGGACAAGTTAGAGACAGGGAGATACGGGGTGGGTTGCTGGAGTTAGGTCCATGACTGAGTGTGCAGATGCAGGCTTGGCCTTAGATGGGAGCATGGGCAATAATAATAGGGGAGAGGGCAGAATCTACAGATACGGAGGCGGGTGGAGCCGACTGAAAATGAGGAAGCAGGAGTGATGCAGGAGGTTTGGGGAAGGGTGTACAATATTGTCATGTAGGGGATTGCAGGAGGGACTGGACCAGACAGTGGGACCGCCAGACCCCGAGAAGAGACCCACCTGAGGTCTGCAATCATGATTTGAGAGGGAGCCCAGCTGATGTGACTGTGTGTCTCTGTTCAAACACAGTCAGCTGCCTGGGAATAGAAGTTCACGTGTGTGAGAGTGGATGGTGGGCCGCCTCCACGGATTCAAGCATGGGGAGGGGTTCTGGGTGCAGTGGGTCACTTTCTGCCTCCTGCCTTTTCCATATCTAGTGAGTTTAGGTCAGGCAGCTTGCTCACTGGTCCTTGAGGGGGTGCTTTTTTGCTCGTCATGTGCTTTAGACCCCACATCCCCCTTTTCTTATCTTCTGGGAGGTTGATGTTGCCATACGTTCACCCCCCTGCCCAGTGCATTCTGCGTCGCCGGTTACAAGAGAGCAGAACCAACTCAGGAGTGTGGCCCAGCACTGGGAACCTGGGAGGTGCTTTGCAGCTGTTGCGTGCACACTGTACTCCGGCCAGCAGGAGCCGCTGCCCTGGTGCTGAGTCAGGCCTCCTTCCTGTCGCCTCTCTCCTGTTGGAGGGCCGTTTCTGATGAGGGCCGGCCTAGGACAGGTGATACCGGCACAGAAGCGTGTGTACAGTCAGTCTCCAAACGCTGTTCCCCACTTGCCTGGTTATTTTCTGTCTCAGTTATTTTGCAGAAGATTTTTTTCTGCCTGAAATTCCCTAACTCCCTGTTCTCTGACCAATAAAAAAACTATCACATTTGAAGTAATAACTTGTCCTATATAATTTTGTTCACTTAAATAAAATTCAAATTTTACCAGGGATTTAAAATGGGGATGGGATAGAGATTAATAAGATAATATATACCCACTATCAAATAATTCACATTTTAGCCTTTATAGGATTTGCTACTTTTACCATCCAATTTTACATCATAAGATTTACCATGGATTTTTATTATGGTGCCTGCTTCACTGTAAATTGGCAGTATTTTTCATATATTGAAGAAAATTTTTAAAGTCAATGTTTTCTCCTATGATTTGATATAACTTCTATTTAATAATCATTGTTTTTAGATTGAAATTTTATCAGCTTTTGATATTTTCTTTATATGTAGTAATGTGTATATATGTATTTGATATATATATGTATGTGCATATATATGCACATACATATATATATGGAATTTTTTTCATTGTCTGCAGATAGTTTTTAGGTTGAGTTTTTCTTTTTAGTTATGCTTTCCTCTATCACTTTGCTTGGAAATGCTAGATGAAATAGTTACTTTCATTTCTGTTTTTCACCATCATGATTGTTTCCTGCAGTTCCATTTATTTTTGTCAAGTTTTCCTTCATGCCATCAATCTGTCTCATTTGTCTACCGGTTCTGTGTCTTTTGCTTTTTTCACTGCTGTGCAGAGCTATGGATGTCTTTTATTTGCTCGATTTTCATTCTTGATGCATATACAAACCACTGGAGTATGCAGTCTTGAATCCTATATATGTCTTCCAAATTTAGCTCTATATTATTGTGAAGATATTTGTCATCTGGGCGGCTCCGAAAGGCAGCCTTCCTGAGGCTCTCTGCTTCGCTTTCCTCCTGTTTTACAGTTTTCTACTGTTCATATTGCAGGTTGTCAGTTAAATTGCCATGAACCTATCTTCAGTTTCAGTGTCCTGTAATTACATACATCTGCTTATGGATGGCACAGCTCCAGTTTGGTGGCCTGCTCCTAATATTTGCTAGTGGTCAGTGTCACTAACCCTGTTATTTTACCATTTATGGTGAATCCACGTCTTCGGATGATTATTTTTCTCTTTTGTAAATGTTTGTTATACATTCATTTCTGCCCGTGTGTCAGCTTAGCATACATTTGTTAAATGCCCGTCACATGTTAGGCATGAGAGTAATGGGGATACCGTGGTGCTTTGGATGCCCTCATAAGAATCACATTCTCGTATGGAAGGCAGACAGTAAGCAAGAGAATACAAACCTTATGGAACCACAGAGCATGTGAAGTGCTACCAGGAACATGAAGCAGGGTGCAGGGATGGAGCCGAAGACATTGCTGTGGTCAGGGAAGGCCTCCCGGGAAAGGTGGCACTCAAGCAGAGTCCTGTTGGATCTGGTGGACTGAAGGGCTGTTTAGAGAAAGGGAGCAGCCCCTGGAAAGGCCCTGAGTGGAACTAGCTTGGTGCGTCCCAGGCACAGCAAGAAGGTCAGGGAGCTGACGGCAGTTAGCTGCGGCAAGTGGTAGGAGCTGAGGTTGGAGAGGCAGCAGGGGTGATCAGAAGGCTTTCAGGGGCATTGAAGACTTTGGATGTTAAGTGGAGGATTTGTCCTCCTTAAAATGAAGGGTTGTTTTTTTTTTTCTTTTTAGGAAAGGACGGTGAATTGGTTAGCATTTGCTAAAAAACAAAAAGCAAGAAAACAAGAATCCTCACCTCCATAAGCACCATATAACCATCTGAACTAGGAAGCCAGGGTTACTGTTACACGGTCTGTCCGAGCAGCCTGTGGTCTCCTCCTGTTTCCCGCTACGGTGTCCATATGGTGCCTTTAGTTGCTGTGTCTCCTGCCGTTTAGTCTTTATTGGTTTCTCTGTTTTTTCCATCTTCACAGTGTTGACATTTCTAAAGAGTTCAGGTTTATCTCTTCCCCTGTCAACCTGAGTCTGCCCAGTGTTTCCTCATACCCAGTCCAGGGCTGGGGTTTTGGCAGATTTACCACCTAATTTATACTGTTCTTAGTACGTCTTGTCAGGAAGCATGTGACGTCACCATATCCCACCACGGCCAGTGTTCTCCTTGATCACTGAGTCACCAGCTTCCCTGTGTGATTCAAGTATTTTGTGGGAGATAAGCCAAGACTACACCACTATTCTGTTTCTCATCAAACCTCCCCCCCAAACATCAGCATCCATCGATGCCTCAATCAGTCACCGTTACATTGGGTGCCAAATGGTGATTTTCTTTTCTTTTTACTTCATTATTCCTTCCTCATTCACTAGCAGGCATTCTGCTGTAAGGAAGAACTTTCCTTCTCTCCCATTTATTTATTTGTCTTTATTACCATCACTTTATTTTGATACTCAAATTGCCCACAATTTGGACAGTGAGAGCTCCTCAGTGTGGGTTCTCTAGCTTTTGGACAGGACCGTTCATTCTGAGTACTTCCTTGATTTCTTTTTTTGTTTTTTAATTGATTAATTTTTAAATTTTTTAATTAGAGGAAAATTGCTCCACAATGTTGTGTTTTTTTTCTGCCGTATGACAACGCAAAGCCGTCCTTGCTTTCTGACACAAATACATTTTCTAGCATCATCTTATGTTTATGCGGAAATCAGCAACTCCCTCGTGGAGCCTTGGGTATTTTTTAGTGGAAGATGGAACGTAGACTATAAGACCTAAGTATTTAGTGTACTCTTTGCATTTAGGAACCTAGATTTCTAGGAGTTATGGCTAGAAATAATTTTAGGGTTCATCATTGTAAAGATGGCATTGAAAGTGAGATTGGGCCAGCGTTGTTTTGTGTTTTCCGTAAACCATGTTCAGCTGTTTGTGTCCAGGTGAGGTGGGAGTGGAGCATTTGGTATAATCAGTATTGGGGTTTCCAGCTGTCTGTGAGCAGGGCAAGGGGACAAGGAAGTTGGGGTGCTCATAAGGGTTTCCCAGGTGGTGCTAATGGTAAAGAACCCACTTGCCACTGCAGGAAACATAAAAGACGCAGATTTGATCCCTGGGTCGGGAAGATCCCCTGGAGGAAGGCATGGCAACCCACTGCAGTACTCTTGCCTGGAGAATCCCATGGACAGAGGAGCCTGGCGGGCTACAGTCCACGGGGTCGCCACGAATCGGGTGTGACAAAGCGACTTAGCAAGTATGCACGCAAGGGGTGATCACAATGATGGACAGTGGCATCTACCCCAGGCGGGTCTGAGAGAGGGCATGAACAGAAGAGTGACTAGTAAAGATGTTCTGGAGGTCAGCGGCGTGAAGGTCCTGATGGAGGTTGGCTGTTGTTTGGCGGTGTGTTAGCAGGACTGCCTTATTTCACAGCTCCAGTCCTGCAGCCAGGAATAAATCTTAGTGGCCCTGATAATGAGGAAGTGAGCCAGGACACAGCAGGGTACTGGAGGCTGAGATTTTGTCAGGCTGTCTAGAGTGTCATAATGGGAGGAAGTGACCAAGTTGGGATAGAGGAAAAGTTCTTCAGCTGTGATGACAGAGAAGAACTGAGAGATGAGTGTGAGGGATGGATTATCTGTGTGCACATCAAATCATGACAGAGACTGATGATATGAGAAAGACACAGCCTCCATGCTGACATTTTCATCGCTGAGGGGAAAGGGTAGCCAGAAGGTCCCTAGCTGATTTTAGCAAGAAGCAAGTAGGGTGAATGGTCTTGTAAGCACAATAATTGCCCCCTAAAAATATCCCCATCCCGATGGCTGGAACCTGTGCATATGTCACCTTACCTGACAGGAGGGATTTTGCAGATGTGATTTCAATCAGATTCTTGAGATAGGGATATTATTCTGGATTATCTGCCTGGGCCAAATTCCATCACAAAAGTCCCTGTAAGGAGGAGTCAGGGGGGTCAGAGTCAGAGAAGGAGTGATGATGGAAGCAGAGTCGGGGAGACTGAGAAGACGATGGAGGAGGTGGCCCACAGCTCGGAAGTACAGAGGCCTCGAGGACCTGGGAAGGCAAGGAAACAGATGGACTACTGCAGCCCTGCCGACAGTTTGATCTTAGCCCAGTGAAACCCTTTCTGCACTTCTAACATCCATAATGGTGAGATAGTAAATCTGTGTTGTTTTAAGGCCCTGGTTTTGTGGTAATTTGTTATAATAGGAGTAGTTGGTAAAGAGTCCGCCTGCAATGCGAGAGACCTGGGTTCAATTCCTGGGTCAGGAAGATCTCCTGAGAAGGGAAAGGCAACCCACTCCAGTACTCTGGCCTGGAGAATTCCATGGACTGTATAGTCCATAGGGTCACAAAGAGTTGGACATGAATGAGTGACTTTCACTACTGAAGTGAACAGCATCAGAAAAATAATACAAATGATTTAAGGCTAATTTTTTAAATTTGCAGAAACTTTGAGTGAGGAAGAAGATTTGGAACCAGCCATGGCATAATGTCTCCATGGCAGTGGCTATGGGGCATGGAGAAGAAAATGGTTGATGCCTCCTACACCTCCTTCATGGGGCTTCAGGGGACAGCCTGGTGTCAGTAAAGGAAGAGGGGGCAGGGCTATTCAGAGAGGAGACTGAGGATGTGGAGGCGTGGCTGACATGAGTTCCAGAGGGCCTCCAGCCAGGGTATAGGGGTAGGGCAGGTAGAGTTTGAATCCATCGACCGCATGGAGAGGGCCATGTGGGGTTAAGAAGTGGCATAATGTCAGATAACTGGAGTGCTTAAAGTCCTTTTGTGGGTGGAGGTTTACAACAAAACAAGCAAACCCAACAGCTAGTCATTTAGGGCGTAATGGGATCGCTCCAAAGAAATGTTCGGTATCAGTGCTCAGTTAGAGCGCTGAAAAATAAACATTATTTATAAGCAGCTGTTTAATATCAAATAGTATTCCATCATATAAATGTCATAGTTCAACACTGTATGGTTTCACAGCTTCAAGTTTTCACTCTGTGAGGAACACATTTGTGGGTAGAATTCTATCCCTAGGAGTATTTCACGAGATAGAGTTCTAAGAATGTAATAACTGGATGAGAGAGGAAGAACTTTAAAAGTCTCTTGAAAAGTATTGTTAAATTATTTTCCCCAACCTTGCACCAGTTTCCATGCACACTAGTGATTTGTACTTAAGTACCAGTTGTATTAGCTCAAAATGGCTCTGCGTTTATTTTCATGCATTGAAAAATAATAATGGGCTTCCCTGTTGGCACAGATGGTAAAGAATCTGTCTACAATGGATGAGACCCAGGTTCAATCCCTGGATGGGGAAGATCCCCTCGAGAAGGAAATGGCAAGCTACTCCAGTATTCTTGCCTGGGAAATCCCATGGACGGGGGAGCCTGGCGGACTACAATCCATGAGGTCACAGAGAACTGGACATGACTGAGCGACTAACACGCAGACACAAAATTAATAATGAAATAAACCACAGTCTTTCAATGGCCCATTTCACCTTGCCTACAAATGCTGATTGTTAGTCAATACTTCTGTGTTAGGACATTTTCTGTGGTGTCCCTCACAGATGTTCATCACTTTTCTGCTTAAACATTTCCAGTGAAAGTTCATAGATTTGGTTTCTTTTAAGGCTAAATGCTTATTAAAATTTTAGGCCTTTCCAAGTTACTAAAGGAAATTTGTCTTTTACCATATTATTAACTGACATGGTAGCCTGTAGAAGACATCTATTAATATTAATGACTAGTTCTTAGAATGATTATAAACCATGAGAGACATAAAAAAACAAGTCAGAAAGAATAAAGTAGGGCTAGACAGAACTTAAAGATTCACTCATGTTTTATAGAGGAAAATAAATGGAACATAAATATAGAGGGAAATAAATAAAGGAACAATAGAGGGGAAATAGTATTTCTGTTGTTTATTTGTGATATTATTGACAGTGTACCACCAATTTTCAAATAGGTAGGCATATAAAGTCAGTCATCTATTTCAAAATTACCGTGAATATG
This sequence comes from Bubalus bubalis, assembly GCF_019923935.1. NCBI lineage: Eukaryota > Metazoa > Chordata > Mammalia > Artiodactyla > Bovidae > Bubalus > Bubalus bubalis. The sequence goes on from NC_059180.1 coordinate 2,305,712, forward strand.
AAGTTAGCATATGTACATGACTGAGAAATGAAACTGTAAGCTGTGGTAGCTAAATTCATACCTGGAATGTCAGCATTCATTTGCTTCATGAGGAATGCTAGAGTCTGTAAAATTACATCTATGAACAAATTTGTGTGATAACATATTTTCTGAAAGAATTATTTGCTTGCCTTATTATTTCCTCTGTGTATAAAAATATAGACAACTGTGCAGAAGGTCAACTCTAAATATGATTACAATGTGTTTCTCAATGAAAAAACCTTATTGTACGGTTGATCATCTCTGTTGAATTTTCATTGGTTTGGAAGTATATGACTGGTATTTAGAATTATGCTGTTAAGAATATTCTACCAAACTAGCTCTGCTTCATGTAGCAGTGAATGAATGATTCGTTTAAGAGTCTAACAAGATTTGACTGTGTGAACTCTTCTCTGAATATTGGATCTGCTCCTGATTGTCAGACCAAAGTTCTTTCAGGCTATATGGCTTTCAGTTGATATTAAAATAGATCTTTTGATAAGCCAACATTTTAACTTGAATAATTCAAGGGCACATTTTTGGAGTGATCTTAATCCATTCCCTATGTTAGTGCTTCATGTAAGGACTTTATTTACCCTAAATTTTGTATTGAAATGTTCATGACTTTTTTTTAACTTAAGGGTAGTGAGAAATGTGGCAGATTTAGTGTTTATTGAATAATGGGTATTGGAGGCTAAATTGGGATAAATTTGACTTTTACTTTCTTAAAATTAAGAAAAAAGAATTTACCAGCTATTTGATCATTGATTTGTCTTTGGATATTTTCATAGAGACTTAAATTTTCCTAGCCATGTCCTGAATCTAGCCAGAAGGGAATGTAGGTTAGTTAGAACATACTTAGTGTGTAGGTAATTATATTTGTGTCATTATCTAAGTATGTCTCAGATAGTCAAATATGATATTAATATATTTAAAATTATTTGGATCACTTGTATTTTTTCCTTGTTAGTGTAGATAATTAATTTCATTATTTTGAGTTTTCCATTTGTTCTGGGTACTGACATTTGTTTGGACTCTGTGGGAGAGGGAGAGGGAGAGTGTGGGGAGATTTGGGAGAATGGCATTGAAACATGTATAATATCATGTATGAAACGAGTCGCCAGTCCAGGTTCGATGCACGATACTGGATGCTTGGGCCTGGTGCACTGGGACGACCCAGAGGGAGGATATGGGGAGGGAGGAGGGAGGAGGGTTCAGGATGGGGAGCACGAGTATACCTGTGCCGGATTCATTTCGATGTTTGGCAAAACCAATACAATATTGTAAAGTTTAAAAATAAAATAAAAAAAAAAAAAAAAAAAAGAACTGATACATGACAGAGTTAATTCTTAAAAACAAAATGGTTTTTGGTTTACTACTTATGTTTATCTGAACAGTGCAAAGTATTACACATTAATATTTTAAACATACAAGGAATCCATAGGAAATACTTTGCAGTTCAGGTAAAATAAGCTGTCTAGAAATTATGTAGGTTTTTGTTTTAAACTTGATTCATTTATTTGTACTAAAGTAGCACATTCAGTAACACCCCATTTATCTGGTCATTTTCCAGAATAAGATGGAATTTTCCAGGTAACTGATCGTAAATTAGTTTTCCAGGTAACTGAATCTTACACCTTCAAGGACTAAAATCTTTTAAATTTAACCATTTTTGAAGGAAATCTTTATAGTACACATTTTCTACTTTCTTACTTTCCTATGTTTTCTTAATCAGAGGGTTCTCAATGTAATTCAATCTTTTTTTCTAATGATTCAGGACCACAATTTTTAAAAAAATGAGGAAGTTGAGTGTTACGCCTACTTTGAAGTTTTTAATTTTTTTCTTTCTGGTCAGATTCTTTTTCTCTTGGTGGTTTTGCTTTTTGTTCTCCATGGCTTGTGAAACCAGAGTTGTTAGGAATTACTGTTTATGGTAAATTAGAATCGAGGAGGAGCAGGGCGAGGGCCTCAGGAAGCAGGGGTGCTGCTCAGGCTCTGTCCTTCTCATCAGCTGGGCATGCGTTACCTCTTTCTCGGCACTCCTGGACTCGGAACGCTGTCCTGAAAGGCTGACTGCTGAGGCGTGGTATGACTTATGGTATGTTAGGTCCTACCTGTTTCCTCCCCTGCCATAGAGGTGTGCCCTAAGGGAGTGCCCTGGGAGTCGCCCTGGCCTACACTAAGTAGCAGCTAACCCTGGGTTCAGTCTCAGACTCCCGTCTCCAAGCCTAGCGCTTCTCTACTGTAACTATGATCTTAACTCCAGGCAGTTATTAAGAACGTTGTCATCAGTCTTGGTAAATAAAAACAGTCTGTTCTTTCTTAAAGGGACTCATGTCATTTACCCTCTTACCTACTCTAGAAAGCAGGGACTCCCCTAGACTCCCCAGTGCTCTCCATTCCAGGAGTTACTGGCACCTTGCCTGGTTAAGTCTCTCCAGAACCCTCCCTCCTCCCCAACTCTGTTACACAGGCCTGGTCCATGCCTGGTCCTCTACTGTCTTTTTTCTCTCTTTATTCTGCATCTTGCTTCTGGAATCACTGTCTTCAAACAGCACCATCCGTTTGACCAGTATAAACAGTCAATCACTGGAGAATATACATGGAGAAAGAGGGAGATGGAGAGACTATGGACCACCGTGAATACTTGAGGGGCAGAGAGGGAGCACCAAAGAGTCGAAAAATAGAAACACCCAAATACAGGCAGAAAAATAATTGAACTGTGCATATGTAGATGTGAGAGAAAGTGATTCGAGTGTTATAGTCAACCTACACCTTGTGGTGCAACGTGGAGTGAGATACCATGAGAACCTGGAGACGCCATAGCATAAGATAAGATCGCCCTCTCTCCAAATACAGTGCTTACGGCTGATCAAACTCGGATTAGAGTTCCATTTCTTTTTTTTTTTTTTTTTTTAAATTTTATTTTATTTTTAAACTTTACATAACTGTATTAGTTTTGCCAAATATCAAAATGAATCCGCCACAGGTATACATGTGTTCCCCATCCTGAACCCTCCTCCCTCCTCCCTCCCCATTCCATCCCTCTGGGTCGTCCCAGTGCACCAGCCCCAAGCATCCAGTATCGTGCATCGAACCTGGACTGGCAACTCATTTCATACATAATATTTTACATGTTTCAATGCCATTCTCCCAAATCTTCCCACCCTCTCCCTCTCCCACAGAGTCCATAAGACTGTTCTATACATCAGTGTCTCTTTTGCTGTCTCGTACACAGGGTTATTGTTACCATCTTTCTAAATTCCATATATATATGCGTTAGTATACTGTATTGGTGTTTTTCTTTCTGGCTTACTTCACTCTGTATAACAGGCTCCAGTTTCATCCACCTCATTAGAACTGCTTCAAATGTATTCTTTTTAATGGCTGAATAATACTCCATTGTGTATATGTACCACAGCTTTCTTATAGAGTTCCATTTCTAATGCAGGTTGAGTGAAGTCGCTTAGTCGTGACTCTTTGTGACCCCATGGACTGTCGCCTACCAGGCTCCTCCATCCATGGAATTCTCCAGGCAAGAGTACTGGAGTGGGTTGCCATTTCCTTCTCCAGGGACTCTTCCCGACCCAGGGATCAAACCCGGGTCTCCCGCATTGCAGGCAGACGCTTTACCATCTGAGCCACCAGGGAAGCCAGTGCAGGGTAATACTAAATAATAAGTTTAGACAGGGCTGAAAAATGTGAGCTCTAGTGAATAAACTGAAAAGTTGATTAAGAACACCCATTAGTATATATTGAAGGAAATGAAATTACTATGACTTGAAACAGTTAAGGGGTACTTATAAGGTTTCCCCAGTGACTCAGAGATGAAAAATCTGCCTGCAATGTAGGAGACATAGCTTAGTTCCTTGGGTTGGGAAGATCCCCTGGAGTAGGAAATGTCAACCTGCTCCAATATTCTCGCCTGGAAAATCCCATGCACAGAGGAGCCTGGCGGCTACAGTCCATCAGGTCGCAAAGGGTTGGACACAACTGAAGCAAGTGAGCAGCAGTATATGTGACTTAAATATATAAACTTTGTTATTCTGAGGGTGATGCCAAAATAAATTATTTGTGATCTCTAGACAATAAGGGATTATGGTATAAGCAGTGTTTTGAATTTAAATATTTGTATTTTTTATCAGCCCAACACATGTGCTATATAAAACTAATTAGCACCTTAAAAGTCTATAATGAAAACTAACAGTATCAGGTACTCTGTTTATCCTTATAACATGGAAATTCATGTTCTGGGATTTTTTTTTTTCTTTTTCACTTTTGGTATTATTTCTTTGATAGTTCCTTTTTTCTCTTTGTCTTTTATTTCCTTTTGGAACTCTTGTTGGTTTCCTGTTGGCTTTGCTGGGTTAGCTAGCCCATTTCACCTGTTTGTCTTTCCTGCTGTCCGAGGTCTCGCCTCCCTGGTTGCAGTGTCTCAGCATTGTTTCCCTTGGCTGACTGAGGACGGTCACCGTTCCTTCTGCCTCCTTCACCGCCTCTGCTGCTGCTTGTGTGGCTTTGCAGTTTTGTCTGTCTTCGTCCTTTGTGTCGAAGGCTGTCCTCAGATGCCTGTAGGTCATGAATTCCTTGCACATGGAGGAGACCCAAATGCTTTTTTATAAGGTGAGCTATCTTATCGCAGTGGGGTCTTCCAGGTGTCAATGTACATAGTTCTTTCAAGTGCTCCACATTTAACTAGCGAATCTAGAAAGCTATTTGAATTAAGCATAAGGAAAACTTAAATTCTAATGATATTGGATATTGCACTGAATTGTTATGAAAGGCTTTAAAACTTTTGAAAACTTCTTGTTTATAAATATTAATGTTATCCGTTTGCAGCATGTTTAACATGAGAGGTTTTGTTGGGGGAATTGGGAGCAGAGTCTTTGTCTTTTCATGGGTGGGGAGGGTGTTATTTTCAGGAACATTGCAATTCTGCTTCCTCAAACTTCACCGTAATTCAGGGGTTAAATTGGATTTAGACTAACTAACTACAACACATACTTCTTCCGGTAGAGTAACTATCCACTTACGTGGCTCAGAATTCTTCCTAAGTAATACTTCATTGCTGTGATCCTTAATTAGGATAGGGTAATTGCTATTTTTTTCATTCTTAAATACTTAGTTCTTGAGAAATTATTTCATGTAAAACTGATTTAAATATTTTAAACCACTATTTTAAAAAGGCAGATATTATGAAAGTTCAGTGTTTTCATAGAAAAGAGCAGTGATACTTTTCTCAAAATCATTTTACAAATAGATGCTAAGGGTCTTATAAAGTGAGAAAAAATGTATTTAGCCTTATGATTTAAATTAATAAAGTGCACCAATTAATTTCAGAACTATCAAAGCTAATAAAATATGAAAAATTGGACGTCAATTTTCATTAATATGATTGTATTTAAGTGTGGGTAGTTATTTTATTATATTAAAGAAACTATGGTAGGCTATAAAGAGTCCCTTATCTGTTGGTTTAATTTAAAAGTAAAACATACATTATTCTAATTATATGCACTAATGTTGAATTTTACATTCATAAATTCATGACTCTCTTTCTTAATAAGAATATCTAACTGCTTTATACCCTGTGGCTACAGTATGGAAAGAAATCGGGCCTGGGAACCAAGAGATCTGTTCTCCAGGTTGAGTTAGGCTACTTACTTAGCGGTGTGACCTTCCACAAGTACTTAACTTCTTACAGAAGTACTTAACTTCTCTGCTTTAAAGTTTTCTCAGCTGTAAAGTGAGAGCCCTTGAGTTTCCTCTATTTGTAATACTCCCTTATTATATGACAAATTATGTCCTTATAGTCTTTCTTATTAACGTATAATCAACTAATGCAAACATATATATCCACATACATACATGTATATTAAATTGGCTAAAAAGTTCATTTGGGTTTTTCTGTAAGCTATGTGTATCATGGTGAAAAATTTGGATGTTATCTAAGTATATAAAACAAAAAGTGAAATTCTGCTCCCACCCCACTCAAAACAAAACAGGTTAAAAGTCTACAGTGACAGCTAATAAATGCTAATGGTCTCTGTATGTTATTGCAGAAATTTTTCGTGTATTTGTCAGTATATAGACACTTAAGTCCTAATACAGGTAACTATTTAGCACCTTAGTTTTGTCCTCTTTACACCTTTGAAATGATTTTATGTAAATGTATTCCTGAACATATTTATTTTTAATCAATTTCTGGTAGCTATAATTTATAATTTAATAGGAAATTTAATTTTTAATTCTTTGCCTTTTCCTTAAACCTTAATTTCCCCCTTGCATGTTTGAATTGTAACAGCAGAATAACTTTTAAAAATCTATGTATGAAGAAATGTCTGAAAGTAAGTAAAGCAAATGTTAACAATGCTTATATTGGATGTTAAATTTCAAGTAATTTTTCCTTTATGCTTTCCTATTTCATATTTTTAGCAATTGACATTTTATTGGGGGGGAATCCATTTTAATAAAAAGTACCATGCTATTATGAAGTAATTATCAATCAGTAGTTGTTTAATTGAATTGTAAAACCATATTCTTTATTGACTATTAAAAAGCACCTCATTAAAGTATTTTATTGTTATTTTTACCATTCTTTTTATTTTTTAATTGAAGCATAATTACATATAATAAAAGACAGAGATTTTAACTATACATTTTGATGAGTTTTTTACCCACTGCACTTGAAATATAAAACATTCCAATAAGCCCATAAAACCCCCTCAAATCTCTCTTTAATCAATCCATATCCTCCACCCAGGCAACCACTGATCTGGTATCTATCCCAATAGATTCATTTTTTCTGTTTTGAGCATCATTTGAATGAAATCCCACTCTCTGTACTCTTTTGTGTCTGACTCTTTCATTATACATAATATATTTATGTGTCTTCATCACTATTTTGAAAACCCTATTCCTGTTCTTCTTAATGTTTAAATAACTGGGCCAAGGTTGCAGAGCTTGGAAGCACTGGAATCAGAACTTGGTTTCAGGTCTGTGTGACCCCAGAGTTCTTTTCTACCTTTCATGTAATCTTCCTTGTCTGACTCCTTTGCACTCCTTTCTGGGATAGCTCAGGCCACTCAAAATCCTTTGGGGACTACATTATAAGTCATCATATCTGCTGTTAGTTTCCCTATTGCCAACTTTGGATTCAGGCTTCTTGCATCAGCTATAGCATTTCCCGCTGTTGCAACGTTTTCCAGCTGTTCAAATTTTATATTCTCTCCTGTGTTCCCTTTACTTTTAAGAGAAAATTCCTTTACTGTCATCTCATGAAGTTTCAGAAGAGAATTAAAAAAACACATACTTTTAGCCTGCTATCTTTATCTTGGAATTTCCCCCTTTTTAAAAAAGAAAGGCAGTCTAGGAGTAGATTTTTAAAATTACTTATATTTTTTAAAATTGTTTCCTTCTATTAATTCTGAGGCAGGTTCAGAAATACTGAATGTTTTTGTTTTCCAAAGATCAATGTAATTTTGACTCCAAACACCTTCCCGTTGTCCTGTCAGCCATCCTTATTCACTGTTAAGGCACATGACCCCTTACTGGAAAGGGAGGTGGTGCTGGACTGTGAGATGCTTTGGATGGTGCACTGAATAACTTCCATTGTATTCTTTTTATGCGGAAATCAGCTGAGTCCTCATGGTCCCCTCACATCTGCCAACCCAGCTATTTCTGTGCTAGACTCAGGACATAGGAATTCAAGACGCTTCTCACCCCAGAACGTGATGAACTTGGAGGAGGGCATAAAGGCTCACGCAGGCGCTGATGGAGAGGAAATCACTTTGGTGGCTAGCTAATGTTTTAAGGAACAAAAGATGGGGGTGGGTGTGGAGGGGGCAAGAGAAGAGAGTGGGAGATCCACAGTGTATTATCCTGCTGTCATGATTTTATGGTAATAGGAACAAGAGCCAGAAGGGATCTCCTCTGTCAGTGTTTTTGCTGGATTGTTTTTTTCCCCATTTCTGTCCTGTCTCCCAAATTGGTATCATCTCTCTCTGCCTTTTCAACCTAGTCACTTAGGGGCATGACTCAGTTCCTAAGAAACGACTCTGGTTTTGTTTGAGTTGAATACTCTCCACCACCACTGGGGGAACAAGAAGACTCCAGGGAGAGGTTTTCCAGTAGGACCTTTCTGTTGGTTCAAATCACCTAGTTGCCAGGTTGATGAGCGTCTTTCTGCCATTAGGGCCTGTGTGGGAGGGGCGGCTAGAGCATCCTGTTACTTGTACTTCCAAGAGGCTGGGGCTTGGCTGTGAAGACCTTATCCAGGTGGTACTTCATCTGTAGAAATTCCTTCAAGGACTTGATGTATACATGATTTACAACAGTATTTGAATGTTTGTGTGGAATTTTAATGGGAAAGTGAAAGAGGAGCTGTTGAGCGTTTGCCCTTGATACCTGCAGTCCCAGCTGGGGGCTTCTTGCAGGAGTTCTAGGCTGGAGACTGAATCTGTGCTGGCTTTGCAACCTCTGCATGAGAGGTCCCTGGGGATTGGAGACTCTGGGCTGGAGCTCAGCAGAGGCTGATTTACTTGCCTGGCTCCCTCCCTGGGATCACAGGCTCATTCAGAGCAGGGCCACATCTCATTTGTTTCTGAACTCCTGGCAACTGACATGGTTCATGGCATGTGATAGGTGCTCAGAAAATGATTGCAGGCTGATTGATTGAATGAGGCAGTTACCACCACCACCATTGAGCAAGGCAGTGATCAGCCACACCAAGATGAGGTCTAGGAACGGGCGAGGCTGCAGAGAATTATTCAGGCCAATTGATTGAATGAGGCAGTTACCACACCACCACCATTGAGCAAGGCAGTGACCATCCACACCAAGATGAGGCCTAGGAACGGGTGTGATCATCCACACCAAGATGAGGCGTAGGAACAGGTGTGATCATCCACACCAAGATGAGGCCTAGGAACGGGTGTGATCATCCACATCAAGGTGAGGCCTAGGAACGGGTGAGGCTGCAGGGAATTACTGCATATATCACCGTCACAGGACTCATCACCTCTGTGTGTACAGGGTCCCGATGAGTGAGTGCAGAGTGCTCACTTTGGGATGATAGCTGCAGCTTGGCCCAGTGCCAGTGGACAGTGGCCGGCTGGGGAGCACACACCTTATCTGATGACAGCCGTTGCTGCTCAGCTGTTGCTGGTAGATACGATGACAGGGCTCCCAGACTTTCAGAGGACAACATTAACTATTCTGGTGTTTAAATTTGCAGTGTTTTGAGGAACACATAAAACACATGTATAGGTCAATTTGGTTCTGTGGACTTTCACACTGCTGTCTCCAGAAAATCAGAAAAGAAGAGAAGGGCAGGGTGCCAGGAATCTGTAAGGGGTAGGTGGAAGAAAAGAAATTCCCAGCAAGCTTGAGAAAGGGTAATTAAAGAGCTGGAGGAGAACAGTGAACTTGAATCTTAAGAAGGAAAGACTCTCAAGAAAACTGGGCAAGGTTGATGGATGTCTGCTATGATACATGCTATGGAGAAGTCAAGTAATTAGAGAGCACAGTGAATCATTCATGAATGCAGGGGGAATGCATGTTAACATTATGCAGCTATTCTTGGCCTGGCATAAATACGGTCCAGACTGTGACTTAAGTATCAGTTGGACCAAATTTGTTTTCAAAGTTATTTCCTTAAAGCTTTGACCAAAAAATGAGTCCAAGTTCATGTAAATTAACTTGACATTTTGAAAACCATTATTCATGTATCCAAAATATAATACTTCAAAGGAGTATTTAAACTTTTTCAAGGAATTTACATGAAACTGTCAAGGGAATCATTCTTGTTATATCTTTACCATGTTAAGATAGGCTTGTCTGTCTGGGTAAAGTTATGACAGTGGATCCTATTCCAGGAGGTTTTATTTTATTGGAAGGAAGCCCAGGTAAAGTCTCATATTAATTTTCTGTCATGTTATCTACCAAAGAACAGATTTCCAAAGTCTCTCAAACATTTGACACAATCATTTCCATTTGCTAAACTTCATCAATGTTTTTCAAGTGATATATGCATTTTAAGTCAAAATTGAACAAGGTTTATCCTTGAACAGAACAAAATGTGTCCTGTCTAAGGCATTGGATTAATAGAAGATGCTTTCATTTTTATTTGTTGAAATAGAAAGTTTATAGTTATAAATTACTCTGAGTGCTTTTTGCAAGTTGAAAATTGTCTCACTGAACAAACAAAACCCATTTAGTGAGTCCCCTCCGTGTACTTTCACACGCTCAAAGCCATACAGTTTGGCTTATTATCGTAATGCTGAAGAGGGTATAATCTGAGCCGCACGGCTCATCATTCTCTGTACTTCCATGCCTTCATGTCTTTTTTTGATGTATTGTCCTCTGCCTGGAATGTCCATCCATCCCCTAATCTCCTGTTCTTCTAACCTTTTTTAGTGAACTTCTACTTATCCAGCAGGGACAATGTAAAATGTCAGTTACTCTACAGCTCTCCTTAATCCCTCCTTATCATTATCCCCATAACAGACCTTGTATACTATGAATAGAACACTTATCAAACAGTATTTTTTGGTATTTTTCTCTTCCACAAAACTGTAAGATTCCTAAAGTCTGCGTGATTAATTTCTGCATCTATGCATGTATCTGACATGAGGGAACTTTTCAACCAATGATTGTTGACTTAGATTGAATCCACTTATTAGGACAGATTTTACTGTAGTGCATGACTCTGGCAAATAAACCATTAACCCAATGTGTTATTAAATATTTACAGTGTGATGAAGTAAGTCATCTCACATATTATTATTATGTAATTCAAACAAAGGAACGAAAAATAAGAATTTTCAAAGGAAGAGGGGCTAGGTATATATACATAAGCCTTCACAAGCTAATTAATTCAAAAATCTAACACTATCTTATTTTAAGAGGGATCACATTGATTAAATAATTTAATTGTTGATTAAGTAGTCGGTGACAAAGCAAACTCAAGAATTTTCATGCAGAAGGATAGCTATTTCTCTAGTAATCTGCAGTAGATTTCTGTTCTGTCATAGCCTGATATTACATAGTTCAGATATGCCACAAGTCAACTCATTGTCCAGAAATCTAATAATTGTCGAAGTCCCACACAAGACAACTTAAAACATTATTTTTCTCCCAACACTAGTATTGGAAAAATGATCCAGTATGTTAAAAAGATCTTTTAACCTCTGCTTTGCAGAGATCATGAGCATAACTCCTTGTTCACTCACTAAGTTGTGTCCAACTCTTCGTGACCCCATGGACTGCCACACACCAAGCTCCCCAGTCCTTCACTATCTCCTGGACATGCTCAAATTCATGTCCATTGAGTCTGTGATGCTATCTAATTATCTTATCTTCTGCTGCCCCCTTCTCCTCCTGCCCTCAATCTTTCCCAGCATCAGGGTCTTTTCCAGTGAGTCAGCTCTTTGCATCAGGTGGCCAAAGAAAGTATTGGAGCTTCAGCATCCATCCTTCCAATGACTATTCAGGGTTGATTTCCTTTAGGATCAACTGGCTTGATCTCCTTGCTCTCCAGGGAACTGTCAGGAGTCTTCTCCAGCACCACAGTTTGAAAGCATCAATTCTTTGGTGCTGAGCATTCTTTATGGTCCAACTTGCACATCCATATATGACTACTGGAAAAACCATAGGTTTGACTATGTGGACCTTTGTTGGCAAAGTAAAGTCTCTGCTTTTTAATATGCTGTCTAGGTTTGTCATAGTTTTCTTCCAAGGAGGAAGCATCTTTTAATGTCATGGCTGCGGTCACCATCCACAGTGATTGTGGAGCCCAAGAAAGATCCTTTGGAGAAGGGAATGGCTACCCACTCCAGTGTTTTTGCCTGGAGAATTTCATGGACAGCAGAGCCTGATGGGCTACAGTCCATGGGGTTGCAAAGAGTCTGATACAACTGAGCAACTTACTCTTCACTACAATTATGTGGTAGGCTTAGTTTTATTTTTTGTTTATGAGGAGTACCTTCAGGGAAGGTATAGAGCTCTGAAAGGGGCCTTTTTAAAGTGTAAATGGAGAAATGAGGAAGAAACATCAAGGATACAGGAAGATTTCTAAGAGGGAAAGTAAACGTGGATTTACCCTTGCTTCAGAAGTTTCCCAGAAGGGGGGACTGTGAGGAAGCGGGCAGAGCTTGCTGAGGCCTTCCTCCCCTCTCTTGCCTGTCCAGCTCCTGGGTCCAGAAGCCTCTGGGGAAATTCACCCTCTCCGCGAGTGTGCAGTTGCTGCTGTTGCTCTCATCGCCACACTGGGCAAACTTAGACGTCGTTCCTGTTTGTGTTTCAAAGTTTTCTGCCAAAGAGTGTATTTCTCTAAGCTAACTGAGCTTATGCTTCATTTCTATTTTATTTTCTTAAATTGACAAAGCAATGTTTCTGCCATTAGCAAGAAAAAAAATTGAGATATCACCATAGAGGAATTGTCATTGAGAGGGCATTTGTGATAAGATTTGACCTTTTGAAGAAATAGACCCCATTTCCCTTGGCCTCCTGTTCTACTCTGAGTATTTAATTTGATCATTATCTGTTTTGACTGTGAGGGTAAAGTCACAAGGCCAGACTCCTGCCCTGTGGGGACAGCCGTTTTACTGACGAGACGTGCTCTCCAGTCTGAAAGGAGTCTGCGCAGAACGGACCCCGGGCAGCTCAGGTGGGAGGCAGCTGCACTGGCCTAATAAGCTTCCCAGGGGCCACTTCTAGCGGTGGGTGATAGAGATGACACAGAGGCACCTGCAGGCCTGGACGTGTGCAAGGTGGTCGTTCGCTTCCTTCCAAGAAAAAGACTTGGAATGGCGCTCAGGGTGTTTCTGACTGTGTTATGCATGTTTGCAGACACGGACAGGAATTATAAAGACTTTTTGTTAAAATGTGTTTTAAATTCTATCGATCATATACTTTGAATTTCATTTTTGGCTTATTCTGTACAGGAGGATGATCTATTCAGAGCATTTGATGAATATTAACTTCTACATTACCTCAAAATATCCAGTTATTGATTACCGATAATAAAACACCAATAGCCATCTGAGCTTTATAAACTTTTTATCATTAAGATAGGCTTGATTTTATTTTTGAAAATAATCATTTTTTGCTCATAGATTGTTTCCGCTATGCATCTTTGCTGGTGTTCAGCTTCTTTAATTCTTTTTTCAACTGTAACAATTCTACACGTTTTATATTTGAATTATTTTCCTCATAAATTATGTTATCCTTGGCTAAAGGCTTTTCTCTTTAGTAAATGCTTTTGACTATCTGGCCTTTATAGCATCAATTTCATTTTTAAATGCCTATGGAGACACGCTTGACTGCTTATAAATTTTCTAGTATAGTTCTGTAAGAATTCTTCACTTTCCAAGGACCATACGTACCCATGTTGGTTCCCAACAGTTTATAACTGGCAGAATAATTTAAAAGACATTTTCCCTTTGCAACTTAATTTAGAGTAGAGTGCGTTTTGTCAGCAAAGGCAGCGCAGGAGGGGGCGTGGGTCAAGCAGTCTGGACCTCCACCAGCCTCAGAGGCAGTGTGGGCGTCCAGAGAGTGCTGCACAGGGTGTGGTGGGTGGGTGTGGGGGGGTTCTGAATTTCAGCTTCTTTCCTGATTAGGCTGCACATGCAGTGTGGGCAGGCAGGGGAGCTTCAGCTGAGCACAGCCCTAGGCCAGTGCGGGAGCCACCATCTTACATGCCGATGCCGCCAGAGGGGAAGGCAGTGTGGCCCACGTGTATATGCATATAGTTTACGAAGTCCTAATGCTTCTGCCTGGAAATGAGGCCCCTGGCGTCTGCTTGCATTTCAGGGGCTGAAGGAAGACGCCATACCTAGTTCAGGGGGTGGGGAAGTGCAGACACGAGAGGGCCTGGCAGAACTGAGAACGTCTGCTAAGCTGCAGGATTAAAACCACACTTTACAAAGGCGGTCTTCCAACGACAGCCAACGTTAGGAGAAAATTTTGACAGATAACAGATCTTTGCTCAAGACATGGCCACACTGTGCAGAAGGAGGCTGATGACTGGTAGAAGAGGTGTTAGTGAGCAGAGACGTGTCATGCGTTGGTGGAGGGTTAGAAAAGTAGGTGAGGCGCACCGAATGAGCAGAATGCCAGCAGGGACTAGTGTCAACAGTCCAGTTTAGGCCAACATGACATTGCAGATTTGGGGGGGAAAAGATGAGTATGCAATTGTTCCCAGAAGCTCTTCACTTGGAGAATGCGCAACATCCTTTACTTCTCATCCTTCCAGGCTTAATTCAAATATAGTTATTTGCATGTATTCTCCCATTCAAGTATGACTTCCTCAAGGACAAGGGTCCGGTTTGTATCCTCTGTGCCCGGCACGTGGTTGACAGTACAGGCACTGCACTACTATTTAATGAATGAACTGGAACCCTCTGGCAGCCCCTCCCATGGTGCCAGGTGTCTGCTACCCCTTTGGCTGGGGATTTCACAGGCTTATCCCGGGGGTTGCTGGTAGCGGAAGCAGCGAGAGCAGGATGGCGTTTCTGAGCATTCCGGCCTCTGCTCTGTTCATCTTGGAGGGACCAGTGCAAGCAGGAAGGATAATCAAGTGTTCGGAGAGCTGAGCAGAGAGAAGTAAATTTGTACCTAGTGTGTAATTTTCATTTTGTTTTTATTTCCTACTTTTGAGTGTATTAAAATTAGGAAAACCTAAATTAATATAATCTATTCACTTAAAGACTTTATAACTTGTGGTATTCTTGACCTCACTTTTTATTACGAAAATCACGAAACATAATTAGACATAGAGCTTACTTTTTAGACCTTGGGGTGTAGAGCAGCAGTTCTCCGACTTGAGTGCGTCAGGGTCACCTGAAGGGCTCGCTAACGCCCAGATTGCAGAGCCCTGGCTCCCAGAGTTTCTGGTCCAGCTAGTCTGGGCTGGAGGTGATGAGACTGCTGCTCTGGGAAGCCACACTTTGATAAGCAATGAGGAGAAGGAAAGGACACTGAAAGTGGAGTAGAAAAGTGTATGCGTTTGAATCTCTGTGGTGCTACCTAATAAACGTTTGATTGTGTGTAAGTTGCTCAACCCCTCTAGTTTTCTGTGTCCTTCTTGTGGAAATGAAGGTCATAATTGACCTCACAGAGGATCAGATAAGATTGTATAACAGAACCACTTTTTTTAAAAGTGAAGCTCTGTGAAAATACTGCTTTAGTATGTCCTATGTATTATGAACCATGGACATCTAATTGGCAGCCGCATGTATGTGGGGTACTCTGTGCAAGGCAGTGGAGGATAGAACAGAGGAAGAAAAAGAACAGCAGCATTGTGGACTTTCCCAGACGCCAGATACTTGAAATGATACTAAGAATTCAAAGGAGGAAAGGTTGTGGTGAGCTGCTAGTGTGGCCTTAACCCAAAATTTACTGTGTAAAGACCATCATTTCACAGGAAGATGCTGGTTTTTCCTTGTTGTGGAACTGTCTAATTGCAGAGCTAATGTCCTGAAACCTAGAAATCTGTAATTTTCGCACATTTTGAATGTGAAGTTTATTCTTTTGCGGATCAATCTCAGGTTACCTACTTAGAGTTTGGTGAAATTAAGACTACAGAATTATTTGTTTTGCCAGCATTTAAAACTCATCTCAATAAGATAGCTGTAAATATAAATATCAGAAAGAGACATAGTGTCATTTTCTTAGCCTATTCAGGCTGCTGTAACAAAATGCTGCGGATGGATGGCTTACATACAACAGATAGTCGTTTCTCTCAGTTCTGGAGGCTGACAAGTCCAAGATCAGGGTGCTAGTGGATTCAGTGTCCTGTGAGGGACCCAGTCCTGATTCACAGGGAGCCTTCTCTGCTGTGACCTTACTTGATGGAAGGCACAAGGGAGTTCTCTGATGTCTTTTTTATAAGGGCACTAAACTGCCACCCTTGTGACCTGGTAGCCTCCTAAAGCCCCCACCTTCTAATACTATCTATCACACTGGGGTTAGAGTTCAACACGTGAATTTTGGGGCGATACACATATTTAGGTCTATAGCAGTCTACTGAAACTTTTAGCCAAACAGGATGGGTGAGGAAAGTCCCTGAAAAATCTCAGCTTAAAAAACATAGCTCATACACAGTTGACCAGCACCAGCATTCTTCTTTTATGATTTGTGACCTTCTCCATTCTTAAGAGTTTTAGATATTTTTATTATGGTTTAACTCTAGTTTTTTAAATTATACTTAATAGTATGTTTAAAATTTCCTATTGAATGCAGAATGTTAACATACTTACTTTAAGTGGTTTAATAGCCCTATATTTAAGATTACAGTGATAATTTATCATTAACAATATTATTGATTTAAGTAGAAAATTGGATGAATTTTAGAAGTCAGAGCAATTTATCTGGTAAATAAAAATTATTTTTTACAATAAAATTGAGATTTTAAAACTTACCTTGGGAAAAACAGTATGAGTAGCAGATTGAACTTTGGATGGTGAAGTGTAACTATATATTCTGGCTGCCATTATGATGAATATGTTTATGTGAAAGCTTTACTGCAATTGTAATACTGTAGATTTTATTATGTATTTTTCAACTAGTGAATCCCAAAGGCCACTTACTATCCTATGGGTTCTGTTTAGATTCTTGGCATTAGAAGGGGGATCCTCATACCTGAAAAATATCAGGAATCCCTGAGGCGGTGCGTGGTCCTCTTCTGGCCCTTCATCTTGACTTGCTGTTTGGATCCTTTCTAACACACGTTTCCTACATTTGTCTTACACATTTGGCTATAACTGAATCTTCTCTAAAGCAGGCAAGGGTGGAAAAGCAAGATATTAAGATGTGAGGACACTCAATACTCTCTTAAGACTCAGATACACATCAGCCTTAGACAATTGCTTTTTGCTTTCCCCTTTCCCTCTGCTGGCCCTCTCCTTCTCAGATACCTTCTCTGATCATGTCAACCTACATATTCTTGTTGAAGAATTTATTAGAAATCATAACAGTTTCTCCCACCAGCCTCTTTCCTTTTATTTCTAAAGTACCAATGGATGAGTAGATCCAAGAATATGGCCCCCTAATTTTGAAATATTTCAGTGTGGGACAACTGTAAACCATGTACTACATAATATCAATTTCCCATGATCAAATCAGTATAAATTAACATTGAAATAGATCTAGTGAATGTTTTAGAGATCCAAGTATAGGTAAAGATCTGATATATGATGAAGCTGCAAAAATCAGTTCAGAAAGATGGTTTATTTCCTAAATTTCATTGAAAAAACTGATCATACTCCAGAAGAAGATAATTTTAAACATCCTTCTCCTACTATGTATATATATATACGACTATAAATTTCGGGTACATTATTATTCTAAACATTCCAGACACACAAGCTGCAGAGGCAGGCTTCGCGTCCAGGTCTTTCTCGCGCTGTGCTCGGCATCTAGAACGCTCACTCATGTGGTATTGTGCTTGGCATCTAGAAGGCTGACTCATGCGGTCCCGTGCTCGGCATCTAGACCGCTGACTCATGTGGTTCCGTGCTGGGCATCTAGAACGCTGACTCGTGCGGTCCTGTGCTCGGCATCTAGAAGGCTGACCCGTGTGGTCCTGTGCTCGGCATCTAAGATGCTGACTCGTGCCGTCCTGTGCTCGGCATCTAGAAGGCTGACTCATGCGGTCCTGTGCTCGGCATCTAAGACGCTGACTCGTGCGGTCCTGTGCTCGGCATCTAAGACGCTGACTCGTGCGGTCCTGTGCTCGGCATCTAAGACGCTGACTCGTACGGTCCTGTGCTCGGCATCTAAGACGCTGACTCGTGCGGTTCCGTGCTCGGCATCTAAGACGCTGACTCGTGCGGTTCCGTGCTCGGCATCTAGAACGCTGACTCATGCGGTCCCGTGCTCGGCATCTAGACCGCTGACTCATGTGGTTCCGTGCTGGGCATCTAGAACGCTGACTCGTGCGGTCCTGTGCTCGGCATCTAGAAGGCTGACCCGTGTGGTCCTGTGCTCGGCATCTAAGATGCTGACTCGTGCCGTCCTGTGCTCGGCATCTAGAAGGCTGACTCATGCGGTCCTGTGCTCGGCATCTAAGACGCTGACTCGTGCGGTCCTGTGCTCGGCATCTAAGACGCTGACTCGTGCGGTCCTGTGCTCGGCATCTAAGACGCTGACTCGTACGGTCCTGTGCTCGGCATCTAAGACGCTGACTCGTGCGGTTCCGTGCTCGGCATCTAAGACGCTGACTCGTGCGGTTCCGTGCTCGGCATCTAGAACGCTGACTCATGCGGTCCTGTGCTCGGCATCTAGAAGGCTGACTCATGCGGTCCTGTGCTCGGCATCTAAGATGCTGACTCGTGCGGTCCTGTGCTCGGCATCTAAGACGCTGACTTGTGCGGTCCTGTGCTCGGCATCTAGAAGACTGACCCGTGCGGTCCTGTGCTCGGCATCTAAGACGCTGACTCGTGCCGTCCTGTGCTCGGCATCTAGAAGGCTGACTCATGCGGTCCTGTGCTCGGCATCTAGAAGGCTGACTCATGCGGTCCTGTGCTCGGCATCTAGAAGGCTGACTCATGCAGTCCTGTGCTCGGCATCTAGAACGCTGACTCATGCGGTCCTGTGTATGGGCATTTAAGACGCTGACTCATGCGGTCCTGTGCACGGCATCTAGAACGCTGACTCATGCAGTCCTGCTACATTTCCTGAAGTAGAGACAGGAGAGAAATGTTTGGTGTTGCTCATCATTTGATAGTTCCCATTTTGTTTTATTTTTGTCCTTATAAATGATGCTTATAAATTATGTCTTGATTGATAAGTGGATCCGTGATTATTTTCTTAGAACCATTTTCTAGATGTGAAGCAGCCGATTCAAAGGATACTCAGGGTTTTTAAGGCTTTTGAAATGAATTTCCAAATTGCTCTTCAGAAAGGCCATGCCAATTTAGTGGTTTGGCTCTTGTGTTGTACTCAGAATCTTACTGTTTTTCTATTTCTAGACCATCATTTGTCATAGAAAAGTAATTTCCCCCATCTTTTTATACTGGCAAGTTTTTAATTAACTTAGGGCTTCCTGTGAAGTCTGAAGTTAATATTCTTTTATCCTTTTTATCATCTATTGCAGAGTAACATATCAATAAGGTCGGGAAGAAAATATCACTTCTCTGACCCTAAGTATCTTCTTCTCTAGCGTTAATCAGAGGCCTCTGTTACCCTCTGGTCACACAGAGCAGCAGCAGGAGGCTTGGCTTTGCATAGTGTCAGCATATCATCTGTGGGGTGGCCAGAGGCCCCTCGGCCTCATGCCGTCAGTAAACTCCACCCACAGTGGAACTGGCTGCTACTTGATTTCCGTCCTCTGCACTATTTGTTCATTGGAAGTGCAGTGCGTTTCCAAACTATATGACAGCATGCACTGTATTAAGACTTACTGCTGCGTTTACTTATCTTTCATCCGTACACTTCTCTTTGCTGGAATCTAGAACTTACTGAGTTATTTCCAAAGACCATGAAATGTGATTGCTATGAGGTCTAGTCTTCTTGGGAGGATGCAGTCTGTTTGTGGAAGCCGCCACAGGGTTGAAACAGTACTATTATTATTATTTCATACACTTTTTGTACCTCCACCTGTCACCAAGAGACGGAGTTGAAGTAATGACATCTCACCCATGATTTGATGACATAAGTTTTCTTGTGTGCTGCCATATTACTTAAATTTTTAAAAATAATATATTGTGCTAAATATTATCCCTTGTGGTGAAGGAAAGTAAAGTTCTTTTCAGAGCAAGGAATTTTATGTCATATGGTATTCGATGTGAAATAGGGTGGATATGTGTCATCAATCACAGTGCATACTAGACTGAATTTAGAGCATTTGTGTCCTGTGATCACGGTTATCTGGTCTCCATGCAGTGAGGGGTTTTGGTTTTACTTTTTAGCACAGACCTAGACTATTATGGGCTTCCCCAGTGGCTTA
This sequence comes from Bubalus bubalis, assembly GCF_019923935.1. Taxonomy (NCBI): domain Eukaryota; kingdom Metazoa; phylum Chordata; class Mammalia; order Artiodactyla; family Bovidae; genus Bubalus; species Bubalus bubalis. The sequence continues at coordinate 2,325,678 of NC_059180.1, forward strand.
GACCATAAAGAATCTGCCTGCAATGCAGGAGACCCAGGTTCAATCCCTGGGTCGGGAAGACTCCCTGGAGAAGGGAATGGCTACCCACTCCAGTATTCTTGCCTGGAGACTTCCATGGACAGATGAGCCTGGTGGCCTATAGTCCATGGACTCGCAAAGAGTTGGACACAACTGAGCAATTATCACTTAGACTATTATGCTGTAAATAAGGTGAAAATTACAGGACTTGTTTAAATCGACCCTAAACAGTAACAGACATCTTTCTTAAATGGCTGTATTAATGCACATAGAGGCCCCACTCTTTCCTCTTGCCCTTCTGTTTACTGCAGATCAGTTACTATGTAAAGAGAGATCTGAATCATGACTCATTTTTCTTTACATAGGCCAGTTCTTTCCTCAAGCCAAATTTAGCCAGAAAGAAAAGAAAGAAATCCTATTTTGGTGCATGCCACACTGAAATAAAACAATGCAGCTTCATTCATAGTCTCCCTAAATCTGCATCTAAAAACATATATTTGTATATATATATATAAGATATACACAATATGTCTATTAAACATCAGTACAATTTTCACAATGATGATATTTATAGTCAATGTGAATTTTTAGCTTTACATGTAAATATATAAACATATACATTCCTACATATGTATCAAAGTATTTTGCATATCTCAACATATATGTATATCTCTATATATCTGCACATATACTAGGATAAAAGAAATAGCATTTATTAAAGTGAAAGTCGCTCAGTCATGTCTGACTCTTTGCGACCCCATGGAGTGTATAGTCCATGGAATTCTCTAAGCCAGAATACTGGGTAGCTGGAGTGAGTAGCCTTTCCTTTCTCCAGGGGTTGTTCCCAACCAGGGATTGAACCCAGATATCCCGCATTGTGGGCAGATTCTTTAACAGCTGAGCTACCAGGGAAGCCCAAGAATACTGGAGTGGGTAGCCTATCCCTTCTCCAGCGGATCTTCCTGACCCAGGAATCGAACGGGGGTCTTCTGGATTGCAGGCATATTCTTTACCAACTGAGCTATCAGGACTACAGATTTTAGGTATCTTGTGATGTTCATGCAAAGATGGGCTCGATAAAGGACAGAAATGGTATGGATCCAATAGAAGCAGAAGATATTCAGAAGATGTGGCAAGAACACACAGAAAAACTGTACCAAAAAGATCTTCACGACCAAGATAATCATTATGGTGTGTGATCACTCACCTAGAGCCAGACATCCTGGAATGTGAAATCAAGTGGGCCTTAGAAAGCATCACTACTAACAAAGCTAGTGGAGGTGATGGAATTCCAGTTAGCTCTTTCAAATCCTGAAAGATGATGCTGTGAAAGTGCTACACTCAATACGCCAGCAAATTTGGAAAACTCAGCAGTGGCCAGAGGACTGGAAAAGGTCCGTTTTCATTCCAATCCCAAAGAAAGGCAATGCCAAAGAATGCTCAAACTACTGCATGGTTGCACTCATCTCACACACTAGTAAAGTAATGCTCAAAATTCTCCAAGCCAGATTTCAGCAATACGTGAACCGTGAACTTCCAGATGTTTAAGCTGGTTTTAGAAAAGCAGAGGAACCAGAGATCAAATTGCCAACATCCGCTGGATCATGGAAAAAGCAAGAGAGTTCCAGAAAAAACATCTATTTCTGCTTTATTGACTATGCCAAAGCCTTTGACTATGTGGATCACAATAAACTGTGGAAAATTCTGAAAGAGATGGGAATACCAGACCACCTGACCTGCCTCTTGAGACACCTATATGCAAGTCAGGAAGCAGCAGTTAGAACTGGACATGGAACAACAGACTGGTTCTAAATAGGAAAAGGAGTACGTCAAGGCTGAATATTGTCACCCTGCTTATTTAACTTCTATGCAGAGTACATCATGAGAAACGCTGGGCTGGAGGAAGCACAAGCTGGAATCAAGATTGCCAGGAGAAATATCAATAACCTCAGATATGCAGGTTAACCTCAGACACCACCCTTATGGCAGAAAGTGAAGAGGAACTAAAAAGCCTCTTGATGAAAGTGAAACAGGAGAGTTAAAAAGTTGGCTTAAAGCTCAACATTCAGAAAACTAAAATCATGGCATCTGGTCCCATCACTTCATGGGAAATAGATGGGGAAACAGTGGAAACAGTGTCAGACTTTATTTTTGGGGGGCTCCAAAATCACTGCAGATGGTGACTGAAGCCATGAAATTAAAAGACGCTTACTCCTTGGAAGGAAAGTTATGACCAACCTAGATAGCATATTGAAAAGCAGAGACATTACTTTGCCAACAAAGGTCCGTCTAGTCAAGGCTATGGTTTTTCCAGTGGTCATGTATGGATGTGAGAGTTGGACTGTGAAGAAAGCTGAGCGCCGAAGAATTGATGCTTTTGAATTGTGGTGTTGGAGAAGACTCTTGAGAGTCCCTTGGACTGCAAGGAGATCCAACCAGTCCATTCTAAAGGAGATCAGTCCTGGGTGTTCTTTGGAAGGAATGATGCTAAAGCTGAAACTCCAATACTTTGGCCACCCCATGCGAAGAGTTGACTCATTGGAAAAGACTCTGATGCTGGGAGGGATTGGGGGCAGGAGGAGAAGGGGACGACAGAGGATGAGATGGCTGGATGGCATCACCAACTTGATGGACATGAGTCTGGGTGAACTCCGGGAGTTGGTGATGGACAGGGAGGCCTGGCATGCTGCAATTCATGGGGTCGCAAAGAGTCGGACACGACTGAGTGACTGAACTGTGATGTTTAAATAAACTCACAATATTTTAGTGCCTAGGATTTTTTAAACTTATACATTTCAGTAACTTACATTTTCTTCCCTTTCCTAATATAGTCTTCAGATGAATTAATATACTGAAAATCAGTGTATATGGTGAAATGAAAATCGTGGTATTGCACACATTACCAGGGGTTGCGTCAGAGTAGTGCTCATGTTTGTTTAGTTGCCAAGTCATGTCCGTGCTGATAAACACTTGCTTAAAGCATGCATCTCATGTCCTGTCTACCTTTAAAACCTCCCTTAGTTATTACTGTATACTTACTTTTATTCCTTCTCTGATTTTATTGGAATATTATAAGTTGTAATATTATAATTGTAATACTTCCTTGCCTGCCTATCATATATCAGTCTGATTTTTCTCTGTTCTTAACCCTTGATGAATGACTACTAGAAGTGGACTTTTATAACATGTAGAGAACAAGTCAGGAGTTTTCTTGTGCTGATTATATCCATTTGACAGATATGTTCTGAAACTTTCTTGTAGTCATTAAAATGTGAAGTAAAATTTGAAATGCTTTGTGTGATATATTGTTACTATAACAAATAATAGTTTAGGAAAGAAAATATTTCTTGTAAGAACTCTCATATTTCCTTTTATTTTCATGTTTTGGTATTTCTAGGAAATGTTTTCCTCTATTAAATGTAAGTACTTATAATTTTTTTTTTTGCAACACTGCTCTAGAGTATAGTTGAAATGCACGTATTAGCTTATTTTAAACCTTCTTTTATCATTTGTGATTGTTAAAAGAAGTAAAGGTTAAAGTAAATTGTGTAAGTGTTGGGTAAACTCAACCAGCTCTTGATACCCTTTTTTTTTTTTAGCAAAGTAGCAAGAAAGAAAAACTATTTAAGGACTTCACATACTCTTAAATCATGCACACTAAATTTTCTCTTTTTCTTGCTTAAAAATCTTTTTCCTTTTTATTCTTTTGCATTTTATTTATTGTAATGGTAGTTTGCCAGGAGTAGATGTTTTTAGAAGGTGGTGGTGGTGGTAGTGTTTTGGTAGCTAAGTTGTGTCCGACTCTTGTGACCCCACGGGCTGTAGCGCGCCAGGCTCCTCCATCCATGGGATTCTCCAGGCAAGAATACTGGATTGGGTTGCCATTTCCTTCTCCAGGTTTTAGGAGGTACAACCCAGTCAAAAAAATAAAAAATAAAAAAGCACATCTGTGTTTATAATGCAATATTTATTAATATAGGTCATATTACTTTAATATATCAGTACCTAATGGGTATGTGAATTATTTAAAATGAGCATCTGTGTACTATTTTATGGTATTTGAAATAAAATGAATTTTTAATGTTCATGTGTAATACGACCTGCCAAGATTATTGTGGTAAAAAGTTTTCAGATGCAAATCAGGAATCAGCTGCAGTGTTTCTCCCTCACTTTACAGCAAGCCTAAAGTTGGACTCAACCTCCAGTGTTGTTTTCCTGCTTTAAAATGGGCTAATTATGCACATATTTATACACGATTATGTTAATAATTTTTGAGTCAGTTAAACTTCAAGCTCAGCTTGCGTGCCTCTTCAGTCTTTTTCTTTCTGGAATTAAAGCTATCCAAAAATAGAAATACCAGTTTAGCTGATCTCACTTTCCCCCTGAATTTAGTAGTTTTATATAACAGACAACCTTAAAAGTTTTCTTTAAGTTTTTCTTAAGGGAATTATTTAGATTAGAAATTCTGATTCATGTTATCAATCTTTAAAATGTCTCAATCAAGAAGATTAAGTACAGGTGTCATTGAGGTTTCAGTTCGGTACAAGAACTCCTAAGTGGGAGATCTTACTCTTTCAGACCCTCTGCTTGCTGGAAGTCATGGTCACAGACCCTCAGAAGATGTTTGCTGAAGGAATGCTCACGGAGCAACTCCATCCTTCAGAGGCTGTTTAGGTTTTACCTGCTGCTTCTCCCCTCTCAGTAAGGCTGATGAGGCTGCTGTAGTCTGAAGGGAAGACAGAATTTGCTGCTCTGTTAGTTTGTGACACGTATTTTTTCTTTAGGAGAACTTATTTTCATTTTGCTGGATCACACATTTTAGAGAGCTCTTTTTGGTTAAGCTGATTCCGAGCAATGTTTCTGAGCTGGACTAACCGCAGAGTAGGATCTTACCTCACTCATGGCTGTGAATCTTCAGTTCAGTCAGTTCAGTCGCTCAGTCGTGTCCGACTCCCTGCGACACCATGAATCGCAGCATGCCAGGCCTCCCTGTCCGTCACCAACTCCTGGAGTTCACTCAGACTCACGTCCATCAAGTCAGTGATGCCATCCAGCCATCTCATCCTCTGTCATCCCCTTCTCCTCCGGCCCCAATCCCTCCCAGCATCAGAGTCTTTTCCAATGAGTCAACTCTTCGCATGAGGTGCCCAAAGTACTGGAGTTTCAGCTTTAGCATCATTCCTTCCAAAGAAATCCCAGGGCTGATCTCCTTCAGAATGGACTGGTTGGATCTCCTTGCAGTCCAAGGGACTCTCAAGAGTCTTCTCCAGCACTGCAGTTCAAAAGCATCAATTCTTTGGTGCTCAACCTTCTTCACAGTCCAACTCTCACATCCACACATGACCACTGGAAAAACCATAGCCTTGACTAGACGGTCCTTTGTTGGCAAAGAAATGTCTCTGCTTTTGAATACGCTATCTAGGTTGGTCATAACTCCTTCCAAGGAGTAAGCGTCTTTTAATTTCATGGCTGCAGCCACCATTTGCAGTGATTTTGGCTGTGAATCATATTAATCCATTTATCTTAGCTGTCATGCAATTTGCTAATTAAGTCATTGTAGGGGTTAGGGGAAGTGAAAGACTTTGAAGTAGCAGCAGTTAATGCTCTTGCCCAGTTGTTTTATTCTGATGTCTCATAAACCCATAAATGCAAGATACATTTGGATCTTATTGTTGCGTCCATCTTCCTCACTTTATTTGAAGATTGTGCAGAAGATATTTAAATACAAAGTGATAAATTTAGATTATAGTTATTTAAGAATTTTATCATCAAACTAAAACCTGTTAATTGTACAACATTTAGAAAATACATAAAAATATAAAACCAGGAAATTTAAAAGTATCCATGATCCAACCATCTAGAGGTATAATTATTTAATGGATTTCATTTTGGGCTTTTCAATTCATGTTTTTTCACAAAATGTAATTATTACTTTATGTTTGCAACAATAACTGACATTTTCCTAGTGCTTATTTCATAGAAGGCAGTGAACTGAGAACTTTATATGTGTTATCTATTTAATGTTCACCACACACTATGAGACAGTTTTTAATGATGAATCTGAGACTTAGAGAGATTTTACTCAATGTCAAAAAATTAGAAACTTTAGATCCCCAGTCTGTACAAATGGCATAGATCTGTTTCTCCTTCCTCTTCCCCACTGAGAACAACTGTAAACCTTAGAAATTATACAAGAGGCTAAAAAGGAGAACTCTGAAAGTTGGTAAGAAACAGGCAAGCTGGTTTGGGACCCCTGGACTGGAGGAACCGCATAATAGTAGAGCATATTACATTCCCCCAGCCAGCACAAGAACCAGTGGGACCTGGCATTTTCTGGCCCCTGAACTAGCAACATAGGCAGCTCAGATGGGACCCTTCCTTCCCTGGATAAAGAAGAGCAAGCCTCATGCCACCAGCAAGGAGGACCAGTAGAAGCTCCTCTAACAGTCATTGGCCAGGGTGTACTCTCTCTTTCCCTGATGGACCTGAGAGAGAGCTGGGCGCTTGGCAGCCCCTGCTATGGGGGGCCTGCCGTAACATTTGGCCCTGCCAGTAACTCCTTCATCTTATGGGTCTGAGATTCCCTTCCCTGCCCAGAGACACAGGGTAGTGAGCACACAGGTCAGGGGTCCTGGGAAGCATCTTCCAGCCTGGAGGCTTGAGATGGCAGGCACTCGTACCTGGGGAAACCCCTTCTGTCGTCTCAGACAGTACCTGTGGGAGCCTCGCCGGCCAAATGAAGCAGACCGAAAGGCATTGCAGTGCCTCTGAACATCAGACTGTCATTCACACCGCAGCTCATGAAGGCAGGCCAGGACCCGTATGAGTGACTGCCCAGAGGAGAAATCCTCAGGAACGTGAAGGGCTGGACAGCACAGTCAGTCCATGCGCTGATTGGCATTTCTAGAACGTGCCACCCAACAATGAGAGAATGGAGTCTTCTCAAGAGTTCATGGACATTTGCTGGGATGGGGCACATCCAGGGCTGAGAGCAGACCTCAGCACGTGTAGAGCAGTTGGACTTATGCAGAGTGCCCTCTGACCACAGTGGAGGAGAACGAGGACTCAAGAGCAGAGAGAAAACTCAAGAGCCTGGAAGAGCTCCAGGCAGGTGAAAATGGGACAGCACGCTTCTAAGTAATACATGGATCAAAACGATCTTAAAGGAAACAATAGCACATGGAACTGAGTGGAAATGAAAACAAACACATCAAAATTTGTGGAATGCAGCTAATGCAGTTCTAAGAGGGAGATGTATAGCACTAAATTTTACATCAAAAATGAGGAAGGATCTCAAATCAATAATCTAAGTCCCTACCTCCAGAAATTAGAAAAAGAAGAGGGGGAAAAAAAACCCTGAAAGCCAGCTTAAAGAATGAACATTGAAGAGAAGAAATCAATGAAATTGAAAATAATAGAGAAAATCAGTGAAGCAAGAAGCTGCTTCTTTGTAAAAAAGAAAAAAAAATCAATAAAATTGATAAACCATTAGCAAGACTGAGAACAAAAGACACAAATCACTAATATCGGGAATGAAATGGGATAACACTACAGATCCTGAAAGCCATTAAAAGATATAAAGGACAACTTTGTGCTCATATGTTTGCCAACTGAGAAGAAATGGACCAATTTGTCAAAAACTACAAGCTACCAAAACTCAATCAAGATGAAATAGATATTTTGAAGTTTTATAGCCACAAGGAAATCGATCCAGGGTAGAACTGTGGTTACAAAAGGGCAATGCTCAGAATCTTAGTGGGGAAGGACATATTCAGTGTATTGGCTGTGGAGATGGACACACAAACCTACACTGTGCTGGAACGGGAGAATTAAACACACACACGTACGCAAATGAGAACAGGTTAAACTGCGAAAATCTGAAGGCAGTGGGTTTTATTTGTGTCAAATCCTGGTACCAATATCCTGTAGTTTTGCAAAATATTACTGTTGCAGAAAAAACTGGATGAAAGGTATTGAATATCTCTATAATTTCTTACAAATGTATGTGAATGTATAATTATCTCAATTACATTTTCAGTTGAAAAAATAAAAAGCAATTTGTTACTTTGAGTTGAAACCTGACAGTGTGATTCCAGAACCTGTGCTCCCAATAACATGTCTACACTGCCATGTGATTTGAGACATTGCATTACTAAGCAGTTTTGTGCAGCCACATTGATTCATACTATGTGTAACTTTAAAAGTGAGTGTGTATGTGTGTGGATACACTGGTGTTTGCATATGTATCTTTATCAGCAGTGATTAATATGAGATGATATAGGTTTTTTCTATCACATAGTTTAGAGATTCCATTCAATATTGGCAGTTGTGGTCACCAGAGACTCTTTAGATTCTGAATGACATAAACCTGACATGGCCTGTTTGGTAGAACCAATTGAAATTGCCTGTATGGTTGTCAAGTTAGACCATTTTTGATTTACAGAAATGGCAGTTTCATATGGTTCAAAGAAATTGCTGGAGCACAGAGGATTTCTTGGAAGGATCTTGGAGTAGGTAACGGGATCACATGAATTGTGGAGGGACAAGAGATCTCTGAGGGTCTCTGAAGCTGGAACCTGGGATACAGGCTCTCTACATATATCTTATTTTTTTCTTCTCACATTTTGGGTTCTGCAGCAGATGAACATTTGCCAAAACCTCTTGCACTAGGACCACTGGGAGCCTCTGGGGTCTTATGCTAATCTTCCTTCAGTCAGAAGGGAAGGGAACTTCCCTCCCTGAAGAATTTTTTGAAGAAATCCTAGGGAGGACTGAGATGAGCCTGGTTTGGGTCACATTCCCATCCTTTTCCAAAGAGTAGGAAAGGGGCAGTGTTTGGGGAACAGCCCGGCAGCGTGGATAGGAGGTGGAGATTTTTGCTGTATGAAGACGGGTGCAGAGAGGGAGGCCGTTAGAGTGACCACTGGGCCCCAGGAGTGCTGCAGTCCGTGGTGGTTATCGGGGCAAGATACCTCAATGATAGTTAAATCGTGACTATAAAAACAGGTTTTAAAATGTGCTTAATTGTTATAGCTCTTGAGTTCAGTAGACCTTTCCCCTCCTGTTACAGACAAACCAATCTATATTAGGGACTATCAAAAATATTTTTAAAATAACATTTAAACAAGGAATATTTGTATGTTTTTAATATATATTTTTATTAGGCAAATGTGTATTCCACTCTGAATTCAAATAATCACTTTTTCCTACCACACTTGAGGTCATGTATCTAAAATTGTTTGAAAGCACGCTTTTGACTAATGGATGTTAGAAGCAACAGCTGAATATTTTAAACGTTCCTGTTGCATACAGGATGTATCTTTTTGAAAATTTAAGAATGAAAATAGAAAGCATGCCCTCTCCAACTGAAGGTGTTTTCTTTGAAGTCTTTTTTGTCTGTACTTGAGATGCTGAACCTAACTATGATATATAAACAGTCATTTTTATTAATATTACAAAAGGCAGATGTGTGCTTGGAAACAAAATCCTGAGCAGTACGCACTAATGACTTGCAAGGGTATAATTTACCGTGATGCAGTCTGACTTACACTCATCGACACAAGAAGCATGGGTTTGAACAAAGCTGTTGCCTCCTTGGTACAGTGGCCATGGACAGTCTTCTTGTCCACTCTGTTATCCAGCATGGCTTACATGAAGACCCATGTGAACTCTGCTTTGGTCAATTTCCAGGAAAAATATTTTCTTTGCCAGTGAATTTTTGTGTCTGTTTTGTCAGAAAACGAGAAGATGCATGCTTTAAATTTTTCTTTAGTGGCCTAGGGGGTGGCTTCCCAGGTGGTGCTAGTGGTAAAGAACCTGCCTGCCAGTGCAGGAGACATAAGAAACTCCACTTCGATCCCTGGGTTGGGAAGATCCTCTGGAGGAGGGGTGGCAGCCCACTCCAGTATTCTTGCCTGGAGAAACCCATAGACAGAGGAGCCTGGGTCACAAAGAGTCGGTCGTGACTGAAGCGACTTAGCACGCATGCACACGTAGGGGTCCAGTTTCCTACCCAGATGTAGGACTCAGCACCTCAGGTGTAAGTCGTTCATTTGTGCTCTATTATGATTCATTCTTAAGTGTCCTGCAATCACTTTTGCTTTATCTGTGAAGCCCTGTTGTAAAGAAGTATTGATTCAATTTACCTGTATACCTGTTTACAATTTCTGAACTGTTTTGGCAATCATAAATATCTGAACCTCCAAAATAACCCTGCAAATTTCAAATAGAGATGGCACTGTGTTTTTTCTTTTTAAAAACTCATCTGAACCAAAACAAGCACAGATGAACTTAGTATTATCGACATAGACTGTCGACTTCACAAGGGCAGGGACTCTTGTTTTGTTCACCACTATGTCCCCAGTTCCCAGTATAGTGCCTGACACTCAATAAATGTTTCAAGGTGATTGATGTTGAATCAACTTTAAAAGTACTGAGCTCCTCAGAACTTGGAAGAACACAGAAAAACTTGTATTGGCAGAAGAGAGAAATGCACAGCCCCAGGAGACCAGGATGTGGCTCAAAGCAACCTGTCACAAGCACATTTCTTTGAAGTCTGGTGTTTTATCTTAAAAACTCATTCACATTTTAAATTCTACTTCATCGTAGGACTATATTTGTTTTATCACAAAAATTACTTTAAATGTGATCTCTCTTGCTTCTGGAAAATGCACTGTGTGTATCCTGAATGCCCCTAAAGCATCTCTGTTGCTTTTGAGAAATACAAATGTCCACTTAATTTACATTCTATTGAAGTACTGTCTATATACTGATGACTTCCAAATGTATGTCTTCTGTCCATCTCTCAATGCATCATCTTAGTTAATGACAATTCTGTCTTTCCAGTTGGTTGGGCAAAACAGTTGTCGAGTCATCCACGACTTGTTTCTTTCTCTCCGTGTCTACAACCAGTCTACTTGAAATGACTGTTGGCTCTGCCTTGGGAATATATCGTGAAGTAGAGCTCCTATAACCACCCCTGCTGCCACCGCCGTCTCTTAAGGTGAACAAGGAGTCTATGAGACTAAAGCGATTCTAGTGCTGCTGGCTTTTGTAAGCAAAACAAAACCTGAGCCTGTAAGTGTCCTGAAGATTATGAAATCCAAACCCTGAGAGCAAGTGGCCACAAACAGCCAGCTGGGCTTTACCATAGCCGAGCAAATGATTTCCTTTGCATCCGTACTTTATGTAAGATTTTCCCCTGGCTCCGTTGGGTAGAGTGCTCCTGGTCACTTCCTGTTTGGGTTGCATGATTCAAACTGATTTATGCTCAAATAAATTCTTATTTTAAATACGTCTCAGTTTATCTTCCAACACGTCTTACCTGGGTTTCTTCAGGAGCTGTGTCTGCCCCTCCTGTCTCCTTTCTGTTCAGGGTCCATAGAGCGTCCATGTGATCCTGTAAACATGCAGATTGGATCGCGGCCTCAATTGTTAGCACAGCCCTGTCCAGTGGCCAGCCGTCTAACTAGACTGAGGGCTGGGTCCTCACGAGGCCCTGCAGGGCCCTGGCATTCCCATCCTGCCTCCTCTTCCCAGTTCTCTATCCCCCAGTCTGGCCTCTTAGCTGTGCCTCTAGCATGCCTGAGCTGGTGCTTCCTCAGGGCTTTGTGTTCACTCTTCCCTTTGCCAGACCAGCTCTTCCCCAGATGGCTGGCTTCTATACTTCAACGGGGTCTTTCCTCAGAAGTCACATTTGCAGTGAGGCCATCCTATCTAAAATTTCACACTTACCACAAAGCATATCCCCGTTTCTCACCTTTTTTTTTTTGATACTTAAAAGTCAACATTAAAAAAACTAAGATCATGGCATCTGATCTCATCACTTCATTGCAGTTAGAGGGGGAAAAAGTGGAAACAATGACAGATTTTATTTTCTTGGGCTCCAAAATTACTGCGGATGGTTACTGCAGTCATGAAATTAAAAGACACTTGCTTCTTGGAAGGAAAACTAGGACAAACCTAGACAGCATATTAAAAAGCAGAGCCATTACTTTATCCACAAAGGTCCAAATAGTCAAAGCTATGGTTTTTCCAGTAATCATGTACAGATGTGACAGCGGGACCATAAAGAAGGCTGAGCACAGAAGAATTGCTGCCTTCAAACTGTGGTGCTGGAGAAGACTCTTGAGAGTTCCTTGGACCTCTTTCTTCCTCAGCTTTCCTTCTCTGCAGAATACATCTCTAGACTCTAAGCTTGATAAAGGCAGGATAGAATGGTGCCTGTTGCATACCAGCCATACCAGGAAACCTTCCTTTAATACTGAGCTATGTCCAGAGTTATCAGAATGCTCCCTCTTAACTCTCTCTCTCTCACTCATGTCTTTTTAAAGAAAATACTTATTTAGTTATTTATTTTTTGGCCATGCAGGCTCTTCATTGTTGTGCAGGCTTTTCTCTAGTGTGGCGAGCAGGGGCTACTCTCTAGGTGCGGTGCATGGGCTTCTCATTGAGGTGGTTTCTCTTGTTGTGGAGCATGGGTTCTAGGGCATGTGGGCTTCAGTAGTTAGGCACCTTCCCAGACCAGGGGTCGGACCTGTGTCTGCTGCAATGGCAGGCGGATTCTTTACCTCCAAGCCACCAAGGAAGCCCTCAGTCATGTCTTGAGTCAGACCCCTAACACTCACCCTCAAAGTCTAAAGCCTGCCTTATGTTTGTAGGATACTGGGCCAACTTTTGGAGAAGGCAGTGGCACCCCACTCTTCTGAGCCACCCGTCTATTAATAACTGTCTGTGGACACTGCTTTCTCCAAGCATCAGAGACAGAACTTCTAGTGGAGACAAGAAAAATGCTGTCTCCTCTCCGGTCACTTCTTTATTCCCACATGGGTGTCCCAGGTCAGTTCTAGAAAGTATAAGCATGATTGTAGAAGTTGGAAGGGCCCAGCAGGGAGCATAAACCTTCCTTTGATGATTTGTTTCCTCTGGCAGGGACTCCTTAAGAGACTTACTCATCAGGATGTGTATTTTCCTAAATGGTGGTTATTGGCCTGACATAATGTCCAGCACATAGTAAGTGCTCATTAGACCATTCATGAATCAAGACTGGGCCCCTGAATTTGAATTTGATGACTTCAGTTTCTCCCCATACAGCTTACACATGGCCTTCACGTATTTACATTCTGAAGCTGCAGGAGATGTTATCAGAGGCCAGGCTACAAAGAGCATGTTTCCTCCCAGGATGCACTGTTTCTAACAAGCGAGCTAAGTAGGTTTTTCTGAATATGGGCTTAAACAAGATTCACTATAGGGGTGGCCTTGCACTGGGAAGTGATTTTTATAAGGAACCTGTAAGTTATGAATAGTTCACTCTCTTTTCAAAATTTTCTTTTTAAATTCACATTTGGTTTCATTTTCTTCTGAAAATGGATTGAGAAAGATTAATTTTAACAACAAAAATGCCAGTGGGGGCAAGTACAGGGAAAATTTGCAGTCGTCATAAAGATTTTAGGTCTCTGTTTTCTAACACTCAGCGGCTATGTTTACATAGTTCACCTGGGATGGAATGCAGGGCTGTATCTGTACAGCATCCTGCCTGAGAGCCGGCGTCACGTGGAGAGTGTGACTTGATGTTTGCGGAGCTGTGCTGTGTCCGAGCAACAGATGGTTCCCAGGGTTTCAGACCACAGTGTAAAGTTTCCAAGAATAACTTGTCATTATCAACCTTGACCCTTAAACCTTTAAAATAACATTTTCTGCTTATTCAAGTAAAATATGCTGGTCATGGAAAATAATTTAGAGTCTTTAGGTTTTACGTATAAGAAGTGGTGTATAGACCTTTAGTCCCAGCCAAAAGGGTAGACTAGCATAGACCACCTATTTCCTGCTCTCAGGAAGAAAGTACAGAAACTCAAGGGAAACATGGGTGCTAAGAGCGGACAACAGAACCCGAAGGCCCCTTGTGGAGCTGAAGGCTGTATGAGCTGTTGTGTAATCGGCGGATGTGTGGCTGCAGCCGGTGGGGAGGCCAGGTGAGCTGCCAGACTGAGCTGTTGTGCGTGGTGTAGGTTAGGTTCCTTGACAGGTGTTCCTGTCAGTGCAAGCAGACTTATGTTGCTATCAAATAAAGAGAGAGTCATCCACCTCATTCTTTTACATGAAGCTGTCCAGTTTTCCCACCACCACTCACTGAAAAGACTGTCTTTTCTCCGTTGTATATTCTTGACTCCTTTGTCAAAGATAAGGTGCCCATAGGTGTGCTGCTGCTGCTGCTGAGTTGCTTCAGTCATGTCCAACTCTGTGCGACCCCAGAGACAGCAGCCCACCAGGCTCCCCCGTCCCTGGGATTCTCCAGGCAAGAACGCTGGAGTGGGTTGCCATTTCCTTCTCCAATACATGAAAGTGAAAAGTGAAAGTGAAGTTGCTCAGTCGTGTCCGACTCTTCACGACCCCATGGACTGCAGCCCACCAGGCCCCTCCATCCATGGGATTTTTCAGGCAAGAGTACTGGAGTGGGGTGCCATTGCCTTCCCCATAGGTGTGAGGGTGGGACAAATTGAGAGAGTAGCATGGAAACATGTGCACTACCATGTGTGAGACAGCCAGCCAGCGGGAACCTGCCGTGTGATGCGGGGAGCTCACCCCAGCGCTCTGCGACAGCCGGGAGGGGCAGCCAGGAGGGGCGGGATGGAGCGGGAGGTGGGAGGGAGGCTCGGGAGGGAGGATGCGCGTGTACCTGTGGCTGATGCATGTTGCTGTGTGGCAGAAACCAACACAATGTTGTAAAGCAATCATCCTCCAATTAAAAATAAGTAAAATTTTTTTAAAAAGAGAAGCTCCATAGGCAAAATGACCCAGGACTAAGATTCTAGACCTTATCTGCATCACTGGGTTGAGGGGGAACCAAAGGGACTGGGTAATAGGGATAAACAAACATAAGAATGGGTCTTAAAAGCAGTCACTGTGCATACAGAAAACAGAAGGTGCAGCACTTGAAGCAGAAGAAAACTTGATTTTTCTAATCAGAAATAGGAAAGAGAGGTGGGATGGGGGAAGAAAACAGAAAGAAAGTACATTAAAATGGGAAATGGGAAAAAAGGTAGTCAGAGTCCAATATGATACTAATTATAGCGTATGTTACTATAATGTACATTATAAAGAGACATTCTCAGACTGAATAGAAAAACAAGATGCAAAATGCATTATCTATAAGAAACATACTTCAAAAGAAAGGCAGGAAAAGGTTGAAAATAAAAGGATAGGTAAGAAATGCACAAATACGATCCAAGAGAAAGTAGCAGTAACTTAAATATAAGGGAGAAGGAGGAATGGTATATACTGATAAAAGGAGCATTAGAACATCAAGACTACAAAGACGGTGCAGGCGTCAGAAACACAGGTGTCTAACAACGCAGCCTGAGAATATACCAAGCAGAAGTCGACAGAACTGCTGAGAAAGAGAGAGAAAATCAACAGTTGTATTTGAAGATTTTTTTTTAACACACCACTCTTAGAAACTTAAATCCTGCAGTTAAAAAATAAGCGGATATGGAGAAATCCTGAACACCACATTAATAAACTTGAGCTTTCAGAAATACACCTAAAACTGTGTAACTCACAGAAATGTGACTTTGATGGGGGGAGCCTCATGTGGAATGAATATATATTATGCCATAAAGGAAGCCTCAACTAATTCCCAGGAATGAAAGTGATACAAATTAGCTTCCCTAAATATTGTGCAGTATTCTAACTGCTAAGTCACTTCAGTCGTGTCCAACTCTGTGCAACCCCATAGATGGCAGCCCACCAGGCTCCCCTGTCCCTGGGATTCTCCAGGCAAGAACACTGGAGTGGGTTGCCATTTCCTTCTCCAATGCATGAAAGTGAAAAGTGAAAGTGAAGTCACTCAGTCGTGTCCGACTCCTGGCGAGCCCATGGACTACAGCCTACCAGGCTCCTCCGTCCATGGGATTTTCCAGGCAAGAGTACTGGAGCGGGTTGCCATTGCCTTCTCATTGTGCAGTATAATAAGAAATTAATAACAAAATGATAGCCTGCCCCTCCCATAAAAAAACCCCTTATGATTACAAATTGAATAGCATATTTCTAAATAACCCTTGGGTTAAAAAGGAAATAAAAAATGAAATTATGATATATTTAGAATTGAAAGATAGTAAAAACATTAAATGTAAGAATTGTGGGATATAGTTCAAGCAGTGCTTAAAGGGATTTTATAGTCTGAAATACATTTATCAGTAAAAAAGAAAGGTTAAAAAATAAATGAGCTGGTTTGAGCTTCAAGTCACACATAAAACCTAGAGGAGTGGGGTGGGTGGGAGGTGGGAAGTTTGGCCAAGAGGGAGGGGACACAGGTATACCTGTGACTGATTCCTGTTGGTGTGCGGCAGAACCAATACGATGTCGTAAACTGATTATCCCTCAATTAAAAATAAATAAACTTTTAAAAATGCAAAATAAATAAGTGAGCCAACATTGAACTCAAAACTTAGTATTAAAAAAAAAAGTCTAGAGGGAAGGAAATAATAAAGATAAGCACAAGGACAATAAAATGCAGAACAGTAGTGATAATAAACAATAGTGAAGGCTAAGAAAAGCCAAAACTGGGTCTCTGAGAGGCCTCTAAGAGACTGAAAGTGAAGAAGAGAAAAGAGTGGGAACAAAACATGAGGCTATAGACAAGACATTTTCAGATGAAAAAAGTATTGGAACAAATATATGCTAATAAATTTGGGGGGACTAAATCAAATTAAAAAAATTTCAAAAAAAATGTAAAATGTCAAAAGTGTCGCAAGAAGAAATAGAGAACGTAGTTAGATGAAGCTATGATTTTAAACCAGTATTGGAAAATAGTCAAAGGCTTTTTCTCCCCAAATCTCTAGGGAAAATTTTATAGGTGATGTCTGATAAACTTTTAATTCACAGTCACTTTTTCTCTTTTAGCAGTTGTTCCAGAAAATAGAAGATAGAGGGGAAAAAATGCTCAGCTTATTTTATGAAACTGTTGTAGCCATTATCAGAAAGTCTATGACTGCACATTTAAAAGGATAGGGGGGAAAATGATGATCTCAGTGTAGCAAAAGCATTTGATATATTTTCACGTCGGCGCAGTGCTGAAGAAAATGCCTGCCGGTGCAGGAGGTGCAGGAGACAGGGGTGCAGTCCCCGGGTCGGGAAGATCCCCTGGAGCAGGGAATGGCAACCCACTCCCGGATTCTTGCCTGGAAAATTCCGTGGACAGAAGACCCTGGAGGGCTTCAGTCCGTGGGGTCACGAAGAGTCGGGTGCTACTGAGCACACACACAGGGTTATAAAAGGCAGTGCGATGGACATCTTTACAGACAAACACTTGGTCACTTTTGAGGTTATCTGCTTAGAAAGAACGGTGCTCTGGCATTTACTAGCTGTGACCCCAGACAAGGTATTTCTACCTTTTGCCTTACTTTCTTCATGGGTTGTTGTGAGGCTTGAATGACTTAAACCTGTAACAGAAGAGTGTCTGACAGATAATAAATGCTTGGTAAGTGGTAGCTTATTGCTATGGAGTTATTTCTAGAAGCAGAAGCCCTGGATTAATTGGTGTAAACTCTTTTTTTTAAAGACTCATCATTCATTTGTTTATTCAATAAGTATGCGTTGTGTGTCCACGGTATGTCTTGACATCTAGACAAGAGTGGAACTAAATGATCACCATGACAACAAAAAAGGTAAACAAACACAGCATAGGTTACATGGCAGTAAGTGTCACAGATGACGATAGAGCCGTGGTTGCTTTTCACGGTGCTCTGATTCCAGCGTGCTCTGCGCTCGGGTCATCTACTCACCTTTTCATTCTTCATTTTGTTGTTCCACCAGCATCAGTGAAAGATGGTGACCCCTGAGGTTTTCCTCTGATTCGTCTTTGGTTCCTAGTCAATGAGGGGGTTAAAATGGCTGCCCACCTGCTACTTTTATCACATTGTCGATGATTCTCAAGAAGGTGATTGGTTTTTTCCTCTTTATCTTTTAAATTATGAACATATGGGAATGCACAGGAGACTTGGAAAATACAGAACAAGGTTACATATAGTTATATATTACAATTGTCTTTTTAAGGAGATAAATTCAGATTTCTAGTTGGAGCTGCAATATCAAGCTCTCAAAAATAAATAGAATGAATATACAGAGAAGTTGAAGGATATAGTAAAACTGAAAAACATTATGAACGAATTCAACATAATTAAGATTTATGCAATTTTCACACAACAGTAGGATACAAAGTCTATTTAAGTTCCCATAGACTATAAACTAGGAGACACTGAACATATCCAAGGACATACAACAAGGTGCAAAGCCTCACGGTCTAAAGGTATTGAGATCATACAGTGTGTTCTTCAAGCGGGCGATTGCTAACAGACTTGTTGCTGGGGCCAGAGCCACTAGTGGCAGCGTGTGGAGCCTTTGGTTTACCGTATTGATCTTAGTCAGCGGCTTGAGAGCCACTAGTGGCAGCGTGTGGAGCCTTTGGTTTACCGTATTGATCTTAGTCAGCGGCGTTAGACAGCTGTGATTTGCCATTCCTAACTTCTGGCTGCTTTCCGGCAGGAAGCGCGTTCCTTCTCGGTGCTTCCGCTGCTCTTCGTACCTCTGTGAGAGCAGTGATCGCCATTCTTCTTTGTATATAACGTGCATGTTTTCCCCCTTGCTAGATTTTGGATGCTTCTGGTCAGGGACTGTGGCTGCTCATTGTGAAATACCTAAAGTGGTTACCATTCAAGGAGTTTTTGTTGAATTGGATTGGACCTTCCCCCTTGGTATCCTTTGGACTTCTTTCTGGTAAATATTCAGAATGTCCCCCAAGGCTATTCAGTACTGCATTCCGAAGGACCTCAGAAATGATTTACACCAGCAGTTTGTGATAAACAGCAGACCCTTGGCAGACAGAGCCTTTATAATTTATGGCTCCACCTCCGCTGACATGGGTGCGGCCTTTGGCAGACTCCCTGACATGAAATGATTTTTTCCCCTAAATTGGCCTCGTCTTGGAGTATCTTTGAGTAATACTGATCACTAGATCCTTTCAAACACCACTCAGATACCAACAAGTTTTGCTCCTACATAGGAGCATATATCCATTTTATGTTGTTAATAAAACAGAAAATATTTTCCTAAAGGCATTATAGAAAAATTGATTTAGTATCTTTTTTTGCTATACAAATAAGCATTTAGTTTAACTTCTCTTATTTATTACTGAATATTTTAGCATGGCATATGTTTTTTTCTGGGACCACATTACTATCAGCAGTTCTTTGGACCTTAATTTTCCCACTTGAAAATTTAATGAATTTGTATTTTTTATATTTATTTATTCATCTAAAATTTATATCTTATTTAGTTCGAAGCTTTAGTTTAAAGTTGATGAAAAGGATATAGAGAGTACCAAAAAAAAAAGATATCAGAAGTGAAAAAAAGAAACAAGGAAAAAGTAAAGTGGGCCCTCAAACTGGAACAAGACGTGAGACTGATAGAAGGACGCAGAGCCGGGGCCATGGTCCCAGCTGCCCATTTCAGTGACATGCTCTGTTGCAGCCAACAGGAAAAAGGGGTCCTTGCCAGTTGCCTGGTTCCCAGGGGTCACCAGATAGAGTCACTGCTTGTCTCAAAGGAGCACAGCTACTCAGGATGCCAGGACCAGAGGCTGTGTTTCTTGAGAAGTTTGAAGGGAGGACACTAAGGCTGCATGAGCAGTGTCTCAGCAGCATCCTGTGAAGCCTTGTGAAGAGTCCCGAGGGCAGCTGGTGCAGCCTCTGCTAAAGAGGCCAGGGCGTCTGTGTGCCCAGGAATCACTGGCTTCTGCTTTTCACTTATTGAAGGAAATGCTCACTCCATCAGCATGCTCCACAAACTTGTTACTTTCGGAGACAAACTTGACCTTAAACTTGTCAGGGTCTGTTCTTTCTTTGTGCCACACAGTTGACTCTCGGCTCACTGTGTTATGGGGAACCGTGTCCCTGGTGCGTGTGACGTGCAGGAAACCACTTTTACTTTTTTCCTCTGAGGTTGCCTCCCAGAGGCTCAGCCTTTCTCTGCCTTTGGACTTACGACTGTCGTTTTGTATTTATTTATTGGAATATAATTGCTTTACAACGTTCTTAGTTCCTACTGAGTAGTGTTGACATATATCCACTTGTCATTGTTGTTCAGTTGCTAAGTTGTGTCAGATTCTTTGCAGCCTCGTGGATGGTAGCAAGCCAGGCTCCTCTGGCCTCCACCGTCTCCTGGAGTTTGTTCAAATTCATGTCCTTTGAGTTGGTGATGCTATCTGAGCATCTCATCCTCTCTTACACTACCATGTGTAAAGTAGATAGCTAATGGGAAGCTCTATATAGAGGCTCAGCTCAGTGCTCTGTGATGACCTGGGGGTGGGATGGGAAGATGAGGAGGCTCAAGAGGGAAAGGATTTATGTATACATACAGCAATCAGTTCAGTTCAGTCGCTCAGTCGTCTCCGACTCCTTGCGACCCCATGAATCGCAGCACGCCAGGCCTCCCTGTCCATCACCAACTCCCAGAGTTTACTCAGACTCACGTCCATCGAGTTGGTGATGCCATCTAGCCCTCTCATCCTCTGTTGTCCCCTTCTCCTCCTGCCCCCAATCCCTCCCAGCATCTGAGTCTTTTCCAAAGAGTCAACTCTTCACATGAGGTAGCCAAAGTACTGGAGTTTCAGCTTTAGCATCATTCCTTCCAAAGAACAGCTATATGTATACATAAATACATGTATGGACTTCCCTGATGGCTCAAATGGTAAAGAGTCTGCCTGCAATGCAGGAGACCTGGGTTTGGAAGATTCCCTGGAGAAGGGAATGGCTGCCCACTCTAGGATTCTTGCCTGGAGAATCCCATGGACAGAGGAGCCTAGCAGGTTACAGTCCATGGGGTCTCAAGGAGCCAGACACGACTGGGCCACTGACACTTTCACTTTCACAGCTGTATCGATTGATGTACAGCATGACCATCATTTTCTTATCACTCTTTTTCTTCACGACTTAAATCACCAACAACAGTTCCATCATTTGAGAGAGATAGGGACAGAAACCACTGGCTGCTGCTATAACCAACCTAGACAGCTTATTAAAAAGCAGAGACATTACTTTGCCAGCAAAGGTCCGTCTAGTCAAGGCTATGGTTTTTCCAGTGGTCATGTATGGATGTGAGAGTTGGACTGAAGAAAGCTGAGTGCCAAAGAATTGATGCTTTTGAAGTGTGGTGTTGGAGAAGACTCTTGAAAGTCCCTTGGACTGCAAGGAGATCCAACCAGTCCATCCTAAAGGAAATCAGTCCTGAATATTCATTGGAAGCACTGATGCTGATGCTGAAGTTCCAATACTTTGGCCACCTGATGTGAAGAACTGAGTCATTTGAAAAGACCCTGATGCTGGGAAAGATTGAAGGCAGGAGGAGAAGGGGATGACAGAGGATGAGATGGTTGGATGGCATCACCGACGTGATGGACATGAGTTTGAGTAGACTCCGGGAGTTGGTGATGGACAGGGAGGCCTGGCATGCTGCAGTCCATGGGGTTGCAAAGAGTTGGACACGACTGAGCGACTGAACTGAACTGGCATCCAGTTGGTTTGAGAGAATCCTTAGGCTGTTTCTTCCCTTTTTTTCCCCTCAGTGTCACTTAATTAATGATTCTGTTTCCCCAAACTGCTCTCTGCCTCTCACTGTTCAGCAAGGATTCTCATTGAATTCATCTCTCTTGAGAGGATCTCTCAACTTCTGTCTTATCTGGGGATAGTTTTTGTTTTCTAGTGGTCGTTTTATTTGCAACAGCACGGTCATTAGCTCATGTCATAGCCACAGGTGGCAGCGGCCTGGCCGTACCTGCTGCGCGGCGTGCCGCGGCATGTGAGAACTGCAGTCGACTGCACCCGCGGGTCCCTGAAGGCAGTGCATGCTTTGCCCCACAAACTGCTTTAACATAAATTAATGCTCTTTATTTTGTTCAGTGATTTTCGTCAATACATAAATGCTTAGAGTTCATTATAATCACAGTTTGCTTGTTTACTTTTAATGCATGCTTCTTTAATCTGTGGTGATTTATGTGTTTACCATCTGTAGTATGAATTTCTCTGTCAGAATATGTACTGAGATATTTGTACTTACAATACACTCATTTGTTTTACATTTCCCCAGGGAGCTAATGTTTTATATTTTTCTCAAATATATTTATTTAATGAAATTAGGATCTTCTCATTGAAATGTTTATTTTTAAAATTCCAATTAAGCATTCTGTGTCATGCAACTTAATTTACATTTGGGTGGTTGAAGTGGATTATTTACTTAAAAGTAATAGCTGCAGTATCTCTATCTCTCTATATATTTATAGATATATAAGCTTATTTTCAGAGAAGGCAATGGCACCCCACTCAGTACTCTTGCCTGGAAAACCCCATGGACGGAGGAGCCTGGTAGGCTGAAGTCCATGGGGTCGGTAAGAGTCGGACATGACTGAGCGACCTCACTTTCACTTTTCACTTTCATGCATTGGAGAAGGAAATGGCAACCCACTCCAGTGTTCTTGCCTGGAGAATCCCAGGGACAGCACAGCCTGGTGGGCTGCCATCTATGGGGTTGCACAGAGTCAGACACGACTGAAGCGACTTAGCAGCAGCAGCAAGCTTATTTTAGATACTTTACATTACTGATCTGCAAAATTTTGATTTTGATGGTATCGTTCTTTCTTGTAGGCTATATTTGTTGTTAATGAAGTAGCTTTTTGTTTTAGAGTTTGTTATAAGGGAATTCCTAAGTTCATATCTTTTGAAAAATATTGGTTCATTAAAACCCCTATTTTAAATCAACTTTGAGAACTGTAAGGAGCTCACTGAATATAGCATTCTTGGTAATCAGAGAATAGGATCAAGTTTTTTAACTTGGACTAGCAATTCTAGAGTGAGTTATGAGGAGATGTAAACTGGCCTGTCTTCTTAATGTTGGATTAAATCTGTTGTCTGTGCTTTTTAAGCTGATTGGTAAACCTCTGCCCAGCCCTTAAAAAGTCAGCAGTCATTCTTTCTTCTCATCCTGTTATTCCCTCCTCTTACCCAAGTTACCCTCTTGCTATCCTATTAGGAAAATCTTCAAAATCTACTTGTTGAATATCTAAGTACATAGGATTTATTGGCTAACTACCAATGCCTAACCATCAAAGACAGGTAACCTTTTGATCAGCAGGAAATGACTAATTTTTTTTTAATTCAATTTGACAGGCATTTACTAGATACTTACTATGTTCAAACTATTATGGATAATAAGAGGACTAGTAAGTCAATAGTCTGTTATTTAAAGTAACTTCTATTCTTGCTTTTTTCTATTACTTTGCTAGAATTCATCAACCTAAAACAATTAAAAAGCCAGTTATTTTTATCAGCAAAATGGGTTTATTCAGGAACAGAAAAGAATTGCAGTTGAGGACATGTGATCTCTGGGGAACCACAGGCAAGTGTAGAGACAAAGGAGAGGAACAGTCTTTTATAGTGGAGAAGGGGGACTGGTCGTGACAGTCTCTCATTGGCTGGGCTGTTGCTAGGCAGAGAGAAATTCTCCTTTCCACCTGCCGAGTGGTAAATAGCCTTCTTCCTCTTGGAGACGCAAATGTACGTGTCTTGTTGATGTCAAGGAGTAGGGTGTGAGAGCTCTCCCTGTGGTCCCCTGACTCCAATTTAAATGACGTTTCTGTTTATTAAGTTGTTTACTGGTATTTGAGGTATTTTTGTAAAGAGATTTTTAATGACAATCCTAGGCAAAAATGCATCATTGGAGAGGAAGTGGAGCCTATTTAGGATTAGGATCCTCTAGACCCTCAGAGGGCAACATTATGGGCATAGTGGGCATCGAGACCTGGGCTTGGTGTAGACCTCAGGTCTGATGGACTGACATCTCCGTATGCTCTATGAGGTGCACAGGCCACGGAATGAGCATGGAGAGACAGCAGGAATGTGCCAGAAAGACCTCAGGTCAAATGAGACAGACATGTGAAAGGGCCTCGCACATTGCCTCATGGCTCAATGAATGGTGGTTTCTATTCTTCTTCTTCTTCTTCTTCTTCTTCTTTTTTTATGATGAACGTTCCTCTGTGAAGATAGCTTTTCATCAGCACCTGTGATGTGACAGGCAGGGCACCAGGTACAGAGGATTCCATTGTGAACTAGACAGACCAACTCATTGCCCCCTGGAACTTGTGAGGGACGCCAAGCACACAGCGTGTGTGATGGTGGCAGAATACAGCATGCAGTTGGAATGTGTTCTTCTGAAGAGCAGGTGCAGGAAGAATTCCCACTGCAAGGGGTGTTCTGGCTGGAAGGCGGGTGGCAGTTGCTAAGAGTAGGAGGTGAGGGGAACCCTGTTCCGGTAGCAGCAGCATCCACAGTGGCCATCCAGAAGGGAGGGAGGTGTAGAGCCCCCGGGAACTCGGGGTGCAGCCCAGGTCTGGGGCCACATGGGCTCTGCTTGGGCAGGGCCTCTAGCTTGCTCTAAAGGTGCCTGGACTTTATCCCATTGCAGTCTGGAAGCTACAGATTAAATACTGCTGGGATCTGACAAGACACTTTGAAAAATTCCTCTGGTCTCAAAGGGGAGAATGGTTTGGGCTGGTGGAGGAGTTGCTGCAGAACCAGGGACGATGGCAGAATTAGGGCTGGAAGTAGGCCAGGGGCTGAGGCTGATCAGCTGTGACCAGGAGGGCAGAAGAAGGCAAAGAATCCCACAGAGGTGTGGACAGTGGACAGAGGTGAGACTCAGAAGAGTCTTCTGATGGGGTCAGTCTTGGGGTGCTGTATACTCTAAGCAATGGGAAATGGGTGGATCTGTTCCCTCGAGGGCCCAGGGAAGGGCTGGCATTGGGAAGCCAGGGTCCCTGGGCCACAGTAGCCCAGCTGTCCACCACGGAATGGGAGCATTCGCTGTGTGTACAGCCTGGGAGAGTGGTGGCCGAAGTGAGTCCCAGTCCTGCCCAGCGCCTGGTGAACGAGCATTCCCCCAGAGCCAGCCTCTGAGTAGAAAGCAGGCTTAGCTCTTCTCCAGCAAGAACACTGGAGTGGGTTGCCACTGCCTTCTCCAGAGGATCTTCCTGACCCAGGGGTCTAACCTGGGTCTCCTGAGTCTCCTGCATTGGCAGGCAGATTCTTTACCACTGAGCTGCCTGGAAAACCTCTGAATAAGAATAGTAATCAAATGCTCCTCTCCCCAGGGGTTGTGCCTCATCTGGATTAGCTCAGGGCCACAGCTAAACTGAAAAACCGAAGACTTTCTGGGAACCCGGCTGCTTTGTTGTCGCTGTGGCCACCAGACACTGTGATTTCTGCTCTTCCTTTTTTTCTAAGGCAGCTGGGGCCCCTCCAGGCCCCCCACAGCTCTTTCCATTTTCCACTCTTGTTCCAGTGCTCATTAAGAAAGAAGAGACAGAGCAGAAGGAAGAAAGGAAAGGAAAGCTGAATGTGTGATAAGCTCAAACCTAGACAGTGTTTTTTATCTTTGTTTTTCCTGACAGCTTCATCAATTCTACATGCATTTATTGAATATTTACTAAAGATGGGCTGTATTTTAGGTGTCATTCTTTGCAGAGTTGGCATTCTGAAGATAGGGTGTGTTGCAGGATTCCTAATAGTCTACTTTGATGAGTTAACTTGATAGACTTGGCTTCACAGTGAGGGCTCAGCTGTCTTTTCAAAGCAGACTCTCTGTGGTCCCTGATTTGACGTGGTTTATAAATTTCTGCCGTTAACTGGTGGTGGAACCTGTGTTTAAGGAACCAGTAGGGCCAGCATGCTGTTCCTGAGAGTGTGTGAACCTGGGAAGATTCTTGGCTTTCTTTCCACAGCCCAGACCTTCATCAGCGCTAGACTCAGGGTCCCACCATTTGCAAACAAGACGCCCATTCCCCTGTGTACCATCTCCCTCCACATACACATTCCACACAGCAAAGGCATCTTATAAAGGAGTTGATGCAGCACTGCACTGTCTGGCTTCCTAAAAATCAGAAGGAAAACATTTCACTTAAGATGTGAAGCAAAGCAATTACTAAACCGAATGAAGGAGCATGTGATAAAAGGCAAAAGAAAGTTGAAAAGTAAGTCTACTGAAATGAACAAGAATTCTAGGATTAAGATCAGGAGTTATCAGGCTCACAAATTAATAACATGAAAAGTACTTTCTCTGAATTATAGAAAATGTCTGAGTGTGAGCTGTTGTGTTGGAGCCACTTGGCACCTCTAAGTGCTGAGGAGTCATTTTTCAAGGTGCTCCTTCCAGCCCCCTCCAGGCTGTGTGAGTTATCACTGCTTTACACTCAGGAGGACCCCCCTTTGCCTCTCAGAAGACAAATCCAGGATCAAGGTGCTGGCCACGTTGGTTCCCAGTGAGAATTCTCTTCCTGGCTGCTGATGGCCACCTTCTTGCTGTGTCCTCGTGGTGGCCAAAGAGAGAGAGTGCAGACGCCCAGGCGTCTCCTTCCGGGCAGCACCTCCATCTCATGGCTAACCTCATTGCTGTCACCTCCCAGACGCCTGGTCTCCAGAGGCCACCACACTGCATGTTAGGGCCTTAACATATGGCGTTAGGGCAACAGAAGCCTCTGGTCCATGGCAGCATCTCATTTAATATGCTTATTTAAGCTGCTGCTGCTGCTAAGTCACTTCAGTCGTGTCTGACTCTGTGTGACCCCATAGACGGCAGCCCACCAGGCTCCCCGATCCCTGGGATTCTCCAGGCAAGAACACTGGAGTGGGTTGCCATTTCCTTCTCCAATGCATGAAAGTGAAAAGTGAAAGGGAAGTCGCTCAGTCGTGTCCGACTCTTAGCGACCTCATGGACTGCAACACACCAGGCTCCTCTGCCCATGGGATTTTCCAGGCAAGAGTACTGGAGTGGGGTGCCATTGCCTTCTCCGTATTTAAGCTAGAAGAATACATTTATCAATTTTCAAAAGGGGGAAAACACCCACATAGGCTATAAACAGTGATTTCAGCTGGCTTTTGATTTTTCATGGTCAAGAAAAGTAAATCTAGAGATAAACTATAAAATTCCATTAAGTAAGAACTTCAAAGGGGCCATCTTCATAAAGGCAGTAACTCTGTTTAGAGACAGTTTGGGGGATCAACTTATTAATAGCATTCAAAGATATTAAGCTTCCTTTGTTCTTTAAAGTTACGGGAATGAATTAAAAGCAAGATTCCCAGTCTATCATGTATCATTGAAACCCAAAACACAATAGCATTTGTCTTGTTACAGACCAGAGGAGGCTGTAAATCTATTATTCATTTTTTATTAAAGGTGCAAGCTCCAGAGTGAGGCCCATGAATAGCCAAGAGAAATAGGAGATGAAGCCTTTCATCTATCTGAGTCCCTCCCCATGTGTCCCGGTCAGCAGTGATTCAGTGTTCCTGCTTCTCTTATGAATGTGTTTGTTTACCTGGACTATGTTCAAAGGCAAAGAGAAAAGAAAGGGGAAAGATGAGGAAAATCACAAATCTGACTTTACCTTTCAGAGCAGAGTTAGAGTTGTAATTAGAGACAGTTCCATTGCCATTTCCAACTCTTGACAGAATTTTCCATCAAACCAGTTGTGCTCTGGATCTCTCATGGACCATTAGGAGTAATGTAGGATGCTGCTGCTGTGCTATTCAGACTTCTCTTTTATGTCCATCCCTCTCCTCCATGTAGGTCCCTTGGGGTCACCATTGTTTACAGAGTAGGTGGTGGCCTGCCCCAGGTGAAGGCTTCTGAGATTGCACCAGACACCTGGGTCTGACTCTGAACCAGCTGTGGGCAATGGGAGCAAGTAAGCTGCACACTGCCTGCTTAGAGAAAGACTGCACCTTCTTCAGGGGACCTGTGAGCAAGTGCAGAAAACAGGGATCAGAGACGTCCCAGTGGACGCCAGGAAGGCAGTGGAAGATCCCTGGTGACTTAGTATGGTGGCTTTGGAGGGAACTCACCCGGGTCGGGGGTACCATGCCTTCAGCTGTCCAGCAAATAACTTCCTCACTTGAGCACTTTGGTTGCACTACAGTAAAGCAGCCAGTATCTTTAACTTGCTAGGAAGAGCACGTCTTGATCAGTTCTGCCAGATTTTTCCAGGGCAGAGACATCACTTATCACTGTGTGAACTGTGCGCAGGGTATGTGGCTGTGTTTTGATGTGTTAACCCATGTGAACCAACTAAAAGTAGCGTTTCTTTACCGCCCCAGAGACTAGAGCTTCTGCATTTTGTTCCCGATGCTTCCTTGATTCAGGTGGAAGGTGTGAACCTAAGCTATGTAAGTAGTCTCTGCAAAGCCAAAGGCGGCTGCTGTTTGTGGGCACCACCTAAACCTGCCTCTGGGAAACAGCGGGCAACTGGTGGGCACCTGAGCAGAGGGTAGACTTGGCGTGTGTCTGTGTGCCTGTCCTCACCGTGGACAGACTTCCTGGTCTTTCCTCAGTGCCCTGTAGTCACCTCCTGACGCGAGTCCTCGTGTCCAGTCCACCTCACAGAGACAGGCCGCACGTGACTCCCCCGGGGCCTGGCCACGCTGGAGGGTTCATCTTCCTCTGAGCCACCCTGCACCGAGTCTGGCCTCCTGCATCTGGAGTCTTGGAGCCCCCGCAACCCCCCCGGGCCAGCTCGGCACGCCCTTTCCCGGTGCTTCCCTGTGAGTCTTCTGTCCCAGCGACGACCGCGGTGGTAACAGCAGCTGTGGTCCGGCGCTGTCATTTGCACTGTCTTTCAGAGGAGGAGGAGGCCGGGAAGGAAGGGGCCCAGCCCGCAGGCAGGTCCCCTCGCGGGTTCCCCTCCCTCCTGGAACCCCAGGGAAGTCTTCCGTTTTGCAGTTGTTTAGCCATCTCCGTGTCAGACCCTGTGCTAAGAGCTTTCTGTGTCTGTTAACTTAGAGTGAAGTAAACTGAGAATTTCGTCCTTGCAGCAGCCCTGGGAGGAAAGCATTCCCCATTTTACAAATGAGGGACCTGGCTCGCATTAAGTTTTCATTTGCTTGTATTGTTCTCCAACCATGTTACAAGCTTCTTGAGGGCAAAGACTGTAATTTCCTCATTTTCCATGTTCCCAGGCGACCCCTAATATGTCCATACAACAAAGAGGCTTGCAGTGAATGCCTTAATTAATGCAGTTTAAAGGCAACCCGAGATACAGAGAAAGGATCAGAGGAAGGGTGAGCAGGAGAGCTGGTCAGACACATCCTTTAGGTTCACCTTGTGATGAGGAGAAAGGGGCGGCGAGATTCCTTGCTTTCCCGTCCCCTCCCCCCCTTTTTTGATTCATCTTGTATTTTTCCCCCTGAAGTTTGCATTATTTCCCCCTGAAAGGGAGGCTCTGTGAAAGCAGTATCAAGGCCAGTCCTTCCGTTCTAGTCCTTGTTCTGACTTCGCAGTCAGGCCCTTCTCTAGTCCAGCCTGCTTCCTGTTTTTTCCAGCTTCTCATCTCCATTTGGCTCTGTGGCCTATGTGTGGCAAGGACTTTATTGTTTAGGACCCCAGCGGTGCTGGAGGGCAAGACCTGCGGAGGATCCTGGCGGCGGTAAAGCACGTGTGTGGGCGTGGCGGGCTTCCCAGGCGGCACTGGTAGTAAGGAGCCTGCCCACCAATGCAAGAGACAGAAGAGGCTTGGGCTCAATCCCTGCATCGGGAAGACCCCTGGAGTGGGGCATGGCAACCCACTCCAGTGTTCTTCCCTGGAGAAGCCAATGGACAGAAGAGCTTGGTGGCCTGTGGTCCATAGAGTCAGACATGACTGAAGCAACTTAGCAGCAGCATGGGTAGTGGGTGTACATATAGGAATTTCCAAGCCTGAGGCAGTTGTCGTCCCAAGGTCCCTCTCTGTTGGCCATAAGGAGACGGTGGGATGGGGTAGTGGGAAAGGTATTTTGATAAAGAAACTCCAGTTGGAGACTGTGGACAGACTGGTGAAAACATCCTTCAGGCCTCGACTGTAGCCGTATGGGCCTTGTATCAGCGCGACCTTGTTTATAGCTCTTGGTCTAATGAGGCTTATCGTGTATGCCTGCGAGTAGGTAAACTTGACAGTTCTTACTCTAAAATAGCATTCTCCATCTTTCGGGGAGTAAACCGCTTTCTCAGTAAACAAATTTTCAGTTTATTATGTTACCACTTAGAAGCTTTCTTCTTCTTGTGCCAAATTGCTCTTAAAGGTGACTGATTCTTAAAGAATATTTTATTTACTTTGAAATAAGATTTTGTTAGAACAGTTTTAAAACACAAGGAGAGTTGGCAGTCCCTTGCTAGAAATACGAGAGGTGCTTAAAACACTGATATTCACGTCCGTATTTATGGCTTTGAGAGGCTGTTCCTGTCCAGTTCATGGCACGTATTTCTGCTTCACTCACTGAGTCACTGTTCTGTGCAAGGCCCTCCACCCAGGGGGTCTCCTCAAGATACAGAAGTGAATGAGACACAGCCTTTCTCTGGCCCCTGAGCCTGTACACTTCGAGAGGGGAAATGAAACTAGTCCTAAAGCGAGAGACGGAGAGTCCCGGTGCCCTCTGAGAGGCACAGTGTGCAGGTCAGAGGAGCCGGCCTGGAGAAGGTGGTGTCTGTGCCGCAGACTTAGGCAGGAGATAGGGAGCGGGGCAGGCGTCCCAGGGCACACTGTGGACGGGAGAGTGTGGCGTCTACGAGCCCTGGGACATCTAGGTGGAAGTGAGGGCTGAATGCCAGCAGTCTATCATGCAATAGGCTAGAACTCTGACTTGGGGTCAGACAGCAGCCATATTTCACCATCTAGGAGGAACCCGATGTCGGGCTGAAGCAGCTGATGATAGAGAAGTTTCTAGAATTTATAGAACAGGAAAAGTAAGTTGATTTGAATAATTTTTCCAAAGTATGTTTTTTGAAGCCAGATTAGAGTGTTGTTAGGGAAAACAAGGGGGTTCTTTGCCTTTACTCTAAGACTGTCCACTGCCTTTGATGTGCTCTGTGACCTTCTAGATGGTGATGCATTTTGTGCCGTTTCGAATGTCCTGGACCATAAGCCCGAGTGGGACGCCAACCGGCTGCCCCCTTGGGACTCCCTTGGCTGCCGCCTCCTCCTGCCTCAGGTGCTTCCTGCCCTGCGTTCCCTGTGTAACTCACAGCTCCACATGGCCCCCCTTACCCCCGGGCTCCATTCTGATTCACTTGCCCTCCACTCCTGGACGCAGGTAAAATGCCTCCTGACAGCATTCCTGATGACGCGGCCCAGGAGTGGGTGATGCAGCCCAGACTTTCTGGGAGATTAACTTCCCAAGAGGTGAATCCCAATCTATAGGAATTGGGGGAGCTGGGCTGGTGGATTTCCCGTGCTCCATCTCTCTGCTGGCTTCTCCTGAGAACTTCTCAGAGAAGCCGCCTGCCTGGACGCGTTGCCAGGTGAGCTGAGGTGTCTCTGAGTCTGTGCCGTCACAGCATCTGGATGCCCTGGCACTTAACCTCTGTTCTTGCCTCACGTCTCTTTCTGCACATCCTCTGCCCCAGCTTGTGCTTCCCAAGTAGAGTATCAGCACTTAATCCTTGCCTCAGGCTCTGCTGTCCGGACAACCTGAGCAAAGGCAGAATCCTGTTTTTGTTGAGCCTTCACGAGCAGAGTTGCACAGGGCTCACTCGGAGAGACAGTGCGATGGCTGCCAGGGCTGGGCTGGGGCAGCAAGGATGACCATCTCACAGTGATCTAGATGAGCAGTGGGGAGAACAGGAAGGGCAGGGCATGCCCCAAGGGAGCTGCTGAGGGGACTCAGAACCAAGGCTAGAGGAGCCAGAGATAAGGACTTGGGGGAAGGTCTCTCAGGGATGACTGACAAAAACGAGGTAGAGTAAGCTGCATGTGGGCGGGTGTGAGCAGAGAAAGACGGGGGGTGGTCTGCCTTGGCGTGGAGGGGGAGAGGACAGGAAGCCCTCGAGAAAGGGGTGACGTGGGAGCAAGGATGGAGTGTGCAGCCACTGAGAACTCTGAAGAGCAGCGTCCTCATGGCAGAAGTGGGCCAGGCCCTGGACTCAGGGAGGCACGGCACAGGGGACTCATACTTGCCGGTGGTGCTGTGGGCACTGCCGCGGTGGCACTGCGGCTGGAAGTTTGGTTTGGTGGAGGGACGGCGGTGCTAGAAGATACATCTGGGTTGAGGGAAGGGTAAGATAGATGAAACGGGAAAAGCAAACGAAATGCAAAACAGGTTATAGCCACGTTTGCCTCTAAAGATGTGGCACAGTTTCGCCACTGGGGAAATAAATGTCTGTTTCTTTTCACCTTTAGAGACTGGCGCCTGAGCTATTAAAGGGAAGACTGACATTGCAGGGCCTCCTCCATTTTCTCATCCTTAAAGGAAACAGAGTTTGTGGCTCTTGGTCTCAGATGAAACAAGAATGAACTTTCAGATATGCAGATATGGGCTCCACAACTGATTGCGTGGAGGACAGAGAGCTAATTGCTGTGCTGAGTAAAGTGGGGGGAATTGACTCTGGGGTTGGGACTGGCCCGGAAGAGAGGCCTGAGTCGCTGGGGATGGAGAGAGAGGCCAGAGCCACTGCTCTGGTGCTCATACTCTCAATTAAGTGAGCGGTGCACAGAACACCTTGGGCCAGTATCTCTGGCAAGATGGAGCCGCGAGAGGAAGGATTCAAGTCATACTGAAAAAAAGGGGGCCACGTTCTGCTGGGTCAGCATGGATCCGCAGGAGAACCCAGCTATGGGCCAGCAACTGTGAGCAGGAGCAAGCCTGCCCAGCTGCTGTGACCTTGGTAGCCCGTCTCTCAGGGATTAGCAGCAAAATTGAGGAGGGATTTGGATTTCCCACACTATAGACACTGTTATTGCAGTGTCCAAGGACAGAGTGACCTTAGCTGTCATCTGTCCGTCAGGGAGATTTCCTAATGTTTGTGCAGGCAACGGGGGAGCACTCAGTGGAGGCACAGACGCGGCCCCTTCTGCAGAGAGGCGACATGTGCTGGGAAGTTGTGCGAGAGGCAGTGTGATAAGGATTCCGTAGGAGAGTTATTTTTAAAGCAGCGAGGGTCCACATAGAGTTGGCCGGCCTTGTGGTGAAGCAGTTGACAAAACTGCCAGCTGTGGTAGGAGAAGGAAGAGGAGGCAGAGGAGAGCGTGGGGCTCAGTGCAGAGGTTTGGGGTTCCCATCGTGGGCATGGCCTGAGGCTCCAGCAGGGAGGGCTTCTTGGACCTATATGAAATCATGTTGGAAGGGCTGGTCATGGCTCCATACACAAACTCTGCTCAGAGACCTAGGGAGGGGGAGGAGATGACTGAGAATTTAGCAGTCAGACTGACGCCAAGCTCAAAGGAGAGGTGAGGGAGCAGAGGAGGAGGTGATGAGGACTAGGGGTCAGAGGGGGTCTACGGGGTGTGAGACTGCCAGCATCTGCTGCTTGTGTTAGAGCTCTTCGTAGAAACAGAACCAGTGGGAGAGCAACAGGAGAGAGCGAGACCTGAGGATGGCAGTTGAGACATCCCACACCTGCCATCTGCAGGCTGGAAGCCGGGGAAGGCTGGTGGAGCAGTTCGAAAGCCTGAGGGCTCGTGCTGTGGATTCCGGTCTGTGTCCGGCTGAGCAGTCTGGCAGAGGGAGAGTGAGTCCAGCACTCCTCTTCCTGTTGGTTCTGTTCAGGCGCCCCCATGGACTGGATGGTCCTCACCCACCGCGAGAAGGGCCGTTGGTTCTGTTCAGGCCTCCATGGATTGGACGGTCTTCACCCACAGCGAGAAGGGCCATGCTTACTCAGTCTACTGACTCAAATGCTCACTTCCTCCCCAAAGACCCTCACAGTTTAACTAGCCATCTGGGCAGCCTTTGACCCAGTCAGGCTGACACATGAAAGTGACCGTCGCATTCCTCCCTGGCCTTCCTTGGATGGAGTCCTAGCTTCGCAGGGGTGCACATCAGACCTCCACATCCTGGTTAGGTATGAGCTCCCCTGGAGCAGAGTCCCGGTCTTCTCCTCAGTGTTCTCTGCAGCCGACACAATGCTTTCCATGTATTAAGTGTTCAATAAAAATGTGTTGGATGGTTCATTGATCCAATAAACTTATGTCTATGCCGATATAGAATTGCTCTTGAAAAGCTGTGGGTAAATCAATTCTTTGTAAATTGAATCTTATTTCAAAGGTACAAGGGATCTTCAGCATTTAAAGGAAACTTAGGTCAATCTTTGGGAATCCAAGAGTCCTCATGGATAAGGAAGCTGATCTGTAGAGAGATAAAGTGTCTTGTTGCAATCTGATATGCTGGCCAAATACAGTGTTCCTTAAAGTCAAGTGTACCTATTTTTTAGGTAAAGAGTGGCTCAGAAGTCCAGCCATGGGGTTTATTGTATTAGATTAATAATATCATAATTCCAGCAGTATTTATCTTTAGTCTGCAGATATTTAGTAGATTTCAGTTAAAGCATTATTTCAGTTGTACACTAATGAGTGAATTCTATATTGAACTGTTTTCCATTTTATAGCAGGTTAATAAAAACAAAAGAATAGACAAGCAGCCAAAGCTCTGGCCAAGAAAATTCACTTGTAGAAGGCCCCTGACTCAACGCACTGAGTTTTTCTTCGGTGACTTGGGTTGAGCATGTGCCCCTGGGTTCTCTATTGTGGTGGTGAAAGTCCTTAGGCTGTGGCTTAATGTTAAGTGTGAGAAAGATGTTGAGAGAGATTTAGTGAAACCTTTTGGACACCTCACTGATTGAATTACTCATTTAAAATTGATCAGGTTTTATCAACATCTGTATTGGGTTGATTTAGTTTCTTCTTGCTGTGTTCTAGAATGAAGTAATTTATTAGATGAGAGGAACTTAAGGAAAAAAGCGCAGCTCCTTTGGATCACTATTTTGGATGATCCAAACCAAAGCAATAAAAGAATCACAGCATGCATTTCGCTTGCTCTCCTTTCTCTTCATAGTCCTTTTCACATGACTTCTGCTTGTCAAAAATGATTTTGAAGTTGTCATTTATTACAGAAGAGGCTTCCTTTTCATTTGGGATTTTAGTTTCCTGACAGGGAACAGTGAATCGGATGTGAAGGGCAGGAGTTAATTTGTACTGATACTCACTAACAGTTGTTGTACAGATATCACCTCATTTAATTCTCACAGCTCTGCAGGCTGGAAGTTGTTAGCCCCATTTTGCAGATCTCGAGACTCACAGGGATAAACAAACTTGCTCACACTGTGAGCGCGTCCCTGGCGCATCAGTGTCTGGACTCCTCTTGGCCATTTGGCCATGTCCAAAGCCAGGGTGCCGTCTCCTCTTGGCCATGTCCACAGCCAGGGTGTCGTCTTCTAGTTTTCGTGTGGGTATTAGT
Source organism: Bubalus bubalis (assembly GCF_019923935.1). NCBI lineage: Eukaryota > Metazoa > Chordata > Mammalia > Artiodactyla > Bovidae > Bubalus > Bubalus bubalis. Next base: position 2,360,987 of record NC_059180.1, read on the forward strand.
GTTGGCTGCTGTGACCACTGTTTTTGGAAGACAAGGTGATATCGTCTGCATAATAATCTCTTGAATACGGCATATGCATGCTAAGTTGCTTTAGTCATGTCTAACTCTTTGTAACCCTGTGGACTGTAGCCCACCAGGGATAAGGCATACTATTTGAGCAATTCAAAAAATTATGGATAAATGGAATCTTTAGATTGTCCACACCCTCAGTCTTTGTGCTCATCACAGTCCCCACTTAACCAGAGGTGTATGCTTCCTGGACTAGTCCTGTGGTGCCATGCCAGGATATACATAAGTGATGGGGGTGGAAGGTTTGTTTTCATGTTGGTATGAATATAAATTCAGGATAGAGGGCAAATAAACTATGTGTGGGTTTATAAAATTCAAGACTAAAGCTGACCGCATTCAGCTGAAGCTCCGATACTTTGGCCACTTGATGCGAACAGCTGTTTCATTGGAAAAGACCCTGATGCTGGGAAAGATTGAGGGCGAAAAGAGAAGAGGGTGACAGAGGATGAGATGGTTGGATGGCATCACCGACTCAGTGGACATGAACTTGGGCAAAGTCTGGTAGATGGTGAAGGACAGGGAAGCCTGGTGTGCTGCCGTCCATGGGGTTGCAGAGAGTTGGACACGACTGAGCGACTGAACAACAGCAACGACAACAGAAGCCGACCTGTGTTGCTTGTAGTAGGTGGCTTCGGACTCTGCTCCTAGGATGTGGAGGGCACTGGTTCATTTTCTCCATCTGTTATGGGTCCTCTGAGTAAAAGTTGAATGTTAGTGAATTTGAAGTAGAAATAGTCTTTCTTGAATTCTGGCTGGTTTGAAGTTTTTAAAAAAAATGGGCGGGGGGAGGGATCAATTTAGATGTTCAGCCTCCTTTCCTGTTTCTGTTTCCTTTGCTTTTCTTTGGATTGAAGTGTAAATGAGCAATGCTCACAGATGAAACACAGCAGAGAAGGCAGGTTACAGGTAAATTGGAAAATCAAACTCAGGGAAGATTTATTATTTTTAAATTATGTAACAAATTTAATGAAATCTAATGAAGCAAACAAATTTAATGAAAAAGTGAATTGACAATTTAAAATATTCTGTGTAGCTTCTAAAAAATGAATGCCAATAAGTTTGAAATCACTAAATCATAGTAATCTCCTACTTTATGCAAGAGAGTTCTGTTAATTAAAATTTAAAGTCTAAACATATTTTGGGCAAGATTGCTATCGTCAGATAACTGTGTGTGATATCCTTCAGTTGCTTTAAATGGTTCTCATTCTCAGCTGCACAGTGAAGTCATAAAGAAAGCTTGAAAAATACTGATGCCTGAGCTCCGCTCCCAGACATTCCGATTTCATTGTTCTGGAGTATAGCCTGGGTATAAGCATTTTGTAAAACTCCCCAGGAGAGTCTAATGTGCTTCCAATGTTAAGAACCATAGATAGTTTATTGTAATCATTCTTTAATCACATTTGCTTTTTTTTTTTTTATTAGATCTCTGTATTTTAACATTTTGACTTTAGAGTTTAAAATTTTGAGGAAGGTAGCTCAGATCAACTTACAGGCAATTCAGAATCTTGACCTTTATCCTTAAAGTTTTTATATTTCAGATGGCAGGTACTGTAAAGATTACCCTTTTCCTTTAGCAGCGTCATATACTGAGCGCCAGGACCTAGGTTTTTGAAACCTCCCCGTAGACCCTTTTTAAACTGTTCTGGGCCTGCAGGCTATGGCAGGACCTGGCTGTTAATTCAGTACTTTCATCTGATTGACACAGGGAGGATCACTGGCCACCTAGGGGAGGCCTTCCTGTTATTAATTCCTTTCTGGATGTCCTTTATGTGTTTGCCCAGAGGCCTTGGCATTGGGCACGTTGTGAAAGTCATAAAATTAAAGAAGTATTTTGCACTGGCTGCTCAGCCTGACATTCAGAAAAACAAACTGCAGTAATGGCTGGCGCATCCTCCCTTGAAAGAACATGCACCAAATGTCTTTTTGGTGTGTATTTCTTGGTAGAATTTGCAGGCTGCCTACTGTGCGCTGATGGATGAAGAAGGGTTAGTGACGAGGATGAGGCCACAGCTGCTGGAAGCTGTTTGTAATCTGCGTGACCCTCTGGGGTGGGTAGGTATGTGCGTGTGATTGTGTATAAGCACCCACACATGGACATGCTGTGGTGTACGTGTATTACTTTAAAAAAAAAAAAAAAAGAACCTTGAAACATGAAGTTCATTTTTAAAATGTAAACCTCTGAATGGGTGAGTCTCCAACTTTTGTAGGCATATCAGGATCAGATTTGGTATCAAATTTGGGGTTCAAAGTTGGAGAGGCAATGATTTAAATAAACTTTCTCCACAAAGCTATTTTTCTTAGAAGCCCTGACACAGATTCCAACGAGTCTATTGATGGTTTCATACAGAAACAAATGAATGTGTTTTTACCATTTGTGGAAATTATAGTTTTGAAACTGGGAAGGTCTGTGTATCACTATCGGCTCTATTTTTGGAAGTAATGGAGGAAATATTTCAACCTGATTACTGCCTGTGGAGTGAGGAATTTCTTAGTATTTGACTGACCACCTGCTGATACTTTATTTCCTTAGAGCTCCTCAAGTCATTATAAGAATCACCCAACAGTCTGAAATCAAAATGATGTCTTACTGTAAAATGTCAGCTATCTGTCGTAAAAAAATTACATGCCATTTTAAATATAATTGCCATCCCTCTCCTCTCTCCCTTACATGCAAACATTTAAGAATAACAGAATCCTTGCAAAATGAGTAGGAGCAGTCCAAGGTTCAAGCTTTGCAAATCTGAGAAACTGCCTGCCTTCTATTTTGAGTGTTTTAATAGTCCAGATAATTGTAGCTCCACTTACTGCCCTTTCTGTCTCTCTACCTCCGGGTCATCCTTGCGACATTTTAGGGATGCTGTTCATGTGTTGCCGCTGCTTAATTCTGTCCAGTGAAGCTTATTTATTTTCTCTTCAGCTAGGTTCTATCCTCTGTTTACTTGTCTTGGTATTCTCTTTCCTTTCTGTGCTGCTACCAGACTTTCCTTTCCCTGCCTTTGTGTTGTGCCAGCAGACTGGGGGAGCTTGCGGGCTCCCCCGTGGGAGCCCTGTGTGGGTGAATGTCACTGCTTTAGACAAAGAAGAGCTTGGCCACATCCCGACTCGAGACGCAGCTCAGATCACCACCCCTTACACATGGTACCTGGCCCTTTGAATGCATCTGTTTACTGCACACTTCTGAAACACTGGCTGGTTTGGCACCAGTCTCTAACTCATTGCTTATCTGTATCCTCGGGATGAAGGTGAAAAGTGGCCAGTGGGGGTGAGTGACCGCGTGTCTGCTCCCCCCACAGGCGCCAGGGGAGCGAGAACTCCCCCGTGAGACGCTGTTGGAAAGCAGTGCTGCAGCTGGGCCTTCCTAGGTCTGCCTCGGTCTCACCGTGGGGTACGTAGTTCAGTTGACTCAGCGTCTGTGAGGGCAGGCTAGGGTCTAGGCACTAATCTGAGAAGTCGTACCCACCCTAAGGCTATGTCTCGACATTAAGAACATGCTTGTGTAGTAATGCTGTGTTCTCAGCACCTCAGGGCTTTTGAAAGAGGCACTTGCCTTCAGTTATTGCTACCTGGCAGCTGCTGCCTTGGGGCTCCCTGTCGGGTGTGGAGGACATGGGGACAGTGTAGAGCGTCCCCACCTCCCTTCTTTTGCCCCCCAGGTCAGGAACGGCACGTGCTCCCAGTGGGCAACGACCACAGGTCAGCTGCCCCTTTCCTTCAACTTTGCTTTATTTACTCAGGGACCTTGGAGGCTCAGAAGGTACTCAGCTCATTTTTATATAATTCTGCTCGTTTAGAACATGATTATTATTATTATTGAAGAAAACTTTGAAGACTTTCTCATGATGGTTTTCCTTCTTATTCTCAAGTTAAATCCATCAGCCTTGCCCAAGATCTGGTCCAAAAGAGGGCCACCAGTCCACAGGGGAGATCCTTTTAGCCTTCAAGCATGTATGTCCGGACTCAAGCCGACTGTCCTCCCAGCCTTCTCCTGTGTCCTCTCCTGTGCCCCTCCAGTCTCCGGCCCCTTCCTCCTGCTCACTGACCACTGCTGATGCCCACAGACAGAAACCGGTTCTTTTCAAGAGGACATAAGGCCGAGCAGGTTCTTAGACTTTGCATGAGGTTCCCTAGTCCGGCTCTGCCACTTCCCCGCTGTGGACCGCGGGCACATCCTCAACCCTGCCTGCCTCAGGTTCCTCATCTGTAAAGCAGCGAACATAAGGCTACTTTAACAGCTTTACTGAGATGATTTGAGGCCGTGAAACCCACCTGTTTGAAGCATAAATTCACAGCTCTTCGTTTACAGGGCTCACAGGGCTGTCCAGCCGTCCCTAGACACTGACTTTTGAACCTCCCAGATAAACCTTGCCCCTGTTAGCAGGCTCTTGCCGTGCTCTTCCCTCTTCCTGCTCTGCTTGCCTCTCCCCAGGTAACCTCTGACCTACTTTGTCTATATAGATTTGCCTTATTCTGGGCATTCATATTAATGCAGTCATAAGCCATATGATTCTTTGTGATAACCACTCTCAGCACAGTGATTCAAAGGTTCATCTGTTTTTCGTTTTACTGCTGAATAGTATTACGTTGTTTATCCACCCACATATTGTTTATCCACCGTCTCTCGAAAGACACTTGTGCTGTTTCCCCCTTTTGGCTGTTACGCCTAGAGCCGCTATGAGTATTCACGCGTGAGTTTTTGTGTGGACGTGTGTTTTCATTTCTCGAGGACGAGTACCTAGGAGTGGAATTACTGGGTCATGTGCTAATTCTATGTTTGACGCTTTGAGGAACTGATTGACTGCTTCCACTTTTTAGTCCCATCAGCAATGTATGAGGGTTACAGTTTCTCCATGTCCTTGCCAACACTTGTTCTTATTTGTCTTTGTAAAAGCCGTTATAATGGTGGTTTGGGATAGGTTATCTCATTATGATTTTGATTTTTGTAATGACTGATGTTGAGCACTGTTATGTGTGCGGTGCTCTCCGTCTGACTCTTTGTGACCCTACGGACTTGTAGCCCGCCAGGCTCCTCTGTCCATGGGTTTCTCCAGGCAGGAATACTGGAGTGGCTTGCCATTTTCTTCTCCAGGGGATCTTCCCAGCCCAAACATTGAACCCACGTCTCTTATGTTTCCTACATTGTGCCTCATTAGCTTAAATATATTGACTGTTTAGAGATAATAAATATAAAAAGTACCAGTTTCTGCTTTAATAAAGTTTGCAACCATGGCAAGAGAGGATAGTTTTTAAGTCAGTACTGTATGGGCAATCTCATTAGCATAACAGTGGGGCAGAGAGTGTCTTGAAATACCAGTGACCAGGTGAGCGGACACAAGCTATAGATCTGAAGCACTTGAAGCAGTGGCTGAGAAAGGAGTGTGTCTATTTCTGAGGCAACGACTAGATGTCTGCCTTAAGGACTTTTGATTGAGGTAAGATTTGTAAATAGTGAAAATCACAGATATAAGTGTACAATTCAGTGAGTTTTGACAAATGTATAAATTCGTGCAGCCACCACCTTAGTCCGGAAACGGAACATTTCTGTCCCTCGATCACATTTCTTCTTGTCCATTCCAGTCAATCTCTATCACTGTCTGCAACCATTTTTCTGATTTCTTTTCACATAGATTAGGTTTGCCTGTGTTTAAATTTCATATAAAGGGAATCCTAGAGTATGGACAGTTTTCCTTTCACCCAGCATGATGTCCGTGAAATCCCTCCATTGTGTCGAGTTATTGATTTCTTCATTTTTATCAATGTCATCTCTGTTGTTTTCAATTTAGGGTGTTATAATTCATGCCACTGTGACTATTCATATAAAGTTATTTGTGTGGACATTCTTTTCTCTCAAAGAAATATATAGGCCAGAAATTTCTGGTTCATTGAATAGGTGTTTAACTTGGTAAGAAATTGCCAGATCTTTTTCTCAGAAGGCTGTTCTATTTTTACACTCTCACCGGTCCTTGAGGAGGATGTTATAGTTGCAACATGTATTTGCCCACATTTAGTGATGTCTGTCTTTTACAATTTAGCCATTATCATCCTGAATGTCAGATGGTATTAAGCAACTTCCTGTGTGCTTGTTAGCTCTTGGTATTTCTTCCTTTGTGAAGTGTGTGTTCAAGACTTTTGCTCATTTTATTTACATATTCTCTGTGTTATCATTGAGTAGTAGGCATTCATATATAATCTGACTTCAAGTCTTCAAGATACGTATAACCAGATATTTTCTCGCACTTTGTAGCTTTCATATTCATTATCTTAACATAATTTGTTTCAAGTTATGTTTTGAGACAATCTCATTATTTTGCTGATTAGGAAACTCTAGAGTAGGAAGTTGAGTTACCCAAGCTCACAGAGGTGGTTGGGGTAAAGGTGGGGTTTGCACTGTGGTGGTCTGCCTCCTGAGTCCTTGTCCTAAGCAGCTATGATGTATAAATACAAGTACTTCTCTTTGAGAACCCCTTACTGTTTATGACTTTGCTGAAATCAGTAAGCATTATCTACTTGAATTTAGATATTCTTAAGAAGTTCTTCTCCCATGTAATTTTCTTGGTCTAAAATTAAACCTTCACCATTTAGGTCTCTTCTGAGTCCCAGTTTTATGTCAGTTCACATGTGACAGGAACTCACCAGTCTGCATTAATCAGAGAAAGATAAATCACACCTGAGTTTCTTTTCTTGGCCCTTTTGGCCTTTAATCTGATTTGGAGTTTTAGGATTATTTGAAAAAATATTGGAGAGAAATATTATACCATGTTCAAGAAAAATGTTGGTTATTTCTGATAACCCTCCTCTTTGGTTGGTCATACTTTTATACTGCAGACCATAGAAATGACAATTTAGTACAATTCTACTTTGAAATAAAATACTGGAGAGCTGGAAGCTTATTGCAGTTTAGAGAAACAGGGAAATTGTTTTTATCCCACTGCCTCTTATTATTAATTTAGATGCTGAAATAGATTAGCACAGTGCAGGATCAAACCAGTACATAAATACAGCCATTTATGTTTTACCATCAGCTTCACTGTAGATTAATCTCACTGAAAGCTTGAATGGCTTCTTAGGGGAAGACATTGGAAGGGTAGTTTTACCCCATGAGCCCCCTTAAATATGCTGTTAATTCTCATTGATTTTAGAGAAAACAGAGAGAATCAGTTTGGCTTCCCCTGACTGAAGGCATCAGCAAGCTGCTCCAGTGCCGTTTAATGGGAATCGTGGAGACCGCCCCCCACTTGCCTGCGTGCACACACGGCTCCCAACACCAGCAGAGCACCTTCCTAGATGAACTTTTGAACGGAAACTGATGACGCTACCGTGAGCCCGAGGTGTGCGCGGTGTACCGCTTGATCTGCTTTCTCCTTCTGATTGCAGTGCTCCCAGAGGACACTCAGCAGCCGGCCCTGTCCTCTTCCTTGCAGTGTGCTCAGGTGTCCTGGCTGCTGGTTCCCAAGCCCTGTCCCCAGCCAAGCTTAGCGACCGCTGCCACCCCACCAGGCCAGTCCTCTTCATCCAGGGGCTTCTCTAGGGGCGCAAGGACGGCACCCTGCTCACCTTTCAGAGCTGGGCCCAGGCCCAGACCTACAGACAGACGGCGGATGGAGGCGTGCCGTACCTAAAACGATTCTCATTTGTCATAAAGGATGAGACAGTTCTCTAACAAGCCTCCAGAAGCCTTTGCGAGCCACCGTGTAGCTGAAGCAGCACAGTGAGCTGGACCTGAGCCTCATGGTTCCGTCCACCCGTGGACCTCAGCCCCTGAGCAGTCCGGGTCTGTCAGGTTGCTCTGGACACTGGACCCCTCAATCAGGGAGCGCCTGCGGCCCTGAACCGCACTGTGGGCCATCCCGGGCCCTGGCTCGTGGTTGTGTGCTCACCCCCTCTGTTTCCCTTGCCGTGCTGACCAGCCTCTTGCTCTCCGGGCTGTGACTCCTCAGGGCAGGGATGATCTGTGTCGTTGGGCAGCCGGGAGCTGCTCAGCAGGTGAGGGGTGGTGAGGTGATGATGAGGTGTGACATGGGGCAGGAGCCCCTTCTGTGCAAAGCTCTGCCCAGACCGGGAAGGGGTGAGGGTCTGGCTGCTGTTGATCAGAGATGCTGCTGTGCGGGGGTCGGGGGTGGAAGCCTGGCTTACAGTTCAACCTCCAGTCCTGCCCTGTCAGAAGCACTTAGGAAAGAGTGACAGTGTGAGAACACCCGATTCCTGTGTTTCGTGGCTATCATAATAGGTTAGGTCCATTATGTTTGAAATCAGATCTGTCGATATTTGTTCAGTTGTAGCTACCTCTCGCCCTGAAATTCGTGATATTCATTCATTTTACAGGGCAGAGGTAGGAACATATGACGTGACATGCACAGAAGCTGGCTAACCTTTCTGGCCACAAAATGTGATGGTATATCCTACTCTATTTGAAAGTCTGTCGCTGGAAAATGTTTGTTTCTGATAAGGTAGAAGTAAGAGGCCCGAGAATTAGCTGGGATGGCAGAGCCACTGTCTCTTCCTCTTTTTTCTCTCTGTGTTCCTTCCCTTCTTCATCTAAGCTTAGCATCAGGTGGTCACAGAAAGTGCAGGTTGAAACAGCTAGGCTTAAAACACACAGAGGACTTTTTCCTGAGACAGCTGTCTTACAGGATCATCTTTCTACATTGTGGTGTGACCTTTCCATATTTGCAGATTTAACTAGAGGAGACCATATCTAATCATATACTTAAAGTTTACCTTAGAAATACATTTAAAATCCACAACAGTTGTTTTAAAAAGATTAATACTACTATTATGAAAAAAGCACAATGTGGTGTGAGATTAAATTACCGGCTTCGATAGGTGTATATAGTGACCTGCGGGCAGCTGAAATCTGAATGACTATATTTATGGGAAAGAGTCTTTCACCCATATTTTTCTGAGTAGCTGTTCACAAATGATGCATTATGCCCTGTGCTTCTGTTTCTCGCTGGGTTTGAAAAATAAAACTTTCCATTAGTGGTAAATTCATAAGCTTGGGGCATGAAAATGTTTGAATTTGATATAAAAGAAGTTTTGAAAGGAAGATTAGTGATTTAAACCAAAAGATTAGTCGCCCTGGGAAATTCAGCTGTTGAGAAAGCCGAGTTCAGTAACGCCAGGTCCTGATCCAGCTGATTGCTCCCTCACACTGAGATTCCTAATCTTCCTACTGCACTCCCACCTGACTGGCAGGGCTGATTACCACAGCTTAATACTTTCTCCATCACCGGAGCACAGGGGGCTCCTCTGCTTCAGAACCCCCTTGTTTGTGGCAGGTTGATTCCTCCACTAAGTGGAAGGTGATTATTATTATTTCTTTACCCATTATCACTTTAAAACGGAGGAGAAGAAGGGAAGTTACTGAACAGGTTACAATTAGTGGTGGTCGTGGCTGAAATTCTCTCATGGGCAGCATTGCAAGAATCACTTGAAGTTTGACTTTCTTAGCACCTGATAGTTGATTCCCATCCATTCTGCCATGAAAGTGTCTGGTACTAGATCCTCCATATTCCACGGGAGGCAGATAATTAAACCCATGGCGAGGCCCCCTTCCACACGGGAAGCTAGCCTGGAACCACAGGACATGGATCTCCTTCAGAGCATCTCAGCCTCTGGCTTCCCCATGGAAATGACTCCTACGGAGGCACATGGTCACGGTTCCCTTCTAGACCAACAGAAGGTGGTCTTTGTATTGGATAGGTAAAGGTAAATCTGTTTACATTTTATCTGAAAACCTTTAAGGTCCATTTAGGGAAATGACTTCTACATCATAAAACCAAGATGTTGTCTTGAGAGAGCATTATGTCCATTCCTTCCCTCTGGATGGACCTTAAATGTGTATTATCTCTCTCTCCTCAGTGACTTGTGTTCTATTTCATCGTATGTGAAAATGGAAATTTCGCAGTTTTTCTTAGTAATTCACTCAGGATTCTATGAATGTTCATTGTACGAATATAGAAGCATACTTAATCTCTGCTCATTCTTCCTGAAGAAGGAGAGATCTGTTAGTCATTACCTGGGAAAACACACACACACCCCCCCGCACACACCACACACACGCGCCTCAGAGAGCACCAGGCAGAGCATTGACATTTCCCCAGGTCCGTCTGATAATCTTATCTCAGGTAACTCAATCACTTTTGTCTTTATGGATCTTTTCAGACTCTTTCTGCTCCATTTAAGGTATATAAAGATCACAAACTTTTGTAGGGATCTGAGCAGACCTGAATACTAACCTTTCTGCTTCTCTTTCTCTTCCCAGAGCTTTTATGTTTTGTTAGCTTTAAACCCTCTTAACTTCATGATCAACTCTCTATACTTTAGTGCTAAATAGTTCTAGGTTCAGAAAGATTAACTGTGTTATTCTGCACATTGGCTAATCTACATTAAAATACTTGTTGTAATTAAAACTTTTAAATTAGACATTTAGTGTTCTGGAACACTGACATAGTTACTACCCTTCTTCCTACAGTAAACGTTAGCGTCTGTGCTAGCTGTAATTGTACAGCCATTTAGGTCACAAGCTTTCCACTTGCCGCTATTTGCAACTATTCTTTTCAGAAAATTTTTTTCTCCTAGATCACAGTATCCAACCCAGTTTTTACATAGTATAGGCATATTTGTGAAAAAGTGTTAGTCGTTTAGTCATGTATGACTCTTTGTGATCCCATGGACTGTAGCCTGCCAGGCTCCTCTGTCTATGAAATTCTCCAGGCAAGAATACTAAAGTGGGTAACCATTCTCTTCTCCAGAGAATCTTCCCAACCCAGGGATCAAACCCGGTCTCCTGTATTGCAGGTGGATTCTTTACCATCTGAGCCAGCAGGGAAGCCCATAGGCATATTTATTAAACTGTGAATACTTGGAAAACTTGAATTATTATGGTATTTACACTTAGAACATTTGTATGTTAAATCAGTGATGCCTTGTCAATTATACAACCAAATCAAGTTTTTGAGCATTTATCTTGAAGCCTTTTTCTTTCAAAAAGATGTGTTTTTTTTGTTTTGTTTTGTTTTGTTTTGTTTTTCATGATTCGTTCTTGTAGGACTGGAACCACATGAAGGGATTTCTTTCTCTGTTGTTGAACACAGTGCAGATGGCAAGGCATCGGCCTGTGGCTCAGCCAGTCCCAAAGTATCAAAGCTATATCCATTGCAATTCAGCTTTATCAGACTGCTTGGGTCATGACACTAGATGATTTTAGCTGAAATACATAGCAAAAAGGGCTTCCCTGATAGCTCAGTTGGTACAGAATCCGCCTGCAATGCAGGAGACCTGGGTTTGATCCCTGGGAAGATCCCGTGGAGAAGGGAAAGGCTACCCACTCCAGTATTCTGGCCTGGAGAATTCCAAGGACTGGATAGTCTGTGGGGTTACAAAGAATGGGACACGACTAAGTGACTTTCACATACTGAAAAAGGGAATTGGACACACAGTTGACATTCAGAGCCTACAATCTGCTTGAATTATAACCTAGACTAGGTGATGTGTGTGGAGAAGGCAATGGCACCCCACTCCAGTACTCTTGCCTGGAAAATCCCATGGACGGAGAAGCCTGGTAGGCTGCAGTCCACGGGGTCGCTAAGAGTCGGACACAACTGAGCGACTTCACTTTCAGTTTTCACTTTCATGCGTTGGAGAAGGAAATGGCAACCCACTCCAGTGTTCTTGCCTGGAGAATTTCAGGGACGGGGGAACCTGGTGGGCTGCAGTCCATGGGGTCGCACAGAGTCGGACACGACTGAAGCGACTTAGCAGCAGCAGCAGGTGATGTGTGGCAGAAGCCGTGGAGCTCTGGGGCTGGGACGAGGGTTGGCTGCTCCAGCCCTTGAGTTAGGTTAGGGTCACAGTATCGGACACGTCCCCAGCCCTTCTCCTGTGCTTGACGGAGGCTGTCACCTCTGATGGGACAGAAAGTGTGCCCGTCCTCACACTCCCAGCGCTGGTGACAGGATCAGGGTGTGCTTCTTGAGCAGGAAGTGGTGCGAGTCAGAGATCCAAGTCTCCTTCTGGACACCCTTCTCTCCTTCACCCCCGAATTCAGTCTGTCGTCTCTTTTGCCACCTAAATCTTGCTTTAGAGCGATCCATGTCCCCCAGTCTCCACCACCGCGGTCAGCCCTGTTCCCTGACCCAGCCTGCCATCGCCTTTCAGAGCATTTCCTGGGTTATTGCAGGGACCTTCTACCTGGTCTGCCCCCACTGCTCTGGCCCTCTTCACTCCTTCTCCACTCTGCAGCCAAAATGAGCTTTTAACCGCACAGCCCGTCACAGCCTTTCTGCTGTCGTTTTGGACGAATAGCAATCGTCATCATCATCATTATATGACAGCAGTGCAGACCAAGACCTGTAAACAGGGGGTCACACAATTCCTCGTTCACACGGGAGCGCTTCTGAGCGTGAAGTGGGTGCCACCGGGACCCACACAAGGGGGTGTGGGGAGCAGGTGTGTGCCTGCCGCGCCCGCTCCCATCGCCCGCCCTGAGCCGCAGCGCTGCTCACGCTCAGCCTCGGTGCTGTCCAGCGGCGCCTGCCATGCCTGCTGCCCCACTGGGCCTCTGCACGTGCTGTCTGAGTATTTGAAAACTACTGATCTTTCAGCTGCTAGCTCCTGTCTGGCATCTCACTGACTAGGTTAAATCTCCTTATTATAGACTCTTACTACACTCACTGATGCACTTTAGCATTTATTTATTTGAATAAATACTAGTAAGAAACTGGTAGTATTGTATTACCAATATACCAGTTATAGAATACAGTGGTCGGCACAATGGCAAAATAAACTCTATGTATTTAAATTTATATACTTAGTACAGAAGAAACCGGCTAAACATATACAATTTAATGTAAAAATATACTCTCGATTTTAGCATTGTTAATATGCTATTTGATATGCATGCATGCTGCTGCTGCTGCTGCTAAGTCACTTCAGTCGAGTCCTACTCTGTGCGACCCCTGAGATGGCAGCCCACCAGGCTCCCCCGTCCCTGGCATTCTCCAAGCAAGAATACTGGAGTGGTTTGCCATTTCCTTTTCCAACGCATGAAAGTGAAAAGTGAAAGTGAAGCTGCTCAGTCGTGTCCGACTCTGAGCGACTCCATAGACTACAGCCTACCAGGCTCTTTCGTCCATGGGATTTTCCAGGCAAGAGTACTGGAGTAGGGCGCCATTGCCTTGCATATTTGAAGGAGATCAGCCCTGGGATTTCTTTGGAAGGAATGATGCTAAAGCTGAAACTCCAGTACTTTGGCCACCTCATGCGAAGAGTTGACTCATTGGAAAAGACTCTGATGCTGGGAGGGATTGGGGCCGGAGGAGAAGGGGATGACAGAGGATGAGATGGCTGGATGGCATCACTGACTCGATGGACGTGAGTCTCAGTGAACTCCGGGAGTTGGTGATGGACAGGGAGGCCTGGTGTGCTGCGATTCATGGGGTCGTAAAGAGTCGGACATGACTGAGTGACTGATCTGATCTGATCTGATGCTTTATTTGAAAAATACAGTAATTTAAAAGTTAAGTCTTGTAATTCTACAAATTTATCAAATATTTGAAGTTATGATGGATTTTTGAGAAGGTTTCTCAATTGAGAGATCTGTGACATTTAGATTTATGATATACAGAGTAGCTGGATTCTGGACAGATTGTATGCATGTCTGATTCTTTGCGACCCCATGGACTGTAGCCTGCCAGGGATTCTCCAGACAAGAACACTGGGGAGGAGGGTTGCCATGCCCTCCTACAGGGGATCTTTCTGACTCAGGGATCAAACCTGTGTCTCTTACGTCCCCTGCATTGGCAGGCAGGTTTCTTTACCACTTTTCTTTAACAGATTACCTGGGGTTTAAATCATGATTTTGCCACATACTGTCTTGGTGGCCTTGAACAAATCAGTTTCCCTCTGCCTCTCTTTACACATTTTTAAAATGGGTATAATAGTGATGTCTATTTTTTTAATTTAATTTAATTTTTTAACTTTACAATATTGTATTGGTTTTGCCATATATCGAAATGAATCTGCCACAGGTATACATGTGTTCCCCATCCTGAACCCTCCTCCCTCCTCCCTCCCCATACCATCCCTCTGGGTCGTCCCAGTGCACCAGCTCCAAGCATCCAGTATCATGCATTGAACCTGGACTGGCAACTCGTTTCATATATGATATTATACATATTTCAATGCCATTCTCCCAAATCATCCCACCCTCTCCCTCTCCCACAGAGTCCAAAAGACTGTTCTATACACCAGTGTCTCTTTTGCTGTCTTGTATACAGGGTTATTGTTACCATCTTTCTAAATTCCATATATATGCGTTAGTATACTGTATTGGTGTTTTTCTTTCTGGCTTACTTCACTCTGTATAATAGGCTCCAGTTTCATCCACCTCATTAGAACTGATTCAAATGTATTCTTTTTAATGGCTGAGTAATACTCCATTGTGTATATGTACCACAGCTTTCTTATCCATTCATCTGCTGATGGACATCTAGGTTGCTTCCATGTCCTGGCTATTATAAACAGTGCTGTGATGAACATTGGGATACACATGTCTCTTTCCCTTCTGGTTTCTTCAGTGTGTATGCCCAGCAGTGGGATTGCTGGATCATAAGGCAGTTCTATTTCCAGTTTTTTAAGGAATCTCCACACTGTTCTGCATAGTGGCTGTACTAGTTTGCATTCCCACCAACAGTGTAAGAGGGTTCCCTTTTCTCCACACCCTCTCCAGCATTTATTGCTTGTAGACTTTTGGATAGCAGCCATTCTGACTGGCATGAAATGGTACCTCATAGTGGTTTTGATTTGCATTTCTCTGATAAAGAGTGATTTTGAGCATCTTCTCATGTGTTTGTTAGCCATCTGTATGTCTTCTTTGGAGAAATGTCTATTTAGTTCTTTGGCCCACTTTTTGATTGGGTCATTTATTTTTCTGGAATTGTGGTGTAGGAGTTGCTTGTATATTTTTGAGATTAGTTGTTTGTCAGTTGCTTCATTTGCTATTATTTTCTCCCATTCTGAAGGCTGTCTTTTCACCTTGCTTATAGTTTCCTTTGTTGTGCAGAAGCTTTTAAGGTTAATTAGGTCCCATTTGTTTATTTTTGCTTTTATTTCCAATATTCTGGGAGGTGGGTCATAGAGGATCCTGCTGTGATGTATGTCGGAGAGTGTTTTGCCTATGTTCTCTAGGAGTGTTATAGTTTCTGGTCTTACGTTTAGATCTTTAATCCATTTTGAGTTTATTTTTGTGTATGGTGTTAGAAAGTGCTCTAGTTTCATTCTTTTACAAGTGGTTGACCAGTTTTCCCAGCACCACTTGTTAAAGAGATTGTCTTTAATCCATTGTATATTCTTGCCTCCTTTGTCAAAGATAAGGTGTCCATAGGTGCGTGGATTTATCTCTGGGCTTTCTATTTTGTTCCATTGATCTATATTTCTGTCTTTGTGCCAGTTCCATACTGTCTTGATGACTGTGGGGCTTTGTAGTAGAGCCTGAAGTCAGGCAGGTCGATTCCTCCAGTTCCATTCTTCTTTCTCAAGATCGCTTTGGCTATTCAAGGGTTTTTGTATTTCCATACAAATTGTGAAATTATTTGTTCTAGCTCTGTGAAGAATACCGTTGGTAGCTTGATAGGGATTGCATTGAATCTATAAATTGCTTTGGGTAGTATACTATTTTCACTATATAGATTCGTCCAATCCATGAACATGGTATATTTCTCCATCTATTAGTGTCCTCTTTGATTTCTTTCGCCAGTGTTTTATAGGTTTCTATATATAGGTCTTTAGTTTCTTTAGGTAGATATATTCCTAAGTATTTTATTCTTTCTGTTGCAATGGTGAATGGAATTGTTTCCTTAATTTCTCTTTCTGTTTTCTCATTATTAGTGTATAGGAATGCAAGGGATTTCTGTGTGTTGATTTTATATCCTGCAACTTTACTATAATCATTGATTAGTTCTAGTAATTTTCTGGTGGAGTCTTTAGCGTTTTCTAAGTAGAGGATCATGTCATGTGCAAACACTGAGAGTTTTACTTCTTTTCCAATTTGGATTCCTTTTATTTCTTTTTCTGCTCTGATTGCTGTGGCCAAAACTTCCAAAACTATGTTGAATAGTAATGGTGAAAGTGGGCACCCTTGTCTTGTTCCTGACTTTAGAGGAAATACTTTCAATTTTTCACCATTGAGGATAATGTTTGCTGTGGGTTTGTCATATACAGCTTTTATTATGTTGATGTATGTTCCTTCTATTCCTGCTTTCTGGAGAGTTTTTATCATAAATGGATGTTGAATTTTGTCAAAGGCTTTCTCTGCATCTATTGAGATAATCATATGGTTTTTATTTTTCAATTTGTTAATGTGGTGTATTACATTGATTGATTTGCGCATATTGAAGAATCCTTGCATCCCTGGAATAAAGCCCACTTGGTCATGGTGTATGATCTTTTTAATGTGTTGTTGGATTCTGATTGCTAGAATTTTGTTAAGGATTTTTGCATCTATGTTCATCAGTGATATTGGCCTGTAGTTTTCTTTTTTTGTGGGATCTTTGTCAGGTTTTGGTATTAGGGTGATGGTGGCCTCATAGAATGAGTTTGGAAGTTTACCTTCCTCTGCAATTTTCTGGAAGAGTTTGAGTAGGATAGGTGTTAGCTCTTCTCTAAATTTTTGGTAGAATTCAGCTGTGAAGCCATCTAGACCTGGGCTTTTGTTTGCTGGAAGATTTTTGATTACAGTTTCAATTTCCGTGCTTGTGATGGGTCTGTTAAGATTTTCTATTTCTTCCTGGTCGAGTTTTGGAAAGTTGTACTTTTCTAAGAATTTGTCCATTTCTTCCACGTTGTCCATTTTATTGGCATATAATTGCTGATAGTAGTCTCTTATGATCCTTTGTATTTCTGTGTTGTCTGTTGTGATCTCTCCATTTTCATTTCTAATTTTATTGATTTGATTTTTCTCCCTTTGTTTCTTGATGAGTCTGGCTAATGGTTTGTCAATTTTATTTATCCTTTCAAAGAACCAGCTTTTGGCTTTGTTGATTTTTGCTATGGTCTCTTTTGTTTCTTTTGCATTTATTTCTGCCGTAATTTTTAAGATTTGTTTCCTTCTACTAACCCTGGGGTTCTTCATTTCTTCCTTTTCTAGTTGCTTTATGTGTAGAGTTAGGTTATTTATTTGACTGAACTTGTCTCTTGAGGTATGCCTGTATTGCTATGAACTTTCCCCTTAGGACTGCTTTTACAGTGTCCCACAGATTTTGGGTTGTCTGTTTTAGAGGGCTTCTGTGAGAATTAAATCAGGTAATGCATATAAAACACTTGGAACAGTTTCCAGCACAGTAGACACTAAGTTAATCCTAGCTGTTGCTATTATTTGTACTGTTATTATATTTATTCATTGAACAAATATTTATACTTTTTTCTGGCATTGGTCTCAGAACTCTGACATGATTATTACAGGGCAGGGGAATCCGATGAGTGTAAGTCAGGGTTTGTTAGGGCGTGTGGATGGGAGGAGCTCTGTGAACCTGGAGGATGGGAATTCATCAGCTTGCAGTGGGCTGGGGGGAGTACCCAGGGTGGGGAAGGAGCACAAAAGGCCCCCGAGGCAGAAAGGGCTTCTCCTGTGTGTGTCCCTGAGGTGGTAGGAGGCCTGAGGGACAGACTTTGTGGCTGTACCCCAGGGCTTTTGTTAGAAAAATGAGAGGTCGGTAATTCTTTGTGTTTTACCCATGAAGAAACAAAAGTCCACATGTCCTGATCAGGATCACATAGAGAATCGGGAGCCAGCACTGGAAGCAAGTCTCCTGTGTGTGTTTGTGTGTTTGTTTGTTTGTTTTTCAAATTAATGAAGCATCATACAAAAATTGCACGTCAGAATGACTTTCTGAGTTCTCACAGTGAGAGCCCCTGTGTACCCACATCTTGGCGTGCTCTCCACAGCTACCCTGCTGCACTCGCCTCCCTGCCCCCCCTCCCTGAGAGGTATCTGACCTCTGCTCACCCCCAGCACCGCAGACCAGGCTTGCCTGGGTTTGAGCTTTGTGAACTCCTGCATTGAGCCTTATGCTGCAAGCCTTTTCCTGGCCGGCTTCTCTCACCACACGCACGTCTGTGGGACCCACCCGTGGCGTCCTGTGCTGTGTATGTCAGTGATGGTTCCTTACAGTGGCTGCGAGCTGTTCCTCTGTGTGAATACACACGGGCTTTCCGGTGTGATAGCCCCTGAGTGTCACCATGAGATGCAGCGTGTGTGTGAGACGAAAGCTGGATTGAGATTCATGTCATTTACGTCTGTAGGTTAATATTGCTCATCCTACTTTTTTTTTTTTCCAGCTAAGTGAAGATTATTTTTTTCTTTTACAACCAAAGTATATAACCTTGATTGTCATACTTTGAGAGTGTGTTGTTGTTTAATCATCTAGTCATGTCCAAGTGTTTTGTGACCCCATGGAGTGTAGCCTGCCAGGCTCCTCTGTCCCTGGGATTTACCAGACAAGAATGCTGAAGCGGGTTGCCATTTCCTTCTCCAAGGGATCTTTCCGACCCAGGGATGGAACCCAAGTTTTCTGTGTTGGCAGGTAGATTCTTTATCACTGAGCCACCAGGGAAGCCCACTTTGAGAGTATAATGCCATACTAAAACAAAAGCTTGCATCAGCAGAGATTGCTTGATGTGTGATAAGTGTTAATCACGAATGGAAATAACTTAGATTAGCTTGCCAGGTGGTTTAAGATGGTCCTGTCATAGAACATCAGCCTTTTGAAATGTTATCCTGGGGGAGTGCAGGTTTCTAGGGGGTGAAGGATAATTTGCTACTTAATTGGGCCAAATGGCCACCATTGCTGCTTTCTAAAATCAGGTCTCTTTAAAGACAGTGATCGATTAGCTGGATGAATGCCGTTTCATGTGTTCTCCACTCAGTTTTTTTCCTCTCTCTCTTTTTTCTTTAATGTTTCAGATGACGTTGTGCCATACTTTAAAACAGAGCCAGGCCTTCCGCAGATCCACCTGGAAGGGAACCGCCTCGTGCTCACTTGCCTTGCGGAAGGGAGCTGGCCTTTGGAGTTCAAGTGGATGCACAACGACAGTGAGCTCACCACCTACACCAGCGAATATAAGTAATTGATTCCTTGAAAATAAGATTACATTTCACAGTGGTATATTCAGAGTATTTGCCTTATTGGCCATGATAGAACGGGGTGGGGGGAATATTGGATTGCATTGGTAATGCATTAAGGATTAAGGGAATCCATTTGAACATGTAATCAGAATGTGATTTACTATTCCAATACAGGTTGTATTTACACTTAGGAAGTCTGTCATTATATTTGTAAGAATAAGCCCCTTAGTGAAATTACCAGACCAAAAGAAGGTGTAGTTACAGAGGAATGCAAATAACAGCTTTAGCTGATGAAACTTGCCGTCCTGAGGCAACAGTCCTGCCCACCAATATTGTTCCTGCCTGAAGAGCATCACGGCTTTCTACAGGTCAGAGCTTCTGGAGCTCTGGTTGCCAACAAGGCTGCCCTGGCTGACTGTCAGAGCTGGGGTGGGCACAGTGGAACTCTGGGAGGATGGGCACAAGCAAAGCATGTACAGTCAGCAAAAGTGAACATTCACTGGACTGGGGACGGGGCGAGGGTGTCAGAGGTGCTCAGTACAGGGGACTGAGAGGGGACGGGGTGAGGGTGTCGGGGCGACCCAGTACAGGGGACTGAGAGGGGCTGGGATGAGGGTGTCGGGGGGACCAGTACAGGGGACTGAGAGGGGGACAGGGTGAGGATGTCGGGGGGACCCAGTACAGGGGACTGAGGGGGGCCGGGGTGGGGATGTCAGGGGTGCTCAGTACAGGGGACTGAGAGGGGCTGAGGTGAGGGTGTTGGGGGTGCTCAGTACAGGGGACTGAGAGGGGCCGGGGTGAGGGTGTGGGGGGTGCTCAGTACAGGGGACTGAGAGAGGCCGGGGTGAGGGTGTCGGGGATGCTCAGTACAGGGGACTGAGAGGGGCTGAGGTGAGGGTGTCGGGGGTGCTCAGTACAGGGGACTGAGAGGGGGTGGGGTGAGGGTGTCAGGGGGACCCAGTACAGAGGACTGAGAGGGGCCGGGGTGAGGGTGTCGGGGGTGCTCAGTACAGGGGACTGAGAGGGGCCGGGGTGAGGGTGTCGGGGGGACCCAGTACAGGGACTGAGGGGGAAGCTGGAGATCAGGTCTGAGGAGCAGCTTCTCCAGGAAGCATGTGGACCAGCTTCCCAGCCTCGGGACCTCCTGGCAGCGCTTGAGGTCTTCCCAGGTGTGTGTTCCCACCTCCTTTTCTATGCGGGGATGATGCTGGATGCAGTTCTAAGTGGGATGGAGAATTACTGACTGCCAAACATTCCCAGAGGCCCCAAAGTCAGCAGGATTCAGCAGTGCTGTGCTCTTAATTAAAGGAAATAAGAAAGAGAATTGACGATCTAGAGGTGTTTTAAGTAGAGTAATGAGCTTCTCCACGGGGGCATAGCCCACCGTGTACTCTTCACCTCAGAAGTTATAACATGGTGGTCCATGAGCTGCAGTCAGCCCACGTAGAATGAGGTGTGCATATTTTAAATATCCGTTAAGATATATATATGTGTGTGTATATACACCCAGTATTTGTTCCTCAGTTGATTGCCAGCATTTAACACTTATAAGAGTTCACATAAAATTCTGCTTTTTAGGCCCTCTGGAACAATTAGCAGGCCTGGGCTCCTGGGTGCACACAGAAGCAGGTGCTAGGCGACGCTGCGTTGCGTGCTGGCAGGGACACCCAATTCTCAGCACGCTCTGGTCCCCACCCTGCAACACCCCCTTGCTCTGTGCGGTCCTGTTATCTACCTGCCCTGTGTGGACAGAGGAGTCTGTGTCCTCCTCTTTCATCATTCGGTCTGTACTGTGAGACGATCTGCTGTTTTGAGAGCAATTGATCACAATAGTTAAGGGCATGTTGAAGTCAGACAGACCTAGGTTTGAATCTCAGCTCACCACCAGTTACAAGCTGCCTGTTAGCCCCACTTTCAATAACCTGCAAAATGGGGGTGATCAAGCCTCGTCTGTGGTGTTGTGAGCATTGAAAGACTCTCATGTATGTAAAATAGCATACTTTCTGGCCCACAAGCAACAGTTAATAAATTGTAGGCAACATTATATTTTATTGTAATATGACATAGGGCTTGGTTTATTAGAAGGGGGTTTAAGAAAGGAAAAAAAAAAGTGAACTTAGGAATGAGAACTGTTATGAGCTTTGATGGCAGATGACTTGGGTTCAAATACTACTATTCAACTTACTATCTTTGGACAAGTTATCTAACCCATTTTGGTATTTTCCCATCTGTAAAATGGGTATAATAAAACCCACCCTAGAGCGGTCTCATAAAAATTAAGTGATATGATGTTTCAAATGCCCCAGGAAGGAAGGAAGTGAGGTTTCAAGAGAATCCATCTTGTTTCTCCTCATGAAAAGAAGTAGTGATGTGGGTGATCCATAACAGTGGTCTTAAAACTGGGGGATATGCCATAGGTAGTGGCAGAGGAATGGTCTCTGGATCTTCCGTTTCCGCAGGCATATGAGTTGAGCTGCCTGAGAACGCATCTCTGTGATGGTACCTGCCGTTCTCGTTTTGTACCTGCTTTGCATTATCTCTTCCACTTCACAGAAAAGCGCACACCGTTCCCAGTTTGAGTCTTCTGTGAAACCACATCTTCAGCGCACAAGACTAGCACAGTTTAAAACACTGGGCTTGGAACTTCCCTGGTGGTCCAGAGATTAAGACTCCGAGCTCCCAGTGCAGGGAGCCTCTGGTTAGATCCCTGGTCAGGGAACTAGATTGCATGTGCTGCACCTAAGATTCTGCATGCTGCAACGAAGATCGCAGATCCCACATGCCGCCACCAAGACCTGGCTCAGCCAAATAAATAATTACTAAAAAGTAAAACAAAATACCGGGCTCGAAGAAGCCTCTTTTAAACATCCCCTGGAGCTTCTTGCCTTCTCTCTATACGTACTTCTTTCAAGGGCAGAGTATGACACTAGAAATGGGGTCTTTTGCCCAGTCGTGGGATTTTCCTAATTCAGATGTCTGTAGGTGGTCAGCAACAGGGGTACCATTTTCTTGTGAACACCCTTCCCTTTTCCATTCTCCAACCATCATCAAAGTATATATTGCTCCTCAAGGAATGTTTATGAGAACAAAGCAGGGAGGCATCTGCAAGAAACACCACAGGCCAGGCGTCTTGTTGTATCCGGGCTGTAAACTTAGCATCAAGCTCCGTGGCTTACACATTAACACAAAATAGAATTACAGTTTTCAAGATTTGTCAGAAAGAAAACATCTACTGAGAAATACTCTTCTCTGAAGTACACTTGTCTCCATTTCACCTATCCAGAAAGGAGAAGAGCTTGGCAAGGCCTCAGTGGCAGATCGCAATGAGGGCGAGTGTGTGTGTGTGTGTGTGTGTGTGTGTGTGTAAAGTTTTGTTTATTTTCTTCAAATCAGTGTTCCCTCTTGATGTAGAAAGACCATGCACTATAGGAAAGTTAATGCTTTATATTTTCTCATTCATTTGGAAGACACTTGCATTAACTTTTGCAAAAAGATATCATTTGATATTCCAAACCCATATTCATTTTTATTACCTCAGTGTGTTTTGCTTGCTGGTATGCATCAGCCTCTTTGCTAGTTGTTTGTTTCTCTGTGTTCTCATTAGTTTTAAATTAACTGTATGCAGATATGTGGTCAATAACTTTTCTTTTTGTAGTTAATTTCTATCCAGTTCTGTTCATTCTGTTAAATAACTTCCCACTCACCAAAATGTAAAGTAATTGGGGGAGAAAAAACCACTTTCACTCAAGAGGCATACCTTCTTTCTACAATTTTACTGTTCAATGATGATTTTTCAAAATTTGTAATACATATTTGTTGTTTTGATTAGCTGTATAGTAACAATAATTACAATCAACATGTAATCCACATGAAATTTTTTTAAGTGCTCAGAATATTTTGGTCAAAGGATATTCTTTCAAAATTATCATTTATATATTGTATATTTTTATTTCAGAGAAGTATGTTGGATAATAAATGAGTATCTTTCAGATATGGACACATGTCACATTAGAATAAAATTCTGTGGGGTGAGTAGATTTAATACTCAAGTTCAAAGAGTAAAAAGAAACCATTTGAGAGTTCTGTTTGTTCATTTTTAAGAAATAAATATTGTGGATATCAAAATAATTTTATTATTTAAATACCATTGGATACTTTTAAAACTGTGTGACAGTTTTATTTTAAAATGCCAAAACATACACCGTGCCATTATTACATGTGCAACTATTTAAGCTTCTCTGTGAGAGCACATCTTTTGTGTCAACTTAAAAATACGCGAGGAGACTAAGCTTTTTGCATGGCTCTTGGCACCAGCAAATTTACCTGCTAGCCTGACACACCCTGGATAATCTCCAGGAAGACAAAGCGCTGTTGCTTGTACTGAAGCAGGATTCACTTTATATTTATACATGGTTCATTATATATGCACCATTGAAATAAAGTAGATGCTTCACTACCGTTTCACCAGAAACTCGTTAAGAAGAAATGGGTTATTCTGAAGAAAAAACGGTTTAGGTTAGATGTGATGAATTGTTTTCTTTGCGCTGAGGGCTTCAGACGCTGAGATGGGTTATCAAGGATCCATTGTATTTTGTCATCATTTTTTTCAAGATATAAAACCTGTCTAAAAGTCCTAGGCTATTTTTTCAAATGACTCTTTTATCTGCTTCCTTCCAATAAGCACATTCAGCTGTCATATGTTAGCCTTCACGAGGCTGATGTAAGTCTCAAATTGAAAAACATGGATGTGCTATGAAATGGGAGCTGTATTCCTATCTAGCATTGAGGCCCTCTTTCTCCACCACTCCACCCTTTGGTGTGGACAATGAAAATCCTAACCCTAAAAAAAGCAAATAGTATAAATTCAGGTTGTCCATCTTTGGCTAAAAATAGCACATTCTTTGCTGCTTGTGTTACAAACTGCAGGATGAATTTCAGTGAGTTTCAAATGTTACGTTAATCATACTGATGCTTGTCTCTATGTTTAAGCACAGGTGAGGCTACACTGGGAAAATGACAGTAGTTCAGTGATTAAACAAAGTTGCATAAGTGTCATAGGCAGATTTGTATTTTTTTTTCTCCCAGAAGATATTTACTGTAAATTATTTTTTGTGCTTTGGAATAAAAAATATTTTGTAATTATATTCAAAATGTGTGTGTGTGTGTGTGTGTGTGTGTATATATATATATATGCTCAAAATTTCTAGTGCTAGGCACTCCAGCAGGAGGAATAATTGGATACTTTGCTGAGAATCTTATAGTCTGCTTTTGTGATCTATCTTCTATTACAGTATAAACAGTAGAAATTTGATGGATATTTATTTTTCATTTCAGTGAAGAATAGGAATGGTTAAGGGGAAAGTTACTTTTTCTTATTTCCTATAAAGGGACAAAAATTCTACAATATCAATAAAATTTAATAAATACCTGGGAATAACCTTTATAGGAAATGAGTAGAGTATGAAGAAAAATAGAAAACCTCACCGAGAGATATAAGGGTGAATTCTAGATAGGAAATCTAAACAACCATAAGGCTTGACAAAGTATACGAAATAATTGTTTTCAAGATACTGGGCCTCAGGCAACCGAAGGTGTGATACCTGAGAGATGGAAAACCAGCAAGGTGAGCCCTCTGATTGCCCGACTCGCCGCCCTGAGAGAATTTCCAGGCTGTGGCACAGAGAGGGAGAACACAGGTGAAGCCAGGAGGCACCGACCCCTGAGGTGAGGGGGGCCGAGAATTGAGAGAGATCAAGGCAGAGGACTGGAGTGGGGAGAGCCAAGCAGAGAGAGAGAGAACTCTGGAGATCTGCAGAGGTTCTTTTTCTGAGTATTTAGCAGATTATTCGCCAGCACATTCATGTAAGGAGACTGCCCAAGTCCAAGAAACCAAGTACCCAAGAAGTGGAGGCAGTCGTTCCCAGGCTCACACAGGACTGGGTTGAGTGCCTTTTCTCAGCAGCCAAACTGAAAAACCTCAAAATTCACGGCATTATTGGATAGGGTAACAGAAGGCTCTTGGGTCTGTAGTGGGGAGTTACTAACCCTGGACCAACTACAGCTCCGGTCCTGCCTGCTGCTGCTAAGTCACTTCAGTCCTGTCCGACTCTGGGCAACCCCAGAGACAGCAGCCCACCAGGCTCCCCTGTCCCTGGGACTCTCCAGGCAAGAACACTGGAGTGGGTTGCCATTTCCTTCTCCAATGTATCAAAGTGAAAAGTGAAAGTGAAGTCGCTCAGTCATGTCCAACCCTCAGCGACCCCATGGACTGCAGCCTACCAGGCTCCTCCGTCCATGGGATTTTCCAGGCAAGAGTACTGGAGTGGGGTGCCATTGCCTTCTCCTCTGGTCCTGCCTGAGGAATCTTAAAAGACCAGAAAGGATCAAACTGTTTCTAAGTATCTTTGCGGCAGTGGTGCACAAAGCTCAGGAATATTTATAGGAATACAAAAATAGCACCAAATACAATACCATCACAAAACAGGGTAAAATTCACAGTGTCTGGAATCCAGTCAGAGATTATTAGGGATGTAAAGAGGCAGGAAAGCATGATCCAAAATGAGAAAAATCAATCAACCAAAACCAAACCAAAGGTGACACAGATGTTAGAATTAGCAGAGAGTGGTATTGAAACACGATAACTGTATTCCATGTGATCAAAGTAGAGACATGAAAGATATTAAAAGGCAGAAGATATTTCTCAGGATGAAGCCCATAACATCTGAGATGAAAAGCACAATGGGTGAGACTCTCAGCAGATTAGACATTGCAGAAGAATATATTAGTAAACTTAAAAACATACCGATATAATGGGCTTCCCAGGTAGCTCAGCTGATAAAGAATCCACCTGCGATGCAGGAGACCCAGGTTCGACTCTTGGGTCGGGAAGTTCACCTGGAGAAGGGGTAGGCTACCCGCTCCAAAATATTCATAAACTTAAAAATAGAGCAATGCAACTACTCAAGATGAAAGGCAGGGACTTCCCTGGCAGTCCAGTGGCTAAGATTCTGTGTTTCTGATGCACGGGATGCAGGTTTGATCACTGGTCAGGGAACTAAGATCTATGTGCTGTGCAGCTTGGTCAAAAACAAATAAATAAAAATGAAAGGAAAAATAAATGAACACAATGAAAAGACCATTAGTGAATTACAGGACAACTTCACATGGCCTAATATATGTATGAGTTGAATCCCAAAGACGGGTGGTAAAGTATTTGAATAAATAATATTGAGAAATGTTTGCATTTGATGAAAACTACAAACTCATCAATGCAAGAAACTGAGCAGATCCCAATAATGGAGTTACTAGCCAGTATAATAAGAAAAAGAAAAAGCATCTAGATTGTAAGAGGATATGTAAAAATGTCTTATTGAAGGTTACGTGATTGTAGAAAATGTTATATTGTCTTTAAAAAACTGCTAAAATTCACATGTGTTTAGCAGTGTTATAGGATACTAGATGTGGAGAAGGCAATGGCACTCACTCCAGTACTCTTGCCTGGAGAATCCCATGGGCGGAGGAACCTGGTAGGCTGCAGTCCACGGGGTGGCGAAGAGTCGGACACGACTGAGCGACTTCACTTTCACTTTTCACTTTGATGCATTGGAGAAGGAAATGGCAACCCACTCCAGTATTCTTGCCTGGAGAATCCCAGGGACGGGGGAGCTTGATGGGCTACCATCTATGGGGTCGCACAGAGTCAGACACGACTGAAGCGACTTAGAAGCAGCAGAAGCAGCAGGATACTAGATGAGCATGTGAAAGTGAAAGTCGCTCAGTCGTGTCCGACTCTTTGCAACCCCATGGAATACACAGTCCATGGAATTCTCCAGGCCAGAATACTGGAGTGGGTGGCTTTACCCTTCTCCAGGGGATCTTCCCAACCCAGGGATCGAACCCAGGTCTCCTGCATTGCAGGCAGATTCTTTACCACCAGAGCCACCAGGGAAGCCCAAGAATACTGGAGCGGGTGGCCTTTCCCTTCTCCAGGGAATCTTCCCAACCCAGGGATCAAACCCAGGTCTCCTGCATTGCAGGCAGGTTCTTTACCACCAGAGCCACCAGGGAAGCCCAAGAATACTGGAGTGGGTACACTGTCCCTTCTCCAGTGGATCTTCCTGATCCAGGAATCGAACCAGGGTCTCCTGCATTGCAGGTGGATTCTTTACCAACTGAGCTATCAGAGAAGTTATAGATGACCATACAAGTCACTTATATTTTTGTATACTAGAAAAGAATAATCTGCAATTTATTAAGATTTATGATCTTTATAAAATATATAAAATTTATTTTGTAAAATAAAAACAAAAATATTTTTTAAAATATCTTCAAAAATCTTAGAGATGAATATGACAAGGTGTTTGCAAGATTTTTATACTAAAAACTATAAAGCATTGCCTAAGTTTCCTAAAAGAAGACCCAAATAAAAGGACAGATATGCCATGTCCATGTGTCTAAAAACTTAGTATTGCTGCCATGTCAGACTCTCCCAGATTGATTGATTGCTTGGCCGTACCCTTTAGGCTTAACACCCCGAGACAGCACTTCATCACTAAGTCATGAGTTAGACTCCTCTACCTGTTTTTTATTTTCAGTTCAGTTCTGTCTCTCAGTCATGTCTGACTCTGTGACCCCATGGACTGCAGCACACCAGGCTTCCCTGTCCATCACCAACTCCCAGAGTTTACTCAAACTCATGCCCATTGAGTCAGTGATGCCATACAACCATCTCATCCTCTGTCGTCCTTCTCCTCCTGCCTTCAGGCTTTCCCAGCATCAGGGTCTTTCAAATAAATCAGTTCCTCTCATCAGGTGGCCAAAATATTGGAGTTTCAGCTTCAACATAAGTTCTTCCAACGAATATTTAGGACTGATTTCCTTTAGGGTTGACTGATTGGATCTCCATGCAGTCCAAGGGACTCTCAAGAGTCTTCTCCAACACCACGGTTCAAAAGCCAGTTCCTCAGTGCTCAGCTTTCTTTGTAGTTCAACTCTCACATCCATACCTGACTACTGGAAAAACCATAGCTTTGAATAGATGGACCTTTGTTGGCAAAGTAATTTCTCTGTTTTTTCTTTTTTTTTTTAATTAAATTTTTTTTGAAGGATAATTGCTTTACAGAATTTTGTTGTTTTCTGTCAAACCTCAACATTAGTCAGCCATAAGTATACACACATCCCCTCCCTTTTGAACCTCCCTCCCGTCTCTCTCCCCATCCCACCCATCTAGGTTGACACAGAGCCCCAGTTTGAGTTTTCTGAGTTACACGGAAAATTCCTGTTGGCTATCTATTTTAATGTGGTAATGTAAGTTTCCAAGTTACCCTTTCCATACATCTCCCCTCCCCTCCCCTCTCCCCAGTCCATGAGGCTATTCTGTTTCTCCACCACTGCCCTGTGAATAAGCTCTCAGTGCCATTCATCTAGATTCCATATACATGTGTTAGAATACGATATTTATCTTTCTCCTTCTGACTCACTTCACTCTGTATAATAGGTTCTGTGTTGTCTCTGCTTTTTAATATGCTGTCTAGGTTGGTCATTGCTTTTCTTCCAAGGAGCAAGCGTCTTTTAAATTCATGGTTGCCATCACCATCTGCAGTGATTTTGGAGCCCAAGAAAATAAAGTCTATCACTGTTTCCATTGTTTCCCCATCTATTTCCCATGAAGTGATGGGACCAGATGCCATGATCTTAGTTTTCTGAATGTTGAGTTTTAAGCCAACTTTTTTACTCTCTTCTTTCACTTGCATCAAGAGGCTCTTTAGTTCTTCTTCGATTTCTGGCATAAGGGTGGTGTCATCTGCATATCTGAGGTTATTGATATTTCTCCCGGCAATCTTGATTCCAGCTTGTGCTTCATCCAGCCTGGCATTTCTCATGATGTACTCTGCATAGAAGTTAAATAAGCAGGGTGACAATATACAGCTTTGACATACTCCTTTTCCTATTTGGAACCAGTCTGTTGTTCCATGTCCAGTTCTAACTGGTTGCTTCTTGACCGGCATACAGATTTCTCAAGAGGCAGGTCAGGTAGTCTGATATTCCCATCTCTTTCAGAATTTTCCACAGTTTTTTTGTGATCCACACAGTCAAATGCTTCGGCATAGTCAATAAAGCAGAAATAGATGTTTTTCTGGAACTCTCTTGCTTTTTCCATGATCCAGAGGATGTTGGCAATTTGATCTCTGGTTCCTCTGCCTTTTCTAAAACCAGCTTGAACATCTGGAAGTTCACGGTTCATGTATTGTTGAAGCCTGGCTTGGAGAATTTTGAGCATTGCTTTGCTAGTGTGTGAGACGAGCACAATTGTGCAGTAGTTTGAACAATCTTTGGCATTGCCTTTCTTTGGGATTGGAATGAAAACTGACTTTTTCCAGTCTTGTGGCCACTGTTGAGTTTTCCAAATTTGCTGGCATATTGAGTGCAGCACTTTCACACCATCATCTTTTAAGATTTGAAAGAGCTCAGCTGGAATTCCATCACTTCTACTAGCTTTGTTCATAGTGATGCTTCCTAAGGCCCACTTGACTTTGCATTCCAGGATGTCTGGCTCTAGGTGAGTGATCACACCATCGTGGTTATCTGGGTTGTGAAGATCTTTTTTGTATAATTCTACCATGTATTCTTGCCACCTCTTCTTAATATCTTCTGCTTCTGTTAGGTATATACCATTTCTGTCCTTTATTGTGCCTATCTTTGCATGAAATGTTCCCTTGGTATTTATAATTTTCTTGAAGAAATCTCTAGTCTTTCCCATTCTATTATTTTCCTCTATTTGTTTGCATTGATCACTGAGGAAGGCTCTCTTATCTCTCCTTGCTATTCTTTGGAACTCTGCATTCAAATGGGTATATCTTTCCTTTTCTCTTTTGCCTTTCACTTCTCTTCTTTTCTCAACTATTTGTAAGGCTTCCTCAGACAACCATTTTGCCTTTTTGCATTTCTTTTTCTTGGGGATGCTCTTGATCACTGCCTGTTGTACAGTGTCACGAACCTCCGTCTGTAGTTCTTCAGGCACTCTATTTGATCTAATCCCTTGAATCTATTTGTCACTTCCACTGTATAATCATAAGGTATTTGATTTAGGTCATACCTGAATAAGACGCTTACTCCTTGGAAGGAAAGTTATGACCAACCTAGACAGCATATTCAAAAGCAGAGAAATTCCTTTGCCAACAAAGGTTCGTCTAGTCAAGGCTATGGTTTTTCCTGTGGTCATGTATGGATGTGAGAGTTGGACTGTGAAGAAGGCTGAGTGCTGAAGAATTGATGCTTTTGAACTGTGGTGTTGGAGAAGACTCTTGAGAGTCCCTTGGACTGCAAGGAGATCCAACCAGTCCATTCTGAAGGCGATCAGCCCTGGGATTTCTTTGGAAGGAATGATGCTAAAGCTGAAACTCCAGTACTTTGGCCACCTGATGCAAAGAGTTGACTCATTGGAAAAGACTCTGATGCTGGGAGGGATTGGGGGCAAGAGGAGAAGGGGACGACAGAGGATGAGATGGCTGGATGGCATCACTGACTCAATGGACATGAGTCTGAGTCAACTCCGGGAGTTGGTGATGGACAGGGAGGCCTGGCGTGCTGCGATTCATGGGGTCGCAAAGAGTTGGACACGACTGAGCGACTGATCTGATCTGATCTGATCTGAATGGGCTAGTGGTTTTCCCTACTTTCTTTAATATAAGTCTGAATTTGTCATTAAGGAGTTCATGATCTGAGCCACAGTCAGCTCCTGGTCTTGTTTTTGCTGACTGTATAGAGGACTGCAGAAACAGACTCTTCGAAGGCAGAAACAAAACATTGTATTGCACCAGGACACAGGAGAAAGGAGCAGTAACCCCACAACAGACTGACCCTGACTTGCCTATGAGTGTCCAGGAGTCTCCGGTGGAGCTGTGGGTCAGCAGTGGCTTGCTGCAGGGTCAGGGCACTGAGTGCAGCAGTCATGCATGGGACCTTTTGAAGGCAGTCTCCATTATCTTTCTTACCTCCACCATAGTTTGGCCTCAGGTCAAACAACAGGGAGAGAACACAGCCCCACCCATCAATAGAAAATTGGATTAAAGATTTACTGAGCATGGCCTCGCCCATCAGAACAAGACCCAGTTTCCCTCTCAGTCAGTCTCTCCTATCAGGAAGCTTCCATAGGCCTCTTGTCCTTCTCCATCAAAGGGCCGACAGAATGAAAACCACAATCACAGCAAACTAACCAAACTGGTCACATGGACCACAGCCTTGTCTAACTCAATGAAACTATGAGCCATGCTGTGTAGGGCCACCTAAGATAGACGGGTCATGGTGTAGAGTTCTGACAAAACATGGTCCACTGGAGAAGGGAATGGCAAACCACTTCAGTATTCTTGCCTTGAGAACCCTGTGAATAGTATGAAAAAGCAAAAAGATAGGACACTGAAAGATGAACTCCCCAGGTTGGTAGGTGCCCAATATGCTACTGGAGATCAGTGGAGAAATAACTCCAGAAGAATGAAGAGGGAGCCAAAGCAAAAAACAACACCCAGTTGTGGATGTGACAGGTGATGGAAGTAAAGTCCGATGCTGTAAAAAGCAATACTGCATAGGAACCTAGACGGTTAGGTCCATGAATCAAGGCAAATTGGAAGTGGTCAAATAGGAGATGGTTAAGAGTGAACATCAGCATTTTAGGAATCAGCGAACTAAGATTGACTGGAATGGGTGAATTTAACTCAGATGACTGTTGTATCTACTACTGTGGGCAGGAATCCCTTAGAAGAAATGGAGTAGCCATCATAGTCAACAAAAGAGTCCGAAATGCAGTACTTGGATGCAATCTCAAAAACGACAGAATGATCTCTGTTCGTTTCCAAGGCAAACCATTCAATATCACAGTAATCCAAGTCTATGCCCCGAGCAGTAATGCTATAGAAGCTGAAGTTGAATGGTTCTATGAAGACCTACAAGACCTTCTAGAACTAACACCGAAAAAATATGTCCTTTTCATTACAGAGGACTGGAATGCAAAAGTAAGAAGTCAAGAGCTACCTGGAGTAACAGGCAAATTTGGCCTTGGAGTGCAAATCTAAGCAGGGCAAAGGCTAACAGAGTCTTTTGTTTTGTTTTTAATCTGCTGGGTCCCCTACTCATCGTCCGTTTTCTTAAGTGAAACGTAACCAGTTGGTTTTGTCACCAACCAGCCAAACTGAGGGTCACCCCCCCCCACCCCCCGCATTTTCCCACAGAGGGCCGAGTCCCCAGGTTGTTCAGCTTCCCAACCTTGTTTCTGGTCATTCCTCCTGGTTCACTGTCCTGTGTGAGCTGCCCAGCTCACAGCAACTACAGTGGGTTGTGGTTTGGTTCAGATGAATGAACTAGTCTTGCCCACTTTGACTAAAGTAAACAGAACCCCTTATAATCCCAAACTCTTAACGCTTGGGGTAGCTTTCTTATTTCCTGGAGCCCAAGATGTGAATGGCTGGGCACTAGGTGTAAAGCTTTCAGCCTAATTTTGGCCTTTCTTCTATATTACAAAGCTATATTTAAAGCCCTGGAATTAATAAATGAAATTCTCATTCCTAAGGCATCAGGTCCTTTTGTCAATTTGTTTATAAGGAAGGGGAAGATAAACTCTGGCAGGGAAAAGTGGGCAGACTATTCTCATCTCATTCCTAGTAGAGTGTCCCATGCTGAGTTCCTAGGCTTTCGTGGTGTGAGTCTGTGCTGTCTTGTTTGATCTTGATCTCTATTATTAATTGTGCATCACAAGGCTTATATTCCTCCTACCCAGTTGTGTATTGTTTATATGTATTTCTGATTTTAATTGACTATCTTTTCAACTCCGTGTGGTCATAGCAGATATGATTCTTTCCAGAGAATTTCTGAAGCAAAATTATCATTGAACTTTTAAAAGTTCTTATTGGAGATGATTTGGATTTAGACAATTAATCCTGTTTGCCTCGTTTATCTAATCATCATTGTCAAATCTAAGAACTTTAACCAGAATGACCAAACAAGTGTGTACATAATTGTCGACAAATGCTTCCAACAAGACAAGTGAAAGCTTTTTAATTTGTTTCTAATTCACTTATGCTAATATTGTAACACTTAATAGCCTAGGTTCTCTTTCCATTGTGTTTGGTGTGGATCAATTTGACTGTGTAGGAACTGACATTTCTCCTCATATTTTAGCCCTTCATATAACGGTCTTAGATTTTTTAATGTCTCTGGAGTACCTGGCAAAATAAAGAATTAAGTAAACAGATGGAATAAAGGATATTGAGCTCTAAAAAAACCCAAGGTCTTTCACAAAGATTTCTGAGGCTCTGTTCTTCCTCATTTGAGAGGTGTTTTCTCCTAATCACATATCTAACAATATTTTCAGACATGTGTCTGTATTTCCCAGAATGTGAATTTCTGTTTTTCTGTCCCTTGTTTGATGACTGAAGCTAGGAATGGATGAAGAATGAGTGATCCCAAAACAATGTTCCCATTAGAGAAAATCACAAAAACCACAATCCCAGAAGAAGATATTTTGAAACTTTTCAGTGTTAACTCTTGAAATCTTGAATTGGTTTTTATACGTGAATACACAGTTCACATGTAGTTACTGGTCTGTGGATACTCAGCATCCACTTGTTCTCTGGAGTGCTTGTAGTCCCCAGATTTATGTTCTCAAACAGTACAACAGACACATAGGTGCTTCCTAGCCCAATCCCAGAAGGGACCTGTTTGTTGCCTCTTTCAACTTAATACAAGTTTTTAAGTAAATAAAATTCAGATTAGAGAACTTTTGAGGATATAATGGTCCCATTGACTAACTTCCATCTTTATTATACTGTTTACTTTAACTTCATACCGATTAACTCTTGAAAGGAATTCAAAATGTAACCCTTAATGTCTAGGACATATTAGTGAGCTGGACAATGCTTCAAAATTCTGGGTCCATCTCTTTCTTAACAAATTTCAGTCTGGATTTTTCATTTCACTATTTACTTGAGGAAAAAATCAACTATAGACTCATTCCACTTTTGACTGTTGCTGTGTTTTAAAGTTTCAAATAAGAAATTTTAAAAACTGAAATTGAAAATACAATTATTTGTCATCTTGTTTCCAAAAATAGAATTGAGTTAGTTCCAAGAAGGATATAAACAGCTTAGTTTTGTATTTTTTTTTTTTTTCTTAACACTTTAAAGAATGAAGGACTTCCCTGGTGGTCTAGTGGCTAAGACTTTGCACTCCCAGTGCAGGGGGCCCAGGTTCAAAGCCTGGTCAGAGAACTAGACCCCACATGGTGCAACTGCAAGTTCTCATGCCTCAACTAAGGATCCCACTGATGCAATGAAGACCCAAAGCAACCAAATAAATAAAAATAAATATTAAAAAAAATAAGGCTAGACTTTGGGCCCAAATAGGAAAGTTTATTATAGAACTTGGTTCTTTATTTTCATGGAAAATAGATATTTCCATACCAGTGTGAAAAAACTAAAGTTGTGGAGAATAGTCTTGTCTGTGGTGGCATAAAATGAATGTAGGCCCCCCAAAAAGAAAAATAAAAACATATCTAATTTAAATGGGTATGAAAAATCGTTCTTGTGGGTTGAGTTATGTCCCTTGCCATTAGAGGGAGAAGTATGGCTTTTCTTTTCTACAAGGAGGATGTAATTTTGTTATTCTGAACTTGATAGGTTTCTGTAGACCTGTGTGCTTAGAGCATCTAACTCTTGTTGGAAATAACTGTTCAGCAGCAACTGTGCTGAAACAGACAGTATTTTGTCAGATACTTTCTAAAATTTGAGTGGCTCTTGTTAGGGATACTCCTCATTATATGTTAATTAGTCTCAGTTTCTTGGGCACTATTTACCACTTAATGATTCTTAGTGGTTAGCCAGGAAGCCATGATTTTTTAAAAAGAGATTATTCAGTGAGGCATTATTGAGGTTTTTCTGTGACCATTATGAGTACCTAGTAACTTAAGACGTTTTTTCAACCAAAATTATGTCAGCTACATTCTGGGGAGTTCCAGGACAAGCCAATCAAACCCTCTCTGAAATAAAGGAAGTTTTTACCTGGTCATTGGGCTGCTGTCACAGTCTCAGGGCTGGCTTGACACTAGGCAAGAACAGAGGGAAGCGGGCCCACCAGAGCCAAATCACCCCCATAGCCAGCCCCATCGGGTCCTGCTGCTGCTGGTACTGCTGGACCCTGGTTCCACCCTGATTGGCACTGGACACCTGCCCCACTCCCCTGACCCAGGGCTCCTTTGGGCCCTGCCGCTGTGCTATTGGATAGATGCTCTTTTAGCCCTGCTTCTGTGTCACCAGTCCCAGATCTAAATGTCCAGACTGCGTGTGTTCAGGGACCATGCACGATCTCATTCCTGTGCCCTGTTAATGGAAGGGTTTGCCTCTACCAGGACTCAGAGCAAAGGATTCTCCAAACACAGGAACACGGTGCGGACCCTGGGCAGACAGTCTCAGCCATCCTTTCCAGGTAGGGCTGGTCGAGCAATCGTTAGGACTGAACTGGACCTAGAACAGCTTCCTAGAGGAAGTCTAGGTTGTCGCTGTTGCCCATTTCGAGTGGCAGTTCAGAGCTGAGGTATTCTACGTACCAGAAAGAACATTTAAACCCTTGGGTTTGTTGTGATTTTGTGTTCGATTTTCTTTAATTTGCTCCTCCTGATAATGAACTGGCCCTGGAAAAGGTTCTGTTGGTCTGGTAGGTTCTGCCATGAAACAGTGAATACAAATGTTCCCTGCTGTGCTTTTATGAAATGGGAGCAAGCATTTTCTATATTTTAGTGGCATATGGTGCTAAGATTTTATCACGCTTTCTTACAAAGAGTCAGGGAACTTTCTTTGCTTAAAAGTGTATGTTTGTAAACAATAGGCTTGCGCTGAATATTCCCATCTGTTGGATGAACATAATTTGTGTAGGAATTCCTTTATTAGGTGGAATACTTTGCAACTTTTTTGTATATTTCTTTTCCCTGGTGAGACATTAGACTAAGAGACAGTACAAAGCAGCATATGCCTAATATTCACTTTTGTGTCTGCTTCTCCCTGTTTGAAAGCAGTGCTGTTTTTGTGTATTAGTACATAGGATTACTATAGAAATTAGTAAGAATATAAAAGCTATTCAGGGTATTCCAAAAATACAAAATATTAATAACAATCGTATAAATGTGGTTAAGTTGCAATCATGAAACTGTTCTTGTATTTTTTCAAATATGTACTCCAGTAACTTCTGTTATTTCTTTTCCAAAAACTTTTCTTGATTTTGTTTTAACCTAATCTCAAAACTCCTCCTTATTATAATCACAGTATATAATAATCAAAAGTGCTCATTCTTCTAGTCTTGATTTGTAATTTAAATAAATGGCATTGACTCTTTGTGTTCAGTTTGGTATTGTTCTGATTGTCTTCACTAATTAATTTTCTATTTGAGAAGAACCATTCTTCAGTATAGAATAAAATTTTGAAGACTAAGGCTCAGCAGTATTTTTTCATAAAATATTTTATTAATCTTGCCATAAGATCTCATGATGGTTATCAGGGGGCAAACGCACTTTGATTAATATTTGCTTAATACTGAATTACCTGTATTGTCCAAATGTTTTATTCACTTAAAAATTATGCCTATCAGTTCCTTTTTCTGGGTGACTAATTGGACATACTTGAGTAAAAAGATGAGCAATTAGTTGAATATAAGTGATTTCAAGGTATGTGTAGGAACTGAGCAAACAGAGCACATGTTACTTGGTGCCTTTTACCTGATAATTATTATTTTTTTTACATTTCTCTGATTATACTTTGTAAGAGGAAGTATTTTTAAGTTGACGATACCTGTTACTAGATAACTAGGTATCTATTAGCAGAGCATTTGTTAGAAAAGGATAGCATCATGGTGTCTTCTTTTTTGGGGAAAGTAGGTGCCTATTTGACTGGGTTCAGGCTCTCTTTTTCCTTCTTAGGATAGCACCCTTCCATGTGTAATAAGTATCCAGAACTCAAGTCTTGATTCTTGAACATAGCTTAGAAACCTATTAAATGTGCTCTCCTAGGTAGCATGAGAGGTTTGAGCTCCGGAGCTGCTCACCTCAAGTGGTCCCCCTTGTGTCTCCTGCTTGTTTATGGAATTAAAAACATCTTGGGTTACAGGGGGCTCAAAGCCAGTGCTCCGAGGGATGGGGGTGGGGGGGAGGGGAGGGGAGGAGGAGGGAGGCTCAAAAGGCAGGGGACATGCTTACAGGGGGCTCAAAGCTAGTGCTCGGAGACCACCTAGAAGGGCAGGATGGGAGGGGAGGGGAGGACGGAGGGAGGTGCAAAAGGGAGGGGACATGTGTATACCTATGGCTAACTCATGTTGACGTATGGCAGAAACCAACACAATATTGTAAAGCAATTATCCTCCTAGCAAAAAAAAAAAAAAAAAAAAAAAAAATCCCTGAATTATAAAAAAAACAGGGCTTTTATGGAGACCATATCTTCTAACTACCTTTCCCCCCCGTAATATTTACTGACCTTTTTAGAAAGGCATTGATTTGAGGAATGGTTATTTATAATCATAGGAATGGAAAATACAAATAAAATAACCTTTTAGTCAATCAGGAAAGATTTTAAAGTTAATATCAGGCCATATGTGTAGAAGAAAGGCAGGTGTGTGGAGTGAATGTTGCTCAAAGGCTCTGCTCTTTGCAGGGAGCAGAGCTGTGTCCTGGTGTCCCTCTCGCTTCGCCTGAATGAGGCCTGTGTCTCATCCCACGTTGTCTGAACTTTGATGCAGGAGCACATAACTGTTGCAGTTCTAGAAAGAATTTTTAGAAATTCTAAGAAAGGGAATTATAAAAAAAAATCAAAAGGCCTAGTTTAAGTGGAATGCTTTTCAGCTTTTTAACAGTTATCTTTCATTGAGGCCATTCTGAGTGATGTGTCTACATGATGGCACGGGGTACCGTGGTGAACAAGACGGGCCCATGGGGTATGGGGTAGTCACAGCCTAGTTGGAGAGACAAACAGCCATTACATAACCTCACAGATAAACTGCGGTTGCAGTGAGCATGTTGGTCAGCAAAGGGGTGCATAGATATTAGTTTACCAAAATTAAAATATTTTTGCTGCTAGATACCAAAATATACTAGATTGGATGCCAAGGCTGGCTGTGTAGTTATACAACCATTAACACTGCTTTTTGCTGTTTGGCAGGTACGTTATTCCATCTTTGCAAAGGCTGGATGCCGGGTTTTACCGCTGCATTGTTCGGAACAGAATGGGAGCACTCTTGCAAAGAAGATCAGAAGTTCAAGTCGCATGTATGTGCACAGTGAAAACATCTACAAATGTTAAACAAAACAGTGTCTGTGGGCACGCTAATCAAAATCACCTTTGACCATGGTGGGAATTGAGTTTCTATCTCGGGTTCTATTTGGAAGAGGATAATTGCTAAAATTGGTTGAGAGATAAGTAAATACCGAATGCAGCTGGTCCGACGATGATGGTGGGGCTGGTGAGGTGAATGCCACTTCTTTCAATTCAGGAGATAAGGCCCTGTGGAGGATAGGAAAAATGAGCAAGATGCCTTCTGCTTTATGAATTAGCTGCTCTCAGCTTTTGTTATATTTAGATTCAAATGTTTTTAAAAAAAAAAGTTAAACTCAGATAAAATTTTGTCTGTTCGTAACCAGTTCTCTCCAATGATGATTTGTTTAGAAATCCTTCAACTGCCCAAGTCCATGGATAGCATGTCTCAATTCTGGAGTGAGTTAATAATTCTCTGCTGGGCAGACCATTTTGGAGAATGAAACTTTTAAAAGTAACCAGAGGGGATATCAGAAGGCAGGGACTGGAATTTTGGTATAGTGTTTAGCAGAATGGTGGAGAGGGGAGTCGGCCAATTCAAAGCATTTAATACTTCAGTATTAATATTTAGTATTAATACTTTAGTCCAAAATCTGTGACGGGTAGGTCCATGTAAAGTGGCCGGTAGGCTTTATTATATTCTGAATTTATGACCAAAATGTCTCTTTATTTAAAAGAAAGCAAAAAGTGTTGTCATTTTAAATTGCATATTAATGCATCATAGTAGATTTTAGAGAATTCTAAAGAGCTCCTAAATTGGGTCATGTCAACCAATGATGAAGGTATTTTCTCACTTGTCATTTTGACCCCAGTTAAGGCTTGCAGTTTTCAGTGTTACTGTATAAAATAAAATAAT
Organism: Bubalus bubalis; assembly: GCF_019923935.1. NCBI lineage: Eukaryota > Metazoa > Chordata > Mammalia > Artiodactyla > Bovidae > Bubalus > Bubalus bubalis. The sequence goes on from NC_059180.1 coordinate 2,400,369, forward strand.
TTCTAGTTATTCTACTTTTCCCCTGTAATTACTAGTGACTGTGTACGGTGCTGATGCTATACGTGTTTAGTTTTAATTACTAGGAAGGCTTCATTTTTCTGAATTGTGGTGGTGAAGCCACTCAACTAAACCTGTCTGCAGAATAATTCAGAACTTTTATTCAATTGAATAATTGAAAACAATTCATAAATAAAAAATTAAGGTCAGTACTCAAAATATATTTGAATAAGCTTAGAATTTATTATAATATATTAAGTACTAGTTTATAAAATTTAATTTTGGGCTTTTTTCTTGCTATCCTTTATCTCTAGGGCTAGACTTTCTTATCTCGAATTTCTCTCTCTCTTTGATAACAAATTTCACTTTAACTGTGACTATCCTAATCCGTTTCATTGTTTCATCTGTTTCCTAGACTATTAAATACTGTTTGCAACATACTGAATACTTTCTTTTGAATCACAAATTCATTGATAATAGAGATCTTTTATAGACTGTTCCAAATGTATATGAATTCCATATCCATGTGTATATACATATATCTGTAGCTACTCATAATATGAAAATTTTTCAAACCTTTCAGATGGTACTAATTTTAAAATTGGCCACATATACCCACATTGTAATGTCTGGGTTTTTTCCTGTGATCCTATTTTTTAAATGCTCTAAACCAGTAAGTAGCACAGAGACTGGAACAAAACCTACCTGCCCCAAATGAAGTCAGTAGCATGGGGTTTAGAGAACCCTCCAAAAGTGAACTAATGGTTAAAAAAACACTTCTCCCGGAAGATTGTTTCAGGAAGCGGACACCCCAGAAACAGCGGCGAAGCTGAACAGGGCTACCTGGGCAGAACCGGTGACAGAGGTCTGGGCAGTATCCGAAGGCATTTTCTTAGCGCTTCTGGGCAAATGCTTCATGCAGCAGGAGGATGCTTTCCCACAAAGACGTCACTATTAAAATCGGTGGCACACGTGTCCTTGTCCTGTTGCGGAAGCAACACAAAGACCACGGAGCTCTGCTGACGCACGCGTCCTGTGGGCCCCCTGGAGGCTCGCAGCTCCTGCCCTCGCTTCTCCCCGCCCCCAGCCTGCACTCATTGGCAGGAACGCTCCTCTGTGGTCTCACTGCTCCATGAGGGCGACGTCGGCGACTTTGCCATAAAACAGTGTCCATCTTTGACTTCCCTCCCCCTCAGAAAGAGTCTTCTGGAACTTAGAAGTCTGATTTTCCTCTACAGATATGGGAGATTTCACGGATGCAGCCGAGAGACGAGTGGTCTCGGAAGGCCGCGCAGCCGTCCTCAGCTTGCCGCCCATCAGCAGCTGCCCCCGGCCGCAGGTGACGTGGTTCCGAGACGGGCACAAGATTATCCCCAGCAGCAGGATGTAAGTTGTTCCAAACCTGCAGTTTGAAACACGTCTCATGACACCGGTCGGTACCACTGTACATATTAAGTGTACCAATTAAGCTTCAGAAAGAGTAACCTGGTCTCGCAGACCTACCTCGAGCCTTAATCAAGAGCTATTTTAAGACTGGCTTGGACATTTTTAAGCGGTTTAAGAAAAGCATCATGTAATGTTATTCTTCAGTATACCACATGCCCTAACTAAAGCGCCCTCACTCACTCTTGATGTTTTTTTCCTTTTCTGAATGCACTTTTTTGAGATGTCATTGTCATCCTGAGTTGTGCTGAGCTCCAAGTACTAATTTAATGAGTTCTCGTATTTACTTACAGAGCTGTAGGGTTTTCCCTCTTTTTACTGAGCCACATTTGATACTACTTTCTCTGACGATAAAACAGTAATTACTGCTTATTTCTCTTTATCCTTTTATCCTACCATGACAGTTTTATTTCCCTTTGTCTAATTAGTGGTTCACCCATCTATTGCAGAGCAGTTGCTTTGTGATTAGATAAGCATTATTTCAAGGTGTTCTTGCCTATCTCCCATTTAAGATATTTATCTAATGCATTTGGAAGCTTTAAGTGATTAAAAAGAACATTTTGGATATATTTCATAAGTGGGCATTTTGCAATGTAATTTAAAGATCATATACTGAATATAAAGGTTTTGAGGATGGACATTTCTGAAAGGATCATGAAATGCTATAATCTTGGGCTAAATGTCAAATATTTATGCCATCAGATGGTTGCACTCAGAAAAAAACACAAAAACTGTGAGAAGAAAATGCTTTTATTTTTTTCCCAGAAAGGTTATGTGTAAGAGAATTTGCTGAATGGTTTTTCAAATATGCTTTCTCACCACTTGACCATCCACTCGGTCCTGTCTTTAAGCCCAGAATCCCCACTCTTCGGCCTGGGCATCAGAGGTCTGTTTGTGCCTGCATAATTCTTAAGCTTATTTAGCAAATGTTTCTTTTTTTTTTTTTTTTTTTTTTTAGCAAATGTTTCTATCCTGGTTATTGAAAACAGGAAAGATACTGAAATATGTAAAAGCCATGTTTTAAAATTCTAGTAAAAATATAAATTACCTTGGGAAATGGGATAACGTGTCCTTTTTCTGTATTTTATTGAAACTTGCTTAGGTATCCACCTTTATATTGATTCCAGTTATAACAAATGCCTCTGGAATTGGCGTGAAACAGAGATAAGGGATCAATTTCTCATTTTCTTAGAGGGTGGTGGGGCTGAGAATAAGGCAGCTGAGATAGATTGTTGTGCAGTGTTCTGGAAGGTCCTTGTGTTGAGCACAGTGTGGCTGGGCACGGGTGGAAAGAGTCAGTCCTCAGAACGGCGGGTGGGTTGACTTAGGCTTCCTCTCAAACACTGGAGCTTCTAATTAGTGTCTGTGGTGGAGGATTATTTTCATTCAGTAGCAAATAACTACAAAGTAATTCATTTGTTAATCCATTGTCTAGCTATGTTCCTGAGACAACATTTATTCAAGTACAAAAGGATGCAGAAAGAAATAACAACTCTTAATTTTGTAAGCTTGTTTTTTTTTGTTTTTTTTTTAACTTGTGATTTCTTGCTGAAGACTGCTTAATTCCTGGTGAGCCAATAACACAAAAGATACTCATAGGGCTTTAACTTAGTGTCATAGCAGACAGTCTGCTAACCACCGTGAAGTGACTGATAAATCTCCAGTCTCAGTAGAGTTATATGCCTGATGGCTTCTTTTTTTTAAAGAGATGAGATGAGGCTGATTATGGATATTTACACTTTCTCAAGGCCTTTTAGTTTCGTATTTTCCACCTCATCATCACCCCCATATTTATTAAGTACCTGCTGTGCAAGATATCATAAATCAGTACTTGCGTAGTTATCTCCACAAGTTTATGCATCATTCACAGATGTATTACTTTACACTTCTAATAAAGTCCAGCTCAGACCTCAGGTGGAAGAGCACTTACGCATTGCCTCTGCCCAGATGGTTGGCAGACAAAACTCAGATGGCATTAGATCTGTTCTGGACCATGAGAGGCATCATTTAAAAATGAAACGTTTGGCTCAAGGTGTTTCACACCTATTGAGACAGCTCAGACCTCTCCATCGGCTTTTACCCTGATTCCTGGGGTCAGCACCCTAACACACGGGAGAGATGGACCACCGTCAAGAGAAGGAGGAGCCTCCTCACCTTGCCACCCCTTCCCCGCCACGTTTTAACATTATCTCATAACCTTAGAAATGTGAGCTTTAGGCTTAAAATTAAATGACTTTTTTTTTTTTTTTCATTTTCAAGGGAAAAGGTGAGTCTAATGTTTTTCAACTTGAAAAATTAGTTGAATAGTCTATTAATAATATTAACAGCAGCTATTATTGAGTACATTTTAAACATGTCTTCTCTAATCCTCAGAGTCGCCTACTGAGGCAGGTATAATTAGCTATCAGAACTGAAGACTGGAGTTGTTAAATGACCCACCCAAGGGCGCATAGCTGACAAATGGCAGAGCCGGGACTCTAACCCAGGTCTGCTGACTCTACATCTCAAGTTCTCTTCTGCATCAGGCCAATTCTTCTTTTCACTTTATTTTGCCGAACCTTCTTCGTGCTTTTGATTTATTTTTTCCTTTTACTGCTTTCATCATTTTCCTCCTGTTTTAGAACAGCAGCTTTCAAGTTGAAATACCGTAGGTTAGCCTGGGTTTGCCCTGAGCCACAGGCTCACACGATCACACACCCGCGCCGGTGAGCATGCCTGCGTGTGTGCTGTTTGTGCTCTCTGTGTTGGGTCTGTTGGTCCCTGTCTTCAGAAATTCTTGACAAAGAGAAGGCAAACACGCCCTTCTAATTAAGGTGTAGACATTTGTTTTGGATTGTCTTGTTAAGAGTGACATCCCCTTGGATGGCCAAGGGGATCCTGTCATTGGACAGTTGTGTATACCACATTCAAGGTTAGCGAAGGAAGCTTGGTTAACCTTGGGGGTGGTTGCTGTATTGTTACTTCTAGGCTTTACAGTGCATATGGACCATACATGCCGGGGAACAAAGCCCAGAGAGTTCCATCCCATCAGTTCAGATGCTCTTGGCTGCAAGTCACAGAGGATGCCTCTGGCTAAGCACCAAGGAAATGTGTTGGAGTGTTTAGAGAACTGCAGAGCCTGGCCAACTGAAGCAGACGGGGTGGCAGCCAGGGCCCCCCTGAGGCCCGAGGAGCAGGGAGCAGGGCCTCCCAAGGGGATGCAGGTCCCAGTTCGTGAAACTGTGGCGTATGGGTGGTAACACGGCAAAGGGACTGAAGGCAGAGGGCTCCACAGGGGACTGATACGGTGGGAAGGTAGGGGTCTCACCTGGAGGCAAGTGTCTTGGGTCTGGAGCAGTTAAGCTGAGGGTCTGTCCCTGTGACCGGCATGTGGCAGACGTGGCCACTTTCTTTCGACATCTCCCCTGGAGACGTTAGCTAGCGAGAGTCATGACCCTGCCCTGTTTCTGTAGATGTTGTCTCCTCAAGGGGTTTTCACCTCCCCTGGGTCCTGACCATCTAAGATGTTTTTGTGTTTATCACCCTGCTTGGCCTGGTGCTGTGCAGAGCAGAGATGCAATACTGGAAAAACGGAACGAATGAGGAATGTGAAGGAAATTCCTGTAGTAGTATAAACATCCTCACCAAAACGTGGGGGGAGGGGAGACATAACAAACCTCAGGAGAAAGTGGTGCTAACGAAGGCGAAATATATCTTGGAAAAGCAAACAATATTTTGAAAGAATTGAGAATAAGATATACTTAGAATTTTGAATTGGTAATTACAGGTTTTATTTATCTGAAAAGATGAAAAAAGTGCTTATGTGTTTTTCTGATTTACTGAATCCAAACAGTTAGTTTGCTATCTTTGCACATCAGAGATGAGTACAGCCTTATCTTATAAGTATAGTCTAATTTGATAATAAAATTGTTCTGCGTTATTTCAGCTTAGATATATGTTCTTTGTTTCCTTTTATTTCTCAAAATATGAAATGTGAATGCTGATGTCATTCAGTACTCCTCTTACCTCCGGGAGGTAATTCATGTTGGCAGTTATCAGATTAGGACGCAGAAACGTGTTCTGTGCAGTGCCATTCTTCCGCTTAATTGCAGGTTCTTACTCTCAAACTGCACCCTTAGCCTACCTGACAGGAATGTGTAAGCACCAGTGTACGGGCATGTGTTTTCCTAGGAATGCGAGGTTTATAGACTAAATATTTCAAACCTGCAGTCAGTTTTGTGAGACGACTTGCTCAGGATGAGCTGAATTGTGAAGTATGGGCAGGAAACAGCATCCCAGGTGACTTGAAAACAGTCTGACTCATGATTGTCCATGCTTAAATACCCGAACATCCATTAACCTATTACCATTTCATTTCAAGTGCTGCAAGAAAGATGTATTTAAATTAACACTTGGATTGGAAGTCACAACTTAATGCTTGAATGAAGTAGATCTGGTTGTAATAATATTTTTATAGTTAACTGGGCTTTCAAAATAATATGCTTTTAAAATTTTCATATTGTTTTATAGGCATTTTGTGAATATTTATAGAGTATGTCTATATGTGTGAATTGAGCCATATTTGTATAAGTAAAGAAGACTAGGAGATGCGAGCTCCAGACCTGCTCCCACCATTAATTCTGACCTTGGGAAGATGACTTACTCTCCTTTGCCTCCATTTTCTCGTGTCAAACATGAGGACGGCATCGTTGGTGGCCTCTGAGGCCCTTTCCTGGTGTCTGCACCAGCAATGCTCAGGGCCAGGCCTGCCTCTCCCCTGCTCTTTCTTCCTTCCTGCCAGTAGTAGGTACTTGCTGAGCATTTGTTCTGTGCCAGGCACTGTTCCAGCTGCTCAGGCCAGGTAGGGGCCTGAGGACATTGGAGCTTCTGCTCTCCCGGGTTCACAGTCCAGCATGGAAACCAGGAGTAACCAGAGGATGATGAAAGTGACGAGGGGTGTAGAAAGGTAGGTGGGAGAGAGCTGAGCAGGAGCGGGGTGTGGCCAAGGACGCCTCTGTGCAGGTGAGGCTTTAAAATCCACTTTGTTGAGTTGTAATTTACATACAACAAGACATACAGATTTTAAGGACACAGGTTGATGAATTTTAGCAAGTGTATACATGGGTGTTATCACCCTTCTAATCAAGTTGCCTAGGACAGTTCTTACCCCCGGTTCTTCCCTACTCTGCCCCTAATCTCACTCTGGTACCATAGGTTAGTTTGCTTATTCTAGAATTGCTTATAAATAGAATCACAGAATACGGAATCCTTTGTTTCTGCCTTCTTTCGTTGGATATGATTTCTGTGATATTTTTGAGGGGCTGTTGATAAGTATTGTTTTTATGTATTTTTTGAGTGCTAGGCGCTGGTTGAAGTGTTTTCTCTGTACTGATTCACCGAAGCCCCACAGCAGCCCGATGGGTTGTATTGTTATTAACATTACTGTCACTCTGCCGAAAGGAGCAGCGACAGAGAGAGGCCAACAGCTGGTCGGTGCTGAGCCCACACTTTGCCCCTGTGCCCCACTGCAGCCTTGGGCTCCTGTCCGAAGGAGGAGGAGCCAGCCATGCGCAGATCTAGAGGACGAATATTCTGAGCAGTGGGGTCACGTACATGCAAATCCAGGACAAAGCCTGTCGCCTTTGCTAACTGGTGGTCTGGTGCTCAAGGCATTGTGAACAGAGAGTGGACAGAGAAGGGGCCCAAGAGGGGAAATGGGGTCCTGGAGGTGCCAGAATTTGGGAAAGAATCTGGGTTTTATTCCACGCACAGTGGTACATCTTTCGAAGGGTTTGTGGGTTTTATTTTTGGAATTTTTTTTGAAATTGTGACAAACTATGTTTAGCATGAAATCTACCTTAACTATTTTTCTCTGTAAATTAAGTGTCATTAACTGTATTCATATTGCTGGGCAGCCATCATCACCACCACCCCACCTTTGGAGCTCCTTCATCCTGTAAAACTGAAACACTGTCCACGTTCACGCTTAACTGTCCATCCCCGCCCCCAGCCCCTGGCATCCACCCTTCTACCTTCTGTCTCCGAGAGTTTGACGCCAGCTGTTGTTATTTACTTGCTCAGTCATGTCCAGCTCTTTGCAACCCCATGGACTGCAGCACACCAGGATTCCCTGTCCTTCACTATCTCCTGGGATTTGCTCAAACTGTTTTCTGTTGAGTCAGTGATGCCATCCAACCATCTCATCCTGTGTCATCCCTTACTCCTCCTGCCTTCAATTTTTCCCAGCATCAGGGTCTTTTCCAATGAGTCGGCTCTTCGCATCAGGTGGCCAAAGCATTGGAGCTTCAGCCTTAGTATCAGTCCTTCCAATGAATATTCAGAATTGATTTCCTTTAGAATTGATTGGTTTGATCTCCTTGCTGTCCAAGGGACTCTCAAGAGTCTTCTGCAGCACCACAGTTTTAAGGCATCAGTTCTTCAGCGCTCAGCCTTTTTTATCGCCCAGCTCTCACATCCATACATGACTACTGGAAAAACCGTAGCTTTGACTATACAAAGCTTTGTTGGCAAAGTAATGCCTCTGTTTTTTAATATGCTATCTGGGTTTGTCGTAGCTTTTCTTCCATGGAGCAAGCGTCTTTTAATTTCATGGCTACAGTCACCATCTGCAGTGATTTTGGAGCCCAAGAATGAAGTCTGTCACTGTTTCCATTTTTTCCCCGTCTACTTGCCATGATGTGATGGGACCAGATGCCATGATCTTAGTTTTTTGAATGTTGAGTTTTAAGCCAGCTTTTTCATTCTCCTCTTTCACCTTCATCAAGAGGCTCCTTAATTCCTCTTCACTTTCTGCCATAAGGGTGGTGTCATCTGTATATATGAGGTTATTGATATTTGATGCCAGTAGGTCCCTCATATGAGTGAAATCATATAATATTTGGTTTTTCCTCATTTTTAATCAGACTTGGTATTTGGGTTAATTGTGGATTGGTATGCAGTGGTTAGGAGTCACACAGGGAGCTCCCCTATGCTTTTTAGCTGCTTCCCCACAAGGTTGTGAGACCTTGTAGGGCTGTTGTGCAGCATCACAGCCAGGATATTGAGGCTGATACACTCAAAACACAGAATAGTCCTGCTACGCTGCCTGTTTATATCACAACCCCTTTCCTTCTACCCTCATCTGTGCCCCAAATCCTGACAGTCACAAAGCTGGTCTCCATTTCTGTAATTGTATCATTCAGAGAATGTTCTGTAAATGGAATCATGCGGTCTGTAACTTTTTACCATTGACTTTTTTCACTCAGCATAGTTCTGATTCGTTCAGATTATTGCAGGTGTGAGTACCAGATTCCCTTTTATGGTGTGGTTTTCCATCGTGTGGACATACCACAGCTCATATAATCGTTCACCTGGTGAAGGACACTTGGGTTGTATCCAGAGTCCCTGTTATTTTGTGGTTTTCCATTGCATGGACATATCACAGCTCATATAACCATTCACCTGGTGAAGGACATTTGGGTTGTATCCAGGTTTTCACCCTATGAATAAGGCTGCTGTAAATATTCTTGTATATGTTTTGTGTGAACATGTCTTCATTTTTCTGGAATAAATGCCCAGGGACACAGCAGCTGGGTGTCTGGTATTTGCGTGTTGAGTTTTTTTTTTTTTTTTAAGGAAATTCCAAACTATTTCTAGAGTGACTGTACAATTTTGTATTCCCACCAATGGTGGGAATGATCCAGTGTCTTCGCTTCCTCACTAGCATTTAATCTTGTCACTATTTTTTATTCTAGCCATCTTGATGGGTATGTAATTATAACTCCTTGTGTTTTTTAATTTGCATTTCCCTAATGGCTAATGATGTTGAACATCTTTTAATGTGCTGACTTTAAAAAGAGCCAAATAGAGAAAAACTAAACTTCTTGAAGTGAAAAATACAATCATTTATTTAAAAAAACAATTGAATGGGTGAAAGAGCAGACAATATTACAGCTAAAGTAAGAAATATTGTTTTGCTAGATTGAAGGAAAATACTCAGATTAAAGCACAGAAATAAAAAGATGGAAAATACAGAAGGCAGGCCAAGAGGATAGAATAATCAGTAGAAATCTGAGAAGAGCCCCGGAAAGGAAGAATGAAGAAAATGGGGCAGGTGACATTCAGAGAGAGAATTATTGCAGTATTTCCTAACATGAGGAACCTTCAGAGTCAAGAAACAGAAAAGGTTGCAAGTAAGATAAATAAAACTAAATCCAAATCTAAACTTATTATAGTGTAACTGTAGAACCTCAAAGACAAAGAAGAAGCCTTAAAAGCAACCATACACATAATTCAGATTTCCTCAGAACATTAGTTAGATGACAGCTGATAGCTGACTGCAATAATAGAGAAGGTGATCATACTTGAGGCTACAATGGTCATCACAGAATTTCATCTCCAGCCAAGTTAACGCCCAAGAGTAAGGGAGGAAGGAAGACCTTTTCAGATTGAGAATTTACATTTCTGAGAACTTTGCTGGAAGAGCTGCTAAGGACCAGCTTGAGGACAAGGGATGTTGAACCCAGGAGAAAGTAGGATGTTGGAAATATTGGTCATCATTTTGTTATTTTCTCTAATTAGGAAATGTTCAGTAATTATAATTTTAGCATATTTAAAATAACAGAGAAGGCTGTAAAGATAGCAAGCTGAAATAACTCTGAGGGGATTTTTATTGGGAATGGCTGCAGTGAAATGGCAAGTGTCCATGAGATATTCGGGGGGTGGGGGGGGGCGGCACCCGTGTTCAAGGTGCAAAATGGCTGAGAATGTTTGTGTGCTACAGAAATTCTCTCCTAGAGAAGGAGAACGTGGGGACGCAGTGAGATGTGGGTGAGGGGCAGAGTCCTGGAGGAGGCTGGGCAGCACAGACACGCTTACCACCAGCACGGGAAGCAGGGCCCCAGCGTGGTGGGGGCCCCATCAGGGCTAGAGTAGAGGGCGAGAGAGTAGACTCAAGGGCAGCTTCCACACAGAGCATGGATGCATGCTGTTTGCAGACATGCTTGTAGAAAGCTGAGGACTTTCTTGTGATTTTTATTTCCTCTGTGAATATTGGGAATAAGTTATAAGTTTAGAGTGAAGTGTGACACAAGGAGAGAAGTGAAGGTATTAAATAATTATCTGGAGCGTCAACAGCAAATCGAGCCACACGCTAGACTTAGAGGCCCATTTGAGTGCAATCGCACCTTTGTGGTTTGTGGTCATGGACTGTGTCAGGAAAGCTGAGAGGTTCTGGTGCAGTTGCAGAGAAGGTCATTGGGTTCAAAGAGGGATGAAGTATGTAGCCTGTCACACGGGACTGAGAAACAAGGATGTGGAGGGTTTGCAGGAGGGGGTGGCTTTTGTTTATCTGTGTGTTGTATTGGGAGGAAGTGACGGGTGATCCAGTTTGGCAGAGTCAGAAGACTATGGCTGTGGGGTGGAAGAGCGCCCGAGTAGGGGACTGAGGGGAAGTGGGTGCCTCCCATCCTCTCATCCTCTCCTTGGCTGCTCCATCCAGTCCCTTCCACTCGACGGGATCTGGTGATGCACTTCAGGAGGGTGGCCCGGTTGAGTCCTTGTGGGTGGACTTAGACTCTTAGGGAGTCAGGATGGGTATGTGCTGGTAAGGGGTGTGGGAAGAGATAACCAGTGAGAAGCGACTGACCAACTGGCGAGGAGATAACCGGTGAGAAGCGACTGACCGACTGGTGAAGAGAGAACCGGCGAGAAGCGACTGACCAACTGGTGCTCAAGGACATGAGGCCTGAGGTACTCTGTCACCCACACGACGTTGCACACAGCAGTCATGTCCTGACACCTGCTTTGGAAGTGTCCTGAGTACATGTGGCTGAGCACGCGCTGTGTCTGTGGACGTCTTCTGGGACTTAGAATAAGCTGGGAAGGAGGGACCCAGGGCAGAGAGTGTGCTGGAGCCCCGGGGCACAGCACCGCTGCCTTGGCTTCCTGTGCATGCTCCATGGGCTTTCCAAATGCTGATTGCTGAAGCCTAGAGAGTTCTTTTTGTTCTGGTTGTTCTAACCACAGCAGGATGCAGAGGGTGAAGGTCCCTGGGCATGTGCAGGCAGCTGACCCTGCGCCCCTGCTTTGGGACACAGGGCATGTCACAGCCAGAGGACCATTCCTGTGCAGAGGAAGTAGCCTGGGCATGGGTGTGGGCATCTCACAGTTACTCGGTTCCATTTGAGTGGGCAATGTAGTGTTTAATGGCAAGAGTTTAATATTCTATGTACCAATTTTTCATTTGAAAATAAAATACCACTTCATTTTCCATGAGCAGATCTAGTGACAATAATGCATTTCTTTACAAATATTAGCCTATTATACATCTTAAGTCAGTTGCACATAATTGCATTTCACCAGCTCTACATAATACTTTAATTAAAACTAGGATAATTAAAATACAGTTTTAATGAACAATAAATTCTGAAGTTGCCAAGCCCAGAATGTGTTAGTTGAATCATACCTTGTTCTTTTTTTTAGCTCTTAAATCTGTGTCCACATTTTGTTTTGAAACAGCAACAACCATGAGCAAGAGGCATTTTTAAATGCATTTATTAGTTCAGTTCAGTTCAGTTGCTCAGTCGTGTCTGTGTCTGACTCTTTGTGACCCCATGAATCGCAGCACGCCAGGCCTCCCTGTCCATCACCAACTCCCAGAGTGCACTCAAACTCACATCCATCGAGCCGGTGATGCCATCCAGCCATTTCATCCTCTGTTGTCCCTTTCTCCTCCTGCCCCCAATCCCTCCCAGCATCAGGGTCTTTTCCAATGAGTCAACTCTTCGCATGAGGTGGCCAAAGTACTGGAGTTTCAGCTTCAGCATCAGTCCTTCCAGTGAACACCCAGGACTGATCTCCTTTAGAATGGACTGGTTGGGTCTCCTTGAGGTCCAAGGGACTCTCAAGAGTCTTCTCCAATACTACAGTTCAAAAGCATCAATTCTTTGGTGCTCAGCTTTCTTCACAGTCCAACTCTCACATCCATACATGACCGCAGGAAAAACCATAGCCTTGACTAGATGAACCTTTGTTGGCAAAGTAATATCTCTGCTTTTGAATATGCTATGTAGGTTGGTCATAACTTTCCTTCCAAGGAGTTAGTGTCTTTTAATTTCATGGCTGCAGTCACCATCTACAGTGATTTTGGAGCCCCCAAAAATAAAGTCTGACAATGTTTCCTCATCTATTTCCCATGAAGTGATGGGACCAGATGCCATGATCTTCATTTTCTGAATGTTGAGCTTTAAGCCAACTTTTGCACTCTCCTCTTTCACCTTCATCAAGAGGCTTTTTAGTTCCTCTTCACTTTCTGCCATAAGGGTGGTGTCATCTGCATATCTGAGATTATTGATATTTCTCCCGGCAATCTTGATTCCAGCTTGTGCTTCTTCCAGTCCAGCGTTTCTCATGATGTACTTTGCATATAAGTTAAACAAACAGGGTGACAATATACAGCCTTGATGAACTCCTTTTCCTATTTGGAACCAGTCTGTTGTTCCATGTCCAGTTCTAACTGTTGCTTCCTGACCTGCATACAGGTTTCCCAAGAGGCGGTATGTACCACTAAATAATATGCTTCTTTATGGCTGTCATCTGTCTGTCTCTCTGCCTTGCATAAAGTTGGTTGTTTGCTACTTATAATAACCTGTAGAAGCAGGGAACAGTTTTCTTTGCCTCTCCTCCCCCGCCCCAGTACAGTGTTACTGAGATGTATTGACGCGTAACATTGTATTAGGGCATGCAGCACCATGATTTGATATATATGTATCTCAATAAGTTTAGTTAACATTCCCTACAACCCATAGTTAAAGATTTTTTCTTGTGGTGAAAACTTAATATCTACTCTCTTAACAACTGTCAAATATGTAATATTGTATTGTAATGGACCATGTGGTCCATTGCATCCTCGGGACCTACTTACCTTATAGCTAGACCACTACTGCCTGTTTTCCCCCAGGACCCACTCTGGGAACTGCTAAGCTGTTCTCTCTTTCTGTGAGTTCAGATTTTTAGATTCTGCATATGAGATCATTCACTGTCTCTCTCTGACTTATTTCACTTATTTCACTTAGCATAATTTCCTCAAGTTTATCTTCTTTTTTATGGCTGAATAAAATTCATATACACATTCATCCATCAGTGAATACTTGGGCTGCTTCTATGTCTTGGCTATTATCAATAATGTTCTTATGAACATGGTGGGAGTATAGATATCTTTTCAAGATATTGATTCCATTTCCTGTGGATATGTACCCAGAGGTGGAATTGCTGGGTCAAAGATGTCTATTTTTAATTTTTTGAGGAACCTCCAAATTGTTTTCCTAGTAGCTATGCCAGTTCACATCCCCAGCAACAGCGTGTGAGGCTTCTTTTCTCTCCACATCCCCAGTAGCACTTGTCACTTATCTTCTGAAAATCGCCATTCTGCGGGGTGTACGGTGATAGCTCATTGTCATTTTAATTTGCATTTCTCTCGTGATTAGTGATTTTTGAGCACCTTTTCATGTACCTATTGACCGTTTGAATACCTTCTTCAGAAAAATGTGTCTTCAGGTCTTTCGCCCGTTTTTTAATTGGATTATTTCTTTGTCTTTGGAGGCCCAGCACTTAGCTCAGTGTTTGGCCATACTGAGAAGTTAATGTTTGTTGGATGAATGCAAAGTATTTCTTGGATAAATAAATAACTAACAGAACTTGGCTCATTCTGGGCACATGCTGTGGAGACCGCCTACACTAGGCTGGGACTCAGAAAACAAAGGTCTTTGTCTCAGCTTCATCCCTTAGGAGCTGTGTGACCTTGCGCAAGACTTTTAAGTACTCCCAACAGAGATGATGTGATGGGATATCCCAAATGAAATCATGGTACCTACCCTACCACACTCTTGGAGTTATCCCGGGGAACGTTGATTTGGTGGACAGAATTACAGATGTGAAATCCCTTTCTATCCTGTAGAGTAAACGTCACCTCTTATCACCATCCCCTCTCTGCTCATTATGCTCTCAATTATATAAGGAAGCATGCATTAGTACTCAGAGTCAGCTTCCTAATCATCAGCTCATTTGGAACTATGGACTTTTTAGGTTGTTTTGCAATGAATTTTCGGTCCTTGGTCAATGGCTCCTGTAGCAGAGATAGAGATATGCCTCCTCCAGTGCCCCCTTCTTAAAACGTCCTTGGGAAATTTAAGCCAGTCTTACCATTGGCTGGACAACCAGGGAGGCATTTCTACGTGAGCACCCAATGCAGAGTTTATTACACAATCAAAAAGCAGTGCCGCCTATTAGCTTCCCTTTTAGATTATCCGTGTCCGTGTCACTCTCCCTAAATCCGGGTCATTTACTCATTCACTTATCTGTTCATTTAAAAGCACCTAATTGCACTGGTGTCATCCACGGAAGTCACTCCTGAAGCACGAGATCCCCTGTGAAGGGAAGATGCTTTGGACCCAGGCCAGGAGATCCTGCCGGAGTTAATAAGTCAAGAAGACGTGGTGACTCTTTTTCATCTGTAACCCGGACGCAGGGCCTGGCCCGCCAGGCAGCTTCTGGTGACGCTCTGGGATGCGCATCACCTGCGTGCGCATGGAGAGTCAGCCGCCGAGTGTGGCTCGGTAGCTTATACGCGCGCTTGGGGGCTCTGTATTGTGGCAAGCCTGCTCACGTCTGGTCTTACCTGGGTCTTCAGGAAGAAACGTTGGATACCAGTCTGAGTTCCTCCCATACAAACGAGGAGGAAAAGGAAACTCCAGGAAGGAAAGGATGTTCTTAGAGCCAAGAGAAAGTCACAGGCTGTGTCCTTTCCGGGCCCTCGTGCCCCTTAGGGCTGGGGCCCTGGGGAGCTGTGAACTGGAGAGGTCAGGGCAGCGGGGCATGGAGACGATCAAAGGTCACACAGAGGGACCCGGGCAGCTGAACTTGGCAAGAGGTGCTGGTCCAGTTGGCAGCCTGCGTCCCCAGGTCCCTCTTTGTGGGAAGAGTGGCAGCCTTTCAGGAGGCGGGGAGCAGTACCCCCCCAGAGTCCTGGAGATCCTGTATATGGAAGTGGTCGAGGAACGCAGGTGTCAACAGGAGCAGTCCTGTGTGCAGGCGAAGTTTGAGGAGTGGGGTGGGCTTTGGACAGCACTCTGGGTTTTCTGAGAAGAGACGACTTCGAGAGTCAGCTGTACTCTGACCATTTCCTGATTCTGGGCAGGCCTAGTTAGTGTTTGGGGGATGTAGCTTTTTCACACATGAAATGGGGTCACACCAATCGTGTGAATGTCTGATGTGAAAACATCCTGCCCATTTGTTGGCTGGGGTTCTGCGGAGGAGCGGAGGGAGCCGGCGTTCCCAGGAGGAGGAAGGTCTGCAGGGGAAGGTAAGTGATGTGTGTGCAGGTGCGACGGAGGGTCCAGCGTATCTCTCTTCCCTTCTGCAAGACCACTCTAAATCTTCATGACGTCCCAGTCGAGAAAGTAGAGGGTCTTATCACACCAATTTTGTGGATTACTGCGTGGGGGAAGAGAGTAGCTCCATGATTTAGGGTCAAATCTCCATTAGTGATGGAGCCAGGGATAGAGCTGAGCACTGGAAAGATGCCGTCCAGGTTATCCCTGTGAATGTGGACAGCAGAAGTGGTCTCAGCTTGCCCAAGAGGGCTGTGATTTGCAAAAGAGGCCTGCAGTGGGCATGTCTCACGTGCTCTCTGACCCCACAGTGCCGCGTGTAGGCAGGCATCTTAGGGCCAGTCTGTAACTTCAGTGGGGCTCCGTTTGTCCATCTGGAAAACGAAAGTGATGATAAACCGCTGGCCCACCTCACAGGAATGTTATTGTTGTGTGTGATATTCAGATAGAGTAACAGATAGCATAGCCTTTTGTGAATTACAAAGTGTCATGTCTGTGTGATGCGGAATCATTTTCTCATGAGGGCTCATTCTTGGCTGTAATCAGATCCGAGCAAAGCCTAGTTAGACCTAATTGCTGGAGAATTTGCATCCAAATGACAGTCACTGATCTCAAGGTCATCCTTCATCCATTCAGCCCAAGCACCAGTCAGCACTGTGCTAGGATCTGGGGATAAAAAGATCAATACAGTGATTCTGCCTCAGAAAGGCTCACAATCTAGTGAGTGGATTGTAGCCATTTCAGCGTAGTTCATCTTGTACAGTCCTTTTATTAAAAATAAAAAAAGCTTTATTGAGATGTAACTCAACTATCATTAATTCTTTTAAAAGAATATATCTTTTGGGACTTCCCTGGCAGTTCAGTGGTTACGACTCTGCACTTCCATTGCAGGGGGTATAGGTTCAATCCCTGGTTGATCAGGGAACTGAGATCCTACATGCAGCACAGTGTGGCCAAAAAATGAAAATTAAAAAAAAAATCATTTACAAAAAAGAGTATATCTTTTGAACTGTATAGTTCAGTGGTCTTTCGTATACAGCTGACCTTTGAGCAGTGTCGGGGTCAATCCACATATAACTTAGAGCCAGCCCTTTGCATCTCCAGCTCCTCTGAGCACAGACCCCAAGTACTGCAGTATTGGTTCAGCCGCTAAGTCATGTCCAACTCTTCAAAACCCCAGGGACTGCAGCACGCCAGGCTTCACTGCCCTCATGATCTCCCAGACTTTGCCCAAGTTCGTGTCCATTGAATTGGTGATATGATTCAACCATCTCATCCTCTGCTGCCCTCTTCTTCTTTTTGCCTTCAATTGTTCCCAGCATCAGAATCTTTTCAAATGAGTTGGCTCTTCGCATCAGGTGGGCAAAGGATTGGAGCTTCCACATCAGTCCTTGCAATGAACATCCTGAGTTGATTTCCTTTGAGATTGACTGGTTTGATCTCCTTGCTGTCCAAGGGACTCTCAAGAGTCTTCTCCAGCACCACATTTTGAAAGCATCAATTCTTCAGTGCTCAGCCACATTTATGGTCCAACTTTCACACCCATGCATGACTACTGGAAATATTACTATTGAAAAACATCCACACATGGGTGGCCCTGTGCAGTTCAAACGTGCATTGTGCAAAGGTCAAGTGTATTCAGAGCTGGGCAGTCACCACCACTAACAGAATATTTTCATCACCCAAAGAAAGCCCCACACCCAGCATCTGTAGCTCACCACCACCACCCCCGCTCCCGCCCCCATCACCAGACCCTGGCAAACGCTGACCTCCTTTCTGTCCCTCTTCATTTGTCTGTTTTGAATGTTTCATATAAGTGGAATCATACAGTGTGTGATTTTTTTGTCACCTGACACCTTATGTAGTGTTTACTGAGTTGTTTTTTTGTTTTCTTTTTTTTGCATTTTTTTTTTTACATTTGACTGATGATCACTAAATATTTCACTGAATGTTCTTTTTTACTTTCACTGATCATTATTAAATATTTCCTTGGGCCTTTTTTTTTTTCTTTTGCAGTTTTCTTGAGCTAAGTTCTGTGTGGGTAAAGAGGTGCCTTTGTTTCCTTGAGAAACACTTGCCAGATGCTCCCTCGTGTCAGACACTCTGGCAGGTGATGACATCCCATGGGCCCCTATTCTCACAGAATTTAGAGTCCGGTAAGGGTAAACAGATGAAACATGGGCAAAGGAACAAATGCATCAAGAGAATCAGCCCTATTCAAGGATATAAGGTTTAGACCAAAATTTGAAGAGAGAGGAGCCAGTGACATGAAGAAATGGAGCTGCATATTCTGGGTCCACCGCTGGTAGAAGCTGAGGTGGTGAAGAGCCTGGTGGTCTGAGACCTCAAAGGAATCTGCGTGGCGACAGTGTGGGGATTCCCCGGGTGACAGTGGGGGCCCCATTGCGTGCGCTGGAGGAGAGTTTGGGTTTCGTTCTCAGTGTAGTGGAAAGGCATGGCGGGTGTCATGATCTGATTTGCTTTGTGAAGAATGGGTGGTAACAGTGGAAACAGAATCCTTAGGAAGCTTTTGCAAACATCTTATTTGCAAATGCAGCACTGGCAGCTTGGATTAAGACAGGGCAGAGCAAATGGGGAAAGTGGACGAATTAAAGCTATAGGTTCCAAGTATAATCAACAGTTATAGAATGAATAAGGATTAAACAAGTATACTCAATGGGCTTAAAGATCAATTGGGTGCATTGTGGAGTCAGGCTTCTTGTTTCTGATTCACTGAAACAATGACTACTATATAAGAATGGTTTGGGGTCCTGCTAAGTTTGAGAGAGATGCCTGTGAAGAATCGGTGTGCAGAGATCAACTTTTGGATCAACAATTGGAATGACAAAAGTCTGGAGCTCAAAGGAAATATCTAAGCTTGAGACAGAAAATTGGAAATCTATCAGTGTACAAGTGGCATTTAAAACCGTGAGAAGGGGAGAGAGATGTTAGAAAAGAAGAGAAGCCAGCTCTGAGAGTGCCAACACTTAGAGAAAAAAGCTGCCCACAAAAAGAGACAGCAGGAAGGGAGCAGGCAGCCAGGACTGCTGATGTCCAGGAATCACCAAGAAGAGAGTGTCTTACCAGAATGCGCCCACAGGTAGTCGATAGACCCTGAATTCCAGGACACACACAATGAGGAGGGGGCGGTGGGGGAGGCAGCAGAGGAGAGGAGGGGCGGAAGCGATCACAGGAAGAGCACCAGCACAGCAGAGGAGGAGAAAAGGAAACGTGGGGCTGAAGAGGAACACCCTGGGAGAGAGGGAAAGTATGGTGCTCCCCACCTCTCGGGCAAAACCTGCACCCGCTGGACTCCGCTCTGCGGGCTGGCCGGGCAGAAGCCCAGTCTCCTCGCTGCCGTGGCCATAAGTTGGAAGGCCCTCTGGACACAGTGTGCTGTGGACAGATTGGAAAGCCTGGGCTCAAACAGCCCTACCAGGCACACTCACGCTTCACCCAGGATGATGATTCTTGGTGTTTCAGTGCTCCGTCTCTATCACCGCTGACAGAATTTTACTGTTTTACCTTGGAAGATTATAAATGGGGAGGAGTCCTTAGAACTTATTTATCTTTGAGAGCATGAATCTTTCCTTCTTCAGTCGAGACGTGCCCATTCATTATAAGACGAGGAAAATTGTTATATCCAAGATTGATAAATTATGTCCTGAGGTTACATGTACAATGTGAATACTTTATTTTTGTAGTCCGAGTCTATAGTTTAATGCATGAGACACTTTTGTGCATTACCTATGCTGAGTAACCTTGGGTATTTAGAAATTGTCTCTGTGAAGTCTACCCATTTTAACACATGTCTTTCATTCCACAAAAATCACTGGGAAGTCATTTCTGCCTACAATGACGATCGCTATTTACCTAAGCTCTGTGGAGCTTCGTATTCTGCCTGAAACCTGTATCATGGTGTGAGCTTTATACAACTAATTTACTATCAATAATCTTACTAACTTTTTCTGATTTTAAAACTAGATATATATGGAGAAATCATAGTCTGTTTTGAAGTTGCTGTGTATGGGTTAATATTATTGAATTAAATTGTAGTTAAATTTACAAATTTTGTCTGTGAAAATGGATGTGAATCCATACTCATGTTAATTAAAGGTGGAGAGGAAGGCGGAATTGGTGACCTGTCGATGGCTTGTCTTTGGTCTCTGGTTGTGAGTGGAGTGTCTGTCTGTTCAGTGCCTGGTTTTCATCTAACACACTCTGTATGAATTTAAATAAATTGTAAAGGCCTCAGATAAATTTTAGTTCTTTGATCTCATGATGAAATTAAGGAATTGTCTCAGTGATGGAAATTTTGAAAAGCATCTAATGACTAAAAATTTTAAAAAGAACTTAAAAAAATTTTTGTCCCCATCTTAGCACTTTCTGCTGTCTGACTGTTCTGAGTGTGGTTAGGAAGAATAATATGTACAACTCAGAAAGACGCAATGTGAAGTGGTGGCTGAGAGTATGAGCTCTGAGTTCAGAGCCCGGTGCTGCCGTTTAATGGTGTATGACTGTGGACACGTTACTCAGCTCCTCAAAGAATGTGAGCTCTGAGTTCAGAGCCCGGTGCTGCTGTTTAATGGTGTGTGACTCTGGACACGTTACTCAGCTCCTCCGCGGCTCCGTTTCCCCTTCTGTGTCGCTGGAAGACCAATAATCCCCACCTCATGGGGCTGTACAAGCGCCCATTCACACAGAGGGCTTGGCCTGCTCCTGGATTATGGAAGAGCATTGCGACTGTTAGTGGTTCTTGCCTCTCTTATTGTGATTACTCATGTGAGGGTTTCAAATAGAGGCGGCGGCAGTGGTTGTAGTATTCTCCCGGTGTTATTTCCTTTCAAGTAAATCTTGCAAAGCAAAATTGCATTTTGTATTTCTGATTACTTTCATCCCATCTGGAGGTGTGAACGTGATTTCCTTAATCCTTCATGCGAACCACAGTCCAGGTCCTCAAAAGCAGTAGGTGAGATGGGACTCCTGGAGGAGCAGTGAGGCAGAGCCTGTGGGCGAGCTCTAATGAAGCCCTGCCCGTGTAGGCACAGGATCAGGTGGGCCCTGGTGCTCTCCAGGAGATGCCCTCTTCAGTTTCAGGGAACAGGAAGCCCCAGCACGTTTCCCAGGCTAAGGCTTGGAGCAAGGGGATTAGTGTTTGCCATCCCCCTTGTCGTGCCTTGCTCCTTACTTCTAAAAGGAACAAAACCAATTGCTGCTGACAACCTCCCGAGAGTCCATCTGTCCACGTCAAGGCCCTATTTTAGCAAGATGGTGATGGCACCAGGAGGCAGACCGTCTTCCCTGGGCCTGAGAAAGCAGGGTGCTCACAGGGACGCTTCGAGGCGAGGAGCCTGCAGGCTTAGTGCTGGGGCTGGCTCACCTGCTGAGAGACAGCCCAGCAGTGGCAGATATTCAGGATCCTGTGTCCTCCAGGTGTGTCTCATGCTCACACGTGTGTGCATGCTCACACATCCACATCCACAGAGACACGCATGTATGGAACAAATGTATAGCATGTATAAACATATGCCTGAATATGTATGTGCATGCAGGTGTGTACAACATACATCTTACATATATCAGACAACTAGGACATACATTTGATTTCAGCTTGGACTTTGAAGGAATGTATAATTAGATTATTTTAAATTAGTATTAATAAACTACATAGAGCCAAATATTCCCATATTTTTAAATCTATTTATAATAGTGAAAAGATTTGACTTTTCCATATTTGAAGTAAGATTGTGATACTTTTAGAATAAGATTTGTAATGATAATAAAATGTCCCAGAGCAGAGACATGAACATCCATGTTTCTGTCTTCAAATGAGGTGATTCTAGGGGGATTAATCAAAAAATGAAAGTTTATTTCATGCATAGTAGTTTTTGCTCCTTCGAGTTTTTAAATTAAATATTTAGGGAACTTGAATTTATGTTTGTAGCATATCTCCTTGACTTGGGGCTTGTTCCATGGTTTCTGTTTGTTTATTTTCCCTCTTGAGGTTTATGCTGGAATCGAGGGATTTGTACAATGAAACATTGGGTACACTGAGAAGATAAACAGTTGTTTAGACCGCATGTTTGTGGAAGGGTGTGTGGCTTGCAGGGTAACCGGCTCCTGCTGGTTTGCCCAGGACTGTTCCAGTTTAGCGCTGAAAGTCCGCGAGTCCCTGGGGCAACAAGGATGGTTGGCCACCCAACCTGTTCTTTATGGCTACTATTGTTATAAATTTTGCTGTATTATATGTTTTCCCTGCCAGTGTCAAAGGCTCCGCATCTATTAAAGAAGCTGGGAAAGTAGAAAAAGAAGTCTAACCTTAGCTAAGTATCCTGTAATTGCTAAGCGAGGCTTATTTTCAGTTGAATGGAACTTATTTTCAAAGCATGTTTCAAAGTAAGAGATTGTTGTCACCATGGGAAGAAGGTGATATGCTTCCAGAGTATGCTAGGCATTGTCAGTTTGAGAAAAATTAGCTGTTAAGATATCCCCTGACCCCAGCATCTCAGTTTAGTCTCACAGATATAAGTGCTCATCCCTTTTTACAAGCATTCTGGTTTGTCTCCTGCTTTGTTCTCCGTCTGAACAGCATCAGTGCTCACTGAAACGTACCTGTTGAAATTAGCTCAGTGAGCTTTCCGTAGTTTGCCACAGGGAGATGTTTTTCTTTCTTCTTGGTGGAATGCTTGTCAAACACACACATGCCTTGAAGGGGAGGTAAGACGCAAGGGGAGCCGGGCGGGCGTGCCTGCGGCTGCGCCACTGAGACTGAGACATGCCAGGCGGCTGGCTGCCCCACACTCAGGGCAGCTCCAGGCACGTCGTGGCGAAGTACAGAGAGAAAGTCTAATATGTGCGCTCTCTTCTCACATGCACATTTTATTCTGGTCATCTTAATGCCTTTGCTGTTGTGCTTATAAATTTGAAAAATAGAAATGGTATAATCTGGCTTCTGGTATGCTTGAATCTCTTTCTAGGGAAACTTTTTTTTTTTGCACGCTTGAGGATGTAGATGAAGTCTGCATGACTTCTAACAACTTGGCACCTTGGTTTAGGCTCTCGGACAGAGGAACACTGCCTCCAAGAAATAGAAAATGTTACTTACATAAGCTCATGTTTGAAAACTAGCAGTGACTTTAAAGGACAGTGTGTCATTTTCAGAAAGAAGAGATCTGAGCCATATCAATAGAATGGTTAAGATCTTTATAACTTCGAGTAGGTTCTTCTGACTAACTTGGAGATCGTTGACTTCACATGAAAGTAGAGAAATAGATGAAAGATATACCTCTCTGAGACAGAGTGGGCTTTCTCACTCAATCATGAGAACCAGTGCTCGGGCCCCTCCTCTGTGACGCGGGGTCCAGATGTGAGTTCTCTGTAGTCGTGGGCCTGCGGGCGTGGGCACCCTTTCTGTGCACCCCGGCCAGGCTCCAGCCTCTTCTCCTCCTTATCCCAAAGCCCGACCCCCTTGGCACCACACTTTATGACTAGCAGTCTTACTTAGGGGAACACTTGAGCAAGTTTTGCATGCTCTCTTTGACCCGATGGATAAGTCATCTGAATGGGTACATCACCTAAAATAGTGAATAATTCTGCTGTTACTTTTGTTCCAATCCCTACTTCCTCAAGTCCAGCTAGGCTGGAATTCTCTGAGGGAGGGACTGACTGGTTTTTCTTTACCTTCGCACCACTGGCACACAAGGCAGTGCCCCACACGTGCTGGTACTCGAGGAATATTTGTGGGTCGAATGAATGAATGGAGCTTGGCTTGTGCTTGACATCCCATAATAAGTTGTCCTGCCCCTCTCCTCCCCGAAATAAGGCAACAGAAAAAGGGCAGCAGGAAGTGGTGCTCCGAGGTTGTTCCAGGACCCAGGGCGACCGTGGAGAAGAGGTCCTTCTCTGACGCCAACACCTCGGCAGTCTACAGTCTGTCTACTGGCCCCCAGGGTCAGAAAAGTGGTAAACGGTTTATTCACGTTTGAAATACGGAGTGTCGTGTTGTTTTTCGTCTCTCTACTGGCAGACTTGGATTGATCTGTAGTGATGAAGGCAGTTTCTCAGCTGGCTTCATTAGTGAAGGGCAGAGAACCTAGAACGGCTCCCGCCGTCTCCTGACCCCTCCCTCGCCTCCCTCTCTGAGTCCTGGGTGTCATCACATCCTCCTTCTCCCCCAGCACCAACCGCCGTCAGGCTGCGGGCACGCACTACTTGGCTCGCTGCAGAAACCCTGACCCACGTCCCGGGTTCCAGTTTCGTCCTTCCCGGTCAGCCTCTGCCCTGGAGGGCAGACGCTCCCCGCAGGCCACACGAGGTCCCGCGGGCGCCCTCCGTGAGTGGTTTCCGTGGTTTTCACGACGAATCCTGTGCTGGAGTCGTCCCTGCGGGCGGCCGCCTGCCCCATCCCTCCGCACGACAGCCATGTGGACTCTGCCCTGCCTGCGCTGGGCCCTCGGTCGCAGGACCTCACACGTGCCGTCCACTGCCTGGAAGGCCATTCCGCCGACTGGTTACCCCTTCTTGGCTTTGCATGTCGTCTTCCTCTGAGAACACTTCCCAGGCCGCTTGGCTGAGCCCAGGCGCGGCGAGGTCTGTGTGGTCCTGTGTTTGCCTCGCGGTTGGGCCCTTCAGCGGCGACAGCCTGTGCGCTCCATGAGGATGGACGCCGTGTCAGTCGCCTGTGTCCCCAGGGCCTAACGCAGCGCCTGGCGCACAGGAAGCAATTGAATTTGAGTGTACTGGTTGATTTATGACTAATATTAATTTTCCTTCCATACTTGCCTGTCTATTAAAGTACATTCATGGAGATAAAAGGCTCTGAGCAACAGCGTGGTTTCACCCTGTCGGTGGGAAGGTAACTGGTTGATTCTCTCCTGTCTCAGGTCCTGCAGGATGAGAGGGTGAGGTATGCTCACACTCTTACCTGATGATCCTGAGTCACGTGATCACATCTCTCTCTCTCTCTTTAAACTTGGAGTTGAAGCGGGTTTTCACTTAACTTTTCTCTTTAAGGACTTGTGCTTTGTTAAATGGGTGCTCTTGTAGTTTGGGACATTGTGTGGTAGAGATTTTTTTTTCATAATGTGCTCCTAGAAGAGAAATAAATGATACAAGAAATAAAAATCCCAATGAATTATGACACACGCAATTTCTTGTGCATAAATCTATACCCTGCCAGGTTATTCTGACCTAACCATGGGTAGATTCTCATTTGAGAAATATATATCCGTGAAATTTATATAGTTGTTCAAATGTAATTTTATTATAACTATATTATTATAAAAAATGCATCTTTGGGACTTTGCAGCTTCTATTTATTCTGTTATTAAAAATGATAACATCACATTTCTTTTTTATACAAGTAAAATGTAGAACAACATTTTGGCCT
The DNA here is from genome assembly GCF_019923935.1 of Bubalus bubalis. NCBI lineage: Eukaryota > Metazoa > Chordata > Mammalia > Artiodactyla > Bovidae > Bubalus > Bubalus bubalis. Next base: position 2,425,563 of record NC_059180.1, read on the forward strand.
AGAATGATTTTTTTAAAGCTAGCCTTTTGAAAAACTGAGGCTAAATGAAAATCTATAAATAGCTGCCTCGCAGGAGCTGGTAATTCTGGTCACCAGAGACAGAGGCGCATGGAAGGTCGCTGACAGTGAGACAGGCGTACGCCTTGCACTAACTTGGGGCAGGGGCGTGTGAGTGACAGAAGTGTAAGGCTTAATGTCTCACCAGGCTTCAATCTCCTACTCTCATTATTGTGTTTTCAGTTCAGATATAAAGGCACGTTGCACTGAGATTTTAACAATCAACATATGTAAAGTGTCACTTATCTGATTAATTTTATATAAGCTAATTTATTTTAGAAAACCATCCCTGTGGAATTAATATAAACACAATGCAACAATTAAAAGAAAAAGTTAACCATGCACACTTTCTACTAAAACTCCCATATCTTTGTCTTTGTTTCTCCTTCAGCATGTCTAAATATCGACCAGAATTTTACAGAATGAACCATCGTCACCCTGATCTTGTTCCTTTGAAATCTGCCTTTTTCCCCAGCCCAGCTGTACTATTAATGTCCCTGTTTTAACTGATGGCCACCATATTTAATTATGAAATATACATACATATGGAAAAGTGCACAAAACATAAATGTGCAAAGTAAAACATGATATTCAGCAAACACCCACATGACCACCTGTCATTCCAGTTTTGAACACAACCTGTAACCCTCCTGTGGGTCCCTTTCCAGTCACCCCTCCATTCCAACCCCAGAAGACTTGCTGCTGCTGCTGCTAAGTCGCTTCAGTCGTATCTGACTCTATGCGACCCCATAGACGGCAGCCCACCAGGCTCCCCTGTCCCTGGGATTCTCCAGGCAAGAACACTGAAGTGGGGTGCCATTTCCTTCTCCAATGCATGAAAGTGAAAAGTGAAAGAGAAGTCCCTCAGTCGTGTCTGACTCGTAGCGACCCCATGGACTGCAGCCCACCAGGCTCCTCCATCCATGGGATTTTCCAGGCAAGAGTACTGGAGTGGGGTGCCATTGCCTTCTCCTCAGAAGACTTGACCTCTGTGGAAATACTTTCTTGTTGTTCTTTAGTTTTACTGCTTCTATCTTTTGCTTCTTTGGTGGCAGGGGGTGTTGGGGAGAGGCATTTATACAAATGGAATCAAATAGAATGTATTCTCTTGTGTGTTGCTGTCTCAGTTCAGCGTTATGTTTTGAGACTCGTGCTTTTGTAGCTGAGTCTCGCCCATGCTCCTTGCCCTGTGGTCTCCATGCCACAGTTTACCGTCCTGTGGTTAACAGTCACTCGTCTTGTTTGCAGTTCTGGCTGCAGTGGGCGGCCCTGCTGTGAGTGCACAGTCCCTCCTTGTCTGCCGTGTCACTTCCTATAGTTTCAGTTGCCCACCGAGGCCCAAAACTATTAAACGGAAAGGTTCACAAGCAAGCAGTGCTTGAGTTTTACATCGAGCACCGCTGTGAGTTGCTTGATACAGTCTCTCACTATGCTGCTCTGTCCCACCACGGTGAGGCCCCAGCACCCACATCGTCTACTCCTGACATCCAGTCGTGGATGTTGTCACAGTTCAGGGTCTCAGATCACTGAGGCAGATGGCCCTCCTCCTGACGTGCCGTCAGAAAGCTGATGGTAGCCTCACGCTGGGTTATGCTGCCGTTCACCTCCCTTCTCACGTGAGGTGAGGGGTGAGAACTGTACAGTGAGGTATTTCAAGGAGACCACACGTATATAAGTTCTCTCACAGTATATGTTACAGCTGTTTCATTATCAGTCACTTTGTTCCTCTCCTGCTGTGGCTAACTGGTAGGCTGAATGTTGTCGTGGGTATCTTTACACAGGAGACCACATAGTGCACACAGGATGTGGTCTCCCAGCTTTCAGGGCCACTGGGGGTCTCGGACGCCATCCCCCGCTGATGCCGTGTGCTTGCACGTGCTTCCTGGTGCATGGGGTCATAGGCTGTGCCTGTCTTCAGTTGCACTGTATTTTTCAAACTGTTTTTGAACTTCATAAAGGAAGAAAAAGCTCCAACTCTTCATCAATATTTAGATTTTTAAACATTTGCCACACTAGCAGGTGTATAGTCATATCCCAATGGTTTTAATTTCCCCAACACTATCCACTCCAGTACTCTTGCCTGGAAACTCCCATGGACAGAGGAGCCTGGTAGGCTGCAGTTCCATGGGGTCGCGAAGAGTCGGACACGGGACACGACTGAGTGACTTCACTTTCACTTTTCACTTTCCTGCATTAGAGAAGGAAAAGGCAACCCACTCCAGTGTTGTTGCCTGGAGAATCCCAGGGACGGGGGAGCTTGGTGGGCTGCCATCTGTGGGGTCGCACAGAGTCAGACACGACTGAAGTGACTTAGCAGCGGCATGTTCGTGTATGTTGTATGTTCTTATACGTGTGTCTGTCATTGCATCTCCTCCCTTATGCGGTAGCGGTTTGAGTCTTCACACCTTCTGCCCGTTTTCCTTCTGGAGTTGGCCATTTTCCTGACTGATTCATAGGAGTTCTTTATGGACGCTGGGCGCACGTCCTTTGCCTGTGGTATTTTCCTCATCTCTGCGGGTTGCTGTTTCACTCCTTATGGTGTCTATTGAGGAGAAGAACTTTTTTATGTTTTACAGTGGTTACATTCACCATCTTTTCCTTTACGGTTAATGCCTTTATTGGCCTGAGGAAGGTCTCTTTTCTTGTTGTATGACAAGATGATATTCTCCTAGGTTCTGAGACCCTTACAGTTTCCTCTTTTACACTGGGGTCCCTAACCTACAGACTGTTGATTTTTGTCTGTGGCGTGAAGGCAAATCCTGCATATTCTTCCTTTTCTTTTGTTGACACTCCTTTGTTTCTGCTCTTATTACCTGATGCCTGGCTGTTACCTCCTGCCTCTATCTGGCCGTTCACCTCACCAGGTAAATTTTCCCAATATATCACTCTGGTGATTCTATATTGAACTAAAGAAAAAAAAAACAGAATGTCACTTATTTCATATAAGATTGACTTTTGTCCTTTTTGGTATTCAAAACTCCTCAAAAAAAAAAAAATCTGTTGTTGTTTTAGCAGGAAGAGTTAGCACCTCATCAGGTAAGAGCAGCTGGCTCCTATGGGGACTCATGACCACATCCAGAATGAGGTCCTCAGCTCCGCACACACCAGGCTGGCTTCTGTTTGTTTGTTTGGTCTGAATTCTTGGAACTGGTCAGGACCCTGAGGACTGAGTGATGGACGTGCCAAGCACTCATCTCCAGTAAGGGGGCAGCACACTCCCGTGACCATTAGATTCATATCTGTTTTTCAGGTCGCCCTCTTTGCAGGACCAGAAGATCCAGGAAGCTAAGTTGGTGTCACAGATGTTTTCTGTGCAGACAGAAGGAGCTAGACCGTTTTAACAGATATTTATTCTGAGCCATGGTGAGGCTAGACACTTTGTCTTTACAGCAGTCTACCTGGGGTTTTGTATGCATCCAGGTCAGTCTCTTCCTTTCTTGAACTGGGCTGAGAAACACAGCCAAGTCTTTGTTCTCTCAGCTGCTCTGTTCCAGGCTACCTGCTGACCCACCCTGTTCTCCCCACCATCAGAGCCGAGTACAGCTGGGTCGACTCGCACCGCTGTTACTGTGCAAGCAGCCTTCTTTTCCAGGTTGTGGTATGTCTCGCCACATCTCCAGTCCCTGCCCCTAAGCATAGACATCTACTGGAGTTGAGTGCATCTGGCTTCTCTCTCCTTAATCCTACTATAAAGTCTTGTGGCTTTAGGCAGAACAGGCCACTTGCTATTTTTGAAACACATCTTGTGGCTTCTCGGTTCTTTACCTTTGGCTAATTATGTCATTTCTCTGTCTGGGTTTCCCTGTCTCGAGGTCCATTAAACCTATAACTTAAAAAAATCCTGTTTGGTGACACATAATGAACCTTTTCTTTGGAAGATGTCTCACGGTCACGTTTCCTGCTAAAGGGCAAAACCCAGGGGGCCAAGTGTGAACTGCACGGCTCCTTCCTCAGGGCACGGCTGATTTCAGATCGCAGGTGACGGAGAAATTAATCCACCGCTGACCCTTGGCTAATCAGAATCTTTAAAGAAAGCTGTCCTAGGAAACCCAGACACTGGAGGCCTGTAGAGTCGTTTCTTGGAAAAAGCCGCACATCCTCCTGTGAAGTTACTGGATGACAGAGGAGCCTCTGTGCGTGGAGGAGGCAGCGAAGGGCGGTGTGGGCCGGGGGCTGAGGAGAAAGGACATGAGGCGGAGGCCCGGGGCAGGCCGGGGCAGGGAGAGACGGGAAAGCTGCCCTCGGCTGCAGCTCCTGGTTCCGAGCGGGTCCCCTTGATGCGGCTCTGCTTCCGTCCCGGGAGATCTGTGCCCTCCTGCTACGAGGGCAAGGTGGCACGGTTACCTAGCAGGAAAAGAAAGTCTTCCTCCCAGCCCCTTCCTACCCAAGTCTTTCCTACCCAGAGCTCGTATCTTTTTTTCCTTCATTTTAAAATTAAGGTATAAAGTCCGCCTGTTTTAGGGTACAGTCCAGTGAATTCGGACAAACACACGGTTTCTGATCCCCGGCCACAACCAGGACATAAGCCACTGTCGTCTCCCCGAACGTCCCCGTTTTGTGTTCAGCCTTTCCGCCCTCCTCAGTCCTTAGCAATCACTGACCTGTCTTCTGCTCCTATGGTTTGGCATCTTCCAAGAACGGCATGTAAACGGAATCCTACAGTGAACACCCTTTTAACTGACCCTTCCATTTAGCACCGCGCATTTGCCCTTCATCTCCGTGGTTGCACGCATCGGCGACTGGGTCCTTTTTATTCCCAAGGGATGTCTCGTTGTGTGGCTGCACCTCAGTTTATTATTCTGCTCACTCCTTGAAAGACACTGGGGATATTTCCAGTTTGGGCCATTTATGAAAAAACCTACTAGAAACATTCACAAATGGGTTTTCATGTGAACATAATCTTTTTTTCACTGAGTTAAATTCCTAGAGTGGTGGGTATTAACATAAATGTATGTTTAACATTATAAGAAAGTTAAAGAATCGCGTGGCTGACACACCACTCCCGTTTCCGCGGTGTGAGGCTGTCACGGACACCTGATTCTGTGATAACAAAGTGGCTCATTGACGCCACCCAGCCCTCGAAACCTTGAAATAGCCTCCTGGTTCTTGGCCTTATTAGAGATAGGCCAACATGAACAACTCCATCTAGAGTTAACCTTCTAGTGGGGAATTCTTGAGGAGAAAAAGTGAGGCATCATCAAAAGAGACAGGACATGCAGGGGAAGAGGAGAGGTGAGCTGGACACCAGCGCCTGGGTAGGTCCAGACGCAGTCCTGTTTATAGGCTCCAGAACTGCCTCGGTGCAGGAGACGATGTGGAGACCTGAGAACAGTCAGAAAGCGCTCGCTCAGAGAGCACCCTGGCACCCCCGCGGGCCCCGCGCCAAGGACCCGGCCCTCCCTGTGGGCAGTGAGTGCAGGTGAGCACTCGCTTCCAACTCTCGAAACAGTTAAACACGTTTTCTAGGGACGTCTTTAAACATTTCTTTGAAGGATTCCAAATGATGTCCTCTTATTTACTTTATTTTCCCATCATTTTTAAAGGATAATTTTTTTTTTATATGTCCTTTGACTCTGAGGCTGCTTTTACTGATAGTAAATAAGTACTTAAAGGACTGAGATACTTTTTTCTAGCATTTAACCAAACTAAAGGGCAGTGGCCCCTAAATTTCAGTGATACACCAAGCTTTTCAGAAAACAAGTTCCAAAGGGGATTGTTTTTATCTATGAAACACCATCTTATGGACAGGATATTGACTAGACTTGATAGAATGGAGGCGTGAAATGAGAATGAAGCGTGGCAGTAGCAAAGCCCGTGGCAGCGGTTCGCAATCAACAGGCTCACTCACTGCATGGAAGCAGCTGAGAGCTGGACAGGAAGATGAGAGGAAAGCGTTAGTTCTCCAAAGGAAGCCTCGGTCTCCCCCCTGGTGTCACGTGCTGTCTGTCATGTGGCGGCTCTTTGTGCTCATCAGCTCACAGGAGAGTCTTACGTGCCTCATAATTTATAAGCAAATGTTTAAACATTCCTAAATGAAGATTCTGGCATACCCCAGTCCTGCTGGCATGTTCCCGTCTGAGTTGATTCACGTCAGTTGTGAGATGCCGTGTGTGGTCGTATTCTGTTTTTTCTTCCTGTCTCATGTGATTTTGAATATTATATTTTCCTAATACATCAAGGTGGTCCTCTCTTGCTGTGCAAAGCCAAGGGTCTGTTGTCCACACAGAGCTTCTCTTCAGGCCCACTTCCCTGCCTCTGGCTTAGTCACTTCTTTACATGTGGACAATAGTTTTCACTTCAAGGGAGGAAAACGTAAATGTTGGTTTTACTTGAGAAAGAAATAGTGGTGATGGTTGTACAATGTTGTAACAATATTAACGGTTGTTAATGTGTTTAATGCTATTAAATGTACGCGTGCACGTGTGCTCAATCTCGTTTGACTCTTCCGTGACCCCATGGGCTCCTCTGTCCATGAGATTTCTCAGGCAAGGATAGTGCAGCGGGTTGTCATTTCCTCCTCCAGGGGATCTTTGTGACCCAGGGATTGAACTTGTTTCTCCTGTATTAGCAGGCGGATTCTTTACCATCTGAGCCACCAGGGAAGCCCATTAAATACATACAGAATAGCAATTTTAAAGAAAACAATTCAGTGGAGAAAGAATAATCTTTTCAACAAATAGTGCTTGACCAACTGGATGTCTGTAGGCAAAAAGAATGAACTTCAACTTGAACTTCACACCAGAACAACAACAAAAACTGAAAGCATGCCAGTAGTGAAGAATTCTTAGATATGGCACCAAAGGCATGACTCATAGATAAAAAAAAAAAGAAATTGGGTTTCATCAAAATTGAAAAGTTTGCAATGTGAATAATGTTGTGAAGAAGATGAAAAGATAATCTACAGACTGGCAAAAAGCATTAATATTTGTAAATCACATACCTTTTGAAGGACTTGTATCTGGAATATACAGAATTTTCAAAATAACAGTTAAAAAAAATCCAGATATGAAATGAGTCAAGGAAATGAATAGGCATTTCACCATAGAGGATACACAGACATCAAATAAGCCTATAAAAATATTGTCAACACCATTCAGTTCAGTTCAGTTGCTCAGTCGTGTCCAACTCTTTGCGACCCCATAAATCACAGCATGCCAGGCCTCCCTGTCCATCACCAACTCCCGGAGTTCACTCAGACTCATGTCCATCAAGTCATTGATGCCATCCAGCCATCTCATCCTCTGTCGTCCCCTTCTCCTCTTGCCCCCAATGCCTCCCAGCATCAGAGTCTTTTCCAATGAGTCAACTCTTCACATGAGGTGGCCAAAGTATTGGAGTTTTAGCTTCACCATCAGTCCTTCCAATGAACACCTAGGACTGATCTCCTTTATGATGGACTGGTTGGATCTCCTTGCAGTCCAAGGGACTCTAAAGAGTCTTCAACACCACAGTTCAAAAGCAGGAATTCTTCTGCGCTCAGCTTTCCTCACAGTCCAACTCTCACATCCATACATGACCACTGGAAAAACCATAGCCTTGACTAGATGGACCTCTGTTGGCAAAGTAATGTCTCTGCTTTTGAATATGCTATCTAGGTTGGTCATAACTTTCCTTCCAAGAAGTAAGTGTCTTTTAATTTCATGGCTGCAATCAGCATCTGCAGTGATTTTGGAGCCCCCCCAAAAATAAAGTCTGACACTGTTTCCACTGTTTCCCCATCTATTTCCCATGAAGTGATGGGACCAGATGCCATGATCTTCGTTTTCTGAAATGTTGAGCTTTAAGCCAACTTTTTCACTCTCCTCTTTCACTTTCATCAAGAGGCTTTTTAGTTCCTCTTCACTTTCTGCCATAAGGGTGGTGTCATCTGCATATCTGAGGTTATTGATATTTCTCCTGGCAATCTTGATTCCAGCTTGTGCTTCTTCCAGCCCAGCGTTTCTCATGATGTACTCCGCAGAGAAGTTAAATAAGCAGTGTGACAATATACAGCCTTGACGTACTCCTTTTCCTATTTGGAACCAGGCTGTTGTTCCATGTCAAGTTCTAACTGTTGCTTCTTGACCTGCATATAGGTTTCTCAAGAGGCAGGTTAGGTGGTCTGGTATTCCCATCTCTTTCAGAATTTTCCACAGTTTATTGTAATCCACACAGTCAAAGGCTTTGGCATAGTCAATAAAGCAGAAATAGATGTTTTTCTGGAACTCTCTTGCTTTTTCCATGATCCACTGGATGTTGGTAACATCATTAGCCATTAGGAAAATGCTAATTCAAACCACAATGAGATTTCATTATACACCTTTCAGAACAGCTAAAATTAAAAGTAGTGACAATACCAAATGCTGTCAAGATGTGAAGCTGAATCACTTGTGTTGCTGGGAGATGTGTAAACTGACACAGCTACTCGGAAAAAAAAAAAAAAAAAAAACAGAAAAAACAAACTTATCACAGGCACTTGGGCACTTACTCTGGAGAACTGAATGCCTGTGTTCAAGCAAAAATGTGTATACAAACAGAAACTGCAGCTTTATTTGTAATAGCCAAGTTGTAGACACTTCTTTGTAATCAGCCAAAAGTCAGAATCAAAATGAGTTGTCCTTCAGGAGGTGAATGATTAAAGCAAGTGTGGCCCACCATAACCGTGGACTGTAACTCAGCAATGGAAACGAATGAGCTCTTTATACAGGCAGCAACCTGAGTGGATCTCAAGGACATTATGCCGAGTGAAACATATCCAGTCTCCACAGGTTCTGTACTGTATGGTTTTGTTTCTGTGACGTTTCCAACATGGCACAGCTGTGGAGATGGCGAAAGCCAGTAGTTGTCTGGAGTTGCAGCTCCAGGAGAGTTTGGAGGGCCGAGGGGTGGGTGTGCGTGTGGAAGGTTAGCACAAGGACCCCCGTGGTGATGGAACAGCTCTGTGTCTTGATGGTGGTGGTGGTAACACAAGTGATGTATGCACGCGAAACTTGCATAAAACCTGGGAAGTCTAAGCACAGTCTACAGGTTGTACCAACAGCTACTCCGGTTTTGAAACCGTGCGGTAATTATGTAAGACTGCCTGTGGGGGGACTGGTGAAGGGGGCCAGAGGCTTCACTGCATGTGCGTCTTCCCATGAGTCTGTTATTGTTTACAGTCTCTGACCGGCTTTACAACAGAGCTGTGGAGCTGACTGTTAGTACTACGGGGGGAATCCCTGTAGGAACAATGCCAGTAAATACACGGCAGCCTCTGAGACGCTTAGGTTTGCCTGTCGCCCATCCTACCCCTTCTATTCTCTTAAAGGGAGCAGCTATCCTGACTCATAAGTATGTAAACCAGTTTGTGATTCTTTATAATTTGTAATAATTAATATCGTTAATAGGTGTACCCCCAAGTACAATAATTTAAGTTTTAGACTAAATGAAATCTTATTCTTTTTGTGTTCTGACCTCTTTCACACAACATATTATGAAATTCATGCTTGTTCTAGAAAGTAAATGTTCATTTTCATTACCTTCTAATTTTCCATTGTCTGCACACAGCACGGTCTGTTTATCCATTTTAGTAGTAATAGATTTTAAAATTGTCTCCTTTTTAGACTATTATAAGCCATCCTTATACATATTCCCTGGTATTCCTGCACACATGACTGTTGGGTTTTGCCAAGGAATGGCTAAGTCAAAAAGGTAGGCATGTTCTCAGATCCATGAGGAAATGCCTATTTTTCAAAGCGTTTGTCTTAGCGTTTGTCTACTTGTCCAGTTTTTCCTTTAATGACTTAACATATTTTACTTATTTATAATGTCTAGGTATGACTTTTATCGTTAGAATAATGATATCTGAAAATACTGTTTTGCTTTTTCTATGCTGCACCCGCAGTATCTGTAACAGAGCCTGTCAGTCCAGTTGCTCAGTCGTGTCCCTCTCTTTGCGACTCTGTGGTCAGAGCCTAAGACGTGGCAAACACAGCAGATGGTTTGTTGAATGAATAAGTCAAAGTCATGGGCACTACGTCCCAAAGACATCTTTCCTCCCTTCACTTGAGGTCCACAGGGTTTTTTCTGAGCCCCTGGAGACCAGATGTATTTTGGAATTCAGAGTTTTAAATATTTCCTTTTAGGATGTGTAGCAGTCCACACACTGTATATTACCTAATACCACAAGTGTGGATGCTGGGAGCCTTGCACCATGAAACGTGTTCACATCTTTGCCGGTGAGACTATGACAGACTAAATGGGGTAAGAACAGACTGAAAATAGCCTTAGAGCAGTTACGGTAATCGTTTGATTAGTAGAATTTTAGAGGACCTGCCTGTCAGATCACTTGAAGATTACGATGCTAAAAATTACTAAACAAAATTCATAGACCTGCTGCACCTTTCACTACAGCTCCATGCGATGACAGACCAGGTAGATAAGATTGTCTTCGCCTCCCAGGTGCCATACTTGAGTCACCAGAAAGGATCCTACCCCAGAGCCCACTGAACAGCAGAGCTGGAACACAAACCTTGTCATGATTCTCATACTTTTTCAACAGTGCCGCAACCGCTTCTCATGAAAGCAGCAGTTTCTGTGATTTGTAAATTAACATTTCCAGAGGGGAGGAGGCTTCTTCATGATGAAGCTGCCATAAAGCACGCACAGTTGTACTGAGATTCGAAACAGAACTGAGGGCAGTGCTCCCGCCAAGGCACGTGTGTGCTCTGGGCCGTCAGGGCCAGCGTTTATGTGCCTGTTGCAGCGAGTGCCCTGTCCCTGCGCACACTGCACGCTCTCGCCTCCAGCATCAGCGAACGCCCCGGCCTCTGCTCCTGTCCTCTCCCCCAAGTCCTCAGCTCCGCAGCGCTGCCCGCTGCACTGCAGCCTGCTCTCTTCCCGCAGCGGAAGACAACCTGGAACCAGGTGTCCGGGACCTGTCTAGACCTAGCGGCAAACCTGAGGATGAGAGCAGCACTCTTCAGGCCGGCTGCTAGCTGGCAGGGATTGACACCGAGTGGCTGAGTGAGCGAAGGGCCGCAGGTTTTCAGGCTTCCTCCGCCTGCTGGTGGAGGTTGAGTTGTCTCCCCCAGTAGCATGTGAGCCGTGTGAGGGCGAGGCTTCTCCTTGTTCTGTTTCCTGTGCTTTCCTAAGACCTGCAACAGGGCCCAGCCCACGCTCTGCACTGGCCAGATACCTGCTCATAAACAAATGATTGTTTGCGCTCTTATTTTTAAGAGCAGTATGCCTTTGAGCTCGGTTAAAAACAGTGTCAGGCTGGAAGAATCAGATAGGATTTCTGTGAAGAGTTAGGTGGACTTTGACATGCCCTAAAGGAGCGCTCATCATAAACGGTCATCGTGATTTCCGTGTTGTCTGTTCATTGTGATTCAGGGGGCTTGGTGGGGACAGGAAACCCGCCTGTGCCTGCTCACAGTAGCAATCCAGGGAGTATTCACTGACCTCAGGCTCCGCCAAGATGGAGGAGCGCCCCCGCTCCCAGGCCCTCCCCTCAGAACTGAAGCTGCCTGCAAGTGGCACCCCAAAGGCACCCAGGGCATCTGAGGGTGGGAGAGGGGGCAGCCCTGCTGGGGACTGGGCCGCTTCAGGATCCAGGGCTGGTGAGCTCCCCGAACTTCCTCATTGTCACTGTGTGTCCTGGACGAGGAGCTGCAGAAACTCCTACCTGAGCCAGCAACACACACACACACGCACACAGACACACACCCCACCCCACCCCGGAGAAAGACTGTTCCTTCTACCCAGAGGACTGGGAGAAGTCTCCAAAAGTGTTGCCCTTGTGGTAACCCTCTTCTACTCTAGCCAGACAGGAATAGAAAAAATGTTCCCGCCACCAGCTCCTCTTCCTGGGAAAGTTGATGTTTCAGCTCAAGCCCCACCCCACCTAGGCAGGCTTGTGCTCACGTCTGCCTGTTGGGTGGTGTTGGCAGGACTGAGTGGGAGCTGATCCTCCATCCTCCACCCAGAAGACACAAGTGGTGTTCTGAGCCCTCCCCATCAGAGTGCTGTCCATCCTGGAGCCCAGAGTGCCCTTAACTCAGCAGCCACGAGACCCTAAGGAGCCGGTAGGGGTGGGCCCGGGCACCCTCAGCACTTGTTCCGTCTGGGCCCTGTGGGAGGGGAGCTTCAGCCCACCCTGCAGAAACAAAGCAGTCACCCCCACCTCCTGCTCCTGGAGGCTGTGGGAGGGGCCACACAGTGGAGCTGACCTTCACTCTCACTCAGGAAAAGAGCTCGTGGGAGTCAGAGCCCTGCCCCCCGCCGCTGCCTTTGCCAGAGTAGAGTTGGGGGCGGCAGTGCAAAGCCAAATGTACGTGTCAGCCGTGGGACTGCTGAAGTGAGAATTACGTGGGGTGCAGAGTCTTATGTACCATCCAAAGTGTCCAGGACATAATTTAAGATGACTTATCGTACTAAGAACCAGGAAAATCACAACTTGAGTGAGAAAAGTCAGTCAGGAGACACGAACCCAGAGATAAGTCAGATTTTGGAATTACCTGTAAAGATTGTAAAGGGGCCAGTCACAGAAGTACTTTAACAAGGAGTTATTAACTCTCCTCAAATAAATGGAATAAAATAGAAACCTAGGAAAGCTTAGCAAGTAAGTTGAAACAACAGCAAAGGACCAAAATGGAAGTTAAAGAACGGAGAAATGATGACCAAAACAAATAACTCACTGGATGGACTTGGTGGCAGCAGAGGGGGCAGGACTGAATCAGTGAGCGTGTAGAATGGGGCGGGGCAGTGGGGAGGAGCAGAGAGCCACAGGGACCTGTAAGCAGGGACAGGAGCCGACAGTCACATCGTCAAGGCTCAGGGGGAGAGGAGAATGAAGGTTGGGCTGAAAAGGGTTGGAAAACGTCATGTCTGAAAACATCCCGAACTGGGCCGAAAACATCAACCTTAAAAACTGAGTAAACCCCAAATCAGATAAATGCAAAGAAAAGCACACTTGGACATGTCGTAATTAAACTTCCGAACACTAAAGAAAAGGTCTTGAAAGGAGTCAGAAATGACACATTGCTTACAGGGGAACATGCGTTCGAACGACAGCAGTCATCTGAAACTGTGGGGTGTTGAAGGAATTGGCCTAACATTTTTAAGTACTGAAAGAAAAGAACTGCCAACAGGAGATTTTGTGTCTGGTGGAACATCCATCAGAAGAAAGGGAAATCAAGGCACACTCAGGTGATGGAAACTAAGATAATGTGTTGCTAGAAGTGCAGCTAAAGGCAATTCTCTAAACAGAATGTAAGAGAAAGAAAGCTCAGAACTTCAGAAAGGAAGGAGCACTGGAGTGCATAGAAAGAGGAGAGAATTTGTCAGACTATTCTGCTTCTCTTGACTGTCTTAAATCGTACTTGATGGTTGAAGCAGACACTATAGCATCGTCTGAAATGGTGCTCAGTATATGCAGGGGAAATACTTCAAACAACCTGTCTTTAAAAGTGGGGAAGGTAAAGGGATCTAAATGGAAGTAAGTTTTCTAAACTTTAGAGTGGTAAGTCTTATATATGCATATAGTACCTACATCAGCCTGTAAAGAAACCATTCAGGATACTGAAAAACACTAGAAATAAATCACTATATTCCTAAGAAATGTTTCAATAACCCACAGGGAGATAAGAAAAGTGAAATTGAGTAACAGAAGAAAGAAACAAAAATAAAATGGCAAATTTAAGCCCCAATATATCAATAATTATATTAAATGTAAGTGATCTAAGACATGGGCTTCCCAGGTGGTAAAGAACCTGCCTGCCAATGCAGGAGACTTGAAAGATGCAGGTTCGATCCCTGGGCCAGGAAGATCCCCTGGAGAAGGAGTGGCAGCCCACTCTAGTATTCTTGCCTGGAGAATCCCATGGACAGAGGAGCCTGACAGGCTATAGTCCACAGGGTTGCAAAGAGTCGGACATGACTGGAGCGACTTAGGACGCACACGCGATCTAAGGTGTAGATCTGTAGAGTGAATAATAGAAACAGGGTCCAACTGTGCTGGCTACAAGAAAGTGACTTTAAATGCAATGACGGGGTGGGCTGAAAGTAAAACAACAGAAACCATACATGATGGAACATTAAAGAAAAACCCAGTTCTGTTTATGAGGATAGTATTACTTTGATACCAACATCAAATCCAGTATTTAAAAGAAAATAGCACTGTATACCAATCTTTCATACACTTAGTCATAAAAATTCTTCACTAAAATATTAGCAAATCAATTCAAGTAATGTATAAAAAATTATATATCATGACTAGGATTTATTCCAAGTATTAACATTTGAAAATCAGTCTATGTAGTCCATCTTTCTCAATATGCTAAAGAAGAAAAAATCAAATTATGCAGAAAGAAGGCTTGGCAGAATCCAACTCCTATCTCTGGTAAAAACTCTCAGCCAACTAGGAACAGGGGGTGTTGGGCCGCATCCCACAGGCCTACGAGGCCTGCACTGGGCCAGCTTAAGACCCAAGAGAGAGCCCAGAGTCAGCAACAGAGGCCCCGTGGTGGAATGAATGGGGGAGCCTAGCTGTCTGAAGCCAAGTCCTGGGGCGACAGCCCACTGTGTGGCGGATGGCAGGCAGGACGCGGCAGGTGCCGTCACTGCAAGGGGAAAGGGGAGGTTACCAGTCCTAGGGGAACTGATGTCAGGTGGGCTCAGTAATTACCAGGGGACCCGGCAGAGGGCAGCCCCTCACCCGCCTTCTGCTAAGAACAGTCACTAGCTGGGGCCTGGATCAAGTAAGCAGGAAGGTCAGTCAGGGGAGCAAGGTGTGGGTGAAGCAGGCCCTGGTCAGGCAGAGGAGGCACAGGGAGCCAGAGAACAGTCATCTGAGTGACCTGACCACATACGTCCCCTGCTCCATACCCTGAACCACCCTTACAATCTTGGTCTGCCCCTCTTCCACCTTATCCCTGGAGAAGGCGCAACCAGGATACCACAAATACAGCCAGGCCACCCTCACGGGGAAGGGCGGACCCTGGCTCTAAAAGAAACATTCCATTGGCCAAGTCAAGAGTCAGCTGATGCTGGAGCTCCAATACTCTGGCCACCTGATGCGAAGAGCCAACTCATTGGAAAAGACCCTAATGCTGGGAAAAGATAAAAGGCAGGAGGAGACGGGGGCAGCAGAGGATGAGATGATTGGATAGCATCCCCGACTTGATGGACATGAGTTTGAGCACGTCAGGAGATAGGATGGGAAGATGAGGCAAGCCTTTCCTTCCCTGGGCAGTAGTCCCCCCGTAGTCACAGCAGCCAGAGGAAGCTGCTGGGGAGGAAACCCGGAGGAGGACGGCAGCATCTCATGTGCACGCAGCAGCTGTGCTCATCTCGCGGTGAAGGCGCTGGTGCTCAGATAGGTCTCCTCCCTCGGACTAGGGACGCGAGGGGAGACACCTGACTGGCAGTCACGGGAGATGGTGACAACGGGCAAGATACAAGCATTCAGAGAGAAGGGCACACCCACCTCTGGCTTCTGTCCTGGTCTGCAGTACAATTTAGAAGACTCCCGTTTTCAGTAATACAAGGACGTGTCCAAAATCACATACACAGTGGCCACCCAGTTTTACCTTGGATGTCTGAATCACAGCTACTCCATCTTGACTTAAATGTATTCCCTTTCTCAGTGGCCAAAGCAGATGTACACTGCACATCTGAAGGACCACAAAGCAGGCCGCTCCGCTCACTAAAATTTAAGCCATGGATAAGCCAGAATGACCTCCCCATACCTGAATACATGGGTTTTCCCATCATTTCCCCTTCTGATTGCAAACTTTTCAATAGAAAGCACTGATGATTAAAATACCTGTCCCTCATTGCTGGGTGCTGGCTCCCACCTACACTGCTCAACCCAGACTGTGATTGGACATGAACGCACTCTCTGAATTGAGGTGACACGCCTGGTCTCGGGAGTCGGTGAAGCTCAGGCTCTTTCTGTCTCATCACAGAAAGAACTGAGGGACAAAGCGATAGCTAAGCTATGGATTTCTTTAGAGGGAGACACATTCCACAGACAGAACGTGGGCCATCTCAGAGGGTGAGGGGGGCCCCAGGGCAGGGGTCATCTCAGACAGCAAGAGCACCCAAGGGAGAAGCAGTCCGCAGGCGGAGCATGGGCCACCTCAGAGGGCAAGCTCTGGGGCGATCAGTTTTCACAGGCTGGGTAACTTCTTAGGCTGATGAGTGGGAGGGCTATCCTCACGGTTTTGGGGAAAGGGAGGGGATTTCCAGAAACTGGGCCATTACCAGTTTGGGGGCCTCTTATGTTTGACCTGGAAGTTCCATGGCGCTGGTGGGTGTGCCATTTAGATGCTTGTGCGTTAGAAGGAGCCTGTAATGAGGCTCCGGGTGTACTGGAGGTAGGGTCTTCTGCCGCCCGGGACCTCGCTGGTTCTGGCCGGTTCACGCATGTCCTCAAAGGCCGCGTCCTCCACCTTTGGCTCCACTGCCCCAGGTTCTGCCACATCCCCTGATTGCTAGGCCTTCGTTATAGTTTGCTTAGTCCTTCACGTTGAGAGAAAACGAATCAGATCTCAGGGTCTGTTGATGAGGAAACACTTTATAGGCCGTGCGTTTGATCCTTATGCCCCATCGTCACACAAGCATCATACGTTTGCTTTTAGCAGCAGACTTAAAGCAAGCAGTATCACACGTCATGAGCAGTTATACAACAGTTTCACTAGATACTTTTCTTTCCGACCAGCACATCTAGGCCAAAGTATGGCCAACACAGTAACTTTCATAAATACAGACCTCAATGAACAGAGCTAGAGTTTAACATCCACTGAAACGTAATACTGTTATAAAACTACATGCACCTCCACCAAACACAGCCAAAGCAAGATTAATTTGTTTGTCAAAAAAGTCTGGTGGATTGGTCATAAAGGCTCCTCCAAATTGGCTGTGATGGAGCTCCTCAGAAGGAGTGGCAGACTGGATTCCCAAAACGCCTCTCCAGGCCAGGAAAGCCATGCCAAAGGCCGGTCACCAGGCCCCACCTCTGGATTTCTCTCTTTTAGAGGTCCCCAAAATAATCAGATTCCTACACCAGATGGGAGACAGTCTTTCCCATTCCCTGATAAGGCTGCTCAGAACCCACAAGTCTCAGTTTCTGGAGACCAGACAGAGAGAAAAGAAAAATGCTTCAGTTCAATCCACATGTAGTTTATCAAATTGCTGTAAGTCATAACTAACCTGAGGGGAAGGGCTTCCCCATAAAAACACAGATGAAACCAGTAACATTCCAGACAAAACCCATGAACATTATAACCGCATTCACCAGTTCTCTCAGTAACCAATCCTTTTGTTAACTTTTTATGAAGCCATTGGGTTTTCCATTAGAATTCTACTTACCTAGGTCAGCAGTGTGATCTGAAGTTTACCAGAGATCTGTACTTGTTAAAACATCCTTCCTATGAATCTTCTTGAAGATGAAGCACTTTTGCAAAAGAATCAGAAGAAAACAAAAAAAAAAAAACTGTCTATAAATGACAAAAAAAAACTTAAAAAGGCACAGTTAAACACCTGATCACGATATAACTGATAAAGAAACATGGGTGCAAAAATTATGACTGATTGTAATCTTAACCCTTGAAAACCTTAACGTCTGGCAAAATCCAAGAAGCAAGAAATTGTGCATTTCCTAAGTGGAAAATGCAATGCTTTACTCTTCCTCTCCTGAGCAGGCAAAAGTAGATAAACTTAGACCCACACCCAGCAACTAATATCCCAGCATTTTGTCCTGTTTGAAATGGCCCATGAATTCTCTTCTTTTGTCACCGAGTCCAAGCTCATACCGCTCACCACATGGCAGGCTGGTAATCTAGAAACGAGTTGTTGGGGCAAGGAATAATGACTTCATTCAGAAAGCCAGCAGACTGAGAAGATGGTCAGCCTGTGCCCCAAAGAACCGTCTTGCCTGAGTTAGATTCAGGCTCCTGCTGTGCTAAAAGGGGAGGGAGTAAAGTCAAACACTTCCTGGTTCCCATCAGCCTCTGGACAGGTCGTGAATTTCCTCCTCCTGCAGCCATTCACAAGTGGGCCTAGTTGCGAGGTTTCCTGTGAGATAAACACAGGTATTTTAGCTTAATGCTCATTCCCTGGGAAGCAGGGTTCCCAGAGACGACCATTATGTATAATTTAAGCTTATAGGCAACATCCCTTTAGTTATGAATGCAATGCAGGAGACCCTGGTTCAATTTCTAGGTTGGGAAGATCACCTGGAGAAGGGAAAGGCTACCCACTCCAGTATTCTTGCCTGGAGAATCTGGCCTGGGTTGCAAAGAGTCGAACAGGACTTAGCCACTTTCACTTTCACTTTGGAAGAGAATACAAAAGGTTCTTCCCTATTACACTTTCAAATTTAGTTTCAAGTTACCAAAATCTAAGAGAGACTATTTTAGATAGGCATTCCCAAAACATAATTACTTCTAGGGATTACCTAAAATTATTAAGAGTTTACCTAAAAGCTCTTTTCTTCTCCTTTACTCTTAGAGATCATGTAAGATTAAATTTGCAGAAAGACCAGGTAGTTCATTTAATCCCAAAGGCACAAGAGAAATCCCAATTCCTTCTAGAAAGCTAGCTAGTCAGTTACAGAAGACTCACTCTGATACAGTAGCAGAGATGTTAGAGGCCGTTGTTTGCAAGACGTCTTGACAGCCACCGTCATCAAGGACAGTCACCACAAGGCCCAGCATCCTGTGAGCAGCCACCTTGGGCTTTCTACCCGCAACACACACACTTTCAAGATCACCCCTGGAAACCTCTGGGCCCCATGTGTTAGTGGAGAGCTGCCCAGACTCACACCCGCAACTTCCGGGCCCTGCCTGCTAGTGGACAGCCCCTGCGGCTTCCCATTCCCCATCCTGAATTTCCCGACATCTCTGCATTCACGGGATTTTCCTTGGTCTCCTGGCTGCTCCACCGGTTGTTGGGCTGCACACAAGAGGCTACCTGGCCTTTATCGCCCAGCTTTGAGAGCAAGGGAAGAGCCTGGAGTCAGCAACAGAGACAACCAGTGGTGTAATGGATGGGGGAACTTACCTGTCGGAGGCAAGGTCCTGGGGTGACACCCCGCTGTGTTGGCAGGACAGTACCTGCGGGCAGTCTTTGCTCCCTGGGGGAGGAGATTACCAGTTATAGGGGAATTGAGGCCAGGTGGGCTCATTAGTTACCACGAAAACTAGTTAGAGGGGCAGGCCCCTCCCCACCGCTTTGATAAGAGCAGTCACTAGCTGGGGCCTGGGTCAAGTAAGCAGGAAGGTCAGTCAGGGGAGTGGGGTGTGGGTGAAGCAGGCCCCGGTTGGGCAGAGGAGGCACAGGGAGCCGGACAACAGCTGTCACAGAGGGGAACTTTGAACTTCCTCAGACTGATCAAAGCACGTGGTGGGGCGGAGGGGAGGCACGTCCATCACTCATCCATACACAGCGGGTGGGGATGTAAAATGCTACAGCCACTCACTATAGGAACAGTCTGGCAGGTTTTGTAAATCTAAGTATGCAATTACACACAACGCATCAAATGGACACTTGGGCTGTTTTACAAGATTGAGATGTTTGCTGTGAGGTTTTCTGGTTTCAGATGCTGTGCGGCGACCGCCTCTTCCTTCCGTGGCCTGGAGTCAGCACATGCGTCGTAAGCGCTTAGAGCGAGGGAGTGAAGGGGAGCTGTGGCAGCTTCACAGATTGTCAGGAAAGCTTTTACTCCCCAAAGTTAGAGGATTTCGGAAGGGAAGCTGCTCCAGAAACTGTTTTAACCACCTTCAGGGCAGTGGATGCATTAAGAGCTTCAGGACTATCAGTGCCGTAGAGATGCAGCCAATTCCTAACCCCTCTCTGAGTGCTGTGTACACAAAGCTAACCGTATTATTACTACTTCAGGACAGCTGAGGCTTCCTTAGTAAAGCCTCCTTAGGCACTTTACACGCCTTTCCAACGTCCTGGAGAGCGACATGGCTCACAGGAGACCGCAGTTGGTTCAGCCCGGTGGTTTGAGAATCAGACCTGGACTCTCACTCTGGCCCCGCTGGTTCCTGGCTGTGTGACCTTTGGCAGACCGGTTAATCTTTGGGCTTCAGCTCTTGCTGCAGAACAGGGACTGAGCAGTGACAGGGCAGACCCCCCCGAAGGGTCTCGCGAAGGACAAACGAGGCACGTACGGTAAAGTGGGTCCTCGGTGCTCTGCGATGCCTGCTTTGCCGCTGCCGTTGTTGGTGTTGTTAGAAGCAGGAGCAGTCGTGACGGTGGACCGGGGAGTCCAGGGACAGGTTTCATCTCTGCCCCTAACCTGGGGTGCGACTTCTAGAAGGTCACTTTGATCTCGGGCCACCTTGGCCTGCAACGGCTTGGAGCCAGCCTTGGGTTCCTGGCCAGAGACTGGGCTGGCTCAAAGTGGTAAGAGCACCAGATCCCAGCCATCAGACCAGTGGTCAGTGACAAGGGCCCTAGCCCTTTGGCTTTGCAGAAAAGAATTTCCATAAAGATGAAAAGTAGTGAAGCAAGTTATGTGTTTATTAAGAGGAAAAAGAGTACAGTACATGTGGATAGGCACACAGGTGGACTCGGAGCGAGAGAATCACCGAGTCGCCCCCTTGTGGCACTGTACATCACTTACATGGGGCATTTCTTCCCGGTTCCCTCTGGGCGTCCATGGTGGCTCAGAGGGTGAAAAATCCGCCTGCAATGTGGGAGACCTGGGTTCGATCCCTGGGTTGGAAAGAGCCCCTGGAGGAGGGCGTGGCAACCCACTCCAGTATTCTAGCCTGGACTATACGGCCCACGGGGTCTCAAGTGTCGGACACCACTGAGCGACTTCCACTTGCACTTCCTTCGGCCCATCATTCTGGTTTGCCTGGTCCACAGGCCGAACACGGCATATCTCAGGGTCCTCCCGTGTGTACACACCCATCTCTCAGCCAAGGTGGATCCTACCGAAGAGGTATCTGGGAGGTCAACATCCCTTAACATAACTCCCCTTTGATTACAAGAAACCTTTCTGCACATGTGTGGTTTGGGAGTCTCCTGACTTCAGGAATGAGAAATAACTGATCTGAGCAGGGCACAGCCTCCTCCCTTAATTGCCCTGCTATTTTGTCTTGGAGTTTCAGTCAATAGAGAACGAATCTCCAATTGCTTTACTGGGGCTGGGGGATGGGGGTGGGGGACCCATCTGCCTCCTGCTTCAACCTAGCTTTTCAGACTTCAGTTTCCTCTTCTAGAATCTTTGCAGGCAAGACATTGCAGATAATATGCAAAGTATCTTTCAGTGTTCACTTTCTGGGATTCTAAGGTGATCTTGTTGGAGATAAAATGATAAAAATCACAGTGGTTTTTTAAAAAAGTAAAGAAAACAAGCTAAAAAAAAATACACACAGCAAACAGTGGCTGAAGGCACCGCCTGTGGCACCTTCTGGGCCTAGACCGAGCCTTCGCTCTGTTCTCGGTGTGCGCTGCTCGTGGCCAGTTTTCGCAACGGGACCGTGGCTTTGTTCAAGATGGTGGCATTCTGTGCTTCCCATTCTGGACCTGAATCCTGATTCTCTAAGACAGATCAGCAACCTACAGCTGCCCCACCCCCACCCCCCACCAGTTCAGGGTTTCTGTAAATAAGGTTTTATTGGAACATAGCAGGCTATTCATTTGTGTGTTGTCTGTGGTCGTTTTCTGTCTGCGTGGGCAGAGGAGTTGGGTAGCAGTGACAGAGACCACTTGGCAGCAGGCCCTGAGCTGTTCACTGACCGGTGCTGTGCAGAGCGTGTTTGCAGCCCCTCCTCTAAGAAAGTGGTGGTCCTGCCGGCCCTCCGTTTCCCAGCTTCCCTTGCAGCCACAGAACGACGGAGGGCAGGCTTCCTTACAGACTTTGCTGAGCTGCTGGGCTGCTCCTGGAGCTCCTTTCCTTTAAAACATTTTTACGGTTGTTGTTCTTGCTTGTGCCTCAGTGAAAACCAATATTATAGTCTTTTACTATTGTGAAACTGGACACATTACTTCTCTAGGCCTCAAGTGTCTTCTCTGTTTCTCATTTAATGATAATGACAAGGATTAAATTAGATGATACATATAAAACTTTTGCTCAGTCTCTTCCATGGAATAAACAGACAATTGGAAGTTATTGTTTTTATTTCTGATGAATCCATACATAATTTTATTTTACTTTGAGTCTATGTGTCCACAGGCACATATTTGTCAAATTAAATACCTTTTGTAAAAATCATATTTTATTTAGAAATGTTTTGACATCCAGAACATGTGTTTCTATTGCAAACAAAAACATTTTCAGTTTAGAAATACTTGTTTTGATCATCTGCGTGGAAATGAATGTTTTGTATATGAGTTAAGCTACAAAATATTTTTGCCAAATGCTTTTGCAAATATATCCATCCATTTCTTAGAATATTGCCTTGGAGAAGCACCCAGTGGCAATTACGCTTTGAGATGAGATGTACGGTTTATAACCCATAGCAGATCTAACCTCTGGAAAAGACAGGGAATGACAGCTGAGACAGACAGCTTGGTTACGGTCAGAGCAGTGGTCGGTGTTCTCGCCACGACTCCAGCGTTATAGCCAACACCGGCGGATGGACTTCCAGTGTGCGTGTCACGAAGCCAGAATTAAATGGCATGTTATACTTATGTCCCAAGCATCATACAATATTGATCTTTTTATTGTAACTATAATTTTCTGAGGGCTGTGAGTAAATAGATTTTTTTTGGTCACAATTATAGTAATCCACTTGAAGTTACTGTTGCTGTTCAATGACAGTGGCAAGCGTTTATTTTTTTAATAATAATTCTCACATGGTTTCCCGTCCAGATTTTACACATAGTAAATGAAAAAGTAAGCCCACTGAATCGCCTGTGTCTTTTGCTGGCATTTAGGATAAAGAGAAATCCAATAAATCTTTCATGGAGCAGTTCTACTGATATTGGATTATGTGATCATTGTGTAGCTTTACAGATAAATCACCAAGCAAACATCACACAGTCAGTCTTGTTTAGAAAGTAGGAGAGCATGTCTTCATGGTAAGATTCCACCTCAGTTTTAACCCCATATAGCATACCAATATGTTTTCAAGTTGATTACACTCTCCACTTCAAGACCCGTATAAACTTTACATTAATAAAACCGATATGACTTGTCTTTGAGTTCCAAGAAAATTTAATTTGTAAGTAATACTTTGCATTTATGTAACACCTTTTCTAATGTGTAGTCTCAAAACATTTCAGGAAAAAAAGTACACTAGTATTTTAGTCTGCATTTACAGGCAATTCACTGGGCTCATATTTCTTTATAAGACTCTGTGTGACCCACCAGAAATACTCAAATATAATGGTTTGTCTTTGTCAGATGATTTTGTTCTTCAAGGAAGATTACTTGGGAGAAAATTTCTTCAACTTATGATAGAAAAACACCTCTCTCATTTTCTTATCATTTAGCAGGAAGTGCACCGATTTCTCTCAGACAATTAAACTAATGTTTCATACCTTAGAATTACCTTTCAACATGAATAAATTCAAATGTATTTGAAAACCAATTACAAATTTCTGAATTTCAGACTTGTGAGGGCCAAAAAAAAAAAAAACAAAAGGGCTCTAATTTTCTTAAGTTTTATGATGATCACATAGCAGAGTAGAAATGCCGTGAAATCAGAATGTCTTTGGATATGAAGAGGTCAGGCTATTCCTTGGAGTGAAAATGAATCATAGGCTCAGTTTTGCCCTGGGATAGACAACCTCCCCTACTTGACTGTGGAAATTTCATAGAACTGCCAAACGTTGGAGATAGCTCAAAAAAGAAGAGACGCCCTCTTCTCTTTTCAGGGACCTATATAAGGAGGCAGTTGTGTTCACAATAAGAAGTAGAAGATAGATGTGCTCTGGTGGTTTGATATTTTAAAGAGAAATAAACAGATTATTATGAGACGTGGCCCGCGTGACCTTGGTCGCCCGACACCAATACAAACGCATGCGTTGCTGTCAGGTCTGCTTTCAGTGGTGTTCAGAGCGTGTCAGAGGAGGAGAAAAACGGGGTCTACATGTAGTGTTTGTTCTTGTCTTAAGCAGTGAGTCGCGGTTCGTCTGCTTACTCCTTCTTTCAGCAGATGTCTGGCATGTGTCCTAAGGCGGGTCGCGTGTGTGCCGCGAGGACGTCCTTGAGAAGCTAGCGACTGCAGGGGCTGCCTGCCTGCCAGGCTCACCGGGCCCGGCTGCTCCTCTCCCTCCTGCACTGCCTCCCTCTCCTTTCTTTCTGCTCATTCATTCATCCATCCATATTTCTTTCCATCCCTGCAACGTGCCAGGCCCTCAGACCACAGCTGTGAGCACCACTGTTCTCGGTCCTGCTCTAACTTCTACCCGAGTGGGGAGACACGTTAAATAAATGATTGTGTAAATAACTTTAGTTGCAATTGTAATTTCTGTTCAGAGACCCCCAAATGATTTCTGATTTCCTTTTTTCCTTAAAAAATTAGTTCTGATTCTAAAACTTTATAGACAACCTAGAAAATACAACACTGTATCAAGAAAAAATAACCTACCAGCTCTAAAAGGAGAACAGGGTAACTGCCCTTAACTTTTGGATACATTTCCTTCCCCTGACTTCTTCTCTTTTTATGTGTGTGTGTATATATGTGCCCACACGTGTGTGCATTTGTATTCATACTGTATTCTCAGTTTTGTTGTTTGCCTTAAATGATCATTAAATAGTGAGAATTTCTTGTTATTAAATATGCTTAAAATATATTTTAGTTTTACTAAATGATATTTTATCTACTCTAAATCATTTAACTGTTTTTCTTTGAATACATTTTGATGATGTTGTCTCGATTTTGGTGTTATTTTAACTGATGTGATGATGAAAGTATAAATCCTGGTCTCATTTCTTGTTATCCTAGAATAGTATCTAGAATTGGAATTACTGGATCAGAGGGTATATTTTTGCCATGCCACATATACATATCATGTCATCTGTAAAGCATTATAAAAACATTATGGCTTTTGACCCAATTTATAGATATATAATGTGAAGCATACTCCTATTTTATAGAATTGTATCCATTTATGCACCCATTCTCAGAGTGTGTATGTATCTAGTTTACATGTCCCCAGCATTGAGTATTTGCAGATTTAAATTATATGTCAATTCGATGGGCAAAAGTAGGTCCTGATACTTTACTTTAGTGTTTTCAGTTGCTTATCATCAGTTGTATGTCATGTGCCTGTGTGTGATTTGCCTATTTTCTATTATTGTAGTCTTTTTTAATTAAATTAACAAATATAAATAAAGTTTTAGATGCCATTATGTATTACATTAACATGATAATATATTTCCTATATAATACATTAATATAGATATATTGTTTCTGGAGGATATTGAAAATTTATTATTTTTTATGACTAGCAAAGTATCACACACTGATTTGCAACGCTACTTGTAGATCATGCATCTAGCTATGCATCAAGATCTGCTTGTTCATGTGTTTTTTTATGACCTTGTCTTCCTCTTACTAATTGCCTTTTTTGCATAAGAAAATGTTTTACTATTTGTTATTGCAAGTTACCTCAATTACTGAAATTTTTTGTGTCGTAGTGTTGCCTCTTATTCAGATGAGTTTCAGAATCACAGTAGAATGTTCACAATTTTTTCTTAAAGATTTTGACTAGAATTACATTAAAAATATAAGTTAAATTTGGAAAGAACTGACATCCTTACAGTATTATTGGGTTGGCCTAAAAGTTTTTTTCCTCCTAAGATGTCATTTAATTGTCTTTAACTTCATTTGAAACATTTTGTTAGATTGTATTGTGACAGTTATCATATCAGCATGTGTTTAAAAAAGTCTTATGGTAAATTTTTAATATTTTAATATTGAAGATGGGAGGAAAAAAGCAACATTTTCATCATATTATGCTTTATCATTTCAACAAAGGTAAAACGCAACTGAAACAAACAGAAAAGAAAGATTTGTGCAGTGTATGGAAAAGTGTGTGACAGATCCAAAAGGTCAAAAGTGGTTTGTGAAGATTCGTGCTGGAGATTTCTCTCTAGACAATGCTTCATGATCGGGCAGAGCAGCTGAAGTTGATAGTGATGAAATTCAGATATTAACTGAGAGCAATCAGTGTTATACCACTCAAGAGATAACTGACATACTCAAAATATCCAAATCAAGTGCTGAGAGTCACTCGCACCAGCTCGACTGTGTTAACCACTTCAATGTTGGGGTTCCACCATAGTGCATATGTGTGCACCCTCAGCTGTGTCTGGCTCTGTGACCCTCTGCGCTGTAGGCCACCAGGTTCCTCTGTCCATGGGATTATCCCGGCAAGATACCTGGAGCGGGTTGCCATTGTCTTCTCCAGGGAATCTTCCTGACCCAGGGATCGAACCCAGGTCTGCCTGCACCTCCTGCATTGCAGGCAGATTCTTCACCTCTGAGCCACTGGGGAAGCCCATAAGTCAAGTTAAAAAAAACCTCTTGACTCTATTTCCACATGCAACTCTCTACTTAATGAAAACGTTCCATTCTAAGAAACAAATTGTGATGAGCAATGAGAAGTGGGTACTGTACAACAGTGTGGTATGGGAGCGGTCATAGGACTGGCAAAATGAACCACCACCTGTACCAAAGGCTGATCTTCATCCAGAGAAGACGATCTTGTGTATATGGTGGGACTGGAACACAGTCCTTTATTATGATCTTCTTCCAGAAAACCAAACAATTAATGCCAACAGATACTGCTCCCAATTATACCAACTGAAGCAACACATGACAAAAGTGTCTACAATTAGTCAACAGAAAATGCAGAATCTTCCATTAGGATAACACAAGACCACGTGTTTCTTCGATGACGAGGTAAAAGCTGTTACAACCTGGCTAGGAAATTCCGATTCATCCACTGTGTTCACCAGACACTGCACCTTCAGATGTCCACTGATTTCAGTCTTTACAAAATCCTCTTCATGGAAAAATTTTCAATTCCCTAGAAGACCATAGAAGGCACCAGAACAGTTCTTTGCTCAAAAAAAAGGAAAAGTTTTGGGAAGATGGAATTATGAAGTTGCTTGAATTTTGAAAAATGGGAAAAGTTGGTGGAGCAAAACAGTGAATATGCTGTTCAATAAAGTTGTTGGTGAAAATGAAAAATATGTCTTGTATTTTTACTTAAAAACCAAAAGAACTTTTTGGGCAACCCAGTACATCTCCAATTTTCTATTGATGTGTGGGGCTGTGTTCCCTCCCTGTTGTTTGACCTCCCTGTTGTTAGTCCTAGTCAAAGCTATGGTTTTTCCAGTGGTCATGTATGGATGTGAGAGCTGGATTATAAAGCTGAGCACCAAAGAATTGCTGCTTTTCAACTGTGGTGTTGGAGAAGACTCTTGAGAGTCCCTTGGACTGCAAGGAGATCCAACCAGTCCATCCTAAAGGAAATCAGTCCTGAATATTCATTGGAAGGACTGATGCTGAAACTGAAACTCCAATATTTTGGCCACCTGATGTGAAGAACTGACTCATCGGAAAAGACTCTGATGCTGGGAAAGATTGAAGGCGGGAGGAGAAGGGAACAACAGAGGATGAGATGGTTGGATGGCATCACCGACGCTATGGACACGAGTTTGAGTAAACTCCGGGAGTTGGTGATGGACAGGGAGGCCTTGCGTGCTGCAGTCCATGGGGTCACAAAGTAACATGACTGAGCGACTGAACTGAATTGATGCAAGCTAAAGAGCAGAAAGAACAAAGAATGAAGAAAATGAGAGCTCAGAGAAATGTGGGAGACTATTAAACACACCAACATATGCATAGTGGGAATATGAGAGAGAGAGAGAGAAAGAAGAGAAAAAAATATTTGCAGAAACAATGACTGAAAACATCTAAGATTTATTGACGAACAATAGCTTGTCCATCCAGGATGCTCAATGAAGTCAAAGTAGGATAATAGCAAAGAAACTCATTGTATCTTTATAAACAGCTTCATTGTAGTAGAAGTGCTGAAATTCTTAAACAGATGGGAATACCCGGCCACCTGACCTGCCTCCTGAGAAATCCATATGCAGGTCAAGAAGCAACAGTTAGAACTGGACATGGAACAACAGACTGGTTCCAAATCGGGAAAGGAGTATGTCAAGGCAGTATATTGTCACCCTGCTTATTTAACTTACATGCAGAGTACATCAGATGAAATGCCAGGCTGGATTAAGCACAAACTGGAATCAAGATTTCTGGGAGAAATATCAATAACCTCAGATACGCAGATGATATCACCCATATGGCAGAAAGCGAAGAAGAACTAAAGAGCCTCTTGATGAAAGTGAAAGAAGAGAGTGAAAAAGTTGGCTTAAAACTCAACATTCAGAAAACTAAGATCATGGATGGCATCTGGTCCCATCACTTCATGGCAAACAGATGGGGCAACAATGGAAACAGTGACAGACTTTCTTTTCTTGGGCTCCAAAATCACTGCAGATGGTGACTACAGCCATGAAATTAAAAGACACTTGCTCCTTGGAAGAAAAGCTGTGACCAACCTAAATAGCATATTCAAAAGCAGAGACATTAGTTCACCAACAAAAGTCCATCTAGTCAAAGCTATGGTTTTTCCAGTGGTCATGTATGGATGTGAGAGTTGGATTATCAAGAAATCTGAGCACCGAAGAATTGATGCTTTTGAACTGTGGTGTTGGAGAAGACTCTTGAGAGTCCCTTGGACTACAAGGAGATCCAGCCAGTCAGTCCTAAAGGAAATCAGTCTTGAATATTCATTGGAAGGACTGATGCTGAAGCTGAAACTCCAATATTTTGGCCACCTGACACGAAGAACTGACTCATTGGAAAAGACTCTGATGCTGGGAAAGATTGAAGGCGGAGGAGAAGGGGACAACAGAGGATGAGATGGTTGGATGGCATCACTGATGCTGTGGACATGAGTTTGAGTAAGCTTCGGGAGTTGGTGATGGACAGGGAAGCTGAGTGTGCTGCAGTCCAGGGGGTCACAAAGAGTCGGACACGACTGAGTGACTGGACTGAACTGAAGGGAGTGTGGCCCTCTCTTGCACATCCTCCCCTCCTCTCTTTGCCGAGGGGCTCACTTAACACCTTATGTTCGCTGTGGCCCTGGCTCAAGTCCACATTCCGCTGTGTGACCTTGACTATCCCCTCTCTTCTCAGACCTATGTGACCACCCAGTAGTGATGAAAAATCTTCTTTTATTTATTTCTACATATTTCTTGTTCTCTTTACCCAGGATTTGATGATGGTGCTCTGAAATTATCATCCAACTTTCTCTCACAGAGTACACGTTCTCTCTCCCTTTAATTCATCTTCTGTATTTAAGTTATTCAAAAGCACAGATGATTGCATCCAATGTAATTATTGTCTAAATTTCTAACCCTTTGTAGGTGCTAACTTCTAAAATAAGATTTAGAAAATTAATTAAAGAATGAAAGAAAATATATTTAATTACTTTCCAATTTATTGATTCTCTAATTATTGTAATAGATCATATATTGAATTTAGAGACTATAATATAATTATAGGAAAGTAATTTACTGTAAAGGAAGAGCATTTCATTGCTTCTGATTCCCTAGGGTGTCCAACACTAATAACTTGGAGACCTCTAATATTTACCATTGTAATTTCTTAAAGAAAACCGAAATAACATGGTATGAATGATACATTCATGTTTAGAATAACAGTGCTGTGTGAACCCTGAGTTTGAAAATCCTTTGAAGACCTTGAAATGGATATACATCCTCATGTTCTTAAATATAATAATTGTAATGTGAGACAAATCTTTTATTTTCTAGCTTTTCCCCCTGTAGCTGTTTTTATACCAATTTTTATAATAAAACCTCATGGAGTGAGTGAAGGGAATTTAAACCATTTCTTGCAAGGATTTTTTTCCTATTACCTTGGAAAATAACAGCACAGGGCTGTGGCTTTTAAATTGCTTGTCTGCTAATTATAAGAAAAGCCAAGATATTGAAATTTGTGTAGTGCTAATTACTCATCCTCTCTCCTCCACTGTAATTTACGGTGTGTCTTTAGAATGTCAGTTGCTGATTTGGAGCTTCTGTCTCTGCCTTTTTTCTCAGCAATTAGGTTTCATCTTCAACTAATGGAACTGAGCGATGTTTGGCTAACATTATGAAGAATCTCTCTTTAGCTCCGCTTCATTAAAAGTTGACATGAGACCTTAAAAAAGGTTTTGTGTTTTTTGTATCTTAAGGCCATGTGTATTAACATAACTTTCATCCTCCTTTTTTCTTAAATTATTATTGCCTTCCTATTCTTTGTCCTGGACAGTTTTTGGCCATCTCCGTCACCAAGCCATTATCTTTTGCCCTAAGCAGAGCAGGCAGGGTCCTTGTTTTAACTCGTGTTTTTACGTTGGTGTACAGTTTGTAATTCATCCGTCTCTTCTTCCCACTTCCATCCTGTAGCAGGTTTTTCTGTTGTTGTTCCTCCAGCATTTCTATGTGCTAATGATCCTTGAATCTTATTTTGCTGATCATTAGTCTGTGGAAGAGAAAGAAAGACTGTTAAAAGAATCTTCTCAACCCTTGCTTCTGGAAAGATAGAGTAGATGTGCTTATTTTTCCTGCTCAGTACAGCTAAAATCTATAAACTTTTTATATGGAAAACGTAAGGATAGCCTGAAACATGGAGTGCAGAAGGCAGATTGCCTAGGGACTTGGGGACCCGATGAATGACTGTGGTTGGCTCCCTGAGCTTTCTGCTCACCTCAGATGTGTTGGACGGAGTGCCAGAGAAGCTGGAAACCCAGGTGCCAATGGACACAGAGGAAAGAGCCTTCAAGAAGCCCTGTCCTTTCTAGACAAAGGACCACAAGAGGGCTGGTGTCGCAAGACAGAAGAGTCTTAACCACTAACCACTTTATTGCATCAAACACTACACTCACAGACTCCATCAATAAAGCCAGTGGGAGCCTAGACTTTGGCCTTGCCAGTGTGCCTTGGGCAGTTCCACTCCCCTGCTGCTGCCCAGAGAGGTGGGAGAGAAGGCCGAGTGTGCTGCTGAGCCTTCTGTCCCCGCTGGGTGGTCGTGGGCTCCCCTGTGGTTTCAAGGGGGACCCACGGGGGGCCTGGGCTTGTATTCACACGTGGTGCTGTTCCTGCCTCCTCACTGGGCTGGTGTTGGAGGAGGCCTGGCAGAGACTTGGGACTTCCACGTCCAGCAGTGGTGACAGGGCGCCCTCCCCGCAGTGACAGCGGAGGCTCTGCAAGGAGTAGCGAGGGAGCCCTCCACGTCCCACCCAGGGAGGGCTCAGCTGAGGCCACGGGCTGCCTGAACTTCCCTTCCCACCTGGCACTGGTGAGGGGGAGGTGCTGCCTCCCATCTGCCGAAGCAGGGTGGCAGAAGCCCACTTAAACAGAAACGACCCCGTGGACTGTAGCCCCCCGCCAGGCTCCTCTGTCCATGGGATTCTCCAGGCAAGAATACTGGAGTGGGTGGCCATTTCCTTCTCCAGGGGATCTTCCCAACCCAGGGATCAAACTTGGGTCTCCCGCACTGCGGGCGGATTCTCTACTGACTGAACCACAAGGCTTCAACAAAAGCGCAGCTGCCAGGCCTTTTCTGCAGGGTATGTGGACTTTTCCAGAGTGGCCGGACCCTCCTGCCTTGCGTCCTGCAATGCACGAGCAGTCCAGACCCTTGCCAGCATTTGGTCATTGCCACTCCTTTTTATTTTAGCTGTTCCAATAGCACCTTAGTGATACTTGCTGCTGCTGCTGCTGAGTCGCTTCAGTCGTGTCCGACTCTGTGCGACCCCACAGACGGCAGCCCACCAGGCTCCGCCGTCCCTGGGACTCTCCAGGCAAGAACACTGGAGTGGGTTGCCATTGCCTTCTCCAATGCGTGAAAGTGAAAAGTCAAAGTGAAGTTGCTCCGTCGTGCCCAACTCTTAGCGACCCCATGGATACTTAAACATGTTCTAATTTGCATTTCTCTCATGACTGGTGTTTCTGAATATCTTCTTATGTGCTTATTTTCCATCTCATACCCTCTTTCATAAAATGTCTCTTTGTATCTTTTGCCCATTTTAAAGTTGAGTTTTTTTTATTGTGGAGTTTCAGGAGAATTCTCTGTGTATTCTAGAGAATGTATGGCTTTCAAGTATTTATTACAGTCCACAGCTTGTCTTTTCATTCCCTGAATAGGCTCTTTGGCAGAGCAAAAGTTTAAAATTTGAAGAATCCCAATTTGTTGATTTTTATGGATCGTGTCTTTGGGGTCATGTCTAGAACTCTTCACCAAATCCTAAAACCCAGAGATTTCCTTTCATGTTTTCTTTCAAAAGTTTAATAGTTTTACTTTTCATGTTTAATCTAACATATTTTGAGTTAACTTTTATATGAGAAGTAGGGTTTAGGCCAGGCCTTATTTTTCTTTTTACGAATGTTTAATCCTTTCAGCTGCACTTACTGAGAGACTGTTCTCCCCCCTCTGACCTGCTGCTATGGCTTTGTCACAGGCCGCTTGGCTGTAGCTGCGTCCGTCTTCTTCTGGGCTCCCAGTTCTGTTCCGCTGATGTGTGTGTCTAGCCACGTGCCAGTGCCACAGAGTGTTTTATCACTTTAACCATGTAATAAGAACTCAAATTGGGTAGAGTGAACCCTTCCACTTTATCCTTCTTTCTCAAAGTTGTTTCAGCTTCTTCACTTTTCCATATAAATTTTAGAATAATCTCTTTTATACTTAATTTTTTTTTCCTTAGGACTTTTATAGGACTTGTATTAAACTTATATACATCAATTTGAAGAAAATTGACTTTTTTCAATCCATGGAACATATATTTAAATCTTTGATTTCTCTATTATATTTTGTAGTTTTCAACATCAGGTTCTGTTTTGTTAAATTTATACCTAAATATTTCTTTTTTAAGCAATTGTAAAAAGAGATTGTATTTTTATTTTAGTTTCCATGTATTCATCACTACTGCGTAGAAATGCGGTTCATCTCTGCATGTTGATGTTGTATCCTGTGACCTTGCTAAGTTCACTTACTCGTGGAGCTTTTTAAACAGTAGACTCCTTGGGATTTACCAAGTAGACCATCATGCCCCCTACTAAATAGGAACAGTTATTTTTCTCCCTCTCCCACCTGCATGCCTATTATTTCCTCTTCTGCATTATTGAACTGCTTAGAAATTCCACTACCGTGTTAAAGAAGAGTGGCCAGGGCAGAGACACCCTTGTCTTGTTACGAGGTCCACAGGGAAGCATTCGGTATGTCCCCGTGAAGTAAGACGTCAGCTGTAGGACTTCCATATGCGCGACTTACCAGATTGAGGAAATTCTGCTCCCAGTCTCCCGATAGTCTCATCAGGTGTGGCTGCGAGATTCTGTCAACACTCTTCCTGCACTGTTGCTGGCTCCCCCCGTGGTTTCACTGTTGTCTCATCTTACAGTTTTACTGTTTTTATTTATTCATTTGCATCAACAAATGGCTCCTGTCAGTAGAGTAAATTCATTGTCTTGAAGTTGGTCTTTTGCAAGCCTTTTCTCAGCTGCTTTCTGGGATGGACGAAACTTCTGCCGTCAAAGGAGAATCTACAGAGGCCAGGGCTCCAGGCGGTCTCCTGTTGGTGTCCGTCATCAGGGACCTTTGTGTTGAGCTCCATCGCAGCTCAAGGGAGCAGAGCCTGTGGCAGATGCCCCAAGTCTCCCACAAGCTTCTTAGTTTCGTGTTATTTTTTTTATCTTTTGGTAAATTGTCTTAAAACCATTTGATATATTATTTGAGTACAGAGGAAGAGATTTTATTAAAGCTCTTTACACATTTCTTATACACTTTTAATATTGCCTACAGTGTTTTTTATATTTTAAATCCTTTCAGGAACAGGTAGGGGATTGATATTTCTCTAGCTTTTCAGTGGCAGATGTTGTGGTACTTATAGCCAGTGACATGCTGCAATTAGTTGTTCTACTGTTCCACAGGTATGCATTCTGCTTTCCCTCCTGGCTTTCTTAGAGAGCTATGTGTCTGTACGTATGAGCCCAGTTGTGTCCGACTCTTTGTGGCCCCGTGGACCATAGCCCACCAGGCTCCTCTGTCCATGGGATTCTCCAGGCAAGAATCCTGGAATGGGTTGCCATTTCCTCCTCTAGGGGATCTGCCCGACCCAGGGATCAAACCCATGTCTCTTGCATCTCCTGTGTTGTCAGATGGATTCTTTACTGTTAGCACCACCTGGGAAGCCTCATCTTAGGGAGGGAGTCACGTGAAATACGTCTGCTTCCTTCAGAATAACTAGCTTGATGTGAGGTTGTCACACACTGGACACACAACTAGTAACTTGTGTGTTCACTGGTTATTCAATGTTTCCGTGCTATTTTAATGAGACAGGGAAAAGCTCATTGCCCAGATCTGATTGTTTTTATTAAAGTTCTCATGTTGGAATCATTAAGGGCGGAAATCTGATTGTTGTCCTTTCTAATTTCAACACATGAACAAGCTGTTTAGGGAAAATCTTTCTCTTCTTTCTTTCTCAGTGCTTCACAATGTACTTTTCCTGAAGCAGAGTTTCTCACATGCTAACGCAGAGCAGTGCCATCAAAGGCAGAACTTGTGAGAGTGCTTGCACACCCCAAGTTACCTGCAGCCGTGGTCATTGCTTGAAGAAAAGGGGCTCCCAGGTGATCAAGAGGGCACCCAAGAGGCCACCCAAGGGGGTCTGCAGTCTTAGCAGCCACCCCCTTCCACCTTTTAGTAAATCCCCAGGAATGTTCACACTCTTGATTATTTCTATTTTCAAATGCCCTTATACTCCACATAACACAGTGAATGCTACACCCTAACAAATATCTGGTTGGGGTCTGTATTGCTATGCTTTGCACAGTAATATAGGGGTTTTTCTCTAAAATATAAAGTGCATTTTAAAATTATTCTTTTAACTTTATGTCAATTTCTAACATTAATTTTATTTCCATTGAACTCTTAGGAAGTACTTTTGTATGCATGACCTATAATTTGATCACAATTAATATTATTGCTCAGAAGGTAGACTAGCTTTATATCTAAAAGTCTGAATTATGTAACTTAAGAAAGTTGATATACTTTCTCTTTTATTATAGTAAACAGTATGATTTGATTTTTTCAAACAACATAAAAATATTTTTATATACTTTTGCAGACTTCCTTTTTTCTTTAAAGTGAAAATAATCCCCATTAACTTAGGAGGCGGTGCTGTGTGCCACCTTTGCTTGTAAGGCCTCGCTTATTCTGTCATTAAATGTGTACCGAATGCTGGGCTTACACTTTATGGATACATCATAGAGAAGACAAACCAGGTCCCTGTAAAGTTTACATGGAGAGACAGGCCGTTAACAAGCAAGCAGATGAATAAACAAGATGATTCTAGATAGCTATAAATTACATGAGGGGCTTCCCAGGTGGAACTGGTGGTGAAGAACCCGCCTGCCAATGCAGGAGACGTGAGAGATGAAGGTTTGGTGCCTGGGTCGGGAAGATCCCCTGGAGGAGGTAACGGCAACCCACTCCAGTATTCCTGCCTGGAGAATCCCAAGAACAGAGAGCCTGGTGGGCTACAGTCCATGGGGTCACAAAGAGCTGGACATGACTGAAGTGATTTAGCACAACGCAGCACAACATAAGTTGCATGAAGGGCGTTGAGAGATTTATGTAATGGATGGTGGTCAAGGAAGTCTATTTTAAGAAGTTGACGTCTGCACTGATTCCTCAAGTGTAAGACTGAGCCAGCAAATACCTGTGGTTAGAGTGCTTCCAGCCGTGGAGATGGTGGCTCAGAGAGCCCGAGCAGAAGAGCTGAGTGTGTCGAAGAAACCGGAGGAAAATGAGTGTGGCAGGAAGAGTCTCAGGATGTGGGGGGACGGATGGACCCAGCCCTGCTGCTGGCAAGTCTGGGGGTGGGCAGGGGGTCATGGACAGCCGGGGGTATGGGGACCCCTCAGCAGCCCCGGGAGATGTGGGCACACCCCCGGGGACAAGCACCTGTATTCAGAGCTGCATCTGGCCGGTCAACAAACTGACGGACGGTGAAGGCATTGTCTTCTCCATTAGGATAAGAAAGATAGGGATTTTCTTACTTCAGAGTCCTCTGGGAACTGAGGTTCCGTATGAAGTACACTTGGGGTGTTTATCTCTCCACACCTAGAGAAATCCAGACTCTCAAAAAAGGGGGGGATTCCCAAAGAGTTTGAAGTAAGAAAGGATTTCGGTGGGGTGTGGATGGATGTTACATATTTTCTTCACTCATTTCTCACCCTGTCTCAGACACCTATTTCTTTCTCCCCACCAGTCTTCTACCACTGAATCGGGCCTGGTCTAGACTTTAGTATTTGCAACAAAAAGGGCAAAAAAGAATCTTTTCAAACATGTGTCACCTCCATTAGAATAAAATGTCATCGGAATCTCAGCAGCTGTCTGTTCCTCTATTTGATCATTGATCGTGGAATCAGAACTCGAGCCTTCATCTGGAGAATATACTGGCTTTGAAAGCAAAACCACCCAGCAATTTAATTACTGTATAATTTGCTTATGCTCAGATATTATAGTCACAACCTGTCATTTATTGACAAGTCATATATCTAGTAACCTTTGTGATTAAGAACCAAAATGAGACCCAGGAGTCCGCAAAGCTGACTTTACACAGCCAAAATAAGCACCACATTAATTCAGGGCTGGATTAGAGACAGCGCTCCTCAGACCCTAATTCAAAGGCTGTTTCATCTCAGTCCACACACACGCTTGGGATCTCAGGTTAGAAGCAGTGAGAGGCAGGTGTCCAGGCAGCAGCACGGAGGGAGCCGGCAGCGCGGCAGCCCTGGAGGAGGCAGGAGAGCGCAGAGCTTGGGGCCAGAGTCACCACCAGCACCCAACCCCACCCTGAGGGTGTAGATGACCCTGCAGGACGGAGGGGGGTGGGGGGGCAGGAACAGCTCTGGACTCGGGTTCAGACGGGCTTCACCACCCTACCCATCCCCCACGACGGGCAGCACAGGGTCTGGAGAGGCCTCAAAGTGCCGTCTGTGAGCAGACTTTGTTGTTCAGTCATAAGTCACATCCCACTCTGCAACCCCGTGGACAGCAACACACCAAGCTCCTCTGTCCTCCACTGTTTCCTGGAGTTTGCTCCGAGTCAGTGGGGCTGTCCAGCCATCCCACCCTCTGCCACCCCCTCTCCCGCCCTCAGTCTCTCCCGGCATCAGGGCTTTTCCAGTGAGCTGGCTCTTCGCATCAGGGGGCCAAAGTATTGGAGCTTCAGCTTCAGTCCTTCCAATGAATATTCAAGGTCGATTTCCTTTAGGATTGATTGGTTTGATCTCCTTGCAGTCCAGTTGCTTAAAATCTCCGAGTTGCAATTTCTTCATTGTGAAATATGAAGGATAAGAATTATTGTTCTTAGAATTAAATGAAATAATGCGTGTGAAAAGGACTTTGGCTCTATAAAAGTACAATGTGAAGATTAGCTAAAAAGTCCTTTTTCTGCCTTTGATTAGGTGTTTAATTACCGACTAGTCACGCATCCTGAGACTCAGTTTCCTCCTAAATTGAGAAAATAATTGTACTTGCCCATTTCATACCAGCAAAGTAATGCCCTTAAACTCCTTGCATTCTGTGAGCTTTGCACTCTTATGAATGAGCGATGCTGTCATTCCTGCGATACATTGCAGAGCAACAGACAGACTGTGCAAATGGCCCTGAGGCCTCCAGAAAGGGTTAGATGTCATGCTGTATGCTTTATTTAAGAAGGAAAAGAACTGTTGTATAATTAATTTCAGAAAATTTTCTCCAAAATGTGTTTCTAAAACAATTGACCCTGCTTGAAGCATTGCGCATCAGATGTCTGGGAAATTTGCTTTTGCAGGATATCTCATTTCCCAGTTATGCCAGAATGAGTTGTTTTGTGTGTATCTCAAATGTGGAGAGGTTCAGTGCAAATTACAATGAAATTAATATATGACACCAATTTTGAGATTTTAAAATGGGCTTTGAGAGAATGCAGTGTGGGCTTAGATTGATAATAATTCTAATCTTTTAAAATTGTGAATCAATATTATATAGCATTAAAACTCAAATAAAAAGTAAATGAAGACTCAAGTAGAGAGACCACTCATCTCTCAGTGTGGTTCAACCTCTCAAATGATGACTTTAAAATTTTTTAAATGCTACGATTGTAATTGTCCTTATTATTCACTGTATACCAAAATAATTGCACATATAATTAATGAGAGATGTTAAACTACCCTAATCACAAATATACTACATTGTCATAAATTGTTCAAATATAATTACAAACTTCTTAAAGCTCAACATTCAGAAAACTAAGATCATGGCATCTGGTCCCATCACTTCATGGGAAATGGATGGGGAAACAGTGGAAACAATGTCAGACTTTATTTTGGGGGGCTCCAAAATCACTGCAGATGGTGACTGCAGCCATGAAATTAAAAGACACTTACTCCTTAGAAGGAAAGTTATGACCAACCTTGACAGCATATTCAAAAGCAGAGACATTACTTTGCCAACAAAGGTCAAGGCTATAATTTTTCCAGTGGTCATGTATGGATGTGAGACTTGGACTGTGAAGAAAGCTGAGTGCCGAAGAATTCCTGCTTTTGAACTGTGGTGTTGGAGAAGACTCTTGAGAGTCCCTTGGACTGCAAGGAGATCCAACCAGTCCATTCTAAAGGAGATCAGTCCTGGGTGTTCTTTGGAAGGACTGATGCTGAAGCTGAAACTCCAATACTTTGGCCATCTCACGTGAAGAGTTGACTCATTGGAAAAGACCCTGATGCTGGGAGGGATTGGGGGCAGGAGGAGAAGGGGATGACAGAGGATGAGACGGCTGGATGGCATCACCGACTCGATGGACATGAGTTTGAGTGAACTCCAGGAGTTGGTGAGGACAGGGAGGCCTGGTGTGCTGCGATTCATGGGGTCGCAAAGAGTTGGACACGACTGAGCGACTGAACTGAACTGAACTGAACTAAATTACAAACTTCAGGTTTTATTTCACTTTTTGCAGATGAACTGCAGACTGTAAACTACTTAATGATATAGCTATAATACTTAATAGAAATTTTGGTAAAAATTATTTGATCCATCATTTTCTTTATTTTTTTAATTAAAAAATACTTTATTGCTACAAAATGCTACCCATCCTCTGAGTCTTCAGTGGGTCATGGTAGTAACATCAAAGGTCACTGATTGCAGATCACCCATGACCAATAAATAATAATGAGGAAGTTTGAAATATTGCAGAAGTTACCAGGATGTGGTGTAGAGATGCAGAAGTGAGCAAATGCTGTTGGAAAAATGGCACCGATTAACTTGCTCAAAGCAGGGTTGCCACAAACCTGCAATTTGTAAAAAATGTATTATCTGCAAAGTGCAGTATAAAGAGGTCTACCTCTTGTTCATGGTACCTCTATCGACAACCCCAAATCGGCTGAATAGTCCTTCATCCTGATTCCCCAGAATGTCTACTAAGGAGTATTGGTACCTTGAGGGCAGAGATAATTCCTGCAATTTGAAACTCACAGAGAAGTTGCTTTGTAATCATTTATTAATTTATTTAAAGATGCCATTAGCTCTGCCACTGAGTTCACACAGGCATCCTGATTAACGTCCTCCTTGAGGCACTGAACTCTCATGCTGGAGGGCCTCTGATTTCATTTGTTTGTTTATGGTGTCTTGGTCAACTGCTTGGTCTTGACTGTTGCTACAAGGAGTCAGGCTGACTCCACTGAACAATAAAAAAACATTTACTTAAAAGAAAAAAAGAACAGAGCTTCAGGGACCTGTGAGACTATAAACTAAGATCTAACATTCATACCATTGGAATGCCCAGGAGGAGAGGAAAAAGAGCAGGGCTGAAAAAGTATTCAAAGAAATAATGGCTGAAAACTTCCTAGATTAGGGGGAAAAACAAAACAAAACCAACCTGGAGATTTAGGAAGCTGAGTGAATCCCAGATAAGATAAAGTCAAAGAAACCTATTCAAGGACACCTCATACTTAAACTTATGAAAGTAAAGAAAAAGGAAAGCTCTTCAGACTGAAAAATAAAAAAGAATTGTCAACTGTGAGTTCTATATCTGGCAAAAATATCATTCAGGAATGAAGGGGAAAAACTTAGACTAAGGAGACTGAGAGAATGTGTTTCTACAACACCAACACTGGAAGAATGACCAAAGGAGGCCCTCCAAACAGAGAGCATGATCAGAGGAGGAGATTGGGAGCTGCAGAAAGGAAAGAAGGACAAACAGCTAGAAAAACAAAACTCAACAGACTACCCCCTCATGAATTTCTTAAATTATATTTGAAACTCAAAGAAAAAAAATAAAACAACACCTATAACACAATCTGAAGTGGTGCTAGATATGTGTAGCAAGCATGCTCAGTCACTCCAGTCGTGTCTGACTTCTTTTCGACCCCATGGACTGCAGCCCACCAGGCTCCCCTGTCCAAGGATTCTCCAGGCAGGAATACTGGAGTGGGTGGCCATTTCCTTCTCCAAGGGATCTTCCCGGTCCAGTGATCAAACTCCCATCTCCTGCCTTGGCAGGCGAGTTCTTTAGTGTCTGAGCCACCAGAGAAGCCCTAACTTGACTCTATCGAGTGTTAAGGCTTCCTAAACAGTAGGCACCCAGGAGCTGTTGTTGGCCCCGTGTGGTTCTCCAGTCCTTTGCCTCTGTGTGCTTTTTCAGGACTGGGGACTCCGCGTGGGCACACAGGGTGCACCCCGCAGCACTCCACACCCTCTGGACACACAGGAAGTGCTTACAAAGGGCCGTGGTGAGTTCAGCAGCAGCCCCCCTGAAGGTGCCCAGACATGCACACTGTGGCATCAAGCGCCCCTCATCCCGGCCCAGGGCGCTCGGAGGCAGGGACTGAGCTGTGGAGGGTCAGCACACACGCCTGCCTGTCCTTCAGGCCCCGCCAGACACTGGACCAGAGTGGGCTTCTCACCCCCAGGGCCACACACCGCCCCTCCTGGCCTTGCCCTTCCATTCTCAGGAAACACTTCCCAGGGCAGCATGGAAGAGCAGCCGAAGTATTGATACTTAGAATTTAGAAATGCCTTTCACCTTGAAATTGCTTTACAAGCTTTACACTTCACTTGACTCTATGGATAAAGAAAGAAGTGACGTGTAATATTCAGTTTCACACTTGGGAAACAAACACTGAGGTCACACAACTCCTGCAAGGCCAGGTAGCACCTCTGAGTTTGCAAGGAGTTTGTGACTACGTAGTGTGGCTCTCAGACCTTTCTCAAGTGTGTTCAAAAATAAAAGGCTTCCATATTCAAGATTTAGCTTCATCCCTCATTAATAATAAGTTAAGAACTCAAGATGAGACAGTAAATAAGACCAAATAAATAAGTTGCCTCTGTGTACTGAGATGTAGACATAAATTCAGATCGTTACCCTGGAACTGAGAGAGCACTTTCCTAAAATATTAGAATAACAGTTTCTACATCTTAAATACAAGCTTTTGAAAAATAGGATATTTGTTGATAAAAGGACACTTCTAAGGGCTGCTGCACATCTTGGGGATTTAACAAATTGGGAAGGTGAAAAAGGTTACTTCTTCAGTTTTCTTTATTCACTTATTAGCAGTAAAATTAGGAAAATCAGTGAGAGAATTTTACCTGTTTTGTTGACCTTATGATAATACAATGTTTCATTGTAAAGCTTGAATTTCAGACATAGACTGTTTTCATTGCTGTAGTCTGAGGAATTAGAAAAAGACGATTCACGGCATTTGGGAAGTAAAACATGGTAGATCGAGTAGTTGCCGTTCTACGGCGCCATCAGCTCGTTATGTCTGAGTGATATTTAATTGTTGTGTGCTGAGGGTGAGGTTAAGAGAAAGTGTTTTTATTTAAGTACAGTTGATTTACAATATTCTATTAGTTCTAAGTGTACTGTGAAGTGAATCATATAATATGTATACATATACCATATATATGTTTTAAGATGATTTTCCATCTTATTACA
Source organism: Bubalus bubalis (assembly GCF_019923935.1). Classification (NCBI taxonomy): domain Eukaryota; kingdom Metazoa; phylum Chordata; class Mammalia; order Artiodactyla; family Bovidae; genus Bubalus; species Bubalus bubalis. Next base: position 2,467,608 of record NC_059180.1, read on the forward strand.
AGACACTGATATTGTTCCCTATATTTTGCAGTAAATCCTTGTTGCTTATCTATATTATATATAGTAGTGCATTGCTGTTAATCCCATACCCCTCATTTTCCCTCTCCCCAGCCCCTTCCACTGTGGTAACCATAAGCTTGTCTTCTGTGTCTGTGAGTCTGTTCCAGCTCTGTAAATAGATTCATTGGTATTATTGTCTAGTTTCCACATATAAGAGATGTTCTACAATATTGTCTTTTCTGTCTGACTTAACTTAGTATAATATTCTCTGGGTCCATCCATGTTGCTGCAAATAGCAACATTTCATTCTTTTTTGGTGGCTGACTAATATTTGTGTGTGTGTGTGTGTGTGTGTGTGAATACATACACACACATGTGACATCTTTTTTATTCATTCATCTCTCAATGGACACTTAGGTTGCTTCCCTGTCTTGGCTATTGCAAACATTGCTGCTGTGAATGTTGGGATGCATGTATCTTTTTGATTTAGAGTTTTTATCTTTCTGGATATACACCCAGCAGTGGGACTGCTGGATCATTTAGTTGCTCTTTTTTGAGCGTTTTAAGGAACCTCCATGGTGTTTTCCATGGTGGCTGCACCAGTCATGTCCAGGGGGCTGCTTCCCAGGTATAGCTGTGTGCTTTAGAGACAGAAGGTGGATTTTGGTGGACAGTCCACCCAGAAGCTCTTTGTTCAGCTGTATTAGCTTAGACTTCTGTCCTTAGCCATGTTTTTGTCTCCAGACCCGTGGGCCTCAACAGGTACTTTTAAGTGAAAGATTGTCCTAGAGAGTTGAATCTGTTTTCACCTGATACAGAAATTAATTGTTCTGATTAGAGTTTAGTTAAAGAAGGAGACTTCCTGAGCATTCTGAAAACTACTTGAAAATCTACCCTTAGTCTAACTGGAGAGGTGAACGAAGGCAGGGTTTAAGGTAGAGAGTCTTCCAGGCATCACTTCTAGGAATTTCACAAACTGAGACCCAAGGTGTGTTTGCCGGGGCCTTGAACATGAAGGAACTCAAGTCCCAATGCCTTACTGTTAATATATAATGGGGGGCTGGGGAAGATCGATAGATGGACTTTCTGTTAAGTAACCCTCTGGGCTTTTCTCCTTGAAATCCAAAGAGGACTTCAGTTTTGACAAATTCTGTTTTAAAAAAATTTTTTTCTTAATCATAATTATAGAGGGGACTGTAATAAAGGATCCCCTTAAGAGTATTCATGCTATCATTAAAATTACTGCTACTGCAGAAACTTAAGCCCACCCCTGCTATTCTTTTGCTCTCTACTTTGTTAAATCAGAAAGGGCTTCCCTGGTAGCTCAGTGTGTAAGGAATCTGCCTGCAACACGGGAGATCAAGGTTCAGTCCCTGGGCCGGGACGATCCCCTGGATGCAGGAATGGCAACTCACTCCAGTGTTCTTGCCTGGAAAACTCCGTGGACAGAGGAGCCTGGTGGGCTACAGTCCATGGGGTCACAAAGAGTCGGACATGACTGAGTGACTAACACTTCTTCATTTTCATAACATAAACCATATATAGAGAGACAAGAGCCCCAAGAACAGCGAGGGCAGCCACACTAAAGAAATGATCAGTGCAGCCTCTGTCCCTGGGGGCTCAGCCACCCCCAGTCTAACTTCAGAGCTGCCCAAAGCCAAGACTGTTAGAGAGATGAAAATTGCCCAGCCCAGCGTGAGAGTATACTGTCTCCTCCTCTGCAAGTATGGTCATGAATGACATCTGATTTGAAACCACAATTTACTGCTGTAATAAAGTTTCTAAGATTACTGCAGTCGGAATTCAATTGTATTGAACAGTCAATTGATTTGGGGCTAAAACATGCTTACGTTACAAAATAATGACTGATTTGAGAAAAATAAGGTTGTGTTCAGGTACCAGTGTCTCAGAGCAAGAGGGATGCTTTTGAAACTCTTCAGGGGAAAATAGTGCAGATTTGCCAAGTCTGCTTGGAGTCATGTCACCTTCCGTTTCCTTTGCTTGGCCCTCCCAGCATCCGAGTGAGACAGAACAGGAACTCCCACTTCACAGCAAAGAGTCCTGGGGTTGGAGACGGCATTTCCAGAGAAGATTCCAGTGCAGTGCTAGAACCCAGTTTGTGAGAATCTTTGTGCTACCACAGGCAAAATATGACAGCCACTGAGTTGACAGAGACTTTCTTTTTAAAAAGTGGATTCAGAGGCATGCTTCCCCAACTCCATTACCTCCGATCAGCATGAAGAACAGAGTTAATGCTTTTGGATATTAAGATGGACAGTACATGCAAACAATGAAATCGGAAGCAGCAGCTCAACTGTAGATACTTCTTACTTCTAGGAAATCAGTTTCCTGTAGGCTTACTGGCAAGTTTTGAGGCCCAACTGTTACCCTCTACCTGTTTTCCTTTGAGGCAGTAAATGAAGTCTTTGTCTTGGTAAGAGCCTTCTAAAATACTTGATCTGAGGCTTGGTTTTATCCATTGCAGCACAATTATTTCTTAGTTTATTCTTTGTCATGGAATCTGCTCCACAATTGCAAATCAAATAAAATATATATATATATATATATATATATATATATATATATATATAAACCTTTAATCCTTCAAAAACTTTAAAAGGTGGGTAGTGGTGCACATTAAACTGGGTTCTCCGGTGTTGTCGGGAGCCGGGAAGGTCGCAGCTCATGACGGCAGATTCGGCAGTGACCACAGGGCCACCAGATCTTCTGGGTTCCACTTTTCTAGTAAATGTTCCACGACCAACCCAGCTCTTCCCCTTGCTCAATCTACTGTGGAGTCTGGAGGGGTGCACATGCGTGCTAAGTCACGTCAGTCAACAGCTCTTTGCAACCCCATGGACTGTAGCCCACCAGGCTCCTCTGTCCATGGGATTCTCCAGGCAAGAGTATTGGAGTGGGTTGCCATGCCCTCCTCCAGAGGATCTTCCTGACCTAGGGATTGAATCCACCTCTCCTGCATTGGCAGGTGGGTTCTTTACCACTCACGACACCTGGGAAGCCCCTGTAGGGGTGTAAATGATACCAAACAGTTTTTGCTCCCCCACTTTGCTGGATATATTGGAAAGAAATGCCATTTATACATGCTAATCAAACTGTAATTGCCTGTCTCCATGATAAATAGATCAAGAATAGGTCTCTGAGTGGCATTCTGGAGAATGTACCTTTCAGTCTTTACAGACATGATGTGTTTGTGACAAGAAAGCAGGCTTGACATTAGAGAGACAGCAATGTTTCCCTCCATTAAAGGGAATTGATTTTTAAAATCTCACCTGCATCCTAAGTAGGCATTGGAAAGTGTCCCTGGCTGATTGTTTACATGGCAGATAGAGGAGCAAGTTACTTTTAGTTTTAAAAGCAACCTTGTTGCCATATTGATTTAATCAGAGCTCTATTTGCTTGTGTCTGCTGATCTAATGTGTAATCAGGATCCTTAAATAGGAAGTGGTTTCACTCCCTTGCTCTCTGTTCTGGAAAGAAAGTGTGATGCTGGATTTGCCACCAGTGTTTGCCCTCAGCTTGTCACTGCCAGGCCCCAGAGACGTCCTCGGCAGCATTTCTGTGCTCCCCGCATGAGGCTGTTTCTGCCCTGCCATCCTTCTCTTTTTGCCAAGAGCACCAGTGAAGAATGATTCATCAGAAATAAAACATGTTAACTAAAGCCCTATTCCATTCAGATCCCACGTCTCTTTTCTGCCCCGGGATCTCGTCCAGGCCCCTCAGTACGCTTGGCCGCCGTGTCTCCTCCAGGCTTGGCACTCTGTGATGGTTTCTCAGACGTCCTTGTCTGTCATGACCTTGATAGTTCTTTTTTTTTCTTTCTTGGTGTGTGTGGGGGGTGAGTGCTGGTACGATACTTCGTAGATTTTCCTTCTTAGTGTTAGTCATTCAGCCGTGTCTGACTCTTTGCGACCCCGTGGACTGTAGCCTGCCAGGCTCCTCTGTCCATGGAATTCTCCAGGCAAGAACACTGGGGTGGGTGGCCAGCCATTCCCTTCTCCAGGGGATCTTCCCGACCCAGGGACTGAACCCAGTCCCTGAAGGCAGATTCTTTACCGTCTGAGCCACCCATGGGCTTCTTGTTTGATACAAGACTGATTTGCTGAGAACTGCACCAGGAAGGGAAGTGCTCACCGACTCTTAGCTGAGCGACCCAACTACAATTCCACAATATATCAAAATTACAGTCTGTTTTTCATTCTTGGGTAAAACCTCAGAAATCCTCTAAATTTGCTTTGTGGGATCCACAGTGGAGAAGGGTCTGGTGACCCTGAGGAGAATGGCCAGGAGACCACAGAATCCTGAGTTAGAAAACTCCAATGACTGTTTCTAAGAGTGAAAGGGGGCTTTCCCGATGGCTCAGCAGTAAAGAATCTGTCTGCAACGCAGGAGACGCAGGAGACTTGGGTTCCATCCCTGGGTCGGGAAGATCCCTTGGAGCAGAAAATGGCAACCCAGTTCCGTATTCTTGCCTGGGAAATCCCATAGACAGGGGAGCCTGGCAGGCTACAGTCCATGGGGTCGCCAAGAGTCAGACACAGCTGAGCACACAGGTGTGAAAACACGTACTTGAGAGGAAGTCACTGTTTCCAGCAAGGTGCCTGGAGCTGTCACGTTACTGGGCTCTTAGCCTGCTGTGGCTGGCTGGCAGGACACGTGGCATGATGCTCTGCCTGCCATGAGGTCGACCTCCCTGGACTTCCTCTCCGCACAACTCTGAGCTTTTAATTATCCTCAGCCTCTGGTGTTCACTGTTCTTTTATCTGAAAAATTTCCCCTATATTAACTTTCCGTCAGAAACCATGTATTTTATGTCTTCTGTAACTCTCAGGCTTTAGCACAGAGCTGAACTCTCATGGGCGTGTTCCTAAGATTCCGTCTTCTTTCTCTGCCATATGTCTTTTATATTATCCTTAGTTCTGCCTCTGCAGAAGGACTGAGTATTCTTTTATTTTTTTTTTTTAATTGGAGGCTAAATAATTTGCAATACTGTGGTGGTTTTTGCTATACATCGACATGAATCAGCCACAAGAACTGAGTATTCTTGATCCCTGGCGCCAGCAAAGCAGGCATCCCACATGGAAACAACAGCCAAAGTCCTGTAGCTTATAAAGAAATGCATTGCAGAACAGCCACACGTTCCCATTGAAATGAACACATGCAAGCATTGGTGTCAGCAAAATGTGTAGAAAATTTGGCTTAAGAATTGTGAAGGAAGTGACTTAGGGAGAATATAAGGTGCCCCAGTCGCCCGACCTCAGCCGTGGGGATCAGCTGCTGGCAGGCTGGGCCACTTGACAGCTCTGTTTAGCCTCTCCGGGCATCGCTGCCCTTGCCTGAGTAGTGTCTGTATTTATTTTAACAGGTCCTCACACTACTTAGGGTGTTAATGAAAAGTCTGGATATAAGGTCCAATGAAACAGTGCTTTTTTATAATACTAAATCATTCACTATTTTGTTTTCAATTTAGAATCAGAATTAATGCTTACGTATTCAGGTGTGAAATTGTTAGCCCAGTGAAACCCGACTTTCACAAAGGGACAGTTTCAAGGCTTGACGCTGGAATCATCCATGCTATTCTCCAGATGCCACGGTGGCCTTGGGTAGTGGCTGCAGGGTCAAGGCAGGAGCATGTCCTTTCGGGCACACTTGGCGATGTCGGGGACACTTGGCGATGTCGGGGGCACTTGGCGATGTCGGGGGCACTTGGCGATGTCGGGGGCACTTGGCGATGTCGGGCGCACTTGGCGATGTCGGGCACACTTGGCGATGTCGGGGACACTTGCAGCTGTCACAGCAGGGTGGAGGGCACTGCTACTGGCATCCTGTGGGTGAAGCCACGTCCCCCACCCCCAAGCCCCCAGCAAAGAGCTACCTTGCCTGTGACCCTGGGTTGACCAAAGAATGAGCCTTACAGAATGTTCCAGGATAATTCTAGACAGTGATTTCCACTCAGCCTGTTTGACTAGAAGACCTTTTTTAATGACTAGACCTTTCAAGGAGTCTCGCATGATTGTTGACCTCTTACTCTTGAGTAATGGAGAAGATGCAGCGTAATGGGAGCACACACATTCACACTTGCTCACAGAGTGGCTGTGGGTTAGTAAGATATTTGCAGTCATTTCTGTCTTGTCAACACAACATTTGAAAAACAACAATACCTGTGTTTCTGTGGTGTCCGTTGAGTTCAGTTCAGTCGCTCAGTTGTGTCCGACTCTTTGCAGCCCCGTGGACTGCAGCACACCAGGCTTCCTTGTCCATCACCAACTCAACAGAGCGTGCTCAAACTCATGTCCATTGAGTTGGTGATGCCATCCAAGCATCTCATCCTCTGTCGTCCCCTTCTCCTCCCGTCTTCAATCTTTCCCAGCATCAGGGTCTTTTCCAAGGAGTCAGTTCTTTGCATCAGGTAGCCAAAGTATTGGAGCTTCAGCTTCAGCATCAGTGGTATGTGGTGGTGTTGGTTTAGTCGCTAAGTCGTGTCCAACTCTTGCGACCCCATGGACTGTAGCTTGCCAGGCTCTCTGTCCATGGGATTCTCCAGGCAGGAATACTGGAGTGGGTTGTCATTCCCTTCTCCAGGGGATCTTCCTGACCCAGGAATCAAACCCAGGTCTCCTGCCTCCAAGGCAGATTCTTTACTGACTGAGCTACGAGGGAAGCCCTATCAGTGGTATGAAACCTATTATTTATTCAGTCTCCAGTTAGTGCTTTGCTGCATATGGATTCCATGGCCCCTGGAAAGAAAGCTTTGTCCTCACGGGGGGAAAATGGCCCACCACATGGGAACCATCTTTACTGGGGATTCCTTTGAGACAGAAATGAGCTGGCGAATCCTCCCATTTGGAGCTGAACGAATGGTCAGTCTGGGAGAGAGGAGGGGTGTCTGACCCCCACACAGTGACAGCTCATTGCCTGTCTGCTGATGGTGGTGGATGCCCTGCGGGCCTCTGTGTACCTTCTCACTGGCTGAGGCATCTGGCTGCTTTCTCTAGCCCCAGTGAGAGTAGGAGCCCTGGAATGGAGCCAGGGGTAGAAGAGATTATCTCCCAGACTCTGAATCTTCTGGGATTGTCTGTGTCCACTTTTTCAAAGAGATTGTGAAATGACTGCGGGGTAGGACATGGAGGTAATAGAGATGTGAATGAGACGGCTCCAGGAGGGCAGCAGGTGGACTGGTGCCAGCGGGAAGAGCCCGTCAGAAGAGTAAGTGTCCTGGCAGCAGGTCTGAGAGGACGAGGTAACAAATGGCCTTTTTCTCTGGGAAGGAAGCCAAAGACATGCAAGAGTTGTGGCTTGGGGTCCAGATCTTAGATCATCTTTTCTTACTCACAAAATTAAGGTCCACATTCCTTCCAGGAAACTAGCTAAAGCAAACAGATCAAGAGGCGGCCAACTGGAAGAGCCTCAGATGCAGGAAGAGATGCAGGGGAGGGAGAGGATGTATCATCAGCTACTTTGGCAGCTGTGTCCCACCAACTCTGGCCTTCACGCTTTTTGCTTTGGCTCCGAAACTTGAGGCCTTTTCAAGGCTGCCATCCATCTTTGAAATACAGCATCAGGGTGTATTTTAGGTTGAGCCTTGGGACAGCTTTGGTTTTGATTTTGGTTCTCAGCTCATATTCTCTACATTTCCATCAAGTAATGTATCAGCTAGCTATTGCTGGGTAACAAACCACCTCCAGACTTAGTTGTTTAAGGGAATATCTTTTTATTATTTTTCATGAGTCTATCAATAGGCTGGGTGATTTTGCTGATGTGGGCTCACCTATGTATCCATCATCAAGGATGGGGGATGACTGGGAGTGACTGGTTGGGGTGGCCTCACACTTCTCCCCCACCTGCCAGCGTCGTCCTTTGGTGAGGCTGAGTTGGCGTGTTCTCCCAGCAATGTGTCCAGAGAGAAAGAAATTCACAAGGTAGGTGCTTTTTCAAGGCGCTGTGTGTATTATGTTTCCTATGGAGCTGCGATCCAGTAGGTCACACAGCCAAGGTCAGAGTCAGTGTGGGTGGGCATCACTCCAGGGAGTGGACGCAGAGAGGTAGGTGTGGGGCCAGGAATGCCGTCACTCCGCCAGAACCGGGGACAGACAAGGGAGCCAGCTGCCAGCTGCCAGTCATTGGGAGGACTTTTCTCCTCATATTCCTTTATGTTTGCTGCTGCTGCTCTAGAGCTAAACAGGGCGTGTATTCTAATCTTCTTTGTGGTTTAGATCCACCTCGGCAGGCATCTTGACTAGGTGTTTTAAGTGGATAATTTTCCATCTCTTAGTCATTCTGTCACCTACGTGATGATGATAGAAACCCCAGGAATATAAACACCGCTCTCCATGGTGTGTTCAGATGCACTAAAGAAAAGAAGTGTGTAGATTTAAGAAGAAGCAGAATGGAATCCCTGTGGAGAAAACTTCCTGGTGATTTTATTTTTAAGATAAAGTAATGAAGGAAGATGTGTTTGCTGGACTACATAAAGCTCCAGTTGGGTTTCTCTTTTTCTTTTTGGGGAGTAGATGGCGCAGAATCATGAAGGAGGGAACTCTAGCCACTTGTGTGTTTTGTTGGTGGGGCATGAAACCACTGGTTTTCCAATTGTTATGATCAAATGAATACAGAAGTATTTATGAACATACGCAAATCATAAGAATACATTTTTACACTTTGTCAGGAGAAAGCTGCCGTATTATGTGGAGTTTATTTAGCTAGAATAAAATAGAACTTTCTAAAATTCCAAGAAAAGACAGGTAGGATTTTTCTAACACTCAATACAGTAAGTTTTTACTTTATACAGTTCATATTTACAGCGTTACCATCAGTCCTCTCAATCTCAACCATTTCTACTCACTTATTTCCTTTGGTTCAGTGCTAATAATGATACTTTTATTTTCTTTTTGGAAAGACATTTCTTTCCTCTCTTCAGTGATGTGTTCAGAGAGACTAAGAGGCAAACCCTGGCCAGTCTGCAGTATGTCCTTGTAGCCGATTAGCCAAGGCGCAGAGTGGCTGGGAATGCAGTTGGCGGGTGGGATTTAGCGGCAGAGAGGGGAGGCACCTTCCCTTCGGGCTCCTATAGCTGCCGTGGGAAGCATAAGGCAGCACTCCTGTGGCAGGCCAGGGCTTAAACTTCACGGGAATGTAGATGTGATCAGTGTGTCTCTCTGAGATCCAACCAGTCACTCCTAAAGGAAATCAACCCTGAATATTCATTGCAAGGGCTGATGCTGAAGCTGAAGCTCCAATACTTTGGCCACCTGATGCAAAGCGCCGACTCATTGGAAGACCCTGATGCTGGGAAAGATTGAAGGGAGGAGGAAAGGGGTACGGCAGAGGATGAGATGGTTAGATACTATATCACCGACTCAGTGGACATGAATCTGAGCAAACTCTGGGAGGTAGTGAAGGACACAGTCCATGGGGTTGAGAGGAGTCGGATATGACTGAGTGACTGAGCAACAAACAGCATGCTAGTCACCGTCTCTTAAAGCGGCTGTCCTGACTTGGGTGGAGAGTGAGTTTATCTGGATCGCAAGTTTTCCCCGCATCTAGGGACGTGGTTCGGTTTCTCGCAGGTAATCCCAGGGTTAGATTGAGAGCCGTCGCAAGCTTGCATTTTGGTCATTGGTCTGCACGCTGGCAAGTGAGTCCATCCCTGCAGCTCTGTTTCCCTAATTAATGAAACAGACGTCGGGCAGTTCAATGATAAGCGTAAAAGAGTTTGACAAATTTCTTGAAAAGAGGGTTTGGGGGGCTGGGAACGGCTCCCTGTGTGATGTGCTGGGTCTTTAGAGGATTTGTTCATTTATCGCCCTGTGTTTTTCAGTCGGCCACTTGAATCTTAAGAACTTTAACAGGATGACAGGAAAATAATCACCGTGTTGGGAAGGCTTCTACACAAGTGGAGTTAGACGGCCATTGTATTAATAAATTATAGTATTTCATACAGGAGAGGCTGTCTCTAGAGTTATTTTTCATGATTGGTGTATAGAAACCACAAGTTAAAAGAAGCACCCTCTTTGCCTTCCTCGGATTCACTGGGTCTTCCTTCCAGAGGTACAGGGTCTCAGTGTCCCCACTCTGGTGGTCCGAGCACAGAGCAGGACATGCCTGCAGGTGGCAGGCTTCCTGGGCACCTGCACCAGCTCGCCCACCTCTAGTCTCCCTAAGACCTGCACCCACCTCCCCTCGGTTCCTAGAGCTGCCTCTGGGCCTCCTTGACGCCTGCTGCAGTGACTAGAGCTGAGGTGACCAGTCCAGACGGTGCTTGGGCAGGAGGGGACGAAGGAAGGCACAGCGGGGCTGCGGTGGCTTCTCTCTGAGGCGTTGCAGGAGCCTGCGGGTCACTTGCCTTCTCTGTATGAGGTTTAGTGTCATTCCTGTCCCAGTGCGCACTTCCCGTGGTGACTGTTCTCAGGACCGACGGCTCTCGACCCTGAAGGTATGTCAGAGTCATCCGGGGCACTTGTTCTAGAGTCCCAGCCCCGAGCTCCTGACCCAGCATCTCCAACAAGTGGCCCCAAGGATTCACTTTTCCAAAGGCTCCAGGATGTTTCCGATAAAACTGGCCCGAGAATCAATGCCAGTGACTGTCGGTCCAGACCTGCCACTAGTCTTGGCAATGACCAGAAGCTCCTTCCTCTTGCCCAGGTTCCCAGTAAGATGAAGGTTCCTACAACCCATTACCTCTCCTTTCTGGCAGGCACCTGGAATTAAGGAGCCAGGGCTCCTCTCCTTTCCCTGTAGCATCTGCTGGTGTTTATATTGTCCTTACACTTGTTAACGGCTCGCTCCCTGGACAGTCTCCCGCTCCTCGCGCGGAGGCCTCGGTGCTCTCCTGGTGCCCTGTAGGCACAGGAGAGGAGCCCCACATTCCGTGACCTCCCTACAGGATGGACACCAGCCCTGGCAGAACTGGGTCAAAGGGGGTGTGGATGTTCTTTCTGCACAGATCAGCTTGAGGAAATATATCTTCCCACGTTAATCATGGTCACGACATCTCCATTCAGACTCTGACCCACCTGCAGATGATGTTAAAAATGGTACTCAAATTTAGAATTTTGTCTGTAAGCAAGCTTCTCCTTAAGTATTAAGTCAGTAATCTGGTAAGAGGGCTAAACATTTCAGCTAAAGATATTATCTGAGATGAGTTACTGTTTGCAGTTTAAATAATGTTTCCCTTTCAAAACCTGATCAAACGAAATAGCCATTAGTTAAACACCAGTTCTTTTCCACTTGGAGGAAGTGAGTGTTAACAGCAAAGGCTGGAGGCCAAAGTATTTTTGAGAGGCATGGGGTATTTGTTATGAGTGCGGCTGATGTGTGTCTAAGCCACTTCATCTTCTACAGCATCAGTTTTTAACTGAATAGCCTCTCTTTTAAAAATGAATTACTTGAATATAATATCTTTAGGGTCAGCCTTCCTTTGGAGGTGGAGCAATGTTTTCCATCCCCCATATTCTTTATTTTCTGAGTTCCACCGATAACAGGCTCTTGGCAGAGTTGTGAAGAAGTGACATGTCTTTAATGACTGTGTCCCTCACTCTCTTTGTGTGCATGTGGGCTGACTCTGGTGGGTGCATGACACATTCTCAACCTGGGTTAAGCCCAGCGGGGACTTTGTAACCAGACTACTGAGGTCTCTTTGGAATCATAGGGCAGGAGTCCAGCTGGAACTCAGAAGGGCTTAGAACCAGAAGCTTCTAGATCTTTCTCTCTTTGCATCTCTCTCTACATTTGCTTCATTCATCTCTTTCACTCGTGTCCAGTGGTTCAACCAGATGTGGACACAGGGAGGGGCCTCTTTGTGTAGAAAAGCCATCAGGGACCGACCCTGAGGTTTGTGTGCCTATGCCGCTCCCAGCCTCCCAGAGTGGAACGTGGCTGGTGGAAGAACACGGGCTGCTTCCAACCACATGTCCCCAAACACCCACCCCACCTGTCACCTCCTACACACCGGGTGGATATCTAGGCTCTTGCCAAGTTGCCGAGGAAGGCATGATGGAGTTTCTGGGACAGGCGTCCCCCCACCAGCAGCCCCAGGACTATCTGCAGCATTTTAAGTTTATCCAGCAGAGTCTTTGAGAGGCGGAACTCTAGGAAACCCCTGTCAGCACCCCTGCACACTGGAGCTCTGAGCAGAAACATGCAGCTCTGGAGGGGCCCTTTCCCCCGCCTGCCCCCTGCCCCCCTGCAGTGGTCTTTGTGGGCGTTGTGCCCCCCACTGCCAGTACCATATGTGTGTGGAACTTATTTTAGTAATCCTAATCAGGAAATGATTAAAACAACTGTTTTTTTTTTTCCTTTAAACTACTCTATTTCATCTGTGTTATTCTCGAATATTGGATTTATATTAAATAGTAGTTTGCCCTAATTAACTTTAATGTTACAGATTTGTGCCTTTTGAACTCAGCATGCAGATTTATGCAAATTATATGAAGCTTTTAAGCTCAGAGTCCCAACATTTCCATTTACAGTCCCATTTATCTTGTGTCACTATATCACAAACTCACCAAAAAAAGAGATGAGCTATTGGGATTGACATGCTTGATTATTTTAATTTTTCTACTGTGTAAACCAAGAAGCATACATGACTTTCCTAAGATAGATGCGTATTTGGCTGTTGACTTGGACAACCAACCAATACCCAGCTCTCTGCACTGTAAATCCAATACTCCATCCATTTTCTTGAGCTGTAGTTTGGGTACTGGACTCCAGTGCATATATGTGTGTGCAATATTTGTAGCAATTTCAGAATTAGTCCTTGAAATAGAGGGGACAGAACAGTAATTTGGGGGCAGTTTTAAATTACGCTTTCATGTGTCTGCTTTCATTAAATCTGACTCTCCTTTCCCCCTCATTCTTGTTCTCCCCTCTTCTTTATCTTCTTTCCTTCTCAATCTCTTCTGCATTTGTCAAAGTGCATGACATCAAAGATGAATGCCCTTTTGATCAGAGTTCACAGGAATTTGTTCACGGGAAGACATCCCTGGAGAAATATTCTAGAAAAAAATTTGTTACTAACAAGCAAAAAGAATTACCAGGAAACTGTACTTATTAAATTAAGACTGGTTTCCTGCAGGGTGATTCTTCATCGTCAGCATTGGTAGTTTGTACTGAGCTTTGGTGCGACATCACTTCTGCTTCTTGAAAGGCATAGAATTGGTCGTACAGGATTTTCCCACATCACTGCACATGGCTTGTGTCAGGAAAGGCTGTATTCAAGAATGAGAAACATCCTGGGTGCTGTGACTAGGAGAGGTGTACTTAGACACACAGATGTGGAGTGAGGGGGACTCACATGAGGGGTGGTGTAAACACGACCCGTTGTGTAGTTTATGCCTGGAGGTAGCAGCAGGCACGTTTGGAGCTGGATGCTGTCTGGTGCCTGGTGAGTCTGACTCAGCCTTTGTAGTCAGGCATACCTGCCCAGTGCCCTCTTTTCAGGGCGCCCTGAACTATACACATTCAGCCCTTTCTCCCTGCCGTATTCCCTCTGCCTCTCTTCTGTGGCTTATCAGAGCAATTAGAGTTGATTTTTTAATTTATTTAATTAATGGGGAGGGGCCAAGCAGCTCCAGAGAAGGCAGACGCCTTCTTAAAACACTCACACCTTCCAGTCTTGCTTCATTTCACTAGAACATATATGCTGAGACACAAAATACCCTAATGCCTAAAAATAACCTCAACTATGAACAGTTATAATAGTCAACATTTAAGAAACAATTACCATGCACCAGGAAGGAACGTGCTTGGTGCTTGCTATGTAATAGTCATTGTAATTAGATAGAGGGAAGGGGGGGGAGACTGAATGTGCCAGCCATGAGTGTCATGGAAAGAGGCAAAGACAGAGGCAGGATGAGGAAACCTTCCTGCCTGGGCATTACTGTGTGAAACCTTCCTGCCTGGACATTGTGTGAAACCCTCCTGCCTGGGCGTTACTGTGTGAAACCCTCCTGCCTGGGCGTTACTGTGTGAAACCCTCCTGCCTGGGCGTTACTGTGTGAAACCCTCCTGCCTGGGCGTTACTGTGTGAAACCCTCCTGCCTGGGCGTTACTGTGTGAAACCCTCCTGCCTGGGCGTTACTGTGTGAAACCCTCCTGCCTGGGCGTTACTGTGTGAAACCCTCCTGCCTGGGCGTTACTGTGTGAAACCCTCCTGCCTGGGCGTTACTGTGTGAAACCCTCCTGCCTGGGCGTTACTGTGTGAAACCCTCCTGCCTGGGCGTTACTGTGTGAAACCCTCCTGCCTGGGCGTTATTGTGTGAAACCCTCCTGCCTGGGCGTTACTGTGTGAAACCCTCCTGCCTGGGCGTTATTGTGTGAAACCCTCCTGCCTGGGCGTTACTGTGTGAAACCCTCCTGCCTGGGCGTTATTGTGTGAAACCCTCCTGCCTGGGCGTTATTGTGTGAAGGCGCAATGCCTGGGGCCAGAGTAGCGACTATCGGGACCGTCTGTAGCCATGAGTGGATCGTAAGATGTGTCTCCCCAAATGGTGTCATGGTTCAGTCACAGCACCAACCCTGGAGTCAGTATAACCCTCAAGGGTGATGCATTTGTTCTGTATTTGTTGTTCCGGGTGATCAGTAAAACAAGGACCATTAAAACTGTTCATGAAGCAACTTTATTCAGGCATTCTGTAACTTGCATCCAGAATCATTCTGTTGGATATCTGGAAGGACAGCCGTCTCTCATCTTGTTGATTGCAATGGCTCCTAGTTTGTTCCTTGGATATTAAGGAGCACACTTCAAAATAATCCATGAGTGAAAGAGGAAATCACATGGAAAATCAGAAAACCTTTTTAGTTCAATGAGAGTGAAAAACATAACGTTACAAAGTCTGGGGATGTAGAAGTCCCAGAAAAACGTCTGCTTCTGCTTCATCGATTATGCTAAGCCTTTGGCTGTGTGGCTCACAACAAACTGTGGAAAATTCTTAAAGAGATGGGAATATCAGAGCAGCTTATCTGTCTCCTGAGAAGCCTGTATGCCAGTCAAGAAGCAACAATGGAACAATTGACTGGTTCAAAATTGGCAAAGGAGTACGACAAAGCTGTATATTGTCACACTGTTTATTTAACTTATATGCAGAATACATCATGGGAAATGCCAGGCTGGATGAAGTGCGGCTGGAATCAAGATTGCTGGGACAAGTATCAACAACCTCAAATATGCAGATGATACCACTCTAGTGGAAGAAAGTGAGGAGGAAATGAAGAGGCTCTTGATGAAAGTGGAAGAGGATAGGGGAAAAGCTGACTTAAAGCTCAACATTCAAAAAACTAAGATCGTGGCCTCCAGTCCCATCACTTCAAGGTAAATAGAAGGGGAAAAGTGGAAGCAGTGACAGATTTTATTTTCTTGGGCTCCAAAATTACTCTGGACAGTGACTGCAGCCATGAACTTAAAAGAAGTTTGCTCCTTGGAAGAAAAGCTATGACAAACCTAGACAGCATATTAAAAAGCGAAGACATCACTTTGCTGACAAAGGTCCAAACAGTCAAAGCTGTGGTTTTTCCAGTAGTCATATTCGAATGTGAGAGTTGGACCATAGAGAAGGCTGAGCACCAAAGAATTGATGCTTTCCAACTGTGGTGATGGAGAAGACTCTTGAGAGTACCTTGGACACCAGGGTGATCAAGCCAGTCAATCCTAAAAGAAATCAACCTGAATACTCACTAGAAGGACTGATGCTGAAGCTGAAGCTCCAGTACTTTGGCCACCTGATGTGTGAAGAGCTGATGCATTGGAAAAGAGCCTGATGCTGGGAAAGATTGAAGGCAAAAGGAGAAGAGGGTGGCAGAGGAGACAGTGAACAACAGGGAAAGCTGGAGTGCTGCAGTCCATTGAGTCATAAAGAGTTGGACATGACTTAGCAACTGAACAGCAACAAGTTGCAAAAATAGTACAGAGTCCAGCTCCTCGCGTGATGACACGTTGTGTGACTAGTACAGAGTCCAGCTCCTCGCGTGATGACACGTTGTGTGACTAGTACAGAGTCCAGCTCCTCGCGTGATGACACGTTGTGTGACTAGTACAGAGTCCAGCTCCTCGCGTGATGACACGTTGTGTGACTGTAGTGAAATATCAAGGCCAAGAAAATGATGTTCATGCAACACTGTTAACTGGACTACAAATTTATTCCGTTCTCACCAGCTTTAACATGCCCTCTTTTAAGATTTCTAGCCAATGTAATGGACATGATAAGTAGTAGTAACATTGTTGGAATAGAAAAGAGAAAATGTATCATTTATTTGTCTTTTCAGAAATACCCAAAGTACATGCTTTCAGACTATTAATTTGCAAGTTCTTAGGTTGTGGTGATTAAGAATGCATACTCTGCAGCCTGACTATGAGAGTTTGGATCTCGGCTCCACTGTGGACTGTCTGTAATTTTTTAGCAAACTACTTAACCTTTCTTCTCATCCTTAGAATAGAAATATAATAGAGGCTCTCTTGCTGAACTGTTTGTGAGGCTTAAGGAAAATAACATATGTAAAGCATTTAGAACTATACCCAACATATAAGAGGTTAAATTATAAGAAATAGCTGTTTTTGTAGATCAAAATGGTTATATATTGGCCATATCATGTAATTTGACCTAAAAGTGATGTATAAATGTTTTCTTTTATTTGTGTTATTACCACCAGTAAGAGAAGTCAGTAAGGGCAACTAGTAAAAAATTAGATGTTAAAAAAAAATCAGAGAATATCAACTTCTAACATCATAGTATGAGAAACTCCACTGACCCAGTCCCCAGTGAAACTGATAAAATTATTTAAAAAAAAATATTTAGAGCTTCTATAAATGGTCAAATATAAGTACAAGGGACAAATATAGAAATATCTATTGAGGAATATCTACAAAGATTCTAGAGGAAAGGTGGGAGTCTGTGGAATTTGTATCAAGATTGCTCCTTCCTTCTAGCTTAGCAAGGGAATGGCTCTATTCCACAATCCCTCAGCCTAGACTGGGGCTCCTTATGCCTCCACCTCCCCAGTGAAGGATTTTCTTCTTGTGAGGAAACATCAGTGTTTCTCATCCATCTTAACTACCTGCTGCTGAGTCTCAGCTCCAGTAACTGCAGTAGATTGGTGAAGGCTTCCCTCTTTCCACTCAACCTCCACTGTGGATTAAAGAATTCACTAGAGGAGCTCAACAGTAGATTTGAACTGGTAGGACAAAGAATAAGCAAACTTGAAAATATTGATAGGGTTATGCAAGCTGAAGAGCAGAGAGAATAAAGAATAAAGAAAATGAGAGCTCATAGAAATGTGGGAGACTGTTAAACATACCAACATATGCATGGTGGGAATATGAGAGAGAAAGAGAAGAGAAAAAAAATATTTGCAGAAACAATGGCTGAAAACATCTCAAATTTATTGACAAACAATAGCCTTGATGAACATCCAGGATGCTCAATGAAGTCAAAGTAGGATAATAGCAAAGAAACTCATTGTATCTTTATAAACAGCTGCATTGTAGTAGAAGTGCTGAAAGTTAAAGACAAGGAGAAAAATCTTGAAAGTAGCAAGAAAGAAAAATGGTTCATTACTTGCCAGGAAATCCCAATAAGATGAACAGAGAACATCTTACTAGAACTAAAGATGCCAGAAAGCAATGGGGTAAGATACTGACCCTGCTGGTGCTGAGCAGTGGGGGCCCTGTCAATTAAGCGTCCTATATTCCACAAAGCCATCTTTCAGAAATAAAGGCAAAGTAAAGACATTCCCAGATAACGACTGAGAGAATTTGTTACTAACAGACCCTCCTTATAGGAAACACTGAAGAAAATTGTCCCAGCGTACAGCTAATAACTCTAGGTAATTTGAATCCATGTGAATGCCAATGAGGATATTCCAGAAACCAACTACTAGGTAAATCACATTTAAACTATAGAAAATAAAAAACAGGGAGAAAATTAGGGGGAAAAAAGAGTAGGAGGGAAAAAAGAAAACCTTGCTAAGCAGGAAACTAGAATAAGAAACACATCAGACTTCTTGCTGGAAATTGTACAAGCAGGGAGAGAGTGGAATAAACAGTTTAAAGCATTCAGTAAAAAAACTCATCAACCTAGAATTTTGTATCCAGTAAAATTTACACTTGAAAATTGAAGGAGAAAAAGTGAAGGAGAAAGACTTTCTAGCCCCAAACTCAAGAATTTGTTGCCAGCAGACCTGCCTGGCAAGAAATGTTAAAAGAAGCTCTTCAGAGAGAGGGAAAATTATTCAGGTCAGAAGCTCCAATCTGCATAAAGAAAGGAAACACATTATAGAGGGAATAAATTAATGTAAAATAGTTTACTTTTTGAATTTGTAATGTAAAACATCAGCATCTCAGAATAGTTACTGTATAGTTTCATTTTTACAAAGTTCAAGTATAGACAACCTGAATTACGGTGTGTAGAGATAAACACATAGTGGGTAAAGGTTCACTGGGGTGTGAAGACTGCAAGGGGCACAAAGGCTCCATATTTTGACCTAGGTTGTAGTTTATAGAAGTATTTGTGTTTCATATACTCTTTTATATGTGTGTAATCTCATAATTAAAATTTTTTCAGATAACTTTCCTATATAATTAGCAGTGTGTGTGTGTTCACTCAGTTGCTCACAGTCTTATGTGACTCTTTGTGACCCTATGGACCGGAGCCTGCCAAGGTCCTCTGTCCATGGAATTTCCCAGGCAAGAGTACTAGAGTGGGTTGCCATTTCCTCCTCCAAGGGATTGTCCCAACCGAGCGATACAACCTGAGCCTCCTGTGTCTCCTGCATTGCAGGCAGATTCATTACCTCTGAGATAACAGGGAAGCCCCATATAATTAGCGGTAACCATATAGAAAACATCATGGAAAGAAATTCTCTCAACAATATAATATTTGAAACAAATATAACCAGAAGTATTGAAGACCTCTATGAGACCACCCAAAACTTTACAAATGACTCTAAGTGATGCGTTGACCCTGTGTTCAGTTATACCTCCTTCCTGAACAGGAAAGCTCGACATTGTGAGAACACCGTGCTGGGCTGGGCTGTGCTAAGTCGCATCAGTTGTGTCTGACTCTTTGTGACCCCATGGACTGAAGCCCACCAGGGTCCCCTGTCCATGGGATTCTCCAGGCAAGAACACTGGGGTGGATTGCCCTCCTCTGTGAGAACACTGTTTCTCTCTAAACTGATTCACTGGTTGACTTAATGCAATTTCAGTCACATTCCTGGAAGATACAAGGTGGAATGTTGACAAAATAATACTCAAGTGCTAAAGGTGATATGTAAACCAGAAGTAGTAAGAAGAAAGTTGCAAGTAAAGTGAGTGGCTCAGCCGTAAAGAACCCGCCGGCCAATGCAGGAGACGTGGGTTCAATCACTGAGTCAGGAAGACCCCCCTGGAGAAGGAAATGGCAACCCACTCCAGTATTTTTTGCCTGGAGAATTCCATGGACAGAGGAGCCTGGTGGGAAGTCCATGGGGTCGCAAAGAGTTGGACATGACCGAGGCACCAAACAACAACAGAGTGATCACTACTGATCAGAGAGGACAGTCTAGGGGGTGAGTGCCTGTCACGGAGGGTTTCACCTGGACTGGCTGTGGGCGTGTGTGTGGCAGGGGGAGGGGCGGCAAATGCCAGCTTTCCCTGGGAAAGAACCCGAGGCTGACCGAGTCCACGGGAAGAGTCAGGGAGGAGGTACAAAGGGGTAAGAGGGTGACGCAGAGCTCAGGAGAGGCACTTGTGAGGTTGGAAGGGAGACAACGCACCAGATGTCGGGCCTGAACCAGAAACGAACACAAAAACAGCGTTTCCAAGGAAGACAGTGACACAACATTGAGTTACATAATTTATGACGCAGTATTAGTATATCATAATTATATTGTGTATCAGTATTACTTATGCAATATTAATAATAAATGATATAATTTTAGTGACAGTGATACAATATTTAATGATAGGATATGAAATTATACAAGCTGGGCACAAAGCAACATGTATAGTTTAGTCATAATTTTGATAAAGAAAAATTGCATGTATATACATGCAGAAACTGAGAAATAATTCCAGGCTGTTACTTCAGTGGCTTTTTAATGTGGCAAGAGGAAGGGCAGTTTTTAATATTCTCCTTTATTTTCTAAATTTTCTATAATGAATAGGTGTTACCATTTACCTGGGGAAAATATGTATTATTTCAGAAAAGTAGGTTCCGTTTTACCTTGGAACATTTGAGTGGATAGTCTATAAATATTAGAATGGGCTGACGACATGACATGGCAGGCACTTGTTAAATGGCATGGGGTCAGGGCTAGTGCTGGCCTTTTACCTTGGAGAGCTTCAGCATCCACTTTTCCGCCAAGAACCCTTAAGCTTCAGTGTTTTTTTTTGTTTGTTTGTTTGTTTGTTTGTTTTATTGAAATGTATTTCTCCAACTTATGGATCTGGGAAAGAAACTAAAGCCAGCTAGCCGTGGGCAGTTGCTTCAGAAATTCTAAAACATGTTCAGCTTCTTCATGCTTCACGTATTGAACTGTAAAAATTCTGGTTTTGTTATCAACGGGTATCATAGGGTGAATTAAATCTCATCCCTGTTTTATTTGACTGGGAGCAAAAACAAATCTTAAAAATTCAGAAGTGCTTGGTTCAACCATATAATTTGCATAAACTTAGAACCTCAGCTACCATATGTTTTTATTTTCAGTACTACTCACAGTATCACTGTTATTTGGGTATATGTGATTTGTTATATCTAGACTTTTTCTTTTCTGCAGAAATTCATTCATAATAATATTCTGGTTTAGGGTAGGTTTCCATATATCAGGGAGCAAAAAAAATCAAGCCGTGTTATAGATGGAGACATACCAGTACTGAATATTTTGGCAGATCATATTCTATTTCATGCTCCCAGAATCTAATCACATGGTCTAGTGGATGAATGCATTAAAGAGGGATAAGTGGAGCACCACTTCTTAAACTGACAGAAGGAGAGAAAGGAAAGCTCTCCTCTGCTGCCTGTGAGCTGAATCACTTCAGTCATGTCCAAATCTGGGCGTCCCTATGGATGGTAGCCCACCAGGCTCGTCTGTCCATGGGACTCTCCAGGCGAGCATACTGGAGTGGGTTGCTATACCCTTCTCCAGGGAGTCTTCCCAACCCAGGGATCGAGCCCACATCTCTTCTGTCTTCTGCATTGTCAGGTGGGTCCATTACCACTGGTGCCACCTGGGAGGCCCCGCTTGCTCATAGCTAGACCCTGGTTCTGGAGGAGAAAAAGTCGCTCGCATCCTCCTTTCCTTTCTGCTGGACCAGAGGCAGGGCGATGAGGTTGCCCGGCTTGTGCACTGGGCAGAGTTCGTCTCCCATCTCCCTCCCAGTGATAGGAACATGCCCTGCAGCTAGCTCCCAAGGCTTGGCGCTGTCCTGGTGTGAAATAGCAGCAATGCAGGGTTACTTTGGACCAAGTCAGCACTGTAGAGAAGCGGAAATGAAAACAAAACCCCACCTCTCCCAGAACACCAGCGTACACTGGTTTAGCTTACATTCTTGTTAGCATCCAGGCATTTTTCACACTTTTTAATACAAAGCTCACGCAGGCTTACAGAACTTGGTGAAACGTAATGTGTGTTTAGGGAATAAGACATGATTTATTTGCCAACCACAGAATTGACTAAGTTATTGAACAAAATTGGCAAAAATGTTTTACTCTCAGAATATATGGTTATTTTGACTGCTTCAATTAAAAATCACTTAATAGCATCAGTGTATCATTGCCAAGGAGGACCAGAGATTTAGTAGGCTCTTACAAGCATCTCTAAAGAAGGTGCTTGATTCAAGTGATTAGATGGACAACAAGGAACGTGAAAGAGGTGCTGATTGCATTGCAGAAGAGTGAAGACTAATGCAAACCACTTAATTTCAATGTCTTCTCTCGTGTCAAATCAACACATATAAAAGTATTTAAATATATAATTTATATGTAATGCTGCCTATAAATACTGAGATAAGAGGTACTTGATGGAGTCAAATGCGATAAAACATTTCAGTTTTTGCCATCGATTCACACCTTTCTTTTCTGCACATTTTCTGCTTAAATTGCGGGACAATGCCTGAGCATGGTGATGACTGTGGAGCAGGAGAGTGTATGCCACGGCCCCCTTCTCGTGAAGCAGCCTCACGTACCGGCAATGCGCAGAGCCTGTCCCTTCTGAGAATTTGCTTTTTCCTTCCAGAGCTGCCTGCCCCCCATAGTGATTCCTGGGGCTCCCCCTGTAGCTGTGGTCCCAGAGGAAGCCTGGGGCCTCACTGTCCTGGCCCAGAGCCCTCCCCCGGGTCCCCGTATGGCTACCGGCCTGAGGGCTCGCGCTTCCGTTATCATGGGACGTTTAGGCTCTCACTAACAGGAAACTTAAATTTCAGTCAGTGGTTTTCACGTGCACGTCAGTCTTCTGAAGGTTGATAGTTCTTAAGCCATCAAATAAAAGGGCTATAAAATAGGATAATGCCCCTTTTTACTTCCTGTCCCATAAACCTTGAAGTCAGTGCATCCGTTCGTAATTCATCACTGCTGCACTGTTGCTCACCCCAAGACGGTGCCTGTAGCAAACAAAGCATGTGGGTAGGACCAGAGACACCACCTACAAGAAGGAGAGCGTGGGGCAGGGAGTGGAGGGGGCAGGAGAGTGGTTAAGCCCCTGATGGTCCGGGGGCTGTTTACTCATTAACCATCCCTGTGGACTACGGCCGGGGGACTGAATCTCAGCCAGTGATGAGTCTCTGACCGCCTTACAGACCTCTTCTTGAAAGGTGCTTTTCCTCACAAGAAATTATTCAGCACTTCCTTGCTGGCAGTGCTGAGCTCTGACCAGACCTTGCCCACAGCCCTGGAAGGGGGTCTCTGGGGCAAGACGTTGGCCATGGCCCCTAGGCAGCTTCGCCGGTTGTGGGGCTTCGGCTCCAGATACCTCCCCTCCCCATTGCCTCTGAGGACTGCTCTCTTCTGAAAGCCCTGGGAAAATCGTTTTCTGCTTCCATTTCCTTCCCTGGTTCAGTTGCAAAATGTATGTGGTTATATCTAATTTTTAAAAACATCACGGATGATGGTCTAGAGACTGAAGATAGCATTTCATGTGAGGCATATTTCCAATGAGCACAGGGTGAAATGAGCTCTCTGCCAGTGGGAAAAGCATCCCTTTTGCCTTCTATGATTTACATTTCAAAACAGCCTTTGGGGAGAAAGTTAACTAATAAACTTTCTAAGTCTCTGCCTACATGATTGAACATACGTCACAATTCTTGTTTTCATCTTGCCAAACCTGATGGCTGAGGCTGAAATTGACTCTGTTAACTTGTCTTCCTAAAGCTCTTATTCACTGCTATTAAGGACTGCAATCTAAGTAATGAATTTATTAGATCAATTATTTTAATCTTAATGCATGTTTAGGACTTCAAAGATCCCTTTCTTTTGATTTTCATTCATTTAAATAGTTTCCCGCACATCACAGTTTCCATGCCTTCACTTTGATGCATAATTACTATTTTGCAAGGACTCCCAAGACTTTTAATGTCTTTGGACCTTAGGATTTTAACAGAGTTAAACACAAACAAGACGAGAAAACAAGGGCCATGGAGAAACTTTGTTACTGAGCATTAGGAGAAGTTTTAAACTCTTGGTCAAAGTGTGATTCTGTGTTTAAGAAATCAAAAGCATGCTGGGAGATGCCTTCAGAAACATTTACAGAAATTGTTTTGATTTTAGAATTCTAGCATGCATTTATATCATCTGGGATTATACTCATCCCTTGGTATCCTCAGTGGGTTGGTCCCAGAACCCTCACCCTCTACTACCCCTCACTTCAGAGCTACCAAAATCCAAAGATGCTCAAGCCCCTTATATAAAATGGTGCAGTATATGCATGTAACATCGGAATTCTCTCTTGTGCTTTAAATCATCTCTAGATCACTTACAACTCTTTGTGACCTCAAGGACTACATATGCCAGGCTTCCCTGTCCTTCACTGTTTCCCAGAGTTTGCTCAGCCTCATGTCCATCAAGGCAGTGATGCCTTCCAACCATCTCATCCTCTGCCACCCCCTTCTCCTCCTGCTGTCAATCTTCCCCAGCATCAGGGTCTTTTCCATTGAGTTGGCTCTTCGCATCAGGGAGCCGAAATATTGGAGCTTCAGCCTCAGCATCAGTCCTTCCAATGAAGGCCGTCCTGTGGACCTGTTTATCTCAGGGACAGTTTCAGCAGCCTGACTTTGTACAGTATTCTCAGCAGTGAAATGCATGAGGGCACACTCATAAGTTGGTGAAGTGGTGTTTGTGGGCCATGATCTCATATAAAAAGAGATTTTAAAAGCCATATTTTGAAGTAACTAGAACTGGACCCTTCTGTATTTACTGTATTTTTTTTCTCTTTTTACTATATTTAATAACATGTTGATGAGAATTCAGCATCACCTATAAAATAAAATTTTGAAGGAAAGTAAATGTAAAAAAATGAATGATTTTATAAGGAACATCTTTCTTAGAGACTTGATATTTCTAGGCATTGCTCTTGGCTTTCCATTTAAGACTTCTGGCCAAACCATAAACATAAATGTCTTGGCCATGTGGAAATGGCTGTAAAAGATGTTTAAAAGAAGGCTGATCCAAGAGCCTTGGATGTTATGCTGGCCAATGAGGTTGGCCCTTGGAGAGTTTATTCAACTAACCTGAAGTTCTTTTTCTGAGAAATTAATATTACTTTTTAATACAATTATTTTCGTTCATACCCCAAGGATTGACTTAAGTTATAATTGAATATTGCATTTTTAAGAAGGTTTCTTAATTTATTAATTCCTTCATCAAATTTTGCTTGGTGTTGTTCTGTCAGAACAATTTAATTTTACACCAGCTAATTTAGCCTATATAATATTTCTCCTGAAATTCAAATAGCTTGGCAAGCTGTTACAGGTGGTAAGAAAGAAAACACTTTTATAGGAAGCATTAAAATGTTAAATTGTGAAGTGCAGTCATGTTTTCAGTCCTCGGAAGCGTTCCATTACTAACCCTCCTGTATCCTTGAAAGGAAAGTTGTATTTTACTGAAAAGCCAGTGCTTTCCTTAGTCACGCTTTCATTGCCTAATGCACCTCCTTCCTTCCTGTTTCCTCCTATCCCAGAAGTTCTTCCAGGATTGCTGACTAGAATAACAGCAGGACCTGGTTTCTGAGTAACCAAGAAAAAAGAAAAAAAAAAAAAAGTTCCTTGTCAGTGGTTAACAATATGCAGTGAATAATTCACAAGTGATGAAGCAACGTCTCGTCTGACAAGACCGTACCTGCTCACCGAGCCGCCCGTGTGTGATCGCCATGGCCTTAGTTGGGGGAATACGCGGGGTTCAAAGGGCTTTGGTGATTCTGAAAGAGCCTGCAGCCCAGGGAGCTCTCACCAGCCTCCTTTCCACTGTTCACTTGTTGGGCCCAGAGTGGCTTACATAACTGATTACATAGCACTTGGGCAATGTTTTATCTAATTTCTGATAAGGCTTTGTTTTATAAAGTGAGTTTGCGTCTGTGGAAATAAATGAGGAGAACAAACAGAGGCTATCGACTGCCCGCTCACTCCAGCAAGGGAGGGAGCCTTGTTTCTGGCTGAGACTCAAAGGCTGGCCAAGGCCTGGAGGGCTTTACAGGGAGAGGACGGGGGCATTGCGGGCCCTGCTCAGAGGCCGTGCCTAGGAGGCTGGAGGTGGTTGCCTGGAAGAGGGACTGGTCTGGGGAGTGTCGTGGGCTCCCCCGGGTGGTCCTGAGCTGGGGAGGGGTTGGGGGCCACCCGTGGCCGAGCCTCAGCCTCCCAGCTGAGGGTGCAGCGGGCATGCCTGGTCTCTGCAGGCTTCTCGTGGGTCAGTGCCCATTGCCTCACATGATCTCTCCTGTGTGCTCAGTCTCGCATCTCGTGCTGAGAACCTTACCTAGTCACGTGTGAGCTGAACATTCTTCAGTGGGAAGCTTTAGATCAAGAAGGATGTTGGGATATTTTTAAACGTTGCTTTTTAACTTGTATATAGTAACATCTACTCTCTTCAAAGGATGTAGAATCTGACCACCACCACAGTCAAGACATAGAATGTTACCTCCAGAGGTCCTGCACTTTCCCGCTGTAGCCAGCCCCTCACCACACCCCTCACCCCTCACCCCAAGCAACCACTCATCCATTTTCTGACCCTGTGGGTTTGCCTTTTCCAAGACATCATATGAATGGATATGCAGAGTACAGAGCTTTTTGATCTGGCTTTTTTCACATGTCATAAAGTGGAAGACACATCCATATTGTTTTATGTATATCAATTGTTTATTCTCTTTTTTAAAAAATCTGAACTTCAGGTCTTATCTGAATTCCACCAGTTTTTCCCTCATGCCCTTTTCCTGCTCCAGGATCCCATCCCGGATCCCGCGTTGCAGTTAGTCATCCTGTCTCCTTTGTCTCCTCCAGTTTGTGGCAGCTTCTGGGTCTCTCCTTATTTTTATGACCTTGGCACTCTGGAAGAGTACTGGTCAGCTGCTCTGTGGAACATTCTTCCACGTGTTTGACGTTGCCTCATGATCAGCCCGGGCTTGTGGACTTGGAAGAGAACCACCAAGTCCAGGGCCCTTTGCATGGCATCACCTCTGGGTCTCCAGGAGGTCAGCCTGCCATATTCCCTACCTGGGGACCTGGACCGCTTGGTACATGTGATGGGTGACAGGTTTCTCCAAGGTATAGTTCCTGAGTTTTTTCCCTACGCTCCTGGCAGATTTTTCCACATATTGACCAAACATGTAATGCTCTTCCACACCAGTGCTCCAGCTCTCTGACAGCAACCAGTGTCCGGCAATTCAGTCCTGGGAGCTGAGCTTCCTTTTCCTCTCTGGGTGTGCCCTCTCCCAATTCCTGCATGTATTCGCCTACCCAGAAGCCCTGCAGACTCCTCAGTCTAGGGGTTTTGTGGACATTTTATAACACAAGCGTGGTTGAGTACATCATTCCTCACTGGCGATTACCTCAATCCCCAATCCCTTTCCTCCCCAAGCCTGGGGGAGTGGAACTGACGGTTCCAAGTTTCTGATCAAGGCTTGTCTTTCTGCAGCCAGCCCCTTCCCCCGCCCCCCAGTCTTGAAAGCTCCACAGAAACCCACCAGGAACCCCGTCTTTAGAAGGAGAGACACTTCTACCGCCCTTTGTTGTTGTTATTCAGTCACTAAGTCGTGTCTCTTTTCCACCCCGTGGACTGCAGCCCGCCAGGCTTTCCTGGCCTTCACCATCTCCCAGGGTTGTTCAAACTCATGTCCATCGAGTCAGTGATGCCAGCCAACCATCTCATTATCTGTCGCCTCTGTCTCCTCTTTCCCCTCAATCTTTTCCAACATCAGGGTCTTTTCCAGGGAGTTGACTCTTCGCATCAGGTGGCCAAAGTATTGGAGCTTCAACTTCAGCATCACTCCTTCCAATAAGTATTCAGGGTTGATTTCCTTTAGGATTGACTGGTTTTAATTGCCTTGCAGTCCAGAGAGTTCAAGCTTCAGTCCAAGCTCAAGAGTCTTCTCCAGCACCATAGTTCAAAAGCATCAATTTTTAGACACTCAGCCTTTTTTATGGCCTAAGTCTCATGTCCGTACATGAGTACTGGAAAAACCATCAGATCAGATCAGATCAGCCGCTCAGTCGTGTCCAACTCTTTGCTACCCCATGAATCGCAGCACACCAGGCCTCCGTGTCCATCACCAACTCCCCGAGTTCACTCAGACTCATGTCCATCGAGTCAGTGATGCCATCCAGCCATCTCATCCTCTGTCGTCCCCTTCTCCTCCTGCCCCCAATCCCTCCCAGCATCAGAGTCTTTTCCAAGGAGTCAACTCTTCGCATGAGGTGCCCAAAGTACTGGAGTTTCAGCTTTAGCATCATTCCTTCCAAAGAAATCCCAGGGCTGATCTCCTTCAGAATGGACTGGTTGGATCTCCTTGCAGTCCAAGGGACTCTCAAGAGTCTTCTCCAACACCACAGTTCAAAAGCATCAATTCTTCGGCACTCAGCTTTCTTCACAGTCCTGCCAGGGTCCAGCCCCGGCTGATCCAGGGTATTCGAAGCGGGGACGGCGTCGGCGACCTATGTAATTATTTATTCATCAAAGATATAAAGAGTAATAGAATGAGGATAGCTCAGTAGGAAAATTCAGTGGAGAAAAGAGGCTGAGTAGCTTGGTTTACGCGGGAGACCAATAAAACTTCAAGACAAGAAGTTTGCACCACTTACGTAGGCCGCAGGCGTCCTTCCGTTCTCCCGAAGGAGAGGAGACACTGAGGCCTCCCCGGTCGGATCTTAGAAGCCCAGGCATAATTAGCAAGCATGGCGGGTTCCGTGCTCCAGATGGAGACTCAGCCGGAAGTTGAAAGAGAGAGTGACATGGGGAGACCAAGTTTTGGTGAACAAGGCCCGCACTTTATTTTCCAAAGTAGTTTTTATACCTTAAGTTATGCATAGAGGATAATGGGGGAAGGGGTGGAGTCATGCAAGGACAGCAGTTCCTGGTTCTAATCTAAGCCAGGCTTTCAAACTTATCATATGCAAAAGTTCAGGTGATTGACATCATCTTCTGGCCCGGAGGCCTGTTAACATTTTAAGAAACTTATTTTTCTCTAAAGGTGATTATTCCAAAGTCAGGCACCAGCCTTCCAAAAAGCATTGGACAAAGCTGCATTTTACATTTCTATACACCCATTATATCAATCAATACACTGCCAAGGACACAGTAGGTAAGGAGTATGGAGACTTAGCAGCAAACATTGGCCCAACAAGTGAAAAACCCTTCACCAATACAATTTCTAATCAATCTTTTAACTACTCAAAGGAATCTGTGTTTAGGCAGTTTAGAACATCTCCTGCCTCTCACAGTTGGGAGGCTCTGAACAATCACATGTGGCCGGAAAAACCCATTCAGGCAGGCTAGAGGATTTCCAAAGGAGTTTGTAGGTTGAAACACTGTCACATCCAAGAATTATTAACTGGAGCTGTAAGCTAACTCTTTTTTCAGAGAGAGGTAGTGGGGGACAGCCCCCCGTAAAGTCAGAGGTGTAGGTGAAAGCACAAAGCAGAAAGTAGGCAGACTCTGGTTTTGGGGGTAGATGCTCGAGAATTTCCAGGGGGACTCCTGAGGCTCGATCCCGCCTTTGCGTATGCCGAGCCTCCTTCCTCATGACCTTTGTCATGGGCGGAGTTCCTCACGCTGGCTCCAGGCAGTGATAGAATTCCAGTTGAGCTATTACAGATCCTCACTCAATATGCAATATGCCGGCTCCCGACACAGTCCAACTCTCACATCCATACATGACCACAGGAAAAACCATAGCCTTGACTAGACGAATCTTTGTTGGCAAAGTAATGTCTCTGCTTTTGAATATGCTATCCAGGTTGGTCATAACTTTCCTTCCAAGGAGTAAGTGTCTTTTAAGTTCATGGCTGCAGTCACCATCTGCAGTGATTTTGGAGCCCCCAAAAAAATAAAGTCTGACACTGCTTCCACTCCTTCCCCATCTATTTCCCATGAAGTGGTGGGACTGGATGCCATGATCTTCGTTTTCTGAATGTTGAGCTTCAAGCCAACTTTTTCACTCTCCACTTTCACCTTCATCAAGAGGCTTTTGAGTTCCTCTTCACTTTCTGCCATAAGGGTGGTGTCATCTGCATATCTAAGGTTATTGCTATTTCTCCCAGCAATCTTGATTCCAGCTTGTGTTTCTTCCAGTCCAGCGTTTCTCATGATGTACTCTGCATATAAGTTAAATAAACAGGGTGACAATATACAGCCTTGACGTGCTCCTTTTCCTATTTGGAACCAGTCTCTTGTTCCATGTCCAGCTCTAACTGTTGCTTCCTGACCTGCATACAGATTTCTCAAGAGGCAGATCAGGTGGTATGGTATTCCCATCTCTTTCAGAATTTTCCACAGTTTTTTGTGATCCACACAGTCAAAGGCTTTGGCATAGTCAATAAAGCAGAAATGGGTGTTTTTCTGCAACTCTCTTGCTTTTTCCATGATCCAGCAGATGTTAGCAATTTGATCTCTGGTTCCTCTGCCTTTTCTAAAACCAGCTTGAACATCCGGAAGTTCACGGTTCACATATTGCTGAAGCCTGGCTTGGAGAATTTTGAGCATTACTTTACTAGCGTGTGAGATGAGTGCAGTTGTGCGGTAGTTTGAGCATTCTTTGGCATTGCCTTTCTTTGGGATTGGAATGAAAACTGACCTTTTCCAGTCCTGTGGCCACTGCTGAGTTTTTCAAATTTGTTGGCATATTGAGTGCAGCACTTTCACAGCATCATCTTTCAGGATTTGGAACAGCTCAACTGGAATTCCATCACCTCCACTAGCTTTGTTCGTAGTGATGCCTTCTAAGGCCCACTTGACTTCACATTCCAGGATGTCTGGCTCTAGGTGAGTAATCACACCATCGTGATTATCTGGGTCGTGAAGATCTTTTTTGTACAGTTCTTCTGTGTATTCTTGCCATCGCTTCTTAATATCTTCTGCTACCATAGCTTTGACTATATGGACCTTTGTCAGCAAAGTGATGTCTCCGCTTTTTAATATGCTGCCTAGGTTGGTGTAGCTTTTCTTCCAAGAAGCAAATGTCTTTTAATTTTGTGGCTGCATTCACCATCCACAGTGAGTTCAGAGCCAGGAAAATAAAATCTGTCACTGTTTCCACTTTTTTCCCATCTGTTTGCCATGAAGTAGTGGGGCCAGATGCCATGATCGAAGTTTTTTGAATGTTGAGTTTTAAGCCAGCTTTTCACTCTCCTCTTTCACCTTTGTCTCCCTTACTTAAGAAATCCCAGTTGTTTCAGGAACTCAATTGCCAGGAACCCAGGCAGAGATCAAATGTGTGTTTCCCATTGGTCTCCAATTACTTAAGAGCAAGTCAGTCACTTGGTCCAGCCCACCCTTCAGGATGGCGGGGTGTTGGGATTAAACTCCACTTTCTGAAGACAAGTGTCAATAATGTGGGCATGGGCACCTGTTAAAACCGTTGCAGCAATCAGCTGATATTCTGAGGAGATGTTTTAGGGCTATTCGAATACCTGTTTCTCCTTAAATTTTATCACCAGGGGATCTTGCTTGTAGCAGTTATAGTGGTGAAGTTCCATTTCCCTCGTTCTTTCTATGTTTATTATTTTGAGTTCTTCTGTAACAAAGATTTGTCTCTTCTCCGTATGTGTTTTTTTTTTATCCAGTCATTTATTATATTATTATGGGCATGGGCATTTATGTTATTCCTTGAGTTATAATCTGTTTTTAATTTGTGGCTCAGATTACTCCAGCCTTGGGAGTTTTTCAGGTTGGCTTCTGTGTGTCCCTTTGATTTGTTTGTTTGTTTGTTTTTTTCTTTTTGCTTAGCACTTCTCTCCTCTCTGGAACCAGGAGACGCTGCAGGCTCATTTCATGTACTATCTGCACCAGCCTCAGAATTGGCCAGGCCTTAAAAGATTCCTGGTTTCTTTTACTGGAAATAGGATTAGAAAGATCTGGGTCCTCAGTGTGCTTACTGCTACTAGATTGTCACACTTCTAGGCCTCGCGGTGGACAGAGCTAGTACATTGACACAAATGTTCTAACCCCGCCCCCCCCCCCCACACACACACACACACACACACACGAGTCTATGTTCCAGTATCTATCTGGATACATTTTAAAATAACCATGAGTTCATGCAGGTATCTCTCTCTGTGATCCAGGACCGTGGGTTCATTCCATTTTCTTCCATTTCTTCTTAGTCACTTCCCTCTTTCTCCGACTTCCGTTCTCTGTAGTTTGTTCACCCACTTAACCCCGGTGCAGCTAGTTTCAGAACTGCTAACTCACACCCCTGTGAGAAACAGGTTCAGCAACTAAGCACTGTTTTTGTATAACTCCCTTACCTTTAGCCTTGAAATAGCCAGTCAAAACACAGTTTTCCAGAGCTAGTTAGGGCACTTGCCTTCTCCTCTCTTCCTTCAGTAAGATGACACCTCACATCTGCATGCCACTCAGCAGCCATCCGACTGTCGCCTCGGAAGCGGCACCCTGGGGCCTCCAGTCCCGTGGCTGAGTTGTTTCTCTTCAGTTGGCAAGCAGTGAGGCTCGGTCTTTGCTGGGCCTCCCGTGGCGGCCATGGACGCGCCGAGCGGCGTGAGCGCTGCAGCAGGCTCCGCAGGCCCGCCGCCCTAAAGACGCCGTGCGTGCTCTGTGCTCGGCCCTTCCCACCAGGCCCTGGCAGCCACCGAGCGGCCTCGGCCACACAGCTGTGCCGCTGTCAGTATGTCGTGCACGTGGGACCTTTAGGTCTCGCCTAGCAAGATGTATTTAACGTTTTTCATGCAGTTGCGTGAATAAGCAGTGCGTTCCTTTTAATGCTGAGCTGTCTCCCATTGTCTGAAGTATCACAATTTGTTTATCCGCTCCTCTGCCACAGTATATTCTGATGGTTGGGGTGATTAGGAAGAAAGCTGCTATAAGCATTGCCTACCTACTCTTTTGTAAACTTACATTTTCGATTCCCTTGGGTGAATACCTAGGAGTGGGTCAGACGTTACATGTTTAATTTTTATGTCTGTGTTTGCAAAACGTTTTTTCACCGAGAACATAGAATGAACAGCACTATTCCTTAGTGAGCATTTTGATTGCCCAATTACATGTGGGCTTTTTCTGTTGTTGTTTTTAGTTGACCGATTTTCCCCCTTAATTTCCTTGGAAAATTCAGTATCCTATTGATCAAGAACATTTTTCTTTTGGTCCATACTTAGTGATCTGTTTAATTATTTGGCAGTACATCTTCTAAACAAACAAACTCAGGGGTCATTTCATCTTTTCTTGCCTTAAAAAAAATATGCCTAATCATTGTTCAGAGATGATGGGGGGAGAGAAAGAAAAAGAGAGGAAGGAGGAGACCAGGGCAGAAGACATCCTCTAGGGTGCTGGGGAGGGTGGGGCAGACATGGGGAAGCCTCGAGGCCGTGGGTGCCACCAGCCCGAGAAGCATAAAGACACAGAAGCAGTGCTGCTGCCAAGGGCCACCAACGGCGGAGACAGTCAAGTCCTGGAGTCACACAGCACCAGAGCACCAAGGCTGCATGATCTGAAAACTGATAACAAAAATCAACGGCAGAACAGTCAAGTCCTGGAGTCACACAGCACCAGAGCACCAAGGCTGCATGATCCGAAAACTGATACAAAAACCAACGGCGGCGACAGTCAAGTGCTGGAGTCACACAGCACCAGAGCACCAAGGCTGCATGATCCGCAAACTGGTAACAAAAACCAACGGCGGAAAGAGTCAAGTCCTGGAGTCACACAGCACCAGAGCACCAAGGCTGCATGATCCAAAAACTGATACAAAAAT
Source organism: Bubalus bubalis (assembly GCF_019923935.1). NCBI lineage: Eukaryota > Metazoa > Chordata > Mammalia > Artiodactyla > Bovidae > Bubalus > Bubalus bubalis. The sequence goes on from NC_059180.1 coordinate 2,500,995, forward strand.
CAATGGCGGAGACAGTCAAGTCCTGGAGTCACACAGCACCAGAGCACCAAGGCTGCATGATCCGCAAACTGATACAAAACCAACGGCGGAGACAGTCAAGTCCTGGAGTCACACAGCACCAGAGCACCAAGGCTGCATGATCCGAAAACTGGTAACAAAAACCAGTGGCGGAGACAGTCAAGTCCTAGAGTCACACAGCACCAGAGCACCAAGGCTGCATGATCCGAAAACTGATAACAAAATCAACGGCAGAAACAGTCAAGTCCTGGAGTCACACAGCACCAGAGCACCAAGGCTGGATGATCCGAAAACTGATACAAAATCATAAGCACGGTAGTGAAGAACAAGCATGAGGTTTTTGTACTTGCTTCTGTTTTTAAATGGCAGAATGCAGACCGTTTCCCTTCTGGCTCAGGGGTTGAACTCCAGCCCTAGGCAGGAATAAGCAAATATTGTTTCCATGTGACAAGTCTTTAGCTAGTATTTGAAACACTTTCTTCGTAAAAAACTATAGTCAGGAAATGTCAGCTGATGACTGTGTATCTGAATATACCTTTGTGGGATTGTGTTATTTTTAACGACAACTCGGCCATGAATTGCTTAAAGAAATTGAAAATATTTTTGCATTGAATGGTTTAGAGAAGACCACACGATAGACTTAAGTTACGATAGACTTAAATTACGATAGACTGCTAGTCCTGTTTGGGGGACTACGTTTCTGCTGTTGGAACCTGAAAGTTCCTCAGGCCGGCCTCCGCTCACCTTAGATCGCTAGTTTCTAGTGGAGGTGCGTCCTCGCGTGGGGCGCTGGTGAGGTGTGTCTGGTCCCCGATGGCAGCCAGTCGCCGGGTACGAGGCAGGCGGGTCTGCCTGCGGGGCTCACGATGGTCCTGCAGGATGAGGAATGGCTCTGTGCCTGCGTGGCTTCCCCAGCCTCCCTGGATGTTTACACAGACTTAGAAAAACAAACATTGACTATGATCCGAGCCAAGCACTCCATTTAAAAATAAGCACATTGTGTTTTTGCAGTTTTTAACATACACTGAAATTCCCCACAATTGCAATTACTGAGTAAATTGAGGGAAAATTGTACTTTGTTTTGTTCGGAACTTTACCAAGAGCTGTTCACCATTTCAGCAATGCCCCTGTGGTATGCGAGCTGCTATTACTGCACACCTGTATCTGTCTTCATTTGTAGCCATGGCATGCAAGCCTCTAACAGAGGGAACTAGGGATTCAAAACAAGAGACTTAGAACCAGATGTTTTCTAATTAGTAGAGGAGTATTAAATGTGAAGACACCATGCCTATTAGGTTTTATAAAATGTCATTTATTGTCATTCTCTCTTTTTTGTTTTTGTAGTATGACCATATGAAATACATTATAAAATCGCATACTTAAATTACAGATTTGAGGGGATTGCCTGCTGTGTTTTCAGTCTCGCTCTGATCCTGGCCCCAGTGGCGTACGTGCTACAGCCGCTCCGCTCTTTCCCTTGACGTATAGAGACCAGGCCTGTGGCTCGGCACGTGGAGGAATGTGCAACAGAAGCGGTGTTTCTGGAGGATCACTGCTCAGCAGCCTGTCCCGTGTCAAAGTAGCACAGTACATGGACACGGCATTCAAAAATAAGCCTCGTTATTCCTGAGAATATCATGTACTTCTTTTTCTTCACTTTAATCATGTGTAATTTGTCTTGAAATGTTATTTTGGTCACTTTTATTATTCCTCTTTCTCTTATTATTTGCCATCTGTTATTATTTAGCCTAAATTGTTCAATAGTTTAAATTTTTATTGAGATATAACTTACACGTGGCAAAGTACACCAATCTTAAGTATAAAACTCAGTGGATTTTTCCCATATTTTATTATGAACACTTTCAAACATAAAAAAAAACAATATGACTTGAACACCTTCTCACCCTCCACCCAGTTTCGGCAGTTGACATGTTGCTGCCTTTGCCTCATCTTGTGTCTCTCTGTCGACCCACGGGTCCTGTTTGATGCTTTACAAAGTGAGTTGTAGACGTCAGTAACTTACCCCCTAAACATTTCACCATGCTTGTGGTAACAGACTTCACTATTTGTTTACTCTCTTTGGGTAAACCTTGAGTACAGTACACTGCATAAATAGTAAGTGTATGTGTGCTTCCTTTTTACAACTGCATACATCTGTGTGCATGCCCAGACATGACTGAAAACTGCTATAACCCTCAGTGTTCCCTGGTGCCCTCCCCAGTGCAGCCTGACCCCCACCCCTGGAGGACGGAGGATGTTATGGATTTTTTTCAACAGAGATTAGTTTAGCCCGGGCCTTGGATTCATGGGTGGAAACCTTGAAGGGGCACCGTGGGGCACAAACTATTTTTGTCAGACGACTTGGATCTTCTTTGCCCTTGTCCGTCTTGTTCTCCGGGAAGCCTGCAGGGGTTTTCTGGTTCTGCGTTAATGTTTCGCGTGGCAGGGCTGCTGCTCGGTGTCATATCTCAGTGAGGACGGCGAGCTAGGAAAGAGGAAACACCTTAAAGCATGTTTTAAGGCAGTGTTATTCTCCAACCTACTGGACAAAATTGCCCTCCTTTTTTATTACAACAAATATTTAATCATGCCCCCTTACTTGCCTGCAATGAAACTCGTAGATTAAAAAACCAGCCTACACATATAATTTCAGAAAATCAATATAATGCCCTAGTGTTGCTATAAAGGAGAAATAAAAGAAAGTAATTTATAATGAATATGTATTTTAATATGTAAATTGAACACAGAAGCAGATATGAGGGTCCAGCTGTCTTCTATTAGGTCAGACATTAAAGAGATTTGCAAAGATGTAAAACAGTGCCATTCTTTCAACTTTTTTTTTCTGTTTTGGAAAATACAATTATTTTTCATAAAATATGATGTTATATATGTAAAGTTTGTTATTACCATACTGAATGGATTAATCTTTAGCTGAAGCTCCAATACTTTGGCCACCTGATACAAAGAGCTGACTCATTTAAAAAGACCCTGATGCTGGGAAAAACTGAAGGCAGGAGAAGGGGACGATAGGGCATGAGATAGTTGGATGGCATCACCAACTCGATGGACATGAGTTTGAGTGAGCTCTGGGAGTTGGTGATGGACAGGGAAGCCTGGATGCTGCAGTCCATGGGGTCGCAAAGAATCAGACACGACTGAGTGACTGAACTGAACTGAATGGATTAGTGAATATTTTAAGTGTCTTTAAAATTGAATATGAGAAATAGAAGTAGATATAATCAACATAAATCAGAACTTCAGGAGGTTCTCAATAATTATGATTGTAAGAGGTTAATAAAACTAAAAACTTTGAGAACCACTAGTTTGGCCTGTACTAGAACTTCATATAAATGGAATCATACAGGAGGTGTTTTTTGTCCAAAGTTTATTTTACTCAAAATAATGGTTTTGAGATTCGTCCATGTTCTTTGGTTTGTATATGAAAAAAAGAAAGTGTTAGTTGCCCAGTCGTATACAACTCTTTGCAACCCATGGACTGTAGCCCACCAGGCTCCTCTGTCCATGGAATTCTCCAGGCAAAAATACTGGAGTGGGTAGCCATTCCCTTCTCTGGGGGATCTTCCAGCAGTTTATTCTTTTTTATTGACAAATAATAGCCCATTATATGAATGTATCACAGTCAGTGAGTTTTTAAGTATATGTGTGCCCATGAAAACATCATCTGGATGGTGTAAAATATTTCCATCATTGCTGCCCCCTAGAAGTAGCTGTCATCCTGACATCCACAGATCTCGTGTAAACAGACCAATAAGGATACTCACTTTTATGTCCATCATGGCTCACACAGCGTTACGCCTGTGGACATTCACTGAGTCATGTGCAATAACAAATGGTTCTTTTTCTTCACTTCTAACATCAGTTCTTGTTCTCTTGTCCACTTGCACCTCTTTCATTTTCCTGTACTGTCATGTGGAATAGTCTTTAATCCTACATTTGTATTAATACATCCAGATGTGTTCATTTAGGTTATCAGGTGGCTCAAGGTAAAGAATCCACCTGCCAGTGCAGGAGATACAAGAGACTCAGGTTCTCAGGTTCAATTCCTGGGTGGGAAGATCCCTGGAGGAGGAAATAGCAACCCACTCCAGTATTCTTGCCTGGAAAACCCCTTGGACAGAGGAGCCTGGCAGGCTGTAGTCCATGGGATCACAAAGAGTCATACAAGACTGAACACATACACACACATACAAAGCACCTGACAACTTCATTTTGCTTCCAGTGTTGTCAGGCTTAAGCATCTACATATAGAAATGCATCAGTTCAGTTCAGTCACTCAGTCGTGTCTGATTCTTTGTGATGCCATGGACTGCAGCACGCCAGGCTTCCCTGTCCATCACCAACTCCAGGAGCTTACTCAAACTCATGTCCATCGAGTTGGTGATGCCATCCAACCATCTCATCCTCTGTCATCCCCTTCTCCTCCTGCCTTCAATCTTTTCCAGCATCAGGGTCTTTTCAAATGAGTCAGTTCTTCACATCAGGTGGCCAAAGTATTGGAACTTCAGCATCAGCATCAGTCCTTCCAATGAATAGGACTGATTTCCTTTAGGATGGACTGGTTGGATCTCCTTGCAGTCCAAGGGACTCTCAAGAGTCTTCTCCAACACCAAAGTTCAAAAACATTAATTCTTTGGTGCTCATGAAATGCATGGTCATTATAAATTGTTTTATTTTTTCTTCTCTATAGCATTGATTTTTTGAAATTATATGTAAAATGTGGTTATTTTATCTATGAATTTCACTTCAGAAGAGTGAAGTGGGCATTACTAAATATTTGTTGTTTAAAAGGAGTAGAGTGGATTGGATCCCAAAGAGTTGAGAGTACTTCTTGGATCATGTTTTAAAGTCTTTATTTTCTTCTTAGCTCATCATTCTTGCTGGAATATTGAACCTAGTAGCATTAACATTATAATGCAAAGAATTAATCATTTGTTTCATAAGAACATGTTTTTAATAAGTGTATCATTTACTAAAAAAACTGGCATTTTTCCAAGAGATGACATTTCTGGCCATTTGGCCAAGATTTGCAATGATGGATAGAAACACCATGTTTAAGGATTGGCATCTTGAATTATGTGCAGGGTTCTAATATTGATTTATGGAGGGCATTATTCCTGTTGTATATAATTATATGTATCTCCTTGATATCTGATTTGCATTGGTTAATGTAAAATAAGCAGACTAGCTATTCACTTTTTTCTCAGTCTGAACATTTTCTAAATTCATGCCTCAGGAAGATCTTTTACTCCAAGAAAATAACCCAGCCACCATGAATTGCAAAGTGTATTATTACCTTACTTTTCACCTTGAGAAGTAAGTAGAATGGTAGCAGCAGGTGCGATGTCTGAAGTCAGACTGCCTTGATTTTCATCCTGGCTCCATCAAACAGGTCATTTCTCTGTCTGCCTCCACTTTCTTATCCATTAAATGGGATTAACTGTACTTACCTCATACCAATGGCACCTATTTACTAGGGTTGTTGTAATTATTAAATGGGGTACTAGAATGTGAAACACTTGGAATAGTGCCTGACTTTTAGTAAGTCTCCGCGTGGAGAAGGTTCAAAAGTGTTGCTGAGGAGAATGAGGACAAGAGCAGCCCAGAAAGACGTTTGAGAGAGTGCTTTTCTAACATTCTTCAGACATTCCCACACTCAGCCAGGCGGTGGAGGCCGCTGGGGTGGGAGACTTAGGAGGGCGAGAATTAGGGCTTTTCTCCTTCTCATTTTTTGCTACTTTATTGCACTTACCTGTTGTAACAGAAAGTGATGTCCACAACCACCAGCAGGCACTTCGCGCTTACTGTGTGCAGGCTCGGCGCTGGCCTCAGCCCTCAGTGTGTGTCAGTTCATCTCACCTCCTGGCCACCCAGTGAGGCGGGCAACATCCTTCCTGCTGCTTTACTGAGATGCAAGGAGAAGGGCCAGGACCTGACCCAGGCCATCTGAGTCCCGACTCTCTCTTCTGTTTTCTATTTTTTACGATTTCTTTGATATGGACCATTTTTTAAAGTCTTGATTGGACTTGTTACAGTGTGGCTTCTGTTCTGTTTTCGTGTTTTGGCCGAGAGGCGTGTGTGCTCTTAGCTCCCTGACCAGGCATCAGTCCCGCACCCCCTGCATGGCAAGGCGGAATCTCAGCCACTGGACCACCAGGGAAGTCCCTAGGCTCTCCGTTCTCAACTATGATGTGTTGCCTAATAAAGTGAAACAAAACAAAAGAACTCAAACTTTGGAATTATCTAGAAGGCAGCAAAACACAGAGAAAGACCAAGTTATAGTTTTCCTCCTTCCAGGTCGTTGATTGTCATGGAATGGCTTCTTATGGAAAAAAAAGGAAAGATGATTATTGTACATTTATTTTGAGCCAGTTACTCTTTAGTCCTTTGTGTTCCTTTCCCCCTTTTAATCCCCATAACCCTAACAGGTGGGTACAGTTATTATGGTCCGTGTTCACAAGCACAGGGGCTAGAGGTGCCTCACTTGCCTGAGATCACGCATCAAGGAAGGGGGACAGCCTGGGGCCATCTCAGGCTCTGGATGGCCATCTGACCATCACCGGTTCCCCATTTAGTCTTCGGGTTAACAACCAGTTCTTTAACTATATTTGCTATTCTCTTTAAAGCAGCTGTGAATATAGCAGATAGCCGCATCCCTCTCCTATACCAGCTACGTATCAGCTGAAAAACAGGAGCTTTGAAGTTTCTGAAGCATCACAGATCTGCCCTCCAGGAAGCAGAGGGCAAAGGCCCCCAAACTCCAGGAGAAGGGAAGGTTGTCCTGGGCAAAGTCAGTCCATTTAGCGTGCTGGTGACCTGTTTCACTATCACTCCTGAACCTTAGATTTCAGTGAAACTAAATAAAAATCAGTAACCTCAAAGACAATATTTCATCAAACAGCAAGTATTCCTTGTTAGACTCTCAGTACTCCTTGGCCCAGCAGCAGTTTCTGTGGCTGAGCCCTAATGATTAGATCATGCAGGCGTGTGCCATACATTCGGAATGTCCACAGTTGCCTCTTGAAAAATCCAGCGCCGCTGGGAGTCTGGGGTGAATTACATGCCTGTTCTCACGAGCTGACAGAAGTTTTCACACTTCTTATTGCCTGGAGTCTAAAGTGGTAGCACTCGGCTGTAGGAGTGTTGAGAAATGGACGAGAAGTGGTCGCCACACCTGCGTGTCCAGAAGTCTCCACGCCCGCCCTCGGCAGCCTGCTCTTCCTCCGCCACCTACCCACTGCGTGACCCACGTCGTCTTTGCCTGCTTCTGCTCTCAGGCTTCCCTCCCCCTCGCTCTGGCCCTGCTGGGCGGCCCTGCTGTGGGAACTCAGGACCGCACGGAGCAGGTTGCTCACGTGTGCTGAGTGACGTCTGCAGGACCGCGGCACAAAAGCTGCTTTCTCTGGGCACCCGAGTGTGGCTTCCATTGGCTTTCAGCAATAGAGCTTTTGAAATGGAACTTTTTATTTTGAGATGATCGTAAACTCACAGGCAAAGAATACAGAGAGGTTCCATGTACCATTGACTCGGCCCCGGCAGTTGGGAGGTCTTGACAGAGTGCGCTGCAGTGCCGCGGCCAGGACGCTGGTGCTGGCATGGCGACAGCGGCCTGCCCGTTTTGCTCAGACTTCCCGGCTTGCTTGCACTCGTCCTGTGTGTGATTCTGTCACATGTAGGCAAGTGTGTCTTCTCAGTCAGGGTGCAGAGTGAGCCCATCACCACACGGGCCCTCCCGCTGCCCTCTGGTAGCTGCCCCGCCTGCCCTGACTCCACCTCATCACCCCCGCCTCCACCCTCCACACCCAGCGCCCTGCTCCCCGTCTCTGTGACTGAGCCATTTCAAAACTGTTACACAAACAGAACCATGCAGTATATAGCCACTTGATACTAGTTTTGAGACTGGACCTCAGCAGGATTCCCTTGAGGTCCATCCGAGTGGCTGTGAATATTCGTAGTTGGCTCATTTTTTCGCCAAGTAACATTCTGCAGTGTGCTCAGTCGTTCACCCATTGAAGGCCATCTGGGTGATTTATGAATAAAGCCGCTGTGAACATTTGTGTGAACACAAGCTTTCACTTCTCAGAGATAAAATATCCAAGAGTACAATCACTTATCATATGGGAGCTTATGTGTGGTTTTGTAAGAAATCGCCAAGCCGTTTCGCAGGCTGGCTGTGCTATCTCACTTCCCAGCCAGCGGCGTCTGAGTGGCCCGTCTGTCTGCATCCTCATCCGCATTTGGTGTTGCAGTCACTGTTGTTTATCTCAGCCATCCTACATCTAGGTCTGTAGCGATGCCTCGCTGTGGTTTTAGCTTGCCTTCTCCCGATGGCTAACTGGTGTGGGACATCCTGTCATCTGCTTATTTGCCATCTTCAAATCTTCACATCATTCGCTCATTTTCTGACTGAATTTCTGTTGTTGACTTTCAGGAGTTTTTCTATGCTCCAGATGCTAGGCATGTGTTGGATCTGTGGGTTGCAAACACTTTCTCCTACTCTGTATCTTGTCTTTTCAACCTCCCAACAAACTTTGTTGCAGACAAAGGTTTTAAATACTGATGAGGCCTCATTTATAAACTTTTCCTTTTCATGGACCATGCTATTGGAATCAAGTCTAAAACCCCTTCAACAAGCCTTGGGTCCCAAAGAATTTTTCCAGTATCTCTTTCTAACAGTTTTGTAATTTTACATTTTATATTGAAGTCCATGATCCTTTGGGTTAATTTTGTATAGATATGAAGATTAAGTCGAGGTCAATTTTCTTTTTCCCTGTGAATGTCCAGTTGTTAAAAACACTGTCCTTCCTCTGTTCAACTTTTGTGACTTTGTTAAAAAAAAAAATGCAGTCCATATTTCTTTATCTCTGGGTTATTCTCTTTTCTGTCTCGTTGACCTCTGTGCCTGTCCATCCATCGGTTGAGGACTTGTGGAGGCTGGTCAGGGCCCAGGTGCTGGTGGACAGCAGGGTTAGCTCCTGTCCACACTCTTCCCCCAGCCCCATTCCTGGAGAAAATCACCACTCAGTCCCAGTGGTTCTGGAATCACCTGGGTCATTGCTCTGCATGGGCGGGTTTTCAGGAAATACAGGTCAAGTTAGAGGGTTAGAAATAGTGCGAGGCGTTGGTTTTCATGAGCTCCTCACCTTTTTCAGGCCGGGTGGATTTCTGTTAGTCTGAGGCGTGTGCTCTCGCCGTTCGTAGGTCAGAGCAGTTGAGCACAGGCAGCGGCACTCGGCTCAGCACGCCACGCGGCCTGGGTAGCCGTGGTCTGCTCGCTGCTGTGCCTTCCGGACGCCTTCCGTCCTGTCTGCAGAGCAGACGGCCCACGGTTCTTCCGTCCATTACACATGCATTGGTCCTGGTCATTCCAGCTGATGTTATAAAGTAGTTTCCCACCTTCATAACATTTTTTATTCTTTTGATTTTTTTTTCTGTTTAATTCTTAAACTCAGCTGTTACTGCCTCTTTAAATGGAATAATCTTTGGGTTAATGTCTCTGACTCTCCCTCTCCTACAACTTAACTGCTTGTGACCAGTATTGGCACCGACTCACTGAGCAAGTTCCTACTCGCTGTCCTGCTCGAGTGTGAGCTGTCTCCCTCCCTGTGTGGTTCAGAGCACCCTCCACGTGCCGCCCGCTTGTGCCCCAGGCTGAGTGCCAGGTGCTTGGGCTGTGGGTGTGATGGTGGGTCCACAGTGTGTGCTCAGCAAGTGTTGAATGGATACACGAGAGAGCAAGCGGGCGAGCGATTGGTGTTGGCTCTGGCGGAGCTTCTTGTCTTTGGGGAGAGACGAGGTGTGGGCAGACGGCTTCAGCCCAGTGTGCGGAGGACAGTCATGGATGTGGAGGATGGATCTATGGGGGCTTTGGGGAAACCAAGGGGATTCTTGTTTTTCATACATGCTGTGCCCACCTTCTGCTTCCCAATTACATCCTGAAACGATATTCTGTCACATCAACGTGCAGGTAATTTAGCGCCTCTGTTACCGTCACCAGAGCAGACTGTGCCGGCTCTCCATCTCATCCACCATGTCTAGCTCCATGAAATGTGATGAACCCGGCCAGGCCCTTTGCTGTGTAACTTTTCTCTGCTGGGCACTCTCCTCACCCAGCTCACAGAGGTGTCTTGAGGCTTCAATGGGAATGATATATGACTGTATATAAACCTGGGCTTCCCTGGTAGCTCAGCTGGTAAAGAATCTGCCTGCAATGCAGGCGACCCTGGTTCAATTCCTGGGTGAGGAAGATCCACTGGAGAAGGGATAGGCTACCCACTCCAGTATTCCTGGGCTTCCCTGGTGACTCAGCTGGTAAAGAATCTGCCTGCATTGCGGGAGACCTGGGTTCGATCCCTGGGTTGGGAAGATCCCCTGGAGAAGGGAAAGGCTACCCACTCCAGTATTCTGACCTAGAGAATTCCATGGACTGTATAGTCCATGGGGTCGCAAAGAGTCAGATACAACTGAGCGACTTTCACACACATACACACACAAACAGCATGGATTCTAAGCATATAGTCACTGTGTATGAATGTTTATATATAATCATTGCAAGATGTAATACTGACCCATAGTAAATGAAATGAGGTATTTTTCTAATTTTTTTTTCTAGAAGAACTAAAGCAGAGACCTAGCTCATGTACCAGCACTCTTGCCTGGAAAATCCCATGGACGGAGGAGCCTGGTGGGCCGCAGTCCATGAGGTCGCTAAGAGTCGGACATGACTGAGCGACTTCACTTTGACTTTTCACTTTCATGCATTGGAAAAGGAAATGGCAACCCACTCCAGCGTTCTTGCCTGGAGAATCCCAGGGACGGGAGCCTGGTGGGCTGCCGTCTATGAGGTCGCATAGAGTCAGACACAACTGAAGCGACTTAGCAGCAGCAGCAGCTCATGTACCAGTAGCCTGGTTTCCTCGACAGGGATGAATCTGGAAAGGACAGACGACAGAAATTGAGCTTGGTTTTGTTACAGAGACCCAACGTGGTCGTGTAGCAGCCTTGTCGAATCTGCCCTGTAGTGACGCTTCTCAAAATCTCCATAGCGACACGCAGAGGACTGTGGCGCACAGGGCAGCGTGTACCTGTGTGAACGTCCAGCAAGAGATGTGCGAACTTGCCCACACCCCACGGCTGGCTTCTCTCTGTGCGTCCCCGCGCCGCAGACACCTGCTTCTTCGTCCCCAGTCACGATCGTCTTTTCCTCCAAAATCTGATTCTAACTCACTCCTCTGGCATCTCCTCTTCTCCCCTCGGCTCCTACACAGGAGGAGATGGAGGTGTCTCCGTGAGGCTGCAAACTCTGCGCTATGAGGAAGACCCTCGAGACTTAAAGCAAGTGTTTTCTCCCAGACCTGAACGAAGCCTGGGTGTGATCTTCAAGTGACTTTCACCCCTGCTTCGTATTCAGGAGGCTGTGCACTCACTCGCCCTCCTTAGCATGCACTTAATAGATTTCCCTGAGCCTTCTTACAAACAGTCTAATGTTTGAGTAAGACTTTACGGCTGTCAAAGTGTTTACTCACATAATCCAACTTGATCCTCACCTTGTGAGGTAGCCGGGGCCGGTAGCCGGGGCCGGTAGCATCATTTCACGGACGAGGATGCGTCTTCTGACACGAATCCACTGGCCGGTGGTGGAGCTGGGGCCTGAGGCTCGAGTCCGCGTGCCTGTCCTGCCCCTGGAGTCTCCTTGGGACCACCCCTGTGATCTGCAGCCTGGGCTCAGAGTGAGCGCTCCAAAAGTTCTGACCGAGTACCAGCCTGCAGCTCGTCAGCCCTTTTACAGTGTGCACTTTTGTATTATTTTGCTCTAATTGTCTTAATCTTAGGGACTTTTACAGAAAGTTGTTCTAAAAGTATTGCTAAAAATATGTGGTGATTATGAAAGGAGATGTGGTCTGCCCCCCACCTTTCTAAGCCTTAACAGCACCAGTTCCCTATAGAGAAAGGGCCAGCAGGAGATGGCAGACGTTGGTATCTGGTAGCTGGCATTTCCTAGCATGGTTTTACTTTACACAAGTAGCCTGAACTCTTTCTTCATCATCCTCTCATCTACCTTCAGGCAAAAGACGGGTTTGTTTTTGTTTTGTTTTTAATGTACGCACACGGAAGTCAAATGGGGCCTGCATTTTCCCTGCCAATATGACGACCGTCTTGGTAACAGCCAGTGGTGTATAATAGGAAAGTCTTTCTACCTTTAAGCAAATTTTGTTTTCCTTATTAAGAAAGAAGGTATAAGCTAGAATTTTCTGTACATTGGTCCATATCTTTGTAAAATTTTCTTAAAGGAAATCATGAAAAAGCAAGGTGATAATATATTTTGGAACAAGCCCTCATGACTCAGATTTTTTAAACAATGCCTTTGTTAAGTGTTTTGGGCCTTGGACAGAATGTCTCCATAAGGAGCTCCATTTCCCACTGCATGGTTCTTCACATGGCTGGGCTGAAGTTCATGTTATCTTTTTGTATCTGAAAAATATAGGCAGAGAATGTTTTTGTTTCATCCAACAGTTATTTCTACACACGAGCAGACGGCTCGCCTGCGTCTGTATTTATGCTCTGACAGCACGCGTGTGTGTTTGTTTCATTATAGTCAAGCACATCACATATGTTTTTAGTCAGTTGAAGTATAGTTAGAGCAACCATGAATCTAAGATGATCCATAAACTAAAAAACATTTCATCTTAACAGAACAGACTTGGCTGACTTTAAGCATAAGCTTAAACAAAATGATGAGTTCATAATTATTTAATGTAAACTGAATAAGGTTGAAGGGCCCTGTGGGGTCGATTATTTCCAAGTGCTCCGATGATTACCCATCATAGACCGCCTTCCCGGTGAAGCGCTATTCAGGTGGGAGGCTAGCTGGCGGCAGCATAAAGCACCTAAATGGCTCCACACTAAAGAATCTGTTAGTTTTGTAGGTTTAACATCCCTGACACTTAATAGGATTTGGGATTCCAGTGTAGCAGCAGCTTTTATTGCAGACACTTTAATTGAATGCCTTGGAGTAAAATGAAATTAGCAAAGACAGTATTAAATTATGGATGCTCCTTTTTTATCATTTGGATAAGAATTCTGCCCAGTTTCTTTTTCTAATTATATTATTTCAAACTGATTGATATAAAAACTTAACACACTATCTTTAAGACTGGGTATGCCATCTGGTCCAAGAAATTCTGAATAGGAGGAGTGTGGAGTTGACGTTGGCCAGATTGCCTCTCCTAAGCTTCAGAAAGGAGTCTCATTTGGGCTGGTGTGGTTTAATAACAGCCCACAATATATCCCCGTTCTTGAGTGGGCAGGGGTCAGACAGACCCGCAGACACCAGAGTTTCGGGTGACCCTGCAGACAAGCGGGAGACACTGAGCAGCAGCTGGCAACTGCTGGTGACGTCGCGCTCTTCTCAGTGTGGCAAGGGATAAGTGTCCAGTACCTTTCACGGTCACGGACAAAGGTAGCTGAGTCAGACCTGTTCTGTTTTTTCTAATTTATTTGGCTGCACCAGGTCTTAGCTGAGGTAGGCAAGCTCTTGCTTTTGTCACACAGTATGTAGCTCCCTGACCGAGGATGGAACCTGGGCTCTCTACATTGGGAGCACCAGGGAAGTCCCCAGGCTCGGTTTTATTTAAACACCCATGAGTGAAAAATAATTTTTGTATTTAGCTATTGTTGATCTTGATATTCGGAGAATGCAATGGCACCCCACTCCAGTGCTCTTGCCTGGAGAATCCCATGGATGGAGGAGCCTGGTGGGCTACAGTCCATGAGGTCGCTGAGGGTCGGACACGACTGAGCGACTTCACTTTCCCTTTTCACTTTCATGCATTGGAGAAAGAAATGGCAACCCACTCCAGTGTTCTTGCCTGGAGAATCCCAGGGATGGGGGAGCCTGGTGGGCTGCCGTCTATGGGGTCGATCAGAGTCGGACACGACTGAAGCGACATAGCAGCAGATCTTGATATTGCATCTCTCTCTATTTTTTTGGACTTAACTTTTAAGATGATAGGAATCTTCTAACTGAAACAAAATCTAGGGGAAACATTATATAATTAAGAAGCTGAGGGCGGTCCACGTGGAAACTGTGGAAACAGACACAAAATGTAGGAAAACATTGCAAATGAAATGATTATTTTTTTAACAGACCATTGATATAAATGCTTCATGAAGGAAAGGGAGAAGAAAACTGAACACATTTGGGAAATTAGCCAGTTGTTGTTAAGTCACTAAGTCGTGTCTAACCCTTCATGACTGTGTGCACCGCAGCACGCCAGGTTTCCCTGACCTTCACTCTTTCCCAGAGATTGTTCAAATTTCATGCCCATTGAGTCAATAATGCTATTTAACCATCTCATCTTCTACTGTCCCCTTCTCCTCCTGCCCTCAATCTTTCTCAGCATCACAGTCGGCTCTTCACATCAGGTGGCCAAAATACTGGAGTTTCAGCTTCCGAATCAGTCCTTCCAATGCGTATTAAAAGTTGATTTCCTTTAGGATTGACTGGTTTTATCTCCTTGCAGTTCAAGGGACTCTTAAGAGTCTTCTCCATCAATACAGTTTGAAAGCATCAGTTCTTCGGCACTCAGACTTCTTCATGGTCCAACTCTCACATCTGTACATGACTACTAGAGAAACCATAGCTTTAAGTATACAGACCTTTGTCAGCAAAGTGATGTCTCTGCTTTCAATATGCTGTCTCTACTTGTCATAGCTCTTCTTCTAAGGAGCAAGTGCCTTTTAATTTTGTGGCTGCCGTCACCATCCACAGTGATTTTGGAGCCAAGAAAATAAAATTGGTCACCATTTCCACTTTTCTCCCTTCTATTTGCCGTGAAGTGATGGGACCGGATGCCAGTTTTCTGAATGTTGAATTTTAAGCCAGCTTTTTCACTCTCATTTTTACCCTCATCAAGAGGCTCTTTAGTTCCTCTTCACTTTCTGCCATTAGAGAGGTATCATCTGCATACCCAGTCAGCACAGACATTTATTTAATTTGAAAAATACGGTTGCCCATGAACATAAGTACCTTCCAAGCTCTAAGTCTGAAGAGTGTAAGGAAAGAGAAGACAGTCCTGAAAATTTCCCAGAGCATCGCAGATTCAGGCAGTCTGCCCACAGCTGTTGCGTCTTTACCCGTTCAGTCACATCATCAGGCTGTTCAAACAGCAGTGCCCTTATCTTACTCCCGCATGCAAATTGGTGAATACATACTAAGTAAATAAAGTGTGGGTTTCAGATACACACAGCTGTAGAGACTTGCTCACTTGTGTTAGGTCGTGGATCTTGTCATCTCTCTGTGTCACGTGACACAGTTGTGGTCACACACATCGTATACAAATATGATGTCTTTCAAAATTGGACAAGCTGGCACCACAGTGGAGCGGAAAAGGCATATCATTCTCCTGAATCCCCTCGTCTTCCTTCTTGTTCCTCTTCCTTCGAGTTCTTTCTGTCCATCTTTTGGCTTCTCTCTCCACTTGCTTCCTCCCCACGTCCTGGTGAACAGCACTTGTGTGCTGGACAGAGCATGCACGGCTGACCCAAGCACGGTCCTCTTTATGGCCGAGGCTGTTACCCACCATCAGTAACTGCTGCTGGCGACTTGCTGCCAGTTAGACAGGCTTCCCAGTGAGCACCTGTGCTCTGAAAGCAGAGGCGTCCTCCAAAGTGGGCCTCCTCCTCCCCAGCCATCCTGGGGAGGCTTTCTCCTCTCTCCCACCTGAAAACCTACCAGACACCTTTGGTTTCAGGATGGTAAATTCTGGCCTAGTGGCAGTCACGTATGTGAAGCACAAAAGAAGGAGAGGGGTTCTGGTTAATGCCCTTGATGCATTAGGTACCATATGAAAGAAGGCACATAAGATCCCTCAGATGTCTGCCAAGGGGCAGAGCTACTTCTGTGTCCCGTGGTTGGAGGTCAGGACCAGCTATGTGCTTTGGCAACGGTGAGTTTCAAACAGTAAACGCCTTTAGTGGTCTTCTCTCTTGGATGCGGAGGATATTTGCTTGTGTTAGGGCTAGAGGGAGAGAAGAAGTAAGCTTAATGGTACCAGCATGCTTTACACTTCATGTTTCCTTAAAAATATGTATATATTTTCTTAACACAACTGCCCTACGACTGGCTTCCCAGGTGGCACAGTGGTGAAGAATCCGCCTGCCAATGCGAGAGACGTGGGAGACGTGGGTTCGATCCCTGGGTTGGGAAGATTCCCTGGAGAAGGAGATGGCAACCCTCTCCAGTAGTCTTGCCTGGAGAATCCCATGGATGGAGTAGTCTGGTGGGCTATAGTCCATAGGGTCCCAAAGAGTCAGGCACGTCTTCGCATGCAGGCAAGTTCTCCTTATAACTAGTACTTTGCAACTCCCTTGGCTCTTTTTGCTCTTGTCTACCCCCACACACATGCTAGTTCATAAAAAAGGTATTACTGGAACTTCCCTGGTGGCTGTTCCCTGGTGGCTCAGAGGATAAAGCATCTGCCTGCCATGCGGGAGACCCGGGTTCGATCCCTGGGTTGGGAAGATCCCCTGGAAAAGGAAATGGCAACCCACTCCAGTATTCTTGCCTGGATAATCCCATAGACAGAGGAGCCTGGCGGGCTACAGTCCACGGGGTCACAAAGAGTCGGGCTCGACTGAGCAAGTTCACTTCACTTCACTTCACTGGAACTTCATGTCAACTTATTTAAAACATAACAAAGAAAGTAGAAGAAACAGGGGATAAACATGTGCCCTTCTTTTGCTCAAACCAAATTAGTTGATGCTGTTCTCTTGACATAAACATTGCTTCTGTTTTCAGGCTGCAAATAAATGTGACCTCTCTTGACAATGTATTCATTATCACTAAAATTCCTTCATCCCAGGAAAGACTTATTACTGAAATCATTAAAAAAAAAAAAACCCACAAGGAAAACTTTTCTGCCGCAGAGTATGGTCCTTAATCTTCTTTCTTCTTTTGCCCACTTAATTTTAATGTCCTGGCATTGTTTGAATGCTAATGATGACTGACAAAATTCTTTTTTTTCTGAACGTATTCATCTAAATTCTGATTAACTAGGAAGAGCACAAAGAAAGCAGTTATTTCAGGTACAGGAATGAAATATTTGTTGCATTTGCAGGAAGGGGAAGGTGACAGAGCTCAGGAACAAAGAATTGCACAGTGAGGACAGGCCTGTGCTTCCCCCTACCCGGCTCTGTCACAGCATGAAGAGCATCTTCTCTCCTGAGAGGTGAACTACATGAGAAGAAGAAAGAAATACCTGTAGAAACTAGTTTTGAAACATTTGCTTTTCTAAGGCAGTGTTGCAAAATCTCTTCTAATTCCCTCAATTTCTGTATCTTAGAGATTCCCAAAGCACCTCTGTATAAATAGTAATAGATAATTCCTTTTTTTTAAGCGGGCCCAATGCACAGGTGTCCTTTTTTTAAAATGTGTGTGCGTGCATGCTAAGTCACTTCAGTCGTGTCCAATTTTGTACGACCCCATAGACGGCAGCCCACTAGGCTACCCCGTCCCTGGGATTCTCCAGACAAGAGCACTGGAGTGGGTTACCATTTCCTTCTCCAATGCATGAAAGTGAAAAGTGAAGACGCTCAGTCATGTCTGACTCTTTGCGACCCCATGGACTGTAGCCCGCCAGTCTCCTCTGCCCATGGGATTTCCCAGACAAGAATACTGGAGTGGGTAGCCATTCCCTTCTCCAGGGGATCTTCCCTACCCAGGGATCGAACCTACACCTCTTTTGTCTCCTGCGCTGGCAGATGGGTTATTTACCATTAGCGCCCGCCTCTAGCCAGTTCACCGTAATATAGTTAGTTCAAGAGGCACTCTTAAAACCCCTGTGAAGTTGACCCACTTGGCAGAAAGGTAACATATCTGCTGTCCCTTGTACATTTAGTAGCTTGGTGAACCGCTGCATCAGATCGTCCCTAGACACAGGAGGGCGTTTCGCTGGGGCCCCCTGCCTCAGGAGCGCAGGCGTTCTCTGCCGTCAGTGTCAGGGGCAGAGGGCCCAGCACCCTCTCTCAGCAGGTCTGCAGACATAGGCATGGAATGCAAGCTGGATGCTCACAGAGCGCTGGGAGAAGCGCAGGGCAGCTCTGCACTGAGCTGGGAAAGCTGAGGAATCGGCTGCCCTCGGGATCAGGGTCCCTGGTACACTCAGGAGGGCAGTAAGTGGCCAGCCGCTAAGCTGCACCACCAGGGCTGGCCCCACGACCGCGTGCCTTTGTGGCGTCGGAGGCAGGACACCCTGTGTGACTGTTGGCTCCCAGATGGAGCCTCACTGGTGCAGTCAGAGGCAGGGAGATCCTCTGCCTCTTGACACCGGGTGAGTGAAGGACGTGGCCGCCGGACCACCTGTGAGCAGGGCCCTCCCGGCAGCCGCCCAGTGGTGTGTAACCCCCTTGGAGCCCAGCCCTGGGCGCTGCTCCTCCTGGCCCTGTGTCCCCACGGCCCTTGCAGCGGCGGCTACTCGCACAGCGGCTGCTCTGTATCAGCTCCTTCCTGCTCTCAGGCTTTGGACACCTCTGGAGTCAGCACCGCGTGTAAATCCCCTCTGCTGACACCCCTGGCGTGGCTGCTGTTTCCCTGACTCACAAACATCAGTACGTGGAAGTCTTTCCCCCAAATTCATTCAGCTTCTTCAGAGTTGGCCACCCTCCCACCCTGGCTTCCAGTCTGTGATGTAAATGTCTAGCTGCTGGTTTGGGGGGCACTGGGCAGACAGTGGATCACAATAAAGTGGAAAATTCTAAAAGAGATGGGAATACCAGACCACCTGACCTGCCTCTTGAGAAATCTGTATGCAGGTCAGGAAGCAACAGTTAGAACTGAAACAACAGACTGGTTCCAAATTGGGAAAGGAGTACATCAAGGCTGCATATTGTCACCCTGCTTATTTAATTTATATGCAGAGGACATCATGAGAAACGCTGGGCTGGATGAAGCACAAGCTGGAATCAAGATTGCTGGGAGAAATATCAGTGACCTCAGATATGCAGATGACACCACCCTTATGGCAGAAAGTGAAGAAGAACTAAAGAGCCTCTTGATGAAAGTGAAAGAGGAGAGTGAAAAAGTTGGCTTAAAGTTTAACATTCAGGAAACTAAGATCATGGCATCTGGTCCCATCACTTCATGGCAAATAGATGGAGAAACAGTGGAAACAGTGTCAGACTTTATTTTGGGGGCTCCAAAATCACTGCAGATGGTGACTGCAGTGATAAAATTAAAAGACGCTTGCTCCTTGGAAGAAAAGCTATGACCAACCTAGACAGCATATTAAAGCAGAGACATTACTTTGCCAACAAAGGTTCGTCTAGTCAAGGCTATGGTTTTTCCAGTGGTCATGTATGGATGTGAGAGTTGGATTATAAAGAAAGTTGAGCACTGAAGAATTGCTGCTTTTGAACTGTGGTGTTGGAGAAGACTCTTGAGAGTCCCTTGGACTGCAAGGAGATTCAACCAGCCCATCCTAAAGGAGATCAGTCCTGGGTGTCCATTGGAAGGACTGATGCTAAAGCTGAAACTCCAATACTTTGGCCACCTGATGCGAAGAGCTGACTCATTGGAAAAGATTCTGATGCTGGGAAAGATTGAAGGCGGGAGGAGAAGGGGACAACAGACGATGAGATGGTTGGATGGCATCACTGACTCAATGGACATGAGTTTGAGTAAACTCCAGGAGTCGGTGATGGATAGGGAGGCCTAGCGTGGTTCATGGAGTCCCAAAGAGTTGGCCACGACTGAGCGACTGAACTGAACTGAGCTGAGGCAGACAGTGGGCAGGAGGTCCAGCACTCAGCAGGCAGCCTGTCACTCCAGCTCCTGGCACGCCACCCTCCGCCACACCTAGCACCCCCACATGGGGACTCTCTCTAGGGTAACTTCACTGGAAAGTCAGCTGTTCTGGGGCGTGGGCTGGGTACTGCTGGGAAGGTTGTATAAAGTCTACATGTGAACTTCACACTAATTCTGTTTCCGCCTGCACCCCGCCAGCCCCCTCAGGACCCGCCCCCATGGGACCCATCGTAACTGCCTCGGTTCTGCTGATCCAGCTCCAGCTCCTCTAGAGAGCTTTGCAGGATAGAAATCTTTCCCCCTTACCCCACCTCCCACCCGCCAGGACCAGTTGTCCTTTGGGGAAGATGACCCAGAAAGCGACCCCGAGTAGGGGTGCGAGGTGTAGCAGAGGGTGACGGGAGATGCAGTGGCAGGCTGCATGCTGGGGCCTGTCTGTCCTGTTCCCCCAAACACCAGGCTCTGTGGGCGGCTCGCCACGAGGACCCAGCAGTGGCCGCTGCTGAGGAGTCTGGAACCAGCCTGCAGAGGCCCAGCCCGCATCCTGGCGCTCAGCGAGTGGCCCACACAGAGGCAGATAGCAGAGGAGAAGCCTCAGAGGCTGAGCGAGTCTCTGGAGTAGGACCAGGGAGCCGGGGAGGGGTGGCATGGGGGCCGCTGTGCCTCGGGAGAGAAATACAAGCACAGTGGACCCCCCCCCCCACCATCAGCGACTTCACTTTGCTCAATTAACCTGTGGTCAGTCGTGGTCTGAAAATAGTAAATGGAAAATTCTGGAAATAAATAATTCATAGGTTTTAAATTGCACACTCTTCTGAGTAGAGAGGTAAAATCTTGTGCTGTCCTCCTCTGTGGCGCCCAGGCCGTGAGTCGCTCCTGTGCCCAGTGTCCGCTGACCGATAGCCCCTTGTAGCCATGTGGACCATCAGATCAGCTGTTGCGGTACCCCAGTGCCTGTGCTCGTCCCTCTCGTCTTACTTAATAGTCGCCCCAAAGTACACAGATAGTCATGCTGGCAATTTGTATATTCTCTCACCGTGCCTAATTTAGAAATTAAACTTTATCATGGATATGTCCGTATAGAAAAAACCACAGTGTGTGTGTGGGGGGGGGCTGGGTATTGATACCATCCCCGGTTTCAGGCGTGCGGTGTCGCCCCCCTGTGGATAAGGGAAGAAGAGCACTGTGTGGGTGTGCTAGCTTGAGCTTTCGCAGTGGCCCAAAGAGCTTTATTCTGGAGCCTCCTCCTTAGGTTTGAATCTCAGCTCCACCCTCACTAACTGTGTGACTTTGTACAAGTTACTATTGTTGTTCTTGTTGAGTCACTAAGTTGTGTCTAATTCTTTGTGACCCCATGGACTACAGCACACCAGGCTTCCCTTCACTATCTTCTGGACTTTGCTCAAGGTGGGCGATGCCATCCAACCATCTCATCGTCTGTCGCCCCCTTCTCCTCCTGCCCTCAATCTTTCCCAGCATCAGAGTCTTTTCCAATGAGTTGGCTCTTCACATCAGGTGGCCAAATATTGGAGCTTCAGCATCAGTCCTTCCAACAAACATTCAGTGTTGATTTCCTTTAGGATTGACTGGTTTGATTTCATCTCTGTCCAAGGGACTCTCAAGTTACTTAACCTTTCTGTGCCTCAGTTTCTAATAATAGTGCCCAGCTCCCAAGGTGTTGCAAGAATTATTTAGTAGTTGTAAACTGTAAAGCTGAACAGTGCCGGCCTGCAATAAACATCATGTCAGTACTTTTTAAACAGAAACACCTGGACTGTGGCTTGTACCATTTGTGACGGAGCTGGTGAGCAAAGCCAGAATTTAGTTGACCGGGAATATAAGGCTGTGAGATCCAGTCACAGTGGGACTACAGCTGGTGAAATAGGAGTCTAGAAGCAGATTGAACCCCTGGGAACTGGTTTGAATGATAGAGATGCCAGAGCTCCAGACACTGGAAGGGAGCTATCGCAGAAACCATGTCACATGGAGCAAGCCATAGTACAGACATGAGGGGAGGCTGACTTGGCAGTAGCTGCTTGTTCCAAAGCTCCCCCAAGCCCATTGGTCAGGAGCCCAAAGCGGCAGAATCTTCAGATCCTACTAACGGGGAACGGCTGCTGGTGTGACTCCTGCTTGGCCTTCATTCCTTCAGGACCCAGCCCAAAGCTGAGTGGAATGATGCCCGAAGCTCCCCCAAGGGAGGGGGGACGGGAACCTGGGCGAGGTGGGGCTCACGCCCGGCGCCCTCTCCGCTGAAGGAAGCCTCCGGTTCTCTGTCTTTGAAAAGGGATCGATTTTGAACTAGACCTTGATCAAGGATGTGCTCTGGGGACGCAGTTCAATCCGGGAGCCTTCGGCCACACATGGAAGAAAGCTTGCAGATCCCTGGCATTGCTTGGAATCCAGCACGGACCCCAGACCAGGGTCCATACTGTCCTGGACGCGCACTCCCACCCCCTAGTGGCCACACCCTGACCTGCAGCTGCCTGCTGGTGTGGGTGTCCTGCTCGTCTCAGCCAGAGACAGAGCCCCCAGTACGGCCGGCCTGCGTAAGTGTTCATGCCTTCCTTTCCTGCATTCTTTTTCCCTTTCTTCTTCAGTCATTTCTAGTGAACTCTGGAATTACTGTTCTTGAAGATATGCAATATATCTTGTATATCTTTATATTCATGTACCTCTGCCAAGCAGGCTCTGCAGAGAACTGACCTTTATTAGCTGACAAACAGATCACACAGAACAGTGCTTTTATGCTGTCACTTTGTTTCTCACGAAAGGTGTCTCATCATGGACTGAATATCTCTGCTCTCTCTTCCATTCATCCACCCACCCACCCATCCGTCCATTCTTCCATCCATCCATCCACCCCCCCACCCATCCATCCATCCACCCACCCACCCATTCATCTACCCACTCACCCATTCACCCACCCGTATATCCACCCACCCATCCACTCACCCATCCATCCATCCTTCCACCCACCCATCTATCCATCCTCTGTGGTTCTCTATGATCTCACTGTAAGCTCATTTACTTAACATCAGTGCCATTGCTGACTCTTGCCCAGGCTCATTCTCTGCAACTTCTAACACATATACCAGCCTAGCTTTTAACATAGAAAGCTTAATGAATACATGTTATTTGTAGCTTCAACACAATGAAATGTTAACATTGTACTAATTCAAGGTTTTTTTTCACATGGGAAAGATAAAGATTCATTTCACAGTGATACACAAAATTGTGCAGGCAATTAAAAAAAAAAGTCAAAGGATTCCAGAATCCTCCAAATGGGACAATGATAAAATTGTCACTGAGAAGAGTGACGTGCTGTTATGAGAAACAGCTGCCCAAATGTCCCTTTTTAAAGAGTTACTGTAACATGTAAGGGTTATAAGTTCAGTATTTTAGTCTGTTTCTGTAAAAGACAAGTAACACATTTCTAAATTTGAAGGCAACCCCTCCACTGTTACAAGGTCCTGTAAATGATTCATTTACTTAGTTTTACATGTTTTCATGTTTTCTTATATCCATCTGAAAAGACATGGTCATTATTAATCATCAGCAGCACATAAAATGTATTTTCTAATGGACTGAAAAGCTGTGAAGATCTCCCTGCTCCATAAAGAAAAGCCCGCCCCGCCACTGGCATGACCAGCCCTGAACATCCCACACAGCGGTAGTCACGTTGGGTGGTGAGGGGCTCCTGGGCCGCGGGTGGTCGTCCGGCCCCGCTCTCGTGCGGCCTTTGCCCGGAGCCTGGGGCCTCTGTCCCTGCAGCGCCCACAGCCTCCGAGTCTGCCAGTTCTACGGCTGTTGTCAGCAACTTGCTTTTTCTTTAGATTTGGGAAGCTATAAATTGCATCTTTTCTAACCTTCTGCTCCTCTGCCACTTAGCTATTGGAAGTGAGATTTAAAGAATAAGTGGGGTGTCAGCTTTCAGAACACTGAGTCTTTAATGGCTGTGCAGCGCAGCTCTCCTGGAATCGCAGGAAGGGAATGGGCTGCGCCTGGGTTGGGGGTGAGGGGTGGGGAACAGCGTTTTTGCACAGTTGCCGTCACCCTGGAAAACGTACCCGGGTCTGCCTAAGCCTGATTAGGACTGCCCCCCACCCCTTAAAAGGGGCCTCTGGGAACAGGGCCTTCCCTGCCCTCCTCTGCTTCTGCAGCCCTCTTGCTCCTAGGGTGTCCCCCAACCCCTTTGTTTGGGAGCACTGTCTGGTTTTGAATAAACACACCATCTTTATAAAAGTACTCAATATGTTCACTGAGTTCACTTGACATCTTACAATTTTTGCCTCCGTTTTTAAAAATGTATAAATTATTTTATATGTACAAAAACAGTTTGCAAGAGAGCTGAAGGCCTGGCCTGCCCGGCTCACAGCCAAGGGCGAGTAGCGTCGTCCGAGCGCGTGCCGGCCCTTGCTGCTCCTGCAGCCCTCGAGCTGTAGACAGCATCCTGGATCTTGTATTTCACGTTCCTGTTTTAGCTGCTGCTGCATTTTTATTTTTGTATGATTTTTCAAAAAAAGAAAAAAATTCAATATATCAAATGTATCTCAGTACAGCTGGGAATTTTAAAAATAAAGGCTAAGTTATCAAAGCAAGAAAATAAGGCCCGTGGGGGACCAGCTCTGGGGACACCCCGCACGCCACCCCCGTTTCAGGAGTGGACGCCACCCTCTCCCCACTCGGCCAGCCTGGAAAGCCTCTGCCTGGGCTCCTCTGTCTGTTGCCTGCATGAATTCTTGGCTGCTAAATTTGTCCGTTAAGCAAAGATTAATGGGCTTCCTATAACAGGTTATGATGGCTGTTGCTGCTGCCGTCACTGTTAACCGTTTGGGATGAGCCCTGCCAGGGACTCTGCCGGGCGCCGTGCCTGTGTCCGCTTTCCTCCCTGCCGCAGTCGTCCCATGGGGCATCCCCGCTCGTCTCCTCGCATGGGTAACAGAGCTGCCTTTAGGTCAGGCAGCTTGTCCAAGGCTGGCGGCATTGCCGCCTGCCTCCAGCATCGCCAGCCGCGCGGTGCCTTCCCTGCACATGAGGTGGGGCTTAGCAGCCAGGACTCAGCCGGCTCAGTCCTCTGTCATCCTTCAGTGGACAGCGTGCTCTGACTGTGATCATTTTTTTTCCCATGCAGGAGTGTTGGGGATATGTGTCTTATAAACTGATACCACCTCGTACGCCAGGCCAAGCAAGACTTGGCTCTCCGTGTACAGCTGGCACCCCCCTTGGTGCTGCTTGAAGGGCTCCTGTCAAGGCTTACAGATCGTTGTGTGAGTTTATGGCAGGGGGGAATCCGAGGGCCTAGGAACAAATGCGCAGTGCCCAGAACTCCTTCAGAAACGGGACCTGAGAGGAGGGCGGGGTCTGCAAAGAGCAAGAGGAAGAGGGCGGCTGACCGGGGACATCTTCCTTGTGACCCTCCCGGGAACTGGCATTCTCTCCCTCCTCTTATTTATCATGAAAAGTTGTTGCCGTTCAGTCACTAAGTCGTGCCCAACACTTTTCGACCCCATGGACTGCAGCAGGCCAGGCCTCCCTGTCCTTCACCAGTTCCCGGAGTTTACTCAAACCCATGTCCATCGAGTCGATGATGCCATCCAACCATCTCATCCTCTGCCATCCCCTTCTCCTCCCGCCTTCAATCTTTCCCAGCATCAAGGTCTTTTCCAATGAGTCAGTTCTTTGCATTGGGTGGCCAAAGTTTTGGAGCTTCAACTTTAGCATCAGTCCTTCAATGAATATTCAGAGTTGATTTTCTGTAGGATTGACTGTTTTGAACTCCATGAAAAGTTAAATTACATTAAATTGGAAAGTGACACTAATATGTTATAATCCATCATATTCTTAGATTGAGACCCGAAATCTAACCACACACGTGTATTTTCTGAAGCATCACTCTGGCAAGTGGTCCGTGTTCTCCCCATGTGATACAGTTACAGGGTAAAGTTGCAAGAGTGGTGTGTACCCATCTGTGTTCTTCCTTGAGTCAGGTAGTAAAATCTATGAGGTTGACTGATTATACTCAGAATAATATCAGCAAGGACAATAAATCTAACTTTAGATGTCATAAAATGTGTTTCTGGGAAGGTGATGATTCATGATCAAATGCACACACAGACATCACGAGAGAGCTAAGAAATAGAAGTCATAACCTCTGGCTCTAAAAATCATGGACTTTCTGTGAACTCAACCACCCTTTCTCTGGAAACCAGTAAAACAGAGCTTGACAACTGTGTGCCCTCTTTTTTCCTTCTCCGCGTCTCTCGATTTTCTTGGAGGTGTAAGTTCTGCTTCTTGTGATGTTTTGGAGATTAAATTAAAAAAAAGATTAAAGGAATAAAAAAATAGTTCTGTAAAATGAAAAGAAGGTTCGAGTGTGTATAGGCTCATAACGGGAAAACTAATGAGGTCTTTAAGTATGAGTGAATGGGATGCCTGGAGAGTTTATGCCAGAGCCCACAGATGGCCAGATAAAACGGAAGAGGCTTGGCTAGAGAGAGAGAGGCTTTCTTGGCCAAGAAAGAGAATTTCTTAATCAAGAAGGTAACAAAACGTAGAGGTGGGTCTCCTGTGTGCAGGCTGCTCTCGCTCCCCGCCTCCCCGCAGAAGCAAAGCCCCCTCCAAAGACACTGTGCGTTTCTGCCTCCTGTCCTGGACGGCGTGGGCCCCTGCATCCCTGTCTCCTTCTTCCGTGGGCCCCACCTGCTGTGAACATCCCGGGTGCAACCGCTTCTCACCATCTCCCCATGACTACCACGGTCTCCTGGTGAGGAGACCAAGATGAGGTCCAAGCGCTTGGGTTCAGCTGTGCCCCTCTGACCCTGATAAAGACACTAATCATTGCTTTTGCAATGACAATTTTGCTGTTGACAATGCTGAGCTTTTTTAAAATATGCATTCTTCTGTTTTCGTTCTTTAATGAATTTTGTGTTTGTTTTATACGTTTGGGCAGTTTGCCTTTCAGTCTTCTTGATTTTTTGGTATAACATTCTAAACGTTGTGTAGTCCAGTCAGTGCCCCTTTTCTGCTCCAGTAGCCCATCCAGATCCTGCATTTCGGGATTTACCTGACACATCCCCTTAATCTCCTGCAACCTATGACAGATTCTCCATCTTTCCTTCTCTTTGACTTCTACACCCTTGAAGAGCACTGATTACTTGCTTTTCAAAGTGTCCCCAAATTTCGGCTTGTCTGATGTTTTCTTATAATTAGATTGGGGTTATTTGTTCAGTTGCTCAGTCATGTCTGACTCTGCAACCCCATGGACTGCAGCACACCAGACTTTCTTGTCCTTCACCGTCTCCCAGAGCTTGCTCAAAATCATATCCACTGAGTCCGTGATGCCATCCAACCATCTCATCCTCTGTCACCCTCTTCTCCTCCTCAGTTCAGTTCAGTTCAGTCGCTCAGTCGTGTCCGACTCTTTGCAACCCCATGAATCGCCGAACGCCAGGCCTCCCTGTCCATCACCAACTCCCAGAGTTCACTCAGACTCACGTCCATCGAGTCAGTGATGCCATCCAGCCATCTCATCCTATGTCGTCCCCTTCTCCTTCTGCCCCCAATCCCTCCCAGCATCAGCGTCTTTTCTAGTGAGTCAACTCTTCGCCTGAGGTGCCCAAAGTACTGGAGTTGCAGCTTTAGCATCATTCCTTCCAAAGAAATCCCAGGGCTGATCTCCTTCAGAATGGACTGGTTGGATCTCCTTGCAGTCCAAGGGACTCTCAAGAGTCTTCTCCAACACCACAGTTCAAAAGCATCAATTCTTCGGTGCTCAGCCTTCTTCACAGACCAACTCTCACATCCATACATGACCACAGGAAAAACCATAGCCTTGACTAGACAGACCTTTGTTGGCAAAGTAATGTCTCTGCTTTTGAATATGCTATCCAGGTTGGTCATAACTTTCCTTCCAAGGAGTAAGCGTCTTTTAATTTCATGGCTGCAGTCACCATCTGCAGTGATTTTGGAGCCCCCCAAAAAATAAAGTCTGACACTGTTTCCACTCCTTCCCCATCTATTTCCCATGAAGTGGTGGGACCGGATGCCATGATCTTCGTTTTCTGAATGTTGAGCTTTAAGCCAACTTTTTCACTCTCCACTTTCACTTTCATCAAGAGGCTTTTGAGTTCCTCTTCACTTTCTGCCATAAGGGTGGTGTCATCTGCATATCTGAGATGATTGATATTTCTCCCGGCAATCTTGATTCCAGCTTGTGTTTCTTCCAGCCCACTATTTCTCATGATGTACTCTGCATATAAGTTAAATAAACAGGGTGACAATATACAGCCTTGACGAACTCCTTTTCCTATTTGGAACCATGTTGTTCCATGTCCAGTTCTAACTGTTGCTTCCTGACCTGCATACAGATTTCTCAAGAGGCAGGTCAGGTGGTCTGGTATTCCCATCTCTTTCAGAATTTCCCACAGTTTTTTGTGATCCGCACAGTCAAAGGCTTTGGCATAGTCAATAAAGCAGAAATAGATGTTTTTCTGGAACTCTCTTGCTTTTTCCATGATCCAGCAGATGTTGGCAATTTGATCTCTGGTTCCTCTGCCTTTTCTAAAACCAGCTTGAACATCAGGAAGTTCACAGTTCACATATTGCTGAAGCCTGGCTTGGAGAATTCTGAGCATTACTTTACTAGCATATGAGATGAGAGCAGTTTTTCCCAGTATCAGGGTCTTTTCCAATGAGTCGGCTCTTCACATCAGGTGGCCAAAGTATTCGGACTTCAGCTTCAGGATCGGCTCTTCCAATGACTACTCAAGGTTGATTTCCTTTAGAATTGACTGGTTTGATCTTACAGTCCAAGGGACTCTCAAGAGTCTTCTCAAACACCACAGTTCAAAAGCATCAGTTCTTTGATGTTCAGCCTTCTTTATTGTCCAACTCTCACATTCATGCATGGATACTGGAAAAACCATAGCTTTGACTAGACGAACCTTTGCTGGCAAAGTAATGTCTCTGCTTTTTAATATGCTGTCTAGGTTTGTCATAGCTCTTCTTACAAGGAGCAAACATCTTTTAAGTTCATGGCTGCAGTCACCATCCCCAGTGATTTTGGAGCCCTAGAAAATAAAATCTGTCACTGTTCCCGTTGTTCCCCATCTGTTTGCCATGAAATGATGGGACTGAATGCCTTTATCTTTGTTTTTTGAATGTTGAATTTTAAGCCACCTTTTTAAACTCTCCTCTTTCACCTTCATCAAGAGGCTCTTTAGTTCCTCTTCACTTTCTGCCATAAGGGTGGTGTCATCTGCATATCTGAAGTTATTGATATTTCTCCCAGCAATCTTGATTCCAGCTTGTGCTTCCTCCAGCCCAGCATTTTGCACAATGTACTCTGCATATAAATTAAATAAGCAGGGTGACAATATACAGCCTTGATGTACTCCTTTCCCAATTTAGAACCAGGCCATTGTTACAAGACCTTTTAGAACTAACACCCAAAAAAGATGTCCTTTTCATTATAGGGGACTGGAATGCAAAAGTAGGAAGTCAAGAAACACCTGGAGTAACAGGCAAATTTGGCCTTGGAATATGGAATGAAGCAGGGCAAAGACTAATAGAGTTTTGCCAAGAAAATGCACTGGTCATAACAAACACCCTCTTCCAACAACACAAGAGAAGACTCTATACATGGACATCACCAGATGGTCAACACTGAAATCAGATTGATTATATTCTTTGCAGCCAAAGATGAAGAAGCTCTATACAGTCAGAAAAAACAAGACCGGGAGCTGACTATGGCTCAGACCATGAACTCCTTATTGCCAAATTCAGACTTCAATTGAAGAAAGTAAGGAAAACCACTAGCCCATTCAGGTATGACCTAAATCAAATTCCTTATGATTATACAGTGGAAGTGAGAAATAGATTTAAGGGCCTAGATCTGATAGATAGAGTGCCTGATGAACTATGGAATGAGGTTCGTGACATTGTACAGGAGACAGGGATCAAGACCATTCCCATAGAAAAGAAATGCAAAAAAGCAAAATGGCTGTCTGGGGAGGCCTTACAAATAGCTGTGAAAAGAAGAGAAGCGAAAAGCAAAGGAGAAAAGGAAAGATATAAACATCTGAATGCAGAGTTCCAAAGAATAGCAAGAAGAGATAAGAAAGCCTTCTTCAGCGATCAATGCAAAGAAATAGAGGAAAACAACAGAATGGGAAAGACTAGGGATCTCTTCAAGAAAATCAGAGATACCAAAGGAACATTTCATGCAAAGATGAGCTTGATAAAGGACAGAAATGGTATGGACCTAACAGAAGCAGAAGATATTAAGAAGAGATGGCAAGAATACACAGAAGAACTGTACAAAAAGGATCTTCATGACCCAGATAATCACGATGGTGTGATCACTCACCTGGAGCCAGACATCCTGGAATGTGAAGTCAAGTGGGCATTAGAAAGCATCACTATGAACAAAGCTAGTGGAGGTGATGGAATTCCAGTTGAGCTGTTCCAAATCCTGAAAGATGATGCTGTGAAAGTGCTGCACTCAATATGCCAGCAAATTTGGAAAACTCAGCAGTGGCCACAGGACTGGAAAAGGTCAGTTTTCATTCCCATCCCAAAGAAAGGCAATGCCAAAGAATGCTCAAACTACTGCACAGTTGCACTCATCTCACACGCTAGTAAAGTAATGCTCAAAATTCTCCAAGCCAGGCTTCAGCAATATGTGAACCGTGAACTTCCTGATGTTCAAGCTGGTTTTAGAAAAGGCAGAGGAACCAGAGATCAAATTGCCAACATCTGCTGGATCATGGAAAAAGCAAGAGAGTTCCAGAAAAACATCTATTTCTGCTTTATTGACTATGCCAAAGCCTTTGACTGTGTGGATCACAAAAAACTGTGGGAAATTCTGAAAGAGATGGGAGTACCAGACCACCTGATCTGCCTCCTGAGCAATTTGTATGCAGGTCAGGAAGCAACAGTTAGAACTGGACATGGAAAAACAGACTGGTTCCAAATAGGAAAAGGAGTTCGTCAAGGCTGTATATTGTCACCCTGTTTATTTAACTTATATGCAGAGTACATCATGAGAAATAGTGGGCTGGAAGAAACACAAGCTGGAATCAAGATTGCCGGGAGAAATATCAATCATCTCAGATATGCAGATGACACCACCCTTATGGCAGAAAGTGAAGAGGAACTCAAAAGCCTCTTGATGAAAG
Source organism: Bubalus bubalis (assembly GCF_019923935.1). Classification (NCBI taxonomy): domain Eukaryota; kingdom Metazoa; phylum Chordata; class Mammalia; order Artiodactyla; family Bovidae; genus Bubalus; species Bubalus bubalis. The sequence continues at coordinate 2,532,012 of NC_059180.1, forward strand.
TGAAAGTGGAGAGTGAAAAAGTTGGCTTAAAGCTCAACATTCAGAAAACGAAGATCATGGCATCCGGTCCCACCACTTCATGGGAAATAGATGGGGAAGGAGTGGAAACAGTGTCAGACTTTATTTTTTGGGGGGCTCCAAAATCACTGCAGATGGTGACTGCAGCCATGAAATTAAAAGACGCTTACTCCTTGGAAGGAAAGTTATGACCAACCTGGATAGCATATTCAAAAGCAGAGACATTACTTTGCCAACAAAGGTCTGTCTAGTCAAGGCTATGGTTTTTCCTGTGGTCATGTATGGATGTGAGAGTTGGTCTGTGAAGAAGGCTGAGCACCGAAGAATTGATGCTTTTGAACTGTGGTGTTGGAGAAGACTCTTGAGAGTCCCTTGGACTGCAAGGAGATCCAACCAGTCCATTCTGAAGGAGATCAGCCCTGGGATTTCTTTGGAAGGAATGATGCTAAAGCTGCAACTCCAGTACTTTGGGCACCTCATGCGAAGAGTTGACTCACTAGAAAAGACGCTGATGCTGGGAGGGATTGGGGGCAGAAGGAGAAGGGGACGACAGAGGATGAGATGGCTGGATGGCATCACTGACTCGATGGACGTGAGTCTGAGTGAATTCTGGGAGTTGGTGATGGACAGGGAGGCCTGGCGTTCGGCGATTCATGGGGTTGCAAAGAGTCGGACACGACTGAATGACTGATCTGATCTGATCTGATCTGATTGTTCCATGTCTGGTTCTAACTCTTGCTTCTTGACCTACCTACGGGTTTCTCATGAGCATGGCCTTGCCCAGCAGAACAAGGTTGGCGTTACAGGTTTGGGGATAAAGGGCAGGGAGGTGAACTTCTCATCTGGTCATGCGTCGTGCCGTCAGCATCAGGCATTACAGTGACGTTAGTCTCGGTCAGCAGCTTAAGGTGGCGTCAGCGAGTCCGCCCACCGAGAAGTTAGGCTCGCAGAGCTGCCATTGTCCGAGTTCCTGGCTCTCCTTGAGCTAACTACCTTTAACTTTCTTTTTGTATCAACTGATCCCTTTGTTCTTAACTAACTGAAATGTCCCAAATGCAGATGCTTGCATAATGAGGTCACTTCACTTTTACATCCGAAAGCACCCGTAAACTGGTCACGCCAACCTGACAGGTTTTGAGCAAAGGAGGACAGAGACGCAGAAGATAATGTAAGACACATGACTATTTCATTTATGAGACATTATTATGTGATTAGCTATTTCATATAATAGGGTTTTTCTTTAATAGCTGAAAGTAACATTTTATTACTATAACCTTTTTTATTTTTACTTTGTGTTAGTTTTAATGAAAACTTTTCTAGAACGTGTCTACTTTTATTTTAGAGCATAGGGCATGTAATTTACTCTCTTTTCAATATCACTTCAAGGTTATAATTAAAAGCATTAACTCCTGTTCCCTGACCCTTACAGTCTACTGACTTGTTTAATCCTTCTTTGTAAAGTTCTGTGACTGGCCTCAGCTCTGCGTTTTGAGTTTTCAGAGCTGCATTTAAATAGCTTATTTATTCCCATTGCAGACTGTCAGTATCCCCGTCTCATTCATCGTCCTCTCTCAGCCCTGAGGCTCTGGTCCCTGAGTTTGACCAAAGAAGCAAGGGTGACCTTGGAGCAAAAGGGCTCCTGAGTGAGGAAGGTCTGGGAAGGTCCAGGGGCCAGGGCCGCCCCCATCGTGTCTCCCGCCCTGTCTCCCTGCTGCGTCTGCTCCGGCCTCCATGCTTCCTCTGATACCCAGGAGCATCCCACACCTGTTCTGTCCCAGGGCCTCTGCAAATGGTGTCCACATCCAGAGCCTCTGACCTGTTTATCATTCTGTACTCAAACCCCAACTTGTATCCCCCTTGGAAACTCCGGCTGTAACTCTCCGCTGACCAACTGGTGAGTTCCAGGAGAATAAAACAGCTTGTTGGTTTTAGTTTCCAAGTTGTTGTCTTCCCAGAGAATGAGTTGGGAGTGTTCCTTCTTTTTCTTTTCTCTGGCATAGGTTTACCCCCGTTTTTTAAAATTTTTTATTTTGAAATAACTATACACTCACAGGCAGGTGGAGAATCATTCAGAGAGGTCCCGTGCACCTGTCACCCACCGGTTATGCTTCACATGACTCCGGCGTGCTGTCCAAATGGGGAGGCTGAGCTTGCATGATGTGAGCGTCCCTGTGTCCTGTTATCACGCGTGTGCTTTACCAGGAGGCTGAGCTTGGTGTGGTATGAGTGTTGCTGTGTCCTGTAATCACACGTGTATAACTTACCAGGAGACTGAGCTTGGCGTGGTGTGAGTGTAGCTCCGTGTCCTGTTATCATGCAGGTAATTTACCAGGAGACTGAGCTTGGCGTGATGTGAGCATCCCTATGTCCTGTAATCACACGTGTGTAACTTACCAGGAGACTGAGCTTGGCGTGGTGTGAGTATAGCTCTGTGTCCTGTTATCACACAGGTAATTTACCAGGAGGCTGAGCTTGGTGTGATCTGAGTGTTGCTGCGTCCTGTAATCACACGTGTGTAACTTACCAGGAGACTGAGCTTGGCGTGGTGTGAGTGTAGCTCCGTGTCCTGTTATCACGCAGGTAATTTTACCAGGAGACTGAACTTGGCATGATGTGAGCGTCCCTGTGTCCTGTAATCACACGTGTGTAACTTACCAGGAGACTGAGCTTGGTGTGGTGTGAGTGTAGCTCCGTGTCCTGTTATCACACAGGTAATTTACCAGGAGACTGAGCTTGGTGTGATGTGAGCATCCCTATGTCCTGTAATCACATGTGTGTAACTTACCAGGAGACTGAGCTTGGCATGGTATGAGTGTAGCTCCATGTCCTGTTATCACGCGTGTGCTTTACCAGGAGACTGAGCTTGGCGTGGTGTGCGTGTCGCTCCATGTCTGCTTATCACGCGTGTGGTTTCGAGTAGCCGCCTCTGCTGTCAAGGTGCAGAGCTGCCCCCTCTCCACAAAGGCCTCTAGTGCTGCCCCCGTATAGTCACACCTGCCTCCCACCTACAGCATCCCTGCAGCCCACCGCTCACCCGTCCTCCCTTGCTGAAGTTTTGGCTTTTCTGGAATGTCATGTAAGTGGAATCATAGTCTGTGACTTTTTGAGATCGGCTTGTTCACTCAGCGTAACGCCCTTGAGATCCATCTGAGTTGTGTGTATCGGTCGGTAGTCCCTTTCTATTGCTGTGTGGTTTCCCTTAGTATGGCAGCAGCAAAATTTAACTCTTCACCTGTTGAGAGATACTCGGGTTGTTCTCAGAATCTGGCTATTCCAAATAAAGCTACTATGAACATTTGTACACAGGTTTTTGTGTGAACTTCAGATTTCATTCCCTGGGGAACATGTCCGGGGCTCTAATTGCTGGGTCAAATGGTAAGTATGTTTGTGTTTAGCTTTTTTAAGAAACTGACAACCAGTTTTCCAGAGTGGTTGCACCGTTTTACCTTCCCGCCTGCAATAAAAGGAAGGTGCAGGTTCTCTACCCTACCGTTTTCAGGTTTTAGCTGTTTTGATAAGTGTGTATGAATGTCTCACCATGGTCTTAATTTACATCTCCTTAATGGCGAGTGATGTTAAACATCTCTTCATGTGCTCATTTGCCCTCTGTATGCCCTCTTCAGTGGCATGCCACTTCATGCCCTTTGCCAGTCTTCTAGTTGGGTTGTTTAGGTTTGTTTCTTTTTCTTTGTACTGCTATAGACTTTTGAGAGTTCTTTATGTATTCTAGATATGTATCCTTTGTCAGATTTATGATTTACAGGTATTTTTTCCAAATCTATAATATGTTTGTTTTTTACAGGGTTTTTCATAGAACAAAAGTTTTAAATTTTGATGGTCTAGTTTATTGATTTTTTTTCTCTTTGCTTTCAATGTCATGTCTAAGAAGTCTGCTCCAAGCCCTAGGTCCCAAAGAATTTCTCCTGAAATGTCTTCCAGAAATTTTATAGTGTTACATTTTACATATAATCTCTGACATATTATGAGTTAATTTTCTTATAGGATGTGTGGGTGTTAGAGCACAGTTAATTTTACTTTTCCTTTTGTTGTTGTTGCTCAGTCATGTCCGACTCTCTGTGATACCATGGACTACAGCACACCAGGCTTCCCTGTCCTTCACTATCTCCTGGAGTTTGCTCAAACTCATGTCCGTTGAGTTGAGGATGCCATCAAACCATCTCATCCTCTGTCACCCCCTTCTCCTCCTGTCCTCAGTTTTTCCCAGCATCAGGGTCTTTTCTAGTGAGTCAGCTTTTTGCATCAAGTGGCCAAAGTATTGGAGCTTCAGCTTCAGTCCTTCCAATGAGTATTCAGAGTTGATTTCCTTCCGTATTGACTGGCTCGATCTCCTCGCAGTCCAAGGGACTCTCAAGAGTCTTCCCCAGCACTGCAGTAGCTTCCCCTAGGAGTGCCCAGTTACCCCAGCCCCATTGTTGGAAAGACTCTCCTTCCTCCATTCAGTTGCGTTGCCACCTTTGTCGAGAGTCAGTGGCCGGACTTGTATCAGTGTCTTTCTGGGTTCTCTAGTGTATTCTGTTGACTGAAGTGTCTGTTCATCTGTCAGCACCTCTGTTCCAGTAACTGTGTTATGCAGTAAATCTTAGCATTGGATAGAGTAATTCTTCCTACTTTTTAAAAATTGCTTTAACCATTCTAATTTCTTAATCTTCCATATTAATTTTAGAAATATCTTTCCTACATCTCCAAAACTATTTCTGGGATTTTGATAGAAATTACATTAAGCCTATAGACCTGTTTGGAGAGCACTAACATTTTTACTTTTTCAGTCTATGAACTCAGTATGTCTTTTCATTTATTTAGAACTTTGTTTTCTTTCTTCAGTGTCTGTGGAGTTTTTGCACAGGAATCCTGTATATATTTTCATTTCCACATGAGTATTTCTGTTGAGCAGCTATAAGTGGTGTTATATTTTTAATTTTGATTTTTGTGTGTTTGTTGCTGTTATACAGAAATATAATTGGTTTTTGTATGCTTATCTCATATCCTGAAGCCTTTGCAGAACTCACTTATTAATTCCATGAGTTGCTTTTGTGTTTGTTTTCTGTCGATTTCTGGGTATTTTCCATGCAGACTATGCTATCTGCAGATCGAGGCAGTTTACGTCTTCTTTTCTGATTTTCGTGCTGTCTTATTTGTTTTGTTAATGTTTATGTATTTATTTATGACTGTGCTGTGTCTTCATGCATCCTGTCTTATTGGTGTCAAATCGTGCCCTTTTAAGGCAGTGAAAGCATCTTCGGATTGATTCCTGAGTCCTTTCCATATGACCTTGTCTTGGTGTTTCCTCCCCGTGTGATACCAGATGTTCAAGGCTCGTCTCGTACATTTCCTGCCCCAGACCCATCGTTAGTCATTCCTGCAGAAGGCCCTGGCCCCCTTTTGCGGGAGCAGCATCTAGGGGCCACAGTCTGGCCTTAGGGATCGGGGCCAGCACTTAAGGCCGTTGCGATAGACACGCCCGCCTCAGACCCTGCTGGAGTGTGGAGCCCGAGAAACCCTCCCACGTCCTCTCTGACCTCGCCTTCCAGCACAGGCATGTGGTCGTTTGTCAGACGAGTAAGTGAATGAGTGAGTGAGTGAATGAACATGCGAGGGAAACACATCTCGTGCAATCCCTACTTGATGGCAAAGCAAAAAATACAATACAGCCGTCCAAAAAGGAAGTGTTGTCAAAGCAACTAAAATCACTGCCAGCCTCTCCAGAAATTACAGACAGGCAGCGCACAGACTTCACTTCCCATCCATCCTTCCCCCCTACCCCCTGCGCCCCTGTCTCCAGCCGGCGCTTCCCCCGCCCTCCCCTCTGGGTCAGTTCTGGATTTCCGGTTCTCTTCTCAGTGTGAAGCCCCCAGGCCCTGCTCCTCCTCTAGGGCTCTGCTGTTACCCCAGATGGCTCAAGAGGACCCTGAAGTAAAGACACAGGGAGATCATAAATGCTTTTGATTAAACGTCTTCCCTTTTATTCTCATCACAAATAAATGATAAATGCTGCCAACATTCTGTCAGAGGAAGCTCTGAATCAGTCTTGCCATAAATTTGAATTTGTGTAATAATGGGAAGTGTGTTGAATATTTTACAGTGCCAGGCCCTATGCTTAGTGTGCACGCATACACACACACACACACACACACACACACACACACACACACACACACTTTAAACTCACTTTATTCAATGTACATAGCAACCCTGTGAGCTGGGTAGGGAATCTCTCATTTCAGAAGTGAAAAAACTAGAGCCCAGAAAACTGAAGTTTTTCTATTGTTGCTGTAACATATTACCACAAACCTAGTGTCTTAACAGGGCTTAACTGGTGGCTCAGATGGTAGAGTCCGCCTGTAATGCAGGAGACTGGGGTTCACTTCTTGAGTCAGGAAGATGCCCTGGAGAAGGGAACGAAGGCTTACTGTCTTACAGCTCTGAGGCTCAGAAGGTTGAAACTGGCCCCGCTGGCTAAAATCAAGGTGTCGGTAGGGCTGTGTTCTCTGGAGGGTCCTGGGCTTTTCCAGCTTCTGGGGCACCTGCGTTCCATGCTCTGGCCCCTTCCTCCATATTCAGAGCCCCTTGCATCACACCTCCAGACGTCTCCCTGGCTCGGATGCTCCCGACTCCTTTCACTTTTAGATCCCGTGTGATTACATGGACCCACCTGGAGAGTCCACCATCATCTCCCTGTGTCAAGATTCTTAATTTAGCTGCATTTGCAAAGTCCCTTTGCCGTGCGAGGTAGCGTGTTTAAGGTTCTGGGGGTTAGGACGTGGCCATCTTTGAGGCCACTGTCCCGCAACCCAGAGGAGGTTCACACAGCAGGCGCGTGGCGCAGGTGGGCTGGGCTGCGTGTTCACCTCTCCTTAGCTCTCCTTCCAGCAAAGGTGCCCTCTCCTTAGGAAACCCCGGAGGTCTTTACCTGTGTCACTCTGTGAGCGTTGCCTGAGGTCTTCCATTGTGTTCGAAGCTTGTGCCTGGCTCATCGAATCACTCTGGGCCAGGGTGCTAGTTACACGGGGCTTGTGGCGAACCTGGGAGACCTTTGAGAAATGCGGCCGGGGTCAGGAGCAAATGCATCAGCACCCAGCGAACACCAGCGCGGCTCCACGGAGACGAACGGAGGCGACTGCTTCGCGTGCTGTGGTGCTGTGTTTGTCACGGAAATGAGCCGCGAGATCAGTAACGGCAGCAAGAAGTGGAGGCGGCCGGGAGAAGTGGCTGTTGCCTTTTTCTATTTTTATCCACTTGCCTCCTTTTTATGGGCGTTGGGGTGTCTAGGCACTGTGAGTGATGTCACCTAACGACACACGCCGCCTGCATCTCACAGGTGTGTGTCATGGTTCATCATGTTCCCAATTCACTCAGACTTTCCCAAAATGGCCCTCTTTACATTATTTATGGCTAGACCCTGGGCAGATCACCATTTACCCAGACGCGTCTCAAGTCCCAGGCACGTTTTCTCATTTTAGATGCATTCTAATGCCCCAAAAAAAGGCTATTTAAGCTTTTCTGGGGAGGGTCCAAAGTAGGTAGTTCTTGAGAAAAAAAATTTTGTCTCCCCAAGGGAAAGAGCGTTTTCACAAACTGTCATGACCCAGCCGGGCCCCCTGCCCCTGCCTCTTGTTTCCAGGGCTGACTGCTGTGACCCAGAGGACATGGGAACTTCCGCAACCATGACCAAGAAGGCCTGGCCTTAGGGTTCTTCCAGGGTAGGAAAGGGGGCCCCTCCCCTCCAGCCTACACTCCTCAGGGGCACGGGGCTCCCACGGGGATCTGGAGCATCACGGAACCGCCGTCCTCCCGGTGGGTGTGGGTGCCGGCACAGCCCCCGTCCAGCGGTCACAGCTCCACTCCATTGCATCACCGCTTCCACCAGGACTGCCGCATGCCAGGCGCCAGCTTAGCCACCGGGGGGCCAGACAGGAGTCCTAGAGAGGTGCGGTGGGGGCTTAGAGGGACGGAGACAGAGAGAAAGCGAGAGCGGCCCAGGACGCAATAGTGAGGCGCCCCGGATGGTACTTTGCCTCAGGACCGAGGCTGGCCTCCCGGTCTGGGCAGAGGGCAGGTGGCATAGCCTGGGGTGAGGGGCCTTGAGCAAGGACTGCATTGGGGTGGGGGGCTGGAGGGTGCTGGCTTAGCGTCTCGGCTCTTCCCTTTTCTTTGGAAAAGCTATTTCACCCCTAAGAGCCTCCGTTTCTGCCTGTAACATGGGCATTGTAACCGGTTTGGAGTGTGGGGTGTGTGTCAGCTGTGGTGCCGGTTGTTTGTAGAATCTCACTTGTCTCTCACACCTGCACTGGGAAGGGGGGCAGCAGCATTGTGCCACCCAGCAGGCGGGCAGCTTGCTCAGTGCCACAGGGGTGTCAGAGGAGCCCCGCTGTGCACCCACACCCGCGCTGCTCACCCCCGGCAGCCAGGAGGATGAGGGAGACGGTGCCTGCAGACTCAGCCCCGGGCAGGCCCACGGCAGGCGCCCAGAGGGGAGGTGCAAGGGGGCTTCCTGCTCCTTCAGGGACCACGGGCACCCAGGGAGAGGGAGGAACAGGGTGATGACTTGTGAGTCAGCCCTCAGGGGCACTGTTTAGACAGCCAGGCTTGCCCCTGCTGAGACCGGACACAAAGCACCCCGTCAGAGCTCTGAGGATGCCAGCATCCGTCTCCCCTCTGTGGCTGCTGCTCAGCTGGTTCTCTGATGGCACCTGTGGACTCACTCCAGCCCCACGGCCCCCACCGGCCTGCGAAGGGGCACAGTGACCTTTCCAGGGAATTTGGTGTAAGGGCCCAGGGTGTTAAATATCTCCCGACCTTGTTTATAAATTAGCTACTCTCTGTTGAAAGTTTGCCACTTCCCTGCATGTGTCAGAGCCTGTGTGTAACCCAGACGGCTCGTGGGCCCCTGAGGAAGTGGAGAACAGCAGACATTGTGCTCACACACTGCTGCTTACGCACAATGGTAGTTTCCAGAAGGAAAGGAGGTCACAAGAGGATTGGGTTGTCTTCCCGGTTAACTTCCCCTTCGCCGTCAAGGGCGCTGTGTCCTTGAGCGTGAGGGTCTCGCCCTGGAGCCTGGGGAGCAGTGCCTCCGGGCCGCTGTCGCTGAAGATCCGCTGCAGCGCTTGAGGCTCTGCGCACAGCTCTGTCCCTTAATAACTACAGAGGTGGACAAAGAGTAGACCGCCTTTGTGATAAGCTGGTTCTTTAAAGAGGAGCTAACACTGCGGCCGACTTGAAAGGCAGAGGCATGTACAAAAGCCTGTGCCCGCTGGCGTGGTCCAGGGCCCCTCTGCCATTGTCAGGTCTTAAAGGAGAGCACCTCTTCCACGGCCGCTGCTCCGCCCACTTGATCCTGCCGTGAGGACACAGTCCTGCTCGGTAGAAGCACGCGGAGCAGGGTCAAGTGCTCCGCCCTCCGTGAGTGCTTTCCTTTGAAGAGAGCAGGGTGCAGAGAGGAACTGGCTCATCTGGAAGCTTCACTGGCCAGCCGCAGGCTTTCCTGACTCCACCTGCAGGCAGGAACAGCTGGGTCTACCCCTCCTCTCCACCCTGCCCTGGGAATGGCCCACCTCACCAAGCCCACACAGGTCACCTCACACCCTGCCTCGAGAAGGGCCCGCCTCACTGAGACCACACGGGGTCACCTCATGCCCTGCCCTGGGAATGGCCCACCTCACTGAGACCACACGGGGTCACCTCACGCCCTGTCTGGGGAAGGGCCCACCTCACTGAGACCACACGGGTCACCTCACGCCCTGCAGAACTCTTCACCAGACGCTTGTGCCCCTGGGTTGGCCACCACCCTGGTCCTCATGGTCTCTTACTTTGGGGGGAGTCTCTAACTTGGCTACTCATTAATTTTTGGCTGAATCACATACCATTTTCATTAGATCACTACATAGCATGGACTTGCCTCAGCTCTGTCCATTATTTTTAGAGGGTCTCGGGGTAGAGGGGCCGTCATGGGTGCCCTTTTTTTCATATGCCTTTCTGTTATGTTTTCAAATGGCTTTTAGTTTGAGTGGATCTTACACTCTGTTCAGAGTATAAGATGGGTGTTTAGGACACTCTTTGGACCTAAATACCTAAAAACACATATTCCACACATTTTAAGTCTTGTTTCTTGTTCTTTTTGTTTTAGCAGGAAAAAAAAAAAAAGGTTGCTTGGAAATTTTTGTGCCTTGACCTCAGCACCGTTGAACCCTTCCTCTGCCGCTTCACTCTTTGCCAAATGACTGAGCACACCAGGAACCGTGCAAGGCTGTTTATTTGTGTCTGTGCTGACAACTGGTTAAAGTAACAAAAGCCCCCTGAGCATAAATCGACTAAGTTATAGATCGACTGAAATGCTTTAGAAAACTAGCTAGAAATGTTAGGAAAGCCTGTTATCAGTAAATATATTTCTGTTGGTAGAGTCCCTGATGAGATGAACCCCTCACCGTTGCATCGTCACCCTGTAATTTCCATGTTTCTTCTCCGTCTCTCCCATCGTTCGGTGTCTGTTCCAGAGGAAAAGGGTTGGTTCTATTTGTGGCACATCAGCACGTGTTGAGAAGCCGCTGTGGATTTTCCAGCATTAAAGTCTTGTAAAGTGGGCTTTGCCGTCTGTTTCTCAGATGGGCGGACGTGTCTGAAAATGGGCTCTTCCCGGGTCTCTGCTGCATTGTGACACCTCGGCTCCCCAGCGATGGCTTTTAGGTGGTAGCGCAGCAGATGGTTCATGACCTTAATCCAATGATTCCATCGCCTGGCTGTGTGTGTGTTTATAGGAAGGTCTGTGAACTAAAACTCTAGGAAGTAGTTGCTATTTAGCACCCCCACACATAGGACAGTTGTCTGTGTTTCTCAGTTGATCACTTATTATCTGTGTGCACCACACCTGGGAGCCGGGCTCAGTGCCAGCCAACACTGACTGACTGGGTGTGTGTCGGCCTCGTGTCCCTCACTGCCTTGATTTCTGTTTCACAGGGTCCTTTTGATGTAGGTACTGTTGCTCTTCTTTCACAGATGGGAAAAAAACCACCTATGGAGCCTCGGGGAACAGTCAGGGCCAGATCTGGTTCCAGGCCTTGCTCCATCCAGGTCAAACTTGTCTGAACATTTTTAGGGGTTCGATCCCTGAGTCAGGAAGATCCTCTGGAGAAGAAAATGGCAACCCGCTCCAGTGTTCTTGCGGAGAATCCCATGGACAGAGGAGCCTGGTGGGCTGCACCCCACGGGGTCACAAAGAGTCAGACATGACTTAACGACTGAGCTTAGCATATGGTGGCCATAGAGCAGGGCCCCTGAATGGTCTGAGAGTAGGAAACGTTCCACAAGGCACGGGGCCATGCCGCTCACTAAACTGGTGGAGGTTTGAACGGCCCTCCCCGTCTCTAGGGTCTTCCTCTCAGGTCACCACTGGTCCTTCCCCCACCGGACAAGGGCCTCACTGCACAGCCTGAGCTCTCGCGGGCCTGCAGCACTGGGTACAGCAGAGCTAAAGTCAAATCCCATTTACTCCTTGTCGTCTATCCTGGGTTTTCCTGTTCTACCAATGAACACAACTCAACTCGCCACCTCTCTGGATTTGAAATTTTGAGAAATAGGTTTCCCAAATTCTTGTTCACTTGCCTTTTAAAATGTTCTTCTCGCACCCGGGGCAACCAGTGAGCAGCAAGCGTTTACATCCTGACTAAGTAAACACGTCATTCCGCTGCCTTAACACTTATTGAGTACCCAGGGACTCCTTACGGCCGACAGCTCCTTAGAAGCAATTTTAGTTCTTGTAATTGTACAAGTAAGGGAAGTTCATCAATTTACAAGTTGTCCGCCTTGAACTTGCTGTTACACAGGAAGCCTTGATATCCAGATCATCCTCAGAGCACTAAACCTCAGAACTGACCCATTAAAAAGCTGTTTAATTAAAATAGGGAACATTTTAAATGTTTCGTTTTTATTTTTAAGGGTTTAAAAACTAATGTTCTGCATTTTTCTGCACTCCCGATTTAAAAAAAAATGTAATCGAATAACAATCGAAACCAGTCAAATGCTGCTTTAACATCTGCAATAGTAAAGCCACAGACCCAGATTTATACTCTCCTATCTCGTGGGCAAAGTTCTTATTTTCCTGAAGCCCTGACCGAGTTTTCATCATAATGGTAGTCGCTTGGTCGTGTCTGGACAGTTTGATAAAGTGTCAATACAGATCCGTGTTTATATTACCATCTGGCTGTGTGTTAAAAAGCGTCAAAGGTCAAAATACTTATTGAGAACTTAGTATATATTTAACTTTTTTTATGAAAACAAAAAGGATGAGTTACAGTGAAAGTGTTTTTAAGGTTTATTTACTTCGCTTTGGCTGTGCTGGGGCTCCGTTGCTGTGGGCTTTTCTCTAGTTGCAGGGAGGGGGGGCCACCCTTCGTTGCGGTGCGCGGGCTCCTCATTTCAGCGGCTTCCCTTGCTGCGGAGCGCAGGCTGTAGGGCCAAGGGCTTCAGTGTTGTGATTCTCAGGCTTAGTTGCCCTGTAGCACGCGGGCTCTTCCCCGACCAGGCATCGAACCCATGTCCTCTGCATTGGCAGGCAGATTCTTAACTACTAGACCGTTGGGGAAGTCCACGTTGAACGCTATGATGAACGTTATGGAAATTTTGGGAAACTTGGAGCTCCTCTTTTTGCGTCCATAACCACTCTTGCTGCTGCTGCTGTTCAGTCACTAAGTCGCGTCTGACTCTTTCGTGACCCCATGGGCTGTATGTGGCTCCTCTGTCCATGGGATTTCCTGGGCAAGAATCCTGGGGTGGGTTGCCATTTCCTTCTCCAGGGGATCTTCCTACCCAGGGATCGAACCTGAGTGTCTTTTGTCTCCTATGTTGGCAGGTGGATTCTTTGCCACCGAACCACCTGAGAAGCCCCCAAACCACTCTTAGCACTCTTAAGGGCAAATTATTAGTGTTTCCTATTACTTCATATGGTGTATAAACGTATCAGCTCTAAGCACCATGGGACATGGCAATGTGTGCCTGGTTCAGGTTGGATTCCCTCCACTCCAGTCAGGCCTGGGAACTCAAATGGCTGCCGACTCATCAGTGACACAGTTGTTTGGACCTGTCCCCATGGCAACCCAAGGGACACAGGCCCTCGCTTTCTGTTCCTAGTCTTGAGCAGGCACACCCTGAGCTGTTTGCATCAGTGACAAACCTGGTGCTTCTGGAATTGATACAACGATGTCACTTCTCTGACAACAGATGCTCCGTGTGGCACAGGCTGGTGTCGGGGGAAGCACACTTGACCATATCGCCACAGCCCACCCCCCAAAACCCACCCACCACATGCATCAGCCCGGGTCTGGGAGCCGCCTCCCAGGAGCCTGTCCCCCTCAGTGTTTCTGATTGCTGCTGATGGCCAAAGACCGCCAGTAGTTCCTCAGGGTTTCATCTTTCCTGAAATGGAGAATTCTTATTCTGCCCACTGCCGGGAGAACCAAGTGGAAACCAAAGCCCTAGAGAGCTGTCCATTCCAACTGGTCTTCTTCTGTGGAACCACAGCGCTTCCTATGTCAGGAATGTCCACTGTTAAGGGCAACTTGCCAGTGACAACTCCCTGTGCTCCGAGTCAGTGACTGGTGTGTAACCCTTTAGCTTCTTTTTTTATAGGTCCAACGCTCTGGTTTCCTGACTAAACCACATTTATTTCACCCATACTCGACCAGGTGCCTTCATTTTTTTCTTACTTTCTATATCACTATTCCAATACTTTGGTCACCTGATGCGAAGTGCCAACTCATTGGAAAAGACCCTAGTGCTAGAAAAGATTGAGGGCAGGAGAAGAGGAAGAGATGGTTGGATGGCATCATCAACTCAATGGACATGATTTTGAGCAAACTTCAGGAGACAGTGGAGGTCAGGGAAGTTCTGTAGTCCATGGGATCACTAAGAGTGAGACACGACTGAGCGACTGAGCAGCAGCAGCAGCAACATTGTTCCATGAAATTCGAATTATACGTTGTCGTTTTGAAGTTGGGAAAGACTAAGGAAATAACTTTACATAAAACCATACATACAGTTATTTTAATAAAGTTAAGAGAAGAGAAAATCTCTGGCCTAATACTGTAGTTTTCCTATTAAAATCAATGTAAGTTTTAAATTAGTACTTTGGAACTACATTGTAGTGGAAGCTATGTAGTTTGTAATATGGGAAATTATTGAACTTTGCTAATTACTTAGCATACCCTGCATTCATTTTGAGATTTTTTTTTTCTTTTGATAACAAAAGTGATATTTACTATGGAAAATATTTAAAAAAAACAAAAATCAAAAGAACATAACTTGGAATCTTTTTACTCGGAGCTAGCCACTGACTGTTAGGGGTTCCCAGGTGGCACTAGCAGTAAAGAACCTGCCTGCCCGTGCAGGAGATGCAGGAGACACAGATGCAATCTCGGGGTCGGGAAGATCCCCTGGAGGAGGGCGTGGCAGCCCACTCCAGTATTCATGCCTGGAGAATCCCATGCACAGAGGAGCCTGGCGGGCTGCGATCCATAGGGTTGCAAGGAGTCAGACACAACTTACCTAGCACACAAGACAGCCACTGTTTCCATTTCACATCTGCATGTAGCTGGGCTGATATGTGGGGTTATTTCTATGCACAGAGGATACACATGCTTTAGGTTTTTTTTGTTGTTTTTTTTTTACCCTCAGTTCAGTTCAGTTCAGTTGCTCAGTCATGTCTGACTCTTTGTGACCCCATGGATGCAGCACGCCAGGTTTCCCTGTCCATCATCAACTCCCAGAGCTTGCTCAAACTCATGTCCATCGAGTTGGTGATGCCATCCAACCATCTCATCCTCTGTCGTCCCCTTCTCCTCCTGCCTTCAGTCTTTCCCAACATCAGGGTCTTTCCTAGTGAATCAGCTCTTCACATCAGGTGGCCAAAGTATTGACATTTCAGCTTCAGCATCAGTTCTTCCAATGAATATTCAGGGTTGATTTCTTTTATGACGGACTGGTTGGATCTCCTTGCAGCCCAGGGGACTCTCAAGAGTCTTCTCCAACACTACAGTTCAAAACCATCAGTTCTTTGGTGCTCAGCTTTCTTTATAGTCCAACTCTCACATCCATACATGACTAAGGGAAAAACCATAGCTTTGACTAGACAGACCTTTTTTTGGCAAAGTAATGTCTCTGCTTTAATATGCTGTCTAGGTTGGTCGTAGCTTTTCTTCCAAGGAGCAAGTGTCTTTTAATTACATGGCTACAGTCACCATTTGCAGTGATTTTGGAGCCCAAGAAAAGAAAGTCTGTCACTGTTTCCATTGTTTCCCCATCTATTTGCCGTGAAGTGATGGGACTGGATGCCATGATCTTTGTTTTTTGAAGGTTGAGTTTTAAGCCAGCTTTTTCACTCTTCTCTGCTATTGTCTGTGCTGAATCTATATCAAATGTATTGCACTTCTAGTAACAGAAACCCTCACCTACTGTGTTTAAGCACGAATGATGAACATTACCTCGTGAAGCGGGAGGTCCAGGGATAGGAGGCCTGCAGGACAGTTCACTGGCCCCACCAGGGCCTCAAGATCAAGGACACAGGTGCTGTCCATTGTCTCTGTCCTGCCATCAACATGTCAGCCTTGTGCTAAGGTTGTTCCCGTCATGGCCATAAAATTGTCACCATAAGCATCTATCTGGGGCAGCAGGCTTCGTTGTTCACACCTAGTAGCAGGAGAAAAAGCCTGACCCCCAGCCAAGGGATGGACGTCCTGCCCATTGAGCTGATGAACTAACTTAGGTGTGGCCACCCCAGACCAATGTCGATTCAGGTCCACGCCACAGCCCGGCTGTCTGGAGCCTGGTCTCCTGTGTCCGTCGCTAGAGGGAGGGACTGGAGAGCACCAGCTGGCACAGACCAGTCTGTGTGGCGTGGCCCTCTCAGCACAGAGCTGCTGCCCCAGGGCGGGCTGTGAGGAGATGCCGGACGTCAGCCCACCTGGTGACCTCATGTCACCACTGAATATTTTATGAACAAGTGTAAGAGTCGTATTAAAGGATCACGGCGGTCACTTTCTCGTCATTACATTCAGGCTGTGGGCTAGCTTGGTCTGATTCTCACAGTCCCGGCCTTCCTCCTGACTTGTTCACATGTTCCCTCCCCTTGGGGTTGGAAGGGCGGCCTCCGGCAGCCCCCAGGGCAGCAGAGGTCTGACCGGCCCCCACACAGTCCTTCCACTGGCCTCATGGGGAGCTCGGGTCCCCTGGCAGCTCCTCACTGCCTTGAACGAAGCCGGGGTGGCAAGCCTGCTGCTGGGAGCGGGGCTGGCTTGAGTCCTCATCATGTGGCTGCCTGGGGAGGCTTGGGCACCACCCCAAATTCAGGATCTCCCAGGAAAGAGGACCCAGAGCATGGACGCCTGGTACCCGCTCCAATCTTTAAAGATGGTCTTCTTCTTAAGCATTACAACCGTCACCAGAGTTGTGAATGAGTTGAATGTTGTTAGATTTTTAGTTTTCATTTAAAAATCAGATCCTTTTGTATAAGTGCTCTATTCAGAAAGAGTTGAATAGGCAGGGATGAAGTCTTCTGGGGAACTGACCCTTATTAATGTAATGTTCTGTAAAGTTTGGGAATTTTTGTGGTGTTCTTTTTGGCAATAGATACATTTCTCTTCATAAGTTTTGACTTTACCACAGAAATTTAAAGCTAGAAGAAAAAATGAGCTTATAGATATAAATTATAATAGACGTAAACTTTAATATTTCTATTCTTTATGTACTTTTTTATTTTCAGTACCCTTGAAACAATGTCATAAATAATACAGAGAATTAATGGATACATTTTGGAGAATAATTCTGAGGAATAATAGGCATATTTGAAATTACTATTGCAAAAATCAGATGTTAAAGAAAAAAAAGTTATGATGTATTCAGTTTTTAAATTGTACTATTAAATGTGAAACTTCATGTGTAATAAATAATTCGTATTTAATTTTAGGTGGCAGTGTAACATATACTAAAATAAAATGGAACAATTTCCATGGTTCTATAAAGGAATCTATAAAGGAGTTATAAATAATTATAGTAAAGCTTTTGTGAAATATTTTTATGGGACTAAAAATTGAAAACTTCTTAATAGGGAAATTTTCTTAAATGAGAAATGGTGTAAGTTAGTCATAGAGACCTCAAACCTAATATATCCTATGGGAACCATGAATAAGCAATAACTTCTTAAGATAATCTTAAAAAGTGTCTGAAAATCAAGAGATTTCGAAAAAGGTGTTTGGAGGTAGCAGGAAGAAAAAGATGATTGTTATGTTAAAATTTCTCATGGGAAGTTATTTATTTTGCATGTTTTTTGATGTTACTGGAATAGAGATCTCAGTTTACCTGAATCTGGAAGGGCTGTGACTACGTAGGATTAAAAGCGAACAAATAAAACTGTTCACCATAGAGTCACACAGTTGTGGGAGGTGATCAATCCACTCCAGTGTCCCTGGATTTTTCAAGTGTTTTGAACATGAGGGCGTAGGCTGGAAGACATTCGGTGTTCAGACTGTGAAGAAAGCGCTCTTCAGCAGACAAGGAAAAGATCACTTACCTTTGTTTTTTTTGTTTTTTTTAACACAGGGTCTTATCGCCTCCCAACCTCCCTAACTAGTAAAAAGAATACAGAACTATAACATGGGCAAAGCATACCCATTTAATGAAAGGTCACTCGGATTTATGAAATTTTTATCTTTATTGCTTTTCTTCTTCTTTTAAATAAGTAAGGGTAAGAGTCTGTGTATGGGGTATGGTTGGCAGAGCACCAGTCTATATGTGAGAAGACTTAGTCCTCCCTCTGGCATCGTCACCTTGCTGGGTTACCTTGATTGTTGTTCAGTCTCTCAGTTGTGTCCGACTCTTTTTGACCCCATGGACTGCAGTACTCCAAGCTTCGCTGTCCTTCACCATCTCCGAGAGCTTCCAAACTCATCTCCCAAACTCATGTCCATTGAATCAGTGATGCCATCTAACCATCTCGTCCTCTGTTGTCCCCTTCTCCTGCCTTCAGTCTTTCCCAGCATCAGGGTCTTTTCCAGTGAGTTGGCTCTTTGCATCAGGTGGCTAAAGTATTGGAGCTTCAACTTCAGCATCAGGCCTTCCAATGAATATTCAGGATTGATTTCCTTTAGGATTGACTAGTTTGATCTCCTTGCAGTCCAAGGGACTCTCAAGAGTCTTCTTCATCACCCCAGTTCGAAAGTATCAATTCTTTGGGGCTCAGCCTTCTTTATGGTCCAACTCTCACATCCGTACATGACTACTGAAAAAACCATAGCTTTGACTAGACAGACCTTTGTCGGCAAAGTGATGCCTCTGTGTTACCTTGGACAAACAACGTAACCTCTCTGATCCTTGGTTTTCTCATTTCTAAAGACAAGGTGTGCGGGTCAGATGTGTCCCAGGGGTTCCTTTTCACCATAGGACTGGAGTATATGAGGACTCAGGGATGATGGCCTAGAGGAACCTCTGAGTGTGACAAGCTCTGGGTGTGTATATTCCAAAGGCTGTCTTCCCACAACTGGGGGAGGTGGCATCTGGGGCTCCCAGACCCCTGCCCGGCAGGAGCGAGTACATCGTTGGACTGAGGAGGCTCAGCCTCCGCCTCATTCCTCAGGTCGGCCTGGGGATTCGTTTCTGTCCTTCCAGATCTCATTTTAACCTAAAAAACAAAACAATACCCAACTGTGGACGTTCCTTTGCAGTTGGCCTGGTGACTTAACGTGCTTTGCAGAGAAGTTCTATGGGTGGGCCTTGACCCTGTCCTTTCCTGTCCCCTGACACAGAGCCATTACACTGGAGAACCAGCTGGTGATCCTGGCAGCGGCGGCCAGCGATGCAGGGACCTACTACGTGCAGGCGGTCAACGAGAGAAACGGGGAGAACAAGACCAGCCCGCCCGTGCACCTGAGCATAGCCAGTGAGTGCCACGGCCTGCACGGCCACGGGGGCGGGGGAGTGACGCTGGGTGCGGGTGACGCCGCGACTCACGGGTGGGGCTGTGCAGCAAGTCTCGCCTCTCTGGCTGGTGGTTATGGTTCAGGGTTGATCCAGTGTCTATAGCTGCTTTCCTTGAAGTGACTGGCAGGAAATGTGAACCCGACCAGTAATTGTAAATGCAAGATCTTATTTAATTGGGGGAACTTAAAGATAAAAAATTTTTTTTTTGCTTTGTTACTCTATTAATGTATATGTTTTTTAAGAACAGAACATCTTTGGGCTTATAAGGGGTCATATCCATGAAACTTATATGGGGCGAGATTAGGCCACAGGTTGTGTTCTTTTACTTTAATGTTTAAAAAATCTTTGAGAAAATGCAGATATTAAGTTTTGTTAAAATTAGGAGTGTATCTTAAGAATAACTAAAAGCGTGGATCATGAAGAAAACGCACACGTCACAGTTAAATGTTCAGTTTATCTAAGGAAGTTTTAGTTTGAAGCAACTTAGTTTACATATTTGGCCTTCAAAAGAAGGCTCCAAAAATTGTCCATGCAAGAGCTGATTGCCAGATAAGTGGGGAATGATTAGAAGCGAGAACTTGGAGCCAAAAGAGATCAAAGGTAAGTCTCAGAAGTGCCTCCGATGTCTGCAGCGAGAAGCTTCATGGTCGGAAAGGCAGGGACTGTGCTGTTGAGAAAACACAGCTGGGAGATGGTCGTGGAAAATTTCAGAATACTATGATCACATCATAATAGAGTGAGTTAAGTAACTTTGTCTGTATAGTGGTAGATTTCATCTTTTTACAAAGCTCTCTGGAGGAATGGCTTTCCCCTTCGGTGGTTTTGTGTCACAGGTGAGCTCGACCACAGCGTCTGCCTCACCTGGTCCCCAGTGATGCAGTTGCTTTAGGCCCAGCACAGCTCCTGGGAGAGTGTAGCCAGCCCCGGGGTCAGGAGGCAGCGGGCATTAACCGAGTGTGCCCTCACCTGCCCTGCACGTGCCCAGCAACTGCTCCCAGGGGGCTGCCACCCTGTCGTCAGCACCGTAATTCCTGGGAGTTGAGTCCTCAGCTCCAGACCACAGATGGCGCAGGTCTGGCCTTCAGTGGGGCCTCTTCGGGCTGTGGAGAGCTGTGTCCACTGATTCGACGTTGGGCTCACAACGTCCAGTGTACGTTGCTCTGCTGTTTAAAGGACCCCGTGAACCAAGAATCACAGCAGTAAAAAAATGTGATTTATGAAGACTTTTCAATACTAATCGGAGAAGGCAATGGCACCCCACTCCAGTACTCTTGTATGGAAAATCCCATGGATGGAGGAAACTGTGTTATTAAATAGACTGTGATAACTTTAGTTATTTCCAACTTACATCATTAGAGCCATTTATTCTGTTTAGCAAATCTGATTCAACACTCAATTGTAAAGTATGTACTAGGCTAATAAAAATAGGTCAGATTAGTAGAATTCTGAGTCAGAAACAAAAAAGTTGACCTTAGTCTATTGGGGGTGGGGGAGCTGCACAGATATTCTGGTTAAGTTGATGCCAACCTCGCAAAGTTCTGAAACAGCCACACCCAGGAGTTTCCTATGGGGCCGGAAAATGAGCCAATACAGTGGGTTTGCAGGTTGCCATACTAACACAGTACCAAGCCTTAGATAATTGGAATATGTAAATTTTTTAATAATTTCAGTGTCTAACCAAGAAGCATTTTAGAAGCAGCTCATAAATATTATAATTAACTGCCTTGCATTTTGTTCCATGTGTATTTTTATCTTTTTGTTGGCACCAGGTAAAATGTGTAGAAGGTGAGATATAAGGAAGTGATGGTATGGACAGACTCATCTTAAACCTTAGGAGAAGATCTGCATTCTGTCTGCTTTCGTGTTCTTTGCTGTTTATGGGGACCAGATAGAATGTGACAAGTAAGGAGACTGAGGAGACAACCATGTTTTAATTCTTGAGTGAACTGGCCTCTTGACGTATTGCCCTAAAAGTTAAACGGCACCCAATCGTGCGTTTTCTCACTGGAGTTCTATTTAGAAAACCTCTAAAGATCAGAAGTCTTGATAAATCTGCAGAAAACCCCAGAATTGCATGTTTATTTATTTTTACTATTATTTATTTCTGTTTTAAAATTTTGGACTGTACTCTGCAGCTGGTGGGATCTTCGTTTCCTGACCAGAGATGGAACCCACCCACCCTGCAGTGGAGGCTCAGAGTCCTAACCACGGGCCCCCCAGGGGACACCAGGGAAGGCCCCAGAGTGACTGCTCAGGTGTTTCTCCTCTCTGGACTGTGGGGACACTGTGGGGATGGGGGGACCCCTGCCAGCACCATGAGAAATACGGAGGGTACATCACCTCCACCGGATTTATTATGGGATTATAAATAAATAATGAATAAAATTAAAATTATAGAAAAAGTAAACTCCATAAATTTATTATGGAACACTCTTGAGACCTGTTCACGCAGACAGTAAGATGCAGTGTGTTCTTCAGACCTAGACATCTTTTTTCCTCTGATGTAGGCTTCTTAAAAACACCAAACAAGATTGATGAAAAATTTTAGAAACTTGCCAGCCAGCATTTCTGAAGAATCTAAAGATATTACAGCCAATTATCATTTAACGATGATAAATTTTCCCTTGGCATCAGGAGAATAAAGTAGGGAGCCTTTCTGTAGTGAATCCGATCAAGGTGGTAGGCTGCTGGCAATTAAATTCCTGGTGGCTTGCACTGTAATTGACTTAAAAGTGGAGAGAGCCACACAGCCCACCGCTTGTTTGCAGTCGTCGTACTAAACTGTTCCTGTTGCTGGGATAGCCTGGCGTCCAGCTGGAGCAGCTCCCGGGCCGGCCATGCCTAGACCCACCCAAGTGAGCCATCCCCTATCACCTGGCCGGCAGGAGGGGACGATGTGTTTCCCCGCACAGCTGTGCGCTTCAGAGTAACCTCACCACCACCTCAGTGGCTGAATATTTTGGCTACACAGGAAGCTTATAGGAAGCAAAAAGGTTGAGATTAAAAATAAAATTTTGAGGCAGCACGGCAATCCGAATGGCCGTGCAGCCCGACCGTGGTACCCCTGCTGCTCCCCGCCCTCCCCCTGTACATGGTTAAGAGGGTAAGTCACTGCGTCCTGCCAGGCGTTCCTGCCTGCCGGGAAGGGGAGGACGTCTCTGGGCTGTCCACCCCTGCTCCCGGGGAAAGCCTGCCGCAATCTCGGGGTGGATTCACTTTGAAGTTTTCATGTGACGTGAAGCCAGTAGATGTTAAGGACGTAGGTGGACCGCTGAAGCACGCTGCATGAATTTTTCATGGCCGACTCCCGCAGCTCAGGTGCACGCCAGGAAAAGAACGGGCTGTGCTCGCCCGAGAGGACACGTTTCCGGTCTGAGGGCAAACCCAGGCAAGCTCCATACACCTGTCAAGCCGCGCTCGGCTTTCCCTTTGAAGATTTTACATCGAGTTAACTCATGTGGATCAGATCTTCCAAACTGAATTAATCTGTGAATGAGAATTTCTTTTTTAAAAAGGGAAAGACAGAGTTTAGGAGATGAGACGAGTTCTGTACAGTGATTAACCGATTATTGTTTCAACACCCTCATACGAGCCTTAGACACATCATCAGCTCTGACCTAATCTTCAGAATGTCCAGCATAATGAGACTCTCTGCTGGGCACGACGCTTAGATTAGGAAAGAAACGACTGCTCTCTCCTTCCTGCTTTTCTCACCTCTCTCATTTTAATGTCTCCTCTTCAAACAACGTTTGCAGATAGGATATTGTTTCAGCTGATCCTCCTTGAGGCTGGCAAACCCTTGCTTTTAATTCTGAAGACCACTTAACATTCTTTCGTCCTCTATAATGCTAATTTAACCACAGCCCTGGAATACGGTTAGCAGTTGAAAGTGAATTCCTGAGAATAATGTCTGCGAGCATTCGTCCAAGAGGACTGCCCTGTACAGCATGGCTTTCGTGTGCCTGGATAAAATTCTGTTACTTTCTTCATGCCTCTAACACCACAGGCAGAGAGGGGCCTTTCAGCATGCAGCTTTCTCTTGTTCTTTGACGTGGGCTGGATGCCCAAGTGATCGGAACGATTTGAAATGTTTTTAGAAAGCAATCTGGAGGTAGTGTCTTACTACAAACGACCAATTTCAGATCCAGCGATGACTTTATAGGTTACATGGTACCTCACCACCAGAATGTTCAGAAACATAAAAACAGGAAGTGTCCTTCACAGTAGAATTTAATCATTGACCTTGTGCGTGCTAAGTCACTTCAGTTGTGTCTGACTCTTAGTGACCCCATGGACGGCAGCCTGATGTGTGCACACTGAGCTGTGCTGAGGAATGAGCATGTATCATACCAACAGGTGAGGTACAGGAAGGTGAAGAAAACGGTATCTTGAGTATCCTGCGAATCGTGACGGCGTCATTCTATCTTCAGTTCGTGTCTCAGGACACAGTATACGCTTGGTGAATGGAAGCCCACGTTTTGCTTGGTCCTCCTGATGGGGTCCAGTTCTCTGGACAGGCTCTTCACCATCTGACTGCGGAGGGCGGCTTGTCCTGGAGCGGCTGATGGAGAGCCCGGATGTCAGTGTTGCCACTTGTGCTTCTGTGGCTCCCTTGCTAGGCTTGTAACTCAGATCTGTGACTTCCCCCCAGGGGTACTTTGTATCCAGTTGTCTACCCTGTCAGAGTTAGTTTATTAAAAATACACAAATACATGAATCCACCTACCAGGCAAAAGTGAAACCACGGCCCATTGGAAGGTTCTGAGAGCAAATGGACATATGAAGGCATCCTGCCCGCCTTGAAAATGAGAGTTTTTCGATCTGCCTTGGGGCGGCTTGCGTGCCGTGTGTGGTGGGCCATCCCATTGGTGGACCCCCCTCTGCATAACAGCATTGATGATTAGTTCTCTTCTTACGGTGCCAGTTCAAAAACACAAGTGAAAATGCCAGTTCTGGTGTATGTGTCCACGGTGGTGGATGAGGTTTGGAATAAGTGTACAGCTAGGGATTCTCAGCCAGACTTGAGAAATAAAGGTCAAAGTGATTAAAAATAACGAGGCCCTGATTCTCTCCCCACGTGCGCAAGACAAAGCCGGGTTGTTTTTTTGTCATCTACTCGTTTTCTCTCCATCAAATTCCCATCTTTTCTCATCCCAAGCTGTCTTCCTTTTCGCTCTCTGTGACTTATTTCAGTCTAACTTCGTCCTTGGTAAACCCTGGGGTGTTGGGTTCAAGCATGAGTTGTAATTTGCCCTCCGCTTTCAAGCACATTTGGGGTGCCCAACATCTCCACTCTCCCAAAGCAGTGCTCCTCACATGGGCTACGATGCCCTCCAGGGTGCATAGAGACTTCCCAGAGGGTGAGCAGTCTGGTGTGATTCTCAGGGCAGCTGTTTCCAACTGCTTCCTCATCTTCTTTGTAAAGATCAGATCATCCTGGGGATTGATTCTCTGGTAGTCCAATGGTTATGACTCGGTGTTCACGCTGCCTGCGTCCAGATTCGAACCTTGGTTGGGGAGCTAAGATCCTGCAAGCCGCAGCATGGCCAATGATAATAATTAAAAATTAAAGATAAAACCCAGACCGTCCTGAGGATGCCCCACGTGCCGGGAGACTTTTCTCAGCATTGTCCCTCTCCTGTGGGTGTGTGTCCCACTCTTCCCGAACCTTCAGCTCAGGCGTCATCTGAGGGCACAAACTCCAGGAGCCAAACAAAGGGGTGATTCTAAATGTCGGTGTCAGAACTGAGACAGTGAAGTGCTCGAATAGCTGGGAAGCAAATCCTTTTATAAATCAGGTGTTTTCAATTCCCTGCTGTCTACAAAATGAGGCAAATCCCAAAGGCACTGTCAGCTGACACTTTATTATAAGCAATCTTCCGTGATCGATCGCCAAGTGACAGAAAGCCCGCTTGCTCTCAGTATGGGCAGGTATTTCCAGACCTGCAGTTTGGGGACTGCCCCGCTCTACTCAGCGAACAGTGAGTGGAAGGGGCGGTGGCTTCAGGCCGTGTGTTCAAGAGCTAGCAGGCCACCTTCACGCTCCCCCTCCCCTGTGGGCCCACCATGGAGGGGCCACGTGCAGATGGTGGAGCCGCCAGCAGGGCAGGCTGAACCACTGCATGGAAAGAACAGCCCTGAGGAGTCACCCCAGCTGCGTGAGACTCAATGTGGGTAGGAAAGGGCTTCCCATGTGGCTCAGTAGTAAAGAATCCACCTGCCAAAGCAGGAGACACGGGTTCAATCCTGGATTGGGAAGATCCCCTGGAGGAGGAGGGCATGGCAACCCACTCCAGTATTCTTGCCTGGAGAATCCCAGGCTCCCACAGAGGAGCCTGGCGGGCTACAGTCCACGGGGTCACAAAAGAGTCAGACACAACTTAGCAACTAAACAACAGCCAACAACCAGCGGAAAACTCTGTGTGCTAAGCTCTGAGATTGCAGAGTTTGTTATTGGAACAAATAGTAGTCTACATATCTAATAAATTACTCTGTGACTTGTGGTATACTCAGAGGAATTTAAACAATTGAGAGAGATTTCTATAACAGAATTCCCTCCATTTTCATCTACTTTTTTATATGAGCAAAATTTCCCAGCAGTTACGTCTACAAAAAAGAAAAGTAGGATTAGAATGAGGGTAAGCCTTGCCATCCATCTCATGCATGTCCTGTGATTTTTTTCTCTTGTATATAATATTCACTAAAATCTGTTACACATGTATTTTTTTTGGAGGGTGCAAGTAATAATTGTAGCAGTAGCTCAGTGTAGAGCATGAGGTTTGTTTAACTCCGGAAGCCTTTGTTTGCTGGGAATTTTTAATTGATATACATAGTTTTTCAGAGGCTGTGATAGGGTGATCAATAAAATACATTTAATCATTAAACACAATAAATCAGGATAAAATTCTGTCGGAGGAATATAATGGAAACACAAATTCAGAAAGGAAAATAGAAATGGAAAATTTCTGACTATTAAAAACTAGAGGTTGTTCATGAATTGTTTAAATGCGTGCTGATGTGTATCAAATCCTTAGACCTGCTCTATCAAATATTTAGGTTCCTTTGGATACATATAAGAGTACTGCAATGGTTTATATTATTAAAATATACTAGAACATTAAAATATTAAAATATACCAGAAATTATATTCTTTACACTTCTTCAAATCTGTGTTTAAAAACTTCAGATGTCAACTTATGCTATGGAAATGATAACTTAGTTTTTAAAAAGTTCTTTTAGGTGATGTAACAGCAAAAACTTGTCTAAGCTATATCAGATTTGGTGATAATTTATAAATAAGCTGTTGAGTGACTCCTCAAGGGCACAGGTAGAGGGTACTTGCTCCTTGAGATAAAGATAGGTGTTTCACATACGTTTTCCTCCTGAAATGCCACACCTGCCCTGGGAGTTAATGATCCACCCATTTCAAAGCTGAGGTCGCTAAGGCCCTAAGAAGTTAGGCTATTGACGGAAAGCACAAGAAGTTAAATGGAGAGTTGAGAATTCAAGCCAAGGTCTGTCTGACTCCCAAACACCCTAGTTTCTCCTCTAGGAGGGAGGCTGGGCCGGGCCCTTGGTGTGAGCTGTGTACTGATGTGGGGAGCCCCAGGAAAAGGCTACATGTGTGGGCAAAGTGGCCGCTCCCCAAGGCAGCACCCCCTGGTCTGGAGGTTCTCTGTCAGGAGCTCTTCCACACCTGGCCACAGAGGAGGAGGCTGTGTTTTAAAAAGCGAGAGCTTCTGTTTTGACCCCAGAACCACTTCCGCTAACCATTCAGTCCTGGTAAAGCCCGTGTGCTGTCCGTGTAGACGCAGTGTGGAGCCTGGCCCCGTTTTGCGACCAGCTGAGGTCGGCTTGGGTGGCCTGGACTTAGACCCCACTCACCTGGACACAGGTGGGCTTTCGGGTGTCGTGGGAGATGATACTGGAGCCAGCGCTGACCAGCGCGCATCAGGGGGATAAATCACAACATCCAACAGCTAAGTGGCGGTGTTTCCTGTAACACGTTAGACACCACGTGGGCTGTCAGGTGGGATGTGGTTGGTCTCAGTGTTTCCCACAGGCACGGTTTTGCTCCCCCACTTCCCAAGCATTCCTGTTGACATGCTGGGGTGCATTTTGCAGAGTGAGTGAATGAGACGCCCCCCGCCCCCCCGGGAGTGAGGGGAGTACACGGAGGAAGTCCATTCACCAAGCAGATCCTGACCAGCTGGATGCGGTAAATGAGCCATAGTATTCATTTACTTCTCCCAATTATAACATGGTTATTTAAGGGCACAAATAAATTAGGCAGTGATTTGCCTAATCAGATTTTTTACAGACTCTTCCACAAAACTCAGCTTTAAGAATTTCCCCAAAACCCCTCTCCTCCTGCCCCCTTACTAACCGTACCACTTCAGGTGATTATATCCAGATATGTGTTTATTTTTTACCGCACTGGGTCTTCACTGTTGCCCACAGGCTTTCTCTAGTTACAGCGACTGGGAGCGACTCTTTGCTGCGGTGCACGGGCTTCTCACTGAGGTGCTTTCTCTTGTTGCCGCTCGCGGGCTCCCGAGCGCGGGCTCAGTAGCTGCGGCTCCCGGGCTCCCGAGCGCGGGCTCAGTAGCTGCGGCTCCCGGGCTCCCGAGCGCGGGCTCAGTAGCTGCGGCTCCCGGGCTCCCGAGCGCGGGCTCAGTAGCTGCGGCTCCCGGGCTCCCGAGCGCGGGCTCAGTAGCTGCGGCTCGCGGGTTCCCGAGCGCGGGCTCAGTAGCTGCGGCTCCCGGGCTCCCGAGCGGGGGCTCAGTAGCTGCGGCTCCCGGGCTCCCGAGCGGGGGCTCAGTAGCTGCGGCTCCCGGGCTCCCGAGCGGGGGCTCAGTAGCTGCGGCTCCCGGGCTCCCGAGCGGGGGCTCAGTAGCTGCGGCTCGCGGGCTCCCGAGCGCGGGCTCAGTAGTTGTGGCGCACGGGTTTAGCTCCTTCACAGCATGTGGGATCCTCCCAGACCAGGAATCGAACCTGTGTCCCCTGCATTTGCTGGTGGATTCTTATCCACTCTACCACCAGGGAGGTCCCTATAGCCAGATATTTAAACACACGACTCTTGAGGCAGCTGGAGAACTGTCGATAGAAGTACCTCTAACGACTTTTACCCTTGACTTTGGGGTCCAGTGTCTTAACCCTAGCCAACAGCCACATCCTAAATTTAGGTAACTGAGAATTGAAGAACATTTCACTATAGGCTCATACTATGCAAACATAACATTTCAAAACTTAATAACATTTGGAGAGCAACTCAACATTATAACTCAATATTGTAACATTTTAACTTACTGTATACTTATGCAGTATCTTCCTAGTTCTGACCAAAGATAAGGAGTTTTTAGACTGTACAGACAAAGGGGATGGAAAATTGAATTTTCTGTACAATCATTTATGAACTCTAACGTCTATTCACTGTCCATCTTGTCTGGGGAAATCCCAGGCAAAGTCGTAGTTATCCTCTGAGATGAGACGGCAGAACTAGTTGTTAGTCGTAAACGTGGTTTTCTCAGTTGTTGAATAAAAACGACACACACTTCCCAGTACCATTTCTTTTTATGAATGAGTTCAGTATTCGGAATCTGATAATTCAGAAACATCTGTTTAGCTTCTCTTCCTTAGGCCTTTTTAAGGTTTTTCCAACTCCAGCTTGTAGATTATTTAGATAGCAGAATTGTTTTCAATTTGTAAAATCGTATTGAAGGTCCTTAATCTGGTTGGTGCCTTAAGTAGGCAGCCTGATGTTTGGTCATCTTCTGATAACAGCTCAGATCTACCTTTACCGATTAGTCATAATGTTTTATTACTGATTACAATAAATGATGTTCTTTTGGCTCTTACAGAAGGCAGTTACAGCAGGTAATTAAAATTGCAGCTCTTTACACGGTGGCTGAGAATATTAAATCAAATCTTAAGAAAATCAGGTAAAATGTTGTTAAAGAGAAAGGCCACTTAGCTGCTCTGAAGACCATTACCAGATCCCAAGTGCCGGAGTCCCCTGCTCTTCCAAGAACATTTTGTATCTGAGATGTAAAAAAGATGACATTTATGTCATAAATAATAGGAGCCAGAAACCGATCTTAAGAAGTAGACCCTTTTTCTGTGTTCTAACTGGTGACTCCTCCGCAATGGTCTCTGCGTGTAATTCTTTGTTATTTCAGGCAATTATCCTGCTTGTGCCCTGTCACCTCTCATGATCTTCAAGAATATCCTGCTTGGCACAAAGTCAGTCCCCACTCTCAGAGCCTCATGTAGCTCGATATCTGGCACAGCAGGGCGTCTGCGAGTGTAAGAAGCAGACTTCTGATGGTCAGTGTAACTTGCTGTTGGCCCAGGAACATCAGGCAAGCATGGCTTCTTAAGGTGGATTCTGAGGACTGCTCTTTCCTGTAGTTTTATAGGATCACAGATATGTGAGCTCGGGATTTTCCAGTTCACTTTAGTTGCAGATGAGAATGACGATCTGGGGAGCCTGAAGGAAGTACTGTGTGGTTTTCCCAGGGAGCAGGACACAAACAAAAACCCAGGAGAGCAAAAACTCTGGTGGAAGGATGGCTGCTTTTTCACTTTGGTCCCCAGCCGGGGCCTGGGAGTAGGAGTTAGAGCTGCAGAAGACATAAGCGGTGGCGGCGACCCAGTCAGCTGGCCCTGCGGGTGGGTGGTTTGTCTGTTTGCCTATTCTGCTGATAATGGAGTTCGTTGAGCTGTATCCCAGCTGGTATTAAATGACCCTCTCCCTGCAGCTCCCTTCACTTCCGTTGAAAGATTGTCCACATGCTAACGTACCTCCCCATCAGGGCGTCGCTCAGTGGCTGTATGGATTCAGACAGGGCGGAAGCACAGCAAGGCTTGCTGTCATCTGGGAGGGTTCCCAGCACTAATGCCTCCCGAATTCAGCCTGCTCCCTTTCCATCCCTTCAGACTCTGGGAAGCATACGGATTAGTCTGAGTGTCCTAGGTATGAAAACCAGACAGACAGGCTGCCCTTTGGTTAATAGCTCGTCTAAGAAAGTTTCAGTGGTTTACTCAGGAAGACCAAACTCAATAGAGGAAAACGTCCTCAGAAAAACCTATGCAAACAATGGTACCATCATAAAGAAATATAAAGTGAACAGGCGTAGTTAGAGCCTTTCATTCCTTTCTTCATTTTCACCACAACATTAAAAGCATCATTACGGTGACCATGGTCTTGCAAAGATGAGGGCAGGGGTTCTGCTCTCTTGAACCCTGTCCTGGCATTGACATCAGCTGGGTTGAATCTACCTCTGAAGTCTGCACCTGAGGGACTGGGTGGTCACCAGTGCGCCCCCACGGGCTTCAGTGCCCACTGGATGCTGCCCCTACCCTGCTGGCCTGATGGTCATTAGACATCTTGAATCCCTGGCCCAGAAGAACACTCAGGATGCACAGGGAAGTAGCTGAACCATCGTTGCGGGAGCAGCTGGCATCCTCTGCCATTCCGGAGTCATCCCGCGCTCAGCCCCGAACACCTGAGGAGGAGCAGTCGGAAGTGCTGCAGGGTCGTCTCCTTGGCTTCTCATTTTTCTTCCAAAATGTATAACCCCCATTTAAGAACTTCAGACTTCCTCCCTGGTATTTTGTTCAGAAAACGCTGAGCACCTAATATCTACCAGGCATTATACTTGACACTGAGAAAACTAAGTGAATGAATGAGACGCGTGGTTCTTAGGACATCCCCAGCAGTCCAGAGAGGCTAAGACCCCATACTGCCAGTGCAAGGGCCATGAGTTCCATCTGATCAGGAAACTAAGACCCTACATGCTGCCACACGTGGCCAAAAAAAAATAGGACACACGATTCCTGCCCTTCCTGAGCTCGCTCTTTCTTGAGGAGAGGTGGATCCATGAGCAAATGTTGAGGATACAGCATGTTAAACGCCAAATGGACGTTTCTCTTCCAGGGCCAGAGAAGCGTTGTTAGCAGAGCTCTGTCCTCTCATCTCCTGTTGATGGAGGGACGCAGCACCAGCGAGGTGGTTACGACAGGATGTCTGGGGTCGGACTGTGCTCCGTGGGGCTGGGGACCACTAGACCTGCCGTCCTGGTGGCCACTCCCCCGGCTTCAAACCGCATCTCCTGCGCCTCTTCTCCACCAGAACATACTTTCCACCAGGCCGGGGGTGGGGGAGGGGGGGTTGTCTGTTTCTCTGTGCGGCTCGAAGAATGCGTGGCAAGTAATAGGAACTCTGTAAAGACTTGTGAATGAGTGAAGCAAATGCATTGCTTTCTTCCCTGTCTTCATTCTTCACCCTGCGCAATGGACCATTATTTGTACTCTCTTGTTCTTTTTTTCCCTTAACATTTATTTATTTGGCTGTGTTGCGTCTTAGTTGCGGCACGCAGATTCTCTGTTGCCGTGTGAGATTGTCTGCTGCAGCTCCCAGGCTCTGCGGGTGTGGTGCGCGGGCCTAGCTGCCCAGCGGCATGTGGGATCCTAGTTCCCTGACCAGGGATGGTACCCACGTGCCCTGCATTGCAAGGCCGATTCTTAGCCAGAGGACCACCAGGGAAGTCCCTGTGCCCTCCTGCCCTTGACCTCTGCCACCTGTGGCTGCTCGGTGCCTTCTCACCAGCTGTCCTCTTGTCCTCCTCCAGCTGCTTCGGTTCCCCCCACTCCCGCACGAGAGGCCTCTCCACTGTCTCACCCTCGGGTGCAGTGCTTGTTTGCTTTTCCGCTGTTCACTTCCCCTCGGAGGACCCACTGATTCTGTGACTGTAACCATCACCTTCGCTCAAACGTTCTCTCCCGGTACTTCTCAGCGTCCAGTCCTTGCTAAGTAGAAAGTTGCATGAATGATTTTAAGTCCATGACGACTCTAAAATCCTGATTATCTTCTAGCTATTTAACTACTTTGCTTGACTTAGTAAGGTGACCTGACATGGAAGTCTTGCTCCCATGCACCTCCTCAATTATCGATTGTTTTCTGTTTAATGACTCCTTTTGGCCCTCAGGTCTCCGGCTTCCCTCTTTCTCTCTCTCCCTCGTCCAAGAGATTATGCACCTACTGGTAACAGGAGAAAAAGTGATCAGGAAGTTAGGCCCTGAGAACAGAATCTCAGGTGGTGCTGTTGGACATTGTCACTTGGAAATTAAATTAGCCTGTGTCCTTCTACTTCCTGCCTCAAAGTCTGTTCTTCTCTTAAATTCCCTACAAAGTCATCTCCCCTGCTTTCTGTGCTCCCAGCTCTCAGCTCTCTCTGATCATGTAGTTAAATCCCAGATTCTTAGAATACCCGTCCACCCATATGTCCAGCGTTTGGTTCACTCAGCACACCTGAGCTCATTCAGCACTTGGTGAGCGGCAGCGCTGTGCTGGCCCCTGACAACGTACTGGTGATCCAGGCAGGCCGGATTCTGCTGTCAGAGTTGCCCTGCTGGGAGCAGGAGACAAACCAGCACTTTCCCCGGGCGTCCTAAGTTGGAGGCGGACGTTCCCCACACGTCTGAGTGTCTGCCCCTTCCTTTTCTAATCCTTCTCCTGCTTTAAAAGGTAGGGTTGGGAAAGTGAAAGTGAAAGTCACTAGTCATGTCCAACTTTCTGTGACCCAGTGGACTATACAACCCATGGAATTCTCCCGGCCAGAATACTGGAGTGGGTAGCCTTTCCCTTCTCCAGGGGGTCTTCCCAACCCAGGGATCAATCCCAGGTCTCCCGCATTGCAGGCAGATTCTTCACTGTCTGAGCCACCAGGGAAGCCCAAGAATACAGAGGTGAGTAGCCTAGTCCTTCTCCAGGGGATCTTCCCTACCCAGTTCTACCCACACTGTAGACAGACTTGTTAGCAGCTAAGTCACAGGGAAAGCCCAAGAATACTGGGGTGGGTATCCTATCCCTTATCCAGCAGATCTTCCTGCCCCAGGAATTGAACCGGGCTCTCCTGCATTGCAGGTGAATTCTTTACCAACTGAGCTATCAGGGAAGCCCTCTGGTTGATAAGCATGAAGTTATTATGTGCGAGATGTGTGTTGAAGCAACCCTTTTTGTGAGAAGAGCTCACAGCGGTTCTTATTTGTATTACTATTAGTGTAGGCTTATATAGAGAAAACATGAAAAAAAATTCAAGAGACAGGTTACGTTAGAGATAAATAGAACAGATCAGTGAAATTACAGCCTCCAAGCCGTCAGCATCACTTTTCTCAGGAGCGGGGTCCTTCTGCGGGCAGAGCTGACTGAGCCCTGTGGCATGATATAGCACCAGTGTATCAGACTGTAACGTAAGAGAGGGATTGCTTTACAATTGGACCATTAGCACACGCTCTTCATCTCTAAGCCATCCAGTATGTGATCCATAGAAACTGATTTCCTCATAACTCATGTGTTACATGCATGACTCATATACGTGTGCACAAAATGACTTAGACACACAAGTTAGAACTCTCGTCCTAGCTCAGGCTGCCACAGCAAGACGCCACGGACAGGGCAGTGCAGCCAGCATGTCCCAGAGCCAGGTGCCGGGGTGCCTCCTGGGGAAACCTTTCTCCCCGCTTGAAGACCGCTGTGTCCTCTGTGCGCCCTTCGGGGGAGGGCGGGAAGCCAGATGCCTGGCATCTTTTCCTTTCTAGTAAGGACACCAAATCAAATCAGGGCTGACCTCATTACCTCATTTTACCTTAATTCCCTCTGCAGAGGCTGGATCTCCAAAGCGAGTCACAAGGAGGGTTAGAGCTTCCACATACGGATTTTAGGGCTTCCCCAACGGTTCAGCAGGTAAAGAATCCACCTGCAACGCAGGAGACATAGGAGATGTGGGTTCAGTCCCTGGGTCAGGAAGATCCCCTGGAGAAGGAAGTGGCACTCCACTCCAGTCTTGCCTGGAGAATCCCCCGAACGGAGGAACCCAGCGGACTACAGTCCATGGAATGGACTCTAGGGGAAGACCATTCAGTTCACAACTGCCCCCAATTTCTTTTATCTCTTGTAGCTTCTTTCCTGAGGTCTTAGATCAGGAGTCCAGACTTCCCATCTGTGGCATGTGTTTACTCCTTTCCTGGGTCTCCTTTAGTCCACACAACACCTTAAAAACCCATGAACCAGTATTTAAGCATTGAGAGAAACTTTTCTGACCTCAGAAACTGTTTGACAAGTTGCCACCTCCCCCGGAGGAGCGGTCTCCCTCGCTGAGCACCTCCTCCTGAGGCAGAGTCTCGGGTCTTCCCGGGGAGCACACTGCTCTTTGGGGAAAACGTTCTTGTGGAATGTGGAATGATTGCAGGTTTAAAGCTGTGAGATGGGCAGCTGTTTCAGGGTGGGAGAGAAGTCTCTTCATTCTTGAGGAACTCGGGTGTTTGTGTTGACAGACCCCCTGTTTGGAGAGAAATGTTTCTGAATCTCCCACCACTGCTCTGGGGGCACCTGAGCTTTGACCCGTGGGCAGTTTCTGTGATGATGGGGGTCCTCTCTACTTGAGCCGTGCAGTGTGGTGGCCAGTACCCACAGGGCACTGTTGAGTACTCGAAATGTGACTAGAGTGTTTGAGCAGGTGGCTTTTTAACTTTACTATTTTAATTTTAGTGACTGCATGTGTCCAAGGAGTACAGTAGACAGAACAGTCCTGTGAGAACACATAACACTCTGTGTACAAAAGGACTCCCGTTGAAGCCACCTGCGCACCGCCTTTGGTCTCTATGTGCTCCTAGAATTGTGTAGAGGTGGCGAGGGCTTGTTGTGACCAGTGACACTCCGGCTCCAGCCCCCTTGTTGGTGGGAGCAGATGCACACCTGGGTTCATGCGCCAAAGGTCTGCAGCCACGGAGCGGCTTCCCCTGGGCAGGCTTCTGTTGGCAAAGACGGGTGGTCAGTCACTCCTCTGGGGCAGCTGCACTGTGCACCTCCAGGGTCTATAATAATCTGTGTTAACGGCGCCCCAAAGAAGTGGTCAGCTCATGGCCAGTGTGGGGTACTTGGTAAGTGACTGATGACCTCATTACAGTTCCTTACAGAATATCTCATACGCCAAGGCTTGTGCCAGACGTTGGATAGTCAGGGGAGCCAAGGGTGCGAAGGTCATCTAATTAAATAGGTGATGAAAAGAAGCATGTGAGCCGTAATAGAGAGAAGCCCAGGTCACTATGGAAACCCCAAGGTGGACATCCAGCCTCATCTGGAGGACCCTGGGAAGGTGGTCCCTGAGGGACTGATGCTGACTGAGACCAAGGGTTGAGTGGGAGTTCACTGGCTCAAGAGCTGGGGAAGAGGCTGCCCTGATTAGGGCACAGCAGTGCCTGGGGTCAACAGACCCCACTCTGTTCACGGCTGGAACATACAAACTTCCGGGATGAGAAGCAGACTGTCTGAGCAGAGGCCCAGAGAGGCCTGTTCAGGAAATGTAAACAGCCTTAAAAAATCCAGAAGATTCCACATGGACACTGAAGAGCTGGTGGCCCTGGACCCACATACCCTCAAGACAGCGGGGAGCCAGAGTGGCTGCCACCTGAGTCTCATGGGCAGTCCTGGCGGTCCCGGACAGCTGCCCTGACAAGGACGCCAGCCAGGCGCCAGTTACTGTCCTTCTCATAGCGGGATGTCTTCTGCAGTGCCCGATCTCTATCAGAAAGAGGTGAGCGAAAGTCAGGCAGAGAAGTTGGGAGCATCTCACAGTGCTCGGCGGAGTCATCCCTGCTGCCTGGCTGCTTGGTGCCCTCTGCTCTCCATTAACTGATGGGGTTCACCTCCATCCAGGGGCTCAGTTACTCCGGGGCCCCAGAGATGGATGGGTTTCCAGGAACCAGTTTCTACCCCGCGTTCACGCATGGACTGTCTCCCGGACTGATCTGCCCAAGGAATTGTCTGCAGCAAAGGAGCAGGGCGTCCCCTCCCTTTCTCAACTGCTGTTCTCCCACCACACAAGGGAAGAGGCTTCGTCCCACCAAAGGCTAGTCTTTCTTCCTTGCATTGCTCTGGACTGTCAAGCCCTCCACTTGTCAGACGAAGGATAATTTCAAACACTGGGGTCAGTGCTGAGAAAGCAGATGCCCTTAATAACTGGGTAAGAGATCCTCTTGCAAGCTGGATGGCTTACAGTTCTTAGCTTTCAACAAAATGGAAGGAGGACCTAGTCAAGTTGTCAGCCAATAGATCATGAAAAATAATGTTTGGTGATAAATTACTGTGTGACTTTGGGCATAGCCATCAGAATAATGTCAAAGAAGTGACTGACATTGTTACAATGAAACTTCCATTCTCATCTACTTATTTATGAAAATAAGTTTTCTTGGTGCATACATTTATAAAAACAAAAAATAGGAATAAAATTGATGCTGAATGCTTTCTCATTTTAGCTGGAAGTAATATTCATCCATGAATACATGAACTAATTAAAAAGAGAACAGTCTCATTCATCTCATTAAGAGATGCATTACCAGTAGAATTTTACTTTTTATATTCAGTATTTTTCAAAATTTGTAATGATATATGTTGGTTTGATTTATTAAATATTAATAATAATTATAATGGATAACCAACCTAGAAATTTTTTTAACATATAGAGTTTTAGAATTAGAGGAATTTGAAAAAACTGAAATATCTCTCCTTTCTTATGTAGAGAAGTGTGATGCAATGATAAAAGACTTTCAAACATAAAACATACTACAATGAATAGAATTCTGTCATGGAAAAAAAAAAGAATTCTGTCATGGATTGAAGGAGAAAAAAGAATGACATAAAATTTCTAGACATTAAAAGGAGATTTTTAAATGAATGAAGGCTGGCATCATTTCACAAAGGAATCTAGGTCCCTTTTAGGTGCCTGGGAAAGAGTGATCTGAAGGTTTATTTAAAATACACTAGAAACATTTAATTGTTGTTCAGTCGATTAGTCATGTCCGACTCTTGGCGACCCCATGGACTGCAGCACGCCAGGCTTCCCTGTCATTCACCATCTCCTGGATTCAATGTAATCGTTTAAAATGTAAGCTTAAAAGATGTGAAAGGGATACAGGGGATATAGTTTCTCAAAATTCTCTTATGGTTGATATGGGCATAAATATGTGAAGCCCACGTTCAGTGAAAGTGGTAGTGAGAGGCCTGTGCTTAATTTGGAAATGAAAGTTGAAACAGGGAAAGAGGTGGGGCAGGGGGTGTGGAGCTGAGGACCGCTGACTGCCCTCCTGAAGGGCCCGGACAGTGGAAACGGGAGGTCCACTGACAAAGGAGAAGTCAGAGGAAACTCAGAAGTGCTGGGCCAGTGTATTTAATAATATCATAGGGAAAGCGACAGAATGGAATAAAAGTATCGTTAAGTATATGACTCTCTCCTTAACCCTGGACACCCAAGAAAGTTATTGGGCTGGTTCAGGACCCTTTTTAAGCGCCCAGGTGATGTTACTATGTAGCCATCCCTGAAAATTATCAGACCAAACCCAAAGTATGGTCCTTGGACCATAATTATCATATCGTCTTGGGAGCTTGTTATAAATGCAAAATTCTGAGCTCCATCTTAACGGCTGCTTTATCAAATTCTGCATCTTAACAGGATATTTAGGCGATTCCTATTCTAAACAGTAAAGTTTGAGAAAGCCAAGATTTCTAACATTCCCAGGTGATGCTGCTGGTTGAACAGCCGAGTTCTCGAGTGGTGCTGTGCAGAGGTTCTAGAGCAAAGCTGCTCAAAGTATGTCCGGGGACCACAAGTGTCAGCATTACCTGGATCCTTGCTAGACACGCAGATTCTCAGAGTCTCACCCCAACCTGGTGACCAGCACCTCTGGGGCCACAGCCAGAAACCTGTGGCTCGGCCGGCTCCCCAGATTCTGATAGTAGAACTTGAGAAGGACTGCTCTAGACAGAACCCACATGGACCTGGACCGCTCTGAGCCTCCAGTTAGTTCAGGGAGATGGCTCAGAGTTCAAGACCAGAAAGGACAGCTTAGTGAGAGACTTGCTGCCGAAACTGTCATCCCAAGCTTCACTCGTCCCCAAGCCTGTGTGCACCCATTCTGCTGTGGGCCTTGATGCATAACAAGTGGGGAAAGTCACCTAGACACTTTGAGGAAGGTCTCAATCACCTCCCGCGCCCAGACCAGCAGCCCAGTCCAGCTGACATGCCGGCCGAGGGCGAGGAACACCCCCTTCCTTCCTCACTCTGCGTCCCTGGAATCGACTCCCTGACAGCCTGACAACAAGGCATCCAAGTCTGCATGGCAAAGAGAGCGTGGTGTCAGCACACGTGCGGCCTGGAAACGGCTGCGCACGTGCGGCCAGGAAACGGCCGCGGCATTTGTGGAGGCTCAGGAGAGCAGGCGTCAGCAAGGAGAGGAGGGGCCCGCCCGCGCTCCCTGGGGCGGGGCGCCCCGAGCGCCCACAGAAGCCCCTCCCCAGTCACTGTGCAGGCGGAAGCCCCGGCCCAGCCAGCAGACGCCTGTGGGACTCTATCATGGAGGGGCTTGTGCCGACCTGCGCCTCCGTGGGCTCTCGACTTCCGGGCGTGGGGCCTGGTGCCAACCCAGACGGGAGGACAGACTCATTCTCCTTGACTCTGTTGACTTCAGGATTCTGCAGAGCGTGGGCTCACCTTCCTTTGTCTTCTGGACCAAATTGAATACCCTGGCTTCAAATTGTCTTCTCTTTGACTACAGATGGCATATGATTTATTAACTTTGTCTCTAGCAATTTTTAAAAAGGAACTTTTATTATGGAAAAGAAATTGTTAAAATTTTATCACCTGCAAAATAGAACTTGGCTCTTTCTTCTCCAAATTAACTAAAATTGATGATATTCCTTCATTAGTTTTCATTCATTTTTTAGCACATCTGATTTTTTTTAATTCATAATGCTTTTGATGAAAATTAATTAGTTTCTTTTAGAACTGAAACAATATTATCATAGGCACTCAAACATTGTTATACAAAAAGGCCTTTATTATAAAGCCTGGCCTCCACTCCAAAGGTTTGAGTCTATTTTGTAGAGAACCCAGCTCACCATGAAACTTCAGAGGCTTTCTGGTTTTTCACTGCTGAGGATTTGGGCCTCAGTCTTTCCATCTGTAAAATGAGGAGTCTGAACCCTGTGAAGTCTAAACTTCTGTTTTACGAGCCCAACAAAACTAAATAAACTTTTATAGATTAGATGTGGGAAGAATATATACAAAGGCTTCTGTGACTATTATGCTGATTAAACATTTTCTCAGCCCTGTAAAGAATACCAATCAAAAGCTGACTGGTGCAGCTCTAGGATTTTCCCTAGGGGGGGATCCTCAAACAGGGCCAGGGGATGGGAGGAGGGCAGTGGACTCCATCAGGGGTCAGGTCCTAGACTGCAGGGACTGGGACTTGCCGACCTGGCTCTCAGGGGACACTGAAGCTTGGCGTCTGCACCTTCGCTGATATTCTTCCCCAGATAAACGGCTTCCTGCAACTTAACTCTCTTTTGCAACATAACACTGTGAAACCAAACGTCAGCAAACCCAGGGGAAAATCCATGCTTTCAACTATAATTTCAACAGCGAAGAATTTGGAGAGAACCACCTCGGAAAACCCCTTAATGCCAACAGCAGCTCCCAGCATAAGTCCCAGCCACGGAACATCGCTGTCCTGACAGCCTCAGAGACAGAAGTCAAACCTGTTTTCCTACCGTGCTTCTGATTTGGTCTGAGTGAACAAGAGCCTTAATTCTGATAATATGTGCAATTATGTGTTCAAAAATCCATTAGGAGCAAAACCTCCTGAATGAATCCAATCATTACTTAACAGATTAGTGTGCATTTCTCCCGCCCCGCCCCCACCAAGAGAAGGGCTTTTCACATAATACTTGGTCACATAATGTGTGTCTCAGCAGAACATCCGTGATCACACAAGACACAGAGAAGGAACTGGGCTCCACGGCCCAGCCCAGGGAGGCCGCCCGCTGCCGGGCAGCATCAGGGAGGAGGTCTGAGAGCCGGGGCTGGGCGAGAGTGGGGACCCAGCAGGTTCTCATGGACAGAGGGTTCTGAGCAGGGAGGTGAAGCCGCTTAAGCCAGCTGGTGAAAGAGAATAAAAACATCATCTGGGTCTGTCGGTGGTCGGCCAGACCCGTGGAAAGAACAGAGGGACGTGTGGGCCGTGGAGCTCATCAGATGGCCTGCAGTTGGCTTGTGCTGAAAAGAGGTCCTGCTGCTGCTGCTGCTAAGTCGCTTCAGTTGTGTCCAACTCTGTGCGACCCCAGAGACGGCAGCCCACCAGGATCCCCCATCCTGGGATTCTCCAGGCAAGAACACTGGAGTGGGTTGCCATTTCCTTCTCCAACGCATGAAAGTGAAAACTGAAAGTGAAGTCGCTCAGTCGTGTCTGACTCTTAGCAACCCCATGGACTGCAGCCTACCAGGCTCCTCCATCCATGGGATTTTCCAGGCAAGAGTACTGGAGTGGGGTGCCATTGCCTTCTCTGAAAAGAGGTCCTAGACCTGCCCTAAGGGTAAGCAGGTCTTGACTCAGAGTCCCCAGGCAGTAGGTCTTCCTTCAGCATTTACATGGGATTCTCTCTGTGCACAGTTTTTTCTAATTTTTTTTTTCAAGTGCAGACTAGTCAATCAAAAAGAAGCTCCATTTGCAGTGAATATTTATTTAACACTGAACAGGTCACTTGCTATATGAGCCCCCCAAATAATAAAAGTAAAACATCTGAGTGAATAGGGAAAATTACTGGCTACGTTTAGGAAGTGACTGGATCCTCAGTATGAACAGGCTGAAAGTGTGGTTTCTGGAATAAGTTTAGTGGAAATGGTATTTTATTGGAGCTGCTCCCCTACACACAACTTTACAGAAATCCAATTTAATAATTTTAGACCATATTCCCAATTACTTGAAGAAGGTTGGGTTTGCATGTCTTGATAACGCGTATATATTTCTGTTTGAAGTAAATGAGAGGAGCTTGCACATAGCAGGAGGAAAAAGAGCCCAGAAGTTTTATTAACAGTAAGTTTAGGTTGCTGATAAATGACACACTCCCTTATTCCATGAGCTGAGTGATAAGAAGGCTCACAGGGGACACACAGGCAGTCACATGTGTGTGCATGCCCCCCCACACTTAGGCACGCACGGGAAACAGAATACGCAGGGACACAGCCCTTGGGGGTGTGCCGTTAATACACTGTTTAAAGGGATCTTGGTAAAGATTTCCTATAAATTATGTTTATTGCATAAAGTGAGTAGAGTATTAGGTGTGAATTCTAAATGTGCTCAGGGAATTCTACCCTCTGATTTTAAAAAGAGAAGGACGTTTGCCTGAGGAACTTGATTACTCCTGATAGGTCATCTTGGAAAATATATGCCGTGTTCATCTCGGAGCACCGTCAGTGTTTCCACACAAACGACTCTCCCTCCCCAGCCGCCCTTGCTCCTCACTCTCTCAGCACACTGCTGCCCCTGAGGAAGAGGCGCCAGCTGACCCCTCTATATATTCCCTCCAAGTCGGTGTGTACCGCCTGGCTCTTAACTTGCTTCCCTCCTGTTTCCCAGGGGTCTTCCTGTTTCTGCTCACCCCTGAAACACCCCCACTTCCTGGAGCCGCTCTTCTGGGAGGCCTGGCCCTGTTTTCTCCTGCCCCCTGCAAACTTCTCCTGTGTCCTGTCTCCCTCTTGCCACCACCAGGCTCCCATCGGCTCGCCTGGACTCTGCACAGGCTTGTGCTCCTCTTCCTACTGAAAGAACTGTACAAAGCTTGGTACCTCCTTGCATATTTCTTAAAGATATTAACATTTTTATTAAGCATAAACATTTTCAAGTAATATCTGTTATTGACTTAATTGACTGTGGTCTCCCCAGTGGCTCAGTGGTAAAGAATCCACCTGCCAATGCAGGAGCCTCAGGAAACCAGGTTTTGATCCCTGGATCAGGAAGATTCCCCTGGAGAAAGAAATGGTAACCCACTCTTGCCTGGAGAATCCCAGGGACAGGGGAGCCTGGTGGGCTACAGTCCATGGGGTCACAAAGAATCAGATAGGACTGAACGACAAGCACGTATGCATGTCTTAAATGATTATCATATGCCATTTTTAATATTAATAAAAACAGGACATCTTTTTTAATTTCTAAAAAGTGTCTGAGTTCTTGACCAAATCTGAGGGGCTAACTGAAAAAAAAAAAAATCCCATATGTGCATGATTATAATTCAAAATTATACAATACATGTTGGAATTTTTACTTGTTAGAGTGAAAATTATCATTTTATTAAAATGCATTTAAAGCTTGTTAAAAGCAGACAAAGATACTATCTAGCACGAATAATAAGCTTTTAGGAGACAATGTCTCTCTTGAAGACATGATATCGTCTTTTTAATTGAATTATTTGGTGATATTAACATTTTAATGAAGGAATTATCCTATTTTATATTACTTAAGAAATTGATATGTAATTTTGGCTTCACGTTAATAATGTTATAAGTATTTAGCATATTTTAAATCTGAGCTAAAACTAATTTATATCTCATATTTCCATGAAGATAGAAGCATAATGTGCTTGCATTATGTGTGTGTTTCTTGCTTTGTCACCGGCATTCGCTTTAGTGGAGCTATAGTTTGAAAATACTAATCCCCAAGAGAATAATAATTTAGATAAGTGATATCTTTTGATGTTAGAACTTGCCAATCATACAGGTGTTGTGAGGATGCTGTTCACTAAGCACAGCCTGCTGGCATTAGGTATCTTGGCATGTGTGGTTTACGGGAAAGTCTGAGAAAAGCTTCCTTACAGGCGGCCACTGTGAGCACAGCAGAGTTGCCCTTTGGAAAAGACTGGACCCGGATGCAAAATGGCTAAATGGCTCCTCTCGCCCCATGGAGGAAGACAGATGGATTTAAAGAGTGGCTGCTAAAGAGTGAGGCCTACAAATGAAAGGGTGCATTCTGAAATCCCTGACAGATTGTGACAAATGATGGATTTAAAGAGTGACTGCTAAAGAGTGAGGCCTACAAATGAAAGGGTGCATTCTGAAATCCCTGACAGATTGTGACAAATGAGAGAACACGTTCCTAACAGGAAGTACGCGTTTGAAGTATATTTTTAACTGTTTAATGGTCCCGGTGCATTGAGAGGTTGCTTGTGGAGTGGAAGGTGAGTTAATCTGAGTGAACGAAAAGAGAAGGAAGTGTTGGATGGGAAGCCAGCCTTTTTGTGGACCATCGCGTTAGAGGACAGGCCCCGCTGCTGCCCTCCAGGCCCTCACATTCATGGTTAACTGTGTTCAGGGGTGTGGGTCGACTCTTGTTTTTCTCTTGGGATCGTTATTACATCATTTTGAAATTTTGATGACGAAAGTGGTTCTAGCTAGTGTCCTCTGTCTAGCAGACCAGAGGGCTGGATGTAGAAAGTCTCTGAAGGACAGCTCATGTGTTTGGAAGATGCATTCGGAAGACGTGGTCACCATGCCGTCATCAGCCGTCGCAACTTGAAACACATCCATTTTAAGAGTCTGGCAAAATGGGTGAGAGGTGCTATTTGTTTAAAAATCTGTTTGTTGAAATTTACTTTAAAACATGCTATTTAAGGAAAGTAAAACCTGTTTCCTTAGTCTTTAAATACCACGTCCCTCTGCCATGGCAGTCGCCTACCCCAGGGATCAGGCCTTACGAACGCAGGCTGTTGCCTCGTGGTCCGCCGACTGGTTCTGTCTCCCTCCCAGCAGCGTGGACGGGACGTGTCTGCCATTTGGGTGATGCCCA
This sequence comes from Bubalus bubalis, assembly GCF_019923935.1. Lineage (NCBI taxonomy): Eukaryota > Metazoa > Chordata > Mammalia > Artiodactyla > Bovidae > Bubalus > Bubalus bubalis. The sequence goes on from NC_059180.1 coordinate 2,575,680, forward strand.
GTGTGTGTGTTGACTTTGCTGTTTGGAAAGATGGGAAGAAATCTCTTGTTCAGACTAAACTTGGAAGCAGTTTGCAGCCCTGAGTGTAGATTCTGGAGTGTGCTCGTTTGTTTGACAATCCTGGGTGGCGTTTACACAGCATCAGCTGTCGGGGATATAGCGATAAACATGACTGTCTTTTAGGCCCTCCCAGTCTAGTCTGTCTTATGTTTTACGGTCCTTAGGGGTTTTTTTAATCAAATGAATTTAAATATTGAAAACTATGCAAGGAAATTTTTGTAATCAGATTTTGAATATGTGCATGTGTTTATTTTTTTTAAATAAAGCTTAACAAATTTCTTAATTTGAGAATATGGAATAGGGATTATAACTCCAAGGAATAAAGTACTTGAGGATGATACAGTAAATCTCACTTTCCTAGAAAACTTGTCGAGGCCAAATATGATCCATGAAATGCTAGAGGAGCAGGGGTTCAGGTCTCTGCTCCATCGCTCCCTCGTCTCGTGACTCCCCGTGGGAAGGGTGCCTTCAGACCCTCGCTAAGCTAGAGGAAAGGGGAGAAGGCGCTCCCTGGGGTGACCCAGATGAGCACCAGGGCCCACAGGAGACCCGCGCATCCTCTCCCAGCAGTGAATGGATGCAGCCTGTACTCAAGCGTGAGTCAGCCCAGGAGATGCCTCGTCTGTGCGAGGTACACAAACACACCTTCCAGAGTGTTTGTGCAAATTAAGTCAGATGATATAAAAAGAGCTCCTCGAAAACGGCAGACACGCAGCAAATGTTCATTATTTCCCCTATTTCCTTACCCACATTCTCAGTACGTGCTTATCGCCATTATCTGTTATTAGCCACTGAAGATGATCTGATTTTTATAGAGAACATAGCAACCATACTCCCTAGTGCTGACAAGGTCTTTCAGTGGGCATGGAATGTAAATTTAAGAAATATCTGCTCATGATATCTTAAAAAGTCACAATTATACTCAAGAACCTATATTTATCAGAAAACATAAAAGCGACAGTGCGGATTTATTCTACAGTATTTTCTACTGGAAATAGAAGAAGAATATTTGAGGGGTTTCAGTTCAAATGGGGGATGAAGATTCTTCATAGCCTCTTCCTCTTTCTCCAAATGGTAGAAACAGGAACAAAGATGGAGAGATGACAGATAGATAATAAATGAATGAATGACAGATGATAGATAATAGGTTGTTGTTGTTCAGTCACTCAGCTGAGTTTGACTCTTTGCAGCCCCATGGACTGCATGCAGCACGCCAGGCTCACCTGTCCTTCACCATCTCCTGGAGTTTGCTCAACTCATGTGCATTGAGTCTGTGATGCCATCTGAGCATGCCATCCTCTGTTGCCCCCTTCTCCTCCTGCCCTCAGTCTTTCCCAGCATCAGGGTCTTTTCCAAAGACTCAGCTAGATAACACAGAAAAAAAGGAAAGGGGATATATTATGAAGAATTCCTGAAGAGAGAGAGCAAACAAGAGTGCATGGGAAGGAAGCTTGGAGACGGTGGGAGCAGCACCAGAGGCGGGAGCCGCCGAGAGCATGGTGGCACGGAGATGCAGACGGGGGCTGACGGCTCTGCAGCAGTGTTCCCCAGACCCGCGGACGTATCACTGCCCCCCCGCTGCTGTGGCCACAGATGTGTTTCCCCACAGACGAGAGCTCTGAGTACTGAGATTTGTGTGTGAGAGAGACAGGCCAGTCCTCTAGTTCTAAAGCCAGGAGGAGAGGTTAGAACTCACTCCCAGAAGGCTACCTGGATAAGCACGCTGGTCAGCAGCACCGTGACCCCCTTCTCACTTCAGCGAGATTCTCCCGTGAAGTCTCAAAAGCAAAGATGAACACACCACCAGGGGACACTCGACAGCCAGGAAACACCGTGGAGGAGAGATGACACCAAACTCAACAAAGGGTATTTATGCAAGGAAACATTGAGAAGAGCAAGTCAAATAGAAGATGCATGCTTTACTTTAGGAAACATGTAAGAAAACGTTCATCAACAAAAAACTAGAGAGCCTGGAATTTCCCCTGGGGTCTCAAAGCATATCATAAAGATGAAGTAATAGCTTGTCGATACTGGAGCAGGAGGAGCAAATGTACTGTGTTTGGTTATCCAGTGTGAAAGCTACCTCCAACATTTACTTGCTAAATGCAATCATTTCCCCCTCCCTGCCTCTTCTCGTGATTCTGTGGGTCATGAAGCAGGAGCATGAAGCCAGAGGATTATCTCCCGCCCACCCGTGGTCAGCTGGGCGCTGGGTTAGGAGTCTCCTTCCAGGCTGGCTTGTTCTCACGGTGTCTCGTTCTCAGGACCTTTACTTCCGGTGTCCTCAGGGTGGTGGCGCTCTTAGGATGAGAGAGCCGCTCATCAGTTGGGTTCCTTTGGATTTCAGGGAGCAGAGGAGCTCAACTCCTACCGGTTTTTAACAACTCGGTGGCCTCACGTGTGCAGCCGGAGGGCAGGGCAGCGCCTGCAGCGGCCTGTGGCGCCACCAGAGCCTGGCTCCTCCCGCCTTTCTCTTTTGTGTTTCTTTGTTCAAGTAGAATCCACGCATTGCTTCCTTTGATGTCTCAGTAAAACCCGAGCTGCGTCTCCAGTATGTCGTTTCTCCCCTGCTTGCAGGGGTTGGTGATCCCACATGGGCGTTTCTGGGTCTGGGGAGGTTTGTGTGCGTCAAGCTGAAGAGTTTTAGTTGGTCCCCTGCTGCTTGGTTGCCTCCAAAAAGAAATGGAATGAGTAATTTGAACACAAATGGGAGAAAGCAAGACTCATTTCCATCCCAAGCAGAACTTGAATGTCTCCACCAGAAGGGCTGTCTGTTAACTCGGTGCTCGTTCAAAACCTTATTTGGGGCTAACACTTCTTTATAAGATGGCTTCGTGTGCCTGGAGTAATTCACAGAGATTGATTTGTAAAACATTCTGAATCAATTAAGGCTTTAATCAGCAAAGAAGCAAACTTCACATGGTTTGTGGACTAATTTTACCATCTCCCATCAAAGTGAACCTAAGCTGAAAAAAGAAAACAATTACAAAGATGCAATTATCTGTCCTGATTGCCGAATTAGGAGAGTTTGTGTTTATCCGTCCCCACGTAAAGGTGGATACCGTCTGCAGAGAACGGTCCCAGCAGCTGTCGGGGTGACAGGCACCCCTCCTCGCAGGTCCTCAGGGACTGAGGTTGACTTGGAGCCAGAAGACTCCAGCCGTCAGCTTTGAGTGACCCGGCGCAACATAGAGGCTCCTGGGTACTGTTTTGTATAAATGTTTTTGAGAGCAAGTTTCCAAAAGCTCCTTGCCAACAGCAAGGAGTTCTTAGGAACCCCTTGAATCTACATCTCATTTGAATTACTACATCTGCAGATCCATCTACTTATGCAATGATTAGGAAATTGGTTTCCTTTATCTAGACCAGAGCTCAGCTGTGGCTTCACGTTGGAATCACAAGGGGAACTTCGGAAAGTCCCAGAACCCACCCAGGCCTATTCCACCAGAACGTCGGGGGCGGGGGAGCCAGGCATGGGCACTTTTCGAAGTTCCTCAGGTAATTCCGGGCTGCAGCCAGGATCGAAAACCCCTGACTGAGACAGCGCTTCCAGGATAGCACAATCCCAGTCTGTGTTGCTATCACACGGTGGCTGTGTCGTTCTAAACTAGAATAATTTTTGACATTTTATTCTTCTCAGTAAAGGGTGTGTGGCTTTCCAGGTGGCTCAGCAGTTAAAGAACCCACCTTCGAGTTCAGGAGATGCAAGAGCAGGGATTTGACCCCTGGGTTGGGAAGATCCCCTGGAGGAGGGCATGGCAACCCACTCCCGTGTTCTTGCCTGGGAAATCCCCTGGACAGAGGAGCCTGACAGGCTCCAGTTCATGGGGTCACAGAGTCGGACATGACTGACTGAATGCAGCAACACACAACGACACAAAGGGTGTGTGTTAAATATAGAATTAAAGGTAATTTTTGTGACCTTATCAGACCTTCCCTCCCATATTTACAAATCAGAAAGACCCCTTCCTCAGACACTTTCTAATTTCAGGTTTGGAAAATGTGGTCACCTGAACTATATGTTATGCAAATCTTAGATAACCCGTGAGTTTCATTCAGTTTTGTCCTTGTATTTATCAGAAAGGTCATCCTTTTTCTGACAGAACTAGGATTTGAGATCCTGGTGGCTCTCTCCTTGAGGGCGTCTGGTCTCAGCCCCGTATCTGCCAGGGCCCCTCAGAGGGAGGGCAGGGAAGTGCTGGTGAGAACACCCAGCCTGTGCGCGTCATCCTCAGCCACTCCTCCACCTCTGTCTCGGACTGGAGAGCTCTCCTCGGCTGTGACCAGAACACCCAGGAGGAGACCCTGTCACTCCCGTTGGTCCGCGGGGTGCTGGCCTCGCACGTCATCTTGCTGCTCATCACACAGCTTCCTCCGAGAGAAGTTCTGGTAGAAACTTTTCTCAAGGTTTCCATCAGTGTCTCCACACCCCATTGCCAAATGGGTCCTTTTGTTAAAAAAAAAAAAAAAGATTGTGATAAAATATGTATAATATAAAATTCGCCATTTTAAGTGGTTCTGAATGACACTGGGTACTTTCCCACTGGGGAACAACCATCACCGCAATCCGCTCCTGGAATTTCTTCATCTTCCCAAACTCAAAGTTTTTCCCTCGACACAGTAACTCATTATTCCCTGCACTCATTAATTCTGTGCTCCTTGCTGCCTCTCTGGATTGGGCTACTCCTCCTCTACCTGGGATAATGCCTCTGCCCTTCGTGTTAGACGTCTTCTGTTCAGTACAATGTTTGCAAGGTTCACCCAGGTTGCAGCAGGCGTCAGAATTTCCTTCATTTTTAAGACTGATTAACACTCCCGTGTGTGGATGAGCCACATTTTGTTTACCCATTCATCCATCAGTGGACACTGGGGTGGTTTCGACTTTTCGGCTACTGTGACTAATGCTGCCCTGAACATGGATGTGCAAGTATCTGTTCAAGTCTCTGCTTTCAATCCTTTTGGTCACATGCCCAGAAATGGACTTGCTGGATTGTATGGTAACCCTGTTTGACTTTTCAAGGAACTGCCGTATCGTCTTCCACAGTGGCTGCACCATTTACAAGCTGAGCACACCTTGTCTGTATTTCCCCCACGTCACCGTTTAGCTAAGTCCCATCTCTGCCCGGTGAGGGAAGGAATGCACAGCGGAGGGAGAGAGAAAAACAGATCAGGAGTGAACATCTCTCTGCGAAGAAGCCTTTTCCTCAGAATTATCCCCCCGAATGTAGCAGAATCTCCTTTGCTCCTACTTGAACTTCACCTCTGGCTGCCAGCCTTCTGGGGTCACTAGCTTTGTCCACACTTTTCATACATTTATTCAGCTTCCCACCACTCAAACCTCTTTCCCTAGATATCATACAGGAGTACAAAGCATACCCTAGCCTTGGAGTTGGGGAGTGAAGCGTGTCCAAGGAGATGAGACTTACAGGAAGCCATGCTGGAGCCACTGTGAAGGGGGCAGGAGAGAGGGGAAGAAGGAGAGGGTGGAAATGGGGGTTTGGCTGGACAGAGCCTCCTGACGAAGGGACGTGGAATTAGTCTTGAAGGAGTGAGTCTGACAGAGAGACTGGGGAGAGCAGTCCTTCCTTCTCCCTTTGAAGGGATATTGGAAGGAAATAGTAATAAGAGCACGGGTTCAGAAATTTTTTTGACATATGACCTGCCATTTACCAAAATATCTGTCTGCATGAAGAAAGGATGGACAGCCCTCAGCAGGCAGCCAGTGGCCTCAGTTCTTGACACTCTGGTTTTGTGGGCTTCCTTCTGTGTAACGCACATGCAGCCCAAGGCCCTACCACTAGCATCTCTCCAGAAGTTATTTTGCGGGTCACGGGGAAAGGAAGCCTTTGTAGAAGTGAGTAAGTTTTAAATATGCACTTGAAAAAGAAAGAGAGCAGCAGTAAACACGGCAATACACACATACGCCTGAGAGGGCTTCGATACCTGCTTGCAAGGAAAGGGGGCCACCGTAAAGGATCAGAAGGCGAAAAGAAGAGAGCATCAAGGCTGTGTTGTGTTAGTTGAGCTAGATCCAAGTATCACACAGCGTCCTTCCAAATACCAGGAGGCTCATTTCCCTCATCGCGTACAACCACATCAGAACCTCTCTCACGTCTCAAACTGCTTTGAAAGGCTGATTCATTCACATATTCATTAATTCAGCAAATATCGATTGGGTGTCTCTCTGCCTAGACCTGTTCCAGGCTCTGGAAGTCTGATGGTGACCCTGCTCTGATGAGACCTGTTCTGTGGGAAGACAGACAGCAGACAAGTCAACAGGCGCCTCACTGCAGCCTTTGCAGAGGGGACGAGTGCTTGGAATGGTGAAAGAGGCAGGCAGCAAGCACAGAGGCCCCAGGAAGGAAGGGGACTCTGAGGTTCAGGGGGAGGATCCAGAGCAGCGAAGCCTCCGTCGCTGCCTCGGGGGAGCGGAGGGGCAGATGCTGAGCGCCGGGGACCAGCAGGGTGCACACACTCACACAGCGAGCTTTATGGATGCCCCCACCTCCCACTCAGAGTCCATGGGCCACAGATTAGTGCAGGAGAGAGACTGAGCTTTGATTTGGGGGTTACAGAAACTGCGATGTTAGAATGGGGAAGCGTTCCGTTCCCTGTGAGACAACCACAAGGCCTGTTTGCAGGGTGGTGATGATAGGGAAACAGTGTGAGAGAAAGCGGTCAGGACCCCCATGAAGGACTTGGTTTGCCAGCTGAAGAGTCTGGATTCGACCCCACTGGTCATGAGAGCTGGGTCACCAAGAGGATAAATGGCCTGGAGCCCACAGCACTCAGCTCGCTGGCCAGCGTGGCAGCAAGGCCGTGGGACCCTGACAGACTCAGGCTGGAGGATGCAGTCACTGCCTTCTTCCTCTGCCCTTCTGGCAAATTAACAAGGCACCACGGGAGACTGTGGACGTGGCCATTGTGGGCGGGTGTTCATTCCTGACACTGATGGACACCTATTTCTCCAAGTGATGACTCAAGAACTAAGAGAAATTAAGGTCCAGCCAAACACAGAAAAAGCATGTTTGGTGATTTTATCACGTTGGATTAAGAATTTGTCTTGGTCAATCAATCTGAGGATATGAGTTCAAACTGGCTGAAGAAAAATAAAAAGGCTTTTAACACAGGAGAAAAAAGAAAATGAACTCTTCATTGAAAGTGTATTTTTCCCAAGCACATTAAGAAATTAGAATTTGATTATTTTGGTGGGAAGATATATAGAAGTGTAGGTCCTTTTGATTAAAACATCTTAGAAAAACTTAACATACACGTTTGGATCTCTGGGTGGTTCTCCGGCGTTTAGACAGCAGGCTACTCTAACCGGTTTGGGGGATAACAGCACGTTTCATCTCCTGGCTGTCATCCACTGGCCATGCCTGGTTTTCCGCTGTATGGCATATTCTGTCTTTTGTTTGCTTTTCTTTCACGAAAGAGATAAATGTTTTCTGGCAGCCCATTACTTATCCTTTATATCTTTCTAGAGATGATCAGAGTTCACAGATTACATAAAACCTCTCATAAAAACCCTATTTCATAACTCGAGAGTCATTTTGGCTTGAACGTTTAGCAGAATGTTAATTCTGGCATATTTGGCTGCCACGATGAAGGATTGTGACTATGTGGCTGTGTAAAGTTTAGATGAGTCATAGGTCAGCCTTATAAATTGGAAGGAAATATAATCAAGTAACCTGACAATTACCCACTAGAAATGTTATCGTTTATTGCTTATTAATGAACAATAAACAAAACTGTCACCAGCCATTGATTCTGAAAAAAACACACTGCTCAGTTTATTTCAGTGGCAGCCTCATCTGAGCAGGGAGATTTGTCTCAGGGAAGCGCTGTGATTATTAAATACCATCAAGCAGACCCTTGATATAATGAGATTAAAACTGTCTGTACAGGGGAGCTAGACTTTATTAAAAAAGAAAGAGGAAAAGAAAGCCACCTCACCGGAGCCGGCTTTACAGACTGGGTGACATCTGGCTAATAAGTTTGCTCTTTTTGTTGAAAGCACAGTTTGCGTTACTATTAGATGAAATAAAACGCGTGGGCACCTTCGCCGCCAGGTAAGGTGACGTGCTCTGCCACTCTGGTCAAACCAGTTCTCTCCTCAGAGCTCTTCTTCACAAGAATTTCCGATATTTTTATGCTGCATTCTACCATGGTAAATGGGAGGGACTGGGGGCAGGAGGAGACGGGGACGACAGAGGATGAGATGGCTGGATGGCATCACTGACTCGATGGACATGAGTCTGAGTGAACTCCGGGAGTTGGTGATGAACAGGGAGGCCTGGCGTGCTGTGATTCGTGGGGTCGCAAAGAGTCGGACGTGACTGAGCGACTGAACTGAACTGAACTGAAGCATGGTAAACAGTCTAGACGGCCCTTCTGTTTTTAAAATTAGTATGGCTGTAAACCCGCCCTCCTGTTTGTTTCCTCAGAAACCAAGGGCACTAGGGTCACATGAAGTGTGGCATATATCTTTTTCTCCGTAACATGAGTTAAATTGTAAACATTTCTGCTGACGTGCACCCATAGGAGGGTGTTGAAGAGCTGCTGTTTATGAAAAAGGAATTTATAGAAAGGCACCCTTTTAGCCTTCAGAGTGAAGTATCTGCCTTGCCTGTTCTTGTTGCCTAATATCCTGAGATGGATAAATGATGTGTACAGTACCACTGCTCTGTATAAGAAAATGTAAATTATTATATTATACATTGCATTGTCGAAAGGCCGTAATACAGAAGGGAGATACGAGGTTGATTGACATTTCTCGTTCAGGAAAAGCAGAGCTACCTCTGGTGATTCTTGTAGGGGATTCTGCTTGGCTGTAGAGCATTGTCAGTTGAAGATTTTCTTCAAAAAAAAAAAACAAGTGGGAACTAACATTGTGCATTTTGGCACAGCTGTGCTTCTCATTTCTCCAAGATTTCCATCAGGGGAGCAAAGCCTGGAGGGAAGTGGGGCGGCCGGAAGTCACGGGCGGCTCTGAGCTTTCAGAAGCCCCATCTCCTCTTCTGGATAACTCCTCCTCCCCCAGCATGCTCAGCACTCCACAGGCCAGGTGCGTTCTCCCTGTCAGTGAGAAAAGGTGGGCACACTGCTTTTGACTCTGACAGGTAAGACTTTGAGACTTCACCTGGAGGAGAACATGGGCTGTCTCCGGCAGTCTCCTGAACACAGGAAGGCCATGCTGCCCAGCGAAAGGGCTCATGTGTGCGGTTGAGGTCAAAAACTAACAAAACGCATCGCATGCAACCTTTAACAAATCATACTTGGATTCCTTTTGTTCCCACGGGGTAGAAAACGAAAATGCTGTTTAAATAATTTTATTTGAAAGAAATGCCATCTGATATTTATCATTCCCTGAGTATTACAACTTAAGTGTCTCGTGGATTTATTTTGGATCATCCGTCTGAGTGTAATATGAAAAGTTCTGGGTAAATGGGGTTCTGTCATTGTGTCATTGAAGTAAAAATGATCAAAATAATAAAGGGCATTTAAAAATGCATTTTTCTTTAATGAAAGCCTTTGTCAGCAACTCAGAAAAGTTTATGTAAACCTGTGTAATGCTTTGCTTTTAAGATTCCATGGAGATATTACAGTCCAGAGGCCAGGGTTTCTGTGTTTTTATAGATTAAAATGAACTCTCTCATTCTATAAATTTATTATAATATACCAAGTGGTTGCCACTTCGCATTGTTTTTACGGCTCTGTGCCCCTTTTAAACTAAGGGAAGCTGATCTTATGTGCCAGTTTCCATGGAAAGATGACAGTTACGAGGCATAAAATGCATGCTCCATGAGGGTGTAACTGTTATACCAAACAGACTGGATTTAGAAGGATGCAGTCACTTTTAAATAAATATCTTTGATTCTTGGCTCTCACTGTCATTTAGTGTCAAGGTCACTGCCATTAAGACATTCTCCTTAGACCAGTCGTTCCCTAACCACTTGGGGGAAGTCTCCAGCAGGTACTATTTACCTTTTGTTTTTTTAAAAACAAGAAAGTAAACTTCTAATTTTAAATAATATTAGATTTACAGAAGAATTACAGTTTGTACAGAAAGTTTTGTATACACTTCATCCAGTTTCCCATAACACTAACATTTTATGTAACCATGATACATTTATCAAAGCTGAGAAATTGACATTGGTACAGTGCCATTAACTAATATTTAGATTTTGTTCAGATTTCATGTTGTCCCATTCATGTCTTTTTCTTTCTGCCGCAGCGTCTACTTCGGGCTGTCAGGTTGCATGTAGTTGTTATGTCTCCCTCAATCTGTAGTCATTTCTCGCTTTTTCCTTGTTTTTCATGACCTTGAAATTTTGAAAGGATCAGATATTTTGTAGAATTTGATTGGTATTGAATTGCATCTGTACATCAGGCGTGAGAGAATTTGACCTCTTTACAACAGCTGATCTTCCTATCCATGAATATGGTCTACTTCTCCATTCATCCATGTCTTCTTTGACTTCTGTCATCAGTGTTTTATACCTTTTACCAGACAGATCCTGCACAGATTTTGTTAAATTTATACCTAAGTATTTCTTTTCTTTTTTTTTTTTTTTTGTTTTTGGTGCAAGGGTAAATGGTGGTGGGTTCTTTTTCCCACAGATTCCCATTGTTCATTGCTGGTATACAGGAATATAGTTGACTTTCATATATTAATCATGTACACTGCCATCTTGGGAAACTTACTTATTCCAGGAGCTTTTTCATGAATTCTGTAAGAGTGTCCACATGGACAAGTCATCTCATTTGTAAATAAAGATAGTTTTCTCTCTTTTCGATCTGTATTATGACCTTTTCATACAGGTAGGAAATGAATAGATTGAGGAGAGCTGGTTGAGGAGACATCCCTTCCTTGTTCCTGATCTCAAAAGCCCTTTCACTGCTAAGTATGATGTTAGATGTAGGTTTTTATGGATGTCCTATGTTTGGTTAAGAATGTTGTTGTTCAGTCACAGCATCAGGATCTTTTCCGAGAAGTTATTATTGGCTCAGGATTATTTAGCATACCCCTAAGTAACTGTCTACTGGAGAAGACAGTTTTCTTCTTTTGGAAAATAATCCAGGCAGTTGTTGTTCGGTTGCTAGGCTGTGTCCAGCTCTTTGCGATCCCGTGGACTGCAGCACACCAGTCTTCCCTGTCCTTCACTGTCTCCTGGAGTTTGCTCACACTTAGTGTCCATTGAGTCAGTGATGCCATCCAGCCATCTCATCCTCTGTCACCCCCTTCTCCTCCAGCCTTCAATCTTACCCAGCATCAGGGTCTTTTCCAGTGAGTCAGTTCTTTGCATCAGGTGGCCAAAGTATTGGAGCTTCAGCTTCAGCATCAGTTCTTCCAATGAATATTCAAGGTTGATTTCCTTTAGGATTGACTGGTTTGATCTCCTTGCAGTCCAAGGGACTCTCAAGAGTCTTCTCCAACACAGTTCAAAGGCATCAAAAGGTTAAGAAACTTTCCCTTTTTTACCATTTGTTGAGAGTTTTTATCATGAATGAACGTTGAACTTTATAAATTTCTTTTTTCTCCATCTATTGAAATGTACATATGGTTTTTCTTATATAGTTTTAATAAGCTGAGTTATTAATACATTGATTGTTCTTTTGCTATTGAACCCACTTTCCAATCCTGGGATAAATTCCACTTGGTAATGATGTATTTTTCTTTTGTACACTTTGTATATTCCTATATTCAGTTTCTAATATTTTATGGAGAATATATACATCTATATTCATGATGGGTATTCATCTGCAGTTTTCTTTGCTTGTAATGTGATTATCTATTTGGTATTGGGGTAATGCTGGCCTCATAAATGAGTTGACATATTCCCTTTCTCTTCTACTTTCTGTGGAGTTGGTATGTTTGGAAGGTTTCACCAGTGGTACTATCTGGGACTGGAATTTTGTTTTGTTTCATTTTATTTTTATTTTAGACATAAGATTTATACCTTATTTTAGACATAAGATCATGTTTTTCTTCTTGGGTGAGTTTTGGTCATTTGTTTCTCTCAAGGAATTAGTCCATGTCATCTGATATGGACTAATTTGATAACATTAGTCCATGTTATCAAATTCATTGACATAGAATTGTTTATGGTATTTCCTTATTATCTTTTAGTGTGCATAGTATCAGTAGTGATGTTCCCTCTCTCATTCCAATATTTTCAGTTGTGGCTTCTCTCTCTTCTCAATCAGCCAGCCTAGTTGTTTATCACTTTTGTTGGTATTTTTTTAAAAAAAAACAACTTTTGGTTTCTTTGACTATATCTCTTTTTTGAAAACTCTTATCATGACTGCTGTAGAGTTTACAATATACACTTTAAAGTAATTTTTTACTGGAATACACTTGCCTCTTAGGCAGGCCCTGTGACCCTGGGCAGGGTTGTGGCCTTTACGGGTGTTCCTGTCCCTGCTCTACATGCCTTGCTGGGCTGGCATGTGCTCCTGGGTCTCTCAGAAGCAGAGCTCCCCAGCCAGGGGGCTCCACAGTGTCCTCCGGCCAGGTCTGTTGCTCTTTCTCTGACTAGTAAGCCTTCTGCATTTTGGGGGGTGGTCTGGGGAGATGGGCAGGGCAGTGTCGATGCTGACCGCCACCACTGCCTTCTCCCGGCTGCTGCAGGGTTCCACCCGCGCCCGAAGGCCGCGGTTTTGCTGTCCCCCCTGCAGGGGAGGGATTTTGTTCTTGACGGGACAGAAGAGACAGGTCTGGGCGGAGTTTCAGCCGTGGCTGCTCTCCTCCTCCCCCCGCGCCAGCACCCGGAGAGGGCCTTTCTTCAGACCACCGTCAACCTTCCTGGTGAGCACCTTGAAGGGCTCCCGCAGGGAAGCCCTGCAGTAGGCCGTTAGCCACGCGCGGCCGTGGGCCTCAGGATGGCACGCTCACACCAGTCCACGCGCGGCCATGGGCCTCAGGACGGCACACTCACACCAGTCCACATGCGGCTGTGGCCCTCAGGACAGCACGCTCACACTAGTCCACGCGCGGCCATGGGCCTCAGGACGGCACGCTCACACTAGTCCACTCGCGGCCATGGGCCTCAGGACAGCACGCTCACACTAGTCCACACGCGGCTGTGGCCCTCAGGACAGCACGCTCACACTAGTCCACACGCGGCCGTGGCCCTCAGGACGGCACGCTCACACCAGTCCACGCGCAGCCATGGGCCTCAGGACGGCACACTCACACCAGTCCACATGCGGCTGTGGCCCTCAGGACAGCACGCTCACACTAGTCCACGCGCGGCCATGGGCCTCAGGACGGCACGCTCACACCAGTCCACGCGCGGCCATGGCCTCAGGACGGCACGCTCACACCAGTCCACATGCGGCTGTGGCCCTCAGGACGGCATGCTCACACTAGTCCATGCGCAGCCGTGGGCCTCAGGATGGCATGCTTACACCAGTCCACGCTCGGCCGTGGGCCTCAGGATGGCGCGCTCACACTAGTCCATGTGTGTCTGTGGCCCTCAGGGCAGCACACTCACACTAGTCCATGCGCGGCCGTGGGCCTCAGGACAGCACGCTCACACTAGTCCACTCGCGGCCATGGCCTCAGGACGGCACACTCACACCAGTCCACATGCAGCTGTGGCCCTCAGGACGGCACACTCACACTAGTCCACACGCGGCTGTGGCCCTCAGGATGGCACGCTCACACTAGTCTGTGCGCGGTCGTGGGCCTCAGGGTGGCACGCTCACACCAGTCCACACGCGGCTGTGGCCCTCAGCGTGGCACGCTCACACTAGTCCACGCACGGCCGTGGGCGTTTCATTACAACTTCTGCTGAGTCTTCCTCTGGGCTTCAGTCCTGTTCCGTGGTGTCTGTCCCAGATAAGCAAATGCAGGGCTCAGATCCTACTTCTCCCTGGAGGTTCCTGTCTGTTTCCAAATTTGGAGTCAGTTGTTTGCCCTGCAGCTTCAGTTCTCTGGTAGTTTCAGGAAAAATCATTAGCTTGCACTTTGTCCAGCATTTTTCTTGCTGTAATCGTGAGAGTGATGCTCTTTACATGTTTTACTGTATCGAATTTCTACCATTTACCTTTCAAGTCACTCTCAGAAAAATCAACACCCCTGCACTCTGTTTAATACCTCAGATGATCCCAGTTCAGGAATTAAACCATCTGACAAAACACAGAGGAGACGCTCTTGAAGCTGTTTGTCCTCCTGTCTTCTCAGGCTTCTGCGGAGCCAGCAGCCGGCAGTGGGAGAGGTGATTCGGGTGGCGGGGGCTTCTCCCACTTCCCCACTTCTGCTTCTCCTTTCCCTCTCCCAGCGAGCCCAGCCCTCCCAGGCTGGAGACCCAGGGACAGAGGAAAGAAAGATTGACTAGAGGTGGGGTTGGGGAGGAATAAAGAGAGGATGCAGGGAAGTTCTTACCTGACCGTGACTTTCTTGCCTGCAGTGTTTTCCCATGAGAGCCCTTGTGAATCTGAGACCCCTTCCTGCTGGGCATCTCCAGCTGTAGGGCCCTCAGTTGAGAAGGACGCGCCTCCTCCAGCCTGCCAGGCCCTGTGTGCCCTTCCTGAGCCCAGGTACCCGGTGTCATGCTTGTACTGTCCTCCCTCTTTCCCTTTCCTGGCCAGGTCTGAGACAATGCCAAACTGGCTCATATGTGATCCGTGGAGCACTTGCACCTCTGCAGCCGCGTGGCCATGGGGGGAGGGTGGCTGCGCTCCCAGGGGCAGCTCTTACACTGGAGGCACTTCGGCCAGTTCTTCTGCCTGGTCCGGTGTCAGCCGGACTCCACCGTGCTCTTTCCCCCAGATTGCCAGGGACACGTATTCCAGCTCTTCCAGGGGCCTCCTGCAGCCCCTAGACTTGACTCGAGGTGACTGGAGTGAGGGTCAGATTCTCAGCATTCTGATAACTGTCTCCAAAATTTTTTTCTTATCTCCAGCTCCTTAGGTGCTCCTTTTCCCAGTCTCTTTAGGTTGCAAATGTGCAAAGCAAGTTTTTGACATCCAGTGTTGCAGGTCTTATTTTGAGATTGCACTGTGGAACAAGGAAGAAGTCATTCCTTAAATTTCTCAGGGCCTCAGTAGAACTGAGACAGGGGAAATTCAATACTGTCGTCCTCTTACCAGCTCTGGTTCTATTTAAGAGAATGGATGCTTGTAGTAACTGGCAGCAGGACATCACTTTTTCTCTAGATGTTATTTTTATAATTTTAAAATGTGAAAACAGATGAACCATAGCATCCTGAGACACTTCAAGTTTAAGATATCGAAGACTACATTTCAGATTTCAGAACTCAAAGTACAGTGCTACCACAGACCTGCAGTGGCCAAAGGAAGGATTCTTTTGAAGGGACATGGACACTTCCTGTCTTTTCTTTTGACGCGGTGGCACTTTTAATCGAGACAAGTGGCCGTGCTTCCACGTGGAGTAGCTGAAATATACCAACATACACTTAAAGCATTCTAATACTTTACTTTGTGGCCCCAAAACAGTTTTGGAGGGTTGAAATATATCCTAATAATAACAGGCATTTGTAAAAAAAAAAAAAAAAAAAATTCTACATTGCTCTTTTTGTGAAGCTAAGACTTGTTGAATAAGGTAAATAATTCCCCTCTCTCTCCCCCTCCCATGGGTCTTATGTACAAATTTTAATTCTTAGCTTGAGAGGCAGCATGCTTGTAGATGAAAGGGCACGGTTAAAAAGTCCACCTTCAGACTTAGAACTGCATTCACATTCTGACCAGAGCAGACCTCTAACAAGGAGAATTGGAATGGCCCCCTGACTCATCAGAGCCCCTGCACCGTTAGGCAGCCTTGAGCTGCTGGGCCTCGTCCCTTCTCCACGGTCTCTGCACTGGGAGGTCAGCCTCTGAGGCGCGGTTCCCTCCAGACATGGGAACAGTGCCCTGTGTCTGGCAGAGTGTCACGAGGACTCCCCGGGCACAGGCTCCCACACACAGCGGGCCCCCAGCAGAGGGCAGCTGTGATGATGCTGTCCGTGTCGGAGGTCTCAGGCAGAGCCAGCGTGCTTCCACTTTCGCCTGCTGCCCTGAGTTCACATCACTTCCGGGGACGGGGTTAGTCGGTTAGAGACATGAACGATACCTGATGGAGACTTTCCTCTGTTTCCCAGTTTTAAAACTTTAGGTGATTTTTTGATTTTACTTTTGGCTATAAAAGTATAAAAAATGAGAGAATATGGGAAAAGTAAGAAAAAGAAATGTAGTCTCACGTGTATGCTATCATAGGGCGTTAGCCACTGGCAATTTTGGGGGTATATCCTTCCACATTTTGGGGGAAAATATACCAGTGTGTACAGGAATGGTATTATATGAAATCAGTGTTTTATAGCCTCCTTTTCACTTAATGCTATAGCATAGGCCTGTTTCCACGTCAGTATATAACATCATCATAGAATGTCATTATGTTAGATTAAGGTAATTTGGAGTAACGCCTATCAGTGCACATTTAGACTACTTCCAGTGAGCTGCTGTGATCTCCCTTATACGTGTATCTTTTCAGACGTATATGGTTTTTGTCTTAGGATACAGTCTTAGAAGTTGATTGGATGCTCAAAACGAAAGCATTTGTTTGTTCCTTTGTTTTGGCTGCACCAGCTCCTCACTGCTGAGCGTGGGCTTACTCTTAGTTATGGCGTGAAGTTGCCCCACCGCATGTGGGATCTTAGTTCCCCAACCAGGGACTGAACCCACATCCCCTGTATTAGAAAGTGGATCCTTAACTATTGAAGTCCCAGGAAAGCATATTTTAAATGAGGTATATTGTCAAATTCACTTGGAAAGACTGCTCTAAGTAACATTCCCATTGAAGCATATGTAAAGTTCATATCTCCACGTGGAGTTTTAGAATGAAATATTTCTACATTCTTTCTGTGAGAGCATTTTCTTCACATTTTCTCCCGTAAAATCAAAGCAGCTTTAAAATTTTTTTTTCATATTAAAATTTTAAGAAATTCAGTTATCTAAAAAAATAAACAAAAGCTTTTAACTGTAAACCAACTCCTTTGATCCTAGTAACTTGAAAACTGTGTTCATCAGAATCAGCGTGGGGTCTTAGACATTGTCTTGGAGAATCATCGTTCTTTAGAGATGAGCAGCCGGAGGTCTGCAGTCAGGGGGCTGAAGAGCGCCCTGGATTCTCTGTCAGTTTTCCCGTCACCTGCCTCCCCATCCTGGGATGGTCACCATTTTTACTTGCAGAGGAAATATCATTTTTCTCCTAACCTCAGGGCTGCCCTGTGATATTTACATTTTTTTAAATAGATGAGTCTAACATGCATAGAGAAAAGTATAATAATCTCAACTGAATGGATTATTAAACACACCTATGTACTCACCACCTGGGTCAAGAACAAAAAAAGAGTTTTGTATTAACATTTTCTAACTCAGGCGACCATAACGAAAAATGTAAAATTGCCCTGAATACTCCCTGGACTGCAACTCTGACATCAGACCATCGATAATTTCACGTTAGAACGTACTCAACAGGTCTGCCCTCTTCTGTTCTCCTCTGGGGGCAATTACTTCTCAGTGTCCTGTATGCAGTAGCTCGTCTAGTTTTTAGATTGTCTGCATCAGACCATCGATAATTTCACGTTAGAACGTACTCAACAGGTCTGCCCTCTTCTGTTCTCCTCTGGGGGCAATTACTTCTCAGTGTCCTGTATGCAGTAGCTCGTCTAGTTTTTAGATTGTCTGCAGCACTAAAAAAGCTTTCAGCAGACTTGCTCTTTGACCATGAAACCAGACCATGAAATCGTAGGGGCAAAACGTGGTGGTGTGCAAACGCATGTCACTGAGGGCACGTTGTTGTACACGCTGGCCGAAAATCACATATGGACGGTTTGGCACAAATTATCGTTTGGTGCTAGCCTTGCAGTTTCTGGATGAACCTGGAGGGACAGCAAGGAGCAGGCACTCTGCATCAGAGAACCTGGCAGGAATCAGAAGCGTCTGTGAGCTTACTTGGTGCAGCGGCCAGCAGTGGAGCCTGGGAGCAGAGCCGTGTGCCTGCAGCCGCTGAGCTCGATGGACGCAGAGGCTGTAGCATCCCGCCTCCCAGAGCAGGTGCCGGGCTGGGCCTCGGAGTTCAGGCGGAGAAGGCTCAGGGTCGGCAGCGCCTCCCAGCCCAGCAGCCGCTCCCCAGCCTCACTGCACCCTTGCCTGTGTGCTCAGAGGGGACAGCGGGTGTAACCTTGTTGCTCAGTCCATAGCTCTGGCATTATCTTTCTGTTTTGTGGTCAGTGTACCGTTTTTCTTTCTTTTCCTGCACGAACACAACCTCGGCTGCACTGCTTCCCCTGCATGTGGAAAAGTTACAGTCTGGACTGTAGCGAAACAGTGCTCTGATTAAAGTGATTAAAACGATATACAGCATGCATAATTAACCTTTGCACGGCTGTCACCGTGAGCTGATGCACAGAGCTGATACTGTATCTGTCTGTGGCAGCCGGCGTATGCTACATGACCATTTTTTTTTTTCCTGCAGAATTTTAATCACTCGAGATAAAGAGCCAGGAGAGAGAGATCAAGGCTGTATTAATCCTCTCAATAGCTTTATAATTTCCCTTCTATTCTGCTGCTGGTAATCAAGGAAAATAATGCCGATGCCAAGGTCAATCATCCGCATGCCCTTTGATAGTAAGGGTGTCATTATGAAAAGATTTTAATGAGCATAAAGCTGGCCATGCTTGGGAGAAGGGTGTGTGGCATGACCCCAGGATGGTCAGGCAAGCCTTTGTTTCTGGCAAAAATAATTTTAAAATATTAGCCCTATTAGAAATATGTCCCAGACAGCTGGTCAGGCTGCAGCCCGGCCACACGCGGCAGCCTTGGGTGGTTAAAGAACTGGGGAGTGGGCCGGGCCAGCGGGCAAGGCGGGCTGACCGGGTGATGAGCGGCTGGGCAGCCGGCGGCAGGACCACGCTCTGCGGGCTCTCCGGCACCACCCCGGGGTGCCGCCGCTGTCAACGCACAAGTGCAGAAACGCACGGCCGTGTGGTGACATTTGAAAACAAGGCCCTGTTGTGTTTCTAAGAACATGCAGACAGGTGAAAACCAAAAGTCCTTTCCGCTTAGAAGCACCTGAGCTGCATTCCCAGCTGGCTGTCGGCGGCTCCTTCCACCCTGCTCTTATGCGGCTTCCCCTCGAACAGGCTCCCCCGGTGGAGGTGACGTGACCAAAGGTGCCAGGCGGGCGGAGAGCACAGCCGTGGGGTGAGGCCCTCCTGCGCCGCCCGCCGGGTTCTGCACCTCCACCGCACACAGACCACAGGGCAGGACTCCTTAGGAGACCTCCGCTTCGTGGTCACTTTTCCTGAGCAGGAAAGGCCGAGGGGGCCATGAGCGCGGACTTCAGATGCACATGAGTTTACTGGGGGTCAGAAGATGAGCCTTTCACCCTCGCAAACGCTGGGTCCTCAGCGTCTCCGGCAGGACCCAGCAAGGCTCCGGGGAAACTGCGGGGAGCCGGCCCCCGTGTGGTTAACGCACACAGCCTCTAGATCCGTCTCTACAAACGTTAGCTCTGCCTTCTCCTGAGAGGCCCCTGTGCCGTTCCCTTCCAGGCCAGGGGCGGGCCGGGCAGCAGAAGACCCTTCCTGCGGTGGAGCAGGCAGGGTGACTGGCCAGCGTTAACCAAGAAACCCCCTCCTCTCGGGGCTTTAATCTCGTTTCTCTCCTTTATAATCTGACCCCAGGCTCTGATTCTGCCCTCCTGGAATTTGTGCATGGTTTCCCTAGGCCTCCGTCTGGATTCTGCACCTTTAGGGTTTGCGGTCCCCTGGCCCGGCCCGGCCTGGGGATGCTTCCCCTTGCCAGTCTCCGAGATGGACTGTGAATAGCATTGCAGAGGCACTGTTGCCTGCTTCCCTGAGCCGAGCCTCCGTGAGGCCTTAGGCACCACTGATGCCACCGTTTACAGACGAACCTTCTTTTTCCATGCAGTGGCCTTGACAGGGCCTCTTTTTGAAACCACTTTCTTGGCAATTCATTTGAGCCATTAAAATGAATGAAACTGAATTTAAAAGAAAATATTCTATAATTTGGACTTTCTCCACTTCCTCTGAGTTACTGTACTGATGCAGAAAACAGTTCAGCCACGCATACCTAAGAGAGCGCTCCGGCTCTTGTTCCTGTCGTGCGGTTTCCGTAAGGGAGCTTTTGCCCTATTTCCATAGATCAGAGCAAGTGCTGGCTGGAGGGGCCACACAGGTGTGTTCCTCGTAAGAAGGGGGAACATGGGGGCTACCGCTCTGAGTTACTGGTGTGGCTAGTGAGCCCAGGGGCTTCTCTGCTGGTTCTGCTGAGCCCAGGGGTCCTGGGAAGGTGCCATGAGACCCCCCAACATAAAGCAGATTTGTGGGTGGCCACTGGACAGGGTGCCAGGCCCAACCCCCAGCAAACATGCTTCATCCAGCGTGGCCCCCGCTTTCCTCTGTTTTCTACCTTGAAGTTCCTCCTAAGACTTGTTAAGGAAGAAAAAAATGTTTCTTAATAGTTTAAGAGTGTGCACAGCACTGCTTGTAGAGCCCTTTGCTCCGTCTCAAAGGAATTCATGAAGCACAGGGTTGGTCTCCTTCCTGAGAGCCTTGAGGAACGAGTGTATCTGAAGAGTACTTGAAGACGTCTGTCTCCCGTGCGGTGACCTAGGGGCGTGGCTGTGTCTGTGTGTGTCTGTGTGTGTCCGTGTGTGTCTGCGTGCATGTGTGCCTGTGTATGTGTGTGTCTGTGTCTGTGTGTGTCTGTGTGTATATGTGTGTGGCTGTGTGTATCTCTGTGTGTATATGTATCTGTGTATTGTGTGTCTATATGTGTCTGTGTATGTGTCTGTGTGTCTGTGTATCTGTGTATGTGTGTGTCTGTGTGTATCTGTGTATGTCTGTGTGTGTGTGTGAAGCTCTGTAGTTTAGGCTGTCTCATTGCAAAACTGAGTTTCAGAGATGCATCCTGAAGGCTAACTAGGGCTCGCAGAGGCCCCAGGAGACTTTGAGCCCCCAAATCATGAAGGCCTTTGTCTCCCTTCTGAGAAACGCAGACTTTTCCATGAAGACGGAACAGAAGCCCGAGTCACTCTTCAGAGCCCGTCGCCACTGTCAGCCATAGTGACTGCTCTGTCTGGTGATCAGGGCACGGGGTTTGGAGCCCAGGCCCCCCTGCGCCCACCACCCTAGATCTCATCACCCTCAGGACACGGGGTTCTCACCGCTCTGCAGCCCCAGACTCTTTCCTTCTTGAAGCTCCACATGGTCCCCAGAGTCCTACTTCTAGTACAGACACCAGGAGTCACCACCCCTACAAAGAACCCATAGCTGTTTCCTGCAGCCAGATCCCACCCAGGCCTCTTAACAATGTGCATTCTCTTCCGAGGGGCCCCTTTGTTGGCAGCTCCTGTTGGCTGCGTGTCTTCTATGCCCCGCCAGCCTCCCACGTGTGGACCCCTGTGCCGCAGCCACGGAAGGTGTCCGGCGCGTGGAGGGGCGTCTGCTGCACTCGGTGGCTGCTGCTGTGTCCTGGGTTCCCGTGCACCAGCCTCTGACGCCAGGACCCTGAGCAGGAGGCGGGAGGACTCCATCTCTCGGATGAGAAGACTCAGCAGGGTCCGCCTGACTCCGCTGTCCTTTAACACCCTCCCAGCACGCAGTCTAAAGGCACCTGCTGTGTGGGGCCCCAGCAGGTGGGGCAAAGAGGGGGAGTTCTGTGGTAGAGCGAGCACAGAGCTTGGTGGGGGGCGGCTGGGACATCCCCCACTGTATGTGGAGAAGGTGCTTAGTCTCCAAACCTCAGTGCACCTGTGCTGTGACCCCTTTGCACGTCCGAGGGAAAAGGCAATGGCTTTACTACAGAGTCAGGGTGGCCGAGCACCCTGGCCTGCATCCGGCAGCCACTCGCAGCCCTCCGTGGAGCTGGGGGCGATTTTGTGCATCTGATTTCTCCAAGATGTGGAATATTGTATCTTTCAGTAAACAAGATGGTTGCTGCTTAATTATTCAGCTGTTCCTGGCCTGCCTCATCCCCTGACTCCGCAGTGCCAGCCTTCTTCAGCTGTGCCATTTCATGGAGCCTGTCCCCTCTCTCGTTTCCTCCCAGAGCTCCCAATAAACGACAGTGACCAGTGCTGGTCAGCATCGATCCGGCGCCGTCCAGAGGCAGGACACCACACAGTGCCTTTGTGCAGTGTTTTACTCTGAATTCTCCCAGTGACACCCCAAGACCAGGACTTCAGCGCAGACGGTTCATCTGGGAGGCAGGGGCGACACGCGGCACAGCCCAGGGAAGGCAGAGCAGTGGAGGGCCGCCACCAGGCACGTGGTGTCGTGAATGGTGGTCCAGAGGAGAGCAGGCTCCATCCCTTCGGGGCCTCTAGAGCCAGCGCACAGCGTGCCGGGGTGGATGAGGGAGCCAAGGTGTCCACAGGGCAGCTCCCTGCCACGATCAGCTGGCAACAGTGGTAGACGTGACACTCACAGAGCGGGACCCAGCCCCCAGAGGGACCGCCGGCCGAGGCATACAGATGCTGGCTCTGGGAGGTGGGCCAGCGGGCACTGCCGTGGGGGGCGGAGGGCTGGACGTGGTCAGGGAGCCACAGCATCTGCTGCCCGAGGCCGCCGTGGTTCTTTCGCCGGACTGATGATCACACAGAGTCTTAGTGGACTGGGCGACTGGACTCCGGTGACATGTGCTGGTCGTTCGTGTTCTCTGCTCCATGTAAACCCCCCTTCCTTTCTGCCCATCCATGGGTTTAACTCACAGTCCAGCTCAACAGGGGCTTCACGGGCTTGGCACCGCCTCCTTCTGGGCTGGGGCCTTTTCCACCTGCGTGCTCAGTCACTCCGTCGTGTCTGACTCTTTGGGATCCCGTGGACTGTAGCCCGCCAGGCTCCTCTGTCCATGGGATTCTCCAGGCAAGAACACTGGAGTGGGTTGTCATTTCCTCCCCCGGGGGATCTTCCAGCCCAGAGACTGAGCCCAGGTCTCCTGCATCTCGTGCTTTGCAAGCAGGTTCTTTACCTACTGAGCCACCTGGGAAGCCCCATTTCCACCTGATTCTGGCCCCAAAGTTGGCTCTCGGGATGCCAAGCGACTTGCTTCAGTGAAGAGAAAAGGATGAGGCTGGGTGAACGTTTCTGTTGGAGTGGTGTGTCTCTGACTCAGACTTTGGGTAGTGAGGAGCCCGGGCTCTGCTGCTCTCACAATCAGGCCCGTGGTCTCAGTGTTCACTGGGGGTCCCTGTGGTGGATCGGGGCCCCAGGCAGCTTTTGTGGCCCTCCCCCACCCCAAGGGCGCCATGCCTTCAGGTCACAGGCATGACGGAGACTCCTGCTGGGGCCTCAGCCTGCAGTGAAGATGCCCGCTCTAGACCCATCTCACTCATCAGGTCTTGTCCCATGGCCCAGCTCCGTACAAGAAGGCTGGAAGTGCCCAGGAAGGGCGGGCGGGCGCGGGACCACTGGGTCTCAGAAACGCCTTTCCCAGTAAGGGAAGTCAGGATAAATAAGCAGTCATGATCAAGGGCCTCCTGGGGCCTTTTCCTGGGGTTTGCTGAAAGGCTGGAAGAGTTTTGCCTTGGGCTGCAAATGTCAGTTGCTCATTAATTCCTCAGAAATGCCCAGAGCCAAGGTTGCTATTGCTAATAAGATATATGTGTTTGGTTATTTAACAAATCAAAAAAAGCATGTTGTCATTTAGCAAATCAAAAGAGCGTGTTGTCATTGGCGAGGTCTTGATGGTTCTTAAAGCAGGTGCCTGATCGCCACTCTATTCATCATGTTATGTCACGTCTTTCCGGCCCTATCCCTCCAAGTTATGCTCGGGAATAAATCTTCTTGGCGTGAAATGTCACCACAGGGTAGTAATCAACACTTGTTGTCACAGCTGTTTTGAAACCTAAACAACTAAAAAAATGCATTTTAATGTTTATTTTAATAATTCTTTTTTCTTCCTAGCAACCCACGTGAGATCTGCTGGTCTTGGATCCTGTCTTTCTTTACTCTGTCTGGTTGTCTTATGGGAAAAGTGACAACGTGTCATCCTTCCACCTTACCACTGAAGGTGTGCCGATGCTTCCACATTTTTTTTTTTAATGTGATTCAGCCAAAAGGAGACCAACAGATGTAGGAAGGGATTGAACGTGTTTTCTGAAATGAATCACTGAAGTCTGACTTCCTTTTTTCACAGTGATTAGCAGATGCCAGGCCTTCATTTTTTTAATTGGGGCATAGCTGATTTACAATGTTGAGTTAGTTTCAGGTAAAGAACAAACTGACTTAGTTATACATATGCATGTATTCATCCAGGCTCTTTTAGATTCTTTTCCCATTTAGGTCATTACAGCGTCCTGAGTAGAGCTCCCTGTGCTAGTCCACGCTATGCACCAGGCCCTTACTTAGCTGGCTGTCTCACACACAGCAACGCGTGTGTGTCGGCCCCGGCTCTCAGTTCACCCCTGTCCTGCCCCTCCCCTCTGGTAACCCTAGGTTTGTGTTCTAAGTCTGTGACTCTGTTTTCTGCAGGTTTGCAGGGATTCTGGTTGATGAGGGAAGAACCCTTACCTTCCCAGCTGTCCCCACGCTGTCCTCGCGCAGCAATGTGTTATGAAAATGTAGAAATAATTGCTTGTTCTGAGTGAGAAGGACTCAGCAGCACACAGCCTGGTACTGTTTTCATAACCGTGCCCCACTCACAGCCTGGCCTCCGGCCCCGGGATGGAATCAGCAGCGGCGTCCACCGAGAGCAAGGCAGGACAGGAAGCACGCCCGCTGTGGAGGGCGCGTTCTCTTACTGGCCCCGATGGAGAGTAGGTTTACGAAGGCTTTCGAGGACCCAAAGGGAAAATGTACCCAATAAATCAATGGTGATGCATTAACAGACTGCTCCTGAATCCATTGTTCACAGGATGTAATTCCCTGATAATGGCATTCTGTACAGTATATCATCGCAAAACAATGGTAACATCACCACAGCAGAAATGACTGATAAATTATACACAAATAGGATCTTAGAATTCTCCTGTAGATCCAATTTGGGGTTATCAGGGCTCGTGGAGCAGTAGATTTCATTTTTGCATTGTACAGAGGTACAAAACCCCCTGCACACATTGTGAGAAGCCATGTTTTACATAGTAAGTTATTGGTGCAGAATTGGCAAGGTTTTCACACCTTCTGACTGAGTCTCTTCTTGTTCTAAATGATAAGCTATGTTCACTTTAGTTCTTTTGTTTTATCTACAAATGAACCTGTGAGCACTTCTGAAAATTGCCAGAATTTTAAAAGGAACTGTGAAATTTGACTTTTTTTCAAGTGGAGTTATGGGAGTAGCATAATTGTGTTGCTCTTAATTTTTCAATAATTTTATTCATTGATTTATCTTTGGCTGTGCTGGGTCTCCGTTGCTGTGTGGGCTTTTCTCTAGATGCAGTGGTCGGGGCCTCCTCTCTAGCTGTGCTGCGCAGGCTCCTCGCTGCGGTGGCTCCTCCCGTTGCCGGCTCTGGGTGCTCAGGCTTCCGTGGTTGCAGCTCCCAGACTCCAGAGCGCAGGCCCAGTAGTTGTGGTGTGCAGTCTTAGTTGCTCTGGGGCACATGGGATCTGCCCAGACCAGGGATCAAACCCATGTCTCCCGCATCGGCGGGCATATTCTTTACCACTGAGCCACCAGGGAAGCCCTTGTTGCTCGTCAGTTTTTTAATGAGATGTGTTGTTACTACTTCAAGGATCCTGACAAAACTCATCCGTAGTCCTGTTGCCCTCTAGGACCTGGAAATTCAGAAGCCCACTAGTAGCTGTGAGCTTTCTGAAGTCTGATAAGAATTGAGACTGAAAGTGATGTCTAATCAATACCTCCAAGATCCTTGAGGACAGAACAAGATGTAATTGAGCTTTTGCACACCTTCTAATACTAAGACAAGTCCCTTGTGTCCAAAAGCACTGGCATTGCTGACGATGGCAGTGAGACCCTGGAGGACGTGGTGTGCCCTGTCCTGCCCCTGCCCCCGGCATCCAGGAGCCAGGCTCTCCCGGGGGTGGGGCGTATGGCCTGGAGAGGGCACCGTAACCACTTCAGAACCCACTGTGGCCATGTCCAGAGGCGGCGCGTCCTACGGCAGTGCCAGCGACACCCTCGCCAGACCGTCCCCACTGGAAGGCAGCGACCACACACCACTGTCTCAGAGACACCTTAGCTCCTGAGCGTCTGTCTTCTAAGACTGGCTGGCCAGCCTCTTACTGGCTTTGTGAACTCCTGAGAACCTTCCAGGAAACCTCCCGCCTTCTTCCTTGCATTACATAAGTTAACCTGAGTTGGTTTCTTTCGTTTACAACCAAGAACCCCCGAAAGATTGGGCCATCAGTGTTGGCTGACGTTTCCTGAGTGCCCAAAACAGAAGGAAACTTGGGAGGTGGTCTGATCTCTCATTTTAAGATGACTCCCAGACATACCCCTTGCTCGGAGTTCTGTGACCGCTGTCAGCAGAGCTGGAGCTGGGACTCTGTTCTTTTCATTTGTGGAAGCTCTGACCGGGGAGAAGAGTCACCCTGGAGACCTGTGCTGCTCGGTATGGTAGCCGCTAGTCACACGTGGGCTTTGTGCGTTTACAATGTGGAGCATCCAAGTTGTGACATGTATCAGAAGAGGAGACGACCTCATGTTTTGTGTGGATCACATTTGAATGATTATATTTTAGACATACTGGGTGAGATAAAATATGTTTTTGAACCCATTACCATATAATTTTTCAGTGGTGGTGGTGGTGGTGGTTTAGTCACTACGTCGTGTCCAACTCTTAGAGACCCCATGGGGTGTAGCCCGCCAGGCTCCTCTGTCCATGGGATTCTCCAGGCAAGAACACTGGAGTGGGTTGCCATTCCCTCCTCCAGGGGATCTTCCCGACCCAGGGAAAGTTACACATGCAGGTTAGATTCCATCTCTGTTGAACAAAGCTGCTGAACACAGTCAGGAGAGAAGATGACGTGAGTCTCGGGACAGCAGGGTGTCTTTGCTGGTTATGCTTGAACACCAGTCAGTCTCTGCTGTGGCAGATGCTCCACAGATTCACACGTTTGTTTCTCCCCGTGAGTCTGCCCGGCAGCCGTGGCCGCTCCGGCTGGGCTCCTCTCATCCGGCTCACGTGCTGCTCCCCTAGCGACACAGCTCTGGTGGAGCAGCCGGTCTCTGGGGCCCGTTCTCCTCATTGTGGCAGCTCCAGCAGGCGAGCAGGAACACCAGCGCCTCCTCCTAAGCCGCTGCTTGTAGGGGGGCGGGCACACCGCCCCTTCTCTCCTGCGCCCCTGGTCAGAGCAGCTCGCGTGCCCAGGTCCGCAGGAGAGGTGGCGGGGGTGTGAACCCGCCTGCTGAGAA
Organism: Bubalus bubalis; assembly: GCF_019923935.1. NCBI lineage: Eukaryota > Metazoa > Chordata > Mammalia > Artiodactyla > Bovidae > Bubalus > Bubalus bubalis. The sequence continues at coordinate 2,603,082 of NC_059180.1, forward strand.
ACGCAGCCACGGCAGGGAGGGGACGAGCAGGTGTGAGCACGCAATGCTCACGCGTGTTCACTCTCCTCCCGCGTGAAGGAGCATCGCACGTTTACGGCGTCCAGCGCAGCCCCTCTTGACCGCGCGTCTCGTGAACCAAAGGGCAGGCTCGTTGCCTCCCCGCTGGTGGAGCAGTGGCAGGGTAATAGGAGCAAAGGCTCCCGTTTGGAAGGTGGGGGCCCACGGCGGCCAGGCCGGTCCTGGGGGCCTGCTGGGCAGCTGCTCAGAGCCCAGGAGGGGTAGAGGTCTTGCCATCTGCCCTTCACATGACTCTGGATAGCCCTCTGGAAGCTGCACTCCTCTCATCCTCACCGGCTCCCTCTGAGGAAGGTGCTGGAAGAGATGTCCTCCCCAGTGGCAAACAGATGTCTTAACTTGTGTCCTACCCATAGAAAAGGTGGAAGCTGAGGGTCATCTTCGATCTCAAGTGATTAGTCTGTTTTAATTCAGGTTCAGAGCGTGCTTGGCGCTTCATGAAACCATTGTTTGCTTTTGAATCCGTGACTCCTATGGGCTCCCTGTGCACGAAGCATTCCAGTCACTTTCAGCCCAGGTCCTCTCTCTCTACATGCTCAGTGATTTGAGCTTTTGGTGCTTCCAAGAAATCAAATTCTGGGTCTCTTTCCCAGGGTCTTTTTGTGCAACTAAGGGAGTCCCCTGGAGGGGTTGGGGGGCTGGGGATGTTCAACAAAGGGAGTAATAGTCCTACATTTGATTTAGTCTCTGGAGGAGGCTGGAGGAGGAAATCGCAACCCACTCCAGTACTCTTGCCCAGAAAATCCCATGGATGGAGGAGCCTGGTAGGCTGCAGTTCATGGGGTCACTGAGGGTCGGACATGACGGAGCGACTTCACTTTCACTTTCTTTCTGGAGGAGGCTGAGCCTTAATGGCCAGTCGTGACTTGGTGAGAAATAGTTCCATTTTCAAATTGTTCAGGTCCTGAAATTTGGGGGTTTTCCTGATTCCCTTTCAGTTGCACAGCAGTGGGCTGTGTCTTGTTTTGCGGTGGGGGCTCTCTTCTGTCTGGGGGGGTGGGTAAAGTTATCCTTAACAGCAGTTCACATGGGTAGCATCCTGAGAACACGTTTAGTAGGTACATTTTCTACCTTCTAAGTTATCACAGGTGGTGTTTGTTGCCAGATGTTTCAGGATTGCATCCCTGGGGGTGCGACTTTTCCAACTTCCTCTAAGAGTTTTCTGGCTCCCTAGCACCTCGACCTGAAACCACGCCGTAGATTTCAGCTTCCTGTCACGGCAGCCCTACTTGTGTGCCCAGTTTCTGCGCTAGTCAGCTTTTGCCACAGTAACCAACAGCCCCCAGATCTCTGCAGCATCCAGCAACCAACATTTGCTTTTCACTTAAGAGTCCTGCTCGTCAGCTGCTCTCTGCTGGCTTGGCCACGCTCCTCATGCCAAGACGGTGCCTGAATGAGCAGCCGCCATCTGCACTGAGCTGTTCTCCTGGTGGAGGGGCAGGAGCCCGGGGCGGAGTGGAGACCCACACAACCCTGCACAGCCTCTGCTGGGGCCTGGCACACTGTCACCTCCCACTGGTGACACGGGAACTCTAGAGCTAATGGGGCGGGAATGCACGCTTCACCTTCCGGGGAGTCGTGATAAGAACAGAGAGGAGGTACATGGTATCGAACAACTACCTCCATGACTGACGGGCTCAGACTCTGTACAGAGGCCTGGGAGTGAGTCACCAAGAACAGCCTCGTGGCATTTTTATGGCAGCAGAAGCACAGGCCCGACATGAGCCACGTGGCCTCCGAGGCCGGGCTCCTCCAGGCACGCACCTGGCTCCAGCCCTGGGCCACAGGGAGAGCTCCATGGGGAGTTGCAACACCACCACTTACGCTGCCGTGGGCCAGAGACTTCTCCCCTGCCGTCTCAAGCTCCTCTTAACGAGTAACAAAGGGAATGGCCGCCTTTGCTTTAGGTGGTACCTTTTTGCTTTACAGAGGATGCTCTGATTCTCTGCTGAACTGCTGGGTCTGGCAGGAGCAGGCTCTATCAGGAGGGGTCTGGGCTGTGGGGGAAAGGGCACAGGCTTAGGAACCTACTGATTCCATTATCTCCCATTCTGCCATCTACCAGACGTGGACAGTGAAAGTCCCTCAGTCTTATCCGACTGTCTGTGACCCCCTGGGCTATACAGTCCATGGAATTCTCCCGACCAGAATACCGGAGTGGATAGCAGTTCCCTCCTCCAGGGGATCTTCCCAACCCAGGGATTGAACCCAGGTCTCCCACATTGCAGGTGGATACTTTACCAGCTGAGCTACAAGGGAAGCCCAAGGAACCTGAAATGGGTAGCCTAGCCCTTCTCCAGCAGATCTTCCAGACCCAGGAATCGAACTGGGGTCTCCTGCATTGCAGGCAGATTCTTTACCAACTGAGCTCTCAGGGAAGCCAGAGGCGAAACAAGGGCCATTTTAAGTTTCTGGGTTGATTTCCTTGTCGCGTAATGTACACAGCAACTCATAGCACTATCGTTAGGATGGTTTCGGGCAATTCCTACCATGAGAAAATTCTCTGTTCCCTTGAGTCAAAATCTGACGCCCTCACCCGTGACCTTTGGCCGCAGTCCCACCTCCGTCAGGGGCAGCAAGGCCGCCAGGAGCCTGCGCGCCGGCCGCCCACGTCTGAGTCCAGCTCCGCCACTGCTGGGAGTATGGCCAGGAGAGTGCTTAAGGCTCTGTGCTCAGTCTCAGTGCCGCTCCGCGTCGCCGCCCACAGCCGCCCGTGAGAACAGTTGGTGGCTAGTCGCTGTTCCTGCTTCAGAAGGCAGCTCCTGCGCCGCCTGAACCCGGTTTCCCTGCCTTCTGCAGCCTCCCATATTTCTCTAGGCTAAACCCCTCAGCTCCCTCGAGCCCCCTGCAGGCATCCGGATCTCTGCACTCCCCACCAGCCCCTCCCGGAAGCGGCTTCAGCAGCCCTGGGTAAGAGCTGAAGGAGCAGCAAGTGCGTTCAGGGCTGGAGTCAGCGCTCAGAGGGGTGAAGGGCGCACCAGGGACACGCACGGTCCGCCGCGGCCTCCCTGCCAGCCCTGGCTGCTCAGTCACTTTGGGCCTCGCCCTGCCCTCTCTGGACACTGGTGAACTTAATGCCAATCCGACCCTGCCTCCGGGGCACCCGCCACGTGAAATTTTTTGTCTGACTTAGATTTTCCTGGTCCGGGACTGAGGAGCTCATGGTTTACCTTTGAGAAGCCTTCTGATTCTAGCATCATAACCATTTATTTTTTTCTTTGCTATAAAGGTTCACTTCTTATTCTCCGGCCTTCTATTTTAATGGTCTGGGTTAGTGATCTTACTGAGTGGATCTCTGAAAGTGTTCATTTAATCAATCTGGGAAAGAGAAAGTAACAATTTCCTGAATTTCTTGGTCTTTTCAAGTAGAGAATGGGAGAGGAAATAGATGATTTTTTGTGAAATATATGAAGTGGTTGCTTATTTCTTCACTTACATTTAAAGTCAGATTTGATCCTTTAGCGTTTATACCAATACATCAAGTCAGCTTCCACTTTTTAAAAAATTCCTGTCTTTAGATACCAAGTGCACTCTATTAGCATTTGGAATGAAGATAAAACACCCACAGTATTTGAATGAAACTCAGTTGTCTTAAAGGAAGCAGTCTACTCTAGGACACAGGGTTTACCTGAATGGGAGTCACAAAGGCAGATATTCTCTGGGGATCCGCGGGGTCTCCCACTGAAGAGGTGAAGCCCTCACCCACGCCCTGCGCTTCCCCTCTCCCGGTGTGTCCTCCCTGCTCCTCTCTTAGCTTGACTGCCAGGGACACCCCTGCTGGTGTCTCAACAGCCAGGCATTGCGGCGGCCAGGACGTTTAAGATACAGGAATAAATTCACTAAAAGGCACAGGAACTTTCTTAAGCAATGTCTCCTGAGGTTCCCCTCTCAATATGACAAGGAGTGCCGTAAGTGCTTTAAGCTGGGAGCTTTTGAGCTTTCCATCATTGGAGTTGGACCAGTTTGAGAAAATATGTACCATAAATAATCTTCAGAGCATTTTAATATACTGCCGATAGTATTAAAAGTCAAAGCTTTCATAAAACTTAATTTACTCTGCCTGTAACTTAAATCTGGAGCAGCTTAAAAACGTGCATGGCTCCTTCTAAATTGCAGCTCCCCCTTCAGCCTCCTGGGGGGCAGGAGGCTGCACTCTTCGGCCTGGAAGCTTGGGGACCCCATCTCCCTAAAGCTGTGTCCACTCTGTGATGACACCCCCTTGCAGCCTGGGCAAAGCCGGCCTCCTGCCCACCCCTGCCACCACCACGTCCCTCTGCTGACCCCAGTGGTCCTTGCTTCTGAACTTGCATGAACTGGATTCCTACACCAGTGACCTTCTTTTCTAACGTAAATATTTGATGCTATGAATCTCTCTCTAAGCAGCGATTTAGGTGCATCTCAGATTTTTGATACGTTGGGTTTTCCTTTTCATTCATGACAAAATATTTTCTAATAGCCTTTGTGATTTCTGCCTTGGCCTCTGGGTTATTTATAAGCGCGTTGCTAAGTTCCAGCTGTTTGGAGATTGTCCAGATTATCTTTCCCTTATTGATTTCTGATTTAATTCTGTTCTAGTCAGAGAACATACTTTGCATGATTTCAGTCCCTTTAAATTTATTGAGATTTGGTTTACGGCCCACAGTATTTTGGCAAATGTTCTGTGTGCACTTAAAAAGAATTTATATTTTGCTGTTGTTGGGTGGAATGTCCTGTAAATATCAATTAGGTCCAGTAGGTTATAATGTTGAAGTCTTCTATATCTTTACTGTTTTCCTAACTTTTTAAAGAGCTGACTCATTGGAAAAGACCCTGATGCTGGGAAAGGTTGAAGGCAGGAGAAGGGGACGACAGAAGATGAGATGGTTGGATGACATCACTGACTCGATGGACATGAGTTTGAGCAAGCTCTGGGAGTTGGTGGTGGACAGGGAGGCCTGGTGTGCTGCAGTCCATGGGGTTGCAAAGAGTCGGACACAACTGAGCAACTGAATTGAACTAAAGTTTTAAAAAGTAATTTGTTTTATTCATTGGTCGTGATGGGTCTTCTTTGCTGCATGGGCTCTTGTCTGCTTGCGGCAAACAGGGACTACTCTCCAGTTTTGGTACGCAGGCTTCTTGTTGAAGTGGCTTCTCTTTTTATGGAGCGCAGGCTCTGGGGAGTCCGGGCTTCAGTAGTCGCCGTGCATGGGTTCAGTAGCTGCAGCACCCAGGCTCCAGAGCACAGGCTCAGTAGTTGTACGTGATCTCAGTGGCTCCATGGCATGTAGGATCTTCCCGGATCAGGCATCAAACCCATGTCTCCTGCATCGGCTGGAGGCTTCTTTACCACTGAGCACCAGGGAAGCCCTAACTTTTGTTTCAAAGGAATTCTTAAAATGAGAAACAGACGTCTTTTACATCTGCCCACATGTTTGCCCTCTTGGGGTGCTTCTTACCCCCTCATGTGCATCCAGCCTTCTGCCTGGCATCCTTTTCTTTCTCCCCAAGGCATTGCTTCCCCCTTCCTGATGCAACTGGCCTGCGGGTCCCAGGGTCTGTTCGGGCATGGCAGAGCACGAGCTCTTTGTGGCCGCACTGGGCTCCTGGGGGTGCACTGCCTGCCCCTCCCTCCACCCAACGCTGGCCTGGGAGGTGTCCTGCGCTGGACCGCAGGCGCACAGGTCAGCACCAGCAGGGGACTGGAGGGGCTCCCTTGCAGATCTCTGGACCGTGTGTCTGTGCTCTTGCCTCCTCTCTGGGTTTCCGGCCCACCAGCGTTAGCCTTCTTGGCCTCCCCGAAGTCTGAAGTCTCTTGTCAACTCAGGAAACCCAAAGGTGTGTGTCCGGGCCCCTCCCTGGGATGGACACTCCGGGCCCAAGGTGGCCAGGCCCTTTCTCCTCAGGGATCAGTGCCCTGTGCAGCCTGTGGCCCCGCATCTGAAAGTCACTGTTTCACCTCTTTCATCTGTTTAAGGTGAGGAAATACACCTGATTCCCGTTTCTCTTTCACAGGTGAAGGCAAAAGTCCTTTCCATCTACTTTTTTAGTAATAGAGCCTTAACTGGGACACGAAACCATCACATCCATGCCAAGTGTCCAGTCCAGAAGTGTTCAGTGCATTCGCGTTGCCATGCAGCCGTCACCAGGAACGTTTTCTCTTCCCTCTGGAACCCTGTCCCTCAAACGCCAAGTCCCCATTCCCCTCCCCAGCCCTGGCTCCCACCCTTCTACTGTCTGCGTCTGTGAATTTGGTAACTTCTGGATCCCCCAGCTCAGTGGAGACATGTAGCACGTGCCCCGTGTCCGACTCGTTTCCTGGGCAGAGTGTCCTGAAGGCTCCCCCGTGTCGTAGCACGCGCTAGCCTTTCCTCCCTTATGAAGGCCGAGTGTCCATCGTGTGGCTGGACCGCGCTGTGCCTGCCTCTCAGCAGGCAGCTGGGCGCTTCCGCCTTTTGGCTGCTGTGATGACTAGCCTTCTCCATGAGCTTTCAATACTCGCGCGTGTTAAAATTCCTCACGAGCACTGATGGCCACCCGACCAGATTGTCCAGTTTGTCTTTACAGGTGTAGGTGAGTGTGTGTATGTTTATCTGAAATCCTTACAAGATAAGAGATAAATGCGTACAGTTCATTAGCCAACTGTGATCAAATGCCCGTTCCTCGCCGTTCTCGCTTTCCTTTTTCTCTCCTTCCCTTCTCCCTGTGTCCCTCCTTTTTCTCTCTCCCTCATTCTTGGCTCTCCCTTTCCCCTCCTGCTCTCTCAGCCCCCTCTTTCCCCTCTCCTCCTTCGGTGGACGTGTGGCAGCAGCTTTGTGAAGCCGCTGTGTGCGGAGAGAGCAGTCAGCACGCTGACAGCTGACGGTGCTGGCGGGGAGCCCGAGCGACTGCAGCCTGCAGATGAAAAGCAGTACTGAGGCGGCGCTTCACTTACTCAGTGAAGAAGGTTATTTTTGGCTGGCGACAATCCAGGAAGGCTCCGCTGGAGTACTGACGGGTGACTTGAGTCCCGGGTTTGGGCGCAGTCAGGCTCCCCAGCGGTGGCAGAGACGTGCTAAGTAGAAGAAGCGATGTGAGCAAAAGCAGAAACCTCCTGTCATCATGTCACTCGGGTCTCCTTTCCCAAGAATTCTTTTCAGCTAACTTTTTAAACTTCAAAGCAGTATCTGGAGAACTATACACGTGTGTGACAATTAAAATTGGGCAATGAAAATTGCATTTCTTTTCCATGCCCTTTGCCCATTTTTTGAATGGTTTTAGACGTTGTGTATTGCAAATATTTGTTCAATTTTATCATTTGTCTTTTGCTTTTTACATTCTATTGTTCTTAAGAAAATAATTGCTCCCGAAACAAAAAGGAAGCCTCACAGTAATTCTGACTAATGATAAGTCATCTGAATTAGTAAAAAGTTAGAATGACTAATTTGGAGTTTTAATGTTATTATGTTGAAGGCATCTTGTCACCTTTGATTGTCAAACTATGTCTTAGCAATTAGAGCTCTTTGGGAACATGTTTTAATAAATGAATGGTGATTTTATCACAGGGAACATTTTTCCTTTGTTAAGTGCAAAGAGGTTATATTCAACAACTTGTTTATATTGTTGATTTGCTGAGAAAAGTTTTCATCTTTAAACAATGTAGAGTTTTTAACCCAATCCCTAAATAAAGTATCATAAATTCTGAATTAAAGGTTTTCTAGTAATACAGAAAGGTGAAACAACCCATTTGTACCTCATTTTACTATTGTAACAGTATAATTCTAAGTTTCTTTTTTTCGACTTTAATCAAGAGAAATTCATTCAAGTACATTTCCCTGCAATCCTCCCACATCTGCTGTCAGTGTCCAGGGGGACAGTGTGCAAAAATTGTCTTGAAAAATGAAGACATTTACCTCCTTGGTGTGGTGTTGAGAGACTCCCAAACCCAAACCAAAAAACCTTAATTGTTTTTAAGCTGCCACCCTCAGTGCCCCGACAGCAGTTTTCGGCTTTGGAGCTTTCCCAGGGCGTCCCCACAGCACACTGGGCCACGCCCTCCTCTGTGTAACACGGGCCTCGCACGTCTCCCCATCGCCTGCAGATTAGCTCTGTGTAAGAAAGACCTGTGTGCATATCCTGTATCTGCCTTGTACTGTGTGACTGACAGGCAATGCTCTTCTCTAAGCCTCAGCTTCCTTATCTGTAAAATGGGCGTGACTGAGGTTCTCAAAGAACGCTGGTGGGAGGCTGGATGAGAAAGCAGGTGAAGCCCTTGGCTCATCTGGTGTAGACGTGGTGCCACTGCGTCCACACGCCTGGCCGCCTCCCGCTCCATACCTATACTTGCATCATGTTCAGTCGCTCGCCGTGGTCCTGACGCCCGGCTCTGTTGTACCCCTGGTTTCTGCTCCCCGTCCCCCGACCACCGCACCGTTTCTTTCTGCCGTGAACACCCTTGTCCACTTGACAGCGGCCTTCAAGTGGCAGCCAGGATGACCCTCGTCCAGAGGATGCTTCCTGACCCAAGGGCCCCCACTCCCAGGCCGTGAGCTCGTCTCAGCCACAGGAGATGTCCTAGCAAAGCCCAGTTCTTCTCTTGAGTTTTGGCTCCATTGCTCACACTGGGCCTCACCTTATAAATTGTTAGCTATGTGAGTAGACTCTTTTATTAAAGAAATTAAATATCACCCTCCTGGCCTTCTCCTCCTTTCTTTGCTATGCCTGCAGAGTCGCTCAGCCTTGTCCCACTCTTTGAGATCCCACGGACTGTAGCCCATCAGGCTGCTCTGTCCATGGAATGCTCCAGGCAAGAATACTGGATTCTTGGAGAAGAGAATACATTCCCTTCTCCAGTGGAATCTTCCTGACCCAGGGATCGACTCCGTGTCTCCTGTATTGGCAGGCAGGCAGATTCTTTACTGCTGAGCCATCAGGGAAGCCCTTCTCTTTGGTGAGGGAACCATTAACTGGAATTTGGTGTTATTTCTTCTATGTTTTCCTATTTTCTTACACATTTCCTCCCCTCAAATCCTATAGAATATAGTTTATTTTTAAATTCACATGAAGTTTTCCATTTTACACTGGTTATTCCTCCAATATTTACCAGGCGTAACCGACCTGACAGAGATTAGGCACACGTCTGTGGGGCCCTGTCCATGGACCCCGTCTTCTTGTCAGTCCCCAGGTTCGCGGTGTTAATGGCATAAAGCTCCTTTTCGGAATTAGTGCTTATTTCGATTTACTCATCGTCGCTTCTCCCACCCCTGCCTCCTTCTGAGTTTAGTATGCTTACACAATATCCTTCTTCAGAAGCCGCCTTCTACTGGAAGTCTGAGAGGATCTTTATCCCACCTCACTCTTTTGTTCTCCAGCTGTTATTTTGGAACATTTTAGCCAACAGCTCGTGTGTCTTCCACCCTTCCCTGGAGGCAGAGGTTGTTAGCGTTCCCCCCCTCCCTTTCTCCCTGCCTCTCCCCACTTCCCTCCCGCCCTCCCGTGCTCTGTCCCTCCCCACCCAACACCACACACACTTTTTTGACCAACACATCTGAGTATATTTTGCAGATATTCCCCCCAAATACTCTTAACATCTGTCAACTATGAGTAGGAGCAATCTCCTCCATAATCACAGTACAATTATCACTCTTTAAAATTTAGCATTGACTTAGCACTATTATCTAATATGTAGTCCATGTCCAAATGTCCCTCATTATAACAATAAAGATCTCTGTAGCTTCTTTCAGTCCTGGCATCCAATTAAGGACGATTCATCGCGTTAGTTCTCACGGCCTCTTCATCTTCTTATCCTTCATCTAAGAGTTCCTGGCCTTTTGTCTGATTTGACATCAACATTTTTGAAAACTCCAGACTGGTTGTTTTCAGAACGTTCTTCAGTCTTGAGCTGGTCTGATTGTTTCATCTTTGTTAGATCCGGGTTAAGCATCCTGCTGACACGGCGCCCTTCTCCTTGCACCGCATCAGACGCCGCCTGGTGTCTGTTTGCCTCATTATTGACGAGTTTTGAGAAAGGGATTATTTGGTTAAATTGAGGCTAACAGGTTTTTCCACATGTGAAGACGTATTTTTCCGTTGTAATTAGTTAAAAATCTATGTGGCAATACTTTGAAACTGTATGACTGTTCTGTCTCCCAATGGTTTTAATGTCTATTGATGACTCTGGCTTCGGTGCTAGTGACTGGTTTTTAAACTTCGAGTGTTCTGTGTTTTTTAACTTAGCATTCTTCTGTAAAGAACCGTCTTTCCTTTTTCATACCTCTACCCTGTAAATGAAATTTAGAATGAATCATGTGCCCTTTGTATTAGCTCAGCACATTATACTGTAATCCTTCAGTTATTCATTCTGATGCTGAAAAGTGGTCCACGTGTGGCTGGTAGGGGTCCACTCAGTGTCTCCTATATTGTTTTAACACATTTTCATCTGATTTTGAGAATTTCTTACTTTCAGTCACAGCAAGGTGCTCACCTTGTTTTTTCCCTGCTCACAGCCCTGGCATCAGCCAATGTTTCAAGAGCCATGATTCCTCTGAATGGGTATGGTGTTTAGAAACCAAGGTCTGGGAAGTAGGGGTGCTCATTATTACTGGGATATTGCTTCAAAGCTCTTACAGTGGACAGATCAAGAAGCCATATAAGATATATATAGTAAGATAATATAAGATATGTAATAACATGGTATAAGACATATAAGATATATGTATATCTCCTTGCTCTGTCCACTGAAAAAATAAATTTATTTATACTTGTATATATTTTGTATATATATAATTATTCCTAACATCATACATTTCTACTGGCACTTCTAAATTTCAATTTAGTGTTGATATCACAGGGTTCTTTCTCCCTTTCCCCCACTACAGATTTGTGTCTCCCTTATCTCACAGTGAGACCACTGATTTCTGACAAAATTAATATATTTATTCATTTTCTCGGTCCTGTAATTCACTATATAGGATTCACGCTATAAAGTGTTGAAATTGCCAAACCAATACCCACTTTAAAGTCATTAGTAGAATTAAGGATTCCTTTTGTGCATTAAAGATATCACACTGAGAGTCCCTGTCAGTTACTGAGTTCTGACCTTTTATGCATTAATTTCTTTTTTTATCCATTTGTCTATCAGTGGACACAGCCGCTTCACATCTTGCGTTTCCACCTGTTTGAGGAACCTGCACGTCGGTTTCCAGGGGCTGTGCCGCCTTGCGTTCCCTCCCATAGTGCTGGCAGCCCCCTGTCCTCCACATCTTCGACAACAACCGCTGTGTGTCCTCTTTTTAACAGTAGCCGTCTGACAGGTGTGAGGTGGCACCTCACTGTGGTTTTATTTGCATTTCCCTGATGATTAGTGATGCTGAGCCTCTTTTCATGTGTCTCTTGCCCATCTATATGTCTTCTTTTGGGAAGCTGTCTATTCAGGTCCTCTGCTCATTTATGAATTGGGCTATTTGTTATTTTGAAGTGGCATTATTTGGGTTCTTTGCATATTTCAAATATTAACCCCTTATCAGATACATAGCTTGCAAATAGCTTCTCCCATTGGGTAGGTGGCCTTTTCATTTGAGTGATAGTTTTCTTCGCTGCAGAAAAGCTTTTTAGTTTGATGTAGTCCCATGTGTTTATTTTTGCTTTTGATTCACTTGCCTGGGGAGAAACATGCAAAAAAAATATTGCTTAGACCAGTGTCAAAGAGCTTACTGCCTATGTTTTCTTCTAGAAGTTTTGTGGTTTCTGGGATTAGGTGGTGTTGGTGGCTGCAGAGCCTTGTGATAATAAAAACCACTCAGTTGTGTACTTTCAAATGGTGAATTTTATGGTAGGTGAATTATATCAATAAAAATATAAGTGCATATATATATATATATGAGCACCTTGTTTTCAATTAATATTCTGGAAATCAATTCATAAAATCCTTTACCATTCCTTTTTCACAACAGCTGCATATTCATTGTACCAGAGTCTATTCTACAATCTCCTACGTATTGACACCTAAATTTTCAGTATTTATCTGTTATAAGTAATGCCACGGTGAATCTCCATGTCTGTGTTTGTGAGTCACTGGGGGTGGTTTTCCTTTCAGTTTTGAATGGAGTCTAGAGGTGGATACAGTTCCAGGTTGACGGCCCCTTTCTCTCGCCTCTTTGCTGCTGCTGTTCCGTTTTCTTGGGGCACTGTATCTTTGGATGGGAGTCTGCTGCCAGTTCAGTCAGCCTTTGTGGATGCTCGCTCTCTGGCTGCTTTAAGGCTTCTTCCTGCCGTCTTTCTGTCTGCACTTTCACTAACTAGTTCATTTCCTCCTGCTTGAGATTCACGATGTGTCTTACGCCTAAGGAATCACGTCTTTTATCAGTTACAAAGTTCAGAGTTCTTCTCCTGGATATTGTTTTTCTTTTTCTTATTGTAGTCTCTCTTTCTAGAACTCCTATTTAGACATATTTTGGGCCTTCTTCTTTTATCTTACTTTCTCATTTTCATAGTTCCTGTATCTTCTGTCTTTGCCATAGTCTGGAAATTTTCTTGATCTCTCTTCCATTTAAATATTTTCACTTTAGCTTTGTCTTATTGATATATTTTCACTTTAGCTTTGTCTTATTGATATGTATCCTTACCTCTGAATTTTTAATTTCAATGACATTTTTCATTTGTAGAAGTTTTATTCAGCACTTTTTAAAATCTGCCTTTTCTTTTCACAGTATTTTATTATTTTTTTAGAATTTCTCTTTTTTTCTCTTGCTTAATCATTTCAAACTTTCTTATTTTATAGTCTCTCTCAAATTACTCTCTTGCCTCAAGTTCAGGAGTGTAAGGCTTATTGTTGAATACACTGGCCTTTCTGATGGTGGCCATATTTTGTGTAAAGAGAGAGCGCATCTTTGTTAGCTTTAATTCTCCTGCTCATGAACCGTGGAAGTATTAACATGGAGTCGTTTTGCATTGTTTGTGTCTTTGTCCCACTGGTTTCATTGTTCTGGTAACAGTTTAAATTAATTTTTCAGATTAAGGAGTCCTACAAAACACAAGTAGTATTTCTTTGTCTTTTTGAACGTTCCTATTTTCTGGCATATACTAGTTGTCTCGTTTTTCTCTTTCAGACTTAGCTATGACTTTTAAGATTCTTTTTTATGCTTCATCTAAAACTTTATATGCTTATAAGCAGAAGTGAGGACCATGATAGCTCACTCTGCTATGTAGCTAAAGTCAGAAATCTTTAATAGATTGTTTTTTTTTAGTATTTGCTTTCTTTTAACATTGGAGCAGAGTTGATTAACAATGTTGTGTTACTTCAAGGTGTTCAGCAAAGTGATTAAGTTACACATATACATGTGTATTGCTTTTATATATACATGACGTATTGCTTTTGTATTGCTTTTCAAATTCTTTTCACCTTCTTTTACATTATTACAGAATATTGAGTAGAGTTCTCTGTGCTATACAGCAGGTCATTGTTGGTTATCTATTTTATTCATTTATTTTGATTTCTATTAGAATAGAGTTGATTTACAATGTTATATTGAGAAGGCAATGGCACCCCACTCCAGTACTCTTGCCTGGAAAATCCCATGGACGGAGGAGCCTGGTAGGCTGCAGTCCATGGGGTCACTAGAGTCGGACACGACTGAGAGACTTCACTTTCACTTTTCACTTTCATGCATTGGAGAAGGAAATGGCAACCCACTCCAGTGTTCTTGCCTGGAGAATCCCAGGGACGGGGGAGCCTGGTGGGCTGCCATCTGTGGGGTCGCACAGAGTCGGACTCGACTGAGCGACTTAGCAGCAGCAGCACAATGTTATGTTAGTTTCAGGGACGCAGCAAAGTGAACCCGTTAGGTTTTCTATCATAACTGTAGCAGTAGGTACATGTCAGTCTCAACCCTCAATCTGTCCTTCCCCCACCCCGCCCCTCCCCACCCCATCCCTCCCCAACCCCATGACCCTAAGTTCGTTCTCTGTGTCTGTGAGTCTGTTTTTGTTTTGTAAATAAGTTCATTTGTATCTTTTTTTTTAGATCTTAGAACTAGATCTTTGTAAAAATCTTTAAGTAGATTTTTTATTGTAGTAAAATATATATAACATTGTGAAAGTTGCTCAGTTATGTCCGACTCTTTTACTACCCAATTCTCCAGACCAGAATACCCTTTTCCAGAGGATCTTCCCGACCCAGGGTCTCCTGCATCACAGGCAGATTCTTCATCAGCTGAGCTACTGGGGAAGCCCATATATAACATAACCCTCGCTATTTTAACCATTTTTAAGCATACAATTCAGTAGCATTAATTGTATTCACAGTATTGGCCAATCATCACCAATATCTATCCCCAAAATATTTCCATCGCCCCACACAAAAACTCTATTCCAATAGTGTGAACTCCCCATTCACTGCTAGCCCACCGTCCTGGTGATGTCTTATCTCCAGTCTATCTCAGTGGATGTGCATATTTTAGGTGGTTCCTCAAAGTGGGATCATACAACACTTGTCTTCTTGCACCTCCCTGACTTTCCTTAGCAGAGCATTCTCAAGGTTCACCTGAGCTGTAGTATACACCAGAGCATCATTTCCCCTTTTCGACTGCATCCTGTTCTACTGAATGGCTGTCCCACAGTCTGTTCGTTCATTCACCTGTCAACGTGCGTTTGGGTTGTTTGCACCTTCCAGCTGCTGTAAACAGTGCTACGGTGAACATTCACCTACAAAGGTCTGTTTTAGTCCCTGCTTTCAATCCTTTAGGGTAATACACCTAGGAGTGGGGTTTTGGTAATTTTATGGTTTTAAATAGATTCTTAGCAAAATGAAATAAATCACAAAAGACGTAGCGCTCAAACAGCAGAGGTGGTGAGGGTCTTCTATCCGGTTGCTGCTGTCCGGGTTCTCATTTACGATATTCAAGGGCAATACCAATAGAGTTTAGCCCTGGAATTGCCCAGTTATTGATACATGTCGCTCAGCTGTGTACACCATGTGTATCCAGTGTGACTTTCTTTGGATCTAAGATAACTTGACTGAGTGAGTGCTTATATACATACTGCTCATCTTTTATTCTTATTTCGGGAGAGGTGGTTTGTGTGTTTGGGGCTTGGGGTGATGCAGATCAGGGCTAGACTCCTTTCTGCTCCGGAGTTAGCCCCGGCGTCTCTCATCACTTCTCTTACTGCAGCTCAGCTTTCCTTTACTTAAACACATACTGAGTGTCTAATTCCCTGCCAGGGGCAGGGACCTCCTGCCCAGGGGCACTGGCAGATCCCTTCACTCGCGACCGGCCAGACGCCCACCCGCAGGGCAGTCAGGTGTGAGCAGGAAGCGTGGTGCACAGGGAACAGCACGGGACTCATGGCAACAACCCCAGAGCGTGTGGTGGACGCTTCCGGGTGTTCCGACCCTCAGTACACCTGTTACTGCTGCCCATTAGCAATCCCTTCCTCTGTTAAGTACGAGGATAGCTTATCACCCTTAAGCTTATAGCGATAGTTGTCTTTTTTCCCTCAAATCAGTTTAGTATACTTTTGATGTAATGTCAAAGGGGAAGTCATGCTGTTTTCTAAGAACATATGTAATGAGTGTATTTGCCCTGTGTCTTCCCTGGCCTCCAGAGCAGGCATAAGGAAAACGCAGCATTTGGGGGGGGAGGCATGGACCCAGGAAGGAAAGAAATTATTTCTGGATGCCTTGAACTAAAGAAGGAATAAGCCACATTCGGAAGACATGGGTAGAAGTCCCCTGTATCTGAAGGTGTCCCTTCCACAGTGCAGGTCCTCTCGGGGTTCTCAGATGGGCCGACAGGAGACAAGAGTGAGGCCAGATGCAGACAGTCATCCTCTGCTCAGGTGGCCGGGGGTGGAAGGAGACTAAGAAGGCGGCCCCGGGACCGCACCTCTTAGCCCGTGTTCCTCTTGGTTCCCCTGACGGTTATGTATTCCTGGAACTGGCTTTAAAAATGATCAGGGAATTTGTTGGCACAGGTAATGGAAGGGTCCAGGGGCAGACTCTTCAGACACAACTGGATCCACATGCTTGAGTCCCTTGAACTGGGCTTCTTCCCATGTCTGGCCTTGCTGTCCTCCAGTCTGGCTCCATTCTCAAGCTCTCAGATGTTGTCCAGACTGCTGCTGGAAACTGTAGCCTTAAACTCGGCTTGGCCATGGGCTGGTGCTCCATCAACTCTGTGGTGATGCTGCCGACCGGTGTTGGGAGTGGCCGGTGGGCAGGCGTGGGCGCTGGCCCTGTGGTGGCCTCTCCCTGGGCTGGCCTGGCCACCGGCAGCCCTGACTGACCTTTAACTCTTCAGTGTGTCCTAGCCTTCCCAAAGCTGCCAAGCTGGGGAAACGTGCTGAGGGCGGGGACCATCCAGGTGGCCGAGCATCATGCGTGTGTAGACAGATTCGCGCTGCACATGCTCTGAGTATCAGGTTTCAGTTATTTTTCTAGGCATAAATATTTTAAAATTTACCACAGAGAAGCTCAACGATTAAAGAATCCTCTCTTCATTCCCACGACCTACGGCTTTATCTTTTGTATGCCTCACTTGCTTAAAGTCAGGTACTTCTTAACACATAAATCAGCCCCTTTTGGATAGAAGTTAAATGCGACCGGATTGAAACACGGCCTTGAAAACATAAATGAGCAGTAGAGGTCATTATGCATCGACGCCCCTGGAGAAAATGCCTCCCTTATAGGGGAAGTCGGGGGCCGAGGATCAGGTCCATTTAAAATGTATAAGAATAGTAAAAGCGCTCAGGGACTGCAAGGCCATCAGAAGGGCTGCTGACGTTGGGTGATGCCGGCGTGCCAGCCCCGAGTTTCTGTGCAGGGAGACAGTGGCACAGTGCACACCCCCACCCCGCCCCCGCCGCTGCATCAGCAGACAGGAGCATTGTTTTCTGGTGGAATGTGCAGCGCCCAGAGCCTCTGTTCTCTCTGCAGCTCGCGAGCCTCAGCAAAGAGAGAATCGGAACGTTTCAAAGAGACGAGACAAAACCCGATTGTTCTGCTGTGCCGTCGCAGCGCCACGCCGCAGAGCTCTGTGCAGAGCTGTCTCCTGTGAGGCACGTGTTTTAAGCCGTGTTCTGTCTGTAAAGGCGCTCGGTATTGGAGAATTTGCAAGTGTAGGGAAAACAGCTGCATGTTGCCGAGTGTGGCCTCAAGAGGTGGGACCCTTCTGGCCAGGGACTCCGTTTCCTTGGCTTTCTGGACGGTGCCTGAACTTCTCCAAGGTCATTCCGAAGCATCGACCGACTGTACCGTCCTGTCCATGCGTGCTGCCATCCCGGCCTGAAGCCTCCCGGGCCTCTCAGGGCGGTGGGGTGGGTGGGGTGTTCTGCACAAACACGCAGCCCAGGCACGTTCCTTGCAGGGCGTGGGGGGAGACGTCTCTATTCCTTCATTGTCCTGCAGTCTTAGCTCGGAAGTGGCCTCAGTGTTCATTTCTGGCGTGCAGGTCTCCTTAAAGGCCAGTTCTTTGGCCCTTCCACCCAAACAGCTGATGGCTGTTCCTCTTGCAACCATCAGGATCACTTATCCAGAAAAATTGGTTATTCAGATCGTTAAATCCCCAATTAGTCAGGATAATCGGCGCTCTATTGTATTCCATAAATATGACACTGCTGTGGGGCACAGAGGGCCCTCCAGCTCCACTGGCCCCTTTCTGCTCAAGTTCGCGTGTGCGGCTCCCGCGGCCCCAGCTCCCCGCAGGCTGGTTTGCAGGGCCTTATCAGGAGGGCATCCTTGATCTGTGCCAGCTCCCGATTTTGTGGGAACTGGAGTGGCCCAGCCAGGGAACTTGTGGGGAGCCAGTCTTTTCTAACTGGGACAAAAGTTGAAATGACAGGTATATAAAAAATGGATCAAGTTGAATGTACATACACATGCTTCATGCAGCCACTGTGCTCTGAGCTTGTCTCCTCTGCCCAGGGAAGAGCTAGACTTCAATCCACTGTTCGTCTGGACGCCAAAGCCTATACGTATGGTCCCCGACCTCCTATGGTTCAACTTAGTTTCTTGACCTGAGGGTGATACTCAAAAGTGATACACAGTTAATAGAAACCGTACTCGAATTCTGAATTTTGGTCTTCTCCCAGGCCGGCCGGCGACGTGCAGTAGGATGTCCTCTCGTGATGCCGGGCGGTGGCGGCGAGCTGCGGCTCTCGGTCGGCCCTGTGATCATGAGCAAACAGTCGACACAATTGCTGCCAGTCTGACCCCCGCAGCCCTTGTGTTTTTCTCTGTCAATACAGTATTCAATACATTATGTGAGATATTCTACTCTTTATTATAATACAGGCTTCACGTTAGATGGCTTTGCCCAACTGTAGGCCAATGTGTGTTCTGAATATGTTTATGGGACACTTGGTTGAGCTCTGATGCTCAGTAATTTAGGGGGTTGTATGTGTGTGTGTGTGCACTAACTAATATCAGACTCTTTGAGACCCCTAGCTCTATCACCCATCAGGATTCTCTGTCACGGAATTTTCCAGGCAAGAGTACTGGAGTGGGTTGCCATGTCCTACTCTAGGGGATCTTACTGAGCCCACGTCTCTTGCATCTCCTGCATTGGCAGGAGGATTCTTTATCACTGAGCCACCTGGGAATCCCCTAGGTTAGATGTAGTAAATACATTTTCAGCTTAAGATATTTTAGACTTACAGTGGGTTTATCAGGAAGCAACCCTGTCATAAACTAAGGAAAATATGTGCTCTTAATGAAGGAACTGGCAGCAATGGAAACTCGATGACCTACTGAAGTCTTGTAGCTGGGGAGCAGCCCAGGCCAGCAAGTTCTGTACTGGACCGCTTTTTAGTCTATAGCTCTGTGTCAGGTGCTGGGGGAGGGAGGTCACACAGGATGTGCAAATGATGATGAATTAGGAGCAGGCCCTTCCCTGGAGGAGGTAAGGGGAACGTCCATTCCCCTCAGTGTGTGTGGTGTGAGTCATCCATCAGAGGCTGCAGGTGAGTGACCTGAGAGAGTCAGACACGGAGTTCCCTGGCTGTGCAAGTGTTGTAGATGTGCCTTGAAGGGTAGGTGGAAACAGCGATCTGGGGACCAGGAAGCCTTCCAGGAAAGGAACCAATGTGAACAAGGGATTGTGGGTAGGGGTATGAGCAAGGGATTCTGGGTGTGGGTGTGAGCAAGGGATTGTGGGTGGGGATTGCCCCTCCACTTGGTACAAAAGAAGACAAGAGAGGCCACAGGAACGTGGATGGAGCTGGAGTTTGTTGTGTGACCTCACAGAAGGGTTTAAAGACGAGGAGCTCTGTGGCGACAGCTGTGTTTCAGGAAGATGAGCCTACCACGTGGAGGCAGAGCCGAGGCGGGCGTTTCTTAGGCCCCAGGAAGGGAGCTGCCTTTTTCCTTCCAGATTTTGCGTTCACATGCTAATGTGCATGTTGTGGATTCTGAGAGAGGAGGAGCTGCTATGTTTATTTGACCACAGAACCTCTTTTTCTCAGTGACTGGTACATGGCGGACCCTCAGTGTCTTGCATGAACCAATAAGCAAGTACAATCCCGTATTCCACAGAATAGGGCTTAAGAAACACTGCATCCTGGAGAAGGGCTTCGTCAAATGGAAGGACCAGTGAGAGAGCTTGGCAGTCACACAGGGAATGAAGATGCAGGGACCACTCAAGAGTCAACGAGCTGAAGAGAGCAGAGCCAGCCGCTGACCACCGATGCACCAGCCCCGCCCCTCCCAGCAGGCTGGGTGGGGGCCTGCCCTGAGCCCTTGGGCCCCCAGGGCTCTCCACGCCGCTGTCCGCTCCCCAGCCTCCTCCAGATGAGCTGAGCACAGGCAGCCAGACATCCCGTGGAAGGAAGCGGAGGGGAAGCCATGACCTGGCTTCCCGCTTTCTAACCAGACAGTGCGGCACCTTTCTGCTATGCCGTGTGTTCTCAGGGATGGGAGCTGTTTCTGTGTCAAGGCCTGGAGAAGCCACACGGGCCTTTGAGGTGGGGCTGGGCTCGGGGAGCCAGAAAAGGACATGCTCTTGTCTTTTCTCCTCCTCACTCTCCCCACTGCTCCCCATTCAGAGGATGCTCTGAGACTAGGGGGAGTTCACGACAGGGGACTCTAGATACGGGGGGCGGGGTGCAGCCTGCAGGAGGCCTGGAAGTGGAGACCCTCCGGGCCTCACGGGGAGTTCCTTGGTCCTGTTCAGGCCTCAGGGCTGTGGTCTGTCTCTCTCCCATCCACTGCCTTCCTCTCCCGCCTTAGCTCCACTCCGCCTTCATTTCCTCCAGACCACGGCACCGCTGTGGTAACATCCTTTCCCCCATAAGCTCTCTTCCTCCAAAGCCTCCCCGAGCAGGTTCACTGATAGCTCATCCTCTTTCTTCCCTGTGGGAGCCTTTGTGTTTGCTACCTAAGGAGCAAGTGCCCCAGCCGGGCGCCCTCTGCAGCCAGTCTCAAGTAACGTGTGGGAAGTCCTGGTGGCTCAGTGGTGAAGAATCCGCCTGCCAAGCGGGAGACAGTGCAGGAGATGCAAGTTCAATCCCAGGGTCGGGAGGATCCCTGGATGAGAAAATGGCCCCACTCTCTTCTATCCTGGAAGATCCCATGGACAGAGAAGCCTGGCAGGCTACAGTCCATGGGGCCCCAAAAGAGCCAGACATGACTCGGTGACTAAACAACAATAACACATCCTGTAGCCAGGATGTACGAAAGCTCAGATGTCCCCAGGTGAGGGCTCTGGGCACTGGCGCTCAGAGGGAAGACCCTCCCTGCGCTGAGCGGCACCACGGAGATTCTGCACTGAGCCAACCCTGAGTGGGGGCGGACACGGTGATACGGAGGTGGGGGGTCAGGAAACCATGGCACTCATTTGAAGAGAGCCAAACTCCTTCATCAGGCTTAGAGGATCTGCACATGGCCAGTGGGCAAATTCAGGCCACAAGTCACACCGTTTATTTCCAGGGCTCTGAAGGAGGGAAAACTAAGACATCTTGACATAATTTTGATTCCTAACACTTATCTCAAAGTTACGTTCCTCCTTATACACACACCTGCACACACGTGTGTGTGTGAGCACACACACATGTGTGCATGCACACACCACACGCACACACACGCCTTCCTGCCCTCAGGGTATATGGGCTCCACGGGAAGATGAGAAGACCTGGGCTCATGGATTCTGTAAACTCTCTGTAAAACAGAAACAGCTGCTTTTTAAATTCTAGCCTTCTGTTTTTAGTTTCTTAATTCTAGTTTGTTAGTTTCATGGGCCTCCTACAGAAGTCATACTTTTGTAGGGGTTCCCTTCTAGGCAGAGATAAGATGGCAGCGTCTCCCTTGACTGGGTCACGAGCTGCCTTCAAGCCCAAAGCCAGGGCGTGATCAGACACCCCAGAAGTAGGGCCCCCTTTGTCTCCCATCCCCACACCATGCTGTCTTGGAGCCCTTGGAAAGCAGCTGTGGTCATTCAGGTCTGTCTGTAGGAGGTGACGTTGGATGGTCACTTCCACTGAGAGCCTTCCTCTTTTTGCTGGCCCGATTTGTCCTCTAATCATTTTCCACATGCATGGCTTCTCATACCCTTTTTCTCGTGAACACATCCGTACCACTAACAGTGTTATATTCTACTTCTTTTCAGATTGATCTGTTGGCATGGAATTATTCTTCTATCCATTATTATTACGATATCCAATGCAATCATCATTAGCCCATTAACTCGTAACTATTATATCATAGCTAATATAATGACTATTAGCTAAATATGAATAATTCATGCTACTACTAATATAATTACTATTATTAACTATATTCCATCTCACATGACCTATCTTTGCTGCCTCATCTCCCCCTCCTCCCTCTCACCCTGTCCCTGCCTCATCTGACAAACCGAACAAGTGGGCTTCCCAGCAGATCCTGAGTAGACTTCCCTCCCTGGGACACAGTACACATGTCAGCGACCAGTGAACGGCTGACTCGTCTGTAGAGGTGGCACGTAGGGTGAATGGCTGGCCCATGGACATGCACCAGCACCTCTCTTGTCTTAACATCAGATTTTGTCTTTGCCGAGGCCGTGGGCTCACCTGAAGCTGCAAGTGAAGAATCAGAGGTGGGTCAACATGCCCAGCCCTCTGGACCCTTCCAGTGAGAACAGAAAAGAGCAGCTGGAGGAGGGGTGGGGTGGCGGAGGGACTAGGGTGCCCCGTCACCCTCCCTGATGAGCTGAGAGACTGAGTGGAAAGCCTTGATCACGTCAAGGCTTTGACCAAACATTGCCATGTGTTTATGCTCCATGGAGTCTGTCTGTAAAGGCAGCGTTGGCCTTTCGGAGCTCTTAAAGATTCCACTGACTCATCAGCTGAACTCGTACTGTTATGTCAGGCTCCGTGGAGTAGCTGGAGACTGCAGCCTTGAAGAGGCTTGCAGTCTAGCTGAGGATCTCACAGCATAATTCACTGGGACCTGCTGCGCGTCAAAGACTGCTTGAGACCCGGACTGAGCACACCACTCACATCCCAGACACAGACTGGGCCTCAGAGAGGCCTCAGCCCGCCCAGGGAGAGAGAGACAAGGGAAACAAGAGAGATGCGATCAGCAGTGCCAACCGCCAGAGTAAGCCTGGGGGCTCTGCGGCCACCAAAGGGGCTGCCTAATTAGCCCGAGGGGGTGCCTGTTCTGAGAAAGCTTCACCAGAAGATGGTTCACTGACCATCTCAGGATGGATAGGAGGCAGTGGGGAGCATCAGGTGAAAGGGCAGGGCGGGGCTGGTGGACCGCCCGCAGAGGCGGGGAGAACTTCCCTGGAAAGTGGTGGCCTCACCGCGGCTGGTGGCGTTGTGTTCAGGGAGGTGATGGAGAACAGGTCTGGGGCTCAATAGGGGAAGATGGTGCCGTGCGTACGGAGACTTGTGGGTGTCACGTCCTGGGTCGTGCTAATTCATTACAGACTTTAGACCTGTGAGCGTTTTAAGACCTTGCTGGCTGCAGCACACGAATGAAAGAAGGCTTTTAGCGGCGTGTTGGATGAGGTGTCAGAAGCGCTTGAACTGCAGGCAGCGAGGTGGGGATGGGAGGGATCGTGCCCACAAGTTTGGGGGAGAACATAGAGTCAACAGGAATTACGATGCACTAATTCATGGAGCTAAAGAGGGGAAGGTCTTGGAATTTCTAGCTTGAAACGTCTTCATTATTATTAACGTGTTACGGTGACGTGTGGTCCGTGATTTTTGACATGACTGCTGTGTTAGGGGCACCACAAATCACACCCGCCTAAGACAACGAGCCTAACTGATAAGCACCGCATGCTCTGGTGCTCCACTGACCGGCCGTTTCACCATCTCTCTCCTTCTGTCTTGGCCCCGCTGTTTCCTGAGACACAACAGTATTGAAATTAGACCAGTTAACAGCACTGCAATGACCTCCAAGTGTTCGAGTGAAAGAAAGAGTCGCTTGTCTCTCACTTTAGATCAAGAGCTAGAACTGATCAAGCTCAGTGAGGAAGACCTGTCAAGCGCTGAGATAAGTCAAAAGCAAGGCCTCTTGCACCAAAACTTCACCAAGTTGGGAGTGCAAGGGAAATGTTTTAAAGTAAATAAAAAGTGCTACAGGAGTGAAGACACACACGGTAAGAAATCAAAACAGCCTTATTGCCAGTACGGAGAGAAACTTAACTGGTCTGGACAGCAGGGCAGACCAGCCACAACATTCCATTAGCCCCTTCTGGTCTCATCCGGAACCAGGCCCTGACCCTTCAATTCTGTGAGGATGAAAGACTTGAAGCCGCAGAAGAGGAATCTGGTCAGCAGAAGTGGGTTCATGAGGTTTAAGGAAAGACGCCGTCTCCATAAAAGTGCAGGCTGAAGCAGCAGGTGCTGATGTAGATGCTGCAGTGAGTTTTCCAGAAGATCCACCTGGGATAATTGATGAAGGTGGCCACCCTGAACAACAGATTTTCAGTGTAGATGAAACAGACTTCTCACAGAAGATGCTGTCCGTGCAAGACTTTCATAGTAAGAGAGGAGAAGTCATTGCCTGGCTTCAAGGCTCCACAGGACAGGCTGAGTCTCGTTAGGGGTAAAGCAGCTGGTGACTTTGAGTTGAAGACAGTCACTGTTCTGAAAGTCCTAGGGCCCGTAAGAATTGCCCTTAATCTGCTCTGCGTGTGCTCTCTAAGTGGAAGAGCAAAGCCTGCATGGCAGCACACCTGTCTGCAGTGTGAGGCACTGAATATCTCAAGCCCACGCTCGAGACCTACTGCTCAGAAGAAAAGACTGAAAATATTACCGCTCATGGACAGTGCACCTGTTGCCCAAGAGCCAATGGAGACGAACACCAAGATGAATGTTTTCATGCCTGTTCCCTGCACGGCATCCATTCTGCAGTCCATAGATCAAGGAGTAATTTCAAATTTCAAGTCTTGTTATTTAAGAAATACATTTCATTAGCCTGTAGCCGCCTTTGATTGTGATTCCTCTGATGAATCTTGGCAAAGTCGATTGAAAACCCTCTGGAAAGGAATCACCCTTCTAGGCGCCATTGAGAACATTGCTGATTCATGGGAATAGGTCAAGATGTCAACATTAACATTTTAGAAGGAGCTGACGCTGACCCTCATGGATGACGTTGAGAGGCTCAAGGCATCAGTGGAGGAAGTAACTGCAGATGTGGTAGAAACAGTAAGAAAGCTAGGATCAGAGGTGGAGCCTGAAGATGGGACTAAATTGCTGTAATCTCAGGACAAAACTCTCATGGGTAAGGAGGTGTTTCTCATGGAGGAGCAAAGAAAGTGATTTATGGAGCTGCAATCTACTCCTAGTGAAGATGCTGTGAACGTTGTTGCCACGAAGTGAACTGAAGGAGCAACAGGGTTTGAGAGGCTGGACAGCAATTTTGAAAGAAGTTCTACTCTGGATAAAGTTCTCTCAAACAGCATTGCATGCTACAGAGAAGTCATTCCTGAAGGAAAATCAGTCAGGGTGGTGAATGGCTTTCTTTTCTTGTTTTAAGACTTTGCCAACCCCACCTTCAGCAGCCACCACTCTGATCAGTTAGCAGGCATCCACATCAAGGCAAGACACTCCACCAGCAAAAAGATTCATCTTGCTGATGGCTCAGATGATGGTTATCATTTTTAAGCAATAAAGTATTTTCTTATTAAGGTATGTACCTGGTAGCTCAGATGGTAAAGAATCTGCCTGCAATGCGAGAGACCCAGGGTCAGTCCCTGGGTCAGGAAAATCCCCTGGAGAAGGAAATGGCAATTCACTCCAGTATTCCTGCCTGGAAAATTCCATGGACAGAGGAGCCTGGTGGGCTCTAGTCCATGGGATTGCAAAGAGCCGGACATGACTGAGCGACTAACACTTTCACTTTTACCTTATTTTTAAGACACGATGCTGTCGCACACTTAGAGACTACAGCACAGAGCAAGCTTAAAGCCGCATGGCCTGCTTCATCGTCACATTCCCATTACAGGAGGTCTGGGGCTGAGCTAGCAGCATGGCCACATCTGCCTGTGTATGTCTCATACAAATTAAATGTACCATTTTTAGTGAAATTGGATCATACTGTATGGACTCTTTTGTAAGCTTGTTCACTTGATATCTTATTATTTATACAACATTAATATGTATTTTATCACTTTAAGTAGCTGCCTCATCTCCTTTGTAAGTAGACATCACGATTCATCAACCTAATCCTCGGTTGTTGGACATTCAGGTTGTTTCCAGGTTTTCACCATTATAGACAGAATGATGAATATCCTTTTCGCTACATCTAATGTGAATATCGAAGTTATTTCTTTACAATAAATTCCTAGGAGTGGAACTGTTTTTTAAGCATGTTCTAGTTGGAGAAGGCAATGGCACCCCACTCCAGTACTTTTGCCTGGAAAATCCCATGGATGGAAGAGCCTGGTAGGCTGCAGTCCATGGGGTCACTGGGAGTCAGATATGACTGAGCGACTTCACTTTCACTTTTCACTTTCATGCGTTGGAGAAGGAAATGGCAGCCCACTCCAGTGTTCTTGCCTGGAGAATCCCAGGGAGGGGGAGCCTGGTGGGCTGCCGTCTATGGGGTCGCACGGAGTCGGACACGACTGAAGCGACTCAGCAGCAGCAGCAGCAGCAGATCAGGGCCGGTTGTTCACTGCTTATCAAAAAGCCCTGGTGTCGCGTGGAATGAACCTGTCAGATTCCTCAAGAAATGTTCGGCTGGTGACTGACATCTTTGGGATATTTGTGATACGGTTCAATTCTATTAAAATTCTGTAGATGTTATTTCATCCTCTTCTAGCTTTAATGTTGTACAGAAGAAGTCTGGAGGTCTTTGGTTTTCCTTTTTGTTTTCTTTGGGTTGATACCTTGCTTTAGTCTATCCTAACTCTTACAAGTTTTATTTCTCCACGAAGCCCCCACATTCTACTGGGACGTGACGGTGTGGCTCTCTCCTTCTTGGTCCTCAGGAGGCCCTTTTAGTTGAAGACGCAAATTGTCTTTGTTCGTGTCTGCTGTTAACGTGGTTAGCGCTTTTCTTTCACTGCCTCCAGCTCTCCCGTCCGGGGCTCCTGCTGTGCTTACACGGGGCCTCCTGGAAGAGTCTTCAGTCTACTTATCCTCTTCTTATAGCCCATTTAATCCATCTTCTCTGAATTCTAGGAAGAACCCTCAATTCCAGCCAGATTCACTGATTTGATTGTGTACACTATTTTGATCTGTTCTTCTGGGCTTCTATCGAATTTTAAATTTTGGCAACCGTTATTCTCTTCTAGAAACAATCTTTTCTGATCTCAGATCATTCCATTTTCATATTTATAGTATATTATTGACTCTTCTCAACGAGTTTTTTATTTGATTCAGATTTTTTGACTCATCCGAATCAATTTGATTCAGAAACTTCCTGAAGTGTTCCGTTTCATAAAGGAGATGTTCTTTGAAGTGCTTTAAAATGAAGACTTCTCGTGCTGGCCTTGGACACGCTTGTGCGGTTCCCTGGAGAGTCCCTTGGACTTTTCTCCTGGAATTAGGAGTTCAGATCAGCAAGCCTTTGCCCCAGGCAGGGCTCATTCGCACCACCCCATAAGAACTCTCCCGTGCAGGGTAGCAATCCTGATTTTCAGTATTAGCATAGTTATTTCCCTATTTGTTCCTTTGGAAATGTCCATAGGGATTTAAGAAGCACAAAATGGGTGCGTTCAAATCACCTTGGGGCAGGAGTTTGATTTTGTTTTAATGGCAGCATTCAGGGTGACTCGGGGGTGACCTCAGAGACCTGGGGCCGAGGGAAAGCTGCTGTGCCCTCCGGTGGCCCGTGGGGCCGGCTGTCGGGCAGTGAGTGACGCTGGTGGCAGACGCTGAGCTCTTAGGAGCAGGGCTCACGTTGGTGGCGGTGGCTTGAGGAGTGTGGGGCGGACGGGGTGAAGGGTGACTATGTGCTGATGTGCTGGAAGATGCCGTGTTGCTCCTGGGGGGCCCGCCTCGGACACAGTGCTGCCCTGGAGGTGGGAGTGGTAGGAGGACGCCTTTCCCAGCCAGGGGTGCCGCGGCCAGCACAGCGGGGTGGGCCCGAGCTGGGCATGCAGACAGGGGTGCAGCCCCCTGGCGTGGAGCGCCCCGGCCTCCCTGGCCACGAGCCCAGCCGCGGGGCAGCAGGCAGGCTGCAGGCGGATGCAGGCCCGTGCTGGGACACCTCCTTGGGCTCTGACGTCCTGCCTGGCTCTCATGAGGAGGACGGCCAGGGTGTTTCCCCCGGGCCCTGAGAGGTGGCCGGGGCGGGGCACCTTTTCCCTCAGGCCCGCAGTCCCCCCACTTTGTTGATTACTTTGCAGCAGCCCCCAGCGGGTTCCCAGGAGTTGTGGCACGGTAACTCCCAAGCTCGCCAAGCAGCGCCAAAGGTCACAGGGACGGCCTTCCCCCGCCCTCCTATTGTCCGTCGTGACCGCCCCGCATCGCACGCCGCCTTCTTCCTGAGCGTGTGCAGTGGGGAAGGGCCAGGCCTCTCCATAAACAGGCCCCTGTCAGGACCACGGGTCTGGGGCTCTCACTCCTGTTTATGGCCCGGGCCGTGTCCCCACTGGTCCTCTGGGGACAGGAGCTGGCGTCTGTAACGTGCTCCATGACCTGCCCCGTACCTCCTCCCAGATCCGACTCTCCTTAGGTCAGTTTAGAGAAATCTGCTCGGCCGGAAGGCAAAGTCCTCTAATTTCACAAACAGACTGGATTTTTGAGGTGTGTGTGGGTTGTTTGTGTGTATGTGTGTGTGTGTGTGTGTGGCAGGAATCTATCTTCATTTAATGTATTCAGATGGTGGAAATTGTGGTTGTGACTGAGATTCCTACCTGAGTTAACAGATGATTGTTCCTCAGCACAGAACTACAGGAGTGACCCTTGTAAATGAACACATGCTTTGTTTTTCCTTGATTGCTGACAGCCACCGCTGTGAGTCCTGAGTAGAAGAGTATTCAGTGACAACAGCCAGCCTAGTGTTGCAGCAGGAGAAAAAGTGGGAAATTGATGAATTATCTTTCTATTTGCACCTTCAGAAATAGGTTAATTGTTTCAGTGACTGGCTCTGTCTTGATTAGGAAGCATTAATAGCAATTAATGATATAACTTCAAGAAAGGTATAGGAAGATTAATAGAATCCTCAGCCAACGTGAATTACAGGCATCGTCTACTGTATCCAGAGCCATTAGCGCTGCTAGGCTAGCTGATTAAAGTGCAAGTGGATTTTTTGGTCTGAATTCTCTAGATAACTGAACAAATCTTTTCTTTATTTTTCTAGTATAAAATTCCCTGTAGTGAGCTAATACTATTATTTAGTTCAAAATGCCTCAATTCTACGACTTAATTAAAAACCGTTCACAAGTTAATTTTATTAATATATGCACATTTTATCTACATGTGCAAATATTACTTGATTATGATGATGAGAGTTTTTTAGTTAAAAAAAAAAAAAAAAAGAAAGAAACTGCTCAAGAATGGCAAAGAACAGTTCAGGTCCCAAAATACAAAACTGCAAACAATTTTATGTAGCTTGAGCTCTGCTCGGCTGTAGGAGCAGAGCACGTTTTCTCTGGGAAAACCAGTAGTACAGAGGATGACGGCAGCGACGGTGATGAAAGTACAGTAACTAGCGCTGGCAACTCCCTCCGTCCCCCCTGGGACTGGGCCCGTGAAGTCACTCTTCATCTCCACATTTGTAGCAACCTTGGGGCTTCCCTGGTGACTCAGATGGTAGAGAACCCACCAGCAATGCACAAGACCCTGATTCAGTCCCTGGGTCAGGAAGATCCCCTGGAGAAGGGAATGGCTACACACTCCAGTATTCTTGGACTTTCCTGGCAGCTCAGCTGGTAAAGAATTCACTGCAATGCAGGAGAGCCTGGTTTAATCCCTGTGTCAGAAGATCCCCCAGAGGAGGGGGAACGGCAGTCCACTCCACTGTTCTTGCTTGGAGAATCCCATGGACAGAGGAGCCTGGCAGGCTACAGTCCATATGTGTGGAAAGAATCAGACACAACTGAGCAACAAACACTTCCACTTTTAGGCAGGAGGAGTTTTCTCACTTACAAAGGAGGAAGCTAAGACTTGGAGATGGTCAGGAACTTGTCCACCGTCACCAAGCTGAGCGGGACGCTGAGAGCTGGAGGCCGGTTGGGTGAGTCCCCGGCGTGTCCTCTGAACCGCTCGGCCAGACTGCCTTGTAGGGGTTGACTTCTTTGAAGAAGATAAAATGTGCCTCGCTGGACCCAACCCTGTCCCGTCTGGTTCTCTTTGTCAGTATCCTCAGGAGACGCATCGATACAGCTGTCCTTCCCAGTGTCAGCACCAGACATACAGGAGTCTCCTCAAGAGAGTCTTAGCTGCCACAAAGCTTTATTAAGGGCTGGGAACCTCTGTGTTTATCTTCACTCTTGGTCAAACTATGATCTGGGCAGAGTCAGCCTTAAAGACAACACTTGCCGCCCAATTCCATCTTCATTACTAAGACTTGACGGCTGCGTCCCTGCTGATCTTGTTCTTTGGCTTCAGTGTTTCATGGCTGGTGACCATTTGCCCAGCCTGCATCTGCCAGACTGAACCACAGTGCCCTGCATAGGCCTGGCACCCTCAGGTGAGGGTGCCATCGCCTAGGTGTTTTATGTGTCTTCCTGAGACCTTTCTGGCTCTTTCTTTCTTTCCTGGAGAGCTGGCAACCAGAAGAGCATTCCAGATTTGTGCTCCAACCTGCAAGGAGCATGCAAGTCGCGCCATGTGTCCCCGCCCCCAGGGATGCTTCTGAAGGTTAACCTCAGGAATCTGTTGGCGTGTTTAGACAAAGCGACAGAACTCATCTTCTAAATGCCTTCAAACAGACTGTTATTGCAGTGTTGCCTTTTGTAATGTGTTCTGTGAGGGTCGTGTGGATTTGGGAGAAGGGGTGAGAGTGACTAGGGAAATCTTCAGAGGTGGAGGAGTTTGATCTGGCCCCTGAAGGATGTCTGCAAAGCTAGATGACCTCTGCGGTCAGTGGTGGATCGGTGGGGAGGGTGGAGGGTTGGATGGGAGCCAGGCACAGAGCTAAAGCAGCGGGGCTCGCGGGCCAGGCACGAGGAAACCAGAATAACTGGAGCTGGGGAGGGGCGCTGGAGAGAAGTGGAGACGGGTACTCTGGGTGGGGAACCAAGTGAATCCATCAGTGTAGACAGAGGAGCACCCCAGTGAGGACCACCTGAAGGCCCCCGGGGCCCCAGCAGCAGTTTGTTCCTCACTCAGATTGCTCGTGCAGTGGAGGTGCAGTGTGGGAGCGCCCTCACTGCACGGCGTGCCCTCTCCACCACGTGGGCCTCGTCCCCAGGCTCACTGCAGGGCACGGGGCTCACACGCCGGCACTTGGATGAAGCTGCTTGGCAATGACACAGGTCCCTTCCACTCTCATTTCCTGGCCCAAACCAGCCACACAGCTAACTGTACTTGACACCTAAATCATTGGGAACAGGGAAGGACCCTGCTCTTGTGTCAAGATGGAGAAGAGAACTCAACATATTGGTGAGCCTCCATAGTGACTCCCACCCCAGGCAGAGGGCGGAGACGGGAAGTGCCAGGTCCTGCAGCAGCTGTCAGGGTCTGAGGGTGACGAGCTGGGTTCTGGGAACGTTGGCCTGAGTTCAGCATCTGAAGTGATCACTCTGGCTGAAGGATCTCTCAGCCTTCTCTCAGTGGGCTTTTATTTCTGTTACTTGTGCATGGCCGCGCCTTGGACCTCTTCATTGGAGTCAGGATGGGGTGGGATTCTAGTTATAAAGCCCTGTGTGTACATCCTTGCTCTGTCCTGTGAGGCAGGGGAGCCACCTGTGCGTCTGTTTACTTACCTGTCAAAACTGGAACAAAAAAATACACACGATAATGGACATGTGGAGAACAGCACAGTGTCTGGTCCATGCTAAGCAGTCAGCGAGTGTGCTGCAATTATAATCTGAAAGTCTCTGCCTTTGGGGTCCTTAATTCCGTTTATGGTCTTCCTTCCCTCCCACTTTTCCTGCCTTTGCCTGTTTATTTCTTCAACACCGAGCTTTTCTCCACTGCCCAATTTGTTAGCCCCCTTCTAGCATCCTCTCCTTCCTCCACACCATGATGTCCAAATTTCAGTCATTTCCTGGGGTGTCAGTCCCCTCTCGACCTTCTAGCGTGCTCAGCTTGCCGAGCTCAGCCCGCCTTCCGCCTGCTGCTCGTCTGCAGGACTGAGGCGCCACCAGATGGCGTCCTCCAGAGTCTCTGGAGGTGTTGGTGCTGCACAGCAGCCCCTGGACTCACCCCAGGTTTCCTCCTGCCTCTTCTCCCTGGTAGCTGTGCCACACCTTGCCTCCTTCCATCCCCTCCTTCATGTTCATGAAGACAGGGTGTTTCTGTGTGTTTTCTTTTATGTAATTGATAATCACGTGAATATAGTCCTAACTGAAGAGCAAGATCACCTAGCACAGAGCTCCTCCAATTGCATGAGCACACGTGTCACTCAGAGAATTGACCATTCGGGTCTGCATTCGGGGGGTCTGGAGTGTGGCCTGAGTCTCTGCCCCTCCTGAGTCTCAGACCCTCTCCCCAGGAGAGGTCTGCACTGCCGGTCCCAGCTCCACTCAGGAGCAGTGAGTTGGTTGATTCGTATTGAAAACTCACCATGTGCTGAGAAGCATGATCTTTCCCCTCTAAGGAGTGGGAGCCCTGCTGCCAGAGCATGGCCCGCAGGACAGGCTTCCCCTGAGAGCTGAGTGGTGGGGAACCTCAGCTCCATCCACCCAGACCCGCTGGTTTAGAATCTGCCCTTGAACAAGTTCCCAGGTGACCTGTGCGCTCACAAAGGCTTGAGAAGAAGCTTAGAAGATATCAATAAAAAGGTCTTAAGAATGTTAGTAAAACTGCATGTTGTTTTTCAGTGTTTTGCAAACTGAAAGTATTAATATCAAATTAAGCTAATTAGTGAGGGGGTTGAAATTAATTAACCAGAAAAGATACTCTGAGAAAAATAAATTTTGTACCAGGCTTAGAAGAAGAAAAATATATTTATGAATGTATTTAACTTGTATTTTTAACATCATTTAGAAGGTCTTATCTATAGCTATTTCGTAGAAAAGCCTAGTTGTAAAAGAAAAAAAATGATTTCTGCATCTGTCTTACTGAATTATTTTTAATTTTTGTTCCATCATTTTTAATGTGAATAGAAGCAAACATGCACGTATAGTCTCATTTCTCCCCTCTCTTCTACCCCGCAGGGAACCTGCCATACTTGCTTTTCAGTATTTGCTTTTTTCATTTATCAGCTCCTCTTGGAGGCCTTTCTCTGTCAGTCTATAAAGAGCTTCCTCATCATTTTTTTTGCTGCTGGGTAGCAGCAAACAGTGTGATGTACTTCCTTAGTATTTTGCTTTTCAAAATGATATTTAAAAGCCCTTTTCATGACAATAACCAGTAAGTAGGAGGTTGTACCCCCAGAGAATGATTGCTAAACCTATGTTAAATTTCTACATCTTTTCTGACTCCTGTCAGGTAACCACCATATGTTTCGATGAGGGTTATTTTAGGCTAAAATGTTTTTCCCAAACAGTCCTTAATTTTCAAAATAAAGAAATAAAGGGAGCATTTGTCATCTGGGAGAGGCATCTGTCACCTTGCAGGGAAATAATTTGGGGGGAATCCTTGCCTCATATTCTTGCACATGGGGCAGATTTTACACTCCTTAAGGTCCCCACTGCCTGCCATCCTGAGTTCCGCCCACATCCACATGCTGATCGATCCTGTGTGGCTTAAAGAGAGCTTCGTCCTCGCTCCAGTCCCTTTCTGTCTCCCACTCTGGGGGCTGTGGGGGCATTTCCCCGCTTATAAGCAAGTCATTCCATGGACTGAACAGAGACTAAGTCAAATTTTTAAACAACTGGATGGCATCCTCTTATTGGAAGCCATGGAGAGGTTTGGTGGAAGTGCCTGTCACTTAATGATTTGCCATAATTACTTTTAGATTTCCTATAAATTCCCTATAAATCTGTTATTCATGCTGTCACACAGAAGGCAGAGCGCCCGCACTGCTTTAAAACTACAGCAGGAGCACTCTCAGGGCTCGTTTGTTTGAACTGATAGTTTGCACTGTCCAGATTTGCTGAGTAATCATCAACCTTCTGCATGTTAAGCAGGCCCACACTGACCAAATTCTTCCTTAATATATTTGAACAATCACATAAATGGGTTTAGGACTTTATTCTTTGTTCATCCGCCTTCCAGTTTATGTGAACAGACTTCATACGCTTCTACCAGCAGTGCACCCCCTCATAAGGCTTGTGATAATCTGTTTGCAAGTATATATCTTCAGCGGGATCTTGGCTGTGTTCTGTACGCGTAATTCTTTATATGCACAGCTTCTGTTTTATGTACTCTCCCTCTTTCTGTCGTCAACCTTAGATTTATTGTCGGTGCTGATTTTAGACCAAAATATAAATGAGATTGTGTTGACATAAAAAAGAAAAAAAAAGAATCCTTGCTTCCTGGCAGACTGAGTGGAGAACCAGTTGGTTTAAATAGATAACCTTGGGTCATATCAGAAAATGTCTTGTTCTAGCTGAGCACTCGATTCTTGCACCACGGGACTGACTTTATTCATTTAAGGGAAGCTAGGGCAGACAGACAAAGAAATATTTTCTTCTCTTAAGATTTCCTGATTTGTTTGTACCTCTGTTGTGACACCCAAGGGTAATTCTGATACAGCAAGTCTAACAAAAAAGAAAAGAGATGGGAAACAGAGGGGGCACTCCTCAGCAGTTGTGAGTTCTCATCCTTCACCATCAAAGCCTCCGTGCCCCGCTTATTCTGTGATCGTGCTTGCCATGGCCTCGTCAAGGACGATGATGCACCTAGTCCCCAGAGGCAGACAGAGGGGAGAGAGCACAGGCAGGACCAGGAGAGAGAGAGGAAGACCAAGGCAAAGCCAAGGCCTCATCCCATCTCACCTGTGTGCTCAGGCCAAGTGTGATGTTGCTCTCCAGCCTGCTTACTTGTTCCTCGTGGGGTCAGGGCTCCCCACTCAGGGTGCTGTGGCAGCTGTTCAGTCACTAAGTCGTGGCAGACTCTTTGCGACTCCGTGGACCGCTGCGTTCCATGGACTGCTGCACTCTCCCAGAGTCGGCTCAGATTCCTGTCCACTGAGTAGGTGTTGCCATCCAACCATCTCGTCCTCACTCAGGATGATGAATCTCCAAAGAGGCTGAGCCCAGAACCTGCCCTGGTACAGGGCAAGCAGTCAGCCACACCATGTAGGTGGAGGGCACAGCCCTCCTGGCCCACCCAGAGATGAGCTGAGTTAAAGCCCTGCCTCCATCCTCCAGAGAGAACTGCTCATTGATCCTAATGTCAGAAAGCAGAACACGGTTCTATTCCCAGAATTAGCTTGGAATGAATATGGTTGATGGACATAGTTATTCATTAAATCATTTACTTACTATTTATTGTTTTATATATTTAATTAAATTAAAGTAATTAAATTAAAGTAATTAAAATAAATTACTATTTATTTATTGTTATTGCTCACAGTTGCTCTACACTGGTTAGGATAGAGATCCTACAAGACTTATCTGCCTCCGAGTTTTCTCTCTTCTGAGATGAAATAAATAAGAAGTTGATTACCTAAAAACACAGCAGAGGAAGTGTTCTTCAGTACATTTGTATGAACATTAGCGTTTGAGGTGGGAGTGCATAAGAAAACACTGCGTGATTGATAAAGCGTTCCTTCAATTCTGGGCAGAACCACCTCGCGGCATCTCAGTTTTACGAAACACTAAATATGTAAATGAGAGGTTTTATTGGTTTCTGGATTTCTCATTTGAGAAGCTCTGCTTTTATTTAGGACATCAGTCTCACACGGAAACGTGAAGAGAGGGTCATCTGTGGGTCTGTGGGGTGCCCCTTCCGGGAAGGAGCTGAGACCCTTGAGAAACCTATTTCTCACAATATTGGCCCCTCAGTTCTTCATGTTTTCACGTGGCTGGGGGGAGGCGTAAAATACAGCGCTTTCAGCGTTACATCGTTCCAATCAAGCGAAGTCTTCAAAAAGTAACAGCCCAGGGAGTGTTCGCCAGCAGCACGGCTTCCCGAGCAGGCGTCTGTATAACTAGCCCATGAATTTACCTTCAGCTTCAGTTGCCATAATTTCTAGTCTGTGAGTTGAACAATGGTATCTGTAGCAAGGGAAAATAACTTCAATTTAGCCTGGTTCTCTAAAGATCCTCATTGTATTTTAGTGTGGCGGGGGGCGGGGGGCACGATTGTGATTTTTCCAGATAACATTCTATGAGCATACCATGACCCCTTTCTCTCTTATTTATCCCCTTTTTTCTTTCACGTGCTTACAGCATTTAAGATAATCTTCTGTTTTCTCCAGGGACTCAGGATTGCATTTCTTTGTTCTGGGTTTTATCTGTCACAGACACTTTTCTAGTTACAGATTCTGTTTATGAATCATGCTATGTAAAGAACAGCTGATATTTTAGCAGATCTGAGCCTGGCCGAGAGTCATAAGCACATCCAAGGAGCAGAGCTGAGCTTCTCTCCAAGAACTTACATGCCAGACGCTGGTCTTGGGATGAGATTTGATTGTCTTAGGAACAGATATTGATATCAATTTGGAAACTGTAAAGTTAGATTCAGTTTGGCAAGCACCTGTTAGGCACTTACTGCTTGCCAGAGGCTCTGAGGAGGACAGAGGCATATGTGGATCACACACCTTCAGGCGTTCACGGGACGGGGCAGCTGTGTGCTTGCACAGATGCCCTCCTCTGAAGGACACACACGTTCGCCTCACTGCTCCCCAGAAACGGAACGTGTGAGCTCAGGGAAGATGTGGGTGCAAGTGTTTACTGAGAGGTGACCCTCGGAAGTGTGGGCACAGGAGACAGAGAAGGGAGAGACACCCATGTGGGTGCCTCAGTGAACCCACCACCCCGGGCAGGGAAGCCCAGAAAGCCTTCCTGGAGGAGGTGACGTGCTCCCTGACCTCAGCAGATGGGTGGGGGTTCAGGGGCCAACCATGCAGGGGGCGGGGCAGGAACGGGGAGGGTTGTTGGGGGGCGTGGCGCTCAAGTCGGGGGTGAGGGTGGCTTTGGGACAATTCAAAGAGCACCTGGCACGTGGCCAGTGAGCCAGGGAAGCTGAGCCCTGCTCTCTGTTCAGTCAGCAGATGCCTACTGGACACGGCTGGGCCCCGGGTGCTGAGAGTGGCTGGGGCGGTGCCCGTGCTCCCGGCCGCACTCCCATGGGGAGAGACAGACAGATTGGCACTGCTCGCGGAGGGTGCCCTGGCGTGGGGGCCCGGGGACGAGCGTGGCAGGGAGGGCCGTCCTGTCCCCATCAGAGCCCCCAGCCCCAGGGGCAGGCCCTGTCGGGGTAGCTCCCGCCCCTGACAGCGGGCTCACGGTCGTTACAGAAATCCCCGTGGGTCTGATCCCTCCTCTGGGGGCCGCTCCTGCCCCTGACGGCGGGCTCACAGTCCTCACAGAAATCCCCGTGGGTCTGATCCCTCCTCTGGGGGCCGCTGCACGCCGTGGCGCTCTTCCTGCCGGTCTACCAGCCTCTATGTGCTTTGGGTCTCGTGTGAACTCTGGAGCCCCTCCAGCTCTGGGGGTGAGGGTGGTGGGAGAGGCCAAGGCTTCAGAAGGCCCCCCAAGGTGCCCTGTGGCTCCCCATCATCCTTGCTAATAGCCTTTTATGGGGATCAACTGCCCCAGCCGGCTCCACACCCAGATTGCATGTTTGGCAAAATTATTCAAGGACATTTCTCATAGAGGCTAAAAGTGATCTATTACTGCTCCTAGGGACACTCTCAATAATTTCAGAACACCATTTGGAAAATGGAACTAATCTCATGAAAAATAACCTCTTACTCCTCTGGCCCACTGAACTGCATGTGGATTTTCTCTTGGATATGCTTCTTTTGGGCTTTGCTGGTGGCTCAGTGTTAAAGAATCCACCTGCCAGTGCAGGAGACCTGGGTTGGATCCCTGAGTTGGGAAGATCTGCTGGAAGAGGAAATAGCAAACCTCTCCAGTATTCTTACCTGGGAAATCCCAGGGACAGAGGGGCCTGACGGACTGTGGTCCGTGGGGTCGCCCGTGGACCCCATGGGTGACTCAGACAACAATGCTTCTTCTGCTATTAAGCAGCGAGTACGTGCTAGGCCACTTCAGTCGTGTCCCACTCTTTTATGTCTCTATGGACTGTAGCCCACCAGGCTCCCCGTCCATGGAATTCTCCAGCAAGAATACTGGAGTGGGTTGCCATGCCCTCCTCCAGGGGATCTTCCTGACCCAGGGATCAAACCCATGTCTCTCATATCTTCTGCATTGGCAGACGGATTCTTTACCACTGGCGTCACCTAGGAAGCCCATTAAGCAGTAGGTTTTGCATTTATACACTTAAATGAAAAGCAGGTTATCAGCTGTTGTCCCTGGTTATTTGGATTGCTCTGGTGTCCAACCATGCAGATCCTAAATCCACACTCCAGCTCTCCGGTTTACCACTTTGTGCGTATCCCAAAATAAATAAATAAATGAATAAGCCTACTGCAAAGTTGCCTTTCACACCTTCATTTTTCTCTGCCCAGTAAAAAGCCGATGAAAATACATTCTTGGTAACGTTCCATTCATTTCCAAGTGTGCAAGTTCTCAAGTACATTATAAATGAGAAGAAAAGAAAGGGCTGGGTTGTTTGTCAAGCTGTCATATTATTTTATTTATCGTCTCTTGTCAATAGGAAAGTCCAGAAGTGTATTGAGATAAAAATGGAAGTACATGTAAAGATAACAGTGTAAATGGGACTCACTGCTGCGTGTTCTCCCATTTTTCTCTCTTCCCACCGTTGGCCAGTAAACAAGAAGACCTGAGCCGGCTGGTACAGACTCATCCGGAGGGGGCAGGGGGAGCTTCTGTAGTGCGGTTTGCCCCGTTACACGCCCCCAGCCCCACACGCCCCCTCTCCGTCCCCCGCCGCACCGCCCTGTGCCTTCAAGGTCATGACTGGGTTCTGGCTAACAATCGAGAGGGTACGCGGTGTTTGAAAGGACAGGAAAGCTCTCTTAGCTCCACACACGACAGATTATCAGCCCAGAAACTCACACAGCCACCTCACCCGTTCAGCGGCTGGGCAAGGGGAAACTAAAGAGTCAGCCTGGGGAAAGTAAAAGGTGGGAGGAACTTTCAATTTAGTGAATGTGATTTTTCCGGTCAGGAGAAAATTCGTGCTGTTTATTTCAGTTTTCAGAATAAAGTGCATCTTAAAATTGCCTAGGTTCTGCCTTGAGAAACTCACCTCTTAGAATACGAGGAAACGACCTGGTTTGCCGGCGGCACATATACCATTTATTGTAGTACATGTTAACAAAAAATAATAATAATAATAATTTCTATGAGTTCTTGGAGATTATATTTATTATATATATGCACATATATGGGGCTTCCCAGGTGGCGCCAGTAGTAAAGAGTCCGCCCGCCAGTGCAGGAGATAGATGCAAGAGACATGGGTTTGATTCCTGGGTCAGGATGATCCCCTGGAGAAGGAAGTGGCAACCCACTCCAGTTTTCTTTACTGGAGAATCCCATGGACAGAGGAGCCTGGCAGGCTACAGTCCATGGGGTTGCAAAGAGTCGGACATGACTGAGCATCTGAGCACGCGTACATGTACACATACATATGCACACACATGCATATATCTCCCAGTCTCTTAAAGACACGTGCCCTGGTGGGTTCAGCTCTCAAGACGCCAGCTCCCTGTGGTGCGCACACTGAGATGCTTCAGCGTGTGGGAAGGCACTTAACCCCTTTGCCAGGCCATTTGAATAATGCAGACAAAGATGACAGACTCCATGTGGCTGCAAAAGCAATTGGTGAGCAGAAAAGCCACTCGATTTTCTTTAAGTGAAATGTCTCGGAGCTGTTTCACCCATCTCCCAAAAGGGCACCAATGTACCCAGTTGTGCAAGGAAGAAGGTTAAGAATCACAAGAGACTGACCAATTAAGTGGTGTTTTTGTTGCCAGAAAGCAGTTGAGAATGGTGGGAGGCGGCCGGGGTGCAGAAGCTGAGCGATACAACTGAACAGGAGAGGGGCTCCCGCTGAGCATGTCTGGTGAGCTCTGTGGACAGTGAGAGGCTTCTTGGTGGAGGTCAGGATTTTTGCTCATGTATATATAGCCCCGCGTTCCTTAGCAGTTGTTCCACCAGGCAGAGGCAAAGCTGCATCTTTAGATACTTTGACTGTCTGTGGGAGAACTCCGGTCTGTTTGGAAGAAACAGCAGCCTGTGTCTCCTCCTGTCATCACGTCTTCCTCACCCTTCTTCCACTGCCCTGGCCGCCTGTCGCCCTGGCCCCCGTGCGCTGCTCTGCCTGCCCTTCTAGACGGAGGCACTGGGCTCCGTCCCAGGCCCAGCCCGTCCTCCAACCTTGACTCCGTGCTCTTACCACGGGGGCTGGGGGGCGGCCTCCCCATTTGGTGCCGCTGACCCACCGTGGACCCCCACAGCGCCCTCTCGCCCGCCTCACGCGTGCACACTGTCACCCAGCCCGCCCTGGCTCCTAAGCTTTCGCCGTGCTGGATGCTCCACCTGCACCCAGACCTCTCCTGCCAGAACCCGCAGGAGCACAAGCCCAGTGTCTCCTCTTCCCCCACCCT
This sequence comes from Bubalus bubalis, assembly GCF_019923935.1. Taxonomy (NCBI): domain Eukaryota; kingdom Metazoa; phylum Chordata; class Mammalia; order Artiodactyla; family Bovidae; genus Bubalus; species Bubalus bubalis. Next base: position 2,643,241 of record NC_059180.1, read on the forward strand.
CCTCCCTTTCGCCTCCTACTGTCTCCACCGCAGCTTTCCTCCCCCGAGTCCTTCAGTTCCTTACTGGACGAAGCCCAGACTCTGTAGACAGCCCCCTGCCGTAGACAGCCTCCCCTGAGGCCACCCACAGACCCCAGCTTCCCCTCGACCTTCAAGAACCACTTACACTCTTCCAAACACGCCAACCCAGTTTCCACCTTCCCTTCCCGAAATGCCTCTGCCCCCTCGTCTGCCTGGTGAACGCCTAGCCGTCTTCCCAGGGCCTGGCCCCAGCCTTGCCTTGTCCCCTGGAGGGACTCACCCCGCCACGTCCTGCTGCGTCCCCTGCCCTGCTGCCTGCTCCGGCTCTCCCGGCCCTACAATAACCTACCAGTTCTGCTGACTCGACTCTCTTCCTCTATAAACCTGAGCCTCCTCGACGTCCCTGACCTCTGACCTCTGCAGTTAAACCCCGCCCCACGCCGCGCTTACCGTGCCGAGCACTGTGCCCCAGAAATAACAGGTTGCTGCTACTGTTGCCACCCTTCAGCAATGAAGACCGGACAGTAATGACCAACCGCGTTCTGAGACTTAGTTCTTCCTTCAGCAAGTACCCACAGGGGGGCTCCTGTAGCCCTGGCGTCTGTTTCCTGCAAAGACAACCAGCACACCTGCCCTCCTCATCCCAGGGGGTGGACAGGCCTCCCCACAGGTCAGGACACTGCCGGGCAGTGAGAGCCCACTGCCCCGGCTCGAGGGGGCCACTTCCTGCTGGGTTTAGGTGCTGCTAAATGAGGACTAAAACCAGCATCCGCTGTATCATGGAAAAAGCAAGAGAGTTCCAGAAAAACATCTATTTCTGCTTTATTGACTATGCCAAAGCCTTTGACTGTGTGGATCACAATAAACTGTGGACAATTCTGAAAGAGATGGGAATACCAGACCACCTGACCTGCCTCTTGAGAAATCTGTTAGCAGGTCAGGAAGCAACAGTTAGAACTGGACATGGAACAACAGACTGGTTCCAAATAGGAAAAGGAGTTCATCAAGGCTGTATACTGTCACCCTGCTTACTTAACTTATATGCAGAGTACATCATGAGAGACACTGGACTAGAAGAAACACAAGCTGGAATCAAGATTGCCGGGAGAAATATCAATAACCTCAGATATGCAGATGACACCACCCTTATGGCAGAAAGTGAAGAGGAACTCAAAAGCCTCTTGATGAAAGTGAAAGTGGAGAGTGAAAAAGTTGGCTTAAAGCTCAACATTCAGAAAACGAAGATCATGGCATCCGGTCCCACCACTTCATGGGAAACAGATGGGGAAACAGTGGAAACAGTGTCAGACTTTATTTTTTTGGGCTCCAAAATCACTGCAGATGGTGACTGCAGCCATGAAATTAAAAGACACTTACTCCTTGGAAGGAAACTTATGACCAACCTAGATAGCATATTGAAAAGCAGAGACATTACTTTGCCAACAAAGGTCCGTCTAGTCAAGGCTGTGGTTTTTCCTGTGGTCATGTATGGATGTGAGAGTTGGAGTGTGAAGAAGGCTGAGCGCCGAAGAATTGATGCTTTTGAACTGTGGTGTTGGAGAAGACTCTTGAGAGTCCCTTGGACTGCAAGGAGATCCAACCAGTCCATTCTGAAGGAGATCAGCCCTGGGTGTTCATGGAAGGAATGATGCTAAAGCTGAAACTCCAGTACTTTGCCACCTCATGCGAAGATTTGACCCATTGGAAAAGACTCTGATGCTGGGAGGGATTGGGGGCAGGAGGAGAAGGGGATGACAGAGGATGAGATGGCTGGATGGCATCACTGACTCGATGGACATGAGTCTGAGTGAACTCCGGGAGATGGTGATGGACAGGGAGGCCTGGCGTGCTGCAATTCATGGGGTCGCAAAGAGTCGGACATGACTGAGCAACTGAACTGAACTGAACTTAAATGACGGCTTGCTGTGTTGCCCGTAGATGCATTCATTAATAGTAGATACTTGTGGTACCCCTCGTTCTGTCTTGGTTGAAGCCTCAGATGTGGAACCACTTGTACAGAGGGACCATGTATCTGGAGGGACCATGTATCTGGAGGGACCACGTATCTGGTGGGACTGTGTGTACAGAGGGACCTTGTATCTGGAGGGGAGGGACCATATATACAGAAGGACCATGTACCATGTATGGGAGCATGTATATGAAGGGACTGTGTGTACAGAGGGCCAACCATAGGCTAGGTGGGCTTTTCCACCTGCCAGAGCCCGGCACCCATAACCCCAGCATTGCTCAAGGGTCAACTGTACACCCTGAAGTGTATTGCTGGGTTGTACGGTAGTTCCATTTTCGTTTTATTTGTTTATTTATTTTTTTTTGAGGAATGGGCAGCTGTTTTGAGAGGGGGTTGTGTGGGTAAGACAAGTGAATGTCTCTCTTGGGAGCAGAGAGGCAGGGACCAAGCACGGAGGAACAGCCAGAGGCTGCTGACGAGCCTAGAGACTATATCAGGCCTCTCGCCTCCAAGGTGGCTTACTGCCCACACGGCCTTTACCTGGTCCTGCCCTCTCAGACCCCACAGGGCCCTCTTCCAGCTCAGTCCTACCATCGTGCCTACGTCCAGTCCACCCACACTGCATGTGCTCTGTTTGAGAACATCCCAGTTCCCGTCTCACCTCCACCACCCAGTCCAAACGTGGCTGTCTCCCATGGGCTCGTGGGGTCACCGGGCTGGCTTCCCGCATCCTCCTGTGCCCCGCTCAGTCCCCAGAGTTCAAGCCTTTGCGTCTGGATGCCTGCGGCTGGTTCCTCCCTTCGGGCTCTTGGTCAGTACCTCCCGCCTCCCCGCGGGCTCCCCTGGCCGATGTGGTTTGCATCCATCCCCACTAGGCCGTCCCCCGAGGACACAGTCTTGACTGCCGGGCATCGGGATGTCTGCCCTTCATCTGCTGTATCTGCAGTAATTCCACAGCTTAGTAGTTCAGGTACACTTTGAACTCCCCCCCCCCTCCCCCGTCTGAGTGATTAAATCTTCTTTAAATGTACTTTTTAATTAAATGCAACCTGGACAGCTCTCTCCACTCCGCCTCTCTGATGACTGAGGGTTTCCTGTGGGGGAAGCCGGCTCAGATGGGGCCCCAGGTCCCCCTGCCAGGAGCCTTTCTTCCCTGAACTACAAAGCATTTGCCTTTCTGCTTTTGAAGCTGCCTGGTGCCCACTGCTGCTGACCTCGGCAGAAACCCTCTTCTTGAGCCTGTGTCTCCACCTCCCAACCACATACACCAGCCAGGGAGACATTCAGTGAAGATGCTACAGTAAAGTCTCAATTAAGGAAATGCTCAGGGGAAGGAGCGTTCCAGTTAATTAAATTTTTGGTTAACTGAGCACAACCAAAGTTTTTATTGGGAGGAGGCGTCATCATGTGAAAGAAAGATTATGAATTTAGGATGAGGACATTCGTGTTTAAAACCCATTCTCTGCCATCTGAAGTCACGTGACTTTGGGGCTCAATTTTCTCATCCATAAAAGGGGGTGCTAATAGCCATCTTAATAGCTTGTTGTTAGATTAAATGGGGCAACATTTGTGAATGTGAACATGTAGCCGAGTTGGGCAGCTGTGTGGGAACTTGGTGAAACACGCTTTCCTTCCCGCGTCCCATTTTGTTTTGATTCTTCTTGGGGAATAATTCTTTAGTACCCTGACATATGGTTTTTTAAACATGTTTTTAATGCAGAACACTGGAGGAGAAGGTAATTTTCCTGGCAGTGGTAATAGTGACTCATTATTGTAGAATATTTATGAAAAATTAACCAATCGTTGAGTATCTGTGGAGTACTTACTGTATCTCAGATACTGTGGGAATAGCAGAAATGAAGAGGTCATTTTATTCTTTTTAAAATGCCCAGATAGTCTTTGCACTTTTCTGCTAAGAATTGAATGTGGGAGGAAAAAATGGTAGAAATGTCAGCTTGGCAGGTTAAAAATGCACATCTATGATTTTTCCTCTCACTTAAAAAAGAAGTAAAAGCCCACTGAAAAGCAGACTTAGGTCCACAGGACAAGAAGAAGGAGCTGTTAGTGAATGAAAGATGAGAAGAATGTCTGGATGGAGGAATAATAACCTTGGGGCAGGGGAAAGGGGTCTCGGCTTGAAGACACCCAGGACAGACGTGGCCACCTTGGGGCTGCTGCTAACACAGCTAGAAACAGGGATCAGTTCATGGTTTCTGTCTGAAACAGTCTGCTCCCTACCTCCCACTCTGTGCAGAGTACTCAGCAGGTAAAGCAGATAGACAGGTGGACCGACAGACAGACAGGTGAGGAGCCCTCCTTCTGAGAGGGAACGGCTCCCGAGGAAGGAGCCCTGTGCGCTGGGGTTCGAGGGCCCCTGGGAGCAGCCCTGAGCTCCCCGCCCGACTGAAGCCAGGTTGCCCGTTGACAAGCCACAAAGATCACATTTGGGAGGTGCGGCGGGCTGTTCCACTTTAAGTCTCTTTGCTGTTCTGTTTAATCCACGTGCTCACACAGGTTTGAGGATGGGCTGACGCATCCCAGCCCCAAGTGCAGCTGCTCACGCGGCCTGTCCTGCCAACCCAACAGCTGAGGGGCCTTGGGCTCCTGTCATCATTGGGGCAGTGAGAGCCACACGAGCAGAAGTCCCCGTCCCATCTGAATCCCCGTTACCAGCAGCTTCCTCCTTCCCCCTCCTGGGGGTACCGGCTGTGTCTGGTTTGCCCGTCCCCAGGGGCTGTGGGCTGGGCGCTGGCCCACCGACCCAGTGGGCAGTCAGGGGCCTGTCTCCGGGGACCGTCCCCCCTGAGCTGGCGGGACAAGTGCTGAGCACAGGCTCCGTCCTGGGCGCCTGGCCAGAGGCGATTAATGCCAAATTAGCACCTTGCTCGGCGACCTCCCCGCGCCCTGCCGCTCTCCTTCACATCACACGACCGTGTGCAAATATTAGCTCCTCGGGTTGTTTCTCCTCATAGTGACTTTCACAGATGACAGGCGGGCTGCTCATGTGACTGGCATTCCTGAGCCCTTGTCCTTAGTCGCAAACGTTGTCTGCACACGGAGGTCCGACCACCGGCCCCACGGGCCCCACGGTGCCACCCGCACAGGGCCCGGGCTGTGGGGAGCGGCAGGCTGCCCGGGGCTTTGCAGGAGAACTGAGGGTCCACGAAGCGTAGCGCGGACGCAACTCCCGTTAGTGTAGTCGATATATCGGTTTAAAAATTGATTTGTTGGTTCTGCCTGCAGCAAGATTTTTTTTTTTTTTAATTCACACGAACCTTTCATTCCAACATCTCGTACTGGTGAGTCAGTGAGAGCGGGACTCAGCGCTGTGGGGCTGTGACTAGAGGGTGGCCCTCTTTCCTTGCCTCTCCTCTCTCCATGGCCCTGACCGCGCTGCCCGCGGTGGAACTGACCAGGGAGCCCCTCAGCCGCTCACGCGGGTGACACGTCTCTGCAGCCTCAGGTCCTCTGGGAAGCATTTTGCATTTGCCGTGATGTCCATTTATTCTTTATTTCCAGTCTCCTCTGTCTCCACCCTTTATTGAAATTCCTGTTCTAGAAATGTTTGATCAGTCTTCGTTTTCCCTGGATAAACAGTAGTAATGCGTGCAGGGCGTAGTTTAATTTTGATATTACACATATTTGAGAGAAGAGTTGCAAAACCATCTCATGTTTTTTTCTCCCTTGTCACCAGAGGGATGAGCTGAATTATTTATAGCTTGATACTCACACAACAGAGATGGAGTCAAGGTATTTACGCTTCAGAGAGAAAGGACTGCACCGAGTGCTTGGTTCGTGGGATGTGTTGCTCCGGGGTCACGTTTGGGCCCACATAAGAGAGTGGCCACTTCCCAACAACACACCTACCCGTAAGAGGGCCTGACCCATGAAATAGTTGTGGAATTGGATACATTTGAAAGTAGTGGCTAGACCAGGTACCTCAATCAGCAAAGTCTTTAATTGATAAGTAAGGTCAGCAATGGAACACGTGCAGCCGCGTGAAGGCCGTCATGAGCACGCTGTGCAGAGGGGCAGCGAGAGCTCTCGGTTTCCAGGGCTTCTGGGCAGGACGTGGGCTCACGGGCTGTGGGCTCCAACCCCGGCCCCTGGTCAAAAACGCCCGACCAGGACCCCAGGGAGGGCTCCTTGGGGCTGGGTCGGGCCCGGAGATGCTGGCTGTCCTGTGGGAGTGGCTCGACGAGACCCGTGTCCGTGCCCCACCTCATGCCACGTTCCCGTCTGCACCCTGTCTGTGCTCCAGAGGGCTCCCTCATGGCTTCCGCTTTCTCTGCCACAGGAGACGCTGGCACACCTGAAGCCATGGCCCCCGTCATCGTGGTCCCCCCAGGCAACAGGAGTGTGGTGGCCGGGTCCAGCGAGACCACCTTGGAGTGCATCGCCAATGCCAGGTAGGCAGCTGGTCCCCTGCCAGCTGGGTGTGGCCCGCTCCCCCCGCAACAGACGACTTGGTCCCACAGCCAGGCTATGGGCACAGCGCATCATGGGAAGATCGCGTGGACCTTTCCCAGGCCTTGTTCTGCAGCGTTTATATTGGATGTAACATTTATACTCAAAGTCGGAGCTTTAACCGTGGGTCAGGTGGAGAGTATCCTCTGAGATTCTGCCTGAGGAGCAGAGGGGAGCTGAGGCCTCTGGGTGCAAAGGAAAGCGTTAACCCCCTCTTCTCTGTTGTGCTAGGTATTCTGCACCCAGTCAGTGGCCGCCCCACACTCGAGTCCCTGGGATCAGGCCTCGCATGTAGCGTGTCCCCTGGAGCATTTATTTTAAACATTCTTTTCCGGAGCCAGTGGGACCATTAACACTTATGGTCCATTGCTGCTGCAATTAGCTATCCCTGCTCAGCAGCCCTTGAGCAGAATGTGTCATTCGCGGGTGCCGTAAGGGAGCAGAGCTGTATCTGGATGGGTTTTTAAGTGTCCATTGTTCAGCCCACCATGGTTCCTGGTAGAAAGATTATCGCCCCCTACGCAATCCACAGTTACCATCACTAACGCCCCTCGTTTCCCCAGGCCCGCCGAGGAGCTGAGTGTGACCTGGAAGAGAAACGGAGTGAGGGTCACCACTGGGCTCCACGGCTTCGGGAGGCGCCTCACCATCAGCAACCCGACCTCCTCGGACACTGGGGTGTACGTCTGCGAGGCGGCCCTGCCCGGCAGCGCTTTCGAGCCCGCCAGAGCCAAAGCCTTCCTTTCTATCATAGGTAAGGCTCAGACGGGGAGTGGCCCCACACCTCAGTCTGGGAAAACAGCGTAGCTAACTCCCGTATTCCACTCACTTTATTTTTAACTCAGCACATGGAGGTGAAGTTTGCCTCCCAGATTCAGCCTGTTCTTCTTTCTCAAGAACGTCAACGCATTCAATCCAAAGAGTTGATGTTCTGAATACTTTCGAGAAATGTTCTTCTGAAAACTTTGAATCGTAAAGCTTGGGAAATAAGAGTGTCAAAATCCTTGGCATATTTATCACCTTCAGATACTGGTCTTTCTGCCACGATGCTTTTCTATAACTCTTATTTGTCTGTTCTGATCAGTGTTCAGAGATTAATCTATTACCATTGTATTTTTTACTTTCTGAGCCAGGAGAAAGTCAAAGAGTCTTGAGTGTTCCCTTTTGTTAAACTGATAAGTGAGAACAGAGAGGTGTCCCAGGACCAAGTGTCGTCCTGAAACCGAGGAGGAGACACACTGAGCGCGCCCAGCTGCTCTAGCCCCTGGGAGATGCTGGCGTTTAGGAGGTGCGCCTGGCACGCCGACTACGGGGATCCCGGGAGATGCTGGCGTTTAGGAGGTGTGCATGGCACGCTGACTACGGGGATCCCAGGAGATGCTGGCGTTTAGGAGGTGTGCATGGCACGCTGACTACAGGGATCCCAGGAGATGCTGGCATTTAGGAGGTGCGCCTGGCATGCTGACTACGGGGATCCCGGAAGATGCTGGCGTTTAGGAGGTGCGCCTGGCATGCCGACTACGGGGATCCCGGAAGATGCTGGTGTTTAGGAGGTGCGCCTGGCACGCCGACTAAGGGGATCCTCATCTGTTTTCAGGTTATGAAAAGGTTGCACTGTATCACGAGGCAGGGCTGGTGGTTCTCACGTGTTTTAGGCCCCTGTTAGGACCTGCAGTGGCTGGGATCACTGCTGTAGTGGCCTGTCCAGGAGTGGTGGCTGCTGCCGATGAGCGGTGCCCACGGATCAGCCCAGGCGGGACAGCACCTGCTTCTCTCTGAGGATAAGGCAGGTGAGAATGGGAAGGGAAGTCTCTCAGGAGTAGAAAGCCTCTGAGAGCAGTCACTCCTCGTGCATTAATCACAGACCCTGCAGTCGGCCTCTTTGCAAACCAAGAAAGAACAGAAGCCTGTATCTTCACAAGAAATTAGCAAGAGTGTGAAGAAATGCTGCAGAATGGGCAGTCCACGCCGTGTTCCTGTCAGTCATGAGGAAGCGGCTCTACGGCCTGAGAACGGCTGTCAAATGCACGTGTCTCGAGCCTGCCCGCCACTCTGAGAGACACACATGAACTGTGAAGCGTCGGCAAGGCAGGCCTGAGTCAGATTCTACAGCGGGGAGCCGGGCCGGGTCCCCGCTGCCCTCCTCATCCACGCTTCACAGTGGTCCATCCCGCACCCCGTTTCCTGAGGCGGACCTTTCTTCCGGGGGTGACCTACGGCCGTGTGAGCGCAGCACGTCACAGGTAGAGCCCAAGTTAAAGTCTGTGACGTTTAAGTCTCCAGCAGACGGGGCTGTATTGTGATAAAATGTTTTTTGTTGTTATTGTTCAGTCACTCAGTCACATACGACTCTGCGACCCCATGGACTGCACGCCAGGTTTCCCTGTCCATCACCAACTCCCAGAGCGTGCGCAAACTCATGTCCATCGAGTCGGTGATGCCATCCAACCGTCTCATCCTCTGTCATCCCCTTCTGCTCCTGCCTTCAATATTTCCCAGCATCAGGGTCTTTTCTGATGAGTCGGCTCTTTGCATCAGATGGCCAAAGTATTTAATCAAGAGAAGAAATTTATCTCCCTGTGAACTAGAACATTTGTTTCCGTCGTAATTCCCTTTGAAAAATATTTAAATCGGTCACGGGAACTTGGTTCTGCATTTCCATGTGGATTCCAGAGCAGATTGTTACTGTATTCTCCGAGTTTCCACCTCTCCATATTCAGCTTTTAAAGGTGCACGGACGCACTTGCATCTTTATGATGTTGATTTAAATCCCCTTTACTCATAAGAATTTGTTGTGACAGGTGGGATTTTGTGGTTGAGTCCTGGGAAGGCCCTGAAGAGCCTGTTAATTCAGAGTGATTCGGGAGATTACGGCCCCGAGCCCCGAGACGGTGGAGGGAGGGGTCCCCGGGAAGCATGGGGCCCAGCTCCGTGGCACCGTCACGGGGAGCCGTGTGGGCACCTGTCACCATGAACATGCAGACGAAACGGAGCAGGCCCAGGTTGCTCCCCGTTGCTCTGTTTCACACTGGTGAGACCAGACAGGCGAGCTGTGGCTGCGTACCCCACCCGCCAGCTCCCCCGCTGGGTTGCTTCATTTCCGAGGTTTAAACAGGAATATGGGGTCTGTCTACAGCAGCGTCATGGGCGTAACCCTCCTGGGGAAGGTGGCCTCCTAGGCTTGGCAATCCGTGTTCTCCTCCACCTGCCCTGCTGCTGGGTCCATGTCCTTTTGTGCCCGCTGTCTGGGGTCAGGGTGTCCAGTGTGTGGGTTCAGGGTGCCCACTGTCTGGGGCCAGGGTGCCCGTTGTCTGGGGTCAGGGTGTCCAGTGTGTGGGGTCAGGGTGCCCGTTGTCTGGGGTCAGGGTGTCCAGTGTGTGGGGTCAGTGCTCCGGCTGTCTGTGGCCAGGGTGTCCAGTGCGTGGGGCCAGGGCGCCTTCCATGTGACAGGTTGGAAGTGCTGGAGTTACCCCCCAGGAGCATGTTTGTCCAGCACTGCGTGGCCTGGTGGGGAGGAGGGGAACTTCGAGACCAGGAAGATGCATGTCCATCTCTAAAGGAGTGTTAGGCTCCTGAGGCCTGGGGTCATCTCCTCTCTCTCTCCTCAGGTAGGGGGTTTCTAAGTGTCATCTCGGAAATTATATCAGGTCCAAAAAACACAGAGACGACACGTTCTTCCTCGAAGCAGCATCTAGCATGGAAGGAAGACCGCCATCTGGGTACATCACAGAGATGTGGGTCATCGGCCCCCAGGGCACGTGGCCGAGGTGGGGGGGTAGACCCAGCCCGTGGAGGTCAGGGAGGCTCTGCAGAAGGAGCAGGAGGTCTGGCCCTGCAGATCGAGTCTGAATTTTCCAGCGAAGCGACTTGAGTAGGACATTCCCTGCAAAGGAACCAGGATGAGTGGGCGGCCTTTGTGTTGCTCAGGTGAGAAAGGACCACAAACTCAACACCTCAAACTAACATAGACGTGTCGCCTCCAGGAGGTTCCCAGCCTCCAGGCCACGCTGGGCTGGGCTGTTGTCTGGAAGCTCTGAGAGGGTCCACCTCCCAGCTCACCCAGGGGCTGGCAGATTCAGTTCACGAGGCTGTGGAACTGGACCTTGTTTCCTTCCGAGCTGTTGGAGGGTCATTCTTGGGTTCTGGAGGCAGCCAGCATTCCTGGCCACAGCCACCTCCATCTTCAGAGTCAGCAGCAAGCCGGGTCCTCAAGCCCAGACCTCTGACCTCCCCTCCTGCCGTCCTTCCTGCTTCCAGCCGGAGAAGGTTCTCTGCTTTTAAGGGCTCCTGTGATGAGGATGGGTCCACCCAGCAGATCTAAAGTCTCCCCATTTTTAGATCGATGACCTCGACGACGTCAGCAGAGCCCCCTCCGCCATGCGGTGTAGTGTGTTCTTGGGCACCGCTGACTGGGGGTGGACACCTTTGGGGGGCGTCCTTCCCACCCCAGTGGACACAGGCACAAGCGTGTGGATGATAATGGCGAGTCAAGGGCCCACCCTGGGCTCTGCCGCTTCCTGAGACGGTGGCTCTGGGGGTGGGGTGGGGGGCAGACAGCTGAGGTGGTATCTCGGGGCCTTCATTGGCAGGGTGCCCTTTCTATAACAGGGTTGTTGCCCATGAGCAAGGACACGCACTTGCCCCGAGAAGTCCACGGTGGGGCTGCCTCATTCACAGCAGACTCTCCCCACCAGGCACCTCAGTGTCTCTTGGTTGATGTGCCGGTACTCTCCCTGTCTGTTCTCCTTGTAGCCGACTGAAGTAGCTGAGGGTGGAGAGGAGAGTCTTCTGAGCTCTGCGGGGCTGCTGGAGGAGGTGGGGAGAGATAATGGGCGGAGGCAGGGCATGGTGGGATGACCATCAGAAGCTGGGAGGGTCTGAGGCCTGCGGCAGCCCCACGGCTGCTCTGTGTGCTCAGCCACCTGGAAGGCTTTCTGGAAAAGGCAGGAGAATCAATGAATGAGTGAGCAGACCTGGCCTCCCTGGATTTCAGCCACTGAACCCTGCCTGGGGTTTGGCAGCAGAGGAGACAGCGCTCGGCCAGCTCCAGAGGCTGCCCTCCCAGATGCGCCCAGGGAGCCTCGGGGTCACAGAGCATGCAGAGCCGGGCACCAGGGCACTGGCCAGGCGGGGATGACGGCGCTCGGAGGACAGCGGCCAAGCCAGGCACCTGCAGCCCCAGAGCCAGGCCTGTGGCCAGCCTGGGCCAGCTGCGGGCCACTGTGTGATGACAGCCCCTCGTCTCTGAGCCCAGGCGGGCTTCTCCCCAGCGTCTGGAAGCCCCAGACACTGCAGAGCCAGGAGAGCAGCCCCAGGACATCGGTCGGCGTGCCAGTCAGCCTCTGCAGTCTGCACCTCAGGGCTGTCTGGTCCCGTGGGTGCTGAGCATCTCACGTGTGGGGTTTTACCGTCAAAGTGTGACTCCTCTCAGGAGACCCTCAAGGGATGCTGAATGAGAAAAGCCGGGTCCACACGGCCAGTACTGTGTGATTGCACGTGTGTAACGTTCTTGAAATGACAGCAATAAAGAGACGGAGAGCAGTTGAGGGTCACCAGAGACCCCGGGAGGAACACTGGGGTGGGCGTGGTTACAGAAGGGCAGCGTGGAGGCTGGACCCATTCCGCATCTTGACTGTGGTGTGTACGCAGACCCACATGAGTTGTAACAGTGCATGGGGCCAAATGCATACATGTGTGCACATACACGTGCACACGGGAACACATGGGAGACAGGCAAGACTGGAGGGGTGGGTGCTGAACACGCGAGGTGCCCCTTTCCCTGTCAGGAAACCGAGTAAAGGACGCAGGGGTTCTCTCACTTATCACAGCTGCGTGGGGCTGTCCAGTGATCCCAGAGCAAAATGTGGTCAATCACAGCAGATGCTGATGTTTTAACTTAGTTGTTTTCCTTTCCCCTCACCTCCCTGTAACCAGACAGCAGGGGTAGGTATTGACTTCAGCATCCAGGACGACTCTGGGGCCCGGGCAGGGTGCAGCTGCCGGGTCGTTGGCCTGCCGTCTGCTCCTGCTGCCGGGTGGCTAGTGCTGCTGGCCTCACCACTGATGAAGGAGACATGGTGGAGTGTGAGCGTGCATGTGTGAGCAAGCGTGTGTGAGCGTGCATGTGTGAGCGTGCGTGTGTGAGCGTGCGTGTGTGAGCGTGCGTGTGTGAGCGAGCGTGTGTGAGCGTGCGTGTGAGCGTGCGTGTGTGAGCGAGCGTGTGTGAGCGAGCGTGTGTGAGCATGCGTGTGTGAGCGAGCGTGTGTGAGCGAGCGTGTGTGAGCGTGCGTGTGTGCGTAGCTGAAGACCAGCCTGCTGATGGGGAAGCTGCAGTATTCTTCGAGGCCTAGCCTACACACACACAGCCAGGTGGAGAGTCTGCCCCCATCCGCAGCCGTGGCCTCGGCCAGACGGGCTCCGTCCAGCGGTCGTTCCTGCCTGAGCAACGCCGTGATTGCAGGGCTGACACCTGACTGCTCCCAGGGAGGGACTTGCAGCCTTGCCTCCTTCATCATGTCTCTGAAACACTGAAGTTTTCCCTTCTCTGTTTCCTCCTTTAGGTCCCACCCTGTTTAAAGATTTAGTCAGTACAGAAGGCAGGCCAAGCTCTAGTATCCACAGTCACACAATTAGAGTTGGAAACAAACCTGTCTGGAAGACAGCACCTGGAAATTATCACAAGGAAAGCTAATGACCAGTCTTGGTTATCATGATAATGAAGACACTACTACCTTAATACTCGACAAACTTGGCCATGCCAGTGTTGAATTCCTGCTAAATAAACCAAGAAAAATACTGCAGTTCACTCTCCAAGGAAATTCATTGTTTATTACAACCGGTGCTTTTCTGCTGTTCACCCAACGGCGGGCGGGCGGGCCGGGTGTCTGCAGATATGCACGTGCCTGTGTTTCCTTTGCTGCTGAAGACGGACGAGAGGGCCATTTCCTTTCTTCTCTTAACTATGATTGTGCCTTCCACTGAAGTATTAAATCTATATTTTGGAGAAGAACGGCTAAGACTTTGAAAAATATGCTAATAGGCTGCCCCGTTCCCTGATACAGGCCGGGCATCTGCCTGTGGTGCTTTATTTGACAGGTTTCGTGAGTTGTTGTTTAGTTTAGACACGGAAGCAAACTAGCCTATAAAATACTGTGCTGTAAATATAAACCTTTGTGAACCTCATGGGATAGTCCTTCTAAAATGTGAATTAAGATATTCCATGATTCAGACCCATAAACTGAAAAGAGGCCATTGCCCTGAGTAGTCATTTGCTTTCTGAAACCTTGGACTATAAATTGCCTTTGGACCCTGCTCACTGAATTCTGAGTTTGTGTGCATGATGGTAGGTAGCTAATGAAGTTTTCAAAAATAGTTCTATCAAAGGAGTTCAAACTAATTCAGGCTGTAAGGGTCTTCTGAAATATATCTCTTTGGCTTAGGGTCTGTTTCGGTTTTTTCTTGTTTAAAGAGCCACCCTATTTTACCACGGAACCCAAGAGTCGGATATTAGCAGAAGTGGAAGAAAACGTGGACATCGTGTGTGAAGCCATGGGTGAGTGAGGGGAGCCATGGGCGGATGCAGGTGAGCCATAGAGGGTGGGGGAGCCGTGGGCAGGTGCACAGAGCTGTGCAGGGAGCCTCCACACGGTGGAGGAACAACAGGGCGTCTCCAGGACAGAGCCATTGTCTGGGCAGCACTGGCAGGTGGGCTGTGACGGTGAGAAGGCAGACACTTCACCTGGGGCAGAACTCAGCTGCTGGGCGTGCAACCTTGGGGAAGGCCTTTGATCTTGCTGGGCTTTTGTGTCCTCACCTGCAAAGCAGGGATAAGAGTATTTACCCAAAGGAACAGCCATGAAGCCTTAACGGCATCTGTTCTAACAGAGAGAGACCAAGTCTTACCCTCCTGACTCCCTTCAGAGGCTCCGACTCCCACAGAGTGAGCCTCCCAGGACCTGGGTCAGGAAGTTCGTTCTCATCCCCGGGGTGAGAGGGGATGCTGACCACGTCCGCTCTGAGGGGAGAGAGATCTTTCTAACTTCTTGAATAGGAAATCTTCCTGTTTTTCTGGCTTTTCAGCCTTTGACTGACCTTTCTTCTGTCACGGGGATGATTTGACCTCTTGCCTTGACCCCTCGCTGGCCATTGCTCCTGTTCCACGTCCAGCACACATGTGGTCACACTAGGCTTCCAGCAGGGCCGGGCTTTCTGCGGCGATTTCATAATCAAAACTGCACAAGTGCCCTGGAGAGGGTCAGGGAATGAGAAGAACCTTTGACATTAAGACCTGTGCATCTTAAGGGTTTCAGCTTTTCTTCTAAGAGCTTGGAGTCTGAGTGTTTCCCAGAAGTTCTGGGAATCTTCAGGAAAGCACCCCCTTAGACGCAGAGGTGGGAAGATGGAGGAGACCCTGTTGTAAAGTCACCGCCTGGGGTCTGGTGAGGGCGCTGCTCACGGATCCCTGGACAGGCCAGATCCAAACCCACATCCACCAGCTCTCCGTAGCCAGTGCTTAGGCCCGGACCCAAACAGATGTGACTGACCTGCAGGGAGGGAGCGGGGGTGCCCCTCAGGGTAGTGTGGAGGGTCAGCGTAGACACGGGCGTCCAGTGCCCGCCCCTCCATCCACTGAGCGTCCTGCAGAGGCGGCTCCGGCCCAGGGGAGTTGGTTCCTCCGGGGCTCCGGCCCCTGCCCCAGCAGCTCGTGGAGCGCCATGTCCAGCCCTGCCCTGCGCCCTTCTCTGTGACCGGCTCGACCCACAGGGATGGCTCCAGGAGGGGAGAGGAGGGGTCCTGTGAACTTCCTGGGGAAATCTTTCCTTACCGTGGCCCCATTGTTCTCACCTCTGTCTAAACACCAGTTTTTTAAGGCCAACAACTCTCTGAAAGTGAAACTATAAAATATTTAGAGTGCTTATTCTTTAGAAACAAGAGTCTGCCATATTGCAGGGATAAGATTTCTGTTTATGACATTAAATTGCCCCCAAATAGAACTACTCCTAGTTCCTTTATACTAACAATTATTTTTCTATAAATGACAACGTTAGGCTCTCCCTTTGACAAGAAGATGCTTTTCTTGCATGATTTCTACAGAGTAAACTGCTTGTTAAGTACAGACTTATAAATACGTACTGAACAGGTCTTTCAACATTGCATTGCCATCATATAATTTACTGCTTTCTTTTAATTTTGACAATGAAACCATAGCAGCATGCAAAGAGGTTATTCTTTATGAAAGCTACATCATGTAATTGCTATTATGAGACTTTACATGCAGTGGTTATGCTTTTACCTTCAAATGAATTTTTTTTAATTTCCTTATTTAATGAAAAGTGACAGGAAACATAATGAAGGCAAAGAACAGAATCTGAGAATACATTATCCTGAAATATTCCACGGTATTAGCTTTATTTATTAAAGAAGACATCTTACACCTACACAGTATCACAAGTGAACAGATCCGAGTGTGCCTTTCAGCGTGAATCGTGTCGAGATGTTTTATTTAAATTCATTTTATATTTAGGGAAGCTGAGGCACAGAAGGATCCAAGATCTAGAAATAAGCCAGGTGCTTCCGCATTTTTCCGACAACCGGCGTCCTGTGCCCATGGAAGCCCAGGACCCCGTCTCGAGTGCCTTGGTCTGTTCCACCGATGGCCTCTCTGGTCCACCCTCTTGGGTGGCCTGACCCTTCTTGGCTGCGGGAGGAGGGAGCAGGGAAGCAGTCTTCCCTTTGCTGGTTCCGCAAGGACCTAAGGGAGCCGAGAGGAGGCCGGCGTGTCCCAGGCAGCAAAGCCACCAGGAGCCGTGCATTTCCATCCGCACGCCTGGCCACCTGCAGTGACCACACCCGTTCGGGGGACAAGCAACAGAGGTCCTTGTGCTCATGGGCCAAAGACAGCCCCATCATTTACACCCCAGGTTCTGCCCCGTGGCCCTGTCCACCGAGCACACCTGCCTGGCGAACCCCAACCTCAAGCCTCCTTCCAGGTGGCGAGGCCGTGTGCAGCTCGTCTCACTGCTCAGGAGTCTCGGCCTCCCCTGTGACATCACCCGAATGAGGAGGGGGCACCCGGGAGGGGCGGCTGGGTCTTGGGCCTCCATCTGACACTGGCCCACCCACTCTTGGGTGCAGGCATGGGAGCATCCCCCCCCCACCCTGTCATCTCTGCACCAGCCTGGTCTCGGGGCCACAGTTACATCTCCCGAATCCACAACCTGGACCAGATGCACCCTGCATGCATGCTGCTTGAGCCCATCCACCAGGCCCCCAGTGCGTGGATCAGTGCCTGATTCATATGACTGATCGTGCATGGATCAGGAGCACATGGATCAGTGACCCCGACTCCTGAGATGGGGTGCTGTAGTCCCAGGCTGTGCGGTGAGCACGCCCCCTGGGCCGGGCGCCGGGAGGAGCTTATGTGCTGATGCGATCGGTCTTCACAGTCACCTTCGAGGGGGGACACCACTTCCTTACCGAGTCCCAGGGAACAGGGAAGAAGAGGGGTTACCTGCCCTGCCCAATGGCACAGCTTGGAGGGGGCACCTGTCTCCCACCCTGGTGACCCTTCCCCAGTCCCCACAAGACAGAGGCAGTCACCGCAGGGCCAGGGGCCTTCCTCCCAGCACTGTCTGAGGTCAGTCACAGCTGTACCCATAGGACAAGGGCAGAGCCAGGCCGTGGGAAGAGCTGGAAGGCTCTGCAGCCCACTCCTCATCTGCATGGAAGATAAGACCACCACCCGACCAGGTGCTTGGAGGGGCGAGGAGATGCCCAGTGAAGTGCTGCCATTCTGCCTTGGAGTCGTTTTGCCTCAGTCCTCATATAGCAGTTCTTGAAATTTAGTGAGTTTTAAATGCCCGACTGTTTCCACTTCTTCGCAGGGGTCCCTCCTCCAGCCCTCCAGTGGTTCAAGGATGCCATCTCCATCAATAAGCTCCAGAACCCTCGGTACCAAGTGCTGGCTGGCGGAGGCCTGCGTGTCCGGCAGCTGCGTCCAGAGGACTCGGGGATCTTCCAGTGCCTGGCCAGCAATGCGGGTGGGGAGGTCCAGACCCACACCTACCTGGACGTCACCAGTGAGTAGGCTTCGCTGCCCTCACCCCACGGGCGCTCAGAGAACACGGGTGTCTGTCCAGCCGGAGTGCCCACACCCCGGCCACTTGAACGTGCTGCTCTGTTGAGACGTAGAAGCAAAGTCCCCATCTTTCTGGGCAGAACTGGAAAGACTAAGTGGATGGCTCATGCCTAATCGTCTTCTTTTGATCTTTTTCTACCTGTTTTTCTATATTTATTCTCTATTTTCTTTTTATTGAACAATTATAATGCTTTCGTGAGTTTCTTTTATGATCCCATTAACAGAAATGCTTTGGCACTATGAAAAATAAGATAAAGGCACCTGTGCGTTTTCTCTTTAACCTCCCGTAGTTGCTTTTCTTCTAAAGCAAGTAGAGTTTAGTGATTATGGAATTCTCATGCTTGCCCTGTCTGGAAGCGAAATGCTGATGTCTTCAGGTGCGGGGGCCGTTCAGGAAATCAAATCACGGCCAGCGTGTGCATGGCCAGTGGCTCTTGTCAGCTGTGACTCAGAAGAGACTGGTGCAATATTGAGATATTCATGCATGCGTTTTGCTATTAGGAGTCACTTCCTCTGACCTTGCCCAGGGTCAAATTTCCCCTCCGTTGTGGAGTCTAGGAAACCAGTATCACTTCAAGCAGTAAAAGTAATACTGGGGTCTTAAGCTGGAAACTGAGTTTTGATCTATTAGAATTACCTGGGGATTCCCAGGTGGCATTAGTGGTAAGGAACCCGTCTGCCAGTGCAGGAGACGACATAAGAGACACGGGTTTGATCCCTGGGTTGGGAAGATCTCCTAGAGAAGGGAAAGGCAACCCACCCCAGTATTCTTGCCTGGAGAATCCCATGGACAAAGGAGCCTGGCGGGCTATGGTCCATGGGGTCTCAAAGAGTGAGACTCGACTGAGTGTCTGAGCCCGGAATTACTTAAGCCTGTTCTGCAGCAGGGGGCCAGGGTGTGTGGGGCAGGGACTACACAAAGCCAGTAACTGCTTTCGGCTCTGAGGGAGGTGGTTTCTGTTGCCCCCACTCACCTCTGCTGTCGTAACCTGGAGGCGGCACAGACAGGTCTGAGCAGACATGGCTGTTCACAGGCTTCATTTACAGAAACAGGGACGGACTGGACCGGGCTCAGGGGGGAGGCCACAGACCCCGCTCTCATGGGAGACCCAGGGAAGACCACCTGATCCCACCCAGCCTCAGCTCTATCTTCAAAACGTAGCCAGCTCAGCCCAGGTCACAGGGGTCTCAAGAGGATCAGTTTGGAAATTTAAATGAAAGTGCCACTTAACCTGGTTCCCATGACAACTGGAGCAGGAACAAATAAATACCTGTAATGATCATGCTACGTATCTGTTTTGTAAGTACAGGGCTTTGCAAAGTGGATTTTTTTTTTAATTAAAGCACTTTTCATGAAATAAAAATATAGTGTGCAAAACAATCAGTATCTATTTCTTCATTTAACAAGCATTTACTGAGCACCCATATCAGTTACTCTGGGCCTGTGAGGCTCAGGGACAAAGCTAAGATTCTTTTCTGAGGTCCTTAGACTCTGGTTATTTTAATGTTCAAAATGGATCCTAGGAAGTGTCAAAATGTCATCTCTTGGGTGATATTTAATATTCAGAAATTAGATCTCTCTCTATTTTTTTTAAACAATGAAAGCAGCTTGTTTGATTTCTGTAAATAAATGTCCATCTTCTCTTTAATGTTCATCTGAAAGCTCTGTGGTTCAGTGGTAAAGAACCCACCTGCCAATGCAGGAGACATAAGAGACATGGGCTGGGTTGATCCCTGGGTCAGGAAGATCCCCTGGAGGAGGGCCTGGCTACCCACTCCAGTGTTCTTGCCTGGAGAACCCCATGGACAGAGGAGGCTGGCGGGCTACAGTCCACAGGGTCACAAAAGCGTCGGCTGTGAAGCGACTGAGCATGCGTGCAGAGGCCCTGCTGCTCTCACCTCCTTGTGCTGGTGGAGGGTTACAGTCGGTCCTGAAGGGCTCCATCCTTTATCGCTGCAGCACCGTCTGCGGTTAGTTCTGTAAACACCCAGGCAGATGCCTCCTCCAGGCTGGCCTGAGCATTCCCGTCTCACTGTCGCATCCTCTGCCTAGATGTGGCCCCCGCCTTCACCCAGCTCCCGGTGGACACCACGGTGACCGACGGGACGACGGCCGTGCTCAGATGTGCGGTGTCCGGGGCCCCCCGGCCGGCCATCGTGTGGAGCAGAGGTAGGTGGCTCGCACCTGCCTCGGGAGGCGAGCCGGCGGGGCAGGGTTACCTCTGTTATTCCCACTCACCCACCCATTCTGTGACGAGGAAGATCCTGGGGAGCCAGACCAGCGAGACCCCACGAGTTCCACGGAGCTCACCGTCCGAAGAAGAGGCACATTTCCCTACCACACGTGGACAGCTCTTTCCTCTCCAGACCCTCCGTCAGTGCCTCGGGCCGGGTGGCCCCTTAAATCAGGGCGCCCGGTTTCAGCCCCTTTGTGAAGGAGGGAGGTCACAGCTAGGAGTACGTTCTTTGTTACCTTAAGCAAGCTGCTTCCAGCGCAGGATCACCTGCGTCCTCAGCGGACGTGTGCGAGGCTCAGTCTGACTCTATTTCCGTTCCTGTGTGGAGTCACGTCCCGGGCTCGTCACAGCACCCCGCCCCCCGCCCGGCCCCATCTACACCTCAGGCACCCCTGCCACTGAATGGATGGCACACGCGGTCCATCCTTGACAAGCCCCAGCTGAATTGGGTTCCTCCCCATAGATCATGCTTGATGGACTGTATCCAGGTGAAACCTCAAAACTTACACTTTTTTCTCACCCAGACAAGCCCTTGATGGCTTCCCAACTCTCGAAGGGGCCTCAGCTTATAGACACAAAGATCTGGGAAGCTACCGATTAATCGGAAAGAGGGGATTCTTTCATTTTAGATATTTTCTTCTTGTCTTTCCTGATTTAGAATGTAATAATAGCTTTAGATAGAAAATTTATATACACAAATAAAAAGGAAAATGTATATACAGAAAATTCAGAATCAGCACTCAGAGGAAGCCATCACATTTATGGATCATAATTTTTTAAAACTTTTTACTTTGTGTTGAAATTTAGCCAATTAACAGTGTTGTGATGGTTTCCAGTGAACTCTAAGGGCTTTGGCCAAATGTACACTTGGATCCTTTCTCCCCCAGACTCCCCTCCCATCCAGGCTGCCACATGAGGCTGAGCAGAGTCCCACGTGCTGTACAGGAGAAAGACAGCGGAGTGTACGTGTCCATTCACGGATCACCATTTTCTTAACTGAGTCTCTCCGCATTGGACAGTTAGGGTGTTCTTGGCTTCGGTTATCCTAATGACTGCTAAAGCAAACTGTTTTGGTTACTTTCGTGCGTATAGTTTCTACTTTCTTCCGATTATTTCCTCGTTTATCTTCCCGGCTGCAGCCACAGCATTGCATCTCCTCGAACGTTACAGTTCTCACGTCCCTGTTTTCTCTGTCATCCACAGGAAGCCACATTCTGGCCAGCGGCTCTGTGCGGATCCCCCGGTTCATGCTCCTGGAGTCTGGGGGTCTGCAGATCGCCCCTGTCTTCATCCAGGATGCGGGCAGCTACACCTGCCATGCAGCCAACTCAGAGGGCTCCCTGAACGCGTCCGCCACGCTCACCGTGTGGAGTGAGGACCACGGCCCACGCGGACCGATCTGTTACTAATGGTTTAATCAGCACATCGTCTGTGCTTGGGGATGTCAATGTGCCCTTGGACTCCCTAATCTAATCAAAGGAGAATCATTATTTTTACAACTAATTTAGAGAAATCTGTTGAGCAATTAGTCTTTTTCAGCTTCTAAAAGAATAATTAGAAAATGTATTCAAAGATTTAATGGAAGCATTTCAGGAGAGATAAAAGGTTAACTTGTTAAAGTCAGTAGAGTGGGGGTATTATGCCAAACTAGTTCAAATAACAAAACTGAGAAGTTGGCTAATTTTATACAAATCACATGAGAAGAATAGATCAAGAATTCAAATCCAAGGGGAAGTATTTTTCCCATACTGTAATTATAACCAACTAAAACATTCCTCATATATTAAGTATGGATGTTTCCTATGTGTAGGAGTGAACTATAACACTATTTCTGAAATGCAGAATAAATTGTTTTCCAGAACCTAGGGTTTGGATTACCAAGTATTCAGCTTCACCGGCTGATAAACTTTTCCCTGTCTGCTTCATTTGTATCCATATCACTGCAAAATTATTGTCCAAAACAGCCAGTAACAGTGCTCATTAATAGATTTTGCTAAAGCCATCTATATAAGGAGAGAAACTTTTAAGTGCATGAGTGAATAATTTTTTAAAATACCTTCCTTGAAGAAAAGCTAGAAAAAAAAGCACTTGTGCTTTATTTCATATCTGGCTTAAATTTCTATAATATAGTTGGTGTCCACTCTGATAAATGACCCTTCCTAATTTATTAGGTTTTCTAAAGATATCACTAGTTTTTTAAAAAACCATGAGTACAGCGTGCCCCCCCCAATATTGTTAAATATTTACTAGAAAAGAGGTTTTGTCCCATGGGATAACCTAATGTGTCAGCCACGTCTGATTCATCCAGCATCCCTCGAAATTAACTGTAAGTGTAAAAGCTTCTGGAAAACTGATGTCTGCATCTCTGTAGGTCATTCACCAGAGCATATTGTGGGTCTGCTAAGATGCAAAATTGTGATAACACAAGAATGGCTGGCACAGCCTCGTGTGGCCTGGGGTCTCCCCAGACACCCCTGCCCTGTCTGTCCCAGTGGGAGCAAACAGCAGCTCCCCTTTCATAGGCAGGAAAACCAAGCTCCGAGCAGAGGTGCTTCTCTGGATGCCCCACGGGTGAGCGGTCAGGCAGGGACCCAGCCTCCTGACCTGGGCTCCGGGCTCTTTCCTGCCTCAGAGCAGCGCTGGCCTCCAGGGTGTGCGGCATGGGGGCACAGGGCAGGGCTGTGGAGTGCGGGCAGGCGTTCAGGCCTGCACAGAGCACCAGGTCCCCCGCGCACTGGCCCCGGACTATCGGGCAAGAGACCCTGCAGAGCCGAGCACCGGTTTCCCCTCCTGGTCACTGGGAGAATCACAGCCCTTGCAAGGCTGTTGTAAGGATTAAGTAAACCCATAAATGAAAGTGCTTTGCAAAGCCATGAGGTGCAGTGTGGACCTTACCAGAATGTTGATCCTCTCGGGAAAGAATCCAGATTTTTCCTCAGAGCGTAGAGCCTGGTAGACACCTGCCTGGGATCTTGCTTCCCGTTTCCTTCTGGAGTGTGCCGAGGTCGGGGGATGACCTGGGGGGTGGGGGGCAGGAGGCCTGCCTGCCTCCCCGAGATGCAGATGGGCTTGCTTTCCATTCCCTGAACATCTCTGAGCGCTTCCGTCTATACTCGTTTTGCCAAGGTGAGAGGAAGCGAGGTTGTGACGTCAGATGACCAGTTCGTTACGCCCCAACCCCCCACCGAGGGAGGAAGCTCTCAGCCACAGGGTCCTGTCTGAGCTGCAGTTTGTGTCTTTGCAGATCGAACGTCCATCGTGACCCCTCCAGAGGACCGCGTGGTGATCAAGGGGACCACGGCCACGCTGCACTGCGGAGCCACCCACGACCCACGCATTTCTCTCCGGTCAGCTCCGTCAGTTACAGCATTAACATTCCGTGAGCTGGGGCCCTGAGGTAGAGATGAGAGGGGAGAATCTCGGGAGCTCTGATTTCAGCCACAGATCCCTGATTACAGCCTCGTACAGTCCCGGGCCCCTTCATTAATCACGCAGACCCCATTTCCCACTCCAGCCTTATGTGTTATTTACAGTGACCTGTGTTCCACTTCATGACTTCAATACAGCGTTTCATGATTTTTCTGCCAAGGTTAATACACTATCTGTAAAACGTGCTTGTCAGAGGCTGATACTTAATGAGAGAAAATTCCAGAGAGATCGAATGGGATTTCAGCAGTGTTTGCGCTGGGGCCAGGCTGGACCCGAGGGGTCTGCTCTACCGCAAGGACGGCTCCTGTGTATCAGGCAGAGAGGGAGCGCCACGTGGGGGAAGGCCCCACAGTGATCAACTCGCTTAGAGGAAAACACACGGAACGAGGGGAACCGGAGGATGTGAAGGCCCGCTCAGGGGCCGGTGACCCCGCCCCAGCTTTGTCTGACTCAGCCTGGAAGGTCATGATGAAGAACCTGACCGTCCAGGTGGACACGGGGCAGCAGACACAGGTGGCTGTCGACCACGAGCTTCTTCCCCAAGAGCCGCCACTTTCAGAAGAGTTTTTAATTTTCAGAACCAGCCTTGAGCATGCATCTAGAAAGAGGACACGGTCATCCTCGTGTTTCCACTGTGGCCTCAGCCCCAAAGGCATGCAGTCAGCCCTGACAGAACCGAGGTGTCCTCCTGCTTCCTCACATTCCACTCTGAGCAGGGGGAGAGGGCGGTGGACGCATAGACGCGTCACTACCTGGATGTGGAGCCCCGGCTGTTTTCTCTCTTCTTGGGCAGCTATTGGACAAATTGAGAATTGTTGTATTTCTATGTGCCTCTCTGGAGTTCCTCAGAGCTCAGAAATCAAGTTTGCCTTCCTTCCAAGAATGTTGAATGTAAAGCAAACACACAAAAACCAACAAATTAGAAGATAACCTAGAGAATTCTTGGATCCTAGAGAATTCATTCGTTTCTAAAGGACTTAGGAGTGTCACCCAATAAAGGACAAACAGGTATTTTCTGCTGCCCTAAGGCCACGAGAGAAACCCCTCAGATCTGTGTGGTTTTCTTGAAGCTCCTTATGTGGTTAAACAGAGTCGGAGCTCACTTCCTGAGAAGTGATTAAGTTGCTCACTCTGGGCAGCCCCCGCCTGGACACCCGGAGAGGCGCCGGCCCTGAGTGCTGCTCCCAGAGCGAGCAGCGGACTCCCCTCCTTCCCGCGGGGTCAGTCCCGCTCTGTCTGCGGGTGATGCCGGAAGAGCCGTGCGTCGACGCCTGTGCTCTGTGTGCATCAAGCCTGAAAGAACTGGGCGCGTTTTGGAAATCCGGTCCAGGATTTGGGAGAGGAGAGTCAGCACTGTGATCCCATCCAGCAGTGACCAGTGAGGGGCCCCTGCCCACCCACAGCCCCAGGCTGGCGGGCTCCTAGCAGCGTCTACACGTGAAAAGAAAAGCGTGCTAAAGCATCATAAGGAATGAAAAGAGAAGGGCGTGCAGTTTTAAGGACAGAATGGGTTTTAAGAAAGCGTGTTGACGGGGTGTGATGCGTTCTCTTCAGGAATTGGGGAATTCCGCCCTGGGGACTTTAACGCAGCCCTGCCCCGTCCAGCCTCACTCTGGCCTCCAGGATGTTCCTCCGCGGGAGGGGCAGATGTAGCGATGACAGGCATGACCACAAGCCCTCAGACTGCCCGTCCCGAACCGCAGGACTGAGCAGCGTCTGCCCTGGCCTTCAGTGTCCAGCTTTTAACTTCAGCATCTGCCTCTGTGTTTCGACCAAGACCTTAGGTTGCTTTCCTTTTTTTAAGGTGTAATTCCCATGTTAGGTACCACCCTTTAAAGAGCACATTTCCGTGGTTCTTACTATTTACTACAATACATTTACAAAGTCGTGCTGCCCGGGTGCTCTAGCGGTGAAGAACCCGCCTGCCAATGCAGGAGACGTGAGAGACGCGAGTTTGATCCCTGGGTCAGGAAGATTCCCCTGGAGGAGGGCATGGCCACCCACTCCAGCATTCTTGCCTGGAGAATCCCACGGACAGAGGGAGCCTGGTGAGCTACAGTCCATGGGGTCGCAAGGACTGGACACAACTGAAGCAGCGTAGCACACACGCATGTTCACAAGTCACCAATGGCTCACTTTTTAACAGAGGGGGAAGGTCGGCGGCCGGGGTCCTCACTCAGGCCTCTCTGCTTGGCCCACAGCTACGTGTGGAAGAAGGACAACGTGGTCATCGCCCCGTCCAGCAGCTCCAGGGTCGTGGTGGAGAAAGACGGGTCCCTCCTCATCAGCCAGACGTGGTCAGGCGACATCGGGGACTACACGTGCGGGGTGATCTCCGAGGGTGGGAACGACTCCAGGACGGCACGCCTGGAGGTGATGTGAGTACCACGCCTGCCTGCGCACAGCGTCACCACTCCTCCACGCTGGTCACACGGCAGTGGGTTGCACAACAGGGATCAGAGGCTGCTGCCCCGGGCCGTAGACACACACTCTTGCAGGGCTGGGGGTTTGGTCATCGCCCCGGGCCTCAGACGCGCACACTTACAGGGTGGGGGTCAGCAACCTTAAAGTCGGGTCGTGTCCGCCCTCAGCTTGGCTGGTTCACGATCGCTGTTCCTCCTCGATGATCCCCTCCGACCCTGCGTCCTGACGGACTGTTTACCCCGCCCTTCCACGCAATGCCCATCAGAATCTCCAGCCGGTAAGGGACAGCAGGCCGGCCCGGTGCCCCTGAGAGGAGGTGCATACCTCCCACCAGAACTCACAGATGTGGCAGGCGGGATGGGCAGCTGCCTGGTCTTCCGGAGTGGGGAGCCGGGGGGGCCACACTCGCCTCCCCCAGCCCCTCTCCTCATAGGCAGGAAGCTGAAGGGCCTGCTGACCAGGTCATCTCTGCAGCGTTTATTTGCTGTTGTTCAGTCGCTCAGTCGTGTCCAACTCTTTGTGACCCCATAGACTGCAGCACGCCAGGCTCCTCTGTCCTCCACTCTCTCTGAGAGTTTGCTCAGATCCACGTCCACTGAGTCAGTGATGCCGTCTAACCTCCTCACCCTCTGTCTCCCCCTTCTCTCTCCCCGGGACTGGAGGATGACACAGCTCTGCGTTTTGAGGCCTGGCCGTGTTTGGCATACCTGGGGCGCTCAGTGAATGCACATTGGTGGTTGAATGAACGTGTGTGTCGCGGGCCTCCAGTAGTCCTCCCAGCCAGTCTGCTCAGGCCTCTGGCCTTCCTGTAGGGGCCCCCCACCGCTTGAGGGTGCCCACCCTGCTCAGCCCTGGTCCCCTGTCTTCCTTTCCCCATCCACAGCTCACGGGAAGACCTTCCTAAAAATTGTTGATGATTCTGGCGTCCACGACCCATGAATCCACCTGACACACCGCGCTATTCACAGTTAAACTACCTTTGAGAACTCAGATCATCCATCACTGGTACCAAATAAATAAATGTTAGCATTTCATAAAGATTCTGTCAGCAGAAGCCAAACTGCACGCTTCCAGTGTAGTGGGCTCTTTTATTCTGCACAGCTTTTATGTTCTGCTGATTTACATATCTTCCCTACTATTTGCTTATTTGATTTCCTCTAAGTAAAATGCATTTTTTTTTTCAGCAAATGTTGCTGTATCTATAAAATAATGGGCTTTCTGAAATGGGAAAACACCTCATCTCCAAATACAGAAATACTGCAGCTTCGCGATTCAAACCAATTTCGGTGCGACTGGTTGCAGAGCCGGTGTGAGAGACAGCGGTCCTTGTGAATTGTTCATGTAATAAGCTCTCAGTTCTTCCAAATCGGAATGAATGGGGAAGGTTGTAGGTTAGAGCGCGCGTATCTTTAGATCCAATAAGGTCCTAACTCCAGGGCGTCGGCGATGGCAATAGTGATGAAAATAGTCATAACTCAGGATTGCGGGCCATCCGAGCGGCTCAGAGAACTTGCAAATCCAGCGCGTTAGCGTCTCCCGGATTCGCTCGGATGACAACAACCACAGTCTCCTGTTGCAGGAGTGACTGAGAGCTACTCTCGGCTAAATAGTGTCCTTCAGAAGAGCCTGAAAGCATGCTTCCCAGCCTCCCCTCTCAGTTAAAAGCCACTTTGTTAAATATAGAAATTAGAAACGTTACAAGTGGGCTTCTCAGGAGCAGGCCAGCCACTGGCAGCTCTCCTGTGGGCTTGCTCCATAGTTGGCGCCCTGGAGCGTCTGCTCTGTGTCAGCCTGGGGGGCAGGGGGGCTAGGGGACCCTGGTGGGGGGAGAAGCCACCATTGCAGCAGGGCCACTGGCTGCCCCCAAGCGATGCTGGCCTGGGGGCCCCTCCCCAGCTCCCATGCTGCAGCCTCGGTCTTCTCACCTGTGAATGGGGTGCGTTGTCGTTTACCTTGAAGGATGGCGGTAAAGTTTGACTGGACTGGCCAGGAGCCCCACTCAAGGGGGACAGTCAGTCCCAGTTCTTACTATGCCTCACCATCTCATAAAAAAATACTCCTCTTTTCATCAACAGCACCCCCCCACACACACTGGGGCCAAGAGCTGTCTCTCTTTCGCCTGCTTTGTTTCTGCCTGAAGTCTGTGGCCCTCGGACGTACCAGGCGTGTCTATGTACCACGGAGGCCTCAGTGCCTGGAACAGGTGGCCCATCAGTGTCCGAGGAAGCCCCGCTCCACTTAGCAGATTGAGACAGGTTTGGGTATTTGGTGCCACCAAGGAGGATTAATTTCAGAGGGGTCTGCCTCACCCCCTCCCAGAGAGGAGAGGTCTCTGCAATTCCAGAGGGTCTCATGACACATCTGACCAATTAACAGCACGCAGTCTTGGTTATGCTGGTCACCGGCCGTGTTAGTTGCGTCTGTCCTACCGGTTTGCTGGGGCCTTACAGGAAGAAACCGGGTCTGGGGGGACTGCAGACCCCCGAAGCTTCTTGCTGTATTGAGCACCCCAGAGGGACCAGACACCAAGGCTCTGTGGGTTGACTGTTAATCATTTAAAAACCCAATTAGCACCGCGTCTTTCCTTCTGAGACCAGAGACTAATTCCTCTGAGCCAGAGTACAGAGGAAAGCCTCATTTACGGAGCGGCTGGAGACGCGGCCCCGAGGCAGTGGGAGAGGTTTCCTTCACTAGAACCGCTTCTGACAAAGCCGTAATACAGAGCGAACAATTTAGTGCCATTTCTCAAGAGCTATCGAGCCCCCACTGCCTTCATCCTCAGAGTGAAGTCAGAGAAGATGGATTTCACCAAGGCGTCGTTTGTCCGCTCAAGGGGCAGGCCTTTTCTATAGGAAAATGCTCATTGGCCCCTCTCCCTCCTGGGCAGCCCCCCGCGGGTACCCCTTCACCATCCGCTTCCTCTTGGGTCTCTCCCCAGCTGGTTTTTTCCAAACACACCTCATTGCCTCGCCGGCCGCAGAGGCCAGGCCCGGTTGTTGGTAATTTCTGCCATTACCGCGGCCTAGTTCCCCGATGGCGAGCTCTCTTCAGACCGCGCAGTGACTCAGCACGGGCTTCGCCCCCACGTCCTCAGATCCTTTCGTTTGTCACCCCATCTGCATGTCAGGGTCGCGAGTCACTCTGCTGATCATTTATCTCCTTTCCGAGCTGGCAGAGACATGCTGCGACACCCTCTCCTGCTATCAGATAAGATCCTCCGAAATGGATTCAGAATATCGGAAAGCCTCATTTGTCGGCTGTGGATGGGTTAGTCGAGTATTTCACCAAGCTTAATTTTCCAGATAACCGAAACTTATCATTTAAAGAAACAGTGTACGTTTCCAATGTATATTACAGAGTTCTTTGCATTGTGAAACCGGTAATATTGAACCGGAGATATGCTAGAGAGGAATTCCAAATGGGAATCAGAAGAAATCTAAATTTAAAAAGAGAAATCTAAATCAAAAAAAAATCTAAATTTCCTTCCGACTTGGAGTCCTGTGATGTATGTAAAAACCGCACTTTGCATCGGCCGTCCTCCGGGGGTGACCGTGACTTGGGCAGTGGTGGACGAGGGCTCGTTATCCCCAGCTGTGTCCCAAACGGCGACGTCCCTGGGCACCGCTGGCTGTAGATCTCGGTACCGGCGCTAAATGTCTCAAGGCTACTTTGCCTTTTAAGTTCCTAAGTCTCCCCAGTCTTTCTAGAATTCTCCGCTCACCCGTCCGCCGCAGGCTCGGGGCTGTGTTGCTGCTGTCCGGCGTGCCCCCTTTCCGCAGGCCCTGTGCTCCTCCCCTTGGTGGCCGTTCAGGGGCCAGGAGGCAGGACCCCAGACCCGCGCCCCGGGTGAGATGGATGGACCAGGGCCTTGTCCAAGCTGGCTCCAGGGCTTCCTGAGAGGACGCCTGGACGGGAGGCTGCCTGGAGTGACCAGCAGACATGGGGTGGTGAGCAGCCCGCCGTCTCAACGGCACTCCGGCCCCAGGAAGAGAGCCGTCCACTCACCTGTCAGATGGGTTGTTGCTAAGCGCACCCCATTTAGGCTGAGAGGCATGATCTGACGCTGAGCAGAGACCCGGGGTCTTCCGGGCTGTGGGAACGTTAGGATCGGACCCCTGGTAACCCCCGGGACAGGGTGTGCGGAGACGCTCCAGGCCACGGCCGACTCTCCTCTTCTGCAGAAGGAGCCTGTCCCTTCCCGCCGCCCCCTGTCCTGTCCATCCCTCCACAGGGACAGGAGGACCGCTCTGTGAGGCTGGTCCCGGGCCCGCCGTGCGGCCCTCCTCCGGCTGCCATGTCTTCCCCGGACCCCACCTGCGTCAGCCCCGGCCGCCTGCCTCCTCTGACCACTGACCAGCCTTGCCGCTCACCTCTTCTCCCTCCTGAGGTTACACAGAGCACCCTCTGACAGTGCGTCCCCAGGACCCTTTCTAGCGAGCTGCCCTCAGGGTCCCGGTTCTAGCCCCAGAAAGCCAGCGTCACACCGACAGCCAGAAATTCTGGACCCGGGCCTCCCTCACTTGCCCCCTTCCTTAACGCAGTGCAAGCCCTGTGTTCCCCCGCTGCAACCCCACGGCGCCCCCGGCCCTGCCTGTGCCCCCAGCGGCCACTGCCCACCCGGTCCTCCGTCTTCACCCCCGATGCCCTCGTCCTCGGCCCCCGCCTCTCCCGCAGGGCACTGCCTCTCAGCTGCTGTCCCCGTCATGGCTCCCCAGCTGGGCGCTCTGGGCGGCCAGGGCCAGGGCCACCTTCTGGCTGTGTCCACACCCGGGAGGGCGGGCTGGAGAGGGCTCACTTCCTCCCTCTGCCCCGGCGGGGTCAACACACCCACCCTCTCCCTGTCCCCTGCATGCCGCTCAGCTCCAGGCATCAGTGACGTGGGGTGGACAAGGCTGCTTGGCAGAGGACAAGGGCCCGTGGTCCAGCACATGCCCTGGCCCTGCTCTGTGGGCTTCACGACATTTGTCCAGCTGAAAAGTCTATCAATTACAGAGAGAGTCGAGGTAGGCGTGATGAGTTCTGCTTGAGTCTGGGGCGAGGGGGCTCAGAGGGTCCCCACAGAGGGGAGACTGGGCTCTGGAGGCTGGGCGAGTGATGGGTTATGGGCTTGGTCCCCGCAGGCAGCGCTGTGCTCGAAGGAGAGCGCCTGGAGGGCAGTGCTGGCTGATGAGTGGGGAGGGGGCGCTGCTGAGGGCAGGGGAGCGGCGTGACTCCCAGCAGAGCGCAGGGTTCTGGGCAGCCCGAGCCTCACAACTCCGGGAGCTCTGGTGTTGTGGACAGAGCAGAGGGGCCCCTCTCCTGATTTAAAACTCAGTTCACAATTAAAGAGAAAACAGGACGACGTTTCAGGCCCGAGTTCATCCTTCGTGGTACTGATTTAAAGTCGCGGTCTACATGAGAAATATTAGTTTGTTTATAAACCGCAGGGGTGGTTAGAGAGAGCTGTGTTTCTTAGGTAGCTGCAAGCACGTAACAGCTTAATAAATTTCCGAGGGTAATGAGTACATTTTTTAAATTAAAAATATCAAGTATAATTATGGCTTTCTGTGCTGGCCTGTGTGGGTCAGCAGTAATTGATGTGTAAGAGACACCAGAGCTGGCTGGTGGATGAAACAGGTCACACCCAGCGTCCCCTTTCCGGCCCCCTCCCCTCTCTGGCAGGGTGAGGAGCCAGTCCTAAGGTCCAAAAGGCAGGGCCGTGCCCCAGGGCCCAAGGGGCGAAGGTTAAACATGGGCCTGGCAGCGCGGGAGTGCAAGGTCTCAGGCCCGTCGGTGGCAGAAACCACACAACTGGGTTTTGAAGCTTCACCATCAGTAAATCCCAATGAAGACCCTTCTGCTTGTGACTTCTTTCCAGAATTCATCTGCTTTGTGTTTCCATTTTATGGCCTTGCTGACGGGTGGTTCACTGTTTCCATGGGTTTTCAGTTAGCGTTTTCACCGCAGTGGCCTTTCAACGCCTCTCCCAATCTCCATTACCCAACAGAACCAGGGCGACCGTATAACTGCACACGCCCAGTTGCGAGACGGCCACGCTGTCCCAGGACACATATGGGCATTTTGGCTGGTGACTCCAGATAGCTGGTGTCGGGAACTTCCACAGTCGACCCTGTTTCCCGGGCCTTTTCCTCGTGCGTGGCTTGCTGTGTTCCCATTAACAGCGTCTCGCTGCAGAAGCAAATTGGTGACCAAGTTTTCTCAATTAAACCATCTACTGTATGAAATGGGCCCTCCCCACTCGATTTAAGCGACAGTCGTTAGTTGTTTAATCCCTACCAGAGGGATTAAATCAAATTACGTTTGGAAAATAAAACACGCTGTGAGTGGTGATGGTTCTTGTTTTTTGTGGGGGAGAAGGGCAGCGAGTCATTAGTATTTGTGTTCGGGGCCTGCTTGCTCTTTCCCAGACATCACACCCCAGGAGCCAGCAGTGTGAGAGCCAGGAGGTTATCACATGATTCTGATACGTGCTTTTTTTTTTTCTTTCTTCCTTTGTATCCAAGTGAGCTGCCTCATTCACCCCAGAACCTCGTGGCCAGCCTGAACCCTGCGCACAGCCACGCTGTGGTGCTCTCCTGGGTCCGACCCTTCGACGGGAACAGCCCTGTTCTTTACTACATCGTGGAGCTGTCCGAGAACAGTAAGTAGCGAGGCGGCCGTGTCGCCATGGGCAATAATCAGAGTTCTCCCCGGCTCATAAGGTCTTTAACCTTTCCTTCTGGCTCAGACCCACACCAGCCAGCGAAACGCTCCAGATGCTTTACAGAGTTTCAAATGGAAACCGCGGCTCAGGCTTCGGGAAAATGAAAGGGCAGCGTGGGCGCCGAGGCGGGCAGCAGCAGGAGTGGCCCCAGGGCCTCCCTGGGTGGGTGCCGGGGTCCATGCTGAGGGCCTGGGGCTGTGCCCGCAGGGGCGCCCAGTCTGCGTGGGGTGGAGAGGACCCCGCAGGAGCGGCCTCTTGCCATCAGGATCCTGACATAGCCGACTCCCGTGGGCGTCGTCTCCTTGAAATCAGGACTCTGTTTCCGTCGTCTTTGTGCCCTTAATAGGCACTCACGGATGAACGGGGTCAGGTTCCCTGGTGGATTCCCGGAGGATGTACTCGGGTCATAGTCACCAACCCTGGCCGTGAGGGAGGTGCCCTGGGGTGCCCGGGTTACATAAAATAGGGCACGGCTTCACGTGCACGCTGGCTGTTCCCTCAACAGTGTGCATGGCTGTTGGCTCTTTGTCAGACATCTTGCCTATGTAAGAAGCAGGCTTTACATACAGTCATTCATTCCATCCGTCCATCTGCCCAGTACTTAGTCCTGCTTGGGCGTCTGCTCTGCACCAGGCGCTCTGCTGGGTGCTGGCTGCACGCTGACATGGTCAGCCTCAACCCCTGACAGAAGGACGTGGTCAGATGCGTCCTCGCATCCGCCGTGCTGCGCTCTCCCATTGAGGTACCTTCATTCCAAGTGCCGTGGGGAGACAGTGGGGAGAGGGCCCAGACGGGAGACGGTCGGACGGTGCCCCTAGCGGGTGGGCGTGGCGGGAGGCCGGGGCAGGCGAGGGCAGGGGGCACCGTGTCACCCGGAGGCGTGTGGAAACAGCTTCAGAAGTGAGGACAGCGTGCAGGAGGGGCCAGGATGCCGAGAAGGTGATCGAGGGCATCCTCTGCCCCCAGCTCCCCTGCTGGGCCTGCCTGAGCTGGCCACTGCCCAGATGCTTTCCCTGAGAGCCTCTAGAGGAGAGTCCTGAGTAGTCCACACCGTATCATGACTACGTCGAGCATCGTTACCACAAAGACTCTGAAGTGGAGAGGACCGTTCTCTCCGGCTGGCCCTGACTTCGTCTGCGGCCTGGGCCAAGTCAGCCCACTTGTCAGTGGGCAAGTCACACGTCTCCCTGCTGAGCAGATAGCAAGACAAGCGCTATCATCTGGGCCAACGATCTGGGGTTTATTTCTATTAGGGAACAGTGCCCTTAAGAAGCCCGTGAACATGCTGGCTAATCACGGTCAGAAAGAGCCGCTTAGCAGCTCACTGCTAAAATGGAGATGGTGTTTGGCCGGCGCTGAGGGCCGTGCCAGCGGACGGTTCTAAGTAACCCCATCCGACAGTCCCCACGTCCCACTTCTCAGGGTACTGGCCGCCGCCAGCGCCGCCTGGCAGGCAGAGTCAGCCTCCGTCCTCCTGGAAGTGGGTCCTGCAGGGACCACTCTGGCGTGGCTCTGTGGCGGAGGCAGGTGCTGGGTAACACCTGCCCTCTCGACACGCCAGCGTCACAGGACGGCCTCGTCAGCACGTTCACGGAACAGAACTCTGAAGCTGCCGCCACAGTGTGTCCAGGTGCCGGCCCAACCCAAAGCCCGTTTGTGCGGAGCGTGGCCCCTGCAGGCGTCCCAAGCTCCTCCCAGGGAGCTGGTCGTTCTCTGGTCCCAGGCGTCTCTGCCAGAGGCCAGGGCCTGGAGAGAACTGCCACATCCCAAGGCCCAGCCCAAGGGACGAGCCTGCTGGGCTGAGGGGGGAAGGCCCAGCAGGGCCAGGGGGGCCCAGCAGACCCTCCATGGCAGTCCAGTGGTTAAGACAGCCCTCTTCGACTACATGGGGCACAGGTTCAATCCCTGGTCAGAGACCTAAGGGCCCACAGGCTGTGTGACTCAAACAAAGGAAAAGAGAGAGGGCAGGGGACCCTGCAGACAGGCTGAGGACTGTCACACAGCAGGAGGGCGTGGCCTGCTCTAAAGTGCTGGTCGAGTTTGATCAAGACTAGTCTTTAAGGTTGGTACAGTCCCACGGGGGACTCAGCTCGTTGAGCTGAGCACTGAAATATAGGTCAGAGTCTCTGAAAAACTTGAAAATAATTACAGCGAGCACTTGAAAAATCATGAGGGTGGTTTAGAAAACGACCATAGTATCAACCTATGCTTGTTTCATTTCATTTTTTTCTGCTGCTCCCCCTTTTTTTCCCTCCAAATTTTGGAAATGATTTTATATTACTTTTTTGAGAAATACATACATATATATTTATGTATGTGTGTATATGTTTTTTAAAAAAACTTACCTTTAGTATTACTCTGTGGATGTACAGTTCTCAGAGTCAATCCAGGTTTTATAGCGTATGTAATTTTGGAGATTTTGTTAAGAAAAAAACCATTCAGGGCTTCCCTGGTGATCCAGTGGTTAAGAATCCACCTTGCAACATAGGGGACGTCGGTTCAATCCCTGGTCCAGGAAGATCACATATGCTGCCGAGCAGCTAAGTGGTCCCGTGCACCCCAACCGCTGAGCCCATGTGGTGCTTCTCCTGAAGCCCAAGTGTCACAGAGCCCCCTGCTCTGCAACAGGAGAGGCCACTGCAGCGGGAAGCCCACACGGCACCTGGAGAATAGCCCCCACTCACCTCAATTAAAGGAAGCCGCCCAGCAGCAAAGACCCAGCACAGCCAAAAATAACTAAGTAAAATTACCAGAGAAGGCAATGGCACCCCACTCCAGTACTCTTGCCTGGAAAATCCCATGGACGGAGGAGCCTGGTGGGCTGCAGTCCATGGGGTCGCTGAGGGTCAGACACGACTGAGCGACTTCACTTTCACTTTTCACTTTCATGCATTGGAGAAGGAAATGGCAACCCACTCCAGTGTTCTTGCCTGGAGAATCCCAGGGACGGGGGAGCCTGGTGGGCTGCCGTCTATGGGGTCGCACAGAGTTGCACACGACTGAAGCGACTTAGCAGCAGCAGCCATGGCAAGTATAATTACACATAAAAAATAAAAACATTCAAAGGTGAAAGGACCCCCATGGGGATCTTGGGCAGGGCCAGTGCAGATGAGGGCCAAGAGCTCAACGTGCCCCTGGAGAGGGCATCGGGTGACCGCTCTCACAGTCGGTGAGGCCCAACCCCCTGCTCTCAGTGCACCCCAAAGGCAGCAGGTCCCCAAACAGGAGAGGCTCCCGTGAGCCCTGACAGGAAGGCCCACTTTGCAGAGTGTGAGCTCCAGGAGAGTCCCGCAGCCTTCAGTCCCGGCTCTCCACGTCCAGCTAGCATGCACCGGGCATGCCTGGTGGCCACACACCGCA
Source organism: Bubalus bubalis (assembly GCF_019923935.1). Taxonomy (NCBI): domain Eukaryota; kingdom Metazoa; phylum Chordata; class Mammalia; order Artiodactyla; family Bovidae; genus Bubalus; species Bubalus bubalis. The sequence goes on from NC_059180.1 coordinate 2,678,988, forward strand.
GCCCCACCATCGTCCCTGCAGGACACCTGATGTCCAGTCCAGGCCCACACGCCCCGGTCCACACTGCCCTGTTAACTGGCTGGCCTTCCCTGCTCCCCACCTCCTAAACATTTTATTTCAGAACGTTTGGGTTTACAGAACAATCGTGGGGAGAGAGTTCCCCAAACCCCACGCTCGGTTTCTCCTCTCATTAACTTGCCTTTGTGCAGGACGTTGTCAAAATCAGTTAAGCCGATGTTGCCGTACGATTGTTACCTAAAGACCAGGTTTTATTCCATCTCCCCAGCATTTTGCATGCATCCGTTTCTGTCCCAGGACCCCACCTGGGCCCACACCCCATTCGGGGGCCTTGGGCGTCTCCGTGGGCTCCTCCTGGCCTGGCAGGTTCTCAGACTTACTCTGACGTGGATGGTGGTGGCAATCTGGGGACGAAGGGGAGTGTCGGAGGTCCTCTCACCGTTAGGCTGGGGCGAGGGGTCTGGGGCGGGACCACAGGGCGAGGCGCCCTCTCACCGCCCCGCCCCCACCAGGCACCGCTCTCAGTGCGGCTGCTGCTGGTGCTGCGGACGGGCCTGTGATGGGGGAGCTGCAAATGAGGGGTGCCCGGGTTGCCTCCTCCGTGGCCCCGTCCTGAGTGTGCGCCGTCAGCCTAAGAAACCCAGAGCACTTGCATCTCACGTCCACATGGCCAGCCCCGGCTGGGAGAGGAGACTCTCCTCTGAGCGTGACCTCCCCGGACCCCGAAGGTGATGGTCCAGCTCCCCTTCTGCATGCTCTCTGTGACCGAGCCCTTGGCTTTCCTGCTGCAATACCGAGCAACTGCCAGACGTCGAAACAACAAACATGTACCTATCTGGAAGTTTCCACGACATGGGAGGATCAGGCTGTCATCCGTGCCTCCATTTCCCATATGTGGATGCGGACGATGGTGCCCACTGCAGGTCACCATGGAGCCATCCCACAGCGCCTGGCACGGCAGGTGCTTCCCGAGAAAAAGGACGAATTCGGGCCCTGGGGTGAGTCAGGCCCTCTTCTAGGTGCTGGGGCTCTGACAGTGAGTCAGATGCATCCGAGTGGAGTTTATCTCCTGGGTGGCTATTTAAGTGGGTGCGTGTGAGCGCGTGCTCCTGTCGCTCAGCTGTGTCCGACTCTTTCGGGACCCTGTGGACTTGCCCGCCAGGCTCCTCTGTCCATGGGATTTCCCAGGCAAGAATACTGGAGTAGGTTGGCCATTGCCTTCTCCAGGGGATCTTCCTGACACCGGGATTGACCCGGCGTCTCCTACATTGGCAGGCGGATTCTTTACCACTGAGCCACCGGGGAAGCCCCGCTTAGATGGATGTCTCTTCTTATTATAATTCTTACAATAATCCTTCTGTTTCAGGAGAGACAGAGTGCAGACAGCTGCAGCCAACTCAGCAGTGGGATTACAATTAGAAAAATGATAAATTCGCATCTTGATTTTCCACTTAGCTCTCTCAGTAACCTGGGGGAAGTTGTTTTAAGGAAAGCATGTTCGTTCTTATTTGTAGCAAAAGATACAAGGGACAGCATCAGTGAGATCTGGTCGTTCCACCTACCAAGTGTGCAGCTGAAGACAGTCGTAATGCTCGCTGCTGGCAATGCTGTGACAGAACAGTCACTTTCTAAAAACTTTTCATCAGGAAAAATACTAAATACGCACAAAGGTGCAGAGTATTCTTGTGTTCGGTTTGGAAAACCATCAATAGTTGATGGTATTTGTTTCATCAGTTCCCCCATTCTTTTTGCTAGAGTATTTTAAAAGAAGTCCCAGAGATCTTGTCATTTCATCCGTACGTGATGCAGTAAATACTCAAACAGGGACATCAAACAACATTAATAGAATCCTTAATATCATCTTACACTCAGTCCACCTTTAAGTGTCCCTATTTAAAAAAAAAAAGCCTTTCACAGTTGACTTGCTTGAATCAGGATCCAAACCAGGTCCAGCTGTCGTGTTGGTGGCTTTGCTTCTTTCATCTCTTAATCGACTTTCCCTGTTTTCACCCCCCGCCCCGTGCCCTGCCCTCCTGCCCACCCCCGTCCCCTGCTCTCCTTGGCGCACAAGCCAGGGCACTTCCTGTCCAGTGTCTCCAGGCTCTGGCTGCTTGCTTCCTCCTGGTGCCATCTAATTGGTTCCTGCATCTTTGTTACCGCCCAGACACACTCAGCCTCTGGTTTTGTGTGCCTTCTTGGTGCACACACACGCACACGCGTGTGTGTGTGTATGTGTGTGTGTACTTCCTGGGTGCTACTGGGCACCCTGTACCTCGTCACACGAGGAGACAGTGGAAGCCCTGCTGCTCTGCTCTCAGTGACGTTGGACTCCCCCAGGAGGCTAGGCGGTGGCAGCCCATATGTCTGGGTAGAAGTTACTTAAACTTCCTGGAGCCTTGATTTCTTGGCCTGTTAAGCAGGGAGAGAGTGCCTCCTCCCCTAGAGGTCTAGTGTGGTCATGGATGTGAAACAGCCTCCAGAAGGCAGACGGCAGCACAAACATTAAGTATTAACAGTAATAACAGTTCTTTTGGCAATTAAGGAAATTTTCTTTGGAAATGAGTTTCCTTCCTCAAGTACCTTTAATTGAGAAAATGGTGATGCTCTTTTTTTTTTTTTTTTAATCGAAAAAAAGCTTTCAGTATGTTTGGGAAGATTGAAAACCACCAGCTTTTTAACCAACAGACAGAGTGGAGGGGTGATTACCGCCTTCTGGTTTCCGGGCACTGGAAGCCAGTAAAAAAGCTCAGTGATGCCCATCTGTGGAGCAGAGGTTTGTTTAATAGCCCAGCTGGGAAAGACTGGAATTCCTTAGTCTTCTAGATCAGAGGAGCAAGGGGCATCCCCAAGGGGGAGGAAAAAAGCTATTGAGACTTTTACAGGGTGGTTTCCCCTGTTGAAAGGTTCTTCTGCGTTCCAGCCCTAAGAGAAGCATCTTGTGGTACTTTTCTGTGAGGACCTGAGGAAGAATCTTTTAAAGGGATTTTGCATTATTGATTGTCAGGAACAGAGTTGCTACTTAAATTTTAACACTTCTCAGCAAGCTAGCAATTCCAAAGCTTGTGAATGAGCAAATCCTCCCTACAACCACTTTTTTTTTTTTTTTTTTTTTTGACAAATCAGAGTGCCCATGAGATGGATCGGGTTCATTTGTATTAGTTTTCAGTTTAATCTCTCTTCCTGCCAGATCTTTTATCTTCGAGCAGGAGAGGGAAAAAGAATAAAGAAAGAATCCTATAGATGCAGCAGGAAGACCGAGCAAAGCCCCAGGGTCTGGAGCAGATTAATAGGCCCTGTTGTCAAATCAGACTGGGCAGCAGCTCCTGCAGCTCGGGCTGCACTTCAGGAGCTGTTTACACCCCGCGTGAACAGATGGCCCTGAGCCAGGGAGCCGCGTGGGCCGAGTCGGGGATCGGGGTGGGGGGCGGGGCCTGCGTGGGGCTGGAAGGGGGTTCCTGCCTGTGCAGTTCATCCTTTAGTCCACGGGCTGGACCGCAGTCCTTCTGACGCTGCCCCTTTGTGAAATGGCCGCCATACCTGGCTGAGCAGGTGAGCTGTTTGCTCCCAGACCCTGCCGTCTGCAGAAAGAGAGGGATGAAGAGACGCTTTCTTGCGTCGTGTCGCTCAGGGCCCCGCGAGAGCAGGAATGCTGTCGGCTTGTGGTCAGGGGGCCTTTACACGGGAGAGCTGACCGAGGAGTGGGGCGGGGAACTGAGTGACCAGGGGCCGGCGGAAGCGGGGCCAGACTCGCCCGTGGCCACAGGGCCCAGGGGCCGCAGAGCCCAGGGAGGGGCTGTGCAGAGCTGCCCCCAGAGAAGAGAAGGGGACTTTGGCGTGAAGAAAGCAGACAGTGTCTCCAGTAAGGAGGGAAGAGCACCCCCTTGCCCGACAGGCCCCCAGGGCACAGGCAAGGTGGGGACAGTCGCGAGGGTCTGGGTGAAGACAGAAACGTCCAGCAGAGTCCCCAGCGGGGCCAGGCCCGGGCCAGAGGCCGCAGTGCCCCGCCCTCGTCTCAGGACTCGCGTGGTACCCCCCCGTCGTGCTGTGTGTAAATCAGGTGGAACTTTTCACTGTGGTGAGATGCACAAACGAAGTACCCCATCCTAACGACACACTCGCGGCAGCGTTCAGATGATCCGCAGACTCTCCATCCTGCAGAACTGAAGCCCTGTCCCATTAAACAGCTCCCCGGCCCCCAGCCTTCTACATTCTCGCTCTATGAATCTGACTGCTCCAGCTGTCTCATTTAAGTGGAATTATACGTTTTTCTGTCCTTTTGTGTCTGGCTTATTTCACTAAGTATAATGTCCTCAAGGTTCATCCATGTGGGAGCGTAGTTCAGAGTTTCCTCCCTCTTCAAGGCTGACTAATATTCCGTCACGTGGATGGACCACATTCTGTTTATACATTCATCTGTTGATGGACTTGATTTGCACCGCCTTTTAGCTATTGTGAACAATGCTGTTAAGAGCTGTACAGACACCTGTTTGAGAGCCTGCTTTCAGTTCTTTGGGGTACATGTGTTGACATGGATTGCCAGATCGCACGGTAATCCTGTTTTTAACTTTCTGAGGAACTGCCACCCTGTTTCCCATAGCAGCTGCACGGTTTTACATTCCCGCCAAGGGTGTACACACGTTCCAACTTCTCCCCGTCATTGCCAACACGTTATTGTCTGCTCTTTGATAGCAGGTGTCCTAATGGGTGTGATGGAGAAGGAAATGGCAACCCACTCCAGTGTTCTTGCCTGGAGAATCCCAGGGACAGGGGAGCCTGGTGGGCTGCCGTCTATGGGGTTGCACAGAGTCGGACACGACTGAAGTGACTTAGCAGTAGCAGCAGTAATGAGTGTGAGGTGGACTTCAGTGGGCTTTTGATTTGCAACCTGCCCCCCAACATTACTGCTTCCCAGGTGGTACGGTAGTAAAGAATCTGCCTGCCAATGCAGGAAACGTGGGTTCAATCCCTGGGTCGGGAAGACCCCCTGGAGGAGGAAATGGCAACCCACTCCAGTGTTCCTGTTTAGGAAATCCCATGGACACAGCAGCCTGGCAGGCTACAGTCCACGGAGTCACAAAGAGTCAGACACAATTGAACAGCCGAGCACACATAACGCGCGTTTGTGTGCTATATAAGAAAACTATAGAAGAAGCAGGAACAAAACCGAAGCACTGCAAGCGGAAGAGCTCAGGGTCAACTTGGCCTCTGTCTTTTCACCCGGGTATCAGACATCTTCAGGATGGAGCCTGTATCTGCTGTGAAGCCTGACTCAGCGTGCCCAGTTCCCACCAACCACGTCCAGCTACGCTGACACTAGAGGAGCGTCCGTCCCCCTCCATGGTGACAGAGGACTCTTTTCTGTAACGGAACCTGCCCAGAAAACCAGATAACCACGAGCTGTTTGATGCCCTAGAGGGGTCTCAGGCTTCCAAAGTAAAAGGAAACACTGGTGCGAGTTTTTCTACAGTTAATTGGAGACACACACATTGCATTTTTAAAGGAAACATAAAAGCAGGGTTCCTTGTCAGCGGTAGATCACCTCTATCACTGAGCAGCACAAGCCAGGAATGCCCAGCTGGTGGCGAGGACTGCCATCCCAGAAAGCCATTTTGGGAGCAGCTTTATTTGAAATAATTAAAAAGACTCAGCCTTCACGGCCCAACTGGAGCCATGCTGCAGAGCGTGCAGCTTCCATCGAGGAGTCCAGACTTAGGGTGGATGGCACTGCGTGTGGGTCAACAGGAGTTGCCTCTGAGGGCCTCATTTCATTTCAGAACAGCTTATGGCCACCTCTTCACCCGTAAAGACCCCGAGCGCGTTTCTGATGAGCCCCTAAGTGCAGACTTGTAAGTCTCCATAGCCAGGCCTCTAGGTCTTCACGGAAGTGCCTGTGATGTTGTGTGTGGGCTGTGCAAGCCTGTGTGCAGTCTGAGCTGAGCCTGTCTGACATCAGGGTCACGAGTCGCCCCTGTGTGACACTCACAGACGTGGGCGAGCGATTGCACTGCCGTTTCCAAGGAACAAGAAGGACAATCTGATTCCCATAAGAGGTCCCCATCCCCCCAGTCTCACTTCACTGATAACTTGAGCCTCAGAGCAATTCCGAGTGGACCTGACAGAGGGTGCTTGTTCATCCTAAGGCTCCGCGAGGTGATTCGCCAAAAAGCCTGTCTCAACTCTGCAGAGAATGTCCCGGGGAGGGGTGGGGGCCAGGCAGAGCCTTCCGAAGCCTTGCATGGGAGAGCTCCCTTGGCTGGCAGGGTCGCCCTTCCACACCTGCCCGGAAAGCCCAGGGGAAAGATCTCCTAAACTCGCTGTGAGTTTAATTCCGCGTCTCTCCAGCCAGAGCCGCTCAGGGGCGTGGATGGAACGGGCCGCCACGCAGATGGGCGGCAGAATGCATGGCCCATCTGTCTTTATCATGCTCATTTCCTCTTTTATTAAAATGTTAATGAATATAGTTTTTATTTATCATTTGGTGGCGTGTGCAGCATCCTTTTCTGGGAGACAAATCTGCAATCTGCCACGTGAGCTGACAGCGTCTTCTCATTACCCAGTGAGCACGGGAATGAGGAACAACGTTCTGGTTCCATTTAAACTGCCACGTGCAGGCTGAACAAAAACTATCCCTTTACGTGTAGACAACAGCTTGGGGCTGGCGGCAGGCACCCCCAGACTCGGGAGCGGACGGCCTGAGTCAGGGCCAGGCTCACTGGTATTCGCCACGGCCTGACGCCTCGGCGTGTGCGTCGGCTCAGTGGGGCCAACCCCTCCATCTGCCTTGGCAAGCGAGGGAGACGGTTTATGCGGATGCACTTTGCCTTCCCTTGTTATCATTCAGACGGGCACCTGCAGAGGTTCGAACTCGTTCTGCTCCTCCTTTCAGACTCTCCCTGGAAAGTGCATCTGTCAGACGTCGGCCCCGAGATGACGGGCGTCACGGTGCGCGGCCTGACCCCGGCTCGCACCTACCAATTCCGAGTGTGCGCCGTGAACCAGGTGGGCAAGGGCCAGTACAGCGCGGAGACGAGCAGGTGAGCTGCCGCGGCAGCCTTGGCGCAGTGAGGGGAGCCGAGCATCTCGTGGGGCGGAGGGAGGCCATCATCGAGGTCACTTCAAGATCATCGACCTCCGCCCTTAGTGACCTTAGCCGGGAACAGACACGAGTGGGAAGCCTGTAACTGAGAGGAAGCGTAGGGTTCACAGGGCGGGCCAGGGCTCCCTCACTGCGGAGGGAACTTTCTTAGGTTCCTGGGGCGCTCAGACTGCACAGACAGGAGTCATTCCCGATCGCAGAGCCCCTTGTGTCCATGACATTAAAGAGCTGGTGGTGTCTCAGGGCCCTTTGTGCAGCTGACCACCTGTGGGGCGGGACTCAGAAGCGCCCAGCAGGTTCGCGGGAGGCAGAGCGAGCCCCCGCGTTTCCCTGGTGCTGGTCCTGATGCTGAGTGCTCCCCACCCAGGCCGGCAGCTGCTCTCAAGCCCATTCAGATGAGACCTGGGGAAAGGGCTTCATCGCAGCTCAGCACATCCTCCCCAGCCAGCCGGAGCGCTCAGCGGGCCTGTGCGGGGGAAGTGTTGAGAGCTCTGAATGACTGCTTTCTAATCGTGGGGGCTTGGTGTGTGAATTACTGAAGGAGCCAAAGAAAGTGATTTGGAAACAGCCCCGGACTCGGGCCTACGAGCCGGCTCGCCAGGTCCTTACAGGGCGGGGGTGCCGTGGGCCGCTCAGGCAGAACAAGCTCGCCCCTGTGTCTTCAGGACCCGTTATATCGATTTGTCCTTCCTGTCGGATCAGCTGTGTGTTTTGCTTTATTTGTCACTCAATTTGAGTACACAGTTCGGCTCAAGATTCAGCAAGATTGGGAATGGGAGCGAGGGCCCCGTGCTCCTGGGGCCCATCTCTCCTCCCCTCCCGCCCTCTCTTTTCAGACTGATGCTCCCGGAGGAGCCACCCAGCGCTCCCCCGAAAAACATCGTGGCCAGTGGGCGCACCAACCAGTCCATCATGGTGCAGTGGCAGCCGCCCCCGGAGCCGGAGCACAACGGGGTGCTCCGCGGGTATGTCCTCAGGCAAGTAGCCGCTCCCGGCCATGCATGCACCCTTGTGGACAGTCCAGTGTCCGTCCTGCTGAGGCCGCAAGCTCAGATGTCTGCAGGAGCCCAGCGGTAATCCAGACTCAGGCCAGCGGTAGGACTCCCAGGGGTGATGGAGACTGCGGCCAACAGCGAGAACGAGCACCTGTGGGCAGCCTCTCAGGGACAGGCTCTGCAGATCCAGCCTTGATGCGTACACACAGGAACCCACCCTCGGGGAGTGCAGTTTAGCAGAACGGAGGGGAGTGTTCCAGGCTGGAAGCAAGGTGTGCTTATTCCTTGAAAATCCTTTCACTCGAGGTTTTTACCAGAGGCGTGCGTTCTAGAGTATAATGATTTTTAATTAATAAAAATACAATTGATTTCATTACAAGCCAGTTTTTACCATGCTAGTATGTTGAGCTGCCAGGTTTTCCAGGATTACCCAAAACAGGTAAAAGTCTGGCTTTTTTACCTGCATTGTCTTAGTTTTCCATGTTGGGAATGAACCCAGTATGTTCTAAACACAGGGCAGGCCCCACCCTCCCAGCTGCAGACCAGACACGGCCCGGGAGCGGCCAGTTCGCTCTCTCTGCCCCTCTGGGAGGGGTTTGGCTCTGAGCACCTCACATGAACCGCGCCAGCCCTGGCTGGGTTGGCAGAGGAACCTGCTTTGCCAAAAATTACTGCTGAGTTTAAAATGGCCGCGAAAGCGATCGTTTTAGTAGTTTGTCAACACAAGTGAAAGGGAAAAAGCAAACCAGTATTGAAAAGGTAACTGTTACCTCCCTCCTAATGGGCGCACCCGTCGCCAGCCTCCGTGGGCAGGGCTGGACGCACCCGTTGCCAGCCTCCGTGGGCAGGGCTGGATGCACCCGTCGCCAGCCTCTCCGGGCAGGGCTGGCAGGTGTCCACCGTGCAGATGCCCAGCCCACGCCCTTGCTAGACCCGTGACCAGAAGACACCAGGCTACCAAAGGTCTAACGTAGACTGACGTAACGTCTTAGCTAAAAGTAAAACATTATGAGAGAGTTGCTTCTTTAACTCCATTGTCTGCATACAGAAGTCAGGTCATCCCCAGCATGTATTTATGTGATCACCCGCTCATCATTTAATACACATTTATCTATGTGAACGTAATGTGTGCCTGTCACAACCAATTCACTGCTGTTCTCCAGTTGTCCTCAAGCATATGAATTATCCTCTGAACACAAGCCAGATCGTTATCTAAGCCAGAAGAGGTTTAAACGCGGCCGTCCCCTGGCTGCACAAGGGCCGCAGGGCTGAACCTGTACGCAGGGCCCCCTCGGTCCCTGAGCCCCCGGCCTCCCCCAGTTCACAGAGGAGACTGCCGATCAGCCCCCTGTGGGCAGGGGACGCCTGCGGACCCGTGGGTGGACCTGTGGGCCCGTGGGTGCTTCCAGAGCCTGGTGTCTCCCTCGGGAAAGCAGCCCAGCGCTTCCCGCTGCTCGAGGCCCAGGTTTTCCTCGCTGCTTGCCCAGCTGTCCCCTGATTCCCTGCTCATCAACTAATGAAGATAATTGGTCTCCCCTCTGGACCAGCCTCCCCCTCCCATGCTTGTCACCCCATCCGCCTCTGTCTTTTTTTGACCACAGGAAAGAAAAGGTTCCTGGGGCTCCATCTGCCAAAAGGACTTTAAAAGTCAGGCCACAGAGCCAGGCTCGGGGCGTGGAGCTTCCTAACGCGAGCTCTCTGATGTCGCGAGGCCCCGTCGGGCACTGCACATCTCCCTGTTTTGTGGGATTATGGCTCTTAGAAGGATTTTCTGTGATGGTGTCAGTAGAGGCAAGCGCTGGAAAAGAGGGCATCCGTATTTGCAGGGGCTTCAATCCAGAGAGCCCCAAGACGCGGGTGTACCACACAGGCTGTGAATATCCCAAGTTTTCAAAAATTAAAGACCCATCCCAAAATGCATCTGCTGGGAAACATTTCCGAATAATCCTCCGGTCTGCAGATCAGCTCTGTTTGCAAGCGTGTACCCTCCGGGGCACAGGGCTCCATGTCAGACCAGAAGCACGGTCCACGGAAGAACAAAATGGAAATAAATCACCGCCGCGGCTCCGGCTGTAAGAAGTAGTTAGAGTGCGTGCACGGTAATAAAATATTCATAATAATGGGCAGGGTGTTTCTTTGAGAGGAACATAGGGGTTATGTCCTTTAAAAACATTCTCCTGTTTATTTCCGCGTAAAGAATCTTCTTGTTCTCTCTGAGGCGGTCTCCTGGGCAACGTATCCGGCCCTTCAGCGGACGATGCCCTGTGCTTCTGTTATTAATTATGACCTTCCTAGACGTTCTGTGAATATTACAAGAGCGCCTTGAAGCCGCTGGTCAGAATGGACCACGCTCCCTGCCGGAAGGGAGAGCCAGGAATCTAGGAGGTCGATTCTCCCCACCTCATACAGATAGGTCTGGGAGGAGGGGTGAGCAGGCTGTTTCAGGGCTCAGAACTCAGGGTTCTCTGTTAGCATACTTCCCACACAAGCAGCGTTCCCAACAGAGAAAGGTTTTGGGGGCGGAGCTCCAGTCCATCACATCTCCTTTGCGCCCACTGTTTTCATCCTATTCTCGAACCGACCCCGCGGGATGCCATTATCACCACGTCACCTTAGGGAGGAGGAACCCAAGGCTCAGAGAGGTGAGAGTTGGCTTCAGACCTTCCAGCTCGTGAGTCTTCTTCCCAGCTTGGTCTTCTGGGCGGCTTGCTTTGCTCTCCCTGGAATGTGTACCGGACAGTGAAGCGGGGGTCTCCAGCAGCCATGCCCAGCTGTACCCTGCTGGGGACCTGTGGTCCTGGGCCCAGTCATTTGCCAGGCTACTCTGGGGTCTGGTGTGGGTGGGAGCCAATATTTGCCTTTTTTCAAAATGCCTGTCTGATTTTCCCAGGGCCATTTATTCTCAAAGTCCCTGCTCTGTAGATGGGGAGATGGCTGGTACTCGGATGACGCCACACCAAGCCTTCCCTGCCTAGAGGACAGGCCGTCCTATGATAGACTTGGTTCAGCCTGCTGTGAGCGGCGCCCACCCCTGGCTGGGGTCCAGTGAGGTGCAGCAGGATTGGAGGGGGTGGGAGAGAAGCACAGATGGGTATGAGGCCTCTTGCACGTTTGCCCATCATGGAGCGCCATGCGTGTGCCAGCGCCTCCCCCCAGGGCCGCTGCAGGCCCGCATCCTGCGGCTCCTCTTAGGCGAGAGGCAGGAAGGCCGGGGCCTTTGTGCTCTTCATGGCCTACCTGCTCTCGATCCTTTCTGCCTCCTCTCCAGCAGGACTCACCACACACAAGTGGCCTGTAGCAGGAAGGGCTCAAAGACGAGTCTCAGAAAACACTGATTTTCATGAAGAACATTTTATTACCATGTCCATACATCCTGAGTGTGTTTTCAGTCATCACTCTCCTTGGAGAGCTGTTTCCCGCTCCAGGTGTGGATTTCAGAGTTCCTTCTTTTCTCTGAGGGCGGTGGCCTTGCTGACACGCTGGTTCGAGTGAGTCTGGCTCAGGCCCTTCGCTGCGTCCAGGTCCTGTGGCCCTGGGAACGGCACGGTGACTGACCAGGACTCTGCAGGGCCGCTCAGCGTTCTGGAGGCACCTGACGACCCCAGGCCGCTGTGGGGAGTGCGTGCATTTCCCGCCCCACTTCAGGCCTGTGTCCTCCTGCAATTCTGCCATCCCCACCGAGCACCAGAGTCGCATCTTCTTGAGGAAGGAGCCAGCTCTTGGCTAGAAACTCCACGCTCTTGGAAGTTATCCCCACAGCTCTCGCCCCTCAGTTTACCCAGAGGAACAATTCACTTCTGCACACATGATCATGGAAGATGTCCGTCACTCAAAATAAAGTTACAACAGTCCTTTCACTGTGCAAATAACAGTTTCCCAGCTAATACGTTTTCTGTGTTCAGAGTTGTGTACATCATTGTTTTAAATAAATGCAACTTTAAATCTCTGCCTTTCGTCCACAGAAGAGCCTGCACATTGCCCTCTCACAGGTCCCCTAAAAGCCACTCTTAGCAGCGGGCCTGTATTTTAGGAGTGTGAGCACCTTTGAAAGCCAGTCATTCTGACTCTGGACTTCATGCACTAGCCCAGCAGGGAGCTCAGCCCCCGGACACCCAGGGGCACCACGCTGCCCGCTTCCTTTCCTCATCGTTTCAGAGCCACTGGAGGAAGGGGTCTCTAGGACTGATTTATAGCTGCAACCCACTAGAAATCCTGTCTGAAAACTGGGGTCCTGAGTTGCTGTACTCCCTGGATGACTGACACTTAAAAAGGGATCATTTTTCCTGGACCCTAACACGGTTGCAGCGTGAGATCTGTTTAGCCAGAGCTTCTAGTCACCGTGAGATTAGATCAGACCTTAGCGACAGAGGTGGAAGTAGTGTCATCTGGGGCGGACCGCTGGGCTTTCTTCTTGTCTGTCTACCTCTGATCTCCTCTAACCGCGTGGAGGAACCTCGGGGAAACCCAGTCTCTGGCTCAAGTCGTCTCTCCCGGTCTGTCGTAGGTACCGCCTGGCTGGCCTGCCCGGGGAGTACCAGCAGAGGAACATCAGCAGCCCCGAGGTCAGCTACTGCCTGGTCACCGAGCTCATCATCTGGACCCAGTACGAGATACAGGTGGCTGCCTACAACGGAGCCGGCCTGGGCGTCTTCAGCAGGGCCGTGACTGAGTACACCCTGCAAGGAGGTGAGCCCGCCCGAGGCGGCACGGTCTTCTTCACTGGGGAGCAAGATGTGCAGAGTTCTGTTAGAGCAAGCGAGTTGATCAACTCACTCAATATTTGAAATATTTATTTCTGTTGAAATAAAAATAGAGTGTTCAGTCCTCTAGGGAGCAATCAGAAGGGGATGAATCACATATTTAATTTAATCTCTCCTTCTATTCATAAACTATAGCAAAACCACAGAAAGGGATTGGATATATTATTCTGTCTGCTGCTTTCTGGTTTCTAAGGATGGAATGTGTCTCTACACATTCGTTAACTGGTCCACTTATTCTGAAAATTCCTGTGGAATTGACTTTTTCTAAAAGGAATAATGGTATATTTTGCAGTGGAGGTGGCTGTGGAGTCCTGTGTGAAGCTGTGAACGTTTTTCACAGAGAGTGATTATTCAGTGTTTTGTTTTTAGCGATGTAACACAATTGTTAGTAATGGGGTTTGCGACTCGCTGCTCCCCACCCCCACTTTGGGTTTCCTTTTTCAGTTACACAGGCAAACAATTCACTAGATACATAAAAACTCCTCCCCACACCCAGCCCCCAAAACTGACCAGCCAGAGTGCCATAAAGCCAGCAGGTCTTACATTTATGTGCTAAGACCCAAACCCGTCATTTCCAGTTAATTCCACTGTTTTCTGGAGGGTCCAGGTCTTGGCCCCAGGAAGGGCTGGACCCTCAGAGACACTCTCCATGTCTGCATTTCACTTTCAATGCTCTTTGCAGTAACATATAGACCCTCTCTGGACACAGTGGCCCACCAGAGCAGCCCAGAGCCTGGCCCGGGGAAGCAATTTTCCCACCAAATCTAAACCCCTTTTTCGCTGAGCAGTTTTCCGCTGTCCTGACTCACAGGTGTGAGTTTATTCGCTTAGGCATTTTTATTACTACCAGGCCTTGGCCTTTTTCAAATGATAAGGTTGCTAACTGCCCACGTCTCTCCCCACATCATGCCTGAGGCCTAATGTTCCCTGATATTACACGCTGTCATTATCACCCCGTATTGATCGGCTGTCTGTTGTCATCCCCGAGCCCATAAATCCTCCTCCCGAATTAAGTGCCGTCAGCCCTGCTCTCACAGTGACGAGCAGAGAGACTTAACATGCAGGACGACAGGAAGGGCTTGGTGTCTGCCTGCACCTCTTGATCACTCATTGGAAGATGAAAATAGCTGAAAACCTGCTCTGTTAACGCTTGCTTTAACTAGTCCGTTTAATAAAATAACAATAAATTCAGAAACACTTAAAGTGACAGACACTGCTGCTGATGGCCCCCCAGCACTGTTCACAGTGGCGGCTTCCTCCTGTTGCCGGCATGCTCACGTTCTGTACGGGGCACAGTCTCCCCCTGACCGGGAAGGGCTGTGGGGCGCTGCATCTCGCGTCTGTCCCGCCGTCCCGGGGGGAGCTTTAGGGCTGTGAGCGACGTGATCAAAGCACCGTGTGAGGAAGGGAGACCTGTCAGCAGGTGCGCGGGGGAGACCGGAGGGGCCTGAGGGTGGGGCAGCCGCTGCAGACAGCAGAGTGCTGGTCCGGCTGTGAACTGATGAACTCCCCCCATCGCAGACGCGGGCTGAGAGGAGCCACGGGCGTGTGCAGTAAGACTTCACACCTAACCCCTCTGGGCTGCCCCTCCACCCCGTCCAGCCTGCCACACGAGCTCTCGCTGGGGCATCCTGTCCCATGGGACCAGCCCAGCCCCCTCCTCAGCTCACTGGCAGTTTCTGGGGTGAAACAGGGTGCGTTTTGCTCGCGCTGAGCGGGTCTGAGGTCGCTGGGCTAACACAGGTGGAGCAGCGATAACGCTGGGTCCTCTGAGTCAGCAGCGCTGTTTTCTGGGCTCCCTTGGCTCCTCTGAGGTCAGTGGGGCCCCGCAGGGGATTCATCGGCCTGAATGCTGGCGGCGTGCCTGCCCCTCCAGCACGAGGGCCTTGCGGATCTGGACGCAGCTGGAGGCAGGCGCTGACTCCGCGTGGAGCCGTCTCTGGATGCCTCGGCTAACGTGAGGCTGGGGGGAGTCTGCTTCCTCGAGTAGGTGAGAACCTGACTTCCGGTAGCTCTGCGTGCAGCGGTGTTCAGAGTCTCTCTCTTCGTAGCTGCTTACGAGCAGATGTCGAGTGCGGTTTTCCCATCTGCGTGTCAGCCTGCGTCGCTGGGTCACCGTTGCTTGGCCCGGCTACTGGGTGGCTGGCAGGGGAGCCTGGAGCTAGGAGTCCCGGCAGGTCTCAGGGCCCCCAGGGTGATCACAGTCCACATCTTTGCTCACCTGAAGGTGTTTCTGACTCTCTGTGAGTCCCCAATGCAGGCTGTGATCCTTCTGACCTCGGTGTGGACTCAGGAAACACACATCTTCTGGGGCTCCTGGCATCTTTTTCAGCCGTGGTTGGCACACCCAGACCCGTGTGCTCCATGCAGTGGTAATGCCCGGGCAGCTGACCCCGAGCACTGCTCCATGCTCTGCTTCCAGGCCCTGCCCTGCCACTGCCCTGGACCCTCAGTCACCAGCAGAACTTCTCAGGCCTTTTCAGCCTCTGACCTTTCCCCTTTTGTCTGAGGGTCATGCCTGAGCCCTGGGACTGGTCCCTTGGGCTCCACAGCTGGCAGATCAGGATGGACACACGGCCAGGGGAGATATCTGGACCCTCAGCGTGGGGCTCACTCACATGGGGTTCACGTGGGGTAACTTACACGGGGAACACTCACCAAGGGCACACACACACAGCTTTCTGCCTACACAGGCCCAGAATTGGCCCTGGCCCAGAATTGGCCCTGGCCCAGAGTCCATAAAGCCTGACTCTTACTACTTATCAATACTACTTATCTGCCTTCAAGAAACATCTTAGCTCTTCTCTGCCTCTGCTTTTTCTTGTTTTGGCATTTGTAGAGTTCTGACATTTCCACCCGCCCAGACTACTTTAAGGGCAGTTGTGAAGAGAAAAGGAAGCAATATAGGTGAAAGTGAAGTCGCTCAGTCATGTCCGACTCTGCGACCCCATGGACTGTAGCCTACCGGGCTCCTCCGTCCATGGGATTTTCCCGGCAAAGGTCCTGGAGTGGGTTGCCATATCCTTCTCCAGAGGATCTTCCTGACCCAGGGATCGAACCCAGGTCTACCTGCACTGCAGGCAGACGCTTTATCCTCTGAGCCACTAGGGAAGCCATGCTATTAAATGCTGAGCTGTGATACACACACCCATGTTTCTGTCTGGATTCCTCCATCCACCCTGACAACAACCAGTATCTATTGTGGGATTTGAATGTCTCCATCGTGGTAGTTGTACAGAAAGAAATTTGGGGTCAATTTCTTTGCTATTAGTAAAATCAAGAATGCATGTTGAGGAATTGGTGTGAGTGCCTGCTGTGTGCCATAGTAGGGCCACGCAACAGGCCAGGGCACTGAGACCGGAGGGGACACCTATCTCGTTGTCAAGCCTGGGGGCTTCAGCCTCGACCGGAAGTGAAGACTAGCATTTGTGAAACAAGATCGAGAATGAGAACAGAGTCCGGCCTCATTCTCAGGAAGGCAGTCCGGTTCGGTGCTCGGGGAACGTGCCGTCACTGTGAAGGCCCCCCTGCAAAGGGGCTTTCCTGGGACAGCATCAGGGAAGTAAGTGTAGCTGCCGAACTGGTTCAGAACGGAATCCGGCTGCTAGAAACAGCCCAAAGGAACAGTACCGTAAATGAAGTGGGGATGTGTTTTCATCTTTCTGACACCAAACAGTGGGCAGTGGGTTCTGTGGAGTCATGGTGGCAGCTTTATGGTCACCAGAGAACCAAGTCCTCCTTTTTTTGCTTTGCTATCTGTAGTGCTTGCCTCGTGGTTGCAAACTAACTACTGTGATGCCAGCTATCACATCCACATTCTAGAAGGAGGAAGGCACAGGGTCTGCCTTGTGGCCAAATAATCAAGTATGCCCACCTTTGAGGAACTTTATTAGAAGTCCCATCTGCCACAGACTCGTGCTTACAATTCATGGACTGTCTCCGTGCCAGAGAGCCTGGGAAGGGTCCCTCAGCTGGGCACATTTCCGTCCATTATTAAGGAAGGAAGAGGGGAGGGCAAGCAAAGGGCAGCTAGCAGTGTCTGTCCCACTTGTCCGGCGACTCCTGCTGAGGAGTCGCCCGAAGGATGTACAGTTTCCAGGTATAAACTGGTGAGACAGTCTGTCTCACAGCCGCGCGGGCAGAGCACTTCCTGGTCCTTCGTAACCACCCAGACTGGAGTCACCAGACACCGCAGGCCCACAGCTCCCCAGACCCCTTGGCCTCCTCTGGAGCTCAGCAGCTCTGCTCTGGCAACCCGCCGTGTGTCCCAGGGCTGTTCGCGGCCAGCGCTGAGAAAGGCTGGGGGGCTAAACTGGTGCCTGACGCTGAAAGGGGAAGAATTAGAATGCTGATATGTTAAGGGGGTAGGGAGGGGTGAATTACGCATAAGATTAATTATTCATCAGCCTAATTTGGGAAACTATTGGAATGTGTGTACTCACAATTCTGGAGCTGCTCAGGAGACTGTGGAGGAGCAGGAGCAAAGGGGAGAGCTGAGCCGCCGTCCAGCCGGCCTCCTTTTCCTCTCCCATTAGCCGTGTGGTGGACTGGAGCCATCGGGGACACGCGGTGTGATTTATCTCGACTTTAATAAGGCTCCTCTTGAAAAGGTGTCGGAATGCCGGGAGAGCTCGAGGGGCTCCCACTGCCGCCAGGGGGGCGTGTGCATGTCAGACGGTCACCCGCAAGAGGATGTGTGAACGACGCGGTGTCGGCCCGGCGAGGGCACAGGGGGCGGGAATGCGGGTGGGGGGGCTGCTGCCCGGAGATGCGCGGCCCCGAGCACGCGGCCTCGGTCTCAGAGGGGCTTCCCTCAAGGGGGCTCCTGAAGGAAGATAAGGGGGCCATACCTCAGCCCAGTAAACTGACCCCGGAAGTGGTGAGAACCACCGTCCACCTGTCACACCCCAGGTTTCTCCTCAGTCCCGTTTATTGTTGAGATGCAGTAAAAGCATCTGTTACGGTCCACGTCCTGACGCTGTGTGCGGCCCCAGCCACTCCGAGGCTCCCCTGAGAACTCTGCGGTCACGTGACTGCTTCACCTGTCTCTCACCGTTAGCTGAGCAGTTTTTAACAGAAACTGATTGTGGAGCTAAACACTGCGTCAGCATTGACTTGGAGCCACTGATTGCTCCAGATGACTACAGTGCCTTTCCCCCTTCCTGGATGATTAGAAAGTTGCTGAAGTAGACACTGGCAGTAGGAAAATGCTCATAATTATACAGGGTGTTTAGTTATGCGGAACTTAGACTCCCTGGCTTTTTCCTCTTGAAACCAAAAGCATATTGATTTCTGGAAGGGTTCGGAAGGAACTTCTGGAGTGAACTGAAGTTGTCTTCCATTTCATTCGGGTGATTGCAATGGAGATTGGACAGCTTGGCTTCCTGAGCTCGTGTGGTTAGAGCTGTTTTAAGAGTCTTGCTGCTCCGTGTGTGCCTTGCTTGTGTGCGTGCTCAGTCGCCTCCGTGTCTGACTCTGCGACCCCATGGACTGTAGCCCGCCAGGCTCCTCTGTCCATGGGATTCTCCAGGCAGGAATTCTGGGGTGGGTTGCCATTTCCTCCTCTAGGGGATCTTCCTGACCCAGGGATCAAACCCGCATCTCCTGTGTTTCCTGCTTTGCAGGCAGGTTCTTTACCACTGAGCCAGAGAGAAAGCCCATGTTTAGGTTAATCTCTCACATTTAAAACTTCCTTCTGCAGGAAAGAGAAGGTCATGAGGCCCTGCTAACAACATCTATTAAATGGGACTGATGGGCAAAATCGGGGCCGGTGAGGCGTATGAGAAGCTAGGAGGTGAGAAAGTTTGTGTTAGATAATTCCCAGGTGTTCAAGTCGTAAAGAGCCAGGGCAGACCAAGCAGATATTTGAGGTGTGCACAGTCACTCACTCATGTCCAACTCTTTGTGACCCCATGGACTGTAAGCCTGCACCAGGCTCCTCTATCCATGGAATTCTCCAGACAAGAATACTGGAGTGGGTTACCATTTCCTCCTCCAGGGAATCTTCCTAACCCAAGGATGGAACTCACATCTCCTGTGTCTCCTGCATTGGCAGGCAGATGCTTTACCATTGAGCCATCTGGGAAGCCCCAAGCCAGTGAGGTTAGCAAACTTTATCCCTTCCTTAAATGTGTTAGTCGCTCAGTCATGTCCAACTCTTTTGCGACCCCATGGACTGTAGCCTGCCAGGCTCCTCTGTCCATGGAATTCTCCAGGCAAGAATTCCTTCCTTAAATGGGTCCATTAAGATGCAAATGCTGATTTTTCTATAAAGGGCTCAAAGACAAATTATACTATAAATCATCATTCTTGAGCATGCCAAGATTTTAATTTTTTCTGGTTTTATTTCTTTATCATTTTTCTTCTTGTAACAGGTATTTTTGTGCTGTAATGATTTATTCTGGTTTCAGAACATTACCTTCTAATGTAGGAGAACTATTCCATATTTGGAGAGAAATGGGAAAAAACATTTGGTTATCCAGGTTTCTAAAACATTAGTAAAAGCCCCTAAATGTTCACTTGGGCTTCGCAGGGTTTTCTAAAGTAAGGATTATAAATGAGCACTCTGCAAGCTCCATTCCTATCTCCTCTTGGGAAATTCTCAATGTAGCATAAATGACATTGCATGAAAAGATTTGTTTCTCAGTCCTGATGACTTTGTAGACCTCAGGCTGCACCCATGGACAGGCTAATGTTCAGATTCTCCCAGCATCCCCTGAAGCACCCAGTAGGAACTGAACAAAGCGGTGCGGGGTGTTCCTTTAGGTGTGGGCCTGACTTGGTCTTTGAGGCCTTTCAGGAAAGGGTAGGAATTGACTTCTTCAGGGGGAGCCACTGTGCGCCAGTTTCCACTGTCCTGTGAGCCATCCACGTACGTTCATCGCCTTCTGCGGCCATCCCCCAGCCGTTGTGTGAGAGAGGCACCACAGTTCCTGTTTTACAGAGAAAAAGGCAGAAGTTCAGAGAGGTAATCAGCTTTCCAAAGGTCACACAGGTTGAAAACACTGGGAAGTGCTCAAATTTATGCTTTTCCTTCTCAGTTCAGTTCAGTCTCTCAGTCGTGTCCTACTCTTTGTGACCCCAGAGCCCTGGCACACCAGGCCTCCCTGTCCATCACCAACTCCCGGAGTGCACTCAAACTCACGTCCATCAAGTCAGTGATGCCATCCAGCCATCTCATCCTCTGTTGTCCCCTTCTCCTGCCCCCAATCCCTCCCAGCATCAGAGTCTTTTCCAATGAGTCAACTCTTCCCATGAGGTGGCCAAAGTACTGGAGTTTCATCTTTAGCATCATTCCTTCCAAAGAACACCCAGGGCTGATCTCCTCTAGAATGGACTGGTTGGATCTCCTTGCAGTCTAAGGGACTCTCAAGAGTCTTCTCCAACACCACAGTTTAAAAGCATCAATTCTTCAGGGCTCAGCATATAAACATGGGCAAAAATCGCTTCCAGATTTTCAGTGCTCAAGTGGGTTTGCAATAGCTTGTAGATATTTTTTACTGGAATGAAAAGCAGGCACAATAAGTCTGTTTTACATGGAAACCCAGGACAGACACACACTCCTGAAACAAAAGGGTCAGAGAATAGTAATCACCCTGACAGTGTGTGATGGTTTTCATGTTTTCTGCTCTATTCCATTCTGTCGCATTCTTTCCTTTAACAAATGCAGGCTGCAATTGCTAAGCTGAGTTTCTGGTCTGCTGCTAATGCAGTAGTGGCCTGCAGTTTGAAAAAACCCTGAATTCAAGCAGTACAGGGTGTTTGGTTCAGTTGGCCATGAATCCCTTTCAGAACAGGCGTCAACTGGCCTGTAGTTCACGTCAGGGTCAAGGTTGAAGCCGGGGGCCCAAGGGAGATACTACAATGAAGGACCCAACAGGGGTGGGGCTGAGTGGGCACTGAGCGGGGCAGCCTGGGCACCAAGCCGAGATTCGGGGGCTGGAGGCAGGTCGAGTCCAACACCAGTGTCTGTGCAGACCTTGTGGGAGAGAAGACTTGCCCTTCAGCTGCCACTGAAAGACACAGCGAACAGTCAGACCCATCTTAGATGGCTGTGCCTGCGTGCTAAGTGACTTCAGTCGTGCCCGACTCTTTGCAACCCCATGTAGCCCACCAGTCTCCTCTGTCCATGGGATTCTCTAGGCAAGAATGCTGGAGATCTTCCCCTCCAGGGGATCTTCCTGACCCAGGGGTGGAACCCAAGCCTCTCACATTGCCGACATTGGCAGCGGGTCCTTCAGCACTAGGGCCACCTGGGGAGCCCCAACACTGCACCCAGCACACTATTTGCAGAGGTTCAGACGGGTCTTCCCTACAAGCCTGTGAAAGCTGTGAAGGAAGGGGCTGCATCTGATTGATCTTATTTACATCTGGACCCCCAAACCCAAGCAAGGTGCCTGACACGTCAATAAATGAAGCATAAATAGATGTCTGATTATGGCGAACGCCTGCTGTTTCTGTTTCAGTTCCCACCAGTGGGCCAGTGAGTGTCCGTGTTCAGCATGATGCCCAGCCTTCTCTCCCGTGGTCTTCTTCTTGTCTTAGAAGAAGAACCCAGTGCCTGCTGGCCTTGCGCCTCTGCAGCCTGCAAACTGGTCCCGAAGGCTTTCCCCTCAGTGCCTGGTGCATAAAGAATTGGTGAAAACAAGTTTGGAAAGGGATACACAAAACTTTTTCAGTGTTAAGGTATTTTCTTATGCAGGACCCTTAAAAAGGGATTCTTGAGCTTCTTTGTGCAAGATCTGTTATCCTCACAAAGCGCCAGGACTGTTTAATGCAGGGAGGACACGCAGCCACATCAAAACCAGGAGCGCTGTCACGGCACAAGACCTCAGCCGTAGCCTTCAGCGCCCTGGAATTGATGACACCCCCCAGCACGCAGATGGAATATATGTGTCCACCCGGCAGAGTTGTAGCCCGTGGCCCCTCCACGTCGTGAGCTGCTTCTCCCCTTCTCTGAAAGGCAGGTAGTGGTGTAGGCTCACCTGGAGAGGGAGACGCCCGTGAATTCTGGGTGGACTCTTTGGTGCCCGATACTTGAGATCATACACATTCAGGATAAGGAGAATTGGGGTGTGTGGTTGTGGCGGAGACATAAGGAATCGGGCATCCTTCCGTGGCATGGCCACTGCTGGGACCAGCCGTCCCGCCAGCAGCTCCATCCCCAGTGAACAGAAGATAAGCAGAGGTGAAGAGGCATTTCTCTAGGTGAGGGAGGCCCTGAGTGTTCGCATGCCGGGCTGCTCCCAACCAGGAGAACTGACCTTGCCTTGAGGGTGGTGAGAGATGAGCCGCCTTCGTGCGGGACACTGAGGTTTCCTAGTCTGAAACAGATGTGGTCGGTCTGGTATCTCAAGTAGACACACACGAGCATGTTAGCATACAGAAATGTTGTTGAGCGGTGCGCTATCATCTCATTCTGTGCTAAATTCTGCTGATTTGACAGCATTGTCCCTGGGCCGTTAGCATCTTTAGGTTGGATTCCACCAGCTGATACGGGGTGAGAAGGAGGCAGACGTCAGTCACTTTCCCCTACGGAGGCCTGGACGCTCACACCCACCTGCCCCATGAGACCTTGGGAATCTCCCTGCTGGCATTTCACGGTATCACTCCATTAATTTTATTTGACATGTTGTGAATCTCCCAAACATCAGGTAGCTCCATGGCCAGCGCACGTTTCTTCTGATTAACTGTTATTTTAAACCGATTTCCGCTGTTTACACAGATTGCAGAGAAGATGGATTGTAATGATAGTCTAGAATTTACTCGGGGTCCTGAGATCAGCTTTGCATAATATGCATCGTGTTGTTTGAGTACTTGAATGAAACAGCAAACATGAGCCCAACCGGTGTCTCTCTTCCCAGCTGCAGAGACTGGTTCAGGAGAAGTGCTGACCCGACAGAGTCTCAAATTCTGTGGGCTGTGAACAGCAGTAGACATTCCTGGAGGAAAAGGTGGAAAACTGTCGCTGGGAGTCACCTTGGGTCACTCAGAACAGGCCGCCTCCTAACAACCTCGTTTCCTCCTGGGGGAGGGTTGCCGAGTTGATAGGTCCAAATGCTATGTTCATTCTGTGGCTTGATTTCCACTCATTGCTTCATTTACTTATCGGTTCTCTCAATCAGCACCCTTGTGGCTGAGATGGAGACCATGCATTGGGTGATAAAGTCATCAGGTGAACCCCGAGGACTCAGCTTTGCTCAGAGAGTGTTCACTTGAAGGACCACCAGTGTGAAGGTGACCCCAGCTGCAGAACCGTCGCCCTTCGGGGCTCTTCTTGCTCAGCACTTCCGTCAGGGACTCGGAGCGGGTGGAGACGATGTGCCCGGCAAGCCTGCAGGTGTCACAGCTGAGAGAGCCATTCAGATGTTCTGTCCCCAAATCAGAATTAAAAATAAACTGCAGTGTTAGATTGATGGCTGAAATCAGGCTGAAGCATGAAAGCCAGACGCTGCTTTTCCAGACACACGACCAGCCATGTGACAGAGGAGGAGGGGCGGGATGTGCCGGTTGTTGCCATAAACAGAGTTGGGAGGTGAGTTGAGCACAGATCCTGGGAGAGCTGGGACCAGTCTTGTCAATGACACGTTTCCGAATCAGGGCAGATCCAGTGCCATGGAATCCTGTTTGGGCTGAATGCCACTGGAGCCCGGAGGCCAGCTCCAGGTGCCTCACCGTGAGGGCTGGTGAGGACTCGGGGGGTCCACGGAGAAGGGGCCCAGCACGGGTGGTGCTCTGTCTGTCCATCATGCAGGAAACGGGAGAAGCAGAGTGTTTACTTGGCCCCTGGGAGCCAAGCCCAGCTGGATAGATTTGTGATTTTCAGATGATCCAATGGCTCTGTGGGCAAGGAGACAGACAGGCGTGGACAGGCAGCGGTTGTGAAAGGAAAGGCAGATCCCTTTACAGCGTTCGGCCAGGGCGCACGAGGACTGCAGAGAAGGAAGGGGTCCAGGAAGCCCTACTGGCCGCCGAGTGGCCGCCTGTCGGGAACAGTGAGTGGGCTCCTGTGAGGACAAGCTGGTGAACCCCAGGACCGTGGGGGGCTGGAACTATACCTACAGGAGAAGGAGGTAGAGACGGAAATTAGGCTTCTCCTTGACTCTGAAGCCACGTAAATATATTTCATCTATTTGTGTGTGCACGCACACTCAGTCATCTCCAACTCTTTTGCAACCCCACAGACTGTAGCCCACCAGGCTTCTCTGTCCATGGGATTTCCCAGACAAGAATCCTGGAGTGGGGTGCCATGTCCTACTCCAGAGGATCCTCCCGACCCAAGGATCAAGCCCACACCACCTGCATCGGCAGGTAGATTCTTTACCACTGTGTCACCTGGAAAGCCCTCATCTATTCATAAAACTAAGTTATTTTAAAACATTTATAACAGAAAGTCTGAAAAGCTGAAGGCAATATGAGACAGATGAACACAGCGGTGTGTTGAGTTGGTGAACTCAGCCAGATGGAAAGTGATTATTTCAAGTAACTTTGAAATGTGATGGTCTGACTGCCCATCCCTAGCACAGAACCAAAATCAAAAGCTGGAGGAAAAAGGATCTACAGCTTTCCGCGGCCATGGGAATGGCTGTGCTGCGTTCGGTGTTGTTAAGGCACAGTTGTGTGAGTGCTGTGAGATAAAGCAAATGAGTACCATGTGGCTGTCACTAGGAACCGAGATTTTTGGCAAAGTTGAAACCCTAAATTGGAATTGGAAGTATGATGATTTTATCCTCAAAGGAAGGAAGAATTTCTTGTAAAAAGGCCTGGAAATGAGAACCATCCTAGTAGCACAGAGTTTCTCAGTAACCCCCCAATAAACAGGCTTTCCTGGCTGAATGGGGGATTCCAGGTCAGGAGCAGGTGGTAAATAATATAATGTAATGTAATATATAATTCCAGAAAGCGAAGAAGCTTATCAAACCCCAGTGAGAGCTTGTCAGAAAGACCCCTGAGCCACCTTGAAAAAGCTCTCATTCGTTAAAGATGGGATAATGTGAAAATCAATCATAATAACTGCAATAAATTGAAGTGTTCCAAATACATTTCAGTCCATGGATTCGTAACAGTGTGTATTTTCAGAGCCACACTGATCAACTTTGGAGAATGCTAGGGGAACTTTTACATGCTGAATTTGTATAAAACTTTCCAATCAAAATCTCAAAATTTTGAGTGAGAAACTTGACCTCAGTGGGTGAACACAACTTATGCAATATGTGGTTTTATTCTCGAGATGGTGCCATTCAGGTACCATCAAGACTTCTAATTATAACCTCTTCAAAGGTTTGAAGGTCCCCATTAACAAGAGAGCATTTGCACAAGTAGGTGGTCGTGAGTGCCTGAAGATTATTTATCGCTTTTTCCCCAGTGAAAAGAAACTTCTGTCTTACTGCTAACCAGAATGGAGACAACTCACCCTCTTTGAGTTGTACTTTAAGGAGGCAGTATTTCCCTAAGTTAACAGTCCTTCCTTTCATTTTGACATTACAAACGTGTAATGTCAAAGTTTTTGTGATAATGTGACTGGATTTGGAATCTGATCAAATAGTTCTCACAGAAAGTATTTTAAAATAATGGGCATTTGTATATATCTACACAGATACTGCTGCCCATCTTAATAATAGCTTCTGTAGAGTTCAAATGCTGATTCCTTCAGAATTATAAAGCTGATTGCATGTCACTCGTACACGTTCGTATAGACGGTCTGGGGAGGTCTCTGTGAGTCCAGTCAGGTGCTAAAGAGTGTCATTAATGGCCATTTTTGGTGCCAATAGCTTTTCCTTCAACAGACCTTCAAAGTGAGACCCATTCACTAAAAACATTAACAACAATGATAATAATAACACTTTGTTCACAACCTCTTACAGAAACTCTTGGACAGCTGGTAGACTTCAGTTTAAAATTAAAATAGGAAAGTTCCGTTACGAATAATACTGTTAGAAGATAAATGGATGGCATGTCAGATGACACAGCAATGAACCCAGTCCAGATCATTAAATCAAGATCACTTCCATCGCAGGTTGATGAGCACTGATGCACAGCACCAGCTTTAACCCCTCAGAAGAATTCTTTTGCAAAGTGGTATTCTGATCCCACTGCTTCACAAAGTGAAAACCAGTTGGGACTATAGAGTCTTGGGTTTTGTCCGATTCACCGTCTGATAAGGAAAGCGATGGCAAACCTACACAGTGTGTTGAAAAGCAGAGACATCCCTGCCGACAGGGCTCCGTCTAGTCAAGGCTCTGCTCTTTCCAGCAGTCACTACCGATGTGAGAGCTGGACAACAAAGAAGGTGGAGCACTGAAGAACTGATGCTTTCAAACTGCGGTGCTGGAGAGGACTCTTGAGAGTCCCTCAAAAAGCCAGATCAAACCAGCCAATCTTAAAGGAAATCAACCCTGGATACTCTTTGGAAGGACCGATGCTGAAGCTAAAGTTCCAGTACATTGGCCACCTGATGCAAAGAGCCAACTGACTGAAAAGACCGTGATGCTGAGAAAGATTGAGTCAGAAGAAGAGGGCAACAGAGGATAAGGTGGTTGAATGGCATCACCGATTCAACAGACATGCACTTGGGCAGACTCGGGGAGATGCTGAGGGGCAGGGAAGCCTGGCTTGCAGCAGCGTGTGGGGTTGCAAAGAGCTGGATATGACTTGGCAGCTGAGCAGCAGCAACACATGTTTAAATATAAAGAATAATAAAGTAGACTGTATGTATGTAGTAACTTCAGAAATCAACTTTTCAAAAAGTTGTGGTTGAACAAATTCTTAAAATTTTCAAATAAATCGGATTGAAAAAAATCAGAAAAAAAAGAAGCATGCCGTAACTAATATTGATATTTCCCTTTTTATTTAATTAAGGATTAAAATTCTGAAAAATTCATAACAATTAGTTATATACTATCTTATCCAGAATATATCAAAAGTAAAGTATTTGAAACTGTCAAAACCCTGTAGTCCTTTCTAATGTGTTGATTTACTCATGTGGGTTATTATTTTTCAACACTCATGTGACTTAGTGGTAAAAAAAAAAAAAAATCCACCTGCCAATGCGGACCTGCAAGAGACACCAGGTCGATCCCTGGGTCGGGAAGATCCCCTGGAGGAGGAAGTGGCAACCCACTCCAGTATTCTTGCCTGGAAAATTCCATAGACAGGAGCCTGGTGGGCTGCAGTCCATGGGTTCACAAAGAGCTGGGTATGGCTAGGCACACACACTTCAGCAATGTATATAATGCGCACGCATAGTTTTCAAATGTAATTTCAACAGTTGTGTGTTTTTGAGTGGTCATAAAGAGTGGTTTACTACAATGAAACGCGGACAGCGTCTCCTGGCCCAGGTGGACCCCAGCGGCGGCACTTGACTGGACCACTGTACCCCCACTCCTCCCTCTACTGGCCACCCCAAGAAACCCATCCTCAGCAACCGGGAAGGGCCTTTGTGTTATCAACTTGCAAATGTTTCCCAAAGGAAGAGGACGTGTGTGTCTGAAGCCAGTCGTGCGGCTCTCCATTCACATAACCTGGCTGTTCGGTGCCCCAGAGCGTTGGGGGCTTCCGCACAGGGCGCCTTGTCCTTAACTCTGAAGACTGAGGCAGTGTCCAGGGAACCTAGGTCATGTGTCCTCACTGGGGTCTAGGGGGAATTATCTGGTGAAAATGGATCTTTTTTTTTTTTGAGCAGTGAAAATCACAGAAAGGCATAACCCCTGTCACTTCACCAGGCCTCTTCACGGCCCGCAGTTTGAGGCTTGGAAAGAAGGGCACTTCAGGTGCTAATTATCTGGGGAGAGAATGCCCCTGGAGGCCTCACTCGGGCAGCAGGAGGCCACAGCTTCCCAGGAGGGTCCTCCGTGCGCAGACCAAGCCCAGCTGTGGACGCGTGGGCCTCCACCGTACTGCAGAGCAGCGGCTCTTCAGGGGCTGAGCCCTGCCTTTCCCGGAAGGCTGGGGTTAGGTAATCCTCCTCTGTAATTAAGACCTTTCCGCCATTAGCAGCTTCTTTATTTGAAGCGCTGTCAAGAAGGATTTATGGGCTGTAGGTCTTTTTCTCACTTGAGGGAATTTTTAATCCCATTGTCCACAAATTTGTGAGTCACTTCTGATGACAGTAATTAGGAGAAAGAGATGCTCAAGGATGTGAGAGCAGAAGAGAGCTGAGGAGCATTGTGAGCTGTGACATGAGGAGAAGGGAGCTTGCCTTCTTAACTGGGTCAGCCAGGCCCGGACGCCTGGTATCTGGGCCCCGGGGCGGGGAAGGCAGGGAGGCACCGACCCGATGGCGAGAGGGCCTCTCAGCATGGCTGTTACATGACACAGAGCAAAGAAAGGAACAGCAGGAAGTATTGCTCATTTAGTTTATGCAAAATGCCATTTTCTTGAAGTGTTCGATCCGTGTGGTCTTACTTTAGAAAATATAACCACATTTGACTAGAAAATTTTATGGAACTTCAGAGTCAGTAATTGGAAAGGAAATCCCAGAACTAAGCCTGCAAAGAATGAGGACGTGTGCTCTCCGAGAAGTCACGGCCCCTTTCAGTTCTTTCCCGACTGCTCTTCGTATTCTTTTTTCCCTTTTCCCTCCTTATTTCCCCTCCCACCCCCTTCCCTGTTCTCTTATGCGGGGGAGATCGTCCGGGTGACCCGTTGCCACAGAATAAACCTGGAGCTTGCAGGCAGCGCCGCTGTACCATATCTCGTGGTTTTACAGGCTGGGAATGGGATCCGGAGGGGCGGTACCTTGGGCTGGCGGCTGAGGGTCAGGAGAACGGAGAGGGGTTCCCTCGAGTGTGGGTGCCTTGACCGGAAGGCCATCAGGCTGGGCACCCTGGGGCTGACCCCCTGGGCACCACACCCAGCCAGTCCAGCATGGTGGCCACAGGGACAGCAGACTCCTTTCTCCTCTCAGGACTTGCAGAAAGGACGGTTCTAGAGATAAGGCATGGAAGCTTCTAGTTTATTAAGGCCTGGGTCACATTCTCTTGGTCAGAACAGTCACAGAGTCTGCACTGAAGTGCCTCAAACACCGCTTGCCTCAGACACCACCTCTACATGAGAAAAGGTATGAAGGTTTCTGCAGCCTTTTTAAAGTCAGATTTACTGAGGTATATAATTTACTTACCTTGAGCGCAGAGCTCTGCCCCACCCCCGCCCTTGGCAGGGTTCTTGTTTCCTCTTCTCTAGCTTTCCCTTTTACAGGAATCATGAAAATGGGAAAAGCCAGCATGCCATGGCTGCGTCTGGCCCTTCCCCGTGTCTGGCACTAAGGCCGTCCTCGTCGTTGGCAAGAGTGAGCAGCTCCTCCCTTTTCACTGCAAGCCTCGGTCCGTCCCGTGGACGGGCCAGTTTGGTTTTCCTCTCCAGCCACTGAAGGGCTTTGGAGGTGTTTCCAGTTTGCTGTTGTTGTTGTTCAGTCGCTCAGTTGTGTCCAGCTCTTTGCAACCCCGTGGACTGCAACATGCCAGTCTCCTCTGTCCCTCACTGTCTCCCAGAGTTCACTCAAACTCACGTCCATGGAGTCGGTGATGCCATCTAACCATCCTCTGTTGTCCCCTTCTCCTCCTGCCCTCTGTCTTTCTCAGCATCAGGGTCTTGTCCAGTGAGTCAGCTCTTCGCATCATGTGGCCAAAGTATTGGAGCTTCAGCTTCAGTACCAGTCCTTCTAATGAATATTCAGAGTTGATTTCCTTTATTGACTGGTTTGATCTCCTTCCTTGCTGTTCAAGGGACTCTCAAGAGTTTTCTATTTCTTTCATCAATTTTCAGCATACAGATCTTGCCTATAGTTTGTTAAATTTATATCTATTTCATGTTTTAACTGCCATGTAACTGATACTGAATTCTTAATTTCAGTTTCCAGTTCTCCATAGCTTGTGTTTCAAAATATTTTGATCTTGTATCCTGTGATCTTGCTAATCTCGGTTCTGAGTAAACGCGGGAATTTCCTACACGGAGAGTAAATACTGTCAGTGAATAGAGAGGCTTTTTGGCTTTGTTTTCCTTTTCAATCTGTATGCCCTCCGTTCCTTTTCCTGCATTACTGCTCCAGCTTGGCCTTCCAGAATAGGAGTGGTAAGAAAGACACCTTTGCTTTGCTCCTCGTCTTAGGGGAAGGCATTCTGTCTTTCATCTTAAATAAAATGTTAGTTGTAGGTGTTTTACAGATGCCTGTTGGCAAGTTTGGGCTTCCCAGGTGGCGTTAGTGGTAAAGAACCCGCCTGCCAACGCAGGCAACATTAAGAGATGCACGTTCGATCCCTGGGTTGGGAAGATCCCCTGGAGGAAGGCATGGTGACCCACCCAGTATTCGTGCCTGGAGAATCCCATGAACAAAGGAATCTGGCGGGCCACAGTCCATGGGGTTGCAGAGTCGGACACAACTGAAGAGCCTTAGCATGCGGCATGCATGCTTAGCAAGTTTAGTAAGCTCCTTTTAATTCCTACTTTGAGAGTTGTTGTTTTTCCTTTAATCTGGTAGCTCAGTCGGTAAATCATCCACCTGCAATGCAGGAGACCCTGGTTCGATTCCTGGGTCAGGAAGATCCACTGGAGAAGGGGTAGGCTACCCACTCCAGTATTCTTGGGCTTCTCTTATGGCTCAGCTGGTAAAGAATCCGCCTACAATGCGGGTGACCTGGCTTCAATCCCTAGGTTGAGAAGATCCCCCAGAGAAGGGAAAGACTACCCACTCCAGTGTTCTGACCTGGAGAATTCCATGGAGTCCATGGGATCGCAAAGAGGCGGACATGACTGAGCGACTTTCACTTTCACGTTTCCTTTCATGGCTATTGGAGGTTCAATTTTGTTAAACGATTTTTATAAAATGATTAAGATGATCATGTTTTCTAAATTCTATTGATAATGGCAAATTACCCTGATGAATATTCAAATGTTGAACCAGCCTTGTGTTTGTAAGATAAACCCTACTTGAATTAGGATAAATTGTGATTTTTACATATTTTTAAATTTTATTTTTCTAATATTTTATTAAGGATTTTTGTATCTATGTTCTCAGGCCTATAGTTTACTTTTCTTTCTTTTTATGTTCAGCACCTTTTTCTGATTTTGGTGTCAGCTTAATGCTTTAGAATGTCTTTTATTTCCTTCTTCTTCAAATGCTTAGTAAAATTAACCATTGAACCTTATACGCTTAAGAGTTTTCTTTTTTGGAAGTGTTTAATTTTATATTCAAATATTTGATAGCTATTTGACTACTCAGGTCATCTAGTTCTTCTTGAGTAGATTGGAAGTGTGTTTCTTTAAAGACATTTGTTCATTTCATCTAAGTTGTTGAATTAATGAACATACTGCTAAGTCACTTCAGTCGTGTCCGACTCTGTGTGACCCCATAGATGGCAGCCCACCAGGCTCCCCCTGTCCCTGGGATTCTCCAGGCAAGAACACTGTAGTGGGTTGCCATTTCCTTCTCCAATACATGACAGTGAAAAGTAAAAGTGAGGTCGCTCAGTCGTGTCCGACCCTCAGTGACCCCATGGACTGCAGCCTTCCAGGCTCCTCCATCCATGGGATTTTCCAGGCAGGAGTACTGGAGTGGGGTGCCATTGCCTTCTCCGTTAATGAGCATAAAGATACTCAAAATGTCCTTTTATTCTTTTAGCATCAGTAGAGTTTATAGAGGTGTCTCCTGTTATTGGTGATGTTGATAATTTGCAATTTCTATTTATTTTTTATCAGTCTGGCTAGAAGTTTATTGATTTTTAAAAGAACAGCTTTTAGATTCATTGTTTTTTTTTCTATTATTGTTTATTTTTATTTCACTGATTTCTGGTATTTTTCTTCACTATTTTCCTTCTTTTTTAATTTACTTTTATAGGTTCTTACAGTTGAAGTTTAGATTCTAATATAAACATCTAAAGGCTATTTATTCAGTTCAGTTCAGTCGCTCAGTCATGTCCAACTCTTTGCAACCCCATGGACTGCAGCATGCCAGGCTTCCCTACCCATCACCAACTCCCGGAGCTTTCTCAAACTCATTTCCATTGAGTCGGTGATGCCATCCAACCATCTCATCCTCTGTTGTCCCCTCTCTTCCTGCCTTCACTCTTTCCCAGCATCAGGGTCTTTTCCAATGAGTCAGTTCTTCCATCAGGTGGTCAAAGTATTGGAACTTCAGCTTCAGCATCAGTCCTTCCAATGAATATTCAGGACTGATGTCCTTTAGGATGGACTGGTTGGATCTCCTTGCAGTCTAAGGGACTCTCAAGAGTCTTCTCCAACACCACAGTTCAAAAGCATCAGTCTTTTGGCACTCAGCTTTCTTTATAGTCCAACTCTCACGTCCATACACGACTACTGGAAAAACCACAGCTTTGACTAGACAGGCCTTTGTACGCAAAGTAATGTCTCTGCTTTTTAATATGCTGTCTAGGTTGGTCATAGCTTTTCTTCCAAGGAGCAAGTGTCTTTTAATTTCATGGCTGCAGTCACCATCTTCAGTGATTTTGGAGCCCCCCAAAAATAAAATCTCTTACTGTTTCCATTGTTTCCCCATTTATTTGCCATGAAGTGATGGGACCAGATGCCATGATCTTAGTTTTTTGAATGTTGAGTTTTAAGCTAACTTTTTCACTCTCCTCTTTCACTTTCATCAAGAGTCTCTTTAGTTCTTCTTCGCTTTCTGCCATAAGGGTGGTGTCATCTGCATATCTGAGGTTATTGATATTTCTCCCCGAAATCTTGATTCCGGCATATGCTTCCTCCAGCCCAGCATTTCTCATGATGTACTCTGCATATATGTTAAATAAGCAGGGTGACAATATACAGCCTTGATGTACTCCTTTTCCTATTTGGAACCAGTCTGTTGTTTCATGTCCAGTTCTAACTGTTGCTTCTTAACCTGCATACAGGTTTCTCAGAGGCAGGTCAGGTGTTCTGATATTCCCATCTCTTGAAGAATTTTCCACATTTTGTTGTGATCCACAGTCAAAGGCTTTGGCATAGTCAATAAAGCAGAAGTAGATATTTTTCTGGAACTCTTGCTTTTTCGATGATCCAGCACTTTTGAATCCCCAAATTTTGGTATGTTGTGTTTTTCCCTTTTATTAAACTAAAAATGCTTTCTCATTTTCCAGGTGATTTCATCTTTAACTCATGGGTTACTTTGAAGTGTGTTCCTTAATTTACAAGTTTTTAGGGACTCTCCACATATCTTTCTGTTGTTAATTTCAAGTTTAATCCTGTTGAGTCATAAAAGACACTTTTTGTGATTTCAGTTATTTTTAACTTGTGTTTTGCATGAC
The DNA here is from genome assembly GCF_019923935.1 of Bubalus bubalis. Taxonomy (NCBI): domain Eukaryota; kingdom Metazoa; phylum Chordata; class Mammalia; order Artiodactyla; family Bovidae; genus Bubalus; species Bubalus bubalis. Next base: position 2,712,112 of record NC_059180.1, read on the forward strand.
ATATATATTTCAAATGTGTCCATCTCGGTTAAGTTCCACATGTGCTTGAGAAGAATATGTAGTCTGTTGCCCTTGGGTAGATTTCTACGTAAATATCGTGTGGGTCAGATTCTGTGTGGTGTTGCTCTGGCCTCGGAGACCCTTGCTGAGACGCCTGGCCTGCCTGTTTTTTGGGTGGCGTGTCGAGGTCTCCACCTGTCCCGGTAGTTTTGTGTAGCTTTACTGTCAGTTCTGTCGTTTTGCCTTCTGTACGCTGAAGCCCTGTGCATCCACATTCAGGATTGTTGGGTCTTCTTGAGGGACAGAGCACGCCATCATCATGTCACGAGCTCGTTTATCACTGGTTTATTGTTTGGTAGGATATTTACTCTGATATTAATGTAATGACACCAGGTTTATCTTAATTAGTGTTTTCGAGTATTTTTTCCCATTCTTTTACTTTTAAGCTTTTTTTTAAGAAGAGGGGGAGGGTCCCTCTTTTCTCGTATTTCGGACATAGTGGCCCTGTGGCCTCAGCTTCCTTATGGGCTCACAAAAGGGTAAGACTTTTTCATTTGTTCAGCTTTTCCTCGTGTTTGATGGCTGTGCCCTGCTTCCCAACTGCCCAGACCCTCGGCTCAGTGACGCCTGTGGCCGTTTTCAGTCCACCACTTCAGGATGGTGCTGAGCGGGAAGTGAGCAGGACAGTCTTCCTGGTATGGTATGGAAGGAGGGACCAGAGACAGCGCTGGAGGAGAAGACGGGAGCGGCTGGGCGGCTTGGAGTCTGGAGGGGAGGGCTGGGATGCGGTGTGTCTGTCTCATCTCTGCCGGATGACGTGAGATTCTGAAGAAGAGCGTAATGAAAGCTGCAGTGATTTTTAACAGCACCGTACTGAATTCTCACGTGTTCTGTGCCAAGAGACACGTGTCTCTGTTTCTGTTCCTGGAGCCAAAGGATCCTCTGGGATCCGCTGTCTTTCCCTTGAAACAAGCTCCTAAAGAACCAAGACCTTCCCATGTGTCCCGCAGAAAGCTGTACACCAGAGCCAGCGGCCTGCCCCTTCTGCAGAGGCTGTCCTTCAGAGGCCGGCCGGGTCCTGTCTCTGCCAGCGGCCTGCCCCTTCTGCAGAGGCCGTCCTTCAGAGGCCTGCCGGGTCCTGTCTCTGCCATTTCCAGAAGCCCGCTGATTTCCCACTGCCCTCTGTGTACGCTCTCAACCTCTGCGTCCGGCATCCAGGGCCATCTCCACAGTGACCCGCCCACCTTCTCAGCCCCTTCCTCCCCCAGCACCCCATGTCCAGCCACGCCCATCATTCTCTCACCACTCACCAGGCTTCTCATAATCATTTGCCTTTGCTGACTCCATTTTCCCCGAAGCGAACACTTTTCTCAAGGCCTTTCCGCCCTCGGAGGTCTGCCCTTTCTCCCAGCCCTCCTGCGGTGTCCCCTGGCCTGAAGCCTTCCGCACACACCTGGCGCAGAGGCTCCGCCTGTGTGTGCACCAGAGGGAGCTGCCTGGGACAATTCAAGCTGAAAGTGAGCAGCTCCCCAGGAATGTGACTTCCTTGGAGGGCTCTGGGCAGGCACATAATTGGGCTCAATAGTTCTTCAATAAAAGAAATGGAAAGTGGAAATTTTTTTATGGTAGTTTCTATGGCAGACAAAGAGAAATTTAGCCTCTGAATGGATAAGTAAGTACATATGAAAAGGGATTTTTTTTAATATATAAAGGATAACTGGGCTTGAAAACAGAATGATATGTAATAGGGGACGCAGAGGCCTAGATCAAACCTTGCCTTGATCTCAAATACTGGCTAACTGAAAAAAAATCAGAGAAAGCTTTTGTTCGCTGTCTGTCTTGGGACCCCCTAGGAAAGGCTCACCGTGGGTTGAGATGACCTGGTCCACTCTTCTGCCTGTGCCTTTAAGAATTCTCCAACAGAAAGTGAGGAGTAGCCCAGCTCTTTCTTGTTGTAGCATCTCGATTAGCTTCCAAAACCGTGCAACACCCTCCGGGCTCGCAGCGCTGAGCGTGCTGGTGAGCCAAGAGCAGCAGCTCAGGGTCTCTTCTCTCCCCGCCCTGTGCCTCCTGCCGGCCTCCTGTTGCCCCCGCCCTGGAGCAGTGCCAACCGCACCCCCGCAGAACGTGCAGGTGGAAGCCGTGAACTCCACCACCATCCAATTCCTGTGGAACCCTCCACCCCAGCAGTTCATCAACGGCATCAACCAGGGATACAAGGTACACCTGGGGCCACAGCCGGCACGGTCGTATGATCAGGGAGGGGCCCCTGCACCTCGTTTCGTGAGGAACCCATGGCATCCATTGCAGACATGTTAACCTTGGTGGGGTCTCCTTTCATCCACAGTCTTATCACCAGCCATACTGACTCATAAACTCTAATTACTGGTCGTTGAGAGGATGGTTGTTGGGAATTCCCTGCTGGTCCAGGGGTTAGCGCTCTGCACTTTCACTGCCAAGGGTGCAGGTTCAATCCCTGGGTGGGGAACTAAGATCCCGCACAGCCAAAAAAAAACAAAACCAGAAAAGGCTGGTTCCGCTAGGACTGAGCAACGCTATGAGAAGGCCGTCCATTTAAAATGACCGGTGGGAGACCCGGCCTGGCAGGTTGAAATCAGCACGTGTACCAAATGCTTCCTTCCAGAAGGGGGCCTCTCTGAGGAGTGCAGACTCGGAACAGAGGGCACGGGGCGCAGCTGAGTGAGGTTTCTACCAAGTACCAATGAGTAGGTGCCCCCTCACTGCTTCGGGACAAGTTCTGTGTGTGGAACCGAGACCTGCTGGCTCGGGGCCCCTACCTGAACTGAGCAGACACAAAACGCACTCCTGCCTGCCCTGTGCCGGGTCTGAGCACCAGCCTCTGACCTTCAGAGCTGTGTCTGCATGCAGCTTCCAGGAGCACAGCTCTGCTTTCCTTCTGGATGAGCATCTCCTGGCTGCGGCAGGGAGCCCGCCTTCATTTATTTCATCTATAGTGTGATATGTTCACATATCTTGTGCAGGAGCAGATCAACTCAGGGGTTCCACCTAGTTTGCTTAAAAACTTGATAATTTCAGATTCAGAGAGTGTTATTTCCTCAGAACACAGTTCACTTTCCCCGCCACCCCCCACCCCATTTGGAGTCAACTTATTAAAACATTTGTTTTTCACTAGAAAGACGGGCATAGTTGGAAATTTGTCCTGCCTTTTCTTTTCTCCCAGAGGTAGCGACAGTCAGAAGTTTCTTTGAAATCATATTGATCAGTGAAGATCTTTCTGGCAAGACCGGGGCATTCATTCAGTGGCTTGGTTGTCAGCTTATTCTACATAAATACGCTCCTTGTCCGGTGATGTGTCCATTTTCAGAGCTAGTTAGTGCTAGAAATGCTTGGTGTCAGAGGAATTAAAAGTCACATTCATACAGTAATGTTGCCAAAACATTAAAATAACTTCCTTTGGAATGTGTATATATACTGTATTTCTGGTGACTCAGGTGGTAAAGAATCTGCCTGCAATGCAGGAGACGTGGGCTTGATCCCTGGGTCAGGAAGATCCCCAGAGAAGGAAATGGCAACCCCCTCCAGTGTTCTTGCCTGGGAATCCCATGGACAGAGGAGCCTGAGGGGCCATAGTCCATGGGGTCGCAGAGTCGGACGTGACTCAGCAACTAATACTTTCATTTTCATAATCAGTCTCCCCAGATCCATTTTTAGAAAACCGGCATGAGGTAAATTATAAAAATTAACACTGTTCCCATTGAACTCAGGACTTCTTTTTGAGTCAGAGTATGTGCCCATCCAGAAAAATATTTGTATTGATGTTTCATTGTACTGATCCATTCAAATAACAGGTAATGTCATCTTTACTTCTTAACGTTAAATATATATATGTTCTGTAACAAGTTTAAGTGAAGAGAAAGTGAAAGTTTGAGAAGTGTCTTTTTTCCCAATGTGAGTTGAAGTAGATATTTTATATACACGTGTATAAAATGCATATAGGAATACACGTGTGCTCAGTTGCTCAGTCACGTCCAGCTCTTTGTGACCCCGGGGACTGTAGCTCACCAGGCTCTTCTGTCCGTGGGATTCTCTGGGCAGGAATGCTGGAGTGCATTGTCCTGTCCTTCTCCAGGGGATCTTCCCGACCCAGGGGTCACGTCTCCTGCCTCTCCCACGTTGGCAGGTGGAGTCCTCACCACTGCGCCACCTGGGAAGCCCACAAATATACACATTTGTACTCAAGTAGTCTGTGAGATATCTTTTAAAATCCATATTTTTCAGCGAGATTATAAAATGTAGACTATAGTAAATTTCTTGATCACGATTTTGCTTTCTTTGAAGACATATTATTGCAAAATAAAATTTTGGTGCAGATCTGAGGCTGAAAGCATGAAATTAAATCTCTTTTTCACCCTGTCCCACCGCAGCTTCTGGCTTGGCCAGACGACGCCCCCGCAGCCGTCACTGCCCTCACCATTGCTCCAGACTTCCACGGGGTCCACCATGGGTATATCACCAACCTGAAGAAGTTCACTGCCTACTTCACGTCCGTTCTGTGCTTCACCACCCCCGGGGACGGGCCCCCGAGCACGCCGCAGCTCATATGGACGCATGAAGACAGTGAGTCCCCTCTCCAAGGGTCTCCTCAAGACCCCTTGGTCATCAAAGAGGCTTGGGCCACCGTCCTGCCCAGCTTAGCTTCGTGTAGTCTATGGGGTGCGGGTGACCCTAGAGAAATAAGCTGGGAGCTGACCAGAGGGGTCTCAACAGCTCAGTTAAGACTCGTAGTCGGAGCCATCTAGGCATTCGGGACCGCGGAAGGACTTCCCATGGGGCTGTGGCTCGAGTGGTTTCAAAGCTCTGTCTGGAGGTTTTGTGGTGATGGACTAGAGACCAAGGTGATGCAGTCTGGGGAGAAGGTGGACAATCATGAGAGCCTGTGCCCCGGACGCAGGGCTAGCACAGGGGAGACGCAGAGGCGTGTTACAGAGGGTCGGGGCTGGTGGGGCCCGGGGCCGGGGTGGGCAGAAGGGAATCTCCAGGATGACTCCGCAAACTGCGGCGCGGGCGACGGGGCAGCGGTGACGGCCGAGACCAGAGTGTGAAGGCGGGTCCGGGGCTGGGACGCGAGGCGCAGTCGGGGCCCGCTCACGTCGAGGCAGCAGCGGGCCTGAAGAAGCAGATGTGGGAGTCCAGCACTTAGCGACTGTGACCGTGTTCTCCCAGGAAAGTCTGGGGCTGTAACTGAAGCGTGCAGTCGCACCACAGACGGAAATGCTTGAAATCAGTGCTACCTCGGGGCGTCTGAGTATGAGGCCCTTGGCAGTTAAACCACCTAAGTGGGTGCAGTCACTTTGGGATCAGGGGGCTTCAGAGAAGCAGGAGGCTGGCTGGGCCCTGGCCCCGCCGTGTGCAAGGAGGCTGGTTAGAGCCTGTGTGCAGAGGGGCGAGCAGGAGGCCTCCGGGTAGGGGGCTCTGGAAGAGGAGGAGCTCTGCTTGCTGGAAGGCCCCTTCTCCACTGCCCTGAAGGAAACACAGCTGACTCCTTTATGACTGCAGACGAGTGGGAAGGCAAGCCCCCCACCCCCACAGTTGAGGGAGGCGGCGGTGAATTCTCGGAGCGCCCCAGGCACCCCTCACAGCTCTTCATCATGTGGGCATTTTCTTCCATTTCATTATTGAGAGAAGAGCCCAGGGCAGCATCTCAGCTCCAACCACAGCAGGTCCAACTGGACACTGGGTGTTACTTTCCAGAGGACACTTACTAAAAATAACAAGTGGCAAAAGCAGGGAACTTCTTCAGATAAATGAGAGAAGACTCCTGGCTGAATTCTTGACTTTAAAAGCTCTATTGTTGCCAGTTAGACAGACACAGTGGACATGAGATTGAGCAAACCCCAGGAAATAGTGCAGGTCAGAGGAGCCTGGCATGTTGCAGTCCATGGGGTCACAAAGAGTCGGCACCACTGAGCAACTGAACACCAACAAAGACAGACTCGGACTACACGGAAACATCTCACCATGCTAGGCAGCCAGGGAGCAGGGCCTTCAGGGCCCCAGGCCCACCATCAGTAAGAAGGAGAAATGAGAAGTTTCTTGAGAGTTGAGAAAAGTAGCAGTGACATCATCTTTTTAGAATTTTCTAACTGAACCACCATTTTTTGATAGAAAGGGAGCCTGTCAGTCCTACCTAGAAAGACAGAGCATCCTTGCAGGCGTGGACGGTCTCCCTGAAAGATGGGAGGTAGGGCTGCTGTTGGGCTTCCCACGTGGCGCTAGTGGTAAAGAACCGGCCTGCCAAAGCAGGAGACATAAGAGACGCGGGTTCAACCCCTGGATTAGGAAGATCCCCTGGGGGAGGGCATGGCCACCCACTCCAATATTCTTGCCTGAAGAATCCCATGGACAGAGGAGCCTGACGGGCTATGGTCCACGGGGTCACACAGAGTCAGACACAACTGAGCGACTGAGCACACACAGGGCTGCTGTCAGCTCTGGGGGTGCAGCCTTTCAAAGAGGACCTGGGACCCTGCCTGCCAGCGAAATGGCCCCCATCACCCCATATTGACGACGCAGATGGTGCCCTGGTCAGTCCTGCACACACAGCGGGCCTCCTTCTCCAAAGCTCTGATGAAATAAGAACTGTGGGGAGGGGGCGGGGGTGCAGCACAGCAGAGAGGAAACAGAATATAAATTTCAGCCGAGACGCTGCCAGCTGGTTCCAGCAGAGCTAGAGGACAAGCATATTTGGGCAGGAATCCAGGAAGCAGAAACACTGAGAACATAAAAGGAGCAAAAAGCTTTCTTCGCTATTCTATCGATCGAAAAAAAGAACAAGTCAGTTCAAAAATCTGTCAGAGTGTCTTTCTGGAATCTTAGAATTGGAGGAGGATGAGACGGTCTTGACAGCCATCCTGCTTTACCGCGTTCTCACACTCAAAGAGTGAAATTTGTCAGAGCGTGTGAGCTTATCCATAAAGAGTCTTTTGAAAGTTTCACCCAGATGAGTGAATTTGCTGAGGCTGTTATCATTTTTTTTTTTTTTAAATCACGAGGTGTGTTCGGAGGCTTTGGCCAAGTACCAACTGGGTACCAGGTGTGGAATTTGCCTTAAAATCCTGCTGTCTCTACAGGGTCGACAGTGGACAGAACAGGGCTGAGGCCGGTTAGCTGGAATCCCTGAGCTCGGCTCTGGGATGGACACCAGGGACCCTTGACTTCATGCTCTCCTGTTCTAGGCTGAAGAAACTATGCTTTGTTATTGTGAGAAAGCTCTCCGTGTGCCCTTGCCCAGAGGTGTCCACGGGAGGCCAGTGGGAACCTGGTTCCCCACCCGGCAAGGAGCACACTTGTCTCCCCTCTGAGTCTGCCTTTGCTCCTCCCTTTCCTCCCCCTAACGTTCCCCTGCACTTCTCCTGCAAAAGAGCAGAGGGGTGCTTGTGGGGGGCACCACTGCAGAGAGGCAAGTGGAGCAGGGCTGGTGAACTGTGGGCTTAAGGGGTGCCCGCCAGGTGCCCCACGATGCCCGGCTCGGGACTTGGGACGCAAGGGACCTCCACTCTCTTCCTCTCCCCCCGCCTCACCAGCCCCCGCCCCGTCTGACCACTGCGCCTGCTCTCCAGGGTCTCCTTTCCCACCTGCCCCCCCGCCATGCGGCACAGAGGGGACCTAACCAGCACATGTGACCCGTCCCTGTGGTCACAGTCACCTGTCACCTCTTCCCACCTCCTGGGGAGGCGGCCCCCAGGGGACCGGGTGTGGGGGCGCTGGAGCACTCAGCCTGGAGGAGCTGGAGCAGGCGGTGGGCTCAGAGCCCCCTGGTGGCCCCTGCAGTCCCTCCAGGGCAGGCAGGAGACCCGGGTGCTGGACCCAGCTCCAGGCTGGCCCCTGCACATCCCTGCTCTGAGCCAGCGTGGAATTCTACAGCCGGAGAACCGGGGCAGGGTCAGAGCGGACTTCTGACGACCCTCTGGGTCTGAGAGTCCAGACCTGTTTAGCTCACATGCTGGCCTTTCAGGCCTCTTCTCTCCTGCGCTTTGCAAACCGACAGTAAGCTCAGCTTAGAAACGACTCCACGTTCTGGTGGCGTGATAACTGACAGCCAGTGACAGCAGCAGCCGCTCGTGAGGCCGGGGACGTACCAACCGCATCCGTGTTTTATTACATGTTTTTCTCACAATTACCTTGCAGCGTGAGTTACTTTTATTTTCCCTGTTTTGCAGATGAGCAAACTAAGGCTTAGCCACTCTAAGGAGCACAGAGCCAGCCAGCAGGGGCCAGGCTTCGGCGCAGCCAAGCCCAGCACTGAAGCAGCTGCAGCTCTGCTGCGCTGCCCCTGCCTCAGGACGAGGCTACTGTCGGGGAAATTCAAGGCAAACGTGCAATTTTTGCTGCAAATTTCTCACGCCTGCCCTGCCCCTGGGCTCCCTGGGGAGAGTAAGTGCAGGTCACAGCCTGGATCAGGCTGGCAGGCGTCGGCCAGCGACCAGGCATGGCCAGCCCGGCCTCCTGGCCAGGGCTCCTGGCCGCGGCCCCACACGAGACAGACAGACACACAACAGGGACGCAGGGGCGTCAGGGACGCTGGAGTAAGCAGTAGCCTGAGGGGTCCAACCGCCCGATTGTTCAACTAGATCCGATGAGGAGAAAGAGCAGGGACTGTGTCCGCATCTCCTACCGCCGGTCTCTGCAGTTCTCAACGAGGCTGGGGTGAGGCCGACAGAAATCACTCATGTGACCATAGCCCGGTCCCTCTAACACCTCAGACCCTGTGCTTCTGGGTTTTCTCTGGCTTTTCCTGAGGGCTCTGACTGGCAGGCTTGGTCCCGGCTCCCGCCTCCTTCCACAGACAGACGTTCCCCACCAATCCGACTGGAGAGAATCGGGCTGCATGCTAACAGATATCTCTGGTTCTCATTTCCAGAACCAGGAGCCGTGGGCCACCTGAGTTTCACGGAGATTCTGGACACATCTCTCAAGGTCAGCTGGCAGGAGCCCCTGGAGAAAAACGGCATCATTATAGGTAAGGGTCTCTGTGGTCAGAAAAGGCAAAACAAGTCTGCCCCACACAGAGGGACAGACACAGCTCCAGGCACCACGGCTGGCAGCGCCCGGGTGCCCAGGGCCTGCAGGGTGACTGTCACGGGGCCAAGGTGGGGGAAGACCTGTCCCGGGGGCCTCGCCTCGTGTGGGCCCCTCCTGGCTGGGCTGCAGCCTCCCAGTGTGCAGGCTCGGTCTCCTGGGCGTGTTGAACAAGCCTCTGACATCTCTGCCCAGGAGACTCGTGCTCCAGGTGTGTCTTCTCACAGCTGTTTCTCTTCTGTAATCTCGTGGCCATGTAGGGAGTTGACAGCTGAGATCACAGTGGTGTTACAGCTGAGGAGGCTGGGGCTCGGGTGGGCAGGGAGAGCCGAATGCAGGCACCGTGATGGGGTGGCCCTGCCCCCGCCTTCCCCCACCCCCTGGCCCCACCCCAGAGAGCGGCCAGGCCACGCCTGTCCCCTGCCCCAATGCCAGGCCACCCGGGGGGGCACTGCAGGTGAGGGGTGTCCAGGGAGCAGGGCCCCAGGCTGCGCGTTGGCCGCCTCCTTCTCCTGCAGTGCCGTCTCAGGGGAGCGGCTCACTTTGGTAGGACTTTTAATGATTTCATTTTGTAGAAGAGGTTTTTGAAGAACCTTCCAGATTATAGGGCTGAATTTCCATTTAAATCGCATCATCCACATGCAGCACAGGGTTGGCCCAGCCTCCCCGCCCAGGGCCAGGGCTTCGCTCCACGTGTTCCCAGAGACTGTGCCGCTGGCCAGGGGAAGGCCGGACGATTCCTCTTCCTCAGTGGTTAGGTGCAGACAGCTTAATAAGTATTATATCCTGGCACCTGAACAGCCGTTTCAAAGAAGAAGATGCGTTCATTGAAAGAAGAATGTCTGCATTTCCTTCTTAAGTCACCAGTTAGCTCCCAGTGGGACCTGTGCGCCACGGGCACTGCCCAGCTTCTCCAGCTTGGAATCCGAGTGGGCCCCGCCCGCCTCCCGAATTTCCTGCCCCACGTGGTGTTCACACGGTTCCGTGTCCTTATCTCTGTAACCGCCGGGAACGCAGCGGAGACAGGGCGCATTCGAAGGCTTGCAGAGTGCTCTGATCCTGGGATTGCGACTGGCTCCAGCCACAGGTTCACGCAGGGCCTCAGACACAGCCCCCCACACACAGCCCGGGGTCTGTCCCTACGCTGAGCTCCCCGCTTCTCTCCTGTTGCTCAGGAAGGTGCCCTCTGCTCACCTCGCCCAACCAGACCCCCTACACGGGGAGTGCTCAGATCCGGGAGGTGCCACTAGGGGCACTGTTGAGCCGATGCCGCCTCTGACCCTCTTAAATAAATGCATGAATCTAGATCTGCTCTCAAGAAGCTGAGAATGATGTTAAGTCCAGGAAAGGGGGACAGTCCCTACTGAAATCAGACCTCCAAAGCCCAGCCTGCTCACACTCTGAGGCCTCTGGGCAGAGGACGCAGTGCTGCGTGTGTAGGGAAGACGCCTGGAAGGAATGAGACCAAGTGGTGGGGGTGGTGTGGCAGAGAAGGGCGGTCGCCCAGAGGAATCCAGGTTCCTGTGGCTTTAAGCTGCACAAAGGGAGGAAATCAGACGACCAGCCAGAGGGAAGCAAACTCAGAAGCACTGAAAGCCAAGCAGCGGCCCCCACGTGGAGGAAGTCCTTCCAGCTCAGCCCTGTGGGGACACCTGTGGCCCGAATCAGAGTCAGTGAGAGCGGCAGCTGCCACGGACTTCAGGGGGCCAGGTGCCGCGGGGCAGGCAGACCTTTCGCCTTCGTCGGCTCAGCGCTGAGGATCCACAGAAAGGGGGTACGTTTCAAAAACCTGACCAGCACGCCTCGGTGGACAGACTCCACTGCAAGGCCTCCCACTGACAGTGGCACCCTCGGCCCTCCCCAGGCCTCCCAGCACCCGCCCGCCTCGCCCTTCCAGTGTCCAGCCTTGCGGGAAACCCACGGGCGTCACCCCCGAGTGGCGCCCACCTCCCCAGGCTGGGCGCCCGCAGCCAACACTCCTGATTGACGATCATCAATTCCTGCAGCCAATAGGTCTTAATGAACCCAATTTCGTGTTTTATTAAACAAATACTTGCAGTCACCAGCAACAGCTACTGTTTGTCATGGAACACGGCCTTCGCAGCTCGCGCTATTCAGAGCCGGCCACCCTGCCCTGGGCTGGAAGCAGGTCTGCAGTGGCAGCTCCGAGGGTCAGAGCTCCAGGCAGACGCTCCGCTCCAGCCATACCTCCCTCGGGGGCACGTTGTTCCTCGTGGTCTGTTCTCTGCCTCACCTCTCCCCTCAACTCCGTAAGACGGGCTGCAGGGAGAGGGGGACTTCCCAGAGGCCGGACCCCGGCTGCAGTGTCCCCACAGTCACCCCCCAGGACCCCTGCCCTCTGTGGGATCCTCCCTGCCCTGGATGCTCCACTTGGACATGCAGGGCAGCACCCCCGGATGGACTTGTTTTCCCGTGGGGCATGCCAGCCGCACCCCAAAGGCCTTTTACAGGCTGAAGGGAGAGAATCCCACCAAGTACAGCAAAAGAAAACCGTGTTTGTGTTTGTGGGCAAACCTGGCCTCCGAAAGCCCCTTTCAGGAAGCGTCTACAGGGCACCAGCCACCGTCCCTCCCAAGCCGTCCCGTCAATGCCGGTCAGAGAAGCTGCTGAGCAGATGGCACCACAACATCCAGTCTTGCGCACGGGCTGCTCTGTGGCCCAGACACCCGTAGGAGACTGGGTGCTGGGAGCTCCCCTGAAGCGCCCGGAAGGAGCCAGCGGGAGGCGGCAGGGGCGCAGGGTGCCCAGCGAACTCCACCCGCGCTGCCCCTGTACAGGCAGCATTCCCCACGGTCCCCCCCAAACGCTGATTTATGAGCAGGAAGACACGGACAGACAGCTCACGATTGGATGCACTGCTCTCTCGTGGAGAATGTACTTCAGCTCAACAGGGAATCGTTTCTGAAGCCCCACTGGTCATTAGTCTCAGTTAGGCAGCATTTGGAGCAGGGAGGGCACACCCTGGGAAGGGGGCTCTCTCTTCCCTCCTCCCGCACCGGGCCCCGAGGAGCACTCCGGCCAGGCCTGCCTGCAGGGGCCTTGCCCACCACGTGCCCACACTCTGTGCCTCTGTGCGGAGCGTCCAGGCCCGCCTGCTCTCGCTGGCCTTTGCCGCGTCCTTTCCCGAGCGTGTGAGGGCCTTCCGTTGTGTGCTTGGCTTCATTTGTATCCACAACAGCCGCCCACCAGACTGTTGCCATGCCATGGAGCCCTGCTCATTCTCTTCTGCTAAGGGTGCTGGAAGCACTGTGTTTGGGCTCCAGGTTGCCATGCAGAACAAGATGCTATATTTTAGTAAAGCTTGATGAAGAACAGCTTTTAAACAAAGAGAATTGTCTGGCGGACAAGGTGGTGATGTTAACGGCACGCATGAGAACACGAGTGTGTAACACCACCCTTCTCGTCCGGTGCGTGTGGGGCCAACTCGAGCCTCTCAGAGTGGAGGTCCCTCGGACAACCCCCAGTCCTCCTGGGCGCAGCAGGGTTCCCCAGAGCCGGCGGGCTGGGAGGGCGCTCCTGGGAGGGTGCGGAGCTGCGGCCTTGGTCCCCTCCTCCGTGAGGCGGGGGCAGCGATGCTGCAGCCTCAGAGCTCCGTCCGAGGCTGAGTGAATTCACGCAAGTGGGGCACTCAGGACATCACAGGTCATGGACACGGCGTGTGTGAAGTCACCGGTCCTCACTGCCCTGCCGGGTGGTCTGGTTTTCACTGTACAGTTAGTCCCAAAAGTCTGACTCGGCAAAAAAAAAAAAAAAGAACGGATGGATTTTAGAGCCTTGGGGTGTTCCTGCCTCTGAGGGTGAGGGAGGGCAGGTCAGGGCGGGAAGCGGGGAGGAGCCTCTCAGGTCTGGAGTGAGCACCGTCCTCTGTGCGGAGGACGATGGGGAGGGGAGGGGGCCCGGGAGGCAGCAGAGTCCGCGGTTCGGTTCACGTGGGCCCGCGGTGGGGACCCCGCGCCCGGGAGTGCAGCTCAGGTAAGCAGGGGCTGCCGGTGTGCGGCAGGGCCTCGCTCTGTCCTCCACGGCCTGCTGCCCCCGCCCCCCACCCCCCCGCAAGGGCCGCGCCCCACGCCCACCCCCACACCCCCGCCCGCGGAGGCCGCCAGGCTGTGGGGCAGCTGACGGGCAGAGGCTTCTAGCGTTATTTTTTTCTCCAAAGTACTCAAGTCCCGAGACTCGCCTCTAAATTCTTGTTTACTTGCAAGTGCAAGTCTCTCGCTCGATTTATTGCTTCATCAGAGTGAGAAGGAGCCCAAAGAGCCTCCCAGCGCTTCTGTCTCCACGCTCTCGGCCGGGAGGACAGAAGAACAGCGCTCTCAGCACTTCGCCCCGGCCGGGGCCCCTCCATCAGCGCCTCCCTCGTCGGGGGTGGAGGGTGGGCGCTCCGAAGTGTTCTCTGATCACAGAACACACCCCCGCAAGGCAGCTGACTCAGGGCTGCCTGGGTCTTTTTTCTCTGAGCCCCGGATCGCGATGGGACCCAAGGCTGAATGAATTGTGATCCTGAGGCCCCGACGGATGAACTTGAGCACGGGTGGGGGGGGGACCTGGTGTCACGCTAGGAAAACAGGCTCAAGGGGGAAGGAGGGCTGGGAGCAACGCTAGTGCTGGGCGGGGGAGAAACTTTACGGCAAAAAGCCCTTTATCAATCATTTTATAAGGGAAAAGTGGCAGCGTTTCCACCAATTAGTTGCAAGCCAGGAGCAAGCCTCTGATTTAGGGCGCCGGGTGATGAAAATATCGGTTTATAAAAATGGAAATGCAGATGAAGCGCGTGCATCATCTGACGAGAGAAGGCTGCACAGAGGACTGCAGACCAGCCCTCCTCCGTCAGCCCCTCTGTCCTCCCCCGGCCCCTCATCCTCCCCCAGGCACCCCATCCTTCCTCCCCCAGCCCCCCTCCGTCCTCCCCGGCCCCTCCCCCTGCTCCCCCCCTCCCCCGGCCCCCCTCTGTCCTCCCCAGCCCCTCCCCCCTCCTCCCCCAGCCCCTCCCCCCTCCTCCCCCAGCCCCCCCTCCATCCTCCCCCAGGCCCCCCTCCCTCCTGCCCCCCAGGACCGAGTTTGCCAAGACCCCAGCCCCATCCTCCTGCTGCCCCCTGTGGCTGGGGTCTCCTCCCCATGGGCCCTGGACTGGCAGCCCCGCTGGGCTCCCCACTGTTCTCAGAGCCCCGCGAAGACCAGGGGGCGCCCACCTCCGCCCCAGCTCCCCGAACCCCAGAACTGACCCTGTGCCCCACCTGCCTTCCAGGCTACCAGGTCTCCTGGGAGGTGTACGGGCAGAGCACCTCGCGGCTCACGCTCACCCTCAACAGCTCGACGCACGAGTACAAGATCCAGGGGCTGTCCTCTCTCACCACCTACACCATCGACGTGGCAGCTGTCACTGCCGCGGGCGCCGGTGTGCCCACCTCGTCCACCATCTCCTCCGGGGTGCCCCCAGGTCAGTACGCTCGCGCCCCAGTTTCCCCGTGGCCATGTCCCCTGGGCCTCGCCCTCGCTCCAAGTTGGTGGGCATCTTTGTGCAGAAGTCACTGGGGGCCTTTGAAAGAGGGGTGTCAGCCCTGGGGTCGGATGGTCGGGGTCAGTGAATTATTGCAGTTAAGACTAAGAAGCACAAAAGTATCCTCTCAGCAATCAGGGCGAGTGTAGGTCTGCGAGGAGGAGAAGGTGGGGAGGAAGCAGGCAGACAGGGGATTCATTGAAGGTCAGGGAGCGCGTCTGCCCCCGGCGGGGCCCAGTGACCCCACTCTCGGTGGGGCCTTTCTGGAAGTCAGATCATCTCCCTAAACGTTCACAGTCATTCCAGCCTCGGAAATTGTACTCAGCTGTTTCTCTCCAAGGTTTACATTTAAAATGAAAGCGTTTTTCCCAGGAATTCACCAACACACAGACGTGAGAAAGCGTTGTGGGGCCGTCGATTCAGTTCTGTAGCTAAACCGGAGACCTTGTGCTCTCCAGAAGCCGTCCGGTCGCCTCCTTTGGGTCTCTGAGAAAAGCAGGACAGCCCCGGAGAGTGAAACCAGCGGTCATCCCTGCAGCCCTCTCCTTGGGGAGCCAGGAGCCTGGGGTCCCGTGGCACGGCTGTCCATTCCCTGACACGCAGTCACCACCGTCCACTCTCTCGGGTAGGGCTTCTCACACTGTCCTGTGCATCCATCTCGACCCACGCCCCCCGAGTCTGTGCTGGGCCCACTGCCACGTGGCCACCCCCTGGATGTGAGCAAGGCTGCAGAGCTTGCCCCAGGACGCACTCCAGGTGGCGCCCACGCTGCTGGCCAGGGCCCACACTTGAGCCGATCAGATGTCTTCTCTAAGGCATTTACGTAAGACACGTGTCCTTTCTTAAGAAGGAAGTCTTTGGCTTCCAGAGAGGTTCATGTATTCCACATACACAGCAGCTCCCAGAGCACACATTCAAAACGTGGTTAGGACCTTAGTAACTGGTGACAATGAGGTGGCGATGATGCCATGTGATTTAATTTGTTAGAACCAGCTAATGGACAGTGGCCAGGGTAACACGGAGCATCCCTGGGCGACCGGCTTGTTCCCTGGATGGTTTGGACATTGTCCAACCGGGGCCTGGAAGTGGCCAGCTGGCCTCACCTCTGAGCAGCCTCGGCCCCAGCGTGACTGTGAGCAGCAGTACCCCGGATGCAGAGAAGGGCTGCGGGAGTTGGGCCCGGCCACGCTGAGTGGGCCTGATACCCTGGCTGGGGGCAGGCCGGGGGCTGCTGTTGCTTCCCTGATGCTCAGTTCCCCAGGACCCAGGGGTCTATCCTGGGACACACCAAGAAAACGTGCATGATGACCATCACTCTGGGCTGCGATCCGTTTGTGGTGCTCGAAGTTTACATCCATTCGTGACTGGAGAACCAGCTAAAGAACCTAGAGGGCTGACAGATATACAGAATCACCTGTCCTTCAATTTAAATAGTCTTCTCTTCAAGTTCATTAAACGTGAGGTGGAAAGGACCCTTGAGGGCCCAGCAATGCGCTGTGTGCCAGCCCTGAACCATCACCAGAGTGGTCCTGTTGCCTCCGTGCGAGACCTGGTCTTAAACACCCCGGAGACAGTGAGTCCAGAAGTCGACCCTCGGACACCGTGCTTCTGGGGGCCTTTCCTGACACTGGTGTCCCATCTTTCTTGCCTTCGTCGCATCCCGCGGTCTTCCTCAAGCGCTTTTCAGTTGCCCAGTAATGTCAGAGCTCTCACTGTGAACCCACAGCATCTCACTTTCTAGTGGGACAGGCTCCCGGGGGCGGGCCAGGGGGATCAACCTGCAGAAGGGCCTCTGTTCAAGGAGGAGGCTTAGCCACAGGTGGCCACAGACGAGGGGCCACACGCAGAGCCCACCTGCCCTTGTTCAGTTACCAGAGCAACAGAGCCCAGGCAGAGTGGGGCGAGTTCTGCACTTTCACCTGAGTCCGGTTGTCTTGGAAACCAGAACCAAGAAGCCTACGGCTTGGGACCCACACACCTCCCGCTTCAAGCTGCCTGGAGCTACTCAGGGTGCATGCCCCCTCCCTGTCCTCTTTCGAAGGCACCAGGGCATTGTCAGAGGGGAGACTCAGCCCTTTGGTTCTTCGAGGAGCCTGGGAGGAAACACTGCGTTTCTCGCTCTGCAGTTGTGAAAATCAACCCTGTCTCGGTGTGAAGGCGTGTTGGAAGTGGTTGCTGCTGACGTGACCTTTCCTGAGCTGTGGCAGGATTTAAATCTCCACCTTCCCTCTCTCCTCTATGTCCAGAACTTCCTGGTGCTCCATCCAATCTGGTCATTTCCAACATCAGCCCTCGCTCAGCCACACTCCAGTTCCGACCAGGGTACGATGGGAAGACAGCCATCTCCAGGTGGATCGTGCAGGGACAGGTATGGTCACCCTGAAGTGGAGAGCTGCAGTCCCCGTAGAGTAACTCGGGGCCTGGAGCTGACAGGCAGTTCAGTGATGCCTTTGCAGGATAGATGACCCCTGGCTGGAGTGGCCTTGGATGCTTTGGGGGGCAGTGGTGTTTGGAGGAGGAGAAACGGAGACTGGAGTGGCTGGGGCGCCTGGGGCAGACGTGGGAGCAAGCGGGGACACAGGGTATCAGACTGGACTCTTACAGGATAACGGAAGAAAGGCTGGTGAGGGCGCACGTGCAAGTCACGGTTCAGTTCAGTTCAGGCGCTCAGTCATGTGAGTCGTGTAACTTTGGGACTCCATGGACTGCAGCACGCCAGGCTTGCTGGTTCATCACCAACTCCTGGAGCTTGCTCAAACTCATGTCCATCGAGTTGGTGATGCCATCCAACCATTTCATCCTCTGTCATCCCCTTCTCCTCCTGCCTTCAATCTCTCCCAGCATCAGGGTCTTTTCCAGTGAGTCAGTTCTTTGCATCAGGTGGCCAAAGTATTGGAGCTTCAGCTTCAGCATCAGTCCTTCCAATGAATATTCAGGACTGATTTCCTTTAGGATGGACTGGTTTGATCTCCTTGCAGTCCAAGGGACTTTTAAGAGTCTTCTCTAACACCACAGTTCAAAAGCGTCAGTTCAGCTTTCTTTGTAGTCCAGCTCTCACATCCATGCACGGCCACTGGGAAACCATGGCTAATGGACAGGGAGGCCTGGGGTGCTGCAGTCCATGGGGTCACAAAGAGTCGACACGACTGAGCAACTGAACTGAACTGAATGGAAAAAGCTTTGATTATACTGACCTTTGTAGGCAAAGTAATGTCTCTGCTTTTTAATATGCTGTCTAGGTTGGTCATGGCTTTTCTTCCAAGGAACAAGTGTCTTTTAATTTCATGGCTGCAGTCACCATCTGCAGTGATTTTGGAGCCCAAGAAAATAAACTCTCTCTCTGTTTCCACTGTTTCCCCATCTATGTCCCATGAAGTGATGGGACCAGATGCCATGATCTTCATTTTTCGAATGTTGCGTTTTAAGCGAGCTTTTTCACTTCCCTCTTTCATTGTCATCAAGAGGCTTTTTAGTTCCTCTTCACTTTCTGCCATAAGGGTGGTGTCATCTGCATATCTGAGGGTATTGATATTTCTCCCGGCAGTCTTGATTCCAGCTTGTGCTTCATGCAGCCAAGCATTTCACATGATGTCCTTTGTATTTAAGTTAAATAAGCATGGTGACAATATACAACCTTGATATACTCCTTTCCCAATTTGAAACCAGTCCATTTTCCCATGTCCAGTTCTAACTGTTGCTTCTTGAACTGTACACAGGTTTCTCAGGAAGCAGGTCAGGGGGTCTGGTACTCCCATCTCTTGAAGAATTTTCCACATTTTGTTGTGACTGTGTCCCTTCCACACAGTCAAAGGCTTTGGCATAGTCAATAAAGCAGAAGTAGATGTTTTTCTGGAACTCTCTTGCTTTTTCTGTGATCCAGCAGATGTCGACAATTTGATGTCTGGTTCCTCTGCCTTTTCTAAATCCAGCTTGAACATCTGGAAATTCTCGGTTCAAGTACTGTTGAAGCCTCCCTTTGAGAATTTTGAGCATTACTTTGCTAGCATGTGAGATGAGTGCAATTGTGCAGTAGTTTGAACTTTCTTTGGCATTGCCTTTCTTTGGGATTGGAATGAAAACTGACTTTTTCCAGTCCAAGAGGCAGTGATCAAGACTGTCCCCAAGAAAAAGAAAGGCAAAACGGTTATCTGAGGAGATCTTCCAAATAGCTGGGAAAAGAAGAGAAGCAAAGGGAAAGGAGAAATGGAAAGATATACCCATCTGAATGCAGAGTTCCAAGGAATAGCAAGGAGAGATAAGAAAGCCTTCTTCAGTGATCAATGCAAAGAAACAGAGGAAAACAATAGAATGAGAAAGACTAGAGATTTCCTCAAGAAAATTAGAGATACCAAAGGAACATTTCATGCAAAGATGGGCTCGATAAAGGACAGAAATGGTATGGAGCTAACAGAAGCAGAAGATATTAAGAAGAGGTGACAAGAATACACAGTTGAACTATAGTAGAACTATACAAAAAAGATCTTCATGACCCAGATAACCACAATGGTGTGATCACTCACCTAGAGCCTGACATCCTGGAATGTGAAGTCAAGTGGGCCTTAAGAAGCATCACTACGAACAAGCTAGTGGAGGTGCTGGAATCCCAGTCGAGCTATTTCAGCTCCTAAGAGATGATGCTGTGAAAGTGCTGCGCTTGGTATGCCAGCAAGTCTGTAAAGCTCAGCAGTGGTTTGGTATAGGTTCCACCGAGTTGATGGTGTCGTTGGTTGCGATTTTTCATTTAATTCTGTATCACAATGAGCAACAGAACAGACTAAGATGGTTGTTTGGTACAGTCTGAACGGATGAACCTGCATTTACTCAACAGTGTTTATAGCATGTGTTTATCTCCAGGCCCTAGTCTGGCATGAGGAACGCAGCAGTGAGCAGAAACAGACGCCGTTTGTGCACTCAGGGAGGAAGGTTCTGTCTCAGGGGAAGGACTTTCAGGTTGCTGGGAAAGGAACAGGAGCTTTCTCTGTGGGGGACAGACGGCTGGAGTGCGGGGTGTAGGGAGGAGCTGGGGGCAGGTCATGGGGAGCCCGGGGGTCCTTCTTAGGAGGACTTTGCATGTGACTGAGAGCATGATAGCAAGAGAGCAGGACCCACAGGGCTCATGCGCCAGGGGAGGGTCCCACCGGCCTCCGTGGATCCCACCCACCCCTAGGCACCTTGTTCCACCCAGAGCAGAGCAGGCTGATGCCAAGCCGCATTCCGAGAGCGTAAGTTTCCAGACCCTTAATGTCAGCAGTAAGACCCTGGTGGTTTTCATGACTATGCTTGCGCTCTGTTGCTACACAATTTGATCCTGAAAACTTGGCCATAAATCAGGGCACGGATTCATCTATGTCTTCAAAACTTTCATTAACCAACCATTTCTGGAAGCCTCTGCAGGATCCTGACAGCGGGCCAGCTAGTTAGAACCGATCGATCAGTGTGGCTGGAACAATTAATTACTTAGGAAAGGATCACTGAAAAAATACATCCCCAGGAAACGAAAACCAAAACAATAAAAGCAAGCTTGAAAACACATCAACGAAAATAAAGGAGGAAAACCGTGGTCCCTCCTGGAAAGCAGAGGCTCAGAGTCGGCCAGAGAGAGCCAGGCACACGCTCCAAGAAGCACAGAAGCCAGGAGTCCGTCCTTACTGTTCCTGGACAGCAGTACCACCGGGCACAAAGGGCAGACGCTCTTCAGGGTGGGCATCAGGCCAGGCTGGGCGGCGGGAGTGGAGATGCCACCTCTGCTGGGTCTGCTTGAGACCTGCGTCCTGCGCCCCCGGAGCCAGCCCTGGGCGCGGCCTGCTCCTGCTGCCGGGGCCCGCTCGCCAGGACGGTCACGGGCTCCGGGTCAGGGAGGGGTCCTTCTTCTGTCCATGGAGAGAAGGTGATGGGTGAGCACGTGGCACCTCTCTGCACGTAAAGTGCATGCACGTTATGCTTCTCTCCCACAACAGACCTATTAATACTTGTGTTTTTAATATAAAACATTCTCAGCGTGCCCAGATGGAACGTGCTCCCACACACCCTTCACCCACACGCACCTCTTCTGTTCTCTATGTTCATCTGGTCCCTCTTTCTGTTATTGCTGGAGCAGTATTTTGTTTGTTTGGTTTTTTTTTTTCAATTAAAAAAAATTTGAGTAAAGTGTCATTGATTTACAATATATATGACTTTCAGCTGTACACTATTTTGCAGATTATACTCCATTTAAAGTTATTATGAGATATTGTCTGCATTCACTGTGCTGTGTCTTGTGGTTCAGTCGCTCAGTCGTGTCCGACTCTTTGCGACTCTGTGGACCGCAGCATGCCAGGCCTCCCTGCCCTTCACCATCTCCCCGAGTTTCCTCAAACTCATGTCCATTGAGTCGGTGATGCCCTCCAACCATCTCATCCTCTTCCGCCCCCTTCTCCTCCTGCCCTCAATCTCTCCCAGCATCAGGGTCTCTTCCAGTGAGTTGGCTCTTCACATCAGGTGGCCAAAGTAATTTTTACAGATTATACTCCATTTAAAGTTATTACAAGATATTGGCTAGATTCACTGTGCTGTACATTAAATCCTTTATCTTATTTATTTCATGCCTGCTAGTCTGCTCCTCTTCTTTTAAATTGATGTGTAGTAGCTGTACAATATTATATAAGTTACAGGCGTACAATATAGTGATTTGTGATTTTTAAAGGCGATACTCCACTTACAGTTATTATAAAACATTGGCTCCATTCCCCGTGGTGTGAGCAGCTTGTGCTCCTGTCCAGAAGCTCTGGGAGACCACCATCTCCCTGCTCCCCTCGCTTGTCCAGGCTGTTGGCAGTGCCCACTTGCTGAGGTCCTGGGACCGAGCCAGGCATCATTATCCCCAGCTCCAAGAGTCCCCACGTCCCTTTTTCCACCTGCAGAGCCAGTGGTGGGGGGGGACAGGTCCTTCTCAGGCTGCCACTGTCTCTTTCGTCTCTCTCCCTGACCCACTCTCCCGCCTCTCTCTTGCATTTTCAGGGTCGATTAGACCCACCCAGATAATCCAGGATAATCTCCCTATGTCAAGGCTCTTAACCTTAGTCACGTCTGCAGAGTCCCTCTATGTGGGGTGACCTGCCTGCAAGCCCCAGGGTTCAGGGCACGGACCTCCGGGTTAGGGGAGACGCTTGCAGGGGGCCTTCTTCCGCCTAAAGTCTGCTCTCAGCCTTTCGCACACTCCTTCTGTGTTTATGCGGCTGAGTCTCGGCTCCATCCCTAGGAATGGGATTTCAGGACCAACAGGGAGTGTAAACTTTCTAGACATTACCAAAGCTTTCTGCTGCAGGTCGTACATGTTGCATTTCTGTCAACTATGTATAGAATTTTTTGCCATGCCAAAAAAAATTGAAGTTTAATTTATCAGTCTTTTCTTGCAAGCATTTGAGCATAGAGGTCTTAGATAGAACAGCTTTCCTCATTCTCAGATCATAAAGGAATTCACCCAGTTTTTACCACCACTTCTGTGATTTCACGTTTGCATTTAGGTCTCCATCCATTTGGAATTTGTTCTTTTATATGAATGATATGAATCCATATTTTATGATTTTGCAAGTAGCTGTGTAATTGTCTCAAAGCCGTCTATTAAGAAGTCCATTTCTCCCCCCTCCTCATTTGTAGCATTAAATTCCCATGAGCACGTGGGTCTGTTTCTGAAATTTTTATTCTGTTCTATTAGTCTGGCTGTTCATGAAGTAGCTGCACATTGTTTAATTAGCAAGACTTCAAAATGTGTTTCAGTGTGTGGTAAGGTCTTCACCACCCCCACCATCACACACACGCAGGCGCGCACACGCCCACACACGCGCACACGCCCGCACACGCACTGCCTGACTTAGGTGGCGTTTTTCTCACCTTCCTCACGTCTCATGACGTCGAGTCTTGCTATCCACGAACACAGCACGTCTTTCCATGATACGTCTATTTTCATCAGGTGTTTTCTTCTTAGGAAAAGCACTGGGCTCTCTCTTCTTACCTTCACTCTGCTCCTCAAAAGGCAGGGCAGCTGGGGGGAAATCAGTGTGCCCCGAAAGCCATGATAGGAAGAATGTGGATTTTGTACCAGCCGCCCTGGCCCCCTTCTCCTGCCCCCTTTCCCAGCTCCGGGGTCCTGGGCATGTTTAACTCCTGTGCCAGCCTCAGGGTCCTCACCTATAAACAGGGTCAGCATGCCATCGCAAGGCCGGCATGAGGGTTGATGGGCGTCTTGCACTTCAACTTTTGACTTTCATGCATTGGAGGAGGAAATGGCAACCCACTCCAGTGTTCTTGCCTGGAGAATCCCAGGGACGGGGGAGCCTGGTGGGCTGCCGTCTCTAGGGTCACACAGAGTCGGACACG
This sequence comes from Bubalus bubalis, assembly GCF_019923935.1. Taxonomy (NCBI): domain Eukaryota; kingdom Metazoa; phylum Chordata; class Mammalia; order Artiodactyla; family Bovidae; genus Bubalus; species Bubalus bubalis. Next base: position 2,735,045 of record NC_059180.1, read on the forward strand.
ACTGAAGTGACTCAGCAGTGCATCCGAAATGGCTTTTTCTGACTGTTGCTGGCCTGTAGGATCACAGTTGATTTGGGAATTTTATTTTTTTAATTTAATCAACTCTCATGTGTTCTTGGGCTTCCCTGGTAGCTCAGCTGGTGAAGAATCGGCCTGCAATGCAGGAGATCCTGGTTTGATTCCTGGGTGGGTTGGAAAGATCCCCTGGAAAAGGAATAGGCTACCCACCCCAGTATTCGTGGGCTTTCCTGATGGCTCAGATGGTAAAGAATCTGCCTGTAACGCAGGAGCTGTGGGTTTGATCCCTGGGTCGGGAAGATCCCCTGGAGGACGATATGGCAACCCACTCCAGTATTCTTGCCTGGAGAACTCCGTGGACAGAGGAGGCTGACGGGCTACAGTCCATGGGGTCGCAAAGAGTCAGACGTGACTGAGCGACAAAACAAATGTGTTCTAAGCGCTTTTCCACATTCACTCATTTAATCCTCATACTGACTATGAGGAGGTCACTGTGACCCCTTCCTGCAGACAAGACCAGAGGGACTGAATTGCACAGCTCAGCCCAGGAACGGAGGCGGCCCGAGCTGCCTGGCCCCCGGTGCCCACCTGAGGCTACAGCGGTATCATAGGCCAGCCCAGCGTCAGGGCGTCACGGCCCAAAGCTCCCAGAATCTCTCGTTAGTTTGTTAATTCTTCGGTCGTTTCTGTAAAGAAGTCACGTCACCTGCTACCACTGAGAGTTTTATTTCTTCCTTTGAAACCTTCATATCCTTTCTTTCTGTTTTTTGTTTCTTTTTATTTATTGTTCTCAATGGACGGTCTGGATCCCCCGGTATCATATTGAATCACAGCAGTGATAGAACAACCTTTGTTTTATTACTAACTTTAAAGAAATTCGGTTAAGGTTTTATTATCAAGCCTGACATTTACAACATTTATGGTTGGTTTTGTGGGGAATTTTTGGTATTTTGTTTTTACAGCTAACTTATATTGGGTTAAGACAATTCTTTTCTAATCCTGCTTTGCTAGGAGTTGCTTTGGGGAATTTTGGGATTAAAAAAAAAATCATAAAGAAGTGTAATTTTGTCAAACTATGTCTTGCATCTATCAAGTTGTTCGTGTTTTTTCATCTTTTGTCTGTTGGTAAGATGATTTAGGTTGATGTTCTAATGTTCGCTAGTCCCAGTGTTTCTGAGATAAACACAATTTGATGTTTATAGTGTTTGATTCAATTTGAGTTTAAGATTTTTGTATCCATGTTCATAAGTGAACTTGGCCTTTTCTGGCTGTTGGTTTGGCTCTGAAAATCAAGTTTACTTTCTTACCAGTTTTCATAAATAATGTTGTGATTGCTCTGAAGGGGGAGGTGAGGGGCAGGGGTGCTGACACCCCAACCTCGCCAGCACAGACAGGAACCTGGAGATCATCTTCCTAAGATTCCTGGGGTTCTCCATCCCAGCTGTGTATTAGCGGGTGGGCAGATTTTAGCACCCAGACACCCCACCCACCCAGACACACACAAATCAGTTCATGAGCATCTCCAGGTCTGAGGTCCAGGCACCTTCCCATTTGTACATAAACAAGATGACGTAGGTCCCCCGGGTGACACAGCAGATTAAGAGCTACCATGTCTCCTGCTCGGGTCCTGTCTTGGAGGCCCCTGTGCGGGGCCTGGAGGGGCTGTGTCAGTGATCCAGCCTCTTCTCAGGTCTCTGCCTGGAGGTTCTGAGGCTCCGGTTCCCTAAGGAGGACGATCCAGGTGGGCTCCCTGCCGCTTCCCCAGGCTGCACCCAGCGTCTCAGAGCAGCCCCAGTGGGGCAGGTCCACAGCTCAGAGTGCTCACCGCTAGCGCACCGTCAGCCTGTAGCCGCTTCTTAAAAGTTTGGCACTGCCCTGAATTCATGTTTACCTTTCACCTTGAAAATATTTCAAAACTGCATAAAAGTTGCTAGAATACCACAAAGAAACAACCCTCCACTCACCCAAACACTCCATCTGAGTTTTGTCAGTTGTCCCTAAATGTCCTCAGTAGCAAAAAGCTCCAGCCCAGGACCGCGCGTCACACCTGGCTGTCCTGTCTGTCCTTCCCCGTCACCTGTACTAGTTCCTCGGTCATTCCTCGCCTTTCTTGACTTTGACAATGTCAAAGATCACAGGCCGTTCATTTCCTAGAATATCCCTCAATTTGGATCCATGTATTTCTTCATGATTAGACCCAGATTATGCATCTTTGCTCAGAATGTCACCAACGTGGTGCTGCCGCTTGGCACTGCATCCTGCTGTGCTAGTGAGACGTGGAAAGGCCCGTCTGTGGTGGGGCTGGTTTTGCTCACCCGATTCTCTCCCCTGCACAATGAGTGAGTATTCTGTGGGAGATGCTTCCAGATTGTGTGAAAGTCTCATTCTCCGTTCCACTCACCTCCTAGAGAATCATTCCCTGATTAGGTCTTGCTAGAATTAACTAGTATAATGAGGCGCCCAATTGTGACCTTTCTAATTCAATCATTTCTTCTGCATTTATTGACTGGACTTTTATTGTTTTGCTTTTTTTTTTAAGCTTTCTCATCTCACTTGTTTGCTTACCTCAGTGTGGACTCGTGGGTTCCTATTTTACATGACAGATTATAATCCGTTTCGATCATTACTTATGTCAGTGCGGGAGGCTCTCCCTCCAGCTGGCTTCTGTGTCCTTTTCACAAGTTCTGGTTATTCCAAGGCCCTCCTTACTTTCTGGCACAAGATGGTCTAGCTCATCTCACTCCTTCCTCTTCTTTCTCAGCCATTTCTCTGAGGAACTTTGGATCTTTTCTGCAGAGAGTGGTATTTAGAAACCAAGACCTGGGCACTGGATGTGCTCACGGCTCCTGGGGTGTCACTTCTCCCAGACCCTGCTCACAGGTCTGCCCCCGGGTCTGTGTGTCTGTCTACATAAGCTGAGACATGCTGGCTCACAGCAGCACCTCCAAATACAGTTCACTGTGTGTGTGTGTGTGTGTGTGTGTGTGCGCGCGCGCGTGCGCACGTGTGTGAGTGTTAGTAGCTCAGTCGTGTTCAACTCTTTGCCACCCCATGGACTGTAGCCTGCCAAGCTCCTCTGTCCATGGGATTCTCCAAGCAATAATACTGGAGTGGGCAGCCATTCCCTTCTCCGGGGGCTCTTCCCGACCCAGGGATGAAGCCCAGGCCTCCCACATTGCAGGCGGATTCCCTATGGTCTGAGCCACCAGGGATGCACACAGTTCAGCACCATCCTTCACTCATCCACTCCCACACTGACGCCAGCCTGACTTTTCCCCGGGTGCTCTCATTCTATTTACTTCCTTGCTGAATCCCCCGTGTGTGGCTGATCCTCTGAGATGACCACCCTGCTTGGACACTTTCTCTGCCCACCTTCCTGACTGGGCTCCTTTGCACTGTGCTTCTGGAAGGAAGAGTGAAGGCAGGCCTGAAAACTTTGGCTTGCAAACTTAAGCTATCAAAATCTAAAGTTAGCCATTATGTCTCTCTTCCTCCCAGTGATACAAGATTCTAAAATTCTTAATTCCAATGGAGTCATACCTGTGCCCAGCATTTCAGTCCCACCTTTTTTCCTGTATCTGTGATGCCTATTGGCATCTTTTCCTACAGTCAGCACTTGCTTAGACTTCACGGCCAGTTTGCCTGCTGCCTCACTTCCCACTCTGTTGGCCTCCAGGCACATACCTTTCTCCCCCATACGCTCAGCTGTGCATCGCTCATGTGTCTCTTACACTCTGTCCAGCTCTGCTCTGGCTCTCGGGTGGGAGGTTATCTGTCTGCCGAATCTTCAGAACTGGAAGTCCCTCCAAAATAGTTTGTCTAAAATATTTTAATATTAACTCAGCAAGTCTGAAAATTCTGGTAGTACAGACGGTTGGAACTTCAAAACCAGAAAGGAAATGTTTTCCCTTGAAACTCGTTATCTGAACCATTTGTGTTTCAATGTTCCTAGCGAGTAAATGTTCATCTATAAAAAGAAACTTGGATCCAACCCACAGGGGTAAGGATTACAGACTTTTCCTGGCCAAGAGGAGACTGGAGGATAAGTGTTGACATTTCATCACTTGGTGCCTGGGGCGCCCTGAGCCACCCCCATCCTAGAGCTGACACACACTCGGCCTCTGTGACGCCCCTCCTGCCTGGCGGACGAGACACCACTCTCCTCAATCCTCTGCACTGACTCTGTCAGCAGACGGCCACAGGTGTGTGCTGTGCTCATCCATCCTGTTGATCAAATTAGTCAGAACTGGTTTTCATTCATATACTAAGTTATCCCAAGAAAATCTCACAATGATGTGGCGAAGATTAGCATGGATGTCCACTCTGGGGCAAACGAATCCTGCATTTATTTATGAACTGCTCCTAAGTAGCCTCAAAGGCATGCTACAGCACGAGGTCCATTCAAAACTCAGTGAAGGGGCTTCCCTGGTGGCTCAGTGGCAAAGAATCTGCCTGCCAATGCAGGAGACATGGGTTTGATCCCTGATCCGGGAAGATCCCACATGCTGTGGAGCAGCCAAGCCTGTGGGCCAAGACCGTGCTCTAGAGCCCATGCCCTACAACGAGAGAAGCCGCCACAGCGCAAAGTTCACACACCACATCTAGAGAGTAGCCCCACTCGCCACAACTAGAGAAAGCCGTGCAGCAGCAAAGACCCAGCACAGTGGGAAAAAAAAATAAGAGTAATGAAGGAATAGGCATCTCTTTAAGGTCTTGGAAGGCCCTTCATTGCTAGGCCTGTGTTCAGTTATCTCAGACTGAAGGCAGAATGCACTCCGACCCACCCCGCTCATCTGCTAATACACACATGGCCCCGTCCGGAGAGTGAACAGACCCGCAGCCTCTGAGACCTTTCGAGAGACCCCTTCACCCCTCTCCTGTATCAGTACCGCCTTCCTGGCCGTCATCACCTTCCACGTATCGCCCTCCGACTCACCCCGGGGGAGGGCCCGCGGACAAGGCCCCCGAGGACACATGGTGTGGAGAACGACCCTGTTGGTGATGCAGAGGCTGTCAGCACAGGCTTCGGGACCAGAGAGGCTGGGCCTGGAGCCCCCGCTCCACCCTCCTGGCTGGGCAGCTCTTGGTGAGTCGTCTGCTCAGGTGCTTTTGCTGCAGAGCAGGACTGACAGCAGCCGTCTCGCGGGCTGCTGGAGCGTCGGGACGTGTGGGCATGTTTGCATATCCTGGAAGTGCATGGCTCCGTGTTCTGTGGACACAAGAGACTTTACGAGCGGAGTCTCCTCTGAGAAGCCCGTCAGTGCCTCAGGGCAGGGGGAGCCCGTGTCCACGTCACACTGCCCCCCAGGAAGCCTCGGTGCACCCCCGCTATTCCTCTGAGAATGCCTGGGCACATTCCTTGGCCCAGGCAGGCTCCACACTTCCTAAACTCAGCACACTGGGGCCCTGGAGACCATGAGTGGGGTATATGAAGCCTTCTGAAACATTCCACACCTCATTCCCTTCACATGGATGCGGGTCAAGCCCAGGCAGCTGCTCTCTGCACTCACCCGGCCGCTCATCCAAGAAGCGGTCACCGCCTCCTGCCCTGTGCCTGGCTGCGGGCTGGGATCCCCGGAGTAATGAGACTCGGGGACACGCGGGCCACTTAGCGATTCATTGTGTGGAAAGCAGGGGGGTGATTTATAGAGGCTTGCTCAGGGTGCTGGCTGAGGAAGGAGGCCTGAGTCCACTCACGTGGCTGTGGAGGTCCACAGAGGGGGTGGCATCCTGGCCCACCCCACAGGGACCACGGCCGCTGGCCAGGGAGGGCAGAGGGCAGCCGGGCAGCCTCTGGGAGCAAGGACCAGGCTACGCCAAATGCTTCATGATGGGATAGCCTCTGCTCTTCTTCCTCTGATCCATATCTTTGCAGAAGTTTCTTTTGAATTCTGACCGCTTTTAAGTGTGCTGAGAAGGTTGCGTCCTTGGGGTTGTTGCCAGCGAACTGTGGAATCAAAGACCCTCATCATTGGGGTCATCATCAAGGGGGAGGAGCCCCCTTGAAAGGCCCTGAAATAAGCTGATGCCCAGATGTGGGTTAATAATATTGTAAACAGCCGTTTTCCCAGGTAACTCTGGCCCTGATAATGCTTCACTTAATTAGTAACCTTTGACTGGAGAGTGAGCACAGCCTCTCTTCCCACATTTTCACGGCACACCAGGAGAGGAGAGACTGCAGACGGCACGTGTTTTCCCTGCTCCCGCGCCCGCCTGCCCACCCGCCCGGAGCCCCTGCACCCAACCCCCATCACAGCCGTGGGCTGAGCTCTAATAGCCAGAGTCACCCCAGCTGCTCCCAAGCCTGCTCTGAGCATGGTTTTCTGCCATGAAGATGCTGGTGGTAGCTCCTGGGTGCAGATAAAAACTGTTTCCATCGGAAAGAGGAAAGAAAAAAAAAGCTCACTTAGTGTGTATTTGTGCATAATAGTAGCCATTCTCTCAACGGGAACAGTTTCGGGGAGCGTTATATGCTCATAAAACACAGCATGGCCTCTGAGCGCTGGTCTCGGTAACTAAAGAGAAGCTGGGGTGGAGGGCAGGTGCCCGGGGCCCCCGGGCAGGGTGCCTGCAGAGGCCCGAGGCAGTCGGCAGGGCACAGGGCTGGCAGGTGGAGACGCACGTTCCTTCCGCAGAGAAGGTCGGGGGGTGGACGGAGGCTCTGTCTCCCGCTACCACCCCCCCGAGGACGGGATCCAGGCTTTGTTTCCTCTCCTGCTGGCCGACACGCTTCCCCAGAGAAAGCTGGACGAGTCCTGTGGCCTCGGGGGCTTGGCTACCTCAGGATAATGCTGGGAGAAGGACACCGCGTTGAGAGCCTCCATGCCAGCTTGTATGTACTGAGCACTTAATAAACACAAGCAGATGAGAAAACTGTGCAAGTCAAGGCAAGTGTTTGGACTCAAAGAGAGCGGCCTACGGCAGCGTGGGTCCAAGGAAGGACTGTCCTTGCCCTGGGAGTGCTCCTGGGATGGGCTGTGCAGAGTGCACGGCTCGGCCCGGAAAGTACTGCCGTCAAGCCAGCTGCCAGGCCAGGCCAGGCCCACCTGCCGACCCGAGGGCAGCGTCCTGCTGACGCTCGGCTCGGGAGGTGCTGGACTTCCGTGGTCTCCAGTCAGAGACCCGGGGTGGCCCGCGTCCCTGGCGGGGGCGGAGGGGTGCTGGTCGGGAGGAGCGGCTCCCGCGGCCAGAAGCCGGCCTGGCTTGAGTCAGCTGAGCGTCCAGAGCGTCCAGGAGCTCGTGGGGGAGTCTATGCACATGGAACCAGGACCAGGCTACATCCGGCCGCTCCCAGTGCCCGCCCCCAGGAGACTGTCCATCCTTTGCCCGTGTATCCGTCCACCTGGCTGCCTGCCACCTCCCACGGCGTGTTCTGTCTCTGGCAGGGTCACAGGTCAGATGTTCTTCGTCTCATCACCTCGAGCTCTGGAGTTGGGGATTTCTAATCGCTGATTTTATCTCCTCCTTCCCTCGTCATGGGTGGTGTCAGTGCCGTCTGCCGCCCTTCCGACAAGGGGCTGTCAAGGTTTCAGTTGTCTAAGCCTTCACTGTGGTGGAGTTTCTTTCTCATAATAGGAAGGAAAAGAGCAGCATTTTTCCTGAGCGGTCTGTCACGTGTGCATACGAGGGCCGTCATCACTGACGGCTCCTTCAGGAGTGGCTCGGCCATCAGGTAGAGTTGCCGAGATGGGGACAGCTGGGTTCCGGTGTGACGCCTCTGCCCGAGCGCGTACATGCGCGGGGATGGGCGACAATGACGTGCACACGTGGATATTTCACAGTGTTTATTGTTTGCTTGATTGTCCATAATAACACCCTTGTGATGACTTTCCTCTTATTTCTCGACTTGTGTGGGAAGACTGTACAAGATGAGTGGTTTGAAGTGGCTTTTTTGTTCGTTAAGTCTATCAAGTGCTTTTAGTTCCCCCTATTAGGGGACTTTTTAACATACCACAGGAGAAGGCGATACTGCAGTCTAAGGGACAACTCAAGTACAACCGAGGGAAGCGCTTTATGACAAATGTCTCTTTCAAGAAATAGAGGTCAACGTCCGTATAAATCACCCCTGTCAAACTGAATTAAATTTTACGGGAGTTATGTTTTCCTGTTCTTTTTGAGAACCGCTCAGATTCTTCCATCCTGATTCTCTTGTTGGGATTTTAGATTTGCTTATACGTTTCACTTTTCCCGTCATTAGGTTTTCTATTTGCTTCTTCCAGTCATCCATTCATCCAGCAAACACGTATTGAGCCCCTCCTGTCACATTGGTCTCCAGACTCATGCCACATACTAGATTACAAAGATGGAAAGCTTTCAGTCCCCACCTCTAGAAACCCACAACTGGGGGAGGGGGTAGGAGGAATGATTGAGATGTAATAATAAAATGAGGCTTGTGAGAACTGTTATGGGGGAAAAAAAAAAAAAAAAAGCGTTGCCAAGACAGCCTTGGAAATAAAATGGGTAACAGAGTGGGATAATCAGGGACGGCTCCATGTAGGAGGTGAACTTATTGTAGTTTGATGGGGAGCAGGACACTCCAAGCAGAGAAAATAGCAGAGTGACAGGCACATGGCCCCCAGTTGTTTTAAAATATAAATTTTATTATTATTTGGGTAGAGTGAAGTCAGGGGTCAGGAGATGTCTGCCTGGAAAGATCGTTTGTTACTCACAGTTCCCGAGAGGAGGGGGCACGCAATGCCAGGCAGGGCCGCACGGGGAGACCCCCAGGCGGCTGGAGGCAGAGGGAGGGAGGGGCAGTACAGACCAGAGACCTCACTGAGGTTTCTGCGGGAGGAGTGGACAAAGCGGGGTGGGCAGCTGAGGACTGGCTGGTCTGGATCTTCCCCGCAGGCTCCAGGGCACAGGGCCCGTCCCCATTGCGTGCAACCTGCCCAGGGTGGAGAGGACAGGTGGACGGTGGCCCAAAGGCTGGGAGCCCATTGAGGAGGTGTGGGTGGTGGGCTCTGGGTTGGCCGGTTTGCACAGGGAGGCGTGCTCGCGGCTGAGCTGTTTACTGTCTCTAGGACCCAGCTGCTCGGGGAGGGGTGGTGCCTGCAGGGTCAGCAAGGCCCCAGTGTCCAGGTCTTTGATACAGAGCGAGAGCTGTGGCTGGTACACGCGGGGATGGCTGAGCCGCAGTGTGGGTGGGCGGCTGGGCATGAGCAGGCAGTGATGGGAGCAGGCACCGGAGGGGAGGAGGGAGCCGATGTGAGGCCTGCAAGGCCTTGCTGAGGGGGCTGTGTTCCTGAGAACCTGACTTTCCCTGTCTCTGAGCTCGAGCCAGGGTGTCCCAGAGCTTTGCACGCTTCCCCCGTCAGCGTCTCCCGGTGGGCCTTCAGGGCTGTCCTGTGGTCGCCGCTCCAAGGCCAGGTGCCCGCATCACGTGAGCAGGAGGCGCAGCTTCTCGGGCTCCTACCCCTTTCCCAGCCCCCCAGACTCCTACCCCACCGCACTTCATCAGTGATGGCGCCCAACCCTCGCCGGCATCTCAGGGTCTTAGCAAGTGGTACGACACCCGCGCAGGGTGTGTGGAGATGCGGGCAGTCCTGTTTGCCCTAGAGAGGGAATGTGTAAATGAGAGAAGCGACAGACACAGAACCGTCCCCCCAGTGCTCGTGGAGGACCGTGGGAGGCCAGCTTCACGTGAGGGCTGAGCGGGAGCTGGGTGCCCGGCTCCCTCGGCGGCTCCAGGGAGACGCAGAGGGAAAGGCTGAGGCTGGTCCCACACCTCCCTCCCCACCCCGAGTCATAGAGCAGCTCTTGGGTGGGGGGCTCAGGCCACACACGGTGGGTCTACAGACTCAAGGAAGGCAGGCCCCCAGGGGCCCCCAGTGCAGGGACAGTCCTGGGTCCACAGTGGCTTCCAGGAGAAGCCTCTTCTTGGGATGGGGGGACTTTATGGAAAAACTGGTTCCTAGGAGGATATTTCAGCGGGAATGTGAATAAAGTGGTAGAAACTCCAGCACCCAGGGGAAGTAAGAGAAGGGAGGCTGGGCAGCGGAGAAGGCCCTGGGCCATCCGTGGGGCCAGGGCGGTGAGCCGGGCTCGAATCTGCGGTCGCCAGGGCTGTTCACTGGTGCGGGGGCCAGGGACAAAGCCCTGAGCCTCTGGAACGGTCGCGTCACAATCCTCCTGCCTCTGAAGACAGAAGGAATATGAAATAGCTAAAAAGTAAATGAATCACCAACTCTCAGGAGGAAGCCAGCCTAGGGCCGCTTCCCAGCAGGAACCTCGGCACAAGCTGGCGTCAGGCAGTGCGGGGTGGGCGGGGAGCTCATTAGGGTCGCAGGCTGCCCAGACTCTTTGGGAACTGGCCTTGAGTCCCTTCCAGGTCTGAGTCCCGCCCTGGTTGTGCTGCAATCTGCCAGCGGTGCCAGCGGGGTGGCCCATCTGACCCCCCCTCCTCCGTGCCCCCGGCTGCCTCTCTGGGCAGCCGGGTGTGGGGACGCTGCTCAGACCACAGGTTGCTGGACAGGCAGGTTTTCCTGCTGACTCCGGGGTTCGGCTCAGCAGGCTTCCATGGCATGGATTCTGGAGCTTTCTCTCTCCTCCACTCTGCATAAGAACAGGGCCCCCTCTTCCTCTCTCCTCCCTGCCCACACCTCAGCTCCACGTGCCCCCTCTCCACTCACCATCCCCTTGTGGATGAGGTTAATGCCTCTCCTCTGAGTGGGCATCGATCCCCAGCCCCTGGGATGCTGAGCTCATCAGGGCCACGGGTAGCGGGGACACCAGAGGTCCTGCCCGGCAGGCTGGTTTCCACCTGACTTATCAGAGGCAGGGGCTTCCCAGGGCAGGCAACTCGGCAACCCTGATGAAAAACCCACTCAGCAGGGGTGGAGGGTCTGGGACCCCAGGCATTCAAAGGGCAGGCGGGTCTGAAGGAGCCCCGCCTCCTGGGTCGCGGGTGCCAAGTGCCTGCCGGGGTTGGGGACAGCAGCCCAGAGCCCTACCCAGAGGAGGAAGGAGGCCGAGACTCCTGGGGCTTCAGCACAGGACGCAGGGCTCTCTGTGGATGCTCACGACTGCCCCCCGCTGAGCAGCATTTGAGATGTATGGCATCTCTGCTCTCGTCCTAAGTATTGCAAAATGCTGTTTGTAAGCTTTAAAAGAAAAAGAAGCAAAAAAAAAAATCGTCAAAACCCCAGCCTCCCCATCGAGCTCTGATTGTTTTATGTTTAAAGAATTCCTCCGCACCCCCTGCCCAGCGCATCATTAGTGAGAGCTGGTTGCTTCTAGAACGCTCCTTCCTGATGGTCTTGGAATCTAAGTGGAGAGCCTGAGGAGCCCAGCAGGAAACACAGGCCTTGGCTCCTGGCGGAGAAGCGCCCCCTCTCTTTACTCCACGTGTAAACCGCTTGTAACGAAGCTCGACCCTCCACCCCCAGGTCTGGAGTCACAGTTGCGTTCTCCGATCGTAGTTTTGGAGCTCAGCGCTGGGCAGCCCATCTCAACGCTGATTTTGAAATCGTGCACGTTTGTTTGTATTAACACATTCATCCGTATGTTAATAAGCTGACCAGTCAGGCCCCGAGTTTGGGCTAGACCCCGGTGAGGGTGCTGGGGCTTCAGTGGTGAGCCAGACCCCGAATCCCCTTCGGGGGCTTGTGGGACGAGGGACAACAAGCAGGGAAGACGCCTCAGGAAGGAGGCGGTGGCAGGTGAAGGTGGGGGGCATGCACAACCGCGGGGGGCCCGGACAGGGTGGGCGGACAGTGAGGACGCAGACTATGCGGCAGGTGGCTTCTGCTGCAGCTTCGAGGCTCCGCTACGGGACCGGCCATGCCCACACCTGTGGCCCAGGAACACCGCATTCCCCGAGCGGGAGGCAGGCCGGGGCCCTGTGAGTGAGCACCACCCGAGGCCCCTCTGTCTGAAGGCCACTGATGACATCTGACTCGCTCGTCAGGGTCCGGCCCAGACGCTGTCAACTGAGGTGCAAAGCTGCAGAAACCGCAGGCCTGGAGGTCCCGTGCGTCACCCTTCTGACCAGCGTCACGCCCGACGCAGCCGTCTGCTCGCGGCCCCCTGCCTCTCCGGGCTCCAGACTGCCCCTCGGGTGCTCTCCCCAAGCCCCGCACCACCCGCTGCTCCCTCACTCACGAGCACTGGGAACCTTTGCCGGGCACCGTGTCTGAGCGAGCCTGGGCATGACCAGCCCTTCATCGGGCTCACGGAAGGTGCCAGAGGGCATGGAATTAGAGCATCGCCTTCTGTGGCCAGTTTTGGGGGCGGGGGGGTCCTGTTCACGGAGGCATCCCTATGACCCGGTTTCAGTCCAGATTCCAAGGACTTCATCCCGAAGGCCCGGTTTCAGTCCAGATTCTAAGGACGTCACTGGCTTCGTGGAGAAGAGCAGAGGGCGGACGTGTTTTCGGGAGGTTCAGGTGTTGAGACTGTGTGATGCTCTTGAGTCACAACAGATGGGCCCGTGGGGAGAATGGCCGACGGGTCCACGTGGCCATGAAACACCCACCTGAGCCCCGATGATGTGGCCTCCGTTCAAATCCAGGTCTTTTAAAAGAGAGCGGTAGACAGGAGGGGATGTGACTGGGGTACCCCAGCCCTACAGTTGTAGGCTACATTCTTCAGAACAAAAGCCGCACAGCCAGCCCACAGCACTTCCTGTGGGGTCACGTGCTGCGGCAGGGAGACCTGGGCCCCGGGCGCCCTCCTCCCGACGTCCCTGCCCCTCCAGCTGCTCGCTGCTTCGCTGCCCCCTGAGCTCAGTACCCGCTCTGACATCCTGATCTTTTCCCCACCATGTTCTTGGATGGTCACTGCCTTTTGTACTTTTGATGTTTTCTCATTGAGGTGAAATTTGTGGCGAACATAAAGTTGACCACGTCAAAGTGTATGGTTCACGGATTGGTGCCTCCACTCCAGCCTCCACCCCCACCTGGGGCTGAAATGTTTCCAGGCTCCCGAGGCGATGCTGCACCCACCTCCCCCGCCCTGGCACCCAGCCGTCTGCTTTCTGCTCCTGCGGGTCCACCTGTCCTGGGTATTTTATGAGATGGGATCACGCGGCCTGTGGCCTCCCGGTCTGGTTGCTCTCGGCATCACGCCTTCAAGGCCCGCCTGCGGTGCAGCAGGGGTCAGCGCTCCGCCCCTCCTGTGGCCGGGCAGCCTCCGTCCTGGGGCTGCACCGCCGTTTGCCTGTCGACGGGCACTTGCGTGCTCCCCCCTGGGCTGCTGTGAGCAGAGCGTCCGTGAACGTGTGCATGCAAAGGTTGGAGAGCCAGCTTGCACTTCTTCGGGGTGTAGACCCAGAAGCAAGGTTGCTGGGTCGCATGGTGGTTCTGGGTTTGCTGGAGGACCTGCCGAGCCGCTTTCACGCTGTGAATGAAGAGGGTTAGAGTTCTGTGTTTCATTTCTCTGGGACTCGCACCGCCCGGCCCCATGTTTGCTGTCCCCTTCTGGTCTTGCACGTCTCCAGTCCACCAAGGTCCTTCTAAATCCTCATGCCACCACCCACCCCCCCGCCCCCATGACCGCCTGCCAGCTTGGTTTCTCTGCAGACGTCACGAGCGCGTTTCCTGTGTTGTCCCTGAAGCCGTCTGTGGGTGTCACCTGCACGGGGCCCTGGCCGGCCCACCTCGGCACCGCCTGCTTGGCCTGAGGCTCTCCATGCCCACAGCCTTCCGTCTGCAGGTGTCCCCGGGCCCCCGACCCCCCAGGCCTGCGCAGGCCCAGCACCTGCCTGGACGGGGTGCAGGGACCTGCAGAGAACTCGGGGGGCTTCCCCGGCAGCTGGTGACCAGTGCCCCCCACCTGCACTGTTGCTCTCTCGCGGGGTCAGGTCCATTGGTCCACAGGGCAGGCAGCACAAGCAGGGCGGTCAGACTGGCTTGGGCAGGACTAGAAGCCGCTCGGACGAGGACGGGGATCAGGAGAGGTGTGGCTCAGGGTCAGGCCGGGTGGTCCTGGAAGGGCTGAGAACACCGCCTGGCCAGCTGACTGGAGGGAGTTCACGGACAGGGAATAAAATCAGCAGCAGAGCATTGGGCAGGACAAGGGACAGGCGGGGTTCAGGATGGAAGGTGTTGGGTCAGCTGTGCCCCAAGGCGGGTTTTACCACCTCAGCTAGTTCCCAGGGCAGCAGCCGGGTCCCCTGCACAGGGACATCCAGAGGCCCAGCCAGCGGTGGCGTCTTAGGCGTGCGTTTGGGCAGAAGGGGTCAGGGTGGAAGCAGGAGGCGCGGCAGGGGAAACAGCTCTGGACCCTCTCTGGGGACACCCAGCCACTCGGGCCCCGTGGGGCTGGGCAGGTCTTCTCTGCCAGGTGGTCCCCTGTCCACAGGGGACCTGAAGGCAGGTTCCATCCCGAGCCCTTGGTCTGAGTCCGCAGGGCCAGGTGTGCCCAGGCCCTGACCAAGAGCTGGTGACTGAAACCCCCAGACCCAGTGGTGGGGACAGAGGGTCCCCCGCTCAGAGGCGCAGGTTGGGGGGTGGGGGGTGTGTGCTCACGGGACTGAACGCCCCCCGTGTGAGGGGTTGGCCAGCGGCCTCAGCCCCACACTGTCCAGCGGGTCCCAGGCCCTCCGTCCTGCAGGTTGGAGCCATCGGGGACGAGGAGGAGTGGGTCACCCTCTGCGAGGAGGAGAATGAGCCGGATGCCCAGATGCTGGAGATCCCGGACCTCACGCCCTACACTCACTACCGGTGAGAGCCGCCCGCCGGGGCCCTCTGTCCGCAGCGGTGAAACCCAGCTGCACGCGTGCAAGCAAGACGCTTCCATCCATCATAGCAGTAAACTGAGCTTTTCCGGGCACGAGATGCTGTTGAGTGTCATTCCCAGAGAGACTGTCCCTGCTGCCAGGCCAGCAGCGTCCCTTCCACCAGCTTCGATGGCCAGGCAGCCAGCAGGCATGGCTGGTGTATCAGGCTCAGTAGCTAAGACCCACGTGATTGGAGATGTAGGTCTTTTTTTTTTTTTTCCACAGAACTCCACCTCTGGGGCTGTTAGGGTGCTGTGTGTGTGAAGAGCAGACATCCTTGAAACACCTGCCTCACCCTCCCCGGGTCCCGGAGGCATGGGTTTCACTAATCAAGCATTTAACGTGCCATTTAACCTTTGCCTCTTGACCCTGAAACTTATCCAGGCAGTAAATCCTTGGCCCAAACAAAGGACAGAGTGTCGGTGGCTGCTTGAGATGCCGTGACTTCCCGTAAGATTGAGGAGAGAGATAGGATTTCCAGTTATCTCAGATGCTGGGTGTGATAGCCTCACTGTTCTGCCAGGATGGATGCACTTCATATGACCAGGGAACAAAAGACTGAGAATGACTAATTCAGGGAGTAAAAGGGGAAATGATATCTTTGTGAAGAACACCGTTTCAATACAATACCAAAGTGAGGGTTTTTGTTTTTGTTTTTTTAAAAAAACCTAATGAGAGGTGCTATTGAACCTACACTCATTTTAACATCCTTCCTAGTTTAGAGCAGATGAATCAAGATTCACTCGTTTTTAGGGGGAAACATTCAGAGTAAAGTGAGCTGCCGAGGTCCGTGATGTGCTGTGTGAAACTGGCGCGGGGCTTTGTTTCCTTCCGTTTTCCCGCGTCCCCTCTCCCTGCAGGTTCCGAATGAGGCAGGTGAATGTTGTCGGCGCCGGCCCCTTCAGTCAGTCCTCCCGGGTCATCCAGACGCTGCAGGCACCCCCAGACGTGGCCCCCACCAGCATCACCGTCCGCACTGCCAGCGAGACTAGCCTGCGGCTCCGCTGGGTGGTGAGTCGGGGGGCGGTGCTGGGGGGAGCCCGGAGCCTAGTCATCGCTTCCTCCTGCCTTTGTCCAGGTCAAAGCTAATCTCGTCATTAAACCAAGAAGTAGTGCACCCCACAATTAGTGTTGGATCTCAGACCATCCCCAGCTGTCTTATTAACTAGTAGCGTTACCCACTGGCTTCTTGGAACCAAGACATATTCTTTAGGGAAGAAAGTCGACCGTCCCACGGGCTCGACCTATAAGTCCTTAAGCTCGGTCGACACGGAACGGGTCCGAAGTATTTGTAAGAGAGCCAGCTTGACATTGAATCAGAACATTTGCTCACAAAATTAAGCCACAATATATTAAAAGAAATTAAGTCCAGCTAAAGTTACTGACAAGGCTTCCTGTAATTAACAGAAGAAAAGTTCCAGGGAAAAGTAAAAAAGAAAAAGTCCAAGAATATTCACCCCAGAGTAGCTTTTCCATGGACTCAGCCCCATAAGACAGGCTGGTGCTTGGGGACCCTCATGGGGTGTGGTTCCGAGACGGGGGCTCACCACAGACTGTTGTCCGCTTCCAGCCACTGCCAGACTCTCGGTACAACGGGAACCCCGAGTCCGTGGGCTACAGGATTAAGTACTGGCGCCCGGACCTGCCCTCTGCGGTGCTGACCCAAGTCATCAGTGATCGGCTGGAGCGGGAGTTCACGGTCGAGGGGCTGGAGGAGTGGACCGAGTACGAGCTGCAGATGCAGGCCTTCAACGCCATCGGTGCCGGGCCCTGGAGTGCGGCCGTGCGGGGCCGGACGCGGGAGTCGGGTGAGTTGGGGCTCCGGGCCCTCCCGTGTCTCCTGGAGGAGGAGTGGGCCCAGGCTCGGTGGCATCTCACTGGCTCATCCTTACCCCACCCCACGCCCCCTACCGTGTCTTTCCTGAGTAATTACGTCAACCTGCCTCAGAGCCCGTGACACCGCTTTGCATTTGATGATGGATTCTCCCAGGGGCTGGACTTGCGTTGTTGTCTTTAATTAGGGGTGATTTTCACCACCAGTGCTCAGAAGTAGGGGCATACTGGGACTGACGGGATCTTTTTGACGCACGGTGTTCAGGAATTCTTCCCGACAGTTGTACGTGTGGTGTGTTGAGACACTTTCCTCTGCCCCAGAAAATAGACCCTCAAAAAGTGTTGCTTTCGCACAATGGGAGTTTCTCTTTACAGCGTTAAGATGGGTGTTCCTATTAGTGAGTCCATGGAGTGATTTGAGGACCCAGGCTCTGCCATCCTGTTGACTAGCTGCCATCTGCATGCAGTGGCCAGAGGGGAGAGATGAGCAAAGGGTGGGTGCCTCTGCCTCTTGACACCTGCCCGGAGACAGCTCACAACCCTTTGCTTACTGCCAGGAAGGGAGGAGAGCTTCCAGAGGTCACTCAGCAGAATGCTTATCTTCTAGGTTCCATGGCCAGACTGGTCAACAGCAGTTTGCAGGACCCTTGCTGGCCTGGTTTGAGCTTGTAGAAACACAGAAAAGAGTGTTGCTGACACTCTAAAGACACACAAACCAGCTGTTTCCGAGGGTCTGAAATAGTGAGGTTTTCTCCTGAAAAGAAAGACCATCTCTGCTCTTCAGCTCACCCCCACCCACGCTGTTCAGCACTTGATGTATCAGGGAACTGCTTACCCTAGACCACGTGGGCTGTTAGAAGTCATGCTCTGAATACCTTCCTGACCTCCACCCAAGAGGGCTGAGAAAAAGGTGGAAAGTCTTGGGTTAGATGTCACGCTCAGAATACCTTCCTGACCTCCACCCAAGAAGGCTGAGACGAAGGTGGGAAGTCTGAGACAGGAAACCAGCTGCATCAGGACTTAGCTATTTCCTCAGAGGCTTCCTGAGCCCGGGGCAAGTCCTGTCTTCTTCATGTCTTATGTTGTATACCTTAATCTTACACAGTGTTAAACACAAATCATATGTAATGTTGACTTGTTTATGTAACATTGATTCTAAAGCTAAAAATAAATAAAGTCTTTCGTTATTAAAAGAAAGCATTAAAACTCTAAGTAGAGATTAAAATACCATTTAAAACAGTTTTTCTTAGGGAAAAATAAAATAAAACACAATCATTGAGTAAAACACTATCATTGAAGTAATAAGTAGGCTAGACACTGTGAAAGAGAAAATTGCCAAACTGGAAGCTGAAAATGAGTGAAAATCTCAAAATACAGCACAGAGACATTGACACTGAAAGTATGATAGAGAACTTAAAAGACAAAGACTAGACTGGGAAGGTCCAAAATACATTCAATAAGATTCAGAAAGGATGGGGGGCAGGGTCAGGGAAATGAGAGGAGGAAATACACAGAGATTATGGCTGAGAAATTACAGAATTGAGGTAAGACACTGTGTATCAGACTGAAGACATGACTCCTGAATAGAAAAAATAGAAATAAATCTGCACCAAATTGCACTGCCCTACAACTTCAAAATACCAGAGCCAAAGAGAAAATCTTAAAAATATTTGGACCCAGGACATCTCACCTGCAAAGACTGTTTGAAACCAACTTCTCAAGAACAACAGCGGGCAGAAGACAATGGAATAATAATCTTGAAGGAACTGAAAGAAAGTAACTCAACCTCAAGCTCTGCACTTAGCCACAGCCTTTTGTTCAGAAAACAACGAAATATCATGTGAAGGTGAAGAAAGTGAAATTTTAAGTGGAAAATAATATTTTGGGATAAGTTTTCAAAGACCACTCAACAAAGACAACCAATGGCAAAATGACTGCCTTGAGAGTATCTTTTTGTAAAAATCCTTCCAGCTGCTAAAAAGCCATCCTTACAGTGGTCAGACAGAGGATGAGATGGTTGGATGGTATCACCAGCTCAATGGACATGAGTTAGAGCAAATTCCAGGAGATAGTGGAGGACAGGGGAGCCTGGCGTGCTGCAGTCCGTGGGGTCACAGAGAGTCAGACATGACTTAGCAACTGAACAACAACAACAACAAAAAATAAAACAGAGGTCAGAGGTCATCACGGCATCTGATGAAGAGGGTGAAGGGGTCTCCAGGGCACGCTGGTGAAGAGTCACAGCTGCTGATGGAGTCAGATGGGGTCGGAGGGAGCTGGGAGGAGAGGAAGCCTGCAGGTCCCTTCTGGAACACGCAGCACCTCCACGATGATAGCTGTATGTCCATGCTTTAAGAAGCTCAGTGCACAGACATGCTGAAAGCCAGCCGTGGGAGCACCACTGCTTATTTAATAAAATAAGCAGAACTTCTCAAACCACATTTACATGAAGTGTCTGATTTT
This sequence comes from Bubalus bubalis, assembly GCF_019923935.1. NCBI lineage: Eukaryota > Metazoa > Chordata > Mammalia > Artiodactyla > Bovidae > Bubalus > Bubalus bubalis. The sequence continues at coordinate 2,754,078 of NC_059180.1, forward strand.
GACGGGCACTTGAGCTGGTTTCATGACATCTTATGATATATTATAAGGGTAAACGAGGCCCTTAAAACCAAAGACACTACATGAGGCACAGCTGGTGCTAAGAGGAAAGCCCTGCAGAGGAGAGAGAAGAAAAGAAGGAAATGCATTTTAAATGGTACTCTTTTTGATGAAAGGGGAGTTTCTAGGACTGTCTCAAAATTCAAGATACCAGGTTGGGAAGGAGTTGAATCTCCCTCAACTTATGTAATGTGCAAGATTTTTTCCCCAAATCTTAAGAACATAAATATTTTGTAACTAAATGGCAGTTTTCCCTGGTAAGACTCGAATGGGCTGAAATTTTCATCGTGAACACTACCGTTTGCTCAGCCTGTCTCCTCGTTGGGAACCCAGCTGCATTCTGGGCACCGAGGCTGAGCTGCCACAATTGCCCAGTTGCCCTCACTCTCTGGGGACGTGGATGGCCTGCCAGTGTGTGGAGGCACATGTTACCACGTCTTAGGAAGTCATCTGTTACATGTAGGTCTACATAAGAACTGGGCACTTACGGTCTCCAAGATGAACCGCAGGAGACAGTTAAGGATTGAGAGGCGGCCAGTTTGCGTTGCTATGACAATGGCCTCTCTCTTTGCAGAGAGATGGAAATTTAGAACTTAACACTAGTGTCTGGGTACAGTATACTTGCTCCTCTCACCTGGTTCTAAATAAAGTGGAAAATGAAATCGGAAAATTGTAGGTTTACCTTCTCTTTGAATGATAAGTAACACCTTTAATTCACAACTGATGCAAGGTGCCAGCTTCTCGCTCAGTTGTTTTTTTTAATAAAATAAGCATATGTGTCAGCAATGTCCTGGTAACTGCCTTGGCAGTTACAACACCGAGGGGGAGCCCCTGATGTGCGGAGGACACGAGTGGCACCGTGGGAGCCCCTGCAGAAGGTGGGGGACTCGGAGTGGTGTGTGCGGCTGGCCTGCTCCCTTCAGGGGGCTGAGTTCACTGGAAGCCAGGAAGATTTTCTCCCTGTGACACAAATCTGCTCAAGTGAATTATAGTGTTTTGTTGAATGACTGAATGATGGAATGAATGACCCTCTACTGACGTAGTTGGGAAGAAAAAGGTAATCGATCAGGTAAGCTGGCCAGCATCTTCTCTCCAGAACTGTCAGGAAGGAGGACCCCATGCTCAGAACAGACAGGCTCCAACAGCGGTGTGTGTGTGTTGTGGGGGCATTGGCCAACCCACGTGGCAGCTGGTTCACGCCTGCGCTCTGAGGCCCATCAGTCAGCCTCGTCAGTCAGGCTCCGAGGCCTGTCAGTCACCTTGTCAGTCAGGCTCTGAGGCCTGTCAGTCAGCCTCGTCAGTCAGCCTCGTCAGTCAGCCTCGTCAGTCAGGCTCTGAGGCTCGTCAGTCAGCCTCGTCTGTCAGCCTCCTCAGGCAGCCTCATCAGTCAGGCTCCAAGGCCCGTCAGTCAGCCTCATCAGTCAGGCTCCAAGGCCCGTCAGTCAGCCTCGTCAGTCAGGCTCCAAGGCCCGTCAGTCAGCCTCGTCAGTCAGCCTCGTCAGTCAGGCTCTGAGGCCCGTCAGTCAGCCTCCTCAGGCAGCCTCGTCGGTCAGGCTCCGAGGCCCATCAGTCAGCCTCACAAGGGGGCAAGGAGTGGGGGGTTCCCGCCTCCCAGGCAGTCAGGCCAGGAAAGCCGTCCTTCCAGGCCCAACGCGAGGCCCGGCCTGCCGCTGGGCCCTCTTTAGCTCCTCCGCCTCCATCCCAAACCTGCCGCTTGTGGAGCGACTGGGACCAGCTGGCCAACAACGGAGAGCATCTCCTCCAGGGCCTGCACGAGTCCTGTCATTTTTTTCTTAAAGACTTCATTACAGCAGCCCCTTGTTTCCTGGGGCTACTGTAATCACGTGCCCCAGAGTGGTGGCTTCAAACAGCAGAAATGTATTCTCTCGAGGCTCTGAAGGCCAGAAGGTGGAGAAAGGGATGTGAGCAGAGCTGAACTCCCTCTGGAGGTGCCAGGAGGGGCGGTCCTTCCCCCTCCCAGCTTCTGGAAGCTCCTCGGCTGTGGCAGTACAAATCCAGTGCTGCCAGGGGTTGGGGGTCTCCCCACGTGCATGTCCATCTCTTCTCACAGGGATGCCAGTCCTGCTGGAATAGAGACCACCTCACCCCCATGTGACCTCATCTGACCCATTACATCCCAGGGACCATATTTCCCAATAAGGTCACATTCTGGGCCCAGAGGGTCAGGACTCAGCATGGGAGCTTGAAGGGACACAATTCAACCCACAGCAAAGACCACATCGCTTTGGTACAGAAGCTCTAGGAAGCAGAGTTGGGGAGCAGTGTTATCGTGCAAAAATACGTTACTTTCTGTCTTCAGACTGACTACCAGAGGAGCCTTCACAATGGCTGAGCAGAAAGAAGGAAGTGCTCATGTATGAGGGAGTGAATGAGTGAGTGTGGAAGGGAACAAATGAGTGAGTGAGTGAATGAGTGAGTGTGGAAGAGAACAAATGAGTGAGTGAGTGAGTGAATGAGTGAATGAACAAATGAGTGAGTGAATGACCGAGTGAGCGAGTGAGTGAATGAACGAGTGAGTGAATGAACGAGTGAATGAACGAATGAGTGAATGAGCGAGTGAGTGAATGAATGAATGAGTGAGTGAGTGAGTGAACGAGTGAATGAGCGAGTGAGCGAGTGAGTGAATGAATGAATGAGTGAGTGAATGAACGAGTGAATGAACGAATGAGTGAATGAGGGAGTGAGTGAGTGAACGAGTGAATGAGCGAGGGAGTGAGTGAGTGAATGAATGAGTGAATGAGCGAGGGAGTGAATGAGCGAGTGAACGAGTGAGTGAGTGAATGAGGAGGGGTGGATGAGTGACAGGGGACGTGCAGGAGTGCGTGGCTGCATGAGTGAACGGATGGGCGGGTGGATGAGTGAGCCGGTCGGCAGGCTGGTCCTGCGGGTGGTCACTGAGGAGGTGTCACAGCCCCATCACGTGTTCTGTGCCCGTGAGTTTCGTGAACTTGACATGTTCTCCTTTTCGACCGTGGAGGCGCTGGGGGTGCTGACACTCGCTTTGGTCGTTGCCTGTCACCCCCTCCCCACAGAGAGGTGCACCATGTAAGGCTCCCCTGCCCCCACCCTGGGCGCAGATCATAACCTCCCCTCCTCCCCTCTCCGCCTGCCTGTCCCCCACAAAGTCCGCATTTAGAGAGGTCCATGAACTGTGTCTGAAAGTGAGGATTCCATCTGAGATAAAAGCCACAGTTCTCACCAGTTAATATAAGAATCAGACAAGCTTATTTTCTCTCTGGGTGGACTCCGGTAACATGGAGCTCCTAAATACCCAGGATTTATGGAATTTGTTGCTAATATTAAGGAGATTTACATTTCCGTGATACCCCTGCAAGTTTAATCTGATCACTGCAAAAACGCTCAGAGTGCATTGCTATTTCAAGGACAACTTGATTAGAAGGGGAAGAATTAGACCTTTATTTGTAGAAGCCTTTAGACTTCCAGAGCCAATCTCTTTAACTCATTCCTTGCAGTTCCTTCAGCCGCCCCTGAAAACGTGTCAGCCGAGGCCGTCAGCTCCACCCAGATCTTACTGACATGGGCCTCGGTCCCCGAACCGGACCAAAATGGGCTGATCCTGGGCTACAAGGTACGTGCTCAGGTGACCTTCCCCGCCTGCCTCCCCAGCCCGCGAACTCGCATGGCCTGTGCATCGCTGGCTCTGGCCTGTTTCCTGGACTTCACCCCCCTCCTCTCGTCTCCCTCATCACCGTCTGGGGTGAGGGTCGCTCCACCCTCGTCACGCAGGCCCTCACAAGGCGCTCTGAGCCCGTGTCCTCCCCCTAAGATGGGCGGAATGGCGGTTGCTCCCTCCAGTCGACGGTGGCTGATTTTGTACAATGCCAAGGACGTGTCCAGAGGCCCCTACACGCGTGTCTGCACGTGTCATCGCCACCCGTGTCCGTCCTGGGCGCTGGCCTCAGTGTCGAGGCTCGGACACCTCCCGGCTTCTCTGGGAGACCTTTCTGGGCCAGCCCTGTGTGCTTTTACCCAGGCCCTCAAAACCCCCCTGTTCTGTGCCGTCCGCTCCCCCAGCAGCAGGGCGGACCTTCCTGGGTTTGACCGTGAGGCCTCGCGTGTCATGTGCTGTGGCCTCTCCTTGGGCCGTCCATCTACTCCATCCTGTTCTGTTTCCTCCCGTCCTCACGCCCCACCGCCACCCCAGGGCATCCTGATCACTCCCTTCTGACCCATTTGGACGCAGCGCCCCCAGCCCAGCTCTGAGAGCAGCGCCCACAGCCCCACCTGGCCGTGGACAGCCCTCCCTCCCGACCCCCGCCCTTCACAGCCTTCCGGCCACTGCTCCTGCGGGCCAGCTCCCAGGGGGCGAGCTTTGGGAGTGAGGAGCCGGCGGGCCGTGGAGGGGCCGCCTCAGCGCGGCCGCATCTGCAGTGAGGGCAGTGAACGGCCCCGGGGCGGGGTCTTGGGTTCAGGGGTCCCCAGGTCCTCCGAGGCAGGAGGCCCGCCTCCTAACAACCATGTAGCCGAGTGGCCGCCGGCTCCTTTAAAAGAAGCAGGATGTCTCTGTGTTCGTGTCGAGCCCTGGTTAGGGGCTGCCGCCGGGGACCTCAAATCCTGGGAGTTACAGTGGAGCGTCCGGCTCGCCCAGCCAGCCAAGGGCTGGGTCATCGCTGCAGCCTCCTTCCGGTCTCCAGGAAACTGCTGCACTTCCCTCCTTCCCCAACAGCGCCAGCGGTTACGAATTAGATCCCCACGCCCTCAGCCGGCTGCCCTGGGGGAGGACGGGTCCGGAGCCCCCCAGGCCCCTCCTCACACACTGCCTCCCCTCCCCGCCCTTGTGTGTCCCCGCTCAGATCCTGTTCAGGGCCAAAGACCTGGACCCCGAGCCCCGGAGCCACGTGGTGCGCGGGAACCACACGCAGTCGGCGCTCCTGGCGGGCCTGGGCAAGTTCGTGCTCTACGAGCTCCAGGTGCTGGCCTTCACCCGCATCGGGAACGGGGTCCCCAGCCTGCCCCCCATCCTGGAACGCACCAAAGACGACGGTACGTCGGGGCCATGCCTCCGCCCGCCCCCCAGGTTTGCTGTCCCCATCCATACCCTTCGGATGGTGGTCATCTTCAACTTAATTTTCAGAACACTCCTTCTCCCCTCGGTTCAGCAGAGGAAAATGAAGCAAAGCTGTTTTCTGACCACAGAGTGCCCCTACAGCCAATTTCAGCCAGAGTGAGTGTTTACAGGTTAGGGGTGAGCCTGAAAGGCCGGATGGGCCAGGCCAGGACACCTCAGGCTGCTCCTGGTGGCGTAGGCACAAAGCTGCTGAGAAGCCCTAGGTTCCCTGGGATGGCCCCCTCAGAAGGCATGTTTGAGGGGCTGGGGTGCCCAGGTTCCCAACCCCAGAAACAAATACCTCTTGATGATTGTCTAAACTCTCAGCCATGTTTCTCCACTTTGCAGATGTCAGCCACCCAAGGTTAGCTCCTGTACACGATCTTTGTTAACCAGACTGTGGCAAATATTCTGCCCCGCAAAAAAACCCAGGCTCAGATTCAGCTGAAAGTGAGGCACCAGAGATTTTCTTCAGCCTTTTACTGAAGGAATTAAATCAGCCCGGAAAGTGCTCTAACCGCTGAGATGACACCCTCCTCCCTGTCTGCTGGGAGGCAGCACGGGAGCTGGGCCTCGCCTGGGTCAGAGGAGGGGGCGCCTCAAGCATTGTTCTTCCTCAGGGGCTGGTCTCAGGGCAGCCAGCGTCTGAAAGGGACCCTGTGACCTGAAGGCCATGTCTTTGCAAAACTGTATGTTGTGTCCAGGACCACCCGAATGAACAGTAACAGGGGTGTTTAGTAATGGTTCCTCAAACTTGGGAGGATATTCTTCCCAACGCACAGGCAGGGGAGTCATGGACCGCCGTCTGTTTTTGGCCACAATCATGATATAAACTTGTTTCTCCTTCCCCTCATTTCATCGCGATGCAAGCGATCACCCTTGGGGACAGTGAGGGGCAGAAGCCATGGAAGACAGACCAGATGTCAGAGTTTCCCATTTGTGAGTCGGTCCTGGCGTGTGAGCCCGTGGTCTCCTTCCATTTATTTCACCCAAACGCAGGGGTGAGAGCACAGGTTTATAATTTAAAATACCGTTCTCAGCTAAGTAGCTGGAGGCAAAGTTCACAGCCCTGGAGTGGCTGTCATGCACGTCATTTTATTTCTATATCGATTGTTCCATGCCTGTTGCCTCTTACCTGGGAAGAGTCAGCTCTTAAGTTCCAGTGAGAAGTTCCCACGCTGGCCACACATTTACTAGCTTGTCCGTTTAAGTAAATATATTTTACAGTGTCTACGACCCTATTATTCAGTGGTACCTGCATACATAGCTAGTTTTTGACTTACTGGTGCACCAGACCATGAAGAAGAACTATTACATTCATTTGTGGACATCCCCTCTTGATTTTCTGGGAAAATGCAGGAGAGGGCTCGTGTGTCTGAGAGAAAGGCCACTGCTGTGGCCATGTTATTTGGCCAATCACTGTAACCTCCACTGGAAGTTGGGAGCGACATTCAGCCACCTTCTTCACCTTTCATCTGCCGTGTGGACGTCCAGACTGGGAGAGGAGTCAGCTCAGATTGGTGAAGTCTCTACTCTGACTTGATGTACCCTCTACCATGCTACTTAACGACTATAGTGGCCAGCTTTGGGCACCACTCAGGGCTCCCAGCGTGGCTCATGAGTGCTGCAAAAGTCACCTTCCCAAAACTCAGAGTGATTCACCCATGAGCGGTGTCGTCAGCAGTCATGACTGGCCTTGGCCGGCCCACAGGGCCCTGCAAAACCCCGCCGTGTACCCGTGTGACAGCCCCAGTGGGGCCTAATTCTCTGGTCTTTTTTTTCCCCCTTCAGCCCCAGGCCCGCCCGTGAGGCTCGTGTTCCCAGAGGTGAGGCTCACGTCTGTGCGGATCGTGTGGCAGCCTCCAGAGGAGCCCAACGGCATTATTCTAGGTAAGGGAGTGGCGGGGACCACAGCTCAGAGAGAAATGACAATTAGATTGATTTCATCCATTTTTATTAGATATCTAAAAGGTTAGAGAAAAAAAATCCCATCCACAGCAGCCTAGCATTTTCTGAGCCGAGAGACCACAGCCCTGTGTCTCCTGCTCTAAGGGGTTCTTCGCAGAATGAAATTTACATTCTGTTCACCCAGAATCTCTCTGTTCACGGTTCATGGCGGTACCATCTGTAATTGACCTTCCCTCTGCTCAGAAATAACCCAGTTATTTTGATGTGTGTTTGGGAAATAGCGGGCTGGCTTTTCACAGAAGATTCCCATGCGGGCCTTGCTCCAAGGTTCCAGAAGTGTCTCTCTGATGCTGCAGGGCCTGCACCCAATCCTTTGAGGAAGTTTCCCAAGTGAACTGTGTGCTTGGGTCCCAGGGAAGCGGTTTGCTTTGAACTTGGCATTCAGGGGGCCAGCTCTGATAACTTTGATGAAGAGTCTTAATTTGCCCCAGTTTTCCCGAAGGCAGCTAGTTTTATTTTTAAAGGTCATCAGTCCGTTGATTTGTTCACCCTTTCACTGTAATGAATCAGGAGCCTCTGATGTGCCAGGCCTCATGCAGAGGGGGAGGGGAGAGGGAGGAGGGGAGAGAGGGGGCGGGGAGGGGAGAGAGGGGAAGATGAGAGAGGGGGAGGGAGGGGGAGGGGTGTAAGGAGTGAGTAAGACGCTGGCGGGGCAGGTCCTTGAAGAGGAGGCACCAGTGACACGACCGCGTGGTCTCGATGTGGGGTGTGCGTGAGTGCTCGCCACTCATTCGTGTCTGTAGCCCACCAGGCTCCTCTGTCCGTGGGATTATCCAGGCAAGAATACTGGCATGGGTTGCCATTTCCTCCTCCAGGGGATCTTCCCAACCCAGGGACTGAAACTGCTTGCCCTGCATCTCGTGCTTTGGCAGGCAGGTTCTTCACCACTGAGCCACCCGGGAAGCCCTCGACGCGGGGAGGTTCTGCAGAATGCCCTTCAGGGCAGTGTCTCCTGGATTGGGGCTCAGGGCTGGACGGTGTTTTCAGCCTGGAGCTTGAGGATGAGTGTTAGTAAACAAAACATTGGGTCTGCTCGCCCGCAAGCAGTAAAGCCAGTCTCCTGACACCGGGCAGTGGAGAAAGATAAAGAGGATAAAGCATCTGCCTGCAATGCAGGAGACCCGGGTTCGATCCCTGGGTTGGGAAGTTCCCCTGGAGAAGGAAATGGCAACCCACTCCAGTATTCTTGCCTGGAGAAGCCCATGGACAGAGGAGCCTGGCGGGCTACAGTCCACAGGGTCGCAAAGAGTCAGACACGAACCCTTTGCAGCGTTTACTGCCGGGCGACACGCAAGGCGTCAGGGCAGCTGGTGCTCAAAACGCCCCAACTCCCCAGTGGGTTTCAGTCGGTTGGGGGTGTGATCAGCTTGTGCTGTACTGTGGCTGGTGGACGGCGAGGTGACAGGCGGGGTCACGGGGGTTAGCCCAGCACTCCTCAGGCTCCACAGACCTGGGGGCTATGTGCTCAAGGTCATTCGGTTATCCAGCGCTTACCGCCTCCCCTGCGGTGGGGGTCTCAGCATCTGTGGAAGAACTGAGGGATGGCACACACTGTTCCCGGGTGCTTCAGAGAGGTGCCCCAGCACACGACACAGGGAGGGGGCTGTCCCAGGAAGACCCAGAGGGTCTGCTCCGTCACACGGGTGGTTTCCAGAGTCTTGAACCGAACGCTGCCTTCCGCCTGCGGGAGCATAATCATCCCTGGGGGGTGTGGGCCGGCCAGGCTGCGAACCCCTGGGAAGGCGTCGTGTGCAGGAGGGGCCAGCGGCCCAGACCTTCCCACCTGGGCCTTCGAGGGCCCGGTGTGTCTCCCGGGGCCAGGCTGGCCCTGAAAAATATGGTCCTTCCTCCTCCTCACCCACCGCAGACCCCAAATACGTCTGCTCGGGTTGCAGGTAATTTGACCATCACACCCTAAACACAGCTTACAAATGGCAGTAAAATGTACCACTTACACCTGCTCTCCGGGTGAGGACTGTAAGATTTTGTTTGAAAAAGGGTTTCACTTCATTAAAAAAAAAAAAGTTTGAAAATCTGTGCCAAGGGAGTCCCCCAAGGACCTTGAGCAGCTAAGAGATGTGATCAGACTTGTCTTCTGGATAATAACTGGCAGCCGTGAAAGGGCGAACAGCGAGGCAGATACTTGCCGAGCCCCGGCTTCATTAAGACACGCCCGGGGCACACTCGCCACCTGCACAGCTCGGCCCTGTCCTCTGCGGCCCCGGGAGCAGCTGCTATGCGTGAGGACGGCGCTTCTGAGCCAGGTGACCAAGGACCTGCACATTCTGGCCACTAAAACCACAACCATCATCGAGGAGCCTCTGTTGCCGTGTGCGTTTCAGACCCTGTGCAGCTGAGGGGCCCCGGGCAGCTGCTCTCAGGCCCCGGGGCAGGAGTGGTCTGTGGAGCTGACGAGGCTCTCGAGGTGCCCGGGGCCCGCACGCGGGCAGGGCTGCCCTCCTCTGGGCAGCCTGTCATGGAAGCAGCAGGACAAACCGTCTGATCACCGCCCACTCCCGGGGGGGCCCCAGCGAGCTGCGGAACAAGACGCACGCCTGCCCTTCCGCGTCCACACACACACACGCGCTCTGCTTTGTGACCGTGACTTTGAGTGGGCAGAGGAAGGCCTGCCCTTCCGCGTCCACACACACACACGCGCTCTGCTTTGTGACCGTGACTTTGAGTGGGCAGAGGAAGGCCTGCCCTTCCGCGTCCACACACACACACGCGCTCTGCTCTGTAACCGTGACTTTGAGTGGGCAGAGGAAGGCCTGCCCTTCCGCGTCCACACACACACACACGCTCTGCTTTGTGACCGTGACTTTGAGTGGGCAGAGGAAGGCCTGCCCTTCCGCGTCCACACACACACACGCGCTCTGCTTTGTGACCGTGACTTTGAGTGGGCAGAGGAAGGCCTGCCCTTCCGTGCCACACACACAGACATGCGCTCTGCTTTGTGACCGTGACTTTGAGCTGCCTCTCCCAGGACTTCCCTGAAACCCCGGCGGGGCTCCAGCCTCAGCCAGCGCTGGCAGTGACCCTTCCCGAGTCCCCTGCCAGGAAAGACCCCCGTCACCCCCGGGTGCCACTCCTCCTCTGAGAACCACATGAGAGGGCGCCTCTGCCTGCTGCCTCCCCTCCCCACCCATTCCCACCTGGGCCTCTCTCTTCTCCTCTTGGCTCCCAAAGCTCCTGTGCCCACAGTCACCACATGAGTCCCCCATCCACAGAAGCTCAGGGGCTCACTTTAGAATCATGTGCCCTACTTTTACTGGTCTTTAAGTTTTTCTGATCGTGAAAGCAGCATGTAGAATGATGATTCAGACCACAATGCAGATAATCTAGATACCGTTTCACAGTCCTCAGACTTAGAAGCACAGAAGGTCTGATGGTCCCCGGGAGAGGTGAGGAGGCGGGGAGAAGCCTCATGCGCTCTCCCTGGGAGCGCAAGCGGAGCTGCAGAGGAGAGGACCAGGGCGGGTGCACCCCACCCAGCCGCCCCCCTCCAGGCCTTAACTCTGAGAAACCCGCCCTCCTGTTCACAGGGCAGAACGCACAGAGAGTCACGGCAGACTGCTTTAAATAACAGGAAATTTAGAAAAGAAGCAAGTAGAAACAACCCAAATGTCCATCAGTGAGGCGGTGAGAAGGCAAACTGGGGGCTATTTGCACAGAGAAATTATAGAGACCGTTAAAGTAGTGAACGCATGCTCCAGGACGTGCCACGAAAAAGCCTCACAAACATCTGTTGCGGGAAAAACAAGTTGCAAAAGCACCCACACGGCCCGGAGGTGTCTCTGCACACGTGAAAACCTTGCAGACACGACCAGTTGTCATAAATGGGTACACACCTGTGGTGAAGCTGAAGCTCCAGTACCTGATGACTCCCCGGGAAAGACCTTAAAGCTGGGAAAGATTGAAGGCAAAAGGAGAAGAGGGCGGCAGAGGATGAGATGGTTGGATCGCATCACCAATTCAACAGACAAGCTCCGGGAGACAGTGAGGGACAGGGAGGCCTGGCATGCTGCAGTCCATGGAGTCGCAAAGAGTGGGACACGACTGAGCAGCTAAACAACAGCAGCAGCAAAGTCGTGAAAGTCGCATGCAGACAGGCCCCGGTGGCCGGGGTTCAGCGCCCACCAGGGCCCCTCTGTTCCTGCTCTAAAGTGACTGGCCTCCCCTCCCCTTTGTATCCCTATCCCCAGATTCTCAGTAAGGCGGCCTGAGGTCCAGCCTCAGGCGTTGCGTATAGCCTGGGCAGGGAGGGTAACTCAGCAGCCCCTCCGCTCCGTTCCCAGGAGTCACGTAGTCCCTCTGGGCCAGGGCTGCCCACCTCAGGGGGACCGGTGATCAGACCTCCCAGGTATCGTGCAGGGCACCGGAAACCCAGAACAGCCAGTGCCGGTCAGCGCCAGCTGGGCGCTGTGGGCCTTCAGCGCCTCCTCCCTGCTCTCGGACCAGAGAGGTCTCCTCCGAATCGCTGTGTATCTGCACTCGGCATTTCTCTGTGTCCATCACGGACGAGTGGCGGGGCTTCGTTCTCCATCACCCTGGCGGCTCCAACGGAAGGTTCCTGCTGGGAGGCACCTTTGGGCCACGTTACGGGATGCCCCCGAGGCGCTGAGAAGTCTGGCCGTAGATCTCTAGTCCCCAGGGGTCCTTGAAAATCACAAAACCCCAGGTCAGGAGGGGGTGGGACTCCGAGGCTGCGTAACACAGCTCGCCACCTCCCCCGACGCCCTCCGGGGCTATGAGGCCTGTAGCGGTAATTGTAACAAACATTGTGTGGGTAACCTGTCACCCAGATATTATTACCGCCAGCGCACCAAATTGTAGATGCTGCGGAAAGACGGGAAAACAATTTCTAAAGATTCAGATTGGTGTTCACAGGGGAGAAAGGAAAACATCTTTTTGCGAGACTCGCTTTACGTCCAGGGACATAGAGTCGGCGTCCCGACTCCGGCGGTGTGGCCTTCTGAGCACATAAACACCTCTGCGGCGAGAGCTTTTGTAATCTGTATCAAAACATGTTCTTTCATTTCCGAAAGAGATTAACAGCGTGAAATACTGAAGGCGCCTACAGGGAGAAACACTTGCTTATTTGCGTAAATATTTTACCGGGAGAGCTCGCAGCGTTTAGAGCCTTCCTTGAGGGGTGCGGTGGGAGCCACCCGAGAGCGGCCGTCCCCCCTCATTTGCAGCTGCTCCATAGTCGCTCAGATGCTGCGAAGCCCAAGTGACGCGTGTGCTCCTCAGACCGCGAGGGTCTGTCCCTCCAAACGGATCCCACCTCCATGCAGTTAGAAGTCAGCCTGCCCAAGGGGGCTGAACCTTGACCTTTAGCTTATTACACGAGGGTGTGCGGGACTCTGCTGAGAATTAGGGCTCAGCTGAATAGGATCTGTGTTAGCAAACGCGTGGTTTGCTCCTCTGTTGGGTTTGTCTGCCCCCCAGCCTCACATGGAGAAGCTGTAAAACCAGCGACCCAGGCAGCATCCGGGCTAGGCTGATGCTTGCCCCCTACTCCTTGGGAGATTCAGCTGCTGTGGATTCCCCGAGCCAGGAGTGGGCACTGCAGGGCCATCACCACCCACAGCGCCTGCAGGGGGGTCAGCAGCCCTGTGCCCTCCTCACAGCCTTGGCCCCGGGGCCCAGGATGGTCCCCGAACAGACAATGGACGGAACTCTCAAGCAGACACTATTTGCTACCCAGGAACCACTCAGTCCTGGGAAGGCCTCACCACCACCCAGGAGGTCCGCCCTCGACTCTCCAGAGTTGCTCTGGGGTCTCTCCACAGTCAGCTCCTTTGACCGAGATGCCCCCCACCCCACTCCCTGCAAAGGCACCCCATCCTTGGCTGCACCTTCTCCGACTCTCCCCCGGCCCTGGCCTCCCTCGCAGATGGCCCGGAACCCACCGTCCAGCCTGTGGCGTGCGCCTCTTTCCCTCCTGGTTTTCTAGACGAGCAACGTGTCCTCATCTTCCGGGTGACTTTGAGCTGCTCGGGCTTCTGCAGCCCACCGCTTTCCCCCTGCATCCCCATGGGCCGCACGTGGTCGTGCCCCTCTTAATTCCCCCCGGGGACCTTCCACCGTGGCTGCCCCCGGCCCTCTCCTCTCCACCCAGGGACCCAGATCCCCGTTCCTTCCTCGTGTGGCCGCACCCTCTGACCTCCTGTCGCTGAGGCTCAGCTCCTGTTTCTGAGCTTGCTGGACCTGGGACCAGATAACGAGCCTTTTCTGTGCAAACACCCCCGTCCTGCCTCGCTCCCAATCCGTGTTCCCGAGTGTGTGGGCCAGCGCTCCGCAGTAGCTCTTGGCTGCTCCTGTACAGAAGGCTCTCTCCTGCTCATCGAGCCCGTGTTGAGGTGAGGTGTGGGCGTTCATCCTCATGGTCACGGCACCGCAGAACGGGACGGCAGGGACACGGTCCCTCTTCTAGGGCAAAGGACAGGAAGGTGCTCCTAGAGTCCAGGGCTGAGGCATTTTCTCCCAGGTGCTCCTTGTGACCTGGATCAGAGACTAGCCCAGGTTTTGCACGGTTCTCCGGGGTCGCCTGGAGCCCTCGGGGCCAGGCAGAAACGCCCCATCAGTCCAAAAGAGACAGAGGACAAGGAGTGAGTGAGGGGCCGAGTGACGGAGCCCGCACAGGCAGGTGGAGGTGAGGTCAAGGGTCACCCCGGGGTTGTGCCCTGAGGGGCGGGGCGGGGAGTAGGGGTGGAGCCTTTGGTGGCGGGCAGACCTGAGCCCACCCAGGAGGCAATTAGTGGTTCCCGTTTAGATCGCAGCTCACAAAAACGTGCCTTTGAACAAAATCTCGGTTTCACCCCAGGATTTTTAACTCCAGCAGCAGATAATCTGAGCAGAGGTGAAACGTGAGCAAGAACAAACGATAACAAAAGCACATCAGGAACCACATCTGAATCCTCATTGATTCAGACTCACAGGCGGAAGGTGATTTGAATGATCAAGGCATCTTCATCACACGTGACTCTCTGAATTACAAAGGGACACGTTAAGGGGCCGACTGCCGGCTGGTGGGCCCCGTGAGGGGGGCCCTGGGATGCCTCCTGTTAACGGCAGTGTCTCCTGCGGTCCCCGTGCCTGGGAGGCGCTGGGCAGGTGGTGTCTGCTCCCCCGGCCGTCTCAGGTGTAGCCATGCCTGCTCACAAGCTGCAAATAAACCTGGTCAGCCCAGAGCTACCCAGAAGTTCCGTGTGCACACACACAGGGCCCAGGCCCCAGGAGTGCATATGTTCACCTGTTTTTAACGCAGAGTTCCTTTCTGCCTCTCTGAGGGCAGAGGGTAGGGTTGGAGTCCTTTCTTCACTAGGCGTGGTGTTTCTTCAGTGGCCGAGCTCACTCACCCTGGGGACACACCTCCCACTTGAAGTCTTTAAAATATTATGTTTGATCATGTTCTTGGTGGTCTGTGTCAGCCTCTGTAGTCTTGGCGTTTGGTCGTAAAGTTCGGTTTGTCTTGGCAGAATCAGTTCAGTTCAGTCGCTCAGTCATGTCCGACTCTTTGCAACCCCATGAACTGCAGCATGCCAGGCCTCCCTGTCCATCACCAACTCCTGGAGTCCACCCAAATCCATGTCCATCAAGTGGGTGATGCCATCCAGCCATCTCATCCTCTGTCGTCCCCTTCTCCTCCTGCCCTCAATCTTTCAGGGTCTTTTCCAAGCAGTCAGCTCTCCGCATCAGGTGGCCAAAGTATTGGAGTTTCAGCTTCAACATCAGTCCTTCCAATGAACACCCAGGACTGATCTCCTTTAGGATGGACTGGTTGGATCCCCTTGCAGTCCAACGGACTCTTAAGAGTCTTCTCCAGCACCACAGTTCGAAAGCATCAATTCTTTGCAGAATACCTTTCCTTAATTCCTTGCCGTAGTTCAGCTACTTTCGTACGGGGCACAGGCTGACTTTCCTCCGGTGGCTAGGTGGACACAGGGGTCATTGGCTGTGTCCCATCACAGAGCCCCCCCCCCCCCCCCGTCCCCTATGAGACCTGCTGTAGCTGCTGTGGATGAACCATGTGCCCGCGTGGATGGTGCTGCCCGCCCCCCACATCTGATCTCCCCAGGTGCCCCTCTAAATCTGCTGAACACAGGCCTCACCCTGCGCCTCAGTCTCCTTGCAAATCCCGACAATGTACAAATAATAATACGACACATGAAGGCTGGAGCAGAAGCCCTGAGGTCGGAGCTGGTGTGGGAAGGCAGCTTACATCACTCTGGCAGCAGTGGCTGAGCTTCAGGAGAGAGCTGGGGGTTAACAGAGAAGAGATGTGCATGTTCTACAGCATAACGGGGAGAAGGAGAGCAATGACGTAACTGATCAGGACGGTGTGACAGGCAAGGGGGGCTGAGGGAGCAAGGGGGTGGGTGATGCTCCCACCAAGGGGGCGCATACTGCCGGGCATGCAGGAGGAGGGCTTCACCCAGGTGGGCGCGCTGACCATGTTGCCCTCCTTTTCCAGACACCAGGTGTCCGGGTGTCTCAGAGCTGGGTCTGCAAGTCCTCTGCCGCTTTAGATGCCGGCAGAGGGACCTGGCAGGGCCTGGTCTTCGGCGAGGCCTGGTCCTTAGTGACGTGACTTTGAGCAGCCATGGACCCTTGATGATCAGGGCACTCGGAGAGACGGTCCGAGCTGAGGGCCTGGAGCTGATGTGCAAGCCCCCTCCCGCTTCCTTGACTGCGGGGAGAGCTGTCCCTGGGGGAGCCCCCCACCCCACCTGCTCAGAGCCACGGGGGTGAGGCTTCTGGGGAGCAGGAGCACTGGGGTGGCAGGAGGAAGAGGGGTGTGCAGACAGACAGACAGCAGACACACGGGGTCTGAGCACAGGCGCGAGTGCCTCCAGGGCGGCCTACTCCGGGGAGAAGGGTGCTCCAGGCAGGGAGACCCTTGGGGGTCGAGGGCAGATCTTCTAGAAGGTGGTGGCGGGGGCAGAGAAGGCACCGCCTTCTGTGCTGCTCCCGAGCATCCTCCGGGCCGGGCCATGGGGAGGAGGTAGCTGTGCTCGCGTCAAGTTCTGCAAAGGATGCAGAGGGGGCCTAGCGCCCCAAGGCCCCTTTCATCCTGGGCCTGGCTTCCCTCTCAAGGGCCCGGCCTGCAGCTCAGATGCCGGCCTGGGAGAGGGAGACAGCACAGAAACCCGGGGCTTGGTGCGGTGTCCCAGGTAGGGGCTGGGGGCTTCCCTGTGAGGCGGGTACGGCTGACCAGCAGTCTTCGTGCCCCGCTCCCCCAGGCTACCAGATCGCCTACCGCCTGGCCAGCAGCAGCCCCAACACCTTCACCACCGTGGAGGTCGGCGCCACCGTGAGGCAGTTCACGGCCACCGAGCTGGCCCCCGAGTCTGCGTACGTCTTCCGGCTGTCAGCCAAGACCAGGCAGGGCTGGGGAGAGCCGCTGGAGGCCACGGTCATCACCACCGAGAAGAGAGGTGAGACCCAGAGGCCCGACTCAGTGTCGGCCAGCGGTGGGGAGAGGCCCGGTGTGCCTGGGCAGGGGGTGGGGGGTGGGGGGTGGCTGTGCGAACTGCGAGTTTATTAAGCACCTCCTGAGTCCTTCCTGAAGCTGGACACACAGCTGGTCCACACAGCCTGACACTCGCCACAGGCCCACATCCTCAGCCCTGATGTCTGGGGTACAAGGAGAGAGACTGCCCCTCCCCCCTCCCCCTTCTCCCCTCCTTCCCACCAGAGGTGCCAGAGCCCCCTGCCGCTCCTCACCGCCCCCCCGCCCCCGGGAAGCAGTTAGGCCAGCCCCCACCACTAGGCGACCGAGAGCCCCAGGCCCCGATTCTTGCTTTCCTCCTCAGGGTCCACGCAGCCCCTGCTGAAGGAGCAGGAAACGGACAGGTTTGCTCAAGGTTTGGTGTGACTTAACTGAGGCGCAGAGTGAACTCCCTCAGGAGCAGCCCTGTTCCCTGCCCTCCAGCCCCCAAGTGCCCCTGCCTCCCTGCAGCCCCCATGGCTCAGCGAGGGCCCCAGGAGAGCCAGGCCCCTTCCCGTGGGCCCAGGAGGGGACTCGGGCTCTCAGGCCGCAGCATGGGCCTCAGGGAAGGGAGTTAGATCCGGGCCCCTAGCGGCCATCCCTGTGGGGCCGGCGATCAGCTGCAGCGTCATTTCACCCCGCATGTCCTGATCAGAACCCGCACTCGTCCCGATGCACAGTTCAGCAGTTACTCCTGCCCCGTGGGGCTTCTCTGTTGACGTCAATGGGGTGAGGAGACCGGGCGACAGGCGAGTGACCCCCACTCAGAAACAGGTCCCAGTCCTGCTCCCCGCACTCCAGTCCCTACCCCAGAGGCTCAGAGCAGCCCCCAGGCCACCCGCTCCACAACCTTTATGGTCTCAGGCCCGGGTCGATGCCCAGGGAGCACAAACCAGGGTTAAAGAGGCGCTGACCCAAAATCGGAAAGAGGGAGAGCGTCCACAGAAACCTGGAGGTGCCGGGAGCTCCCAGAGGTCATCCAGGATGCCTGTGCCTGGCGGTGCTCCCGGGGAGCGTGGCGGGTCCCCCAGTCTGCCTGTTTCTGCTCTGAGAGTGGAGCATTCTGGGACTAAACAGGGGTCTCCAGTCAGGTCCGGCCAGAGTCCAGGACCCTCACATCGCTGTGGATGACGGCCTGCTGGCCGTCTGAGCTGGACAGCCAGTGCCCCGGGCAGCCGCCAAGCCCCCCCGGAGCCACTCGAGGTGCCCCCGGCCCTGACCTGGCGTCCTCTCTCTGTCGCAGAGCGGCCCGCGCCCCCCAGGGAGCTCCAGGTGCCCCAGGCCGACGTGACGGCACGCAGCCTGTGTCTGCGGTGGGTGCCCGGTGGCGACGGCGCCTCCCCAATCCGGTACTTCACGCTGCAGCTGCGCGAGCTCCCCAGGGGCCAGTGGCAGACCTACTCCTCATCCATCAGCCACGAGGCCACGGCCTGTGTCGTCGAAAGGTACCAAGAAGCGGGGGAGGGCCCTGCCCCGCCCCTGGGGGCCCTGCCCGGAGCTCCCCCCGCCAGCTCCCACCCTCCCAGTAGGGAGACCCACACTGCGAGCCCGCATCTGCCCTCTGGCTGGCCCTCCCATGCTGGGACCCAGGAGTCCCAAGGCCCACCCCGGCCTCTTCCTGCCTGTCCTTCTGAGCTCTGTCTGCCCCGCCCCCGCCCCCGAGCTCCGGGATCTAACGAGGCGACGGAGGCGGAGGCCCCCCAGTCCCCGAGACAGATGGCAGCCCAGCCTGCCTCTGGCACCATGTCACAGGCCAGAGTCATGGTCAGGGAGACAACCCTCCTCTATGCCCCGGCCCAGGTCAGCAAGGCACACCTCTTCCGCCTGCTGCCGTCCGTGGCTCCGCAGTGACGGCTGACGGCAGGAGCAGAGCTGCCCCCGAGCCAGCCATTTGGTGACCGCTGGGTGGGAGGAGGCCCTGGGCTCGCTTTGTCCTGATCCCACCCGGCCTCTTCTCTTGGCCACACCACTTTGTGGTGGAGGAGATGAGGGCTGTGGGGCGTTAAGTTGCCTGCCAGGTTCCTCCAGATGGAACCGTCTAGATGGGCAGGCCTGGGGAGTGACGGTCCCCTGGGACATAAGCCCTGGGCTGAGGGGTTGGCAGTGGTCCAGGCCGGCCCCAGGGAGACGCCCAACTGCCGGGGTCCAGCCCCGGCTGATCCAGGGTATTCGAAGCGGGGACGGCGTCGGCGACCTATTTAATTATTTATTCATCAAAGATATAAAGAGTAATAGAATGAGGATAGCTCAGTAGGAAAATTCAGTGGAGAAAAGAGGCTGAGTAGCTTGGTTTACGCGGGAGACCAATAAAACTTCAAGACAAGAAGTTTGCACCACTTACGTAGGCCGCAGGCGTCCTTCCGTTCTCCCGAAGGAGAGGAGACACTGAGGCCTCCCCGGTCGGATCTTAGAAGCCCAGGCATAATTAGCAAGCATGGCGGGTTCCGCGCTCCAGATGGAGACTCAGCCGGAAGTTGAAAGAGAGAGCGACATGGGGAGACCAAGTTTTGGTGAACAAGGCCCGCAGTTTATTTTCCAAAGTAGTTTTTATACCTTAAGTTATGCATAGAGGATAATGGGGGAAGGGGTAGAGTCATGCAGCAAGCCAGGCTTTCTTCCTGCAAACTTATCATATGCAAAAGTTCAGGTGATTGACATCATCTTCTGGCCCGGAGGCCTGTTAACATTTTAAGAAACTTATTTTTCTCTAAAGGTGATTATTCCAAAGTCAGGCACCAGCCTCCAAAAAAGCATTGGACAAAGCTGCATTTTACATTTCTATACACCCATTATATCAATCAATACACTGCCAAGGACACAGTAGGTAAGGAGTATGGAGACTTAGCAGCAAACATTGGCCCAACAAGTGAAAAACCCTTCACCAATACAATTTCTAATCAATCTTTTAACTACTCAAAGGAATCCGTGTTTAGGCAGTTTAGAACATCTCCTGCCTCTCACAGTTGGGAGGCTCTGAACAATCACATGTGGCCGGAAAAACCCATTCAGGCAGGCTAGAGGATTTCCAAAGGAGTTTGTAGGTTGAAACACTGTCACATCCAAGAATTATTAACTGGAGCTGTAAGCTAACTCTTTTTTCAGAGAGAGGTAGTGGGAGACAGCCCCACGTAAAGTCAGAGGTGTAGGTGAAAGCACAAAGCAGAAAGTAGGCAGACTCTGGTTTTGGGGGTAGATGCTCGAGAATTTCCAGGGGGACTCCTGAGGCTCGATCCCGCCTTTGCGTATGCCGAGCCTCCTTCCTCATGACCTTTGTCATGGGCGGAGTGCCTCACGCTGGCTCCAGGCAGTGATAGAATTCCAGTTGAGCTATTACAGATCCTCACTCAATATGCAATATGCCGGCTCCCGGCACCCAACATCACCTCTGTCCTTCCCCTCAGCCCCGACTCCGTGGACTCACACTCCAAGGTGCCCACCAGTGTGTACCCCCGTTTTTGTGGGTCTAGAGCCCTCGCCAGGACCTCCTATGAGGGCAGAGGAGGCCCCTTGCTTGTCTAGCTGACCACGGCTCCTCTCCCGGCTCCCGAGAGCCCTGTGCCAGGTGCTGGGTTACGTTCCCATCCAGCTGGGTGTCCCTCAGGGACAGGGCGGTGACCGCCTGGGCTCCGGTGACGGCTGCTATGCCCAGCGACCATGGGCCCTGCTGGTCCTCTGAACGTGCCCTCTCCAGAAGCCTATGGGGAGACGGGAAAGAGAAAGGAACATTTATTAAGCACCTGCTGTGTGACCAGACTTCTCGAGGCAGGCTGTGCAACAGAACTTCCCCTGGAAGTGCAGATACCATCACCTCCATTTCCAGAAATGAGTCGAGTGAGACTCCAGAGAAATTAAATGAGGTGCCCCAGTTAGGAGAGGTGGGACCAGAATCGGAATTCCCGCTTGGCCCTCTTCAAAGCCGAGGCTGGAGGAGGCCTGGGGGAGTGAACAGAGCAGAGCTGGGGGAAATCGGAGGGTTTGTTCCTCCTCCGTTTTCCAAGTGGTCCTGGAAGTTTTGTTGTAGTCAGCAGGGAGGCGGCGGGAGCGAGGGGGCAGGAGGGAGGTGGTGATGACAAGTGCTTGGGGCAGAGGGTAGACCAGTCGTCTGGGCTCGGTAGCCACTCTTGCCTCTCCAGGGCAGTGAGCTGGCTGTTCCCTTCATGGCTTCTGAGCCGTTCTGTGCCTATTTCCAGGCGCCGGGCAGGGCTTTCCTGCTGAGACAGGAAGTCCTGCAGCTCAGTGGCCCCCAGGGACAGTCGTGGGTCCTCTAGAGGAAGGGAGTCTGCTCAGCGCGGGGCGAGGCTGGGAGCTCTGATTCCCAGTCCCCTAGCCCCAGCCCGTCCATCTCAGACCCGGGTGCACTCATCCAACTGTTAAGTCATCCTTCACTGCCCATGATGTGCCCCCGACTCCCTGAGACCCCAGAGTTCAGGAAAGAAAGGGTGGTCTTCAAAGAGCTTGCTCTTTGGCCTCAGTTCCCAAAATCCTTAGAGAAGAGCGAAGTGCTAAATGTAACGTGGTAAGCCACGTGCACTACCGTGTTCCAAATAGAGCGCACTAGACACGGTCCACGGGGTCACAAAGAGCCCGACACGACTGAGCGACAGAGCATGCACGCACAGGTGACCGAAGTGCTGCATCTGAACACAAAGGTCGCTTCCGGGGCCCCCACCACGTCCCCAGCCTGCGTGGCTTTCACGCGTCCTCTTTTCAACCCTCCCGAGAAACCTCCGGGGCAGATAACGTCCCCCTGCATTCGTCCCTCTAGCGAGTGTTCACTCAGCACCGCCTGGCGCCAGGCCCGGCCAGTGGTGCAAGAGCATCCCTGCAAGTGTGAACTCACAGAGAGCCACCGCAGGAGGTCTCACGCAGGAGAAGATATGAAAACAAAGGGAGAGGAAAGCTTTCTGATCACGGCTTCCAAAAATGGTCCTCAGTGTTTCAAGATAGCAGAATCCTTTCTCTAAACGAAGTGTTTCCCAGAAACCATTACCAACCAGATGCATGAGGAGCAGCTGTTGATTGACACAGGTGGAGTGGAGACCCTGGTCCCCCAGAGGGTTCCTTAGAGTTTCAGGGTTCCTTGGTCCTCAGTTCGAAAACCAATGGTTTACAGGTCAGATGGGAAGCAAGAAGGCAGGGTTGGTTTGAGGCAGGAGGGCTGTGCTTAGACCAAGGTGAGGAAACCTGGAGGCGGTCTGGACTAAGGGACAGGGAGGGAGCACCTAGAATCACCTGGGATGTTTGGGTCCAGGAAACAGAGAGGATGACGGGGCCACCACCTGAGGCAGAGGGAAGGGGGAGGAGGGGTCCACGTCGGCTCCTTGTGAGCAGGAGTAGCAGTAGCTGCTGAATGGGGTGAGTGGGAGGTGTCCCCAGGGACGTGGCAAAGGTGTGTGTTTCTTCGGTGCAGATGAGTCCATCTGAAGCCTTGGTTGTTGGTGTGGCCCTGTGCTGGGCACACAAGACCCCCGTGGATCCGGACAACTTGGGTGGGTGGATGGATGGAAGGGAAAGAGGAAGCCCGAGGTGGTGGCACCAAGAAGTGCATTCGTGTCCCTAAAGTCTCATCCATGGGTCGAGGGGAGACATCATTTCACTGTGGGCGGTCAACATCATCTTGGTTTTACTTGCTGCTGCTGCTGCTAAGTCGCTTCAGTTGTGTCTGACTCTGTGCGATCCCATAGATGGCAGCCCACCAGGCTCCCCTGTCCCTGGGATTCTCCAGGCAAGAACACTGGAGTGGGTTGCCATTTCCTTCTCCAATGCATGGAAGTGAAAAAATAAAGTGAAGTCGCTCAGTCGTGTCTGACTCCTAACAACCCGTTTTACTTAGGGTTGTTTAAAAGGAGAGTCATCTTCCCACCCCAACCATTGACCAGTCTCTGCAGAGGGCAGAGGCCTCTGTCCCCTCCTCATGACCTGGGAATCCTGACCGCTCCACCCTGCAGAGCCACCCTGGGGGTTAGAGAGGGTCGTGCTGGTCAAGCGCTGGGTACCCTGGCTGGCTAGGAGGGAGGAGGCCAGGGCAGACCCTAGAGCCCCAGGTCACGGGAGCTGCAGGCGGGAGCCCTGGGGGAGCGGGGAGGGGAGTGGGCCAGAGCTCGAGGTAATTAGCGCCTCTGGAGGAATCCTCCAGCTCCTTGGAGAGCAGCAATTTGTGCACGCACGAAAGTGTCTCTAATTACAGGAGGTGGCTTCCTCCCCCAGGAGCCCTGAGCCTAAGCTCCATCCCCACCGGGAGTTCTGCGCCCCCTCCTCCCCCTCCCTGAATCTCCTGTCCCCCTAGACTGATAATCAAACCAGCACTGGGGGCTGGGGGCTGCTCCCCAGCAGTCCTGGGCCAGCTCACTGCTGCCTGGGGGATGCAGCCCCAGAACGCCCCCTCCTGGGGGCCCCCCCAGTAGGGGAGGGGCTCCATGGTCACAGGTCTCTTCTGTGTTTCAGGCTGAGGCCCTTTACCTCCTATAAGCTGCGTCTGAAGGCCACCAACGACATTGGGGACAGCGACTTCAGCGCCGAGACAGAGGCGGTCACCACGCTGCAGGATGGTGAGCAACGGGCCCACTTCCGCTGCTGCCTGTGCACCCCGAAACCTGGGTTCCTAGAGAGGCCCGCTCCCACCTTGAACCAGGAAGGGGTCACCCAAGGGAGCCGGGGAGCGACCATGGGCAGTGGGTTTCAATTAGCAGCAGAAGCTGGTGCCCCTGCACAGCTCAGGGCCGTAAATCAGACTTCAAGGGCTTCCAAATGGAGGGACGTTTCTTTGATTAGCTTCCAAACCCGATGATCCATTAGCATCCCTGACATTGAATAATTTATAGGGTCATTAAAGATAGATGCCGTGGGGTAGCTGGATTGTAAGAGCTTTTCCCCATTTTTCTCATTCATGAGCCATCCCGGTTTTGCTGCTTGACAAATGCACAGTGAAGTGATGGCAGAGAGACCCCCTGAAAGCTCCAGGTCCCTACCCCCCACCCCACCCCTGCTTGGTTCTGCTCAGAGGAATTGGGCCTGAAGATCCCTTGTGAGTTTGCTTGGCCATCGGCAGTGAGACCAGGCCCGGAAGGACAGGGAGGAGGGGTCCTCAGGCCCACCCAGCAGACAGGCAGGCGCTCAGGACAGAGCACGGCTGCTGCACGACGACGCTGAGGCTCGGAGCCCAGGCGGCGGACCTGGACCCTCAGTTCACTGGGCGGTGCTCTGTGACGATCCCCAGGCCCGCCCTGAGCTCCCCCTTCCCCGCTTCACTCAGCAGTGAAGCCGCCTTCAAACCAGCCCATCCCCACGGTCACACCAGACCTCCGGGCTTCAGCTCTGCTCTTCTGTAGCCCGGGGAGTCGGGGCCTCCTGCCCTGAGGGCCCAGCCGCGGGGTCCGGGGCCTTACTGGCTCTTGAACTCGCCAAGGTCAGGCCGCCAGGGCCCCATGATCCTGACCGGAGAGGTGCCCCCCGACCCCGTAGGCGGGAGGCCGGGGAGGAAGGGCGGGCCCCGGATCTGGAGAAGCGGCGCTTGTCCCCTGTGGCGTCCCCTGTATTCCTGCATTAGCGCCTTGCCTGAGCGGTAGTTCTTAGAAGGAAAAAACCCAGCAGCTGGTCCGTGGGAGAGGGGCGCCCACCCGCTGCCCCTCACATGTCGGTCAGAAGGGGGCCTCTCTCAGCCCTTTCATGTTCAAATCACCTCTTCATCTTCCTTTTCGAGACTCCAGTTTCTCTTTGCAATGGGTTGGCCTTGTGTTTTCGTCCCATGTCTCTGAGTCCAGCTCTCAGGGGAGAGGACAGGCCAGGCTGACCCCAGGGCTGGGGCCAGTGCTGGGGGAGGGGCTTGGGAGTGTGCAGATGGTTTGCTGGGAAAGGGTCTCTTATCCTGAGAATACTGAGCCCGCCCCACGTGGGCAGGAACGCTGGGTCAGGGCCTTGAGCCGGAACAGCCAGAGGTCAGAGGGGCAGGGTAGAGAGCGGCCCCTGGGGCGGGGGGCCTGGAGTGTGGCCAGCATGGGCCCGTCCCTGGCCTGGGCCCAGAGGACGGGGAAGCCTGCAGGGTGCAGGGGTCACTCGGAGCAGCTGAGTCGGAGTAAGGAGCAGGCTGGGGGTGCAGGGCACACAGATGAGGCGGGTGGGGAGAGGCCCTAAATCCTTCTGCTCAAAGCCCGTTTCTGAACACTGACTCTGTGTCGGGTCTCGGGGTGTCACAGCGGGGCCACTGTGAGAAGGCCAGTCCGTCCGCTGGGAGCGGGCCGCTCAGGCCCGGCAGGGGCAGACGTGGTGGAGGGTGGGGCAGGGCCTGCTGGACGTGACACATGCTCTAGAGAGCAGGGCGGGGTCAAGCTGGAGCAGCACCGGGTCACCACCAGGCCCCAGGCCGGGCCAGAGGCTCCCCAGCCCCCGGAATCACGCCCCTTTCCTGACAGTCAGGTCCATGTTTAAAGCCAAGGGCCCTGGGCCTGGCTTGCTCATGTGTCCTGTTCAGAAGTCGCTCTGACCCACGTACCCCAAAAGAATGCCACCCCTCCTCCTCTGGGGAGGAGATCAGGGAACTGCAGGGGCACTCCGGGCGCCTCGGCCGTGAAGAGACCCAGGCTGTGCGTGCGTCCAGTGGGGCGGGTCCATGGGAGGTGAGGTCGGGGAGGTGGTCCAGGATGAGGTCCCTCTCTCCTGGACACAGGCTGGCAGGCGGAGGAAGGGCGTCCCCAGGGAGGAGGGGGCCGCGTGCTGGCTGGTTGAGAGCGGGCGGGGACCGGGCCCAGGAGTGCCGGGCCGAGCTCGACGTCTAACCCCTGCTGCTTCTCTCTTACTTCCAGTACCCGGGGAGCCCCCACGCTCCGTGTCTGTGACACCACGCACCACCTCGTCTGTTCTGATCCAGTGGCAGGTAAGGCCCGGGGACCCCACGGTGCTCTGTGAACCCCGCTCCTGCAGCAGCGAGCTCGCTCAGAGGGCACCCGGCCGACCCTGCGTTGGGCTGGAGAGTCCGGCTGGTGCACCGTGCAGGGCCGTGGTGTGAGTGTGACCTCCAAGGGGGGAAGTCCAGCACCGTGGTGACCTGCAGAGTGAACCGGAGCTTGGTGTGTTGGGGTGGGGGGCGGTCAGCAGAACGGCCAGGTGGGCCCAGCGCACAGCCCATCCGGTGGCCGAGTCATCCCAGGCCATTTCCCCTCTTCTGTGTTGCTAAGTGGCAGCTCCTCGGGGTAACGGGAACCTTTCAGTGCGAACAAAAGACATTTCCAAGTGTCCTCCCGGTGAACTGGGAGCTCACTGCTGTGGCATTCTGCACTTTCCAGCCTCCCTGGAGTGCTGAAACTGGATGGGGACCCAGGAGACTTCAGCTGGGCTCTGACGGCTGTCCCGGGGGAGCCACGGCTGAGTGGCCCTCTGGGCCCTGGGAGAGGGACAGGGCCTGGGCTCGGCCTGCGGGCCAGTTTGCCATAGCAAGACTCTGACCCCAGAAGCCTCTCTGACCCCAGGTTCCTCCTCTGTAAAAACAAGGATTCCAAGGTCCCCTCTGAGGCCACTGTGAGGTCTCTGATCCAAGGCCCGTTAGACCCCTGACTTCCATCAGGATCTCTGGTGGGAGACGGGGAACATTCAACATGGAAACTGAAGGTCCCAAGCACTTCCAGTTCCCACTCTCCACTAACACAATTGACCAAGCGCAGATGGTCTTCCGGGTGGTGCTGAATTCTGCCGGGTACATGCTTGGTCTCAGACGTGGGTCTGGCTCGGGGCCGTGGCACCTCAGCCGTTCCCGACAGGCAGCTGTGGATGCGGTGCTGGCTGTCAGCCCAGCCCTCCCGCCTCCAGCCCCTGGGCTGCGAGCGCTCAGTCCCAGATGCCCTGTGAGGCGGCGAGAGCTGCACGGAAGGCGCTGGGTGTGCCTGTCCATCAGCTGTCGCCCTTCAGAGCCCAGCAGGAGAAACTAATCGCAAGAAGCCTGAGCAGGAGGTGGTCAGTATGATGCATTGTGGAAATAAATGCCTGTCAACTGCCAGGCAGTTGAAGTATAATTAAAATTATGAGTAATTTACTGAATCAGAGCCAACGGAACAAAGGGACAACGTTTAAATATAGATTTGCATTCCAAACAGAAT
Source organism: Bubalus bubalis (assembly GCF_019923935.1). Taxonomy (NCBI): domain Eukaryota; kingdom Metazoa; phylum Chordata; class Mammalia; order Artiodactyla; family Bovidae; genus Bubalus; species Bubalus bubalis. Next base: position 2,780,776 of record NC_059180.1, read on the forward strand.
GTTTCACCTGTAAATCTTCTTTTTTAGTAATTTGTTTAAAAACGCAAGCACTGCCTGTAATTCCAAGGCCACTGGCCCACTTGAATGGGCCGTCCATCAGATTTGATTCCTCTTAGTAGGATGATCAACATTCAAAACTCAACATTCAAAAAACTAAGATCATGGCATCCGGTCCCATCACTTCATGGCAAATAGATGGGGAAACAATGAAAACACTGACAGACTATTTTCGTGGGCTCCAAAATCACTGCAGATGGTGACTGCAGCCTTGAAATTAAAAGACGCTTACTCCTTGGAAGAAAAGCTATGACAAACCTAGGCAGCATATTAAAAAGCAGAGACATTACTTTGCTGACAAAAGTCCGTCTAGTCAAAACTGTGATTTTTCCGGTAGTCATGTATGGATGTGAGAGTTGGACTCTAAAGAAAGCTGAGTGCCAAAGAACTGATGCTTTTGAACTGTGGTGTTGGAGAAGACTCTTGAGAGCCCTTTGGACTGCAAGGAGATCAAACCAGTCAGTCCTAAAGTAAATCAGTCCTCAGTATTCACTGGAAGGACTAATGTTGAAGCTGAAACGTCAATGCTTTGGCCACCTGATGCGAAGAACTGACTCATTTGAAAAGACCCTGATGCTGGGAAAGACTGAAGGCAGGAGGAGAAGGGGACGACAGAAGATGAGATGGTTGGATGGCATCACTGACTTGATGGACGTGGGTTTGAGCACGCTCTGGGAGTTGGTGATGGACAGGGAGGCCCGGCGTGCTGCAGTCCATGGAGTCACAAAGAGTCGGACACGACTGAGCGACGGGGCTGAACTGACCTGAGCGGGATGGTCAATCTGTGCCTTTCGGGGTCCGATGCTGTTGGAATCTGAGGATTTGTGCGAATATTCTAGACAGCGGTGGCTCTGTGTTCACACTGAGTGCAGCTCATACTGGGCATTCATGTCTCTGAATTGACCACACTTAAGCTGGCTGTTCTGAAACCTCCAGCGGGTCACACAATCTGTGACTCACATGCATTTCCTCTCTGGTCCCCTCTTCTCTGAGTGGATTTTGAGGCTGTTTTCTAGAAAAATTAACGTCCCAAGGGACAGATTGCATCATGTGCAGTGGACTCGGGGAGGGGGACTTGGCTGTGCAGGGCGCCTTCCCAAGAGTGTGGTGCAGCCCCTGGTCAGAGGGGACGCAGGGGCCTGGCCTCTCTGGGACATCCTGGCCTTTGCTCCTTTCTCACCACCCGCTCTGTCGTCTGTGAGGACCGGCTCCGGCGCCGGGCTCTGAGCACCCAGAGCCTCCATTCCCTGCTGTGAGGTCCACAGGCCTCAGTGAGAAGACGGGAGGGGAGCAGCCGGAGGGAGGTGGGAGGTGACAGGATGGCCGGTCCCCGCCCCCCACCCGTCAGGGCAGGCAGGTCATTATCCGGTGGCACGTCCGCAGGAATGCAGGCTCAGGTGTGACAGGTGCTGGGCTTCAAGGGCAGGCGCCTAGAGCTGGTTCTCTAGGGCCTCCCGTGCCCGCTGAGCCATGGACTCAGTCCAGCAGGCATCAGAGGGACCCCTGCTCTGGGCTCCAGGGAACAGAGGTGGTGGGAAGTCCCAGGCTTGGGCCCCAGGACGATGGCAGTGGAAGTTCCGCTCTGCCTCCGGCTCACCCTGAGACCCGGGACTCCGTGTGGACCCTCCCCAGCCCCGGGTCCCCCCACCCGCGGCCCACCCTGTCTGGGAAGGCCCACTGAGCTGGTCCCAGCCTGACCCCTGGCGCTCGGCCAGGACTGAGGCTCATGGTGGGAGTCCTTCGAGCCCCAGCTCTCTGTCCTCTTCCCGCCTGATGGAGTGGGGGGTCAAGGCCAGTGCACTCCAACCAGGTCACAGGCACTTTAACAAGGGCCACTTTTCCAAAACTGCAAAAACACCCCGGGCCCCTGCGGACCGGCTGGTGGAATTTCCGATTTGCGGAAGGCGGGGTGAAGCACTTAAGACACTTACGTCGCAGCTCAGGGCACCTCATCAGCCTGCGGAGCCGGTCTTGGCACTAGAGGCAGGGCTGGGGTGCAGGCAGGGCCCTCTGCAGCAAGGAGCTCCGCTGACCTCCCGGGGGCCTCAGCCGGGCGCCTTCACTGCAGGGGGCAGTGCCCCTTGTGGGGCAGGACCCTCAGGACCCTCCCTCAGGGGTCACAGCTGTGGGCAGCCTGGGACCCAGAAGGTCAGAGGCCCTGCGACCACTGAGCCTCACTTGGGAAGGGCGGTGGAGAGCGCGTCACTGAACTCGGACCTTCTCTGCTCGGCTTAGGTGTCAGGTGGGAAAACGTCTCTCCTTTTATTCTCACGGGTAGACTTTTCCAACTTTTCCATCTGTTGTATTTTTTTAAGAAGGGGGTGAAATAAACTTTCTCTTACGTGTTGTGATACGTGTGCTTGAAGGAAGCCTAGGAGTGGGGGCTGTAACGTGTCCCAGCTGTGGCCAGTAAGAAACCCAGGGCTAGGGTCGGAGTGGCCGACTGTGGCATCCATCCTTAGGAGGAGATGGCGCCTGTGTGCATTACACACACAGACTCACACACGACTTGCACGTGGCACCGATTAGCAGTAAATGCTGCACGGTGCCTGCCTTTACCGCGTGGAACCTATTTTTAAATAGCAGAGGGTCGTGCAAAACAAAAACCTTTAAAGCTATCTGAACCAATCCTATGAACTCAAGGGGGAGGGATCTTAAAAAAAGTGTATCAGAAGATCAGAAACGCTGCCATCCTCAGGGTGGGGAGGCTCCAGGGCCGGGGCTGGACAGGAAGCATAGGGACCGCCCAGCATGCCAGGGCGTGCCCTGCTCAGGGGTGTCCCTGAATCTGCAGTGCGGGGGACAGAGGTTCTGTCCATCAAAATCGGTAGGAAAGAAAAGGGCAGAATAAACTAGGAACTGCAACAAGAAACAGATCCTCTCTCCTGCCCCCCCAGGCAGGCCCCCAGGGTTCAGCCCTGTTCTCACCTCCCTTCCTGACAGCACACAGCTCCCCGAGTTCCTAACGCTCTGGTCGGTTGAGGCCTCGTTTGGGGAACGGTTGGGGCAGAGGGCAGCAGGCTCACTGCTGGAGGAAGTGGTCAGTGTCATGGTTCAGCCCGGGGCCCGGCCGGACGGGCGTGTGCCTCGGGGACCCTGCGTGCCTGGCCAGTCACCTGCCCCATCCAGGAGATGCGGGCATCTGAATGGGTCCACCTTCACTCTCAGATCGTTAGTTCTACAACCGTGAGGTGAGTTTAAAGATGTCTCCACCTGTGGGCGTCAGGAGAGCGGAGCGAGCACTGATACCCTGGAAATATGGGGTCCGGTCCCAGACCCGCACAGGAGAGAGAATCTGGCAGTAGAGCGACTCACACGACTGTCTGGTTTCTCAGTGTTTGTGAAGGTGATGCTTAGCAGTCCAGTGTCGTCCGGGTGGGCTTGCTGGGCTCCTCTGACCAGAGGGATGCACATGGATCCTGAGGACGTGGCGAGTCCACTCCGGTTTCCCAGGCTTGAGTGTCTGCATCTGATGGGAAGAATGACCAGCCACGGCGCTTTCAGTACGGGGATGGGGGGTAGGGGGGGTCCAAGGACTCAGAAGTGGCGGGAGAGCACGTTGGGGGCTGCGGCAGACCCGCCCTGCAAACCCCTGGGCTCTCGTGGTGAAAACGTGGTGATTCCGGCTCGTGGGAGGAAGCGCCCTTGCTGTGTGCGCTGCCCACTGGCGAGTGTGAGGGCAGAGAGCTGTCCCCTCCTGCAGGGGTCCCGAGTTTGGGACCGAGAGCGGCCAGAGGTCACGGAGAACAGACTTCCCTGAGCATCCGGGTCCCCCCAGTGCTGCCCGGGTTCAGGGACTGAAAATTGAAGGGTGCGAGTGTGGACAGCAGAGCGCCTGGAACCGGGCACCCTGCCTTCCCACAGTTCCAAAGGCCAGAGTCCAAGATCAAGGTGGTAGCTGACTTTGCAGACACAGGGAAGCCTGCTGCCTGCCTCTTCCCAGCCTCTGGCAGCCGCGGCAGGCCTTACCGCTCCTTGGCTTCTAGACGCTTCCTTCAGTCCCGACCTCTGCCTTCGCGTGACATTCTGTGTCCAAATGTCCTCATTTTATAAGAATCTTTGGGTCTTTTTCTAGTCTCAGCATTTGTTAAATAATTGCTAGATTCTATATTGCCTCTTAAAATGTGTTTTGTCTTCACGATCCATCACGCTGAGCATCTAGGTGCCCGTGTGAATCAATTATCATATCACCTGGTGGTGTTCACGAGTCCCAAGTCTGCCAATTTGTTTGCAGGCAATCTTACTGTCCGCGCCCTTCAAGCTCGAAGGCCATCCTGTTGTCTTGGTGGCATTAAAAAGACCTGGAGAGGATTGGTCTTGGCGTTTTGAGGGGTTGGGGGAGTTAGTACCAGGCTCATGTTTGTAGATCTCAGGACCGCGCACATCTGAGATTCCATGTGGGGTCAGTTTCTGGACGTGTGATTGCTGCGTTAAAGACCTGGGCAAATAGAATGGAACTGCCCTCTGGGAAGCCTGTCATCGCCTTAGAGTGCTCCCTTCCACCGGTGCCCTCTTCCTAACTTGATTACGTCTGCAGACACCCGAATCTGGATGAAGTCACTTTGTGGGGACCAGCGGTTAGGACTCAGCATGTCTCCTAGGGGGGCACAGTTCAACCCACAACGGGGGGCTTTCGTCCAGTAGCTGTGGCGTCCACTCGGGCACCAGCACGCTCTTGGTCCATCTGTCCAGCTGCAGTTTGGGAGGTTCGGTCCTGACCTGCTGAGGACCATAGAGGGAGCAGAGCCCGTAGCCCCCAGCACTGGGGTGAGTGTCGTGGCCTTACTGGGGTTCCACGTGGAGTGGGATGGCCTTCCTTCCACAGACAGACCTGTCACCCAGCTGGGGATGCCCTCCCCAGGCTCACTAATCAACAGAAACCAGCCAAAGCGGGAGGGGAAGTCGGGCCGGGCCCTCCCTGAGCAGCGGCAGTACCCAGAGGGAAGCGGCTACAAGGTCCTGGGCTCGCACACAGCCTCAGAGTCTCCCACCGTGCGACCTCGTCTCCGAGCCGCCCGTCAGCTGCCTTCCGCTGGGTTCTTAGGAGTCAGACGAGGCCCTGCCCCACCGTCGGCCGCTCTCACGCCAGCTGAGGTGGCAGTGGGTGTTCTAGCCCTACGCCTGTCAGGCAGGGGGGGCCACCTGGCATGCAGAGGGGTCAGTGAGGGTCCCAGCGAGACGGCCATAAGCCCGGGTGGATGGGAGGGTTGGGGACTGAAGGGACGGTGGTGGACGACGCAGGGCTAGGCCGCATCCACGGCCGCCTTCAGTTCTGGGTCTGCCGGGAATAGGCAGCTTCCTCTCCATCTGTGACCTGGGCCACAGTCTCCGGCCCCAGCCCTGGGGCTCGGGTGTCTGGGCTGGACAGGGAGACACGGCCGTGTCCACGCACACAGGACCAGGAGGCCTGGGTTCCGTCCCTGGACCCCATCATTCCTCATCAGTGGGACACCTGCCTGTCCTCTTGCCAACAACCAAGGGCCCTCTAGTTGTCTTGAACCAGTGACGCCCCGCCTTTCCACGCAGCCGGCCAGCATGCAGCCAGGCCCCTGACCATGCTGTCTTTGCAGCCCCCAAGGGACGAGAGCCTGAACGGCCTCCTGCAGGGCTACCGGATCTACTACCGCGAGCTGGAGTACGAGGCGGCCCCCGCCACCGAGTCCAAGATGCTCAAGACGCCCTCGGCTCTGCGGGCCGAGCTCACAGGTGAGCCCCCCCGCCCCTGGACCCTATGCAGGGAGGTTCCCATAACCACCATGTCTGCCCACCCCAGGCCTGCTGGGAACAGCCATGGGGGCCGGAGGGGGTGCAGCTCTGCCCCCTCCCCAGAACTCCGACAATGTAAAATGTCCAGGGCACAGCGAGGGCACCCAGGAAGGCTGCCTGGAGGAGGAGCCATCTGAGGGGGCTGTTGGGGTAAAAAGGATGTCACGGAGGACATGAGAGGAAGAGGGTGATGCAGGGCCCGGCACAGCTCAGTGGGGGGAGGCAGGGGTCAGCCGGCCAGGGTGGGGCCAAGCCGTGGGGGCCTGTGTGCCCTGGAGGAGGAGTAGCCGGGCCTCCGGAGACAGCGGTGCCGCCCCACGCGAGCAGGCCTGGGGTGCTGGGGCCTGTGGAGCCCCGGCCTCCCTCTCCCTGCTCATCTGCCCTGAGCCACTGTCCCCTTCTGCTCTCTGTGGGGGGAAGGCTAAGAGATGCCCCCCAGCACCATCAGAGAAGACACCTGGGCCCCTGGCACCCGCGTGGTGGGGGCGGGGGCAGGGCGGCCAGGGCACCGGGTCCGGCTCTGCCTGGGCCTCTCTGTGCGGGTCACATGCACTGCGCTCGGCCCCCGGCGCCCCTCTGGGGTCGGCGAGGGGCTACAGCTTGGCCCTGAGCCCACCAGGGGAGGACCTGGCTCCGCTGAGACCCCCACTCGCAGCGTGTCCCCCGGTGCCCCTTGTCGACGCCCAGCTAGCCGTGACTGTCCCTCTGGGCTGAGTCACACACACCCTGGAATAAGGGGGTGCGGGGGTCTGTGCACCTGCTCACTGTCAGCTGGTCGTCCCCGCCGGCTTGGGGCACTCACCTGAGCACGTGACCAGACGCGGTTGCCCCGGGACCAGCCAGTCCTGTGGCCCCCAGTGCCGTTTTGCACTACATTCTGCCAGATGCCAATTAGATCCGTTTAATCAGAGGGGAGACACTCCTCCCCCTCGTGGGCCGGGGGCCTGGCTGGTTCAGGAGGCTCTGCGGGGGTCCCGGTGAGCAGATGGGCGTGTGGTGGCCGCCCTGGAGGCAGAGCGGCTTCCCGGCCAGGCCTCCTTCCACGTCTGCGGCCCGTCCTGGCGCCGGCTGTCCCCACACTGACGGCCTGTCTGCTCGCCCCTCACAGCCCAGAGCAGCTTCAAGACCGTCAACAGCAGCTCCACCGAGACGACCTACGAGCTAACACGTGAGTGACTCCGCGCCCAGCTGGCGCAGCTGGGCAGTGCCCCTCAGCCTCTTGGCGGACCGAGTGAAGACCAGCTCAGATTCCCAGCTCTCATTCCTGGAGCCCCCCACCCCGTCCCACTAAAATGCGTGATGGGCCAGAACCACCGAAAGGGAGTTTCTAGAAACACAGGCTGGGCAGGGTTCCCAACAGCCATTCTCGGAGTTTGGGACAGAAAGTCAGGGGGCAGCGCTCTTCTCTGACGCTGTCGGCTTGTTTTTAGCCCCCTTTTGAGCTGTGGATTTACCACCTTCACCCTGTTACGTGCACACACTGCCGTGCACCCGTCCCCACCGCCCGCCTCCAGAGCCCTCTCACCCCCCACCTGAGACTCTGCCCCACTAAACACGGATGCCCCCCCACCTCCCCCAGCCCCACCCCGGGCGCCCACCCCCACCTTCCTGTCTCTGTGACCCCGACCCCTCCAGGGACCTCGCAGCAGGGCAATCACCCAGCAGGCCCCTCTGTGTCTGCTGGCTTCAGGCCTAGCGTCCTCCTCACTGCAGCGTCAGGGTCTCTCTCCTCTCAGGGTGGGGGGCAGACATCGCACGCACATGTCCAGCGCTTGTCCATCCGGCCTCTCTCCTTATCAAATCATGGTGCTGCCCCTTGGATTCCGGCCAGGGTGGGTTTCAGTGACCGAGTGCAAGACTCAGGGACCAAGCTGCAGTTCAGTCCAGTGCAGAGGTCGCTGGATCAGAAAGCGGGTAATGGAGGGGAGGAAGAGCCAGCCTTGCCAGGCCCCGCGGGTGCCAGCGCTCTGCCAGCTCGTCCCCCATCGCCCCGGCCACCACCCGGGACAGCCAACCAGCCCGGCAGCGGGGGCAGGGTTCACGGAGCCGTGCCCTCCCCCCGAAGCTCCGCCATCATCCATCGCGGGCCGGCCCGCCTTCCCCCTCCCCACCTCACTGCCTCCTCGTCTTTCCACCGAGTCCCTCCTGGGCCAGGCGTCTCCCAGAGGTGGCCTCTCCAAGAGGTCGGGTGAAGAGTCAAGTGCAGGCCGGCCCCAGTGACGAGGGCTCCCTCCCCGGGTCTCCGCCCAGGCCTTTCAGTCTCGGGTTAGGAAGCATGGAAGGGGGGCCCGGGCCACACGCCGGCGTCCACTCTGGTGCGTCTCTGTGGATTCCTGGCAATCACACGAGGCCCCAAGTTGAGCTGAAGCCGTCTGGTGGTTTCTCAGCAGCAGAGCTTGACCACGGGGGCAGGATCTTGGCATTAAATGTATCTATGTTGGCAAACCAAGGCCTGTGAGGTCTGAATGGCCACGTCTTGGGAAGAAAAGGGCATGAGACGCCAAGTCCATCATGCAGGCCAGGCAGCCACACACGAGCTCTGCACTACTCGATGTGACGGGAACAGCTGATTTTTTAAGCCAGAACTTTCTGGAAGGTTCTCCCAGTCACATGACTGTCCAAAGGCCCCACGTATGTGTCTGACCGCCTGAGCGCATGGTCCCTGCAAACCGTACCTCCCAGAGGGGACCCCGCTCTGCAGAGGTCAGTGAATGCGACCCCCAGGCCCTCCCGCCATCACGTCACAGAAGGGGTCAAGGACTGGCCCACGTGGTCGAGCGGCGCCAGGGTCTTGCTCTGTCCGCTCTTCCTCTCCAGGAGAGGTTCCGGACCAGAAGGCAGGCCCAGGTCAGGCTCTGTGTCCTGGACTCGCTCCCTTAGACGAGGAGCTTGTTGCCACCTTGCCCCGAATGCAGGACGGCCGTGACTGCCTCACCAGGGTCACGGGCGGGTAGGGGGCACTGCCGGGTGGGTAGGGGGCACTGCTGGACGGAGGGTGGCCGGCCCCTCACAGGCTTCTCTCTGCAAGAAAGGGCTCCCTTGTCCCCCCAGGGGGCACTGGTCACAGAGGGAGCTAAGAAACGGCGGGGCTCCTGCCTGCTGACCCTGTCCCCTCACCCTTGCAGATCTGAAGAAATACCGGCGCTACGAAGTGGTCCTGACGGCTTACAACGTCATCGGCGAGGGCCCGGCCAGCGCGCCTGTGGAGGTCTTTGTTGGCGAGGCCGGTGAGTCCTGCCTGGAACTCAGGGGCCAGCAGCGTCCCCCTCATCGAAGGTCAGGTTATAGGGGTCCAGGAGGATTCTGGTCATGCTGGGAAGAGTCCTCGGCCAAGGGCTGGGTGTCCTGGTGGCCCTGGGAGTGATCAAGTCTTGCTTTTGAGACACAGGGGTGTTTAAGGTCTGGAGGTATCGGATTAATCAGGACGTGCTCTAGGGGAGCCATGCTGTCGTCCCCGTGGGGGTCCCGGGGTGCGGGACCCTGCGTGCGGGGAGGGGAACTTTTGTCACCCACCGTCTCTGGCCAGGCCTGAGCGCTGGTCCCGGCCCTGAGTCAGCCTGACCTTCCGTAACAGCCGATCCCCCATCTCCGAAAGCCACACAGATCCACGTTAGCCCCCGTTTCAGATACGATGTGGCCCCTGGGTTTGTTTTAAGAACCGTCCCCTCTGTGGGGCTGACACACAGGGAGAGGTCGTATCCCACGTTGAGATCGGAGTGTTGCCTTCACCCAGCCCCCCGCTGCCCTGGAAGGAGGGAGTCGCCTGCCCTCTCCCTGCAGAAACCACCCCTGCCTGCGGGCACACGCACGCGCGCGCGCGCACACACACACACACACACACACTGCCTCACGGCCTGCCCTCTCCCTGCAGAAACCCCCCCTGCCCGCAGGCACACACGCACACACACACACAGTGCACCACGGACGGCTGTCTCCTCTGATCTTGGCACGTGGCTAAAGGTTCTGCTCAAATCTGCGGGTGCAGAGTCAGGAGGGTGAATGGGGTTGGAATGCCCCTGGGGACAGGGACCCAGGCTTTTGGGGGACGAAGGCTGAATTCTCTGGGCCGGCCACAGGACACGTCAGGCGACTGTGCAGTTTGGAGAGGTTATTGTCGGAAACGAGCCAGCACTGAGTGTCTCTGGCTTAGCAGGGTTTTTCTGGAAGAGTCACACGGCATTTTCACGTAGACAAGGATAAACCAGGTGACCCCACAGGAGACAGTGGAAGCCACCCTGGCCTTTGCCCGGGAGTCTTTCGGCGCAAGGGGTGGATGTCACTTGGGGGCCGGGCACTCCAGGAGGGCCTGGGCCTGGCCACAGAAGAGCCCACACAGGCGGGGCGGATGCAGCACATGCCGTCCGCGAGAGCAGGGGCTTTGGAGCCTGGCGGGGCGTCGTGCAGGCAGCCATGCCAGCCCTGCCACTGGGCTCAGGGTGCACATGGCCAGCTGGCCAGGACCTGCGGAGCTGACCTGCCCACCTGTCAGCCTGCACCACAGTGAGAGGACCAGCGGCAGGGCCCGGGTGCTGCGGACAGGGCCTGCATCCCAGGACCTGTGCAGGCGTGTGGAGAACAGGGCTGGAACCCGGGCGGGAGACCCGGGAGCACCAGGGCCATAGCAGCCAGCCGGATGGCCGTGGACGTCTGCCCGCCTCTGGGCTCGCGTCCTGGGTCTGTGGCTGTTTGTTGTTCGTTTTATGGTAAAGCACGGTTGACGTGACACACGCGTCCTTGTCGCCGGCAAGCATCCAGCCCAGGGGCAGGGAGCCTGTCCACTGGCCGAGTGGCCGCCACCCGCCTCCCCCGGCCCCGGCTTGTCCCCAGACAGACGCCCCTCAGCCGTGGGCAGGCCCCTCCCCCAGCCGCCGTCGGCCCTGACTTGCTTCCTGTCTGTGGGCTTGCTGCTCCGGGGGCTTCATGGACACGGGCCAGAGCCGCGTTTGACCGCTTTACCCAGCTGCCGTCTCCCGGCATGTTTCCCGGGCTCACCCGAGCTGCAGCAGGCTTCAGACTCGGCTCCCTCTCGCGGGGGAGGACTCTCCTCTGGGTGCAGACTCCACGTTCGCTGTCAGTCCCTCGGTGGACCCCTGCGCTGTCTCCCCATCTTGGGTGCTGCGGTGGAACTGCTGTGAACCCGGGCGGGCCACGTGTTTCTCCCAAGTGGCAGGAGGGTGTCCGTCGGCTGCTTCTGTGGGTGGGCGGCCTCCAACAGCCTCCAGTCAGGGATGCAGAGGCAGAACCCAGAAAGAGGCCGGGCTCCCCACTCAGGCTGCCCCCACAGGTCGGGTGGATGTTCGGCCCCAGAGCGTTGCTCGGCCGTCCGTGTTCACGCCGCAGAGAATGTTCTGGAAGGAGGACGCCATGCTTCCAGCACTGTTGCCACGCACCCTGGCCGTCCAGTCGCTGCCTCTCGCAGCCCAGGGGCCCTTGTAACGCGTTCCTCCTGACTTTGAGCTGCTCTCAGGCCTGCAGAAAATAAAGCTAAATGGGGGCAGTTTCCAATCACTCAGCCAGATGCTTCACCATCCTGACCATTCGGCAGGAAACACTCAGACTTGTGTGAAAACTGCCCGAAAACAGTGCGTTTCCCGAGTCAGACCTGCAGGTCTGAGGGTCACCTCCACCGGTCCCCAGCTCTGTGATGCTGGGCCTGTCACTCCACCTCTCTGAGCTCCGGCCCTGAGGACCACGGTGCAGAGGGAAAAGCTGCAGGCTGGGAGTGAGGCGACGGGGGTCCTCACCCTGACCCTGCCCCCAGCTCGCCCGTCCTGCCTGCAGGATAAATGTCCAGGACACGCCTGGACCAGGGCCAGTCAGTAAGTGGTGAGCGACTGAGACCCTGTGCAGGTTCTTGATTGGTCTCGTCCTACAGAACAGCGAGAGGTCGAGAGTTAATGATCTTTGGGTCTCCTCTAGCCTGAATATGTAGTTTTTAAATCCTTTTAACCTCAGAGAGAAAGAGTAACCTTTAGGAGATCTCTCATTGAGATTGATTTCTGAGTCATTGAGCATTACAAATTGGTAAAAATAGTACACTAGTAAGAAATACAGCTTGCAAGAGATAGAAACCCAAAGAGGCTTAAGCTCAAAGAATCTGTCATTAACTCACATAATGGAGAAGTTGAAGAGCCTGGGCACACCTTCAGGCGTGGCTGGATCCAGCATGCTAACAGGCTGCCCCTGTGCCCCCTCTTGGTTCCTCCTCCTCTCAGCTCACTCCTATCTCGGGCAGGCTCTTCGTCAAGGTGGCCCCGTGGCTCCAGGCAGCAGAAAGAGCGCTTCCTCCCGCAGGGAGGAAACACCTCTCCCCCAGGAGTCCCCCAAGGGGGGCAGACCCCAGAGGGAGAAGCACCCCCAGGACCCTGCTTGTCAGAAGGATGGCATGAAGGTGTGAGCGCCAGGAGCAGGTCCCTGGGGGGCATTGCGGGTCCGTGATGACACCTCTGGGCGGCTCTCAGGTCACACGGGCACCCCCAGGGGAGATGGACATTTAAAGGCGTCAGCACAGGGTGACGCAGCAGCCCTCCATCTCCACGGGAACAGAGCCCACGCAGGAGCAGCGCCCCACCCGCCTGCAGGTGAGGTCACCTAGGGGACCCGTCTGGGGACACTGCCCACACTCCTTGCCGGCCGTGCTCTCTGCTCTCACACCGCCCGTTTCATTTCAGCTGCAAGACCCTTCACGTCCCACATTTTCTCCAATTTTACAAACAGCGAAGCTGCGCTCAGGGATTGGACAGACTCCCCACATCCCGCCGTACGAGCCCAGGGCTTAGACTCGCCATGCAGGGCTTTCCCCACAGCCTCCAGCCCCCATTCCTGCAGGCTGGAGAGCACAGCATCGGTTTTTTGGAAAATGGTTTTTGTGACCAGTTTCCTGCTTCTTCCCGTTAAGCCTCCTTGGAGTTGTGTTTGGTTCTGGCTCAGCAGTGAGGTAAAGAGGAGGGGGGAGGTGACAGAGGAGACAGAGGAGAGGCAGGGGCCGGGGCCCCGAGGGGCGAGACGTGCTGGGCCGGCGAGGGGTGGAGGGCTGAATTCCCCACCCGCCTCCCCTCTCTCCCTCCCCAGGCCCCCGGAACCTCACCACGAGGGAGGGAAGAAGAGAGGCTCAGAGCCAGGCTGCCTGGGTTTACACAAAGCAGAATCCACATGCCTGCTGATTGCGTGACCCCTGGAGGGTCGCTGGATTGCTCTGGGCCTTGCTTTTCCCGCCTCTGTAGCCTGCTTGCTGAGTCACTCAGTCATGTCCGACTCTGGGCAACCCTATGGACTGTAGCCCACGGAACGCACTGGACGTTCCTGCTGGGAAATGCCCCACGGGTCATCGGCCAGACTGGTTCCAGGGGGAGACGTGTAGCTCCCTCCGGGAGACTGTCCACAGGGTGGTCGCCACCCCACGGTGGGGCAGGGTGAGGGATGAGGGGCTGGATGGTGAGCAGTCCTGCCCGAGCGGTGGGCAGCCCCCGTGCCCCCAGCTCTGGCCATTTGCCAGACACCTTTGCAGATGTTGTGAGCACACGGGGGCCGGCCAGCCGCCGCCCTGCAGCAGAGGTTCTGAAAGGCTCTGCTGCGGGGCCCCAGTGAGCCCGGGGCTGCCCAGGGTCTGCCGAACCTGCAGTCAGGAGTCCGAGAGTCGGGGCCCGGGAGCCAGCACCCCCTCCACCATCACGTCCATGCAAAGCCAGGGGCAGCCGCTGTCTTCCCTTGACAGTGCATGGTCACTGGGGGGCCAGCAAGCCTGTCCAGGGGCCCGTGGAGCTGGACAAAGTGCCGGTCTCACTGCTTCTTGGGACCTGCCCGCCCAGTCCAGCCTGCAGCTCCCAGCTTTGCAGGGCTTCCTGAGCATTCAGCCAAAATCCCAGAAGATTGCAGAAATCTCTGGTGTTCCATCACCACTGTTGGGTACAAGGAGCCTGCCAAAGTCCAGAACCATCTCTATCGCCGCCATGGTTGGCCCTCCCTGCAGGCTGGTGGGTGACGGCCGTGGGGCAGCATCGTCTGCCCGGCCGAGGTGCCCAGGGGAACCTCTGCTCCGCGCCCCAGCCCGGGCCCTGCCTCCAGCACCGTCCATGGCGTCCGCGTATCAGCTAACGCCAGACTGCCAGGCCAGCGGGCTTTTGAAAACTGATTTCATGCGCATTAACACGGCATTCTGAGCTGATGCTCACATGCACCGTCTCCACAGACTGTAAAGTGGGGGAACAAAGAGATCACGGCCCATCAGACACCCCACCAGCTTCCAAACCAAACCCTTCGTGACGAACAAGGATCCCTTGCGGGGTGTAAACGGGGCGTCTTCCTGCAAGTCGTGGGGGAGGCCCAGAGGCTCTTAGGAGCCAAAAACAAGTCTAGAAGCCAGCGCGCTTTGCTCTGTGTTTACATCAGTTTCTCTCTCCCCTGCTGTGTCCTCATCGGGGAAGTCCTTGTTACGGGCAGGGAGGCACTGTGCTCCAGGACGGGCTGGGGGCCGGGGGAGCCCCGCCCGGGGACAGCGGTACAGGTGGGCCTGCCGCCCGGGATGGAACCGGGCCAGGCAGGGGGAGCTCTGCGTCGCACATGTCCACCCCCAAGCCGCCCTGGGCCCTGGCTCTGCCGTGTCTTCAAGGAGGAAAGCCGGGGCAGTGGACACTCGCACATGGCCCTGACCCGCCGGGAGGCAGCGGCGCCCCACTCTGCCTTTCCCCGTCTAACGGTGCCACGGTCATTTCGCAACAGAGTCGCCGATGGCAAACATGCAAAGACATTAACTTTATTTATGTTTTGGATTATTAATGCGGCTGTTAAAATTCCTCCAGTTAGTTTTGATTGAATTGTTTTTCTGTGTGATTCTGTTGTTTAATGGAGCGGTAAATAAGAATTTCTGATAATGAGGCTGAGCATCTGTCACAGCGACCTGGTGAGGGTTATTAACATTCCCATTAGCGGCGGGGTGGGCCGTGGTAACCGAGCCACACAGTTAGAGCAGAATGAATCGGTGGTGTCAGGCTGAGTGCGTGTTAATTACTATTTTATTCTGCGCTGGGGGGCAGCAGGGAAGGGGCGACTCGCAAAGGTCGTCCTCTGCGCGGAGGCCCCCTCCAGAGGGACCGAGTGCCCGGCCATCTCCCCCGATGGTGACTGTCCGTTTGGTTCCTTCCACTTGTGACTGTAAACAGACTTGAGCCCAAAGGCAGTGCCCAGGCCGCAGGCAGGGCCACGGGAGGCGAGGGCGCTGGGCTGGTATCCTGCCCCCCGCAGCCAGGCACCACCCGCCCCGACAGCTCCGGGGTCCAGCCCATCGTGGAGTTTGCCGGGATGGAGGGTACCCAGGAGGGAGAAGGGAGCGGCCCGCAGGGGGCAGGGGACAGACCGGCCGGCGGGATTGCCGGGCAGGGAGAAATATGGGTCGTCTGCGTTGTTCCCAGCTGCCCTGAGGCTGCCTGCAAGGCCACGGCCACGGGGCCCTGCCAGTGACCTTTCACCCTTCACCTGCACCTGTGACCCCAGCCCATCACGGTGGGGCGGGGGTAGCCCTCAGGCTGGGAGGAGGACCAGAGGGGTGGGTCCTCCCCAGGGGACATGCGGCAGTGGCCTCTGTGCTCCGTCCCAGAGGAGGGGTAGCCACGGGTCCGCAGACGTCAGCCCCCTTCCCCAGGAGCAGGGCTGCGTACCCCGGCGTCCTGAGCCCCAGACAGGATCACACACGCCTTTGTTTTTCTTTTCTGGCTGCACTGTGGTGTGCAAGATCTTAGCTCCCCACCAGGGATCCAACCTGGGCCTCCAGCAGTGAAGGCAGAGTCCTAACCCCTGGACCGCCAGGCCATTCCCACAGATGGCCTTTGTTTTCTCCTAGTCCACATGGAATTTAGCACTACCCTCGGTTGTGGTCACTGGAAAAGACCCTGATGCTGGGGAAGATTGAGGGCAGGAGGAGAAGGGGGCGACAGAGGTTGGGGAGCATCACCGACTCAATGGATGTGAATCTGAGCGAAACTCTGGGAGATAGTGAAGGACAGGGAAGGCTGGTGTGCTGCAGGCCTTGGGGTGGAAAAGAGTCGGCAGGACTTAACGCCTGAACAACTGCAGCAACTCGGCAATGAACGTGACAGCCAGCAGCACAGGTCTGCAGGACCTGATCTCCCAGCCACAGGGCCCTCCCCAACCCGACGCAGCGAGGTTGGAGGTTGCTGAGCCGTCCCTGCATGTCCCAGGCAACCTCACAGCTCAGTCATAGGCGCGTGGGTTACTGTCTCACCTTTGTTCTCACGAGCGCCCCTGTGTCTCCGTATAATCGCTTTTCTTTGGGGTTCTCCAGATTTCACCGTGTGCACTTAGAGCCGTGGTTCTGAGAGGGTCTGTGGTCGTCCTGGCCGGGGCGGGGCCTGCAGGGGCGGGGCCGCAGGGGCCTGGGAGCCCGCGCGGGGAACCGTGGTTCTGAGAGGGTCCGTGGTTGTCCCGGCCGGGGCGGGGCCTGGGAGCCCGCATGCAGGGACGGGCTTCTCGGCTGACCCTCCGCTCTCTGCCCCACAGCCCCCGCCCAGGCCCCGCTGCGCGTGCACGTGAACCCGCTCACGGCCAGCCAGCTGGAGGTCACGTGGGAGCCGCCGCCGCCCGAGAGCCAGAACGGGATCATCCAGGGCTACAAGGCAAGCCCCTCGCGCAGCGCGCTCTCCCTCCCGGCCACCGGGGGACGACCCCTCGCGTGGCGTGGTCTGCCCTCCCGGCCACCTGGGGACTAGGGCCGGCGGCCCTCTGCGTCCTGCGCCAGCACGCAGCGGCCCTCACCCTCGGACCCGAGCGCATCGCCGAGGGGCTGGCCCAGCTCGGCCCACCTCCCCCCGGGCCTGGGGTCGGGGAGGCTCACGGTGCAGCCAGCAGCCCCTCCCTCCCAGGCCGGCCCCTCCTCGCCCTGCGCCCCCTCGGGGGGCCTCCACCACCTTTGCTGACTGTGCAGGAGGGGAGACCGGGCCTAGCCCCCAGCTCCACCCGGTGTCACTACTGGACGCTTCCCAAGTCCTGACTCAGTAGGTCCAGGATGGGGCCCGAAAATGTGCATGTGTGACAAGCTCCCCAGGGGGCCTGGATCCTGGGGACCTCAGTGTGAGAACCCCGACACTGACCTGTTCTGAGCCCACATTAATTGAATATTCCAGAAGTGGGATGGAAGGAAGGCACCAGACCATTCCCGTAACAGCATTGGGCATGAACAGTCACACAAGTTGGTGGGGGGCAGGGAGCCCCTCCCAGGGTTCCACCTCCAAGGTCACCCCTGCAGACGGGGCTGGGACCCCATGAGGTCAGCCAAAACCCTCCTGAGGTAAGCAGCCCAGGGCTGTCCCTTGCAAACCCCCATTCTCCCCTCAGGGTGAGTCTCCTTGTCTGGTCTGATGAGCCTCAAGTTGATCAGTCCTCAGACTTTTTGGCCTTTCCTGCCCTGATGATGACTATTGGGCCGAGTAAATGTCCCTCTAAGAATGATTTCTGTAGCTGTTTTGTGAAAAGAAAGGCCTTCCTCCGTGGCAGGGCCGTTAACAATGACTGATGAGGCGACAGCAAGTCCCGTGAGCCTGGAGGCAAGGTGGTGTGTGTGTATGTCCAAAGCGTGTTCCCTATTAATAATTTCCCAATAATAGTGTCCTGAACAGACGCTGACGTGGGTATTGACCTCAGTGTCCAGGTTAGTGCGGCCTCTTCGAGCAGAGCGCCTCACCGGCCAGTTCAGGGCGCAGAAGCTGGAGTTCATCTTGCAGGAGGGAATGAGCGTAGCTAACCCGCCAGGGCCGCTCCGGCCCGGCCAGACGTGTGGACGCTGGAGAGCCGGCCCCCGCGCGGCCTCTGCCACTCCGCATGTGGGCCAACGGCTCTGACTGCCTGGCCCGGGTTACACCCACTGAGCCAAGGCAGATCTGCGGGCCGGGGCTGTCTCTGGGCAGCCTGGCTGGCACCAGCTTGGGGCTGTGGTTCTCTGCCAGCTGTCAAGGGAAACAGTTCAGATGACCTTACAAACCTCCGTGTGTGGGCATCACGTTTGCTCATGAGCACATGTAAACCAGACATGAGGAAACAGAACCAGGAGAAGCACGGGCCCCCCAGCAGCGCTGAGCCCAGGGTGGCTCTTCTGCTCGTCATCTGAGGCTGTTTTAACGTCCACAGTATTGGGTCACGTCAGTCGCAGCCTTTGATGCATGTCGGGGTTAGAATGCAGGAGCCTCTAGTGAAGCTGGGGGCTGGTGCTGTCCACAGGCTGGAGCAGGGGCTGGGTCGGTCTCCCTTACGTCCAGGAGCCTGGTCCTAAGGCACCTTCCTGGCAGTCACCTCTGTCCGCAGGCCTCATCCTCCTGGCCTGGCCTTTGCAGAGTCGCGCTCACCCCCCCAGGAGCACTGGGGTCCCCCGCCCCGGCTCGGTGGCCACCTGTCCCCAGGCTGAGACGGGGCGCCACCCCTCTGAGCCTCCCGGCCTCCAGCCTCCGCTCCTCCCGACAGATCTACTACTGGGAGGCAGACAGCCAGAACGACACGGAGAAGATGCGGGTGCTGTTCCTGCCCGAGACCACGGCCAAACTGAAGAACCTCACCAGCCATACCAAGTACCTGGTCAGCATCTCGGCCTTCAACGCCGCGGGCGACGGGCCCCGGAGCGAGCCCCAGCCGGGCTGCACCCACCAGGCAGGTAGGAGCACGCAAGCCTCCCACCGACTGCCCGGGCCGCCCCCCGCCCCATCGCTGCCCCCTGCCCCGCCGCTGCCCCCCGCCCCCGCTCCAGCTCCCCGCTCTGCTGGTCCTCAAACCCAGCCCCGTGTAGCCGGAGATTTCTGGGTCTGACCCACATGGTGTCTCTGGCCCCCAGCCTGGGCCCGCTGCATGGAGCTGCTTGCTGTGAGCCGCACAGGGTGGCAGGTGAACAGGCTTCCAGCTGCATGAGGCCTTGTTCCTCGCAGGCAGGATTCGCCCCAGACCCTTGGGGGCTTCTCTCAGGTCCAGCTCCCAGAGCAGGGATCCCCTTGTCTGTTGACCTGCTGAGCCTGGGCTGCAGTGTGGGCCCCCCGGGGGCCTCAGCTGCAGAGCCCTCCGGAAGCAGCTGGCCTGCCATCTCTCAGGCACACGCCCCAGGCGGATCCCAGAGCATGCCCACGCTGCCCTGCCGGGGGTCACACTGCCCGTGGCCTCCTCTCCTCACCCACTGTGCGTTCTGAGCTAATCGCTCACTGTCCTGGTGACTCTCAGAATCCCCTGTGGCCTGGGGGGCTTTGTGAGGCCGGCCAGGCCTCCCAAGGGAAAGGAGGCTGGGCCTGAGGTCCTGGGAGCTCCGAGGGGCTTCATGAGATCCAGAGGGTCACAGGCCAGCAAAGTAGGTTCGGGAGCCCATGGGATATAGACCCTCCTCTCGGGGTTCTCCAACATTCTGTGGGTTCAGTCTTCCTGGGAGCAGGGGCTCCCGAGCGCTTTGCCCTGCACAAGATGACCACAGCCAGATTGTAGGGGCCGCGCCCCCGGGGCCTGTCCAGCAGTCCCTGCAAGGCCGGGAAGGGGCCATCGTGGACTCAGAGGGAAGGGGTGGAGCTGTGCAGCTGAGAGTGGGAGGCGGAGACCCTCGGGCATGGTGGGCCCAGCTGATCGTGGGACCATAGGACCCCCAGGGTGGGGGAGGGTGGAAGCGGGGCAGGAGGGGCTGGTTTAGTGGGCATTTCTCATCTCCGAGGGGAACCGGGCTGGGGGCACGTCAGTCCCCACACGGTGAGGGAAGCTCAGGACTCCAGTCCAGGTGGACGGGGGCCTTGTGGATCAGCCTGCTCCCTGACCCCTGGCCGGCCTCTGCGTCTGCCGAGAAAAAGCGTCTCCCCACTCAGGGTGGCCTGTGAGCTCCCCATCTCCAGACCAAGGGGGACCGTGAGATGGTTGGGCACCAGGGGATCCCTGGTGAGGACGAGGGTGGGGGTGTCCTCTGGGGCCTCCAGGCCCTGCAGAGGGAGAGGAAAGGAGGGCAGAGCCTTCAACCACCACCCGCCCTGGAGCCTAGCCCCCAGAGGCGCAGGCCGGGAGCTGACAGTGCCGTCTGCGCTGCACTTCCTGTCTCTGTTATTCGTTTTTACACCTTTGTCACCGTGCTTCTCAGGCTCCTTTGTGCTTGAACACCATCGTTTCCTCTGCTGCTCTCTGGAGGGTTTGAGTTTCCGATTGCTCCTGGGAGGTTGGGGATGCTCAGTAAATCTCTTTTATCCCCGCGTGGCATTGAGCCTGCACCAAGTAGAAAATAACATCTAATAAACATTTTTGCTCCGGGCGGAGGCATGGACACATATGTAGATGATCTCTTGCTATAAAAGGAGCTTCAGTGAACATCCTGTCCTGTTCCTCCAGCTCCCGGGACCCCCAGCTTTTTGGCGTTCTCAGAAATAACCTCCACCACGCTGAACGTCTCGTGGGGTGAGCCCGTGGCGGCCAACGGCATCCTGCAGGGCTACCGAGTGGTGTACGAGCCGCTCGCGCCCGTCCAAGGTAAGCCTTGCAGGGCCTGGCGCCCACCGTCAACACGGAAAGAGGCCGGTAAACGGGCCGAGTGCGTGGCGCGTTCCGCACAGCTGCCCTCCTAGGGCCCCGACCCAGGTCTTTACCACCTGCCACTCCTGAGGCCCCAGGGCTCGTCCCACCTGGGCACTACAAGCCGGAACCACGTGGGCAGCGTGGCCAGAGGAGGCACTGGACCCACACACTGCCCCAAGCTGCTCCTCCGGCCACCCTTCATTCTAACGTTTACTCAGCGAGGGTTTTTTTAGGGGGTGCACACCGTGGGCTTGCAGGATGTTCCCCGACAGGAGACTGAAGCTGAGCCCCAGGGCCCAGAGCACACACTGAGGGCTGAGCGGGCCTTTCTCTCTGCCCCTCTGTGTGCCCAGGACCGTGGTGCAGAGGAGGGCGGGCAGCCCCTGGTCATAGACGCAGGCAGACTGTAAAAGTTACAGATTGTTTAATGTCTAGGAGGGAAAGATACCACCCACACGTCTAACGATCCTAGCTTTCCACCTAAAGCGCCGCAATAAACGTTTCCTTTATAAAAATAAGCACATTCAACTAAAACAGGGAGTTGATGTGAAGAAGAAAAATTAAGCCCTAGATTTTATTTCATCGCATCTCAACTGCCGTGGACTCTGAGATACATGGTTATTTTATTAAGTGCTGAGGAAGAAAAAGGGCCTCCGATGCATTCTGGCCCAGGCCTTGTGTGCAGCGCCAGTCCCAAGCTGCATCCCAGATCAGACGTGGACACGAGAGGGGCACACGTCTCAGAAAATCCATGAACTTTGGTAACTAGCAGGAGAGGCGGCGTGTGGACACAGGCTGTTCAATGGCCAAGAGGCCGGGGCCACATCGACTCAGCCCTGCTCAGTCTGGGGACAGGTGGCCTGGGTGTGGCCAGGGTTGCGGTCACAGCCCCAGAGGCCCTGGAGGAGATGGGCCAGGATCTTGCTCGTCTAGCGGCCAGGAAGGGCCAAGAATTACCGGACACCAGCGTTTTGCTCGCCCATGTGAGTGGGGGCGGGGACTCGGCGCTCCGTCACGCAGCCGCTGACCCGGCTCCTGTTTGGAGCCCAGGTTCCTGACTGGCACGTCCCAGACCCCAACTCCCACTCGTCTGTCCAGTGCCCTGTCCAGGGCTGGGGCTGCCGCCCTTGACCATGACAGCACCAGTGGCTGGCAGCGCCCAGCCCGGCCCGAGGAGCCCTGGGGCCGCCTCTACCCCCAGAGCTGCCCTGAGCCGGGCCCACCCGCCCCCCCACAGCTCTGGCCCTGCTCCTGCAGGAACAAGGCTGAACTTAGGCCTCACACCTGCCCCAGCCACCCCGGCAACCAGCACACACCCCATCCCTAGGGGCAGAGCTCAAGGCCCGCCGCCTGAGTGCCACCCTGGTGACCTGTGACCTTCCAGACGCGCCCTGTTCACCACCAACCCAGGTCTGCTTCTCAGGGTCCCACCCGGAGCCTGCCTGGACCATGGCTGCTCCCCGAACCCCTGATTCTTCAGTCACACTCTGGGCCTGAGCCCTTCCAGCCTCCGTGGCCCAGGAAGGTGGGGTCTGCCAGGCAGGGCTGCGGGGAGGCCGTGCCCAGGGCGGGGCAGGGCTGCTGGTGACGGGTGTGGGGCCGAGCACGGGAAGCCCTTACTTTGGGCTCAGCCGGGGGCCTCGCACCGGCCAACGCTGGCTGACGCCAGAACAGCAGCCACCTCCGGCAGGCGGAGGCTTAGGAAGTGTTTGCACACGAGTCCCCACACCTTGGCCTGTCCCTCCCCAGAGCCCCCCAGTTCCTGGATTATGTATCCCCCCTGCTTAAGGCGGCCAGCCAGTCTGATGAGTGTGCGGGCCTCTTGAGTGGGGGTCTCCTAGAGAAGCCTGGCCCCCTTCACTGTGGGATCCGGGATTCCCACAGGGAACCATGGAAGTGGTGACGGGGGCTCCAGACAATTTCGATGCGTTCACGTGTCTCAGAGGACCCGGTGTCTCCCGGAGACGTGGCTGCAAACACAGGGGACCCTCGGGTGTCTTCATTCTATGTCAGCTCTCTGTGGCAGCTGGCTCCCCGTGAAGACCACCGAGGATGTGATATGTACATTACACACGTGCACACACACGCTTGCAGTGAAGACAGTAAACAGAAGTTGTGAAGCGGCGCCCTCGCCCCGGCTGACCCTGCGTGCCCCACCTGGTGGGCTGCCTTCAGCCCAGGGAGCGGGGGCCCAGCGTGGACCCAGTGCTGTGGACCCCGGGCCCCAGCAGAGCAGCCCTCAGAGCGCCAGGCCCTGATCTTGGGAATCTGATTCCATGGAAGAGCTGTTTTTATGTTTTCTAAAAATGTCTTTTAAATGGGGGAAAGATTGAAGACAGGAGGAGAAGGGGGCGAAAGAGGATGAGATGATTGGATGGCATCACTGACTCAATGCACATGAGTTTGAGCAAGCTCCGGGAAACGGTGAAGGACCGGGAGGCCTGGTGTGCTGCAGTCCATGAGGTCGCAAAGAGTCGGACATGGCTGAGCTACTGAACATGAACAACAAAATGTTTTAAATGGAAGTATTTTAGGGAATTGCACCATGAGGCTTTATAGCACAGGGCACAGTTTTAAAATGGACTAAACGAACAAGATTCTGCCGTGGTTGGGACGGAATGGGGGGTTGGGATGGGACAGGGGTGGGGGAACAGAGTTCACAAAATCTGTGCCCGGGGTTGGTTCTACTCTAAGGAAAAGGTATTTCTTTTCTAACAACAAAAAAAGGGGATGGGGGTGCTGCTCTGCCAAAAACTATACATCCCACAGGACTCCTGGCATCAGCTGGTGACGCTGTCCATGTGTGCGTGCTGTCCCCCCAGGAGCCCCGTCCGGGCGATGGACCTGAGGGGCAGTTTTGCTGGGCAGAAACAGCCCTGCTTCTCCAGTGAAAAGCTCCAACCAGGCTCCGACCAGAACCGCTCTGAAATAATTGGGAAGAGAATGATTTAGCTGATCAAGTGTTTGATAAAAGGCATGATGTGAATGCAGTAAGCCACGAGGAGGGACCCTGGGACCTGCAGGACTGGGGGGATTTGCTCTGGCAACTTGGAAGCTGGACCCATTTTGCACAAGGACACGCTTTTTTGGGCTCTTCTGAGGTCAAGGCTGCCCCAGGACTCAAGGTGCAGAGAACACTGGCCGTTCACAGCGAGCACAGACAGGCGGCCCACGGTCTCGGGAAGCCCGGCAGTCCTCTGTGTGGGGGACGCAGTGGGGCGGACCCTGGACCCTGGACAGCAGGCACCGGGTGCAGCGTGTCCACACGCCCTCTGCTGCCCGACCCACTGCAGCCTGACGCCCCACACAGAGGTGCCCGACAGCTGTCGGCGGGTGGGAGGCTCTGAGAAGTCCTGCAGCCTAGAGCTCTGTAGCTTTTTTGTCCAAACGCTTTGTTTTCAAACTTGTCATAGAAAACTCTATTTTCCCTTCTGGAAAAGGCTGCATTTATGTATTTTTCAGGATGTATCTTCCTCCCAAAATATCGAAGCTCTATTTTCTAATTAAACCCCGTGCAGCCAGCATCACGCACGCTCCGTCCCCGTGTCTGAGGGAGAGGGTCCCGGGCCGTCCCGGTCTCTGGGTGGGCGCACCGCTATCCGTGTCTGAGGGAGAGGGTCCCGGGCCGTCCCGGCCTCTGGGTGGAGGCACCGCTGTCCGTGCTGGCAGTGCTCCATCCTCGCGTCAAGTCCCGGCGAAGCTGTGCTTGTCGTGCGTGGCCGAGGCCTTCACACCACAGGCTGGTCCCCACTGGGCGGGGGAAGGGTGCACCTTTAACCCCCAGAAGTCTTCCTGAGTCTTCCTCTCCCACAATCTCTTCTCCAGGACTGAGTCAGGAAGCCCGAGGTCGCCTCTGACGTGACTCAGGACTTTGTGGGAAGGGGCCCTCCAGACCCCAAGGCCCTGCCCTCTGGGTGATGCTGGTCGCCGGGGGTCTCTGCCCCTGACCTGACCAGCGAGCCTGACCGCCTCCTCCCACGTGTTGTCAGGGTGCTTCTTCCCTTGTCAGCACCCACTTATCAAGCTTAGACTCTAATTGCACTTATCTGTGCTGAAAATTGGCCATTATCACCACTTAAACGCCTCCTAATTGTAAGAAATACTTCTTCAGCAGACCGAGGGGCCTCCGCTGTTGTTATCAGAGCCGGGCAGGCAGGCGGGGCTCAGGACCCCTCTGAATCCACCCCTCTCCCCGTTCCTGCGGCTCTAGGGGTCAGCAAAGTGGTGACCGTGGATGTGAAGGGGAACTGGCCGCGCTGGCTGAAGGTGCGGGACCTCACCAAGGGAGTCACCTACTTCTTCCATGTACAGGCGCGGACCATCGCCTACGGGCCCGAGCTGCAGGCAAACGTCACGGCCGGGCCGGCCGAGGGTGAGTAGCAGCCCCCTTCGTCCTCTTACGGGTTTGTCTGCACTCCAGCGAGCCGTTGTGGCCGCTCAGCGCTGGCTTCAGCTCAGGCCTCTTTTGGTCCCGTTGTCTTTTTTTTTTTTTTTAACTTTTGGCTGCACCCCATGCCGTGTGGGACCTTAGATCCTCGACCAGGGATCAGCCCAGGGCCCCCTGCAGTGGAAGCCGGGCCCCCAGGGGAGTCTCTTGACCCTGTCTTCAAAAGCACGTATTAACGCAAGTGTCTGAACATGAGCACATTCAGTATAGACAAGCAAATTCCTAGGTATGTCAAGTTTGTATTTCTTTTCTGGGAAAATTATTAAGACAAAATAAGTGCATTCAATTCAAGATACACAAGAAAATTTTGAAGTTTTCACACGTGAGGTTGAGCCAAGGTTTCCACTTCACAAACGACCTTGGCCTCTGTTTACAGAGGTGCTTATGGAGGCGAGGCCAGGGCAGCAGATCCAGGGGGCACCTCCACGCCTCACCTCTCTTGATCCTCTGAGGGACCCTGTGAGGCCTGCGTCGGCCCCCACCCCACCCCCACTTTCTAGAGGAGGAACCTGAGACTGAGCGTGGTGGCCCTGCCTGGAGAGCCCCTGCAGGCGAGGAGTCCCCAAAGCCCCCTGCTCTGCTCTGTCCACAGGGTCCCCGGGCTCCCCTCGAGACGTCTCGGTCACCAAATCCACCTCTGAGCTGACCCTGCATTGGACGGAGGGCCAGGCCGGCAGGACGCCCACCACGGGCTACGTCATCGAGGCCAGACCCTCAGGTAGGGTGGGCACCACCCCGAAACCGTGTCCATGCGTCTGTACAAGGGGGGATGTGTCCAAGCCACAGGCCCGCCTGGCAGTATCTCCCTGATGACAAGGGGACCGAGGGAGTGATGCTGAAATGAGAGCCTCCCTGTCACTCCCTCACCCTCTGTTTTCATAACCATGACTGTGCTCATAACCTCACGGGCATCAGCCCCACGACAAGGTGGCCACATGAGCTGGGTTTAGGGGAGGGTAACCGTCACTCAGATACACATGCTGAGGACTTAGGGCCCCTCACACACGCTCTCGGCTCACCAGTGACACCCGCGAGTGGCTCAGAGACAGGCTGAGGGTCTCGGTGGACCGTGTCCTGCTCACCCCTCACTGTGAGCCCTCCTGCCAGGAGTGGTACCCACGTCACCTGCTGAGAGCAAGGCTGAGATCCACCCGACCCCGTTCGCCCTGAGCGGGCTCTCCCCTTCTGTTCAGTTAATACCTTTTGTTGTTGTCGCTCAGTCGCTTAGTCATGTCCAACTCTTTGCGACCCCATGGACTGCAGCATACCAGGCCTCCCTGTCCATCACTAACTCCTGGAGTTTCCCCAAACTCATGTCCATTGAGTCGGTGATGCCATCTAACCATCTTTTTCTCTGTCACTCCCTTCTTCTCCTGCCTTCAATCTTTCCCAGCATTAGGGTCTTTTCCAATGAGTTGGCTCTTTGCATCAGGTGGACAAATGTTGGAGCTTCAGCTTTTAGGAAGGACTTATTGGAAAATGAACTTCTGATGGGTTAAATCTGGTGTTACGGCCGGGGGTGGGGGTGTCGCCCACACAGGAGCACCACACGTTCAGACGGCTGCACAGCCCAGCGTGAACCTCTGAGGGTGAGCGTGCCTGGTGGGCCAGCGCCACGCTCAGAACGCAAATCGCCAGGTCCCTCCCGCTAGATGGGGTCCAGCTCTGGGCGTGTTTCAGACTACAGTCTAAAGCAGCTCTTAGACCAGGAGGAAGGGGCCCTGACGCTGCAGACCCCACAGTGACACAGGCGCCCCCTCCTCCCCAGCAAACTGGTTCTAAGAGGTTCCTAACGAGAAGTGCCTTCTACAGACTTCTAAGGAGAAACCTGGTCCATAAACCAAGACGGTTTCTATGAAACGTGAATGATTCTTTGGCTCCCACACCCATGCTCAGCCCCCAGCCTGGGACCTGGCCAGTTTCTGATAAGCAGGGTGTTTGTCCTGAGCCGGAAACAGAGGGCCCCAAATCTGTGGCAGGCCGGGCTCAGCCAGCACCGTGGCTAAAAGGCCCCTGGGGTCTGGGTGCAAACAAGGCTGTGGAGGCCATGCTGACCCAAAGGAAGTAAGCTGTTTGCCCCTCAAATCCAGGGGTTACCCTGCTTGCTCCCCAAGCCCCCGTGGTGTTCATGGATAGAATTCTGGAGCTCCAACCATTTAGATGGGAAAAAAATACGTTTTTATCTTCACTAACCTCTAACTGAAAGTAGCACTTCCTTCACTGATAAACACACGGTAGCTTCCTCCGCTGCTGTAACCAAGCACCGAGCACAGGGCGGCTTAAATAACAGAGACGTGCTGTCTGCCAGTTCCGGAGGCGGGAAGCCTCAGATCAAGGTGTCGGCAGGGCTGGTTCCCGAGGCGGGCCGAGCCGGGGCAGGGGGGTCCGGTCCAGCACCTCCCCCGGCTCCCGGCACATTGCCCACAGCCTCTGCGGTGCCTTGGCTTGTGGCAGAAGCATCACCCAGGCCCCGACCTTCCTCGTCACCTGGCCTCCTCCCTGTGTTCCCGCCTGCGTCCAAATGTCCCCTTTTTATTTCTCTTCTTCATTTACTGTTTTGGACGTGCTGGGTCTTCTTTGCTGTTTGAGAACTTTCTCCAGCCGCAGAGAGTGGGGCCCACTCTCTAGTCATGGTGCGTGGCCTCTCGTCGCGGTGGCTTCTCTCGCTGCGGAGCACGCGCTCTTGGCAGGCGGGATTCAGTAGTTGTGGCCCACGGTCTTAGTTGCTCTGAGGCAGGTGGGATCTTCTCAGAGCAGGGGTCGAACCCATGTCCCCTGCACCGGCAGGTGGATTCTTAGCCACTGGATCACCACAGAAGTCCCTAATTTCCCCTTCTTAGAAGGGCCCCAGTCATATGGAACTAGGGCCCACCTGCATGACTGCATCTTAACTGCAGAGACCCTATTTCCAAATAAGATCAGTTCTGAGAGCCTGAGGATCAGGCCTCGAGGGTGTGAATGACAAGGGGATGCGATTCAGCCCAGGACAGGAGGTGAGAAGTCACCTAAGTCACTGCAGAAGCTGCGAGGCTGCCGGCAGCAGGAGTCACGGCCACATTCGTGCCGCGTGCCAGCCGTGGAGAGACTCCCCCGGACCCTTCACACTCATCCTTACGGTGGAATTACATCGTCTGCAGACCCTGCTCTACCTCCTTATCCAAGGCGTTCGTGACGAAGCCAAAACTTCCGAGTTCCCTGGTGTGAGGGTGTCACGGAAATCCACATTTCTCTACCACGTCTTCCAAAGACCGCATGGCTCACCCAGGGCGCCAAGAAGACCCACGCGACCCAGACCCTCCTTGCAGCCTGGAGACGGACATGGCTGTGCATCTCCGGGTACCGCCAGGCACTTAGCATCACCAGTGTAACTCGTTTCCTTTTCCGTTGTATTTCACACATCTGAGACCACTCTGAGATGGGGTCCTTCAAAGTCAGCCAGCTGTCAGAGGGTCCACAGCACCGAGAAAAGATGAGGAAGCCGTGGTCTCGGGCAGGGGCCCCCAGGTCCTCAGCCTCCGTGATCTGATGCCTGCTGGTCTGAGGTGGAGCCCGTATAATCACAACAGAAACAAAGTGTGCAACAAACGCAACGCGTGTGAATCATCCTGAAACCACCCCCCCGCCCCCACCCTGTCCATGGAAAACTGTCTTCCAGGAAACCCGTCCCTGGCGCCAAAAAGGTTGGGGACCACTGGAGAGGAGATGCACCCACAACGCTGCCCGAGTCGCCTCCCTCCACCTGAAAGTGGGCTGCCAGCAATTTCCCTCCTCCAGCAGCCGACTGGACCAGGGCAGGCTGACCGGCTCACTGTCCAGCCTCTGAAAGTCGAGAAGGACTCCCCCTGCGCTCCAGGATGGAGGCCCGCAGCTGCTTGGAGTCAGATGAAACGCGGATACAGATTGTCAGTGTTTAAACTCTTGCCGGTACCGTGAGCTTTGGAGCTCAGCTGTCATCTGTTACAGGCCTCATTGCACAGAGAGTAAATGCGGCACCATCTTGCCGCGGCCCCCCGAGCCCTCTGTAGAGCCGTGGAGTCTGAAGGGAGCTTGGTTATGGTGTGTGGGCCCCTGGGACAGGGAGTTTTTGCTCAGAGGCTGCCCAGGGTCTGGGAAGACTGAGCCCATTTTGGGGAGGCCCCAGGGGCCCCAGGCTGCCTACCGTCCGCCCACTTGTCTCATCTCCATCTTGTCCTGAAAGGCATGGAGCTCACCCACTTGGCTGGTCTGGGGAGGGCGGCCAGCAGGCCTGGACAACCCGGGCAGGTGGCCGTGCAGCCCTGTGCATCTGCATTTTAACCACAGCCAATTTTGCTGATGATCGGGCAGTGATCAAGACCATCCCCAAGAAAAAGAAATGCAAAAAACCAAAATGGTTGTCTGAGGAGGCCTTACAAATAGCTGAGAAGAGAAGTGAAAGGCAAAGGAGAAAAGGAAAGATATACCCATCTGAATGCAGAGTTCCAAAGAATAGCAAGCAGAGATAAGAAAGCCTTCCTTAGTGGTAAATGCAAAGAAATAGAGGAAAACAATAGAATGGGGAAAACTAGAGAGCTCTTTAAGAAAATTAGAGATACCAAGGGAACATTTCATGCAAAGATGGGCTCAATAAGGACAGAAATGGTATGGACCTAACAGAAGCAGAAGGTATTAAGAAGAGGTGGCAAGAATACACAGAAGAACTATACAAAAAAAGATCTTCATGACCCAGATAATCACGATGGTGTGATCACTCACCTAGAGTCAGACATCCTGGAGTGCGAAGTCAAGTGGGCCTTAGGAATCATCACTACAAATAAAGTTAGTGGAGGTGATGGAATTCCAGTTGAGTTATTTCAAATCCTAAAAGATGATGCTGTGAAAGTGCTGCACTCAATATGCCAGCAAATTTGGAAAGCTCAGCAGTGGCCACAGGACTGGGAAAGGTCAGTTTGAATTCATTCCCATCCCAAAGAAAGGCAATGTCAAAGAATGCTCAAACGACCGCACAACTGCACTCATCTCACACGCTAGCAAAGTAATGCTCAAAATTCTCCAAGCCAGGCTTCAACAGTACGTGAACTGAGAACTTCCAGATGTTCAAGCTGGATTTAGAAAAGGCAGAGGAACCAGACATCAAATTGCCAACATCTGTAGGATCATTGAAAAAGTTAGAGAGTTCCAGAAAAACATCTACTTCTGCTTTATTGACTATGCCAGAGCCTTTGACTGTGTGGATCACAACAAACTGTGGAAAATTCTTCAAGAGTTGGGAATACCAGACCACCTGACCTGCCTCCTGGGAAATCTGTATGCAGGTCAGGAAGCAACAGTTAGAACTGGACATGGAACAACCCACTGGTTCCAAATCGGGAAAGGAGTACATCAAGGCTGTATATTATCACCCTGCTTATTTAACTTCTATGCAGAGGACATCATGAGAAATGCTGGGCTGGAAGAAGCACAAGCTGGAATCAAGATTGCCAGGAGAAATATCAATAACCTCAGATATGCAGATGACACCACCCTTATGGCAGAAATCAAAGAAGAACTAAAGAGCCTACTGATGAAAGTGAAAGAGGAGAGTGAAAAAGTTGGCTTAAAATTCAACATTCAGAAAACTAAGATCATGGCATCTGGTCCCATCACTTCATGGCAAATAGATGGGGAAACAATGGAAACAGGGACAGAGTTTATTTTCTTGGGCTCCAGAATCACTGCAGATGGTGATTGCAGCCATGAAATTAAAAGACACTTGCTCCTTGGAAGAAAAGCTATGACCAACCTAGACAGCATATTAAAAAGCAGAGACGTTACTTTGCCAACAAAGTCCATCTAGTCAAGGCTATGGTTTTTCCAGTAGTCACGTATGGATGTGAGAATTGGACCATAAAGAAAGCTGAGCACTGAAGAATTGATGCTTTTGAATTGTGGTGTTAGAGAAGACTCTTGAGAGTCCCTTGGACAGCAAGGAGATCCAACCAGTCCATCCTAAAGGAAATCAGTCCTGAATATTCATTGGAAGGACTAATGCTGAAGCTGAAGTTCTAATACTTTGACCACCTGATGTGAAGAACCGACTCATTGGAAAAGACTCTGAGGCTGGGAAAGGTTGAAGGCAGGAAGCGAAGGGGACAACAGAGGATGAGATGGTTGTATGGTATCACCAACTAGATGGACATGAGTTTGAGCAGGCTCCGGGAGTTGGTGATGGACAGGGAAGCCTGGCGTGCCACAGTCCATGGGGTCGGAAAGAGTCGGACATGACTGAGCACTGAACTGAACTGAACCGAATTCTGTTGATGCTCTGACGTGAACACCCCAAACTGAACAGCTACTAAGGAAATTCGCACGGGGCTAGAACACAGACTCCCTCCCAGTCCTGGAGAAGGGCGGTCAGCGAGCATGGACTCAGCCCCAGACCCCGCCGGACAGTTCTGCCGAAGGTTCACTTCTGGGGTTTTGAGAAGGTTTCCTCCCAGTCGGTGTTGCTAAGCTCTGGGGAAGGCAATGGGAACTGTGCAGTGAGCATATGCAGCTGATTTATTTACACAGATTATTCCGAGGCATTTTACTGTGTAGATCAAGAAGCCTCATTTACATATTTACACAATAGGCGGGAATGGCACTGAAGGAGCTATAAATATATTTTCCTCTCCAAAGCAGCCGTGAAATATACATATTTAGGATGTACCGAATGCAAGGCAGACATTGTGTTGCTTTTTTCACAAATAATGTATTTAGCCCGGAGATGGGCGCGGATGAGACGGATTACGGTCCTTGGTCCCTGGGTATGGGGGGGGGTCTTCCCAAAAAAATTTCAGTCCTCCTGGGAGCCCCCCAGGCCCCTCCCCACTCATTCTGTCCACTGCAGTCTTTGACTGCAGGACTTTTCAGCTGAACAAAGGAAAACATCAGTGTTTTGCCGAAGGTTTAAAAAAAAAAAAAAAATCCACGGAAGTTGCTGAGTCAGCACCGTCAGCAGGCTCGCTGTGGTACGGTTCCCACTGTGCCGGCAGCCTGTGCTCATGCCCGTCTCCCCCACAGCCCCCGTGACAGCCAGTCAGCCTCTGCGGACGTGTATTCCAGGGCAGGGCCCCCCATCACAGGCCATCCTTTGCATTTCAACATTCATCTTGTGTGTCCTGCCTTAAACAAGGACCAGATAAAATACAATTTTTTTTAATCAGATGTATTTAGCCTCAAATTTAATCCCCACCATGTCAGTTAAATTTCCGACCCAGACCATTTATACAAAGAGAAATGGGAGCATTCAAGAAATAAACGGGCTTCCCCGGTGACTCAGTAGTGAAAAATCCACCTGCCAGTGCAGGAGACCTGACCTGGGTTGAGGATCCCCTGGAGAAGGAAACGGCAACCCACTCCAGTATTCTTGCCTGGGAAACCCCCTGGACGGTGGCGGCTGGTGGGCTATAGTCTGTGGCGTCTCAAGAGAGTCAGACACAACTTAGCAACTAAACAAGAAGAAGTAAACAGCTGCAGGCTCAGAACTGCAAGCCGGCGTCCCGCGTTCATCGTGTGAGTTAGCGGCACCAGAAATCTCGGGCCGTGAATGACAGTTTCATTCAGTCTGGAGACTGTGTAACTGTCCAGGAAATCAGACTTTTGTATTGGCGTCTGCCTGCGCTTCTGGGTGTTGGGGGACCGACGGAGCGCAGAGCCCGGGATGTGCCTGCGCTGGGCGGGGCTCTGGTCAGGAGGGAGGTCTTCCTGGTTCCTGGTGCTGAGAATGTCCTCCCGGACACATGGGTGTCCTGCCGCTGCCAGGCGAGGAGGGAGGTGCTGGCCCCGAAAGCAGAGTCGCCTTGCTGTGTTCCCCGGAAACAAGCTGGTCGGGGCAGCAGCCAGTGTGGACAGAGGGTGCCTGCTTTCCTTGCGGCCATTCAGAATCAGCCATCTTCCTGTTTTAGAAAGCAAACACTGCCATAGGGCGGCCCAGAGCTTCTGACAGAAGCCCAGGAGCTTCTGTCTTTAAAGGAAAACCGGCCGGCGGGGCCACACTGTGTGGGTGGACAGCTCTCCTCCCGAGTCAGCGCAGATGGAGGCGTGTGACCAGAGTGGTTTATCCAGCAACATTCTGCAGCATTCATTTCTCAGTGGCTCCCCCACCTTACTCGCTCTGGTGTTTTCCCAGCAGTGTCTCAGTAACAGGAGTCCAGGAAGGTGCCAGGGTCCCCGAAGCGGGGCTGGGCCCAGCAGACACCGCAAACACCCCAACACAGGTGTCACGTGGCCCTGGCCTGAAGGTCAGCGTCACCACCAGGGAGGTCAAAGGTCTGGTCCTCAGGCCTGGGGCGTCAGCCACCCAGGGATGTGGCTTTGGGAAACACGGCCACTGTTTCCCTCAGGCCAATCCAAGCTCCCCACGAGGGTGGGGAGGGGAAGCTGGCTGGGGTCTCCGGGGCACCTGGCAGGGTAGCCTCATCTAGGGTCTGAGAGAGGGCCAAGCACATCCCCAGAAACACACAAGGGCCTGCACACCCCTCAATTGTTGATCAAGATGGACATTCAAGCCCAGGGATTATCCTGGTGCGTGGAAAATCAGTTGCACAAATCTCATTATGCTTAATAGTTCTGTAATGTTATTTTCCCCCCTAATGTGTAGACATACTTTTCTCCATCATTGATCTATTGAGATATTTAATGACCAGTACAGATGAGGGAAACAGTTGGCAGTGGAGAGACAGAGTGGACGTTCCAACAGCCACCAGGGGTTTCTGCCGGCAGCGATCACGGCATGAACATCGGTGCGGATAAACAGCCCAGAGGGTTACAAGTGGAGCCGCAAATGCTGAGTATGCTGGTTTTGGAAAGGCAGAATTAAGCAGAACAAAAATACAAACTTTTTTCTATTAATTCAGAAGGAAATTCTCTTGGTATGACTCCCCGCCTCCCAGCATTTTTCCATGTAAAGTAAATTGTTTTGTGTTGAGATTCTGTATCAATATTTTAAAAACATTTTTATGAAAAATACACATAATTCCTGGAGCTATGACAGAGCATTTAAAATAAAATGTGGCCTCTGGGTGACGGGAGAGGAAGGGAAAATCATTTTTTTTTTCTTCAAGTAGCAGGAAAGTATTACAGAAACTTTAGTGCCAAAGACACTCAGAGAACCCACTGCAGGAGTGCTCGAGCTGCTGACGACAGTCTAGGAGTACCTTTCACGGTCTTGTTAGTCCCTTAATTACAGTGGGTTTAGGCACTATCTGGTGTATTAGGGTCTGTGTTTTTCCTTTAGTCTCTTTCACAGCATAAAACTATCTTCTTAGAGGGAAAACACGATTCATTCGATGTTTAAAGCCCTTGGAACAGTGACTTGCTCATAGTAAGCACTAAATAAATAGAGGTGGTTATTTTATTGAAAACTTGCTGTGCCAGGCCCTGTGAAAAGCTATGGGGGCACAGAGGTGGGTGGGCGGGTGGGCGGATGGGCGGGTGGGTGGATGGGTGGATGGAAAAATAAACGGATGGGTAGATGGAAGAGTGAATGGGTGGAAGAAAGGAAAGATGGATGGAGAGAGGGAGGAAGAGGAGAAAAGAAGGAATTAAGGAAGAAGGGAAAGAGGTAAGAAAGGGGGAGTGAATCATGTCAACTGATATCTGTTGAACTCTTGAAACATTTGCGAGCCCATTGGTACAGACAGACAGGTAAACGTAGAGAAGTGTCCTGGAGGCCCAGAGGCGGACGCTGCCGTCTCTTCTTAGAGTGCAGGAGTGGGTCAGGGCTGGCCTCCAGGAGGTGAATCTGAAAGGGTGAGATGACCTTGTTGGTTTTCCTCCACCCCCACCTGTAGATTTATCAGTAGCTCGTTGAGAACAGAAGTCTCATCTGGCTCCCTGTTGGCTGGAATGGGGCCTGAGCAGAGCTCTGAAGTGATTGTGGATGGAGCCGGTGGGGGGAGGGCGTGGAGCGGGAGCAGGGCCT
This sequence comes from Bubalus bubalis, assembly GCF_019923935.1. Taxonomy (NCBI): domain Eukaryota; kingdom Metazoa; phylum Chordata; class Mammalia; order Artiodactyla; family Bovidae; genus Bubalus; species Bubalus bubalis. Next base: position 2,815,494 of record NC_059180.1, read on the forward strand.
CCTGAGGCCTCCAGGCGAGGGAGCAGGGCCTACAGGGAAAGCACACCCTTCACACCAGAAATCGACCACAGAGAACAATCGAACGTGCGAACCCTAATGGTCTCAGAAGGAAGAGGAAGCTTAAGCGATGACTTGCCATTGGACGTTGTTAATGGTAATGGGTGTCTTGGTGAGCATTTAGAAATAAATAGTCATCGCGCTCCCCCTCTGTACCGAGGTCTGTGCCTTTCAAGTCTCGCCCGCATCCATTCCTTCGTTAACCCGTGACTACAGAGCTTAACTGGTGCACACTGTAAGCCCTGTGCAAACACAGACTCACACACGGGCGATCTGCTGTTGACCGCGGGCTGATCCTCGCGCCACTGCTGTTCCGAGGCGTGTGACAAGGCACTTCCCAGAGAGCCGTCCTCCCTGTGAAGCAGGCACGTTCAAATGCGCTGTTGCTCTCCAGATTGCCTGCTCTTTGTAAAGATCACCTACCTACTCCTATAACAGAATTTATAATTCACGGAGGATCAGTGCTTCAAATGAACAGTGTGGGCCCGGAGCCCACTTTTTACCCAACGAGCTCCTTAGAGACTGGATTTCGCAAACACTCGGTGGATGTACTGCTTACCGAGCACTTCATCAGTACTGACCCGTTCAGTCCCCGAGGCACGCCTGTGATGTAGATGTCCTTTGTTGCCCGCGTTCTCCGGTGAGGCACAGAGAGGATAAACCCTCTCCCTAAGGTCACACAGCTCACGCGTGGTGAGGCAGCTTCGCACCAAGGCTGTCTAGCTGCTTCCTTTCTCTCTGCGTCTGATTTTCTGGCTTCAGTTTCAGTTTTGTTACTGTTTTCCTGTATGTCAGGGTTTATTTGGTAAAACGCATGATGCGCGTGCGCCGTCTTAGCCTTCTGTGCGTGTGCGGCTCAGCAGCATGGAGTGCGTCCCCACGGTTGGGCACCACCGTCCCTAGCTTGCTCATCTTCCCGGACTGAGGCTCTGTCCTCATTAAGTCGCATCTCAGCCCCTGGCACCCACCCTTCTCCCTTCTGTCCCTGTGGATTCGCTCGGGGAACCTCCTAGACGTGGACCCGTCCAGCGTTTGTGTGTGTGTGAGACGAGGTGTCACACCCTCGCGCTTCATCCATGCTGTGTCAGCAGGCGCGAGAATGTCTCCCTTTCTGAGGCTGGATCACACTTCTCCGTGTGGCTGGATGGACCATCTTATTTATCCATCCCTCCGTCGATGGGCACAGGTTGCTTTCATCACCTCTCAGCTCCTGTGAATAATGCTCTGTGAACATGGGCGTTTAAGTTCAAAATTCAGTTGTCGTTCAGTCGCTCAGTCGTGTCTGACTCTGCGACCCCATGGACTGCAAAGAGTCAGAATCCAGTACATCTTTTAAAATCTATACTTGTGTCTAGTAGCTCCCGGAAAGAGACTAAAAACGACTGGTCTTAGGGCAGGTTTGGCGCTGAAGCCCCTCCAAAGGATGCTGGAACTCGAGGAAGGCGCTTCAGGGGTTTGGCTCAGGAGGTGAAGCCAGGTCCCCAGGTGAGGGGCCGAGGTCCCTGTGGGGTTGGCCCAGAGCCCCTGCCTGCCTCTCCGTGCCAGCTGCCCCTCGGTGCCATCGCCCCGTGAGAGAACATGACCCGCTATCGATTATCGAAAGCTGCACCAGGCGTGCCACGGTGACCACCCAGACAGCATAGACAGCGTCACAGCGTCACCCCAGACCTGGGAGCTGGCTGGTACACGAGGCTGTGGTTCAGCGTCTCCTCTTTGATCCGCCTGCTGGACTGTCATTTCCAGTGAGAAGGCAGTGGGGCTGAGAACTCAGTGGAGGCTGGTGTGCGTGGGGGCCTCTGGGCCCTTGGGGGCAGGGATGCGTGTCCTCAGTGAGTCGGGATAGAGGGAACTTGGGGCTTAGGGACACGCAGTGGGCGGGGACAGCAGGATGTCCCAGAAAGAGCCAGCGCCCTACACCTAGAGGAGATGGCAGAGCCAGAGGCCGGGAGGACGTAGGGAAGACGTTTCCATCCAGCTGGCAGCCTCGGCGGCGCCCGTTCAGGAGAGCGAGGCCCCAGCCTGGAGGGGGGGAGCTGGTGGCTGAGGGCAAGGCGGGCAGCGTCCACCCGCCGGGCCTCCATGTGGGAGATGGGCACCCTGAACTCCATTCTTGCTGCCCCGCAGACGAAGGCCTGTGGGACATGTTTGCCAAGGACATTCCGCAGGGCGCCACGGCCTACACCGTCAGCCTGGACCAGCTCAGGCAAGGAGTGACCTACGAGTTCCGGGTGGTGGCCGTGAACCAGGCGGGCTACGGGGAGCCCAGCAGCCCCTCCGCTGCCGTGTCAGGTAGGAGCCCCGCCCGGGGACCCTGGGGGGTGGGCGGGCGGCATGGGCCCCGAGCACAGCCATCCCTGGAGGAGACGTCCTGGCCTCACTGAGCTCCTCTCGCCCTCCGTCAGGGCCAGGGCCTCAGCTTGAGCTGGGCAGGGTCCCCCCAGGGGAGAAGGCATCCCCTGCAAAGTGCAGCCCGAGACCCTCTGTTAGGGGATGCGTCCTTACTGTTGAGCCGAAAGTTGAAAAGCAAGATTGCACCAACCTGCCCCTCCCCAGACACCATCGGGGAGAGCGCGAGCCCTGGACACGCGGTTGTGTCAGCCCAGGCGTCCTTGAGGGATGCCGGCCGAGGGGCCCGGTGCATGCGGTGCCTGAGATTGGAGGCTGAGGGCTGCCAGCTCCAGCATCAGCCCCGGCTCAGCCATGGGGGTAGCACAGACATGGAGGGGGCGGCCAGGCTCCTTTACCTGGAGCTCAAGTGTCGGTGCCAACAGACCCCGTCCTCACCGGTAACGTGACGAGGGGTGTAACCGCTGGGAGGAAGTGATGGCCCTGGGCCTGGGTCCTGAAGGGTGCAGGGGGATGGCCGCAGGGAAAGGAGAGCCTGCACGAGGCTGGGGGGAGCAGTGGGGGGACCGGCTGGGGGGCAGGCTGGTTACACGGCCTGGACACGCTCCTGGGGCCCCGGGCACAGGTGAGGAGCAGGCCTCCACCCCAGCTGCACCTTAGGGGCCACCCTCGGGAACACTTAGAAAACAGTTGTTCAGGGCCGCACCCCGGACAGCAGTTGCGTCACGGGGGTCACGGGTCTGGGCCTGATGATTTTCTAGCTCCAAGGTGGTCCTTCCACGCCACTGAGATTGCAAGCCAGGCTCTAGAGGTGGGGGTGGCTGCAGGCCGACCACCTGGAGCCGACTTGAGAAGGGAGCTGGCTGCAGAGACGTTTGGAGGTCACAGGCCGATTCTGGGCCAGAAACCACGAGCCTTCCTTCCAATCAAGACAAATATGTTCCCCATCCCCGTAGTCACATCTGTTTAAGCTGCTGACTGCACTTGTTTAAATTGGAAACATCCTTCATCCTTTCCTTGAGTGGGCCTGGAGGGAGGGGAGCATCCATGGGCACCCGGGCCCCGCGCCTCCTGGTCTGGGAGCACCGTGAATTCCAGGGGCGCTTGGTGAGAGGGACAACCTGTGCACCACTCACTTGTTTAATGAAAAATAGGCAGAAAGATCAAATCTACCTCTTCTACTTCGTCTTTATGAAGAAACTTGTAAACACACCCCAAAGTAGAGAGAATGGAATAAGGAAGCCCGTCACTCGGTTCAGCAATTCAGGGTTTGCCTCCCTTGACCACGTATAAGAAATTACAAAAAGCAGTTCCAAATGCACAGGGCTTGCAATTGCGCACATGCAGAGGGGACAGCAGAGGCTGGTTCCTGCGTAAGAACACGGCTCCAGGTCCTCGGGGCTGTGGGCACCATGGCTCACACATTCCTCTGAAATCCAGCTCATGTGTGTCGGATCTAAAGCGCTGCCGCCTGCCAGGGCTCCCTCCCTGGGCTGTGGCAGTAGCCAGAGAGGACTTCCGCTTGCTCGCAGGGCGCACACGCTTCACATCTGTCCTCTGAGACCCTTCTGGTGGGTTTCTGCTTCTGGGCGGCAGACCTTGGGGCTCCCGTCCTGTCCTGCACATCCGATGCCCCCAACAGGGAAGCAGGTGGAAGGCACGAGGGGACCCCAGGGCCATCCGGCATCTGGCAAAGAGCAACTCCCATCTCTCTCTCCTTAGTAAACAGAATAAAACATGAGGAAGAAGACAATCTTCCTTCAAAGTAACTCTCAGTTTCGCTGGGGGCACAAAATACATAGAACACAGCCCCAGCTTCCGTGGGTGGGGAGCCCTGGTGTGGCGGAGGAGGCCGACAGGTAGCAGACAGGCCCCCCAGCCGCAGCGTGTGAGCAGAGGTTCCTGGGCGGGTGTGGGTGCGTCCAGCTCTCGGCCCAGAGGGGTCGGTCCTGGGGCTCCCAGGTTAGACTGAGCGCACCCAGGCTTGTGGGCGCAGCACTTGCAGGAGGGGCCAACTTTCCACCCGAGAACTCCCTGCGATATCAAGGATTCAGCGGGGGTTCTGCTGGCAGGCGGAGGCGGTGAGACCAGGTGGTGGCAGCGGGAACAGGGGCGGCCAGGGGGTTTGCGGGTGTCTGGGGAGAAAGCCCCCATACTGGGAGAGACAAGCAAGGCCGGGCACTTCTGTCCCTCCCTCCCTGTAACCCAGACAACAGATGAAACTGGGAGAATGTAAGCTCGCTGGCCAAGGCCTGGGCTGGGGGCGGGGGCGAGGGGACCCCAGGCCCGAGAGACAGTGGACCCAGAGCTTCTTCTCCGGGAAACCGGTGGATCCACCCAGGACAACCCAGACCAGGCAGGGGCCCCCCAGCCCGGTCACGGCGGGGTCAGCGTTTCTGTCCATGTAACCGAGCGCCTGTCGCCCTGCAGCTCAGGTGGAGACACCCTTCTATGAGCAGTGGTGGTTCCTCCTGGTGACGGCGCTCTCCAGCCTGCTGGTCATCCTGCTGGTGGTGTTCCCGCTGCTGCTGCACGGCCAGAGCAAGAAGTACCGCCACTGCGGCCCAGGTGGGGATGCCCCCGCCTCCCCCAGGGGCCTGGGGCCGAAGCGTCGGGCTTCTGCCTCCTGGGTCCGGGGTGCCCACGCCACGCCGCATTTCAGTCCCTAAGACGGGCACACTTCCCTCTGGAGGCAGGAAACCGGGGCTCTGGGCACCGGCGTCTGGCCGGCTCTGCCCTCACGCAGGCCACGTGTCCCTTGTCCTTCTGCCCCTGAGAGTCTGTTCCCATTTCTGCAGCTGCTCAAACGCAGGAGTGGTTTTTAGTATGATTAAAATGTGGAAAGTGGGAGAAGGAAATGGCAACCCACTCCAGTATTCTTGCTGGGAGAATCCCATGGTCCGAGGAGCCTGGTGGGCTACAGTCCATGGGGTCACAAAGAGTCGGACATGACTAAGCAACTGAGCACTCACTGATTGCTGTTTTTATATCATATCTCTTTCCACCCAGAGATTTAAAGGTGTGCTAACTTTAACTGGTAAATTTAAACACATGGATGCAATATGTAAACACTGCTAGGACCTTCAAAAAAAAAAGTGGAAAGTGTTCAAGAGATGAGAAATGGCCCCTTCAGTATCACAAGAACAGCGAGTGGGGCGCAGCTCAGTTGCCTCGGTGCCACTCAGGACGGTTAGTCGGGTCTGTGGTCCAGCCCTTCTCACGATGGGGCGAGTGCTGCCTGGGCCCGCACCCCGGCTCTGAGCCCTCTGCAGCCTGGGCCCCGTTTTCCCAGCACGGCTGGGCCTGGCGTGGAGCAAGTGCCCAGTGAGTGTCCACAGCCGAGAGAGTCGCCATCGCTAGAAACATGGACAAATGAACGTGGGCAGAGCCAGCCATGGAAGGGCACAGACAGCGTGGCTTGCTTTACAGGAAGGTCAGGGGCAGCCTAATGAATGGATGTTTCTAGAAGGCAGGATGGTGGGTGTTCTTAGTGCAGAAGTATAAACAGGGAGGGAACCTTCCAGGGTGCTGGAAATGGTCCTCTGTGAAAGGGGCCCTCAGATGCCCCGACTGCAGCCCCCAGCACTGCGGTCCCTGCACCAAGAGGATTAATAAAACCAGGAGGCCCTAAAGTGCCTGCCGTTTGCTTCTGTAACGTGGAGCCATTCATCCCTCCAAGAAAGGATTTATTTTTTTCTGTGTAAATTCACTTCTAACAAGTGTTCGTAAATCAGATTTGATTCCTGCGGGATTTACAGTGTATGAATGGCATGTCATTTTCCCGAGTTAATGCTATTACAGAATCCCAGAATCCCACGTCTGGTGCAGAGAAAGTCGCCCTGCCTTCCCTCTTCTCCCTCTCCATCTGGGAAGCAGACCGCATAGTCCAATCTGACCTGCAGCTTCCAATCCTCAGCCTCACCCTGGAGCGTTCACTTAACATCATCATTAATGCCCAGAAAAAAAGAAAAAAAAAAAAAGTTGTCCACCAGAATGTCTCCCTGCCCGCCCAGGAGACACGCAGAGCCCAAACCACTGTGCTGCAGCCTCGTTCCGCCCCTCCTGGACGACACACTCTTGTACAAGATCAGACTTCCTCTCTGAGTATAATATTCACCTGCTCACCTCCCATCAACCCAACCCCGGCGCGCAGGCGACTTCCTCCTCCATCTGCTGCTGCGTGTGTGCTGCTGGCTTTCCCCGTTGCACACAAGCAGAACACCGAGGCGAGCGGAGGGCTGTGGGGTCCCCGGCAGACAGGATCCTTGGGATCGGAAATGCTGGTGAATTCAACAAAACACACGTGAAGCCCCTGGTGTGTGCTCGGGCAGTGTCCCGGGGGCTGGGACGTCACCAAGAACAAGGTTGTGTGAGCATCCCTGGGTTTGTGCCTCCGAGAGCTCACAGCCTAGCAGGGGAGGCAGGCAGGACCGCAGGAAGCCAGCCAGCCAGCTCTCAGGACAAAACGGAGAGGTGGTGACGGGCACCGCATGGAGAAACGACGCAGGGAGGAGACCTCAGGGCTCCGGAACGTCCTCTCCAGTCTCACCACCCGAGCTGTGATCTGAAGGAGGGGGTGGGGGGAAGGGGCTCCCTGGGCAGGGGCAGGGGGAGATGGGAAGGGCAGGGGAGGCCAGCCTGGGCAGGGGGACAGCGGTGAGGACCGACTCTCATGCCGAGCAAGGCAGGGGCCGTCGGGGGCTCTGCAGTTCCCCTGGTTACTTACAGCTTTGCTCGGCTAGCAGATTGTAGAATCTGCTTTGACATGTACTGGTGGACTCATTTTTTAGTGATTTTTAGTTACAGACGTTCACAGACATGTGTGACCATCACCACAGTTGGTTCTGGAGCATGTTCGTCACTGCAGGAAAAAGACCCTGCACCCTCGAGCCCTCCCCTTATATGTTTACCCTCCACTTACTTCCTTGTTCTGACTATGAGCCTTTATTGTGAAATGTATTGAATATCCTCAATGGTGTAAAAAGTTCATGCACTCTGACTATTCTTTAATAAGACACTGATAAAAAAAAATAAACAACTTGATTTTGGCATCAAGGAAAAGAAACACCAAAATGCTAATATCGTTTTGCTCCACGGTTGACGTGTAGCCTTACACCCCTGCCTGACTCCGCCTGCCCGGGGGGCTGACTCGGGTCACCAGGCCTGGGGCTCCTCCAGCAGGCGGTCCGGAGCACCCTGGTCGGCCCGCCCTGCTCCACGAGGCTCGGGGCTGGGCCCCAGACGTCCATTTCCTGACGCGTCTGCTCCGTCTCTGCCCATCTGTAGGTAAGAGCATCTCCAACATGGAGGAGTCCGTGACCCTGGACAACGGAGGGTTTGCAGCCTTGGAGCTAAACAGCCGCCACCTCAACGTCAAGAACACCTTCTCAAAGAAGAATGGGACCAGGTAGGGATGCAGCACCCACCCCAGGGCCCACGCCGGCCAGGCCCACACCCGCGAGTCCCCCCGAATCCCAGGGCAGGAGGGCGGGTGCTAGGGGTGGTTTAAGGACGCTTCTAGAGATAAAGAGGCAGGTCTCTGGTGTAGGGACCTGGTCTTGGGGGACCTCCGGCCCCTCCGGGCGTCACTGGAAGCTGCGGGCGTCCTGGGAACTGTTTGCGTGGTACCGAAACGGTGCCAGAGGCTGTGCATGGCTTTCCTCTCGACGCAGCCGCGATGAGGCCAGGGGGCGGGCCAGGAGGCGGGGCTGACTGGTGTGCCGCCCCCAGGTCCCCGCCCCGGCCGAGCCCCGGCGGGCTGCACTACTCCGACGAGGACCTCTGCAACAAGTACAACGGCGCCGCGCTGACTGAGAGCGGGGCCCTCCAGGAGAAGCCGGGCGACGCCACGGAGTCCGAGGTGGGTGCCCGCGCCCCGCTGCGGGCTGCGGCCCCTCCCGTCGCCCTGGGGCCCTGCCCTGGTCTCAGCCGCGTCTCCACAGACACACAGGCTTGGGGCAGGCAGAGCCGGGACAGAGGGCGCCCCTTCCCGGACGGGGAGGGTCCACGCTCGTCTCTGGTGCGCGAGGCCATCTCCCCGATCAGTCCCTGGTCCAGAGTGGACTTTGGGTTCGCAAACCTCCTTGCTGCGCCCTGCGCTCAGAAAGAGACCTGGCCGACCTGAAGGTCACCGGGAACGTGGTGGCCTCTGGACCCCCGAGGGGTAACGGGGGCCCAAGCCCACCCGACTGGTAGAACCTGGACCCCCGCCCACCCCAGACAGGGGTTTCCCCTCCCGCCAGCCTCCTGTGCGCCAGCGCGGGCTTCGGTCACAGCACCGCTGGGTCAGTTACCGGGGTCACCGGAGCGGGGCGGGAGCCCCGGGACCAGGGAGACCCCGCCTCCGAGGAGTATCGGCCTCCAGCCGTGACCCCCAGGACCCCGCCCCACACATCTTGGTGCCTGGGCACTGACTGCGGGGCTGGGCCCGTCCTGGGCGAGGTCCCTGTGTTGGGAGGGGACATTCCGGAGGGAGCCGTGGGGGCGCCGTGAGGAGCCCCACTTCCCCGGGGAAGCCCCTTCCCCACGAGCACATCTCACAGGAGCGAACCGGCGGACGCAGTTAGGGAGCTGGGCGCCCAGTCCTGACTGCGGGGTTTCAGAGACGCCGCGACAGGGACGAATTCGCCAAGCTGTTTGCCAGACACGCAGGCCCGCCCCACCGCTTGGCATTCATACTCTAAATCAATATTTAATCTAAAATAAGTCTCACCTTCATTTTGACCTGAGTTTAGGACTGATTGCGCCCTCAGGCTCAATTAAACGGCTTCTTTCAAACTGTGGTTTGTGTAGGAGCCCACACGGGCCAGCCCGCAAGCAGGGGGCCCGGTGGCCGGGCCGCTCGGCCTCCATGCTCCGTGGACGCGGGCGCCAGCTGCCCGTCTGCGCCGCAGCCGTGGGCTCCTGGAAGCGGCAAGCCGCCCTGCGGGCGTGCAGGAGGAGCGCTGTGTCCGCGCGAGGGGCTGTCTGTGGAGGGAAAAGCGAGAACGCTGAGCCCAGCTTCCTGAGGAGGAGGCCGCGGCCTTTTCCAGCCACTCGTCCTAAAGACGGCGCGTCGGGAAGGGGTGGGCTGCCGTCCAGCGCTCCCCGGGTCAGCGGTCAGAGGCGGCGCCCGCCCCCACCTTCCTGGGCTCTCAGAGCGTCGTGAACGATGCTCACAGCGACCCTGTGCTGCCTCGCGGGCTTTCCAACTCCACTTGGGCCGAGTGCTGAGTGCTTCCTCAGCCGGGCCTGGAGGCAGGCGGTTCTCGTCCTTGTGCCCAGGACACCCCTAAGGCCGAGGCCACCCCACACATGCACCCCACCCTCATCTTCCAGGGCCCGCTGACCGCCGCCCTTCCCCTCTTCTCCCCCCCAACACCCGGGCCACAGAGGCCATTCCCAGCACTGCCAGGACTGGGAATTCATGGATTCTGGACTATTTGTTCATAAAAGCATGCTCCGAATGGGTTAAACGCGGGCCATTCAGCCTGTCTGTTCTCCCACACACGGCGTTTTGCGAGTCAGATCCAGCTGATTCGTATGGAGGATCATTAAATGCCTGCAGGCACTAGGCCTATACATGCACGTATGCATACACGTATGCACTCATGCACACACAGACACGGGGAAGGAGGCAGCAAGAAGGGAAGAAGGGAGCGGGTGAGGGTAGGAGCGAGAGGGATGGGAAATGCACACTAAATCCTGCAAGGAGGCTGTTCGGATCCTCACGTAACAGATGGGAGAGCTGAGGCTTGCCGGGGTTTTGAGCGTCTTCCCCAGACACGCACTCCTGGGTGGACCTGGATGCAGACCCAGGCGGCGGGCTCCCTTCCGTCCCTCCCGCCAGGCCAGCCGAGTTCTCCTAGCCCGGGACGCGTGGCCAAGTGAGGGCGGGCCGTGGCATGCCCGGTGCCTGGAGGAAGAGGCTCCTTCCGGGATTCCCACAGATGCTTTGCGGGTCCTAACACTTTCTGGTTCTAGAAAGTTGATCAAAAGTGCGGACGCCGTCTCCACCAAGGCGTGTCACCTTGAACCTGGGGTTCCAGGCCCCCCAAAGCCTGTGGTGGGCGGGCACCTCCTGTGACGGCTCCGGGAGTCCAGGCTAAGAACTCGCGCTCCTGGGCTCCCTGTCTGCTCCTGAGTTCTCGGGTAGATGCAGTGAGGCCCATCATTTCCCCCAGAATTCTGTGCTCTGTTGTCTTGCTGGGGCCCAGCTTTGAACCTCACAACCTGGGAGAGTTGTAGGCAGATTCATGGGGTCTTGGAAGTGCCAGCTCCGATGGGAGCCTTTCCTTTGAACTAGTCTGGTCTCTTAACCAGACTGAGATGTCATTCACTCACTGCACAGTTCACGTCTTCACCGCATAGGCTACTTAGGTGTGTGTTTTTAGTTTCCTCACATTTATGAGCTTCCCAAATTTTCTACTGTTAATGGTTTTTAATTTTATCCCGCTGTGGTCAAAGAACATACTTTGTATATCTCCAGCCCTCCAGCCCTCTTATATTTATTGAGTCTTGTCTTGCGGGGCAGCATCTGGCCTGTGCTGCAAGAACCCCCTTGAAAAGGCCGTGTTGCTCGACTGTTGCTGTGTGGAGAGTTCCGTGTGTGTCTGCCACGTCCGGTTGATTTATCGTGCTGTTCACGCCTTCCACGCTCTCGATCTTTCTGCCATCTGTTAACGTACTGAGGTCTCCAACAGTTACTGTTAACATTCTCTATTTCTCTCTCCGTTTCCGGCAGCTTTAATTTCCTGTACCTGGGGGCTCTGTTTGCAGATGCGTGTCTGTCTATAACTGTGGTGTCTTCATGGTGGACAGACTTTTTTTCGGTATAGCGTGTCCCTCTTGGTCTCTATAACAGTTTTTGTCTGAGTCTGTTTGGCCTGACATCAGCACAGTCGCTCCAGCTCTCTTTTGGTTCCTGTGCACACGGCATATCATTTCCATCACTTCACTCTCAACTTGTTTGAAGCCTTGGATCTGAAATGTGTCTCTTGTTGACAGCATACAGTTGGATCATGCTGTCTCATTCATCCTGCCAGCGCCTCCTGCTCACCAGAGTGTTTGATCCATTCACAGTTAGTGTGGTTGCTGCTGACTCGAGAGTTTACGCCTGCCGTCCTGCTGCTTGCCGTCCATCAGTCTCGTATCTGTTTCTGTTTTTCCTTCACCGTCATTCTGCTGCTGCTGTTAAGCGCCTACTTTCTAGTGTATATCTGGTGGATATTTTCATTCCCTTGTTTTGCTTTTACTATATTTTTTCAGTTGTTTTTTGTAGTGATTGCCCTTGTATTAGTATGTGCTTTAGATTTATTCTAAATCTCAGTGACATATAGAAACTTTATTCTTGTATAAATCTATTCTCTGCTCCCCATTTGTGCTTATTAGTATACGTGTCCATATTCGTGACAGACCCAAGGATGCGTCTCTCTACCTGTACAGAATTCGGTATCTTTTAAAGAAGTTGAGAGGAGAAAGGTGAACAAGGAGTCGAGTCGATCATATTGGCCCTTTTGTGGCGACTTTTGGTTCTCTTCACTTCTCCCCACCTTTTTGTCCCACTATAATTGTTACATTTCTACATATCATGGTCCCAACGATGTAATTATGTACCTAATGCTTTAGGAAACTGCTTTTTAAATCAGATAAGAGAAGAAAGGAGACTAGGTCCTTACACTGCCTTTTATAATTCCCTATGTGATGATCTTGTTGCTGCTTTTGTGTGTGTGTGTGGATTTGATTTGCTCTCTGGTGTCACTGGCCTTCAACCTGACCATCTTCCATTAGTATTTCTTATAAGGCAGGTCTGCTAGCAATGAATTTTTCTGTTTTCATCTCAGAATGTCCTATTTCATCTTCATTTATGAAAACAGTTTTGCCAAATAAAAGATTCATGACTGACAGTTTTCTTTCAACACCTGCCCATTGCCTCCTGTCCTCCAGTTTTTCTGACCAGAAGTCAGCTGTTAGCATAATTCGAATTCCCTTGGGCTGGATGAGTCATTTTTTCTCCTTTCCATTTCAAGAGTTTCTTTTGCCTCTGTCTTTCAGAATTTTAGCTGTAACTGTGATGTGTCTGGGTGTGGCTCTTGTTCCGTTTATCTTGTGGTGTATTGAGCTTGTTAAGTATGCAGTTGTTTTTTTTGTTTGCTTGATTTTTTTTTACCAGATTTGGGGAGTTTTAAGTCATTGTGACTCTCAATAATCTTTCTGCTGCTTTCCTTCTCTTCTCACCCTGGTGTTCTCGTTACACACATGCTGCTACACTCAGCTTTGTCACGTTTATTGGGTGTTCTGGTTTGTGTTTATTTTTTTTTTTCATTCTTTTCTCTTTGTTTTTCAAGTTGCATGACCCACCCCAATATTCTTGCCTGAAAAATCCCATGGACAGAGGAGCCTGGTGGGCTACAGTCCAAAGGGTCACTTGGACTAGAGCCAGACGTGACTGAGCGACGGACCATGGCGAGCAGTCTCTCAGTCTATCTTCAAGTGCACTGAGTCCTTCCTCTGTCAGCTCAGATCTACTGTTGAGCCCCGGTGGATTTTGCATTTGGTTATGGTACTTTTCAACTGCGGAGCGTCCCCTTCGGTCCTTTTAAGTCATTTCTCTCTCCATTGATATTCTGCTCTTGCTGTGATAGTGCCAGCATACTTCATCCTTTAAACATGGTTTCCTTCAGTTCTTTGAACATATTATAATAGCTACTTTTAAATTCTTTGCCTGCCAGTATCTGAGGCTCCATAGAGGCTGCCTGCTTTTTTTCCCGTGTGTGTATCACACTTTGCTGTTTTTTGAAAACAAGAACATATTTTAAATAGTATCTTGTATTCACTTTGAATACCCATATTCAACCCCCTCTATCTGTTATCATTGTTGTTGGCTTATTTGTTCAGTGACTCGTCTGGACTAGTTAGGGAAGCCACGTCCTCAGCAACGTGTCCGCTCTGACATCACCCCTCCGAGGTGTGGCCTTGGGCAGGCTGTGGTTTCCATGACAACCAGGGACGACTGAGATCTGCACTAGGCATCCCCTTGTCTCTTGTTCTGACCTCCCCACTAAGGTTCGGGAAGGCCCACCACAGCCGGTATCACACCCAGCTGTTAACCTCCTCTCCCTGGCAGCTCTTATTTTCGACGAGGCTCCAGGGTATAAATTACTCCACAGTTGGATCCAATCACAGCCCAGGCAGCAGCAGGACGTTGTTAATCTCTGAATTCTTCTCTAAGCCCGAGAGGGCTCCCGTCAGCTGTCTCTTTGCCTGGTCCTCCCGTTAAACCTCTGGCGCATTTATTGCTCCACTTGCTGCTATCAAGGACTTAGCTCTTCATTTCTCACCCCTGAGGCCTCCACAGTTTCCAGCAATGCCCTGAGGCGTGAAAAGTGAAAGTGTTAAGTCACTCAGTCATGTCCATGTTCAGCTCCTCTGTCCATGGGATTCTCCAGGCAAGAATACTGGAGTGGGTAGCCATGCCCTTCTCCAGGGGACTTCCCTGACCCAGGGACTGAACCTGGGTCTCCTGCACTGCAGGCAGATTCTTTACCATCCGAGCCACCAGGGACACCTGCCCTGAGGCATGCCATGGTCCAAATAAAGCAACTCCCGTGAAGCAGAGCTGGGAGCTCTTTGTTCGGAAGGGCTGACTGTCCCGCCATGAGGACCTCTGTGTCACAGCACCAAAGCTGGGCTGGGGACAGTGGCCCCCTTCTTCATGGTGACCAGTGAGGCGCTGGGTGGGGGTGGACACCCCTGGGTTTCTGGCCGCGCCCCGGCCCCCCTGCATGGAGCTCCTTCCACCAGCCACGAGGGCGAGGCAGCCTGCCAACCTGGTGCACGCTGGCCAGCCTCCCAGCAGCCCCGATGAGGAGGGGAGCTCAGTTCTCTGACCACACCTCCAGGAATACCTCTGCATCGTGGAGCTGGGGACAAGCAGCTGGCTGGGAGATGCCCATGGCTTCCTCCCCCAGGTCAAACCAAATTCCTGGAGTCCTAGGGGAGGGGCCCTGGCTTCTTGGCCACGTGTGCCTCCCCCTCCCCAAGTAGAGCTTCCGTCACCCCAGCTGGGGGTGGGGGAGCAGGTCAGAGTTCAAGCGGCTCAGACTCTTGCTGTTCTTAGTGATTTTAGATTTTCTGCAATAAATCTTGCCCCATTTGCTATATGCCCTTGGCACCATTTCCAGGGACTCTAAATGATTGTTGATAATTTGATTCCCCCCCCACCCCCCCCCCCCCCGTTGAGTCACTGTTCTACTGTGGGGAAGACCTGCTGCTCCTTCTGGCCATTCTGGAAGTATTTTTTGTATTGGTAGTTGGTTGACGAGCCAGGTAGGGGGTCCCCTGCCCACCCTTACTGCCCACCCTCTCCTCCAGAGCCAAAAACCCTGTGAGCTCTCTGCCGGAAAAGCTCTTCTGCAAAGCTAATACTTCACTGAAAGAAAAAAAAATTGTGATGCTGTCATTTTCTCCCTGGGGTGTTTTTTAACCGTTTTCAGAAATGTTACTCGAGTGACAATTCTGAGAACTGGCTCACAGGTGCAGGAGAACCTGGCTGATCAGAGTGGCTCTGAATTAGACCATCAGCCTCGCAGGACACACGCTGTGGCTCTTGATGTTTCTCCACTTAGAAATAAGGGGCTATCTCTCCATTTTATCGCCCAGCTGCTTACAAATTATATCAGGGCTACTGTTCAAATCACATCTTAAAAATTATTTTCAAAATCCACAGAAACAGGTTTCAAGGTCTCTCTGGCTTCAGCCAACTTAGACCAGCCCCCTCTCACTTAATTAATCCTCTAATAATATTGGAGTCTTTCATCTTGCCAGCACAGCACCAGAAGTCCTGGGATTATCTCTGTTAGCTGCTTGTCAGGCATCCACGCGCCTTTAGAAACTCATGGTCGGGTCTGCAGGCTCATCCAATCACAGGCTGGCCTTCCTCGGTTTCCTGGGAAACGGACTCACATGGCTACTTCATATCACACAGGAAACTTGAAAAAAAAAAGACCCCGCAGCGTTTCCTTTCTGTCAATAATTCTAACTCACTAAAATACATCCTCATTAAAAAATAATAATGTCATATCAACAATAAACAGAGCAGGCAGCAGGACAAGGAATAGCATTTTAATCCTGTGATTTCTCGTGGAAGCGAAAGCGAGACCTGAACAGGAGCCCCGAGGCCTTCACCATGCCCCCATGTGTCCCGAGATGGGGCGGGCGTGCTCGCCCTCTCCCTAGAGGAACAGCGAGAAGCTGAAGGAACAGCTCTGAGTCTCCCCTCTCCATTCTGTGCCATGGTTTTGTTCTGTCCCAGCGAAGGAAATGGCAACCCACTCCAGCATTCTTGCCTGGAGAATCCCAGGGACCGGGGAGCCTGGTGGGCTGCCGTCTATGGGGTCGTACAGAGTCGGACACAACTGAAGCGACTTAGCAGCGGCTTTGGGGGCCACCTGGTGGGCCTGTGGCCCCATCCCCCAGGGAAGCACTCAGCTCTTCCAGGAGCAGCGGGAAAACTCCCAGGGCGGGTTCCCATTGGCTCACTGACCTTGAACCTCCATGAGCCACCCGCCTCCTCCACCGGCTGCTCTGGGACCCCGAGGTGAGGGGTCAGGTCCCTCCGCGCTGCAGAGGGAAGGGCCCCAGGACATTGGACAGCAGACACCACACTCAATTAGGGCCTCTGTTCTCGGAAACCTCCCCACGGAGGTCGGCATGGATGTGGCATGTGTCCCACAGAGGACACCATCTCCTCACCCTGACTGAGCTCACCATCAGACCCTCGGTCTGGGGGCCTGTGCCATAGTCTTGGGCAGTCTGCAGTGCCTGGGCCTTCCACACTCCCGGGCACTGCAGCATTCTCCACAGAACACAGAGCATCCCCTGGGGGCTGTGTAAACCTGATCTGGGAGGGGATGGAGTGTAGACCAGTCCTTGGAAGGAGATGGAGTGTAGAGCTGTCCTTGGAGGGGTTGGAGTATAGACCTGTCCTTGGAAGGAGATGGAGTATAGACCTGTCCTGAGAGGGGATGGAGTATAGACTGGTCCTTGAGATGGAGGGTAGACCTGTTGCGGGAGGAGATGGAGTGTAGACCTGTCCTGGGAGGCAATGGAGTGTAGACCTGTCCTGGGAGGGGATGGAGTGTAGACCTGTTGTGGGAGGGGATGGATTGCAGACCTGTCTTGGGAGGGGTTGGAGTGTAGACCTGTCCTGGGAGGCAATGGAGTGTAGACCTGTCCTGAGAGAGATGGTGTGTAGACCTGTCCTTGTAGGGAATGGAGTGTAGAGCTATCCTGGGAGGGGATGGGGTGTAGACATGTCCTGAGAGAGGAGATGGTGTGCAGACCTGTCCTGGTAGGGGATGGAGTGTAGACCTGTCCTGAGAGAGGAGATGGTGTGTAGACCTGTCCTGGGAGGGGTTGGAGTGCAGACTCTCCTGAAGCCAGAGTGCAGTGGATTCATGTCCTGGGACCGGCTCAGGCACAGGGACGGGCAGGGGAGCAGAGCCTCTGGGAGGAAAGAGCTGGCTCCCGCTGCCCAGCTTGACCCCCGTGGACACGCTGAGCTCTCCGTGGTCTTGTGGAGGTGGGCCCTGGGGTGGTCCACGCCCAGGTGGTGGGGAGAGAGGAAAGGGAGAAACAGGTGAGAAGCGCCACCCGCCTTAGACGGTCACTCCTCTCCGCTCAGCCCTGCTGCCCACGGCCACCCCCACGCCCATGTCCCTCCCCCAACCCCCATGTGGCCCCCCACCCCCGTGTGGCCCTCCCACACCCCCGTGTCCTTCCCCCACCCCGCCACCCCCGTGAGGCCCTCCCCCACCCTGTGGCCCCACCCCCATGGCCCCAACCCCCCCCGTGGCCCCCACCCCCCGTGTGGCCCTCCCCCTCCCCCATGTGTCCCTCCCCCACCCCCGTGTCCTTCCCCCACCCCGCCACCCCCGTGAGGCCCTCCCCCACCCTGTGGCCCCACCCCCATGGCCCCAACCCCCCCCGTGGCCCCCACCCCCCGTGTGGCCCTCCCACTCCCCCGTGGCCCCCTCCCTCCTCGACACCCCCCATTCTCCGTGGCCGCTCCTTCAAGACCACCCACATACCCTCCCACGCCAGCCCCCTTCCACGCGCTCCTTGAGCCCCGGGCCTCCCCTGTCCCTGGCCGCCTGGCTGAGCCTGCTCCGTCCGTCCGTCCGCCCACAGGTCACCGACTCCGAGTCCGAGGACGCGCCACCCCAGCATTCGTTCGTCAACCACTACCTGAGCGACCCCACCTACTACAACTCATGGAAGCGGCGCGCGGGCGCGGCTCCGCACAGGTACGAGGCGGTGGCGGGGGCGGAGGCCGGGCCGGCCCCGCGCGCGGTGGTCACCACGCAGAGCGCCGTGTTCGCGCCCGCGGCCCGCGGCGCCCGGACTCCGCTCACCGGCTTCTCGTCCTTCGTGTGAGCTGAGCGGCGGCCGGGTCGAGACAATCACTTCCTGGAACTGGGCTCGAGCTGGGTTGAGAGGATCTGACGCTGATGGTTGATTTCACCCCCTGTGAACACGATTTCAATTAGGAACGTTTTTTTAACTGGCTTTTTGTAACATCGCTGCAGGAAGCAGGTTTCTTTGATTTTCTTTTCTTTTTACGAGAAGGTGTGTTTCGCCGGGTGCAAGGGCTGGGCACCCCGACCTGGGAAGGCCTGAGCCCTGGGGGCCTGGCTTCTCCATCGTGCGGCCCGGGAAGGCTGGGGGGAGGGGGCGGGGGTCTTCCAGGCCTCTTCTCTCTCTGCTCTACCTCCTGCCTGAGAACCAGCGCCCACCGGGGGCTCCCGGCGCGAGGAGCAGGTGTCTGACCTGGGCCCGGGGCCTCCCGACCTTGAGCGTCCGTCTCTGGTCCTCGGCAGCTTCAGGCGAGGAGCCGGCTTCACAGTTCCTGGCAACAGGGCGGCAGAGGCCAAGGCTCATCCAGGAGTGAAATACTCGGGGCTTTCCCGCTTCGGTCCTTTCTTTAAACGCCCATCATCCAGGAGCGGGAAGCGTCCCATCTGGGAGCCACCTCCTGCCCCCGCCACCCCCCCACCCCCAGCTCGCTCCTCCCAAGTGCACAGCACAGGCCCGCCTGCCCCGCCCCTAGGAAACGAGACAGCGGCCGCAGAATCGCTGGTTGTGTAAGAGGTGTGCATTGTTAACCAGAGTATTTTTTAAATCTTTTTATCTTTTTTTAAAATATGCCACATGAAATGAATGCGTCTCAGCTGTTTGCAGTGCCTTTCTGTTCATTGTTTAGCTTTGTCCGCGGGAAAGACAAAGAGCCGCGGCGTCTCCAAGTAAAGCAGAACGGCTCTGAGAAAATGGGGTCCCCAGTCTCCCCCCACCCCGCCTTGTGCCCCCCAGGCCCTCCCGTGCGGGTGGCCGTGCCCTTCCTTGGCGCAGCGCTGTGATCCCGCCCCCGACCCCAGGCCAGCTCTTAGCCTTAACGGGTTTTCTGGAAACTTTTTTTCCCTTTAATTGTTATTATTTTGTTTTCGTTTATTTTTAGCTAAATGGAAGTAGCTTGAGCTGCTCTGAAAATGAGTCCAAACTGTAGCCCCGCCCCCAGCGCATCATAGCCCCGCCCCCAGCGCATCACATCGCTTTTGTGCAGTGAGTGGGAGGTGCAGGTGGTCAAGCCCCAGCCCTGGTCCCAGTCTAGAATTTTCCAGGGTGTGCCCGCAGGGCCTGTGGGAAGGCCCCGAGACCGGCCTTGTCAGCAGGGGCCTGTCCACACCCCCCAGCACAGGGGAGCAGGGCTGTCCCATCCTCCTGGGGGCCGGCCTGTCCCCGAGCCAGCGCCTGGCCAGTGCCAGCAGGGAGCCTGTCTCGGGGCCAGACTGTATCACGTGGTCTGTGGGGTCTCTCCTTCCCTCTTCCCGCCTCCTCAAGGCAGAGGGCCATCTTGACCCTCTGCTTTCAGAGTTGCAGAGTGTGACCCCAGGAGACCAAGAAAAGTTTGTGTTGTGTGAGGAAAAAAAAAACCACCTTTTCTGTTTTAGAGTTTTGTGTTGGATAAAAAACCCTTTTGGGTGTCTCCAAAAGTAGAGGTAGGAGGTGTGGAAAAGTTCCTTTCTTGCCCCCCGCCTTCCTCTACCCGTCCGCCTCCCCCGGCCCCCCTACCCCTCCCTCCATCTCTCCTTTCTCTCCTTCTCTGAGTGGAGGGGAAACGTTCTAAACCAAAAATCCTGGATGCTCCGCCCAAAGCCTCCCCCTGCAAAGACTAGCCCCCCATCTCCCTGGACAGGCCAGCCTCCGTCCTCTCGGGCCCCAGACGGGGAGTGGACAGGAAGCCGTGGGGCTGCACCTCGAATTTCTTGGCAGACAAGCAGTGGACAGAGAACGTGGATACACTCTGCCTTCGCACTCTGCTCGCTAAGCCATACGGAGCCTTGCCTAACTGACGGGAGCGTGCCGAAATGTCCTGGCACAAGGACAGTTTGGTTTGAGGTGTGTGTCCCGCTCTGGGGTTTCTGTGGCAGCAGCGCCTTTCCCCAGGCTCGTTATACTTCCTTGTTCTCTCTGCTTGGAGCCCAGTGTTTGGGACGGAACTGTGGGTCTGAGGCTGCGGCTCACGGCTGCCATGGCATTGGCACCTGTGCCTGGCCCAGTGGTCCCAGGGCTCTGGGGCATGGGAGCCGCTGGACCCAAGGGAGAGCTGGGTGTTTCTGGTTAGATTTCAGCTCCCAGACAGTGTGACATTGAGAAGCGTGGGTTCCTAACCTCTCCTCTTGAGGGAGGGAAAAAAAAACAAAATCACATGATAGGGAAATGGATATTGGATTGTAATCCTGGTTCTGAACCCAGGACAGGCACCATTTCTCTAACGGAGGCAGGAGGTGTGTCCTCTCCTGCCTGCTCCCGCAGCAATGCCCTGCAGATGTGCAGTGCTCGGCCTCGCAGGGACCCCATCCAGGGCCCTGCGATGGACAGGCGAGCTGCCCTTCCCGTGAGGACCACGGCGGCAGGGCCGCGCTCTCTGCCTGAGCAGCAGAGATGGGTTTGCCCAGGCTTCCCCCTCCCCCCACCGGGGCTCCCAGGTTTCCAGGCCAGTGAGTGGCAGGGCGGGGCCGTGGATAGTCCCCACACCTGGTGGCCATGGAGCACGTCTCCTGGATCTCCTGCACCTCTTCCCTCTGAATAAATCAGCCCAAAGAGAGGCCCTCCCATCCCCGGCCATGATTTTAAGGAGCCCTTGGTACACGCCGTCATGGAGGAAAACGAGCCGTGGGGCAGCGTTGGGGGAGACCATTGGGGGTGGCACATGCTCCGTGAAGCCCTGTTGACACTGCCCTTGCCCTTGACGGCGACCGGACCGCAGCATGGTGTTTGCGTAATGGTTCTAATGGTTCATGGCATGGTTTTCGGTTTTTACAAATTCCTGGCACACAGCGTAGTTAGGATTAGGGTGGCTTCTCCCAGCGAGTCGTCAGTCCGCGTATCCAGACGCCACTCTCTGGCTCAGCATCTCTGCCACGTGGACCGTCTGAGAGGTGGGATCAGGAGGGAGCCCTGGGACTGCGCTGGTGGGCGGCCACGCCTCGTTCCCTGTCAGCCTCACCTGGCGGTTTATCAGGAGCTTGGGTCAGTCCTGAACTTTTCTTGGCCGCATTTTCTGAAATTGTGCAGAAAACTAGATCTCCTTTAAAAACAAAAACACTTGTAGGAAGAGAGGTGCTATGGGTTCGATTTTTAATAAAAGCATCATTTTGTTCCTTGTGCGCCTGTGCTTTTCTTCAATGAGTGTGCATGCAACGACTCGGGGGTTCTCGGGCTGAAGGAATGCTGAAAGGCCAGCCCCACGCCGTGTGGAGGCCACACGGCCCTGCCCCTCCTGGAAAGGCAGGTGTGGACACTGGGGGCAGGTGAGGTCGGAGGGGCTCAGCTGGAGCTCTCCCAGGGAGAGGCACGCCCGGGAGCAGCCTGGCGGGTCGCCAGGGCCTGAGGCAGGCGGCGTGGGGCCCGCACCCGCCGGAGTGGACAGCGGCCACCCTCACCTGCCCCCGGCATGCCCTCTGAAGGCTCCACAGGTGCCGAAAGGGAGACTGCTCCCAGCCAGCCGCAGACCGGACGCAGGGGAGGCACTCGATCCATCCCCTCTGTGAGGGTCCCGCTGGCTCAGGCAGCCTGAGCGCCTTCCCGCCCGCTCCAGCCGCTGTGTGTTCCCGGGTCCGCGGGGAGGGCTCAGCTTCCCCCTCATCCTCAGGGCCTCCCGGCCGCAGAGGGCGGTTCTCCACACAGCACTTAAAACTCCCAGTGCCTGTGCCCCTGCCAGGCCCGGGAGGACAGACTGTCTGGGAGTCGGGCTCAGGTATCCAGTTTTCTGGGGTGATGCTGCCCAAGGGATTCCAGGGGCCGCCAAGGAGGACGTGTGCTGGGAGGACCGGGCCGGGGGCAGGATGGAGAAGCGGACCACAGTTCTGGCGTCACTCCAGAAGCAGCCACCAACGGAGCAAGCAGCGCTGACAGCCAGGGGTGAGCGCCTCCTTTGTCTCTTCACACCTTGTCCACCTACTTCTGCCCTGCCCCCCATAGATGCGGAGTTAAGGTCAGCCCACGTTCCGTGTCAGGGACGCCCCAGCTGCCGTGTGGAGGGCGCCGGCCCACCCCGCGTGTCCTTGCGCACTCCCCACGTTCGCCCGTCACAGGCTCCACCAGGCCCTGCAGGGGGGCTCCACGGGGTCCCCACAGGCATGGAGAAACATGCCCAGGGTGAAGCCATTCGCCCCAGGCGGACATGAGGCAGTGGCAGGGCCCAGAGCGGGTGGAACCTCTGAACGGCCCGCCTTCCCGAGGACGTCGGCCTCCACCAGCGTCCCCCTCCCACACCCCCCCCAGCCTCGTCGGGGATAGCCAGCCCTGGGAGGCAGGGTCGCTGCCTGCAGCTCAGGGCCGGCCTAGTGGCCTCGCCCACACAGAAAGGCGCCTGAAACCCCGGTCTCACCCTCCCACATGCCCGCCTCCTTTGTTGAGGAGAAAGGGCAGGAATTCACCTGTACAGCCTGGCCGTTGGTACCCTTACGCTGTTATTGCATGCATGCTCAGTCACATCCTACTCTCTGTGACCCCTGGACTGTAACCGTCCATGGGAGACTCTAGTCAAGAGTACTGGAGACAGTTGCCATTTCCTTTTCCAGGGTATCTTCCCAACCCAGGGATCGAACCCACGTCTCCTGTGTCTCCTGCGTTGGCAGGTGGATTCTTTACCACAGGGCCATAGGTAGGTTCGCTTGTGTCATAGTTTAGATTCCACATAGTGGTATCATATGGCGTTTGTCTTTCTCTTTCTGACTTACCTCACGTAGTATGATCATCTCTAGTTGACCCACGTTGCTGCAAATGGCATCATTTCACTCTCTTCGAGGCTGAGCAGTATCCACTGTATCACGCACCACGTCTTCTGTACCCGTTCCTCGGTCAGTGGGCATGTAGGTTGCTCCCATGTCTTGGCTGTTGTGAATTGTGCTGCTGTGAACACGCATCTTTTTGAATTAGAGTTTTGTCTGGATGTATGACCAGAAGTAGGATTTCTGGATCATATGGGAACTTTTCATGCTGTTCATGGGATTCTCAAGGCAAGAATGCTGAAGTGGTTTGCCATTCCCTTCTCCAGTGGGCAACGTTTTGTCAGAACTCTCCACATGACCCGTGCGTCTTGGGTGGCCCTACAGGGCATGGCTCATAATTTCACTGAGTTGGACAAGGCTGTGATCCATGGTGTGCTGCAGTCCATGGGGTTGCAAAGAGTTGGACGTGACTGAGCGACTGAACAACAACACGGTAACACTTTAGTTTTCATGAGCTATTTTTAAATGGCCCAGCAGGAGTGTCCTAAGTTGGCATCGCTGTGCCCACCCACCCAGAGCATTTGTGGGTGGCTCAGATAAATGGAGGAGAAGGCATGGCAACCCACTCCAGTACTCTTGCCTGAAAAATCCCATGGGCGGAGGAACCTGGTAGGCTGCAGTCCGTGGGGTCGCGAAGAGTCGGACACGACTGAGCGACTTCACTTTCACTTTTTCACTTTCATGCACTGGAGAAGGAAATGGCAACCCACTCCAGTGTTCTTGCCTGGAGAATCCCAGGGACAGAGGAGCCTGGTGGGCTGCCATCTATGGGGTTGCAGAGTTGGACACGACAACCGACGTAGCAGCAGCAGCAGCAGCAGATAAATGATAACAGGGACCAGTTGGCCCCCTGCATACACGTGCCCCCTCCTCCCCACACCTCATCCTCCTCCCCCGACCTGGAGGCAGTGATTATCTCAGCCCAGCAGTGCGCCTCCTGGACCACCATCCTCTGGGCAGAGGGGCCCAGGGCACAGGAGCCCCGCAGCACCAAGCAAAGGCAGTTCTGAGGTGGTGACTAGGCCTCTGCAGACGTCCCGAGGAAGCTGAAGTTCTGCGTGCTTGTTGCCGATTGCTGTGACGCTCACAGATGGTGTTAGAGGCCTGGCTTTGCCGTGAAGTGGAAGCATTTTCAGACCCTTCGTTCAGAAGCACGGACCTTCTGATCAACCAGCCCGTTTTCCGAATATGATCCGTTCGCCAGACGCCTGTTTTAAAATGATTTGAACACGTCCCCGGCGTTGCTTGTACAAGTGCCTTAGGGTTTGCCAAAGTCTCTTTCTCTTTAATAGCTGGAGTCAATTAACAGCCAGCATGGGCGAGAATTCCAAGCTGTTAATTCTGGACTCTGTGGTCTTAAAACGTCCCGCTTCTCCTCAGATAAGACAATATTCTGCAGTCATTAAGCAAACCACGACATTATGGGGTTGAATCTGATCCAGACTCAAATCGTTTAATAAAAAATTCATATTTCTAAGGCATCTTGAACACATTTCTGTGGAATTCTCCAACCAGCCACTGGCATAATTGACCTACTGACTTGAGAGGTCCAGACAGCACCATGGAACCCCCGAAGGGAGCCCAGAAGAAATCTGGTGGAGTCCTGGAGTCTGCAGGGACAGTCCTACGCCCTCTCAGTTTTTGGGAATGTTTTTTTGAGATTGTTGAAGGCTGAAAGATTGGGGGCTTGCAGCTCAAGAGATGACGGGTGACAGAAACCAGAGGCTCAACAAGACCTCTGGGAGCATCTCTGTTGGAGAAAGGGGGCCACACGGCCTCCCAGGGACCCCCAGTGAGGGGGGGCTCATCTGTATCTCAGGAGCACCCCCTCACCATCCACCTCAGTGGCACCCACCCCCACCCCCAGTGTGGGCCCGCCCACCATTAAGCCCAGAGATGAGGCCTTCCCCGCCCCGGTCACTCCCCGCCCAGACGTCACCCCGGCAGGAAATGAATCCTTCTACGTCCACACAGTGTAGCTGTTTCAATGAGGCGGACTCACATACAGGGGTGCAAAGCAATCTCCCAAATTATACTGTTCTTGTTCCGCAAGACAAGTGTGCTCCTGCATGTGTGTGTCCACTGGCACACGTGCACACACACACCTGTGCAGAAGGTGGAGAGACTCTCTCTGGAAAGATGCCTGGGACTTGAGAACAGTTTGCTCTAGAGAGGGGACGAAAGGAGAGGAGCCGGGGGAGGGAGACTCACCCTGGCGGCCTTTGTGCTTCTCACCAGGAGCATCTATGATCTTCTCCTGTTAAAGGCGCGGGGCTGCAGCTCTGAGCCGACTGGGCACCCCCCACCCCGCCCCCGCCCCCAGCTCTTGCCTTCTCCCAGCACCCAGGGCGGCGAGCATCAGCAAGCATTGAAGACCACAGGCCACTTCCTAGCTGTGTGGTCTTGGGGGAAACACCGGCCCTCTCTGCTCCTTTTTCCATCTAATATAACTCAGTTATTGTGAGGCTTAAGGGAGAAAAGGGCGGGAAGACAGTTTGCAGGCTCTGATGATAATGTTGGCGTTGGTTTATTCCTGGGGTCGCCACTGCCGCCATCTCAGGGGACCCTGAGCAGGAAATGGAGGCCAACCTGGTGTCCATGGGAGGACAGGAGCAGGGGACAGGCCACACGGTGCCCGCGTGTAGGCTTTGAAGAAAAACAGCCCCGTTCCAAAAGGAACTCAGGGCGGTGGCTTCAGCCAGTTCACACTGAAATTGCGCTGGTGGGCAGTGTTCCATTTCAGGACAACTTATGGTCTTTTGGCAAAGAAACAGTGCTTGTGTGAGCCCCAGCTATCGTTCAGAATCCTCTCTGTATACAAGCATCATGTATTTTTTCAACCCATTTTTGAAGTTTCAGAAATATATACTTATCTAACTCTCAAGATTTGAAAACTTAAGTGCTAAACCCCCTACAGAGTCCTTTGCCCCGTTATGTCCTCCTGGTCCTGGCTTCCTGAGTAGCCTTTAATTTTGATCGTCTTTCATCACGTCAAGGACAATCACCACTAAATTTCATATTTGAATTTTCTGTTGCCTTCAAATGAATCAGAATCTAGCTTGTACTAATGCTGGAAACGCACTGGAATCTCAATGAGGCTACACCAAGTCCTGGTGGCTATTAGCAGAGATGATTGGAAAGCAGGGAGATGGATGGCGGGCAGGGGGAGCCCACGCGTAGATGAGGTCGTGGTCCGCACGGCTCCGATGCCCGTGTCTGCTCCAAGAGAGGGGCCGCTTCTGCCAGATCCACCACCAGCCAGCTCGTCTGTGCTCTTTGATGTGCTGCTTCCATCTAGCCGACGGGAAGAGACTGCTCACACACCAGGCCTCAGGAAAGAGCCAGTTGAGCAGGAGGCGGCTGATAGAGGATGAAGTCATGGCAGGCTGAGCGGGATCCAAAGGCTTCTGGGGTCGTCTGCGTCCCCCAGAGGCACAGGCTTTGCATGGCCGTCTTCCCAGCTTACAGTTCTCCTGGAGCTAAAATCCCACATCAGCTGCTGTCTGAACCTCAGGCTTATACCAGCTAATTATAATGTAGACTGGGACTGTGTGGGTTATCTGTTTGTTGCTGTTACTCAGTCGCTCAGTCGTGTCTGACTCTTTGAGACCCCATGGACTGCAGCACACCAGGCTTCCCTGTCCTTCACTCTCTCCTGGAGTTTGCTCAAACTCATGTCCATCAAGTTGGTAACGCCATCCAACCATCTCATCCTCTGTCACCCTCTTCTCGTCTTCCCTCAATCTTTCCCAGCATCAGGGTCTCTTATAATGAGTCAGCTCTTCGCATCAGGTGACCAAAGGATTGGAGGTTCAGCTTCAGCATCAGTCCTTCCAATGAATTTTCGGGACTGATTCCCTTTAGGATTGACTGGCTTGATCTCATTGTAGTCCAAAGGACTCTCAAGAATATTTTCCAGCACCACAGTTCAAAAGCATCTGTTTACATTTCTCTAAATCAAAACACACCTGCATATTAAGCTCTGTTTTCCAGAGTCATATTCTCTCACCTCTCCAGCCTGTTCAGAGGTCCACACAGGAGCTTTCATAGGATTCTTTCAATACTTCAAACTTGCAACCAAAAGTTACCTCTTTTCCCTAACTTTTTCAGCCATATAGGCTCTTTGCTTCCCACTAAAGTGACATCGGTGTGAAATAACAGCCCCACACTGGGGACACTGCCATGGAGCCTGCAAAAAACAGTGTCTGGATTCACACCTCAGCCCTGTAGTTATTGGCTTCATGACTTGGAGTTGGTTCTCCCATCTGTAAAACACAAGTAATATTCACAAAATGGTAGTTACGAATATTATTATTGTACTCGACTCTTAAAACACTAACAAAAGGAAAGCTAAGTATTTCTTAGTAATCATTAATTCATTCAAGACATCAGTGTTGAGTTCTTTACAATGGTCCACCCACCCACCCATGGGATTGACTTTCAAGTAAGAGGAGCCAGGAATAAACAGCAGGCATAATTAAAAGTAAGCTGTGGAGGCTGCTTGCGATGATAAACAGGAAGGGAAGCAGAAGGACATCCCTGGTGGTCCAGGGGTTGAGATCCACCTTGAAGTGCAGGAGATGCGGGCTCCGGCCCTGGTCAGGGAACTAGGATCCCCTGAGCCACAAAGCCATGAAGCCCACACACCCCAACCACACACCCCACCTACAGAGTCCACACCCCACCTACAGAGTCCACACACCAACCACAGAGTCCACACCCCGACCACAGAGTCCACACCCCACCTACAGGGTCCACACCCCGACCACAGGGTCCACACCCCACCTACAGGGTCCACACCCCGACCACAGGGTCCATACCCTGACTACAGGCTCCACACCCTGACCACAGGCTCCACACCCCACCTACAGAGTTCACACCCCACCTACAGAGTCCACACCCCAACCACAGAGTCCACACCCCACCTACAGAGTCCACACCCCAACCACAAAGTTCACACCCCACCTACAGAGTTCACACCCCACCTACAGAGTCCACACCCCACCTACAGAGTCCACACCCCAACCACAGAGTCCACACCCCACCTACAGGGTCCACACCCCGACCACAGAGTCCACACCCCACCTACAGAGTTCACACCCCACCTACAGAGTCCACACCCCAACCACAGAGTCCACATCCCACCTACAGAGTCCACACCCAAACCACAAAGTTCACACCCCACCTACAGAGTCCACACCCCACCTACAGAGTCCACACCCCACCACAGAGTTCACACCCCACCTACAGAGTCCACACCCCACCTACAGAGTCCACACCCCAACCACAAAGTTCACACCCCACCTACAGAGTCCACACCCACCTACAGAGTCCATACCCCAACCACAGAGTCCACACCCCACCTACAGAGTCCACACCCCACCTACAGAGTCCACACCCCAACCACAGAGTCCACACCCCACCTACAGAGTCCACACCCCAACCACAGAGTCCACACCCCACCTACAGAGTCCACACCCCGACCACAGGGTCCACACCCCACCTACAGAGTCCACACCCCACCCACAGAGTCCACACGACAGAGTCCACACCCCGACCACAGAGTCCACACCTGGACCACAGAGTCCACACCCCACCTACAGAGTCCACACCCCACCCACAGAGTCCACACGACAGAGTCCACACCCACCTACAGAGTCCATACCCCAACCACAGAGTCCACACCCCACCTACAGAGTCCACACCCCACCCACAGAGTCCACACGACAGAGTCCACACCCCGACCACAGAGTCCACACCTGGACCACAGAGTCCACACTCCACCTACAGATTCCACACCCCAACCACAGAGTCCACACGACAGAGTCCACACCCCGACCACAGAGTCCACACCTGGACCACAGAGTCCACACCCCACCTACAGAGTCCACACCCCACCCACAGAGTCCACACGAGAGAGTCCACACCCCGACCACAGAGTCCACACCTGGACCACAGAGTCCACACCCCACCTACAGAGTCCACACCCCACCCACAGAGTCCACACGACAGAGTCCACACCCCGACCACAGAGTCCACACCTGGACCACAGAGTCCACACCCCACCTACAGAGTCCACACCCCACCCACAGAGTCCACACGACAGAGTCCACACCCCGACCACAGAGTCCACACCTGGACCACAGAGTCCACACCCCACCTACAGAGTCCACACCCCAACCACAGAGTCCACACGACAGAGTCCACACCCCGACCACAGAGTCCACACCTGGACCACAGAGTCCACACCCCACCTACAGAGTCCACACCCCACCCACAGAGTCCACACGACAGAGTCCACACCCCGACCACAGAGTCCACACCTGGACCACAGAGTCCACACGACAGAGTCCACACCCCGACCACAGAGTCCACACGACAGAGTCCACACCCCGACCACAGAGTCCACACGACAGAGTCCACACCCCGACCACAGAGTCCACACCTGGACCACAGAGTCCACACCCCACCCACAGAGTCCACACCCTGATTACAGTGAAAGATCCTGAGTGCCGTAACTTAAGACCTGATGCAGCCAAATAAATAAATAAATTTAAAAACAAAAAATAGTGTGCTATTGACAGAGGTTAGATACAGATCATGGCACCAAATAAAGAGCCCCTGAATAGCTCCATATTAGTATGGCCAACTGGTTGTTTTAAAGAATTTTTTTGATATGGATTATTTTTGAAGTTTATTGAATTTGTCACAATATTGCTCCTGGGATTTTTTTGTTTGGCCTTGGTTTTGTTTTTATGTTTTGGGGGATTTTTTGACCACAAAGCATGTGGGATCTTAGTTCCCAACTAGAGATCAAACCCATATTCTCTCCATTGGAAGGCAACGTCTTAACCATTGGCCCACCAGGGAAGTCCCAGGCCAATTGATTTTTGACAAAAGTGTAAAAGCAATTCAATGCAGAAAGGCAATTCTTTTTCAGAAATAATTCTGGAGCAGTCAGACCAAAGTTGGAGCAATATGCCAAAGTTGAGCTTCACCTGTATCTCCTCCTTCCTAGTGGTTATAGACCCCATATCAACATGAACTCAAAATGGATTCTAGATTTAAGTGTAAAACATAAAATTATACAACTTTTAGAGAAAAAACATAAGACATCTTAGGGGTCCACATCTAGGTAAAGAATTAGACTTGACATCAAAAGCACAAAAAGAAAAAAATCGATAAACTGGACTTCATCAAAATTAAAAAGATTTGCCTTGTGAAAGACCATGTGAAAGAGGATGAAAAGCCAAGCCACATATGACAGACATGCCACATACATACGACAGACACGCCACATACGACAGGCACGCTACATACGACAGACACGCCACATACTACAGGCACGCCACATATGACAGACGCCACATACTACAGGCACGCCACATACATACTACAGACATGCCACATACATATGACAGACCACATACTACAGCCAAGCCACATACTACATACACGCCACAGACACGCCACATACTACAGACATGCCATACATATGACAGACACGCCACATACATACTGCAGCCAAGCCACACACTACAGACACACCACATACTACAGGCACGCCACATATGACAGACACACCACATACAAACTACAGCCAAGCCACATACTACAGACACTCCACATACGACAGGCATGCCACATACGACAGACACGCCACATACATACTACAGACATGCTACATATGACAGACACGCTACATGCGACAGACACGCCACACACTACAGACATGCCACATACATACTACAGCCAAGCCACACGCTACAGACACGCCACATACGACAGACACGCCACATATGACAGACATGCCACATACATACAACAGACACGCTACATACAACAGACACACCACATACATACTACAGACACGCCACATGTGACAGACACCCCACATATGACAGACACGCCACATACTACAGACATGCCACTTACTACAGACACACCACATACATACTACAGACACGCCACACACGACAGACACGCCACATATGACAGACACGCCACATACTACAGCCAAGCCACATACTACAAGAAAACATTTGAAAATCACATATCTGGCCAAGGACTAGGATATATAAAGAGCTTTCAAAATCTACAGTAAAATATTCATAAAAATTGAGAAAAAAAAAAGTCCAAGTAGAATAATGGGTTAATGCATAAAGAAACAGTTCACCAAAGATGTTCAACATCACTAGCTTTAGGGAAATGCTATGATGAGCCATCAATACACACCTATCAAAACAGCTAAAATAAAAATACTGACAATACCAAATGTTGGTGAGTATGTAGAAAACCTGGATCTCTCCTCAACTGCTGGTGAGAATATAAATGTCTCAGCAGGGCCATTTCTTAAAAACACTTTAAAAAAAAAAAACCTTTAACACATGACCCAGCAATTGCTCTGTTGGGCATTTATTCCAGAGAAATGAAAACTTAAGTCATCACAAACACCTGTACATGATTGCTCGTGGCACCTTTATTTGTGATAGCCAAAATAAGAAGAAAAAAAAAAAAAAACCCTGAAACAACCAAATTATCCCATAGTAAGTGAATGTTTAAGTCAGCTCTGGTGCGTCCATACAGTGGAATACAGCTCAACAATAAGAAGGCTGAACAGCTGGTGTGAAGAGCACGGATGGGGCTCAAGAATTTTATGTTGAGTGAAAATAAATAAATAAAAATGATCTGAAAAAGCCACATACTGGGGACTTCCCTGGTGTCCAGTGGTTAATACTTTGCCTTCCAATGCAGGGGGTGCGGGTTCGATCCCAGGTCAGACAGCTAAGATCCCACATGCCTCATGGCCCCCAAACCAACACATAAAACAGAAGCAATACTATTTTAAAAACAAATTCAGTAAAGATTTTAAAAAGAGGTCCACATCAGAAAAAAATTTTTAAGCCACAAACTGTATGATTCCATTTACATAGCGTTCTTGAAATGACACGAATCTCGAGATAGAAGATTCGTGGTTGCCAGGAGTCAGGAGGGTGGGGATGGGGAGGTGGGTGTCACTGCAAAAGGCAGCAGGAGGCACTGAAGCGTTCCATGCTGGCGCTGCACTGCTGGCCACCCAAATCCTGAATGGGATAGAGAACTGGCCGCACATTTCAGCAATGTCGGCTGCCTGGTTTTGCTCCCACACCGTAGTTACGTGAGCGAGGACCGCTGGGGAAGACTCGGTGAAGGTGTGTTACAGTTCTCTGTAGTTACTTTGCAGCTTCCTGTGCATCTGTGATCATTTTTAAGTAAGTTTTAAAAATCACAGCGAGGCACCCCGACACATCTACTAGGAGTTGTTTAGTCGCTCGGTCGTGTCTGACTCTTTTGTGACCCCGCAGACTGTAGCCCACCAGGCTCCTCTGTCCATGGGATTCTCCAGGCAAGAATACTGGAGTGGGTTGCCATTTCATTCTGTAGAGGCTCTTCCTGACCCAGGGATCCAACCCGGGCCTCTTGCATTGCAGGCAGATTCTTTACCATCTGAGCCACCAGGGAAGCCCCCAAGGTCACCATCAGATTGTAAACTTGACAGAGGCTTGAGCTTCACAGTCGTAGTTGCAAACGAGGGGCGCCGCGAGGAAACTTTATTTTCTGTAGCTGAACCGGCTCTCCTCCCTGAAACCCTGCACCATCCCTCAGCATCCACATGACCCTCTAGAATGTCCACAGCCCCCTCCAGTTCCTCCTGCCAAGAAAGAGAGGAGGCAGATGGACTGCGGGGCTGTCTTGGCTCGTTTCACTCTCTCACTCGCCCTTAGACACACTCAGCCTGGAGCTGTGCTGTCCAGTACAGGAGCCCCCAGCACATGTGGCTACTTAGATTAATTAAAAACTTAAAATGTACCTCCTCAGACCAGTCACCATTCGGGGGTTCGGCATCACTTGTGGGTAACGCCCGCTATTCTAGCACAGATGATGGCTCCTTTCCATCGTTGGGGACATTGTAATGGACAGAGCGCCCTGACTCACAGGCTCTCTCTCCATCACAGGTTGGGATATGGTGGATAATTGTCATAGGAAACTGTTGCTGGACCTCTACCCCTCACTGGGACGTTTTTTGGGGAATCTTGAAAGGTGAGTATGTTTCCGAGTCATTCTCCCCCAGCAGTTGGGACCCTTTGGTTTGTCCAGCTAATTCTGGGTCTTTTGTCCTCTGTCTTGGGGCACTCTGAAGTAGAGAGATGGAGTCAGGAAAGCAAAGAGGAAAGAAGCATGGGCCTGGGGCAGTTACTGGGTCCCCACGGGAGGAGAGGGTATGCCTGGCTGGAGGAGGAAACAGGGCCCTTTGCCAAGCCCCCAGCCCAGGTGGATTCACAACTCCGGAATTCCAGGCTCCATCTTTGCTCATTTCCTGGAAGCCACATCTGTCCTCTGCTCTGGGGAGGCCACATTCATCTCCATCCAAAGCTGTCTCAGCACCGAGAATGCCGAGGCACAGCCAGGAGCGTGGAGACTGTTTCCACGATAAATCCACCCACTGCAGCTCAGCCCCACTTCTTGGACGAGTTTGGAATGCAGACGCCAGCTGGTGCTGACTTTTTAGGTTGAACCTCACAGACAGCTGTTGGAGACACTGCTTTTCCTGTCCCTGCATGGGGATCTTCACTGGCCAGGAGCTGATGGTTTCCATTAATGCCTGAGCTCCTTCTGGATGGGCTTCCATGATGGCCCAGATGGTAAAGAATCCAAAAGACCTGGGTTCGACCCCCTGGATCAGGAAGATCCCCTGGAGAAGGAAATGGCAACCCACTCCAGTGTTCTTGCTTGGAGACTCCCGTGGACAGAGGAGTCCATGGGGTTGCAAAGAGTTGGACATGACTTAGCGACTAAACGGCAACAATAATTTGAATCCCAACTATGTGCAGGGCCCTGAATCAGGTATAGGGCTAGGGCTCATATTTCCAGAACCTTCTTGGACAGGGCGATAGCTGAGGAAAGTCTTGAGAAATGAGTGGACCCAAGTAGATGCTGATGCAGGCAGAATCCCAGAATCCACTGGGGAAGACGGCCCAGTGTCCCCCAGGCCGAAGGGTGGGTCCCGACATGGGGTTGCTCCTCCTGTCTGTGCTCTTGACCAGAAGCGAGTCAAACACAGCCTCCACGAGCTGACAGCTTCCTTTCCCTCCCTCTAGACCCGAGACAGAAATTAATCACAGCTAATAGGCTTAAAGCCCTTTTTCATATTCATTGTTCATTTCATACTCGGATGGCTTTGAAAAATACCATTTGGCACCTTGGCAATCATGCCAGCATGTAAGATGTGGAAAATTTGCCTCTGAATTGAGGTCCGTTTTAGAACATGAAGACAAGTTAATGCCAAAATACCTGCACCCGTGGTGGCTCCCAAAATACAATTTATCTCTTTGCTGAAGTTAAAATAGCTTTATGTTAAGGCAGCTAGGATCTGAACGGGTTCCCTGTGTAAGATTCCAGGCCTTTCCCAACTGGTGGCCTCCATACGGGGTGTGAGAGGTCCCGGGCAGACCCCTCCCTTCCGCTGGTCATGATAACTACGTTTCTACCATTGGCTACTAATTTGTCCCATTTCCCGCCCACCCCTGGGACGTGGGGGAGTGACACCTTGGGAACCCTGCCAGCAGGTCCCAGCCACTCAGAGCCCAGCAGGGGGAGGCCCCACGTGGCACCTGCTCAGCCATTCGTGTTTGAGCTGCACTCGCCTTTGAGGCAGAAGGGGCCAGAAGACAGCAGAGTGAACACAGAGTGGAAATTCCTAGAAGTGAAGCTGAAAGGGCCCCTGGGAGGGCAACCGCAGTCTTGTGCCCCGTGCCTGAGCCGGCTGTGGCACAGCCCCGGGCGACAATCAGGGATGTCCCATGCAGCCTGAGGCCTGCCCTGCGGGAGGGCCCACCCCATGGCAAGTGGTGAAGACCCCAGACCACAGCCTGTTCCCCGGAGAGTTAGGAGCTTAGACACCTACCTGCACACCAACGCTAACCCTCCACCAAGGATCCAGACCAGCCCCCTGTCCCGCACAGTGACGGCTGAAGCTCGCCCGATTGTTAGGCCCCAGGAAGGGTTATGTTCGGAGGCCGGACCAGCAAAAGCAGGAAAGTCAATTCAGGCTTCAAAAACGTGTTTAGACCCATCGTGAAATAGAAGTCCTTTTCTTCCTCAACCTGGGCTTCCCTGGTGGCTCAGACTGTAAAGACTCTCCCCACAACGCTGAAGACCCAGATTCAATTCCTGGGTTGGGAAGATCCCCTGGAGAAGGAAATAGCAACCCACTCCAGTATTCTTGCCTGAAGAATCCCATGGACAGAGGAGCCTGGTGGGCTACAGTCCGTGGGGTCACAAAGAGTCAGACACGACTGAGCAACTACCACTTTTTCACTTTCACTTTGCTTGCTCAATCTGAGGAATCAGAGTATCTCCTGCTGTTTTAATTCACCTGAACCCTCCCCATCCACCCCCGTGCTTCCACAATTCTGGCTAACAGAGGTTTTGTACTAGACGCACCCACACGTCCCGTGGGCGCTGGCTGCACCAACACGTGGAGGCTGCATGGCCGTGACTGTGCTTCAGGCATTTCCCCTCGTCCATCGCCAGGGAACCCTTCTTCTGCAAAACATCAAGAGGGCAGGGGCCTGGAATGAGTCCGTGAGGGCAGAAGAGTCTGCGGCCGCCAGGGAGGGGAGAGGCGGCAGCTGGGTCTCTCCGCATCCAGGAGCTGGAGCACGTGGACGACGGGGGCGCTGGTCCAGCAGCGCGGACGTAAATAGCCACGATTTTCTTCGCCCTTTTTATAGACCATCGTGTGAAGCCAGATGGGCCCCATCTGCCTCCTCCCCGGCCTGCACTTTATTAGGATGGCCTGAAAGGCTCAGAGCCCACGTGAACTAAGAGCAGGTATAAAAAGATATGGAGCTGGAAGTTACAACCCCAGGCTTTGGTCATCGGTGAGCTCCATGCACCTGCTGGCCAGGCTGTGAAGCGTGGAGGCCTGTCCAGCTGGGCAGGCGGGAAACCCTGGCGGCTACGGACAAGCTGGGGGTCAGGGCTGGGAACCCTGGGGGACTGCAAGAAAGTGGGGGGCAGGGCTGGGGGACCCTGGGGTGCTGAACGTTGAGAAGTCGCGTCACAGGGCTGGGTCCTGAGCTGGGGTCTCCTGATAGGGTTCTTTATCTTGTTCCCCTGCCTTGCACCGCCACTGGTCCAGCCTTGACGAGCAGGACGAGGTCTGTGGCCTCAGTATGCGCTCCTTCCAGGCGTGATGGGCAGAGACGGGCTGGCTCCCAGGTGAGAGGCCTGAGCAGACACACGGGTCCACATGCTTGATCTCCTGTTCTGATCGCAAGTCTTACTGATGTTTGAACTAGGGCACCTGCGTTTCCGTTTTGCACCGAGCCCTGCAGGTTTGTGTAAATACTCCTGGGTGGGGAGGAGGCAGATGAGCAGGAAACAAATCAACCAGCGAAGCAGCAAGACAAATGCAGACAGTGATACACTGGGTGGGAGAACGGCAGTGGGCCCCAGGCTAGGGAGATGGCGCTGGGCAGAGGCTGGGGACTGGCTTGCGTGGAGGGTGCACGTGGGGTCAGGTGTTCTAGGAGGCCCCTCGGATGAGGCAGCCTCAGGACAGAGTGTCCCAGGTGGAGGGCCAGAATGGGCTCCATGAACCCAGGGAGAAGGCCAGGGTAGCTGGGGTGCAGAAAAATCAGGGGAGGCGGGCAGGTCCAGATCCTTAGGGCTTTGTAGATGGGATGGAGCTGGGCTGTGAGTTCTCTGCAGTGAGAAACCACTGAGCGGGGTGATGGGCTGGGACCCGTGCACGGGGTGAAAATGGAGGCAGGGAGACCAGCGAGGAGGCTGAGGTCCCGGCGGGAAAGAGCGCAGCAGACTTGGAGATGTTGCCTGGACCTGAGAGATTCGGGGGATGACACCAATGAGACTTGCTGCTGCATGGGATGGGGTGTGTATAAAAACAGAGAGTCGGGGCAGCGTTGAGGGTTTGTGTCTGAGCAAGTGGGTAGAGGGCAGGAGCGCTGACAGGGAGTTGGGAGGAACAGTCTGACGGGGACAGAGAAGTGTGTTTGGCCACGTTGGGTTAGCCGCCTCGGGGAGACACTGGGTGGACCCCGATACCCATACACACCTAGGCACAGACTCTTCTGAGAAAGGAAAGATTGTTGTTGTTTTCAGTCGCCCAGTTGTATCCGACTCTTTGTGACCTCATGGACCGTGGCACACCAGGCCTCCCTGACCCTCACCATGTCCTGAAGTTGGCCCAAGTTCACATCCGTTGCATCAGTGATGCCATCCAGCCATCTCACCCTTTGATGCCCTCTTCTCCTTCTTCTCTCAGTCTTTCTCAGCATCAGGGACTTTCCCAATGAGTCAGCTGTTCGCATCAGATGGCCAAAATACTGGAGTTTCAACTTCAGCATCAGTCCTTCCAGTGAATATTCAGGGTTGATTTCCCTTAAGATTGACTGGTTTGATCTCCTTGCTGTCCAAGCGACTCTCAGGCGTCTTCTCCAGCACCGTAGTTCAAAGGCACCAATTCTTCAGTGCTCTACCTTCTTTATGGTCCAGTTCTCACACCTATACATGACCACTGAGAAGACCATAGCCTTGACTATATGGACCTTTGTTGGCAGAGTAATGTCTCTGCTTTTCAACACAATCTCCGATTTTACACAAACCCTAAAAGAGCCCTGAAAGTAACCAGTGGGCCTCCGTCTCACACCCGACCACCCCAGCCCAGCACAAGAGACTCGGCAGTAAATACAGGATGATATCCAATGAGATACGGGATGGTCCAGCACAATCTCACCCTCAGTTCTCAGCATCCTCGATAGTTACTCCGCTGGCCCTGGGCAAGCAGAGGTGCCCTAGTTGAATTCTGAAAAGCAGAGTTATTTTTCTTAGCATCCAGCCTTGGACACATTCAGTAGCCACTTAATGAACACAATTCTTTCCAGCAGGTGGACCCCTAGAGGTGAATGAGTCCCTCAGGCTCTAGTCCCCAGGGAACATCTCAAGGGGGTCTGTAAGAAAACCCTGAAGATCCGTGGGGTGACCCTCTCCAAGGGAACACTGCTGATGACCCCCATCTGAGTTCTGGTCCCCGATCACAAGCACTGACCAGAACCTGAGGAGTTGAATTCTGAAAGGTAAGCAGGCTGGACACTCAAATTCCTGGTAATTCTCAGGGTTGTGTCATCTTGGAACTTCTGTAGATTAGGAAATAAGTTTATACACAGTAAAATGTCCAGGCCACAAGCACGTGGTGAATGAGCTCTGATAAACATATATACCAGGACTCCCTGCCTTTCCAGTGGTTAGACTTAAATCTTCCATTGCAGGGGGTTCAGGTTTGATCCCTGGTCAGGGAGCTAAGCCCACGTGCCTCACGGCCAGAAAACCAAAACATAAAACAGAAGCAATGTTTTGACAAATTCAATGAAGACTTTTAAAATGGTACACATCAAAAAAAGTCTTTAAAAGGAAAAAACCACACATATACCAGCATGACCACCGCACCACTCAAGACACGGAACAGTTTTATCGCCATGGGAAATTCCCGGGGGCCCCTTTCAAGCCAGGCTGCACACCCCATGAGGAACCACCATTCTGACTTCTATGACTGTAGATTAGTCTGGCTGGCCGTTGACCTTCAAAAATTGGACTCATCCAGTCTGTATTTTCATGTCGTTTGTCCCCTTTTGTTACCGCGAAGTCGTCCCTCGTATGGGTGCTTAGCCGTCTCCCGGGCACAGACACCCGAGTTGTCCCCAGTTTGGGGCTAAAACCAACCCTGCTGCCACCATCATTCTCAAAAGAGCCTTCCGGGGGTCCCGGGGGTCCACGCCTCCACTTCCCCGGGGCTGATCTCAAGAGGCGCATGCATCGTAAAAGTTTTTTGAAGGAACACAGAAGTGGTGCTTTCTGCCCAATCTGAGACAGCCTCCGCCCACTCAGTGCCGACACCGTTGTAAAAAGATAATTCGAATGTTCGCCTGGATGCATCCACCCCACTCTCTCAGCCGAGGGGTTTTACCATCCGTGTGCACACTGTGCTCGGAATTTAATTAACTGTGTTGAGGAAACTGACACCAGGACCAGCTTGGAACGGCTGTAACTCTGAGGGGTTTATGGCCACATATTAAAACCAAAGCCGTGGGGAGACTGGCTCGGAGCCAGACAGATCAGCAGCAAGAAGGGTAAAGATGTGTCAGAAATAAAATTTAATTTTCCAGCTGTGGTTACGAGCAAGCCATTTTCCGGCTTGGCTGTGGGGTCGCAGCCTAACGAAGGAGGCCGGCCCAGAAGGCTGTGTAGGAGGCAGGCGCAGAGCGGAGCGGGGAGGATGTGGCCGGATCTGCCCCGGGGAATGGCCCCCAGGGAGGAGGCCGGGTCTGCGTCCTTCTCTGCATAAATCCGCAGGGTCACAGTCAAGGGGATTGCCTGGAACGTAGCTAACTAGATGGCTTTTCACAACAGGTCAGGCAGAGCAGGAGCTGATTCTGTGTCCACCTTGGAGCAGGGATGGCAGAGCCTGTCCATGGTCAGAGCAGCCGTGGCCCCTGCAGAGCCCAGCCGACCCCCACCTTGGCCTGTTCCACCGACTCTGAGCCCCAAGCAGGCCTCTGAAGGAGTTTTCCCTCATTTGTAGTTTCTTTCAGAGGCAAAGACTCAGGTGAAGACAGGCTTGCTAAGTGTGGTCTTCGGCAAACACAGCTCTCCTGCCTCTCTGCTCTGGGGTGATGACAGGTGGTAGCAAGTGGGGAGGTGTCCCCCTCTCGACCTTGAACCCCAGCGTGAGGAGGCTCTAGTGCAAAGAGGACTGGCCCAGGAGTCTTGCGTGTGCACGCAGGATGGAAGGCTGGGTCAGGGGCGAGTCGGTGTTTCATTGTCCGATGGACCAGACTGTTTCCCCAGCGTCTGCACCGCTTCCCATTCCCACCAGCAGCGGGTGACGGCTCTGATTTCTGCACATCTTTGCCAACTCTTGTTTGTTTTTAATATTTGTTTGTTTGGGGCCTCGTCCGGCCTTAGTTGTAGCTCGTGGAACAGGCTTCTCTCCTGGGCACATGGGCTCATTCGTTGCAGCGCTCGGGCTTAGTTGCTCAGCGGCATGTGGGATCGTGGTTCCCCAACCAGGGGTGGAACCCATGTTCCCTGCATTGGAAGGCAGATTCTTAACCACTGGAGCACAAGGGAAGTCCCCCAACTCTTGTTTTCATCTGAGTTTCTGATCCTAGCTGTCCTACCTGGTGTGAAGTGGTATCTGATTGTGGTTTTGATTAGCATTTTCCTGATAGCCACTGATGTTGGTTCTTAAAATTCTTCCCAAATTCCAGAGTCCTATGATTCTGTATTTTGTAACAGGTTTACCTTGCAATGTGGGGGTGTGAAACTCCCAGGTATTACATCTTCACGGCTCCCTCACAGCATCACAAAGAATTTAACCTGCCCCCAGGAAATCTGGCCCTTCCTTGCCCTCAGCTTTGGGAGGTGATCTCAGAGCCCTGGGGATATCATGCCTGATGGAAGTGTTTGTTTTGCCAGAGGTCCTATATACGTGCCAGGCGCCTCTGTCCCTGGGACTCTCCAGGCAACTCTACCGGAGTGGGAGACTGTGCCGTCCTCCAGGGGATCTCGGGCCACAGCAAACAGTCAAAATGTGACATAGGCCTGGGGCTTTGACTTGGGGGATGTTAACCTCCAGAGGGGCCACACGGAGTTAGCCAAGCCAAGCGCTGGCGTCCAGTGGAAACCTTGGCTTAGGGGAGCTTCCCCAGCTGGTGGCACTTGATATCACATGAGCCTGCTGGGCTGCAGTCCATGGGGTCGCAGAGTCGGACACAACTTAGCGACTGAACGACAACCACAGAACCAAAGCAGAACAGACAGAGGATGGGGAGAGAGGGGCTGGATGAGGAAACTCGCTCTCTGTACCTTTGCCCTTTAGATTTATAACAGATGAATTTAGAGAGAATTTTTAGTCCATTGTCCCTGTGTGGAATAAAACCCAAGATTGTAACCCACAACACAAACATTTTAATGGGTTTTCTTTATTGTTTGATGTCCAGTTCATAATTGACTGTCCCTTTCATCAGAACAGGCTGTCACTACGGGCTCACAGAGGTGGGGATTGCAGTTGCTTTGTCAAAAGCCACAGGACCGTATGAGAGGGCCGAGGCCACCTGTGTAAAGCACGGGGGAGTGGGGTGCTGGCCCCCAAAGCCACCTGCCTTCTATAGAGGCCTCTCTTGCTCCACCCGTGAACTAGACTTTGCAGAATCCTGGATTCCTTCTCAGCCTTTGGCCACCAACGCAATCACAGCAAGCGAACACAGGCAGTGGAAGCCCTCAGCAATGCACAAAATGACCCCGACTTCTAGGGAGTAGAGACGAGCATAACAGTAAAGTCCGGAAACCCTCTTTGGTGGGTCTGTCTAATCTGTTGATGAGAGCAGCTGAAAGGTTTCTGGGGAGCTGCTGAGACACGGATGATAAAGAAGACTTGGGATCATTTCTGAGCCAAACAAAATAATGTAATTCATATTAACTGGCTGCTTTGTAAACCCAGAGTCATCCTGCCCAGGTTAGCCCAGCACCTCCTCTGGAAGATGTTTTTTTCCACTCAGAGTTATATTCACGGCCCTAAAACCATGGTCTTCGAGCTGGATATTTGGGAAGATGTTCAATAGCGTGGTGACTTCAGCCTCCTTCCTCAGGCAGGATGGGGGACAAGGCAGGCTCATGGGCTGGACGCGGCCAGGGGGCAGCTGTGGGGAGAGCAGGCGGCGGAGAGACGGCTGATAAAGCACAGCGACCACTGCATCTCACTGCTCGTCTCGTGGCTCATCGGTGGGCTTCAAGCTGTCCACAAGGCGGCATTGTTTCCATCTGCTCCAGATGTGTGTCTGTGCCCCCAAAGACCAGGACCGTAACCCAGATTGGACACAAGCAGTGTGGCACCAGTGAGCGTTCTCACGGCATCTCCAGGGTAGCGTTTGTGGGGGCGGGGGCCGGAGCTTGACTCTGGCTCTCAAATTGATGGAGGCAGGCATCCACCCTGATAAATACGTGGGGCCAAAGCCAACACCATGCACACCAAAGTGTGGGCCGACCAAGAGCTCACCCAGAACATTGTGCTCTTGCAACACTCACCAACAAT
Organism: Bubalus bubalis; assembly: GCF_019923935.1. Lineage (NCBI taxonomy): Eukaryota > Metazoa > Chordata > Mammalia > Artiodactyla > Bovidae > Bubalus > Bubalus bubalis. Next base: position 2,857,380 of record NC_059180.1, read on the forward strand.
GCGCTGAAGACAGCAGCAGAGAAGACCCGAGAATCAGCCAGAGGCACGTGCTTCATCTTTCTTTTCTTTATCAGCTTATCGAGTTCATGTGCCATATAATTTACCATTTTCTCATTGTTCAGACACCAAATCGTGTCTGACTCTTTGCAACCCCATAGACCGTAGCACACAAGGCTCCTCTGTCCATGGGGTTTTCCAGGCAAAAATTCTGGAATGGGTTGCCATCTCATTCTTCAGATTTACCATTTAAAGGGTGCAATTCAGTGGTTTTGTTAAAAATTTTTATTGACATACAGTTGACTTAACTATACTTCAATTTAAAAATTGTGTTTCAAGTCTACAGCAAAGCGATTCAGTTATATACATATATACAACTGATTCATATATATGAATCACATGGCTGTACACCTGACACACAATTTTTTAATAAAAATATAGTTGTAAGTCAACTATATTTGACTTCCCCGATGGCTCAGTGGCAAAGAATCTGCCTTCGATGCAGGAGACACAGGAGACAGGGATTCGATCTCTGGATCCAGAAGAGCCCCTGGAGAAGGCAATGGCAACCTACTCCAGTATTCTTGCCTGGAGAATCCCGTGCACAGAGGAGCCTGGTGGGCTACAGTCCATGGTGTCGCAAACAGTCCGACACAACTTAGCGACTAAACAACAGCAACACAGGCCCATTTCCCTCCCAACCCCAGCCCTAGGACTAAGCTCATTGGGAATATAGTTTGCTGAGAGAAGTGAGCTTCTGGGGGCAACACGGAAGCAGAGGGAGTTTCTCTCAGATGAAAAAGCAGCGTCTCCTGGGCACGTGTGGTAAGAGCTACAGCCCCCCTCAATGGCGGGGCTGGGGCCAGGCCTATAGGCCCCACACTGTGCCCGGACCTCAGAGGCGACAGCCAATGATGTCCCCGGGGCGTGGATCTCAGCCTGGACCGTCCACCGCCCCAGAGCTGGTTCGGGGCAGACAAGCGAGCTCCAGACTTGGAGGGTCCGTAGGAGCTGGCACTGGGTGTCTCTTCTCACTGGTCTCTGACCCATGCAGCCCCCAGCTCTCTGCACCACCGGGAACTCCAAATCCCAGGATTGACTTACAGAAGCAGCCAGGGTGGGAGCCGGTCATGAAAACCCCCTCGTGTTCCCACCAGCCAAGCAGGACGGGGACTCAAAGACACACCTGAGCTGATGTAAAGACCCTGAAGACACAGGACATTTCTGAAACACCCAAGTTGTGGATGAAGAGCCCCCTCCACAGCACCCCTACCCCAGCCCCACATGCACCAAAATAAATAGTAAATGGAGACGTAGCCTTTGCGGAAAGAAGAATTTTTAACAGATATATGAGGCCGTCAAAACCAGGGAGTCTTATTCAGCCAAACGATTACAGCCTGGGTTTTATTTCTAAGCGTCTTTTTAGCATTACGCTGTCACCTATAATAAGTGGCTTTGCTTGAGCAAATGGTGGAGGATCCTAATTGGCCCTGGAGAAAGGATTTCTCATACATCTCGGGGGCGGAAGGATGAGCAGCATATGCAGTTCCACTAATGGCTTCATTTTTTAAGATACTGAGTATTGTTTATGTGCGGCTCTTATTTTATTGCTCGCAGATTAACAATTGCTCATCCCAAGAGAGGGCCGCGCACGAACCGGGGGGCCGGGAGGCACCCTGCGTTCCTGGCTGTATCCCGCCTCCCTGATTGGTTTTCTCCCCTGCGCTGAGGTCAATGACCAGCTCTCATTTCTGCCGAGTCCATTTGCTGTGGCCTGCCTTGTCCTCCCCCCTGACGTTCATTATGTCTCCAGATGAAAGCGGGGGCCCGACACAGAGCTGATCTCAATGGCGGAAAAACGTATCTCTCCTTCTCGGGCCTCCCTTCACCTTGAATTTCGGATCCCCCCTCGTCTGGCCAAGGTCTGTAATCAAGAGTCACGCGGCTCCCAGGCCTCCGTCTGGATGAGATGGGGAGACCTTGGCAGTGCTTTCTCTTCAGAATCGAGAGTTAATGTAGGGATGGAAGGACTTGATTCTCAGTGCCTTTCTTGTGAAATGCCTTTCCTCTTTTAAAATAGCCCTCCCTCCTGGAAATCTGCTAAATGTCTTCTGTCTTCTGGGAATGTATTCCATATATGGTTCGTCTCATGGAAAGAGAACTCTGCCTCCAGGTACCCAAAAGTAAGAGCAAAGTTCAAACAAATGCCCCCCAAACCCCCCCCCCCTTTTTTTCTTTTACCAAACGAAATGTATTGTCTCACAGTTCTGGAAACCACAAGGCCAGAATTAAGGTTTCTCAGACAGCTGGCCCCTCCTGGTGGGTCTGAGGGAAAACATTTTCCATGCTCTTCTCTCAGCTTCTGCTCATTGCCCGTGACCCTTGGTGTTCTTCGGTTTATCTCTGTTTCCTTTTTCACGTTGTCTCGCCATCTGTATCTCTGTGTCTCAACCGTTACTCTTTTCAGCTCGTGCTGGAGGTCGGCGGTGGCTCACCACAGGGACAGGGGCGCCAGCGGCAGCAGTCCCTGAAGGTGCCCCTTGGCACAAACCCGCCTGGAGGTCGCCATTAACTCTACCTCAAACCCCTTCTCTTAAAGAGAAAATAATCTCTTTAGAAAGAGATTCAATCTCTCTAGAAAGAGAACCGACGTAGGCGCCTCCCCCTTCCCAGCACTTCAGCTGTTTATTGCCCAAATGTACCTCGTGGTGCTGTGCACTCGTGAGCTCGTGGAAGTGAAGACTTGCCCTGACTCCAGCCTGGCACAAGGGACACCCTCCCCCAACGGCCATTAAGAGAAAACAGGCCTATCTAGTTTGTTGCACGTTTCTATTTCCTACCAGTGTTCCCATTTCATTTAGTTTGTTTGCCAATTTCTCCATTTCTTCTTTTTATGTTCTTCCTCAAGCCCTTATCAAGCATTAGAAAAGCTTTTCTATGTATATATTTAAGTAATACATATAATACATATATTTTAGAAAACATGAATTTTTGCCTAACAAAAAAATAGGCATATTGAAAAAAAAAGAGAGAAAACAAAGGCCAGCAGGTGAGCCCAAAGTACTGACCATCGGGACTAAGACCCGGGGCGGGGCTGGGGGAGGGAAACTGCCACCTCTGTTGTCCGTGGCTGTGGAGGGAGGCTGGTTGGTGAAATCAGCACCCAAAGAGCACAGGGAGTCCGGAGACAGTCCTTGATCCCTTTGATAATCTGATCTCCACCTTTGAGGCCCACGTGCCACAAAATGTTATGTAGAAGCACCCCTTAGGTGCCCCCTCAAACCCTCACCCCTGTAGCATCTTCCCAACTTAGCCTCATGGCAAACAGAAGGGGAAAAAGTGGAAGCAGTGACAGATTTTATTTTCTTGGGCTCCAAAATCACTACAGACAGTGACTGCAGCCATGAAATTCAAAAGACGCTTGCTCCTTGGAAGGAAAGCTATGACAAACCTAAGCAGCATATTAAAAAGCAGAGACATTACATTGCTGACAAAGGTCCGTCTAGTCAAAGCTACATGGCTTTCCCAGTGGTCATGTATGGATGTGAGGGTGGGACCATAAAGAAGGCTGAGCACCAAAGACTTGATGCTTTTGAACTGTGGTGTTGGAGAAGACTCTCAAGAGTCCCGTGGACTGCAAGGAGATCCAGCCAGTCAATCCTAAAGGAAATCAATCCTGAATATTCATTGGAAGGATTAAAGCTGAAGCTCCGATACATTGGCCATCCGATGCAAAGAGACGACTCATTGGAAAAGTCGGGTGATGCTGGGGAAGATTGAAGGCAAAAAGAAAACTGGGTGATAGAGGATGAGATGGTTAGATAGCATCACCAACTCAATGGACATGAATCTGAGCAAACTCGTGTTTGTTTTTTTGCCTTGGGGTCACAAAATGGCTGCAGCAAAACCAGCTATCACTACTGAAAACAATGCCTTGTCCTCAGTCCCCAGCAGGGTGGCTAGCTGTGGAAGGACGTCCCAAATGACGGCAATCCCAGAAGGGCACCTGGCCACGCCCTCTATCCAAACACGGCACACGCTGTATAGAATTAACCTGGCGACAGGTTGCACTGTGGGGACCCAGAAATGTTCATAGTTCTGGCTCTGAGATCAGCATCTGCTTCAAAAGGGAAAACACCACCACAATCGGATGCCCTAGAGAAACCTTAGTGCTGAAAGTCACAGTCAAGTGAATGAAGTGAGCGGCCCTCGTCTTTATCCGCCTGGAGAGCCACATGGCGGCAGACACGGCCCTAGCAGCAGCGCTGTGAGCTCTCTCATCGCTTCATTTCCATCCCGCAGTTACAATGCCCGGCAGGGGATGGTGGCGCCCACCGAGATTCTGCTTTCCATTTTCTCAGTGGTGCTTGCACATTCATTTCCTTGGAGTTTTTCCTGTTTTTGTAGGATCATTACCTGTCTCCGAAGTGCATCTGGCCCATTGTTCGTGGAGAGCTCTGGCTTAGATTTTGCCCGGGACAGAATTACCAAGGATGTCAGGACTGGCAGTCAGGAAGGCACTAACCCAGACGCATTCTCTCCTCCTTGCCTGCTCTCGTTGTCAGTCCATCAAGTAGATTTTCTGTCACCGGCTTAAATTGCTACTTGCCGCAGTCCCTTTGCCTCCCAGAGCAATCCCTTCTACCGCCGTGTCTCAAGAGGCGGCGTCCTTGGCTCCTTCTAACCAGAACAAAGTGACTCGTTAAACTGTCCCATCGCCTTTCAGAATGAACGTGGCCGCGTAGGAACGTTTTTCTGCGTTTCCTCCTGGAAATCATGCATTAGGAGCAAGGAGAATTTCAAAGCCCTATCAACTCTATTTTTGGGGAAACCAGAAAATAGATACAGTCCGCAGAGTTCAAAGTACGTGTACAGACTGACAAAGCAGGACCCGACAGGAGGGGAGGAAGGGAAGGACGCAGGGCACCAGTGGCAGGGAGGAACGCTGTGTTTCAGATGAGGGGTTCAGCAACAGTGGGTATGGGGGCCAGGGCGGGAGGCGGCGGGGAAGCATGCTCGGACAAGTTTTGTTCAGAGAAGCAGAGGAGGCCAGACTGTAAAGCCTGTCTGATGAGGAAAATGCAACCCAACCACAATGAGATGTGATCCCACACCTGTCAGAATGGCCTGCATCAAAAAGAACACAAATGACAGATGTTGGAGAGGGTGCGGGGAAACAAGCAGCCCTCCTCTGCTAGTGGTGGGGGTGCAAGTCGGCGCAGCCACCGTGGAGAGCAGTGTGGCAGGTCCTCAAAAAAACTAGTTACTGTATGACTCAGCAATCCCACTCCTGGGTGTATACCTTGGGGAAAACACACTGATTGAAAACATAATGCACCCTAGCGTTTATAGCAGCCTTATTTACAATAGCCAAGGCACGGGAGCAGTCCAAGTGCCCACCAACAGATGAGTGGCTAAAGGTATGTGTACAAGGGAGTAATACTCAGCCATGAAGAAGAAGGAAGTGTACCATTTGCAGCAATTGGGAGCGACCTCGAGGGCATTATGCTTAGTGCAATCAGAGAAAGATACCGTATATCACTCATATATGGGGTCTAAAAAATACAACTGCTAAATAAAAAAGCAGCAGAGTCACAAAGAACATACAAATGGTTACCAGTGGGGAGAGGGGAAAGTGGGGCAGTATAGGGGTGGGAAGGGAAAAAAGGGTTATTGTGAGATGATATGAAATCAGGCGGGTGAAACTTTGGAAGGCACTGTAGGATTTATAGAATCTTTCACTCAATTTAAAAAAAGAAACTGGGTGAGAAGTCGCCCCACTTCGGCAGGAGAGAAAAATGCCCTCCCGGGGGCTGACACGGTTCCACGCTCCCCCAAGGGCCAACCAGCTAAGTCCCATCTCTCCTTTTCACGTGTTAACAGAGCGCCAGCCTTGAGCACGTGGCCGTCCGCGTGCCCCAGCCCCGCCCCCACGGCGCGTCACATCCTCACGTGGCTCTGAGGGGCCAATGGGGTGCAAGCGGGAGGGCCGCACGGCTGGTGCCCGAGGGATCCCCCTGCGCTGGACTCCAGCGGCGTCTCTCCGTCTTCCCCGAAGGCTGGCCCGCCAGTGTGGTCACAGGGCTGGCTCCCCGGTGCCGGCGGTGCACGGAGGCTCGGGGGCCTCCCACCCCCGGCAGCCAGACCGGGCGCCCCGGGACTGTGGTGTGAGGAGAGCTGACAGGGGCCGTGGCTCCTGGACGCGTCCCCCGCACCCTGCATGGCTCAGCCGTCGTGTGAACGGGCGCCCAGAGGTGGGCCGGCAGGAACCTAGGCCAGTGCCCGCGGACCGCGGGGATGCGGTGAGCAGGCCCCCGGCCCCTCAGCGCCGAGTCGCCCCTCCAGGGCCGACAGAAGCTCCACGTCTCCCGCCGCCGCTCCGCCTGCGCTGTCTCCGGTGAGCTTCCGCTGCTTACATTTCTTCCAGGAGCCCAGCTCACCAAAGCTTACCCAGAAAGCCTCAACTGTTGTGTAACTCAGAGATGTCTTCTCTGCAACACCCCCCACACTCCCACTTAACCCCCCATCCGTACCTCCACCAACCCCCACCCCACCTCTACCCTTGCCCCCAAACTAACCCCTACCCCTCCCCTCACCCTTATCCCCACCCTGCCCCTCACCCTTATCCCCACCCTACCCCTCCCCACCCCTCACCCTTATCCCCACCCTACCCCTCCCCACCCCTCACCCTTATCCCCACCCTACCCCTCACCCTTATCCCCACCCTACCCCTCCCCCCCCTCACCCTTATCCCCACCCTACCCCTCCCCACCCCCCACCCTTATCCCCTCCCCACCCCTCCCCACCCCTCACCCTTATCCCCACCCTACCCCTCCCCACCCCTCACCCTTATCCCCACCCTACCCCTCACCCTTATCCCCACCCTACCCCTCCCCACCCCTCACCCTTATCCCCTCCCCACCCCTCACCCTTATCCCCACCCTACCCCTCCCCACCCCTCACCCTTATCCCCACCCTACCCCTCCCCACCCCTCACCCTTATCCCCACCCTACCCCTCCCCACCCCTCACCCTTATCCCCTCCCCACCCCTCACCCTTATCCCCACCCTACCCCTCCCCACCCCTCACCCTTATCCCCACCCTACCCCTCCCCACCCCTCACCCTTATCCCCTCCCCACCCCTCACCCTTATCCCCACCCTACCCCTCCCCACACCCCACCCTTATCCCCTCCCCACCCCTCCCCACCCCTCACCCTTATCCCCACCCTACCCCTCCCCACCCCTCACCCTTATCCCCACCCTACCCCTCCCCACCCCTCACCCTTATCCCCACCCTACCCCTCACCCTTATCCCCACCCTACCCCTCCCCCCCCTCACCCTTATCCCCACCCTACCCCTCCCCACCCCCCACCCTTATCCCCTCCCCACCCCTCCCCACCCCTCACCCTTATCCCCACCCTACCCCTCCCCACCCCTCACCCTTATCCCCACCCTACCCCTCACCCTTATCCCCACCCTACCCCTCCCCACCCCTCACCCTTATCCCCACCCTACCCCTCCCCACCCCCCACCCTTATCCCCTCCCCACCCCTCCCCACCCCTCACCCTTATCCCCACCCTACCCCTCCCCACCCCTCACCCTTATCCCCACCCTACCCCTCACCCTTATCCCCACCCTACCCCTCCCCACCCCTCACCCTTATCCCCTCCCCACCCCTCACCCTTATCCCCACCCTACCCCTCCCCACCCCTCACCCTTATCCCCACCCTACCCCTCCCCACCCCTCACCCTTATCCCCACCCTACCCCTCCCCACCCCTCACCCTTATCCCCTCCCCACCCCTCACCCTTATCCCCACCCTACCCCTCCCCACCCCTCACCCTTATCCCCACCCTACCCCTCCCCACCCCTCACCCTTATCCCCTCCCCACCCCTCACCCTTATCCCCACCCTACCCCTCCCCCCCCACCCTTATCCCCACCCTACCCCTCCCCACCCCTCACCCTTATCTGCGCCCCACCCCACCCCTACCCTCACCCTTATCTGCGCCCCCAGAACGGTTAGCTGAACCTCTCCCGAGTTCTCTACCGAGTCTAAGGGCTCTTTCACCCACGCTGGGCAGCCAGACACTCGTTCATTGATTTTCTAAAATCTCAACCTGTTGGTTGTGAAATGGTCTCTAGTTGGAGGTTGTCCTGTATTCTGAGAAAAACAAGCAGATCTGACGTCCACAGTCCATGTTTCTCAGATGATGCTCGTTCTATAGAAAAAAAGTCGTCTTCTCCCCAAATGCTGCTGCTGCTGCTAAGTCACTTCAGTCGTGTCCAACTCGGTGTGACCCCATAGACGGCAGCCCACCAGGGTCTGCCATCCCTGGGACTCTCCAGGCAAGAACACTAGAGTGGGCTGCCATTTCCTTCTCCAATGCATGAAAGTGAAAAGTGAAAGTGAAGTCGATCAGTCATGTTCGACTCTTAGTGACCCCATGGACTGCAGCCTACCAGGCTCCTCCGCCCATGGGATTTTCCAGGCAAGAGTAGTGGAGTGGGGTGCCACTGCCTTCTCTGCTCCGCAAATGCAATCTTAGCCAAATTGTCGTTGTGTAAAGAGTTGAAAACCAGCCTGATTGTTGTGGGTTCAGGGCCCCCCCTTCCCTCTGCCAGCCTCAGGGATCAGAAGAATCCTTGTTGAAAGCTTGAGTCTCCCAGCCTCTCTGCGGTCCACACGGACCCCTTGATCCCGTCATAGTGAGTAGAAGTCACAGACTCACAGCTAATGTTCACGGCAGCCCACGGAGAGTCTCACAAACGGTTTGCTAAGTGATGGAACTGGGCGCAGTACATGCTTGGATTCAGGGGTATGAAATTCTAGAACAGGCAAGACAAACCCATCGTGATGGAAGCAGGTCAGTGCTCAGAGAATGACCAGGTACTGGAAAGCTCTAGATCTTGAGGAAGGCCTGGCTCTCACAGCTGTGTGCACTTGCCCATGCTCATCAGATTGCAAGGAGAACTTGTGTGTTTCACTGTATATAAATTTTACCTAAAAAAGAAGCACATGCAGCAGACAGAAAATGTGGGGCTGAGGGTCTGCAGAGCACGCGGTGTGTTGCTGCTGAGCTGAGTGGGGGTGGGAGGTGACAGAGTGAGAGCTGAGCCTGGACAGACCAGGCGGAGGCAAGCACCGGGCTGCCCCAGGTGGCCACTGTTGTGTATTACCTGGGATGCACTGAGTTTAGTCTAAGCCTGATGCCGCTGACACGGTACAAGCTCTGCTTTATTGTGCTCATGGGTACTGTTTTTTGTTTTGTTTTTACAAACTGAAGGTCTGTGGCCACTCCGAGTCCAGTAGGTCTGTGCGTACCATTTGTCCAGCGGCGTTTGCTCCCTTCGTGTCTCTGTGCCCAGTGTGGTAAACCTGGCTGTGTTTCAAATGTTTTACTGTTGTTTTCAATATACTTACAGTGACCTATGATTAATCTTTTTTCATTTTTTGTGATTTTTATTCTTTTTAATTGACGAATAATTGCTTTACAATGTCGTGTTGGTTTCTCTGTGCAACAACATGAATCAGCTATAAATATACATATGTCCCCTCCACCTGTGCGTTCAACCTTTGATGTTACTATTCGAATTGTTTTGGGGCGTTGTGAACTGTACCCGTGTAAGATGGTGAGCTTAGTTGTTGAGATGACAGCAGAGGATTTAGAAATAACATAAACTTAGTTGATAAGGCAGTGGCAGAGTTTGAGAGGATTAGATTTTGAAAGTAGTTCTGTGGGTAAAATGCTATCAGACAGCACTGCAGGCTACAGGGAAATTGTTCATAAAAGGAAAAGTCAATTGATGCAGCAGACATAATTGTTGTCTTATTTTAAGAAATTTCAGCATCACCCCCCATCAGTCAGCAACCACCAACACTGAGGCGAGATCTTCCGCCAGCAAAAACTTTAAGACTTGATGAAAGCTCAGATGATGGTTTGCATTTTATAGCAGTATTTTTAAACTAAGGTATGCCTATTGTTTTTTTAGACATAATGCCATTGCACACTTAATAGACGTTAGTGTAGTGAAAACATAACTTTTCTATGCCCTGGGAAATCACAAACTAAATCCAGGTGACTTGATTCACTGCAGTGGTCTGGAATGGTCCAGTCTGAGGTCTGCCTGTATTCTTGGAGGATCGTTGTTTGTCACTGTGTCAAGGGGGCACTTCTGGCCCCTCACTGTGAACCCTGCTGTAAATCCTGGCCGCCCCGTACCCTAGCCTCTCCTCTGGGTCTGGGGAACCAAGCAGAGCGGCCTCTGCCTCCTGCCAGGCCACCTGGAAAGTAGGTGAGGGCTTGTTCCCTAGGCTACAGTTTCTCCAGTGTTGGAATCGGTGCCAGGAGCTCAAGGAAAAGGGACCTCGTGGGTCCATCCTGCCCAGAGTGACCACGGCAGAGCTTCTGGGTGCAGTGTTGGGAGCCAGCCAGCGTGTGTCATCCAAGTGGTGCCTGGGGTAGGGCTGCAGTGTCTTCCCGTGTGAGTCTGGGCTTTGTTGATGATTTAAATTGAAGTAGAGTTGATTGACGGGAGAAGGCAATGGCACCCCACTCCAGTACTCTTGCCTGGAAAATCCCATGGACGGAGGAGCCTGGTAGGCTGCAGTCCATGGGGTAGTGAAGAGTCGGACACGACTGAGCGACTTCACTTTCACTTCTCACTTTCATGCATTGGAGAAGGAGATGGCAACCCACTCCAGTGTTCTTGCCTGGAGAATCCCAGGGACGGGGGAGCCTGGTGGGCTGCCGTCTATGGGGTCACACAGAGTCGGACGCGACTGAAGCGACTTCGCAGCAGCAGCAGCAGAATTGATTGACAGTCTTGTGTAGTTTCAGGCATTCAGCAGAGTGATTCCGTTACGTAGACATACTCTTTCTCATTCTTTACCATTATAGGTTCTTACAAGTTACTGAGTACAGTTCCCTGTGCTGCACAGGGGGTCCTTGCTCTTTGGAGTTTGCGATGTGGTCATTGGCAAAGCTTCCTCCAGGGTTTGAGCCAGATTCTATTTCTGTTGCTTGTAACTCAAACCCTCAGTCCAAACACTCTTCTGCTCTGAGGGATTGGTCACTTGGGTTTGAAGGTCACCATGGCAGAGAGGCCAAGAAGAGATGGAGGTTGGAGTTTGAAACCCAGCTCCCTCCTTCCCGCATCATCTAACCATAATGAGATCCTCGTTTTCCTGTCTCTGGGCCTGCTCACCTAAGAATTCAAGAGTTCCAGCAAATGATCTGAATGTCTCATGTGCGCATGTGCAGTCACTCAGTCGTGTCCACTCTTTCCGACCCCACAGACTGTAGCCTGGCAGGCTTCTCTGTCCATGGGATTCTCCAGGCAAGAATACTAGGGTAGGTTGCCATTTCCTCCTCCAGGAATCTTCCCAACCTTCCCAGTGTTCCTCCTTCAGGGGAATCTTCCCAGCCCAGGAATGGAACCTGCGTCTCCTGTGGCTTTTGCTTTGGCAGACAGGTTCTTTACCGCTGAGCCTCCTGGGAAGCTCTCTGAAGGTCTCGTGATGATGTGTGTAACTAAGAAGTCATTCCTGATAGTATGATGCCACCGCTCAGCGGCCCTGGGCAATGGTAGTGTCCCTGTGCTGATGGGGTGGGGAACCTCCTGGGAGAAGCAGGGTCCCTGAAGGTCCCACCAGCGATGCCACAGAGGCTCTCTGTGGCCTGCTGTCTCTCTACCTAAGATGCCCACCCTCTCCACTCGCCAAAACTTTGCCCCAGAGAAGGGAGCAAGACTGGCCCCCAGGGATCATGACCCCTCTGGCCCCAGAGCTGTGAGAGAGGATGCACAGTTGTCTGTTGTCTTAAACTCCCTGGCTTGTGGTCGTTTGTTACGGCAGGAGATAGTGCAGCGGCCGGCAGTCCCCTCACATTGATGTGTCCAAGGCCGAGCCCCGGGTCTTCCTCCGAAGCCCCCACACCCAGAGCCTCCCCCTCCAAGCTGATGTTGCCTTCTTTGCAGTCACTCAGCCTGAAACCTTAAAGGCACTCTTGACTCTAAGATTTCACAGCCAAACCACCAGGGACTCGTGTAGTTCCCTCTTTGAAGGTGGGGGTGGTTCAGTTGCTCAGTCGTCTCTGACTCTTTTCAACCCCATGGGCTGCAGCCCGCCAGGCTTGCCTATCCTTCACCATCTCCCAGAGTTTGCTCAAACTCCTGTCTGTTGAGTCGATGATGCCCTCCAACCATCTTATCCCCTGATGGCCTCTTCTCCTTTTCCTTCGATCTTTCCCAGCATCAGGGTCTTTTCCAATGAGTTGGCTCTTCTCATCAGGTGGATAAAGTATTGGAGCTTCAGCTTCAGTCCTTCCAGTGAATATTCAGGGTTGATCTCCTTGTTGTCCAAGGGGCTCAAGAGTCTTCAGCACCACAATTCAAAAGCATCAGTTCTTTGGCGCTCAGCCTTCTTTATGGTCCAGCTCTCACATCCATATATGACTACTGGAAAAACCATAGCTTTGACTATCTGGACCTTTGTCAGCAAAGTGATGCCTCTGCTTTTTAATACACTGTCTAGGTTTGTCATAGCTTTTCTTCCAAGGAGCAAGCATCTTTTAATTTCACGCACTTTGAAGGTATGAACCCAGACTCTGAGAACATTCCTCTGCCTCCACATGCTGGATTTCCAGGTCCACCAGCTGGTCTGTCTCTGCCCTTTTCTCACCTGCTCTCATCCATCCTGTTCCAGCCTCCTTGCTGTCCCCCGAATGCCCCGGGGCCTTTGCACAGACCACTTCATCTCCTTGGAACATTCGTCCTTGACAGCAGGATGGCTCGATACCTCTTCCCCCTTCAGTCTTTGTTCAGATGTCTGCTTTCTCAGTAAGATCTCTCTTGACCACTCATTGCAAACACTGGCCCCACCACCAGCACCCCTATCATTCCATCCTGCCCCCTAACGCTCCCGTCACGTCCGGCCCCACCACCAGCACCCCCGTCATTCCATCCTGCCCCCTAACGCTCCCGTCACGTCCGGCCCCACCACCGGCACCCCCATCATTCCATCCTGCCCCCTAACGCTCCCGTCATGTCCAGCCCCACCACCGGCACCCCCGTCATTCCGTCCTGCCCCCTAACGCTCCCATCACGTCTGGCCCCACCACCGGCACCCCCATCATTCCGTCCTGCCCCCTAACGCTCCCGTCACGTTCTCCCCTTCCTTTGTGTGCTGTTTGTTTATTGTCTGTGTCTCTGGCTAGAGTGTCAACTCCAGGCCGGCAGGAATTTTTACTTTCTGTATTCTCTGATCTGTCACCCAGAGCATGCCAGATTCGATAAATATTTGTTGAATAAATAAGTGGGAGGAAAAGTGTCAGCTCTTTTCTTTCCTCATGAAGTGCATTTGCGGGGATCACGAAATAAATGAAGTCGTGTGGTCATCAAAACGCATTGTCTGTGCTGTAGCATTTTGAAATATGAAGATCTTCAGCTTTGCCAAAATGGTTGTCATTTTTTCCCCTCTCATTTGCCAGATTGAGAAGCCTCCCCACTTTGCAGCGGATCCCTCTCACTGGCTCCATTGCAGAGGAAGCGCTGGGAACATGGGGTTTCTCTCCCAAGTGCAGTCCCAGACAGCCATTGCCAGAGGCCCCCCAGGAGTGCCTGCAGCCCCTCCACACACTCCCGAGGGGCCACAGTTCGGGGTCAAGGGTTAGGGTTAGGGGTTTGTGTTGAGGTTAGGGGTTAGAGTTAGTTTTTATGGGTTTTGCTATTAATACACAGAGATATTTCCATGGATTTTGTAGGGTATTCTTTCCATTGTTATAACCCCATATATTGTCTTCCCTGGTGGCTCAGACGGTAAAGCATCTGCCTACAAGGCGGGAGACCAGGATTCAATCCCTGGGTTGGGAAGATCTCCTGGAGAAGGAAATGGCAACCCACTCCAGTATCCTTGCCTGGAAAATCCCATGGACGGAGGAGCCTGGTAGTCCAAGGGGTCGCAAAGAGTTGGACACGACTGAGCGGCTTCACTTCACTATATTAAAGGTAGTGTGTGTGCTCAGTTGCTCAGTCGTGTCCAACTCTTGGGGACCCTGTGGACTGTGGCCCAGCAGGCTCCTCTGTCCGTGGGATTCTCCTGGCAAGAATACTGGAGCAGGTTCCTCCCCCAGGGGATCTTCCCAACGCAGAGACTGAACCTGCGATTCCTGCTCCTGCATTGGCTGGTGAATTCTTTACCACTGAGCCACCTGGGAGGCCCCTCTTGAAGGTAACCACCTGTACAGATCTTTGGGCTGGTTTTGTCATCCTGGACTGTTTCTGGGATTTACCCATATTGATGCGTGTGGCCACAGTTCCTCTGTTTAATTGCTGTGTCGGCCCTCACTGGGAGAAGGAGCACAGGCCCTTTATCGCTTCTCCCGTTGTTGGGCTCTGAGCAGTTACCAGCGGTGCTGGAATGAGCCTCCCCATACACGTCTGTCTCAGGGCTCGTGGGTGAGGGTTTCTTCAGTGTGTTCCTCGGATGGACTTCTTGCATTTCTAGGGGAAAAAAACTGATGGCCCAGTGTGCTTCCGCAGGACAGTCTAGCTCAGTCTTGCCCACTTTTAAAAAAAGTGATGTTATCTTTTAAGTCTCATTCCATCTCAGGATTTCCCTTCCATGTTTTTCCCTTGCACTTTTACTGCAGAAAAATCTGAGGTGCTTTTGGCTGATTGTGTCTCCCCAGTGCCCCTCAGCAGGACCCCCTGGTCTCTGCAGTCCCTGCGCATTGGCGACTGGCTCCAGAGGCTGAATAGACCCACGTTTAACCCCTTCAGGGGACACGATGTGCTGGATGTGGCGTCCGCCCGTCCTCACTCATGGTCGAGACTCTCCGGTAGCCTGACGTCACAGTAACAGCGACAGCCAGCGTCACCGTCACGTCACTGGCCCCAGCGACAGTGCTGGAGAACGATGCTGGGTGCTGAGCAGGGACAGATATTTTTATTGGGTATCTTTGAATAGGGTATCCATGTATCCTATCCCTATTTCTTTGGGTGCCTTTTTAAAAACTTAGAATGGATACTGAAATTTTTCAAATGCCCTTTCAGCATAAAATGATTATCTTTTCATTTCCCATTGAATTACATTATTTTATTAGATTTCCTCGAATTGTTCTTATAGTCCATAATAAAGTTCTTGGTTGTGATGTATTTGATACCATTACTCGATTCATTCACTAGTACGGTATTTTATTTAGAAATTTTGCACCTGCACTCGTGGCTGAGAGTGGCTGATAGTGGATTACTGTCCACTCTGTTACCTTTCATGGTAACTGGTGGTGGTCCTATGTATGCTGCTACTGCAGTCTGTCAGGTATTAATATCAAGCTTATGCTCTTCCCAAGAAAAGAAAGTAACAGATTTTCTTCTTTTTCTGTTCACATGCTGCTTGGCTGTTGTGTTGTTCATTCGCTAAGTCAGGTCCAGGTCTTTGAGACCCCATGGACTGCAGCATTCCAGGCTTCTCTAGAGTTTGCTCAAACTCATGTCCATTGAGTCAGTGATGCTATCCAACCATCTTCTCCTCTGTCACCCCCTTCTCTTCTTGCCCTCAATCTTTGCCAGCATCGGGGTCTTTTCCAATGAGTCAGCTCTTTGCATCAGGTGGCCAGAGTTTTGGAGCTTCAGCTTTAGCATCAGCCCTTCCAATGAATATTCAAGGGTTGACTTCCTTTAAGAATGACTAGTTTACTCTCCTTGCCGTCCAAGGAACTCTCAAGAATCGTTTCTCCAGCGCCATGATTTGAAAGCATCAGTTCTTCAGCGCTCAGCCTTCTTTAGTAATTTCCTGAGAAGGTCTCACAGAATGATGTCTTCTTAGTCAAACACAGCTTTGTAGGTAGTCTTTACATTTCAAGCAAAGTTTGGCTGGATATAAAACCATGGCTCACAACCTCCTTCCATGAGGATATTGTAAGGATTTCTCTCTCACTCTTAGAGTGTTAACTGGGACAACTGGAGAAGGGAATGGCAGCCCACTCCAGTATTCTTGCCTGAGAAATCCCATGGACAGACGAGCCTGGCGGGCTATGTATGGTCCGTGGGGTTGCAAAGAGTAGGACACGACTGAGCAACTGAACAACAGCAAACAGCTGTAACCACATCTGGGGCCTGCTTGGATTCTTTTTTCCTTCTAAGTGTCTTCCTTAGCTGTAGCCCCCTAGGCTCCTCTGTCCATGGGATTTCCCAGGCAGGAATACTGGAGTAGGTTGCCATTTCCTCCTCCAGGGGATCTTCCCAGCCCAGGGATTGAACCTGCATCTCCTGCATTGGCAGGCAGATTCTTGACCACTGCAACGCCTGGAAGCCCCAGGTAAGTTCTAATCTGAATTTTTAACAAGTGTCCCAGTTGACAGGAAGAAATCTTTGGGGCCACACTTTGAGAAATACCTAGAAATTTTTCATCATTGAAGGGAGACACTTGATCCAGAATCAAAGATAAGTTCCAGTCAAACCAGCACCTTGCACCATGCTTGGCACACACAGATGGCTCCATAATCACATTGAGCAGAGCAAATGGGGTTTTCCTAGGTCTTCTGCTAAGGAAAATTCTAGGGGAAAAATATTTGTTAGTTAAATAAAAAACCAACAAACATGTCAGCGAGGATAGTTTAGCCCCAGCCGCTAGCCAGATGAAGCGCTGTTGATGAAGGCAGCTCCTAGGTCCTTGGGGAGAAGAGATCAGAGGCAGGACCAGTGTTTTGTCCAAAAATATCTCTTAGTCAATCTTCAGGGCTTGAAAACACTCACCACTCAGTCCTGCCCCCTGAAAACTGAGGGGGAGGAATTGTCTGCAAAGGTATATGAAGATACCTTATGAAAAACACAGGGCTGCGCGGAGCCCTCCAGTAAGATGAGGAACTGTCTTTGTTTATAGTAGCATGAAACAACCGCTGATGAAAAACATCTTTAAATCATTAAAAGATCAAAGACTGAAATGTAAGACCTGACACCATAACACTCCTAGAAGAAAACGTAGGGAGGAGCTCCTGAGTGTTGGCCTTGGGAATGTTTTGTTGTTGTTGTTTTTTTTTTCTTTTTTAACACGACTCCAAAAGCACAAACAGCGAAGCAGAAATCAACACATGGGACTACATCCGACACAAATGTTCCTGCTCAGAAAAAGAAACAATTAACAAAAGGAAAAGAGACCTTACAGGATGGGGGAAAAGATTTTGCAAACCATGTATCAGATAAGAGAATATGCAAAATAGGTAAAAAATTTACAGAACTTAATAACAGGAAAACAAACACATCTAATTAAAAATGGGCAGGAGAACAAAATAGACATTTTTCCAAAGAGGGCATCAAAATGACCAACAGGCCTATGCGAAGACGTTCCACGTCACTAACCATCAGGGACATGCAAATGGCAAGTACAGGAAGTATCACCTCACACCTGCCGGAATGTCGTCACTAAGCATTTGTTCTGTACCAGAGTCACGTGGTCAGATTTCTCAGAACTGTCAGAGTTCATCTTAGATGTATTTAGTAAGTAACCCTGTTGCAGTGATGAGAGAGTATATGCCATGTGATCGAAATACCAGCCAAGGACTATCTAATGCCAGCATTTTCTTTTTTTGTTTAGTCACTAAGTCACGTCTGAGTTTTTTGTGACTGCAGCCGCCAGGCTCCTCTGTCCATGGGATTCTCCAGACGAGAGTACTGGAGTGGACTGCCGTGCCCTCCAGGGGATCTTCCCGACCCAGGGATCAGAGCCGCTTCTCTTAGGTCTCCTGGACTGGCTGGCGGATTCTTTACCACCAGCGCCCCCTGGGAAGCCCCCTGGTGCTCTGTAATATGAGCCCAAACAAGTGAACGCAGCCGTGGACCATCAGCATCACTGATAAGCGCCACCCGACTCCATCCTTGGAAAATCTTGTTCTCCTGACATCAGTCTGCATTGTCATGCTTTTCTTTGACCTTCCTGTCACAAACCTTCAAGAAATAATAAATATCTTGAAACCCAAGACTGACATGAGTGGACAACTTTGATAAATTTATGTCAAGATTCTGACAGAGGCCTGTCTTTCAGATAGGATAATGAAGGTGGATGCTCCCAGGTTCCATCTGACTTTTTACAGAGCTTCTCACCTAATCACACACCTTCCCCCTACGCCAGATTAGGAGTTGATAGATGAAAAGGTCAGCTGGGATTAGGGGCTTTTTAACCCATGCAATCAATGACAGCGACCTCTCCAAGTTTATTTCCAGCTCAAAGGTGGGCAATTATATGAAATTTATGCTTGGCAAAGAAGAAAAGCAATTAGAATGATTTTTGCATGCATTTGAAGAGTATTGATGCATTCCCCACAGGTGTGTGGAAGCTCATTAGCATTTCTGTTAATGTCAGTTAATGTGATTACTTCTGCTGAGCGCCCGCTCTATGCCAGGCACCGTGCTTGGTGCTGCAGACAGAAGAGACCTGGTGCCGGCATGGTGGAGCTCAGGGTCTCGTGGGAGAACCAGGCGCTAATGAAACAAAAGCAAAGACGGCTCACAAACTGACGAGCACGGTGACGGGGAAGGCTCGGCACCCTGAGAGAGCGGAAGGGACCCCAGTGAGCTGCTTCTGAGGAAAAACACAAGCATCGCAGTGGAGAGACAGCCTCCCCGGGGCATTCTGCAGCCACTCAGGGCTTTGTGGTGGCGTTCAGTTTCTAGGTCACGTGATACTCTTTGCGACCCCACGGACTGCAGCAAGCTGGGCTCCCCTGACCTTCACTATCTCCTGGAGTTTGCTCAAACTCATGTCCATTGAGTCAGTGATGCCATCCAACCATCTCAGCCTCTGTCGTCCCCTTCCCCTCCTGCCCTCAATCTCCCAGCATCAGGGTCTTTTCCAGTGAATCAGTTCTTCCCATGAGGTGACCAAAGTATTGGAGCTTCAGCATCAGTCCTTCCAATGATTATTCAGGGTTCAGTTCCTTTAGGATTGACTGGTATCATCTCCTTGCAGTCCAAGGGACTCTGAAGAGTCTTCTCCAGCACCACGGTTTGAAAGCATTAATTCTTTGGCACTCAGCCTTCTTTATGATCCAAATCTCACATCTGTACATGACTACTGGAAAAACCATAGCTTTGACTAGATGGACCTTCGTCAGCAAAGTGATGTCTCTGCTTTCTAATATGCTGTCTAGGTTGGTCATAGCTTTTCTTCCACAGCTTCTACTTTTCCCCCATCTGTTTGCCATGAAGTGATGGGACTGGATTGTAGGCTGCTGAAAAGACTCCTGCTGCTGCTAAGTCGCTTCAGTTGTGTCCGACTCTGTGTGACCCCATAGATGGCAGTCCACCAGGCTTCCCCTCCCTGGGATTCTCTAGGCAAGAACACTGGAATGGGTGAAAAGACTCCTAACTTGATATTAAAAGCAGTGGGGAGCTGTGTGTGTGTTTTAAGCAGCTTCATTGGGCTGCTGCTGCTGCTACTGCTTCTAAGTCACTTCAGTCGTGTCCGACTCTGTGACGCCATAGACGGCAGCCACCAGGCTCCCCCATCCCTGGGATTCTCCAGGCAAGAACACTGGAGTGGGTTGCCATTTCCTTCTCCAATGCAGGAAAGTGAAAGTGAAGTCTCTCAGTCGTGTCCAACTCTTCACGACTCCATGGACTGCAGCCTACCAGGCTCCTCCATCCATGGGATATTCCAGGCAAGAGTACTGGAGTGGGCTACAGTTTGTCTATTTAAAGTGTCCGGTGTCAGTGGCTCTCCAGATAATCCAGATATGTGCAGCTGTCTCCACAGTGAACTTTAGGACATTTTCTTCATCTCAAGAAGAGGCCCCATACTCTGATGATGTAGACATCAACCCACTGTTCCCCACCCCCACTGTAGCCCCTGGCAACCCCCCCCCCTTTCCTGTCTCTCTGGATTTGCTGCTTCTGGACATCACATGCAAATGGAACCATACAGTGCGTGGTTTCCTCCGAGACTAGCTTTTTCCACTGAGCGTTGTGTTTTCAAGGTTCATCTGTGTTGTAGCACGTGTCAGTTCTTCATCCCTTTTTATGGCTGAGTAGTATTCCCTCATGAATAGATCACATTGTGTTTATCCTTTCATCTATGGACATGTGGGCTGCCTCTACCTTTAGGCTAGTGTAAATAGTGCTACTGGGAACCTGGGTGTGCAGGTTTCACGTGGATGTTTGTCTTCATCTCTCGTGGGTGTTTAGGACTGGAACTGCTGGGTGGTTGCTAACTGTGTTCAGCCCCAGAGACACCAGGCTTTTCTGCAGTGGAAGCACCATTGTGCATTCCCACCAGCAGTGTGCGATGGTTCCAGTTCCTCCACGTCCTGGTGGACACTTGTTGCAGAGTGTTGGATGTACCTGTTCTGGAGGGTGTGAGAAGGTATTGCACACTGTCCTTGGGTGCTGTTAAGCTCAGAGATGCCAGGATCGTCCAGGGCTGTGTCTAGCGCTGTAGTTCTCAAACTCGGAGGCTCATCAGTATCACTCAGGGAAATTAAAACGCAGAAGACAGCGTGACTCCCCTGTCTGACTCAGCAGGCCCGGGGTGGCCAGTGACTGCATTTCTAGTGAGTTCTCAAGTGGTGATGCTGCTGCTGCTGCTGCTCCAGACACCAGACTTGGAGAACCGCTTTGCGAAACTTACCAAAGCCCTGGGTAGTCATTACTCAAATCCATTTCATGTGCCTTCACTCATCAAAGGTCGTCTGCATAAAACTTGCACCACCCTCCAAGCAGCACAGAGCCTAAACTACAAGTTGTTTGCCCGAGTTGTGGTCCAGGAATTTGGAGTCAGCTGTGGGCTTTCCCACGTGGCGCTTATGGTAAAGAACCCATCTGCCAATGCAGGAGATGTAAGAGACATGGGTTTGATCCCTGGATTGGGAAGATCCCCTGGAGGAGGAAATGGCAACCCACTCCAGTGTGCTTGCCTGGAGAATCCCATGGACAGAGGAGTCTGGTGGGCTACACACCATGGAGTGGTCCCAAAGAGTCGTACAGGACAGAAGTGACTTGAACCACGCACGCTTGGAGCAGAGCCTGTTAAGACCCCCAACTGAGCATGCGCGAGTGCGCGCCCAGGAACGTTGACGTCAGAGGGCGAAAATGCCACCCAGGTGGCGCCTTGGCTTAGTTGCGCCTGCGCAGACCCATCCTGCCCGCCCCTTAGCACATCACCTACCCCACGCGCCCCCGACACCGAGCGGCTTTATCCCACAGTCCGTCAGCCCCTTTCCTTCGGGGCAGCTGGTCTGAGACCTGTTCTGTCTCCCCACTCGGCCACCTTGCAAATACCCCGCCTCTCTGTGCTGCAGACCTCAGCGTCTCCACGTTTTGACCTGCTCCGCACACACAGGCCTGCCAAACCTGGTTCGGAAACATGTCAAGAAAGGAGGCGAGACTGGGTAGTGGGAGGTGAGGGAAGAAAGGGAGAGATGGGGAAGGAGGTGGAGAAGGAGCCGCGGGGGAGGGAATGCGGCAGGGAGACTCGCCTGGGTTAAAACGCCAAGACCCGCCCCCCAGATGCTAAGAGCAGGTTTACCAAAGTCACCCAACATTGGAAGCAACCAAGATGCCCTCGGCCGATGCGGGGATACTTATGGTTATTCCCGTCAGCAGATTATTACTCAGCACTGAAAAGAAATGAGCTGTCACGCCATGGACAGGCATGGAGGAGCCTTAAATGCGTACCCCTGAGCGAACGCAGCGAGGCTGAAAGGCTCATGGACCGTGATGCCAAGCGTATAACATTTTGGAAAGAGCGAAACTATGGTGACAGTGGAAGATGGGTGGTGCCAGGGCTTGGGAGAAGGCAGGAGGAATAAGCGAGCACAGGGGATTTTCGGGAGTGAGAGGACTCTGCCTGATACAGTCACAGTAGATACCTTTGTCAACCCACAGGTCGTAAGATGCAAAGAATGAGCCGTTGTGGAAACGGTATACTCAGTTCATGACAGCGCAGCAATATTGGCCCCTTAGTTGTAACGTCCCACACTGACAAGATGGAAACAGCAGGGGAACTTGAAGGCAGGGGCTCTGGAGCACGGGGGGGGGGGGGGGGCAGGTACTGATCTGGGGGCCCCAGAGCAGCAGGAGGGAAGGAGGAGGCAGCCCAGATGTGGGGAGACTTGTGGGCACAGCCTGGGAAAGTGAAGGCATTTCACACTGGCAGGCTCCATTTCAGGTGGAGAAGGATGCAAAGTCATTGTCTTAAAATGAGGGGTGGGTTTGAGATTCAAAACAGTCATGGATCGGGGACGAGGGAGCTGCTGAGAGGGCCTAGGGGAGGCCCTGGGGGCAGCGAGAGCCTTGCCCTTGGTCAGCCCGGCTGGACGCCTGAGCATACAGGAAATCTAACCTCACTACGCTAGAAAATGGGCATTTTTATCTGCATCTTAAAGATGCCTTCAGGCACTTCCTTCTGCATTCCCCTCCTCCCCCCATGACAGGGGGACCCTAAAGGACCCCCCAACTCGGAGGTGTGCTTGTTTGACATTTCAGGGAGGTAGTCATTTCCTTCTTTGTGTTTTCCCTAAATGGTCAGCACCCTTCTGGCACTCAATTTATCACATGATGGTTTGTGTTCGTGACCGTTTCCACCCCTAGAGGCCCTGAGGGCCAGGTCAGTACCTTCTTCACATTTTTCTACCAAGTGTCTGGCCGAGTGGAGTTGTTACCTTAGCATTTTGTCACGAATCCGAGTATTTGACTTTTGTTAATTGGGAGTGAACATTTCCCCAAGTCCTCAACAACAGACATGTCCTTCATCAAGGGTCATCCTGGCTCTGGTGTCACGACCCAGATCCTTCCTGGAGGAACAGATCTGGGTGGTGCTCATGGTTGATCCCACCTGGTTCTCAAAATAAGTGCCGCTCTGCTTTTTAAGAATGTATTTTTGTTGAGGTGAAATTCACATCCCGTAAAACTGCCCACTTTATAATGAACAGTTCAGTGGCATTTAAGTCCATTCATAGGGTGGTGCAACCATTGCCCTTAATTCTATAACTTTTTTGTGTCAGAAAGAGACCCTGTACCCATCAGTCACACCCCCCACCCCATGACAGATGTTAATATCCTTTCTGTCTCTATGGATTTACCGATTCTGGACATGTAGGTTGATCTGCCTTCTGGTGACTGTAAATAATGATGCTGTGGGGACGTCCCTGGTGGTCCAGTACTTAAGACTTCGCCTTCAGTGCAGGGTGTTATGGGTTCAATCTCTGGTCAGGAAACTAAGATCCCACTTGCCTTGCAGCTCAAAAGCTAGAACATAAAAGCAGTATTGTAACAAAAGAAGACTTTTAAAAATGATGATGATGATGCTATGAACTTGCGTGCAGCCGCCCTGCCTTTGAAACGGACACTGGCTTGTGCCACGTCTCCATTCACCCCAGCCTGTGCTTCTGTCCGCCCCCCACCCCAGGACTCCCAGCCTAGTCACCGCCAAAGCCTTCCCCAGGCCTTCAGGAGAAGGAGACGGGTCACAGTGGCCCTGCCCCTCCCCAAGACTGCTTCCAGATGCTTTCCCAAGTACTTCTATTTCCATACACCAACGTGCCACTGAAGAAAACATGGCATTTATGGAAGGCAGGGAGGGAGTGAGAGCGACATAATGACCGTATTCCGGGCCTTTCACTCCGTAACGTGCTTTTCATCTTCTGAGTGCTTTGTCTCAGTTGGCGGTTCACACACCCAGTTGCACCTCGTTATTTTTAGCTGTTTAATGAGCTTCTCTTCTGTTGATGGGCACGTGGGAGGTTTCCCATTTTTCACTCACTCAAGTAATTTTGTGACAAACATCATTTAAATACTTCCTCGTGGTAAAGGCGCCAGGATTGCTGCCTGCAGAGTGGATGCTGCGAGAGGTCTCAGTCACTGGAAACGGGCCTGTTCAGTTTGGATGGACTCCACCAGTTGCCCCCACAGTCCTCATCCCAGCGCTCCGCTAGGACAGCCTGCCTCGGTTCTTTTGCCAACACTCTTGAGTTCTTCAGTGTGATGCTCCCGCAAACCCCGGGGACGGAAGCAGCACTGAATTCTTGTTTTCATCTGCATTTCCCTGGCTAGCAAGCACACAGTTGTTTGTAGGGGTTCTCAACCAGGGGTGATGGGATGCCCTCCAGCATCAGCGTAGCCAAGTCTGGAGACTTTTCTGGTTGTCAGGCTGGGTGAGCGGGGCTTCTGGCCTCTTAGAGTGTGGAGACCTGGGATGCAGCTGACCATCTGGCAGCGCACGGAACACCCCCCAACAAAGAAGCTCCATGGCGCAAAGTGGAGAAACCTGGAGAAAAGAAACACACGGTCTAAAAGCTGCCCCTGTAACAGAGGGCGCCCTGAAAGAGCACATGTGGTTTTTATGGAAAACAGTGATGATGAGACGTTTCTCAGCAAAGCTTATCTCTGTACACGAGTTGTGAGAGCTACCCTGTTGAATGATGTCCACAAAGGCAGTGAGGACTTCCTGTCCACAGCGATTAGTGACACGATTGCCCGCGTGTCGTTCTCCATCTCTAGCCTCAGCAATAAGAACCCGGTCAGTGGGATTTGCAGCCCGCAGCCCCTCACTGACCACAACGCCCTTGCGTCAGCTGCTGTCCCTCTCCCATCCCCACTGTGCTGGGCACATTTCCCACCTGAACAGTCCCAGGCATTCCTTCGCTTTGTGTGCCTTGCCTTTATTTCACAGGCAGGTATTCGAAAACGCCTGTTAAATGATTCAACATTTTCTGCTACATAATGAAAATTTATTCCCCTCCACTTTCCCAAATCATCTTAAGAGTAAGAATTAACTTTGGGAAATAAATATTTATGCATATTATTCCTGACCTCTGCCTCTCTTCAAATGGTAAGGGAAAATTCTGCACCAACCAGACAAAAAAAACTTAAAAACAAATTACATTGCGTGAAAATCCCCAGGATTAATGTCCACAGGCAGAATCTTGGAAAGGGCCCATCTCCCTTGATTTTATGTAATGAAATTCCTCAAGTAATCAAAAGAACAAACATTAATTGAGGAGGTGGATGTGGGGATTGGAGGCATGTCCGCCCAGATGGAGCCCTGTGCATCCATTCATGGGGAACGGAATGTCCCGGGCAAGGCTGCTGTCCATCTGTGGCACTTACTCTCCAGGTTTGAACCGGTCAGTGCTGCTTTTAGAAATGGCGGGGGGGATGCTGGGAGTCCTGTGGGGAGCAACCACCTGAAGTTGGTCCTCATGTGGGCACATGTGCCGTTGCTGTTGATGCGTTCTGTGCAGCTGATGAGCTTTCTGTTGCTCAGTTGTTAAGATGTGTCCAGCTCTTTGCGACCCCATGGACTGCAGCACGCCCGGCTTCCCTGTCCTTCCCCGTCTTCCAGAGCTTGCTCAAACTTATGTCCATGGAGTTGGTGATGCCATCCCACCATCTCATCCTCTGTCGACCCCTTCTCCTCCTGCCCTCAGTCTTTCCCAGCATCAGGGTCTTATCCAGTGAGTCGGCGCTTCACATCAGGTGGCCAAAGTGTTGGAGCTTCAGCTTCAGCCCGAGGAGTCTTTCATAATTCCTTGAACAGCCCCTATTTGCTGATTCCATAAATATCCTAAGTACCCTGGGGCAGACTGAACCGCTGGTGTGACTTCTTCCCTCCCCTATAGTTTATTGCGCATCCAGATCTTGGCCACGGCTTCATGGAGGGCAGAGTATTTTCTTAGCACTGGACACTGGGTTTGGCCGCATGTCATGCTTTGGCTCATATGGGGTTAGCAGGCGAGATGCTGAGGCTTAAAACGTGCCCTTCCAGTGCAGTTGGGCTGCACACTGCTTGCCTCTGGGGAACTTCCACAGATAAGCACAGAGCAGGCAAACTGTGGCCAAACACAGCCAAACCTAGTGGAGATGAGCGAAATCCCCACCACCCGGCAGATACGCGAGCCAAAAGCAAGTGCTCGTCACTGTTCACAGCTGGGGGGCTTTGCTGTGGGCTCAGTCACTCAGTCGCATCCGACTCTTTGCAACCCCATGGACTGTAGCCTGCCAGGCTCCTCTGTCCATGGGATTTCCCAGGCAAGATTACTGGAGTGGGTTGCCATTTTCAACTCCAGGGGGGTCTTCCTGACCCAGGGATTGAACCCAAGTCTCTTGCATCTCCTGCACTGGCAGGTGGATTCTTTACCACTAGTGCCCCCTGGGAAGCCCCTGCCAATGTTTACCTCTGTGTAAATGGAGAAGTGTCATACCTGAAAAGTCAGAGCCTTGAGAATGGGCTCCCCTGTGTATTTCAGGCTATAGACAGTTTTCTTTTTTTTTTATTTATTTTTAATTGGAATAATTACTTTACAATGTAGTGTTGGTTTCTGCCATACATCAACATGAATCAGCCACAAGTATATATATATATATATATATATATATATATATATCCCCTCCCTCCTGAACCTCCCTGCCACCTTATAGGCAACATTCTTAACTGGTAGCAGAAGGTTAAAGTGAAAGAAAGAGAGCCAGCGTGGAGTCGGATTTGTACTTCCCTATTAGGATGGGGTACCCTTCTTAGGGAACGCAACTCAAACTGAGATTTATCAGGCAGCTACGGGAGAGGAAGGAGCTCTTCAGCAAAAAGAAGAGAGATGTGCATTGCCCATGGGTCTGCTGGCATTCAGTCTGGCTGGCGTATGGGATGTTAGGGGCAGGCAGACTGCCATGGGGCCGGAATTGGGGGCCTGCACCCCGCTGCACCCCATTGCAACCAGACCCAACAGCCGCTTCTAAAGTCCTTTGGAAAGAATCTGGTGTAAAAAGCTGAAAATGATTAGGAGAGAGACTTTGATATAGAGGAAGAAAAATTCAATGTGAAATCCATGCCATAATAAGTAACACAGCCCCCCTAGAGAGTGCTGGCACCTCCAGAGGAGACCTCACTTTGCAGCTGTGCCTGATACGGACAGACTGATAATGTCATCCAGACTGACAGGCTCTGAAAGGCAGCAAAGAATTGGAGAAAAACACAGGAGGATAAAAAGCTTAGAAGTGGGCTGAAATCTCCCAGACAGAAAAAATGAAAAAAATGTCAGTTGATTGAAGTGTAAGTTTCTACGCGGGGAGAGACGTCCCCTGCTCACCTTGCGTCGCCTAGGACAGCAGTGAGTGTCCGGAGAGTTCACAGGGCCGGGCGCCGGACAGCCTGTGAAGGACCCAGCGGCTAGAGAAGAGCGCCTTGCAGTTCATGATGTCCGAAGCGGTGCCTGGGGAGGTGTCCCGGGAAGGACCGAGACTCCGACCCGCCGCCCACAGGGGAGCCCGGCAGGCGAGTGAACGCACGCGGCAGGCTCGGGTTCGGACAGCAGGGCTTGGTGGGGACCAGGGCTTACAGCCCCAAAGGGCAGCTGCTGCTCGAGCCCCTTCCCTACCTGTTGGCAGGTTTGAGGACCCACAATGTTGATGGTTCTGACTGGTTTCTGTGAGGGGTCAGAAATCAAGATTTTACTGTGATATCATCTAATGTGTAAAAGCTGTTAACTAATTCAAATTCAAAAAAAAAAAAAATAAGTCCTGCATGTGTCAAATTAAAACCCCAAATAGATTCAGTCCTGACTGCCAGCCAGTGGTTGAGACGTTCATTTAAATCCCAAGAGGAATGAAAGGCCTTGCCGCCAGGATGAGGCTTCACAAATAGCCACATTCTGCCTGAATCCAAAAGCCACCTTTGCGTCCTGAGTCAGACTAGGAGAGGCTACCTGAATCCCTGGCAAGAAGCACACAAAAGCCGGGAGTGGAAAATACCAGCCACTTCAGGGTCGTCGTGACACGTCTGTGCCAGGTCCAGAAGATAAGGAGCAGATACAGCGACTGTGTCCTCCTCCAGACACGGCTTCGTGGGATCTGGGGGATTGTTGGCTTTGGGTTTCGGCGCTTGAGAAATATCATGCAAAGGAGTAAAAACAAAATCGCATTTAGTTATGAATTTACTTGAGGGTTTCCCTGTATTTTCTGAATACCAGCCTCTTTCACAGTATTATGTCCTCGTAGGAACCATCGCAAGGCTTCCTGGGAAGCTCTGTGGTAGAGAATCTGCCTGCCAATACAGGAGACATGGATTCAATCCCTGGGTCAGGAAGAGACCCTGGAGAAGGAAATGGCAACCCACTGCAGTATTCAGCCTGCGAAGGCCCAGAGAGAGGGGAGTCTAGCGGGCTGCAGTCCGCGGGGTCGCAGAGTCTGACGAAACTGAGCGCGCACACATTCCACCACTGCAGGCGTTTAACCATTTCACAGCTGCTTCTTGGTCAGAGAAGCAGGGCTGCCATGAGTGTTTTGGATCCAGGGGTTTTCTGTAGACGCTGGTCCTTTACACACGTGGGAACTGAAGGGTTGGAGGGCGGTTCTGGGAGATCGTAGAAAAGTCACTCAGCGCTTCCCCCGGAGCACAGAGCAGTGGGCAGGGTGGGTCCTCGGGGGAGATACAGGACCGCGAGCACCGGTGGTGGTTCCAAGCTCGGCGACTGGGACTCCATGGCGAGGACGATGGGACCCCCGGACGGCCACTGTCCCTCTGGACCACAGCCAAGGGTCTGCAGGTGGAAAGAGGAGAGGATGCTGTGACTCGGAGCCCAGAGGGTGTGCTGGCCTCCCTGGCGGACTGGGGGTGATGGGGACTGCTGTCCCAGGAACCCTTGGCGTCTGCCCATACCTGCGTCTGCTCAGTGTGTTCCAGGAACAGCAGCTGCTGCTCATCCCTCCCTCAAATCTCCTGTAAAGTCCTCTTCCCACCAACTCTATCCAGAAGCTTGTAGGGCGGAACTCAGACATGGAGTTCTCAGCCTCAGCCAAGGTGATCAGGTAACTGTGCATGCGTGAAGTAGAGTTAAAACCACTTCATGTGGGTCCACATAACTTTGAAAGAATATTTAACACAAGTAATTATATAAACATATTTATTTCATGAAATGTAGGGAAATAGATGGGGTTTTCCAAAACTATAGAAAAGGCTAGATTTATTTAAAATTAAAAGTAAAAAATTTATATTGAAATCACCTTGAATTTCAGCGATCCATTGGCATGTGGACAAACATTGTTGTTCAGTTGCTAAGTCATGTCCAAGTCTTTGTGACCCGTGGACCGCAGCACACCAGGCTCCTCTGTCCTCCACTATCTCCCAGGATTTGCTCAAACTCATGTCCATTTAGTGGGTGATGTCGTCCAACCATCTCTTCATCTGTCACCCCCTTCTCCTTTTGCCCTCAATCTTTCCCAGCATCAGGGTGTTTTCCAATGAGTCAACTCTTCAAGTCAGGTGGCCAAAGTATTGGAGCTTCAGCATCAGTCCTTCCAAAGAATATTCAGGGTTGATTTCCCTTAAGATTGACCGGTTTAATCTCCTTGCAGTCCATGGTTTGGACTCCTTACAGTCTACCCAAAAGTTGGGTAGATGTTTGCTATTTTTGCAGCTTCAATTTCAAAACTAACTGTTTTAGAAACAAGTCTTGTGTTTTATTGTAAGTGAAAAGATGAGAGAGGTGGTCTCAAACGCCACATGTGAGCATCTCTGCACAAACAGGGAATTAGGGAGAGAGATGGGTAGACTCTTCCGGAAGATGGGGGACAAGTCAGGCAGGGCCGTGGCTTCCTGCTGAAACACTAGTTTTTAAAATAGAAAGGAACCTCAGCGTGTCACTTTTGACACAGCAGTGGTAATTTATGACTGTCATAAAGAGCTGCCAAGTGTCATCTAGAGACAAATTTGAAGTCTCCGTATTTCTTTTTTATTCTCCTATTTAACTTGTATTTAAAATTCAGAGTTCAGTATGCTTCCCACCTTTGAACAGTGGTCTGGGCCGCGTATGCTCTGAGCCATGGCTAAGGATGACAACCATGTAAAATTGCACAATTAAAAACCACTTAAAACTTCATAGTGGTCAAGCCTCCTCGGTGGCCTGAGTCATTCTGCAAGTGACAGAGCAGATGGCGGAGCGGCAGACACGGCCATTCGAGCTCCCACCGCCTGTCGGGGACCTGTGGGGCCGGTTCCTAGCTCGCCTCCCAGTCGGACGGCAGCCAGACCGAGAGAAAAGACTGGACGTGCGGGCAGGGAGGAACGGAGGCCCAGCACCCTACCACCTAGCTGGCAAAGGTCTTTTCGGTCAATGCCAGTCCACAAGACCTAGAGGGGGTTGTTTCTTCAAACATGCAGACACCAGCACAAAGCTACAAGCAACACCAAGAATCAGGAAAACAGGACTCATTCAAGAGAACAGACTAAATCTCCAGTATCTGACTGCGGATGTCCCCGGGCCGTGACACCTGTCCATCACAAAGTGGCGCTCAGCGAATGGGGCCGGGAGGACAGAGGGAGGTCATTGCCTGAGTCATGGGGGGAAGCTTTGGGCGTGGGGGTGAAATGGATCAAGTCAGTCTGGTTTCGTGCAAAACAGCATTTGCTGCTTTGTGTAACCAAAAAGTCCAAGGGCAGTCCTCACCTTGGTCCAGGATTGATGTTGTCAGGCCAAGCCCAGCTCCGTTGCTGATCTCTGCATTCACCACGTCATCTTCTCTGTGGATTAGAATTGTCTTTGCAAACAAGACATCTGAGCGGCAGAGCTGCACAGCTCGGGAAAGGCTGCAAGCACACTGCTCGCGGAAGAAGGGCCTGCCAAGTCTGCAGCCGCATAAACCAGACGCCAGCCCGAGTCAGAAGCTCCCCTGAAAGGGGAGGCTGGGTGTGAGAAGGTGCGGTGGGGTGGGGGCAAAGTGGAGGCCACAGAGAGAAGAGAAGCTTTGTATAAAACTGCAGGCGAGAAGGAAAGAAAAAGAAACAATACTAATACGTAAAGAATGGCTTACCTTATAACACAACTAATAGAAGATATAACACAAGAAGTAATTCCCTTAAAAAGGCAGGGGCAGCCCAACCGCAAAGATGAAATACCTAAGAATAAAATATGCAGGTTCATTATGAAGAGAACTTTAATACGCTCCTGAGGGCTCAGAATCAGTCTAGAATAAGAGGGAACATATATCACGTTCTTGCATCAGAAGATCTACAGAAGGAGAAGCCCACACTTCCAAAATGACTTCCAAAACCAAATCTGCCATCAGCCTATCACAATACCAATAGAGTGTGTGTGTGTGTGTGTGTGTGTGTATCCAATATACTTGAATGATGTCAAGTTGGTGTGGAAAACCAGGTGAAAACAGAAAGGAACATCTGAAAAAGAAGAGAACAGCCCTACCAGATATTAAAACATACTTTAAACCCGCCTCCTCTAAAACACTGTAGGACCTATGTGTGAATAGACAGAAAAATCAATGGAACAGAATAAAAAGTCCAGAAATAGACGCAAACATTTATGAAAACTTCGTTTGTGACAAGGTTGGTGTCTCAGTAGTGTGAGCACAACTGGGCACTCAGTCCCACATCCACAAAAATAATAAACTAGAACAAAATTATTTTTAAAAGAAAGCCACAAACATAATCAAGGAGAATGTTAGGTTATAAAATAATCTTGGATTTGGGGAGCTGTTTATCCATGATACAAATTCATAAACTAAGAGAAAAAAGCAGATTTGATCACATAATAGCAAATAGTAACTTCTACACGACAGCCCACCCTAAGCAGACTCACGAGACAGACGACAAACTTAGAAAAACGTTTGCCGTTCATATCACAAAGGCCTAAGTTCCCTCATAAGATGCTGGTGACAAAAGTTTTTTAAGGACAAAGGCTATGAAGAGACGGTTCAGAGACGAGGAAATTAAGCATAAAGAAACCAGCAGGCACTTTAGCCATTTTGCCTGGAAATCTTAGCCAGATCCGTCCGGTCATTACAAGCATTTCCTGGTTCCCATGTTACCATGGCAACCACCGGCTAAGCGTTCTGCCACCTCACAATCAGGACCTCCTTCCCCGCAGCCAGTTCTCTACAGCAGCACATCCACTCTGCCCACCACTGTGTGCACACATGGCTGTCTGTGTATGTGCACATGTGTAGACCTACATACACACACACACACCTAGTTGATTGTACAGTAAAAATATGTCTGGAAACATATACAGTTGCTGCTCGGTATTCACAGGGCACAGATTCCAGGACCCCAGTAGACACCAGAATTCGCGGATGTTCAAGCCCCTTGTAGTCGACGGTCCTACAGCGTCACCCCACCCACACCCCTGTATCCGTGCTCCTGCATCCACAGGTGCGGAGGGCAGACGGTGCACGTGTGTGATGAGATGAGATCAGTTGCATCTTGAGAAAAGAGCTAGGTAACCTGAGGCGGGCTGGAAGGAGGAGTTTCACTAGATCCTATTTTGTAGCTTGTGAAATTTGAACCACATAAATGTATTATCTAGGGCTTCCCTAGTGGCTCAGAGGTAGAGAACCCGCCTGCCAATGCAGGTGATGTGGGTTTGCTCCCTGGGTCGGGAAGATCCCCTGGAGAAGGACGTGGCCACCCACTCCAGGATTCTTGCCTGGAAAATCCCACGGACAGAGAAGCCTGGCGGACCACAGTCCACAGGGTCGCAAAAGAGTCACGACTTAGAGACTAAACACCAACAAATGCATTATCTATTCACAAATCTGGTCATCAACTTTAAAGAGGAAGAGGTTTTAACTTTATATACTTAGGATGGTTGTTTTTACATTGTTCATAATAATTTCCATAAAAAAGACCCTCACTAAGTGGATGAGAATACGTGAACTTCCCTGGAGTACACAGCAGTCAGTTAACAATATTGGTTACAGTTCTTTCAAACACTGGTGTTAAGAGGAGTTGCCGGGAGGAATAGAGGAGCCTGCTGCTTTCTCAGGTCATGTAACGGCTGGGTTTTGCTGAGGGCGGCTTCTGTCTGGGCCACATCCTTACAGCAGGCTGCTAATGAGGCCAGTGTTATGTGGTCAGTATCTAGGGGAACTGTAAGAATACCGCTCGCCCCTCCAGCCATCCTTGAACTCCAAGCCAGCGATCCAAGGGGTCGCCCCTTAAGAGGGCAGATGTCTCTGTAAATGGTGGGTCATTACCGGCAGAAGAACAAGGCTCCGGGGCTCACTGACCGCGGGTCAGTGTAGCCATGGTTTTAATGGGCTTTGCCTAATATGGCACCAGGCGTGCGTGCCAAGTCGCTTCAGTCGTGTCCAACTCCTTGTGACCCCATGGACTGTGGCCCGCCAGGCTCCTCTGTCCATGGGATTCTCCAGGCAAGAAGACTGGAGTGGGTTGCCATTTCCTTCTCCAGGGGCTCTTCCCCACTTAGGGATCAAACTCACGTCTCTTAAGTCTCCTACACTGGTGGGCGGGTTCTTTACCACTAGTGCCACCTCAAAAACCCATGTGGCACCACTGGTCTGCTCTCACAGGGCACCAGTGCCCCCAGCAAGGCGGCAAGAGGAGGCCCGGGCAGCCCCCGTGAGGCCCGGTCACCTTGTGCGCTTCTGCCAGCCTCTGACCCCTTCAGTGTGCTCAGTGCTCCCAGCAGGGGTAAATGAAACTTGTCGAAGGCATTTGAGGTTCAGCTGAGTTGAGAGAGCACCAGCCCGCAGAACGTGGACAGAGCTGGGCTCCGGGTGAGACCGTGCTCTCCTCGTTCTCGTTGTGCCCACCTGCACCTCTGAGCCCCGAGGCCTGCTCTTTGCGGGTGGGGCTGTGATTCAGTCAGAATCCAGGTGTTAGATTGTGGGTGTGAGCACAGACCAGACGCTGGGCTTGCTGACCGTCCAGTCGACCTTCACTTCCTGGATTCAGCATTTGGGAATTTGCCTCCTTGCTAAGATGCGTGGTGTGTATAGGACCCCCTTGCAGGGACCTCTAGGAGAGTCCAGGGCATGTAGGTGGTCAGGCAGTGACTGGCGAGACCCGCTTTATGGATAAGGAGCGAGGAGCAGCAAGTGCCCACGGTTACCCAGGAGGAGCTGGGAGAGGTGGTATAGTAGCTCGCATTTGTGTACTCAGGCGCTCGGTCGTGTCTGACTCTGAGACCCCGTGGACTGTAGCCTGCCACGCCCCTCTGTGCGTGGAAATTTCCAGGCAAGACTAGTGGAGTGGGTTGCCACTTCCTCTTCCAGGAGACCTTCCCGACCCACGTCTGTTTATGTTTATGTCTCCTGCATTGGCAGGCGAGTTCTTGACCACTAGCGCCACCTGGGAAGCCACACAGCAAATTGCCCCTGAACCTCGAAACTTGAAGTACCACATCTGATTATCCCGCATGGTTTCTCGGGCTCGGAGGCCCAGGAGGGGCGTGGCTGGTGGTGCTGGTGTGGGGGCGGGGTGGGGTCTCATGAGCACAGTCAGGTCAGCCAGAGCTGAAGTTGAAGGCTTGACTGGGCTGGAAGATGGGCTCCCACGTTCCCAGGCGTGGCCATCAGCTCCCCACCAGGTGAGCCCCTCCAAACGGCTGTTCAAGACACGGCAGCCGGCTCCCAGCAGCACGAGGGTTCGGAGAGGGGCAGCTCAGGATGGGCACTGCGCTGTCTTCTATAACCTGATGCAGACAGGACAAGCCATGGCTTTGGCCGTGTTCTCAGCCCCCCTGGCCCGCCTGGTGCAGTATCTCCTGCTGTAGGTAGAATCTGAACTCGAATTTTCCCGACTCCAGTGACCCATATTCTTTCTGTTATACGTGGTAGGTGTTCCCATGGTGCAGGCGAGGTAAGCTCTTTGAAAAGGTGGTGTCTAGAATTCACATCTCCATGTTCTGCGGAAGTTTTTAGTAGGTGCGATCAATGTCCTCTTTGTTCATTCACCTACTGACTCTCGCTGAGCCCACACGTGCGGACCACCCCCGCCCCAGCTTCCTGCAACCTTCGCATTCACCTGGTGGGGGGATTCAGGCAACAGAAACCTCACCAGCATCCCAGCTCTGTTCTCTTCCAAGTCCCTTCTCCTCCACAAAGTCACGGGAGATTTACTTCCTTGGGAGGGACATGAAGTTTTGGAATGTTGATGCTGCAGAGCTTGTACTCAGTCTGTCTTATGTCTGGGGCTTAGTTCTTTTGAACTTAAGATACAGTGATTTGATTTGGTGTCCCTGCCATCCCCCACCCTTGTGCTGAGGGCTGCACAGGAGGCCCTGTAGTTACGAGTGAGGGTCTACCAGAGGAAAAGGAACGTGGTCAGCTCTCCACAATCCCACCCCAGAACTTGGATGATCTTCTTGCCTCCCTACTAGAGACCATCCTTACTTCACAGGTGAAGAAGTGGGGGCAGAGGCCCGTGAGATGGTACCTGAGTCCAGAATCTGTGATTTTCCACTTTGTGTCACTCAGCCGTTTGTTGAATAGATGAACAGATAGTTTTCATGGTTAAGAGGCTTGTGCCTATAGCTCGGCGCTCAAATTATGGCATGAATTAATTCTGCATAACAGAATCATGGCACGGAGCCTGGCCGAAAGACGGAGCACTTGAGACCTGAGCTGTCAGGTAGCGCCTTGTGGCGTGCAGGCGCCATGCGGGTGTTTATCAGTAAATACTAATACAGCCGCCCTCACGTTGAGTGCTGTTGAACGTGATTTTCTTCCTTTCCTACGTGTTCTTAAGCTGCAATTCTGTTGTTTGGGGCAACTGCTGTTAGCACGAGCAGGCTCCGTCCCGAGTGAGGCAGCCACACCAACACAGAGGCGGCATCAAGCGCTCAGAGTGCACGTCAGATGCCTGCTTTCTTCCCTCTTCTCTATTTGGTGTCAGCTTTCCCCGCTCTACACGCCATCAACTGTTCTTCCGTACTAACTCTTGTTTCCCAAGGGCCTTGGTAAAAAATATTACGTAAACAAAACAGCATCCAGTAAATGCATAAAGGATGAACAAGTGAATTAGTCCATCAGTTTTCTGGACCGAGAGGCCACAGAACAAATGAAACATATTTCGAGGAGAGAATTCTTCTGAAAAAGCGTGACCCTAAGGCGATCATTCTTGTGTGTGAGAGAGAGACAGAGATATAAAGACACAGAGAGAGACAGACAGACAGGCCTATGCACCACTAAGGGGTATTTTCTTTGCAGAGTCTGGGCAGACGCTATAACATGGTGAATAGAAAGGGTCTGAGATGAGAACATCACCGACTGTCAGCTCCTCGGAAGACGACTCACCCACTGACCAAGCAGCGCTGGGTTTTCACCCACAGCGGTTAAACCTGAGCTCAGCTCACCAGCGGACGGTGAGTCTCAGGTGAGGGGTCTGAGGCCGACGTGTGTGGTTCTGAGGTCCAGGCCTGTGTCCGTTTCCTGCAGCTTCTGTAACAAGCTGTCACGTGCTGAGCAGCTCAGAACAGCAGAAGTGTCTCCTCTCGTGGTCGTGGAGGCCAGAAGTCCAAAACCCAGCGTCGGTAGGATGACTCTCCCTCCCAAGGCTGCGGAGGAGAGCCCGTTCTTTGCCTCCCCCAGCTTCCGGCGGCTGTCGCTGCTCCTGGCTGTGGCCACGTCGCTGCAGTCTCTGCCTCTTGTCACAGCGCTCTCTGTCCTTCGTAAGTACGCTGGTCACTGACTTGGGGGCCGCCCAGATAACCCAGGATGGTCTTTTCGTCTTAGGATCCTTAATTACATCTCCAGAGACCTTTATTTTCCAAATAAGATCACGTTCTCAGATTGCCAGGATTAGGA
Source organism: Bubalus bubalis (assembly GCF_019923935.1). Classification (NCBI taxonomy): domain Eukaryota; kingdom Metazoa; phylum Chordata; class Mammalia; order Artiodactyla; family Bovidae; genus Bubalus; species Bubalus bubalis. Next base: position 2,893,922 of record NC_059180.1, read on the forward strand.
CATGGACATGTCTTTGTGGGGGAGGGAGCACCATTCAGCTCACCACGTGTCTTCTGCAGTTTATGGTGGGTCTTTTTCAGTGGGGCGATCATAGCAGGACCCGGCAAAGTTCTCATAGTAACAGCTTAGACTGATGGGCGCCCCGAGGAAGGAGCTGGAGGGAGTTTTGAGGAAGACACTCTGTTTGATGAGCCCCTGCTTGGTCCAGCTGAGCAGCCGCATGTCCTGGACTGGGCCTGTGTGAGAACCTGTGATTCGGATAAGCTGATTGTGAAGAAGTTCCGGAAGCAAGTGACATCAGGGGGAGTCACTGTTAGGATCCAACATCTGGTGGGGTTTCAGCCACACTTCTGGGGTGTCAGCACCACACTGCCACGAGGCAGGGCCTGGAATGGCCAAGCTGCTCCTTTGGGGCAAGAAAACAGACCCCAGTTACCCTACCAGGAAGGAGCTGCAGGCTCCCACTGAGCCCCCGGGAGCAGAACGAGGAAGCCCACTTCTCGGCGGAGAGGAGCCGAGAACCAGAGGCAGAGCAGCCCCCTCTTGTTGGAAACCCGCAGGGGTGAGGCTGGGGGCTTCTCCCTGGACCCAGTGCCCTGAGGAGGAGGCTGCCCCTGGGCCCGCAGCTGCCTCCTTGGGGAGCAGGAAGGCTGGACGGTTGAGTGTTTGCCCAGAAGGTGGTATTGGGGGTGGCAGAGGCTGACCGGGCAAATGTAAGTCTCCCTCCCACCCTTCCATCCACCAGGGAGGGGTTGCCTCATAAGGAAAGCGAGACCCTGGCAGGAAGCAGAGAATCTGCACTTGCTTTCCACACCTGAGTGGGGTCACACCTGAGATGCTGCAGGAGTTACATGCTAACAGCTCATCTGAAGGGGCAAGAGGGGGACCAGGGGACCTAGACTCCCGGACGGGGGTGCTGTCCGAGGCCCGACCCGGGCTTGGCAGGTCAGCTAAGCACATAACCCGAGGGTTGCTGTTTGAGGGCTGCTGGCAGGAGGCGTCTGGTGTTCGTCCTGCGGGTCGGGGCCTGCAAGAGAAATGGGCTTTATAGCACAAAACCGTTCCCACCTACATTCATATCACCTGGGATGCTTTTCATTATTTGTGGTACACCCGGGGTGGATGGGGCTCTACATAACCAGGGGGAGAAGGAAAGAGCTCCAAGCCCTAAGTCTCTGGCAACACCGACATCTCCAGGGTGAGCTGCAGAGGAGGAGCTGGCGAGGGCACACAGAGACGGAGCGGCGCGGCGCGAAGGTGCTGCTGAGACGCCGACAGACGAGCACGCTCCCAGGAGGAAGCGCCTCCACCGTCCCCATCGCTCCGGGCAGCACTTGTGTCGGGGAACGGGGGTTGGGAACGCTCTGGCTGGGGGGGTCAGCGCCCCTCGGTGCCCAGAGGCACCAGCCCGGCCCCACCTGCCCCCCATCCTCAGAGTCCATCGTCCCCCACCTCCCACGGAGCTCTGCCTCTGTCCTCTCGGGTGTTCGAGACTGCCCACAGTGCTTCCCTGCCCTTCTCAGGGTCCGTTTTCTCCAGCTCATCAGTGAAGGGGTTTCTTCTTGGAAACGCAGGAAGGCGTCACCACTGCCCACTGAGCTTTCTTGGGAAATGTGGATGGTGGCGTTGCCCTGGCTGCTCCCGGAAACCAGAGGGCGAAAGGGCAGGGCTGGCGAGACCCTTTGAGCCCCACGTCTGGAGCTGGAGTGGTCCTGCAGACTTCATCCGACCGTGTTCCCAGCGGAGGATGACATACTCAGCCCTGGGGGTCCTCGCTGGTCCCCCTGACACGGCACTCACTCCCTCCTCCGGCAGGTGGGGGGCCCCAGAGGGTGTCACAGCATCGCTTGGGTTCCTGCCTCCGAGACACCCTAACACCTGAGAGAGAAACCAGTGACCAGTAGGTTTGTCCCTTCATCTGAAGCAACTGAAAGTTTCCACTTAGATTCACACCCGATGTTGCCAACCTCTCGACAAGGATTGATTTACCACGGCGCGGCTTTGTTCACAGCAAGGAGCTTTTCCTGCAGAGGCAGCTGAAGGAGCAATGCTGGGTCTCCAAGCGGCGGATCCTGTCTAGGTGGGAAGACCAGGTATCCTGTCTGTGGGGGCTGGGTGGACTCTAACGTGAACGGTTTCAGACGCAGCACTTGCTGCTGAGCCTCGTGTTCGAGGCAGCGTTAGTCACCGTGGACAAGAAGTGGAGACCATCCAGGTGGCAGGTGAATGGACAAGCAGCGTGCGGTCTGCACGTTTTATATATGGTGTTTTATCAATAGTGTATTCCATTTATACATAAACGCCTGTATAGATGGAACATTGCTGCTGCTGCTGCATCACTTCAGTTGTGTCCGACTCCGTGCGACCCCATAGACGGCAGCCCACCAGGCTCCCCCGTCCCTGGGATTCTCCAGGCAAGAACACTGGAGTGGGTTGCCATTTCCTTCTCCAATGCATGAAAGTGAAAAGTGAAAGTGAAGTCACTCAGTCATGTCCGACCCTCAGCGACCCCATGGACTGCAGCCTTCCAGGCTCCTCCATCCATGGGATTTTCCAGGCAAGAGCACTGGAGTGGGGCGCCATCGCCTTCTCCAAGATGGAACATTACTCGGCCTTAAAAAGCAATGAAACCCTGACAGCTGCTACAGCGTGGACGGACGTGAGGGTGTGATGCTCAGTGAAATAAGCCAGATGCCGAAGAACAGACACTGTGCGATCCCACTTCTTGGGGTCCCTGGAGGAGTCAGGGTCACAGAGACAGAACATAGGAAATTTCGTGGGTACCAGGGTCTGGGGGAGGAGGGTGGGAGGTTAGTGTTTAATGGGCACAGAGTCTCCATTTGGTCAAGGGAGATGATTCTGGAGATGGTGTTGGTGACGGCTGCACAGCCCTGTGAGTGTGCTCACCGCCACAGAACCGGTCACTTAAAAATGGTTGAAAGTGAAAGCCGCTCACTCGTGTCTGACTCTTTGCGACCCCACAGGCTATACAGTCCGTGGAACTCTCCAGGCCAGGATACTGGAGTGGGTAGCCTTTCCCTTCTCCAGCGGATCTTCCCGACCCAGGAATCGAACCCAGGTCTCCTGCATTTCGGGCGGATTCTTTACCAACTGAACTATCAGGGAAGCCCTGATAAATGGTTAAAATTGTCAGTTTTATGGTGCATTTGTTTTACCACAACAAAAAAAAGTTAAAAGCAGTTATCTGTGAGGAACAGGACTTGGGGGTGGGAAGACTGATTTTCCTTATAAGCCTTGTGATACTGTTTGATTTTTTAACCACATGTGCATGATACTTTGATAAATATTTTTAATTAAAAGATCGAACACAATAGGTGGTATCTTTTAGTTGGAAGAAAAGAAAATCTATGGAGGACTATAAACTGTCACCGCTCTTCGCGTCTCTTATCTCGCCGGAGGAAACCGTGTATTCTTCTTCCCTGATGGATTTGGCAGAAATGCTGAGGCGGTCTGCGGTGACTGAGTTTTACATCGGAGCTCCTTCTCTAATGAAAGGATGGTGCTTTTACTTCAGTTTTCAAAGTGCGCTCACAGAACCATCTTATTCAATAGTACACCTTTGTATTAGGCTCCAGAAGTGTTTGTTACCCTCATTTTAAAGATAAGGGAGCTAAAGCTTAGATTAATTCTAAGTTCCTTCTGTAGGAGACTTCTCGGTACACAGTCAGACCAAACTCTGCTTAACATTACACAAAATAGTGAATTTACCAAATATCAGTGGTCCCCTCGAGCATGGTCAATTACTAGCTCTAAAAGTAATTGACAGCAAAATGATTAATTGATCGGTCTGTCGTCATTTATCACCTGTCACGTAACTGTTCACCACCTGTCATCTGCATGTCATCTGTGTATCCTGAGTTTATCACCTTTTTGTTGCCGTCACTGTTTAGTCACTCAGTCGTGTCAGACTCGGTGACCCCATGGACTGCAGCCCGCCAGGCTCCTCTGTCCATGGGATTATCCAGGCAAGAACACTGGTTGGGTTGGTGTTTCCTTCTCCAGGGGATCTTCCTCACCCAGGGATCAAACCCACATCTCCTGTTTGGCAGGCGGATTCTTTACCACTGAGTCACCTGGGAAGCCCGTTTATCATCTATTATCTACATACATACACACACACACAGAGTTATCATCTATCATCTGTGTATTATCTTTCATTTACTTACCTGTTGTCTACCCTTATGTATCATCTCTCTGTATCTGTCGCCTGTCTCTCTACCTGTCACGTATCTATCCTCTATCTGTGTATCACTTATCTATATGTCACCCGGGTATCATTGTTGTCGAGCCCAGGTTCATGTCCCTGACGCACAGTGAGGCCAACCTGAAGCATCAGAGTTTAGAGCAGAGAAAGGTTCATTGCAGGACCAAGGAAGGAGAATGGGGGCTTGTGTTCAGAAGACTCAGAAGTGGGATCCACTTGGCCATCCAGTGGTTAGGACTTCAGGCTTCCACTAAGATCCCACACGCCCCTCAGTGCAACCAAAAACAGAAAAAAGACTTGAAGTCCCTGATGAGTTTCAGGGAAGAAGTTTTTCTAGGCAAGATCTGGGGGAGGACTGCAGGGTGTGTGACCCTCCCCCGATTGGTTGGTGGTGAGGGAACAGGGATGTCGGTCATCAGCCAGTCTGGGGTCCCTAGGCTTGTGCTCAGCCTGCAGTGCTCAGCCACCTGGATGGGGTTCTGCCTTGGTTCCTGCAGAAGAGATCAGTGATCCATATCACATGGTTATCCACGTGCCTGAGGAGCTATCAGGAAATGCATCTTTCTGCATGTCTCTAGTTAATAACTGAACCTGCCCTTTGGAGGTACTTCCCCAATGACTCAGCAGTAAAGAATCCACCTGCAATGCAGGAGACACAGGTTTGATCCCTGGGTCAGGAAGATCCCCTGGAGAAGGAAATGGCTACCCACTCCAGGATTGTCGCCTGGGAAATGCCATGGACAGAGGACCCTGGTGGGGTACAGTCCATGGACTATCACAGAGTCGGACACGACTGAGTAACTAATCACACACACATGTGCGCACACTGCCCTGTGGAGCTCAGAGAAGGTCTAGGAGGCTGAAAGCCCCACAGACAAGAAATGGGGGACACCGACAGGCCTTAATGCCCAGGAGGGCCCCACAGGGTCCTGCTCGGTCTCGGTCACCCTCTTGTTGGCTTCTGTGCTCTCTAGAGGGAAACAGATGTTGGACAAGAAAGGAGTTTAATGTATCTAGAGGGGAACAGGTGTTTGGAGAGGCAGGGGTTAATCATAAACTCATCAGACTCATCAGAGGAACTCGGTTATAGGAGGACTCAGTATCATCATCTGTCATCTGTGTAACTATCATGTATTACTTACCTATTTATCACAGATAGGCCAGTCTCCTATGTATCACCACTAGGGTGACCCAACCTCCTGATTGGCCTGAAGTCGTTTATTGCTGTTGTCTAGGGTAGCATTTGTCTAGATTTCTGATTTCTGACTCCGCGGGGCTGTAATCACTGTGGAAGAATAAGCCCAAGTGGGAAGGACTCTCTGTGTACCTGGAGCTTCAGCCCTCACCTCGTCCGGCGGTGTGTGCCATATACATGCAGGAGATGGAGTTTTCACTCACATGTGAGAAAAATCTGAAAGGCACACTGGGATCATCCACCCTGTGCTTCCTCACATTTCCAACAGAAAGTGGCACCTGCGTTTCAAGGAGAGTGTCGAGGCCGCCCTGAGGAAACAGTGGGCTCGCTGATCAACGAGTGGGCTCAGGAGAGGCTGCACGCTGCTGACTCCATTTTCGGGGGGTGGTGCTTCTGTTGCTAAGTTGTGTCCAACTCTTTTGCGACCCCGTGGACTGCAGCATGCCAGGCTTCTCTGTCCTTCGCTATCTTCCAGAGCTTGCTCAAACTCGTGTCCATTGAGTCAGTGATGCCATCCAACCATCTCATCTCTTGTCGCCCATCTCATCTCTTGTTGCCCCATTCTTGTCCTGCCCTCACTCTTTCCCAGCATCAGGGTCTTTTCCAGTGAGTCAGCTCTTTGCATCAGGTGACCAAAGTATTGGAGCTTCAGCATCAGGGTTGATTTCTTTTAGGATTGACTGGTTTGATCTCCATGCTACCCAAGAGACTCTAGAGAGTCTTCTCCAGCACCACAGTTGAAAAGCATCAGTTTTTTGGCACTCACCCTTCTTTATAGTCCAACTTGGGTTGAAGGGAAGTATTCAGTGTAGCTGCCTGTGCTTTGACCTGCAGAATGTGTGAAGCTGCCATTCCAGTGATTGGTGAAGCTGGTGAGAAATGGGGAAGAAAATATATGTAGGTGTGTGTGGAATTTATATGAGAAACAGAGACTTGAGCCCCTGTTGGTGAGTGTGTTAGAATCATGAGCACTCTTGCTGTAGCAGTTTGGACGTTTCTTACATGGGCTAGATCAACACCTAGTTATGTATTTTATGGTTGGGTAATATCAATAACCTCAGATATGCAGATGATACCAGCCTTATGGCATAAAGTGAAGAGGAACTAAAAAGCCTCTTGATGAAAGTGAAAGAGGAGAGTGGAAAAGTTGGCTTAAAGCTCAACATTCAGAAAACGAAGATCATGGCATCTGGTCCCATCACTTCATGGGAAATAGATGGGGCAACAGTGGAAACAGTGTCAGACTTGATTTTTGGGGGCTCCAAAATCACTGCAGATGGTGACTGCAGCCATGAAATTAAAAGACACTTACTCCTTGGAAGGAAAGTTATGACCAACCTAAATAGCATATTCAAAAGCAGAGACATTACTTTGCCAACAAAGGTCTGTCTAGTCAAGGCTGTGATTTGGTTTTTCCTGTGGTCATGTATGGATGTGAGAGTTGGACTGTGAAGAAGGCTGAGCACCAAAGAATTGATGCTTTTGAACTGTGGTGTTGGAGAAGACTCTTGAGAGTCCCTTGGACTGCAAGGAGATCCAACCAGTCCATTCTGATGGAGATCAACCCAGGGATTTTTTTGGAAGGAATGATGCTAAAGCTGAAACTCCAGTACTTTGGCCACCTCATGCGAAGAGTTGACTCATTGGAAAAGACTCTGCTGCTGGGAGGGATTGGGGGCAGGAGGAGAAGGGGACGACAGAGGATGAGATGGCTGGATGGCATCACTGACTCCATGGACGTGAGTCTGAGTGAACTCCGGGAGTTGGTGATGGACAGGGAGGCCTGGCGTGCTGCGATTCATGGGGTCAAAAAGAGTCAGACACGACTGAGCGACTGAGCTGAACTGAATGTCTTTTTATTTTACAACAAACTCTTACAGTAACAATCAACTGGAAATGAAAAGCGAAAGTGCATGTTTAAGAAAAACTAAGGACTGAATTTCCACATCTGCAGAAAGCTGATGACAAGTACATAATGGACACGAAATGCTTGTCGACACTGGCCGCTCACCATGACGCTGGGAAAGATTGAGGACAGGAGGAGAGGAGGACAGCAGAAGATGGGGCGGTTGGACGGCATCACCGACTCGATGGACATGAGTTTGAGCAAGCTCTGGGAGATAGTGGAGGACAGGGAAGCCTGGCGTGCTGCTCTCCATGGGGTCACACGACTTAATGACTGAACGACAGTGGGGGCCATGGGGGCGCAGTCCTCCCATGGAAGCCAGAAGAAAGGCCACCTGCTGAAAACACTCCAGTATCTACTTCGTAGGTTAACTGAGCACAGCGGTTTTAAAATGACCAAGATGACAGCATAACCTCTGCAGCTGTAGAAGGTCGGTTTCCATGAGACTCTTCGGAGCATGACTTTTCATTTAGATCAAATGAGTGTACTCAATCAATGTTGCTCATTTTTACTCCCCAGTTTTGCTGCATATCTATAAAAAGTGAAGCAATAGCTATTAAAATGTCTATTTCATCAGAAGAATTTCACAAACAGTTAAATGATGCTGGTATTGTATCAACACCATGAGATGTTTCAAATAGAAAATCAGTTCAATCCAATATTAGTGTGGTCTTTTTCATCCAGTTCACATAATCAAAGTAAAGCCTTTGAGAAGTCATCTCTTTGAAGGCGAAACCTCTTAAAAAATCTTTGAAACTTCAGTTTCAAATCTGAATCTTTGAAAATTCAGTTAAAAGCTTCAACATTGAAGATAAAATGATTTGGGGGACTGATCATATAATACAAAATTTTATGAAGAATAATGTTGAGGTAAAAATAGCACTCTTACTAAATTATTAAAATCTGTGCAGCAAAAGCATACTTGGAACTGGTTGTGGTACCCACATAATTGTTTCAAATATGAAGCAAGATTCTACCAATAGGAATAGAAACTGTGTCTGTCACCATTTGCAAACAGCTTTGTATTCACAGAGTACCTCAACTACAAAATCATTTCAATGATGATGCTAAATTTAAAATAAAAAATTTCAAAACTTTCTCTTTGCTTCCCATCATCAGTGCATTTTAGAAATGTTTCAACGTTGAAAAAAAAAAAAAAAAACTATTTCATTTAAGCAAACCAGTCAGTCCTAAGGGAAATCAACCCTGAATATTCATTGGAAGGACTGATGCTGAAGTTGAAGCTCTAATACTTTGACCACCTGATGCGAAGAACTGACTCATTGGAAAAGACCCTGTTGCTGGGAAAGATTGAAGCCAGGAGAAGGGGACGACAGAGGAGGAGATGGTTGGATGGCATCACCGACTCGATGGACACGAGTTTGAGCAAGCTCTGGGAGTTGGTGATGGGCAGGACGGCCTGGCGTGCTGCAGTCCATGGGGTCGCAGAGAGGGTTTGTTTTGGGGTTTTTTTTTGGGGGGGGGGGTGTTGCTTTAAGTTTAAAAAATGAATCCTCCAAATTTAGGGCACATTTTTGCCCAAATACATTGGAAATTTTTAATTAATCATGGATGCCAAAAGATCTTTTAAGGATCTCAGCAAAATGCAATTATTGAAAATAAAGTCTGTAATCAGGAAGGTATTGAAATTTGTTCCCACAAAAGTAAGCAAGGAAATAAATGAGTTCAAACCATGTACAGGATTTAATTTTAAAATTCTAAAATTGTGATTGGGAATTTCTAAACTTGCAGAAAGAATCTTCAGATGGAGCCCCTCTATTTTTTAATTTGATAAATTAACAGTCCTTACAGTTTCACAGCATCTTTGATTAGTGAAACTCATATAATATATGTCATATAATAAAGAGAGTCATATAATAAACTCTCTTCACAGAAATTCTTTAGTCTTTATTTTCCACTGGAGTAGAGTTTATTTACAATGTTGTTTTAGTTTCAGGTGTACAGCAAAATGATTCAGTTATACATAAACACACATGTGTTCTTTTTCAGATTCTTTTACCACGTAAGTTATTGCAGAATATTGAGTGAGTTCTCTGACTGTGTGAGGTAATTAATACCTCATTGGAGTTTGGGTTTGCATCTTTCTGGTGGTGAGTGATGTTGAGCATCATTTCACGTGCCTTTTGGTCATCTGTATGTTTTCTTCGGAGAAATACTCAGATCTTCTGCCCACTTTTTGATTGCGTTGTTTGCTTTTTTTTAACACTGAGCTTCATGAACTGTTTTTATATATTGGGGATTAATCCCTTGTTGGTCACATCATTTGCAATATTTTCTCCCGTTCTGTGGATTGTCTTTTCATTTTGTTTATGGTTTCCTTTGCTCTGCAAAAGCTTTTAATTAGGTCCCACTTGTTTATTTTTATTTTCATTACTCTAGGAGGTGGATCCAAAAAGATACTGCAGCAATTTATGTCTAAGAGTGTTCTGCCTGTTTTCCTCTTAGAGTTTTACAGTATCTGGTCTTACAGTTAGGTCTTTAATCAATTTTTGAGTTTGTTTTGTATATGGTGTTAGAGAATGTTCTAATTTAATTCTTTTACATGTAGCTGTCCGGTTTTCCCAGCACCACTTATTGAAGAGAAAGTCTCCGTTGTATACTCTTTCCTCCTTTGTTGTGAATGGACTGATCGTGGCTGTGTGGGTTTCCTTCTGGACTTGCGGTTCTGTCCTGCGTTTCTGTGCCAGTACCACACTGCTGTGGTTACTGTAGCTTCACAGTACAGTCTGAAGTCAGGGGGCCTGATTCCTCCAGCTCCATTTTTGTTTCTCAAGATGGCTTTGCCTACTTGGGGTCTTTTATGTTCCCATACAAATTTTAAGATCTTTTGTTCTAGATGTGCAAAAAAAAAAAAAAATGCCATTCATGATCTGATAAGGATTGCATTGAGTCTGTAGATTCCCTGGGACAGAATAGTCATTTTGGCAGTATTGATTCTTCCAATCCAAGAACATGGTAAGTCTTTCCATCCATCTCTTCACGTCCTCTTTGATTTCTTTCATCAGTGTCTTATAGTTTTCTGGGTGCAGGTCTTTTGCCTCCGTAGGTAGATTTATTCCTAGATCTTTTATTCTTTTTGATGCAATGGTCAGTGGGATTGTTTTCCTTAAATTCTCTTTCTGATCTTTTGTGGTTAGTGTATAGAGATACAGTATCTTTCTGTGTATTAATTTTGCGTCCTGCAACTTTACTGAATTCCTTGATGAGCTCTGGTAGTTTTCTGTTAGCATCTTTTTCTATGCATAGTATTATGTCATCTGCAAACAGTGACAGTTTAACTTCTTTTCCGATTTGAATTCCTTTTCTTCTTGGATTGTCATGACTAGATGGACTGTCATTCCGAAACTATGATGCATAGAAGAGGCGAGGATGGACATCCTTCTCTTGTTCCTAATCTTAGGGGAAATGCTTTCCGCTTTTCACCATTGAATAAAAGAAGGTATTCTGAATGGAATCTAAAAAAAGAGTCTCTGTAAATTTTCAGACTGAAATATTTACACATTTTACCACAAAAATAATAAAATTGATAATAACCTCCAATTATCAGAATTATTCTGAGTCTACTGGATACCTCAGCACCTGTAGAGAGGCATGTTTTTGCAACTTAAAATGTTATGATTGACTGGGAAAAATCAATGGAAGGTGTCAACAATTTCAAATGTATTAGTCATAAAAACCACCTTGGAGGAAGATTGCAGGCAATTTTATGAAAAACAAAATAGAACAGTATTGAAAACCTTTCTTTTTCAGAAAATTACCAATGAGATGGTATTCAAAGTAGAGATGGCTAAAAAATTGAGGAAGTGTGTGAACAGCTGCCAAGAATAATTGTTCTTCCTATGTTATTACCTAGTGTTAATTAATATAAAGATTTTTTAATTCTTTTACCTTTAATGCATGTAGATTTTGGTTAGTTTTTTAATATTTTTTAAAAAATTACTTTATAGCTGCACCAATACATGAAACCAATTTGTCAGTCAGTAAATAAATAATTTTAAAATTATTTCTATTTTAGCATCACTTTCCAGTTTCAAAATTTTTCCAGTCTGGACAGAAAAAGTTATATGGTTACCCCATCTTGTAACCTTTCTTGTCCCAGAGTAGATCTAAGGCAACATAAAAAGACATGGACATCCCACCTTTTAACCTTACAATTATTAGTAAATCACTGGGCCTCACTAAAGATTTTCAGAGTTCTTTTCAGGATTTGTCCTGCTTTTAGTTGAAGTGGCCAGTTTCAAGTTCGAATAATTTTACCTTGATTAGCTTTTATGGTAAATAAGTTTAGGGTGAAAACTAAATAGGTTTTATGTGATTTCGTATTTAATCATTTATCTGACTACTCCTTACCACCAAGAAACAAATTATGAATATGGCTCAGAGAACATCCATGTTCAGTTGCCATGCAGATAGCTTACTGTATGCTTTTTTAATTTGAAAGTCAGTCAATCCAGATGTTATTGGACCCCTCCCCAGTCTGGGAGGGGAGAGCAGTGTGACTTTCCAGAATATGATGAGAGGGGACACAGGTATACAACAAAGTCCTTTATCAAAACAGTTGGGTAGAATTGTGTGATTTTGTTCAGAAACAAGTCCAATTTGTCCGTAGGAACCTCAAAGTCTGAGAGTGGGAAACGGACTTTTGTCTGTCTGCGTCCTCTGGCATGAGTTGTGTGTTAAGGACAGCGGGAGCTTCTGAGACTTAGCAGAGGCATTTTACGGGAATAAACTGTTTGGCATGAAGTTAGGGAGTAAGTGAGCTGATCTCTTGGGAAACCAGTGAGAACTTGCCCCAGAGATCAGAGCCTTTCTCTCTTCCCCTTGAGCTACAGAGAAGAGGGTTCAGGAATCAGCTGAGAGAAATGAATGAATTAAAGAGACAATTTAGATACAAATGAACTTACACTTACAAAACAGTAAGAGACTCATAGACTTAGAAAACGAACTTATGGTTGCCGGGGGAAGGGATGGTTGGGGAGTTTGGGATGGTCATGCAGACACTGCTAGATTTAACATGGATAACCAGCAAGGGCCAGTTGTATAGCGCATGGAACTCTGCTCGATGTCATGTGGCAGCCTAGATGGGAGAGGGGGTGGGGGAGAATGGATGTATTTCTGTGTATGGCTGAATCCCTTCGCCATAAACTGTTCAGCTATAACTATCACAAGACTGTTAATCTGCTATACCCCAGTACTCAAAAAGAGTCGGACGTGACTGAGCAACTGAACAGCAACAACCCCAATACAAAATAAAAAATCCCCCCCCCAAAAAAATAAAGAGGCAATTCATGCTTCTACCCTTGGAAGGATGGCAAGCCTGCTTGGGCGCTTAAAAGAATTTCAGGAACTTTCCCAAAGACAGCTTGTTTCAAGCCAAGTTGTAGCCTGGATTTCCCCCTGGATTTAGCCCTGAGTTAAGGATGGGAGTCCACATCATTCTCCTGGAGGAAAATGTAAAAATAATAATAATAAAGATAGCAATATTAAATAATAATAAATATCCCATTGAGCATCATGGACCCTGGGGGTTCCATCCCACGCTGGGAGACTGCCTGGGGGAGGAGGCTCCTCCCCACCCTTGTCTCCTCTGGAAGAGGTCTTGGAGGGGTCACGGAGCTGGAGTGAGTTACCCACCACCTTCCACCAGTCATTGAACTCAGCTCTCAGGGGTTGGGGGCTGTTAACACCCTGGAACTTCTAGCTTTGTTGGATGAGGGTTGATCAGGTTCCCGGGTACATTAGAAGCTAGGGGTCCCCACCCACAAGGACCAGCCAGTGGCATCCGTGGTGTGTCTGTACCATCGCGCGGTCTCCTGGGGATGGGTGTGCATGTCGTTCCCATCACTTCGTCTTTGTAGAGCGCTGCTGTGAACGTCCCCAGCCAAATCCTTGCGAGTGTCTGAGCGAGGTTCTCTCCAGGCTGTACACCTGAAATCGGAATTGCTGTTTGGCAGAGCGCGGGTGTCATTAACGGCTCCAGGTCTTGCCAGATGGCTTTCCAAGATTGTTGTGTCTTGCTGTCATTGTGTTGGCAGTATATGAATATTCCTACTGACTCACATCCTCACCAGTGTTTGCTGGAGTCAGCTTTTCCGAGTACTGCCACCTGGGTAAGCGTGACTTTCAGTGCATGTCCGTGATTGCTAACGCAGTCGATCATGTGTGCATACGCCTTTTGTCTAGTGATGTCTTTTTAAAAATAGTCTGATGTTGAGTGCCTAATTCCTTAAGTCATGTGTCCATGTGTGTGGTCTAGGAAGGTGTGTGTTGGGTAGGGGGAGTCTTTGTTCACTCTGAGGATCTTTGTCAAGGAAAATTCTTCAAGCTCCCTAGCAGGGTGTTCATGCTGACAGTTATTAGGCAGTGCCTTTTTATGGGGATCCACATAGTGATTTGAGCCTAAAGTTATAAATAATAATATCCCGATTACCACCATCACAAGTCCCTCACATTTACTGAAATTTCACCGTTACTATTAACCTGCATTTGTATTCATTAAACCACACAGTTACCTATGGGATCCGAACAGTACCAATTCTACATGGTTGCATCAGATTCTGAATAGTTACCTTATACTTGATCACAGTCCAAGATTATCTCATCATATGTAGCTAGCATTTTGTTCTAATCCATCGCCTTCATATCAGCACATCAGGCACAACATCGCCATCTGTCATAAATAAACCCCGTCTTAGTTTCCTCATTAGATTCAAAAACTAGAGAAGAGAAGCAGCTGAGGAAATCCCAGTAAGGATGTTCTTTGTCATCTCAGCCCAAATGAACTTCAGAATGGCACAGCAGGGTTTAAACCAGAGTTTAAATGAATAGGTAACCATTGGTGAAAGGGACCCTGGACAGCGAAACTTTATATCAGCAAGCCCAGGTTGCCCAAACCTCCATGTAACAGGTTTGGCTCTTGACTGGCTCCTGGGAGCTGTTCTAAACCTTTAGCGTGTCCTGGGTAATACAAGTACCTCTGTTTATCTGGGGCCTTAAAATGTGCTGGAGAGTCTATGCTAGTGATGGGATATAGGGTGGGGCCTCAGACCACACAGTGTCAGCTTGACCACTGGAAGGACTAGAGACCAGGTTCCCGACACAGGTGGCCAGCCACACCGCTGCAACTGACCGCCAATAAGAACATTAGGACAGGGCTTCCCTGGTGGCTCAGCCACCTGCCAATGCAGGAGATGCTGGTTTAATCCCCGGGAAGATCTTCTGGAGAAGGGAATGGGAACCCATCTAGTATTCTTGCCTGGGAAATCCCAGGGACAGAGGATCCTGGTGGGCTACAGTCCATGGGGCTGCAAAGAGTTGGACATGACTTAGGGCCTGAACAACAACAGCTGAGAACTTAGGGCACCAAGGCATGGGTGAGCATCCTGGTTGGCAGTGCTCCTTACATGTCCTCATGTGTCCTTGCTGCCTGTATGGCCCCACTGGGATGGAGCTCTACCCCACACGCCTCTTCCCTTTGCTGATTCCAACCTGTACTCTTTTTTTTTTTTTTTTTTTTTTTGCTGGAATAAACCATAACTGTGAGCATAACATCTTCCCTGTTTCGTGAGCCCTTCTGATGAGTCACTGGACCCCAGGGGGGTCTGGGAGAACCTGCATGGGGCCACAGCACCATGTAATGCACACGTACAAAATGTGAATGCAAGACCCAGAGACGCTGAGGTCCTCGTGCTCCTCCACGGTCTTTGTTACCACCGTCTTAGTCGGCTCCAGCCGCCATTAACAAAAATGCCATAGACGGGGTGGTTTAAACGAGACGGTGGTTTCTCACTGTTCTGGAGGCTGAAGGTTGAAGATTGGGGTGCCAGTGTGGTCAGGTTCTTGGGGAGAGCTGACGGCTGCCTTCTAAGTGTGTCTTCGCATGGCAGAGAGAGAGACATTAAGGGAACAGACTGTCTCCGGTTCTTCTTACAAAGGCACTAATCACGTTCACGAGGGCTCCATCCCCTGACCTAATCACCTCCACAAGACACCGTCCCCATATTCCATCACATTTGGGATTTCAACATATGAACTGGGGGGGAAAACAGATATTCAGCCCATGGCAACCGCTAGTCACGGATGTCCCTCGTATGTGTGTGCTAAGTCACTTCAGTCGTGTCCAACTCTGTGACCCTGTGGACCGTAGCCTGCCAGGCTCCTCTGTCCCTGGGATTCCCCAGGGAAGAATACTGGGGTGGATTGCTGTGCTCTCCTCCAAGGGATCTTCCCGACCCAGGGATCTTCCCGACCCAGGGATCTCCCCGACCCAGGGATCAAACCCAAGTCTCTTACGTCTCCTGGGTTGGCAGGCGGGTTCTTTACCACTGGCGTCACCTGAGAAGCCTGGATGTCCTTCCCCTGCCCCCAGATGCCAGGGTCTAAACCCCATGGGAGCCAAAGTTTCCTCAGTTGCAATAAAGAAGTCCTGGAGATAACATTTACTATAAATAGACCTGCCTTTTGCTTCTGTCAGCTAAATTCGTGACTCTTCATTAATTTCAAAGAGTTGTTTTAGAATTGGCCCAGCCTCACAGATAAGCATCCTTTAGAGACATGTATTGTCAATTCTTTCTCTTACTTAACCTATTTAAATCCTCTAATTAACAACATCTTTTCAGGCAATAGATTTGTATCCTTTGACCCTCACCTACGAGGCCGTAACTTCAAAAATTTCAACAGCAAATGAGCATAAATTACATCGACTATTCATCCTCTTATCTTCAGCTCTGGTTAGAAAGTTCATTTGAATTAGAAGAAAATTGCATGGAAAGTGGAATGTGTATTTAAGCAAGAGAAACAGATCACAACTAGATACGGAATATAATCCTAATTTTGTTTAAAAAAAAAAAAGACAACCTACCACATGTAGATGGGAATAAGCGTGGAAGGAAAAACCTCTCGATGATAATCGTGGACGTGTGGCCTTTGGGAGCCTGAGATAGGGGCAAGTGCAGCAGAGGAACTGAATCTTAAACTGTATTTAAGTCCAGTTAATCTTGATGTGAATAACCACCTGTGACCACTGGCTTCCCTGTTGGACAGCACATGGAGTCAGCTTTGCTCGTGCGTCTGGCAGTTGGCCCTGGTGGCTGGACCGCCTGGGCGAGCTTGCCATGAGGACTCTGCCTGGGCTAGTTGGGCCTCCTCATGGCCTGGCAGCAGGGTTCCAGGAGTGAGTGCCCACAGAGGACCAGCAGGAAGCTGTGTCACCTTTCAGGACCTAGGCTCAGGGGTCAGACAGTGTCCCTTAGGGGCTTCCCTGGTGGCTCAGACTGTAAAGAATCCACCTGCAGCGCAGGAGACCTGGGTTCTATCCCTGGGTCAGCAAGATCCCCTGGAGAAGGGAATGGCTGCCCACTCCTGTATCCTTGGCTGGAGAATCCCATGGACAGAGGAGCCTGGCGGGCTACAGTCTCTGGGGTCGCAGAGAGTCGGACACGACTGAGTGACCAATACTTTCACTTTTCAGTGTCACTTATGCCCTAGGCACAAGCAGACCCAGATTCCAGGGGAGGGAACATAGATCCTGTGCCTTGATGGAAGAGCCTCAATGTCAAACTGTAAGAAGAGGGCATGGAATGAGAGATGGTTTTGGGCAAGAGGGAGGTTAATTTCAAAATGGATTATCCGTGACTGCCCCACAAACCACCCCAAAACGTAGTACCATAACAGTTATTTATTTTGCTCACAATCCACAGAGTTCAGACAGCTCATCTCTCCTCCAAAGAGCTTTAGCTAGGGGAGTTCACTGGGGACCACAGGATCCACTTTCAAGATGGCACATTCATGGAGCTGGTGGTTGGCAGGGAGCCCAGCTGGGGCCGTGGTTGGGTGGGGGTGGGCACTGGGTCCTGGTTCCTCTCCATATGCTCACTCCCACCCGTGGCGGCTGGATTCCAAGGTTGAGGCCTCAGGACAGGATGGCGTTCTTGTGAGGCAGCCTTGGGAGTCACGGAGCATCCCCTCCATTGCCCTCCGCTGGTGGGGGCTGCACCAGGCTGGACCAGGCTCTAGAGGAGGGGCCCTTCCACTTGGTCAGGAGCGTGGTGAAGGGCGCCTGTCGGGTGGGAAGCCCCATGGCAGGCGTCTTGGCAAAATGAGAAGGTGAGAGTCTGAGGCGCCGGCTCATCCTGTGCCTGGACGGTTTCTTGAGGATGCAGCAGGCGCCGTTTATGGCCGCTCCCTTTCCCAGCAAGCACTGCCCTCTGCAGTTGGTGGACCCCGTGCCCACTTCCCTCCACATCCTGCGAGGCTCAGTGCCCGTCTCCCTTTGCATCACCTGCTCGTGACCTGCAGCCTGTGTTGTCTGCCTGTTCCCTTTACCCCAAGGAGTATAAATACTTCCCTCTCCCGAAGAGAAGAACGTGGCCCAGAGACAGGAAAGAGGCACGCTGGCCAACATTTTTCACATACAGGTCCAAGATAAAAAGAGAACGACAGTTTGTACCGAGAAGGAAAAAAAAAAACTGTATGATTTTTTTCCATATGAGCTATTTCCAAATCACCGCCCATTTCCCTCTCTGGTCAGAAACATGTAGGAACTTCCCTGGTGGTCCAGTGGTTGAGAATCTGTGTTGCAGTGCAGGGGAGGTGGGTTCTATCCCTGATGGGGGAACTAAAATCTCATGCTATGGGGCAGTTGAGTCTTCGTGCCGCAGTGACTGAGCCCGAAGGCCGTAACTAGAGTCCACGCACCTCGATGAAAGATCCTGCGTGCCGAGACTAAGACCCGATGCAGCCCTATTAGTAAATAACAGGCATTTTTTAAAAAGAGAAACCTGTGGGAGCTTTTAAGAAGCACCACTTGCTTTGACATCCTGGCAGCTTCTGGAACATTTCAGGAGCCCGTGCTCATGCGTTTATCTCTGCCTGAAGTGGAGTGTCGGCCCTTTTCTCCCACCCTCCGCCTGCTCTCCCCGCGTGCCGGGCTGGGATGGGCGCCCCGTGTGTGACTTGTCACGGGGCGGGCACTGCTGCTGTTGTCATTGTTCGTTGGGGACAGAGACGTGTGAGAATGATTCAGGGCTGCCATATATTAATTTAGTCCCTGAAGTAGCTCTGCAGAAGACTGGGTTTGCAGTTTGATAAAATGAATTCTCTGACACATATATCTTTTAGAAGTTGACGTTTTCTGTAATAAGCTCAAGGGACATTTCCAGCAAAGCCTTCCAGAAGATTCCAGGCTGCAGGATTTGGGGGCACTCTGCTCCTCATGTCTCCCCGGTTCCTCACTGTGGAGGAGCTCAGACTGGGGGTGACGAGGGGCTGCTTGTCTAGGATGTGGTCCAGGGGTCACAGGAATTCCTGGGTTGGGGGGCTCTCCAAGCCTCAAAGACACCTGACTCTGTTACCTAGAAACCTCCGCATAACTGCTTTCCCTGCCCTTGCTCCTTGCTCACTGTAACACTTGAGAGCCCAGCTCTGCCCACAAGTGGGTGGAAACTCAATAGATGGTTGAGACCGAGTTGGGATGCAGTGTAGCCGCATCCCACGCACACTCCGCTTGGTACCGTGTGTGTCATCAGCTGTGAGTGGGTGTGATCCTCACGTTTATGCTGCTGCTGCTAAGTCGCTTCAGTCGTGTCCAACTCTGTGCAACCCCATAGACGGCAGTCCACCAACTCCCCCGTCCCTGGGATTCTCCAGGCAAGAAAGACTCTTACTTTTCAGCCTGTGCACTCTAACCACTCTGTGTATGCCTGACACTGTGTATCAACTATGTGTATATTAGTATGTAGACGCATTGTAGAATATATAATGCAATTAACATACTTAAATTACAAAGTGTTACAAATAATATGTGTGCAAGTATTGATTATGCAAATTACAATTGTATAAGATACATTGATTTAGATACTTATTGTAAGGAATGGCCTGGCATAATTGTGGAGATGGGCAAGTTAAAACCTGTAGGAGAGGCCAGCAGGCCAGAAACTCAGGCAGGAGTTGATGCTACAGTTTTGAGGCAGAAGTTCTTCTTCTCCAAGAAATCTCAAGTTTGTGCTCTTAGGCCTCCAGCTGATAGAGAGGATCATGGCCTTTACGGAAGTCAGCTGACCGTGCGATGTTCCCACTTCCTCCCAGAGTTTTGGAGCCACAGCTGGATTTGTGTCTGCTTAGATGCCTGGGTCTTGTAGCCCTGCAGGTGGACACATCAAACTCGCCATCACGTAGATGGGACATTTCCAAGCACAACGTTGACCGAACCGCGCATGACGACTTTAAAATCAAACTCTGAGAAAAGGGAAGTATCCTGCACCCCTGGTGGTAAAGTAAGTTGGTGCGGCCACTGTGGGAACCAGTGTGGATGCTTATCAGAAAACAAAAGACAGAACTACCATATGGCCCATCAGTCCCACTCCCGGGCATGCATCCAGACCGAACTCTAATCCAAAAAGACACACAGCCCTACGTTCACAGCAGCAGATTCACAACAGACAAAACAGGGAAGCAACCTACGTGCCCGTCAACAGAGGAGTGGACACAGAAGATGCGGCCCACGTGCACAGTGGAGCACCACTCGGGCGTGAGAAAGAACGGAATAGTGCCATCTCCAGCAACAGGGACCAACCAGAGACAATCACACTAAGTGAAGTGAGTCAGAAGGGCAGACACCCTAGGGTACCACTCACATGTGGACTCATATTAATAACACAAAAGAGCCCATCTATGGAATCGAAGCAGAATCACGGACAGAGAACAGCCTGGCGCGTGGGCAGAGGCATGGGCTGGGAGTTTGTGGGTAACAGATGCAGGCTGTTAGATGCAGGGCGGTGAGACAACAAGGCCCTGCTGTACCGCACAGGACCCTGTATTCAGTACCCCGTGCTAGACCACAGTGGAAAAGAATATGAAAAAGAACGTGGGCATGTGTATATATGTAAAACTGAATCACCTTGCTGTACAGCAGAAGTTAACACAACACTGTACTTCAGTTTAAAAAATCAAACTCTGCTATATACACAGCTAATTAATACTTCATATACCTAAGCGTAATAATAATGGTCAGAGGTTTATGATGTCAGTCTTGTTTGGGGGGGCCATTATTTTAGCCAAGTGAATAAATCAGCAAGTGGTTAAGAGCATAGAGGTAAAATGTCGTGTACTTTTTGTGGGTTTAAGGAGCAATATCTATCCATAATATCAATACCTCACTTCAGATCAGATCAGATCAGTCACTCAGTCGTGTCCGACTCTGCAACCCCATGAATCGCAGCACGCCAGGCCTCCCCGTCCATCACCAGCCCCCAGAGTTCACTCAGACTCACATCCATCAAGTCAGTGATGCCATCCAGCCATCTCATCCTCTGTCGTCCCCTTCTCCTCCTGCCCCCAATCCCTCCCAGCAGCAGAGTCTTTTCCAATGAGTCAACTCTTCGCATGAGGTGGCCAAAGTACTGGAGTTTCAGCTTTAGCATCATTCCTTCCAAAGAAATCCCAGGGCCGATCTCCTTCAGAATGGACTGGTTGGATCTCCTTGCAGTCCAAGGGACTCTCAAGAGTCTTCTCCAACACCACAGTTCAAAAGCATCAATTCTTCGGCGCTCAGCCTTCTTCACAGTCCAACTCTCACATCTATACATGACCACAGGAAAAACCATAGCCTTGACTAGACGAACCTTTGTTGGCAAAGTAATGTCTCTGCTTTTGAATATGCTATCTAGGTTGGTCATAACTTTCCTTCCAAGGAGTAAGCGTCTTTTAATTTCATGGCTTCACTCAGCAATCTTCATTTACTTCTGAAAAGCCCTGCCCCTGAGTGAAAAGCTATTAGGTGAACAAACGTTTCCATTATTCACAGTAAAAATTGTGATGTGTTCCATCCTGGACCCAACTATCCAAACAGTTTTCACAGATGAAATACAAATTGAACAAGGAAAACCCAGTTATAAAGAGTAACACTCTTAAAGTAAATAGATACAGTTTGTCCACAAAATAAAGTGTGTAATAAAGTTTTAGTGTATTTGCTCTTTTGTCTTCTTTCAGCACTTCCTTCACTGATTTTTCAACCTTCTGGGGGGCCTGGTGACTCAAAGTGAACTTAAAAATAAAGTAATGATGCATAAAATCACCTTGAGGGCAAAATAAAGGCAGAACATGAGAAGTGTTCAAAGCTGAAATGTGGAAATACAGCTTCCACACAACACACCAAAGGCTTGTTGAAAACAAGACCTTCCATCCCACTCAGCTGGTGAATACAGGAAAGCAAAGTATGTTGGTATGCAATTAAAATTTATTATAGTTTATACAGTCGTTCTCCAGTGAGAAACTGTAAAGTAAGTGCTCCGTCCTTGCTTGAAACTGATGTCAAAATATGCATCTTTGTAGCATGTTTATTTAGAGTGCTTTTGATGAAAAAGTCATGACGCTCGTGTGCACACATCTGTACACACAAGGAGTCATATTTTTAAAAAGTGCTGTAACTTTTACTCAGAAAATGAACTTATAATAGCTGGGAGGAAGGGATAGTTAGGGGGTTTGGGAAGGTTCAGTACATGGTGCTGTATTTAAAACAGATAACCAGCAAGGACCTCCTGTGCAGCACAGGCAAGTCTGTCAGCCTGGATGGCAGGGGGTTTGGGAGAGAATGGATGCATGTATGGCTGAGTCCCTTTGCTGTTCATCTGAAACTACCACAACATTGTTAATTGGCTGTACTCCAGTAGAAAATAGAAAGTTTAAAGCTTGAAAGAAATAAATGAAAGATTTGTGTTTTAAGTGCTGTAACTTTTAAGAGCCATTATGGTTGAAGTTCACACACAGAGGCATCATGTAATGTCCATGTGTATGTAGCTTGCCAGTTCGAAGAATATTTCTCAAAAGATAACAGGGAGCTGGTATCAGAGGCTGCTTCTAGGGAGGAGGACTGGGAGACATTGACAGGAGGGAAGTTTCATTTTAACCTAAAAACCTTTTTTGAAACGGACAGAGAAAAATGTATAAGGATACCAGCAGGAGTCCCTGACTGGGTCCTGACGGCCTCAAATGGAAGCGCACAATAGAAAGATTTCATGAAGAATAATTTCCCTGCAATGCCATCCTGTGGAGAGAGAGTGATCACACCACATTATGAGATTCAGTTTCATGAAGACTGTTCCTTTCCCAGCATGTTGATGTGGATTCACAGTATTGCCCTGTGTAGATGAGCCCTTGGAGCAGACTTTTTGTCATTCCGTGCTCCACCCTCTTCCCAGAGGGCAGAACCCACCTCCCACCACAGCGGCTGAAAGTGAAAAACATGTGCATTCCAGCCTCCCTTGCAGCTAGGCTGGCCCAACTCTGGTCTAGGGGGTCATCAGAGGAGATCTGCTGAAAGAAAGTCCCCAGTCAAGCAGGGCATGAGAGGATTAAGTCCTCTCTCTCCTTTTGGACATGAGTGGGTAAAGGTGTGATGTGTGGAGCTGTGGTAGCCATGTGGCGACCAGGAAGAAAATCACCTAAGGAAGAAAGCTGAGGACTCCTGATCAGAAAGAGAGAAAGGACCCAAGTTTTGATGTCTTCATGGTTCCACTGAAATACCCAGTCCTGGAATGACTGACTGCTGGATGTCTCGCGGTGAGAGGGACTACGTGCCTGGGCCATTGACTCTGACTGTCCTGCTCTGAACAGAGCCTGTGAGCTCAGTTGCATTTGATCTTGAGACCCCGTGGACTGTAGTGCTCCTCTGTCCATGGAATTTTCCAAGCAAGAATACTGGGGTGAGTTGCCATTTCCTACTCCAGGGGATCTTCCCAACCCAGAGATTGAACCTGAGTCTTCTGTATTCTGCATTGGCAGACAGGTTCTTTACTACTGCGCCACCTGGGAAGCCCCTGATTGTCCTAAACATCCTATTTATTTAATCAAGTTTTCAGTTACTTGTAAAGTATCCTAACTGATATTGTGTATCATAAACTTTTAAATAATTGTTCTACATATACCATGCCAATGAACATGAATTTCACTGTGATATATTTCCTTTGTAGAATCAATCAGCAAGAAATAAAAGTGTAAGTGGTAAATGTTTTATTAGAAGACCAAAGGCTACCTGAGTGCTGAAGAACAGATGCTTTCAAATTGTGGTCCTGGAGAAGACTCTTGAGAGTCCCTTGGACAGAAAGGAGATCAAACCAGTCAATCCTAAAGGAAATCAACCCTGAATATTCACTGGAAGGACTGATGCTGAAGCTGAAGCTCCAATACTTTGGCCACATGATGTGAATAGCCAGCCCATTGGAAAAGACCCTGATGCTGGGAAAGATTGAGGGCAGGAGGAGAAAGGGATGACAGAGGAGGAGATGGTTGGATGGCATCATCAATTCAATGGACATGAGTTTGAGCAAACCTCAGGAGACAGTGAAGGACAGGGAGCCTGGCATGCTGTGGTACATGGAGTCCCAGGGTGTCGGACTCAACTTAGTGACTGAACAACAACAAAGCCCAGCCAGTGCTCATGTCCAGGTATCTACATAATGCTAATCATGAACAAATATCTTTTGGGAAAACGTCTCTTTGACATTTATCACTTCTAAAATTTCTTAAAAGTAACATGTATTTTATCACCAAATCACACGACTTCCAAATCTCTTTACAGTGCAGGTAGCTGTCAGTAAGTAAACCATGCCTTGAAAACCAGTTCCTGTAAGTCTGTTAAAGTCTGTGTACATCCAACCCGCTAGGCTTGCCCTGCCTTCATCTGCTCCCTCCAGTGGGTGGAGAAACTAGCAGTCTTGAAATTGGGACACTAGGGTTTGAATCCAAGTTCTGGTGTCCCAGTCCTCACTAGGTGAACTTAATCAAGTTAGTAAACTCATTTGTGCCTCACTCTATTTGGTCCTAGGCATAGAAAAGGTAAGAATCAGCCGTGTACGTGACTCATTAACATCCTGGGAGCTGTCTGGAAAACCCAGTGTGTTGTGCTGCGGTGTGCCCGTTATGGTATCATTTAGAACAGCTTAGCTGCTAGTAGCGGAAAACTCGACTCATGGAAGCTTTACTCACTTAGCAAAGAGATAGGTGGTGGCTGCCCTTAGCGTTAAAGAGTTGTCGAGAATCCAAGAGCACTCCATTCTTTGCTTCTTTCACCTTCACGATGTGAGCGTTTTGATCTCATGCTGCTTGTTTCATGGTCCCAAGATGGCTGCTGCAGCTCCAGGCATCACGGCTTTATTCAAAAGCAGGAAGCAAAGCGTGCAGTAGCAAAAGGTTGTTTTCTGAAGCGACTCTCTTTTATGATCACCAACAGAAAAGCTTCTTTGAAGTTTTTCAGCATGTTCCCTTGGGACTATGATATATGACAATCCCTTTGTGGCAAAAAAAGAAAAGTGGGAAAGCAAACATCTGGTCATTTTCCATTTTCCAAAGTGGAAAGTAAAAAGGAAGGGAGCTGGAGATGGTTGTTGTCTGATAGCCTCTGTTTTTTAATGACTTTCTTATTCATTTATTTACTGGGGCTGCACAGGCTCTCTCTAGTTGCGATGAGGAAGGGCTGCTCTCTAGCTGTGGTTCACAGGCTAGTTTCTGTGGTTGCTGAGGCTCCTCTGGTGGGAGCACAGGGTCCAGGGCACCTGGGCTCCATAGCTATGGCACACGGGCTCAGTGGCCCCTTGGCACGTGGGATCTTCCCGGACCAGGGATGGAACCCATGTCCCCTGAATTGGCAGGCAGCTTCTCAACCATGTGACCACCAGGGAAGTCCTGAACATCTATTTAAATTAGGGTTCATCCCAAAGATCACAGCAACGCCCAAACACTGGTGAAGTAGGTTGGTATCATAGCCCCAGCCACAGAAAGTCAGGGTTGGGAGACAAACTCCTATTGAGCATCTATTAACCATCAGTCAATGTACAAGATGGGAGATTTCAGTCTTCAAGAAACGGAGACGAGAAACCTATTGCTGTTAAGTAAAAGGATCATTTTGAACTGCAGTACCCGCCTTGAGGGCCTCCCAGGTGGCGCAAGGGGTAGAGAACCCCCCTGCCAGTGCAAGGGACGTAAGAGACTCAGGTTTGATCCCTCGGTCAGGAAGATCCCCTGGAGGAGGGCATGGCAACCCCTCCAGCATTCTTGCCTGGAGAATCTCTGTGGACACAGGAGCCTTGTGGGCTATAGTCCATAAGGTTGCAAAGAGTCAGACAGGACTGAATGGACTTCGCACACACGAACACACGCACACACACACACGCACACACACACCTTGAAGAAAACAAAAGCGTGTAAAGAGTGATGCCAGAAAGGTGAATCATTCTGGCCAAAATATAAAATAACATTGGTGAGAAATGGTACCGAGCACCAAACGCTTTTCTCAAAAATCCAGTCACCTTCTAATTGAAAGCAACAACGTGGCTTTGCTCCCCTCCCCGAGACGGTGCTCACCCACTCCTCTGAAGGTTCCTTTCATTTAAACAAAGTTTTCTAGGCCTTTTATACTCTTGACACCCAGCACAGCTCGATTTAGGAATGAGTTTTACGATCATTATTCATTTAAGAACATGTGTTTCCTCTCCACGGGGAGGCCTCGCTTCCCGTGCCGGTTTCTTTTAGACGATTTTCTTTGAATTTTGCTTATTGATCCTACGAAGAATTCTGGGACTTCTTTGGGGACTTGGCTTGTATTCAGCGTTGTAAGAAGAGGAGCCAGGAATGTAAATACCGTTGTGAGAAGAAAAAGAACTCACGAGAAGAAGCGCAGTCCTCTGCAGGAGCATCCGTCTGCCTTGATGCTATCCCTGGAACCAGGTGCGTTCACTCGCTCGATTATGTGACCCTGGCCGACTGTCAGGGAGCCCACAGCCGAGTGAGTGATGGAGTCTTGGAGCAGCGAGTGACCCCATGAGTCGTCTCACGCAGCCCTCTTTGTGCGGTGGACACGCTCAGATGTGCAGATCCAGTTTCCTGGGACCAGGTCCCGTGGAGGGGAGGTCCCTGTGGATGAGGAGCTGACACGGCGACCCAGGTGCCGTGTGTGCTTTCATGTAAAATCATCACCCATTGGTCCCGATGCTGCTTCTAGAAGCGCTGCCCTCCCCTCCTCCTGACATCTCTCCAGCACACGGCAGTCAGAGCTTACAGACCTTTCCGTCTCAGCTGCTCATTGTCTCTTTCAGCAAGAATTCGACGCTGTTGAATCCAACACCCCAGTGTTCGGCCTTCATCTCTTTGTTTCAGTATCCGACTCTTGGGACCCCGTGGACTGCAGCACGCCAGGCCTCCCTGGCCTTCACCATCTCCCGGAGCCTGCTCACACTCATGTCCATTCCTGCCCTCAGTCTTTCCAGCATCAGGGTCTTTACCAGTGTCCAGTAGCAACACTTGGTACAGCCGATCACCCCCTTCTCATCCAGCCACTTCCTTCATTTGGATTCAGGACGCTAGACCCTCTGGGCTTCCCTCCCACGTCTCTGGCTGAAATCCCCTGCTCCCCCATCCCTTTGCTGCTGCTTCCTCTTCCCTCCCTCCAGTCTCCGGGGCTCTGTCCCCTAGTGGTCACCCCTTCCAGGCGGAAGCCCATGGCCCCAAATGTATACAGATCCCCAGCCCCGTCCTTTCCCAGCCCTCGGACTCAGAACCCTGCTTCCTCCCCCCGCCCGCTGCCTAGCAGGCTTCCCCACCTTGGGGCTGAAAAACGGGACTCCCGGCCCGCCCCACACCCAGCTCTCCCTGGGCTCCTGTCTTGGTTACTACAGCGCCATCCTCCCATCACTCAGACGCCAGAGTGAGGGCTCATCAGTCAGTCCTGTCCCTCTGCCCTCAAGGTCGTCTCCTATTGAGATACCTTCACACTGCTCAGCTGCGCCCTCCTGTAATCTCCCAGGAAGAGTCTCCATCCACACGGACGCTGCCTCTCCAAACTCATAGCTCTTACAGCTTTCTGCTAACGCGTGTCCCATGCTGCCTGGTGCAGTGCCTGTCTGAGGCCCTGCCTTGCCTCCCCTTGCTTGCTTGCTAAGTCACTTCAGTCGTGTCCGACTCTGTGCGACCCCATAGACGGCAGCCCACTGGGCTCCCCCATCCCTGGGATCCTCCAGGCAAGAACACTGGAGTGCGTTGCCATTGCCTCCCTGAGGAGCGCGCAAAGCCCTTGAAGACAGGTTACCCTGCACACGCGTTCAGCCTGCACAGTGCACTCAGCCGTGTCCGACTCTGCAGCCCCGTGGACTGCAGCCCGCCAGGCGCCTCTGCCCGTGGGGGATTCTCCAAGCAAGAACCCTGGAGTGGGTTGCCATGCCCTCCTCAAAGGGGGTCTTCCCAACCCGAGGATAGAACCCAGGTCTCCCGCGTTGCAAATGGATTCTTCACCATCTGAGCCACCAGGCATGTTCATAATCAGGCCCTGTAATTATTTCCTGAAGACCAATTAGAACACAGTCTTTTTTTCTTTTTTCTCCTTTCAGTACTTTTAAATTTATTTTCAATTGGAAGTATTAGGTTGATTTACAATGTTGCCTTAGTTTCGGGTGTCCAGCAGAGCGCTTCAGTTATAGGTGTGTGTGTGTGTGTGTGTGTGTG
Organism: Bubalus bubalis; assembly: GCF_019923935.1. NCBI lineage: Eukaryota > Metazoa > Chordata > Mammalia > Artiodactyla > Bovidae > Bubalus > Bubalus bubalis. The sequence continues at coordinate 2,921,756 of NC_059180.1, forward strand.
TGGTGGTTTTGTCACTAAGTCGTGTCCGACCCTTGCAACCCCACGGACTGCAGCCTGCCAGGCTCCTCTGTCCATGGGATATATAATGTGTGTGTGCGTGTGTATAGTTGTTGTTATTTAGTCAATAAGTCGTGTCCAACTCTTTGTGAACCCATGGACTGTAACCCGCAAGGTTTCTCTGTCCACAGGATTTCCCAGGCAAGAATATTAGAGTGGGTTGCCATTTCCTTCTCCAGAGGATCTTCCCAACCTGGGGATTGAACTTGTGTCTCCCTTAATTGGCAGGTGGACTCTTTACCATTGAAGCACCAGGAAAACACATACATACACATACACATAAAAATTTGAAAAGTGATATGTATTGATATGTGTATATAACTGAATAGATATACAGATAACTGAATATATATTCCTTTTCAAATTCTTTTCCTTTATAGGTTTTTACAAAGTAATGAGTATAGTGTCCCATACTATACATAATTCAAAAAGATACATGCATCCCAGTGTTTACAATTGACAAGGTGTGCAAGCAACCCAAATGTCCATCAACAGATGAATGGATGAAGAAGGATATGGTATAGGTACACAATGGAATATTTCTCAGATACATTCTGAGAAATATATTCATCTGTAGCAACATGGATGGACCTAAAGATGATCGTACTAAATGAACTAAATCTGAGAAAGACAAATATCATATCATATTTCTTATATGTAGAGCCTTAAAAAAAAAAAGAAAGACATAAATGAACTCATTTACAAAACAGAACTCAGTCTCAAATACCGAAGCCTAGGAGAGACCTGGGAAGGGCGCTGGCAGTGCTGCCGGAGTGCTGGTGGAGGAGGGCTGGACTCATGAAGGCCACCTTCCCGGAGACCATCAGGTCCTTGAAGAGAGAACGTGATGCCCCAGTCAGCTGTAGAGTTCACAAACCCCATTCTCTAAATTGTTCCCTGTGATCATTTCTCATCTGGGACAGAGTTTTGTTTTGTTTTGTTTTGTTCTTCTCCAGCAAAATAAACATCCCTTCCCCCAACAGAACAAGCATCAGCAGTGCTTGATCAAAATGGGACCTTTCTCACAAAGCCAGCTAGAGATCAGCCCCACCGATGAGCTCCAGACGGCTCCATCTGTCTCCGGTTTTAAAAAACTGAAAACTCCCATGCGTCGCTTTTGTACTTTTTGTTTTCAGTGGATATATCCATTTTCAAAAAATCAAGGGCCAAGTTAATTTCCATCTCTCCAGTCTATTGGTTGGTTCTTGAACGTGGTAAACCACGTGAACCACAAGCACACATGGGAGACCAACGTCGTCATGCTGCGTCGTCTTTGGATAATGGCTCCCCGGTGGCTCAGACGGCAAAGAATCTGCCTGCAGTGCAGGAGACCCAGGTTCTGTCCCTGGGTTGGGAAGATTCCCTGGCAATGGCTACCCACCCTAGTCTTCTTGCCTGGAGAATTCCACGGACAGAGGAGCCTGGCGGGTGACAATCCACAGGGTCACAAAGAGTCGGACACGACTGAGAAACACACACAACTTTCTCTGGATAAACTCACTCTTTCCAAAGTTGAACCAAAAGTTGAATTGATACAACAGGCACTTAAAAAAAAAAAAACACTGAAACACAGACACAGAATCAGTGGGCTTTCTCAGATGGAGAAAGCTGAACGGGTTACGACCTGGTTCTCGAGCAGACTGTCCAGAAAACGTTCTAATTGGGGAAAACAGCCGTGAGGGTCTGATACTCCCAGCACAAAGGCGCCCTGACCGCTGAACTCCTGTTTTTCATTCCTGTTTCTGTGACTCGTAAGGGATTAAACAGGAGCTAAGAGCTCGGAAGTTAAAAAGGTGAGCGTTCTTCGGGGCTGGTTCAAGCATCACCCTTTGAAAGATTCCAATTTGTGAAGTGAGATTTGTCGGTCTGAATGGCTCAGTTACACTGCAGAGAACAACCATAACACACGTTTTCCCATTACTTCTCCCCATGCACCCCACACCTCTGACCACCCTGCTTATTTAGTCTTCATCCCATAACTACTCCACCCCCTGGGCCTCAGGGAGCCTGGTCTAGGACCTGGTCACCCCTTCACTTGGCTACCTTGTACATAATCCCACTCTTTGCTGCAAACCTCACTGTCTCAGCATTTTGACCTGCTGAGCACTGGGGCAAAACCAACTGGGTCTGGTAACAAAGTCCCAGATCCCAGAGATTCAGCACAGCCCTGCCTTACCGGGCACTGAACAAGTCGGTGTACACAGAAGCCAGTGATGCTTGCTCGTGTACTTACTTACTTGTTGGCTCTGCCAGGCCTTAGTCCCTGGAGGAGGAAATGGCAGCCCGCCCCAGTACTCTTGCCTGGAGAGTCCCATGCACAGAGGAGCCTGGCGGGCTATAGGCCTCGAGGTCACAGAGCCAGACGCAACTGAGCATGCGTGCAGGGCTTAGCTGTGCCATGCAGCATCTAGTTCCCTGACTAGGGATTGGACCCCAGCCCCTGCTTTGGGAACTCGGAGTCTTAGCCCCTGGACCAGCAGGGAAGTCCCAGGGTGCTTCTTTATCGACAGTTAGTTGAGTGCTCTTTGTGTTCTTTGATTTGTCCGAGACGGCCAGGCTTCCATGCCACTGTCCTGGGATAGCTCCGTAGTTTATTCTTGAAGATAAAGCCCATCCAGAGCCTTTCTTTCCCTCTGAGTTGCAAGTCATGTGGGAAAAAGGACAGTGATTCTTCTGTAGTAGAAATTCCACCATCTTGAACTGTGTAACCACGAGCGTCTTATAACCATGTTTGGCTGATCAGAAATCTTTTGAGATGCTAAAAAGACTTCCTTATCTGTACCAAAACCCCAGAGAGCACATACCTTAAGAAAATAACCCTTCTTAGGACATAAATGTCCAGAGTGGCACGGCCACTATTTCTTTAAAATGAACCCCACATCCTCAAGATTGCTGAAAGGCAATGGCCGTGAACCTGTTTTTGGAAAGCCTGGGATCATAGAATTTCAGACTTCCAGCAGAAGCCCATGAGTTACCCAACACTGATGTTTTAGGAAAAGGAGGAGAAACGTCCCAGCCGTGCCTTACCGCAAGGTGCTACTGTTGAGCATCACAGAAACGCACCCCAGGGATACCCACCTTTGATGGTCCTTTAGGGTCAGGTAGCATTGCTGCAAATCAAGAAAAACCCAAAAATAGAAAGGTGTGGCAAAAAAATACCAGAAATGACCACTGTCTCCACCTCATAACCTTGAAATCTAGTGAACCTGGAAGGGAACATCTAGATCAAGTTCTAGCAGCTGCACCAGGTAACTGCTAAACGATGCAGCCAAAGTAAGCTCTTAGGACAAGTTAGAAAGGTGGGCCTGATGCAATGGAATGTTTCATTGTGATTTATTTAGGGGGAAATATGACTGTATTAACAAGATACACATTTAGTGAGCAACCATTGAAAAATAGACACCCTACTGAACTCGATTTATTGAACACATAAAATTTTGGAATTCACATTTAAATTTATATTTAAATCCATACATAGGGAACATACATATATTTTTGTAAAGTTTATCTTTTATTCCCTGATGTGATTCTTACCCTTTATCAGGTCAATGATAATTACACACTCACAAGACGACTTGTCCATTAACATTGCTTATAGCTTTGAGTGGCATGAAGGAAATTTGTCAGCAGAAATCCAGCTTAAGTGTCAGCAAGATGCTGGCTAGGAGCTTCAAATGGCAGGGCCTCTGAGTTTGGTAAAAAGTAGTTTAGGCTTTGCCAGCCACGTGGTCTCTGTCCAAATACCCATCTTTGCTGTGTAGTCTGAAATCAGCCAGAGATGACATGTAAGGCAGCAATACATGTACAGATGTCAAAATGTGAATTTCACATGCCACAGAAAATTTCTTTATAATTTTATTTATTTGTTTCTGACTGTCCTGAGTCTTCATTGCTGCTTGGCCTTTTCTCTAGCTGCGCCCAGCGGGAGCTGCTCTCTAGTCGTGAAGTGCAGGCTTCTCACTGCAGCGGCTTCTCCTGCCGTGGAGCACGGGTTCCAGGGCAGGCCAGCGTCAGCAGCTGTGGCGATGGGCCTCGTTACTCCGCGGCACGTGGGATCTTCCCAGATAAGGGATCCAGCCCGCGTCTCCTGCCTTGGCAGGCGGCTTCTTACCCAGTGCGCCACGAAATATTATTCTTCTGTTTGCTTTATTTTGGGTTTTTTTTTTGGGGGGGTCGGGGTTCCAACCACTTAAAAATGTAAAAATCATTTTTAGCTCACAGGCTGTGTGGGTAGAGATCAGGTTTAGCCAACAGGCCCTGTTAAAGCATTTCAAGGCCACAGCAACCCCAGGAAGGGGAGTAACTGAAATGACACCTTTATGGATGAGGAGCCTGGGAGTGTTCAGTGACTGCCTCGAGTCAGACAGCCAGGGATGGCAGAGCGGTGCGTGGGAGACGCGTGTCTGCCTCTGCGCCGCCTCTGACGCTGCATCGGTCCTCTCGCGACCGTGCACGCGGTGCGTTTGTCCACTGTTTCACCGCGGGGCCATGGGTCATGGCTGAGCGCGCGCTCAGTCGCTGCTGTCTTGTCTGCCCCTGCAACCCCGTGGACTGTAGCCCACCAGGCTCCTCTGTCCATGCGATTCTGCAGGCAGGAACGCTGGAGTGGGTTGCCATTTCCTCCTCCAGGGATCTTCCCAACCTAGGGATCGAACCCTCATCTCCTGCATTGACAGGCAGGTTCTTTACCCCTACTGAGCCACAAGGGAAGCCTCAACATAATGTCATTAACCATACGAAATTCTCCAAGTGCTGGGTTTTATTTCTGACACCTCTGAAGTTTTCCGTGATTGAGTTCATTAACAAGGAAGCAGTGGTTTGCAGTCAGTCCATTAAATAGCCTGCGTCAGCTGAGGCTTTATTTTCACGGGCCTCCGGTTCAGACGACATTATCGTTGTGATTATTTACTTGTTTGTTCACATCCTGCAATGTCCCTAAAAGGGTCTTAGGTAACCAAGAGTACCATAAGCTCATAAATTAATGAAGTTGTGATAAACAAGTGACGTTAAATCTTTAAATATAAGCCATAAGGCCTGGGGCAGGTTCCTATGGGGTTATTAATTTGATTTCTTTCTCTTTCCGACACTTAAGAAAAAGCATTTGCCCGTGGGAAAAGCCAAAGGTGGACTTGGCAGCCTTCCAAGTCACGGCCTCAAGTTTCTGACAAGGTGTTGACAGTCCCCTTCCACGAACACATCCCCATTGCCCCCGTGTTCTCCCAGCTACGGCAAATTATTTGAGGAATTCCAAAAAATTACCAAACCCAACCCTGATGCTCAGGGAACTTAACCACCAAAGGAGAAACCAGTTCCAGATGAATCCATCGCTTAAGAAATGTCCCTGCGGGGAGAACTAAGACCCCACATGCCTTTCAGCCAGAAAACCAAACATAAGACACAGTAATACTGTAATAAATTCAGTAAAGACTTTAAAAATGGTCCACATCAAAAAAATCTTTAAAAAAAAAAAAGGAATTGATTATGTAGTAGAAGAAAACATAACTGAAGAGGGGATCAATAATTTTTTTTTTTAATTTCACTGCAACTGTATTTACTTGTCTTCAGGTTTTAGAACACTGGGCCGCAGTGAACTGCGGCCTCAGGACCTTTGAACCTGCCTTTTCTCCTGCTCAGGACACTCTATTCTTTACAGAGCAGGCTCCTTCTCATCCGCGATCTGCCCTGAGCACCTGTATAAGGCATTTTCCTTTTGTTGGTGTGTTTCACCAGATTCTGTTCCTCTGTTTACAATATAATTACGCAACTCACGTGTGGTTTCCATTCTTACCTGTCTCTTCCTCTAAACTGGAAGCTCGAAGGGGACCACGTCTGCTTCTTGGCTCACCACTGTTTCCCCAGCTCATTGCACAGGCCTGGCACATGGTAGGTGCTCAACAGGTAGGTATGGAATAAACACATGACTGAGTGGATGAGTGGAGAGGAGCAGGGAGGGGACCATGTGGCCGGGCTTCAGCCTTGCTCCCTCACCCCGGCCCCAGACGCAGAGGTCAAGGCCTGGTAGTTTCACCTGTGGGTTTTTGTGGGGTTTTCTGCCTTTTCCGATCATCTATTTGTTTATTTTTGGCTGTGCTGGGTGTTCGTTGCTGCGTGGCCTCTCTCTAGCTGCGGCGAGCGGGGGCTGCCCTCTGGCTGCGGTGTGTGGGCTTCTCATAGCAGTAGCTCCTTTGTTGCAGAGCAGGGGCCCCGGGGCGCGTGGACTTCAGTAGTTGCGGCACGCGGGCGCCGTAGCTGCGGCTCCCGGGCTCTGAGCACAGGCTCGGTTGCTGTGGCTCCAGGGCTGAGTCGCTCCACGGCATGTGGGATCTTCTCAGACCAGGGATCGAACCTGAGTCCCCTGCATTGGCAGGCAGGTTCTTAACCACTGGACCACCAGGGAAGTCCTCTGTTTTGACTTCTGAAAGCAAAAATCATGAGGCAAAGAAACAAAAAGAGAAGTTGGCCTTGCCAAACTAGAGAGATTATTTCACAGAAACTGTGAAAAACGAGGTCGTCTGGGTCAACTGAGACCTGAATACAGACGTAGCCTAAAGCGATAGCGGTGAGTTTACAATGTGTTGGCGACTCGGGGAGAGAGGAGGACCACTGTAGGTGGGCAGAGGGTCCAGTCTCAGATCCGCACCTAGGTGGTCACTTCGTCCCTGACAAGGACACCACTGCAGATCAGCAGGAAATTCTGACAACTGCCTCACCATCATATTCCAGAAATACTTTATTTGAGGTAGGTCATAGGTCATAGATCTACACATGACCAGAAAAACAACGTGACCCATGATTGTGAGGACGCTGGCACGTGTGGAGATTTCTTGAAGACAACGCCAAAGGGGCTTACCGTGAAAGAGAGCTCTCAGACGGCAGACTTCATTAAAACTGAAGCCTTCTCTTTGTCAGAAGCACCATTAAGGGTGGGAACAGACAACGCGTAGACATGGATGAGATAGTCTTGTTGCATATGTCTGACAGGGGAGTCATGTGTAAACATAAGTGAGAAGAGAAAGATAAGCAATCCAATTAGAAGATGGGCCACAGATTCGAACAGTTCACAAAGGAAAATATCAACTACTCCATCAGTGGACAAAAGCATTTTCAGCAGGAAGAGCAAATTACAGTCACAATGAGATACCATTACAGATCCAGCAGAATGGCTGTTTTTTTTGTTTTTTTTTTTAAGGAAAAAAGAATTTTAAAAGACTGGTGATGCCACGCATATGTTGGCAAGCACAGGAAATAACTGGAAGCTTGATATGCTGCTGGTGGGAGTGTAACCATAAAGCCCCCTTGGCTAATTGTTTAGTGTCTACTAAAGCTATCATTCTTCCCAGGTGGCTCAGTGGGAAAGACTATATTTCAGTTTTTAATATAAAAAAAAAAAAGATCGTGAAAAATAATAGCTTGGATGAAACTTACAGAATTTCCCTGTCTGAAAGCCACCAGACACAAGAAAGGGCCCAGTGTGTGGTCCCAGGCATGAGCAGCGTGAGACAGGTGAAACCCAGCTCTGACGACAGACTTCAGGTTGGTGGTCGCTCTGCAGGTCAGAGACGGACTAGGCGGAGGCCCAGGGTTAGGGTCCTAGGAACGTGGAAATGTTGTAAGCTTTTTTCATGGGGTGATGGTTACGCGCATAGACGCACACACATACGGCGTATGCTTGACATTAGTGCATTGCTCTACATGTATGTGTTAGACCGCCATTAAAAGGTGGGTTTTTGGGGGGTTTTTTTAAGAGAAGGAAGAACTCATGACAGAATTTGAAGGCAAACCTTACCTTCCTGCGTAATTTGAATTCAGAAGTCAGCAGACAGGAAAAGGAGGGTTTCCAGGCTCTGTGAATAGGGACTCCATTGATGGAAACACATGGACAGGAAGTGGGCTGGCAGGGGCTATTTGCCACTATCGGGACCTGTTGATTTTGAGATCGAGCCAGGTTCCCTGAGGAGAGATGCCCAGCGGACGGGTGCAGACCCAGAGCAGGGGCTGGGGTCACAGTTGGAGATGCGGACTCTGAAGGAGGGGCTTGAAAACATTGGAGGGAAAGAAAGCCAGCAAAATACTCACATTCACGATTGGTCCTCTGGTGAAGTCTACAGCCAGGAAGAGAGGAAATATCCAGGCCATCTGGGGGCGGGGGGCAGGTGATGTTTGCAGCAGGCACCAAGATCTTGTGTAGAGATGGACTGAAACAGAGCAGAGAAGGGACGTGCCCTCCTCTTCCTTCTTTCTCTTTCTTCTTCCCCCCTCCTCTCCCTCCCTCCTCCCTTCTTCCCGCCCTTCACCCGTCCTGCACTGCCTTCCCAGGCTCTTTTCTCCTGCACCCACTTAGCAGAGCCCTCGCATCTGGGGAAAGCCGTTGGAGTTTGTTTCCTAAGCACACTCACCTCAATTTGTTCTGAATTCCTTTCATTCCAACCGAACAAAGACACAAACATTACACACACTCACAGTCCATGGATTGGGGAACACGTTCACTCTTCTGTACTAACCCAGAGACGGGCCGGAAGGTCATTTCAGATAATTATCACCCTGATAATTGAGCAGATGGCAATCACCAAATCCAGCCTTCCCCGCCTGTCAGCGTCTCTGTAGCTAATTCACCTTCATGCCTGGGCAATTTATTCTAACTAGATTCCATTTCATGATTGCAACTTGTATCTTTGCTTCTCGGGGTACCCCAGAAACTGAATTTCCAAAAGGTTTGTAGCCATGGGAAGCTGTTCCTACAGAATATAGGAAAACTGGCATGGGTCCAGAGACCTCCTGTCCTCTTGAGACCCCAGAGATAGACCCAATCATGCCTTTTTTCATGGCCACCTCTGTGTCTTTGAGCTGGGCCTCTCCCCTCTATTGTCCTCATCCCTAAGCCTCAGAGGTCTGTCCTAAAAGCTTCTGCAAAAAAGGTGTTCAGTCTCTCCCCATGTCTTAATGAATCAAATCCAAAGCCCGGCAAAGCAACTCAATCACAGCCACAATTCTCCTTAATTTGTCTTCCTGGAGACCAACTGTTTCCCTTATCTTTTTTCTACCTTTCCCTTTTTTGTTTGGCTCTTTTTTATACGAATTCTGAGGGCGTCGCCTGCTGGGGAAAATTCACCTCTCCCCAGGAAAGCAATCACCCACCATGGCAGTGCCCCCTCTGCGAATGGGTCATTACTTTTCAGCGGGGATGTGAATAGTCCATTTACTTTGAAGAAATTAGAGAGAGTGTGGAGGCAACAACATATAATCACTTAATTTGGAGCGGATCCAGAACTGAGTATAAGCACCTTTGATTTAAAGGGAAAAAAAGCAATTAAAGGCAGTTGGCAGAAAGTTCTTTCAAGTCAATGAAGTCACTCAATCAGCCCATTAAAAATGACTAGCTTTTGAAAGCTTAATTTGATCTCAAGTGAGAAGAGAGGATGGGGAGCAAAGATTGGCATCTGAGAGAATAGAAAAAAACTAAAGCCAAATGACAGATTGTTTAGAAATTTCCACAATCTCATTGGTTTTCCACTTCTGCTTTCCACTCAAGGAGCCCACAGCTGCTTGGTGTGGGGAGGGCGTAGGGACAGCTCATAAGACCAAGTGCCAGACATGCACTCTCCCAGCCTCCCTTGCAGCTCAAGCTCAGGCTGAGCATTGCAGGAAGGAAGGGCCCCTTCCAGGTCCCGAGAGTGGGCTCTCATCTAACTCTCCACAATGAATTGTCCGAGAAGACACACGCGCTGACGAAGCAAGAGCCTTTATTGGGAAGGGGCACCTGGGCGGAGAGCAAGCAGGGTATGTGAGGTTCCTGTCCGGGTTGTCTCTGGCCGGTCTTCCTGCTTGGCCCACAGTTGGTCTGACTCAGGGTCCTTGCTGGTGGTGTGACCATCACTCAGCCAAGATGGATTCCAGAGTGAAGGATTCTGGGAGGTCAGTGTCTCGTCCCTCCATTCGGCCCCTCTCAAATTCTCCCAGTTAATTTTACAAGATGTATTGTAGGCTGACATCTCATCCATTTTGGGGGGGCCCCTCCCAAATTCTCCCCTTTAGTTTTTGGCAACACAATGTTCCTTATCAGGACCTCCTGTCGTGTGACAACTCATGCAAGTGGTTATCATCACACCTGCCCGATGTGGGCAGTTTCGGTCAACAGGTCCTAACAACTGGACGTGCACCCCCCGATCAGCACTACCCAGTGTCCACATCTGAGCTGGTGACCCCAGACCCGAGGGGCAGGGAACCCTCCATCCTTTGCGTGTCCTCCCCAGACCCAGGTCTGAAGTGTACACAGGGCTTTCCCCAACTGGAAACCACGTGTCATCTGGGACAGGGCGCCTCCGTGGAAAAGAGGAGGACGAGAGGAGGGCGGGACAGGAAACCAACAGACTAGGAGCGTTTGCCTCAAGGTGAATGAGTGCAACTTGCAGCAGAAGGGGCCTCAGGGGGAGTCCCTTTTGGGAAAAACTAGAGATTTGCTCTCAGTGGAACTCCCCCACCGTTCCCTTCTCTCTCCCCAAACTGCCCCGAGCGCCTCTGCTTCATGTCCCGATGCCCGCTAAGTGCTGCCCACCTGAGTCCTCAAGCCCCTCACCTCTTCCCCCACCCGGAGTCGAGCACTGTGCTTATAAACTGAAGTACGACCACACTGCGGCCCATCGCCACGAGAGGCCAGCGCGCCTCATCCAGCATCACTGGGGCGGAACGTGCTTTCTGATTCAGAACTTCGCAGCTTCCCGGAGAAGGCACCCTGTGGGCTTCCTATCACGTTAAAAACCCAGGAGGACCCGGGGCAGCAGCCTGTAATCAAACCCATTAATATTTTTGCAGGAAGCTATATGAATATTCAGAGTAAGCAGGGAAAATAATGATTATAAATAGCCTCTCATCAGATCAGGTCAGGTTTTGCAGCTAAAAGAATCCTAAAAACTTCCAGTCTGCGAAACTTTGAGTTTCGGAGTTGCGTGTAAGGATTACGTGTGCTAAGTCGCTTCAGTTGTGTCCACCTCTTTACGACTCCGTGGACTGTGGCCCGCCAGGTTCCTCTGTCCATGGGATTCTCCAGGCAAGAATGCTGGAGTGGGTTGCCATTTCCTTTTCCCCCAGTAGGGCCATAGAAGCAGGGGAAGTAAGTGAAGCGACCGGCCGTAATCAGCGGGGAACAGTGAGGCCTGTGAGAGCAGACGTGCTGGTCCCACCTATGAAGAGAAGCTGCCAGTTTCCGGGCGTGAGATTTCCCCATCACTGGGGGGCGTCTGGTGATTGGAGACGGGCACTGGTTTGTCGGAAGCAGTCACTGTCGTGGGGCTGGTAGCTGGGGGCAGCAGGTAGGGTGATGTAAGGTACACGCAGACACAGCACGTTGGAGCCGAGTCTCGGGAGAGACACACTAGCGACTTCTGTCTTGGTTTCTTGTTTGTATTTTATTTCCACTGCACATGTGTAGCTGATCCCCTCTGAGGAACACCGAATTGAAAGGACCAAAATTCAGAGTTTTGATTGAGCCACAGGGCATCAAGCTTTTAAAACCAACTTACAAACTTGAAAAGAAGAGCCTTTAACATGTTTCAATGGTGACATAATCATCTTACCAAAATCACTAAACTTTTGGAGAAGACATTTAAAATGGCAACTTTGGAAGTCAGTTTACCTGAGCCCTCGGAGTGCTTTATCCAGAAAGCGTACCTTTGACCTGAAAGTTCCACACGTACGAACTTGTCTTAAGTCATAAAGGGACCATAGGACATAGATGAGTATATGGTATTATTAACTGCGTTGCTCTTTATATTGGAGAAAGTCAGAGAGTAACGTAAATGACTGTTGATAGAAAACCGATGAAACAAATCGTGGCACAAGCAGGCAAGGGAAGACCTTTCACGGGCATAAAACTACGCTGTAGCTCAGTACTCACTGACATGGAAAGACGGCCACGAAAAAGGCAGTATGATATTATGTCTGTTTGAAAAAGAAATATGTGTGTGAAAATACACACACCTTGAAAACCATGCCTGAAAGGTGATTCATCAAAATGTTGTGAATGGTTATTTGAATGTTAGGATTACTTGCAACCTATTTTTTCTCTTTTTTATATATTTTGTAAGTTATTCAAAATAAACACAAATGATGATAGTAACTTATGAAAATAAAGTTACTAAAGGGTGTGTTGATAAGTTTTCTCTCAACATTTCAATGAATAATTGATCTATTTTGTGGCTCATGTTTACTCTAAGTTATAAATTCCCAGAGTGTTTTTCTTTCCTTCTTTCCACAGCTCCACACACAGCACTGCAGGTAATAAGAACTCCATTAGGACTGTTGACTGACTGGGTATTTAGATGTCAAGTGCTGAAAATAGCTAAGAACCAAATTGCACAGCTGAGCCTTTGGCACTCGAACTTTCATAAGTGAAAACTAAAATCTCCAAGTCATTCCATTTTATTATAAATGAACCCTCCCCACAATTCCCCTTCAGTTCTGAAAGCTTGCCAAAGTGTGGATTATGACCCCATCTCCCAGCTCATGGGAGAGTTTTTTAAAACTACTTGATGGCATTGAAAGTGAAAGTGAAGTCGCTCAGTCATGTCCGATTCTGTGCAACCCCATGAACTGTCGCCCTCCAGGCTCCTCTGTCCATGGTATTTCCCAGGCAAGAGTACTGGAGTGGGGTGCCATTGCCTTCTCCAGGAGATCTTCCCGACCCAGGGATTGAAGCCACGTCTCCCACGTTATAGGCAGACACTTTACCATCTGAGCCACCAGGGAAGATTTACTTGATGGCATTATTATCCTGCAAATTGTGACGAGGGAGGCAAAAGTGAATTAGGTGTTTGGGAAAGCCGTGCATGGACCTGCAACCTCTGTGACGGGAGCAGGGCCTGGTGGGCACCTTTGAGAAAGGTCTACTTCGCATCCCCAGCTTCCTCAGAGTGTTGCCACTGCCTGTATCAGTCAGCTATTGCTGCGTAAGGAACACCCACAGAAATCTCAGGGACCAGAAAAATGCACCTGTTTGTCCATCTAGGCTGGGCTCATCTGGAGAGGTTCTGCTTCTTCCAACTACAAGTCTGGCTGGCCCCTCCCTGCCTTCCCCCTCTGGGATTCAGACTCTAGCCCATGCCTTCTGGATTCACTTAGGTTCCAGGTTAAAGAGACAGAAACTATTCAGGGGAAGCCTGTCTTTTGTCAATGATAGAAGGTCAAGAGTTCACACCCAACATTGCAGGCACGCTTCCACCCCCTGCCTGGGTCATCCCATGAGCCAAAGCCAGTGCCCAGCATCCACAGGACAGGGAAGACCACAGCAAGGGTGCATTGTAGGAAGTCATGACCAGTGATTCATCTGACCAAGCTCTTACTCTCTTGGAAGTCTTTGCAGGGAAAGGGCACTCCTCCGGTTGGGATCGGTGTGTCTTTTCTTGTCTCTTAGTCGTCGGGACACAAAGGGACTTCCCAGCATGTACAGAGAGCATCCTTGGGGGCGGAGGGGAGACTGGCGTCCACCTCCTCTCCATGTGAGACCGTGCACGGCCATTGGTACAGTGGAGGCAGGAGGCCCTCCGTGGGGCTCTAATGGCACTAGCCAAGGGCTATTTCCATTTCTCTCGGGCTGTCGAGTGGCAGCAGCACCACACTGGCAACTCCTTGCTTTAAGTCTCCAGGGAAAGAGGCTGCAGTGCCATCCTCTCAAGTCACCAATTAGGCTGGGTTCCTGGGGACTGACTCTGCATTGGGATGTGCACAAACGCGAACGACGCTAGGAAAGTTGCAAAAAAGAGTGGGTGGGAGGGAACTTGTGCAGCCTTTAGTGACCAACCAATGGTGGCTCGGTGCTAAAGAACCCTCCTGCAAACGCAGGAGATGTAAGAGGCGTGGATTCAACCCCTGGGTCAGGAAGATCCCCTGGAGGAGGAAATGGCGACCCTCTCCGGTGTTCTTGCCTGGAGAATCCCACGACAGAGGAGCCTGGCAGACTATAGTCCATAGAGTCGCACAGAGTCGGGCACGACTGAGCACAGACCATCAGGGAGGCTTTCTGCCTTTTCCTCTCAAGTCTGGACACCAGCTGGCAATCGGTGTCCCAAAGGAGGAGGAGCACACAGGATTCCCCCAGGGCTTAAACATGGCCGGGTGAGAGGAAAGAGGACAGTCTTAAGAAATAATACAAAGCAGTGAAGAAGAGAACCTAGAGTCTCTGAGGGAGGCTGGAAAATAGGGCAGTTCAGGGCAGGGTCCTCAGACCCCCGGCCTGAGCATCACCGGAGGTTCTCAGGCCCCTCCCCAGACCCGCTGAATCAGAAACCCTGGGGATGGGACCTGTCCCCGCACTGGGACATTTCTGGGGGCCGTGGGTGCTGGATGAGCTGGGGGGAGGGAACAGCATCAGCAGGGATGGGCAGTCACTGAGTGGCGGCGAGTGCTGGAGAGCTGGGGGTGTCATCACAGAGTGACGGCCGTGTGGCTGAAAGAGCACAGATGCGTCGTCTCCCTGTTCCGGAGGCCAGAAGCCCAGGATCGAGGTGTGGGCAGGGTGGGCTCCTTCTGAGGCTGCCGGGGGAATCTGTACCATGAGGTCTGGAGGCACCCCAGCACTCCGGGGCCTGTCGGGGAAGAACAGGAGCACAGGAGTGAGAAGATGAGGGAACCAGCCTCCTCTTGGTGGTGAGTGGGGCCAGAAACACTGAGTCCCAATGACATCATTTGAGTCATGAAAGCCAGGACGGTTCCTCCACATTCCCAATGTCTGAACTGATACATCTCCTTTCTGTTGAAGTCTTTTGGGGGTTTTTTGTGGGTTGTTTTTTTTTTAATATTCTTTGTTCTTTAGTCACTAAGTCGTAGCCAACTCTTTGCAACCCCATGGACTGCACCCCACAGCTCCTCTGTCCTTGGGATTTTCCAGACAAGAATTCTGGAGTGGGTTGCCATTTCCTCCTCCAGGGGATCTTCCCGACCCAGGGGTCAAACCGGTGACTCCTGCATTGGTGGGTGGATTTGTAACTGCCAGACAACCAGGGAAGTCCCAGTCCTTAGCAATTTTAGCCATTTGAATTTGTCAAATTGAATTTCTGCTTCATGTGATTGAAAGCTGTACCTCTTTAAGGACTGAGATCCAGGACTGAGATCAAACAACCAAATCACCCTCTGACTTGTGTTATATTGGATATAACACATCAATATTAATTGACATTATTGTGTAGTACCCACTGTGGACGCCACTTTGGAGAGAACACGAGCCATCAGACAGTTCTTTTATGTTCCTGTTACGTCTTTATTGAATCGCAGCGTTAACTCTGTTAAGCGTGATCACCAGCATCCTGAACAGAAGCTGCTGAGGGACGGCTCAGGTCTTCCATTCACGCATCTCTGTTGGCTGAGTGTCCAGAGCAGCCCGCTAGCCTTAGCGACAAGACAGCAGAAAGGGCAGGAGACCCCTCCAGCAGCTCACCTGCTGCAGGAAGTAAGCTCAGTCTTGCTTCCTGAATTTCAAGGTGATTTTTCTCCAGCCTTTCTACTGTGTGAGAGTCTCTGGGAGTGAGTGTCCGCCTGCAGCCGTTGTTCCTGGCACAACCTCAGGGTAAGGGCACCAAAAGTGTCAGTTCATTTCAGTCGCTCAGTCGTGTCTGACTCTTTGCGACCCCATGAATTGCAGCACACCAGGCATCCCTGTCCATCACCAACTCCTGGAGTTCACTCAGACTCACATCCATCGAGTCGGTGATGCCATCCAGCCAGCTCATCCTCTGTCGTCCCCTTCTCCTCCTGCCCCCAATCCCTCCCAGCATCAGAGTCTTTCCCAGTGAGTCAACTCTTCGCATGAGGTGGCCAGAGTACTGGAGTTTCAGCTTTAGCATCATTCCTTCCAAAGAACACCCAGGACTGATCTCCTTTAGAATGGACTGGTTGGATCTCCTTGCAGTCCAAGGGACTCTCAAGAGTCTTCTCCAACACCACAGTTCAAAAGCATCAATTCTTCAGCGCTCAGCTTTCTTCACAGTCCATACATGACCACAGGAAAAACCATAGCCTTGACTAGACGGACCTTTATTGGCAAAGTAATGTCTCTGCTTTTTAATATGCTGTCTAGGTTGGTCACAACTTTCCTTCCAAGGAGTAAGCGTCTTTTAATTTCATGGTTGCAATCACCATCTGCAGTGATTTGGGAGCCCCAAAAAATAAAGTCTGACACTGTTTCCACTGTTTCCCCATCTATTTCCCATGAAGTGATGGGACAAGATGCCATGATCTTAGTTATCTGAATGTTGAGCTTTAAGCCAACTTTTTCACTCTCCTCTTTCACTTTCATCAAGAGACTTTTTAGTTCCTCTTTCTGCCATAAGGGTGGTGTCATCTGCATATCTGAGGTTATTGATATTTCTCCCGGCAATCTTGATTCCAGCTTGTGCTTCTTCCAGCCCAGCATTTGTCATGATGTACTGTGCATAGAAGTTAAATAAGCAGGGTGACAATATACAGCCTTGACATACTCCTTTTCCTATTTGGAACCAGTCTGTTGTTCCATGTCAGGTTCTAACTGTTGCTTCCTGACCTGCATACAGATTTCTCAAGAGGCAGGTCAGGTGGTCTGGTATTCCCATCTCTTGAAGAATTTTCCACAGTTTATTGTGATCCACACAGTCAAAGGCTTTGGCATAGTCAATAAAGCAGAAATAGATGTTTTTCTGGAACTCTCTTGCTTTTTCCATGATCCAGCGGATGTTGGCAATTTGATCTCTGGTTCCTCTGCCTTTTCTAAAACCAGCTTGAACATCTGGAAGTTCACGGTTCACGTGTTGCTGAAGCCTGGCTTGGAGAATTTTGAGCATTACTTTACTAGCGTGTGAGGTGAGTGCAATTGTGCGGTAGTTTGAGCATTCTTTGGCATTGCCTTTCAGCGTGCCACATCTTCAGGGGATCAGCCACAGTCCACAGACGACAGACAAACCAGAATTAAACTTATCCCCACACGTGCAAGGCTTCACGGATAAGTTAAAAATTACTTCTGGCCTTTTGACATCTTAGACTCTTTATATTCCTGGTTTATTTAGATGAGAATGTTGTTGTTGTTGTTCAGTCACTCAGTCGTGTCCAGCTGTTTGCGACCTGAACTGCAGCACACCAGGCTCCCCTGCCCTCCACTATCTCCAGAGCTTGTTCAAACCCATGTCCGTTGAGTTGATGATGCCATCCAGCCATCTCATCCTCTGCCGTCCTTTTTCCTCCTCCCTTCAATCTTTCCCAGCATCAAGGTCTTTCCCAATGAGTCAGCTCTTCGAATCAGGTGGCCAAAGTATTGGAGCTTCAGCATCAGTCCTTCCAGGGAGTATTCAGGGTTGATTTCCTGTAGGGTTGACTGGTGGAACAGAATAGATGCCGTCAAAGAACAAAGCTGAGATCTCAGAGCTTAGACAAAACGTACAGAGCGAGTCTGCTAGTGCAGACAGAGGGGGCGCGTGTCTCAGCAGGAAAGTGCTAAGCAGAAACACGGGGTTTAGATTCTGGACGGGGACCCTGGTGGTCATGCTGGTCACAAGACTGGCAACGGCTGCTGTGCACAGAGCGAGTCCAGAGGTGTGCACAGCGGGTCAGCACTGGCCCTGTTGTTCCCTGGTCTGGAAAACATCTTCGACCCACACTGAAGGGGCCCGGGGTTAGTCAGAGTCAGGGCTCGGTCCTTGGGCATGGCCCTCTGTCAGCGGTAGTGGCCAGGGGCCAGTTGGGTGATCTGGCCAAGCAGTGCCAGGAAGTGGAAGTGTTTCACATACAGCATCAGCTCACTTAGTCCACAGTTATTGATCCTCTGATCTGGATCGCTTCATTCTGATCTCAGCTCAAACATTGGCACGTTAGAGAGGCTTTTTCCATCATCCTGTCTCAAGGTCACACCCCCAGCTCCCCGCCCACCATCCCATGTGCTGATCCAGCGGCTCCTCCACTCCCAGCTGCAGCCTCGGGGACATGGGTGTGTCTTGCTTCTGCTGGGTATTCACTCCTCAGAGACTCAATGCCCAATGCGTGTTTCCCAGAGGGAAGCAGCGCCTCAGGTGCTGGACAAAACCGGAGCTTCCAGAACAGACACGGTGTGATGGAACAGAGCCGGAGGCTCTGTGTTTTAGTAAAACTTATTTTACAGCCCTGTATTATAAAGCAGAGGGAAATGAGGACTCTTGTCACTTGTATCCTGCTTCAGAAGGCAGACGATCAGCATCCGTAAACATTTTTTGTTTTTAAGATTTTTTTAAAAATTATTTCATTTATTTATCTTTTGGCCGTGCTAGGCCTTTACTGCTGCACACAGGCTTCCCTGGCTGTGGCCCGCGGGGGCTGCTCGGGTGGCGGCGCCCCGGCCCCTCGTTGCGGGGGCTTCTCCTGTTTCGGCGTGCAGGCGCGAGCACTCAGGCTCCGGGAGGTGTGGCACACAGCCTCAGTAATTCTCACTCACGGGCTCAGCTGCTCCACGGCACGTGGGATCTTCCCGGACCAGGGATCGAACCCCCGAACTGGCCAGGCAGCTTCTTATCCTCTGTACCACCAGGAAAGTCCGACGTGAACCGTTTTTAAGGTCTTTGTTAAATTTATTACAATATTGTGTCTGTTCTATGTTTTGGTTTTCTGGCCACCAGGCTTGTGGAAGCTTAGCTCCCAGACCAGGGGTTGAGCTCTCACCCCCTGCAGCAGAAGGGCAGAGTCTTAACCCCTAGACCACCAGGGAAGTCCCTGTAAACATTTTAAATTCTCATACCCCCAGTCTGAAGAGTTCTGACTCTCTAGACCCACCCCCCCTTGGAGAAGGCGATGGCACCCCACCCCAGTACTCTTGCCTAGAAAATCCCATGGATGGAGGGGCCTGGGGGCTGCAGTCCATGGGGTCGCTGGGAGTCGGACACGACTGAAACGACTTAGCAACAGACCCACCCCCCAACTGCTCTGCGGTCCCCTGCCCCACCAGGGCATGTCCAGTCTCAGCCCTGCAGGCTGGAAAGCCAGGGCCAACAATGTCATTGTCAGCTCCGCTGGGCCCCAGTGCTTAGGGGAACATTGGTGATGGGAGGACCCTTAAGAGCCAGTAACTCCCACTTTAAAAAAAAAATTATTTATTTGTTTGGCTGACCCGAGTCTTAGCTGTGGCCTGTGGGATCTAGTTCCCTGACCAATGATCGAACCCTGGATTTGGGAGAGTGGAGTCTTAGCCGCTGGACCAGCAGGGAAGCCCCCCATAGCACCTGTGTGGCCACTTTCTCCTGTAAAGCTGAGCTGCTCTGGGGCCAGGCTGACTGCAGTCTCCAAGACCCCAGGCCCACTGCGCCGTGCAGTTTTGGGCCCTTCCCACTGCTCACAAAGTTCAGTTCCCCCACTCCCCTCAGAAGACATCCCCCCAGGCTTCTGTGGGCCAGGCATTTGGTTTCAGCAAGAGCTCGGTAGCAAGCTGATAGCGGCTTTTCACGAGCCATGTTACCTAGTAGCTGCATCAGAACCACAAGCCCCAAACCCCAAAGGGGACCTCCTGCTGGAGGCTGCCTCCCTGCGGAGCCCAGCGGCTCCAATTAGGCAAGATGCTCATGCCTGTTCTGCGCCCAGTATCTAGAGAGGCTGCCCGGGCGCTGGGCCCCCGGGATAACCCTGACCGGTCAGCAGTGGCAGCAAACGCCACTCTAGCTCCCCGCATGCGGCTCCCAGAGTGTGGAGGGCAAGCTGCTAACTCAGAGTTCATCAACCTCAACGTTCATCTCATCCCAAAACAGCCCCCGAAGTGACACACAAAATAAACCCCACGGTACATTTACCCCTCCCCGCTCCATGCCTGGCGTTCCCCAGCCCCCTGGTCCTGTGGTAAGATGGGCATTTAGGTAACTGTATCCACAGGCTTGGCAGTGAAGCATCTGCCCACAGTGAAGAAGACACGGATTCAGTTCCTGGATGGGGAGGATCTCCTGGAGGAAATGGCAACTCACTCCGGGATTCGTGCCTGGAGAATCCCATGGACAGAGGAGCCTGGTGGGCTGCAGTCCACGGGGTCGCAGAGTCAGACACAGCTTAGTAGTAACTAAACCACCAGCACACCCAACAGGGAAATCAGCTGGAGGTCCCTCCTCCCAGCGTGTTCAGACAGCCCACTGGGCCCTCAGTCCCCCCGCGACAGGGAGTCTTAGCCACTGGGCCAGCAGGGAGGTCCCTGCGGGCAGGCCACTGATGCTGGGAGCTTCCGTTTTCTTGTCTCTCTGCTCGCTGAAGCAGAGGTGACCCTTCCCGGGGCTGCTGGGAATGAGGCTGGGATGACGTCACCCATGCAGAGTGCAACCAGCAGGGACCTGGTGCGTTATTTGGGAATTCCCTGGTGGTCCAGCGGTTAGGACTCTGCGCTCTCATTGCTGAAGGCCCAGGTTCGATCCCTGGTCAGGGAAGTAAAGATCCCGCCGGCTGTACCGTGCGGCCAAAAAAAAAACCCAGCACCTGGCACACCCGCCTCTCATGTGTGATTTGCCTCCTTACCCATTTGATGGAGTTTCTGTATCCAAACCTCCCCGTTTTCCATGAAGTCTCACTGTTCTTGCTATTTCTCTGATTGGAAATTAAATTTCTAATGCACATCTCAAAAATTAATTCTTGCCTGCCCTCGGCTGCAGACGTTTTCTCCCTCTGCATTCCTCTCCGGGCTTCGTCGTGTGAGCTTTCACGTTGAGGTCTGTGTTTCTCTGGCTGCACTGGGTCTCCGTTGCAGACCGGGTCTGCGTGCAGGCTTTGTCTGGTTGCGGCGACCAGGGCTCCTCTTCATTACAACGCTGGGGATTCTCACAGTGACGGCTTCTCGAGTTGCAGAGCACGGACCCTGGGGCGCGTGGGCTTCAGGAGTTGTGATGCACGGGTAGTTGCTCCGAGACATAGTTTATATTCCCAGACCAGGGATTGAACCCGTGTCCCCTGCACTGGCAGGCGGACTCTTATCCACTGCGCCACCAGGGAAGTCCCAGGTCTGTGTTCCTTTTTCAGTTAATATTAGGTATGCTGTGGTGTTCCTGGCGAGCTACAGTCCATGGGGCCGCAGAAGAGTCAGGCACAACTGAGCAACTAAACAGCAGCAATCTTATATACAGTAGTGTCTGTATGTTAATCCCAGCCTCCTAACTTATCCATCCCCTTCCTGCCCCTTCAGGACCATACCTTTGTCTTCCATGTCTGGAGGCCCGTCTAGCACCATTTGTTGGAGAGAATATTCCCCCTCGCTGATTTGCTTTGGCGTCTTTGTCACAAATTAATCATCTATGTATGGCTCTATTCCTGGGCTCTCTATTCCATCACAGTCCAAGAGAGGTAGAACCCAAGCTATAAACATAAGTAGCAGGTATAATTTTAAATTTTCTGGTAACCACATATTACAAGGCGCGCAGCTATTGGACTGCTATATTAATAACGTGTCGTTTAGTCACCCAGTACCTGCAGGCACTGTTTTATGAATGAACCCAGCCTGGCAAACACGGGCGATGGGGTGTCATGAAGTATGCATCAAGTGAAATAAAACAGGTTCAGTCAGTCCATAGGCTGGAGCCTCAGCTGAAAGCTGAGCCCACGAGTTGTGACTTCAGTGCAGTGTTACGTGAAGTTGTTAGTGTTAGTCGCTCAGTTGTGTCCGACTCTTTGTGACCCCATGGACTAGCCCACCAGGCTCCTCTGTCCATGGCATTTCCCAGGCAAGGATACTGGAGTGGGCTGCCATTCCCTTCTCCAGGCGAAACTGTGTAATCAGCGCTAAACATGTCCTCCCAGCCTGGCTCAGTAGAGCAAAGAGCAGGATGCTAGATCTGTAATCAATACCATGAGTAATACGAAGTTTATTTAACTCTAAGAGGCAAGAAATTGTTAAAAGACTGAAATAAATCTTAAAATAAGTGTTAGTTAAAACTAACCTATAATATTCTATGCCCGCCTCATGGATTAAGTTTTTAAAAGCAATAAGATGAGACTTACTGGTTAAAAAAACAAAGATTTAAGGGAGAAGTAACATTAGGAGAACAAAGGTTGTGAATAAGCATGTCTTTAGAATTATCGATTAGTTAACAAAAAATAAACAACAGAGACAGAACAAACTGCTGGACTAAGCACCACTTCCTGACTCCAACTCCCATAAAAACAGCAGAAAATGTAGTTTTAATGAGAGTAAATACATAATAGTACTAGACTGACTGTAGACGAGTTTTTTTTTTTATTTTATTGAAGTATAGTTGATCTTACAGTGTTCTGTTGATTTCTACTGTACAGGAAGATGATTCCATTATGCATGTGTATACATTCTTTTTTATACTCTTTTCTATTGTGGTTTTTTGAAATATCTATTTGTGTCTTTATTTGGCTGCCTGAGGTCCTAGTTGCGGCACCCAGGGTTTTCTTTGCATCACATGGGCTCTTGCGTTGTGGCATGTGGACTCTCTAATGTGCAGGCTCTGGCGCGCGTGGGCTCAGCTGCTCCATGGGATGTGGGATCTTAGTTCCCAGCCAGGGATCGAACCCGTGCCGCCTGCATTGCAAGGCAGATTCTCAACCACTGGACCTCCGGGGAAGTCTCCTTTATGGTTTATCATAGGATATCAGATCTAGTTCCCTGTGCTATATAGCAGGACCTTACTGTTCATCCATTCTCTATATAATAGTTCATATCTGCTAACCCCAACCTCCCTGTCCTTCCCTCTCCAACTAGAAGATTTTCTGAAGATTAGAAAGCACACAGAACATGATCTATGGAGGGAAAAAAGACAACAAAAGCAATAGCCCAAAAGCAACAGGAAAGCTGGGGATGTCGTCGAAGGATGTTCCAAGCCCACAGGACAGCTGGGATGAGAGCCCAGGGCACCTGGCTGCACCCGCTGACTTCTCCCTCACAGTCCCTCTCTCTGCCAAATGTTTGCCTAAGTAAGTTAGTATTTTAAAAGTGATCTCAAGTTACAATACTTTGGCTACCTGATGCGGAGAGCTGACTCACTGGACAAGACCCTGGTGCTGGCAAAGACTGAGGGCAGGAGGAGAAGGGGGCCACAGAAGAGGAGATGGTTGGACGGCATCATCCACTCGATGGACATGAGTTTGAGCAAACTCTGAGAGACAGTGAAGGAAGGGATGCCTGGCATGCTGCGGTCCATGGGACTCCAAAGAGTCAGACACAACTGAGCGACTGAGCAACAGGTTATAGAACTTACAACACACAGGGAGCTCAGCTCGGTGCTCTGCGATGACGCAGAGGGGCTGGGATTGGGAGTTGGGGAGCGTGGGAAGGGAGGTCCCAGAGGGAGGGCTGACTGTGTGCACAACAGAGACTAGCACACACTGTAAAGCAATTACACTCCAATAAAGAACAACTTTAAATGAAACTAAGATCAGAAGAAAGAAAGAAAGAAAAATTCCCCCACTAAAAAGCATCGCATAAACAACAAGGTCCTACTGTATAGCGAAAGAACTATATTCAGTGTCCTGTAATAAACCATAATGGGAAGGAGAAATTAACAATAAAAAATAAATAAAGTACAATGGGAAAAAAGCACCCCGGTTCATTACCACAAATAGCATTTCTTTTACATTTTCCTATATTCAAGTATATTTTACATACGCTTATTTGTAAGAGAAGCAGGCCTACAAGTTTTTGTCCTGTTTTTCATTTAACCTTATATAACATATTTGGGGGCAGGAGGAAAAGGGGATGACAGAGGGTGAGATGGCTGGATGGCATCACCGACTCGATGGACGAGAGTTTGAGTGAACTCTCGGGAGTTGGTGATGGACAGGGAGGCCTGGCGTGCTGCGATTCATGGGGTCGCAAAGAGTCGGACACGACTGAGCGACTGAACTGAACTGAACTGAACATATTTGCCATCTTGTCACTGAATCTTCACAGCTTTTGTTTTTAACATCTACATAATACACGTTGATTATGATTTATTTTCTTTTTTCCTTCTTTTTGACCATTTGGGTTGTTTCCAGTTTGTGCTATTATAAATAATGCTGTAATTGACATCTTTATTTCCTTGGCTGAATTTAAATCTGTTTCATGAATTAAAAGCAGCTGAATTGACTTCTGCTTCATTCCTTTTTGAACAGAAATGGAATGTCCTGGTTTCATAACAAGGAACAGTCTAAATTTAGGTTTACAGATCAGGCTGTATGACAAGTCACAATCACAGTGGCAGAGTTCTTAAAGCATTTCAATGTCTATTCAGCTTGCTTGTTCCTCTTTTGGGACTACAGTGAGTCCGTGTTGCTTTGGTTTACAAAGAATCTCAAGATGGATAACCGTACCCTTGATGGGGCTAATTCTGTCTTCAACAGTATGACTTCCAGATGCACTACTTTCTGCAGTTCTTTCTGTACTTAACCAAGGTCAAGGTCAACTGTGAATGCATAATTCTCAAGTCATTTAAAATACTAGGTAACACTGACGGGGTTTCTGTTTTTTCACAAAGTATTTTGTTGCTCCAGAAAAGTAGTGTATAGTGATATTATGGCAGAAATGGGGTGCATGATTTTTTTTAATAATTTGAGGTCTTAGAAATTTTGAATATGATACTGAAAATTTTAAACTCAACAAATGAGTAGGAGATTGATAGAACTAAAAATAGATTATTTCCTGACTACCCTGGAGGTCCAGTGGTAAATCACCATGCTTCCACTGCAGGGGGACTCAGGTTCAATCCCTGGTCAGGGAACTAAGATCCCACATGCCCTGTGAGCCGCCGCCCCCTCCCCCGCCCCGGCCAAAAAAAGGAAAAAAAGCTAAAAATGGATTATTTCCTGAATAATTGAACCATTCCAAAGCCATCTAACATGAATTTCATAAGTAGAGAACTAAAGAATGGAGGAGAGGAAAAAAATTAATAATAAAATTATCCAGAGTTAAAAGACACAAGTATTGGGGTTGAATAGGTTCACCGTAAGTTGATCAGAATGCATGAAACAGAGAAGCAAAACCATGGAGTGAAGAGAAAGTCCAAAAAGATTACAAAGCAGACAAGAGAAAGAGCAGGAATAAAAGTAGGTTCCGCCCTCTCATTGGCAACAGTGGATAGACAAGACAAAGGAGCAGCAACCTGAACAGTCTGAGGATAAAACTACCCTGAATCCAGCATTTCAGATGCAGTCCAAAAGCAGGACTTCAGTGTGAGATCAAAATCAAAACACTTTAGACATACCAGAACTGAAAGCACTGACCATCCATAAATCTCTTTTGAACAAATTTGTTAAGGATTTGCTCCACTAAAACAAAAATAATGAATTTAAGAAGGCAGCACAAGATGCAAGTAACTATACGAGAAAAAATAAAATCACTCCAACAGTCATCTCACGAGCTCCACGTGTAGACAGCTGAGAGAATGGAGGGGACAAAAAATTAGGTCTGACAGTTCAGGAGACATAACAGTCTTAAACGTGTCATTGAAAACTTTAAGCTGAAAACACCTAAAGAATCCCACTTGGGAAAGGTGTGTTAGCAAGAAGAGGAGGAGGCTGGTAGGAAATAAGAGGAGTAAAATTATGTGAAAAGTCTTGTCTTGCTGAAGAGAAAATTAAAAATCTGATTAACTCTGGACATGTTTTAAATTTTAAAACAGTTATTGGAAAAATAGAATTATATGTATAACTTCTTAATTTCAAACCACTGGAGGAAAAATAATAAACATGATATGGTCAATCTTCAAAAGACAGGAAATAAAACATAAATTAAGATGGGGAGAATGTATTAATATTAAAACATATTGGTAATAGCAACAAGTAAAAACCTGTAAAGTTCTCCTATTAAGAGGAAAAACTGTTTAGAACGTATCAGATAGTAGCCGCTACGTGTATTTAAAACAAATGACCTGAGACAAATGACACAGAAAGTTTGCAATTACAGAGATAACAAAAAGACGGCTTCTAGTTAACGTTAAGAAAACAGCTAATTACTATGCATTTTAAGCTATATGTGGAGTAAGATGGAAATTTTACTTTAAGTTAATTCATAACGTAATTTTAACAATAAGCTAATTCATAACTTTAAAATCTGCTCGTTAGTCCAAAATTAAAAAGGAAGATCAAAATTCAGTGAGACCAAAAATTACCCATCATCTCAAGAACTTAAAAAAAGTAAGCTGCAAAATAAACTAAAATAAGAAGACAAGAAGGAAATATTAAAGAAAAGCAATTAACTTTTTAAAAATATACAACAGGGAGGATAAAAAAGCCAAAAGTCCTATCTTTGAAAAGATAAAATCAGTAGAGTAAGATTAGTGGTTCTCTGGCAAGAAAAGAGAATGAATAAATAAACATTAAGGGTGAATAAAATAACGTTTCTACAGATATTTAGACAGTAAAAATAAGAGCAAATTTGCTAATGAGAGCAAAGTTATACACTTGAGAATTTAGGTGACATTGACCAATACGTAGACCACCACCACACCTCACCAAAACTGACGCAGGAAGAAACAGAAAATTGGCATAGTACCATTAAATGCAGGCTTCCAGCCCAGCACAGTCCAACCCAGAAGGGAGAGTCAACGCTAAAACAGGCTTGGAGTTTTGATAATATCTCAAGTCAGACAAGTTGATTTGAGATTGTTTTTTGCTTCTAAACTGACCTGGGAATGCCTGTCCTGTAAGAATGAACCCAAAATTTGTGGGCTAGCCAAATTTTTACTGGGAGGCAGAGGAAAGTTACTAAAACAACAAAAATTTTTTAAAGATTTGTTTTGATTTTTGTCCGGAATCAATGTTTTACTCATCACCCTGGGTATAGATAAGTGAACGTGAAAGTGAAATCGCTCAGTTGTGTCCCACTCTTTGGGACCCCATGGACTGTAGCCCACCAGGCTCCTCCCTCCATGGGATTCTCCAGGCAAGAGTACTGGAGTGGGTTGCCATTTCCTTCTCCAGGGCATCTTCCCAACCCAGGGATCGAACCTGGGTCTCCAGCATTCCAGGCAGAAGCTTTAACCTCTGAGCCACCAGGGAAGCCCTGGGTATAGATAGCCCCTACTGAATTCAAGATTTAAAAAATATTTTCCAGAGTTATTGACATATAATTGACATATCGCATTGTATACATTTTATATAATTTTTACTTGTTGATTGGTCTGACTGTGCTGAGTCGTCTTAGCTGCGTGTGCTCTCTGCTCTAGTTGTAGAAGGTGGGGGCTCCTCTCTGGTTGCGGTGCGCGGGCTTCTCGCCGCAGCGGCTTCCTTTCTTGCGGAGCACCGGCTCTGGGCGCTCGGGCTTCCGCAGTTGAGGCTCCCGGGCTCGAGAGGGCAGGCTCAGTAGTTGTGGCTCCCGGGCATCGCCGCCCCTCAGCGTGTGGGTTCTTCCCAGACCCGGGATAGACCCCCATGTCTCCTCCATTGGCATGCGTGCTTCATCGCTCAGTCCTGTCCAACCCTTCGCGACCCTTTGGACCCTCGCCCGCCAGGCTCCTCTGTCCATGAGATTCTTCAGGCAAGAGTACTGGAGCAAGTTGCCATTTCCTCATCCAGGGGATCTTCCCAGGCTGAGGATTGAACCCATGTCTCTTGCGTCTCCTGTATCGACAGGCGGATTCTTTACCACTGCGCTAGCTGGGAAGCCCAGTTTTTATGCCAGTACCATGCTGTGTGACTGTCAAGTGTTAAATCAGTAAGTGTGATGCTCGGAGTTTCGTGGCCGTCTAGGAGTTAGGACTCGGCACTTTGGCTGCTGAAGTCCTGGGTCCAGCCCCTGCTCAGGGAATTAAGATCCTGAAAGTCTCAAGGTGTGGCCAAAAAAAGGAACTGCGATGCCTCCAGCTTTGTTCTTTTTTCTCAAGATTGTTTCAGCTGTTAGGGATCTTTCATGGTTCCACTTGAATTTTAGTGGGTTTTTTTTCTGTTTCTGGAGCCTAGTTAGAGGGCACTTTCAGGATCTACAGTCTGACTGACTTTGTACAGACTGTACAAACTTTGTACTAAGTACAGACTGACTGGACTTACCTCCAGGGCTTCCCAGACCACAGCCAAGAGGGGCTGGAACCCGTTCACGGGTGCTTCAGTGCCCACAGCCAGGACCCAGGTCTGTACGCCTGACATCTGAGCCGTGGGCGGGCCTGACTCTGGGTCTGGCTCCAGCTCCCTTGGCATATGGTGCCATGCTAGGACCAAGCCATAGGGGGCTGAGGCTGAGTTCTCAGGGGTACAGAGCTGCTTCTGGCTCTGTAGCTGGGACCCTGGTCAGCAGCTCCTTTTCCAGGTACGAGCTTTCCCTCTCAAAATCCTCTCCTCCATCTAGGACTGCACTGGGCTTTTACAGACTCACACCTGAATCCCAGAGCTCCTGCAGGAGCACTTTTGTAGGTGGCAAGAAAAAGTGGGTGTGTTAGTTGCTCAGTCGTGTTGG
The DNA here is from genome assembly GCF_019923935.1 of Bubalus bubalis. Taxonomy (NCBI): domain Eukaryota; kingdom Metazoa; phylum Chordata; class Mammalia; order Artiodactyla; family Bovidae; genus Bubalus; species Bubalus bubalis. Next base: position 2,950,143 of record NC_059180.1, read on the forward strand.
ACTCTGCGGCCCCGTGGACTGTAGCCCGCCAGGCTCCTCTGTCCATGGGGTTCTCCAGGCAAGAACACTGAGTGGGTTCCCATTTCTTTCTCCAGGGGATCTTCCTGACCCAGGGATCAAACCCAGGTCTCCTACATTGGCAAGCAGATTGTTTACACTGAGCCACCAGGAAAGTCAGCCAAGTCTTCTGACTTTTCCCCAAAAATCAGAAACCTGAATCCATTTTTCCTGTTTCTGTATATTGCCAACTAAAGATCATTTTTCAAGTCTTCCCTGGCACTCCAGTGACGAAGACTTTGCCCTCCAAAGCAGGATGTGCAGATTCAATCCCTGGTTGACTCAGGGCCAAAATAAAAAAATATATATATATGACACAGAAGCAGTATTCTGATAAACTCAATAAAGACTTCTAAAAAATGATCCACAATCAAAAAAAAATCATCTTTAAAAAAAAGTCTTTAAAACCTACAATGAGCCCAGTAAAACTAATGTGTGCACCTGATTCAGAAAAGATGTGAAACCTCTGATTTATGGCGAGGTCTAATCAGTGATAAATCACAGGGTGGTTAAATTTCCAGGCCAGAACTTTGGATCCAGCAGAGAAGGGGAGGTGGGGCTGGAAACATGAGAGACACAGTCATCTCTTTGCCATGGAAACCCCACGGGAGAAGGTTTTTTTTTTCCCCTGTATTAAGAAATCAATGGGAGATTAATAATAATCCTCTACATTGGCAGAGCACTTCAGACTCGAGTGCTTGCTCATCCCTAATCTTATCTGATCCCTATAACGGCCCACAAGCTCGTCGAGAACACCCGCCGCCCTCTGACCCGATGAAAGGGAGGTAAGCGCTCACACGGGCGCACTCAGAGAAAGACACAGAAAGGAGACAGGAGGACGCAGATCTCAGCAGAAAGGCTCAGGATTAAGATCGTTCTCCCTGACTTTTCATCTGCATCCTTTTATCGTCCATCTGTCTGACACGCAGTCCTGGTCCGAGGTTGCAGGAGGTGGATGGAGAGTGTTCATACAGGGCGGGGGGCTTGGCAGGGGTGGGGTCAGGACTCTGAGCAGCGACAGAGAACACATCTGGCCAGATGTGTAAGGAAGACGCCACCGGCTGGCCAAGGACCGTGACCACGCAGTTTGCCACATCTCTCCCCACGCCTCTGAACCACCCTGCTTCTTTATTCCTCATCCCATAAACCCCCCAGCCCCTTGCCATGGGGCAGGGAGGCTTGACATTTGTTTTCCATGTCCTCGCTTGGCTGCCTTGCCAATAACCCCACTCTATGCTGCGGACCTGGGTGTCTCCGCGGTTTGAGCTGCTGTGAGCGGGCAAAACAGACCCGGCTCGGTAACACTACACCTGCTCCAGCGTGGACGGACCTTGAGGACACTCTGCTGAGTGAACTGTCAGCCACGCGAAGACAATCCATGTGATTCTGTTACAGGAGAGAGTCTTGTAGAGAAGGCTGGTGCCGGCTGCACAATACCATGAATGCGCCTAACTCCGCTGACCCTCCCGCTTAGAATCGGTTAAGATGTGTTTTACCACAATTGTTAAAGTTTTTAAGTGGGGCGAAGTCACGGAGTGGATGCAAGCCCTCTGGCCTCAGCCTCCCTCTGCTCCCACTTTGGGCTTTGCAGTTTGACCCGAATTCCTAACCCACTGGTGATACTCTGCTGGTCTACACCTGGGGAGGTTTGCCAATTCTGCTTCCCCTCCCTGGGGTTCTTTCCCTGCTTTATCCCGTCTTTTGACCGAACCCACTCAAATGCCGTGAGATGGTTGGATGGCATCATGGACTCAATGGACATTGAGTTTGAGCAAACTCTGGGAGGTGGTGAAAGACAGGGGAGCCTGGCATGCTGTGGTCCATGGGGTGGCAACGAGCCAGACATGACTCAGCAGCAGAGCAGCGACAGCTCCGAGGGTTGCAGGTGTCTCTCTGGCCCCTCTTCATCATGCCTGGATCTCTACAGCCGCCCTCTCCATGATGTGTTGGCCGCGTGTTTGCTTGTCTACATGTGTCTCCCCAGTAGACGTGGGCTGCATGGGGCAGGGTGCCTGAAGGTATGAGGGTATCTGACATGCTCTTAGCCACTGGGGGCTGAGAGTGAAGACCCAACTATTTGGAGATAGAATGTCATTAAAATGGAATTATAGGGACTTCTCTGGAGGCCCACTGGTGGGAACGCTAAACTTCCACCGCAGGGGGCACAGATTCGATCCCTAGTTGGTAACGCAAAAACAAGAGAAAATAAGTTTTAATGAGATTATGATGGGTGTAAACACACACACCATGTGACTTGGTGGTGAATCTCCTTCCTAAGAGCAGAGGGTCTTAGGCTGGTGTCCCTGGAATTTGGGGGCAAACTTCGGGGCCGTCAGGGGCCCAGGAGGGCTCCACGGAGAGATGACAAATGGGTTCCTGGCCAGGCCCAGGCCTAAGATTCCTAGGAAACTGTCCAGTGGGGCAGGAACGCATTCTTAAACAGCAGTTCCTGTGTGTACACGGGGCCTGGGGAATAGGTGGGGGCAGGGGAAGAATAACCGAGAGACTTTCAGAGGGCATCCCTGCACGCCAGTGTGCGCCTCACCCGACCCGACCCTTAGAAGGGCTTGGACCGGATTCCCAAGGAAAGCAGGCTCTGTAGTGAGCAGCCACAGAGATACATTTTTTTTAACGTGATATCTCCACTTTGGCCACGTGATGCGAAGAGCTGACTCATTGGAAAAGACTCATTGGAAAGTCTTTCCTGGGAAAGATTGAAGGTGGGAGGAGAAGGGGACGACAGAGGATGCGATGGTTGGATGGCATCACTGCCTCGATGGACATGAGTTTGAACAAGCTCCGGGAGTTGGTGATGGACAGGGAGGCCTGGCGTGCTGCAGTCCATGGGGTCACAAAGAGTCGGACATGACTGAGCAACGAAACTGATCTCCAGGAATATTTAAAAGCCCACTGAAAAGATACACATATAGACAGAAGAAATGAATTCAGAAATAGGCTCGCATATGCATAGTCCATTGATTCACTGCAAAGGTGCCAGAGGGAGAGAATGCCTTTTCAATAACAGGTGCCAGAACAAGTGGCATGCAGGGAAAAAATGATGTTATCCTTGGCTCACACTGTATACAAACTTTAACCCAAAATGGATCAGAGACTCAAATGTAAGAGCAAGATCCTAGAAACGGCCAAAGAAAAACACTCTTCAGTGTGTGTCTGACTTTGGAGTAGGCAGAAATTTCTTAGATGTAACAGCAATATCACAATCCTTTTAAAAAAAAAAAAAAAAAAGGTGGTAAGTTAGGCTTCATTAAAATTAAAAACTTTTGCTCTTGGGAAGACATCATTAAGAAAGAAAAAAGGCAAGCCACAGACTGAAAGATTTGCAAATCATACACCTGGTAACTTGTATCCAGACTATATAAGGACCTGCTATAACCCAACTGAAGATAAATAAAAGAGTTGAATACACATTTTGCCCAAAAATCATACAAATAGAATGTATTCCTGTATTTAAATATGTATTTGCACGCCCTCTCAATCAAGAAACCGTTGACATGCACGTATTCTTTTTTTTTTTTTGCTTTCAGGAAAACCTCTCGCCTGGTGCCCGCTTCATCCTGGAATAGCAAGACAGTGTTAATTCCACGCTAGCAGCAGTTTCCTCGACCGCCCCGTGTAAGACTCACAGCCACAAACGGTAAGAACCGCATCCGCCTGGTGACGTGAGACCCACCTGGGGCCTGTGAGGTGAAGGTGGAGGAGCCGGTGGACCGTAGGGCTGATGTGAGTAAGCAGTGACGTGTCTGTCAGTGTTTAATGCCTGCTCTCCAGGGGGAGCAGGGGCAATCCTGAGTTGCCACGTTCGCCACTTTCCATGGTGTAAATACTCCTGTCCTGGTTCATTTCAAGCTAACGTCGTGACGTCACCGAACCCAGAGTCGGAAAGAGACGCATGTGATCAGCTCTCCTAAGTGACCCAAACCTGTTCCGGCAACAAGATGCCGCTTCACACATCTCATCAGCAGAGCACTAAGCCAGACAATACCTAGGGTTTAATATGAAGACACGTTAAGTGCTGGTGGGTGTGGAAACTGGTTCAGCCGCTGTGGAGAGCAGGGCGGTATTATTTGGTGGGATGCTGGTAGTCTGCAATCCAAAAATGTGTGCGGTTTTCTATCTGGAGATGTGTAAACAGAGCTTCTTGCAACGTTGTTGGGAAGAGCCAGAAAGTGGAAGCAACCTAAATGTCCATCAGTAGGAAAATGTATAAATAATCATGAAACAGTCATTGAGCGGGAGAATGCACTACAGCATTCTTAAAATTAATACGCTAATACATGTATCAGGATGGCTGTATCTTAGAAGGCATAATGTGGAATAAAAAAATCAAGCTTTAGGATGTTATGTGATGCATAACAGAGAACTTCTGTAGAAGTTTTAAATGCATAAAATGCTACCCAGTGATATGATACAGAGATATATATTCATTGAAACATGATGAAAAATCATTTTAAATAGAGTAGACAAATACATCTGAAATTTATGATAATATTGCTCCTGGGGAGAGAGAAAGGAGCTTGAAGCTGGGGATGGATGTAAAGGGTACTTCATCTTTATTATATTATTCTAGCTCCTTTAAATATTAAAAAATAGTGATTTGAAATAAAAATGACAACATTTTAATGGTTTAAATTCTGTATTCTGACAAATAGGGCATTGTACTGGTTACATTTTTCTTTATGTTTCTTGATATTTTAGAAAGTCCTTCCAAGCATCAGGGCACAAGCTCTTTCTGACATGAGCTTAACTCCATCCCTGTTCACTGGCAAATCTCACACACCAAGTCCTCGGGCAGAGAACATGACCAGGTGGGTCCTTTCCTCTCAAGTGATGTGCCCCCTTCTCCAGGAAGCCCCTCTTGACGTCCTCCTCTGGGCTCCTGGTGGCTCTTCATGAATGTAGCTTTGGTGGCACTCGTCACACTGATTGTACAGTAATTTAATGTTTCCAGCTGGAGCTGGGGTCATCCCAAAGGTTCTCTTCACATGTCTGGGTTGGAAAGACTCGAACAGCTGGGAACTGGGGTGCCTGGGGTTTCTGAGACACTTCTATCTTTCTAGACAGATCCACAGATGATGAAGATAGATCGGTAGATGCAGATGGGTAATGGCTAAATAGGTAGATAGAGTGAAGATAGAGATAGATGAATGAATGATAAAGATGGATGATAAATAAAAGACAGATAACCCTTCCAGTATCCTTGCCTGGGAAATCTCATGGGCAGAGTAGCCTGGTGGGCTGTTCCATGGGGTCGCAGAAGAGTTGGGCACAACTTAGTGACTAAATAGACAGACAGGTGTAAATGTGGAGATAGAGATACTGCGGTATGTTATAAATGTGTCATCTCTTGCTCTAGAACCGACTGCTACATACTCAGGAATTTTGTGAGCTGGTCACCAAACCATCAGTAACTTGAAATTGACGGTGATGAGAGTATTTCCATCACAGAAATAAACTATACATCAGGTCTGTTTTTGAGAGAGAGCAAGCTTATCTGCATCACTGGGTGTGGATAAAGAAATATTTATTTTCTCCATTCTGTGTAAATATATCCACTTCTCCCAGCTTTGTCCACTGAGCCAAGATGAAAAGGTGAAGGGAGGTAAAACCTCCTCCCACTGCCTTTTAGGGAACAGTCGCCTCGTCTGCTGAGGGTGGTCACCTCGCCCCCCGTGCTCACCGAACCTCTAGCAGCTCCAGAAGGGAGCAGCGCCTCTGCAGTCAGCTGAGGCCTCGCCACAGAATCACCCCCTGATATCTGTTCAGAGTCAGAGGAATAGAGAGGAAGGAATGATTATTTACACTTCTATTGAAAAGGCTTCACTTAAAACTGAAAGAAGGAAACTCCACAGTTGGCAAGGAGGTAGTTTCCCCTCTGTTGATCTAAACTCCCCATGCCTTCTTTCAAAAGGACATCTTAAATCCAAAACTGAAATCAAGGACTTTGCTTTTTTGGTAATTGTATTGGAATATAGTTGATTGACAATGTTGTGTTCATTTCCTGTGTGTAGCAAAGTGATTCGGTGATACATATATCCACTCCACATACAGTCACTACGGAATATTGATTAGAGTTCCCTGTGCTATCCAGTAGGTCCCTGTTGGTTATTTATTTTATATATAGTAGTGTGCGTATGTTAATCCCAACCTCCTAATTTATTCCTCCCAGCAACACTTCCCCTTTGGTAATAATAAGTTTGTTTTTGAAATCTGTGAGTCTGTGTTTAAGTTCACGTCTGTCATTTTTTTAAATTAGATTCCACACATGAGTGATATCGTATATGTCTTTCTTTGTCTTACTTCACTTAGTATGATAACCTCTAGGTCCATCCATGTTGCTGCAAATGGCATTATTTCATTGTTTTTTATGGCTGAGTAATTTTCCATTGTGTGTGTGTGCATGTGTGTGTGTGTATAAAACATCTTCTTTGTCCAGTCTTCTGTTGATGGACATTTAAGTTTCTTCCATGTTCTGGCTGTTGTGAATAGTGCTGCTATGAATACTGGAGTGCGTGTATCCTTTTGAATTATAGTTTTTTTCCAAATATATGCCCAGGAGTGACTGCTGGGTCACATGGTAGCTCTATTTTAAGAGACTTCCAGCGTGTTCTCCATAGTGGCCGTACCAATTTGCATTCCCATCCTCTGTGCTGGAGGGCCCCCTTTGCTCCATGCCCTCTCCAGCATTTGTTGTTTGTAGACGTTTAGACGGTGGCCATTCTGACCGGCGTGGGGTGATACCTCACTGTGGTCTTAGTTTGCATTTCTCTAATAATTAGCGACGTTGACCATCTTTTCACGTGCTTTTTGGCTTATCTGTATGTCTTCTTTGGAGAAATGTCTATTTAGATCTTACGCCCATTTTCCGATTGGGTTATTTGTTTTCTTGACATAGAGCTGCATGAGCCGCTTGTATACTTTGGAAATTGATCCCCTCTTGATTGTAAAGTTTGCAGATATTTTTGCCCGTTCCATGGCTTGTGTTTCATTTTGTTTATGGTTTCCATTGCTGTGCAAAAGCTTTTAAGTTTAATTAGGTCCCATTTGTTTTTTGTTTTTACTTTTATTCCTCTAGGAGGTGAATCCAAAAAAGATACTGCTGTGATTTATGTCAAAGAGTGTTCTGCCTATGTTCTCCTCTAATAAGAGTTTTATAGTATCCGGTCTTACGTTTAGGTCATCAATCCATTCCACGTTTATTTTTGTGTGTGATGTTGGAGAATGTTCTAGTTTCATTCTTTCACATGTAGCTGTCCAGTTTTTCCATGTGCTGGATCTTGAATGACAACCCAGCAGGACTGAATTGTCCATATCCTGCACTTTCCAAGGAAAGGGCTGATCTCGACCAGCTCCAGGGAGATAACCTTGAAGGTCAAGGTATTTCCAGCCTGATAAGAGCTCCATGGGGGCTGTGGGCCACACCAGATTGTTAATGCCGACAGTGTGGATCATGAAAGGGGTCCTGGGCCGAACTACACCTGTTTGACCTCTAGAGGGGCTGAAGACGGAACAAGTAAGGTCAGCCACTCGGACCGTCCATCCTTATGCGCCTGACCCCCAGCAGCACGCCTGGAAGGCAAGGCCCGGGCGGGCTCCCCTGGCTGACACTAAGTCATGTGCGTCATCGCACATCATTATCGGGAGAACTAAGAATTGTCCGTTCCGTTCCACCGGGAAAAGACGGTGGGAAGCCTGCTCACGGACTCTGTCCCGCAATTCTCTTACCTTTGCTGACTTTCATCAATATCCTCTTGCTATAATAAACCATAATTGTGAGCGTAACCGCAGAACTGAAGGGGGCGGCCCCGTTGAGACAACCTCGGCATTACAGTCCAACCGTTTTGCGTGTTCTTTCATTTTCTTTCATTCCCCGTTGAGCCCACCTATGGAAGAGCTCGCCACTTTCCACACACCCAGTGCTTTCTCTCATCGCCACGCCCTTCTTAGCACTAGGGTTAGCAGTACAGGATTTATGAGAGTGTGATTGTGAAATATGAGGGCAGAAAGCAATAAGGTGCTCAAATCATTGGTTGGAAAACACAGATGGCGCTGCCCACACAGACCAGCCAAGGGCCCTGGTGTGCAGTAGCTCACTCGATAGGGTGACCCATGGGCGTTTGGACTCATTATAGGAGGATGTCCTTTAGGGTTGTCACTGAGTGCACAGAAGTGGGGGTGCCACAGAGGTCAGACTGCGGCAGGAGGAGTGGGAGATAGAGGCCAGCTAGAACAGATGATGATGACATGTGTGTGTGAGTGTGTGTGTGGGTGTGTGTGTGCATGCCACTCCACTGCATCCTCCTGCACTAGTCCTCCTGGGTCACCAGCTTTATCTTCTTGCAGGGTGTTGGCCTCCAGATGCTCACAGCCACGGGCTTGAAACAGCCTTCGCTGGTCTAGGCTGACCCCACGCAGCTCCGCTGACCCCCTGGGCCACCAGTCAGGAGTCCTGGCTCACCCCACTCAGGCCGGCCCTCTTGGCCAAGCCATGAGATCACGTAGAATTCTGCATCATGGGATGATTCCAGTGGCAAGGGTTCTGATGAGTCAGAGATTGAAGGAAAAGTAATAAAAATCGGTGGTGGAGATTCTGCCTCCAGAAGCTGGCCGTACTGGTCACGTTCTGCTCCGTGAAGCCCCTCACATGTCCTCCGCCCCCACCCCACCCCCACCCTGCCTAGATCACTCACCCCCACCCGCCACGCTGACTCTCCCCAGCCAGGGAACCAGGGAAGCCTTTCTGGTCTTACAAGTGGAATGCTTTTTTTTTAATCCTTTTCATCCTGTTCTCCCCCATCTCTATCTGCATATGAGAGAACTTTCTCAGCCTTTGAGGCCCAGGCTTCTGAAACATAAAGCCATGAGATGACTTATCTTAGTCTGTTCAGGCTGTGATAACAAGATCCCTCAGCCTGGGTGGCGTTTATTTCTCCCAGTTCTAGAGGCTGGAAGTCCAAGGGCAAGGCCAGCTTGGTTGCATCATGGTGAGGACCACTTCCTGGTTCATAGCTGGGGCCTCCTTGCTGAGTCCCCACAAAGTAGAAAGGGCCAGGGGAGCTCTGTGGGGTCCTTTTTAGAAGAACACTAATCCCAGTGGGCTTCCCTGGTGGTCCAGTGGTCAAGAATCTGCCTTACAATGTAGGGGCATGGGTTCGATCCTTAGTCAGAAAACTAAGATCCCACTGACCTCGGAGCAAATAGGCCTGCACAGCATAACTCGAGAGTCTGTGCACCACAACAGAAGAGCACCCCCCCCCCCCGCCCCGTGATGTAACGAAGACCCACTGCAGCCAAATGAATAAATAAAAAAGAAAAAAGAACACTAATCTCATCCGTGAGGTCTCCACCCTTGACCCCTCCCCACAAAGGCCTCACCTCCCAGTACCATCACCTTGGGGGTTAGGGTTTCAACACACAATTTTGCGGGGACAGAAACCTCCACACCACAGCCGTGGCTCTTTCTCTCTCTCTACGTTTCTGCTTTGCAGTCTTTCTCTGAGGCACTACAGGCAAGGTCGAAGGAGACATCAGGCATGAGAAAATGCCAGTGACGGTTTGAAATCGCAGGGGAGGGCTGGACAACACTGTGGATGTTCCAAATGCCATGGGATCATACACGTCAGAAAAGTCCACTCTGTGTTATGCGGGCTTCATCCCAGTGAGAAAAAAGAAAAACAGGAGGCCTTGGTCAGTCACTTGGAAACATGGTCCACCTGCATTTCAGCATCACCCCCACGCCAGCTGGATGAGCTCGGCACCTTTAAATCTATGCTCGCTAATTGGAGCACATGCAGGCTTCTGGCGGTGGCGACAGACTCTGTGATTAATTTAGCAAATGTCACGGTCAAGAGGACAGTTTGCGGAGAAGCCTCCAGGGGCAGGGCCCCTGGTCCACGGCCTGGCTCAGCCACTTCCAAGGGGTGTGACCTCGGCAAGGTCTTTAATTTTTTAAAACCGTCCATTTATTATTAACAGCCCAAGAGGAAATATGTGACTATTATTCAATCTTCTGCATTTAACTTTTCATGTCTCATGAACTTTCACCCTGGGAAATGTCAAATCCAGCCACGCAACATCGAAGCAGAAGTCAGAATGTCCCCAAACGTTAGAGATATGAACCACGGCCTTTACACACAGTTCCGGGCATTGGAGATAAGGTAAATGCTCTGTGCTTTGGCGTCTGTGTTGGCGAGTCGGGGGCCACGTCCCGGCCCGGGCTATTCTTTCTCTCCCTCCTGACCCGACACAGCAGCCTCCTGGCCGGCCACGGTCCGCACACGCCTTTCCCACTCCATCGTTCCAGCTCCCCAGCTTACAACGGTCCATGGCTTCCATTGTTCTTGAGACACAGTCCAGAATCCTCACCACGGCCACAGGGGCGTGCCCACAGCTCCAGCCCCTGAGGGCTTGTCCCAGTTTCCCCCGAGGCTGCTCAGACATGCTCACCACTTCTCACGAGCCACCCGTGGCCAGTGGCCGCTGGACTGGCTCTCCTACAAAACGATGAGACTTCTTTACCAGCTGCTGTGAGAATCAGGTGAGACAGGCATTAGGAACGCGCCCGGGGATAGAAAGGATGCATGAGAAAATCTGCCTGTGGGAAACAATTGGACACGTCACATAATAGGTTTCCTAAAAAAGAAAATGATGTTGAGGAAGAAAATTTGTTATGCAGAAAGGTTCATAATACATCACAAAGAGAGAAAAAGACACCCAAGTATGTTCATGAGTATGCCTCTGATTTTGTCAAGGTGCACATTTTGTAGTTTTACATGAATGTATGATGGTATAATTATCTGTAAATCATGGGCAACCTGTAAGTACATATAACTGATGTGTGTGTGTGGGTGTGTACATATTTTTAAACCACAATGTCAATATCAACATATTAGTAGTAGTGATTGTCTCTGGGTAGCAGAAAGCATAAAGCCAGATATTTAATCTGTGTGTTTTCTGTGGGTTGTTTTTTGTTTGGTTTTGATTTTTTTTTTCTTTCTTACATTGAGCACAAGCTGTTTGTAATTAGAAGGTGAAGCTGACCATCCTCCTGTGTGATACTGTATTTCTTACCTTGGACAAATAGTACAGGATTCTTGAATCCGTGACAGCTACTGAATGTGCTTAATATTTTGAATTACAAATAAATGGAATAATCAGCTTTAAACTGAACAGAAAGCGGTTCCTAGCTTAAGTCATCGGGCTGTGAGAAGTAGTTAAAACCGCTGTATCCTGGCAGACACCTGCAGGCTGGGAAAGTTAAGTTGTCGCCAAGTCTGACTTGCAGGGAGTCGCTCTGTTGGGCTTGTTGGTTTGGCGCCCTTGGATCTGCCCTGGCTCGAACGAGGCTCAAAGGGGCAGCTCTACCTCGACCTTGGGTTCCTGAGCCGCCTGGCCGCCCGGACGCCTGCGGAACTGTCTCTGCGGAGTGGGGCGGGAGGTCATCCTGACCACATCACAGAGACCTGCCTGGAAAGGGATGGGGCCCAGGGGTGGCAGTGACCCAGGAGAGAGGCCAGGTGGAGGACAGGGTGAAGGCCGCCGGGCAGGGGGGCACAGGCCCCGGTGGGGGTGGTCGCGGGAGCAGCACTGGACAGAACCCCGGCCGGACAGACGTCTGATCTGAGTGCAGCTGAGATCACCAAGGCGGGGCCTGTACATGGAGACGCAAGGCCCAGGCTGGGCACTGGGAAAGGCCAGCCTTCTGTGGCCAAGGGCGCGAGCCGGGAGGACACACGAAGGACTTTCTCCCAGGAGAAGCCAGCCAGGGGGAGGGTGTGGGTGGGCGGGTGGGAAGGCGGCTGTTCCAGCGGCCCAGGGGCGCCTCTGCAGACGGGACCCCCAGGACTCGAAGCCGAGCTCCAGCAGGTGCCCGCAGACCCCACCGAGGACACGCACTGCCTTGGCCCGACACAGCTTCTCTGGAGACACGCCCTTTACCTCAACACCTTCGTTCACGCGCCCCCACGGGCAGAGCGCGTGTGCCAGCCCCCAGCGGAGGCGGGGTCCTGGTCCAGGGCCGCCAACACAACAAGAAGTAAAACCTGGAGCTTTCAGTTTAAATGGAGGAAAGCCGTTCCTCCTCATCCGTGACCGTCTCCGTGAGTTTGCATACGAAAGTGCTCTTCAAGATCACTGATCACCATAGCAGCCGGCCAAGGTGGGGCCCCCAGAAGATGCAGCCGTTTCCTCCAGGACGACGTCACGCTGCACCCTCGTCGCCACTGAGACGGGCCCTGCGGGTGAAATCCGGTCCCAAGGTCCTGACGCTCCACTGTGTCCTCCAGTGCCACCCTTGTCTGTCTGCCCGGACGGCTCAGCGCCTCCCACGTCTCCCGAGTACTCACGTTGCCCCGGGGTCAGCGCTGTGTCACTCGAGTGCAAGGCATTTTCTCTGCAGGGCGGCATCAGATTCTGACTCCGGTCCCACTCAGTACTTCCGCTCCTAAGCTGCCTGGTTCCCCCATGAAGCCAGCCGCTCTCAAGCTTTGTAGTCACGACAGCAACCTTCATCTCTCACCAGGTCCCACGCCAGAACTCCACAGATCATCCTTGGATGCCTGGTTGTCTGAGTTCCCAGCCTCCATCCTCAGACCATCATTCACTCTGTATCTCATGGTTTATTCTCCTGGCAGTCTGCGAGCCAACACCAGATGCCAGGGCGATTTTTTTTCCCCTCTTCCAACACCGTGGAGGAAAAACAGATCTTCCAGGTGTGGGAGCCCCCCTGACGGTTCAGAAAATGATGGATGGGCAGGAGTCTCGATTCATCAGAACACGAAGGCCCAAGGCTGGCTTCACCGCTCAGCCTCGCCTGAGCCATCCCAGAGTGGAGGATGACCCTCGGATCTGGAGACAGAAAACCCTGGATGTGTCCTTGTCAGAACCGGGCGCCCACGTCCGCTCGCCCCCAGGGGCCACAGGACACGTGCAGAGGGAGCCGTTGGCGGGACTGTTTGCTCAAGGAGAGCTGGAACAGCCAACAAGGGCTGTGGTCGGGCGCGTCTGAAGAGCCGAGTCCTGTTTCCGCTGCACTTGCAAGGCCCCTGGCGGCCAGGGGTCGGGTGCGGACAGCTAACCCGGCCCTCGAGGCTCTCAGTCTTGGCCCCCACCACCGCCTGGGCACCCGCCCCTGCAGGCCTCTGACCACGTCCCCTTCCCCGTCTGCCCCGGCTCCGTGATGCCAGCATCTCAAAGGCAGTAAAGGGAGCCGGCAGACAGGTTCCAACCTCCCTCCTCTTCCTCCTGACCCTTCGTGGTTCTCACCGTGCCCCTAAGACCCTCATCCAATGCCCCAGGCCCCTCCCTCTGAGAAGACGAGCTGGCCCCCCACCCTGAGATGACTGAGACCCCCAGGTCTGCACTCCGCCGTTTCCCCTGGACCCCCACCCACACCTGTGCCTCCATCGCCCCTCCTTCCACAGCGCTTGCCACCGACTAAACGTCTCCCATGTGTCCCCTGAACTTGGTCGTCAAGAAGTTAGTCCGGGCCACAAGCAGAGCCTTCCCCGGGCGGGATGCTGGCGGCTTACACCGGTGAGGACCGTAGGTGCAGAAGAGGGCGTGGAGCCCAGACTTCCGGAAGTGGCGGAATGTTCTAGATCTGCATTCTGCACGAGGTTCCATGACTCCATCTATCCGTCCGAATTCACAGGACTGCACACCAAGAAAGGACGGATTTCTGTCCACGTCGGTCACAGCTCAGTGGCACCGCCTTCGGTGTGAAGAAGTGCGTAGTCAATCATTCGGGGGCCTACCTGGCGGTTCAGTGGTCAGGACCCCACGCTTGCACGGAAGGAGGCACAGGTTCAATCCCCGGTTGGAGAACCAGGATCCCACATGCCGCCGGCTTGGGGCAGCCAGAAAAAGAAAAGGGATAAATCGTTCGTGTTCCGTGACGAGCACGTTTCCCTCCTCAGACAGCTCCTGCGCCTCGCAGCCGCCACATCGCAGATGCTGCTCGTGTAGAAGACGAGCATAAATATTCCCCTCCCAGCCCGTTTTCCACGTTCTCTGCTCACCAATTTCTCCTCATTTTTCTCTCAGCATAGATCCTCCTGGCTTCCCTTAATGAGCTCCGTTCTATAATTAGTCCGCTCTGATAACGCCTTTATCATGTGTGTGTTTTATTTCTGAAACAGTCACTGCCGTGTGCGGCCCCAGCACGCCGTAATCCCCAATTCCCTGCCCACCGCTTTTACAGTCTTACAGTCTTAATAATCTCTTCTATTCCGGTGGTGCTTTTCTTTTCTTTTTTTTTTTTTTCTTTTTGTCTGACGAACATGAAAGCACTCGGCGGGCATTTTATATCCCCGGGAGGTAGTTAGGGGAGGGAAAGAGATTTTACAGATGGGAAAATACCAGCACAGAACGTTGTGGGGGGTGCTGGTCAGGAACATGGTGTTGAGTGTTAGCCAAAGCTTGGCTCAGCTCCGCAGCCCCAGAAAGGAGGGGTCCTGTCACCCCATCTCCTCTGCCCCTCTAGGCCTGGGAGAATCTAGTGCAGCCTCTGGGTGGGGGCCAGGACGGGGCATCTCTCTGTACTGCCTTCTTTCGTGCTGAGTCGTGTCCGACTCTTTGCAACCTCATGAACTGTAGCCCGTCAGACTCCTCTGTCCGTGGAATTCTCCAGGCAAGAATACTGGAGTAGATTGCCATTCCCTTCTCCAGGGGATCTTCCCGGCCCAGGGATCGAACCCAGGTCTCCTGCACTGCAGGGAGCTTCTTTACCGTCTGAGCCACCAGAGAAGCCCTCTTTACAGGGTGGAGCACAAAGTCACATCCCCCTCACCACCACCACCCCACCACCACCCACTGAACACAAGCGATCCACTGGGGGTTAGGGTGGAAAGTAACCCAAGATGGAAATGTTACGAGCACACAGTGCTTCCCCAGAGACAAGTACGGGGACTTCCCCAAACCCAGAGGGCTGCCTCTGTAAGTCCCCTGTCGGTGGGTTTGTGAGCCCACAGTCTGCCCACCCCCGCCCAGGGGCTGATCTGATGCTAAGCCCCACCTTCAGGCGTTGTTCAGCCGCCACCCCCTCAGTAGCTCACTGGATCCAAGCCTTTCAACAGGCACAAGTCTTCTAGGTTGTTGAACTGTCCTAAATTTTCCTCCTTTCTGGAAATACTGGGGAGGCCAAAAACTTTGTTTGAGTTTCTGTAACATCATACAGAAAAACACGAATATGCTTTTCGGCCAAGCTTCTATGTCATCCCAACACACAGGTCGGCACCAAACAGGGTCAGCCCTTATTGCAAGGTGGTGCGCATCGGGTCAGACCACACACACACAGCTCGAGGGCTTTGCAGCAGGCCCGACCACCCGGAACTAGTCGTGGTGACGCTGACAAGCAGCCCAGCCACCCTAACTGTCCGCTCCCGCCTGGGGGACACTGCACACCTGCCGGGTGTTAGGGATGCAGGTCCAGTGTCACTCCAAGAATAAGCTGATGCGCTGGGGTTTGGGCCACAGAGCACACTCCTTCTCCTGCCTTTCCTGGGCATAATCATAGACACAGGACCTTGCTGGGATTGGCAGAGGGGCCTTCTGCGTCTCTGGACTCCCGAGTGTCACCACCTCCCTCCAGTCTTGCACAGCTTGTGTTCTCCAAAAGTGTCCATAGCCATATCTCCCATCCCAAATGCTCTTCTTAAAACATCAGCTTGACATTCCTCTCCTGGAGTAATGGGGACCCTGTCCCTCCCCTTGAACCTGGGCAGGTTTGGAAGTCTAGGCTTATTTACTCATTCATTTTGTTGTTGTTCAGTCACTAAGTTGTGTATGACTCTTTGCAACCCTGTGGACTGCAGCATGCCAAGCTTCCCTGTCCATCACCAACTCCCAGAGCTTACTCAAACTCATGTCTATTGAGTCGGTGACGCCATCCAACCATCTCATCCTCTGTCGTCCCCTTTTCCTCCTGTATTCAATTTTTCCCAGCATCCAGGCTTTTCCAAGGAGTCAGTTCTTCGAATCAGGTGGCCAGAGTACTGGAGTTTCATCTTCGGCATCAGTCCTTCCAATGAATATTCAGCACTGATTTCCTTTAGGATGGACTGGTTGGATCTCCTTGCAGTCCAAGAGACTCTCAATAGTCTTCTCCAGCACTACAGTTCAAAAGCATCAATTCTTTGGCACTCAGCTTTCTTTATAGTCCCAACTCTCACATCCATACATGACTACTAGAAAAACCATAGCTTAGATTAGACGGACCTTTCTTGGCAAAGTAATGTCTCTGCTTTTCAGTATGTTGTCTAGGTTGGTCATAGCTTTTCTTCCAAGGAACAAGTGTCTTAATTTCATGGCTGCAGTCACCATCTGCAGTGATTTTGGAGCCCCAAAAATTAGTCTCTCACCATTTCCATTGTTTCCCCATCTATTTGCCATGAAGTGATGGGACCAGATGCCATGATCTTAGTTTTCTGAATGTTGAGCTTTAAGCCAACTTTTTCACTCTCATTTTTCACGTTCATCAAGAGGCTCTTTAGTTCTTCTTCACTTCCTGCCATAAGGGTGGTATCATCTGCATATCTGAAGTTACTGATATTTCTCCCGGCAATCTTGATTCCAGCGTGTGCTTCATCCAGTCTGACATTTTGCATGATGAACTGTGCATGTAAGTTAAATAAGCAGGGTGACATTCAGGGTTAATTCCCTTTAGGATTGACTCCTTGCTGCCCAAGGGGCTCCCAAGAGTCTTCAGCGTGAGCACCACCTGTGTGCCTCACCTGGCAGCCTCACTCAGATTTTAAACACTTAAGACTCTACTTTAGGGACGTCCCTGGTGGTCCAATGGCTAAGTCTCTGTGTTCCCAATGCAGGGGCCGGGGTTCCATCCATGGTCAGGGAACTGGATCCCACGTGCCACAACTAAGAGATCCCATGTGCCAAAACTGAGACCTGGTACAACCAAAAAAAAAAAAAACAGAAAAGTAAAAACATTTTTAAAAGACTACTTCTCCATTTTAGGAGCGAGATTCCTTCTGTTTTGTTTAGGAGAGAAATTCCCTGGTTTGCTTTGAACCGGAGGCAGCACCGAGGTGATGTCCCCAAAAGGTGCCAGGAGGGAATCGGCGCCCACTCCGCCTGCTCCCTCTGGCCTGTGCTTGTATGGACTCTGGGGCAGGAGGGAACCATCCTGAGTTAAAGAGCCACCCCCCCGCCCCCCGCCCCGTTATGTCAGGTCCAGGCCCCTCTCGAATCCTTAAGTGAAAAGCCATACCTCTTCACCACAATCCACAGCATATACTTGCTTTCCTGAAGCCTCTGGAATATGCAGCAGGCAGATAAAATTATGCCATGTCTAAGATCACTTTGACACTTTCAGAGTGTTGTGGGAGATGGAAGGACACCACTGAAAAAGAAATCGCACGTTCTGTGCGACTGAGAGTGAAAACACGGTGGGTTCGGCATGCTCAGTCACACAGTCGTGTCTGACTCTCTGCGACCCCACGGGCTGCAGCCCGCCAGCCTCCTCTGTCGATGGGATTCTCCAGGCAAGAATACTGGAGTGGGTTGCTATTTCCTCCTCCAGGGGATCTCCCCAACCCAAGGATCGAACCCGTGTGTCCTGCGTCTCCTGCATTGGCAGGCAGGTTTTTTACCACTGTGCCACCTAGGTCAGCAGAAGCCAACCCCAAGTAATCTATCTTCACGTCCAGGGTGGTAAATCTCTCAGTTTCAGCTCTGCCTACACATCAGAAGAAAATCCTCCTTCTTTGAGGGGGCACAGAGAATGACACCCTGTGAGATGTTTGGCCCTCCTAGAGATGACCTGCCCTCCTTCCGTTTTATGGCTGCATTGGGTCTTAGTCGCAGCGTGCAGGACCTTCGCTGCAGCCTCTGCCCTCTTGCCTTTGTGGTGCTCGGGCTTAGTTGCTCTGCAGCATGTGGAATCTTAGTTCTCCGACCAGGGATTGAACCCACGTCCCCTGTACTGGAAGGTGGATTCTTAACCACTGGACCCCCAGGGAAGTTCCAGTAGCCCTCCTTTCTATGGAAATATGAGGAAAAGAGCAGGACGGGGCCCTCTGCCGTGCATCCGAGGCTATTCACAGCCGGTTTCAGCCCCCCGCTACCCCCAGGTGAGCTTTCTGCTCCCCAAGCCCCTCACTTTCCAGCCTCAGGGCCTTTGCATGTGCTGTCCCTCCATCACAAACGCCAGTCTCTACCTCGTCTAATTGGGAAATCTCCCACATCCTTTAAGACCTCATACAAATATTACCTGGTTTCCAGAACATTCTAACACCTGCCTCCCCAGCAGGGTCAGCTCTTCTGGCATCTGTGCCCTACGTGAGTGTCCATCTCTGCCTACACGCTGGGCCCCGAGGGTTGGGTCCACACATAAGACAAGTTACGTAATCAACAAGTGGTGGTGGTGGTGTTGCTAATGACGAAACAAGTAAACACATCCAACATGTTTTGACCTCAGCCCGCCGGAAGGATTCTGCACACTCTGCAGCCCCTTTCCTCCCCTCCCGAGGGCTCGAGTCTCAACCTTTCTCTTCTCAGAGGGGAGTTTCTCATTGTCATGGATGGCAACTCACACAGGATGCAAATAATCACCTTTTATGTGGCCTTGGAAAAGCTTCTGTTTGATCTCCCCGCAGCTGTCCTCATGGAAGGCTCCCACGCAAATAGAGAGCGTGGCAGCAAAATGTCAGGGGGCTCAGCCCGGAAGCCTGAGCCCTGAAGGGTCAGAGGGGCCAGGAGGGGCCTTGGGCCCTTATCCGACTCCCCAAAAACCAGAGCACCTTCCTGACTGCCGCCGCCTCCTGCCCTTCTGTTCTCTGTCCTCAGGACACTCTGCGTCTGCCCAGGGTGGGACGCACAGCTCTCCCATGACCCTTCCCACACCCCCGCCAGGGCGGAGAGCACCTCTGCGTACCCCACCTCCCCCCGCTGAGCCGAGGCCGGGGGACGGGAATGAGTCTGGTGGAGCCAGTGTGCAGGTGGGGGCTGCCTCCCGTGGCTGGAATCAAACGGGAGCTGAGGGGCCCCAGGGCGGGCGAGCCACGTAGGTGAGGGGGGGAAGGCCACTGGCATCTCAGTGTGACGAAGGTCTCTCCACGGGAGGGGCAGACCACGTCCTGTGGGCGAGGACATCAACTGTGTCCCTCTGTCTAAAGAGCAGTATTCTGGGGACTCCCCGCTGGAACATGGAGAAGAATCCACCTGCCAGCGCAGGGAACCCGGGTCTAAGCCCTAACTCGGGGCAGTTAGGCCCGTGTGCCGCAGCTACTAAAGTCTGCTTGACCTAGAGTCCGTGGTCTGCAACGAGAGAGGCCACCACGATGAGAGGCCCGCGCACCGCAGCAGAGCTCGCCACAGTGAGAGAAAAGCCCACACAGCAGCAAAGACCTCGCACAGCCAAACATGAAAATAAACAAGTAAATAAGATTTTTTTAATTAAAAAAAGAGAGAGAGAAAAGTGCTGGATTGGGAAACTCTTAGACTCAACATGAGATGCTGGAGCGGAGAGTCGAGAAATGCATGTGTCGGGAACCAAGCTCCCAATTCCGAGCCCACAGACGAGCCAAGTGACCCTGTCCAGAGTGTCCGTAAGCCCCTCCCCGACGGGGGACCCCCCCCGTAAGAGGAAGCTGGGGTAGCACCCCAGTGGCTTCTAGCCCATGGGGCCTCAAAGCTCACACCATCAAAGATGAAAAAGACCCACATTTCCGAGAAAGATGCCCCACAGGCAGAGAAAGCATACTGTCACTTCTGTGATGATCACAGAGCTCTGGCTTCCAACCTAGATTTTTATCTGGCGCCAGCAGGGAGAGGTTCTGCTTCTGAGTCAGACGGTATCTGAGCAGGGGATCTGGGTTCAAACCCAGCCCCTCCCATCCAGGCTGGTCTTAGGGTGAATTCACAAAACCTCTCTGAACTTCAGTCTGCCAGTCTACAAAGGAAGTGTCCGGGGTGGAGCTGATGGTAGTGTCCACACGGGGCAGAGACGTCCCTGTGAAGAATAAACGAGGTGATGGGACCCAGCACATAGTAAGTGCACGCGAAACACGGCTCGTTTTATGATCTCTCACGTGGAACAGAAATGACAGACAGCTACTTCAGAGGTAGCTGATTTAGGGACTTCCCTGGTGGTTCAGTGGTTGAGACTCCATGATTGCAATACAGGGGCCATGGGCTTGATCCCTGATGGGGGGAACTAAGATCCCACGTGCCACCAAAAATACAAACAAAAAAAGTACCAGTTTTCATTCATTCATTCAAGATGATGAACACAGCAAATTAAAACACCAATGGCAGGTTGCAGCAGCAGGCCAAAAATTGGTAGTTGATTTAGCCTCAGGATTAAACGAGATTGCTGCGAGAAAGCGATGGCACCCCACTCCAGTACTCTTGCCTGGAGAATCCCATGGACGGAGGAGCCTGGTGGGCTGCAGTCCATGAGGTCGCGGAGGGTCGGACACGACTGAGCGACTTCACTTTCACTTTTCACCTTCATGCATTGCAGGAGGAAATGGCAACCCACTCCAGTGTTCTTGCCTGGAGAATCCCAGGGACGGCGGGGCCTGGTGGGCTGCCGTCTATGGGGTCGCACAGAGTCGGAGACGACTGAAGTGACTCAGCAGCAGCAGCAGCTATATACTGATAATATATGAATAGATAAACTAGTCGGTTCAACTGTGTAACATAAAGATGTGGAATTTTCAGTCTCGGCCCCCTAACTTGCTAGGCTGCTGCCCTCAGCCCCGATTCCTGGGATGCCAGAGCTTCGCTGAGAAAGTTCTAGATGCTGTCTGCTCACCCCTCACCCACTCATTCTGCCCCCGCCTCCTGATGCTTCATTTCTTGGCCACCAGGTCATAAAGCGTCAGCCTCTTTGAGCAGAGCTGCCAATAAACTCCGGTCTTATGACCCTCCAGTTCCACTGAAACCCTGTCAGGCGGGATTTTTTTTTACTCCAGCAAACAGAAGATGGGGGTCATTTTATCTCACGTTATAATGACCAGCTTGGGATAGTTTTTGTTTTTTAATTTTTTGACCTCACCACAGAACATGCAGGATCTTAGTTTCCCAACCAGAGATGGAACCTGTGCCCCCACCTCCCTGCATTGGAGGCACAGTCTTAACCACTGGACCACCAGGGATGTCCCTTGGGATGGTTTTTTTAATTTCCTTATCAATGTCAAAATGAGTGATCACAAACTTACATCCCCCGAGCAGCCAGGCAGTTGCCATAAATAAGGGACAACGCTTGGAGGCGGTGGGGCCTCACACCGCTGGTTCGCTGTTCTGGTCTTGTTGCTGCCACTGACAGAGGCTTTGGCGCTGGGAACAGCGGGGCACAGTGGAAACCAAGGCTAAGGCTGGAGACCTGTGCAGCCTCTATGTCGTAATTTGAGGGTGATGGCCCAATTTTTCTAGTTGCTCTGATTTTTCACATTTTTGCATAAATTCTCCCAAATTTTAAAATATTGGCTCAGTTGTTGTTTCTTTTTTTTTTTTTTTGGACACTGTAAGTCAGAGAAAATATAACTGCAGACCAGATTCAGCTCCTGAGCCATCACCTTGAGAGACTTCATGGAGCCTCCTCCAGCCAGTCCTCACCACCGCCTCCAGCATGTGTGAACGGAAGTGGAGCATGGCCAGGGTCACCAGGACGATTGTCCGGAGCGTGCACTGCCCAAGGGCACCCACCTGAGAGGCAGCCTCTTCTGTCCCAGGACAGCTAAGACTTGTTCTGCAAATTTCAGTGATTGTCCAGCAGAGGGCAGTACGATTTCACGATCTGACAAAGTCAGCCCATCACACGGTCTCAACAGATGGATGTGAAGTGTCTTCCGGCTGGGGTGTGTCCTTCAGATTCACCCAGAGCAGGTGTAAGGACCAGAAGCGGCCCTGAGCGGGGAGGAAACTGCAATGGAAGACCCCATCCATTCTGGTTGGGTTGCAAAGTGGAAGTTCCAAATACCAAGCATTAGTGAGGTTGTGGAAAAAACAGAAATTGCACTACCCTGGCGGGGGCGGCGGGAGACAGCGGGAGGTGGCTGTGAAGGGCAGGAGGAGTGTGAATTGATACACCCCCACACTGGAAAGTTTTTAGCAGCACCTACCCAAACTGGACATACAAATACCCATGACCCAGCAATTCCACTAGGCGTGTGCCCAACCACACACTAACATACATGCTCCTGGAAACGTTTAGAACATCCATGGGCATGCCCTTTCCGAGAGCCAAAACCAGAAAGAGGTCCAATGCCTATTAGAAATGGAAAAAATGAATAAAGTGTGTATCTGCAGGGTGGATACCAGACAGCAATGCAAACGAACCAGGATACAGAAAAATCTGCTCAAAGTAACGTTAGGTACATGAAGGCAGCCGCAGAAGAGTGTCTTGGGTGATTTCATTCATACCAAAGGCGAACAGCAGGCAGAGATCAGCTGTGGTGTCAGGAGCCGGGCTGGCTTAGGGGTGCCTGGTGGTGACCTAAGGGGCACTCGGGGACTGTTCTGGGGTGCTGGTGAGGTTCTGGAGCTTGACCTGCAGGTGATGATGTGGTGGTGGTTGTTTGACCGCTAAGTCGTGTCTGACTCTTTGCGACCCCATGGACTGCAGCATACCAGGCTTCCCTGCCCTTCACTATCTCCCAGACTTTGCTCAAACTCGTGTCCACTGAGTCGGTGATATCATCCAACCATCTCATCCTCTGTCCTCTGTCGTCCCCTTCTCCTTCTGCCTTCAATCTTTCCCAGCATCAGGGTCTTTTCCAATGAGTTGGCTCTTTGCATCAGGTGGCCAAAGTGTTGGAGCTTAAACTTCATCACCAGTCCCTCTATTGAATATTCAGAACTGATTTCCTTTAGGATTGACTGGATGGATCTCCTTGCAGTCCAAAGGACTCTCAAGAGTCTTCTCCAACACCACAGTTCAAAAGCATCAATTCTTCAATGCTCAGCCTTCTTTATGGTCCAACTCTCACATCCATACATGAATACTGGAAAAACCACGGCTTTGACTATACAGACCTTTGTCGGCAAAGTGATGTCTGCTTTTTAAGTAAACTGTCTAGGTTTGCCATAGCTTTTCTTCCAAGGAGCAAGCATCTTTTTTTTTTTTTTTTTTTAATTTCATGCCTTCAGTCACCATCTGCAGTGATTTTGCAGCCCAAGAAAATAAAGTCTGTCAGTGTTTCCTTTGTTTCCCCTTTATTTGCCATGAAGTGATGGGACTGGATGCCATGAACTTCATTTTTATGAATGTTGAATTTTAAGCCAGCTTTTTTACTCCCCTCTTTCACCCTCATCAGGAGGCTTTTTAGCTCCTCTTCGCTTCCTGCATTAGAGAGCTGATGTGGATGGGGTCTCTTTGGGAAATCGACTCGTGCACTGTACGCTTTCTGTGCACACGAGTCCAACTCACGAGTATCACAGCAGAGACCCCCAGGTGTGCGTTGGGCAGGGAAGGGCTTTGGAGGAGGAGAGGCAGAGGAAACCTCTGAGGTCCGGCATCAGCACCTCCAGGTGCGACGTTCACTCCAGAGCTGCTCGGGTCACGGGCGTCACACTATTACTAGGGGAAGCCAGCATCCTTGGACGGGTCGTGTCAACGACGGGTTGATGCACAGGACAGGGTTTGGGAGCCAGGAGTCCTTGCTTCCCTGAGATGAGGGTTTGTGTGCTGGTCATTTATGTGGCTCCTGGGAGATCCATGAGGGAGACAGAGCCGCCAAGCAAGGGCAGGACTTTGAGGCGGAGTCCCAGGCCCCTGGAATGCAGGTTACACCTCGAGGTTTGTCCAGACAGGCAAGGGAGCTGGGCTTTCAGAGCCCCACACCCATCAGCGCTTGGCTGAGGGCTCACCTGGAGGATGAAGACCCCCTGCCGTCTGCATGCACAGGCTGAGCGGCCCCAGTGCAGGCGTTCCAGAGCCAAGCATCCCTTGGTGGGAAGAACTATGGGAATGTGGGGGAGCTCAGGGACCTGGGGTCCAGGCTCTGACCTCCCCGCTTTCCCCAGGCGTCTCCAGTTCAGAGCGGGGATGCGAGGCTGCCCGTCCCGGTGGAATCACAAATCACCTTCATCAGGCCCCAAGGCGGTGATGAATTGTTCAAGGGTATAGAAAGCGAAGAACTAAATTTAGAGCCTCTTGATGAAAATGAAAGAGGAGAGTGAAAAAGTTGGCTTAAAACTCAACATTCAGAAAACTAAGATCATGGCAAGTAGATGAGAAAACAATGGAAAAAGTGACAGACTTTATTTTTTAGGGCTCCAAAATCACTGCAGATGGTGACTGCAGCCATGAAATTAGAAGACGCTTGCTCCTTGGAAGAAAAGTTATGACCAACCTAGATAGCATATTAAAAAGCAGAGACATTACTTGCCAACAAAGGTCCGTCTAGTCAAAGCTGTGGTTTTTCCAGTAGTCATGTAGGGATGTGAGAGTTGGACCATAAAGAGAGTTGAGCACCAAAGAATTGATGCTTTTGAACTGTGGTGTTGGAGAAGACTCTTGAGAGTCCCTTGGACTGCAAGGAGATCCAACCAGTCCAACCTAAAGGAAATCAACCCTGAATATTCATTGGAAGGACTGATACTGAAGTTTAAGCTCCAATATTTTGGCCACTTGATACGAAGAGTCAACTCATTGGAAAAGACCTTGATGCTGGAAATGATTGAGGGCAGAAGGAGAAGGGGGCAACAGAGGATAAGATGCTTGGATGGCATCACCCACTTGATGGACATGAGTTTGAGTAAGCTCTGGGAGTTGGTGATGGACAGGGAAGCATGGTGTGCTGTAGTCCATGGGGTCGCAAAGAGTCAGACTCAACTGAGTGACTGAACTGAACTGAACTGATATTGGTTGCTTGCAGCGTTTGGGTTTCCTCTGGAAAACAAAAGGCCAGTGATGCTTTCAAGTTGCCAATACTGGGACTTCCCCAATGGTTCAGTGGTTAAGACACTGTACTTCCAATCCAAGGAACGCAGGTTCACTCCCTGGTCAGGAAACTAAGATCTCACATGCCATCTGGTCAAAAAAAGAGAAAAGAATATGCCAATATCTTTATAGTAACTGTTTTTTAAAAACCAAAAGTGAGTGAAGTTGCTCAGTCGTGTCTGACTCTTTGCAACTTCATGGACTATAGCCTACCAGGCTCCTCCGTCCATGGGGTTTTCTAGGCAAGAGTACTGGAGTGGGTTGCCATTTTAAAAACCAAACTGCCAAATGCAGCCCAGAAGTCCTGCCCCGCGTTGGCTTCTGGGTCTCCCTTACAGACTTGCCCGGGACGATGACCCACAGGAACACCCTGCACACACACTCTGATCTCCGGATTTGTTTCTGGGGACCCAGAACTAAAACGGAGAGGAGAATGGGAGAAGTGGAAACCTGAGCCCCAGCACACAGGCCTCCTGCCTCTGCTACACTCGCCTGTGGGTCTGGTTTCTGCAAACAGAGCGAGTCTCTTGCAACAAGTTTGTCATCACTTCCAGGATCTGCCTTTACTCAAGTTGTACTGTTTTCATTGGGAGCAGAGACGAGTCCCTGGCGTGGAACTCAGCCGCGCTTTCCCACAAAAATACCAGCGGCCGCGCACATCAGCGGGCGCGCCTCCGCAGGCCAAGCCCGTCCCCGAAGCGCCCTCTTAACCCCTGCGTGGCCCGGCGTGATTCTGTCAGCCGCCCATCTGAGTCCGGGCGCTCTTCCTCCAGTCTGAGGGGGAAGAGAAAGGTGTCCTCGCCCAGAACCAAGGCTCCTCTACAGGCCGGGGGCCGAGAGCTCCGTGTGTCATCTGAACGGACCCAGTATCCGGCGCTTCCCGGCCGCTCTCCCCTGGACAGGCGCTGGCCTCCCGTTCAGACGTCCCCGTCTGGGTCGCGGACCCGAGGACGCCAGCCTCTCAGCCTTACAGCGAGTGCCGCTCGAGTATTCACCAGGCAGCAGGCATACGGGGGGCTTCCCGGGGGCTCAGCAAGCAACAACCCGCCTGCCAGTGCAGGAGAAACAGGAGACGCGGGTTCCGTCCCTGGGTTGGGAAGATTCCCCTGAAGAAGGAAATGGCCACCCACTCCAGTACTCTTGCCTGGAGAATCCCATGGACAGAGGAGCCTGGCGGGCTACAGTCCATGGGGTCACACAGAGTCGGACTTAGCGACGGATCACACAC
Source organism: Bubalus bubalis (assembly GCF_019923935.1). Classification (NCBI taxonomy): domain Eukaryota; kingdom Metazoa; phylum Chordata; class Mammalia; order Artiodactyla; family Bovidae; genus Bubalus; species Bubalus bubalis. Next base: position 2,976,350 of record NC_059180.1, read on the forward strand.
ACACACACAGGCATATGGAACGGTGCTTCACGGCACTGACCATCCAAGACACACCAAGAAAGGTCTCAGTGCGATACCAGATTGGGCAAAAGTAAGCTCTCTCCCAAGCGGCTTAGGAGATCCGTTTGGGAGCATCCGCAGGAGCTAGTCACACATGGCTCCTGTGCCCCAGCCAGCTCCCTCATTCCCAAGCAGAGGAAGGGCGTGGGCCCCCCGGAGACATTCAAGCGCGTCACTGCGGCTCTGCTCGTAACAGGCGGAAGCTGGAAACAAATGTCTGCCAACGGTGGATGGGGAAGTAGCACGTGGCGTGTGCGATACAGCAGTGAGAGTGAACAAAGCCCCCTCCTGCAACACGTGTGGCCCTCACACCCACCACACTGAGCAAAGTTAGCGCCTGTGTGCAGCCAGAGCCCATTCAGATCAAGTTCAAAGACAGGCAAAGCTGTCTTAGTCCATTCATGCCGCTTTAACAAAGTACCGTGGATGGGGTGCCTTGTAAACATTAAGAATTTATTTCTCCGGGTTCTAGAGGCTGAAGGTCCCAGATCGGGGTGCCAGCGTAGCTGAATTCTGGTGAGGACCGTCTTCTAAGGTTGCATGCATGCTCAGAAGTGCCCAATTCTTTGCAGCGCCATGGACTGATGGACTGTAGCCCTCCAGGCTCCTCTGTCCATGGGATTCTCCAGGAAAGAATACTGGAGTGGGTTGCCATTTCCTCCTCCAGGGGAATCTGCCTGACCCAGGGATTGAACCCACGTCTCCTGCATTGGCAGGCAGATTCTTTTACCACTGTGCCACCTGGGAACCGCTCTTCTAAGGCTGCAGACGCCTTTACATAGAATGACCACACAACCCAGCAGTTCCACTCCTGAGTATACACCCCAAAGAACTGGAAAAGGAACTCAAACGGAATCGTGTGTAGTAATGTCCATAGCAGCCTTATTGGCCACAGCCAAAGGGTGGGAGCAACCCGTGTCCCTCAGTTGGTGAGTGGGCAAACCAAATGTGACATGTCCGTCCAGTAGATTGTTTTAAGTTTATTTGATTGACGTATAGTTGATTTATAATGCCATGTTCATTTCTGCTGTACAGCAAGGTGACTCAGTTATAGATACATATTCATTTCCATTACGGTTTGTTGCAGGGTGCTGACGCGAGCTCCTGGTGCTCCACAGTAGGTCCTCGTTGCTCGTCCCTCCTGTGTACTCGAGTTTGCATCTGCTCAGCCCAGCCTCCCAGCCCCTCCCTCCCCCTCCCGCTCTCCCCCTTGGCAGCCGGCGTCCTTCTCTACGTCTGTGAGCCTGTCTCATAGATGAGCTTGTTTGTCACACAGTCGATGTTTCTCCTCCATAAAAGGAATCGAGTGCTGATACATGCTAGAATGTGGTTGAACTTGAAAACGTAATGCTAAATGAGAGAAGCCAGGTCCCAAAGGACACACATGGCACGATCACACGTCCGTGAAATACCCACAGTAGCAGATCCATGGGGGCAGAAAGGAGATGCCTGCTTTCCAGGGGCTGGGCGGCCCAGGGGAGGGGGGAGGCGAAGTGAGTGCATCGTGGGGCGGGGTTTCAGGCCTGGCGGGCGATGACCGAGTTCTGGAACCCCATGGCGGCGACGGTTGCACAGGATTATGAATTACTTCACGCCACCCAGATGCGCGCTTTAAAATGATTCGAATGAGAGATTTTTTTATGTTGTGTGCCTTTTGCCGCGCACACAGAAAGTTAAACTGAAGTTACCGTATGACTCAGCAATTCCACTCCGAGGTGTAAAGCCCAGAGAATTGAAAACACGTGTCCACACAAAAAGCTGCCTGTGAACGTTCGTAGCAGCATGATTCATGACAGCCGTACCGTGGAAGCCATCCAAATAACCATTGCATGAGGAATGGGTGTTTTGATTTCTTAGGGTTACTGAAACAAATTACGGCAAAGCAAATGACTTAAAACGATAGGAACGCACCGTCTCGCAGCCCTGGAGGCCAGAAGTCTGAAATCCAGGTGTCGGCAGGGCTGAAACCTGTGGGGGAACCGTTGCCTGCCTCTTGGGGCTTCTGGTTTTGCTGGCAGCCCTTGGCGACTCTTGGCTTGTAGCTGCCTCCCACCGCTGTCTGCCTGTGTCCTCACATGGCCACCTGCTTTCCATGTATAAGGACATGGGTCAGCGTGGATTAAGGGCTCACTCCAGGATGACCTTGTTTTAACTAATTATTTGGCAGAGACGATGGCACCCCACTCCAGTACTCTTGCCTGGAGAATCCCATGGACGGAGGAGCCTGGTAGGCTGCAGTCCATGGCGAGTTGGACACGACTGAGCGACTTCACTTTCACTTTTCACTTTCGTGCATTGGAGAAGGAATTGGCAACCCACTCCAGTGTTCTTTCCTGGAGAATCCCAGGGACAGGGGAGCCTGGTGGGCTGCCGTCTATGGGGTCGCGCAGAGTCAGACACGACTGAAGCGACTTAGCAGCAGCAGCTATATCCAAATAAGGTCACATTTCTAGGAAGTAGAGGCTAGGACTTGGTTTCTTTTTCTGGAGCACACAGTTCCACTCCTAACAACGTACGAACTAAAGGCGGTGTATGTACATGATAAGACATGATCCAGCCAAGGGAGGAAATGAAATACTGACACATGCTGTGTTGTGGGTAAAAGCTGCAGGCGTGATGCCAAGTGGGAGAAGCCAGACACGAAAGGCCATGCAGCGTACAGTTCCATTTATGTGAAATGAAATACCCAGAACAGGCAGCTCCATAGACGCATAAAACCGCTTATAGAGTGTGGGGGAAGGGGCAGAATGCAGAGTGACTCCTCAAACGGGTCTGGAGTTTGTTCTGGAGGTGATGAAAAATGCTCTGGAACCAAACAGAGGCAACTTTTGGTTGCCAAACCAAACAACTTTGCAAATATAATAAAAACTACCAAATCGTGCACTTTACAAGGGTGAATTTATAGTGACTGAAGCCATGAAATTGAAAGACACTTGCTCCTTGGAAGAGAACTTATGACAAAAAGAGCATATTCAAAAGCAGAAACATCACTGCCAGTAAAGGTCCATATAGTCAAAGCTACGGTTTTCCCAGTAGTCGTGTACGTAGCTCAGTCCATAAAGCATCTGCCCACAATGCAGGAGACCTGGGTTCAATTCCTGGGTTGGGAAGTTCCCTTATAGAAGGAAATGGCAACCCACTTCAGTATTCTTGCCTGGAGAATCCCATGGACAGAGGAACCTGGCAGGCTACAGTCCATGGATCACAAGAGTCGGACACGACTTAGCGCTTTCTTTCTTTCTTTCTTCTTTCTTATACGGATGTGAGTGCTGGACCGTAAAGAAGGCTGAGTGCCAAAGAATTGATGATTTCGAATTGTGATGTTGGAGAAGACTCTTGAGAGTCCCTTGGACTGCAGGGAGATCAAACCAGTCAATCCTATAGGAAATCAACCCTGAATATTCATTGGAAGGACTGATGTTGAAGCTGAAACACCCATACTTTGACGACCTGATGAGAAGAGCCAACTCATGGGAAAAGACCCTGATGCTGGGAAAGACTGAAGGCAAAAGAAGAGGGTGGCAGAGATGTTTAGATGAGATGGTTAGAGAGCATCACTGAGTCAATGGACATGAATTTGAGCAAACTCTGGGAGATAGTGGAGGACAGGGGAGTCCAGTATGCTGCAATTCATGGGGTTGCCAAGAGTTGGACGCGACTTAGCGACTGAACAACAGCAATTATTAATGGTATTTATCTCTTGAGTAGTGGGATTCAATCCCTGTGTTGGGAAGATCCCCTGGAGGATGGCATGGCAACCCATTCCAGTATGCTTGCTTGGAGAATCCCATGGACAGAGGAGCCTGGCGGGCTCCAGTCCATGGGGTCACAAAGAGTCGGGCACGACTGAGCGACTGACACACACACACTGGGATCAAAAAGACTTTGATCTTCCTCTTTTTCCTGTATTTTCCCTTTTTCCCACAATGAATCTGAATGCATTGTTTTTATCAATGGGCCTTCTTTGGTTGAAAGCCACAGAAAGTAACTCAAACTAATCTAGACGAAAGGAGGGTGTTGGAAACTGAGACAGAGAGCAAGACTTGCCCACCCAACAGCCGTTCTCTACCTCTTCCTTCCTAGCAGAAGCCTGGTTTGCAGGGTAGGAATGTGTCCCGGTAAACTACACTTCTTAGCTTCCGTTAAAACTGGGGATGGTCGTGTTATGGAAAATAAGATATAAACGGAAACTAGCTGGGTTGGAATTCTGGGAAAGATTTTTTTCAGAGGTTGGCCATGCTGGCAATGTCCTTTCAACCTTCCTGCCTTCCTGCCTCTGCTCTGTGGAATGTCATTGTGACGGCTTCTGCCACAGCACCAGTTGTGACCATATGTGGCCTTGGGGATGGAAGCCACATGCTGAGGAAGGCTGGAGCAGAGGAAGAGTCTGGCACACGGGTGACTGCGGAGCCACAGACCAGTAGTCTGTCTATTGCCAACATTTAGGCCGCTGGTGGCTCAGACAGTAAGGAATCTGCCAAAGCAGGAGACCCGGGTTGGATCCCTGGGTCAGGAAGATCCCCTGGAGAGGAAATGGCAACCCAGTACGGTATTTGCCTGAGAAATCCCATGACAAAGGAGCCTGGCGGGCTACAGTCCACGGCGTCACAAAGAGTCGGACACAACTGAGCGACTAACACTTTCACTTTTTCCTGCTGCCTGCGAACTCATCTGTAACTGATCCAGCGCTCGCTGGACCACTAGGAATCTGAAGAACCAGACTTGGAAATGAGCAGGGACCAAGGCAGCTCAAGAGTTAAGAAGCAAGAAACATCCACAAAGTTATGGATGATTGCAGCACCATCGCTTGATGATTCTCCTTCTCGAGGGAGCAGCGGGCTAACAAAGTCACCGGTCTCTGAAAACAAACCACACCCTTTCCTGGAAGCAAAGCTATAGGTTGGGACAAAGAGAGAGAACACACGGGTCTATAAATCTGCCTTCAAAAAGTCCCACTTTGGAGATTTGCTTGCTTACTCTTAAGATATTTCCAGAGAGAAATTTACCCTTTCAGTGTCTCAAATAAAATAAGAATTAATGGGTGCATGTGCCCACATTTCCCCACCACAAAAGATCTCTCCACCCGGCTGAACTGTAAACCATAGGCAGTTGCTTGTGCCCAGATCACCAGCGGGTGAGCCTTGCCAGCTCAGAGATCCAGGATGTTTAAACAAGTGATGAAGCCGGTCTCCAGCAGAACTGGAAGTACCGCGGGGCGAAATCTGAAACGTGGCTTCACGTGCTGTCGGACAGGAAACAGGAGGCTGGCAGAGCCCTTCAGAATCCTGAGAGCTCCATTTCGCAATCTGCAGAAATATCTGAGTGTGACCTAACCCACAAGGGGTGGGGGCCTGATCCTAAGATGGAAGGTCCCTCAGGAGGAGCAGGGGACAGTGGGGGAGAACTCCACTCGTTTCTGGCCTCTTTCTTCTTTTGCCCCAGATTCCGTTTACAGAGGAAGACGCATCTGGTTGGGTCTCATGAGGGTCTAGACACCCTTGGGCTTGAGGATGGCAGACTCCTGGTTGTATTCCCCACCCCACCCTCCCTCCACCAAACTGCATCCAATGGGAAAGGGATTGGCAGTACCTCAAGTGAGATCAGAGAAAATGGACAGCTGGGAAACATATATTTTAAATTTTTAAGTATATACATTTAAAAAATATTTTTATTTATTTATTTGGCTGTGCCAGGCCTCAGTTGGGGCATGTGGGATCTCGTTCCCTGACCAGGGTTGGGACCTGGGCCCCCTACATTGGGAGTGCAGAGTCTTAGCTGCTGGACCACCAAGAAAGTCTCTAAGTAGATAAATTTTAAATTAATTTTTCCTTTAAAAAATTAAGAGTTTCTGTGACAGAAGAATCCTGTGTTGAAGCCAACCTGAAAAGCACTGTGATTCTCTCAGGTCGCACGGAGATAAATGAAGATCTAGAAGGAAAGCAAGATATACACGGATAAGCCGCATGATGACTGCTAAGACCTGCTAACTGCGCCCAACCAGAGCACCGTGGGGGAGCAGACAAAGGGGGCTGTTTTCCTTTTGAGCCTCCAGATCAGAGGAGGCTTCCTGGAGGAGGTGACATTTGAGTAGAATATGGGGATGAAGATAGAGATCTGTACCAAAGGATGTGGAGCTCTGAATGTCATCCTGAAGTTTTCTATGGAAAATGGGGTGTCACTGAAGGGTTTTGAGCAGAAAGATAATCTGTGTCTTGTCTCAGCAGCCATGTAGAGATTAGATTGCTCCGGTGGGAGAGATTAAAAGTTAGGAGATCCATAAGAATGTTGCAGTCATTCAGATGAGCAGCGATAAGGCACTGCTCTGGAGACCGGGGAAACTAGGGTAATGATGCAAAACCGCATTCCAGGGAGCTAGACTGGGCAAGTCTCGGTGAATAATGGGATGTGGAGGGTTGAAAGGGAGATAATACAGGCTTTCTCTCCCCGGTGATGTGGTGCGTGGGGGAGCTCTGTACCCACCTGGGGAACTCAGGAGCAGTGTGAGTGGGGAAGAAGCCGAGGTTGATTGGGGTCAGGTAGGACTTGAGATGTTTCCTGATGGAAATAGTCTACCAGCAGTTGGGAATCTGATCACAGACAGAGTCAAGAAGAAAGTGTTGGCCATTGCTACCTCTGAGTACTGAATTATGAATTATTTTTGTTTGGTTGTTTTTAGGACCCTATGTGTTGCTTGGCATGTGTTGTCTGGTTATAAGAGAGAATATGCTTTTGTTTTTTTTTGTTTTTGTTTTTTTTCAGTAGTAACAGGGACATCCCTGGTGGTCCAATGGTTAAGAATCCACCTTGCAGTTCAGGGAACTCAGGTTCAGTCCCTGGTCAGGGAACTAAGATCCCATATGCCAAGGAGCGACTAAGCCCACAAGTCACAGCCAGAGAGTCCACGCCCCTCAACAGAACAGCCGAGTGCCACACTGAGACTCAATGCAGCCAAGTAAATAAATAAACATTTTTACAGACCATTAATTCATTCACAGAATTGTTTTATATATACATGTATGCATGTATCTCGACAGCAGCAGACAGGTGGGGATCTGGGAGATCAGGACGCTCACAGACAGGACAGAACTGGGGAACGAGACTCGGCAGCAGCCAGTCTGGCGCAGACAGCACCATGACCCAGCACCTCCTCTTTGCTGGGCTCTGGGGAACAAGGCGGTGGCCGTGGCAGGTGCAGTCCGCACCCTCAGAGAGCCCCGATGACTGGGGAGGCGCCCGGAGAGGAGAGGCGCACAGATGGCCGGCTTGGCAAAAAAACAAAAAAGCAAGCACACGCATGTTCTGGAAGCTGCATAGCTGGGTGGCTGGCTGGGCAAAGATTCTACACTCTGGGCTTCTCTGGTGGCTCGGTGGTAAAGAATCCACTTGCCAATGCAGTGGGTTCAGTCCCTGACACCGGAGGATCCCACGTGCCACGGAGAAGCTACTGAGTCTGTGTGCCCTTGAGCCCGAGCTGCGTGATAAGAGAAGTCACCACGATGAGAAGCCCGCACACCGTGACGGAGAGTAGTCCCCAGTCTGCACAACTAGAGAAAAAGCCAGAAGGCCCAGCACAGCCAAAACCAAATAAATACAATTTTTAAAAAATTTCTACATTCTCGTAGGCTCTGGGAGAAGTAGGCAGGGATAGCTGGTCCCTGGGAAAGTGCTTGGATCCACAGAGACCATTCATACTGGAGCAAGGGCATTCTCCGAGGATAAGACTGAAGATGTTATGTCTCTGGGTTTCAGCCGAACATTTGACAGAGGTGCTCTGGCTGCATCTCTGGGTGGGTTTCGACACCATGGGCTGAGGGGGGTTGAGAGACACAGACTCAAGAGAAGGCTCACGGGCCAGATGCAGAGTTGTGACGAATGGGTCGACGGCAAGCAGGAGGAAGGTCTTGAGATCTCACACGTCTCCTCTCAGCTCCACCCTGTTCATCACTTTTTTTTTAAAGAAAAACTGAGAAATAGATGCTGGCTCAGTATCAAGGACTTAAGCAAGCAAACGTCTCTGGAAAAAAGAACTGGAGGCCCTTCGGGGTGGGGAGCCCCATCAGCGGGTATGTTTCAGCAGCCCCTGGAGGACACCTTCCGTGAGCAGGAAGACCAGAGTCCTGGAGGAGAGGGTGTAGTGGGAGCCCTACCATGCTTTCCAACACCAAGCCCCTTCCCGTCTACGAGAGCCCTTTGGAGCAACCACCTACAAGCCCGCCCGCCATCTTGGCAAATGCGATGTGTTTACCACTGAGCAGTTGGGTTCTGGGTGGCACGGGGTCCCTGCCGTCAGTCATACCTGGGTTCCCATCTGAGCTGTACCTGTCCAGGTGTGTGCCCTTGAGACAAAGCACGCCAGCCCCCCTCCAGGGTCAGCCGCACCCACCCCATGTCCTCTTGTCTGCGCTGTGTCCCCACCTTGCCCACCCCACGAGGCCACCCCATTCTCAGCACCCTCTTTCCTCTGAACCACCCCCAGCAGCCCCCCACCCTCCGGGCCCTTGTTGGCTATTCTGTAAACCACGATGCTCGGTTTCTTTTTCTTCTCCTTGGCTTCCAGTCTTTTTAGGAAGACCAGGGGCTCTTTGCAGACGAGAGCCCAGCTGCTGCTTCTGGGGATGACCCGGGGCCCCGTCTTGCTTGAGACACACCCTTGGGGAGCGCGTGCTGTTGTCTCGAAGGCAGGTGCTGCCCGGGAGTTTGGGGTCATCCCAACAGAAGAGCTCACGGCACTTTCTGAGTGACATAGTGGTCCATAACTCCAGCTTGGATTGGCCAAGACTGTCACCAGGGAGAAGGGGAAAGTCTAAGGAGTCTGTAGTTCGTGCAGACAGGCAGAGCTCTGCCTTCTGTTTCACAGCCTCTTTGCTTGCTGCCTGCCCATCCCCCTCCTCAGGGTGTTCTACTCCTGGTTACCCCTGAGGTCCCTCCACCCAGGCAAGGTCAGAACTCCACCTTCCATCCATCCCGAGCACAGGGCGGCTCTCCTCGGTAGAGCTTGTCCATGGTTTCCATGCATTTGGGTGATGCTTTATCACCAACTGTTTTCCTCGCCCTGGAGCTGTGTCCCCAGCACTTAGCCAGCTGCCTGTCACACAGCAGTCAATCAATAAAGGCTGGTCCAGTAATTGAATGAATGCTCTCCGGTTCCAGCCAATATACGTGACCCTCCCACCAGTGTCTCTCTAAGCTGTCCTGTTAGAGGATCGCTCAGGGAGGGGTGCTGGCCTGGCTCACACCCCCCATTTATCCTGGAAGCCAGAGGGCAGGGGAGGACCCCCTGGGAGAGCCCCAGGTCAGTCCTGGCAGTAACAGACAGGCCGATCGGCAAAAAGTCGGGGAGGAGCAGCTGCGGGTTTTCTTAGCTTGGTTCTGTTCAATTCCCATCCTGCAGTGCCATCTCCAGGGCACCAGGGCACTCCGAGATGATCAGAGGTGCGGCCAGCTTGGCCGGAACCGCACAATCACCCTCATAATCGGAGCATTTGATCCGAGGAAGGTCAGAGCTCTGGAGAAGGGCTTGCTCAATGCTGCTGTGCTGTGGTGACACCCGCCGCCTGCCCCCTACTCCACAAGCGGGAGAGAGCACGGGCCAAGGCAGGAGGTGCCCTGGACCAGCGCTTATCCCAGGGCCACACGCTTGGCAACCAACCCAGGATCATGCAAAGTACAGATTCCATGGCAGTGGCCTGGGGTGGGGCCTGGGAGTCTGCATTTCTAGCAGATATCCAATGCTGGCACTGCTGGCCTGACACAGCAGTCCATCTTGACATTTAAACTGTGGTCCAAGGGCTCTAACATCAGCATCTCTGGCAGGGTTTTGCTGCTCACGATGCTGTTTCCATCTGGGCGGCAGCAGCAGCACCTAGGAGTCTGTTAAAAATACAGAGCCTCAGGCCCCACCCCAGACTCTCTGGATCAGAATCTGTATTTAAACCAGATCCACAGGGGATTCACAGACACGGTAAAGTCTGAGATGCTCCACTCAAGAACCCTGGTCCTTAAGATCAGCTGCATGTTGAAACCATCCACCGAGCTTTTAAAAAATGACCTTGATGTAGTCTGTGTTGGCTACAACCTGCATATCAGGAATTTATTTTTTCAACTCCCCAGGTGATTCTAACAGAAAACAAAGTCCAACTGCTTTTCTTTCTATTAGAATAGTTGATCAATATTTTATTAAATTTTGCTAATAGTTTTCTTAATACCTATAGGAAATTTTTTCTCCAGGGAACATACAGAAATAGCCAACAAGCACAGAAAAGATGCTCGGCATCAGTAAGCTGTAGGGCCACCTACTAGGGCGATATCCTTGTGTCTGCGGGCGGTAAGAGGCGCCGGTGAGCACGGGCAGGGACCGGGACCTCGCACGCTGCCAGTGGAACGTAGAATGACACGGTGCCGACAGCCTGTCAGTTCCTCCAAAAGTTAAAACAGAGCTGCCATATGACCCCACAGTTCCACTCCTAGCTGTTTACCCCAAAGAATTGAAAACGGGGAATCAGATGTTTGTTCATGCAAGCTCATTGCCGCATTACTGACAACAGCCCAAAAGTAGGCACAACCCAAGTGTCTACCAGCAGATGAATGGATAAACTATATGTGGCCTAGCCACACAATGGAATATTAATCACCCATAGAAGGGAATGGAGTGGCGTGATGCATGCCACACTATGGATGACCTTGCAAACATTATGAGCTATGCTAGAGAGGCCAGACAGGAAAGAAAACCTTGCAGGAACCCTATTACATGATATATCTGGACTAGGCAGATTCAGAGAGGCAGACATGTTTTCCTGGGTCTTCAAAAAGCTGAGTTCTTGGACCCTCTTCTTCCAGTCTATTGCAGAGTGGTTAGGGTCCTTCTTCATCAGCTACAACACCTCAGTTTCAGCAAGAAAATTCCTCATGTCTTCCAGTTCTTAAAAGGAGAATAATCTGTCCTAAAGACTTTGTACATTTTTTAGTTTACTCCTGGGAAGTTTCATCTTTTATTGTAAAAGGGATCCTCTGTTTTTTTCATTGATTTATTTTAATTGGAGGCTCATTGCTTTACGGTGCTGGTGGTCTGTGCCCTACATCAGCATGAGTCAGCCATAAGCGTACGGATCTTCTATTTTCTAAGGAGGTGTTATTTGTATATAGAGCTGCTATTGATTTTTTTTTCTGCTGTATACCCACCCTTCTATTTTCAATACTGATTGATTGATTGATTGATTTGGCTGTGTTGGGTCTTGCAGCATGCAATCTCTTAGTTGTGACATGTCAGATGTAGTTCCCCAACCAGGGGTTGAACCCAGGCCCCCTGCACTGGGAGCACAGAGTCTGAGCCACTGGACCCCCAGGGAAGTCCCCCTACCCATGTTATGGTAGTTTCCCAACGGCCATGAGAAAACTGGTAGTTCTCTAAAACAGGGTGTAAGGTAGAGCTGACGTCACGTACAAAAAAATCTTCAGTGAGTTCTACATGCGCTGAAGGACCAGACTTGAGTCTTCTTCCCACTGAGTTTTATAAAATATTAACAGATGACAGGCCTACAGAAACCACTCCTGGATGCCATTAGAAGGGCAGATTGCTAAAGAGGTTTCTAAAGACTTATTTCCGATTTCTGTGCTTTCTTGCCATGGACCAGGAAACACTGGGCAGACCACGAGTGGGCCACAGACTTAACATTTTGAGTGTCGTTGCTTTATTTTTTTTTAATTGGGGTATAGCCAGTTAACAATATTGTGGTAGCTGCAGGTGAACAGCGAAGGGACTCGGCCATATATATGCATATATCCATTCTTTCCCAAATCCCCCGCCCATCTAGGCTGGCACATAACATTGAGCAGAGTTCCCTGTGCTATACAGGAGGTCCTTGTTGGTTATCCATTTAAAATCTAGCAGTGTGTACACGACCTTCCCAAACTCCCTAACTATCCTTCCCCCCTGCAGCCATAAGTTCATTTTCTAAATCTGTGAGTCTCTTTCCATTTTGTAAGTTCATTTGTAACATTTCTTTTTAGATTCCACTTACAAGGGATGTCCTACGATATTTCTCCTTCTCTGTCTGACTTCCTTCACTCAGTATGACTGAGTGTTATTGCTTTAGAGCTTGTCTCCAACTGCATTAAATGTTAGAAATCCAACCCTATACTCTGTAATACGTTCTCACGCGTTCAGTGACCAAACTCTGTTTATTACTGCAAGATCGGACTGCTTCTGCAAAGTACAGGAACCTGGATTATTAAGTGTGTGTGTGTAGTAGACTTTTTATTTCTAAAACCAGGAAAAAATGAAGAATACAAGACATTCCAGAGATAGATATACTAATATATCTTGATATTGAAATTGTTCCTGGATTTTCTCCAGCTTTGAGGGAGTGACACACTGCCAGAGGAAAGTGAGCCAAAAATAAAGTTTAAAAATTCTGAGCAAATTACAGTTTGGTGACGAGGGACAGAGGCTTCAGAGAAGCTGTCTGCCGTGACAGTGAACTAGCGTCATGGGCAGCACGTGCGGCCTCGTGGCTCCTGCAGCAGCAGAACTGCCTCCGCGTCTGGGGCCCTGGAATTAACACACTGGCCCCGTGTCTTGCAAGACTTTCACGGCACCGCTCAGGACGAGCGGTATCTGGGATGCCGCCAGTTCCTCCGTTCTGCTGGCAGGGGGACAAGTCATGCGCGGCAGGGACACCGAGTCTTCCTGTTGGATCCTGGGGACCGCTGGGCACGGCTGGGCCTCCCTACCCTGCTGGCGGGCGGTGAGACTTGTGGATCCCCTGCAGTTAGCCTCCCCAAGCGTCTTGTTTTAAAATCGACCATCGGTGCCACTGAGGAAGGCGAGGCTGCCAAAGCATGTGTTCTTTCCGAGATGAGGTGTGATGTAAACACATTCTGTTTTTTGTTTTTTTTAATATTTATGTGTTTGACCACACCAGGTCTTAGTTGCAGCATACAGAATCTTCAGTTGCAGCATCTGGGATCTAGTTCCCTGTCCAGGGATCGAACCCAGGCGCCCTGCATTGGGACCGCAGAGTCTTAGCCACTGGACCACCAGGGAAGTCCCCAGACACGCGTATTTTAATAAAGACTCCTCACGATTCCCTGGGGGACTCCACAGTTGCCTGAAACCTCACACTTACTGCCTCTTTAACCCGTAACAAGTTTGGGCGATGGGGGCGAGGTCTGTCATCAGTGGAAAAAATGATCCCATCTGCAGCCTGAGTCCTGGTTCTCCTTTCTGGAGCCTCTATTTGCTGATCTTGAAAATGGGTCCAAGGGTTGCTGGGAGGATCACATCGATGACTACATGGCTGTTGCAAGCAGCAGTTAGGAAGGCTGGGTATACTTGCATTAAACTCATAGGTTCCTCTTGGGGGCTTCATGAACGCTTCCTGCAGGCTCAGCCCCAGCTGGAGGCTGCAAAGGCAGCTGTGAGCAAGACACACTAGACTCCCGGGAGTGGACGAGACAGACAGTGAACCGCAATCTGCGTGATAAGAGCTGCGAGGGCACTAAAACAGGGTCATGAACCCGAGGGCTGTGCGCTGCTTAAGCAGGGCAGTGCTCCAGAGGCCTCCAGAGAAGACGGCTCAGCCACAGCTGGGCCAGGAGGCTCTGATCCTGAAGCCCCTTCCCTGTGGCTGGAGCCAAGGGCGGTAGGACAGATGGAGGGGCCTGGATCACTCAGTCCCAGCCCGGCTCCACCCTCTAACCCTAGGCAAGTCACTTCACCTGGAAGCATCATTTTCTCAATCCCTATAAAGAGCTAAGATCACCTGTGTGTAGTGACTTTTTTTTAATAATTAAATATTTTTAAAGTATTTATTTATTTGGCTGTGCCGGGCCTTAGTTGTAGCATGCAGGATCTAGTTCCCAGAACAAGGACAAACCCAGGCCTCCTGCATTAGGAGCACAGAGCTTTAGCCACTGGACCATCAAGGACATCTCTCTGTGTAGTGATTTTTAAAACATGAGTCCAAAAATCTTTGACACTTCTCCGGCCAAGAGGTCGGTCTCCATCACCTCTCCTTGAAGCTGGGCAGGTTTCCAGTTGCTCCGACCAACCACGTATGACTGTGACTTCCATGGATATGTCTTAAAATAGGCCCTTTCCACCTGGCTCCTTCGGGCACCTTGCTTTTTGCAAGTCCACTTTCCCTGAGACCACCACGTGAAGGAAGCCACAGATAGGCAGCCCCATCTGAGCCTCCAGCTGACGGCCGGGCATCACCTGCCAACCTGGACATCCAGCCCCATCCAGCCATCAGCTGCCCATACCTCCCCACCATCTCCTCCCGGTCACTGCCTGAGACCTGCCCCCACCAACCCCAAGCGAGAACTGCCTGGCTAAGCCATCAGACTGTGAGTCAGACATGAAGGCTGTCTTACACTAGTCAGCTCAAGGGTCATCTGTCCCCTGGTTCTAGTGATGGGAGCACCTCTCACTCTGCCCTCACTTCTGAAAACTCTCTTGCTCACCAGCTCCTACCACCGCGTCTGTTTTCTGTTCCTCAAACACACATGCAGTGGTTCTGGCCTCGGGTGTTTCCATGAGCCATCCTCTCTCTCTCTCCCTGGAAATTCCCCTCCCTTCCCCCATCTTCCATGGCCGTCTCCTTATCTCGTAAGGTCTCTGTTCAAACAGCCAGCCCTCAGAGGGCTCCTCGGGTCACCTGATCTAGATTAGATCTCGGATCAGCAGCTGCTGTTACATCCACAGAGGCTTCTGAAACCCTTAAGCAGCGTCTGCTAGTTTTCTGTCTGTGTTTGTTGACTGTGTCCTCTGCCAGACAGGCCTCAAGAGGAAAGCCCTCCCCCACTTTGATCACCCGTGTATCCCCCTGCTCCTTGCAGAAAGTCTAGCACAACTTAAGCAGGGATCCATGTCGATTAAATAGATGAATATACAAGAAGGACACAGCCACGTCAGAGAACAGCAAGGGGAAGTGACGAGGGTGGCAAGTTCCGGGTCAGAAAGACAGCTGGTTGGGGCTCCAGGGGTTTGAGATGACACAGGCAGGATGAGAGGGGCCCAGGCCTTTTAAAACATTGGATATTTTCACAGCAAGAAAATTAGGTACAACGTGATCTG
The DNA here is from genome assembly GCF_019923935.1 of Bubalus bubalis. Classification (NCBI taxonomy): domain Eukaryota; kingdom Metazoa; phylum Chordata; class Mammalia; order Artiodactyla; family Bovidae; genus Bubalus; species Bubalus bubalis. The sequence continues at coordinate 2,991,486 of NC_059180.1, forward strand.
ACTAGGGGGTGGGGGGAGGAGATGGTAAAATACACGTAACATACAATTTACTTGCCTTAACTGTTTTTAAGTATACATTCTGCGTGTGCATGCTCAGGCGTGTCCGACTCTTTTTGACCCCATGGACTGTAGCCCTCCAGGCCCCTCTGTCAATGGGATTCTCCAGGCAGGAATACTGGAGTGGATAGCCATTTCCTCCTCCAGGGGATTTTCCCCAGCCAGGGATCAAACCTGACTCTCCTGTGTCTCCTGCATGGCAGGCGGATTCTTGACCACTGAGCCACCAGTTCAGTTCAGTCGCGCAGTCGTGTCCGACTCTGCGACCCCGTGGACTGCAGCAGGCCAGGCCTCCCTGTTCATGACCACCTCCCAGAGTTTACTCAAACTCATGTCCATTGAGTCGGTGATGCCACCAGGGAAGCCCCTTCAGTGTACAGTTCGGTGGCATTAAGGACGTTCACACTGCTCCCCTCCCCAGCCCGTGTCCGTGAATCTGCCTATTCTAGAGACCTGGCGGACGTGGAATCATAAAGCCCGTGTCCTTGTGAGTCTGGATTATTCCCCCCGGCCCACCCATGTTAGCACATACTGTGACTAACACACACACGACACGCATTCTGCTGTTGCTTCTTAAGGTGGAACAGTAGTTCCACTGCGTGCACACACCACATTCAGTTCACCGTTCACCAGCACGGGCGGACGGGCGTGTCCAAGGCTCTCTTCAGGGCCAGGTGAACCCTGCCCCGGGGTGGGGCCAGTGCGGGCCGAGGACACAGCCAGGGAAGGCCAGCAGTTCACCCGCACGACCACCCGCCTGTGCCCCGCCGTACAGGCGAGGCGCCGGCCCAAGTCACAAGGCCGCGAGCGGCGGGGCAGGGCAGGGCAGGACGGGGCGGGGAGGGGCCCCGGAGCCCAGCCCATCTTTCCCGGCCGCCGGCCGCCCCTTCCCGGCCGCGCACCCCGCCCTGCGCAGCCCCGCCCGCCCCGCCCCGCCCCGCCCGGCAGCGCGCAGGCGCGGGAGGAGCCTCGCGGCGGAGCGCGGGGCGCATGCGCGGGAGGCGCCTAGCACGGACGGCTCCGCTCCCCGCCGGGGTGTGAGTCCGCGATCCGGGCTTTCGGTCCCGCCCGGAGTTCTGTTTATAAACACACGGCGCTGGCCACCGGCGAGGGGTGAACCCTAAAGGTGGTGGGGTCAGAGGTCAGCGGGCGCGCCGGCTAGGCGACCCATCCGTTTGCCTTCTCGGGCCACTGGCCGTGCGGCGTGGCCGGCCCAGCTGCCCTACCGGGGTCTGGGACGGCCCGGGGGGAGGGGGGCGCCACGTGGTGCGCACGTGGTCCTGCCTGGCGCCGCGGCCGCCCCTCCCCCACAGCGCGGGCGGCCCCGGCGCCCCCTAGCGGCGAGCAGGGTTTGGGCGCCGCGCTGCAGTCGCGCCTGCGCACAATGCGTCACGACGCGCCTTCCGGTGTGCGCCGTGGTCGGGCCACGCCCGTTACGTCGTCGTGGGGCCGGCGGCCGCCGGGACGCACGTGTGGGGCTGGAGGGGGCTCAGGGCCCCGCTCCGGCCTCCCGGCTTGGATCTTAAAGCGGACCTCGGGCCGCTGGGTTGTGATAACTCTGGGAGGGAGTGTGCGCCGGCTGGACGCTGCCCGGCATCAGTTTAGGTTCCCCAGGGCCCGGTGCCTGTAGGTGCGGTGTAAATGCTCGGTCAAATCAATAAACGGAGGGCGAGTTAATCATTAACTATTCAGGAAATGCTGATTCAGATTTTTTTTTTGTTACTTCGCCTACTTTTTGTAAGTTTTATTTATGGGATAGTGCGTAAAAAGCTTGGGCTTCGCTTGGTGGCTCTATGGTAAAGAATCCGCCTGCCAATGCAGGAAACGCAGGTTCGATCCCTGGGTCAAATGGCAACCCATTCCAGTATTCTTGCCTGGAGAATGCTATGGACAGAGGAGCCTGGCGGGCTGCAAGTCCATGGGGTCACAAAGAGTTGAGCACGGCTGAGCGACCAAACAGCAGCAGCAACAGTTTGGCTCAGGGTTAGCACTGGGGGCTTCCCTGGTGGCTCAGACGGTTACAAATCTGCCTGCAATGCAGGAGCCCTGGGTTCAGTCCCTGGGTCAGGAAGATTCCCTGCAGAAGAGTGGCAACCCACTTCAGTGTTCTTTCCTGGAGAATTCCATGGGCAGAGGACCCTGGTGGGCTACAGTCCATGAGGTCACAAACAGTTGGACGCAGCGGGGCTACTGACACTTAGCCCTGAGCCTATGGTAGTTACTGTTACGGCTGTTGCCTTTTATTTTTTGTCCTTTTGAGTTTATTCTGTTAAGTGTGAAAAATTTGAGCTGCACCTTAACCAAGATTAAAAAGACTCTCCCCCTTTTCTGCCATTTTATCCTAAAGACTCATAATTGCCACTGCTGGTTGCTCTGTACAATTGTTTCTCAGAAGTTTACCCCCTTTCGTGTTTTTAAAATATCAGAGTATGTGCCGGGACACTTGCCCCAGGTCCTAAGGAAGATGGATCCCACCTTGGTAAGAGAAAAGCTAAAAGTGGTTACTTACAAAGGAAATCAGGAAGTACTTACCCTAAAGGTCAGGCCGATGGCACCTGTGTAGCTGGCAGGCGAAGAGTGAATACTTACACACAAACATTTATTATAAACTTCACTAATACAATGCGTGTGCAGCACCCTTTGGCAGACAGGCAGCTTTTAGGCAACAGACATTGTTTTCCCACAGTTTGGTGTGGTGTGTGCATGCTTCGTTGCATCCCTCTCTTTGGGACCCCATGAACTGTAGCCCACCAGGCTCCTCTGTGCATGGAATTTTCCGGGCAAGAATGCTGGAGTAGGTTTCCATTTCCTTCTCCAAGGGATCTTCCCGACCCCGGGATCAAACCCTCTTCTCTCGCATCCCTTGCACGGCAGGCGGATTCTTCACCACTTGTGCCTCCTGCAAATCTGAGATCGGTGCTTGTTTCCTCCGAGGCCTCCTGCTTGGCTGGGGGAGAAGAGCGTCTTCCTGTCCTCACGCGCTAGTCCCTCTGTGCGTGTCTGCATTCTGACCTCTTCCAAGGGCACCAGTCTCACAGGGCTACCCTGGTGACCTTGCTCTGCCTTACCTCTGCAGAGGCCTCGTCTGCAGAGAAGGTCATGCTGTGAGGTGCTGGGGGTTCAGAGGGGACACAGTTCAGCCATCACAAACCCCCAGTTTACAGATGAGAACGCTGAAGTAGAGAAAGGCCACGTCATTTGCGTGAAACCATGTAGCTAATAAGGAACAAGCCAGGGCTCTCGCCCAGGGAGCCTTACTCCCTGCTGCTGGACTGAACGTATGCCCCCCGGCCCTGCCCCCCATCCCCAGGTTCTTTTGCTGACACACTAATCAGCCAGGTCATGAGGGTCCTCATGGATGGGGTTGGCACCCTTATAGGAAGAGACGCAAGAGCGGTATTTCTCACCCTCCTCCCACCCCCGCCCACGTGAGGAGAAGGAGAGAAAGCAGCCATCGACAGAGCAGGGGGCAGGTTCTCACCAGACAGCTGATAAACTGACACCTTGGCGGGGCACCCTCACCTCCACACCGTCAGAGATAAACGGCTGTTGTTTAAGCCACCCAGTCCATGGTATTTTTGTTAGAGCAGCTGAGCTGACGTAAGACGTTCCCACCGTCAACCCCTGCTCTAGCGCCTCGGAGAACTTGCCGTGAAACACTGCCGTGGCACCGTAGGGCCGCAGTTGACCATGTCATTGCTTCCCACCTGCAGACACACTCAGGGCCGGGCACCCGGCCTGCATTCCCAAGGGTGCTCCCATGCTGACGGGGGCTTGGCAGTCGTCAGACGAATGAAGGGAAAGGGCCCGGGGCAGGGACACCTCCCAGGACAGCCTTCTTCTACCCACCTCCACCCCACCTCGTTCACCCCGGGAACAAACGCAGCCCCAGGAAGCGCCCAGCCTGTGGGCTCCAGGCGGGCAGTGGTTTCCAGGCCTGGGTGGGCCAGGTTGCTCTCCTTCCTATTTAATGGCTCCCTCCCCTCCACCGCGCCTGGTCCCCTTCCTCGCACGTCGCGAGCCCACCTCCCTTGTGTGGTCACAGGAGGCCCCGCTCAGCCCGCCTGGCCAGGCCTCACATCCCTATCCCCAGGCCTGGAGGTGGAGTCATCAGGCCGCCTCCTGGAGTCGGCCCCTCCGCCCCTGCCTCCTGTTTTCTGCTGGGTTTCACAGGAGAAGGGCTTCCATGGTGGCTCAGTTGGTAATGAATCTGCCCACCATGCAGGAGACCTCGGTTCGATCCCTGGGTCAGGAAGATCCCCTGGAGAAGGGCATGGCAACCCACTCCAGTTTACTTGCCTGGAGAATCCACGGACAGAGGAGCCTGGGGGCTACAGTCCATGGGGCCACATAGAAACGACTTTCACAGGAAAAAACCAGGTCTGCGGCCGGAGCGCTTGGTGAGGCCCGGATGCTGCTTCCTGGGCCACCCGGTGCGCAGGCCACGCCCCCAGCCGCAGCCCAGTGAACAACAGGCCCGGGCCCTGGAGCCTGCGCAGTGGTCTGTTGAAACCTTAGAGTGGGTCCCTATTTCTCTCTCCCTTTAGTGCCTCCGAGGCCAGAAAAGGAGTCAAACAAAACCTTTTTTCTAAGCCGAAAGAACTTTCTAGAGAGCGAGAGGAAGAGCTAAGCCAAGTCTCCCAGCCCCTCTCACCAGTGTAACACGAGTTGCCTACCTGGGCCTCCCAAACTCACCGACGGGAACAGGAGTGCCCTGGAGAGAGGTCCGGACCGCGACCCCAGAAGGCCGCAGCAGGAGAGCCAGCAAGGGATCCTGGCCTGCGTGCACACCACCCCCACCACCACCCACCACCTTGATTTATTTTAAAAACCAACACGACCCAATTAAATGACGTTTTTGTTTTTGTTTTTTTTAAGTAGACACACACTTGGTGGGTGGGAGAGAGAAACAGACAGCCCATCTCCTTTCTTTCTCCGACGTCACCTTGAATCTCAGCCCCTTTGTCTGCTTTCTCCTGCTGCTGCCAACTGCCTGAACCAGCAGTGAGAATGACCCTGATGAATGAGGGGTGATGCGGCTGCCTCACTCTGTAAGCAGAAGTTGGGCTTCTCTCTGTGAACAGGGCTCGGCCCAGCCCAGACACCAGCAGGCCCTCGCTCCCCCCAGAACCAGGCCTGTTGTCTCTGGTCCCGTGTCCGGACTGTCCTGTTACAGAAAGAGATGACCTTTTCATCCAGACACTGGGGCGCTTTTTCAGGCAGGAGGGGCAGCAGTCCTGGATGTTTATGCCTCTCAGCACAGGCACGTTCTTCTTCATTAAAATTTAATTCAAAAGAAAAAAAAAAAAAAACTGGCTCAGAGGGCATCGGCGTGTCGTCCGTTTAGATTTGAGGGCAGAAGTCCTTCCAGAAGCAGTGCAGAGCGTTAGCCTGGAAAACCAGATGAATGAAGAGACAGCAGTTGGTGGAAAGGGCCTCCTGCTTGGCCTCGCCGTGCACGGCAGGGGCGTGATTCCCGGCACAGATTCTGGCCTGCCTGGGCCACAGCCTCGCTCATTTTTAGGCCCCACCTTGAACACGACCTTGGGCTCTGAGCACAGGCCTTCCTCCTTCCGTCCTGAGCCTGTGCTAAGTCCTGGGTCCCCTCGAGCAGGTGTCATTTCCCTGTTTTACAGCCGAGAACAGCAAGGCTGCCTTGGGCCAAGCGGGGGCCCAGCTCCAGTCGCAGGAAGAGACCACTTAGCACAGGTGTAGGAGCGAAGCCCAGGGCCACCTTGCTCCGGAGTCCACGCTCCTTCCCCTGAACTTGGCCACTTGAACAATTTAAGAGAACCCACTTCGGGGCAGTCGGGACGGGTGGGTTCATGTCCCGCTGCCCAGGAGACCGGGGGGACAGAGTCTCACGTGACACCATCCATGCAGGGCTTCCACCCAAGAGAGCAGATGCTCTTCTCGCAAAGAGAAACCCGAGAGTCAAATCCTGCCCCCGGGCTTAGGCTCGGTGAATCCCACCCTTTCCGCAGGGCGTAACCGAGCTGACTGGAGTTCACACCCTGTCACGTGTGCGGTCCAGCCTGGCCCGTGCCTTGATCACATTGCAGGGGAAATTGCCGGCCTGGCAGTTAGAAAGTATTTCTGGAGCTTCGCTATGGTGAGGGTTGTTGTTGTTTTATTTTTTTTAATTAAGAAAATAATAATAACACTGTCCTAGGAGAGATGGTTATGACGATAGGTCTAGAGGTTACAAAGGAGCCGTCACACCAGAGAAGCTGGGAAATGTAGGCTACAGCTGAAGCCCAACCACTGTGATTCCAGGAAGCCCTAAGGTCTTTGATGGCCAATCCAAAATAAAAGGATGCTTCTAATAATTCCATAGTTTTGTGTTTTGCTCTATGGTTTGCAGCACAAAGCAATGCACAGGGGCTCACCCCCAAAATCCAGAGACCTTCCTCCCACCCCCTTCCCAGCACAGGTTTTTATTTTTCCCAAACTGGAGGTTGGCAGGAAGCCACACCTTCGAGCTGAATAGAGAGAGCTAACAGTGAGGAAAGGCCGGCTTAGGTTCTCCGCTCGCCCCCTTCCCCTGCTGCGACCGTCCTTCCAGAGCGCCAGTTTATACTGTTCTGCAAAGAGTAACTGATCAGCGCCTGTGCTGTGCAGTTACTTAAAGTGACGTCCACTAAGGATTTCTAATAACACCCCGTAAGGTGAAGTGGATGAAGCAAGATAGGAGATCAGGCTTGTGCATGTTCTGCAGAAAATGTACCCAGCTCTTAAAAGTCATCGGCAGTGAAGTCATGCGTGTGATTAGTTTTCTGTTTGATACGTGTTTTCCTAATTTTCTACATTGAGTGAACAGACGTTTTGAGTTGCATCGTGGCGTGTAGTTTCTTCAGTGAAATTTAACAGAAACTGGGTAACTCTCTCCTAGTCTTTTTCTCCCATATGGGGCCTTTTTCTGATGATTGACTTTCGTGGTCCATTTACGGTCCTTTTATTTAATTCTTGCTGTGGCCACTGGTTGCTTGGTAACAATCATTGTTACTGATTGCCTTTTCCTCATCGGTGCTCTGCGGCAGTGCTGCATTGCGGAGCAAATCGGTGTGAAATGATTTCAAACCAGGGCCATGAAGGAAACTATCTGACCTCAATTATCACACTCTCCACCTTAGGAGACGTGGCTACCCTGCCAACTTCTCAAAACGTTACATTTAATAAGTGTACTAGAAAGAACTATGGCTTAAAGACCCGTGGTTCCTGGTTTTCACTCCCACGCCCGTCTGTGAAAAATCTCTCCTTGAGATGCTGCTGGTCTCCAGGACGCTGTCCCCTCTCCTGCTGCAGCAAATGTGTTCCCGGTGCCTACCTTGCAGTCCCCTCCCCAGTATTCTCTATTTCCTTCCACGAGAACCCAGGTTTTTGTCCTGAAACCATCTTTCTATTGACTTCAGGAGATCCAGGGCCCGGCTCCTGAGTGAGACTCACAGCTGGGCCAAGAAAAGCGCGGTGGTCACAGAGCCCTCTCTGGGAAGTGGTTTAGACAGAAGCGTGTGCAGTCTTTTTGGCCAGTGAGACACGAGGCGGGGCGGGCTGGGGTAGAGAGGTCCTGAGAAACGAGTGCTAGCTAGGAAGGAGATGCAGGAAGCAAAAACGGTCTCCACACCCTGGTTTGGGAAGATGCAGCCTCCGGGGGCCTCAGGTAGACCTGCAGCCACCTCGAAATCAGGAAAGTCGATCTGTCAAGGACGAAGGAGGCCAGCGCTGGGAGAACCTGAGCCCTGGTGGCATCAGAGTCCACCAGTTACCCCAGGGCCACCCTTTCTCCTGAGTTCTTGTCGGTAAGGTCGGAACCCTCCTCCATGCTGGAGCCGTGTTTTCTATTATTTGCAGTCAGAGCCTCCTGTCTGAGCCGGCGCTGACACTGAAGCTTTGCCTGACGGGCACCCCCTGCTCCCCGCTCATGGGGTAGCCCAGGCCTCCTAGACCATCCCCAGCACTCACCATCCTGCCTGCAGTCCTGCCTGGGGCAGAGACCACGAGTGTCCTGCTTCACTGTCCCGAGTGCCCCTGTTTCAGATGATCAGTTACACGTTTGTTGTTATAAACTGAGTTGTGTCCCTGAGAAATCCACCTGCTGAAACCCTACCCCTTGAAACTGGAAGTGGGACCTTCTTTGGAAATCGAGTCAGCATAGATGTGAGAGTGTTAGTCCCTCAGTCATGTCTGACTCTTTGCAACTCCATGGATTGTAGCCTGCCAGGCTCTTCTGTCCTTGGAATTCTCCAGGCCAAAATCCTGGAGCGGGTTGCCATTTCCTTTTCCAGATGATCTTCCCGACCCAGGGATCGAACCTACATCTCCTGCATTGCAGGCAGAATCTTTACTATCAGAGCCACCAGGGAAGCCCCATATCGGGGCAGAGTCGGGTGGGACTCAATCCAGTGTGATCAGTGTCCTTATAAAGGGGAAGTTGGAGACAGGCCACAGGGAGAGTGCCGTGGGAAGACTGGAGATACGCTGCCATGAGCCAAGGATCGACCTACCAGGCAGGAAGCGGGGCGGGGGGCAGGGGGCGGGGTTGGGACAGACAGACCCTCCCCGGAGCCTTCAGGGGAGCGTGGCCCTGCTGACTCCTTGATCTCAGACCCCAGGGTGGACAGGAATAGATTTCTGTTGAAGTTGCTACGTTGGTGGTACTTTGCGATGGCGGCCCTAACAAACCCACGCGGATCCCACTGCAGGAGTGTCTGAGGGGGAAGCGGCCACTTCTGGTCTCAGGTGACCGGCGGTGGTGGCCCTGTAGGGGCCATGGAGGAAGGGTGGAGTGTCAGCAGGCGGGGACGCTGTGTGGGGAGAGGGCCCAAAAGATGCAGAGAAACACTGAGCTAAAAGCACATTCACAGGCGACCCGCGTTGCCTCGTCTGACTGCAGTGAGATCCGGGCAAAGGATCTGCCCAGCTCGAGGGTGTCGGGCTCCTCCGAGAGGGAGGATCCTTCCATCCCAGGTGGCCACAGAAGAAGTGGTCTGGCATCTCGTACACTGAGGTGCCCACTCCAGTGCCCGCAGATACACCAGTGAAACAACAGAGCACTCAGACACAGACCCGCGTCCACTGATGTCGTGCAGTCGCTAAGTCGTGTCCAGCTCTTTGCGACCCCATGGACTGCAGCATGCCGGGCTCCTCTGTCCTCCACCATCTCCCAGAGTTTGCTCAGATTCGTATCCAGTGATGGCCAATGCCATCCGACCATCTCATCCTCTGCCATCCCCTTCTCCCGCCCTCAGTCTTTCCCAGATTCAGGGTCTTTTCCAGTGAGGCAGCGCTTCGCATCAGGTGCCCAAAGGATTGGAGCTTCCGCTTCAGTGTCAGGCCTTCCTTCCAGTGAGTGTTTGGGTGGGTTTCCTTTGGGATGGACTGGAGCACGTAACCGACGGCATTGGTGGCAGTACAGAGACATGGTTTTCAACCAGTGGTGCTAAGAAAGTTAGGTATTCACGTGGGGAAGAAAGAAATGGAACCCCTACCTCCCGTTACACACAACACTCGGCTCTAGATGGAGTTAAGTATTAAAGTTTGAAAAAGACATTTGGGAGACCGTCTTCATGACTTTGGGACAGGGAATGATTTCATAACAAGTTATTGAACAGAGACTTCTCAATACATTTTTAGAGTGTCTCAATTAACATCCGGCTTCCCTGGTGACTCAGCAGTAAAGAATCTGCCTGCCAGTGCAGGAGACAGGGCTTCAATCCCTGGGTCAGGAAGAGCCCCTGGAGCAGGAAATGGCAACCCACTCCAGTATTCTTGTCTGAGGAATCCCAGGGACAGAGGAGCCTGGTGGGCTACAGTCCATGGGGTCGAAAGGAGTTGGACGCGACTGAGCGACCAACACATATCACCAGCATGCAAAGTTGTTAGAGCTTAAAATTGATCAAGGGTTCAGAATACAGCTTACAATTATCGCTATCATCCACATTTTGCTTCATTAGGTTTTTGTCCCAACCTTGCGTATATTATAAATGTAAATTTTTCAAAAATGACGCATTGCTAAATTCTGAGCAAGGGAGAATTTTTCAGTGAAACGTATGCAGATATTTTTTCCTGATTGTCCAAGCAAAATATATACTAATATGATAGTTCTTCTGAATATGGTTCTGATTCAGATGTGAGTATTAGATGAACAGAAAGACAAAAACCTTAGTGATTGATTCTGATATGAAAAGTGAAAATGAAACTCTCGGTGCTGGAGAATGCCCCACTGCTTTTACAGAAGAGTGGATTGAAGACATTTCAGTAAAATTAGAGGACTTTACGGGTGTCAGGTGTAAGTACTGAATGTAATAGCCCCCAAAGGGTTAGTGAAATAACAGAATTAATTTGGGGCCAGCCAAAATAAAGTTCACCAGCCACATGTTTTAGTTTCTGCAAAAATGCCCTCGTCACTAATGAGTTATCTCATTAAAAGCATTTATCATAAATAAAAGCAACGATAAATTAAAATGAAGAAGTTGTTCATCAAAGGATGATTGCAAAGAGAAAGTGGAGGTGCGAAGGCCAGTGTCAGAGCAGTGGAAGATACCTGGACCAAATATAACCAAGAAAAACCAGTTTTCAAAATATTTAAAGAACTTCACACTGATAAGGAAAAACAGACAACCCAACAGAAAGAAAAAACAAAAAACGGACAAAAGGCTGAAACCAGCACATCACAAAAAGATCAAATCCAGAGGACCACAAACGCGTAAGAAAGGCATTGCCCTCACTGGGAGTTACCCGAGTGCCCGTTAAAATCCTGAGACATCTTTTTACCTTCCAGCCTCGCAAAGCCCTTAACGTCTGATGGAAGCGAGTGGTGGCAAGGGCACTGAGCCACGGGCGCTAAGACAGCACAGGCGCCAGCGCAGATGGGTCCAGTGACGGGAAGACTGACAGACCTACCCTGGAGGTGCAGCCTCGAGAAGCGGCTCTCAGACGTGAGCAGACGCCGGAATCCCCGGAGGGCGTCAGGGCCCCACCTCCAGAGTCTGAGTCAGTGGGTGTGGGATGGGACCCCAGAGCCTGCATCCCTAACAGGCTCCCTCCCAGGAAACGCTAACACTGCTGCCACGGGGACCACACTTTGAGAACCGCCTGGAGAAATGCGTGCGCGGTGCCGCAGGACACACGTGTAGGAGCTGCCCTGAGAGTCGTCGCTAAGACTGTCCACCGGCAGCTGCGTGAATAAAGTGTGCAGCGAGTGAAAGTCGTTCAGTCGTGCCCAACTCTTTGTGACCCCTACAGACTGTAGCCCCCAGGCTTCTCTGTCCATGAGATTTCCCAGGTGAGAATACTGGAATGGGTTGCCATTTCGTCCTCCAGAGGATCTTCCCAACCCAGGGATCGAACCTGTGTCTCTTAAGTCTCCTGCATTGGCAGGAAGCTGCATTGGTAAGGTTCTTTACCACGGAGCCACCCATGTGCGGTACAATTCAAATCACAAAATGTTGAAAAGTAAAAAAAAATCAAGTCCTGTTATTCAGGGTGGCATGGGTATGTGATAAAACTATGGAAAAGCAAGAAAACTACATCAAAGTTGGTGCCATGGTTTCCTCCGGGGGAAAGAGAAAGTGATGTGACCAGGGGAAGGGTGCCAGTTATTCAATCATCAGCCCGGACCCGGCTTTGTGGGCCTGGACCTGCGTTCCCGCATCTGTCCAGACGGCTGCCTCCCTGGCAGGATCATCCAGTAGGTGGCGCTAGACCAGGGCAGGAAGAGGACGGGAAGAAGGAGCTCGTCTGCACCCCGCTTGGGGTCTACACCTGCTCCTTAGTCCCATAAACAGTTGCAGCAGCTCCTCCCTGCCGCCACATCCTCGGTTCATTCAGGCGGCAGCAGCTTCTCGTCTGCCACTCTTCTGATGCCCACAGAGACAACTCATACGGCCCCTGGGGACCCCCGGCACAGCCAGCCCCCTTGCCCCCAGCACCACCACCAAATGATCCATCTCGTTCAGTCACAACCCCCAAGAGCCGGGGCTCCCTCTGGACCCTTTCAGGTTACACTGAGAAAACCACTTTGTGCCTGGTTCATGGTCCTTCCCATCAAGTTCTTCCTGTTAACGTAACTCAGCGGCTCTTGTCTTCACATGTGTCGACTTGTTGTCCCGTCCAGGATGGAGGCTGCGTGCTGTGCGGTGAGAGGCCACAGGCAGACGGGAGCTGCATCTCCCCTTTCTCCCAGCCGTCTGCAGGGCTGGCCAGCCATCCAGATCGTGCAGGGCTGAGAAGTCAGTCACCCGGGACGCAGGGTGTTCGGGCCTGAGATTGAGAAAGTGCCAGTAGTGAGCTGGTTATCCTGACTTCACCCAACATGTTAACCCTAGTTACGTCTTACGGCTGCACTTGGCTCCAAGAAAGGATGGGAAATGTAGGTTTAGCTGGGCTCATCATTACCATCTAGGAAAAAGCAGAGTTGTGTTACTTAGGGAGAAGGGCAGAATGGACTAAGGGAGGCTGCCGGTGGTTCTGCCCTTTTAACTCCAGACTGAGCACCACGCCCCCGAGGGCACTGCCTGAGACACAGCTGTTGCCAGAGTGGTGGCCTGAAGCCGGGTCCTCTGGCCGTGGCCTCCCTTAGGACGCGATGCCTCTTCCGCTTCCTTTCTGGCAGCTTAGAAGGGAGGATCGTGCCCGTCCTTCCAGCTCCTTCAACCCTGCGTCCGAGGGGCTGGCAGTACTTCTTCCCACCACATCACACGTGGTGTTTTACATAAGTTCTATTTTCCTTTCTGCATTCACAGTCACTCTATCTGAACAGGACTCAGGGTTTTCAGTTCTTCCTTTTGAGAGGGGTTTAGGAATCTTGGTCTTATCTTTCTTTTAATCTTGTATTTACTTGGTGCTCTTCTCAGACATTAATTATCATTGCATCGTGGTTTATTCTGTATATCCTTCAGTACCTGCATTTACTGGGCTTCCCTGGTGGCTCAGTGGTAAAGAATCCGCCTGCCAGTGCAGGAGATGAGGGTTCAATCCCTGGGTCGGCAAGATCCCCTGGAGAAAGAAAAGTGAAGTGAAAGTTGCTCAGTCGAGTCTGACTCTTTGTGACCCCATGGACTATACAGTTCATGGTATTCTCCAGGCCAGAGTACTGGAGCGGGTAGCCCTTCCCTTCTCCAGGGGATCTTCCCAACCCAGGGATCAATCCCAGGTCTCCCACTTTGCAGGCAGATTCTTTACCAGATGAGCCACCAGGGAAGAACACGCCTGGAGAAGGGAATAATAACTCACTCCAGTATTTTCGCCTGGGAAATCCGGAGGAGCCCGGTGGAGTCACGGGGTCCCAAAGAGTCAGACCCGGCCGAACGGCTGAGCACGCACGAACACACACCTGCGTTTCTTGCTCTTAGCTTTGGAGGAAAACCCTTGCCAGGGAGGATTTTCAAAGCCAGTCAGTCACTGCTGACTCACTTGAATTTCAACAGCCCGCTGCTTGTTCTTTATGACAACAATAAACACACAAAGAGGGAGGCGATATCGTGTCTTGAAGATTTAATCTTTTGATTAACTGAAACTTCGCAAGACTCTTAGCCCACTTGATCTTCCCCCCAATGCATGAGTCGGTTCAGCCCAGCAGGGGCGGGGCGATGGTTAGGACTCGGGCGGCCGGGGGCTGTGTGCCCTGCACGATCCCCGTGTGTTCGCCCCACACCGCCATCGAAGGCGGCAAGTCCGCACGGTCCCTGCCAAGTGGGAGGCTGGTCTCCTCTGCTCTCCATCGGCCCAGCGTGTTCAGTGCATCCGCGCTCCTTGCCCACGGCCGAGAGCCGGGCTGGAAGACAGGACTTCTCAAATTCCCTTTTTTTCTCTCTGATACAGACTTCCCTCTAGATGTGGGAAGCTCCATTTTTCCTTTTCTCTGGCTTCAAAACAGGAATTAGGGGCTTCCTTGCCGGCTCCGTGGTAAGGATTCCGCCTGCCAACGCAGGGGACGTGAGTTCAACCCCTGGTCGGGAAACCAGGATCCCACCTACCCTGGGGAAACTAAACCTGCCAGCTGCAACTAGAGAGAAGCCTGCGCGCTGCAGTGAAGCCCCACACGCTGGAACTCAGGCCCGATGCAGCCGAACGAGTAAATGAATATTAAGAAGTTGCCCCTGTCCAGTGCCCTTTGACACCACGGAGCCATCCAAGGTGCGCCGTGTGCAGTGAAAGGTGCTGAGGGGTCCCTGACGTACAGATGACCCTTGGAAGGAAACAGAATCCGAAGGACGGGCGTTTAAGCCAGGTTTGCAACAAGCCAGGACCAGAGCCAGGCCTCTCCTTGGCTGGGGAGGGCTCCTTGGGGGCCTCCGAGGTCAGCTGGGAAAGTGGCCTGCGGGGAGAAGGGGGTCCAGGTGTGGGAAACTGGCCGGGAAGTCGCCCTCCTCAGGAAGGTGCCACTGCCTCATCCTCTGGTCCTTGTCCCCGCATTTCCCAGACACCAGCCCACTTGTCACTCGAGGGCAAGAGTGTGGGCATGGAAGAAGGTGCCCATGAGCTGCATGAAAAGGTTGCTCGCCAACTTGACTTCAAAACAGACTCTCAGAGACAGGGGAGGGATGAATGAGGACCTCGGGATTAGCAGATACACACTACTGTCTATAAAACAGATAAACAGCCAGGATCAGCTACATTCAATGAGTACGATAGTCTAGTAAGGCGCAACAGTGAATCCCTGTGCCCTGGGCCTGAGCCTAACACACTGCACCAGAATCCTGGCGTGGGCAGCCTTTCCCTTTTCCAGGGGATCTTCCTGACCCAGGTATCGAACCCAGGTCTCCTGTATTGCAGGCAGATTCTTTACCATCTGAGCCCCAAAGGAACCCCAAGAATCCTGGCGTGGGCAGCCTTTCCCTTCTCCAGGGGATCTTCCCGACCCAGGGATCGAACCCAGGTCTCCTGTATTGCAGGCAGAGTCTTTACCATCTGAGCCCCAAGGGAACCCCAAGAATCCTGGAGTGGGCAGCCTTTCCCTTCTTGGGAAGGGGATCTTCTCAACCCAGGGATCAAACCCAGGTCTCCCGCATTGTGGGCAGACTCTTTACCATCTGAGCCCCAAGGGAACCCCAAGAATATTGGCGTGGGTAGCCTACCCCTTCTCCAGGGGATCTTCCCGACCCAGGAATTGAACTGGGGTCTCTTGCATTGCAGGCGGATTCTTTACCAACTGAGCTATCAGGGAAGCCCTAACTAGGGAAGTCCATTGTAAATCAACTCTACGTCAATTAAAAAAACAAAACAAAACAGGATGACTTGACAGTGGGTTTTTTTGTTGTTTCTGTTTTGTTTGCATACTTTTGGTCTTTGGGGGGAATTTTGGTACAGACCTGAAGGGTAACTGATGTTCTAAGTGCTTTGTTAGAAATTCTCTTTACTACAGCGTTTCTTTCTCTTCCCAGCTATATAACATTGAAATTGGATGATAAACACTCACATGAGGACCTGAATGTTGTTGAAAGTTGCCTTTTTTGACCTAGGATTGACCTGACTTTCCATATTATCTCATCAGATCCCAAACAACCTTACTTAAAAAAGGATATTTATGTATTTTTTAAAATTTATCTGGCTGAGCCGGGCTGTAGTTGTGGGACACAGGATCTCCAATTTTCCTTCCGCCTACTGCCTTTTTTTTTTTTAAATCACTGATGGTCCCCAAAAAAGATTGCCGTGTACTGTCCAGGTCACCAGTGGGGGTGCCGCTCCAGGAATTCCTACCACGTCCCTAGTAAGGAAGAGGGGATGATGTGGAAATTCTCTTTGGTCTCTGGCAGGAAAAGGCCAGTTTCCTGGGAGGAATCAGTTTATTTTTATCTTCTGAACAGTGACTCTTGTAACCGAACCTGTTTCCTTCTTTGCTGGGGCTGTTCGGAAGCTCAGAATTAAAACCAGCATTTATCTTTACCGACTGTCTTAGACTTTAAGGTTTCTACTTTGTGTGCTGACTGTATCTGCGGCTTAATCTTGTTTGTTTCCATCACTGTTTCCCTGTTTTCCAGTTTCTCCACTTATTTTTTTTTTTTAGTTCAGATGAATGTAGACTCCATGAGATACAGTCAGTAAAAGTGGGAAACAGAGTCTGGGAAACTTTAATGAACAAATGACCCAGTTTTTAAAAATAAATTGCAAAGGGGAGAAAAGGAGGTGGAGGGGACACATAGAGTAAAAGAGATTAAGAGATTCCTCACTCGCTGCTGCTGCTGCTGCTGCTGCCAAGTCGCTTCAGTCGTGTCCGACTCTGTGCAACCCCATAGACGGCAGCCCACCAGGCTCCCCCGTCCCTGGGATTCTCCAGGCAAGAACACTGGAGTGGGTTGCCATTTCCTTCTCCAATGCATGGAAGTGAAAAGTGAAAGGGAAGTCACTCAGTCGTGTCCGACTCTTAGCGACACCATGGACTGCAGCCTACCAGGCTCCTCCGCCCATGGGATTTTCCAGGCGAGAGTACTCGTTGCTGGGAACATCCAGTTCGGCAGTCACTTGGGAAAACGGTCTGTTAATTTCTCTAAATATACATTCAGTGTGTGACCCAGCAGTTCCATCCCTAGGAGAGAAATGCAAGCACATGCCAACAAGTTGTGCATGAATGTTTATGATAGAAATATTCATAAAACCCAACCTGGAGACAACCCGTGTGTCTGTCACATAGGGACTGATTATTTTTCACAGTGGTATATTCATTCAGTGGGCTTCCCAGGTGGCTCAGTAGTGGTAAAGGATCCACCTGACAATGCAGGAGACGGAAGAGACTCGGGTTCGATCCCTAGTTCAGGAAGATCCCCTGGAGAAGGAAATGGCAACCCACTGCGGTATTCTTGCCTGGAAAATCAGTCCCATGGACAGAGGAGCCTGGTGGGCTACAGTCCATGGGGTCTCAAAAGAGTCTGACACGACTTAGCAACTAAAACAGCAACAACGATAAATTACTCCTTAGTTGAAGTAAATTGTCCTTCCATAAGTTTATTTAAAAATGAAAGTAAAAAAAGGCGAGAACGCTGGCCGGGAATCGTATGCTGTTAAGCCAGGATTAGGCTTCTTTTGGGGGTGACAGTGTTGTAGTAATTTCTTAATCTTTTGTCTACATTTGTGTTGTTTATTTTGTTTTTGTTTATTTATTGGCTACGCTGGGTCTTAGTCGTGGCCCTCAAGATCTTCGCCCTTCATTGCCGCCTGCGGGATCCTTTAATTGTGGTGTTCAAACGCTTAGTTACAGCACGTGGCCTCTGGTTCCCTGACCAGGGCCCCCTGTGTTGAGAGCGTGGAGTCTTAGCCACTGGACCACCAGGGAAGTCCTGTAGTGATATTTTTGAAACCAACTCTTATCTTCTGGGGATACACACTGAATTATAGGAAATGATATAATGCCTAAGACTGGCTTCAAAATAGTAGAAGATTTGGGCAGCTTGTGGATGAAGTGGATGAAACAAGGCTGAGTGCACACAGATCGGGCTGGAGCTGGGTTTGGGGCACATGGAGGTTTGCTTTATTATTCTGTCCTCTTTTGTCTGTGTGTTCAACGTTCCGATAAGTGAAAGTTTTAAAAGAGGGGCTTAAGAGTCCTTGAGAACAGGCCTAGCCGGCGAGCCCCTGACGACATCCGCTTGGAATGAGGAGGTGGACCAGCTATTGTTTGTCTGCCCGGCGGCCCCGCCCCCTGCACTAACAGGAACCAGACCCGCTCCCCGGACGGGCCAGCCCTGCAGGGTGGGCTGCGTGCCTGCCTTCCAGGCGCGGCCCCGCCTGGCGCCTGCCCGCCTTGGGCCCAGGCCTGGGCACAGACCCTGCGCTAAGCCCCTTCAGCGGCTTTCTCCTGGGGGTTCCAGCCTCCTTCGGAATGATGCAAGAACCGGGAAAGTTTGGAGCCGGTTAATCCCAGTGCGGGCAATCCTGGGAGACCAGCCTGGGAGTTTTTGCAGCTAACTCCCCAGGGCCCCTCTGCCTCCAGCCCTTTCTGAAACCCAGATCTCGGCTCTCTGCAGTTCTGTGATCACCCTAGCACCGTGCCAGTACGTACCCTTTTTGTTGAAGTTGGCCAGAGTCGGTTTCCATGGCTGAAAACCAAAGCGCCGAACGAAGAAAACAGCAAGCTCACCAGATCATTGGCGTGCCCTTTTCAACCTCTCTGTACCCCTCAGCTGACCCTTTGAACGTGAAAACTCCCATACAGTGGTCTGAGAAACAAAGAGGAGGGAATGTACTTGATACAGAGACACCAGGTTGATAGCAACACGCCCCTGCTCCACTAACACACAAACCCAGAAGTGAAGTGAAATGAAAGTCGCTCAGTCGTGTCCGACTCTTTGTGACCGCATGGACTAAACAGTCCATGGACTTCTCCAGGCCAGAATACTGAAGTGGGCAGCCTTTCCCTTCTCCAGGGGATCTTCCCAACCCAGGGATCGAACCCAGGTCTCCTGTGTTACAGGCGGATTCTTTACCAGCTGAGCCACAAACCCAGAGAATTGTCATAATTAAGACAGAAGCATCTATTGGGACAAAAAAGGTTACACTGGTCTCTAACAGCCCCATCTCATAGGAATATAATAAAAGCCAC
Organism: Bubalus bubalis; assembly: GCF_019923935.1. Lineage (NCBI taxonomy): Eukaryota > Metazoa > Chordata > Mammalia > Artiodactyla > Bovidae > Bubalus > Bubalus bubalis. Next base: position 3,010,078 of record NC_059180.1, read on the forward strand.
AAATGTGAATTTTAAAAATTAAAATTTTTAACTTTCTAGTAATTGCATTTGGGGCCGCTAAGAGTCGGACACCACTGAGCGACTTCACTTTCACTTTCATGCATTGTAGAAGGAAATGGCAACCCACTCCAGCGTTCTTGCCTGGAGAATCCCAGGGACGGAGGAGCCTGGTGGGCCGCCGCCTATGGGGTCGCACAGAGTCGGACACGACTGACGTGACTTAGCAGCAGCAGCAGCAGTAATTGCATTAAAATGGCAAAAAGAAATAAGTGAAATTAATTTGGGTAGTGCATTTTATTTAGCCCAATGTATCCAACATATTACCATCTCAAAGTATAGCCAATATAAGTATGTGAAATACTAATAATACCATTTTGGTTCTTTTTTTTTTTCTATAATCAGTATAGTTTTGTGTATGTGCTCAGTCACAAAGTCTGACTCTTTGCAACCCCATGGACTGTAGCCTCCTGCCAGGCTCTTCTCTCCATGAGATTTCCCAGGCAAGAATACCAGAATGGGTTGCCATTTCCTTCTCCAGGGGATCTTCCCGACCCAGGGATTGAACCTGCGTCTCCTGCTTGGCTGGCAGAATCTTTACCACTGAGCCAAAAGAAAAGCCCTAATATAGATATACAAAATAGTAACACTTTGCTTAAAGAAAAAAAAAAAAACTAGGCCTTTGAAATCAGGTGTAGTGTGTTTTACACAGACAGCATGTCCCACTTTGGCTGAGTCATGTTTTCGGGGCTCAAAAGCTATAAATTATAAAGGGGCTCTACATCATCCATTGGGGGTTTCTGCGTATGTTCTGGGTCGAGCATCCTTAAAACGACCAGCTCTATCCTCACGATGGTACCAGAGGCTCCACCGAGGGCTCAGCCCCCGCGGCTCAGCAGTCCCAGGCGGGTTCTGTCTGAGGTGGGGACATTCCACCAGGATGATACCACCGACTGGGCGCTCGGAGGGCCGACTGTAGGCGGCAGCTTTAAAGATCTGATGTGACCTGTCCACCAAGTACAGAGGGGGCTCGCAGGGCCCAGCGGACGTCTCTCCAGAAGAGCAGGCCCCTGAGCTCTTGAGCGAATTCAGCCGTTCCTGGTGGAGACACCACGAAAACCCTCACAGAGAGGGAGAGACAGAGCTGCTTGGTGACCACTTGGAATGACTCCCGTGTCCAGTCCTGCATGCATGGAGCTTACGCTGGTCTATGACACATTGGACTGAATAGTCAAAGCTACTGTTTTTCCAGCAGCAGCCATGTATGGATGTGAGAGTTGAACCGTGAAGAACGCTTAGCGTCAAAGAATTGATGCTTTCAAATTGTGGTGCTGGAGAAGACTCTTGAGAGTCCCCTGGCCAATCCTAAAGGAAATCAGTCCTGAATATTCATTGGAAGGACTGATGCTGAAGCTGAAGCTCCAATACTTTAGCCACTTGATGCGAAGAACTGACTCACTGGAACAGACCCTGCTGCTGGCAAAGATTGAAGGCAGGAGGAGAAGGGGACGACAGAGGATGAGGTGGTTGGATGGCATCAGCGACTCAGTGGACATGAGTTTGAGCAAGTTCCAGAAGTTGGTGATGACAGGCAGGCCTGGCTGCTGCAGTCCACGGGGTCGCAAAGAATCAGACGTGACTGAACAACTGAACAGCAGCAGCAACAAAGTGACACGTTACTCCTGACCACGGAAGAAAAACGCTCGACGAGCTGAAGAATGAACTCTCCTTAGAGACATCAGAGAAGTGAGGCCACAGGCAAACCGCCATCCCAGGTTGGAGGGACGGACGGATGAAGGTGCAGATCACAGCGCAGTAGAGCAGAGGCCAGAGAACAGGAAAGGCAGCGGCCCAGCGGCCGGCAGGCCGCACGCTCCTGGGGGCCTGTCCTGGGGTCCCCGACACAACCAGGAGTTTTACCACCGAAGCTCTGCCGGCTTTTCACAGTAAAGACCCCGAGCTTCCTTCATTCCCAGGAGAATAGGAATTGTGTTCTTCCTGTTCTCTGCAAGGCCTGCCAGCTGAGCAGGTTCTGGGGGCTTCTGCGGAGCTGGCCCTTGGGCTAAGAGCCTTGCTTTCCCGACTTCCAAATCTGTTCTTACAAAACACTCTGCATTTCTTGAGGTCACAGGAGTGACTCTCTCGGGGTCCCCCCAGTAGCCCTCAGCCCATTTCACAGCAGAGGAAACTGAGGTCCAGAGGCCAAATAACTTATCTGGGGGCACAGAGCTGGCTAATAGTGGGGCTGGTTCCTCCTTCCCCTGGCACCGTCATGCTGCTTTGTCTTAATTTTTTTTAATATCTATTTTTATAATAATTAAGAAATTAAAAAAAAAATTTTAAGTTTATTTATCTGTTTTTTTGGGGGGCTTCTTTTGTGGCTCAGCTGGTAAAAAATCCGCCTGCAATGCAGGAGACCTGGGTTTGATCCCTGGGTTGGGAAGATCCCCTGGAGGAGGGAATGGCTACGCACTCCAGTATTCTGGTATGGAGAATTCCATGGGCTGTTTCGTCCACGCGGTCACACGGAGTTGGACAGGACTGCGCGACTTTCGCTTCCACTCTTCAATTTGGCTGCACGAAGGCTTAGTTACAGCAGCATGTGGGGTCTTTACTTGCGACATGTGGGATCTAGTTCCCTGACCAGGAACAGAGCCGGGGCCCCCTGCATTGGGAGCTCGGAGTCGTAGCCACTGCACCACCAGCGAAGTCCCATGCCACCTTGTCTCAACGTGGCAAATCCTCCAGGCTCCAGTGAGCTTCCAGAAAACACAGCCCCACTACGTCTCACGAGGGACCCTAAGCCGAAAGCACCCCGAAGGGTCACCCCTAAATTCCTGCCCCATGGACACGGTGAGGTGGTACATGTTGACGGTTTTAGCCGCTACGTTTTGGAGCCGTTCGATATTACACAGCAGTGGATGAGTTTTTTTTCCCCGAGTGCCAACACCCATGTGCTCTGTCGAGAGTAGTTTTCACCCCAGCTTTGTTTGGACAGCTTTCCTCCAGGGTCGAAGTCGGACCTATCTTTTCCTGAATTGGCGCTCCAGAAACGTGGATGGACAGGTTCTAAACTACAGGGTGGCCAGAGGAGGCTGTAAAAGAAAATCAAGCCAGGCTGCTGTAAGTGAGCTGAGGACACAGAGGCCCTCTCTCTGGTTTGGGGGCCTCAAGCGGGTGCGGAAGTGTTTCGTGGAGGATTGTCCTGGCTGCCTCTGTCCTTTGGCGTGATACAAAGCTGCAGTCCCTCTCTCGGTGGTGGTCAGAGGCCCATCACCGTGGGATGTTCACCACCACCCTAGGGACTCGGTGAACAGACAGGAAGCAGCACGGGGGATGCGGGGAGGGTCCGAGAAGGAAGTGGCACTGAGCAGACAGGAAGAGGAAGGGGCGCGGAGAGCACAGAGCGTGGTCTGGCTTCCCCGGCCATTCAGCAGATGCCGCAGCGAGCCCCAGGCCCCAGAGGCTGTGAGTGTGGACTGGACGCTATCAGACTCCGAGGCACCTAAGCCCCACTCACCCGCCTGGAGACTCAGCCAGGACTGAGGGGGACCCTGTCTTCTGATGGGGCCTCCCTGCCGCTGCCTTGCCCTTAGCCCCCCTGGAACAGCAGTCCTTGAGTCCCTTTAGCAAGAGGGTGAGCCCATCGGTGCTCCCCGGGGTAGGGGTGGGGGTGGGGTCTCATTGTCCAGCTGCTCTGTGTGCGCAGCGTTGTTGTGATTGCCTGACTCCAGAGGACGAAGGGAGGAGAGGGCAGAGGCAGTCCAGCGGCAGCCCCACCCCCAGAGCAGCAAGGTCCAGGACTTACTTTGTGCATCTGCATGGATCACACAGAAGCCGTTAGCTACGTGGGTCTCCAGAGCGAGCACTTAAATATGGCTCACGCCACCTGTCACAGCGAAGGGCTTCATTCCATTTCATCTTCATTAGGAGATAAATGTAGATGGCCAGATGTGAGTGGTGGCTTCTGAATTGGACAGCATTGCCCTTAACAGACCCTTGTTTTGGGTCCATAATGATACCGTCTCTTTAGATGTGTGTGTGTGTATGTGTGTATATATTTTAAAATATTTTTTTATTTGGCTGCATCAGGCCTTAGATGAGAGTTACTCAGGATCTTACCTTGGAACGTGAGGACTCTCTAGTTGTGGAGAGCAAGTTTAGCTGCTCCGTAACATATGGGATCTTTGTTCCCTGGCTGGGGATTGAACCCATGCCCCCTGCATTGCAAGGCAAGATTTTTTACCACTAGACTAGCTCAGCTGGTGAAGAATCTGCCTGCAATGCAGGAGGCCCCTGTTCCATTCTCGGGTCAGGAAGATCCCCAGAGAAGGGACAGGCTACCCACTCCAGTCTTGTGGCTCAGCTGGTAAAGAATCCACCTGCAGTGCGAGAGACCTGGGTTGGATCCCTGGGTTGGGAAGATCCCCTGGAGAAGGGAAAGGCCCCACTCCGGTATTCTGGCCCAGAGAAGTCCATGGACTGTATGGTCCATGGGGTCGCAAAGAGTCGGACACAACTGAGCGACTGTCACTCCCTAGAGCACCAGGGTGGTCCCTGGATACATATTTTTTCACTATTTATTTATTTGGCTATGCCGGCTCTTGGTTGCAGCACGCAAGACCTTCGCTGCGTCACTTGGAATTTTCCACTGCAGCGTTCCAGCTCTCGAGTTGCAGCCCGATGACGTAGTTGCTCTGTGGCTTGCGGCATCTTCATTCCCTGACCAAGGATCAAACTCAAGTCCCCCGCAGTGTAAAGCAGATTCTTAACCACTGGACCACCATGGAAGTCCCGATATTTCCATTTTTTAATTAAGGTAGATGTACCTATAGAGTAAGATTCACTCTATATTTTCGCGCACCGTTCTGCTTTTGACAAGCACGTGGAGTCACATAATCGCCACCACAATCAGCGCCGCTCCCCGCCCGAGATTCCCACATGTCGTTTTGTGGTCAGCCTCTCCCCAGACCTCCAGCCCCTGGAACCGTTCATCTGTTTCTGTCTCCACAGTTTTGCTTTTGTTCCCAGAACGTCCTCCAGTGAAAGCATACGCTCTGTGCTCGGGGTCCTCCGAGGTGTCCTTTTATGCAAACCCTGCTCCTTTCCTAGCACTGCATCCACTGTGTTCCATCATATGTTCGTTACCCCTTCCCCAGGTGGGGTGCATTGGGGTTGTTGGGTTGTTGAGGTTTGGGGTGTCAGGAATAAAGCCACTGTAGACCATCATGAACAATTTTTGTGCCCACCCAAGTTTTCACTTCACTTGGATAAATATCTAGTCATGGGATTGCAGGCCATTTGGTAAATCAGTCAAACTAGATAAGTGCCAGACTTTTCCACAGTGGCAGTACTATCTTGAATTCTCCAAGCCCTGTGGAAGAATGCTAGAAGTTCTCATCCATTTTAATATTTAATAGGTGAACTTAAAACGGATGAGATTAAAACCAGTGTGGTTTTTTAACCAGTGTGGTTTTAATCTGCTCCCTAACAATGAATGGTGCTGAGCATCCTTTTCTGGGCTTGTCACACTTGTATCTTTAGTGAAAGATCTGTTCACATGTTTTTAGATTTACTTTTTATTTATTATCTTTGGCTGCACTGAGTCTTCAGTGTTGCGTGCAGGCTCTCTCTAGTTGCAGAAGCGGGGGCTACTCCCTAGGTGCAATTCACGGGCTTCTCTCTGCGGAGGCTCCTCTTGTGGCTCGCAGGCTCACAGCATGTGGAATCTTCCCAGAGCAGGGACTGAACTCATGTCGCCCTGGGTTGATAGGAGGATTCTTAACCATTGGACCAGCAGGGAAGTCCATGGTTTTCATTTTAATGGGTTGTTTCTGCGGACACTCCATTGCCTCTTTTTAACTGGGCCTTCACCGTCACCCCCAAAACAGTGTATGTTTCTTGTCGATGGTTTAGTGTCTCGGCGTTAATTCTGTCCTGTTTGGTTCCTGTGACCAGGCCCAGGGCCTTGCACCCACGGCTTGCACTGAGAGCCTGGGTGTCGCGGGCTCAGTGGCTGTCCACGTTCTCCCTTGCAAGCCTTTTCCTTTTCCTTTTTCGAGTGAAGGCGTCATGAAGCAACTTTCGCAGGCCCCGTAGACCCAGAGGGAGTGTGAGAAGAGTTCCCTTTCTCCAATTCTGGATCTTTAATGCCTTTTTATTGCCCCTGTTCTGGCCCCTCTCTATGTCAAGGCTGTCGGTGTATCTGAAGGCTCCCCGTTTAAGGAGAAAAGAATTGCAAGGTTAAACGGGAGTCTGGGACTGCAAGGTCATCATGAGTCAGCCTGTACGCTCCTGCCATTATCACAGACAGGTTGCTGCTCTTCAGGAAAAGAATTGTCTAGGGCGTCCGTCTGCGCGGAACTCTTCACATTTAATGTGATTGGGCCTGAGGGGCCTGAAAGCCCGTGTCCCTCGTGTATCACAGACTTGTCCTTAAAAAGTGGGACGTCGCCCCAGATGAGCCAGAGGAAAGAACTCGGGAGGTTGTATATACAACTTTTTCTTGAAAAGTGGTAAAATACAGAAAATTTACCATCTTAACTATTTTTTAAAATATTTTATTTGGCTGTGCCAGGCCTTAGTTGTGGTAAGAAGGGTCTTTGTGGCGGCCCGTGAGATCGAGTTCCCTGACCAGAGGTCAAACCCAGCGCCACCGTGCACCCCCCCCAAATCCCGAATTAGCCACTGGGCCACCAGGGAAGTCCCCTAACAATTTTAGGTGTGAAGTTCGGTAGAGTCCATTCACAGCGTTGTGCAGCCACCACCTCCAGAGCTTTTTCATCTTGAAGAACTGAAGCTCTGTCCCCACTGAACACTAACTCCCCATTCACTCCCTGTCCCCCCGGCGACGTGCCCGCCCGTCCCCCGTCTGTCTCTGTGAACTTGACTCTGCCAGGGACCTCACCCGGTGGACTCGGGCAGCGCTTGTCTCTCTGTGACCGTGCCATTTCCCTTGGTGTCTTTGTCTCCAGGGTGCATCCGTTGTCACGGGTGTCAGAACTTCCTTTTGTTTTTAAGGCTGAAAAATGTCCCATTGGACAGGTTGGCGGGCCTCTGGCTTCTCAGGGCACTCCGAATAATGCTGCTGTGAACGTGAGAGCATAAATCCCATCTCAGGACCCTGCTTTCAGTGCTTGTGGGCACAGACCTGAAGTGGACCTGCTGAGTCAGACGAGCGTGTGTCTTCCGCCCCACTGTCTCCCAGAGGGGCCGCACCGGTTTCCATTCCCACGGCCAGCGTGCCTGGAAGCGTTTCTGTCTGAGATAAACGCCACTCGACACCCTCAGTGTCTCTCCACCTCCCGGATGCAGCCTCTCGCCTGGCCTCCTGGTTTCCTAACCGGCCTCCCAGTCACACTGGCCCCTCTGCGACTCAGGCTTCGCAGGACAGCCAGTGATCCTATTTCGAATTTGTGGTCCGCGTGTTGCTCTTCTTCTCACCACCCTTCAGTGGTTCCCACTGCTCCGGGATCAGACTCAAGTTACATGACTGCTGATCTGGGCTCTTCCCTTTCCCAGCTACCTGTGAGTCCCTAGAAAGCACCTTGCCCCCTTTCCTTAGCTCACGCTGTCCCTTGGCTGGAATGCCATCCCCAGCTCTCACCCCACCCCCCTACAGCCTTGGATTTCAGCACATCGTGGCTCAGGGAAGGGTCCCGGATCCCATGACCTTGTCCTGGTTCCACGGACAAGTACCATCTCTTGTTGCAGCTTCTTGTAAAAGCGTCTTACTTGCCCCGAACCGCAAGCACTGATTCTGTTTGTTCCTGTGTTTTCAATCACATGATGGTTGGGTTAAAATCTCCTGCAGCCCCAGACTAGACAGTGGCTAAGCAGACAAGAGTCCTATCCTGGGGAGGGGGGAGGGGAGGGGGCTGGGCCGATCTCCCTATATATGTCACCTTGCAACAAGGCCTCAGACTTGAGACAGCTGTAATTTTGTATTTGTTAGAATGTTACTTGATTTCTTCCTGCATCTCCCACTGCACTGTAAGCTCTACTAGGGAGGGTCTGTTTTCTCCTCACCTCAATAATTATTAAATGACGACAGTGTGCCAACACTGGAGGGCCCTGGCTGATTCAGGAAGGGGCATGAAGCGCTTCTGAAGGATGCCTGAAGTAGCCAGATCTGCCTTTTCACAGAAGACCCCCCTGCAGGCATCTGTCTCCCTGCCCCACCCCCGCCCCGCATTAGACTGTAACGGATGTAAGGACCTAGGCGCCTGGCCTGCGTCACTCGTGTAGCTACTTGTTGAGTAAATGGATGACTCCGAATTGGAACACAGGGCATCAGGGGTCGCCAGCACCTTCAAGCAAACTCCAGTTACAGCGCGAGACCCCTCAGTCTTGGTGCCTAAGTAGGATCGCACTTTGGGGTGTCGGGTGGAGCCTCTAGAGCCCAGGAGGCTGCTGACGTCAGTGGTCCCTTTCTGCAGCGAGTGACCCAGGATCGAAACTTTCCAGTGCGGCTTCTTCGGGGTGGGGAGGGGGGGGCGGGGGTTCCCCTCCCGCGTCCCGGGGCCGGAGGAGGCGGCTTCCCACGGCCGGGCGCGGCGGCGGCGGCAGCGGCGGCCAGGGCCCACCCCGGGGCGGGCGCGGCGGGCTAGGCGCGGCGCGCGGACACGTACCCCTGGCGGCCCCGCGCGCGCCGCGCCCGCCGGCTCCGCTCCGAGCGCTCCGGGCCGGGATCCCGCGGCCGCCGCGCCCGGAGCCCCGCCCCGCGCGCCGCGCCGCCGCCGGAGGCCGCCCGGAGCTGCGCGAACATGGCCGAGGTCGGCGAGGACGGCGGGGCCCGCGCCCTGCTGGCGCTGCGCTCGGCGCCCTGCAGCCCGGTGCTGTGCGCCGCCGCCTTCCCGCCCGCCGCCGCCCCGTCACCGCCGCCGCCCGCCCAGCCCCCGCCACCCCCACCGCCGCCGCCGGGCGCGATCGCGGGGGGCGCGGCGGGCGAGGCCCTGGTGGCCGCGGCCGCCGCCTCGGTGCGCCGGAGCCCCGGGCCCGCGCTGGCGCGCCTGGAGGGCCGCGAGTTCGAGTTCCTCATGCGGCAGCCCAGCGTCACCATCGGCCGCAACTCGTCGCAGGGCTCGGTGGACCTGAGCATGGGCCTGTCCAGCTTCATCTCGCGGCGCCACCTGCAGCTCAGCTTCCAGGAGCCGCACTTCTACCTGCGCTGCCTCGGCAAGAACGGCGTCTTCGTGGACGGGGCCTTCCAGCGGCGCGGCGCGCCAGCCCTGCAGCTGCCCAAGCAGTGAGTGCCGCGGCCCCCGCCCCGAGGACGGCCCTTCGACCCCTGACGGTCGCCCTTGCCCCTGGGCTTGGGGTCGCCGCCCCCCGCGCCCCATCCCTGCCCGCGTTGGACAGGAGTCACCTCCTGACCCCAGCCTACCTTGGGCCGGGGGGCAGCCCCCACCCCCCATCCCGGGCTGGGCCTCAGGGTCGCCCTTGCCCCTCCTCCCAGCAGAGCGTGGGGTCTCCCCGTCTCCTCCCGATCTGGACACGGGGTCACTCTTGACCCCTGCCCTGCCGGCGCCCAGGGCGTCGAGGGTCGCCCTTGCCCTCCCCCACGACCTGGACACCAGGGATCCTCTATCCCCGCCCCTTGTCTGGACTGCGGTGACCCTCAAATGGACTGGCTGGAAGGGTTGTGCCAGGCAGTCTGCGGGGTCCCCAGGGTGGGGGGGGGACCCCGGAAGGTCAGGCCCCTTCAGTAGGGGCCCGGAGGGGACAAGAGGAGAGTGGGCTGGGGTGGGGACAGGAAGTGTCCTCTCCTCGGTGTATCTGAGGACGCAGGCCAGGGGTCCCCATGACTCGGGCATCCGGGGCACAGTCGGGGTTCCTGGGCAGGAGGGTACGTCCCAGCGAGGAGGCAGGGAGAGGGGGACCCCCCACGTTTGGGGGACAGGCGGCCGATGCCCCGTGGGACTTCAGCAACACCCTCGTGTTCCCTGGCCCTTCCGGTTCCCGGCCTGCCTGCCGCCCTACCCTGGAGGTCCTTGCTTTCTCCCGTCTGCGGTCAGGTCACTGTGCAGGTAGTCATGCCGCGGTGGGCACTTTCTTTTTCTCTGTAACAGTTGCTTCCCACTCCTCACCAGTGTTCTGCTTCTGCAGTGGACCTGTGTTCCAGAGTTGTTTCTGACTAATTACTCTCGCTTTTATAAGCACTCTGGGTCCACAGGATTTTTTGGTGGGGTGAGTCCCAGGGCCCAAAGCCTGTTTCTGTAACCTTCTCCCCTTTCTAAGATCTCAGCACGTTTGGTTGTTAAGTATTGTACTGAATAATTTTTCAGCATCAGCAAGGACTTACTGGTGTTTAGGGCCTGGGGAGTGTGGGGGGTGGAAGGTGAAGGCGTAGACAAACTTTGTTTTCCAAACATGAAAGGTATGTGTTTCTGTAAAGCCAGGACTTGATGAATAACAGAGTTGTCTTACCCAGTGGTTGCTGTCTCTCTGTTGTGTCTTTTACACAACCTACACACTCCGCATCCAGGCCATTAAATGCGTGCTGGGGCCAGCCCCTCCCCTGGTGAGAAAGTGACAGGCAAGCAGCCTTTCCCCTCCCTGCCCTGTAGCCCTCGGAGGCCCAGTCTGCTAGGGCTTCTTTGTATAAATTCAGGTTCTGGAAGGGCGTCCGCCCAGCAGTCTTGTTTTCAGAGCTCCCTGCCCAGCCGCTGAGTGGGTGCAGCCCTGGCGAGGCAAGGCTCACCGAATCGTGAATGCACCAGTATTTTCTCTAAGTCAAGGGGAAGAAATTTCAGCCGGAGGAGTCCTCGGTTCACGTGCTGAATAGGCGAGTCCCAGGCCCATTGTTTGTGAAACGTGACTGGTGATCACGCTGCCTCCCTGGCCCTTGGAGCCAGCAGCCCGCACGGCTGCCCCTCTCCGTCCGGGGCCCTGCCCACGGCGCTCGTCGGGCTGTGTTCAGATTCACGCGCCAGGGCGATGGAGAATCCACAGAGCAGGACGGGCGTGCTGGCGGAGAGACCCCGCGTGGACGTCCGAGTCGGCCTTCCTGGGAGAGGGCAGTTGTTTCTCAGACCGTCCAGGCCTGTGGACAGACGTGCCGGCAGCCTGCCTGGTTGGATGTTGTTTTTATTTGAGGAAGCTCAGCCTAGGTGGTCACATCCATGGGATAGAGGGGCTGTTGAGAGCTGCTCTTTCGAGTCGGGGCCAGGGGCTTTGGCTCAGCACGTGGAGAAGCGATCAGGCAGCATTACTGAGCTCAGAGGAAGGAAGCTGGATGTGCGCACTGGGTGTCACCTCGGGATCGGAAGTTTGCTGCTGACTTTCAAAGAACAGCAGCAGCGAAGTCCGTTTCCTCTCAGGCCTCAGTGGCCGGTGTCGCCACGAGCGCGCGAAGCTGAAGCTGTGATGTTTCTCCGTCGTACTTTGAGGGAGTGCCTACCCTAGTGGGCGCTGCATCGCCTGCTTGTGGTGGGTGCTGCCTGAGACCTGGGGCTCTTTGTGTGGGTCGTCCTGCTGGGCGCCCCTGTGTGCCACCCCGCACACACACGCACCCCGTCCTGCACACACACGCGCCCCCCCACACACACACAAGCACCCCTACACACCACCACCCCCGCCCCGCACACACGCACCCCTGCACACACATGCACCCCTGCGCACACACACGCACCCCCACACACACACATGCACCCCCTCCCACACACACACGCGCCCCCACACACACACACGCACCACCGCCCGCACACACACGCGCCCCCACACACACACACGCACCACCGCCCGCACACACACGCACCCCGGCACACACATGCCCCCCCGCACACACACATGCAGCCCGGCATACACATGCGCCCCACACACACACACACACATGCATCCCTGCACACCACCACCACCCCCCCGCCCCGCACACATATGCCACCCCACACAGCTCCCCGGACCGTCCCTTCTCTCCCTCCCCCGACTCAGGGACGCAGGAGGTGGCGAGGAAACCCAGAATATACCCACCTTTGTGGCTACGAGTAGGTTTTTCCAAAACTAAAAAGAAACACTTGAAATTACTGGCAGGAAAAAAAATCTGCTTGTGACACCCCTGGGGGCCGACCCCGCTGGGTGACCATGGGAACTGGGGGGGCGATGCTGTCAGTCCCGCCGCGGCCCCTCCCCTGCAGATCTCCCAGGCCCCCAGGTCCCCAGGCCTGGGCGCGGCGCCCGTCAGCTTCACATGGAGACAGGCCCGCCGGCACTCGGTGTGTAAAAAGCGCGGTGTTTACAGGCGTGTTTGTTGATGAGGAATCAGTGACCGAGCCTGCAGCTCCCCCGGGCGGAAGAGCGTCCCGAGGCTCCGGGTTTCTGAGGCAGGTGGTCGCCGGGCCTCTCCTGGGCCCTGCGGGCGGGCGTGGTTCCTGTGTGTGGCTGGAGGTCGTCAGGCCAGCAGATCTGGAGTTTGCATCAGATGGAACCTGTGAACTAAAGGAGGGGGACCCCGCACGGCCTCGGGCTTGCTCTCTCGTCTCCCCTTTCCAACTGTCTTTCCCAAAAGTGTCATAAAATAAGCATGTGAACATGTGGACGTGAGTTTTTACAGTAAAAGCGAGACTTTGCTTGTGGTGGTTCCGCGGGCAGTGACGCTGATGGATTCTTTTCACTTTTCTGTGCGTCCCAAGTTTTCTGTGGTGAGCATAGCTCTTTTTTTTCTTCTTTTGAAGACTTTTCATTACAGAAAGTTTCAAGCATAGAGACGGTGGTTCCCGGTGCCGTCGCCCAGCTCCCACGGCTGCCGCGCTATGGCCAAGCTCGTTTTATCTGCATCCCCCCCGCCCCCCACGGGTCGCAACTGTCCCAACACTCCGTCTGTAAATATTTCAACAAAAGATAAAGATTCCTTTTTCAAAAAACCTAACCACAGTGTCATTATCACACGTAAAAAATTAATAACCATCTCTTACTATCATCAAACTTCCAATGAGTGTTTGGATTTCCCTTCCCTTCTCTTGCTTTTCTCACAGTGAGTTCCTTCGAATCAGGAACCAAATCAGGTCCAGACGCTGTGATTGGCTGGCGTGTCTCTCACATCTCTTTCAAACTTCAGGCTCCGTCTCATCCCCCCTCCCCTCTCTCTCTCCCTTTTTTTGTCCCTGATGAAGAAACAGGGTCATTGGTCCCGTACACTTTCCCACGGTCTCTCTTCCCAGATTGCATTCCCGTGGTGTCTACTGCGTCCTCTCCCTTGGCGTTCTGTAAATCAGTTTTCGGACCTGGAGCTTTGGTCAGACTCAGGTCCGATGCCTTTTTTTTTTTTTTCTTTTTTGCCAAGCCTGCCCCGCGGGCAGAGGCCGGGCGGGCACGTGCCTGTCCCCGTGGCAGGCTTCTGATGGGCACTGTCCGTGCCCCTCGACCTGTTGTCCCCAGTCCTCCCGTCGTTGACGGTGGCCGCCAGCACGTGTTCCGGGCCATGCTGATGCAGTCCGCCCTCCGAAAGGCGTGTCGTGAACAGAGATGTTACGGATCATGGCCTCTGCAGGCATCCCGTGATAAAAATTAATTGTAACCACCAAAGCATTTAACTACATAAATAATTGTTCAGGCGCTATGAAAACATACAGGCTTCCCTGCTGGCGCCTGTGGTAAAGAACCCACCTGCCAACGCAGGAGACACAAGAGACGCAGGTTCGGTCCCAGGGTCGGAAAGGTCCCCTGGAGAAGGAAACAGCAACCTGCTCCAGTACCCTCGCCTGGAAAATCGCATGAAGAGAGGAGCCTGGCAGGCTGCCGTCCATGGGGTCACAAAGGGTCGGACACGACTGAGCTTGCGCACTGTGGACCCATACAGGACATGCTTGTTGCTGTTCCAGCTGGTCACTGGAAGAATATTGAATTCATTACTAACCATCTTACAGTAGTCACCAGGTTGAAATATATTGAAATTAATGGGAAAATGCCCTAGACTTGGTGAGGACTGCAGGTGTGGGTAGAAGGCCTCAGGGCCCAGCATCCCCAGGGAGAGCAGCTGGCTCCTGTCCTCCCTACCCTCCTCCCTGTCCCCACCCCCACCCTCAGCCCGCCGAGAGCCGCAGGGGCCCCCCAGACGCGGTCCCTCCATCCTGGGCAGCGGGTTGGGAGCAGGCCTGCGTGCAGAGCTGGGGGCGCCTTTGGGGCAGGGAGGGCGTCAGGTCCCAGGGGTGAAGAGGTGAGACTTGGTGGTGCTGGCTGTGTTTCCGTGTGGAGAGGAGAGCGGTGGGCAGGGAGCAGGGCCGCATGCGGCCGTGTGTGGAGCCAGGGGCCCATAGAGCCCCGTGGACACGGTCATCAGGCCTGACCCCTGAGGACTGGGTGCGGGGGGCCGGGGGGCTGGAGAGGAAGAGATGCAGCCGAAAGGCCTCCTGAAGGAAGCGTGCTCTCATCTGGTGATGGAGCAGGCCAGGCGGCGTGTCTGGAAGCTCCGGGCACGGTGCCCACGTGGAATGAAACTCAGGGGAGGTTGGAGGGGCGTGCCGTGGAAGAAACGGAGCTTTGGAGTCCAGCTAGTCGGATCTGGATGGTGCAGTTGAAATACGAAATGTGGCATTTTCTCTAAGTAGAAGCTTTGTTGTGTGTTTTTTACTGTGTGCTCAGTCACATCAGTCATGTCCGACTCTGTGACCCCATGGACCATGCCCACCCGGCTCCTCTGTCCATCGGATTCTCCAGGCAGGAATACTGGAGCAGGTTGCCGTGCCCTCCTCCAGGGCATCTTCCCGACCCAGGGATCAAGCCCACATCTCCTGCATCTTCTGCTTTGCAGGTGGACTCCGTACCTGTTGAGCCATCGGTTGGCAGTTACTGTGTTATCACATATGCCAGTTCAAAGAATGTGTCTTGTTAAAAACTTACTTTAAAAAGGTTTGTAGGCGTTTATTAATAGCAAAGTGAGAGTTCGTGCATTGAATCTATGTTCCAGTATTGAATTCACATTGGCTGTTTTGGACTCATCTGTGTAAAAAAGTTTCTATAGTGCTTAAAAAAATCAGTCTCTGGTAAGGATGGTTTTTATTATGTAGTATGTGTTGAATTTATAATAAACCTGTGAAAGTCTTCATCGTTGATGAAGGAATGGAATTGATAGGTGCTAAAAGAGCATTGAGCCGAGTTTTAGTGGTGTTCATAGTACTTTTGAAAAAGACATGGCTCTGTTCACAATTACGTGCTGGCGTGAAAGGAAAGCATTTGATGTGTAGATACGGTAATTTACCCTGTGCTGTTTCTGCATCTTGCGAATGTCAGGGGATAAACTTGCTAAGTTAATGACAACTCGAATTACAGCAGTGCCTCATTTCCGTAATTACCCTGCATTTAAAGCATTTCATATTAAAATGAGAGGGTTATATAAAATGCGTTTACTTTGATTTCCTGGAAAATAGGCCCTCGCATTTGTGACTTGTTACGAGATTTTCTAGTTCATTCTCGTGGCTTCTGTGGCTTCTCACGAGTTTCTAGTTTTCTGGTAAAAAATGTTGCTGGTAGATCTAAAAAGAAAGAGAAATGTCGCCTGCCTGTGTGCACGCGTTTCACGGCCCCGGAGAGGGCGGCTCTGCAGCGTGGCCGAGTGCACCCAGCCTCGCGCTGGCTCAGTGGCCACCGGCCCACGGCTGCGCCCTGGGGCCTGGCGGGCTCTGCCTGGGTGCAGGGTGAGCCCGTGGGGGGCTCGCTTTGCTTAGCCCTGAGGGCTCTGCGTCAGTTCCTGAGGCTCCTCTCCCCTAAGAGTCAGCTCAGGTGTGGGTATTTGTTGGCGGTGACTCCGTTAGGAAGGAACTCTCGTCCTTAGTCACCGGGGACGTGTTTAACTATTAGTTTACCGGGGAGCCCAGAGAGCTCTTGTTTACATGGGGTGTGTCTGTTACAGTTGCCAGATTGGAAATTGCCCTGAGAAAAGAAGGTTTATGTATTTATTAATCTATTTAAAAATAGCATAAGAGGCCTATTTCAAAAATAACTTTCTATGAGAAAATAGCTCCGTTTTCCCAAACAAAAGAAACTGGAATGGGTGTTCATTTCTTGGTAAACATCCTTTAAGTCTGCCCTGATTGATGCAAGATCTGACTCTCCCTGGCCGGCCTCTGCTTAGCGTGTTGTGATACGTTGTTTCAGCTAAGTTTCCTGGGAAAAGGGAGGAGAGTTTTCTAGTCTTTCTGCAAGTTGTGGGAGTTCTCCCATGCCTCTCCAGGCTGGACAGCAGTAGTTTCTTGAAAGTTGACTGCAGGATGCCATCTGCAACCTCATCCCTGGACTTTAAAACTGAACATTAAAACCCGTTGCCCTCTCTTGTGTTTTGAAAAGATCTTTTTCCCCATGGGTGATTTTGTAGCCTCATGCTTTGGTCATTGAGGAAAATACCAATTGAATTATGCAGATGTAATGTCAACATATCTTATTATACAAATGTTTTATTTTTGTTCTATTGTTAGTTACTTTTGATCCACTCGAACCCAATAACTCACGTCTTTGAAAATAGAAATCTTTGAAAGGATCAGTCTTTCTGATGTTTAATTTTGCTCTAAAAGTTGAGTGAGAGCACATTTTGTAGAAATAAGTCAGTTTTGTTGTCAGCCTTTCTTAGCATCCTGTGGCATGATTTGGCTTAAATTTTAGTGTTTTGGTATGTGCAGTCAGTTCTTGATTAGTTCAGGTGGAGCTCTCCAGCCCACCAGTGACTTCTGCTCCTTCCCTGCCCCTGGAGGGGTGCCGTGGGGTCCCTGGTGGCTCCCCTCCCTTTGCCTCCAGCTGCGGCCGTGGACCCACCAGGAAATGGGGGAGCGAGGCCAGCGGTCATGGAGTGACTCAGCCCTCTAGGACGTCAGGGACAACATAGGGTTTTATGGCATTATTCCTTGTTTGGGATTTTTCGTGAACCCTTTCTAAGCACAATTATAAAACAAGACTGGGCCCCTTTTGGTGAACATAAACCTTCCTTCCCTTCCTCCCGCTCCCATCTCCTCTAAGTGGATGTCTTTCTGTCTGTCTGTCTGTGTCTTCCCTTCCCCCTAGTAGCTCAGCATCACACACAGCATCAGGCCCGTCTTCTGTCCCATCCTAGAAAGACTTTGCCTGTCGTGGTTTGTGTCAAAAAAGCCCGAGGGTCTTACTGTGTTTCTGGATGAGCGGCTGTGAGGTCAGATGCACTGGGACCGCCCACACACACACACACACACCCCCATCATCGCCTTTCTCTGAGTCACAGATGCTCTAGGTGAAGGGCCAGTCTAGGTGCTGACCTGATGAGGCGAGCGTGCCATCGGCTGGGGACCTGCAGTGCTGGGTTGGGGGGTGGCTGCAGGGAGCCGGGCGTGGGTCCTGGAGAGCCTGCCCGGAAATCCCGCGCCCGCCCCCGTGTCTGGTTTGGATGCAGTTTACAGCGGAGGTTGAGGAGCCTCCCGTGTGTTACCAGGAAGCCTCGCTGGAGCGTTCGTCAGTGAAAGGTAGCCTGTAAACTCAGTGCCGCTCCCGAGCCCACGTGGAAAGGCTGTCAGAATGAAGCCTGATGCTTCTGATGACGGAGCAGCCGGCAGCAGACCGGCTGGCGCCCAGGGCTCACGTGAAGAGGACAACGGCCTGGTGGAAGTTTATGCCCACCCCCCCCACCCCGCCCCCGCCACGGGGACGTAAATGTCTGGTCTGCTCGGCAGTTACGTGCCCCACGCTGGGAACAGTGACTCATTGTGGCCGGAGGAAAACACCTTTGCTCAGAGTGCCCGGCTGGGCTGGACCCCCTGTGTACCAGGGGCGCCTGCTGCCTGCAGCGCCCGGCCCGCAGGGCGGCTCAGCCGACCGTCAGGGTTTCTCAGCAGTTCAGTCTTTCCCTGGCGTGGCGCTGTGAGCAGGTTCCAGGCCCCTCCCTGGGTGGCCGGGCGGGGATCTTCCCGGCCTCTGGAAAACCCTGCAGCAAAAGAAGTGCCCAGCAGGACTGCCCAGGCCCCGCATGGCTGTTGACACTTGAAATGTGGTTCATGTAACCAGAGAGCTGAATTTTTTTTGGCTGTGTGGTGTGGTGTGTGGGATCTTAGTTTCCCAACCAGGAGTGGAACCCAGGGCCCCTGTAGTGGACTCAGGGGGCCCCAGCCACTGAACTGCCAGGAAAGCCCCTGAATTTTAATTTTTATTTTGCTTTTCAGTTTTTGTTGTCAATCAGTCAATAAGTTGTGTCCAACTCCCTCTGACCCCATGGACTGCAGTACACCAGGCTTCCTGTCCTTCACTATCTCCCAGAGCTTGCTCAAAACTCATGTCCATTGAGTTGGTGATTCTATCCAACCATCTCATCCTCTGTCATCCCCTTCTCCCACCTTTAATCTTTCTCAGCATCAGGGCTTTTGCCAATAAGTCGGCTTTTCACATCAGGTGACCAAAGTATTGGAGTTTCAGCTTCAGCATTAGTCCTTCCAATGAGTATTCAGGACTGATCTCCTTTAGGATGGACTGGTTGAATCTCCTTGCAGTCCAAGGGACTCTCAAGAGTCTTCTCCAGCACCACAGCTCAAAAGCATCAGTTCTCTGGCACTCAGCCTTCTTTGTGGTCCAGCTCTCACATCTGTCCTGCCCATGTGTGGGGCTGTCCCCAGGCAACCTTGGGGAGGTGACGGGTCTGTGGATGCCCAGGCCCCAGGGCACGGCTGCCACCTCAGTTTACTCCACTGGCCTCCGAAGCATGCGTCTTGCTTCTGCCGTGTACCTCGAGGTGTGAGGGTGGGAAAGCCTGATCCAGGCCGTGGGGTCAGGTTGCGTGCGGGGCAAGTGGTCCTTCCGCAGAGGAGGGCCCCGTTCAGTGTCTGCCGCCCTGGACCGAAGCTAAGTCCAGATGGACGGCTTCTGTGTTTCCCTTCGTTGCCTCAGTACTTGAAGTCAGAGGAAGAAAGTCAGGGGATCCGAGACACGACTCCTGTGGGTGTTGAAGACGAAGGCAAATTTGCAGCTTTGCAGGAAGTTAACAGTGAAAACCCTCTCCCTGGCCCTTGGTAGCCCTGGATGCGTTGATTATGGACAGATCCCCTGCGAGTCCAGCTCCCTAAGGCTCGTGTTTGGGTTTCTGTCCTTGCAGACTTTTCCCTCCTTGCTGAGCAGGTGAGTACCTGTCCAGAGTTGGAGTGGACACCTGCTTGGACCGGGTTGCCCTGGTCTGTGTGCCTGTGAGGGGCCCGTGTGTTGACCTGGCAGGACTTCCTGGGCCAGTCACGTGCCGAGTGGACGCTGGCCCTCGTCCCTGTGGTCCATGTGTCCCTCTCAGGGATCTGGAGTTTCCTTGAGGGTGGCACTCACACGCGTGGCCCCTGGGACACTCCGCATCTGTGGAGCGGATCTGTGTGCCTGATCTTGTGTGGCCTGCGGGTGGCTGGACAGGGTCCGTTCCAACATCTTACAGGAAGTCCAAAACAGTTGTTTCTGACCAGTGGTTAGAAAACTCTTTGAGTGGCCAGGCCAGGACCCAGGCGGGTGCCGTCCCGTGTCGCGTCCGCTCATCCTGACCCCCTCATCAGCTCAGTCTGCACCCGGCCTGCGGGGAGTCGTGCGGGGCCCTTGGATGGGCTTGGGCCTGGGCTGCTTCCCCAGGCTCCTGTTGGTCAGGTTTTCCTGGCGCTCGGCCACGCCGTGTTTCGGCACGTAGCACCTGCCGGGGCTACGGGATCCAGACTGCATGGTCGCTGGCATCACAGGCGGCATCTGCTGGTCCTCTTCACTAGGAGCCCCATGCCCCTTGTCACATTTAATCCCGGGCGTTTATAGACTTCTCTCGGGGCTGGCTAATGTGATGGGGACTTTTCTCCCTGATTGTTTTCTAAAGGTCAGAGCTCACAGGTAGGAAAAGGGGGCCCTTTCCCTTCACTCTGGAGTGTGTATTTCCCCAGAGTAAGAGTGTGTCCATCACCAGGTCTGGCCCTGAGTCCAGGCAGCGTCACAGAACCTGTTTTCTGGCGGCCCTCTTCTTGGTTCCGTCACCAGCCGGGCTGGGTCCAGGCTGGAGGCTGCGCCCAGGGCCCCGTCTCCAGTGACCTTGACGCTCTTAAGAGAAAACAGGAGTCACTGAGTCAGAGGGACTCGATTTTCAGCCGGTCTGTCCAATCTGACGACGTCCTGATTGGGTTCTGGGGAAGCGTCTCTGGCTGGAACGCTGGGCCGGGCCGCATGCCCTTTCTGGGTGTCGCACACACATGGGCCTTCTCGACTGGATCGTGTGGCCACTAGGAGGATTTTGTGCTGTCGGGCTCCTCCACCAAATAGTTACTGGTGTTCTTCTTGTGATTAGTAATCTCTGAGATTCAGTACTGGAATAAAACAGTAATTTCTAATCCAGCCACATTTACCCCTTCTATAGCAGTGTTTTAATTCACTCTCAGTGATGGGAGTCGGCTTGGCCGGGCCCCCCGGCAGGGGCAGCGACTGGCTCACCCCGGGCAGGACCCCGAGAGGTGGGCAGGGGGGCTCTAATCTCACACCAGCCTCCTGTGTGCCCGACCATCACCACGGCGTTCGTGCACCACAAACGGGGGCGCAGGGCACTTTGCAAAGGAAAAGCTGTGCCTTGGAGGCGGAGGCCAGGAACTGATGAAGTAACTCGCACGTTATGGAAGGCGTTTTAAGAAATACAGGAAAGTGCAGAGGACAGTGTAACATGTCCTCCGTCATGTCCGGTCATTTTCTGTTTCTTCAAAAGAAACGACAGGTCGCAGGTGACTTTGGGATCCCCTGAGTTCCCGAGACCCTTAGGAGTTTGATTCTAGTCCTTTGTCATACCTCCCCGACCCAGAGCCGTCTCCGAGTGGTGGTTGTGCAGTTGTGTGTGTGTCTGTGGTGGCAGGGGGCTGATTTACACGAGTGGGGTCTTACCGTCGGTGTGCTTCCACGGCTGCAAGAGGAGTGCTTCATGGGCGAGATGGTCAGACGCACGGCCGACCATGTCTTCACAGCCCTGAGGCCTGACCGCTGCCCTTCCCAGCCCCGCAGGCTCTGGTCCCGCCTTCCTCCCCCTGTCCCGCCTGCTCCAGTGCTCAGACCCCTGCACCCGCGCACTCCCAGGCCTCACCCCAGCATCCCTGCCCACCCCTCATCCCATCCGGGGCCCCGGGCTCACCCTCAGCCTCCATCCCTGAGCTCACGGCTGGATCCAGGGGGCCCCAGCGGGCCTCTCCGTGCTGGCTGTGGATGGAATCTGGAAGGTCACCCTGCGTCCCTTGCCCACACCCCAGCAGCCTCTCGGGCCCGAGACCTTCGATTTCCCATCCGATCCTGCCGCTCGTCTCCCACGTCAGCTGCTGAGCCCTCTGCCACGCTCTCCAAGGGTGACGAGTC
The DNA here is from genome assembly GCF_019923935.1 of Bubalus bubalis. NCBI lineage: Eukaryota > Metazoa > Chordata > Mammalia > Artiodactyla > Bovidae > Bubalus > Bubalus bubalis. The sequence goes on from NC_059180.1 coordinate 3,031,354, forward strand.
CAGGTGACCCCGGGCTGGCCACCCTGAGCACCTCTGAGCGTCAGTCAGCTCGGGACGTCAGCACACCTGCGCTGTCTGCAGCCCGCACCCCCTCCGTCTGCAGAGTCTCTCATCTTCCCACAGTGGGACTCATCCCCACCGACGGCGGCTCCACGGCCCCGCCCGCTTCACTCGCGCGCTGGCCGCACGCCCACCCCTCCCGCTGGTCCCCTGCCTGGTGCGCCCGCGGTCGCCCAGTGGCACTGCCGCGGGGCCAGGTGGGCCAGCACTGCGTGCTCTGCGTTCCCCGGGTCTTCCTGGAGTTTACACCTGTGCGTTTCCCGGGTGACACGTATGTGTTGCTGCCCCACTAACCTGGAAGGTCTTGGGGGTGAGGTCCGTGCATGGAAGTGTTCATGCGGCGGTTGGTCAGGGTTACCTGGGCCTTTCCCCCACAGCGCACTGACCCGCAGTGCACCCCGGAGGAGAGCAGGGTGGGGAGGGCCTCGGGACTCGGTACCACGCTTGGAATAGTCCTGGCCAGACAGGCGGCCGCCCTGCCCGCCCAGCGGCAGGCTGAGCCAGCGGGCCCTGTCCCCGGCGTCCGCCTCCCCTGCGGGCGTCTTCCGAGCTGCCCTGTGTCCCCGGACACCGTCCACAAGTACAGGGGTCCCATGAGACACTCGGCCCATATTTGGGGGCAGTTAGTTCTTCAAATTTCTAGGAGCCTGGTGGACCTCAGTCCATGGGGACACAACCGAGCAACCAAAGGGCAACAACAGGTTTCTCCCTTGCGACGGGCCACTGACCTGTAGGGACTGAGCCGGAGCCCTGGGGACTCAGTACTCACAGGTGTGTCTTCCTTTTCTGGGCAGATCCACCAGTCTCTCTGTTACAGCTCCTTGTGAAGTGAAGTGAAAGTCGCTCAGTCGTGTCCAACTCTTTGCAACCCCATGGACTATACAATCCATGGAATTCTCCAGGCCGGAATCCTGGAGTGGGCAGCCTTTCCCTTCTCCAGGGGATCTTCCCGACCTAGGGATCGAACCCAGGTCTCCTGCATTGCAGGCAGATTCTTTACCAGCTGAGCCACCGGGAAGCCCCGCAGCTCCTTCTGGTCATCAGTGTCTCAGCCTTCACCTTTTATCATTTTCAGAAGTGTAATTTCATTTTTTTTTTTTCCGCTGCCATTTAAGCAGCCAAGGAAATCTGATGTGTTTTTAACATGATAACTATTTTTTTTTTAATGCGTAAAAATTGGTAAAGCCGGTCACTTTTTTAAAGGCACCAGTGAGGGTCTCTCTCTTTGGAGAACTTGTCTGTCCAGAGGCTTTTTTCCAGAGGGCTCCATGACTAATGAACGCAGTAGTTAATCCTCGCAAGAGCAGAGGAGTTGAAGGTCTTGAATTCTCAAGCTTATTGGAGAGTTTGCTTTCTCAGCCTGCATTATCTGATTTTCTTAAAAGTCAAAATTCTTCAGCATCATTTCTTTTCTGGAAAAGTCTGTTTTTAAAAGAAAGCCAAAAAAAAAAAAAAGTACACATTAGCTTGACATCACACATCTATGCAGCCTTTATTATTTCAAACCTTTTGGTGTTACATACGCAACCTGTGCCCATACAAACTTTGGAAAACGCAGAAATGTGGGGAGAAGAGCCCCGGACAGCGGCCCCCATGGAGCTGACCGCTGCGGCCTTCGGCGTGCTCCCTGCGCCTTGTTTCCTTTTTAAAGAAGAAAACGAAACGCTAGAGCAGGGGCTCTGCTGAAACTGCAGTTTCACTGCTGCTGGGGAATTGGAATCCGTCTAGCCAGGGGCTCTAAAGCACCTTTTTTTATGTTAATATCTGTGTGGCTGAGTAGGTTAGGGCCCTGAGCCCAGAGTTGGTCTTTAAACAGAAGGGTGGGTCCCCGCAGAGTCTGGCCTCCGGACCTGATCCCCTGGGGCTGGGCGGAGTCGGGGGCGGGTTGGGGTGGGACTCCCCTCCCCCATCCCCAGTGGGCCCCAGTTCCTAGCGACCAGATCAGACAAGGCTCTTGGTAACCAAAACGCTATTCCTAAGGCCTCTCCAGACAGCCATTTTGCTTTTTTGCATTTCTTTTCCATGGGGATGGTGTTGATCCCTGTCTCCTGTACAGTGTCACGAACCTCATTTCATAGTTCATCAGGCACTCTATCTATCAGATCTAGGCCCTTAAATCTATTTCTCACTTCCACTGTATAATCATAAGGGATTTGATTTAGGTCATACCTGAATGGTCTAGTGGTTTTCCCTACTTTCTTCAATTTCAGTCTGAATTTGGCAATAAGGAGTTCATGATCTGAGGCACAGTCAGCTCCTGGTCTTGTTTTTGCTGACTGTATAGAGCTTCTTCATCTTTGGCTGCAAAGAATATAATCCATCTAATTTCGGTGTTGACCATCTGGTGATGTCCATGTGTAGAGTCTTCTCTTGTGTTGTTGGAAGAGGGTGTTTGTTATGACCAGTGCATTTTCTTGGCAAAACTCTATTAGTCTTTGCCCTGCTTCATTCCGTATTCCAAGGCCAGATTTGCCTGTTACTCCAGGTGTTTCTTGATTTCCTTTTTTTGCATTCCAGTCCCCTATAATGAAAAGGACATCTTTTTTGGGTGTTAGTTCTAAAAGGTCTTGTAGGTCTTCATAGAACCGTTCAACTTCAGTTTCTTCACCATTACTGGTTGGGGCATAGACTTGGATTACTGTGATATTGAATGGTTTGCCTTGGAAACGAACAGAGATCATTCTGTCGTTTTTGAGATTGCATCCAAGTACTACTGCCTTTTGAACTCTTTTGTTGACCATGATGGCCACTCCATTTCTTCTGAGGGATTCCTGCCTGCAGTAGTAGATATAATGGTCATCTGAGTTAAATTCACCCATTCCAGTGCATTTTAGTTCACTGATTCCTAGAATGTCGACATTCACTCTTGCCATCTCTTGTTTGACCACTTCCAATTTGCCTTGATTCATGGACCTGACATTCCAGGTTCCAGAGTTCCAAAGAATAGCAAGAAGAGATAAGAAAGCCTTCTTTAGCGATCAATGCAAAGAAATAGGGGAAAACAACAGAATGGGAAAGACTAGAGATCTCTTCAAGAAAATTAAGAGATACCAAGGAAACATTTCATGCAAAGATGGGCTCAATAAAGGACAGAAATGGTATAGACCTAACAGAAGCAGAAGATATTAAAAGAGGTGGCAAGAATACACAGAAGAACTGTACAAAAAAGATCTTCACGACCCAGATAATCGCGATGGTGTGATCACTCACCTACAGCCAGATATCCTGGAATGTGAAGTCAAGTGGGCCTTAGAGAGCATCACTACAAACAAAGCTAGTGGAGGTGATGGAATTCCAGTTGAGTTATTTCAAATCCTGAAAGATGATCCTGTGAAAGTGCTGCACTCAATATGCCAGCAAATTTGGAAAACTCAGCAGTGGCCACAGGACTGGAAAAGGCCAGTTTTCATTCCAATCCCAAAGAAAGGCAATGCCAAAGAATGCTCAAACTACCGCACAACTGCACTCTTCTCACACGCTATTATATAGTAATGCTCAAAATTCTCCAAGCCAGGCTTCAGCAATATGTGAACCGTGAACTTCCAGATGTTCAAGCTGGTTTTCGAAAAGGCAGAGGAACCAGAGACCAAATTGCCAACATCCGCTGGATCATTGAAAAAGCAAGAGAGTTCCAGAAAAACATCTATTTCTGCTTTATTGACTATGCCAAAGCCTTTCACTGTGTGGATCACAATAAACTGTGGAAAATTGTTCAAGAGATGGGAATACCAGACCACCTGACCTGCCTGTTGAGAAATCTGTATGCAGGTCAGGAAGCAGCAGTTAGAGCTGGACATGGAACAACAGACTGGTTCCAAATAGGAAAAGGAGTACATCAAGGCTGTATATTGTCATCCTGCTTATTTAACTTATGTGCAGAGTACCTCATAAGAAACGCTGGGCTGGAAGAAGCACAAGCTGGAATCCAGGTTGCCGGGAGAAATATCAATAACCTCAGATATGCAGATGACACCACCCTTACGGCAGAAAGTGAAGAGGAACTAAAAAGCCTCTTGATGAAGGTGAAAGAGGAGAGTGAAAAAGTTGGCTTAAAACTCAACATTGAGAAAACAAAGATCATGGCATCCGGTCCCATCACTTCATGGGAAACAGATGGGGAAACAGTGGAAACAGTGTCAGACTTTATTTTTGGGGGGCTCCCAAATCACTGCAGATGGTGACTGCAGCCATGAAATTAAAAGACGCTTACTCCTTGGAAGGAAAGTTATGACCAACCTAGACAGCATATTGAAAAGCAGAGACATTACTTTGCCAACAAAGGTCGGTCTAGTCAAGGCTATGGTTTTTCCAGTGGTCATATATGGATGTGAGGGTTGGACTGTGAAGAAGGCTGAGCGCCGAAGAATTCCTGCTTTTGAACTGTGGTGTTGGAGAAGACTCTTGAGAGTCCCTTGGACTGCAAGGAGATCCAACCAGTCCATCCTGAAGGAGATCAGCCCTGGGATTTCTTTGGAAGGAATGATGCTAAAGCTGAAACTCCAGTACTTTGGCCATCTCATGCGAAGAGTTGACTCATTGGAAAAGACTGTGATGCTGGGAGGGATTGGGGGTAGGAGGAGAAGGGACGACAGAGGATGAGATGGCTGGATGGCATCACTGACTCGATGGATGTGAGTCTGAGTGAACTCCGGGAGTTGGTGATGGACAGGGAGGCCTGGCGTGCTGCGATTCATGGGGTGGCAAAGAGTCGGACACGACTGAGCGACTGAACTGAGCTGAAGCAAAACACAGTGTCATTCCTCGTCTTCCTGGGTGTTTTCCGCGTGGGGAAACGTGAGGGAAGAGGCCGAGGTGCTCCTGGTGGGGGGGTCATCGCAGGTGGACTGTTGGAAGCCTTGGGGGGAGGGCCGTTGCCCTGCTGTAAATGCTGTAAGTCCTGTCTGACCACGAGGTCTGGATTGATTCTTGCTTCCCTTGCCGGAGCAATGCTCCCTACAGACAGGACCTGCTGTTGTGAAAACTTTTTGCAGGGTCTGTCTACAGATAATTTTAATGAAACTGAAGAACACAAGAGGTCATGAAAATACAAGCTGGTTTATGCCTTAACTGAACTCCATTGCATTTTCTCTGTAAAAGTGAAAATTAAAACCTGAGGGTTCCCTGCCTTTGTCCCCATGGGACCGAGATGCTGCGTGGCGAAGATGCAGACACACCAGAGCGGTGCCCCCCAGGCCGAGGGGCTGCCTCCAGCCGCAGGGTGCTGCCCAGACAGCAGAGGAGAGGGCGGGGCCCCTGGAGACCCAGCGGGGCTGGCCCTGTCCGGAGGGTGGGTACTGACCCCTGATGGGCGTCTGGCTCAGTCTTTATTTCAGAGAAAACTGTTCTGACGATAGGCCATCCGGGATAAACTGATGGGTTTGAGGCTGTAATTTACATAACAAGCCGGGTTGGTTTATCCCCACACTGCTGAACACAGGCTTCTCCCGGCGGCGCAGTTTCTCAGTGTCGTTAGCCCGTTGTATGACCCAGTTTCCCCAGACGGGTCGTTTCTTCTCCGCGGTGCTAACCTCTGAGCGGAGACCTGGCCCCGGCTGGCGGGGGCCGGTGGTGCTGGAGCGGCCCGCGCGGGGCTGGCGGGCGCTGGTTGGGGCGGTCCCTCCGGCCCTCCCGCTCCGCGCGTGCGCGCACTCAGCCCACCAGCGCCGCACGCGGGGCTCCTCCCCGTCCTCAGTCACGCCGTGGGGAGAGCCTGACCGCCACGGGATGCTGGTGGGCTCTCCTCCGCTCCCGGGGCGTCAGGGGTGAGTCCTGGGACAGGCCCGAGGCCTCTTCCAGGTGTGCGTTTCCTCCGGGCTGGCTCGGGGTCTCTAAACAGCCCCGCTGCTTTGCAGACGCCGCCTCCCTCCTGGGCTCCAGCTTCTCTTTGTCAGTGGCCCACAGTCAGCAGAGAAAGAGCACTCTTTTGGAAAGCGTTGGAAGGGTTAAAATCTAAGGTGACCTCAGATTATCAAAAATGATCCTGTTGGGTTAGTCTGGAATTTCACGTGACAAACGGGAAAGAGGCCCTCCGTGAAAATGTAGCAGAGCGGGGTCATAGAGACAGGGTGCTCCAAGTGGTGTCAGCTTCTACTTCTGTGTGACCGGGAGGGGATTCCTCCTGGACATCTGGTGAAGCCCCAGCAGCTGGGAGTGGGCCCCGGGCACCCCCACCCCCACTGCCCCATCCTAGGGAGTGGGCCCCGGGCACCCCCACCCCCACTGCCCCATCCTAGGGGGTTTGGGGGTGAAGGTGGCAGTGAGGTGCTGCTCCGGGGACAGAGGCTGGCGACCCACGGGCTCCGGGTGCGCGCCGGATGGCCATGTCACCAGGCTGCGTCGTCCACGCTGCTGGTGCCTGGGGAGTCCCCGCCTCCACCTGGCAGGGTGCTTCCAGCTCGGGGTGGGGGGGCCTGTGCTGGGCCCCTCGTGCGCCCTACTCTCAAGGTTGCGTCAGCCACGTTGCCCAGCTCACAGGCCCGTCTCCCTGGAGAGAGCAACACTGCTGTCCTCGGGACCCGTGTGAAGCCTCCCCTGTCAGCGGGCGCCTGGTGGACCCAGATGGCCCTGCCCTGCTGGGCCTAGGGCCCCGGGACCCACGCAGGCCTCAGCCGCATCCGCCACGCCCGCGACAGCTGCTGCTTTCGTGGTGGCTCCTGGGTGGGCCGCAAGACATCGTGCAGGGGGGTAAAGTTTCAGGATTCCGCGCTGGGAAAAGGGCACTAATCTTCCCGGGCTGACCTCGGAGGAGGATGAGGTCACGGCCGCCTCTGCGAAGGTTCTGGGTTAAGGGGCGTTTCCTGCCAGGACCCTCACAGTGGCTTCATGGGACAGCATGTCTGTCGGGGGTTTTGACTGGCGTTTGGATCAGGGGCGGGGCGCCGGGATTCCGTGCAGACTGCCATGTGTCTCCCGCAATGAAAACATGTGGTGGTCGGTATTTCTCCTGCCTCAGGACGCCTGGTCTTGGCCTTGGGGCTGCCCAGTGGCGGGAAGGGCCTGAGCTGGACGGTCTGCACCACTGACGCTGCTTTTGATGGAAACTGAACCCAGAGCCTCCCCTCTCCCCCACGTGGAGCTACAGCAGCGTGCCGTCTGGAGTCTCCCCATGTCGTTATCTTCCCCCAGTTGTTACAGGCAGTCTCACGGCTGTGCCCTCACTGGCCCTGCTCCGTGTCGTTCCTCCTGGAGGTGGCGGGGCGTGTGCACGTCGGGACGAGCCCGACGCTGCTGCTGCATGGCCACGGCCCTCCCCCTCGGAGCAGCTGGAGCGTCCCCGAGCTCAGAAGGGCCCAGAGAGCCCTGCGCGGGTCACCTCAAGCCTGACCGCATGTCAGGTACAGGTGGCCATGCTGGGATCAGACCCCACGCCTCCTGAGCCTCGGTCAGCAGCACTGCTGTCTCTACTAAAACAGGCTTTCCCCGGGATGTCACGCCTAAGACAGGGTTCACACGCGTCCAGTGTGAATCCTGCGCGGGCAGTGAGTTGCCGCCCCTCTGCGCCGGGCAGCTCCCCTGAAGGCAGAGGCGAGGCTGCTCGGGGGCTGACTGCTGCGCTGTGTCAGTCAGGGAGGCCACGGTGTTGTGACAAACACGCCGGCGGCTCACACACAGCGGAAGTGCGTCGCGGCGCCTGCGGGGCACAGAGTGCCACCCGGGCAAACGGGGCAGGAGCCCGAGGGCTTCAGGAGGGGCTCAGGCTGCCAGGACTGGAGCTGGGGCGCTGTGTGCAGAACGGGGCCGGCAGCGACGGGGCCTCGGGAATTCTCCAGCAGGGCCTAAGCCAGGCACCCGGTTCCCAGATGTTGGAGGTGGGTCGTTCGTGCTTATTCCTTCCTCGCCCCCCACACGTGTGAGACAGGCCGGGAGGGTGCGGACCGGGTCCGCACGCAGCGGTCAGCGTCGTGTGCGCTCCTGCAGCCCGCAGCGCCCACTCGGCCCCCCAGCACCGGTGCTCGCTGGCGAGTGCGCCTGCTTTGGACAGAGCCGTGAGGGGTGCTGTGAGCGGGTCTGCTCGGTCAGAAGGACTGAAGCATCCGGACCGAGGACAGGGCTGCCCTCTGCAGTGGGGGCTGGCCTTCGCGGGGGCTTAGCCCCCCGGCCCGCATGTGCAGACAGCCCCACCCGCCGTGGACAGGACAGGCCAGCATCTGCCCGTTTGCTGTCAGGGATGAGACCCGCCTGTTCCGCTCATACATCTTTGGGAAGGAATGCTAACCGCTGACAACCAGACCGCCGCTCCGTGGGTTCTGGACTCCTTCTCGTCATGGGAAGGTGGTCCTGTCTGCACTGGGGTCAAGTGTGCTGGCTGCCCAGCTGCTCCCTTCACAGCTGGGTTTTCTGTCCTCCCGCCGTGCTGACCTGCCCCTCTGATGGGCAGGTGGCATTTAGTTCTGTGTCTGCTCCTGAGTGCATTCAAATCCGTTTATGATTAAACACTGCCCAAACACCCAGGGGGAGAGTTATTGACACAGGTCAGAGCAGAGCCGACGAGGATGGCGTGCCAGGGCCGGTGTGAATTGTCTCCCTCTTCTGTTGATTTCCAGTTGGCAAGAGATGACATTTATTTTTAAATTGTGCTCACAGCTCTGTGACTTCTGCAGAACTACAAACAAGGTTTTATTGTAACCCCGTGGTAAGAAAAGGGATAAAGGTCAGTACCTCCGAGGGGCATACCTCCTCCGGGGCTTCCAGCAGCCAATGAACTTCATCTCCAGATCTGAAATCAGGCAGGCAGCCTGGCCCAGGGAGTTTTACTCAAGCACATTCGTAAACTTCAGAAAGTTCTATTCCTGGCCTTTCCATCTGTTAGTTTAGTTGTATTTTTAGCAGTCAACAGAGAAAGTTCACAAGTGTTCGTTACCTTTAACTGTGTGAGCTCTAAGTAGTGAAAAGTGTCTTTTTACATAATCAGTTCAGCACTGCAGTGCGTGGGCTGAGTCGGGGCTCCTGGGAGAGGCCCACTGCCCTCGGGAGCACAGGAAGTCGGCTTCCCAGTAGGGAGGTCCCGAGAGCCACCGCCTTCTGAGGGTTCATATGGTGCTGATGGGGATCTCAGTGACCCCAGCCTCCTCCCCCTCCGAGTGACCCCGGCCTCCCCTTCCTCCCGGTGACCCTGGCCTCCCCCTCTGAGTGACCCTGGCCTCCCCCTCCGAGTGACCCCGGCCTCCCCTTCCTCCTGGTGACCCCAGGCCTCCCCTTTCTCTTGGTGACCCCGGCCTCCCCCTCTGAGTGACCCTGGCCTCCCCCTTTGAGTGACCCCGGCCTCCCCCCACCCCCCAGTGACCCCGGCCTCCCCCTCCTCCCGGTGACCCCAGCCTCCCCCCGCTCCCGGTGACCCCGGCCTCCCCCCCCTCCCGGTGACCCCAGCCGCCTCCTCCCGGTGACCCTGGCCTCCCTGTCCTCCTGGTGACCCCGGCTACCTCCTCCTCCCAGTGACCCTGGCCTCCCCCTCCTCCCGGTGACCCCAGCCTCCCTGTCCTCCCGCTGACCCCAGCCGCCTCCTCCCGCTGACCCCGGCCTCCCCCCCTCCTGGTGACCCCATCCTCCCGGTGACCCCGGCCCCTCCTCCCAGTGATCCCGTCCTTCCGGTGACCCTGGCCGCCTCCTCCCGGTGACCCCGGCCTCCCCCTCCTCCCGGTGACCCCGGCTTCCCCCCGTCCTGGTGACCCCGGCCTCCCCCCCTCTGGTGACCCCGGCCTCCCCCTCTTCCCAGTGACCCCAGCCTCCTCCTCCCGGTGACCCTGGCCTCCCTGTCCTCCCGGTGACCCCAGCCTCCCCATCCTCCCGCTGACCCCAGCTGCCTCCTCCCGCTGACCCCGGCCTCCCCCCCTCCTGGTGACCCCGTCCTCCCGGTGACCCCAGCCCCTCCTCCCGGTGATCCCGTCCTTCCGGTGACCCCGGCTGCCTCCTCCCGGTGACCCCAGCCGCCTCCTTCTCCCGGTGACCCCGGCCGCCTCCTTCTCCTGGTGACCGTGTCCTCCCTGTCCTCCCAGTGACCCCAGCCGCCTCCTCCTGGTGACCCCGGCCGCCTCCTCCGGTGACCCCAGCTGCCTCGGGGGCGGGCCGAGAGGCGGGGCATTGTCTCAGGATTAACATCGTTTCTGGGTTAATGGCACTCTCGCCCTCTCGCTCATCTCACCTCCGCTTCTAGCGTAAGGGCTGCTTTGGGGTCATCTTGCGTTTAGGGCGCATCTTACAGGTTTTGACGTGCGTGCTGTCTGAGGAGGCGGTTCACGGCCGCGGCCCCCCTCGTTCCCTCCCCCGGCCTCCGTCCTGCAGACCCGGGAGGAGCGTCCTCCCGCAGAGAGAGCCCCGGGAACGCCTGTCCTCACCTGCGCTTGTGCCCGGATGCGCGTGGTAGCGCCCGTGAACCCAGAGCACCGGGCGTCGCGTCCTCCTAAACGTGGCGCAGAAGCAAAACCTCCAGAGGGAGAAGCAGAAGTCCCCGGCAGGGAGGGGCGCCCTGCTGGCCAGCGAGTCTCCTGGCTTCATCCCGCACAGAAAACCCTCAGTGGGAGCGTGGCTGGGACCGCGCTGGGTCTGGGTGTTCCCTCTCCAGGAGGGGTCATGGCCGACAGCCTCTGTCTCCTGGCAGAGAGTCTCTAGGAGCAAAGCCCATAGCGTCAGGCCCCCGGTGTGCCCAGGTCCCGGCCCCGTGCGCCCTGCCGGCCCCGCGGCTGGCCCTGTACTGGCCGGAGGCAGAGGCTGGAAGCCTGACCTGTGAGAAGCCGTCTGCTTATCAGTGTTTGGTTTGAGCAGAGCCAAGCTCAGAAAAAACCAGGACCATGTGAAGTGCTCCGGTGCTGTGGAATAGGAAGCAGGGTTCTTTGTTTCTCGCTGTAACTGACCGATTAGGACCTGGGTCTGGCCAAAGTGGCTGCACCGGGCATGTGGTCAAGTTGGAAGTCTGGGGCGGCTCGCAGATTCCAGCAGCCAGAGCACCCAGAGCCACGGCCAGTTCCCTGAAGGTGGAGCGACGTTGGGAAAGCTGTGCTTCCAGCGGCCGGCCCCAGGGTGGGGTCACCAGGCTTCAGCGTAGACCCCACAGTCTGGAAGTTGTGAGTAAGGGGCCAGGAGTGAGGACCGCAGGACAGGAGGTCTCTCCGCAGAGCTGTGGCCGGTGTGTACCTCCTTCGTCCCGGTGGGCCGGCTGCAGTGGCCATGCGCACAGTCAGGATGCGAAGCCCTGTCTGCCTCGTTCCGAGGAAGGAGCTGCCCCCCACCCCGGGAGTCCAGGGCGCCCCGGACGGGCGCTGTGAGTCAGGCCCGCGGTCCCGCCTCGTCGCGGCCCTGGGGCTCAGCGTCGTGCGTCCGCCGGGCCGTTCGCCGCTGTGTCGTCACTGCCCCGCTGTATCGGTTCCCGTGTTTCCTGTGGGACCCGGTGGCTGATCGCGGCTCCTGCAGGTAAAGCAGCCGTGAGCAGCCGCGGGCAGGTTTCCAGCCCACCTGATCTTCCCTCTCGGAATGAGCTCCCAGGAGCGCAGTGGATCGGTCGCATCAGGGGCTGTGTCTAGTTTAGGAACTGCCCACGGGTCTTCCAGTCCCACCGGCAGGGCGGGGAGATGGCACCGCTTCAGCATCTTCCAGGTGTGGCCCCCCCAGTGTCCCCCGATGGGCGGTGGGTCCCTGCAGCAAAGCATCCACTCTCTGATCACACTGGTTTTTCCTCCCATGGGTGATAACAGCTTTTCACTCAGGCTTTTAGGACCTTTCGTCTGTCTTCCGTTTTCTGAGGGTTGGCGTGGATTTCTCTGAGTTTCGCCTGTCTGGGGATCACTCATCTTCTTGAACCTGTAGGTTACCTTGCAGCCGTGTTTGGCGGTTTCTCAGCTATTTTTTTTTTACCCCACCCACTTTCTGTTCTCCTGGAACTTGGGCGTCAACCTTCTGTTTCAGTCGCACAGGCTCCTGAGATGCCTGTGCTTTACCTCAGGCTCTCTTCTCCTTGTGGCTCCAGCTGGGTAATTTCATTGTTCTGGGCTTCAGGTTCACTGGTTCCGTTCTCATTCTTTTCATTCTGTCTGAGTCTGTTCATTGAGTTTTCAGTTACTACGTGTTTAGTTCTAACATTCCCCATGATGGTCTTCTGCTTACTGAGATTTTTCTGCTTCTTTAATTGCTTGTTTTAAGACCACTGCTTTAGAACCCTGGAAAGGTGTTCTGACACCAGCATCCTCCTGTGTGGGTGTCTTCATGCCTTTTCCCATTTTGTTTGAGATTTTCCTCATAACAGAAATCTGGACGTTTGGGGGAACGAGCTCTGAAGACTTTGGACCTTATTTAAATCCAGTGTTTGATAAGCACGCCGCTGGGCGAAGGGGGACTGCCCCCATCAGTGCCCATGTGGCCCCCTCAGTGCTGAGAATGAGCCCAGGGACTCACGTGTCACTCCCGCCCCAGACCCGCCCGCTGCTGGCTCTCCGCACTGGCCTGTGCGCCCCTGTCCTCGGTGGGGCAAGTCCCCGGCCCCTCGGTGGGGACAGCGTGCTCCCCTGTCCTCGGTGGGGCAAGTCCCCGGCCCGTCGGTGGGGACAGCGTGCGCCCCTGTCCTCGGTGCGGCAAGTCCCCGGCCCCTCGGTGGGGACAGCGTACGCCCCTGTCCTCAGTGGGGCAAGTCCCTGGCCCCTTAGTGGGGACAGCGTGCGCCCGTCCTCAGTGGGGCCATGCTGCGCCCCCACGCTCCACGGGGAGGACGTGGGCCCCGCCCTGGGTGGGGGAGCCGTGGGCTGCAGGACTGGTCTCTGGGTCCCTGGCTGAGCCAGAGCCGTGACTCCGCAGCCTCACCTGCCGGGACCCACCTCGCCCCCCACCCCAGTGTGGGGTGCTTCCTCTCCCGACCGCTGGCCACGTGCGTCCTGAGAATCAGAGCGGCCTGTTGCGAACTGTCTTACAAGCCGAGTGGCCTGTCTCCCATTCAGCTGGGTCTTCCTTGTCCTTGGGCTGATTAAGTTCTCTAGCTTCTCCCCGTCACGGCGTGGGTGCCTGAGACTCCTCCGTCCCGGTGCCGTCGAGGCTGCCTTCAGAGCTCTCCGTCTCCCTTGTGACTCTCTGCTCTGAGACCCCGGGAGCTGCTGTTGCTGCCTGGACATTGGATTTCTGCGGAAATGGAGCCGTGCTCCTTTACAAGGCCACTCAGGTTGGCGGAGCCCAGCGTTGTGTGTGGCTGGGGAAGTGGACGTGGAGTCCCAGCAGCTCCTCGGCCTCTGCCGTGGGCGTGCCCCCTCGGCGGCCTTCCCGGAGTCCGCAGGCCTGTTGCCTGTGGGTGGGCAGTGGGCCCACGGAGCACAGTCGTTCATGGAGAGCGAGGAACCCAGCGCCCGACCCGCGTGTCCCCTCTGCCAGCGGCTCAGAGGCAGTTCCTCTGTCGCTCTGCCTCTCCTCTCCTGGCCTGTGCCCTCGGCAGACGTCCGCGTTTCCTCCCGGGTACTGTGGCGCCTTCTCAGCTGAGCGAGGCCTGGTCCGTTGCGGGGTCTCGTGGCACCTGTCCCGGCGGCCCTGGGGGGCGGGGGGTGGGGCGTGGACCCCCCTCCTCTGGGAGCTGAGCGTGGACCCCCGCGTGCCCCCGCCCCCCTTCCTGGCCCACAGGGACTCGAGGGGGAGCTGACTCGGGTGAGGTCCTGGGCCTGGGTCGTGTCCTATGCTGACCAAGTCGGTGGGATCAGGGTTGGGGGCTTTCAGATATGGTGTGGTATGTGTGTGGTCGGAGGTGTGTGTCTGTGTGTTCGGAGGAGTGTGTGTGTGTTTGGGTGGGGGAGTCAGAGCTCTGTGTGTGTGTGTGTGTGTGTTCGGAGGTGTAGGGGGGGATGGGGGGTCACAGTGTGTGTGGTCAAAGGTGTGTGTGTGTGTGTTCGGAGGGGTGTGTGTGTGTTCGGGGGAGTGGGGGGGTCAGAGCTGTGTGTGTGTGTGTGTGTGTGTGTTCGGAGGGGTGTGTGTGTGTTCGGACGGGTGTGTGTGTGTGTGTGTTCGGAGTGGTCTGTGTGTGTGTGTTCGGAGCGGTGGGGGGTCAGAGCCGTGTGTGTGTGTGTGTGTGGTCAGAGGTGTGTCTGTGTGTGTGTGTGTGTGTGTGTTCGGAGTGGGGGGTGTGTGTGTGTTCAGGGGCTGGGGGTGTCAGAGCTGTGTGTGTGTGTGGTCAGAGGTGTGTGTGTGTTCAGAGGGGTGTGTGTGTGTTTGGAGTGGGGTGTGTGTGTGTGTTCGGGGGCTGGGGGTGTGTTCGGAGTGGGGGGTGTGTGTGTGTTCGGGGGCTGGGGATGTGTTCGGAGTGGGGGGTGTGTGTGTGTTCGGGGGCTGGGGGTGTCAGAGCTGTGTGCACATGTGTGTGTGAACCGCGGTGCTGGCTGTGGGCGGACTGTCGCTCATTATCCATCACAGGTGGTTTCCCGGTCTCTTTCTGAGGCCTGATTTACGAGAAAGTTACGGAGACTTGAGCGGCCTGCTCGGCCCATCCCCGCTCCTTGTCTGCAGGCCCCCTGGCCCCAGCTCCCCGCTCTGCAGCCCCCCCTCCTTTCTCCCTGTGGTTGAGGCCCAGAAGCCCCTGTGCAGAGTCTTTCGGGGTCTCTGCCCTACACACCCCCAGAGGGAGGGGCAGGCGGGGCACCCCAGACTGTGCCACCTGGACGAGAGGCTCGGGTCCCAGCGCCCCGTCCGTCAGCCTCGCGATCCTGGGCCTGAGGCCAGGTCCCCTCCTAGTTGGGGGTCTGTCTTAGGACAGAGCAGGCACAGGCCCGGGGGCGCTCCCACGGAGCGGCAGGTTGAGCTGGAGCACTTGCTGGTGAGCACTGCCCAACCCCGGTCTCACTGTCCGCTCACGCCCTGCGCCCAGGCCCCTGTCCCTTGACGGCGGTCGAGGCCCGTCTCCAAACCGTCTTGCTGTGAGAGGCCGACTCAGAAGCCCAGAGAAGCCGGCTCCAAGCTGGCCGTCACTCCCGCCCACCCGCCGGGTGCCCTCACCTCCCAGCTCCTTGGCCCCAGGCAGGGCCCCGCAGGGCAGCACAGACAGCAGGGAGTCCATCTTCCAAGCCTACGCTGTTCAGGCTATTGTCGTTAATTGTCGAGCAGCTGATGTGCCCTGCACTTCCTGCTTCTCCATTGGTGGAGGCCCGTGCCGTGCTGGGTTCTCTGTCCACCCCGGCGAGGGGTCAGTGCCGGGCCAGCGGCGCCCTGTGCCCCGCTGGGTGGCAGAAGGCTTTGGAAACACGGCCGCCCTGCCCGTTGTGACTCGGCGGATGGCCCGTGGTTTGTTTTTCCCTCAGTGGAGAGCTCTGGCTTATTTTCCTTTCTGAAGCCAAGTAGTTTTGTTTCGTCCAGAACATGTCAGGGACAGAGGGATCACACAGCCAGCCGTGTGTTGAGCTTGGCCCGCAGGCAGGCCAGGCCCCAGGCCTCGCGCCTGTGGAGGTTACTTCCATCTCTCTGTCCCACCGTCCGGTCCTGGCTGGGGGTGGGGCTCCCACTTCAGGGTGACCTCCTTGCCCAGGGTGGTTGCTGGCAGCCGATCATCACGTTTCCACTCCGGGCGAGGAGCAGGAGGAGGAACGATGGGCTTGTCTGCTGGCCTCTGCTCTCTTCCCCCCTGCCACTGTCCATCAGTCACCCCTGGGGACTTGGGCACCCCGGGAGAAGTGCTGGGAGGGAAGTGGGTCGGGGCAGGGTACCCCCTGGCGTACCCCTTCACGCCACTCCTGCCCTGCGAGGAACCTGGTTCCCCCACCTTCCCAGGGTCAGCCCCAGGATTGGCTCGCCCCATGAAAGCCGGGGCTCCTGTGGGTGGGGGAGCCGCCCTGGAATAATGACCCTGCCCCTGGGTCCCCCTCCAGGGACGCCCTGCCCTGCCCCCCTCTGGCTGGAGCCTGTGGGAGGAGAGGAGGGGGCTGGGCCGTGGGTCGGAGGGTCTTTCTCCCTGCCGCCTGAGCAGAGGTGAGAGGCGGGGTGGGGTGGCCAGGACTTGGGGGTGGACAGGGTGGCCCCCCACCACCTGGCCCGAACGCGTCCACGTGCAGCAGGGGTTCGTCTACCTCTGTAGACTCTGATACCTCCCCGGGTGCCTCCTGGGGTTTCAGTTCTTTGGGGAAATGGGCTGCGGCCAAGTGCAGTTCTCGGGCCGCCCACGCCCCTCCCCAGCCTCCGTGCAGGGCGGCTCCGTCCGGCTTCCGTGTGTGCCTGTCGGATTCTCCAAATTAGGAAGGCAAGCCGAGCTAAGCTGGAAGCAGTTAGACAGGGTTCCTGTTGTGTTCTGACAAATGGAACATTTTTCTTTCTTTCTTTCTTTTTTTTTTAAACAGCAAGGGCTGTGTGTTCTCTTTGGAGGCGGGGCTGAGGTTTGTGTTTGGGGTTCCCTGCTGAGCTTCGCTGCTATCTCTGAGGCAGGTATCGAAAGGAAGGCCTTGGTTTGGGTGGCGGTGCACCCTGGGTGGGAGGCCCCACGGGCCCACCTGGACCCATCCGCACGGGAAGGACGAGGCCGCCCCGGGCCTTCCCCGCCAGCCCGGGTGCCCGCACCTTCCCAGGCTCTTTTGCCCACAGCTCCTGACGGCGTTTTCCGGCCAAGTTCAACAGAGAAGGGCCAGCACCCAGAGAGTCAGCGTGCAGAGTGGATTTCTGCTTTGTTTTCCTGTTTCTCCTCCAGCCACGGTGTCCTGGAGCCTTTTTCTTTCTGCCCTTCAGACTTACAGGAGCTGTGATCACACAGGGCCCTCTCCACAATGTCCTCCAGACACACATGTTTAACTCAAGTGTCCAGAGAAATGGAGTATGTTGGTTAGTTGACACACTTGCCAGCGTGTGATTACCAGGGACGTGTAATGACAGCCTAGGCTGCCTTTTCACTATCTTTCGCTGCATCGTATTATACTACATTCTCATATCGTTGTATTCTTGCACCTCACGTTGACTGAGGTCTGATCTCAGTTCTGCGGAGCACCTCGCATGCTCCGCCCCAGCAGCTGACAGCGGCCTCCCTGTGCTGCATGTTAGTCACTCAGTCCTGTCCGACTCTGCGACTCCACGGACCACAGCCCGCCAGACTCCCCCTGTCCACGGGGACTCTCCAGACGAGAATCCCGGAGTGGGTAGCCTGCCCCTTCTCCAGGGGAACTTCCCAACCCAAGAATCGAACCAGGGTCTCCTGCATGGCAGGCGGACTCTTTACCAGCTGAGCCAGCAGGGAAGAAGGCCTGGCCAACCCCGAATTCCTGATGTCGCATCAGCGTCTTTGCTCGGGAGGGGGCGGCCTGCTACCCCCGAGGCAGGGGTTACTGCCGCTCCCTGGGTGGAGTCTGAGTGTCGATGCGGGAGTTACTCATTGCAGGCTCGTTCTTGTTTCGTGCACTTGGCACTTTCCTGGGTCTTCGTCTTTGTGCTTAGACACCCTGTCTTCGTTCTCGGGAGGGAGGGAGAGGGGAGCAGGAATGGGGGTGACCTTGGCTCCTGATCGCAGACCAGGCGCGTGTCGCAGTGGGTGAGCGGCGGTCTCTGTACAGAGCCCGGCAGTCTCCCAGCCCCCTCTGCGGTGGCGCTGGACCTGGGCGTGGCCCGGCCCGCTGGGCTCTGCACATGGGGTGTCTCAGCCCATTCTCACTCCCGTTCTCAGTCTATCCTCTCTCCGTAAAAAACGTGGGTGCAGGTCTGAGCGGTGACACGGGCGGCACCCCCCCCCCCGCCCCCCCCGTGTCAGGGAGGGCCTCCAGCTGTCCCCTGGTGCTCTGCCCTCTGACTCTGTGCACACAGAGCAGGCGTGTGGTCCGTCTCCTGGCACGGTTCACCCAGGGTCAGGGAAGTCTGACCCTTGCACTGGGGCTTGGACGTTGGGCTTCAGCCGTGACCTCCAGGCTGCCGCGTCCCTGTGGAAGGAATCAGGGTCCTTCAGCCTCAGGCCTGGCCTTTACCTCCTGGTAGACTTGGTTACCTGGTGATGCGTGGTCCACTCCTGCGGCATGCACACACGCGTCACCCCGTGATGCATGGTCTGCTCCTGCGGCGTGTACACACACGTTAACTGGTGATACATGGTCCACTCTTGCAGTGTGCACCACAAGTGTGTGCCGTGTGGAGGGACAGGCAGCCACTGAGGTGACCCCCTCCGAGGGAGCCTGAGGTCTGGGAAGCCCTGTGGGGAGGAGCAGGGGTGCCCGAGGTGGGCTCTGTGCAGGGGTGGCCCTGGGGACAGGAGCCTGGAGACCGTGTATCTGCTGGGATGCAGCCGGGCCCTGAGCTGGCGGCAGCCCGCCGCCGGCAGGCTCAGCGGGTCCCCGACCTGAGGCTCCCCTGCCAGAGGCCCGGCCTGTGGTCCATACTTGACTCCCCGCTGCAGCACCCATTCTCTGGGCAGTGACCTCCATGAATCCAGGACCTTCAAAGTGGTGATTCTGATCTCTGTAGCTCCCCCATTCACCTGACTGGATCACCTTTGGTGTTTTCCAGGCAGGTCCGGAAGGTACTTGCTTTTTCAGATATATTGGACTTCCTGCCCCGTCTGATTTTCCAAACTGTAAAGCTTGGGGGCTCAACTTAGGAGTCATTTTTTTGTTGTTCGCTTGTTTTAAACCTGACGCTTCCCCACCGAGGGGTAAGAATGTCCCTGGGAAGATGGCCTGGGGTCCTCCCGGGGACCCTGCCTGGCCCTGCTCTGCTGGGACCCTCTGAGCCCGAGGTGCAGGCCGCAGGCAGCCTGGCCTCTGGAGGGGGGCCCTCCCCAACCCTGCTCAGATCCATCTCCTCGCCTTGCTGGCCGTCTGTCCTATGCTCACTGTCCCTGGTCCACACCGATGCCCAGCACAGAGCAGAGATCCGGCCTCTACCATCTCCAGCCTCCTAGGCCCAGCTCTGTGTTGGTTTTTAAAATGTTCTAGCAAAATGTATCACGTTTTTAATAGGAAGTAGATATTTCAGGTTAAAGACACTTAGGATTGTCAGACTCCTTTGATTTGGGGGTTGTACATATAAAAGGTTTCTCAAAACCATTTCCTGAACTGTCGTGTTTTTCTTTGGTTGTTCTTACAGAACTCAGAGCCTCTACTGCCTCTGGGGGTCCACCTCCAGACCTCTGTAGACGGGGTTGCTTGTGGCCCAGGGCCCACCCTGGGCAAGCTGCCCACTGGCCTGTGCCTGGAACGCCCCAGCGAGGGTAGGCGGAAGGCGCTGCTGGCTGTCAGCTGCCCCAGCCCTCCCTTCCGAAAGGAGAGGCCCGACCATCTTCCCACGCCTGGGTTGTGGTTATTTACAAAATTTGAACATACTGGTCATCGAATATGTAACGGCTTTTTTCCTTCTCGAGTCTTTCATTTCTTTAAGGACACAGTTACAACATCCAGAAAACGTTCTGAAAGACTCCAGGCCTCTGCAGGCCACCCTCTCCCCGGGGCTGCTCTCACGCCTCCTCCTGGTCCTCGTCCGCCACGACGGACCAGAGCCCATGTCATCAGCCACTTGTGGTGCCAGCCTTGCCCGCCCCGGGGCTCCTCCTGCATCCAGGCTTGGCGCTTTGTCTCTGGTTTACCAGGGAGAGGCGTTAGATTGAGCCACACACCCCAGGTCCCCCCGCTTCATCCCAACAGCCCGTTCTCAAACCAGGTCTGTTTGATTTCAAATCCTGTGCCTTTTGCCATGACGCCGGACCACTGAGTCTCTGCTGTTTTCATTTCTCAGAGTATCATCAGCATTTTTAATCATCTTCCATGGGCCAGTTTTAATGAGTGATGGTTAGTTGTTAGGGCTTCCCAGTTGGCACTAGTGGTAAAGAATCCTGCTGGGGACTCAGGATCCCCGGGTTCAATCCCTGGGTCAGGAAGATCCCCTGGAGGAGGAAATGGCAGCCCACTCCAGTATTCTTGCCTGAAGAATCTGAAGAGCCTGGTGGGCTCCTGCCCATGGGGTCGCAAAGAGCCAGACGTGACTGAAGTGGCTGAGCGTGTGTGTTACTTGTTCAGCACCACGAGAACTTCTAACGGCTTCGTCTGGAGTAGTTCATGTAATAGTCACGAGACTCTTACAGCGTACACACCGAGAACACCCCAGTTTTCCTGGTGAGGAGAATGGATCGGAAGCTTTAAGAGATTTTCCCAGAGACACGCGGTCCTGGAAGGCGTCCTTTTAAATGGCTAAATGATATTCTTCCATGAATGTGCGCCCTGGTGCATTCAGCTGTTCCCCACAGGGAGCTCATCCAGTTCAATCGCTCAGTTGTGTCCGACTCTGCGACCCCATGGGCTGCAGCACGCCAGGCTTCCCTGTCCATCACCAACTCCCGGAGCTTGCTCAGACTCATGTCCATCGAGTTGGTGATGCCATCCAACCATCTCATCCTCTGTCGTCCCCTTCTCCTCCTGCCTTTATTCTTTCCCAGCATCAGGGTCTTTTCCAGTGAGTCAGCTCTTCTCATCAGGTGGCCAAAGTATTGGAGTTTCAGCTTCAGCATCAGTCCCTCCAGTGAATATTCAGGACTGATTTCCTTTAAGATTGACTAGTTTGTTTTCCTTGCAGTCAAAGGGTTTCTCAAGAGTCTTCCCCAACACCACAGTTCAAAAGCATCAATTCTTTGGCGCTCAGCTTTCTTTATGGTCCAACTCTCACATCCGTACATGACTGCTAGAAAAACCATAGCTTTGACTAGACAGACTTTTGTCAGTAATGTCTCAGCTTTTTAATACACTGTCTAGGTTGGTCATAGCTTTTTTTCCAAGGAGCGAGTATCTTTTAATTTCATGGCTGCAGTCACCATCTGCAGTGATTTTGGAGCCTGAGAAAATAAAAGTCTGTCATTGTTTCCCCATCTATTTGCTATGAAGTGATGGGACCAGATGCCATGATCTTTGCGTTTTGAATGTTGAGTTTTAAGCCAGCTTTTTCACTCTCCTCTTTCACTTTCATCAAGAGGCTCTTTAGTTCCTCTTTGCTTTCTGCCATAAGGGTGGTGTCATCTGCATATCTGAGGTTATTGATATTTCTCCCTGCAGTGTTGATGCCAACTTATGCTTCATCCAGTCCAGCATTTCTCATGATGTACTCTGCATATAAGTTAAATAAGCAGGGTGACGATATACAGCCTTGACAGCTGTTTACAATTGGGAGGTAGCTTTGGTTTTGTAACAGAGGTCATAATGACAGGGGTGAGATGGGTTTCTTTTGCGCATAACAGCCCCATGATGTGACCTGATATGGAAGCTCCAGGCTCTGTTCTGTTGCTCCGTTTCCCATTGTCCATTTTATGGCCCACTGTGGCCACTCCAGCTCCTGCCATCACACCCACATTCTGGCCATCAGGAAGAGGAAAAGTGAAGAAGACGCTGTCTTTCTCCTGAGGACACGAACCATCCACACCTCACTGACCAGCACAGTCTCATGGGTGCACGAGATGCAGAGAAACATCGTCCTTAGTCCAGCAGCCACGTGTCCAGCTGAAACGAGTTTGTTGTTGAAGCAAGAGAGACGCATGTCCAGGGGACTAGCTGTCTCTGTCTACCCTCTCAGCACCCCTGGGGATTTGTGACCTGGGTGATGCCAGTGGTCCTCCTCCTCTCCTGCTCCTAACACCTTTTCTTCAGTCCCCACCCCCCCCCCACCACACTACTTGGTCCCTGTTTTTCTGGGGGAGTCACCCCTGAATGTCCACCTCCCCCACCCCTGGCAGCCCCCAGAGTGCTGTCATCTCTGGCAAATTAGGGCAAGAATTCCGAGGCAAGCTCTCAAGGGACCACCCCACGAGGTGGGTGGATGCTTGCCGGGGGCCGTCCCTGGGCTGGTGGGCGGTGGTTTCAGCATGCACCCCCACATTCAGCCGGGGCCCCAACAGCACAGGCAGATTGCACCCGGGTTCAGACTGCATGTGGGCACCCTCAGGAGAATAGCTTTAACTGCAGAACGCACTCATTAAAAGTCCAGCCAGAGCCCTAAACCAGAATGGGCCAGCCCTGCGGGCACCCTGGGAGGCATCTGTTTAATCAAGGAGCTCCCCGGTATCTCTTCTCCCCTCCTCCTCCTCCTGAGTAGCGGATTGGCAGCCTCGGGATAATTTTGGAAGCGTGAGTCAGGAGAAGCCTCTGAAATAGCTGTTGCAGTAAATACTGTGAAAATATTTATGGTTAAAGCCTAATTGGGAAATCGCTGTTCCAGTGAGAAACGATCCTACTGGTATCAGTTATCGACGGCAGTCGATTTTGCTGCTGACAGCGTGCCCACGTCCCTGACCTGTCAATAGCCCTGTTTTGTTTCACTGAAGCCCCAGGCCGTGTTCATGTACTGTCTATCTGGCGCCTTGGGTTTGGACTGGAAAGCTCCCGGGAGGGGATCGCTCCTGCCCTGAGTATGCAGGGCCCCAGAGGTGTTAGGGCAGGTGGGCGCAGAGCAGAAGTCAGGCTGGGAAGCGGAGGGAAGGGGGCCTGACGGTGCTCCTCCTCCCGAGCTCGTCCCTTGGGGATCACGTGCATCTTCTCGTCTGAACCCCAAACCCCGTTTTCTAAGATTCCCCCCACCATCTTATGACCTCTACTGAGGCCAGGAGCCACATCCCCTCTCTACTTGTCTTGACAGTTGTAGCTGTAAGATGATCTCAAGGTTGTGGTCTGATCCCATGTTAGCACGGGGACTTTTCACAGCGCAGGAAGTCAGAACTCCGCCCTCCTCTGGCAGAGAGGAGCACGTAACTTGTTTTGTTAACTTGCAGCAGTTAAGGGCCATAGAAACTCTTTAACTGCCCGTCACCGTTACTGCCTTCCTCCCTGGCACTGGTGGCAGAGGGGGGTGTGTGTGTCCGTGGGCACAGACTCCCCCGCTGTTCATCACCGCCCTTTGCTCACAGGTGGCGCTCACCTGTCCTCAGCCCGCTTCCAGGCTGGGGGACGCTGGGCCCGTCTTGGACTCGGCAGGGATGCACACTGACTGCGAGTTACAGAAGCAGACCGACCTCCGGGTCGGGGGAAACCCCAGGCCTCAGAAGGCATCTTAGGACAGAGCACATCTCCATTGGGTGGTGGGGAGACTGAGGCAAGTGGAGGGGACAGGAGGCTTCTTTCTTACGAGACGGAAACAGCAGGCTGTTTCTATACAGCCTGGTGGCCCTTTAAGCAGAAGCATGGATGACGTTGCCGTTACAGACCCCCCCGTGACATTCTGGTGCTGAGTCAGAACAGCATCAAACAGGAAGACAGCGTCTGTTGGAAGAGTATCAAGATCCCCTTGTTCTGATTTTAGATTTGGAAATAGGAGCCCATCAGCCGTGAGTCCCGCACGGCGGTGCCGCCCTGCCTGCCGCGGGCAGGGCTCTGCCTTCACGGCCACCCACAGCCCTCTCTGCTCTGTGTCTCTGGAAGGATCTGCACCGGCCAGTCAAGCCAGTTGGAGCTCCTGACATCCTTTGTGACATGCAGGCAGTGGCTGTGAGCGTAGATGCTTGCACTGTTGAGTCATGTAGGGAGAGGTGAGCCCTCCCCCAGAGGCTCGCACACACCCCTCTTGGCTGGGGGGTGCTGGGGTCCCCGCCTGCTGGGTGCCAGAGCCTGTTCTGACTGGTTCTTAAATACCCCTTCTGAAAGCCTATTTTACTGAGAGAAAAGGGAATGCAACTGAAGTGGTGCTTGCTATATCCCCGATTTGCTACTTAGATGCTGAATTGATTGACAGGACCAAATATCAGGTGCTTTTTGGTGTGGACCCAGTGTCTGCTCCAGGATTAGCAGCTTGTGGAGAACTTGGCAGTGTGGTGTGCTGGACAGGCAACGCCCTGCTTTACAGGCGGGGGCTTCTCAGAGGGCGAGGAGCACTGGGCTCCTGTGCGCACACGGAGAGGGACTCGGGTCTGTGATGGGCTGGGGGGCGGTCACCTGCAGTAGAGGACACGAGGTTCCCTCGGGTCCAGGGCGCTTCCTGCCAGACCCCCGCCCGCACATGCGGCTGTTGCTGCTGCTGCTCCGGGGCGGGGAGCGCTCGGCGAGGTGCTGGCGTGGGCGGGGACACGGGTGGCGTGGGGGCCGGGTGGGGGCGGAGGTCTGTGCAGTGCCCGGCCGGCCCTGTCCCGGGAGCCGAGGACGCGCATCGGGCACGGTGTGGGCGCGTGGGCGCGCACGGCAAGGCCCATCGCCGAGCACGGGCACACCGGCGGCCGCACCCCTCGCTGGCCTAACGCCCGCTGCCCTTCCGTTGCAGGTGCACCTTGCGCTTCCCCAGCACGGCGATAAAGATCCAGTTCACGTCGCTATACCACCAGGAGGAGGCCCCCACGTCCCCGCTGCGGCCGCTCTACCCGCAGATCTCCCCGCTGAAGATCCACATCCCGGAGCCGGACCTCCGGAGCCTGGTCAGCCCCATCCCTTCCCCGACCGGCACCATCAGGTGAGCGGCCCGGCCGGCCCCGCGCTGCCGCTGCCCAGAGAACCCAGGGCGCTGGCCTCCAGAACGCGGCTGAGGAAGAGGAAAGTGATACAAAGAGGGTGTTCTGTGCTTGATACACTGTGGAGTCTGTTTCTGGAAAATGGGCCTTGGGCAGAAAATTTGAAACTATTTTAAGCGCATCAGGGGACCTGACAATTTGAACCGAGTCTCTGGAGAATGATCTTACAAAGTGAAGAATCACTACCTAATTAGTCACTTTTCCAGTTTGAAATTCTGTGCATTAGGGCCTCTGAAAGCAGGCATAGGTACCATTTTTTTTTACAGACAGTGAAACTATTTAAAAGGAGGATTTGTATACCAGGATTCGGTGGACTTGGTTTTTCTAAACTTGGTAGAACTCCTTTCCAAAGTTTCAGAAATTAATCTAGATGTCGAAGAAAGGCAGGTCCTCAAACGTTCTCATCCTTGGCGTGCTATACAAAGAGAACCCCTGTGGGGAGGCTTGAGGGTGACGCCCACAACCAGAGGCCGGGGAGGGGGAGAGGTGGGGCGAGCTGCCCCCCAAGAACACAGCGGGTCCTGTGCCTTCTTCCCCTTTTGTTGTAAAAACATGTTGGAAGACATGGATTTGAGGATTGAGATTTAATAAACTTTAAAGCAGTTTACTGCTTCGTTGAGGACATTTTAACACGAGATGGGCCCTGGAGATAGAGAGGCAGACCATGTCTCAGGGTCAACATGAAGCTAGTTTCGAGCTCATGTCCCCCCTGAAACGGTCTCAGGGGCCCTGGGGACCACACTCTAACCATGCTCCCCCAGCAGAGCTGGCTCTCGGCACCCTGCAGGGGTCATCGGTGACAGTCACTCTCTGGCCAACCAGCCTGGGTGGGGGCCCTGGTTTTGCACCTTTAAAGGTTTACATTTAGGAGCTCAGGTTGGTTCATCTCGTCATGGTCGCTGGCCTCACATGTGCCCCGTGTTCTCCAACCCCGTGTCCGTGACCAGGTGGGAGTCATTTGCATCGAGCTTTCTGGAGTCAGTTCCCTCCCGAGCTGGTGAGCAGGCATGTTTCTCTTGCGGAGAGAGCTCAGGGATGCCTTTGAAATGTCACAGCCCAGAACTCAGGTCTGGGACCCCAGTTCTGGTTCTGGCCGCATCTCCAGTTGGTGGGAGACCCGGGAGCAGGTCTCTGCTTGTTTTCTCTGGCGATGAAGCCCACCATCGATGAAGCCCACAGTGGCCCAGGGTGACAGGGAGGAGCAATGAGTGACGAGGCCTGCTGTGGGCCAGCCTGCCGCTCAGCAGCTGTACCTGCACTGTTTTATTTAGTCCTTAGGGATTTATGAGAGAGATTCTGTCCTAAGCTCTTTTCAGGTTTCCAGCAATAGCTCTGTTCTCCAACATGAAATGTACATCACCTCCCTGCCCTTTCTGACATCTCTCCTGATAACAGCCTAAAACATGAGGGCGCCACTTGAGTTCACGATGAAGCTATGCTATGAAAATGCTCTTGCACTCATACATCTATAATTTATGCACCGATAAAAAAATTATGTGTCGTAAAACGAAGCAGCCACTTTGGGAAACAGTCTGGCAGTTCTCCAAGACATTAAAAGTTTACCTCAACCACCCAGCAAGGCACTGGGTCCTGAGGTCTCCATGGAAACTCATCCAGCGGGGTTCAGGGCAGCGTTATTCATCAGATCAGATCAGATCAGATCAGTCGCTCAGTTGTGTCTGACTCTTTGCGACCCCATGAATCACAGCACGCCAGGCCTTCCTGTCCATCACCAACTCCCGGAGTTCACTGAGACTCACATCCATCGAGTCAGTGATGCCATCCAGCCATCTCATCCTCTGTCGTCCCCTTCTCCTCTTGCCCCCACTTCCTCCCAGCATCAGAGTCTTTTCCAATGAGTCAACTCTTCGCATGAGGTGGCCAAAATACTGGAGTTTCAGCTTTAGCGTCATTCCTTCCAAAGAAATCCCAGGGCTGATTGCCTTCAGAATGGACTGGTTGGATCTCCTTGCAGTCCAAGGGACTCTCAAGAGTTTCGCCAACACCACAGTTCAAAAGCAGGAATTCTTCGGCGCTCAGCCTTCTTCACAGTCCAACTGTCACATCCATACATGACCACAGGAAAAACCATAGCCTTGACTAGACGAACCTTTGTTGGCAAAGTAATGTCTTTGCTTTTGAATATGCTATCTAGGTTGGTCATAACTTTCCTTCCAAGGAGTAAGCAAGCGTCTTTTAATTTCATGGCTGCAGTCACCATCTGCAGTGATTTTGGAGCCCAGAAAAATAAAGTCTGACACTGTTTCCACTGTTTCCCCATCTATTTCCCATGAAGTGATGGGACCGGATGCCATGATCTTTGTTTTCTAAATGTTGAGCTTTAAGTTATTCATAGCCGCCTCCAAAATGGAAACAACTCAGCTGTCCATCAGCCGCTGAGTGGAGGGAAACTGTGTTACAGCCACCGCGTGGAGAATAAAAAGGAGCAAAGTGCTGGCACCTGGTGACTCCTGAAAACGTGATGCAGAAGGAAAGGAACCGGTCCGCAGGAGCCCACGAGCTGTGTGCTTCCGTTGACAGGCCGTGTCCAGCGTAGGCACAGCCTTAGAGGAGACAGGAGATAGCAGTGGCCAGGGACTCGCGCGGTCAAGGGAGTGACGGCCCCCTGCCCTGGGTTTCTTCTTTCTGGGGTGATGACCATATTGTGGAGCGAGATTCACACCACTCCGGACACTAAAAGCCCGCGAGTCGTACGCTGGGAAGGGGCGCACTGTGTGGCGTGCATAGCGCGGGGAGCTGGTACCGGAGCCCTGCCCTAACACCTTCACCCCGCAGCACCTCGGGGCAGGGGCGGGGACGCTGGCCAGGCACGTGCCCCGCGCCACCGGGAGCCCACGGGCCTGTCTCCGGCCGGGCGCGGCGGCCCTCCCAGGCCCTTGCACGTCCGCCGAAACCAGCTCAGACTGGCACGGGGCTGTGAACAGTCAGCTTAGGATCCAGCCACATCGACGGCTTTTAGAGCAGAAAGCGTTTTGGTTTGTTCCTGGAGAGCTTCATAGAATAAATATAATTCCCAGTAACATTTTGAATAAAAGCAGCAGTCAGCGGGTCGAGCTGGAGTAGTGAGCCCGCCAGTGTGGAGGCCTGTGTGCCTGGGGGAGGCGGCGGCGGCTCTTGAGCGGGGCCAGGGTTAGGGTAGGAGGGATTCCCGGAGCAGAACCGGGCCTAGCGGGCGGCGGGGGTGGGGGGGGGGGGTGGCTCGGAGAGGGGCTGAGGGGCCGCTGGGGGGCGGGGCTTGGAGAGGGGCTGGGGCCGGCCGCATGGGGTCTCCGGTGCCCACACAGGTTGGAGCATCTTTGCGGGAAGGCGGTAGCTTTGAGACGGGCTCCCACACTCTTGGCCTCTAATTAAGTGTCACAGGGAAGAATTTCTGTTTACATCCGCTTGTCTCCGCGCCGCGGAGTCGACTGCGCGCTGGAAACCTCAGGGGCCCTTGAGGTTTTACTGCCCGGATCTCCTTGCTCCCGCCCAGGCGCAGGAGCAGGGTGGGGCCGGCGTGTTTACAAACAGCTGCCCTCTCTTTCCCAGCCCCTCCCTGCGCCCCAGGTCCCAGCGGATCGCCGGGGAGGTAGGCTGCGGCCCGGGCCGCGGGGGTTCCCGTAGGGCGCGCACCCCGCCTCCTCCTCCCCCCGCCCCGGCCTCTATTGCCGCGTCTGTGCCCGCAGCCGGGTCGGTCGACTAGCTGGGGTCGGGGAGCTCGGTCTGGACCGGCCCTCTCCGGAGCGGGTTTGGGGCGGGTCCTCTCCAGGACTAGGGGGCGGCTGGACCCGTCGGGGCTGCCCCGTCGCCCCGCCCCTCTCCCTGCTGGCCGAGTAGGGGCGGGGGCGGGTGTGTGCGGTTTTTTCCCTGCCCTGAAGTACTCCACCCAGAACATGAATGAACTCTCTTTGAAACAAGTTCTGCTATCTTAAGCCTCGTTTTGTTGATTTTTTTTTTTTCTTTCCCCGTTTTGCACTGAACTGGTGGCTTCAAGAAAGAACCAACTGGTTAATCATTTTCCGAGTGTTACAAAAAGAGACTAATCCTTAGAGCTGCAGTTTAAAGAAAACTGCTGGAATTCAACCTGAGAAAGGGGGCAGCACGGATAGAGCAGCGGACTGGTGGCTCAGACAATAAAGAATCCTCCTGCAATGGGGGAGACCTCGGTTCGACCCCTGGGTCGGGAAGATTCCCCTGGAGGAGAAAATGGCAACCCACTCCAGTATTCTTGCCTGGGGAATCCCAAGGACAGAGGAGCCTGCTGGGCTGCAGTCCATGGGCTCGCAAAGAGTCGGACACAACTGAACGTCTAAACAAAGACTGGAAGCTATTTCTTGAGAAAGGCCTTTCTTGATTTTTCTAATACAGAAATCAAAAAACCAAAAGTAACCTGCTTTGTGGAATTCATCCAAGGTGAGCGGAACCCTGTATGAAATAAACATTAAGCCGCTGGCCTCGGTTCCTAAACCACTTGTCACCCTGAGCTGGCAGTCCATTCCGGCTTCACCGTGGCGGGAGAGTCAGTCCTCACTCGCTCTGCAACGTGGTGTGTCTTCTGAGCTTGGATGGGGCGTGAGAACGGCTGTTGTGTTTCTGGCAAACTCTGGATCCTGCCTGAGAGTGATTTACTCTGCCTTTCCTCGGTTCTCCCGATGACCCGGAGAGGAGGCTGCCTGTGCGGCTGTGGCCCCTCACCGCATCTCCCACACACACACCCGCACCCACATGGTCCCTTCCCTCATCTGGAAACTGGGGAAAGATAAAAATCGGTTCATGGACACAGAAAGATGCGGCCTTCCGTCTTCTTTATGGTTCTCGTCCTGCCTCTCTGGGAGTCGGGGGCCAGGGGGCCTTTGGGGGGTCAGTTCTTGAGAGGAGGTGGGCTAGGCTTGTGCTGTAGCCCCATCTCAGGGGGACCCTGGGGCCCTGAAGATCCTGCCTCGTGTGTTCCTGGCTGTGCCTTCAGGGCAGCGCCCGCCTGGCATCCTGCCACCGAGGGCCCTTCCTCTCCAGATGAGGGCTGTGGCTCAGGAAGCAGGCAGAGCGAGGGGGAGGAGTAGAGGGAGGCCTGGGGCCCCCTCCGCGCCCAGATCTGCCCCCTGCCTGCTTGGAGAAGGAGGCGCTGGGAGGTCTGAGCTCAGGCCGGCTCTCCAGTGTTCTGAGACGACATGCATTTCAGACACCAGCTCCCCCTTCTGCAGTCACCTCCCAGGGTCTCACAGCACAGAGTTTCTCTTCGGGGGCACAGACCTGGTTAAGAGAGTGCTGAGAAACTGGCTTCCATGAATTCTCTTTGCCTGTTCTTTGTTTTCCCCCCAGATTACAGAAATACTATGTGCGCTCTACACAAAATAGAGGTGTTTCAGTAAGTGAAATCCCCTCAGTGACACTCCTGGAGCGACGTCTACAGGGGCCTCTTCATGTGAATGAGCAGAGAGCTCGTCGGATGGGTGTCAGTACTTGTGACCCCGCCCCGGAAGGGCGCTGTGGAGCCCAGAGGGTCCTGCAGAGACCCTTTCCTCCTGTCCCTCTGTTTCAGCCCCTTTCCTTGTCACCACATCACTCGTGGCTGCACGGTAGACTGTTTTGACATGGCCTCGGTTGACCAGTTCCCCCACAAGAGCCACGAAGCTATTACTGGTTTCTTAGTCTTGTGGGCAGCTCAGCAGCTGGTCTGCTTTGAAGTCGCCTCTCTGAGTCCATGAGTGAATGAAAGTCACTTAGTCGTGTCCAGTTCTTTGCAACCCCATGGACTGTATAGTCCATGGACTTCTCCAGGCCAGAATACTGGAGAGGGTAGCCTTTCCCTTCTCCAAGGGATCTTCCCAACCCAGGGGTTAAACCCAGGTCTCCTGCATTGCAGGCGGATTCTTTACCAGCTGAGCCATCACGGAAGCCCGTCGCCTCTCTGAAACGTCTATAAACAGCTCATGCTGAGGCCATCAAACCCTGAGCTTTGATTATTTTGTTTACAATACTCTCATTAGGGTCGTGAGCCACAGCATTTTAAGAACAGCGATTAAAAAAGAGCTGGCTCTGATGTTCCTGCCGGGCCTGCGAGGAGGGTGGGGTGCCCAGTACACCCTTTGCCCCGCAGTTCCCTGCTCAGCGCTCCCCTGCCATCCAGCTCTTTGCAGATGAGGAAACCGAGGCTCCTCGGAGGTCGTTCTCTCCAGCAAAACCATTGGGTGTCTGGGCTGCACGCTCAGCGGGCGCCCACAGGGAGAGGCAGTACTAATTGCGCTCATGCTTTTTATTCTTATCAAAATAATATGTGCACCTAAGAAAGAAACCCAACGACTAATGCAGAAGAAGCTGAAGCTGAAGAAGACCTACAAGACCTTCTAGAACTAACACCAAAAAAAAAAAAAAAAAAAGAGACCTACAAGACCTTCTAGAAATAACCCCTTTCATCATAGGGGACTGGAATGCCAAAGTAGGAAGTCAAGAGATGCCTGGAGTAACAGGCAAATTTGGCCTTGAAGTACAAAATGAAGCAGGTCAAAGGCTAACAGAGTTGTGCCAAGAGAACCCACTGGTCATAGCAAACACCCTCTTCCAACAACACAAGAGAAGGCTCTACACATGGAAATCACCAGATGGTCAGTACCAAAATCAGATTGATTATATTCTTTGCAGCCAGAGATGGGAAGCTCTATACAGTCAGCAAAAACAAGACCGGGAGCTGACTGTGGCTCAGATAATGAACTCCTTATTGCCAAGTTCAGACTTAAATTGAAGAAAGTAGGGAAAACCACTAGACCATTCAGGTATGACCTAAATCAAATCCTTTATGATTATACAGTGAAAGTGACAAATAGATTCAAGGGATTAGGTCTGATAGACAGAATGCCTGAAGAACTATGGATGGAGGTTTGTGACATTGTATAGGAGGCGGTGATCAAGACCATCCCCAAGAAGAAGAAATGCAAAAAGGCAAAATGGTTGTCTGAGGAAGTCGTACAAATAGATGAGAAAAGAGAAGTGAAAGGCAAAGGAGAAAAGGAAAGATATACCCATCTGAATGCAGAGTTCCAGAGAGATAAAGCCTTCCTAAGTGATCAATGCAAAGAAATAGAGGAAAATAATAGAATGGGAAAGACTAGAGATCTCTTCAAGAAAATGAGAGCTACCAAGGGAACATTTCATGCAAAGATGGGCTCAATAAAGGACATGCACCTAACAGAAGCAGAAAATATTAAGAAGAGGTGGCAAGAATACACAAATCTATACAAAAGATCTCAGCGACCCAGATAACCACGATGGTGTGCTCACTCACCTAGAGCCAGAAATCCTGGAATGCGAAGTCAAGTGGGCCTTAGGAAGCATCACTACAAACAAAGCTAGTGGAGGTGATGGAATTCCAATTGAGCTATTTCAAATCCTAAAAGATGATGCTGAGAAAGTGCTGCACTCAATATGCCAGCAAATTTGGAAAACCCAGCAGCAATCACATGACTGGAAAAGGTCAGTTTTCATTCCACTCCCAAAGAAAGGCAATGCCAAAGAATGCTCAAACCACACAGTTGCGCTCATCTCACATGCTACTTCTGCTTTACTGACTACACCAAAGCCTTTGACTGTGTGGATCACAACAAACTGTGGAAAATTCTTCAAGAGATGGCAATACCAGACCACCTGACCTGCTCCTTGGGAAACCTGTATGCAGGTCAAGAAGCAACAGTTAGAACTAGACATGGAATAATACACTGGTTCCAAATAGGAAAAGGAGTACATCAAGGCTGTATATTGTCACCCTGCTTATTTAACTTATGTGCAGAGTACAGCATGAGAAACGCTGGATGAAGCACAAGCTGGAATCAAGATTGTTGGGAGAAATATCAGTAATCTTAGATATGCAGATGACACCATCCTTATGGCAGAAAGCAAAGAGGAACTGAAGAGCCTCTTGATGAAAGAGGAGAGTGAAAAACCTGGCTTAAAATTCAGCATTCAAAAAACGAAGATCATAGATAGCATCTGGTCCCATCACTTCATGGCAAATAGACAGGGAAACAGTGACAGACTTTTATTTTCTCGGGCTCCAAAATCACTGCAGATGGTGACTTCAGCCATGAAATTAAAAGACTCTTGCTCCTTGGAAGGAAAGTTATGACCAACCTAGACAGCATATTCAAAAGCAGAGACATTACTTTGCCAACAAAGGTCCGTCTAGTCAAAGCTGTGCTTTTCCCAGTGGTCATGTATGGATGTGAGAGTTGGACCATAAAGACAGCTGAGCGCTGAAGAATTGGTGCTTTTGAACTGTGGTGTTGGAGAAGACTCTTGAGAGTCCCTTGGACTGCAAGGAGATCCAGCCAGTCAGTCCTAAAGGAAATCAGTCTTGAATATTCATTGGAAGGACTGATGCTGAAGCTGAAACTCCAGTACTTTGGCCACCTGACGTGAAGAGCTGACTCATTGGAAAAGACACTGATGCTGGGAAAGATTGAAGGTGGGGAAGGGGATGACAGAGGATGAGGTGGTTGGATGGCATCACTGACTTGATGGATATGAGTTTGAACAAGCTCCAGGAGTTGGTGATGGACAGGGAAGCCTGGCGAGCTGCAGTCCGTGGGGTCGCAGAGTTGGACATGACTGAGTGACTGAACTGAAGAAAGCAGAGGCTTCTGCAGGCTGGCCACGCCCACCGGTCCTCATGCCCCTCGGCACCTCCTCACTGGTTTCTCAGTCTCAGATCATTGGACTGCCTGCCTGTGGGATAAAGGACTTGGCTTTTCCTCCTCACTGAGATCAATGTCACGATTGTTGGTTACTGTCCCCCGAGTGGCTGTGTGCCGTTCACACTGTTCAGCCTGAGTTCCTGGGACTGGTTGCCCCTGGAGCAGGCAGCTCTTTACTCAAGCCTGGTGTCACAGCAGGGACCCTCTAGAGATGCCCTGTGTGTTTATTCTGTGGATCTTCCCTGTTTTGTGGATGGTCAAGGGATTTGACCTGGACCAGGAAACTCCCTTGGGGGACACTCAGTGCGTTGGTCAATTTCTCCAGTCATCTCTGAATCGCACATTCTCCGCCCAGAGGTGTCCTGCTCGCCTGCCTCCAGCTCTGCCCACCCCGGACGTGTGACCCCAGGGCGGCCGGGTACCAGGCACAGCCCTCTGGGCCTAGGCCAGCCCGCAGGGACAGCTGAATGAGGTTTATTGAGGCTGGGGCCAGCACACGCATGAACACACACTTTCTAGACCAAGCCCCCCAGGCCCTCTGGGCGTCAGCGGTGCTCTGTGCCCAAGGAAGCTTCCCTGGGGAGGGTCTGTCAGCGCCAGCCTCCCCCACTGTGGAAAGCGGCCTCCGCTCCCGCTGGGGAGCCAGTCTTGCTGCCTGTTTCCACTGGAAACTGTTCTATGGGAGTGACAGCCTTTTCTCTGGGCTTTGCCTTTGGAGGGTTAGATGTAAACCTTCTGAGATGTTCTACAAAGTGTGGACGTGGGACGGGCAGTGGACCCCAGAGCCCAAGCCCAGAGTCCTGTCTGTCGTCTGCGTCAGGATGCCGCGTGGGTCACGTACGGCAGATGCCAGTGAGGTTTTCCCAGATGAGCTCTGCACACCCACCAAGCTGGACATCACCTGACCTGTCTGCTGGGGGCTGGTGTGTTTCTGGGGCACACTTCTCGCCCCTGTGGTGAGAGCATGGACCAGGTGTTGTCCAGAGTGGCACTGAACCCCTCTGGGACTGGAGACGGTGCCCCGGCGCCTCTGCAGTGGCAGGTCCTGCAGCATCTTCAGGAGCCCCTCCGCCACCCCCGTCCGAGTTGAACCCCCATGTGCTGAGGTGTTTGGTTCCCCGATGGACACGTTTGGAAACCTGATGCCGAGTGTGTGAACGTGTTACCAGTAAAACACTTTCCCTCCCCTCCCACCTTACTTTAAAAGCTTGGGTTTTGTATGTTTGGTTCAAAATGAAATTCAGAAAGAGCTGTTTTTATTACTGCTTCCTACCTCTCAGCAGCTGGTTTATTATCATTGGTTAAAGTGTCTATACTTGCACAACTTAACCTGTCTCTGTATCTGCAGAGTCTAGTTGAGAGGGGAATGATTCCTGAAAATTCCCACCTGGGTTGCTGGGATTCCCGACCCCAAAGTGGGTGACAGAGGTGGAATTCATCATTAATATCAGCTGCC
Organism: Bubalus bubalis; assembly: GCF_019923935.1. Taxonomy (NCBI): domain Eukaryota; kingdom Metazoa; phylum Chordata; class Mammalia; order Artiodactyla; family Bovidae; genus Bubalus; species Bubalus bubalis. The sequence continues at coordinate 3,065,927 of NC_059180.1, forward strand.
CCCTTTTTCTCAGACACAGTATTTTGCTTTTTCCTTCATCCCTCCCTGAGATTAGTAACTATCTCTTAAGCCCCTCCTACAAGCCACAGAGGGCTCCCCACCTTGGAGGAGCCGGGCAGGGAAGCCAGAGACAGCAGCCCAGCCAGAGAGGAGGCTCTGCGTCTGTGTCCAGGAAACTGGCATGGAGGGCTTTCATATGAACTTGACTTACGGGGGAGTTGGGGGCGTCTTGTCCCTTGGACAGTGAAGGAAGACGCCCTCGGGGGCTGTGGGGAGTGGGGCTGGGAGGCCCCCCTGCAGGTGGGAGGTGGACGCAGAGGGGCTGGGGATGCGTGGAAGGAGACGGTGACCTCCAAGATCTGGTCAGCCCCCAGCTCGGGGCACCTCATACGTGGATTTGTGACCCACTTGAGAGTTTATGACGGTTTTCTCTGAATACTTTTAATTTTCAAAACCAAAATTTCCACACTGCTTGACAACCGCAGCCAACTTGTTAGCGGCAGGAACCAGGCCACGCCTGTTGGTGGAGCCCTGGGCGGGACAGGGCGGGCCGGGCGGCCCTTGCACCGAAAGCACTGCGGTGCGGAGGGGGAGCCCCGCCGCTTCCTGCCCCCGGACAGGCGCGCAGTTTCCAACCGGAGAGGAGCGCGAGCCCGAGGCCGGGGGCTCGCGGTGGTGGAACGGGCCGAGCACGTGTCTCTGCGCGGCCTCCCCTCGGGCGCCCCCGTGTGGCCGAGTGAGGGCACCGCGCCCCCTCGGTGCAGCGCGGACGTCCCGTAGGGCCGGACAGCGGCCGCCTCGGTCCGGAGTCAAACCTCAGGACGTGTCCTTTCTCTCCGCAGTGTCCCCAACTCCTGCCCAGCTAGCCCCCGAGGGGCCGGCTCCTCCAGCTACCGCTCCGTCCAGAACGTGACCTCCGACCTGCAGCTGGCCGCAGAGTTCGCCGCGAGGGCCGCCTCTGAGCAGCAGGCCGACACGTCCGGAGGGGACAGCCCCAAGGTCTCAGCCCTGGGCGCACTGGCTGGTGCCCGGCGGGTGCAGGTGTCCCTGCTCTCCTCCCCGAGCCCCCCTTGTTTTGTCTGTGGGGCCGGGTCGGCTCCAGAGCCTCCTTACTGTCTCCGGGAGGGCGTCAGGCTTCTCGCCTCCCAGCTTAGTCTTAGTTCGTTCCCATCAGACAGCTGTCCTTAAATCAGTTTGCAGAGGAGGTGAGAAATTTCAGAATCAAACCTGACTTTCCCCCATGAGGCAGAATTGGCTCCTCCTAGTCTAAACCCCCAGGAGGAGGTGGGGGTGATGTTCTTAGACACCCCGAGAACCTGTGTCCTCTCTGGAGGGGGGGGTGGCTGGATTGGAAACGTGTCTCTCCAGGCTCACCCCCTCGTCTGCGCCCCCAGGATGAGTCGAAGCCGCCATACTCGTACGCTCAGCTCATCGTGCAGGCCATCTCATCCGCGCAGGACCGGCAGCTGACTCTGAGCGGAATCTACGCACACATCACCAAGCATTACCCTTACTACCGCACGGCCGACAAGGGCTGGCAGGTGCGCCCCTTCCCAATCCCCGGGGCTGTACACTGTGACCCCGACCCTACCCCCAGAGTCCGTCGTCCCTCCTGGGAGCCCACAGACGGGAAAATGTCCCCAGGCTCAGTGCACGGGGCGCTCTTCTGTGACCTTGCAAACACGCCTCCCTGCTCTCCACAGATTTCATGTTTAGGTTCATAAGACCTTCATCCAGTATTCTAGTTGGCTCAGCTCACGTTCTGAACCTGGCGTCCCCTGAACAAAAGCTTCTCCTTAACGTTCTGGCTTTTCTGTAAGGGCTGCTCATGAGCCCGTGCTGAATTTTCACAGGCACGACCGCTGTGACCCCTCTGTGCTCGGGGCCCCTCCGGCCCTGACCCACGGCTCAGGTGGCCGGGCCCGCGCGGGTCAGAGCCACACCCACCGTGACCCGTGACTCCCCGCTCTGCCCACAGAACTCCATCCGCCACAACCTCTCCCTGAACCGCTACTTCATCAAGGTCCCTCGCTCCCAGGAGGAGCCCGGGAAGGGATCCTTTTGGCGGATAGACCCTGCTTCAGAGGCCAAGCTGGTGGAGCAGGCGTTCCGGAAACGGAGGCAGCGGGGCGTCTCCTGCTTTCGCACCCCCTTTGGGCCGCTGTCGTCCAGGTGAGCCCCCCCGCCCCACCACCCCCGTGGCCACGGCCAGTGAAACCGCTTCACCTTTTCTCGGAGAGACCAGCTCGGGCCCGAGAGGCAGGGAGAGGGCGTTGGCCAGATTCCCACGATGAGCTTTGCTCTCCGGGTGTTAGTTTGTCCCAGGGGAGGTTGGTGCCCATCCCAGCAAGACGGCTATTCTTAATGTAGAAGCACAAGCCACTTTCCGGGGGGGTTGGCCAGGCCCCTCGGAGATGAACGCGCTGGTCGTGGCCTTCCCCGGGCCCAGGATCGCGGGGTGGTGGTTCATGTGGCGGGCGGCCAGCTGTGGCTGCAGGGTCGGGCAGCACTCGGGCACGCTCACTGCCGCAGTCCCGTCTCCCCGTCTCCTAGGAGCGCCCCGGCTTCACCCACCCACCCTGGGCTGATGTCCCCGCGTTCCAGTGGCCTGCAGACTCCAGAGTGCCTGTCCCGGGAGGGCTCGCCCATTCCACACGACCCTGACTTTGGGGCCAAGTTAACTTCTGTTCCCGAGTACCGCTATTCCCAAAGTGCACCCGGTAAGCCCGGCCTCGCCCTCTCGTCTGATGTCCCGGGACTCAGAGCCGCGAGCCCCCCAGCAGGGCGCGTGCGGGACCCCGCTGACCCAGCCCTCCTCTGCAGGCTCTCCGGTCAGTGCCCAACCGGTGATTATGGCCGTGCCGCCCCGGCCGCCCAGCCTGGTGGCCAAGCCCGTCGCCTATGTGCCGGCTTCCATAGTGACGGCCCAGCAGCCCTCGGGCCACGCCATCCACGTGGTGCAGCAGGCGCCCCCAGTCACCATGCTCAGGGTGGTCACCACCTCCGCCAGCTCCGCCAACGGATACATTCTTGCCAGCCAGGCCGCGGCGGGGGGCGCCCACGAGGCAGCGGGCACAGCCGTGCTGGACCTGGGCGGCGAAGCGAGAGGTAAGCTGACCATACGGTCACCTTGGTGGGGTCGCGTCCGGCTCTCGTGGGTCTTCAAGGTGGAGCCATCAGCCCGGGCCGTGGGGCTCAGGCCATCTCGGGCGGGATGTCTCTGAAGGGTCACCCCTCGTCCCCTCCCATTTTCTGGGGGGACGTTCCTATGAAGCAGCGCTGATCATCTTCTGAAATGCCGCTCCCCGCAAGCAGCATCTGGGGCTCCAGGTGCCCCTGGACTAGGTGTGGGGCCTCAGACTGGAGCCCCCAGCAAGGGCTCCTTAGATGTCCTTCGGAGTGAAAGAGTCACAGAGTCCTGAGTTAGAAGTCAGGGTCCCAGAGGATTAACGCGGTGATGGTTGGGAATACCATCAGTGCTTTCGGAGGCCCTGGAGCTGACACTCTGAATGAAGCAGTGTCTTAGGGATGGCAGGCGGCTCATCCCAGCAGTGACATCCCTTCTGATCCCGTCCTAAAGACGTGCATTTTGTTGAGAGAAAACTAGGTCATAGCTCCAAGTGCAAATCATTTCATTCCAGATGATACCCATTCTTTCTCAGATTAAACTTGCTTTGGTTAAAGTATGCAGTATTTAAAATTTCCCCTAAAACCCTATGGCTTGTATTTCTCTTGTTTCAAAACATTCCATCAGTGGGAGTTTTCTTTTGAGAACCCAGGTCTTTGCGCAGTGTCCCGGCTTCAGGCCCTTGGCCCCCCGCCCCACCCCGGGGGCACCCCCACAGGGCCGTGACCGTGGCTCTGACGCGTGCCGCCCCTGCAGGCTTGGAAGAGAAGCCCACCATCGCACTCGCCACCATCCCCGCCGCCAGCCGGGTGATCCAGACGGTGGCCAGCCAGATGGCCCCGGGGGTCCCCGGACACACGGTCGCCATCCTGCAGCCAGCCACGCCAGTGACCCTGGGGCAGCACCACCTCCCAGTCCGGGCCGTCACTCAGAACGGCAAGCACGCCGTCCCCACAAGCAGCCTCGCCGGCAACGCTTACGGTGAGGGCCCCCCTGGGGCGGCCCCCTCTGCCCCACTCGGCCCTGAGCGCCAGCCCGACCAGGGTCAGTTCAGCGAGCATGCCTCCTCAGTTCATCCAGCCAGTTTCCTGAGCACTTGCTCTGTGTCCAGGCTGGGATTTGAGGCCGAGGTAGCCCCGAGGGAGAGCCCTGAGGGGACAGAGTCAGAGGGGACGGGAAGGCACCCAGCACTGCACAGTTAGAGTGGCGGGGGCGGGAGCACCCCGAGGCGCAGGCCCGACCCACTGAGGTGACGTGGGAGCCGTCAGGGTGTACAGGGGGATCCCCACACAGAAGCAACCGAAAGAGGGGGGACAGGGTTGGAGGCCCCCCGGGGTGGGGGCCGGAAGGGGCTGGCGCCCAGGATCTGCCCCCTGGCTGTACCCGGAGGTGCCAGGCATGCTGGGGAGCTGTCTCCTCACCCTCCTCGCCCTCGTGTGGCGGCGCTGGTCCAACCAGCTCCGCAATGTGACTCTCTCTCTCTCCACCCTAGCCCTCACCAGCCCTCTGCAGCTCCTCGCGGCCCAGGCTAGCTCATCCACACCGGTGGTGGTCACACGTGTGTGCGAGGTAGGGCCCGAGGAGCCAGCGGCAGCCACCAGCACGGCGCCCCCCACCGCCGCCTCCGCCTCCCCCACCGGAGAGCCCGAGGTCAAGAGGTCCCGAGTGGAGGAGCCTGTGGGGACTGTGACCGCACAGGCCGGTGTGATGGCAGCCGCCGGCGCGCAGGGCCCCGGGACCGGGGAGTGACGTTGCGGCGTGGAGGTGGAGTGGGACACACGCCAGACGGAGCTCCGTGGCCGGACCAGGGCGGCTGACCCCGCCGCCCCTGGGACTGAGACTGGAAAGCTCCCAGCGGGCCGAGTGCAGGGCCCCACGGGCGGGACACCTCCACCCGCCCGCACCCAGACACCCGTCCTCCTGCCCCCGATCTGGAGTCAAACAAAAACACATAAACGTGTTCAGACGGCTGATTGTACGATTCTGGAATTCTCTGTCTTCGTTTCCTTCTCCCCTCTGCCAGCACCGCCTTTTCTCCCCAGGCCTTTCGCCAAGGGCGTGGGGAGAAGGTCGCAGCCCAGCGTCTCCGGGAACATGTCCAGGCGGCCCGGCCCGGCACAGAAGCCAGGCTCCAGGGGTACCTTCACCCCCAGACGGGATGGAAGCACAGGCCGGGGGCACCAGCCCTGTCTGTAAGAGACAGGACCCAGGCGAGAGAGACGCAGAGCTGCCAGCTGTCAGACCGTCCCGTCGCTGCTGCTTCTAAAGTGACACCGAAAGTGTCTGCGTTCGCTGGATGGACGGGAGGGGTCTGGTCTGGCTTTGAGCCCCACGTGTTTCCGGTTTTGTTGAAAGGCGGAATCGAGGCTTCACTGACGGCCTGAGACAGACACAGAAGGGATCGCCCATTCCTGAGGTTTCCACCCGAAGACGCTCTAACAGCTGGGTGTCTGGGTCTTCCCGGCATTGGTCCCCACAGAGTGAACTCTTGCCGCTCCGTCTGCTAACTTCAAGGAAGACCGACAGCCTCCTGGACTGGCGCTCAAGGCAGAGAGCTGTTTGGATGAGAGGCCCACCTGCAGCGTCCACCCTCATCCCGGCCACACCAGGTTGCTGGGGGCGGAAGGACGTGGCCGCCCCTGCGGGAGAATGGTCACGCTGAGTGGCCCCGTTTCCTGGTTGCTCTGACGTCCGGGGGCCCTGCGGCTGCCCGCCCAGCCTCCTCACCAGCTGCCAGGGTCTCTACCGCCCGACAGCCTGCCTGCCGTGACCGACCAGAACTGGCTCTGCGGCCCATGGCGCCGGAGGCCCCAGGCTGGGCCCACAGCCCTCGCCAGCTCAGGGGCCCTCAGGGGGCCTCGGGCAGAGCAGGGCGCCCCCGGTCCTTCACATCTCCGGAGAGCACTCTCAGGAAACGTTCAGTGTGTCTCTGCGAAGAGTGGCTTAGGGCTGGCCTGGTGTCGGCCCTGCCCTGGGGGTCCCCACGGACATGGGCTCCCCGCTTCCAAATCGCCACCACAGCCGCAGGGGCAGGCGTGCGGGCTGCTTGCGCCGCCAAGCTTGTCCCCAGGCGCCCCACGGGGACCAGTGTGGAGTGTCCTTCCTCCAGGCTGGTGCCCACTCAGCCTGCAGGCCAGGTGCGTCCGTGCCACTGACCCTCATCCTACGTCGTGGCCATGGTGCCCCGGTGAGGTCAGAGACAGGAGGACGGGTGCCAGGCTCTGCACCCACACCGCCCTGGCGTTCTCTATGGCTTCCCGTCTGGTGTGAGTGCAGAGCGTGAGACTGAGTGGGTCGAGACGGGCATCCAGGCACCACCAGGCTGGCTCCACAGGTCCTGGGCAGGGCTGGGGGGCCATCGTCTCTTTCTCTTCCGTCGCTGCTCAGCCCTGGGGCTGCGCGGGTCTCGCTCAGATGCCTTCTTGCTCACAGACTGTCCTCTGCGCCACAGCTCGCCTCCCCCAGAGACAGATGCCAGGCCGGCTGGCCAGAGGACACACCCAGCCCCATCCCCTCTGCCTGGCCCGACCAGTCTGGCCCGACCTTGTGTTCTCCTGACTTCCAAGGCATTTTGGTTGCTGTATGTTACCGTGGACTCCCTCACGGTTCTATCCTGGCAGTGGTTCAGGGAGAAAGGAGCAGAGGGGGGTCTGTGGCTGGAACTGGGAGGGAGACGGGACGGGGTGTCCTCAGTGACGCTCTGCCACGTGCCGAGCGCATGCCTTTTTAGCTCCTTCTGGTCAGAAGGAACCCCGTGGGGCCAGGTTCAGGGGACCAGCCATTCCAGGTTCCTGGTGAGCCTCTGGGTGGGCTTTTGGTCATCTCCCCAGAGAGCTCGTGGTACCCGCCAGCACTTGTCCTGAGACCAAAAGGCCAGGAGTGGGCAGCTCCCCAGGGAAGCTGCTGCTGTAGCCGGAAAGATCTCTGGTGTCCTCGGAGCCCCCTGAGCCATGGGGCCACACCCACCCCGCCACACCCGTCTGCAGGAGCCGGAGCAGCCAGGAGAACCGGCGGCTGTGGTCTTCCACATGCCCGGGTTGTGGCACATGGATCAACCCACCCGAGGCTGGGAAATAAAAAGGCAACCTGGCCTGGCGCTGGGGCCACGGCCGCCTCGGGCCACCCAGGGGCTGGACTCCGCAGAGGGTCGGCTGGGCGGGTGCGCTTAGGCCGTCGTCACGGCCACTCACTCTCCATCCAGATGCCAGGCCCGCCTGTCCAGCTGTACTCGACCTTTACCAGCGCCAGATACAGGAGGGCGCCGCTCTGCATGGCGGGGCGTCATGGAAATCCCTGCCCTACCCCGCTGAGCGTCCTCCTCTCCGGCCAGTGTCACCCTCTCGCGGGCCTGTCGTGGACGCTGAGTGTCCCTTGCCCGCCACCTGCATCTCTATGTGAAGCTCTGGGTCGCCTGACGCTGTCGAGCAGAGCCTGTGGTCGGGGTTCAGACCATCTGTCCTTCCTCCCACCCCCCTGAGATCCCCTGTGAGGTCGGAGTAGCACTAGGGGAGCCCCCAGGCTGGACATCGTCACCTCCTACTCCCTCTGCTGCGGGGACCCTCAGGCTCTTTCTGCCGCCTGGTTGGCTTACTTTCACAGTTTGCTGTTTGTGGGAGGTTGTTTTTTCTGCTTCAGAATTAAGCCAAATGGAGAAGGTGAAAAGTGGACTTCTGAGCTGCTAATCAACATGCATTGGTGATTCTCAGGCAGGAGGGGGTGGGCTTGTTGGGGTCACCAGGCTGCTGGCTGCTTATCCGGACCCTGCTGGGCCTGGAGGGAGACTGGTTTAGGTCACAGCAGGCCTTGTTCGGCTGGCGCGCTGACTTCCCCTAAAGAAAGGTCTGCCTGGACCAGTCAGAGTGAGCTGCCCGGCTCCCGGGTGCGTCCCAAGGTCTCTAGACAGAAACTCCTTCGCTGGCCCCTTGAAATTCAGGAGGAGACAGAAACTTTTGGCTTTTTTCCTTTGGTCAGTTTCTTCCTTTTTGGAGGCAAAGAAAAGACCAAACGTCAGCGTGTGTTAGAGAAGAGGGTCCTTCGCGCGGCTCCTTTAGGGTTTAGACTGAGGGGCGGTTGAGGCCGGAGAAGGAGCTGTCTTCTTCCCAAGCCCCAGGTTCTGCTTTGCCCTGAGACGGCTTCGTCTGGGATGGGGTGATGCCGAGCCCCCGGGAACCAGCCTCGGGCGCCGCCAAGCTCACAGCTGCCCCTCAGGCTTCGGTGCAAGAAGGAATGGACGGAGCTGCTAGGCAGGCCCCGGGGCAGTTGGGGGGCGATGCCAGTGGGAGCCCCGCCCTCGCGGCCAGCTGCTCAAGGCCGCCCTCCGGGATACCTCTGCCCAGGAGCGAAGTGACCTCCCGCGCCTCGTTTATGTTATTCACACGTGCTGCTACGAGGCGGGGATGGAGCCCAGAAGGACGGAGGCTGTCTGGGGAGGGGAGCAGCAGCGGCTTCTGTCCGCGGCCCTCAGGCTGCTCTCACGCGTTTCATGAACTCCTCTCATCTCACTCGTCCCTTCCTCCAGGCTTGTCTCCATCGCGCGGACCCGCCCTTCCCGCCGGGGCCCGGTCTCTTGCCTCTTCTCTTACCCCCAGAAGCTGCTCCCCCCTGGGTCTAAGGGCTGGTCTGGGCCTTCAGTCACCACGTAGCCTCTGGGGAGGCCTCATCTGACCGTGAGGGGCCCACCCGGAGTCACAGCTGCACTGTGTTTGACACACCGCGAGCGTCTGCTCTGAGTGGAAACAGAAAGTGGGCCCGTTGGCTGAGTGTGCTTAGGGAAAGTAGTTTTGCTCTTCTGCTGAGAAGAACGGTCACTTGCCGAGTCTTCAGTGCCCCCCCCACCCCCAGCATCACCGGGTTGTCTGGGCGTCCCTGTGGAAGGCCTGTCCTCTGGACTCGGGCCGTGGCTCAGCTCTGCCCCAGCCCACGGAGTCATCCCCTCCTGCCCTCATCCCCGGGGACACAGGACTCAGCAGAGGAGAGAGGTTGGAAGGGTTCATGTCCCTGGGTTTGACAAGACCCCCCTCTGTCCCCATCACGTCCGAGTGAATGTCCCAGCAGCCGCCATGAGAGGTCTGTTTGCAAAACTTGCCCTGCCTCCACCCCCAGCTGCAGGCCTGGCCCCGCCCAGTGACCCTGCCCACCGCCCGGTGACAGGAGGCCTCCTGCGGGCTCAGCGCTGACCAGGAGGGACGTCTGTGCTGTGTCTTCACGGGGTCCCGAGGTGATTTCTTCAAGTAGGCAAGCCTCAGGGTGTTCAGCGTCTCTTCCTCTCTCTCAGTGTTCTAGAAAAGACTGAGGGCTGCAGACTCTTTCTAGGCATCTTTCTTTCCCTCCAGGTAAGAATCTTACTCAGAGGATTTCCTTCATTCCTTGGACCTGCTTGTCATGCTGGAAGCAACTGGGTACAGGTTCCTGAGAAGACGAGTTTGGGAGGGGGAGGCGGGGAGCTGCAGCAGACGGGCTTCTTTCTCTGCTTCAGTTGATGGGCTGAACACTGGCTACATGGGACCCCTCACCCCTGCCCCGGCTCTGATGAGCCAGGGGGTCTTCAGGTTACACCCTCCATCACCCTTTTGCTTCCAAGGGAGACAAGAGGTCTCCAAGCTATTCTCCCTCTCTTTCCCCAGATCTGTTAAGAGTCAAAATAGAATTGGAAGAATTCTAGTTCATTATTCTTTGTTTGAGATCCTTTTTGTGCAATCAGTGGCTCATTGGACTCATCCAAATATTTATTGGTGGTTCACTCCGCATGAGAAACAGTAAGAAGTGCAGAGGAGTCCAGACCGGAGAGGGATGTGGCTGTTCAACACTGTGACCCCCCTGGGCTACCATCGTGTTGGTCCCACTCACTAAAGATTCCATGCTGCTCATGTGAAGGTTTTTCTTAGTTGCTGGTAGCTCAGCTGGTAAAGAATCCGCCTGCAATGCAGGAGACCTGGGTTTGATCCCTGGGTTGGGAAGATCCCCCGGAGAAGGGAAAGGCTACCCACTCCAGTTTTCTGGCCTGGAGAATTCTGTGGACTGTATAGTTCATGGGGTAACAAGGTCGGACATGACTGAGCGACTTTCACTCATTTACTTACTTTCTTAGCTGCAGTGATAAGACTGGCCCCTCTCAAGCTGTTGCCATGACCCCCAAGGAATGCTATGAGCCGTCCCCAAATTCTGAGCATATTGGCTGAGCTGGAATGAGGCCTGTGAACCTGAAATGGATTTCTAGTGCATGAAGTTAACTGGCCAAAACGCTATGGAACTACACCTATGGCTTCTTAAGACCTTCACCTCTAAATTTCTGAGTTAAGTTATCCAAAAAAAAAAAATTTTAATAAGTAAAAATAGGATTTAAAGTCAAATATTCTTAAGTCTGGCCTCTCCCAGCTTCCTTCCAGGATGGGCTTTCTGGGTACCTGGTCAAGGGGGACTGACCCTGCTCCGTTTCTGCTTTAGGACAGGGACGAGGAGGAGAGACCAAAGTGTGTCCTTGATTCTTGCTTATATTCAGACCCAGATCCCAGGCAGCTTGGTGCACTTGGGCAAGGGATAAACCCAGCACGGATTGTGTTTTCTTATCTGACTGACAATTAGCCTGTAAAGATCCTTCTGAGGGGGGCGGATGTTGTTAGGGGGCATGTCTGTGTGCATTTTTTTTTTTTTTCATGGTGGCCATCTAAAGTTTTTTAGACAATATGTTTAATCATCAGTGCTTTAAAAAAGTGGCGGTATCCTGTAGAGTGGGAATTGGGCTCCGTGGCGTGTTTGGTGGGAGGCTGAAGTCGCATGGTGTTACCGTGGTTCACCATCCGCATGTGGGCTCTGGCCTCTGGGGCACCCAGGCATACACCCCAGCACCTGGGCAGGGCGGGGGAGGGGTGCAAGTAGGGGGGACCCGCCTTAGCTAGGCCGGCCTGCGTTTTCATTTCAAATGGGATACAGTATTTTTTTTTTAATAAGGAGCCATACCTTTTTTAAAAAAAAGTTTGAGATCTGAATGTGATTTCTAATTGTAACAGACGTTAATGTTTTAAAGCTATAACAAAGTTTAAAATTTCTACCTTTTTTTTTTTCATTTAACTGTTCTTTTATCTATTAAATTGTTGTATGTGGACGGGGAAGTTTTGTCTTTCCTCTTAGCATTTGTTTCTATAACCAGAAATAAAATTATATATTAAAGAAACAACATGGGGCTCCGCGTGGTCTTGTGAGCGACTGCTGAGGGACAGACGGACAGATAGGCAGGTGCCCTGGACACTCAGCTCCCCTCTCAGCTGCAGGGAGTTGCCGCTTACTCTTTCACTGTTCAGTCGCTCCGTCGCGTCCGACTCTTTGCGACCCCACGGGCTGCAGCACACCAGGTTTCCCTGTCCATCACCAGCTCCCGGAACTTGCTCACACTCATGCCAGCCAACCACCTTACCCTCTGTTGCCCCTTTCCTCTTGTTCTTCCATCTTTCCCAGCATCAGGGTCTTTTCCAACAAGCAGGTGCTGCCGGATTGACAGATCACCAGAAGAGGGCGCTCAGGCGTCGGCTGCAGGCCACCTCTGACCGGGGTCTGATGCAAGTTCGTCGCTGATCCGTCCTCGTCAAGGTTCCCGTGTTTGTTTGTGACTTACGTGCTTTCTTCAGATCTCTCAGTGGCCTGCAGTGCTAAAGGAGCTTCCAGCACCTCTCTTCCTCCTTCTGGAACTCCGCCACCAGTCCAGAGGGCGGATCGGTGAAGCCTTAATGCCGCGGTAATGGGTTAAGCAGAGGCTGGGAGTCCAGCCATAGAGCAAGCGGGAGCGAGAGTGGTTAAGTTTCGGGAGCTACGTTGGCTAATTAGCATCTTTTTAAACTGTTGAGGTCTTAAAGGTTTGTTTTTGATGAAGACCTTAAAATAGCATTTTACACAATGTTTTCGTAAGAAACCGTCAAGTATCACCCTTGGTAATTCAGTCGGATGTCTGTGGGGAGAGAGGACACAGTTCCCAGTGAAAGCTAAGCTCCCCTGTGACCCTGGGTGTGGACCAATGAGAAGTGAGTGCACATCCGCCCCAGGACAGTCACCCTTGGGCCAGCAGACTCCCACCAGAGCCGGTGTCATCGTTAGGCTACTGTCTGCTAGCCGCAGACCCAGCTTGTCTCGTGGTTCCAGGGCTGGGCCTCTGCCAGCCCATCCCTGCTGTGCCCGCTCCCCGACTTCGGGCAGCCTGATGCAGGGTGTGGGGTGGCCGGGGGGGGGGGTGGTGCTGGAAGGCAGGAGAAGGCGTCCTGCGCCCAGCAGCTTTCTTCAGCTCCAGCAGGCATCCTGACAACAGCTGCTGATGGCATCTGGTGGTCCCAGCCTGCGGGCCTCCTCCCCGGTCAACGTCAGCCCTGCCGGATCCCTCGGCCAAGTCCCGGACTGTAACCCTTCCACCCTCTTCCCTTGTCTCCCACACCTCACTGCAGTTCTTTCTGTCGAATCTTCTGATGAAATGACTTGCCTTCCATCTCCAGACCAGCCGCAGATGGACACCAGGTGCCCCGAGTCAGGCTGACCTCGCTCAGCCTCCCCGCGGCACTTGGAACTCGACTCTGCGTCCCGTGGCCTCTGGGACCCCATGTGTCCCTGGCTGTCGTCCCGCTTCGCCAGCCACTCCTCGGCAGGCAGTGGGCAGAGCGGCTCCAAGCTGACCGGGAGTCCGGCCGCCGGTTCATATCCCTCCTCTTCTACAGGTATGACCCTAGGCCCTGAGCCGGTTCTTTAGCGTCAGCCACCTCCTTCGGTAATAGCCCTCCTCGTGTGAGGTGTGAGATGGCTGCTGTGCAGCACGTGGCAAGCTTTCAGCAAGACGGCCTGTGACCAGGCTCCCTTCCCCAGTTCCCTTCCTGATGAGCACTGAGCCGTCCCCCTTTCCCCCATCCAGGGTCTTCCTCACCGCTCACCCTTCCAAGGCCTCGCTGACCTGCCCTATGCAAAGACACCCAACCTTGCCCTCCCCTCTCCTCCCTTCGTCAGCCCTGCAGAGCGTTTCACTGAGCTGCACATGATCATGTATTTGATAGCCATGTTTCTGGCTGTAAATTCTGGGAGGACAGGGACTTAGCCTCTCTTGTTCCCCAGAACCTAAAACGCTGCCAAGCACAGCCCAGGGCCACTATCATTGCTTGTTCCATGAATGAATGATTCCACAATCCTCTTCATCCTCTCCTGCCCATGGCTGACGGAACGGCACCACCCTAAAAGCAGAAAGCTATTGGCACCCTTGGTTTTCCCTGTTCCTCCTCCCGTGGCCCTTACCTAGCTCAGGCAGCCTCCCTCCCTCCCTCCTCTGGATCAGCCCCTTCTACACACCCATGCCGACGCACACACATTCACTCTGAATCAGCGCGTTCTACACCACCCCACTGCCCCCAGTCCATTCTCTCCTCTCCTGCCAGACAGCAGGCTGCCCTCAGGCGTATGTAAGCCCCTGGAAGCAGGTCTTCATGCTGCCTTCAGAACCCTCCCCTCCCACCCCTTGGCCTGACACCCTCGGGGCTCATCTGAGGCACCCGTCCCTCATGTCCCTCACGGAGAACTCCTGGTTCGGCTGTGACAGCATTTATCTCGCTGGACTGTCACTGCGCAGAGGACCCACCCTGTGTCCCCACGCGGTCTGCAGGGTGGAAATACTGTGGCCAGCACACCTTTCAGAATTAACTTGAATCTGACCTTTCCTCTCTGAGCCTGTTGCCCTTATCTGTAAAACGAGATACGGAGAGTCTGTGATTATGGTGGGGATAAGTTGTTTTTTTTTTTCTTAAGAGGCAGGTACAGCCTACATTAGATGCAAAAATGAAATGGGAATTTTAGGAAGGAACTTCTAACAGTTGCCGCTGTTCCTTGCAAACTTCTGGACACGGACCCAGCCCACGGCCGGGGTGTGTGCAGCAGTTTCAGCCGCGCTGCACACAAGACCTGCCGGCGACGGAGCGGACGGCGTTTGTG